>NC_090825.1:29302500-31802500 GCF_028021215.1 Eschrichtius robustus
GCTTTAAGATAAATCATCTTGGGAGAATCACACAGAATGGTCTTTCTTTTAAAACTTTTCAAAAGACAAAGAGTTTTTTGAAAGACTCAGTCCCTGTCTTCTTAATTCCAGTCCTCCATGGTTTCTTACTCTTATGAACTCTTAGCCCTGACCATCTGTGCCAGGCACTTGAGACCTAATCATGAATTGCAATTATTATTGAGCATTCCTGGGGAAATGTCTTACTTATATCCTCAATTAAATTTTAAACTCTTTGGGGGAGGGTAGGAACATGTGGGACAATTCACTGTATTCAATACAGAATCAAATATAGTGAAGAGTATGTTAGAGATTCTTGATAAGGCTCTGATGAATTAATTAGCATTGAGGGAGAAATTAGAACAGAAAATATTTGAAGATGAGAACATTAAATGATAGAATTACAGATGTGTGTAATTAATATCACTCAGCCAAATAGTAGCTACTTTGAAAAATAAATATATTCAAAAACTGTCATAGAAGCAGGATACAGAAGTGGTTGTTAGGAAGGAGATAAAATTAAAATGATATTATTTGGTAGGAGTTGGAGAGTGAGGGACAAAAATATTAAAATCTAACCCTTTATTCCTAACATTGAAGCCCTTGAGAGAAATAAATTCATAGAGGGCAAGAGGGAAATAGAGAACATGAGTGAAAAATAAATATTCACACTGAGATATGGCACCAGCTTCCATTGTAGATCATCTAGTCAGGATCCTGGCAGAAAACAGAAGATAATTTAAAGAAAGTTGAATAAAGGATGATTTTTATGTATGTGGCCAGTAAATGAGAAAATCTACAAGGATTAGATTGTTACCCTCAACAAGAGATAGCCAGGAGCTATTATGACCCCTAGGCCTGAGAAGGTGAGGACAGGGAGCAGATGTCCAGACCTCAAGAAGACCTGTGCATGGAGAGGGCCACCTGCCGGGGGCTGTGGCCTTCCCAGAGGATGCAGCCACCCACAGTGACCAGCAGAGAGGAGCAAGGAAGCATATAACCAGACCTCATGTCCTTCCTGCTCTCACATCTCTTGCCTGGGAGGTGGAAGGCAAGGGAGTTTCCTGAAGTAGTTCACATGAGTTAGCCTCCTAGAGCAATCACTGAGCAGGATGGGGAGTTGGTCTGGAGGGACGATGGGAGGATATACAGCCTGGACCTCTAGTTACCTAAGTGAAACCATGTAGAGAACTCCTTTTTGCTACAAGCAGAATTAGCCTAGAACCTGGAAACAAAGCAGGCCACATGACCTACCGTAGTACTTTTCTACTCTAAGCTTCTCACACATGAACTGCACAGCTTACCTACTAATAGAGAGGAAAAACAGATGCCCAGTTAAATGAATTTGAATTTCAGATAATCAATGAAGTATATATAGGCATCCTATACTTCATCTGGCAACCCTAGTTCCAGGCCTTCCAGGGACCCCAGATATACCTTACCTCAATAGGCATGGGGAAGGAGACAGAGTGAGAGAAAGAGGGAGATTGCTTCCATATCTGGCTCTCTCAGGTGGAGGCAGCAACCAAGTTCAAGGGGAGCCTGGGTCCTTATCCCTTTGCCAGCCCCAAGGGAAGGTTCAGAGACCACCAAGGAGGCAGTGGAGTGAGAGGTCTTTGCTTTCTAGCTTCTGAAGCTTGGAGGATACTTGCTTTGGCTACCCAATTTCCTATTATGCTTCAGTCAATGAAGAGAAGACTATTTAATTGGAAAGGATAGGTCTTAACATCTAGTCACATCACATAAGTTCAAGTGCCTAGACCCAGAAAAATAACATCCCAGAGAATTAAATAAACTACAGATGGGACATTATCGATAACTCATAGAAATCACAGAAGATACGGGAGAATCTAGAAGACCAGATGTGGGCTAATGACTAAATGTTTAACAAAAGGTGGATGGGATTTAGTAGCATACAAGACCAATGATCCAGATGTTAATCCCTGACAAAATTTGAAAGAAAATTATTAAACACATGCCTTCTGAGCACTTGTAACATACAAAATGATCACCCAGAGGTCAGACAGGTTTACTAAGACTAAGTCCTGCTGAACTGGCCTGTTCCTTTTCTTTGATAGCAAGGTTGAGTAGGTGAGTCAGAGAAGTACCATGAACATAGTATATCTTGAATACAAAATAGTATTTGACAATTTCTCATGAAGTTCTTGTAAATAAATAAGAACTGTGAACAGGATGTTAGTTCAATTAGGTCCATTCCTAGGTGGTAACTCTCCTTGCACAGAGTGTTAATTAATGGCTTGAAGTCACCAGGAGGGAGGTTTAGTAATCAGCTTACTT
Source organism: Eschrichtius robustus (assembly GCF_028021215.1). Classification (NCBI taxonomy): domain Eukaryota; kingdom Metazoa; phylum Chordata; class Mammalia; order Artiodactyla; family Eschrichtiidae; genus Eschrichtius; species Eschrichtius robustus. Next base: position 29,304,817 of record NC_090825.1, read on the forward strand.
AAAATGGTCTTCAGCACCACTCTGGATACCACATCTTTTAAGAGAGATCATGAAAAGCTAGAAACCAGAGAGGGGCTCTAGGTAAGAGAACGGTGTTAAAATAATGTCAGAGGAGCATTGAAAGAACTGTAAATGTGTATGATAAATGAATACTTGAAGTCTGGTTGGACATAGAATCATAGGCCTTTAGAACCAGATGAAGCTATCCAGTCTCCTGAAAATTTAACTGATGATAAAATTGGGTTCAGGTGACTCTGCTTACATCTATATTAACATTTGTTGAGTACCTGTTATTTGCAAATGCTGTACTAGATGCTGGAAATACAAAAGCAAGCGAGTTTCATCCTGAATCCCAGCCTACTTCTCCTCACCAATGTCTTCAAACATTTGACAGGCTGTCATAGGGAAGATAGCGTGAATGTAGACTGTCCTTCTCCAAAGGGCACAGCTAGGGCTTATAAGTAGAAAATACAGAAAGACAAATTTCTGCTCAACACAGGAAGAATTTTCCACTAACACAAGTTGTGTGACCCTGGAGGGGGTTGCATTGAAATGTGCCTAGTGTATCAGTGAGGTCCACAGAGATTGGATAATCTGTCTCTAGATCTCTTGGTATTTCTCAGTTGAAGAGGAAGTTAGCCCAGATGATCTCCAAGGTCCCCATGTGCAAGTCCCTGAATAAATAAATGCACAACCAATAAGGGAAAAATTAGTACAGCAAGTTTATATTAAAATATAATATGTATCTTCAATTTTATTTCAATTTGATTACTTCTTATTTTTCATTGTTTATTTGCATCATTAAAGATAATGTAAAAGAAACTTTCTGATTTTCATGGTGCACTTTACAACAAAGGTAAAACCTCAAGGGGGAATTCAGAGAAATAACTCATCATCACCCTGACATGAACCCTAGGTGTTCTCCAACTTAGGCAAAATGTGAGGTCTGTGATTATTCAATTCATTCATTCAATAAATATTTCTTGAGCACTTACAATGTCCCAGACACTGTGATAATTATAGGAAAAACTGTTTAGTGGTGAATAAGATAGTAATTCTTCCTGGTTTTATGAGACTGCTGTTCTAGAGGTGAATATAGACAAATAAATAAGCAGTTACAATTAATGCCATCACTCTAATGAGAGAAGTACAGGGTGCTAAGGTGGGACTTCAGAACTTCAGAGGATGACCCTATACACTTGTTGGATCAGGGAAGGATTTCTGGAAAAAAATATGTCTGAGCTCAGAATGATTTGAAATAGGAATTAGCTGGGGGAGGGGGAGGAAGGAGGAGCAAGAAGTTTCACAGAGATGCCTTAAGTGGCTGCAGTTGCATCTTGACCTTCTTGCTTAGTAGTGCCCTTTTGACTCAATTACACAGAAGAATCTTCACTTTGAAATTATGATTTTTATGCTTTACCATTTAACAGGAAATACGATCATTTTTAGTACCTTACTGGAAACTGATAGAAAATTCCTATATAAATTCCATCAAAACAGTACTCAGGCACGTGAGAGAAGGCCAGCATACGGTGATTGCTTACTTATATGATATTAGGTAAGTAAAGTTTCCGAAGTTACAACCGTGTAGTTTACAGGCGGGACATATAAGCTCCGTCTGATTCTCCGAATGCCTTACAGAACAGGTTTCCAGCAGTTTCTAAGGCGTCCGGACCACAAGCAAGATTTTGTATCTCAGTGGCAGGCTGATTTCAACTCTCTTCCTGATGACCTGTGGGATGATGAGGAAACGAAGGCTGAACTACACCAAAGAGTGAATGTAAGGGAATCCATGACCCGCGGGGCCAGAGTTTCCACACTCTCAAATCTTGTACTTCAAAAGCCTAATTCATCCCCTTCTTACTCTCATGAGGTGTGAGGATGAGGAGGGAGATGGTTTGAACACTGACCTGCCAACTTTCAAGAACAATTGCTCTTCTGTACTTTGAGTTCAGAATGAGAATATGGTAGCCAATGCTTCTGGAAGGCCAGCGGTGCAAGAGCATTCCGGGCGTCTATTTTGTAGACTCCTAACCCTTTTGTTGGGTCATGTAAGTGTGTCCAAGCCTGGTATTAAGTACGTGCCTCTCTTGGATACAGTTATATGGTTGGTTGATGTCAGGGAGAAGGGGAATGAGGGAACATCCCAGAAAGCCTAAAGTGTTGCCTCTATTGAATAGATCCCTTGAGGGAAGGTACCAAATCTCATACATCTTTGTATTCCAGCAGCACAGTGCCTGGCACTTGGTAGACAGGCAGATTTTGATAAATTCATAAATGGAGTATATTATCCTGATGCTTTAGAAAAGGTCCTCTGATGTACATGAAGCCTGATTTCAATCTCTCACCTTTTGTCTTTCCTGTGTAGATTTACAGAGCCCCTTGTCCTGTCAAGGGAATTCTTTCCCCTTCCACAACCTTAAGTATAGGCTACTAGTAATCATATCTGATTATAATCTCAGTATTTATTTGTCAGCAACAACAAATTCCCAAACTCTACCCCATGACCCATTCATCTGCCCTGTGAATATTTATTGAGCATCTACCATGGTCCCGGCACTGCTCAAGGGGCGGGTGATTCAACACTGAACAAAAAGCCTATGACCTCAGGATATTTATGTTCTGGGGGCCAGAATGCAAAGGATACGCAATAAACAAGTAAATGTATAGCGAGTATGTCGCTGATAATATGAGCTATGTGAAGGAGGAAAGCAGGGCAAGGAGGGAAGGAACGTTGATGTACCATTTAGTATATGATAGTTGTGGAAAGACCCACTGAGAAGGCAATATTTGAGCAAACTCAAGACAGGAGAGATTGAATGAGATAAGCCGTGCAGATTTGGGGAGGAAGAGTGTACCAGGCATAAGGAAAAATGAAGGCACTGAAGAGGGTGGACGCTTGGTGTGTTTGAGAGCAGTTGGAAAAACAACTGGGAAGTTATTGAAATTAAGTGAAGGCATTATGGTAACTTGGGTGACCAGGGTGTTGGAGGGTTTAATCCAGGAGGTATTGCATTAATCAATGTCCCAGTAAACTGAAGTCTTTTACCTGTTCTTAGACATTCCTCAAACGGTAATCCTAAAACATATCTGCCTTTCCTATCTCTTTCCTGCCTATTCACAATCCTGGCCCTCCTGTATTCCAAAAGTACCATATGTTTATTGGAGACAGATTAGATATTTAAAAGAAGCAAAATTGGAAATGACAAATCCATAATCCTATTTGCCAGTAGTTAACCTCTTTATTCCTGGTAATATTCCTTGTTCTTGGCTTCTTTCATTCCAATCCTAAGAAGTTAATGGAAAGGTTCTTCTATCATGTTGTCCTCACTTTACCATTAGAAAACCAAGCCACAGAGACACTGGTACTTGCTAAGGCCTCCCAGTGAGTCGGGAGCAGAAAGAGAACTAGAAACGAGGTCCCAGCCTCCTGCTTTTGTACTTTCTCCTCAACTGCTTCCTCTCCTGTCTTTTGAAAATGTATAAATGTTCGAGGAGCAGAAGCCAGTCCTCACTGATGTCTGATATAGCATTTGTGCAAAGACCAGGGGGACATCAGGATCAGCTCTAAAAGAACGGCGTACTGTTCTGATATTAGCATAGAGCTATAAAAATGCCTGTGATGTTTTCATTTCATGTGAAGCCCCCACAAGGTAACAAACCAAAATGCTAAGTGTTCCATAAACACAGCATCACAGAAGTAAAATCCACTGTAGGCACTGGAATCAAACTGCTTGCGTTCAAATTCCTGCCTTCACCACGCTGAAACCATAGGCAAGTGACTCAACCTCTCTGGGCATCAAATTTCTCATCAGAAACTTCTCCCTTGGTTACTGTGGGGATTTGTGAGGTAATCAACGTCAGGCACTGAACACAATGCCCAACACACAGTAAATGTTCAATAAATTATTATGATCGTGAAAACTGTCAAGTTTTATTGGACTGTATATATTTTCTTAATGGGATTTTAATTAAACAGATATTTTATTGCTATGAATAAGATTATGATACTGTTTATAACTGAGGAATTATTGTGTGCTAAATACTGTGCTAAGTACTTTATAGGCTTAGGCTAACTGCAGCACATCCAAAGGGTAAATAATATCCCCATTTCACAGGTCAAGGAACTGAGCCCTAATCTAGTGGTATAGACAAGACCACAGGCTCATATCCTGACTCCACCACTTGCTCATAATGTGACTTTAGGAAAATAACCTCTCTGTGACTGACTCAGTATCCTCATCTGCAAAATGAAGAAAATAATAGGACCCAAGGTGGTTGTGAGGCATTAGATGAGTCAATATAAGTATAATGACTTATATTCTGAACACTGACACACATAGAAAGGTATTATCATCGTTATTCCTCAGGATCTGGTAAGTGGCAGAGCCGGGATCTTTAAAAGATTTTTTTTTCACTAGTTCTGTAATACAAAGCTTATTTTCAGACAATCCTATTAAGCTCAGACCCTATTTCTTGGAGAATGACATGCTCCACTCATGATTAATTAACAAGCCTATGCCCTTGGATTCAATAAAGCAACATATTTCTTCCGCCAACAATACACCATTTCCTCAAAAATTCCCTGAAAGGTCTTTTCCGGCCAATCAAATCTTGTGAGGAAGGATTAGAATACCTAAAACATAGCCCCGCATGAATAAAGTAAACTGTGGACCTGGGCACAAGGTGTGCTGAGGGGGTCTTAGAAAGTTAAGGCCTGACAGAGTAGAAGCAAAATAAATATTTGTTGACCGAAGGGATAAAATATATGAGTGTATTAGGTCTAAATTTTCTTCAGGCACATTAAGACAGGCAAAGGATTTTAGTGGTATTATACGGAGGTCATCTGAGCTGTGATTCTGAAGCCTCACAGCAGTGTTTGTGTTCAGGATTTACGGGACCGCCTGTGGGACATCTGTGATGCCCGCAAGGAAGAGGCAGAGCAGGAACGTCTGGCCATCATTAACGAGAGCTGGTTGCAGGACTCGATGGGAATTGCGATGAACCATTTCTTCTCACTGATGCAGGTAAGAGCGGCCGGTCAGGATGACACAGACTCTTCTCTCCATGGCCACGTCCGTCCTGTAACCACTCCTCTGGGAATGCGAGGGGCTTGTTTTACGCACAGCACTCTGCCCAGCCTGAGCTCCAACTTGCCAAGGAGGTTAGCTGAAATAAGCCATTCTGTCCCCGGCCAAGCAAACACCAGAACTGGTAGCATCTCAAGCTACAACTCACCAGCTGTTTCCAGGTGGCCTAGAGCTGTGGAGGGGACAGCAGAGATGGTGTCTGTCCTGGGTCGTTACCACGCCAGCCTCTCCCAGCGGACACCCAACGTGTCCCCGGGAAAGCAGTCCTGCCACAAGAGCGTGGGCTGGATCAGACTCAGCAGGCACTTGATTCCCGAAAAACGTTTGTGTCCAGATGGGAAAAAGAGACCATTCATCGGAACAATCAGATTAATTTATTTCTGCAGCCCGTTAAAATAATGGATTGCACTGGACAAGTTGAAGAGACAGGCGTTGATTTTATGCCAAGGTATTGTCAACAATAAGGGAGAGAGCACAGACCAAGTCTGGAGACCCAGCTCTGCCAAGAATAAGTGCTGGAGAGTTTTTAAGAACTGGGGCAAGGTGGGGTGTCATGCGCAACCTGTGTTGCTTGATTGGCCTCGTCTAAAGGAAAAGTAAACTTTCCCTTCTCTTCTTGACGCACGTAGTTTTACAACTTGGAGCAAGGTGTCTTCCTAAGTCAGACTCCTCTCCTCCCAGAGGAGGACATAAGAGTTCTATTCTCATTTCATATGCTTACATTTCAAAGAGATGGTCCCCAGGTTCTTGAAAGAGACAGTTCTGATTTCTAAAACCAGCAGGAAGATTTTGAAAAGACTTACATCTCAGAGGGACAGAGAATGGACTTGCAAAGACAAGTTTCCTAAAGTAAATACTCTAAGAAAAGGGAGGTCAGGAGTCTGGAGTTAGGAAGAAACCTGTCTATAGTTTAGTCATGCTGAGAGGATTATGAAGGCTGTCTTGGTCAAGCTGTGTCTACTTGAGTATTTTTTTCCTAAGAAAATAGCAGTGAGGATAGAGTGGAAAAGGGTACCTTTCAGGTCTTGAACTGATTAGCTTACAGGAGGAGTTACCGCGGGAAATGAGAATATTTAGCTGAGGATCGCCGGAGCTAGCGCATAGTAGGTGTTCAAGAAATCCTTGTTCAACAAGTGACCGTGGATGCGAGTACTTCCAGCACTCACAGGGACAAGCCCGGGGTTCGAGGGCAAGCTGGACCACGGGGGGCAGCGGCCTGAGAAGCAGGAGCAGCCTCGCTGATTGCTAACTCTGGGATCCAGGTGGGGGCTACAAGGCGTGGGCTGTGCTGAGGATGAAGGCAAGACAGCCAGCAGCCTAAACCTGCCTGGGTAACATCCCCGGGACACCAGTTTGGGTAAGCGGAGAGTGAATGCTGGAACAGCTGTTTCAAAAGTTTATGGTAGAAATAACTGAAACCCAATAACGAAGGCAAAGGGATTAGAGAATTTTTGTAAATCATTCCCATTAGTCCAAGCAATACGTGCCTCTTTTGGAAACGGTATAACTCTTACCCCCCACAAGACCTACGTTTCAGACCCTCTCCCTGAGAAACAGAATCCACATCTAAAGCCAACTAGGAAAAAAGAGGGTAAAGGAAATAAAGGCTAATATTTATTAAGTTCTTACTCTGTTCTAAGGACTCTTCATGTGAAGGGTAAACCTTCACAACAACCCTAGGCTGTGAATTCTTTCACAATCCTCATTTCACAGATGAGGAAACTGAGGCAAACATAGATGAAGCGATTTGCCGAGTGCCACATGCCAGTAGTAGGAGAGCTGGGATTTGGACCGAGCCAGTACCCCTGACCACTGCTTTGTCATCAGCGTTCACATAGTTAAAGGCTAGCCACCGAGAACAGAAGCCTAGTTCTGCACTGATTGGCATGATCCTATAAAATCCCAAAGCTGTAAACTACAGGAGAGTAGTAGATTTCAGTTCAATAAATGAAGAACGATCCTAATGATTGGAACTCTCCATCGAATAACAGACTTTTCAGGCACTTGAGCTGCTGGTCCAGGAGCTCATAAGCAGAAGCTTGCACATATTTATGGAGGGGAAAGAATCTTCATGAAAGTTTTCAAGGGCCTGTGCCTAGATAAGTGTTTCCCAAAGTGGATTCCACGGAACACTAGTCCTACAAGATGTTTCACAAAACAAGGACTTGATGATCAGAAGACTTTGGGAAGGGCTATGTACTCTACCCTTCCCTCTCCCTGGGAGATTGACAAGCATATTGACATATTAAGATACTAAGATGCCCTGCAATAAAGAAAGTCTTTTGGTGTGTTAACCCAACATTTCTGAAATTATTTGACGTTGCAAAGTTTTTGTTTGTTTTTTTCCCAGCATGGTGCTCATTAAGAGCTTATAGGACAAAGCTTCTACAAAATAAACTTTAGAAAACTCTATGCTAGATGATTTCTAAGATATCTTTCAAAACTAAGTTTCTGTGATGAGAGAAACATTAAGAAAGCATTACTTACTAGTTACCATGTGAGAGGACTTTTGATCAATTCTGCTTATATGATATATGATGGCATCTTATTCATAGTTAGCTGTATAATGAATCAAATTATGTTCCCCCAAATAAATTAATATTTTATATAGAATAATATAACAAGGTTAGCCTAAGGCATGGATACCAGCACTGTCTCGAATACCAATTGTATAGAATAGGATCTACTAAACTTAATCATAATTAAAGAGTTCAGTTCTCTAAGTTAAGGAGGAAATAATTTTCTGATGTCTAAATATATTTACCAAATGATGTAATATTAGGGTTTATTAACAATATTTATAGCCTCACAACATTTCTCTTTAATTCCCCAAAGTTATTAGTCAGTACTCAATTTGTCCAAATTGGGTTTATATTTGCATGCTACTCATTGTAAATGTGGTATCGTGCAGATTCTCTTGAGTATAGTTTACAAGAATCATTTTCTCTCTACTGTTTTACCAAATCTAAGCACAAAAGGTGCAAACGTTTATTGTCAAACTGTGAGATTAGTTCATAAATAAATATTTTAAAGCTTGATTTGGTTTCTCTGAGGGAAAGAGAAAAATGTTTAGTTTTCCTAATCATTTCAAAATGCTAGCTTGAAAAGTTAAACATATATGTGTTTAAAATCCTAGTACAGCATTTAAAACATGTCCTATTATTTAAGATTATATATGAATGGTAATTTTATTTACAACATAGGTTCAAATTAACCAAATAAATTTCTTCCTGTGAAACAGGAAGAAAAGTTTAATAATGAAAAGTTTAATAATGCAGAGAACAGCTTTTCAGGAGCAATTTGGCATACACTTTTCTGTATCAAAAAGAAACCTATTGAAAATGTCCTTGTCTTTTGTTGTAGACTACAATGCAGAGCAGACGTTTATTTGTTCCAAACTGTGAATATGGTAGTACAAGACTACTTCTTGATGTTTTATTAAATAAATGGCCATATTAATTGCTTGCTGAATATAGGGATCCCGTCATAAATATCCTGGGTTAGGTTCAGCAAAGGGCTTTGAACACCAGGTCAGTTTTGTTCTTTTTAGAAAAGATGCTTTCTATAATTAACTAACTGTTATGGAATACATCTGAATAAGAGCTTCAATATTTAAACCCTCAGGTACTGGTTTAAGTAGCCCCACTAACTAAAGCAAAGGATGGAGGTCATGGTTACACCACCAGAGAGAAGCACAGATAGGCTAACTGATCTGACACCTAATGGGAGAGCAGGTTGGAAAACTCATGCTCTACGTTTGTGTAATCGACACTGTGCAGGGTCTCATTGTGCATGCATGTCACCATTACTGCAAAGGGAAACGACCTGGCTGCAAGGGAGTCACTTGGGAATAACCGATGCTCCTCTATGCTTCTCCGTTTCCTGTCCCTCAAGACACCTACTGGCAAAGCCAGCAGAGGGATTTCGTTGTCAGCATGGACGAGTGATCACCCTTCTGTTCCTGTTGAGCAAGAATGGAAACTGTGGAAAGAGAGCTCTACATTATGCCTTTACCTCACCATTTGTTATTTCTCCACAGCTACATTACATAGTCCTATAGGACCAAAACCTAGTCTTATTTTGCATTTCGGTTTTTTTGTATCTGTATCTGTATTTATATTATGTATTTGTATATATAATATTTTTGGTATCTCCCAAATCAACTAATATGTTACCTATGACAGAAGACACTCAAATGTTTGTTAATATATTGGTTGATTGAATACTGGACACAGGAAGAATTCCTAATGTCAAAACGTACTAAGTACAGAGAAAGCAAACTCACCAGTTTTCTTTAATTGTTATGAAATTTTAGATATACATTTGAAGCCAGTTGTCTTTCTTAATTTCCAGAAAACTGATTTCAACCTGAATGTTTTAAAATAGTGCTTACAGGGACTTCTTTAGTGGCGCAGTGGTTAAGAATCTGCCTGCCATTGCCGGGGACATGGGTTCGAGCCCCGGTCCGGGAAGATCCCACATGCCGCGGAGCAACTAAGCCCGTGTGCCACAACTACTGAGCCTGCACTCTAGAGCTCACGAGCCACAACTACTGAGCCCACGTGCCACAACTACTGAAGCCCACAGGCCTAGAGCCTGTGCTCTGCAACAAGAAAAGCCACCGCAGTGAGAAGCCCGCGCACCACAACGAAGAGTAGCCCCCGCTCACCACAACTAGAGAAAGCCCACGCACAGCAACGAAGACCCAATGCAGCCAAAAATAAATAAATAAATAAATAAATAAATAATCTTATAAAAAAATAAAATAGTGCTTACATGGCTTATATAGAACATATGTACAGATCAGCTTGTTCTGTCTTGGGTATTAACATTCATATTTTCTATTAAAGGCAGAACTGAACCGTTTCCAAGATACGAAGAGACTGCTTCAAGATTATTACAGGGGAATGGAATGTAAAATCCCAACAGACGACACTAAGAGATTTACTCGAGTCCCATTGGTCCAACTGGATAGTAAAGATATTTTGGAATTCCAGCTTAGGTAAGGCGGGCTATCACGTTGCACTGTAATCAGTCTCAACATAAAGCTTTGTGATTTTAAATTGAATACCACTAATAAAACCACAATCTTGTATCTGCTAATCCAAAATCCAAAAAAAACTCTAAAAACTGAAAACTTCAACTCAAGACTATTGATATGCATTATTTATCCCACTTATAGTGAATATCTACTCATTTTTGCTGCAGAGATATAGTGTGTTTTGTTACAGAGTGCTTCCAACAGACCGCTGGGGATATTACGGAATGTACAGTATATACAAATTCTGAATTATTAAACACTTTTGACCACAAGGGTTTCTAGTAAGGGATCGTGACCCTCTACCACTTTTATGAAATGTCCCAAGCTGCTCTGTGTGTATGTGTGTGTTTGTGTGTGTGCATGACATTATATAAATGACAATGGAAGGTGTTATGAGTCTTCTTTTACAGGTTAGGAAATTGAGAAACAGTAAAGACTCATTCATATGTGATTATGACTTTGTGAGACTGAAACTTAGTAGTAGTCTAACATCAGATTCCCACCGTAAGAAAATAAACTTGGTGGTAAGGGTGGACGAAAAATGACATTTTCAGGCAATTACTAGTTATATGTAAGTAAGTTAAAACAATTTGTTTGGGAAAGTCACCCCAACTCTCTTAAGCCTTGGTTTCCTTATCTGTAAAGTAGGGTTGCTGTGAAGATTACAGAAAATGAAATCCTCAAAACACGTAGCACCATGCCTAGGAGTCAGAAGACCTGAGACCTAGTCCCAGTGACTCTCAATAAGTGATGACTATTATCGTCATCATATTATTGCATAATATGACAAACTCTTCTTCCTCACATGCACTATTTTAATTGTGAGTATCGCATGTTCTTACATTCCTCATTTTACCCTCCCTTATTCCAGGAAGGATTTGAAATGGCCTGTGCACGATAGGATTCCACAGTGATCTGAGGCCCTTTTCTCTCTAGGCTTCTTCCATCTGGTCCCATCATGTCCTTGTCAGGACCACGAGTAAGCAAGAATACACAAGAAGTCTGAACCCTCTTTTTGACACAGATACAAGAGAAATGTTTAACTCAGCAAGCTTCTGAAAGAGAACTTTGAAATTAAGAACAATAAAAATTTCCCAAAGTGATATGAACCCATCAGAGTCATCAAAAGAGGCCAAGTTTCAATGTCTACAGTAGCAGGGCATTCTGTTCTTAGCAGAAAATAGCAAGTCAGGCATAATGGGGAAGCTATTAATGTTGGTTAGTAGAATGAAACAGGCAAAAGAACAGCCAGTTCTTACTTTTTGCAAAACAATGTGCACCAATCTCAACCTCAGATCACTGCTGTGAGTATCGCCTGGAACTCTCAGCCAATCAAGGCATCAACCAACAAACCAACCAACCAGTCTCTTTAATATGTATCGGGAAACGAGCAGTGTTAAGCATGTTCACATAGCTTGTCTATTTTATTCCTCCAACAACCTAATAATAATAATAATAATGGTGTTAACTAATAACCAATAATGTGTGACAATATTATTATTATATTTGTATTTTTCCAGAAGGAATGGAGCCTCAGAAAGTCGAGTGACATGCCCCAGTTCGTATCTATTGATACATCTACTGATAGTGAGAGAGCTAGCTGACCAGAATTTTTCCCAGTAAATGAATTCCAAATCCAGATCCCTTTTCTAAATGATACGCCACCACTGCTGTCCTCCAAAGCAAGGTGTTAGGAATGCCTATTTCCCCGTATTAAACATGTAGAGATGATCACACAGCCTTTATCTTATTAGACACGTGAATCTCACGTCTCAGTGACTGAGATTGAGCACTACTTGATTATTAAAACATCAGCTGTCCTTGTGGGTGGACATATACTGAGTTGTAGACCCTCAACACGTTGCCGTTATAAGGCACGGTGCACTGTCAGAATTCCAAGCGCTATGAGACTCAAAGAGCCAACTTCAGAAAACCTCATCTGATGCTTCAAAACAAGGCCAAGCTAATTGTGTGCTGGAGTTCACAGCCAGCTTTCTGCATCCCTGCTCTGGTCCCCAGCAACTTGAGTCTGCCAAGCCAAATGCTTGTTCCTCCTCAAATTTTAGCAAAGGCATCCTTGGAGCTCCTCTCTGCCCTAGCTGAAAGCTCTTCCTATGTTCTATCACCGAGGGGAATCCCAGTCGCAATTAACATTCTGCTCTGTGGATCATTCCCTGCAGTTAGCCTTTGAGATCCTGGGATCCTTCAGGGATAGAACATTCCCAGGGGCAGCTCTAAAATCTCTAGATAGGGGCAGCAATATGATTGAGAAAGGGGGAGAGAGAGCTTAACTCTGTGTTCCCACAGCACTTCACAAAACAGAGACAGCCTTCATCACCCATTCTCAAGGGTGGGGAGGGCTGCGGGAGCTCTCACACCTCCATGGGACACCCCCTTGCAGACCTCACATCTGTCATATCCTGCTTTTTAACTGTCTACTTCCGGAAGCCAACTGCTAGTCATTTTAAAGAAGTGACGTCCAGTTCTATTGGTTTGCTTTTCATGACTGATTTACACCTTGTCGGAAGTTTATATCCCAGATAAATTTCAAAATTGCATTTCTTCATAATTGCCATTGTTTAATCCCCCTCCTCATAATTACTGAGAATTAGACCTAAAAATTATGTTTTAACATTGCTTGTCTCTAGTTTCCTCTTGGTAGACTTTCTAGACCATAAAACATTTTTTTTTCCTTTTTTAACATCTGTATTGGAGTATAATTGCTTTAGAATGGTGTGTTAGTTTCTGCTTTATATCAAAGTGAATCAGCTATACATATACATATATCCCCATATCTCCTCCCTCTTGCATCTCCCTCCCACCCTCCCTATCCCACCCCTCTAGGTGGTCACAAAGCACAGAGCTGATCTCCCTGTGCTATGGGACTGCTTCCCATTAGCTATCTATTTTACATTTGGTAGTGTATATATGTCCATGCCACTCTTTCACTTCATCGCAGCTTACCCTTCCCACTCCCCGTATCCTCAAGTTCATTCTCTATGTCTGCGTCTTTATGCCTGTCCTGCCCCTAGGTTCTTCAGAACAAGTTTTGGTTTTTTTTTTTAGATTCCATATATATGTGTTAGCATACAGTATTTGTTTTTCTCTTTCTGACTTACTTCACTTTGTATAACAGACTCTAGGTCCATCCACCTCACTACAAATAACTCAGTTTCGTTTCTTTTTATGGCTGAATAATATTCTGTTGTATATATGTGCCACATCTTCTTTATCCGTTCATCTGTTGATGGACACTTAGGTTGCTTCCATGTCCTGGCTATTGTAAATAGAGCTGCAATGAACATTGTGGTACATGACTCTTTTTGAATTATGGTTTTCTCAGGGTATATGCCCAGCAGTGGGATTGCTGAGTCGTATGGTAGTTCTATTTGTAGTTTTTTAAGGAACCTCCATACTGTTCTCCATAGTGGCTGTATCAATTTACATTCCCACCCAACAGTGCAAGAGGGTTCCCTTTTCTCCACACCCTCTCCAGCATTTATTGTTTGTAGATTTTTTGATGATGGCCATTCTGACTGGTGTGAGGTGATACCTCATTGTAGTTTTGATTTGCATTCCTCTAATGATTAGTGATGTTGAGCATCCTTTCATGTGTTTGTTGGCAATCTGTATATCTTCTTTGGAGAAATGTCTATTTAGGTCTTCTGCCCATTTTTGGATTGGGTTGTTTGAGTGTTTGATATTGAGCTGCATGAGCTGCTTGTAAATTTTGGAGATTAATCCTTTGTCAGTTGCTTCATTTGCAAATATTTTCTCCCATTCAGAGGGTTGTCTTTTTTGTCTTGTTTATGTTTTCCTTTGCTGTGCAAAAGCTTTTATGTTTCATTAGGTCCCATTTGTTTATTTTTGTTTTTATTTCCATTTCTCTAGGAGGTGTAGGCCATAATACAGCCTTTCCTAGTCCTTTCTCCATCTAAAGAGTTCTTCCAAGAAAACTTTGAAAATTGAGATTAAAGCAGGACAACGAAATTCACCAAGTAACATGGACACAAAAATAGAATTCTGTTAAATAAAATCTTTATATTTCTTTTTTGTTGGTTTTCCCAAGAATTCCCCTAGTTCCTCAAAGACCCAATTCTCCAGAGTCAGCTTTATCCAAACCAAAAACAAAAGCCATACTGAAGGGTAAGATCGATTACTCACTGGAAAACATAGAGTTAAACTTGGAGGCCGCTGAGAAGATGGTGATGGACACGTGGCAGCAGTCTTCGTTAGCAATATCTCACATGGTAAGCAGTGCTGGTTACTACGTTTCCTTTCAGTAATACCCTTTCATTAAATTCCAAAGCTGGTAATATGCTATGAACAGAAAATTTACACAATGTTCACAATATAAATCTATACCTCCCAGAAGTGTTTTCTTTTTTTCTGAAAGAAATAAGAAGTGAAACAGTTCAATCAGAAAATATATGAGGTCAAGAAAGGAGTGAACCAACATTTAGATTATTTTCTATGCTGGCCCAGGGCTCCAAGTGCAGGGCTCTACAGGGCCAAGCAGGAAATGTCAGTGAGATGGGTTAAGTATAAGGCAATAGGGTGGAGTGGGACTGTGGCCAAGTGGAAGTAACAACCCCATCTAGAGAGGCACCTAGCCAACCTTGCCATTTAAGAATGGGGTCCAGTAGGGCCCGATTTTGCAGTTTTAAAGTCAGAAATTCAGCCTATCCTTTCTTTAAGTCTTCAGAACTAGTTCCTACCTTGATTCCCAACCAGTTGGTTGTCTGTTTCCTGAAGCCTGAGCCTTCTCTGATTGCATGCTCTTCTAATCCTTGTAGCATTTATTGTCTCTCCCACTTTTGACTCTTAGTATCTAGGTTATTGTTTGTGATTTTTACCTTATTAGTGTTTTCCTGAATACTTAACTAGGTTCTAAAACTTTCTGTATCCACTACACCTAGCATGATGCCCACATCTAACACAGTACTGAGTCCTCAGCACATTCTTGAGATGCTGCTGCCACTATGCTGGTGACATTGATGTTCATATAAATGATGATGGTCATGGCAAGGGGGATCACCGCAAAGACTACAGCTACCAAGCACCAGAGAGTGGGAAACCGGATCTAGAAGTTCTAAAAAAAGTAGATGAATGATTATCCTTCCTGTTAATTGAACATAAAGACAACTTACAAGTCTTATGAATCCCATTAAAATTACCTGGGGAAATGAGATTTTAAATATTAGATTATTAGAAAGAGAGTATCATACAGCACAAAGAGCACTGGCTACACTTCTTGTTTAAGCTGTGTGATTTTAGGAAAATCAGTTAACCTCTCTGAGTCTTCGATTCTTTATCTGTAACATGGGAGACATTCTACCTTATCTTTCCTTTCTTGAATGGTTGAAAAGATCCAATGAAATAATGTATATGAAAGTTTTTTAGACATTAAATATAATAGATTATTATATTAAGAAAGTTATTCAAAACTGTACCACTTTGCTTGTGAACCTTTGAAAACCACATAGAAAGCATAGGAGGAAGGATTGTTTAGTAAGTAATATTCCTAATACTTACATTTGAATCCTGCTTTTATATTTCTAATAGACTTTTATGACTTTGATATTACATGTCTTTAAGTGAACTTTGAATTTCAGATGAGACAGGCCTGATTCAGTAAACTGCTGCAGGGAGAACGGGACCAGCCGAGATCAGGGCAATGGGAATGAGAGCACTTTAACACGGGCTTTTCGCTACACAGCGGTTTTACCAAGAGCTATTCATTTAGTACGTTATGTTAATTTTTAGTAAAACTTTCTTGTAATTAGCAGGTGTGCAATGATTTCAAAGAAATAAGTCATGTTTAACACCCACAGCGTCAAAGCGTTATTTCTAGAGTTTCTTCAGCCTTACAAGCTAGATTGCTGGATGTACTGTGAATTATGTTAATTTTTGAAAGAGACCCAGAGGTGTTTGAGGGAAGTGGACCAGAAAAATGTGGATGATGATAATTATCATCATCATCATCATCACAAGGTTGTTTACAGAGGAGAAAAATCCAATTTTAAAGGAAATTGCTAACTCACCGTGGTTTGCAAGAACACATTCAAAACTGAATTGCTTGCAATTTAGGGAAGAATCTTAACAAGTCTGCTTTCAGCTTTACCAAGAATTTGAAAGTACAGTATATATCATGAAATCCATTTTTATCAAAAGAACATCTGATTAAAAAAACGCATACACACCCACAAAAGAACTGCCTTGCTCTCTGAAACATTTCTGCATCCCTCCAAGGTTCTGCTAATACAGAAGAAGCTGTGGGTGTATTCTGTAGCATATGATTATTTTAAAAGAAATTCCATCAATCGATAAGCATTTCCTGGGCATCTTCTATGAGCATAGCACAGATGCTAAAAGCTATGGAGAAAACCAAGAAGCAGGGCTGGCTCAGCCTTCCGGAGCGCTCATTTCATTTGGAGATTGGGGACAAGATTTAACACTCGTAGAACAGTTGGGGGCAGTGATATGCTGAGCCGTGGGTATGAAGTGTGGTGGGAATCTGGAGAGGACAGGAATTGGCTGGTCTCTCGCACCCGCAGGACCGCAAGCTTCTTTGAGAGTAGAGATTAGATTGTGCCTTCTTCATCTTTCTATTCACCTCTATGCAACTTCCTGTTTCTCCTCTGGGCCCCTCACCCAATTCTCCCCAGGAATAACATCAGGCTTGGACACAGAAAGCACTGTAATAAATAAATAAACTCCCATGGACCTCCATTTCCTCAACAGCTGCCTTATTGAGATTTTTAAGTTTTCAGCCATATGTTGCTACTGCCCCCATGGTGTGTGTGGGTTTTCTTTCTTCATTTTGGGAGTCTCGTCTCAGCTGTCATTTCTCAGATTTACAACCGTAAACGCCCTTCACCTCACCAGGGGCAGGTGAACTTATTTTAGCAGGTCCAGTCTTTCTCTTTTTTATTTTTTTAATTTTGATTTTATATTGGAGCATGGTTCATTAACAATGTTGTGTTCGTTTCAGGTGTACAGCAAAGTGATTCAGTTATACATATACATGTATTTATTCTTTTTCAAATTCAATCCCACTCCTGGGCATATATCCGGAGAAAAACATGGTTCAAAAGGTCCAGTCTTTCTAACTGCAGGCACAGCCCCAGCTGTACAAGCCCCAAGACAAGGTTTTCCTGCTGCCTGCAGAGCAGAGCCAGCCTCATAGGCGAGATGGAGGGATCCCAGCCGCACTTCACACACCTCCCTCTCTGCCCGCCTTTCATCAGCTATTGTATTGTGACCACACAACTAATCTCTCATACCAGGAAATCTATGAGAGTGAAAGAAGGAGGGTGCTGATATGGAGAGAAGCTGAAATTTCCCCCAAGTAGAGGAAGTTAAGAAGCAGCGATGCAGTTAGCCTGTGGGACAGGTCATCCTCATGAACACTGCACCTTGGCGGGGTGATGTCTAGCGTTAGAATGGAATGCAAGCCCAGGATTCGAGTGTCCATGAGCCCAATTAATACAGGGCATGTGCCCCCAAAACTTGGTTGGAGGACATGAAAAATTCTCACCAATTTTACGTATGAAGCACAGACACACATAAAATACATAGGCAGATACCCTTCTGCAGTATTAAAATTTCAGGAAGGGGAATGTGGTTAGGAGAAACTGACTTAAAAACAACCAATAATGAAAAAAAAACCTGAGAAACAGTGATATAGAGGAATGCCCCAGGTTGAAGACCAAGAAATCACAGGAACTTGGAAGAATAGTGGGTGTTAAATCCATAGGGTCTGAGATATTGAAAAGAAAGAAATGTTTGCGTAACTAAAGACGAATGGCAGGCAGGGCTTGAGAAAGTGAGTGGCCTCCACACAGGTGGCCTCAGGAAAGCTACATCTTGGGACAGGGACAGGTTTCCATTCAAGTAGAATCTTTTAAATCTTCTGTAAAGATTGAGTACATGGCATGTTTGCTGTAGAATGAGGTTTCAATGGAATTGGGTGACGGCTAAATCCAAATGGCTGTCGTCTTTCATAAATGTTGTATTAACTGAAATGTTGCTCTTATACAACCAGGTGGCTGCTGAAATTCATCAGAGGCTCATGGAAGAAGAAAAAGAAAACCAGCCAGCAGACGCAAAAGAAAAACCTCCTCAGGTAGCTGCAAATAAAAAAGTGAAAAAGGAGCCGCCCAAGAAAAAAAAAGAGGACAAAAAAGGAAAAGGTATTCACAGCTTTAGCATCCAGAACCCTGGCTGCTTAACCTCTCCTTGTTGGAGAACAAGCACTTAACCAGGCACAGGAGCCTCTGAGCTACTAGAATGCTGTTCATTAGGTTTTACTTCGAGACCCAGTCTTCTGTGAGCCGGAGTGTTAGCTGGCAAACATTCTCCATGCCAGCGTTTCTCCGAATAGCCAAGTGTATCCAGGGTGAAATAAATCTCAAAGACAGTTTTGAACATGTGAAAAGAACTCCAAGATGACACTATGTAATCTGAAAAGTGTGTGCAAGAGGGCTGACACTGGCTGCCTTAATCAAGAAAGGGTTAAAAGCTAATTCTGAGTATGTAAATTTCAGGTCTAATTCAGGTTTCAGGTTTCTTTCAAGCAAGTCCTTCTGCCCTGGAGGCCTCCTACCTAAAACTCAGCCTCAGAGGCAGGATGGAATGAAAAAGAGAAAGGGTGGGCTCTACCACAAACATTACCCTCCCCTCTGAATGTTTCCACTTGTACATTTTTGCAGTGACTTGAGGCAAGAGAGGAAGAGAGGGAAGCACAGGAGCAAAAGTCCTTCCACTGATCAGTTGCTCCTGATGTGTTTGTTAGGCCCCCGCCGTGCAGAACATGCTGAGGATGGGTACTAAGGACACAGTGGTAAACTTAAAAAAACAGAAACGTGGTCCCTGCCCTGATAGGACTGTAGTCTAATGGCAGAGACAGACATGTGACCGATCATTGTTCTTTATGGGGGAGGTAGAGGTCCCTGGAGAGTGCGGTTATCTCACTCCATCTGTGGGGTAGAAAATGCTTTCCAGATGGAGTCCATCCAAGCAGCTACAGTAGGAGTTAAGACAAAGCCCTCAGGATGGGGGTTGGGGGAGGTGGTGGCCCCTGAAGCCAAGGAAAGGGCAGCCCCACAGTAAAGAACAGGCGACCTTGGTCCATTTCAGATGGTGAACATAAAGGAAATAAGCAGCATTTGAAGGAAATGCTTCCGTTTACTTTAATGGAATAATTGGTTGGGTCCAATCTCTTAATTTCACAGATGTTAAAACAGAAACCCAGAGAGATTAAGGGCTCTTTCATCTGTAATTTATACTTACCTTCACTATTGAAATTAACACATCTTATTACAATTTCTTTGTTTACATTTGTCTTCTTCCCAAAATTTGAACCCCTTGAGATCAGACCTTCAAGAAAGATTTATTGAACTAAGTAGAATAGTACAAGCTGGGCCTGCAGCTAGAATCTCACTGCCATTTCTTATGGGCAAATTCTCAAACACTGACAAATTCTTTTTTTTTTTTTTTTTTTTTTGTAATTTATTTTATTTTTGGCTGCGTTGGGTCTTTTGTTGCTGCGCACGGGCTTTTCTCTAGTTGTGGTGAGCAGGGGCTACTCTTCCTTGCGGTGCGCGGGATTCTCATTGCAGTGGCTTCTCTCGTAGCAGAGCAGGGGCTCTAGGCACTCGGGCTTCGGTAGTTGTGGCTCGTGGGCTCTAGAGCGCAGGCTCAGTAGTTAATGCGCACGGGCTTCGTTGCTCCGCGGCACGTGGGATCTTCCCGAACCAGGGCTCGAACTCATGTCCCCTGCATTGGCAGGCAGATTCTTAACCACTGCGCAACCAGGGAAGCCCAAACACTGACAAATTCTTATTTTCTAATTCTCGTGTGTAATCATTGAAGTACTTGTATTTAAGCACTAGTTAAAAGACAATGAAGTAGATTACGAATTCTTGGCCATCAGCTACATTTCCACCGTATCTGTTTGAGGTTATTCTCTGATCTTCTCTTGATGAGGACCTGGGAAACACTTGGCCAATACAAGTATCCCTTGTGAAGTGGTACTTCTCCAGGTGGCCAACGCTATGTTGGGGTTTGCTAATTTCTGTCCCCAAACACTAAGTTGCATCCTCTTTGGTGTCTGTAACCCGGTCTGCACGAGCCACACGCCTCATTTTTCCATGATGCTAGACGAATGGGGTATTATTATATGTGTCCAGCCAGACACCACATGGAGAATTCTCAAGGAAAGATTATCAATATTTCATCACTCACACTGTCTGGACCGGGGTCTCTCCTTTCCAAATCACCAGACGTGTATCGCCCTGCACGCTCCACTTTGTACTCATTTTATCCAAGTCCCTTCGTGTACACTTGTATGTTGGCAGGTAACTCAGCACGTTTCATTGCCCTTTCAGGTAAATCCCCACCTATGGCAGAAACCGCTCCTGTAATAGTAACAGCAGAGGAGGCTGAAGAAACGGAAATAAAAAACAAACTGAGGCTCAGAATAAAGGAAGAGCATCTTGCTGCCCTGCAGTTTGAAGGTAGCAATTGGAAAGAACTAAGACGATACTTTTAAGTAGAAAACAGACCAGTAGGCAAACAGCCCCTGGCTGGCTTTTGTCTATGAGGACACAAAGCAAACTAACTGAAAGGTACAACATTCAGTTGGCTGTTTTCATGTGACCCTATGAAGACTAGATCTGACTGTCGTATGATTGTCTGCTGGGATCTCAAAAAGGGAATTTGGGAGGAGGTTAGGAGAGCACCAGAAGTAATTAAAATCTCAAAGAAAAGAAACAAAAGCAGTATTTTAGATTTGGTGTGATTTTACAGGCTGGGAGAAAGCTTGGGGCTACCTAAGGAGGTGCTTCTATATTATAATAAGAATAATTTAGGCCTCTCATTAGGAAAGTAAACCCTGACTAAAGGCTAACGGGTCCTGAATGTGAGTTCTTGGGAACAGGGACCACAGAAGAGCCAGTCATGGATCAATAATGTTCAAGGGACTCCTTCTCTAAAGAGAGCAGCAATTTTACAAGACATAGTCTCCTTCTGGCTCTTCCAGTTGTCTTATAATAAATTCAAAATGGAATTTGAAAAGATCAAGAAATTGAGCCAAAGTATCCTAATTGGAAAGAAACCATGGTCAATATACTAGATGTCAAAACCATAACAATGCAGCATTGGGTAAGCTGGGACCCATTAACTACTCAATGACAATTAACTACTAAAGATGCTTTCCACCCCTTGCTTCTCTCCTTTTCTCCCTCTCTCCGTCCTCCTACCACCCGCTTTCATAATTCCAAGTGTAAAATCTGAAGGATGTTGAACACAGGAAGTCAGGACACATGCTTGTCCCGTTGCCCATCCCCACGTCTGCTTTCAGTTGCTGAGTATGCTTCATCCTTCAGTTCATTCCATACGTGGTCCCTAGTGTAGCTAAATTCACTCATTTATATAGTAAATGTTCACTGAGTTTCTACTATGTGCCAGGTCCTGTAGTAGCTGGAAGAAATATACACATATATATACAAACACAAAAAAACAAACAAAAATAAAACCCAATCTAGAGGAAAAGAAATGCAAACAATCACTTATAATATGTTGTGATATTGGGGTTAGGCGGACAGGACAAAGGAAGCATGGCGGGAGTCAAGAAAGACTTCCGAGCAGATGAATTCATGCTTGAGCAGAGCTGGAAGAATGTGAAAAATGTGCGCAGGGGACGGGGGGCGGGGCAGGGATGGGGGAGGAGAGCTAGGTGACTGGTGGGGAGTAGCTGCGGAGTCTGAGGCACATTCTGGGAAGGAGTGATCAGGGAGGTGGAGGGTCACATAGGCCCTGCCCAGAAAGTTACATTTCCTTTATGGCGACTGGGAGCTAGTGAAGAATTCTGAGCAGAAAGCACCTGTGAGCACGTGCGCAGGTGAGCTGGGTTACTCTGGGGCGGGTGGAAGTGGATTTGGATTTGAGGAGGGGAAAGGAACTTGGAGAAAGCAGGACAGAGGCGGTTGCTGTAGCTGAGGCGAGACATAAAGCAGTGCCCAAACGCGGTGATAGAAAAAGCAAGGAAGAAAGATTGGACAGATATTTTAGAGGAAAATCCACAGACCTCACTGTGTGCCCAGAACATCAATGGGCACTGGGACCACGGGCTTCGGCCTCCTGTCACCTGTGCTGAGAAGGATGATGGCGTCGCTTTCCCAAGGTTCTGAGACGGGAGATCCAGAGACTTAGTACCCTCCCCCTTTTTGAAATTCAGAAATTATCTATTTGTGTTTTCCCATTCCAATTTATCAAAGGGTATATTGCAATAAAGTGCAATTACGTGTAAAGCTGAATTATAGTTTTGGTTTAAATAAACTGTCAAACGACTCTAACCACGCATTGTTTTGTTTCTGAGACGGATAAGGTATTAGTTATCCATACTGGTATATCAAGTGTATGCCTAAAGTTTCACAGACTAAAACGTAATTGGTTTAAAACTGAATTTGGCTAATCAGAAAATGCATGACATATAAAACATGTAAAAAATGTTTGTTTCTCTTTTTAAATAGAGATAGCTGCACAGTTCAGACTTGAACTGATCAAGGTAAAAGCATTGGCTTTCCTGGAAGAGTTAGTAACAAAGGCAGTTGATGTATATAAACTCATGGAAAAGTGGCTCGGTGAGAGGTACTTGAAAGAAATGGCCAGGTAAAGTACAGTGTGACTTTTAAAAATATTTTAAAATATTTACTTTGTTAATTCCTGAAGACCAAAATTGACAAAGATTTTTAAGGTGTTTACAAACTTGAATTATATTTACAAATAGAAATTTTGACCTTTTAGGAAATCACATACGCATCTGTGTTGCCTCTTTTTAACAATAGTAAGTCATGTATCAAAGGGCGCTATTGCACATTATTTATAAATTTGGTTTTCACACTGCTCAGTGAGGACCTTAGTTTACAAGGTAAAACTATAAGCAATTTAAAAATATTTTTTAGAAGTAGTATAATGTTTCATATCTTTCTAATGCCAGACTTCTTATTAGTCAGGGCCAATGAATGGGAGATGAAGTCATTCACAGGAATGTTTTACCCGTTAGGCCGATTCCCTTGTGACAGCTAGTTCTACTTTTCTATTGGGTTCCAAAGGCTTTCCAGATCCTCATTGCTAGTGAGGGACAGCAAGTCTCATCCTCTTAATTCTCCCCTGCAAGGCATAAAGAGGCAGCTCAGCAGGGCGGAAACAGCCCTCAACGGAGAGTCAGGAAACCTGATGGTCCAGGAGATGGGGAATCTCTCCTTGTCCACATATTACAGCATTCCTAACCACTTCGGGCCCCACAGGCCTCATCTGTAAAAGAAAACACTCCAACCAGGCTATTTTAAAGGTTTCTACTAGATCTCGATTCTGTGATACACTACAGTTTGCAATAAACATTTACTGAAAATTTGGAAGTTGTGGCATACATAGTATACAAATGGCAAGTATTCTCAGAAGCAACATCGGCCAGCTAGAAGACAGTTGTTAGGGTTTGTTTTCTCCAGTCCTTGTCTCAAAATGAAAGTTCTGTTGTAAAATCCTCAGCCTAGTTGTTTGTATCTGTTGCTCTATAGTAAAACACACACACAGACACACACACACACACACACCTCGGCCTGGTAACCTCACTGCAGTAGTGCTTAAAATAATTTGTCAGTTACTCATCAGCATTGTGAAGCAGTGATGTTCAGTTCCGTTCTCTGCCTGCTGCCTACAAATGAAAGCATATCTTCTTCATTCTTAGGGTTCACAGCACCCATCCTTGTGGTCACGTCAAGAGGCACATGGCCAAGTTTCTTTTTTTTATCAGATGAACTCATATTTCTCAGATTTATTTTCTGCGTGTGTGTGAGGTTAGGTATATATATCTGACCTCTGAATATGGGCACAAGAAATTAAAACCTAGGACTGTCCAACTATGCTTTCTCTTTTGGTTCTTGCAAAAATTCTCCAGTGATAAGAAAAAAAAGAACAGTGAGACCTAGCAGATCCCTTTGAACTTCAAATCCCACTTTCCATTTTCATGGGATTTCCCTAGCCCCCCCTCCCCGCCCGCCCTTTCTGAGAAGGTTACTCTTGGTAACCTTCCACTAGATGGCACACTGATTTCGCTGTGCTGGCTCTGGCTGGGTGTCTACATTTGGAGTCCCTCCTCACTCAGGGCTACAAGCTCTGTAGCTCTCCAGTACCCTTTTCCTTTGCTTCCAGCACGTAAACACCATCAAACAAAAAGTACCTGGATAACACAGACTATATGGGCACTCACAAATACAGTATGCCGGATTAAATTCCAGACTGTCTTTTGAAAGAAAGTGACTAATATTATTTTTTTAATTTTCAGTATACAAATATTTGGTGTTCCAGAGTTATATAAAAGCAGATTAAATGTGCATTTTTCTGCCATGTTCAATCTTTATTGCAAGATATAAATAAGATCCTTTCTGTAATACAGTGATATTGTACTTATGTATAAAAGTTCTCTGGCCTTTAAAGTGACCTTTAATTAAGGCCATAACTGTAATCCCCAGTACAGCCTTAAATCTATGCCCCATGTGATTTCACATGAATAACCATAAGGTATGGAGTCGTGTGTTTTTGGCTCCATTGCAAAGATGAGGAAATCAGAGAGCTTGAGTCACTTCCCAAGGACCCATGGCTGGAGAGGGGTCTGCAGTGAGAGCTCAGCTTCCAGGGCTCTTCCCACTGCACCACAAGGCTCCGAACTACTGCTGCTTATACCACGTTATTTAGCTGGGAATTGTTATTCTCTGTGAAGACAGCAAAGCAATTTCAATGGGTTATCTCCTCAGAATCCACTCTGTCAAGTGTGTCTTCGATAACATCAAACTCCTTGATATAAAGTTAGAGAAAAGCCACTTTTCTAGACATCCATTATCAAATTTGATTCACTTTACATACAATTTGTCCCGATTCCAAATAAATGTGTTATTCTAACAGTCATATTTTACAGGCTTTTCTGTCATATAACCTTATTCTGGTTCATACTTAAAATGAATACATCTATTGACATAATCATTTATATAGTAAAATATGTTCTAATAAAACCATTTTAGTGGAGTCTCTTTTTGCTCAGTTTTGTATAAAATGTGTAACTCTTAGCCCTGGATGAGCATGTATTTTATTTCTACTCTACATTTATTTATTTATACCCTACCTTTTTACAAACGGTTTTGAGGAGAAATTAGAATTTTTTAATCATGCGGATTGAATTTTCTAGCTTAGCCAAATTTTCTAATGTGTTAACTCTGTGTGTATATCTAATAAGCAAACACTATTAATCTGATAGTATTTTTAATGAGGATAACCCTATTCATTTTTCCACTTTCAGTGTGGAAAAATTAACTGAGGTAGCTCGCTATCACATTGAAACATCAACCAAAATTCAGAATGCACTTTATTTAGACCAAGAAGATTTCTGCATTAACGGCGATATAAAAGTCTTTCCAGACCTATCTCCTCCGATACGCCCTCCACCTGTAGAAAGGGAAGAAAATGGCACCCTGACCATCGAACGGCTTGGCAATCTTCGGGATCAGTTCTTAGAGATAGCACCCAAAGGTAGGAAAAGTAATTATTACGAAAAGAGCACAAAATAAGGTTAAGATTAACCAGGATGGCAATCACCTGTCCACAAGTAAAACAGCCCTCTGGGATTGTGTGGCACTAAAACAAGCCCTTGTTTCATTCTAATTTATCTCATATTTGCTTCATACAACATAGATCTGAATTAAACAGAGCAAGACAGTGGCTAATACATAGGCAGTGCGGTGATCCTCATCCCTGGTACTTCTCCTCTCCTGCCCTCCCTGCCCCTGGCTGGCAGGTGGGTAAATTTGAGTATTACTCCGTCTGGCAGTTGAGAAACCGTCTTTGTACATACTTCTAGTTTAAGTTTTGTACTGGGATTCTGAGTTTGTGTTTCTGTCTCCCCCACTAGTCTGGGAAGGGAGACCAGGGAGTAGAGAATTTCCCTTTTATATTTGCCTTTTCCCTCAATGTTTCATAGACCAAGAGCAGAACCTTTGTCAACACGTATTTGCTTGATTGATTAATTAATTAATCTGTTCACATGTAAGTGTACATGTTATTTTCTGCACACAAATTCTTGATTTCCTTCACATTTTATTATTATGGCTATGTAGCATCTACACAGGCGTTTTTTTTTTTTAATTTGAGATCTTTCTACTTATAGATATTCATCAATGAATTCCATCAGTTGATAGCACAAGTAATTCTGACAGAACATGTAGGATTATCATCTCCACTTTATAGGTCAGCATACTGAGTCACAAGCAGTTGAGAACTTGCCTATGGTCACATATCAATCAGGACACTTCAGGTTCAAAGGTTTTGCCCCTTCTCACTAAACTAAGTTGTCTCTCATAAAGAGGTTTATCTTCTAACATCTCCTACTTACTGGAAAATCATTACTTTTCCCTAGAGAATAGTCAACTGACATTTGTCTAGTACTAACACAATTTCACTTTCATAATGGTTATACTTCACTTATTTTTTTAAAGTTCAGTATTCCCAGAAAACCACATTAGATCTCATTAGTCAAAAGAGTATTACTTTACTTTAAGTCTGAAGACTTCCTTGCTAAGCCCAGTGGGTGAAACAGGTGTAACCATTTCCCTGGGTAGACCCCTACCCTAGCAAGTGTCACCTCATCTAATCAGCTTGAGTGGGTCTACACCTCCAAGATATAAAGGCACACACTACAACAGTGGATGAACACCAACTCAGGTCGGCAGCATTTAGGCAGGAAGCAGCTGGTCAAAAAAATATGGCCATCAGCCAGTACAGGAAAAAATCTCGGTTGTATAAACCCAGCTCATGAAATCCCTTCAGTCCTTCAGTCAGGTAGATTCCATCCTCTTTCCCTTTGTGTGGGCTTACAATGTCTTTTTATTACGTATTTCCTTCTTCAAAGTTGCTTTTGCTCTTCATTTTATCCATATTGTTTACATATAAAATAAGAAGAAGTATATGAAGTATAATTTGCTTTAATCCTAAACTAGGGTGACTAGAAGCTGGTCAAAATTTAAAGTTTTGGGGGGCATTTGAGTAGGTGGAAAATTATCAACCACTCATAATCCCTTTCAGAAAGGACCTTAGTATTCATGGCGATAATTGAAATACATTCTTGGATCCAACCTCAAAATCAGAGTTTGCATTTCAACTAAAAGCTTAAACATAAATTACAAATATCAGTTACAACTTGACATAACGTATGTCTTAGAAGATTAACTCTAGAAACCGTTGAGACTAAAAGATGTCAACTGATACATTTATCTATTTTCAGAGTTTGGTAGCATACAGCGGCTTTCAAAGTATGGTAGGAAGAGGAAGGAAGGGAGAAGAAAGAAAGGGAGGTAAAGGAGAAGGGTGATAGTTATGTATATATATATATATATGTATATATATATATATATATATATATATTTTTTTTTTTTTTTTAAGTAGGTATAAAAGGAAAACCACTTGCCCTAGGGACTTGGAGTGTAATTTGAAAAGGCAAGCAAAGAAGAAGAAAATATAAACTTCTATTTAGGTTCTCCTCTGGAACAGAATCTGAACTTGATAAAAGTGCTCAAGAATGCAAAGAAAAGGAGAATCAGTGTGCAATGAGGTTGGTCAGGAAAATTGTGTGGAAAAACACGTTGGAGGGAGGAATTGAAAGAAGTAAAGAGTGACTGGATGTCAAGGATACAGAGGATATTTAAAGTTGGGGGAACAGTCACCAGAAAATGTGTAGGTTTGTGGCTTGAGTATGGATGTTGAGGGAGGGTCAGGGGCCTCTCTGCTTCTCCCTCCCCAGTTGCATGAACTGCAGGAAAACAGATGCAGAGGTCAGTTCTGTCTGGGGAACAACCTCCAGCCACTCAAGCTAGAGAATTATCCAGATTTAAGAATAATTGTTGTAATTAACACAGAATTGACAAAGCTGTACAATACTGTGGGATTTGGGGATCTTGGTGGTACAAAATGAGTTACGGTCTATAAGCAAAGAGTTTAAACCCCTTTCTTTGTTATTGGCTCAGTTATACTATTTGAAAATATATATATTGCATATGGCACTTTTTAAACACATGTAAAATACTTAGCACAGTACCAGGGGATCTATCAATAGAAATAATATTCATTGTCATCATTTTTCTAATGTATAAAGGGAAGGCAAAGTAATAATAATTCCATTTTCTGGATCCCAGAGTCACAGAATTAGAGGTTCTCTGCTGACATCTTAGAAGTCAGGCAGCAAATGTTAATGTTACCCCTGCCTGAAGAAGCCCAATGATTACCACTCACTCCTTCTCGCAGTTCCCCTGGCCCCAAAAACATCCTCTGACTTGAGTCTTTCTTCTTAATTCTTGTTAAAGGATACACACCAATCCATCTTTTACATGAAGTGTTTGTCATATTCCTTCCAAGAATTAGAAAACAATCTTTTATGATACATCCCATGGTATTTACCCTAGAAATCTACAATTTCAAAAGACGATCTTAGTTGAAGTAATAACAATTTTGAAAGTATAGAGCAACTGGCTACAAGTAGTACATTTCTAAATGTGGAATCCTATAGAACTTCCTGCTTGAACTTGAAAATTTCTGTTATTTCTAAGCCAAGAAATGTGAGCATTTTCTTACACTGTTTCACATATTTCAATTTAACCTATGATATTTAAGATGCAAACTTCAAGCTCACTAAAATATATTAAAGTATGGTGAATAGATGAATTTTTTTCTAGGAAACAACATACATATTTGCATATAACAATCATTATGATACTAAGCCCAAAGTAAGATTTTTTTTTTTTAGCAAATCTACAAGGAGTATCAATGTGATTAAGTTATATTTTGTTCCCTCTAATTATGCTACATAAACAAAATTATTCAGGGAAATGGATAATCTTTCATTAAAACAAGTGACTGAATACATTCTTGTGAGTAACTAGTATCAAGATATTAATGGAGAAGATTGGTTCAAGATGGTAGAGCAGAAGGACATGTACTCACTCCACCTTGTGAGAACACTGGAATCACAACTAACTGCTGAACAATCATTGACAGGAAGACACTGGAACTCACCAAAAAAGATACCCCACATCCAAAGACAAAGGAGAAGCTGCAGTGAGATGGTAGGAGGGGCACAATCACAATAAACTCAAATCCCATAACTGCTGGGTGGGTGATTCACAAACTGGAGAACAATTATACCACAGAAGTCTACCCCTTGGAGGGAAGGTTCTGAGCCCCACGTCAGGCTTGCCAGCCTGGGGGTCCGGCAGCAGGAGGAGGAATTCCCAGAGAATCAGGCTTTGAGGGGGTAGCGGGATTTGATTGCAGGACTTCAACAGGGCTGGGGGAAACAGAGACTCTACTCTTGGAGGGCACACATAAAGTAATGTGCACATCAGGAACCAGGGGAAAGGAGCAGTGACCCCATAGGAGACGGAGCCAGACCTACCTGCTAGTTTTGGTGGGTCTCCTGTGGAGGTGGAGGGTGGCTGTGGCTCACCGTGGGGACAAGGACACTGGCAGCAGAATATCTGGGAAGTATTCCTTGGCGTGAGCCCTCCTGGAGTCCACCATTAGCCCCACCAAATATCCTGTAGTCTCCAGTGCTGGGTTGCCTCAGGCCAAACAACCAACAGGGAGGGAACTCAGCCCCACCCATCAGCAGACAAGCGGATTAAAGTTTTACTGAGCTCTGCCCACCAGAGCAACACCCAGCTCTACCCACCACCAGTCCCTCCCATCAGGAAGCATGCACAAGCCTCTTAGATAGCCTCATCCACCAGAGGGCAGACAGCAGAAGGAAGAAGAACTACAGTCCTGCAGCCTGTGGAACAAAAAACACAGGCACAGAAAGATAGACAAAATGAAAAGGCAGAAGACTATGTACCAGATGAAGGAATAAGATAAAACCCAAGAAAAACAACTAAATGAAGTGGAAATAGGCAACCTTCCAGAAAAAGAATTCAGAATAATGATAGTGAAGATGATCCAGGACCTTGGAAAAAGAATGGAGGCAAAGATTGAGAGGATGCAAGAAATGTTTAATAAAGACCTAGACCTAGAATTAAAGAATAAACACCTAGAAGAATTAAAGAACAAACAAACAAAGATAAACAATACAATAACTGAAATGAAAAATACACTAGAAGGACTCAATAGTAGAATAACTGAAGCAGAAGAATGCATAAGTGACCTGGAAGACAGAATTGAGGAATTCACGGCTGTGGAAGAGAATAAAGAAAAAGGAATGAAAAGAAATGGAGACAGCCTAAGAGACTTCTGGGACAGTATTAAACGCACCAACATTCACATTATAGGGGTCCCAGAAGGAGAAGAGAGAGAGAAAGGACCTGAGGAAATATTTGAAGAGATTATAGTTGAAAACTTCCCTAACATGGGAAAAGAAATAGCCACCCAAGTCCAGGAAGCGCAGAGAGTCCCAGGCAGGACAAACCCAAAGAGAAACATGCCGAGACACATAGTAATCAAATTGACAAAAATTAAAGACAAAGAAAAATTATTAAAAGCAACAAGGGAAAAACAACAAATAACATACAAGGGAACTCCCATAAGATTAACAGCAGATTTCTCAGCAGAAACTCTACAAGCCAGAAGGGAGTGGCACGATATATTTAAAGTGATGAAAGGAAAGAACCTACGACTAAGATTACTCTACTCAGCAAGGATCTCATTCAGACTCGACGGAGAAATCAAAAGCTTTACAGGCAAGCAAAAACTAAGAGAATTCAGCACCACCAAACCAGCTCTACAACAAACGCTAAAGGAACTTCTCTACGTGGGAAACACAAGAGAAGAAAGGGACGTACAAAAACAAACCCAAAACAATTAAGAAAATGGTCATAGGAACATACATATCGATAATTACCTTACATGTGAATGGATTAAATGCTCCAACTAAAAGACACAAGCTCTCTGAATGGATACAAAGACAAGAACCATATATACGCTATCTCCAAGAGACCCACTTCAGACCTAGGGACACATACAGACTGAAAGTGAGGGAATGGAATATTCCACGCAAATGAAAATCGAAAGAAAGCTGGAGTAGCAATACTCATATCAGATTAAATAGACTTTAAAATAAAGAACATTACAAGAGACAAGGAAGGACACTACATAATGATCAAGGGATCAATCCAAGAAGAAGATATAACAATTATAAATATATATGCACCCAACATAGGAACACCTCAATACATAAGGCAAATGCCAACAGCTATAAAAGAGGAAATCGACAGTAAGGCAATAATAGTGGGGGACTTTAACATCTCACTTACACCAATGGACAGATCATCCAGACAGAAAATTAAAAAGGAAACAAAAGCTTTAAATGACACAATAGACCAGATAGATTTAATTGATATTTATAGGACATTCCATCCAAAAACAAAAGATTACACTTTCTTTTCAAGTGCACATGGAACATTCTCTAGGATAGATCACATCTTGGGTCATAAATCAAGCCTCAGTAAATTTAAGAAAATTGAAATCATATCAAGCATATTTTCCGACCACCACACTATGAGATTAGAAATAAATTACAGGGAAAAAAATGTAAAAAACACAAACACATGGAGGGTAAACAATACACTACTAAATAACCAAGAGATCACTGAAGAAATCAAAGAGGAAATCAAAAAATACCTGCAGACAAATGACAACGAAAACACGATGATCCAAAACCTATGGGATGCAGCAAAAGCAGTTCTAAGAGGGAAGTTTATAGCAATACAATCCTACCTCAAGAAACAAAAAAAAATCTCAAATAATCTAATCTTAGACCTAAAGGAACTAGAGAAAGAAGAACAAACAAAACCCAAAGTTAGTAGAAGGAAAGAAATCATAAAGATCAGAGCAGAAATAAATAAAATAGAAACAAAGAAAACAATAGCAAAGATCAATAAAACTAAAGGCTTGTTCTTTGAGAAGATAAACAAAATTTATAAACCTTTAGCCAGACTCATCAAGAAAAAGAGGGAGAGGACTCAAATCAATAAAATTAGAAATGAAAAGGAAGTTACAACAGACACTGCAGAAATGCAAAGCATCCTAAGAGACTACTACAAGCAACTCTATGCCAATAAAATGACAACCTGAAAGAAATGAACAAATTCTTAGAAAGGTATAACCTTCCAAGACTGAACCAGGAAGAAATAGAAAATATGAACAGACCAATCACAAGTAATGCAATTGAAACGCTGATTAAAAATCTTCCAACAAACAAAAGTCCAGGACCAGATGGCTTCAGAGGTGAATTCTATCAAACATTTAGAAAAGAGCTAACACCCATCCTTCTCAAACTCTTCCAAAAAATTGCAGAGGAAGGAATACTCCCAAACTCATTCTACAAGGCCACCATCACCCTGATACCAAAACCAGACAAAGATACTACAAAAAAAGAAAATTACAGACCAATATCACTGATGAACATAGATGCAAAAATCCTCAACAAAATACTAGCAAACAGAATCCAACAGCACATTAAAAGGATCATACACAGCGATCAAGTGGGATTTATCCCAGGGATGCAAGGATTCTTCAATATACACAAATCAATCAATGTGATACACCATATTAACAAATTGAAGAATAAAAACCATATGATCATCTCAATAGATGCAGAAAAAGCTTTTGACAAAATTCAACACCATTTATGACAAAAACTCTCCAGAAAGTGGGCATAGAGGGAACCTACTTCATAATAAATGTCATATACGACAAACCCAGAGCAAACATCATTCTCAATGGTGAAAAACTAAAAGCATTTCCTCTAAGATCAGGAACAAGACAAGGATGACCACTCTCACCACTCTTATTCAACGTAGTTGTGGAAGTCCTAGCCACGGCAATCAGAGAAGAAAAAGAAATAAAAGGAATACAAATTGGAAAAGAAGAAGTAAAACCATCACTGTTTGCAGATGACATGATACTATACATAGAGAATCCTAAAGATGCCACCAGAAAACTAATAGAGCTAATCAATCAATTTGGTAAAATTTGCAGGATACAAAATTAATGCACAGAAATCACTTGCATTCCTATACACTAACAATGAAAGATCAGAAAGAGAAATTAAGGAAACAATGCCATTCACTGTTGCAACCAAAAGAATAAAATACCTAGGAATAAACCTATCTAAGGAGGTAGAAGACCTGTACTCAGAAAACTATAAGACACTGATGAAAGAAATCAAAGATGACTCAAACAGAGGGAGAGATATACCATGTTCTTGGATGGGAAGAATCAATATTGTGAAAATGACTATACTACCCGAAGCACTCTACAGATCAATGTAATCCCTATCAAATTACCAATGGCATTTTTTACAGAACTAGAACGAAAAATCTTAAAATTTGTATGGAGACACAAAAGACCCCGAATAGCCAAAGCAATCTTGAGGGAAATAAACAGAGCTGGAGGAATCAGACTCCCTGACTTCAAACTATACTACAAAGCTACAGTAATCAAGACAATATGGTACTGGCACAAAAACAGACATATAGATCAATGGAACAGGATAGAAAGCCCAGAGATAAACCCACACACCTATGGTCAACTAATCTATGACAAAGGATGCAAGGATATACAATGGAGAAAAGATAGTCTCTTCAATAAGTGGTGCTGGGAATACTGGACAGCTACATGTAAAAGAATGTAATTAGAACACTCCCTAACACCACACACAAAAATAAACTCAAAATGGATTGAAGACCTAAATGTAAGACTGGACACTATAAAACTCTTAGAGGAAAACATAGGAAGAACACTCTTTGACATAAATCACAGCAAGATCTTTTTTGACCTACCTCCTAGAGTAATGGAAATAAAAACAAAAATAAACAAATGGGACCTAATGAAACTTAAAACCTTTTACACAGCGAAGGAAACTATAACCAAGACAAAAAGAAAACCCTCAGAATGGGAGAAAATATTTTCAAATGAAGCAACTGACAAAGGATTAATCTCCAAAATATACAAGCAGCTCATGCAGCTCAATATCAAAAAACAAGCAACCCAATCCAAAAATGGGCAGAAGACCTAAATAGAGATTTCTCCAAAGAAGATATACAGATTGCCAAGAAACACATGAAAGGATGCTCAACATCACTAATCATTAGAGAAATGCAAATCAAAACTACAATGAGGTATCACCTCACACCAGTCAGAAAAGCCATCATCAAAAAATCTAGAAACAATAAATGCTGGAGAGGGTGTAGAGAAAAGGGAATCCTCTTGCACTGTTGGTGGGAATGTAAATCGACACAGCCACTATGGAGAACAGTATGGAGATTCCCTAAAACTAGAACTACCATACGACCCAGCAATCCCACTACTGAGCATATACCCTGAGAAAACCATAATTCAAAAAGAGTCATGTAACACAATATTCATTGCGTCTCTATTTACAATAGCCAGGACATGGAAGCAACCTAAGTGTCCATCAACAGATGAATGGATAAAGAAGGTGTAGCACATATATGCAATGGAATATTACTCAGCCATAAAAAAAAATGAAATTGAGTTATTTGTAGTGAGTTGGATGGACCTAGAGACTGTCATACAGAGTGCAGTAAGTCAGAAAGAGAAAAACAAATACTGTACGCTAACACATATACAAGGGATCTAAAAAAAAAAAAAAAAAGGTTCTGAAGAACCTAGGGGCAGGACAGGAATAAAGATGCAGACGTGCAGAATGGACTTGAGGACACGGGAAGGGGGAAGGGTAAGCTGAGACGAAGTGAGAGAGTGGCATGGACATATATACACTACCAAATGTAAAATAGATAGCTAGTGGGAAGCAGCTGCATAGCACAGGGAGATCAGCTCGGTGCTTTGTGACCACCTAGAGGGGTGGGATAGGGAGGGTGGGAGGGAGATGCAAGAGAGAGGAGATATGGGGATATATGTATATGTATAGCTGATTCACTTTGTTATACAGCAGAAACTAACACACCATTGTAAAGCAATTATACTCCAATAAAGATGTTAAAAAAAAAAAAAAAAGAAGTAAATAGCATCACACTAAAATAGAAAAAATAAAAGACACATGCACCCAATGTTCATTGCAGCACTATTTACAATAGCCAGGTCATGGAAGCAACCTAAATGCCCATCAACAGATGAATGGGTAAAGAAGATATGGTACATATATACAATGGAATATTACTCAGCCATAAAAAGGAACGAAATTGAGTCATTTGTAGAGACGTGGATGGACCTAGAGACTGTCATACAGAGGGAAGTAAGGCAGAAAGAGAAAAACAAATATTGTATATTAATGCATATATGTGGAATGTATAAAAATGGTACAGATGAATCGTTTTGCAAGGCAGAAATAGAGACACAGATGTAGAGAACAAACATATGGACACCAAGGGGGGAAAGCATGGTGGCGGGGGGGGGATGAACTGGGAGACTGGGATTGACATATATACACTAATATGTATAAAATGGATAACTAATAAGAACTTGCTCTATAAAAAAAATAAAATAAAATTCAAAAAATTAAAGGTATTAATGGAAAGAAGTAAAGCTTAAGGAGTTTTCACTGAGTACTGGTTACCCATATGAAAATTAAGTCTTCATTAAGATAGTCCTTACTGAAAACAATGGAAAATTAAAAATGCGTCATATACTGTCAAATATCGTATATAAGGGGTGCTTATATTCAGCACTCCTTTCCTTGTCAAATTCTGCCACTTGTCATGATTCTAAATCTCCTTTGGAAAAGGCAATAATCAGACATAAAATACCATTTGTTGATTGTCACACATATGCCATAAAAAAATGACCTTATATGTGGTAATCACACAAGATTATGCAAAATGTAATGAAACAACTTGTCATGCTTAGCATTTTTCTTGCCACCCAGCACAGATCTATACTTTAGAATTTTAGAAGCAGCTGAAGTAAGAGAGAGCCTGAATCACCAAGACATTCTTTCCACTGACGGCCCCAAGAATCATTCCCATGAGCATAGTCCCAGCTTAGAAGGGATTTAGTGAGTATTTTCAAAATTATGACAGTAGCCAATATTGGCATGGTGCTAGGCCCTATGTATCAGCCCCCATACTAGCATTTCCACGTTAATACACTTCTTGCCCATGGCTGGATGAGGAAAAAGACCCATCCATGAGTAAGAAGAGTCAGATAGCTCTTTTCAAATCCCCCTTTTGTCAAATGACTGTAGTATGACCTTGGGCAAGTTATTTAACCTCTTTTTGTCACACTTTCCTCATCTGGAAAATGGGGTATTTCATGGGACTGTTATGACCATTAAAGTAATTAATGTATGTAAAGTGTTGTAAAAGCGTCTGGTGCATTGAATGTGCAGTTTAAGTGTGATATAAGCCATTATCACTTAATTATATAATTACCGTAATATTACATTATTATATAATATATAACATTATACAATATTGATACAAACTATGCTTATTATTATCCAAAATGTGAGCTCGGTATCCTGAAGGTGCACATACCCTAGTAGGCACCTGCAGCATTACCCTAGGACAATTTCAGAAAAAACCCACAATACCTGGTGGAATTGAACCATGAGGTATGCAGCTCCCTGGGGACTGTAGCATCCAAAACAAAAACACTCATTTTGTGTACTGCAGTAAGCTCTGGGTAGGTACATCTTGTCCCAAACATCAAGTGCCAGCACATCAGGAAGACAGTCTTTCTCCAAGGGAAGCAATTTGGAGTCTGTTGAAACTAGAACACTTTTGCAGTGTTCCAAAGTCCCCACTTAAACCATAAGAACTCCTTTTCCTTGTAAGCCCATCAGTACTTTATGTAATGCCTATGGAGATTCAGTTCATAGCTATTTTGGCTTCTGCTGAGAGGCTATCAAGAGAGAACACCATCCAGCAAATTCTGTACCCTCACTCCTTCTTCAAGGGACGCAGCATTTAGTTGTTCAAGGCCTATAACTTTGTTCTAAAAACTGACGAGGGTCCCTCCTTCAAACTCCTCTTAGAGACCCTTAGAATCAGTGACTGGTCTCAGAGATAGGGCACAAATTCAGGAAGTCTAGGATGTACTGGCCAGGCTAGATCATCCAGCTACGTGGTTTTTACAGGAATTCAAGGAGGAAGTAGTTGTTACTGCCTGTGTGGGTCAGCAAAGGCTGTAGCCCATGGGAAGCTTTTGGATAGAACTTTCCAGGAAGCGAAACAGGGGGCGGAGTATTCCAGGCACCGGGGAAAATGGAATCTACATTGAGATTTTGACGTTGCATGACATATTTCTGTGATCTGAATCTAAGCAAGCGGAAGGAGTTTACCCGCTGAGAAAACCACAGGGTACCTGGGGGCCACACTCCTTTCTGCTCTCATCCCTAGATTTTGCCACCTGGTTGAGCTATTCCTGTCAATAACATCAGTCCTTTCTTATCGTACCTTTTCTCAGAAATCTTTCTGTATTTCTTGATTTGTGTAAATGTCAGACTCACTTAATTACCTTTCAGACCAAAATAGGGGGCTTACTTACCTGCAGATATATAGTATCATAGTTTTAGAATTTTCTCAGAGATGCTAAGCCTAGGAAAACCCACGGAGCTTTCTAGTTACTCCGTTCAGGGAACAAGCCAGGTACGCTGACCCCTGCCTCTTGGTTAGTTGAGGCTTTTGGGGGAGACAGTAGCCATCTGCCGCTCTCAGAAACAGTCTGATGGTCCCTCAAAACCATCCGGGAAGGATGCCCTTCTTGTAGTAAGTTGGCCCTACCGCTGCCAGAGAAGATGGGGCTGAGGCAGGAGGGGAGAGGCGTCCAAAGCAAATCCTGCAGACACACTACCCTCCCTGCATGTCCTGTGATGCTTGTCTTTCACCTTGGGAAGGAAATGACAGCAAAAGGCCGTGCCCCTCTCCTGCCTGGAGAAACGGATTCTAGGGGGAAGGAGACCATAGCACCCTTTGCCCATAGGAGAAACCTGTAATATGAAGTGTGTAAACGTGGAAGGTAAGACTGCCTGCTAGCGACCGCCAGCTTCACCACGTATGACCACTGTGACATCGGACAAATTAATTAACCTCTCTGTGCCCTAGGTTTTTGACCCATAAAATGGTGATGGATACTAGTAGTTGGCCTACTTCCTTAACTATAAAATAGGGATACTGCGTGATGACGATGAAATGATGTAAAGCACTTGGGGTACTAACCAAAATGCCTGCTAAGTAGTAAGCACTCACTAAGATTGTTCCAGGAATAATGAGCAAGTGTAGGGGGGGCAGGGATTAAGCAAAACTGCGGGTAGGCGTTGGTGATTACTTAAAATAACCACATGGAGTTATTTTAAAGGCAGGGATTCTCCAGATGTTGTGAGTTGAGTCACCAAAAAGCAGAAAAGGCCTCAGAAGCTTGACCGTTACCTCCAAAAGAGGAACAATCAATTTTTGAAAACTTGGCTTAAAAAATACCCTTGGCTTGTGTATGATGAGATACTAGATCTTATGTTCTGTGGCCTGTGTCGTAAACACAGAGTGAAGTCGAAGGGAAATCAAGTGAGGTTTTTTTTTTTTTTATGGCACCGACAACTTCCGGACTGAATTTCTCAACGTGCACCATCTCAGCGAGGCTCACGCCAACCCTTCCCTCATGGAAGCGACAAGTGGTTCCCCAGGGAGCAGAATCACCACGGAGCTGATGGTGAGGACCACGAGCAAGGTCACCCTCGGGAGGGTGGAGAACTTGTTCCCATCCTGCCACGCCATTGCCAAGACCAGACGTCCCCTCAACGATTTTATCGGGATGTGCTCGTTGGATGATATGAAGGGTGATGATATTGGCCAGGTATTCAGAACGAACAAATCGGCCAGAATATTTACATAGTATATTGCTGAAGCAGAACGGAGAACTCTAAGAGAGAAATTAGAAAAAAGTAAGTTTTTCTCTGTCCTCAGTGATGGGATCACAGACAGTTCAATCGAGGAAGCTGACCTTGTGTACGAGCAGTGCACGTGCGCAGGGAAAGTACACTGCCAAATCGTTGGGGTACAGACGGGGGAAAAGAAGGGACCTCTGGCAATAAAACATGCCACTGAGAAAACTCTAGAGAGAAATCTTCAACTTCGACTGTCGAACCAAGACTGGGCAAAGAAACTGGTTGGTTTCGCAAGTGATGGTGCCCCCGGCTCAGAGCGAGAAGACGGCAGTGGGGTGGCCCTGCTTTTAAGAGAAATCCAGCCACGTGCGCTGACTGTGTATTGCTCTGCGCATCAGCTCGAGGTATCTTACAAAGCGGCGTTCCAGAGCGTTCCCCTGTACAACGATGTCAGAGACCTTCTCCGCAGCACTTACCACTTCTATCAATTCTCCTGTTCGTAAGAGTACTCTGGTAATTTCAAAGGCCTTCACCTTCGACCTGTGATGCCTTCTCAAGTAGGAGGCCGGAGGTGGCTTCAAGGATTACAGGCCTCCCTCCAGAACCTTCTCAAAGGATATCAGTTGTCCAGCAGCTGCATTCGGTACGTAATTTTGAAATACTGTACTATTTTAGTTTTTTCAGAATAAAAAGAATACTTTTACTGAGCCATTTGAAATAATAATTTTGAGAAAGATAAACCACTGTTTTTTCCTAGCCCATGTTACAGACAAGGGAAGGCAGAAGTGACACCAATCATCAGAAAGCCAAAGAGCTTCTAGAGTCCCTCCTGCAGGCAGACATTGTTAAATTTGTCTACTTCTTGCTGGATGTCATTAATGTCCTCAGCATTCTGTCCCATGTCAATCAGAACAGAAACTCTTCAATTGCTGATATATTTGCCACCCTAGAGTCAACACTGGAAATGCTCAGAATATATCAGACATGGTCAGGAGTCCAGGATGATCTGAGAGTCTATCCAACCAGACAGATGGACTTGGGAAACCATTTTCTAGGTGTTTTTGCACGTAATTGTCCACTTGGGGGATTTTTTTCCCTCCCCAGACCAGGGCCAAAAGAACGCCTGGTAGATTCAGTCACACACTTTCAGGGTAACTGCCTCCTCGGAGGAAAGCGAAACATTTCTGACGTGAGAAACTTGGTTTTAACACATCTTATCAAGAGGCTGAGAGGCTGTTTCAGAGATGTCAACCAAGATGTGGTGAAGGCAGCCACGACTGGGAGCTTTAAACTGTGGCCAGCGAAGATAAATCAAGGTAACGTATGAACTCGGGCTCTGAATCTGTTGTTCTTTGATTGTCTGTACACATGTCTTTAAGATATGTGACTTTTTGTTTGGCGTATTGATTGCAGGATTTGGAGAAAAAGAGGTGTCCATCCTGATAGCACATCATGAACCAGTATTGGAAGATGCCAAGGTGAAAATTGAAGAAGTAGACACAGAATGGAGCATGTTGGAATTAGAGATTTATGCTAGGTGAGCATAAGTAACCTAGTTGATATTTATAAATATTGGAGTAAAACTTAGGAGTCTCAATCTTTTACATTTTTCCTCCTAGATTTCAGAACATCCACAAACTGACCTGGGATTTTGTGAATTCTGTTTATTTACACAAGTATCTGAACATCCTGACACTCGTGGACCTAGTGCTGAGCCTCCTTGCAAGTTCAGCTGAAGCAGAACTTGGCTTTAGTCAGATGAAGGGCACTAAGTCACAAATGCATGCCAAGGTCAAGGCTGATAGCATGACAGATCTCCTGATAATTCAGTTGAATTCTCCAGACATTTATAACTTTGACCCTAGGAAAGCCATTCATTTGTGGAATACAAGAACACCATCTTCAACTGGTGACACAAGACCTATCTCGGATTGTTCATCAAACTCAGAAAGGCTTGACGAAAGTGATTAGTAATGTGACAAATGTTGACCTCATCACTGATCATAGCAAAAAGAACTATTTTCAAAAACCTGAAAGTTAAAAGTAAAAGTCACCAGTCTTCATATCAAACACAAAAGGCATTTGGCATTATCCAGACCTACAGAGCAAAAATCCAAAGATTGGTTTTCCTCTGACTTTCTAATTCTAGTTCTATATTCACACATTCTTTCACATTCTTTTGGTGAAGTATATACTTCTAAGCAATGGTATTATTTTGATGTCATCTTTCTGAGAGTTACTGCTAAGGGTAACTAGACTATAATTATGATCTGAGTTCCTTTAGGCCTGGCTTACAATTAACTGTTTTTCCTGGGTAATTCTAAATGACGGTCGCATTAGGTAACTAACTTAGGGCCAAATGGAAAGAGAATTGTTTTTGATTTGTAAACAAAATTTGTAAGCTTATCTGTTTCTGCTACTGCATTATATGTGAAGGCCATATTATTATATGCCTTGGTCATTTAAGTAACAAGGCCAAATATCAAAATAGTTTTCACATTTCACACTAGAGTTCCCAGATAAACAATTCCTATGTGAACTGAAAGTATTTTCTTACACTTTGCTTGCACCGTAGCTATTAGAGACAGTGGAAATATTTTACATATCTACCAGAATTTTTAAATACTTTGAGCCTCTTCATGGTTTCAATTGAGTTTATTTGTGGTTTCATCTTGAGAAACATGAATGGTTAATTTCTAACTTGTCTGTAAACCAATATAGTATCATGTAAAGATCATTTTACCAAAAGTTCCACTACCTGGGAAAGTTATTCTCATCTCTATAAAACTGGATACTCAGGTTTGATCAAAAAGGATAGAGAATTTATTTCTGAACAACCTGCTGGATGGCCAGTCTTATCAAAGAAAGAAAGATTCTGCTCTTGCTACCCAGAAAATTGCCTTCCAGATCTGAACCTTGTGCATGTTATTTGAACCACTGAAATTTTAAAAGGATTACTACATTTTCCTAAAGGTTAGAGGAAATGATAAAGTTCATGTTGGACTTTAGAAATGCTAAAAACTTAGATATAGGAAGAAAAATTTGAGATTCTACATCTACGTTTCACTCTTTTTATTCCTAAACAAAGAAGGATAGCTATATACTCTGGACCTGAAAGATACCTGAAAACATGTAGGAGTGTCTCCTGGTTCTAGAAGGTACTGACACTATGGGAGTTAAACATTTTTTAAGCAAATACATTTATTTTGCTTCCCTATTTCTTTTTTAATGCATGTGCATGCAATTTGAAATGAGCAACAGACTAAACAAACATCTCAAGGTAAAGTAGTTTAGTGTTTAAGAGCAAATGGCTTTAAAAGGTTAGTTATCTTTTATAAAATATATCACAGTGTTTGAGCCAATTAGATGACTAAATTAGCACTTCCAATCTAGTAATTTAATAATTCAAATATCCCGACATTTACCAAAACAAATATATTCTGATCTAAAAAAGCAAAGAGAGGCTGCGATAGTGAGAGGCCCGCGCACCGCGATGAAGAGTGGCCCCCGCTTGCCACAACTAGAGAAAGCCCTCGCACAGAGGCGAGGACCCAACACAGCCAAGAATAAATAAATAAATAAATAAATAAATAAATAAATAAATAAATAAATAAATAAGCAAAATGAGGATAAATGTGTTACCTTGATCACAGTGGTGATGTGCATGCGTTTGAAACACTTTTATCCCATATTTACCAAAACATTTTACTCTAGTGCCCTGCTGAAAAATAGGAGCCCTTGCAGTAGTTTTTAAAATTCAACCTATTCTGAGTACAAGGTCAAAGAAGACTCCAAACTAAAATATAAAGCCTCAGTATCTTACTCAGTCTGAACAATTTACTACTCACCGAAAAAGACGTGCTGACTAAGCTGAGAAACAACCATGGGAGGAAATCAGGAAATTGATTATTATTTTTATGTTTCCAAAGTGTCTTCTGTTTCTCTAAAGGCTAAAGCTTTAAAGAGAATGAATAAAGTGATTATACAAATATCCATTATTTGTTCTATTTTAGTGAAAGAAACAAATCACATAATAAAACGGAAAAATATTTCTCATTGTATTTTAGGCATAATAGGAAACAAAGCATTTGCTGACATTCTGCTGGATTTGGTAACCCTGAACCTTGGAACAAACAACTTTCCTAGTAGTTGGATGAACCTCACTCAACCTGAAGTAAGCTTCTATTTTGTTTGGGTTTCAAGCTTTGAGAATTCTTCTTCTTTAATCAATAAGAGTTTTCAAATAACCAGTACCTGCACAGTATCCGACATTTAGTAGCAGCCAATAAACCTGGATGAACAAATGAATGAACTTCAAGTTAAGACACGTAGTATGTTCATGCTCAGTATTTGAAAATAAGTGACGATGCTGACAGTCAATGAAACATTACAGAGACCATGAGGCTCAGCCAGTGAGTTTGTATTTATTACTACCAGATGGAGTGATCCTAACTAGTAATAGTAGATGATTCTGGCAGTGCTTGCTTTTCCTTGTATTCTGTTCCTTAAGAAAACAAAGTGGTTAAAGAGTATTTCCCTACAAGCTGTAGAGCCCTCCCACACTCGTAATTATCATCTTTATTCCTTCTCTGTTGAAAAGGTACAAAGTGTACTATAGTCACAAGTGTTAATTCCTTGTGTAACAGTAAGCAAAAACCACAAATGTCAAGGAAGCAAAAAATCAAAAACACTCTCTAAGTTCTGTCTGGTGTGGATTGCTTGGTAGAACCTGAGGGAACAAAAGTGAGAACTGACCCTATTGGCCAAGCTAAAATCTTACTTCCTTCATCGGAATCTCTTACTAAGAAACATGAGCAGGTAGAGTGTCACAAGAGAGTCATACAAACATTCCAATGGCATTTCCTGTTTTCTTCTAGTTGCAGGAGTTAACATCTTTATTGGTAACAAACTCGGAGTTCGTGGACTGGAGGAAATTCTTGTTAGTAGTCGCGCTGCCTTGGCCCATTCCTCTGGAGGAGGAGCTCTTGGAGACCCTGCAGAGGTTCCAGGCTGTGGATGAGGAGCACCTGGGCACAGTCACTTTCGAGCAGTATATGCAGGTCACTACCAGCCCCTGGTGGCACTGATCCTACCAGAGTACTTCTGACCTAAGAAGCTCCCTGATCTCCCAACACCAGGTCTCATGGCCCATGTCTAGGCACCTAGAGGCAGTACAGGCACTGTCCAAGTCCCAGGTAGAAGTCTGGCTCCCACCCCCAGGGAAGGGTCTGAAAAAGTCAGAACTGCTTGGAGAGCTAAGCGTTCTGAAAGAAATCACAGAAAACATAATTGTCCTCCTACCAAGTGGTTCTTAACCTTGGCTGTACATTAGAATCACCTGCAGAGCTTTTAATCAGCCCAATGCCCGATACCAAATACTCCGGGAGTAGCAACGGCAGTTACAATGAACACAGCGAAAGGGGCAGGGATTTTTATTTTTTTCTTTTGGTCACAAGCGTGGTGAATGATGAGGTGGTTTTTGACAAGTTGAGTTTGAAATGTCTGTGGGAAATGCAGACAGAAATGTCCCATCTGATACGGCAGATGCAGAGGCCAGTCACCATCACGTAGGCAGTTGTTGGAGTTATGAATGGACCAGATCACCCGAGGCAAGTGTGTAAAGTGATGGATAATCCAGGAACATGGTACCTGGCCATTGGACTTGTAGATAGGATGTAACTATTGACCTTCACCAGAGCAATT
This sequence comes from Eschrichtius robustus, assembly GCF_028021215.1. Lineage (NCBI taxonomy): Eukaryota > Metazoa > Chordata > Mammalia > Artiodactyla > Eschrichtiidae > Eschrichtius > Eschrichtius robustus. Next base: position 29,349,548 of record NC_090825.1, read on the forward strand.
TTGGGAGAGTACAGAGTCTAGATTGCAGAGGAGTAATGGAATAAATAGGTCTTTAGGAAGTGAAGATAAGACAGTCGATTCATCTTTGAGAAGCTTGAGTAAGGAGGGAGGAAGAATGAAATGCCATAACTAAGAAGGGCCTGAATGACTTATTTTGTGTCTACTAGTCGAATTCATCCTAATGCTCACCACTTCACATTGCTGGTAGACACGAAAGGTGGAAACATTTATAAGGTGCTGATTTTGAAACAGGGTGATAATCTCTAGGTGCCTGTAGCTCATGTATATTTCACCATTGAAAGATCACATCTCTTCCTGCTTCTCTTTTCTTCCTTGATTAATGGAAGACATGCTCATAGACAACCCTGACTTTCCCACGCTCAGACAATTGAGCCAGAGGAAATAGCACTTCCACATTGAAGAGGTTCTTCAAGCCTGATCAAGAAAGGCGCATAGCTGATTGGGCTCTAATTTACATACTTCCCAAGTAGAGCACTTTGTGAATTCTTTCACTGTCCTGGACCTGGGCTTACAACTTATAGAGATGTGTTGTGTAAAAACATAAACAACAGGGCAAAACTTACTCTATTTTCTTGTTGGCTTAAGATTTTAAAAAGTGGGCGCTCGTGAATGTACCAACCTTCACTCTTTACAGTATGTGCCAATGAACACAGGTTATCAATTTAAACATCTTTTTGCACAAACGTGAGACGAACTTAGGTGTTGGTAATTTGTACCACAGTGCTGAGCAAAACCAGAAAGCTCCCTCAACAAAAGTGTGAATTTCTTAGAGAAAGTTGGCTGCTGCATGAAACAGAAACTCAGAAATACTTATCAGGACACCGCCTGGGTTTTGGGAGCAGTTGATTTCTGAGCTCTGCCCTCTCAGCTCACCCACCCAACGCCCACTCCTCAGGAAGCTCAGGACAAGGAGGCCATTTGGAGAGGCCCGCTTGACCTCCCCACGTGACTCACAGATCTCCAGCGCTCGCCACGTCACACACACAGAGTGCTTTCATGGGACTATCAAAACAGCTTCTAGGGCAAAGTTTTATGATTTGTTGAAAATGCCACCTTCGAATACAGTAGTCAAATAGTACGACTACATTGCTGAAATGAAGTTATCTGGGGAATAAATAAGTAAATAAGCTCCCTACTCTGCTTTTTATTTTGTCTTTTTTCTTTTCTTTTGACTAACTGCAAGTTCACCATAACTGCCACTTAAGAGTGTGCTGATTTCCCCAGCTTCTAAAATGGAATAAGATACAGCGTTTGTGAAGCTGCTGGGGCCGCATACCTGGGCTAAGCCACGCGAGCATAAAAGTGCACCTGCCTTTGCTCCAGCCCTGTTGCAGCTGTCACACTCTTGCCTCTGTCACATGTGGATGTTTAGTCACACTCATGCAGAATGGTGAACTCTCTCGACTCATCTTCTGTCAGTGAGAATGCAGGTTACCATAGGCTTAATGAGTCAGATGTTCTAGGATCCAAACAGCGCAGCACTTGTTCTCTAAGGAAAAGTAAACTAACCTAAAATTCTTTGACCATATTTTAGCAAGAGAGTACAAAAGACATTTCCACATTTCAAGGATAAATCACCTGATTCTCCAGTGGGGCAAGATGTGGTTGACTGAACCTTGCTTGATCAATTTAAACCCAACCCTACGTTCACGTTTAACATTTCGCACTGCTAACGTTTTCATGGATGACTTTTAAAAAAATATAAGTTGTTCTCTGATTAGGTTCTTTCTTCTTTCTCATGTGACCCTCTTGTATGTGAAACACTTTGAAACAGTTTCCTAATCTTTAAAATATCATCTATTTTTTAAAAATTAACATGACTGAATTCTTGGTTTTAAGAATAAGGGAAAATTCCTGTGCGTTGAAACAACTGGATATGGAATTGATGGTTGAGAAATCAGGGATGAGTAGGAATCCTTCTTTTAATATTTCCTCTTTATCACTGGTTTTCAGCAATTTGATTATTGGGTACCTCGGTGTGCTTTTCTTCATATTTCTTTTGCTTGTGTTTCACTGAGCTTCTTGCACCTGTGGGTTTGCAGTTTTTGTCAAATTTGGAAAATTGTTAGAAATTTTTTTCCAAATATTTTTTCTGTACTCCTCTCCCCCATTCTCAAAATCCAGTCACATGTTTGTCCGACAGGTTGCTATCCTGGATTCTCTTTTCTTTCCAATTTTTTTTCTCTCTGACTTTATTTTGTATTCATTTCTACTTCTCCATCTTCTAGTTCACTGATCATTTCCTTTGCAGAGTCAAATCTATTATTAATACAATCCAGTGTATTTTTATTTGAAATATGTTTTTTATCTCTTTAAGTTGGGTCTTTTTTATATCCTTCATTTCTCTCTTCATTATATGCATTTTTCTCTGTCTCCTTGAATAAATGAAATATATTTAGAACAGCTAATTGAACATCCTTGTCTGCTCATTCTATCATCTGTGTATTTCAGTGTTTGTTTCTATTGACTGATGTTTCTTCTGACTATGGGTTATATTTTCTGGCTCTTTTGCATGCCTTTGTATAGGATACCAGATGTTATAAATTTTATATTGGTGGGTGTCCAATCTTATATACCTTTAAATATTGTCGGGCGTGCAGTAATGTTATTTGCAATCAGTTTTATACTTTCAAGGTTACATTAAGATTGATAAGGGTGGGTCCAGAGCAAACTTTAGTTTAGGGCTAATCTAGCCCCACTACTAAGGCAATATCCTCCTGGTGGTGCTACCCAATGCCTTGTGTATCAGGAGGTCCTTCCACTCTGCAGGGTGGTAACATTTTCCCTGGTGGTAACATAGTCCCAGCCCTGTGTGAGTCTCAGGAACAGTTCAGCTTACTCCTTTCCTGTGGTCCTTTCTCCAGCTTCTGGCATTTTCCACACATACATCCAGAGGGTGGCTTTCAGTCAAGACTTGAGGAGATCTTTCTACAGATCTCTAGGGCTCACCCTCTCTTTCAGTGCATCTCTAGTGTTTTGCCCTGAAAATTCTGGTCATCGTGGCCTCCCCCAACTCCAAATCTATCTTCTCAACCCAGCAAGACATGCCAGCTCTATTTGGATGCCTCTCCTGACACTGTGGCCTGAACAATAGTTGGGCTGCCCATTGCTCTCCTTATTTCAGGAATTACTGTCCTGTGTTGCCTGTTGTCTAATGTCTGAAAAAATTATGTTACATATATATATATTGGTAATTTTTTTTATTGTTTAAGGCAGGAGGGTAATTCTGAGCTTTGTCGCTCCATCATGGCCTGAAGCATAAATCTTACCTACATTCCTCATCTCTCTATTCTCCATGCAGTGGTACTTATGGTCCACAGATTGGCCACTGGGCAAGGACTCTTCCTGGTCAGTGCAAAGTACTTACATTCAAAGCCTGAGCCCGTGCTGGACCTTAGCTTCTTCTGTGTCTTCTCCTTCACAGGCTTCTGCATGGCCAGCACTCCTCTGTTCTAAATGAAAAGAAAACCCGGTCCTCACCTCTGGGGGCTGCATCCCCTTACAAGCTACCTAGTGTCACTCCAGCCTTCTCTCAAAACACGGGTGATTCTTCGAAGGAAAGAAGGCACAAGCATAGGCCAGAGTCAGGTTAGGCTGGCCAATGGTTCTTGGAAGTAGGCAGTGCCAAGGGTAGATTGTCACTCTGGAAGATGGTAAGGGAGAAAGACCTAGGAACAAGATTCTTATGTATATGAAGTGCTTGCCATGTATAAAAGTTAAGTTTGGCAAGACACATTCTTCAAACCCAAGGAGTTAATACCTGATGTTCAATAACAGACATGAATGAAAACACCCAAAGGAATGAACTGAATGCCAAATATCTGGTATAAACAAGTCAAATTGGGGTTTCGAGGAGAGATCAAAGAGGGCTTCCCTGAGGAGGTGTGATCTAAGCTGGGTCTGGAAAGATGAGTAGGTTTACATTGGTGAACAAGTAGTCACCTCAAGTAGGAGTAACGATGTGAGCAAAAGAGCAAGAGTAGGAAATTGTTCTAAGCAGAGAATGACATGACAAGATTAAAGTTTTGAGAAAATTGTTATGGTCAAATGGTCTGAGCTGAAACAAATAAGAGAGAGACTGGAAATGAAGACAGCTCCGAGGTTGCTGGAGCAGCCCGTGATGGAGGCAAGGAGGCTGTACACCAGCATGGCAGCCGTGGACGTGAGAGGAAGGGAGAGGGGGCGAGGCATCGCCAGATGGGAACCGAGGGATTTGGTAATTAGTGTCAGACATGGGCTGAGAATGAAGGTTGTCATTAAAAAGTAGGTGCTGAGCTCTTGATTCAGTCAGTCACTCACTCAGCAAAGATTTCCAACACCAACAATCTGCCCCAACACCACACTCGGCTCCGAGAACAGAGAGCAACATGAACAGGACACGAGCAAGATGAGCTAGTGGAGGGCAGTGACCCCTCCAAAGTACTGCTATGCAAGCAACATCCAGGGCAGGGACCTCCAAGCTTTGCCGCATGCTCCAACAGTTACAGTATAGCAGGCACCCCAGTATGTGGGGTTTCATTTATAAATTATTCACGTGTACTACTGCGCTAATGCATTCTATACATTATCAAATTTTTTAAAATAAAAATTACAAAAGAATGAGATCCAATATATGTGAATGGAAGTTCTAGTACTTTCTCCAGCATCCCCATGGTTTCTGCACCCTACTTTGGAGACCACTGCTCTAGACACCTGCAGAGATGGCTTCAATCTCTGTGGCTTTCAGAGGAACAATTACATCTCAGTGTAACTTTAATGATTCTCATTTTTGTTTTCTGTGTAGGCTGGTCTGTGGTTTACGGGAGATGAAGATAGAAAAATTCCAGAAAATCCCCTTGAACCTCTGCCATTCAATAGGCAGGAGCATCTTATAGAGGTAATTCCTGCAATCTTTAAAAACTGTATGTAGTATCATAACATTGATCCATTTCTTTGTCTTTTCTTCCACTTGTGTAATTAGTCTTAGACTCCACCCTGACTCCCGGTTCCTTTGCTGTATCCCCCAAGTGCAGAGTTGAATATTCACTACGGCGACAGCATAGGAGAGTCTGGAGGGAAGCAGGGACCAAAATCATAGACAGGCTTCTCCTGTTTACTCACTATGTGATCCCAGACAATATCCATAAGCTCTCCGGGTTTCACTCTTCTCATCTAGCAAATAAGCTGGTCCTGAACACATTTTTCACTAAATTCCCTTCCAATTGTAAAAGCTTTGGATAAGAACTGACTTTCACCAATATATGTCTTTGTTCATTTCTCTTTGATTTTGACTAACTTGAGCAGCATTCCAAGAGTTTGCATACAGTATTGCCCACTACCCATCAGATTATCATTATTATCATCAAAAATATCATCATCATCATTATTGTTATCATTAGCTTCTATCCCTGAGGCCACAATAGAATGCAAGCCCTTAAAATCTGAAAACCGTTCTGACTTCAACACAGCCAAGCTCAATAAAATATGAGAAAAGTTGAATGGTAGATTCAGACATGACAGCAAACTATGTATACCGATTGATCAATTCAGCCAGCCATGAGTTAAAAACTGCAGTGCAAAATTGAGCATGACTCCAGTCGTAAACTGAAAGTGAGCAATTCCCTTCAATTGGACGCATATTCTTTGAGCATCTCTGCTAGATGCTAGCAGGAGAGCAGGTGAAAGAAAGGGGTCAGGGAGTTACCAGAAAAAGTCCAAGACATGAGGCTGGCAGTTGCACGGGCAGTTTTTTTGTTTTGGTTGTTGGTTGTTTTATAAACTAGAGGACTGAGCTCAATTCTCCTGTACAGCTTTGGAAGGTGTCTCTATATGATTTTGTGAACAAATCTGTCAACAATATAAACAGGTTCTTCATTCCTTGGGAAGAAGCCAGCAGTCTGAATATGATGTCAAGTAACTTCCTTTTCAGCCAGAAGTTTTTAGAAGCGTTTATCAGAGCAGAGCCCTTCCGTTGCTCACAGAGCTGCTAAAGGCAGGAGACAGCCTGTGTTGGTCAGCCCCGAGGACTGCGACACAGTGAGGCCGGAAAGGGCCTTGGGATGCCAAGAAAGGGTGTGGCTCCCACCTGCTGCTACCCAAACTGCTGGAAAGTGAACATAGGAAAGGAACAAAGTGGGGGGCAGAGGCAGGACCACAGAGCCTGAGAAAGAAGCGCTCTTACAGGGCAAAGGATGGTTGACAGGTGTGTGTGTGTGTGTGTGTGTGTGTGTGTGTGTGTGTGTGTGTGTGTGTGTGTGTTGTCCAGAGGACAGAAGAGGGTGGTGTCCTCTCTGCCCCATGAACTGGATGCTCAACATTTCATAAATCTCAACGCCCTTCAACTGGGATTAAAAGCACAGATGCCACGGCTGACAAGCTGCGAGGTCTTGATGGAGTTACCTACCCTCTCTGTGCTGTGGTTTTATTTTCATCCCTCTCTGCTGGGAGTGTTGTGCAGCGTGAGGTCATATGTGTGGTACTTTTAGAACAGTGACTGGCACACAGTAAGCCCGACATAAGTGTCAGCTAAACAGAAGCTAACCACGCTAGCTCCACATGGTAAAACACCAGTTAATGGTTAAGAAGCTAAAGAAAGGGGTGCAAAGGGAAAACGTAAAACAATATAATAAGTTTACTTTTTTGGCCATAATTAGAATAAGTAAAGACCCAATCAGGGGAAAAAGCACCCCATGAAGAGGAATTCTGAGCGTCAGGATGCCTGGCCTCTGCTCCCAGTTCTGACCTGACCCACCGTAGGACCTTGAATAGATCCCTTCACCTGCCGGGGCCTCTGCAGGCTCTTAAAAAGAGGGCTTGGCCTACGATCTAGCTGGCCACACCCAGCTCCCCTGCTTTGTCATCTGTGTTCTCTACAATCCAGGGCCACCAGGGTTCCCAGAGACAGACCGTAATTACTGCTGTCTGTGGGCTCGGATGACCTCAGAGTCCTAGGCACTGGGTAAGAGGTCCAGTTGCATCCGAAAAAGGAACCCTGAGACATGTCTGTGTTGCAATCACATCGTTGTCCCCTGCCAGTGACAAGTCACTTCCTTATAACTGACAAGGTTCAACCATGGCCTGGCTGCCCAGCTTTCCACACAACATCAAGAGCAACTATTCCAGTGTTTTAAAAATTCATAGGGATTTCTTGAGAAAAAGCAATTTAATCTCACCATATGCAAATTCACGGTTTTGTCTTAATCTCTTCTCCACAGCTTCCGTCCATGTGAAATCCTTCTATTTCTTTGGGCTGTTAATATTTGTTGAAGCCGGGCTCGTGGTTTGAAATACTAGCTTTTTGCTAACAAATCCCAAGTGTCTATTTCCACCCCAAACCTCTCTTCCAAACGTTAGACTCATAGACACGACTGCCTATTGGACATCTCCACTTGAATGTTCTAGTAGACATTTCAAACTCATCATGTCCAAGACTGGGTCCCTGACCTCCCATCCCCACCACCCCACTGCCCCACCTTCACCTAGAGCCCTCTCCATGTCGGTCAGCGGCAACTCGGTCCTTCCTCTTGCTCAGGCCAAAACCCTAGGAGTCATCCCCAGTTCTCTTCCTTTTCAAAACCCCACATCCAGTCCTTCAGGAAATCCTTGTAGTTCTACCCTCAAAATACGTCCAGGGTCAGACCACCTCTTCCAAGTCCCATTGCTGTCACTGGAACAAACCAGCCAACTTCACCTGCATGACAGCAGCGGCCTCACCACAGGTCCTCCATGTCTCCCTTGTCTTGGCTCAGGTCACAGCAGCCTCTACTCCAGCCATCCCACAGCACTGCGTTTTAGTCAGAGGAAAACCCAAAGTCCTCAAGAAACCAACCGGCCTTGCCTCTTCTGACCCCTGCCTCATGCACTCTGGCCTACTCCGTGTTGATCAAATGTGCAGGCGTGCTCCCACCTGAGGACACTGGCCTCTGCACTCTCCTCTGCCTGTGTGGCCCTTCCCCTGCGTGTCCTACCTGCCTACTCCCTGCCACCTCCAACCTTTGTCCAAATTTCATCTTCTCAATTCTGCAACCTGCCCCCCTTCCCCACTCTTCACTCCAATTCCCCTTTCCTTGACCTACTTTTCTTCCCTGTGTTTCCATAATTACTATCTAATTTACTTTATTTATTCTGTCTGTCTTCCTCTTCTAGAAAGTAAGCTCCTCAAAAGCAGGCATCTTTATCTCTTTCCTAGTAAGTGCATTTCAAGCACCTAGAACAGTCTGGAATGGTCCTAAGTACTGTTCTGGAGCCATCTAAGGTTCTGCACAGTCAATTAGTACTCTTTGAATGAATGAAACCGTAGTATTTGTGTTGGGTTTTGAGTCTATGTAACAAATTTCCACAAATTTAGTGGCTTAAACCAAGGTCCAGTTATTACCTCAGAGTTTCTGTAAGTCAGAAGTCCAGTCATGGCTTAGCTGGGTCCTCTGCTCAGGGTCTCAGAAGGCTAAAATCAAGGTGTCAGCTGGGGTTGCAGTCTTATCTGAGGCCAATTCCAATATTGGCTCCAGGACTGGCTTCCAAGGTGGGTTGCTGGCAGAATTCAGATCCGTGCAGTTGTAGGACTGAGAACTTCAGCTCCGAGAGACTGCCTGTTGTTCCCTGCCGCACGCCCTCTCACAGTTTCAGAGTTTGCTTCTTCACGGCCAGCAGGAAAGCATCTTGCTGGCTTCAAATCTCTCCCTGAAGGCCTGGGTCCTTTTTAAAAGGGCTCACATGATTAGATCAGGGCCCAAGGTTGGGCTCTCGTTTGATTAACTCAAAATCAACTGATTAAGGACCTTAACTGTATCTGCAAAATCTCTTTACCTTTACTCCTGAAAATTGGCTTTCCATCACATTTACAAATCCCACCCATACTCAAGGGGAAGGGATTATACAAGATATGTATTTGAGGGGGTTTTCCAGGGAAACTTTGAAGCCTTCTTAGGAGTCTTCCTATAACAACATTTTAAATGATCTTAAGAACATAGCAGGCCTTCCCTTTTTTGAATGTCTCATCCATTGGTTTAAAATCAAGCCTGTGTAATTACAGAAAGAGTTCACATGTCAACTTGTTTTATTTTTGCCCATCTTCCTTCAATATATCATATTGAACTTCTTTGTTAATGGAAATAATGTGTTGCACCTACACAGCACTTTTTAAGAGCATTTCAATGAAAATAATATTAAAGTTCAAGGATTCATATGAAAGAAATGGAAGATAAACATGAAAGGACAATGCCATGGTTATCTGTTGGTGTCAGCTCCCTTCTACCCCTAGTCCTGCTGGGAATCCCTGAGGATTTCCAAAGGCAAGTGGGAAGATGAAGAAAATATAAGGTCCTGAAGGAACCCAAAAGCTGGATCATGACTCTTCAAATGTCTAAGGCGGCCTTACCATCAGAGAGTGTTTTGAAGCATCTGAGCCTGGATCGGTGCCACAGCAGACCCTCAGTAAACGTTTGATGAAAAGGGGTGACTGAGGGCTTCCCTGGTGGCGCGGTGGTTGGGAGTCTGCCTGCTAATGCAGGGGACACGGGTTCGAGCCCTGGTCTGGGAGGATCCCACGTGCCGCGGAGCAACTGGGCCCGTGCGCCACGACTGCTGAGCCTGCGCGTCTGGAGCCCGTGCTCCGCAACAGGAGAGGCCGCGATGGTGAGAGGCCCGCGCACCGCGATGAAGAGTGGCCCCCGCTTGCCACAGCTGGAGAAAGCCCTCGCACAGAAACGAAGACCCAACACAGCCAAAAATAAATAAATAAATAAGTAAATTAAAGTGATAAAAAAATTAGTTTAGAAAAAAAAAAAAAAAAAAAAAAAAAGGGGTGACTGAATGAACGAGCTTGCAGAGCCCATTGACCTCTAAGATTCTTTTCTGATTCATAGCGTAACAGACTTTATGTATTTTCCTATCAAAGTTATTTTTATTTAAATTTGATTGGATTTGTCACATATCAGAAAATAATTTTTCCAATTGTTATCTCATGGATGTATAATTAGATTTGCTCATAGTTGTAAGGATTGTCAGGAATAAAGAATAACATGGTATCTCTAGATCTAGGCACTTGCTTCTTTAAGTGTAGGCCAGGGCCAGCGGCTTGGGAATTGTATAGGAGCTTGCTAAACATGCAGAATCTGAGACTGCTCCAGAGCCGTTTACTTAATAAGAATCTACATTTAATGTTTACTTTATTTTTTTAACATCTTTATTGGAGTATAATTGCTTTACAATGGTGTGTTAGTTTCTGCTTTATAACAAAGTGAATCAGCTATACATATACGTACATTTAAAAAAGATTCTCCAGAGGACCTTCAAGATGGCAGAGGAGTAAGACGTAGAGGTCACCTTCCTCTCCACAAAAATACATCTATATGTGCAATAGCTCCTACCGAACGCTGGCAGAGGACCTCAGACTGCCCAAAAGGCAAAAAACTCCCCACTTACCTGGGCAGGGCAAAAGAAAACAGAAAAAACAGAGACAAAAGAATAGGGACGGGACCTGCACCAGTGGGAGGGAGCTGTGAAGGAGGAAAGGTTTCCACACGCTAGGAGCCCCTTCGCGGGCGGAGACTGCGGGTGGCGGAGGGGGGAGCTTCAGAGCCACGGAGGAGAGCGCAGCCACAGGGGTGCGGAGGGCAAAGCGGAGAGATTCCCGCACGGAGGATCGGTGCCGAGTAGCACTCACCAGCCCGAGAGAGGCTTGTCTGCTCACCCGCCGGGGCGGGCGGGGCTGGGAGCTGAGGCTCGGGCTTCGGTCGGATCGCAGGGAGAGGACTGGGGTTGGCGGCATGAACACAGCCTGAAGGGGGCTAGTGCGCCACGGCTAGCCGGGAGGGAGTCCGGGAAGAGGTCTGGACCTGCCTAAGAGACAACAGACCATTGTTTCCTGGTGTGCGAGGAGAGGGGATTCAGAGCACCATCTAAACGAGCTCCAGAGACAGGCGCGAGCCGCGGCTATCAGCGCGGACCCCAGAGACGGACATGAGACGCTAAGGCTGCTGCTGCCGCCACCAAGAAGCCTGTGTGTGAGCACAGGTCACTCTCCACACCGCCCCTCCCGGGAGCCCGTGCAGCCCGTAACTGCCAGGGTCCCATGATCCAAGGACAACTTCCCTGTAAGAACACACGGTACGGCTCAGGCTGGTGCAACGTCACGCTGGCCTCTGCCCCCACAGGCTCGCCCCACATTCCGTGCCCCTCCCTCCTGGCCTCAGAGAGCCAGACCGCCCTAAGCAGCTGCTCCTTCAACCCCCTCTGGTCTGGGCGAAGAACAGGTGCCAGAAGGCGACCTACATGCAGAGGCGGGGCCAAATCCCAGGAGCTGTGCGAACAAAGAAGAGAAAGGGAAATCTCTCCCAGCAGCCTCAGGAGCAGCAGATTAAAGCTCCACAATCAATTTGATGTACCCTGCATCTGTGGAATACCTGAACAGACAGCGAATCATCCCAAAATTGAGGCAGTGGATTCTGGGAGCAACTGGAGACTTGGGGTTTGCTGTATGCGATTAACTAGTTTCTGATATTTATGTGTATCTTAGTATAGTTTTTAGCACTTGTTATCATTAGTGGATTTGTTTATTGGTTTGGTTGCTCTCTTTTTCTTTTTTTTTTAAATTAATTAATTAATTTATTTATTTTTGGCTGTGTCGGGTCTTCGTTTCTGTGTGAGGGCTTTCTCTAGTTGTAGCAAGCGGGGGCCACTCTTCATCGTGGTGTGCAGGCCTCTCACTATCGTGGCCTCTCCTGTTGCAGAGCACAGGCTCCAGACGCGCAGGCTCAGTAGTTGTGGCTCACAGGCCTAGTTGCTCCGCGGCATGTGGGATCTTCCCAGACCAGGGCTCGAACCCGTGTCCCCTGCATTAGCAGGCAGATTCTCAACCACTGCGCCACCAGGGAAGCCCCCTCTTTTTCTTTTTAATTACTCTGTTTTAAATAATTTTTTAAAACTTTTTATTTTAATAACTTAATTATTTTATTTTATGTATTGTTTTTCCCTCCCTTTTCTTCTGAGCTGTGTGACTGACAGGGTCTTGGTGCTCTGACCAGCTGTCAGGCCTTAGCCTCTGAGGTGGGAGAGCTGAGTTCAGGACATTGGACCACCAGAGACTTCCTGGCCCCATGTAATATCAATTGGCGAGAGCTCTCCCAGAGATCTCCATCTCAATGCAAAGACCCAGCTCCACTCAATGACCAGCAAGCTCCACTGCTGGACACCCTATGCCAAACAGCTAGCAAGACGAACACAACCCCACCCATTAGCAGAGAGGCTGCCTAAAATCATAGTAAGTTCACAGACACCCCAAAACACACCACCGGACGCAGCCCTGCCCAGCAGAAAGACAAGATCCAGCCTCATCTACCAGAACACAGGCACCAGTGCCCTCCACCAGGAAGCCTACACAACCCACTGAACCAACCTCATCCACTGGGGGCAGAAACCAAAAACAATGGGAACTATGAACCTGCAGCCTGTGAAAAGGAGACTCCAAACACAGTAACTTAAGCAAAATGAGAAGACAGAGAAATACGCAGCAGATGAAGGAGCAAAGTAAAAACCCACCAGACCAAACAAATGAAGAGGAAAGAGGGAGTCTACCTGAAAAAAAATTCAGAGTAATGGTAGTAAAGATGATCCAAAATCTTGGAAATAGAATGGAGAAAATACAAGAAACGTTTAACAAGGACCTAGAAGAACTAAAGAGCAAACAAACAGTGAGGAACAACACAATAAATGAAATTAAAAATTCTCTAGAAGGAATCAATAGCAGAATAACTGAGGCAGAAGAACGGATAAGTGACCGGGATGATAAAATAGTGGAAATAACTACTGCAGAGCAGAATAAAGAAAAAAGCATGAAAAGAATTGAGGACAGTCTTAGAGACCTCTGGGACAACATTATATGCACCAACATTAGAATTATAGGGGTCACAGAGGAAGAAGAGAAAAAAAAGGGACTAAGAAAATATTTGAAGAGATTATAGTTGAAAACTTCCCTAATATGGGAAAGGAAATAGTCAATCAAGTGCAGGAAGCACAGAGAGTCCCATACAGAATAAATCCAGGGAGAAACACACCAAGACACATATTAATCAAACTATCAAAAATTAAATACAAAGAAAAAATATTAAAAGCAGCAAGGGAAAAGCAACAAATAACATACAAGGGAATCCCCATAAGGTTAACAGCTAATCTTTCAGCAGAAACTCTGCAAGACAGAAGGGAGTGGCAGGACATATTTAAAGTGATGAAAGGGAAAAACCTACAACCAAGATTACTCTACCCAGCAAGGATCTCATTCAGATTCGACAGAGAAATTAAAACCTTTACAGACAAGCAAAAGCTAAGAGAATTCAGCACCACCAAACCAGCTTTACAAGAAATGCTAAAGGAACTTCTCTAGGCAGGAAACACAAGAGAAGGAAAAGACCTACAATAACAAACCCAAAACAATTAAGAAAATGGTAATAGGAACATACATATCAATAATTACCTTAAATGTAAATGGATTAAATGCTGCCACCAAAAAACATAGACTGGCTGAATGGATATAAAAACAAGACCTGTATATATGCAGTCTACAAGAGACCCACTTCAGACGTAGGGACACAGACAGACTGAAAGTGAGGGGAGGGAAAAAGATATTCCATACAAATGGAAATCAAAAGAAAGCTGGAGTAGCAATTCTCATATCAGACAAAATAAACTTTAAAATAAAGACTGTTACAAGAGACAAAGAAGGACACTACATAATGATCAAGGGATCAATCCAAGAAGACATAACAGTTGTAAATATTGATGCACCCAACACAGGAGCACCTCAATACATAAGGCAAATGTTAACAGCCATAAAAGGGGAACTCGACAGTAACACAGTCATAGTAGGGGACTTTAACACCCCACTTTCACCAAAGGACAGATCATCCAAAATGAAAACAAATAAGGAAACACAAGCTTTAAATGACACATTAAACAAGATGGACTTAAATGATATTTATAGGACATTCCATCCAAAAACAACAGAATACACTTTCTTCTCAAGTGCTCATGGAAGTGCTCCAGGAGAGATCATATCTTGGGTCACAAATCAAGCCTTGGTAAATTTAAGAAAATTGAAATTGTATCAAGTATCTTTTCCAACCACAACGCTATGAGACTAGATATCAATTACAGGAAAAAAACTGTAAAAACTACAAACACATGGAGGCTAAACAATACACTACTAAATAACCAAGAGATCACTGAAGAAATCCAAGAGGAAATCAAAAAACATCTAGAAACAAATGACAATGAAAACATGACGACCCAAAACCTATGGGATGCAGCAAAAGAAGTTCTAAGAGGGAAGTTTATAGCAATACAATCCTACCTCAAGAAACAAGAAAAATCTCAAATAAACAACCTAACCTTACACCTAAAGCAATTAGAGAAAGAAGAACAAAAGAAACACAAAGTTAGCAGAAGGAAAGAAATCATAACGATCAGATCAGAAATAAATGGGGAAAAAAATAGCAAAGATCAATAAAACTAAAAGCTGGTTCTTTGAGAAGATAAACAAAATTGATAAACCATTAGCCAAACTCATCAAGAAAAAGAGGGAGAGGACTCAAATCAATAAAATTAGAAATGAAAGAGGAGAAGTTACAACAGACACTGCAGAAACACAAAGCATCCTAAGAGACTACTACAAGCAACTCTATATCAGTAAAATGGACAACTTGGAAGAAATGGACAAATACTTAGAAAAGCACAACCTTCAGAGACTGAACCAGGAAGAAATAGAAAATATAAACAGACCAATCACAAGCACTGAAATTAAAAATCTTCCAACAAACAAAAGCCCAGGATCAGATGGCTTCACAGGCAAATTCTATCAAACATTTAGAGAAGAGCTAACACCTATCCTTTTCCAACTCTTCTAAAATATAGCAGAGGGAGGAACACTCCCAAACTCATTCTACGAGGCCACCATCACCCTGATACCAAAACCAGACAAAAGATGTCACAAAAAAAGAAAACTATAAGCCAATATCACTGATGAACAGAGATGCAAAAATCCTCAACAAAATACTAGCAAACAGAATCCAACAGCACATTAAAAGGATCATACATGATGATCAACTGGGGTTTATCCCAGGAATGCAAGGATTCTTTAGTATAAACAAATCAATCAATGTGATAAACCATATTAACAAATTGAAGGAGAAATACCATATGATCATCTCAATAGATGCAGAAAAAGCTTTTGACAAAATTCAACACCCATTTATGATTAAAAAACCCTCCAGAAAGTAGGCCTAGAGGGAACTTACCTCAACATAATAAAGACCATATATGACAAACCCACAGCCAGCATCATTCTCAATGGTTAAAAACTGAAACCATTCCACTAAGATCAGGAACAAGACAAGGTTGCCCACTCTCACCACTATTATTCAACATAGTTTTGGAAGTTTTAGCCACAGCAATCAGAGAAGAAAAAGAAATAAAAGGAATCCAAATCGGAAAATAAGAAGTAAAGCTGTCACTGTTTGCAGATGACATGATACTATACATAGAGAATCCTAAAGATGATACCAGAAAACTACTAGAGCTAATCAATGCATTTGGTAAAGTAGCAGGATACAAAAATAATGCACAGAAATCTTTTGCATTCCTATACACTAATGATGAAAAATCTGAAAGAGAAATTAAGGAAACACTCTCATTTACCATTGCAACAAAAAGAATAAAATACCTAGGGATAAAACCTACCTAAGGAGACAAGAGACCTATATGCAGAAAACTATAAGGCACTGATGAAAGCAATTAAAGATGATACAAACAGATGGAGAGATATACCATGTTCTTGGATTGGAAGAATCAACATTGTGAAAATGACTATACTACCCAAAGCAATCTACAGATTCAGTGCAATCCCTATCAAACTACCAATGGCACTTTTCACAGAACTAGAAAAAAAAAATTTTACAATTTGTATGGAAACACAAAAAACTCCAAATAGTGAAAGCAATCTTGAGAAAGAAAAATGGAGCTGGAGGAATCAGGTTCCCTGACTTCAGACTATACTACAAAGCTACAGTAATCAGGACAGTATGGTACTGGCACAAAAACAGAAATATAGATCAATGGAACAGGATAGAAAACCTAGAGATAAACCCACGCACGTATGGTCACCTTATCTTTGATAAAGGAGGCAAGAATATACAATGGAAAAAAGACAGCCTCTTCAATAAGTGGTGCTGGGAAAACTGGACAGCTACGTGTAAAAGAATGAAATTAGAACACACCCTAACATCACACACAAAAATAAACTCAAAATGGATTAAAGACCTAAATGTAAGACTGGACACTATAAAACTCTTAGAGAAAAATATAGGAAGAACACTCTTTGACATAAGTCACAGCAAGATCTTTTTTGACCCACCTCCTAGAGAAATGGAAATAAAAACAAAAATAAACAAATGGGACCTAATGAAACGTAAAAGCTTTTGCACAGCAAAGGAAAACATAAGCAAGACAAAAAGACAACCCTTAGAATGGGAGAAAATATTTGCAAATGAAGCAACTGACAAAGGATTAATTTCCAAAATATACAAGCAGCTCATGCAGCTCAATATCAAAAAACAGACTACTCAATCCAAAAATGGGCAGAAGACCTAAATAGACATTTCTCCAAAAAAGATATACACATTGCCAACAAACACGTGAAAGTATGCTCAACATCACTAATCATTAGAGAAATGCAAATCAAAACTACAATGAGGTATCACCTCACACCGGTCAGAATGGCCATCATCAAAAAATCTAGAAACAATAAATGCTGGAGAGGGTGTGGAGAAAAGGGAACCCTCTTGCACTCTTGGTGGGGCTGTAAATTGATACAGCCACTATGGAGAACAGTATGGAGGTTCCTTAAAAAACTAAAAAATAGAACTACTGGGCATATACCTTGAGAACCATAATTCAAAAAGAGACATGTACCACAGTGTTCATTTCAGCTCTATTTACAATAGCCAGGACATGGATGCAACCTAAGTGTCCATCGACAGATGAATGGATAAAGAAGACCTGGCACATATATACAATGGAATATTACTCAGCCATAAAGAGAAACGAAATTGAGAGAAGAACAAATACCATATGCTAACACATATGTATGGAATTAAAAAAAAAGAAAGAAAATGGTTCTGACGAACCTAGGGGCAGGACAAGAATAAAGACGCAGACATAGAGAATGGACTTGAGGACATGGGGAGGGGGAAGGGTAAGCTGGGAAGAAGTGAGAGAGTGGCATTGACATATATACACTACCAAATGTAAAATGGATGGCTAGTGGGAAGCAGCTGCATAGCACAGGGAGATGAGCTCGGTGCTTTGTGACCACCTAGAGGGGTGGGATAGGGAGGGTGGGAGGGAGACGCAAGAGGGAGGAGATATGGGGATATATGTATATGTATAGCTGATTTACTTTGTTATACAGCGGAAACTAACACAACAATATAAAGCAATTATACTCCAATTAGGATGTTAAAAAAAAATCAGTTCCATGACTTTATAAGCAGACATATTTATTAAAAAATAAATAAAAAGAAAAAGAAAAAAGCTTCTACAGGTCACTGCATGCAAATGTTTGAGAAGAGCCAGTCACCTCCCTAAACAGGGCCGCGTAGGTGCTTGGGTGTGACCTCTGTGTCCCAGGGCTTGGCCTAGGATTTGCAGGGCGCCAGAGGATATTAGGTCCCGGAGCACTAACTCCTCACGCTGTCAAATGCATGAGACACTGCATCTAGATCTGAGCGTCAGCTCAGTCATTCAGGATGCGGGAGAGACTTGCCAAACAAGCTGATATTCAGTGATAAGCACACCCTTTCCGCATGGGAGCCTACACTGGAAGAAGTCACATTACAGTCAATAGTTTAGGGAGTTCAGCGCAACGTGGGCCAGTTTAAAGAGTCTAATGGCTCAAGTCCCAGTGGCTTTGGGCATTGTTCCCTGCCTTCTCCCTACTCCCCAGGGAGTGAGATGTACCAGAAGCTTCATGGTTGGGAGTCAGGGCCCAGTTTGTCAGGATGGAGCTGAGGATGGACAGAGGGGTCCTTGCTCCCTTTTCCTACTTAACATGTCATCCCTGCCACCTTAATTAGCACATTCATTCCTAAGTATGTTGGTACCATTGATTAGCATACAATTTTCTTTAACATCAGAATGTTTCTAGCCCTACATTTCATGTTTTTTTACTTAGCATACTCTTCAGTTAATACCATTCATTACATGTTAGTTTTAGTAATTCAGTCCTCAGAAAGTGACTGTATTCCAAACTTCGGGAGGGATTCTTCATTGCCCGTCCATCTACTGTCTACTGAAGCGTATGCATTTGACCTCTGGCTGAAATTCTTTTGTGTGACAGTTTTTCTTTAGATTATTTGCTGACCGTGAGAAGGATCCACCTCAGCTTGACTACACACAGATGCTGCTTTATTTTGCTTGCCATCCAGACAGTATGGAAGGGGTCTACAGGGCCCTCAGCGTGGCCACTGGGACTCATGTCTTCCAGACAATTGAAAGGCCTCCTCTTGTTGCAGAAAAGGTAATTGTGGTCCAGAAATGGACTAGCGTTGGGGTCTGGAGGGGATTCCAAAGGATCCTAAACTTCTAAGAACAAAGACTGTTTTTTTCAATCTCTGTTTTTTCCCAGGTTCCTCACACGATGCTTTACTAGGTCTTCGATAACGCCTTACTCAATTGGATTAAGAACTAGGGACCCACTATCTAAAAAGTGTTTTGGTAGTTAAATCCAAATTTGCTCAAAGTTTCTTTGGTGAAACCAAAATTTGCTCTGTGAAGGGCAGCCTTTATTTTGCATGAAGTGCTGATCCTGATAAATGAGAAAGAACTGGGTATCAACCCAGACTATTTGTCACACTCTGTGGAAATTCTATGTAAAACAAGTTCAGGCCTCAGACACATCGCACACGTCTGTGACACTTGATAGTATTTCAGGCCCAAACCTGGCCACCTGAATTCCACAGGCACTTTGTGTCACCTGCATCCAGCGACAGAAAAGCTTAATGTCCAATAAAACCTCACATCCCCCTGTCGATTTCTAAAGGGTTGACATCCCCTGTTTTGGGGGAGGTAGAAAAGCCTCAGAACAGGGAAATAACTACTACACTTAGTAGGTGTCCATTGGCATGGCTTTTTAGTCTTCACCTGACCTTTTGGGGACAGAGCGGTGGCCCTCATGATGGAATGCTTTCTTCTGCTCTTCTTTGTGGACCCAGCGGGGCGAGGGATGCTGCACTGTTCAGACTCCTCGGATGTCCTAGCTGCAGTTCTTTTCCTTTCATACATGTTTGTCAAAACAGAGTACGCTGGGTTGTCTGAGAAAAAAATGGGACGTTCCTATGACAGCTTTCACATCCCGAAAGACATAGATTCTTTAAAGGCAGCCCTATATTTCAGCCCTGAGCAGATGACCCGGAGGATCTCCTACCCCTTCCATCAGGGGCAGGGCGAGGCCAGAGTGCTGCCTAGGAAGCTGACAACTCAGGGCTCTTCACCTCCATGTACTTTAGACTCAGCATTAACACTGACACAGTGACAGAAAGCTCAGGAAGGAGTTATTGTGATTTCCACTCAAGAATGCTGTCTTCTTAGAACATAGGAAGACCATTTACATTTTCCCAAATAAATGACGAGTTAGATGTGGTCTGCCTGCACCTCTCTATAGATTGGGCCTCCTTAACCCAACACTGGCATGGGTCATAACCTGCCTGGAGGTCTCAGTTAACCTGTCCTCAGGGAGACCTTCCCTGACCTGGAATGGTGGCAGGCAACCCTGCCCTGTGTTCCCATAGCATGCTGTGCTTCCCCCTTCACCATAATCCTCATAGATAACTACTTCTACAGGGTCAGCTTCCTTTCTGGACTCTGGGCACCCTGTGGGCAGGGATGGGCCATCTGTCTTGCTCTGCATCCCCTAACCTGCCTTCTTGAATCTGAATTACTGCTACAGAGCTCAGTAAACATTTCATTGAGTGGAGCAATCAATTACTTCATTAATTAGCTTTGTAAATCCTACCCTCTGTGTAGCCCTGTGATCTGCAAAGGACATATACGAAGCCAAATTTGCTCCCCTAAAGGGATTCCATCTAGTTGCCCCCTATCCATACAGGAAAGAATGGGAGAATGATGGCCCACACATGGAGGGAACACAGAATAAAGGACAGATTAACATGGGGCTTTACAGATCAGAAGAGGGGTCTAAACCTTCTCCTTTGCCACCTCCGTGCCTTTGCTCTTGCTGTCCCCTCCAGCTCATCTGGAAAGGTTCGAGGGCTCCCCAGTACCCAAGGCCTATTTCAACCGCCAGATCATTCATGAAGCTTCCCCCAACGCACGGAGCACTTCCGCAACTGGGCCCCATTTACATCCAGATCCTCTCTGGCAAGGCTGAGCACCATCACATGCACCTGTGCATTTACTCAACAAACATTTATCCAGCACCTCTGGGGATAGAGCAAGTAAAATAAAGACTACAGCAAATGGTGATAGGCACTGTGGGGAATAAAGAATAGAGGGAAAGATATAGGAGTCTGGGTGGGAGTTGCAGTGTTAAATAGAATGGTCGCAGAAGGTCTGTCTCTCTGTGAAAAGACATGGAAGCAGAGGCCCAGAGCGGTGAGGGAGAGGGCCTTGCAGATAGACCTCTGGAGGAAGTGCATTTTAAGTGAGGACAGCAGTGAGTGCAAAATCTCTCAAGTGGGGTCATGCCTGGTGGACCCTAAGGAACCGCAAGTCAGCCAGTGTAGTTGGAGAGGATTGAGCTGGGGGAGAGTAGCAGGCAAGGATAGTGAGGGGGAGAGGGCTCCGAGGGGCCCTGGAGGGGCGTTGGCTTTGACTGTGTCAAGAGATGAGATGAGAAGTCATTGGAGCAGGGTCGTTTGATTTAAAATGTGCCCCCATACAGGGCAGACTGTAGGGGGCAAAGGAGGGAAATAAGGAGAACTAGTAATTCAGGCAGGGGGTGGTTTATCTATTGAATCCTACTGCTGTTATTCCTACCTTGAGTTGGGGATGACTTGTTACCCATCTTTATGTCCTCCAAAGTAGCAAGTGCTCAGTAATGCACACAGCAAATACTCAATTAGTGTTTGTGAACATGGCAGGGAAAGAAGGGAAGAAGGTGACGAAGAGAGAAGGAAGGGAGGGACTCCCGTCTCCAAGGTAGAGAGGAGGAGAGCAGACATTCCAGAGGCAGAGGCAACAGCAGGTTCAGGAGGCCGCACCGAGCCAGAAAAACCAGGAAAAGGAAGTATGTGCTACAATGGTTGCCATAGCAACAGACAGCTCTCTGGGTGGGTAGCAGCCAAGCCAGCTAGCACAGCAAGGCACTGCATCCCTTCTGTCCCTGACCTGGTGGGTCATTCACCGTGAGCTAGTGCCCATCCAGGAAGCAGCTCCCCTGGAGTACTTCTCTCAAGAGCTCTTTTAAAGCCCAAGCACACTGTGCAGGAACTGCCCCGTGACCACTGCACAACAGAGATGAAACCAGGGTGGGGCAGGGATGGAGTGCAGGTCTGTCACACACCGCACACGCAGGACTACTCCTGGCTGGGAGTGAACCATAGGAGTTTTTGAAATACAGGATCCACCCACCTTCCTCATTCTTGCCTACTCCTAGCCCTCACCATCCTGCCTCCCTTTCTGTGCCCTTTCCAACTGTATTCTAGTTCCCTGCGCAACTTTATCCCAGGAAGGCAAAATGAGCCTGCTCAGAAATAACACCTCCAATAGATCTATATTCACTCCCAAGACATTTAATGGGATCTCGGCTTTTGCCTTCCAAAAAACAACTGGAAATCTCCCTGATACGTCATTCTTTCTTAGTCTATATCTGCTACTCACACTGTTTTATTCACCGTGGCACAGACCTCCTGTTAAAACCCACGGCTTTTTGAGTAAATTAAAGGAAGCTCAAGAGCAAAGCACTCATGAGCAGGCACTAGTCATCGTGAAGCTTCAAAGAAGTTGATATTTGAGAAAATGGTTCATCCTGACCTGTGGAGTTTGGGGTTATGATATTGGAATTTAGTAAATTATGAGCTTGAACCTCCCACATTTTGAGAGTCTTGTTAAAGCATCCTGACAGAGATGGTTTGAGGCCTTGGGTTTCGAAAAACTTAAATGTGCATCCCATTCTGCATCTCTTTGATGCTTTGCTCACATTAGTCCCAAGGACTGATCTTCTGTTCTGCCTTCTGAGATGTGGGACTAAGCAAACTGAATGGTAGAAATGCACAATCAGGCACCACTCCAGGGGCACGTTTGCTGGGAGTCCTGGAGGGCTGTCTCTGAGAGTGTGACATAGTGTTTGCTAGTGCCACAATCTGCCCCGCTGCTTAGAAGATAATGTGACTCACACAGAGTTTTGATGCCTCTAATAATTGCTCATTCAGAAGCCCTGGCTTTTCTCCAAACCAGCATCCCTGGTTTTGTTCATCCACCCACATTCACAATCGTGGTCTTTCGGAGCGTCTGTTGGGAGCCCCCTCTTGTGCACACCCTGCAGTCCCGCCAGGATGCTGAACTGGCTCCTTTGGTCCTGATCTTGGCCTCCCTCTGCTCCCTCCCTTCCCACTGGACCACTAAGTCTATTCTGTTCCAACCCCCTAGAGAGCAAAAATAGCAAACATTTATAGAGCATCCTCTGATATAACAAGTTAAGGATTCTTCACTCAAATGTTTAAATTGTTATCTTTTGACTAAAATAAAAAATCTATTTATCCCAGGATGATTATAGCAAGTCTTTGAGAAGTTGGGCCCTCTGTAGTTATGGAAATAGTGCAGAGGGAGCAGGTTCCTTCTCTGTTCAATTTTGGTATTGCCTGCTCATTCAGCCCGGCTAGTCATGTGCTCACCCACAGGTTCTGTCTCTGTCTTGTCCGCGTAGCACCTGTGCTGCCCTCTGAATAGAAATTCATTCATCCTTCAGTCATTCAGCAAGATGTTCTACATCTCGACTATGTTCATTTCAGTACACCAAATATTCTATCGCCCCGACTATGTTCATGTCAGCACAGCAAATAGTCTATCGCCCCGGGGGGATTATTGACGGGTAGCCAGTGTGATGATTCCCAGGCTTCTTAGATGGAGACAAAAAAGTTAGTTTCACATTTCTGCCGAGTAGTATTTCAACTGTTTAAAATGGAGAAGAGGCTGGATGAATAGATAGATAGATAGATAGATAGATAGATAGATAGATAGGTAATAGATAGGTAGATGATAGATAGATAGATGATAGATGATAGAAAGAAAGATAGATAGATAGATAGATAGATAGATAGATAGATAGATAATAGATAGGTAGATGATGATAGATAGATAGATATAGATAGATAGATAGATAGATAGATAGATAGATAGATAGATAGATAGATAGATAATAGATAGGTAGATGATGATAGATAGATAGATAGATGATAGATAGATAGATAGATAGATAGATAGATAGATAGATAGATAGATAGATGATAGATAGGTAGATGATATTTTTACTTAATTCCAAAAACTTCACCTGCTAGAGCATTCTCCCCTCACCCTCCAAGATTAGATTAAATTCCCAATTTACCAAAGGATATGGAAACCCAACTAAAGCAAGGTGACCACACAGAGCTAGAGCAAATACAACCTGTCTCTACTGCACTATCCTCAGCCCCTGTAACTCCCTCAGAGGGGCTTACGACAACCAGAGGCTTAATTCTGTGCTGTGTTATAATCCTTTTACACATGGGACTTACGTGGCTCTTTGGAAAGAACTTGCGCGATCTATGCACTTAACGCTTCTACTGAACTGAGCATTTACAGGTATTGGCACCCTGCTCTAATTTTATGCCTAAATTAGCATTTTTCTTTCATCGGAAAAAAGGAGAATCAGCCCTCAGGTGTTCTCTGACATCGGGCCAGTCAACATTCTGAAAATGCCCATTTTTCTATGGCAAATCATTGAATATCTATTACCTCATCATCAGAAACACACACACACGTTTATAACAATAAATACAGTAAGTACAAATCTACTGTAAAGAATGTGAAAAATAAAAAACAAAGTGAAAAAGAAATCACCCGTTTGACCAATCAGAGGTAACTACTTTCAATTCTTTAATGTACCTGTTTCTCTTTTTTTCATTTATAAGTATAGATATATAAGAAAATGAGGATCCTGGTATATTTATTATTTGTGTTCTGTTTCCTTTCTGCACTCATCCCATGAGTGTTTTCTCGTGTCACTCAGTATCCTTCTAAACCAAAATGTTCACGGCAGCATAGTATTCTGCCACAGACCGATACTATCATCGATGTCACCATTCCCCATTTTTGGAACCATAGGTTTTCTATTTTTGCTGTAAGTAACACGGAATGAACATCCGTATACAAAAGTCTTTGTGTACATGAATATTTCTTTAGAATCAATTCCTAGATCAATAATTATGGTATCAAAGGGTAGGCATATTTTTCAGGCTTTTGATACGTAAGAAATTCCATCAGAAACAATTTACTCTTTCCCATGCTCAGAATGCCAGTGTCTGAGTTCATGGCTCTTGGCCAAGTGTCAACGAACAGCAATAAGAATCCCAATCCGTCTGTATTCAATTTGTTTTCTATTTTACCTTCTGGATGCTTAGTCGGGTTTAACCTCCAGTATCCAAACAAACATTCCCAAAGCTTCTTAGAATCTGTCAAGCTTGAGAAATTAACTTGCCCACAACCTCTTGACTGCAGGCAATTTCCAAAGCAAATCCTGTTCAGAAATCTAGCTTCATGTGTAGAAGTCCGACAGTGGTTACGCAAATTCATTCCACTGCCCTTTCTCTGAGGAATGCGGTGTATCTGGCAGGGTAGTAGGCAGCAGTCTGTATGGAGGTGAGTAAAACACCCCTACACTGAGGCCTCTGTCAACTACCAGCAGAACTGGTCTGGGATTTCAACATGATTTCCAGCGCAGCCAGCATATTCTATCTCTAGATTTTGTTTAGCTAGTTTGCGGTAGGCACTATCAATCATCCCAGGGCATAAAAAGTGCGGGACCAAACTGCTGTTTTCTAAATCTCTCTATTCCTGGAAAGACTTCATGTTCTCTTCATTGAATTGCACAGACCTCCTCCTTTACTGATATGAGTCCCATTGAGGAATATCCTGAACTTGAGGACAATTTTATAAGTGAAGAAAGGGAATTACAAGAGGAAGGGGAGGAAAAGGAAGAAGAAATCTCTGAAAACGCGAACACGGAAATGATTTCCATGGAAACGCTACTCAAAGTGTTCCGAGGAGCAAACGAAGCACGGGACGCTAACAGATTTGCCAGCCGCCAAAAGGCAGAGAACATGTATTCAGAGGTTGGTTAGATTATTTCATACAAGGGGCAACCTGTACCCAAGAAAAGTTTCCCTCAATTTTGAGCACATGTTCATAGAATTTCTCCCCAAATGTATCATCATATAGAAATTATGATGATTCCTTTAAAAAACAAAAATTTTTAACATCATCAGGATTGTAAAGTTAATCAACTTTATTTTTTTTTTTTTCCTTTTAAGGGCTTCATAAAAGTATTTCAGGACCTAGGTTCCAAGAATCTGGAGCCAGTTGAAGTTGCTGTTCTTCTGAAGCATCCTTTTATTCAAGATCTGATTTCAAGTTATCCAGACTATAAAATCCCTGTGAGTATTACGCAAAGGTCCTAATGCAGTCTTAATTTGGTTGAGTTCAGGTTCAGGGCTTGGTGGGATATCACAAATGTGGAGGAGCGGAAGGGGGGAAGAAGCTGGGCTAGGCTAGCACAGGGTCTGAGGAAGCTAAACTGGTAACAGCATCAGGCCAGAAAGGCCAGCCCTCAATACCCAAATGGCAGCAAGTTCAGACAGAGTAGAGGTGACGATCAGTGCATCGGTACCATGATAGGACTACCAGTGTATGGCTAATACTATTAGCACTACAGATAGGACCGCCAGTACTAGGGATAGTACCATGGAGCTGCCCCACCGGGACCTGAGGACTTGGGTCTGCCACAGAAGGCTGGAGGTAGATGGCAGTTAAAGCTGAGTGGGGGGCAGTATTCATGTTCTGCCTTATTCCAGCCATCGAATGGCCCTGGCTTATGATTGAAGAGTATGGAAAATAGAGTCCCCCTGCCAAAGAGAACTAAGGGGACCATGATCCCCAACCAAGTGCTGATTTATTCACCGTACTCTAATCATGGTACACATTGTCTCTGTAGCTCATGCAGTGACAGTGCTTATGAAGGAATGTGTGAGGGTTCCCTCAGAGAAACTGTTCAAGATGGGAAAACTGAGGACGAAACCTAAAGAGACCGGACCAAGTCAGCAGAATAAAGGAAGGAAGAGAGGAAGAGATGTGTCTCAGAGCTACCTTAACCACACACATCTCAACCACGCGTGCTGAATGTGCACCCACCGGGCAAGTCCCGGGTCCCCAACAGTAAGGGCTACAGAAAGCAGGGGGTGACCCCCTTTCAGAGTGTGGCAGGTTGCTACAACCCTCTCACAAGCCTCACACACTTAACAGCGTGAAGTCTTCCTATTTGCCTCCTGTTAGTTGTTTATTGGACTACAAAGAGTTTGCTGAGTTTAAGGTAAAAACGCTTTCACTTTGATAAGATGCAAGTGATCTAAGAGGCGTTTCTCCTGACCCCTCAGTGATAACCTGCTATGCCCGGAAATCAGACTATCCAGACTTAAATATCTTTGTACCTACATTTATTTGTTCTAAACTGATGGTCCTTTTTACATTTTAGTACTTCTGTTGGCAATAATTGAAATTGATTTCTAACCAGCTGGCAGACACTAAGCACTTCCAGTAGTGAAGTATGATGATAGCATGTAAGAACATAGTTTCTGGAATCATAAAGTCATGCGACTGAATCTCGGATCCACCACTCACTAGATACCTGACCTTAACTTTCTCTTGACCCTGGCTTTCTCATCTGTTAAATGGGGATAACACCCATTCCTAATTCAAAGGGTTGTGGAAAGGATTAAAGGAGATGGTGCCCCTAAAGCACTAGGCACAGTATCTGACACACGGCAAGTACTACAGAAACGATGGCAGTTAGGATATCTATTCAATACTGAGCACTTACCACTGAGGCTAGTAAAATAAGTTTCCATGCGAGACAGCAACATGAGTACCAGACTCAGTTGCTGCTCCCAAGCAAATTCCACTTCTGTCTGCAACAGAATTTTTACTCACAGGAATTCCATCAATAACAGAATGATAGAAGGTAAACCACACCCAAGCGCAAAATTACAGGAATTCAAAACATAGGACTTTCTGTGCTAGAAACTGAGTCTTCAAAGATGGCTGGGGTTTAAGAAAGTTGAGAGGGTGCGGAGAGAAGGTCTATGTGGATTTTGCTGTAGGGGTGGAGAGGAGACCACATCCTGGGTGGAAAGGGAGGCCCGGGGGAAGGCATGGAAGCCGGGCAGCGTGAAGGAGTGGAACCCCACTGGTTGAAGAGCAGAGAGCAGGCTGTGAAGGACTTGGAGTGACCCCGTTGAATTAGTAAGATCAGGCCAGATTGCAAAGAACCCAGACACCACATGGGGAAATTTAGTTTCAATTTGAAAAGCGACGGAGAATGGCTAGGCTTCTGAGCAGGGGCAAGAGGTGATGTGAATTTCTTCATCCCTAAGTGTTTCTTTGCCTCTTAATCATATCATATCATTTTGTCTCTACATTTAACAGGCCTCTTTTTTAAATTATTCGTGTCTCTTTATTTAAACAGGCCCCAAATATTTGGAAATGTGGTTGGCAATGTTCTAAGTCATTGTACTCATATACCCCACAAACATTTACTCTTCACATTGAGACTGATACGTCACAGGTCCCTTTTCGGCATCTTATACTCCATACTTTCATTCATAAAGACCAGCTTCCTTCCCCACTTAGGATGAGGAGGGGATAAGTCAGTGTGATCCTGGAATTAGTGGGGACGGAGCACATCAGAACCAGACAAAGGGTGGAGAGAGGTGGGTGGGTGGGTGTCACAGAAAGGATGGGCAGCAGTCTGCCAGCTGTGGGTGTCTCCCTGCTTTTGCTTTCCTCTGGGCAACCGTCATTCTGTGTGAGATGTGTTCCAGAAGCCCATCACTTGAGACTGCATTTCATCCTACACATTCTGTTCCACATTTCAGGGAACAGCCCTCCTATTTTAAGCCAGTAAAATAATGTTCAAATCCTTAGAATTATATATAATAGGGTTTATCTTACATTACCAAGAACAATTAGGACCCTAAAACGATGCCACGCTTATTTCTTCCTATAATGGGAGAAGAAGTCCCTACAAAGTCAAGACGATTTGGGGAACATTCTTACTTCTGGAGACTTTAGAATGACTTAATATGATTGACTTGCAGAGAAGATTCTATTGGCACTTTGCTGAAAAAAGAAACCCACCAACAGATGACTGACTGCCTTCGAAGTTAAGTCCCTTGAAGATGTGTTCTGACGCCCAGGGAAAGCTGAAGTCCACAGGGCTCTAGTTAGTTTGCATATTTCCCTCATTTTGGAAGGAGTTTTATCAACTTGCGCCCCAGCTGAAGCACTCCTGACGTTTCTGAGCAGCACAGGACCGACTCCGTTGTGGCAGGATGTCTGATGTTCTGGGCTGCAGCCCACTATATTCCAGGAGCACCTCGATGCATTGATGACCAAAATGACCTCTGCACATTCCCCAAATCCTCTCTGGTGCACAGACCCCTCTGGCTGAGAGCCCCCCAGCTGGAGGGTGTCTGACCTCCCATGAACCAGCCTAATAGCTCAGGTATCGCCTGATACTCTAACAGTAGAAAAAGAGTTCATCTGTCTGTCTGTCCAATGGTTCATTCCTTATTGCCAAGGTGCTTCTGCTGAGTCAGCCTCTTCAACCCTCCCCATCCTGGTCCTTCGCATCTCCTCCCTGTCGCTCCAACCTGGAATCTCATGAGAGGACAGTGGACCACCCGCTATCATCTAATCTGGGCGCTTTCATCTGATTGTGACCCAAGGAGAGCTGAGCCTTGGACCTGAAAAGCCTAAATGTGATGTTTGAAAAGGAAAGAGGTTCTCTTTCCAGTAAGGTGCTCTATTCTCATTTTCACTAAGCAAATAAAGAAAAGAAAGAAAGGGAAAGAAAAAAAAAAAAAATCTCTGAAGACTCAGTTACCAACACTCTCGTCCTGTCATCATTTTTTTGCTCCAGATATCCATGTACAAGTAAATAGATCACATTTTTAAAATGAACTTTAACCACAGTGATGTTATTTGAAGATCTTTCAAGATAAGTAGAGCAAAAACTAGAGTGTGGTTTTTCAGGTTAGAATGTTGTTTGCTGCTATAAACAGTGGGAAGTGAAGGTTGTCGCCTAACAGCTCTGTGTTTACAAGGTTCATGTTTGGAAGCAGCACGCATTTTAAATACATGTGAAAAAAAAGCGAGTGTGCGTAATTATTTTGATATGTTGTATTTTTTGCTCCTGCTGGCGGGTGGCCTGGCTTTGCGGTTAGGAGAGCAGAGTCAAGAACCAGGTTGATTGGGTTCACACTTAAGAACTGTGTGACCTTGGGCAAGTGACCTCGTAGTGCCTTGGTTTCCCCATCTGTAAAATAGGCTTAATTATCAAACATACCTCACAGGGTCCTTGTATGGATGAAATGACTTAATCCATATAAATTGCTTAGCTCCGTGCTTGGTAGATAGAAAGCACTCAATACATAGTAATTATTATCACTGTAATTACTACTGCTGGTCTGCCGGTGGTTGCAGCTCACAGGAAATATTCTGAGCCGTGCAAAATTGTACATGGATGAACTAAAAAGCTGGCATTTCAACTCCTGAATTCAGTGTCTGCTCTTTGGAAAGAAAGGAGGCTTTCACTGGTGCAGTGCCATGATGACAGAGGGTCCAAACCAAAGTCCCAGAAAGCCCCATGTGGTCAATTCCTATGCAGAAGATCCAGATTTTGTGTTGGATTCTATAGTTATTTAATCTAAAGTCACTTATTTAACTTTAGTTTCATAGATCTTTTACAGAGAGGTTATTTTCAAGGAACGTTCCTAAATTGTTAAGAAAATGCTTTGGTTAAATGTAACAAGATCAACGAGGACACCGTCAGTGGGTGGTTAGTGAGGAAAGTCAATTAATTTCCCCTGATAAATAGATTTACAAGTATAAGTGGACATCGGATTTTCTATACTAATCCAGCCAGTGCAGTTTCTTGTGATGCAAACATATGCTGAATAAATGTAGATTTCTTTTAACAAGCCTGTACATCGAGCATACAGCCTTAAAATTAAGGGTTCCAGTCACTAGGAGATAAAAATAAATCTTTTCATGTTAAAATCATAATGTCACAGGAGAATTTCTTAGAAACAAATGAGTCAGGACCCAATTACGTGAGGGCAAAATACCTATAAATGTAAATGTAACTGGAAGGGACACAGTCTTCAAGGTATCTGACTTTAAGATATACTCCAACCATCTCCTTTATGTTTATAACAAAACATGATGGCTGCTTCGGCGCTTTGTGTTTTCAAGGCACCCATGTCAAATATTTCCAGACTCTCTCAGGCTTTTCTCCACTAACTGCTACTGAAAACTATGGCCCCTGATTTCAGCTATAAGTCTAGCCAATCTGATTTAAATACTAGAGTTTATAATTTTCCCCCTTGCTCTGGAGTGTCAAGTAATCACAGGACAGCTCATTCCTCAATCCCCAAGTTAACAGTCCCTAGTCAGCATTAGCCATTTACAAACAATATGCTATGCAAAGACAAGTTAGTAAGAACTGTGGAGGGTAGGACCAGAATGGTCAAGGGCGAGCAGCTGTTCTTTTTCACTTAGCTCACCTAAGACTGACCTTGGCTGTAGGAGATCTGTATTTTCAAAGAACAAGCTCTTTCAAGAAAATGATTCACTATGGTTCCTGGCAGTGACTGATTCAGCGATGTGTGCGTCCCTCAGCAGGGGGTCCGTTCAGACGCTGAACTAACTCATGTTTTCATGAGTAAAATGACTATGGTCAAATAGAAACCTCTGGGGCTTCCCTGGCGGCGCAGTGGTTGGGAGTCCGCCTGCCAGTGCAGGGGACGCGGGTTCGATCCCTGGCCCCGGAGGATCCCACGTGCCGCGGAGCAGCTGGGCCCGTGCGCCACGGCTGCTGCGGCTGCGCTCTGGAGCCCGTGAGCCACAAGTACTGAAGCCCGCGCACCACGGCTGCTGAATCCCGCGTGCCTGGAGCCTGTGCTCCGCGGCGGGAGAGGCCACGACAGTGAGAAACCCACGCACCACAGGGAGGAGTGGCCCCGGCTCGCCGCAGCTGGAGAGGGCCCGCTCAAAGCAGCGGGGACCCGGCGCAGCCAAAAATAAATAATTAAATAAATTTATTAAAAAAAAAAAAAAAAAGAAACCTTTGGAACTCAGCTCTGAAGAAAAGAAACATATCCATAAAGCACTTTCCTAAAAAAAAAAAAAAAAAACTGCATAAATATAATTCTACATTTTTCACACGTGCTTGTACCCCTTCTACATTGTGATAATGTCTTAAATTTATTTTGAAAACATCTGTGATTTAAAATGTAACATAGCTGGGTATTTTAAGTGGACAAAAAACAGATCAATCTCTAATATTAAAAAAAAAAACAAAACAAAACAGAAATGAGATAGTCCCCCCACCCTCAAAATAATCTGCTGTTCTAAAATTCTACAAATCTGTAGACATGATTAACTTGGCATTAGACTTTTCCTTTAATAGAAGGTGGATACTGTTTGTTATTGATTGATAGGGAAATAATGTTTTCCTTGCCCATTATTGACAAACTCTGCTTTTTACAAATGTTATTTAATCTGATATGACAACTCTGTTATTAGATATTATTAGATGAGGAAATGGAATCTCCAAGATCTTTGCTATCTTTCCAAGGGCACAACTAGTAAGTTGCAAGGCAGGATTCAAGCTAAATAGAGAACAATTTTCTCAAAGGAAAAAGCAACTTACTGTTTAATCACTGCCGCATATTAGGTGATCATTAATTCTAACTCATTTATTAATATTTGTGACTTCTCTTTGAATCTCTTCTCTTAGGATGTTAAAATAATTCTCCACAGGAGTGAGCATGTACAAGGAAGTGATGAAGAGAGGTCTCCTTCAAGACTCACAGAGGAAAAGAAATGAAGACAAGAGAGGGGCATGAATCTTCCAAACATCAAATGTAAACATGGTGTTTGTTGTATACATTGTCATCGTAAGTGTAGTAATGACCCCTACCAGGCTATGAGGGGCACGGAAAAGGGAGTCTTCCTTAACTCGGAGAATATTCTGTAATAAACTTTAAATTTCCAAGCAAAAATCCAAAGTAAGGAGGAGTGCATTTTGAAGTGATTCTGAAAATAAAAGGCACCAGAACAATATGTTCAAATACAAACATACACATTAAGTCATGAACAGTCCCTGTGAGGAGTATCTACATTAGGCAGGTACAGTGAAAATTCCCCCAAAGCTCCACGTCAGGGCAGCGTGGCTGCATGCAGTTTGTCGTTCTTGCTCCGTAAAATTCCAAGGTGTATCTCACTAGCCAAGGAGAAAGTTGTGTTATCAGCTGCTGGTATAGTCATGATCCTATTATCTCTTCATAATTCTTTATTAATAGAATATATTTCTTGTATACATAGAGGTACAATTATAGCACTTGTATAAATTAGTGACTCAAATTCAGTGATACTTATCTGAAGAAAGTGATTTTGTTTTTGTTGTTTTCGTTGTATTTTCAAGTGAGCACTGATGTATTTTCAGTGGCTGGGCCTCTGTGAAACCCGCTCCGGGTCTCCTCACTGGCTGCTCCTTCTGTGGACCTTTGCTGGACCCTCCTCTTCTACTCAGCCTCTAAGAGTTGGAGGGCCCCAGCACTCAGCCTTCTCTGTCCACAGTCAATTCCTGGATGACTCATCCATTTCCATGACTTTATGGGGCCAAAGCTGAAGTTTCTATTCCCGTCTTCCCCCCCAAATCCAAACTTCTCTCTTACTGTCCACTTGATTACCACAGGAATAGCTTATCATCATCACAAACTCAACATATCCAAGCCAAAGAGAGGGAGCCTTCACGTCACCCCTATGCTCCAACCCTCTATTGGAGTCCTATCTCGTGTAGAGTCTGGTCCAAGTCCTCACCTTGATTTTACCCCTCACTGCCTGTCTGATCTCATTTCCTGATATTCTCCCCCAGCCCGCTCTGCTTAAGCAACAATTGTAACTTGTTGACCCTGGAACGCAACAGACACATGCCTGCCTCAGGGCCTTTGCACTTGCTTTTCTCTCTGCCTGGTCCCAAATATCTGCATGGCTTGTCCCCTGACTTCCTTCAGGCCTCCGTTCAAATGACACTTTGTCAGCAAGGCCTTCCCTCAACACATAATACAACATAGAAATAACCCACCATCCCCATATCTCTCATGCCCACTTTAATTTTTTTTTCCATTGCACTTATCAACATCTGACAAATGCATGTTTACTCTTTCGTTTGTCTGTCACTCCACTAAGTTGTAAGTTCCATGAAGTAAGGGATTTTGTGTATTTTCTTTATTGCTATGCTCCTGAACCAAAGTCTAAAATCATAGCCAGCTTTAAGTTGCATTATAATACATTTGTGCAAAACATGTAGAGGTATCACATTTTGATTGGTCCCTAAAAAATTGAGCCATCCAAAGACAACTTCAATTGTCAGTGAGAATTATATTCTATTTCTTGAGAGTGACACACTGCCTAAATCTGCTTCTTGTGGGTTCCATTCCCAGAACCCTTGTCCTCAAGATGATGGCGGATGGTGATGCAGAAGCTTAGGAGGTGGAGAAGAAACCCAGCCAGAGATTTCGCAGTTTCAACTTAGCTGATTCACTCGTAGTTCTAGTTATTCTAGAGAAGGGAGCTGAGGAACATCTGAAAATAGGATTCAAATAAACAAGATATCATGATAAGGACACAGGCAGCCAACCAACCCACATTTTATTAAGGACTGAAGAAGACAAGGCAACATTACATTGCACTAGAAAAAAATTAAAAGCGGAGACAATGGCTCTGTAATAATGCCTTATATTTCCTTGTAATTTCTTGCTGTAATAATGTTCTTGCACAGTGTAGTTAACGAAGGAAATTGCAGAATTTCCCTCCTGAGGCCCATTGTCTCATCTGAACTGTAGGAGAGCAACCCACACAAAGGTCTCCCTGGTGGATATTTGCCACCATGTCAGTCTCCAGTCACCATCAGGATGGAGCAGATCTGGTGGTGGAACATGACCTAGAGATGTAAATGGAGCTCTCGCATTGCAGGTTCTGGAGCAGGCAAGGGTGGAACTTCACACTGAAAGCAGAGACTGCCTGGGATTCTGCCAGAAGAAGAAAGAACGTACTGGAAGCTCCTCTCCCCAAGAGCCTTCCAAGTCTTATAATTCTAGTGATCGCCCAACCATCTTCAGATCATTCTGAGGCTGCTTTTGCCCTGCACATTACCACGTCCTCCAGCTATAGCTTTTGTGTGACGGATCTGAAGTCTCTGATCTCGGACTCTGGATACACCATCAAGATACCTCTCTTAATGCAGCCCAGGATGTCAAAGCCATTGTGTATGGGCATAAGTACACACACACACACACACACACACACACACGAACCCACACCTGCAGATTTTGAGGAGTCTGAGGTAACCAAAAGAAACTGATGACATATTAAACTTACAAATAACTAAAGCTTCTAAGTCTTTGTTTCATGTGCTTTAGTTCAACCACATTTCCACCTATCTTAACAGAGGCCACTTTTTAAAAATATTAAAGTACAGGTATTTACATATAACCCTATTAAATTCATCTTTCAAATATGTTTTTGTATTCTATTGTCATGGTGTTAAAAGAAAATTTATAACCCAATTCTACCATCTAGTACACGTGTATTGTCTACTTACATGGTGGCGTAGCTGTCCTGGTCTCAGAACCCTGGGACAGGAAGGGTCCTCACTCCCTGCTGGGAAACTCCTGGAGCCTCGAACCGTCTGCCCTCTCTTGTGGCAGCATCTGTGCTCCCCTGCAAGTCCTCATCTAATTTAAAACAAAAGAGTTCATCTGATTTTAAATCTCCCAAAGGAGGCTATCCCTTTCAGGACTCTGTGCATTCAACCCAAATACCAATCTTGAAAAGCCAACCGTCAAAAGGTTTCCTTGACCATCATGTGACATGTGACATGATGAACAGCTGAGCCAACCTTTCTACCAGGCAATGGTTCTGATGTACATCATTGCACTTTTGGTGTATGTTAGATTACAAGATTCGGGGATCACCCAGAACTCATTTTAAAACGGTCACAAAATAATATAGTATTTCCTATGAAAAGAAAGGGAAGCTGATGCTATTTTCTTCTAAAATAAATATATCACCAGTGATGTCTCAATGAAGGGATTACCTGGGTAAAGATGGTCAAGGAAACAAAATGTCCATTAACACATGGTACAGGCAAAGGGTTAGGGTTCCGGCACACCTAAGATGAATGAGAGAGCAGTGAAGCTGGGGAAATTCACTACTTTACCAAGAATTTTTCTTCTCTTTCTTCCCCTGAATAGGTCTCCTCCTCCTTCTTGCCTGGCTGTCAATGTCCACTTATTTCAAAGATCCATTTCTTCCTCTTTAACAAAGACTGATATTTTAGACTAATTCATGAGAAAAACCCGAAAGGGGGCCACAATTTCTTCTAAATCATAGGTCAAGGAGGTATCAGCATGGACTGCTTGAAACAGCTACTTCCAGAATCATTTGCTGCCAACATAACATTGGCCTCAGTGGACGTTCACGTCATCCATGCCCACCTTCTCTCCACCCTCATCCAACTCACACACCAAACTGTCACCCTCTTCAACATCTCCCACTATTTGCACCATCTCCTCTCTTTTTGGAACTAAATATGACTATGTTCTCCAGCTCTCGCTTCTATGAGATGAATCTGAATCTTATCCTAGTTGCTCTCCTCTGGACAGCAATGTGACATTTTACAGGGTTATTCATGATATCTTCACGCTATCCTTGGGAACAAGGTAAACAAATATGGACTGAATGACAAGTGAGTTTGTAACCAGTAGAGTGAGGTTCACAAACACAGAAGACTCATGACATGAATTATTTATTTTCCCTCTCCCTTAATGGGCTGTTAGCTATAGGAAGTACTGACTATGTCTCTCTTACTTCTGTGATACAAAACATCAACAAAGAAATTCAAAGAGAGAGATAGAATTCATGTGAATTATAATTGTGGTTGGCACAATGTTGGAAGAAATTTGAATTAAATTATGCTTAATAAGAAAAATAGGACTCAATAACAAGGTTAGGATATCAATAATAGGTCACAATAGGTAATAATAGCTAATATTATTGAAGGTCTACTGTGAGGCAGGCACTGTGCTGAGTGCTTTACAGGCATTATCTCATTTAGTCTCATAACTCTGTGAAGTAAGTACTCTTAAGATGGCCATTTACACATAATGAAAATGACAAGTAGAGAGATTATGTAACTTGCCCAAAGTCACACAGCTGGTAAATTATAGACATAGACTAGGAACCCAATATGAACACCCAAAGCCATCCTCTTACCTAGTTTGCTCAACCTGAAGTACAAATCACCCATTGCATAAGCCCAGGATGGAAGAAGTATGACTTAGCAATGTTGAAAAATAAAAACGGAAGGATTTTGGTCAAAGTGAATTGAATCTAATTTGTGGTGTGAAGTGTCCCCTGAAGAGCCCAGTGTGCTCAGAGCATCATTGGTAGGAAGGGAGATGCTGATTTTCCTCTGATCGATGCTGGTTAGACCTCACCGGCAATTCTGTGTGCAGTTCCTGGCCACACACTTGAATATATGCACAGTGTATGTATGCAGAGGAACTGATATATATGTTCAGAAGGGAGGAAACTCAAAACCCCATAGTCTTAGCCTTAAGTAGAGAAACTTCCAATGTAAGGGGCAAAGGAGCCATCTCCAACTATTTGAAAAGCTGTCCGGATGAAGTAGCTTCTCTGTGGTCCCCAGGGATGAACCAACACTAGTGGTGAATGTTGCAGCGTGGCAGATCCCAGCTGACCATGAGAAGCTACAAGCTCCCTGTTGCCAGAAGTATTCTGACAGATGCAGGGTACCATGCGGTACCATGAAGGGAACCTAGAACTTTACCCTTTTGTCCTCTTCCGACTGTAGTTTTACCTCTACTGAATCAGCTCCTCAGCTCTGCAACCCCAACTCCCATCTCCCCAAAGGGCCCTTTCAGTGTGGTCTTCATCATGTGTGGATCTCACCTCTCTTTAAAGCGCTTTGAAGAGGCTCATCCCACTGTTTGAGCACCCCCTATTTCCTTGCACTAGAATTCCTACCCACGGTGTCCATTACCATACTCCAGCCACTTAGCTGTTATCCTGTCCAGGCCAGCCTGGGGCTGTCTAAGGGAGGATTAAATAGGAGTAGAGGAGATACAGACAGTGGATGAAGCATTTGGCTAGATGACTATATGGCCCAGCCCATCTCT
Source organism: Eschrichtius robustus (assembly GCF_028021215.1). Taxonomy (NCBI): domain Eukaryota; kingdom Metazoa; phylum Chordata; class Mammalia; order Artiodactyla; family Eschrichtiidae; genus Eschrichtius; species Eschrichtius robustus. The sequence continues at coordinate 29,387,128 of NC_090825.1, forward strand.
GAAGTTCTCCTGGGAGAGCTCCTCCTCCCAACCTCCCATGCTATACTGATGGCAGCACCTGTGGTTCTCCTGGACTCCTATTCTCAGAACTGGGGCTGTATCCTTGTCTCTTCATCCTTTTCCCCCCTTCACACCCAATCTTACTGATCACTTCTTACAAATATCTCTCACATCTCTCCTTTCCTTTCAGTGCCCACTCACCACCCTATTTCAAAATCCCTCAATATCCTTCTTCTAGACTCTTGCAGTGGTCCTCATTTGACCCCCCTAATTTCTGTATCTTCTCCCAAAGCATCCATCGTTCTACCCCAATCCAGCCTCTACACTATTCACAAAATAATCTTTCTGAATCTTTACTTCAGCATGTCACATTTCTGTTTAAAAACCTTCCCTCTGCCTCCTTGTTATCAAATAGATTCCACACCTCTTAGGATGTTATTTAGAATCTGATTCTATCTTTCTATGCCTATCATCTTTTTCTCACACTCAACTTGACACAGCTTCCCTCAGCACGGCTTCTGGTACTTATTAGATACTCAATAAATACGAAATGGATTAATGAGTGAAGAGGAATGTCTCCTTTTAACAGAAATTCTAGCATGTGTAGAGTACCTTTTTACAGTAAAGATGTTCCTACAACCTTATATGTCCCTTATTCTAGATCTGTGGAGAGAACCGATTTAATCTTTTCAATATTATTTGTGTGTGTGTGTCTGTGTCTGTGTCTGTGTGTCTGTGTCTGTGTCTGTGTGTGTGTAAGGAGGGTCACTTTCCTCCTCCCCAAATGGCCCCCTGCAGCTCTGGAGGAGGGAGGCTGAGTGACATCAGGGTACATCTGCTAGAGGCTGAATGACTCACGAAGCTAATGAGAACCAAGAATCCTATTATAATCACCTCCTTTTAGCACTGGGAGCCTAGTCTAACCCTGAACAGGTCAGTGCAGCAACCCCTGCTGTCTGGGCTCCCTCAGGTTCCTCCCCTGCTCCTACCCTTTTTTTCTCTAAATAAAAGGTGCCCTAACTCTGCTTCCAACACATTTTGCAACTTATTCTGTCTCCTGTTGTACTTAGCTGGCACGTGTGACTTAGTAAGAAATTTACGTTGCCTGTTGGATAGCTCCTTCCACCTCCAAAGTTTTCTCTGCCACGTTCTCTGATACAGACTTAGAGCATCCTCTGTTACTCAAGGCATCACCAAAGATTCTGTTAAGCCAGGGCTAAACAAATCTACTAGCACATTCACTGTCAGATTCTTAGCAGAAGGACAGAGGGAAACGTTGTTTTCAAGATTGTGTCAAAACAAATCTGGAAAGAGATGCCACTAGCATCTTGTGGCCACAGTTCAAAGCCCCACAAGGGCCTCACAGGGCTCAAAGCAGCACTCCGAGCACTTGAGCTCCAAACAAACACTGTTGTGTCTTTGCTCACTTCACGGCTAACCGCAGGGAGACAGCGACACTGAGCGCTGTCTGAAGCAGCCTCACCTTGTTATGCGCCCCACAAACCAGGCTGAAACCACAACATCCTTGTGTTCTGCATAGGGCAGACTGCGCCATGGACTCCCAAGGGCGAGAGCTGAGCCTTCTCCCACCAATGTCACCCCCTTTTGAGCCCCTTTCACGGTAAAGCTCCTATAAATCTAGGAGAGCCATTGCCACCATGCTCCTTGCAAAAGGGTCCGCAGGAAGAGTGCCCTGGATGGAAGACATCTCTTAGCTTCTCGTGCTCCAGGAGAACTTTACAACTTCTTTCTGAATGGAGCAACTCTAAAAATATGCTGCACTTATTTCTTTCAGAGGACAACTTCCTCCAAGCTGATAACCATGTTTCTAAATATTGCGTTTTCCTAGGGGAGGCGGGAGAGATAGCAAGCTGGTAGTAATAAATACTTCTTGGGTATTTGACAAGTGCCAGCCACTCTTCTAAGCACTTTCTAAGAATTAACTCATTTAATTCTGATCTATAGGCAACCTTATAATGTAGGTATATACCTATCCTCATTATAAGGCAGAGGAAGCTAAAGCATGAAGGGGGTAAGGAGCTCACCTAACTTGCACAGCTAGTAAGAGGCTAGGATTCCTACCTGGGGGGGAAGCAATCTGTTTCCAGGGTCTTTGCCCTTGACCCTTGGACCGCGCTGCTTCTCTGTCATGTGGGCGTCAGGTAGAGGCATCCCAAGGTATATCCACGTGTGTAAAATTCCCAATAGTTCCCTCAGCTAAGGATTCAGCCCTCTGCCCTTTGAGCAATGCCTCCTTACTGATAGAAATTTGCCACCAGGGGCCTTGCCTTATGCAATCTGGTGCCATTGACTTACATACCTGACTTTTGTGTGGTATGTCAGGTATTTTTTGTGGTATGTCTGTGTTCCCAATTTCTCCGTCCTTCGTCCCCCCCTCCTCCTTCAGATTCCATATGTCTTATCACGGTAGCTCTCTCTCTGACCTTCAACCTGACCGCGTGTGATCTAGCCCCCCAGTTCAGCAGGAAGGGTCTAAACCCTCTGTCCTGACAAAAACACCTGAGGTCAGAGGGACAGATGAGGCCCCAGAACACACCTCCCAAGCTAAGCCCTCGACTGCAGAGGAGCCGTGCTAGAAGGACTTGGCAGGTATTAAAAAATACAGAGCAGGTCAGGATATTTTTGTAATGGCTTCTTAGTCTATCTTTAATTTTCCCACTTTTCAAAGACAGCACAGGATAGATTTCACTTCTCTTTATTCTACTACCAGGAAACAGAGCACAAGTGCTGTGACAAACAGCAATTAGCACTCATCCTCCGTGCTGGAGAGGCCGCAGGGCATGGCGAGGACTGTCACACACTAATTGGCTGCGACCAAATATTACCTGGCAGTGCCGTGGGAAGCCAGAAATTCTGAACCTCATGCAAAATCTCTTAAATTGTAAATATTGACAACTAGTTCAAATAGTTTAAAACGTTGTGTGGGTCAACTCTGTCTAAGCCAGACGATTACGTTCGTGGGCCTTGCGTGTTTTCCTATCAGTTTTCCGCGGTCAGGTTTCCCAGAGGGGCTCACTCCAAGCAAGTCAGAGGGCTGGTCGTGGTAGCAAGAGTAGAGGCTGCTGCCAAGCCCTACGTTTCACAGCTTCAAATACACCCTGAGCCACTGCCACCACTAGCTCGTACGGCACCAGGCACCGTCTGGGAGACACCCCTTCCTGCAGCCTGATATGGCACCATGGCAGGCCACGGCAGATCTAGTTCAGGGCTAACAGAGCTCACCCTCACTCTCCTCTCAGCTGGATGCATTTTCACAGTGCACAAACTGCCCAACCGTGCATAGCAGCCTTGACGTGGTCCCATCCAGCACAACTGGACACTCCAACCATGTGGACGAAAAGAAAAAAATAATCTGAAGAAGGAAGGCAGTCAGTGGCCACGGTTCTCCAGCTATCCTTCTGCAAATCCTGGGCTGCCAGGCATTCGACCTCCCGGGAGACTAGGAGTGCACGGCTAGACCAAGATCAGAGGTACCACCCTCTCTGCAGCCCGTCTTCTTGTCGCCTGCGTCTCCCATCTATGCTAGACACGGAAGGGTAGAAGAGAGCTATGCGTGAGACAGATAAGGCTGAGCCTTGAAGAAACCTGGAGGTGGTGAACTAGGGCAGATCCGAGAAGGGGGACACAAAGCCGCCCACCATCTGCCCAGGCATTTGCCCACACATTCCCTGGATTAGGGATTGTTTAGCCATGCACCTCTTACCAAACTCTCAATTTCACCTGCAAGACTAAATTGAAATGGAAAAGCCAGCACGGCTTCCTGTCGCCACGCCTCCCCCTATGTCTGGGAACAGGCAAGACCACGGAGGTAGTGATTATTAACAACGCATATATCAATTGTGACCACACTGTTGTTCCGGAAACCACAGCTGGTGGATCGCTCCCCAAATTGGCTGCAGACTCACTTCGTAAGGCGCCCCCTTCTTTTCGCAGAAATTCCCAGAGACAGAAGAGCACGGTCAGGAGATGTTTTCTCCATGGCTACCCCATCACCCTGTTCCCTTTTATTGCCACCATCACACCACCTTCACCCTTTGGGGAAATAAAATAATATTTTATGAAAATAAAATGTATCTTTTGAAAAACTTGATACTGATTCTAGGGGCTCTGTGGGCGAAGGCACTCCCGCTGTGCTCCTCCCATCCTCTGGTTCCCCACCTCCAGCCCAGCACTCCCACCCACCCACCAACACCAAACATCCCCACCATGAAGCCCGTGACTGAGCAGCCGGCTGGCCCCCTGCCCCGGGAGGCTCCTCAAGAATTGAGTAGGTGGTATCTGTTTGGCCATGGAACCCTCTTATTTAGGTCCCAGAGCCCAGAAAGGTCCAGGCAATAAACCATTATTTCTCATGAACCTAGAGTTTCTGTTGGGGGTGTAGCAGGAACCCTAACATAAACTTGGGGTTTTATGAGACTCAGAAACCCACTGGCAGAAGATAAAATCCTGAGACAAAATGTACCTTGAGCATAGAAGGAGCTAGAGCAGGTAGATTCAATAACAGTGAAATGACCATGAACTCAAGACAGAGGGTACCGTAAGTAAATGCTACAAGGACTGTTTCACAAGAACCCTGGGACACGGTGCCTCTAAAAGAGAATGACACCAAAAGAAGACTAAGTTCTTTGCTCTTCTCCAGGAGAAAGTCTTGCAGCCTCGATCCCTTCCACTCCCCACATACGCTAAGGCTCCGGTGTCCCAGATGCAGCTGGAGACAGATGCCCACTAGGAGAAAGAAGATACTCTGCAGAAAAGGAAAAAAAATCCCTGACAGGAGGGGTGGTGCTCAGAGGAAGGGGCCAAAGTCAGGGAAAAGAAAGAAATGGCAGATTTTTGGTGGCCCACCTCGTTGGTTTGAGAGCACATGTAAAAACTGCCTCTACCCTCCCAAAGATTCCCAAGAATACTTGGGCAACCTTTTTCAGGAAGCTGGTGGTCCTGAGAGAGTAAGTGGGTTCAAGGGCCAGAGAAGTTTGAATTATTGTTCTTATCAAACTATTTAGACCTGTAAGGTGGCAACATCTGGAGAAACAAGATTTGAAAGATTCATGTACTTTAACCTTCAGAGCCTGTATAAAACTTCCATATGTTTTCAATTTAGCCTGTATGAAACGTTTCCTAAGAATAAGTTGTACTATACACAGTGGATCACTGAGGGAGAAGGGGATTCTTGCCCTAGGAAGATTTCCAGGAAGCGAGAGGGCCGTGAGTTTGCTCCATTTCTATCCTCCAGGGGTAGAGCTGCCTCCCTTACTCCTTGAAACTTGCCCCCGTCTTGGCGTCAGCAGATCCAGTGTGGACTCTGAAGCTGAGATGTTCCAAAACGGCTTGCCAGCTCTCTGACTTACAAGAAACTCAGGAACTCTTGTATTTCAAGAAGTTGAATCAGTCGTAACATTTTAAATGCAATTTTCTGGTGCTGGGAAATCGTATAGGATTGCAAAATGAACAGGGGAATGATAATCACAGTTCAAACTATGGGTATGTTACAGAAAATGTTCAAAGGTGCCCCATGACCAATGACTCACTCTGTCTGCCCTGTCAAAGCGTCCCTTGTCAGATTAAACCCCCATTGACATCATTACATTTTCATATCCTCAAAAAGGAAGTTGTGTGGCTTGGAAAGTTCTCCTTTTCCACCATGCTGCTTAACCCGGAGTACACTAACATGACAAAGTCAGGATACGTGTGTGAGGAGAACACGTGGAACCACTGGGCTGCCATCTCCCTGGAGATCTGCGGGTAGAAAGTAATCTCTATATTTGCAGGAAGTTGTTCTTAATTTTTTTTTAATAGATAATGCATGCTCATGGAAAAGTTCAAAGCTTATAAGAATATATGGTCAAAAGCCAGTTCCCGTCTCCGTTCTCTCTGCCAGTCCCACAATGCCCCACCCAAGAGTCAACTACCTTTACTAATTTCTTAATTATCCTTCCGGAGAAGATATTTGATTGATACAACCCTTCTCAGTTTAACGCAGATTGCAAGTGATTTAAAACAGTGATTTTCAAATGGTAATGCATGTATGAATCACCCAGGGATCTTATTAAAATGCAGATTCTGATTGAGTCAATCTTGAGTACGGCTAAGATTCTGCACTTCTAACAGGCTCCAAGGTGATGCCAGGGCTGCTGGTCCCTGGATCACGCATTGAATAGCAAGTATTTAGAACACTGTATTGACTCTAATACATCCTGGTAGAACGTGAATTAGTACTTCCTTTTTGGAAAGTGATCTGACAACATTTATTAAAATTAAAAATATTTGAAGTCATCAACCCAGCAATTCCATTCTGAGGCTCTAGCCCAGAGGGAACAAACTATACATAACGTTTCAAGCTAAAACAGGAGACTTTGATGTACTTAGAACATGGTCTTCCTCTGTTAATTGCTTTAAAATGGCTTTGGTATGAATGTTCAAGGAGCTTTTCTTAGCTCATTGGTGCTTACATGGTACCTCCCAGTTTGGTTGCTTTCAGCAGAAAAAAAAAAAACAGATAGTGAAGTTTGATATCTCAATAATGACCAGAGAGGACATGATTTGAGATTCCCAAAATCAGTTGCTCCTAAGGCTAGTCTCCATAACTGATTAAATCCCCTTGAAGTCTTCATTGAGCAGTATCATCCATTCCTCTTCATATAGCACAGAAGTTGTCACCTATCCATAACAGCGCTCTTTTCAAAGCTTGTTCTCCCCCAAAGAAATAAACACCAAATTAGCAGTATCTATCCCATATCACGGTGCAGAATGTGGGGCAGGTTACCGAAGTATGTGAGGTGCACCTAATTTCAAGTCTTTTTATCCTCAGAGTTAAGAAACATTATTTTTCCCTCCCCACCACTTACCCACATCTGACTGCAATCAGACAGACACCTAAAATACACATACGGCAGATCAGCTAGAAAAAAATATGGCCACACTTGCATTTTGTTTTGAAGATTTTCAGATAATATCAAAGATTGCTTCCAAGCCACTGTTCTGGTTTTATAATCCAGGGCAATGCTTTAACTATTTCAGAAATGGAACCAGGTTTCTAGTTCTTTCTCCTTCCAAAATGCAGAGCAGATTTTAATTTGACTTCAATGGCAAAATTGTTAGACCTAAACAAACATGTAATCTCATACGTTCAGTTATTATCACCCAAAATGTTTATTTTTATGGCGAATTCAAAAGAACTAAGACATCTAGACATCCAGACATCCAAAACATCTGCTATCTGCTTCCTTCTTTTTCTGAGAAGTTTCCTACATAAAGGAAATTTCTGGTCAAAGTTTAGGACAAAGATAGTCTTCCTTGTCTCATTTTTCTTGTCACCTGCATTAACTTTTCTCACAATAGTGCTCATGGGCAGCATACTGTTTACTCATGGTTTGTTAAGGTGAGTCTGTAAAAGTTGATGTTCTGAGGGCTTCAGACACCTACCAGGTGTAAACATTTAGTGTTCCTTGGCAAATAACTTTGTGTCCCTCCCTCCATCTGTGGGAAACATCAAGTAGAAAAAGAGTCCCCAAGCCTGTCTGAATAAGATAATGGGAGCCATCACCAAGGCAATTGGAAGAACCATAGCCGCTGATCCATCACAACTTTCCCTTCCAGCCAAATATTACACTGCCCCTGTGCAGTAAGTATCGAGGGCCCCCCATCCCCAACAAAGTATTAGCCTCGATAGGTTAAGAAGACACCAGGGAGATAAAGTCCCACTCTGACTTTCCCCCAGCACCTTAAGAATATTAAAGTCAATTGGGAATTCAGAGCTCTACACCTGTTGCTCGTTCCTGGCAATGCAGCTGAAGAGTACTGCAGGGGAATCTAGGGTGATCCATGGATCGGGAGGGACAACTCATGATAAGACATAAGGTTTAGCACGTACAAGCCATGTGTTTTACAACTTGAGTGCCCCCTGTCTTATAACTTCATAGCATGGTACATAGTAATTTGTATGATTTACTAGGGTTTCCTTTCTGAATTAAGGACAAGAATAAGCAATATGACATTCTCCAAGCAGTACAATTCTATTGTTTATAAATATTAAGGGCAAACATTTACAGGAACTAGGGTGACAAAAGTGCTTCTTGATCAAAGGACAGTTTTCATAAATTAGCTTTTTTCCCACAAGTTAACATCTCTGAAATTGGAATTAATGTCATCTAGATTTGGTGCATTGCAATAAATAATACCAAATTCACATACGAATGTTTTTGGTTCTAAAGCAATTATAAGTACTTGTAAAATAAGTTGTTCTCTTAATTATACCATCTTAGGTTTTTGGTTTGTTTGTTTTAAATGTACTGACCTAGGAAGTATTTTATTTATTGATACTACCTAATTAAACATCCTTCTAGCTTACCTAATTGACCAACATTCTGAAGTATTTGGTGCCACACTAAAGATATTTTCCTTTAAAGGTAATTTTTACTGTTACCATTGTTGTCTATCTGTTTCCTTCTTGGCTTGAAGCCTGACTGGCTGGGTCATTCTACCCAATTCCATTGAATGGATTGCAACTCATACTGCATCACTTTGGAAGAAGAGCTATGTAACCCTAACTTTATTCCTCCTTGTTTTCAAATGTTACACAGATTTTTATTGTGAGAGCAGAGCTACTTCTTACACAAGTAGCATTGTGCTTAGCAGAACACTGGCCTGACCTACTTTGATGGGAATGGGTTGTACGATTGCAAATCACTTACAAACACTGGCTGACCTCTTTCCAATTGTATAAGGTTTCTCTGAAACACTTACTGAGAGGGCACATGAATTAAAATCATTATGAAATTGCCTCTTCAATTAGACAGAAGCAAAATGACAGAAAATTCTACTATAAAAGTCTATTCTACTCTGCTATTCAGATGGCGACATCTTTTCTCTATTCCTCTTTTTTCTCCTTGTGTGTTCTTAATGATCCATTAAGAATTATCCTTAAGAACCAAATTGCTCCTTTAGTCAACTCTTACTTCCTCTTAAGTGACCAGTTTAATTCATCTTACTAGAATGTTGACTCATAGCTGAATGAATTTATTTAATCCCAGAATTAAAAAGCTGTTTGCAGGACTTGAACAAATTATCTGGCAGAGTCGTTTCTTTGTTTTTTGTTTTTGTTTTTGTTTTTTAGTATCATGGGAGACACTGCCCAAATATCACTTTTTGGATCCTGAACACTGCTGCACATAAAATATTCTCTATTTAGGACACATGGAAATACAACTCAAAATGGTACTAGGTTAAGCTTTTGGAGGGTCTAGTGTTTGTAAATTCTAGAATTACCCAGATAAATCATCCATCCATCCATTTTTATTATATAATTACCAAAGTGCTAATTACATGTATTTTGGGTGTTCCCTTATTGGGGAAAATGTTTCTAACACCTATAAACCACAAGCAGAGTGTCAGATTAAACAAACTCTTTGTTCCCGCAGTTCGTTCAAGAACAATTTGTATCCGTAAGCAAAACTTGATATCAACATGGTTCTGGCCCAAAGTGCTGACTTAGAACAGATGCTGGTTAACAGCTCAAAAGGTAAAGGGTCTACAGAAATAAAGGGTTTAGGATTAACTGGACTTCAAAAACGAAGCAGAAGAGAAATGTGGGGAATCCTTTTCATTTCAATTCAAAATTGGCTCAAGATTTTTATTGTTCTTCTTGCCTAGAAAACAAGATCAAACCCTACACATTTGAACTCAGTCTCATAGCGTACTACTACTTCAAAGTGGCCCAACCCAAATCAACTTCTGGTACATCACAAAAATAAAAGCTGATGTGTCAAGATAGAACTGTTTTCTAAACTACATAAACAGGAAAACCTAATCTCTCTGAAGTTTCCTACCTGAACACTTTTTGTTGTTGTTCAGCAAACCTGTTGGTAAATCAAGATATTGCCTGAAATGGTTGAGATATTGCTTCTTTGACATAGTCACTCGCAGAGTAACTCATAGTAATCATAGCAAGATAACAAGATGGGAATAGTTGTAGCCAATCAGACCTCAGCCAGTTGTATTATCTGCAATTGTGTTACCTGCAAAAAAAGAGGGAAGGGACTGAAGAGGAAGAAAGAGGAGCAAAAACGTGTTTAAGACTATGTCTTGCTTTCATTAATTGAAATATGAATGAGAGGGCATATTGAAACAGGTTGATTAACAATTTTCTTCTTAAACTCAAAGTCAATCCATTTATTTTCATATTTAAAATTTTTATATAAAAAGCTACCTTGTCCCTGGAAAAACTGAAAAATTGTTATTTTCTACTTGTTTCATTGAAATAATATCAACATATGCATTTGCCCTCATGGAAGGTGCAGGGGTATTTTTTTCAGATTATAACAAATACGGTAGGACTCTCAAGAGTCAGTGCTGATGGGCATTTGCTGACATCCCAAATCCCATTCTGTGATCTTAAACTAAGCAGGAGCAGAAGAATTTGGAGAGACATTGGAAAACCATTCAGAGAGCTAACGGGCTGGGAGATGACAAGGCAATAAAAACATAAAGGATTTGAGGTGTGCACATAATTTATGTTATGTTCTTCGTATATGTGAAGGCTCCTCTGAAAACCAGTCAGTAGCAACTCTTGATGTTTACTGACCTCAACGAAAGAAAATGAGCCTAAACTCTGCATGAAGGAATTAGCTTAACTCTCTTTACTCAGCGAACTTTTCATGAGGAATTAAACTATCACTAGAAGACCTCTAATGAAGTTCCATATGGTTATGATTCTGTGACTCCTACTTGACAAAAAAACTACAAATATTCACCCATGCATTCGTTTTCTCAATACCTATTGAGTACCAATTGTGCACCAGGTACTATGATAGTGCTATGGAAATGGACAAGGCATCAAGCTTTTTTTCAGAAACTCCCCACTTAGTGAAGGACACTGACCAATAAACAGGTCATTACTCCCCATTACCATGAGCACTTAGGAGGCAATGCAGCAGAGGGACGACTGAAGTGTGTATGTGTTCAATATAAGAGGACCATCTAGCATTGGAGTCAAAGTAGCTTATGGAGTCTGTTTCTCCGAGATAGAATTCAGTTTTCTCTTACTGGGATGCTTTTGAGAGAGTCTTTCTAGGTCCAGACTAACTTTTAGAGTTTGGCTCATTCCAAGGTATAAACATCATCTCTAAATTGTGTTCTTTGGGACAGATTAGTATAGCGCTTAAGAGGATGGGTTTGGAACCATACAGATCTGCATTCTCCTTAAAATAGCAGCGTGGTCCTGGGAAGTTATTTAACATCTCAAAGTCTCAGTCCCCTACTAACTAAGGTTGTAACAATTAAATGAGATAAAACAAGGTGCTCAGCACGTATTAGCAATGACGGTGGTGATGACGACGACGATGATGTAGGATAGTGAGCCCGGTGCATAGGCACGTGCTAATTGGCTCTTTTAGGAACCATTGCTAATCGCAAGCCTAATTAGAGTTGTCCTTCCCTCACTGCAATGCAGCCCTTCAGGGAATTGCTTTTTCACTCGTAGCTTTCCTACTATGAGCTGTATTTCTCTCTCCTTCCTGGGGTTCTTTCCACTCACCTTTCAGAACTTTCAGACTTTTCTTTTGCTAAAAGTACTCATGATTCCCCACCCTCACTGATGGTCTTAGCGATTCCTAACTGTCTGCTAGCATTAATAATGAATTCTTACTTTGCATCATAGTCAATCCCTTAAATGTTTCATAAACAAACATTTCTTGTAATTGCAAAACATCTACCTAGAAAGTTGAGGGAAAGGAGTAGGTGGCACCGGTTTCTTTTTTCAGTGTTAATCAGAGAAAGACTGAAAGTGATGCTTTATGACTAAACTTTTGAAGAAATGAGACTATTCAAGTTGATGAAGTCTTTGTCTGGAGTTGGTGGGTAGTGTTAAGTACATACTTCCAATATTCTTTTTTATTATTGTAACTAAATTTTTGATTAAATTTTCCAAGTGATGAAATTTAAAATTTCCAAATAACTATAAATTTAAACATAGTGAAATATACTTTGGGATCACGTTTCTCTATTCATTTGTGAATGTGAAGCACAGTGATGAATTATCATCTTGAGGACCAAAAAGGAGAAAATGTTCTGCGCAACAGTGAGCCAAAATTGATGGGAAAACAAAAGGGGAAGAAAACTCTATCTACATTCACAGAAACTGACAATATGGGGGCTTCCCTGGTGGCGCAGTGGTTGAGAATCTGCCTGCCAATGCAGGGGACACGGGTTGGAGCCCTAGTCTGGGAAGATCCCACATGACGCGGAGCAACTAGGCCCGTGAGCCACAACTACTGAGCCTGCGCGTCTGGAGCTTGTGCTCCGCAACAAGAAAGGCCGCGATAGTGAGAGGCCCGCGCACCACGATGAAGAGTGGCTCCCGCTTGCCACAACTAGAGAAAGCCCTTGCACAGAAACGAAGACCCAACACGGCCAAAAATAAATAAATAAATAAATAAATAAATAAATAATTTTTTAAAAAAAGAATTCCTTTAAAAAAAAAAACTGACAATATGACAATTTTTTTAAATCTTTTTTTTTTTTTTTTTTTTTTTTTTGCCAAATGAGGGGCAAATAAAAATTCACATGAGAAGAAAAGATAACATGTAGGAAATACTTGTCTACCATAAAGTGTTGAAATAAATTCAGATTGTAGCGAAGACTGCTTATTCCTACCCTCTTTCTGTCAGCAAGATGACTTTTTAAAATCATTCCAGAGATGGAGCAGCTTTGTTCCTTCTTCCCCAGCTACCCATCTCCTCCAGCCTTGTGGGGCCAGGTTAACTTGGAGACAATGCTCAAGGATTGCATCTGTTGTCAAAGGCAAGTTTGTGTGCCTGACACAGAGTGAGGCCAAACAAACCAAAACATAAGAGTTTGGAGCAGAGAAAGGTTTATTGCAGAGTCAAGCAAGGAGAATGGACAGCTTGTGCTCAAAAAATCCAAACTCTCCAATGGTTTTCAGGGAAGAATTTTTATAGGCAAAATTTGGGGTGAGGGCTGCAGGGGGCATGATTCTCTTCTGATTGATTGGTAACAGGGTAGTGTTCCATGAATCTCAATCATCAGCCTTCTGGTTCCAACCAGTCTGGGGTCTCAGTATGTAAGTACTATCCTCTACCTGGTTGGGGGCCTTATTTCCTGTAGAAGAACTCAAAGATATATTTCTATGTATATTCCTTGAGGAGGAAACCCGGACTCTGCTTTTTTTTCCCATTTGTTTGGGGGTTTTTTTGTTGTTGTTTTGTTTGGTTTTGGTTTTGGATTTGGTGTTTTTTTGACTGCTCCTTCTTTGTTTCTGCATCCCCTCAGTTCCCTAATTAGAAACTGTTTGAATCTGCCTTTTGAAACTCAGGGAAGGTCTCAGAGGTTGTATGAAGCCTATTTCCTACAAAAAAGAAACAAGACAAGGAAAGGATTTGTACCCAAGAGGGCCCCCAGGGTCCTGCCTGATTTCAAAAATAATGGAATAAAGAGTAAAATCATTTAAAACTCATAACCTAATTTTTTTTTGTTTTTTACTAAAAAAAAGTTAATGTGAATTCAGTTACCAATATCTTGATATAAGACTAAGGGTTTTCGGGGGTTTTTTTGTGTTTTTTTTTGGTATAGATTCTCTTATTGGAGTTTGGTGTTGTTTCCCATGTACACTCCCAAGGCTTCACCCAATAATTTCCAGTTTATATTTCTTTTAAATGGACTAATAAGCTAATGATACTTGTGAAACTGAGTAAAGAATGTGTTTAGATGTTTATGATTTTTTCCTTACAATCATTAACCTTTGTCCTGCACCTAATTTGATTGAAATATTTCAATGCAATGAATGAATCAACTTTTTTTTGAATAACTCTGTTGACTGAAAAAAAATGCACAACATGAGAGTTGTGAGTTAAATTTTATTTGGGGCAAAATGACGACTATAGGCCGGGAGACAGCATTTCAGATAGCTCTGAGAAACTGCTCCAAATAGGTAGGGGGGAAGGTCAGTATATATGTGATTTTGGTGAAGGGGGAGTGCATGCAATCAAGTACATAGTTTTTGAAGAAAGTTACTGCTAGTCACAAGGAGCAAATGTCACCATGAAGAATTCTAGTGCTTTTCTAGATATTAAGAGATGCAAGAATTGGGCTCATAAAATCTTCTCCTGAAAATATCTAACTATCTAAAGACCTGTTCTGCTAATTTTTCCCAGAGCACAGAGTGCCTCATTCCTATTCTCCACCCTGAACTCCTTTCAAGGGATGTTGAAGGTCAGCAGCTACAGCGGCTCTTGATTTAATCCTTATAGAGGTAGATGGCAAGTGCCAATTTGTGGTTGACAATTCAAATGTGTCTTCATAGAAATAACAATTTGTATATTGTATTAATAGTTCATCAGTTCATGTAGTGTGTAACTAAAGTGTGTAATTACGATGAGTACATCTGGCACAAACAATGTGGCAAATACAATTTATCTTCGGTAAATAAACAGCTCTACTGGTCAGAGCATCTGAGATGGTCAGTGTGCCCTAAGTTTATGTTTACAGAGCAGAGAGAGACCATTGGTTAATCTAAAGGGTTAGTTATGGGAAGTGTGTGTTATCAATGCTGTTATTACTGTCTGTTCTCCCTCTTTGCACACACCTAGGATAGAATGTACTAAACACTATAATCAAAAGAAGAGAGGACAGCCGAGTTTTGCCTTCTTGGATCAGTTTATCAGTTACTGATACTGCTGTACCTCCTGCATTTCATGTCAAATAACAAGAGGAAACGTAAAGGGAGCAGTGCCAAATCTTCAATTAGACAAAGAAGAGAGTCCAAAGTAGAGGGACAGGATAAATAAGTTGCAGAAATAAACAGCCTTTTTAAGAATTTAAATTGTCACTCTTGAGTGTTCACTGCCCCCCATCTCTTTCTCCTTTACTATTGCTGATAACAAAACTGCTAGAAAATTAAAAGCTCAGATGCATCTTCTGATTTCTTTCTTCAGTGTATTCACATTTACTCTGTAACTCTACAGCAATGACTTTGGAGATCATCTAGTTCCTTGTTTTTCAGTCAAAAGCTCTTAAGAGTGAAATTTTCTCTTCAAAGGAAAATTTTAAAAAGAGTTGCAATATATCAAAAAATTATCAAGGGACCTGGACTAATTATAGAGGAAGCAGGTAGTGCTGTTGCCACCCTTTCTCCGTGTCCCCTGAGGACCTCCACAGAGGCCTAGAGCTCTGTGAAAGCCATCAAATACCTTTCATAACCTTGCTCCTGCCAAACAGCCAGTCTGAAACTAGTCACATCAAACACACACACACACACACACACACACACACACAGAGTAAAGGCATTGATAGCCAATATAATTTTACTGCAGATTTCTTGAGAATTTGGAGCAGAGCTATCATATGTTACAACACACCATAACATAGCCTAAGACTCTCAGTTTATCCAAAGTTTTACGCCATACGGCAGTTGTCACATCAGCTCAGTGTATCTTTCTCTGTCGTTCATCCCCCATCCCCTTCTCTTCTCTGGCTGCTCAAGTTCTCCACATCCACGCCCATGTTTCTCCCCACACACATACAACAGCCATTTCTTTCCTTAAGGAAAACAGAGCAAGTCACCTGTCCACCAATACTAACACCTGGTTCTCAGCCACACGTGGTCACCGTGCCTTGGACCAAGTGCCTGGAGAGCCAGCCACCATTCCTTCAGCTGCACACTAATCTTGTCCAATTTCTCAGACCCAAAGAGAACACCTCAGTGTCCTATTTTTCCAATATGCTTTCCGCCACGCTTGTAGCTACCATGAAATAAAATGCAGTTTCAAAGAAGAGAGATCACTGTCCCCTGTGCACATCTGTGAGTTTATTACTTAATGTGAAAAGAGAGATCCCAATCTCCCTGGAGTCCCCTGAACAATATATAATTTTTCAAATCACATCATCTGAACTATGATTCATCTCTTCCTCTACTTGTGCTGTGATTCTAGCTAATCAGACTAGAATATTAAAATATGACTCTCTTGTTAGTAATACTTTGCCTAATTAGATATCAGAATGGGACTTTATGGGATATTCTCATGGAGATATTGCCCTCCCCTCTTTGCGCCTCTCAACTATTCGCTTAAAATATTTACACTCATGATAAATTAGAAACACATTTGACAAGATCAATGAAATTTACACAGACTTTTAACTAGACCAAGAAAAAAAGAGTGAAGACTCCAATTACTAAAATCAGGAATGGAAGAGGAGACGTCACTATTGATCTTACAGTAACAAAAGACTTATAAGGAAATACAATAAACAACTGTATGCCAATAAATTAGATAACCTAGATGGTGGACAAATTCCTAGAAAGATGTAAACTACCAAAACTGACTCAAGAACAAATAGAAAATCTGAATTACCCTAAACAAATAAAGAGACTGAATTAGTAATTTTAAAACTTCCCACAATGAAAAGCCCAGGCTTAAGTGGCTTCACTGATAAATTCCACCAAACATTTAAAGATTTAATGATAATTCTTCACAAAGTATTCCAAAAAATAGAAGAGGATGGAAGACTTTTCAATTTATTGTCTGATGCTGATATTACCCTATACCCAAACCAAACAAAGACATTGCAAGAAAACCAGACAATGTTCAGTATGAATATATATGCAAAAATCCTCAGCAAAATACTAGCAAACTTGAATCCAGCAATATAATTAGGCCATAATCAAGGAATGGAAGTTTGGTTTAACATCTGAAAATTAATAAAAGTAATATATCATATTAGTAAAGTAAAGGACAAAACACATAATCACTTCAATAGATTCAGAAAAAGAATTTGACAAAACACGACATGCTTTCATGATTAAAATACTCAACACAGTAGGACTCAGAAGGAAACTAGTCAACCTGATAAAGGTTATCTAAGAAAAAGCCATAGCTAATGTCATGTTTAATTATGAAAGACTGAATGCTTTTCTCCTGTGATCAGGAAGAAAAGGATGTCCACTCTCTCCAGTTCTATTCAGCATTGTACTGGAGATTCTAACCAAGGCAATTAGTCAAGTAAAAGAAATAAAAGTGTTTCAGTTTGGAAAGAGAAAAGTAAAACCATCTATTCACAAATGACATGATTTTGTATGTAGAAAATCCTTAGAAATCCACAAGAAAAAAATAACTATAAGAGCTAATGAGATCACAAAGATTGCAGGATATTCAATCAATATTCTGAAAGCAATTGTATTTTTTTTAACAACTTTATTGGAGTATAATTGCTTTACAATGGTGTATTAGTTTCTGCTTTATAACAAAGTGAATCAGTCATACATATACATATGTCCCCATATCTCTTTCTTCTTGCATCTCCCTCCCTCCCACCCTCCCTATCCCACCCCTCTAAGTGGTCACAAAGCACCAAGCTGATCTCCCTGTGCTATGCGGCTGCTTCCCACTAGCTATCTATTTTACATTTGGTAGTGTATATATGTCCATGCCACTCTCTCACTTTGTCCCAGCTTACCCTTCCAGCAATTGTATTTTTATACAAGCAATTAACAATATGAAAAGGAAATTAAGAAGACAAGTCCATTTACAAGACCATCAAAGAGATTAAAAGGCTCTGGAATAAAAATAACAAAAAAAGAGTGTAAGACTTTTACACTGAAAACTACAAAACATTGTTGAAAGAAATTAATAAAAACCTTAAAATGGAAAAACACCTTTTATTAACGTATTGGAAGACTTAATATTGTGAAGATGTCAATACTCCCCAAGTAGATGTTTAGTCAGCTTAATCCTGTCAGATTTCAGCCTCCTTATTTGTAGAAACTGGCAAGCTGAAGTGGATCCTAAAATTCATATGGAAATGCAAGTGTCCCAGAATAGCCAAAACAATGAAAAAAAAGAACACAACTAGAGGACTCATACTTCCTGATTTCAAAACTTACCACATAGCTACAGTAATAAAAACAATGTAGTACTGGCCATGGAAAATAACCTTATACAGTATTTATGGTTAATTGATTTCAGGCAAGAATGCCAAGACAAATGAAAGGAGAAAGAATAGTCTTTTCAACAAATAGCCTTTCCAAAGATGGTATATACATATGCAAAAGAATGAGGTTCTTTTTCATTTTGTATATGGTAGAATTCTGCCTAGAGAAATGGTGAGAACTTTGGGACAGCTGTTATATTCTGAGACTCCCTCAATAAGACTTTTCAGTAAGAGATCCAAAGGCTGCCACTAGCCTGGCCTGGAGTGAGGGTGAGGGGTGATGAGAGGTGATGGAAGGGCTTGGATGATAGGGGTGAGAGTATACAGATAATGATAAGCAGTGAGGAACACTCACATGTTCTCCAACCAAGCTGTGGAGGAGTTTCTATGACTGTCTCTAGAGAAGGTACCAAGTTAGGCAGGCTAACTTAGTTGGAAGTCCTGATTCAGAGAGGGCCTTCTCTCCTTGTCTCATGCCTATGACAATGTTGCATGTGAGAACAATGGTACATGTGACACAGAATGGAGGAAAGAGCAGGACAGCACAGCAGCCAGGATGGCGGTGGACCAGCCCTGCATCACTGGCCTAGGGGCTCAGGTATTTGGGAACACTGAGAGGATATAGCTGTCCTAATTCTTCTTTAGATGGAATTTATTTGGGAGTGGAGTGGGGAGAGTTTGGGCCATTCCCAGAGGAAATGAAAGCAGGTAGGAATGACCTTCAAGGACAATGGGGGTTTTGAGGTAATGTTTGCCAGTCAGGATCGATGGAGGCATGGGAAAGCAACTTGAGTTGAGTGGCTGTTAGTCAATTGCTCATTACACTTCATTAGGAAATCTAAACAGGGAAAAGAAAGCTATGCTCCCTAAACTCCATTTTTTAAAAAATTTCTTAAGATCCCTTTTCAAAATTTCAGTTCCACTAAACTGTGAGAAAGAGATTAGCAGCATGTATTGAGGATAGGGAGGGGCCAGAAGCGCTAGCATTCAGGGTCAGCAGTCAAAGCTGCAACCAGCTCAGCCTGTTAGAAGGAGCTGGCAGAGAAAGAGAAAGGCAGTGGTTCTCCATCATTCCTGCATCCAGAATCTCCAGTGGACTCCCCAGCCCCACCCTAGCAGATGTTGAGGCTGCAAATCTAAGATAAGACTGGGCAGGCTAAGTCTTACATGTGCCACAGGTGAGTCTGATGCTCAGCCAGGATTGAGAACCACTAGAAAAGGAGATTCTAGAGCGACGTGGTCCCCAACCTTTTTGGCACCAGGGACAGGTTTCGTGGAAGACAATTTTTCCACCGACGGTGGGGTGGTGATGGTTCAGGCGGTAATGTGAGTGATGGGGCGTGATGGGGACCGGTACCGGTCTGAGGCCCGGGGGTTGGGGACCCCCATTCTAGAGTCAGGGAGTCAGAAGCAACAGTGGAGGCTGACCCCTTGACCTGACCTTTTTGTGTCCAACCTCCCACCTCCCGCTTTAAGCCAGACAAGCACTTGTTCTTAACATCCTTGAGGTCACAGACCTCTTGGGAATTTGGAGAAACCTAGAGATCTTCTCCATGCTTTAAAAGAATCTATTCTAGTGTCTTCCACAAGATTTACTTTTCTTTACATACAACCATCTCCGGAAACTCAAACCATAGTTAAGCATGGGACCCAACTATCATTTAAACATATGAATTTTATTCTGAATTGGCCAAGGTCAAATTTTTCACCGTTGGTAGACTAGGGACTCAAGGTAAAAACAAAACTGAGTTCCAAAAATAAAGGATCACATCTCTTGAACATCAAAGCATTCTTTGATGTCGGAAAAATAGTGCAATCTCCATGTGGACAGAAACAAAGATAAGTTGCAGTAGAAAGGGAAGGACATCCAAGGCTCAACAGAGCTCATCGGGAATCTCTTGTTTTCCAGAAGCTCTCACAGAACCAAACCAATTTTAGGTAACATCCAAACTCATCTACCTGCAGCAATTAGAAGAACTCCACCTATAAAACTGCCCTGTGACCTCTGAAGCCAATGCTTTAGGCAGGCATTTAAACTTGGGCTTGCTTTACTTTACTTCTCTTTAGTAAGAGAGGGTCCATATAAAGAGTCTCCTAAACACACCGCCCCACTTCCAGTTTTGAAGTTCTACTGTTCAGCTACATTAATTCATTCGGGATTTTCTCCTTTCCCTGCTCTTCTTCTATGGTTGACTTTTGGTTTTGTCTGGGGTTTGACATGAGTGATGGTTTTGTGATGTCATGCCATCAGGCGAGTAGCCCTTGAGCCCACGGTTCTCCAAAAGTGCTTTTTCCCCTTTCTGGCATCTTTTGGAATGTCGTTTTACCCAGACATCATGCACATTATCTCTCTACAATGTCATCTGCTGAGGTATCCGAGGTGCTACCCAGCCGCCAACATCTCCATGCATGTGAAATCTGTTGACAATAGTCCTTCACCCCAGAGCATCTGTGTCATATCTGCACAGCTGTCAGAAATGCTGAGAGAAACCTCAGGCTTCTCCCTGGGGCTTTGGGACACACAGAGACTCTGAGATTAGCTCAAGCCTTTCTGCATTGGTACCCTTGGCAGACATCTCTACTCTGCTCTCCAGTGCCCTAGTGGTTTAGGGAAACCCGTGGGGTTGGTCACCTCCCAGCATGCAAGTGAGAAGTGGAACATAGGTTCCCTCTACTCGTGAATGCCCCAAGCCTCTCCAGGGACCTTCTCCTTCTCCTTGGATTTACAGCCCACTGCGGGGAGGTGTTAGGATGCTGGGCTCCCTGCCTGCCTCTGCCCCTTTATTAGTCTACATTTCTCATAAGTGTTCATCAGCACTCAAGTCTCTGTTTTCCACTGTTTTCCTCCCCTTTTCCAGTTAGATTCTCTTTATTTAGTTGAGAGAGAGAGAGAGATCTGGATTGGCTCAGGATGAGGGAGGGAAGGGAGAAGTGTCTGACCTGGCAAACAGTTGTTCCAAATCTTTCCTGTCTTACGGAGTGTGGCTTTTGAAATAGAAAATCAGGAATTTAAAGTCTCTGATTCCTAGTATCACAATTTTCACTTGGGGTGTTGGAAACCTGCTGGAGGAAGGGGTAAAAGTTAATGGGAGGGGAGACATGTGGTTTAACATTTTACAGTATCATTTGCCACATTTGTTACCCTCTTGATGAAAGCAGATGGTGGAGAAAATTTACGTGCACTAAATACCTATGTGACAGGCACTGAACCATGTACTTCAACCACAGAGTGACCCTCAGAATTAACTACTATTGCCCCATTTTGCAGATAAGGCAAGTGCAGGCGAGCGGCACTGGCAGGGACAGAATTGGAACTCAAGTGTGATTCTGAGACCATCGCTATTCACTAGAATTCAGAGATTGAAAAATTTGAAGCAGCATAACTCCTTTATTTTTCAAACAAAATCCTACACAGATAACTACACTATAAAACAGGTTTTTGTGCAGGAGGAATGTTACCATTCTGACCCAGAGTACTCTCATTTTGTTTCCTTCAGGTCCATGGTGAGGATAAAAGAACAGGATTTTCATTTCCCTATTTCCAGCCTCTTCTGAATATCCAAGGCTGTACTTTTCTTCTTCTCGGGACTTTGCAATTACCTGAAACTTTTTGGGGGGAAAAGCCAGACCATCTTAGAGCATTGTCCTTATTGGGCAGTCGGAGGGGAATTTGATGGCTGTGTTGAAGTGAAGTCCTCACTGGCCCCATGGGAAGGACATATGGCGGAGCTCTGAGTTATGCGGTGTGTGGGGGACCCCAGAGTGGAGAGATGGATCTGTTTCACCTTGCAAGGAGGCCCTAGGTATTGGTGGATGCTTTGCAGCTCTGGGCTCCATCACTTCCCACCTGATTTCCTCCAATTGCTCCCTCATAGCCTGGGAACCTGCCCTCTTTTCCCATCCTTCTCTCTCTTCACTTCTCCCCCAATATGAATCCTTTTCTAGTCTGAGGGATGGACGGAATGGTATTTTCGGGGCCAGAGAAGTTGATAATCCTTTCTTCTGTGACCCTATTTATGCCACTCTTCTCTTTAACTACCTCCAGGGCTCAGGATTTTGAAATTCAAAATCCTGGAAGAGATTCTTCTCTTTGGTGTTTTCAACTGGCATCTTTCTTCCCCAAGAGTTCAGAATGCCTGGCTCTTGCATGAGGAGCAGGGGATAAGAAGAGAAAAAAAAAAAAAAAAAGGGAAGTAAAACCCATGGGCCGGGGTAGGGAGGAACAGTGATTAATATTTCCAAAACACCACCATGCTGGGGCTAGTCCCATAGCATTCTGGCTCAGCCTCCTCCTCTTCCTTCCCACATCCTTATGAAGGTCTTTATGAAGGACACGCTGGAAACTTGGGCATAAAACACTGCCCAGAATGACCTGATATGTTACTTAAAATAGATTTTTTTTCCTTTGGGGGAGACACTGTAAAATAATCAGGGTAGGCAAAATTCAGATACCCATAAGGAACTGGAAAAACTGAGTCCTTTGAGTGAAAAAACAAGTACAAGATGTGCACTGGTATAAAGTCTAAAGTTCCCTGCCTGCCCCTGCCCCTTTATTATTCTACATTTAGCAGAAAGAAATCCCATCCTCTCTGCTTCCAGCAGTGGAAGAGAGTTTAGCTAAGAAAGCACACAACTCGCTCAGAGTTAAGGAATAGACTATGTCGTTTGTAGAGAGGAAGAGAGTTGCTTTGGGAAAGGCACAAGCAGTGTTTACAAAGGAGAAAATGGTGAGAAGTCTCCCCAGGAACAAGACCAACCTCCCTCCTGTCTCAGGGCTGGAATAAGAAAGGACTGCCTTCTGCCATCTGCTCCTGAATAGGGAAGGTAGGACCAACCCACGTGCTCAATGCGTGAGTTGCACTGTTGGACATACCTCCCCTCACCTGCCAAGACTGAGGGGAGAGAACTGGCCAAGATCCTGCAGTGTCTCAATACACAGAAACCCAAATCAAGAGTCTCAGACACAGCTGCCCGGTCTCTCAAAGTCCAGAAGCCCCATGATGAAAAGTCAACTGCTTTGGCATGGTATCCCCCTCTGGGTCAATGTGTGGGAATTTAAATTTTTGAATCACTGACCCTTTTGAGATTCTAACAAAGGAAAAGGACCTTTTACCCCTATATATTGCTTAAAGTTTCAGGAGATTCGCAGATGGAGTACACAGATTTGGAACCCTGGCTTTAGACTTTTGATTCTCTTTAAAGCCTCTTGGGATCAGAGATTGGAGATCAGAGAAAATGGCCCTGATATAAGCCTTAAAAGTCTTACTTCCCCAGTGGCCAAGTGCCAGCTCTGCCCTGCCCAGATTTAGTGCCACTCTCCTGATAGGTCATTTCAAATACTTTAATCCCAAGATGGAATGCCTACTCTCCCCTCCTACAGGTGGAGAGAGATACTACTACCTGCGTTCTTCCTCGAGCACAATTTTGCAAAACTACTGAGTGTACAGCTCTTGCAGAGGCTACTTGTTCTCCCCAACATTCATTCTTCCCTTCTTCCTTTTACTAATAGAACCTCTAGTTTTAGTTGGGGACATAGTTACCCCTTTGCAGACTACCTTTTCCTTTTTCCTTTGCAGCTAAAGATGGTGACTATTTTGTGGCCAATAGGATAAGAGAAGTGATTGATATATGCAACTCTCAGATCATGTCCTTAAAAAGGAAACTGATTCCTCTTCACTTACTTGTTGTCTCTACTTCCCAAGGGCTGGAGTGGGATCATGGTGCTGGTAAACTAACCTCAAATCTGTAGACACAAGCAACATCCCAGGAAATAAAAGAGTAGGCTGGGTTCCTAACTAATGAACTCGTGGAACTGCCTACCTGCCAAGGATCATCCACTATGAAAGAGTAATAAATTTGCATCTGTCTTAGAGCCACTGTATTTCTGGGCCTCCTTGTTTCAGCAGCATGGCCCAAGTAATACATACAAAAACCATGAAAACATGTTATAGCCCATTCCAAAGTCTCCTGAGGCTGGTAAGGAGCAAGCATAAAGGCTTACATGTGGGTAAGCCAAAATAGGAAGTACTTTCTTGAAAAGTTTCTGGAAGTGACAGTTGTATCTTAAAAACTTGGCCCAGAGTCAAATCGTATGGGAACCACGCTGCCTCTCTGTGGCAATTCCATGAACTGTATCAGTCAGGGTCACTTTTCACATGGACTTTGCATATTCCACTTGGGTCATCAGAGGATGCCAATGCTGTTCTTGGAGCTGCTGGGATCTAAGAGGGCAGGGGAAGCATAAGATGTAGAATTGAGGGCTCTTGCCAATTTCCCCAGTTCTTGGGAAAACACCACCCAATTCCCAGTTGGGTTTGGATGCAATCAGCATGGCAGTCCTTCAGAAAGTGTTCTGTGGGAGGGTAGGAGCTCACCCCAAGGCAAAGAAATCTGTGCAGGGCCATGGGCCACAGTCTAGGATGGTGTCAATCCAGATTTTTCTCCATAGCACAGTAGGACACTGTGTCTGACAGTTATGAGCAGGAGCCTGCCATGGACCGTCTCAGGACGGGCCTGAAGAGAAACTATGTGCTGTAGGTAGACCCATGTCCTGCCAGATGCCCGCAGAAGCTCCGGGGTCTGCAGCCATGGCCAGAAGGCGTGCCACTTTCCCGAAGGACCGGCACTCGTGATCACATTTTTATCAAAATGTGGGCATGTCCTGGCATCAAACTATTCACTTTCTGGCAAAGAGTGACCAGTTGATTCTCAAATATTCCATTTTTGTTGCCTCCAAAGACAGAGACTAAAATCTTGTAAAGACAAAACAGCTCTGGCATGTCAAACTCTGCCCAGAAGAAACACAAGCAACAGCAAGTCATGAGGCTGAAGATGTGGGGTAAGGAGGAAAGGGAAATGAAAGAAGAGCCACAACAAGGAAAATATTGTGCTCCTGGAAATGAAACTTCACGATGCTGGGACTCCCCCTTAGAAGCCTGGGGCCTGACTCAGCACACACTGATAAAATGCTAAAGACGAATGACTTAGGACTAGGGCAAAGTTAGATGTCCCCGCAGCCTTCTTCACCTACCTGACACCCTTGGGTGTTTTTATTTCTCTATTCCCATAGCGCTCGGGGGTCCCCAGTCACTCCACTGAGCTCACCTGGGTTTCTCTTTTCCAGCAGAAGGCAGGGCCAATGATTGCTTTCCCTCTTACGGGTAAAATCTAATCTTTAATTTTAAAAGGTAAGTGACAGTGGGCAGAGGGGAAGCTAATACAGATTTCAAAGAATGTATTTTGGGACTTTTTGAGTATTTTTTCCAGCGTTGGATTTTGCCCAGTATATTCCTATAGCAACATACTGCCTATTATTACTATTGTTGCTGTGTTTTCACTTTATTTTCCTTTAATATTCAATCTCAAGGTGAGTGACTTTTACATCTTTCTCATTTAGGATAAATTACTAAATGCTTGGGGCTATTTTATAAGATTCATCTAAAAACTGACTCAGAGAAATACTTTTGCTTTTGAAACAGTTTGTTTCCCAAGGGTGTTGAAAGAGGCAACACATTGGTATCTATCCCACTAACTCTATAATTTCCGTCAAGGATGGAAATAAAATTTCTCTTCCTAAGAGAAGAGTCGAGATAGTGAAGATTAGCAATAAGTTAAGCTCTCAGCCTGAATTTGCTCAGCAATATCTTTGTCCTTATTGACTGGGGAAAAAGAGAAAACATGGGACTTCCTGGGGGGGACTTTTACCAAGTGAACAAACAAGAAACAATCAAAGAGTGTACACAGTCCTCCAACTCAAACATTACAGAATTTCAAATCTTGCTAGAAGGTCAGTTCTCTGAGCTCTTTAGGACTCTAATCGGTTATACACAGAGGGCACGTAACTTATCACAGTATGAAAATAAAAGAAAATCTTCTTTGTGTGCTTTGTCAGCTTCACAAGTGGTCCAAATGATCACAAAAAAAGGAAGAAAGGAGAGATGGGATCAACTGATCCTGGGAGTCTTACAAGGTCACTCTGTTCTCTTTGTATATGAGAAATAATAAAATGCCTTTGCTACGATTCACCACGTCATAGGAACTCCAGAAGCTAAAGGAAGACAACATCAGAAAGAAGAGAAAGTTAGCGATGAGAAGAAATGATGAGAGAAGAGGAGAAAATGTAAGCTCCGATCAAGTTGCCCCATCAAAGACTGCTTTTTGCTCAGATCCTGATTCCACAGTTGGAGGTTCAGGTGCCTTGAGCATCTTTCCACATCTGCTGTTCTCATCTCTCCACTCTCCCTTCTCCCGTAGCCAATAATGACAAGGCAATATAGTAAACGTCTCCATTTGGGTGGGTAGGTTGAGTAAGGCAGTTCCTCCTCAGCTTTTCTAAGCTTCCAAAGATCTGGGTAGAGAAAGTAGAGAAGGTACCACTGTTTCCCCAGAATGTCTAGAAGGACGAAGGAGGCTTCTCATTTCTTTGAGCGCCCCACACCTAATCTAGGTTTCTCTCTGAGGTCCTTCAGCAACTCCAGCCCCACCCAAAGAGAGTAAGTACACCCGTGGAAATCCCCTGAGCAAACTAGCACATGCTGTACCAAAATATTGTGTCTTGGCTTTGTTCTTTTACGTCTTCACAACTAAAGGAAAGAGATACAATCAAAATGATAGTCCACTTAAATGATAAACAAGAGAATTTAAAGAGACATGACCCAGTTACTCACCCGTGGAGTGACAGTCTGTGAGCAGTTCACGGGGTCTGTGTTGGTGGATGGATATGATTTGTGATTTCTCTTTGAACACTTGTTCATGGAAATTTATAATTAGAGCTTTCTTGAAAGGATATTCAGCTCAAGACGCAAAACACACTAATTTTTGTGAATCAGGCTTATGATTTTCTAACTGAGCATTCAAAACAAAATCAGAGACGAGAACACAAATTATTATTTGAGGCACAAAATTGTCACCGTTTCTTTGGTTTGGAAGATGTGTGAAAGATGCAGCAGGTGGAGGAGGTAGATTATGTCCCATTCAGTTGGCTTCTTGCTCTGAAATGTTCCTTGAGCTTGTATTCCAGAGTGTGACTATAAACAGGGCATCCCGTATCTGTCACGGATCTACCTCAACCCCGAAGAGGGGCTTCCAGGGGCTGATACAAATGTCCCACCTCCTCTTTTCTCATCT
This sequence comes from Eschrichtius robustus, assembly GCF_028021215.1. NCBI lineage: Eukaryota > Metazoa > Chordata > Mammalia > Artiodactyla > Eschrichtiidae > Eschrichtius > Eschrichtius robustus. Next base: position 29,414,212 of record NC_090825.1, read on the forward strand.
TATGAGATTGTCACAGTAACTGTAACGATGACAAGCTAACTTATGCAGCTTTCAAAGACTCTCTGTTTTACACTTGGGGAGATGTTGTTCATCTTGGTTACTATAGCCATTTTTACAAGCCCATCGGACCGATTTTACCCAATAACAGTGAATTGAACAGAAGTTCAAAAGTCACTGTCTACTCAGCATCTCTGTACTTGTCACCTTATAATCCTAGTCTCGTGGCTTCTTTCTAAAAGAGCCAAGGTGAATCAAGACAGTGGTGCTTCATGGCCAGAATCCAGGCTAGATTATCCGTGAGAAGACATGAGCAGAAGAAGTATGCCCTTCAGGAGCACTGTCTGTGTGTTGATGACAGAACTGCTGTCTACCTGTGCCTTCAAACGTGAATGATGGTTTAAGGGGGAACATCCAACAATTACTAAAAAGTCAGCCAGGCTTAACAAATATCACTACTTTAACCATGAGGCCATGTTGGGGACAATTTTGATGGACAAACTAGTTTAAGGAGAGTCTGAGTGACCTCTGTCATTGTCTCAGGCTTCTGCCCCATATAGGTAGGTACCAGTGTGGTCTGCATGTACCGTATGTTGCTGCAAAGCAGTGCGGCAATCAGATTTTCACAAATAGAATCCTATTTTACATACATGGAGAAGACTATTTAAACAAGGGGTCTTTTCCTGTAACGGGCTAGATGGTGAAGATTTTACACTTTGTGTGCTGTACGGTTTCTGTCTCAGCGACTTTACTGTGCTCTTGCAGCCCCAAAGCAGACGTGTTTCAACAGAACTTTACTTACGAAAACAAGTGGTAGGCCAAATTTGGCCCCTAGGCCATAGCTTGCCAACTCCTAAATTAAACAAATAATTCTTGAATGCCTACTATGACGGGTGAGGCATCAGTAACCACCAGGGATACACAAAGAACAAAACAGAATAGTTACTGTGCTTGTGGAGCTCTCTAGCATGTATGTTCTGAGATGAGAGGTAGATAATTTAAAATATACCTGCAGTAAATGACTTCATTAAGTGCAGAATCTTTCTTTAAAGCAAAACTCACCCCAGACATGCAACGCATAAGTTTATCAGTTTAGATTTTTGTCTCATGATTCTTTTAAAGCGGGCCTAAGCTAGTTTGAACCTGGATTTGAATCCACCCCCTTAGTCTGAAACAAGCCCAGTACGTTTGGGGGCTGCCAGGGACACCAAAGAGGTACAAGCATCTCAAAGGCTCCATCCCTTCCTTCCCTCCACTTCTGCTTATAGCAACACTCCTTTTACCCACACTTCCTGTTTCTGGCACTTGTCTTCTTTTCGGCTGTTTATACTTCCCCCAATACTTCCCCCCTGTGGTTAAACAAGTATAAAGCCCTAAAGCTGTAGATTTAAGTTGCCCTCTCTCTCTCTCTCTCATTCATTCCTCCCTACACATAGGCTCACGCGCCTGCTCTCTCCTCTCTTTCTCTCTCAGAATGACACCTCTAGGTATTGCCTTGGGTATGGTTTTCTATTTACTTCAAGCCGTTTCTGGAGAAAGTGGCTATGCAGAGAATGGTGAGTCATTTCGAACTTTTCTTTAGGATTTCAGATGATCTCTAGCATCTGTTTCAGGTTGCTCAGATCCCTAACAGACCAAAGTGGGGCACTGGGTTAGAAGGGAGTTTGAGGGCTTGCCATGTAGTCAGTCGTTTTGTGCATTCTAACCACCAGGACAGAGGGCCTGGGGACAACACTGTGAGTGGTTTGTAAAGGCTTAGAATTGTCAAGGGGTGCACTTGACTCTCCCAATGTGGATCTTACATGTTGGTCAATGCCTCTGCTCTTACAAAAAGAACACCCACAGAGACACACTGGTTATGCTTGTTGGAGAATCTTCAAGGTAATTTTTCCTTGTCAAGAAATGAAGCTCATTTTGTTTTGTTTAGCTTTTTAGAAGGTTCTGAAAGCTTCACTTTCAAGATAAAATAACATCCAGGAACAACAGCTTTGTCTGCCCTTACCTTTGCTATATCCTCAGCACCTACTCTAGCATCTAGAACATAGTACACATTTAATAAATATTTGAAAATTTCTTCAAAATACTTTAGTTTTGGTAGAGTTGTGTGGTATTCTTAGTGAATAACTGAGTAGGGTTAAGATCTGAGCGAGTTCTCATTGAAATATATTTAACTGTCTCCATGTCAACAATTTTACCATCATATAATAATTATCTTTGGGATCCTTAAAATACTTATTATCTAGAGGCAGATGCTGCCTACTTTGTAAATCCATTGTAATTACAACTGAACCGTACACAAAGGTGAAGTAGTCCAGAGGAGCCACCTGGAAACTTGAACCACCAAATTGCTCCTGAAAATTAAACGCTTTCACTTTAAGACTTAAAAAGTATTTGCTTAACGAAGATATCAAACACATCAGCCTAATGACTCAACTTGGATATCTTAAGTCACGTAATTTCTAAGGAAAGAAATCCCTAGAATATTTTCTTTAAGGGACTTGCCAGAGGGTTGACATTTTTCACAGTGTGACCATAAATGAATCACTTTGTGGGAAATGATGATTATTTCATGGTAAATGTTGTCTTGTGTCTGTAGATAGATGCTTGGCACGTAACACATAAATCTTACTCTTTGGAGTATAGTATATCCCTTCTATTTCTCCCTGCTGGCCATATTATTTTGAAAAGAAATTAACAATTTTAATTGAAAGCTGAGTTTTCACTTCAACTTTTTAAATTTCAGGGTTTTTTAGGAGATTTGTAACCACCCATCCACATGATTACATCAAAATACTTCCTGGTTTGGGGTGTCAGGAATTCAAAATAATCAGCTGTGGTTTGTTGAAAGATAAGTTAGTTCTCTGATAACCACAAGAGTGATCAAGAGAAGAAAGGGATACTTTTTAAAAATCCAAACCATTTATACTTTTAATCAACTAAGCCCTTTCAGTAGGAAGCTTTTAAACCACACTGCCTTGTCTATAATACATAGTTCAAAAAACCTAATTTTTATAATGAGCTTTTAAAAAATAATAGGTTAACTCACTGTTAAAAGCTCTATGTAATTTCAAAGCCATAGTCATAATAACACCTTTGACAGAGAACTCTTTTTCAAAGGAGCCCCAAATGCTTCGTGTATATTCTCAGAATTAGAATTCTTATTTTACCTTTTCATTACTTATTTCTCAAAAAAATGTGATAAAGTAGCTAACCCTGATTGAGTGCTTACTGTGTTCTAAGAAGTCTTTGTATACTTTTATTCAATGATTCCTCATGATAACATGAATTTAAATATCAGAACTCTGAAGCTTAGAAAGGTCGAATAACCTGAAGGAGGACCACAGCTACACAGTAGAATAGCCAGGATTTTAACCCACATCTGTTCAGCTCTGGTGCCAGAGGTCTTAACCACTGTGTATATGATGCTTAACTAAGCTTAGAGCAGGTATAGCATTCTCTTTGTAAAATGCCATGCGATTTTGCAGGTTATTGAGGAGAATTTTTCTTGTACACAAAGCAACTTGGCTTAGTAACACCTGCTAAAGAGACAATGAGCTGTTTGTCAAAACATGGCCATTTTAATTGTATGACCACTGCTTTTTTTCTCTTTTATTGAAGTGTAGTTAACTTACAATGTTGTGTTAGTTACAAGTGTACGGCAAAGTGATTCAGTTATACATACACATATATATATATATACATATATATATATATATATATATATATATATATATATATTTTCTTTTTCAGGTTATTTTCCATTGTGGATTACTATCAGATATTGAGTATAGTCCCCTGTGCTCTACAGTAGGTCCTTGTTATTTACCTACTTTATATATAGTAGTGTGTATATGTTAATCCCAAACTCCTCATTTATCTCCCCCCGCCTCCTACTATCCCCTTTGGTAACCATAAGTTTGTTTTCTATGTCTGTGAATTTATTTCTGTTTTGTAAATGAGTTCATTTGTATCATTTTTTAGATTCCACATGTAAACAATATCGTATGATATTTGTCTTTCTCTGTCTGACTTACTTAACCTCTAGGTCCATCCATGCTGCTGCAAATGGCATTATTTCATTCTTTTTTATGGTGGAGTAATATTCCATTGTATATGTATACCACCTCTTCTTTATCCATTCATCTGTCAATGGACATTTAGGTTGCTTCCATGTCTTGGCTATTGTAAATGGCCACTGCTTTATAAAATGTATAAGGATATACAGCAAACTCACTTTGCCAGATTGGTTGGCTAAGGATAGCGGGAGTGTTTTGTTCTGTTAATACCCGGCATCTGCTAGACTCTGCTCTCTCTGGCTTACGTTGTATGTTGAAGGATTTTGGAGACAAAGGTGATCCACAGATGTCTGAATCCAAATAGTAATGTAGGTTCTGTTGTACAAGATTGGTGGAAGTTCTAAAGAAGAGAAAACATTAAGAGAGCATGAGTACTGCCATATAAGGGCAGGCTAAGGCCATACAGAACCATTCCATCAAGAAATGTGCCAGCAATTAGGGGACTAGATTCACTCTGTAAGATTAGGAATGAATATGTTTTGAAATGCGAGCCCTAAATGGTGGGCTGCCCCTCATTATTCAAAATTGTCATTAATAAGAGGGCCATACCCTTCTGAAATTACATAAGGAGTCTTTGCTGGTGGCAGAATTGTGAGCCGGATGGATTCTAGGTATAGTCAGAAAGAGCAGTGCACACAGCTCTTATCTAGATGTGGCTTTTAGAGATTTGTCACTTTGACTGGACCGACCTTTCTCTCAACTGGTTGATCCACTCACAACCAGCTTTAGTAACTTTCCCATAGAACTAATGGGTTATTGAAGTAAAGTGAATGCTGCTTGTAATCCCATGGCCTACAGGACACTCAACTGGGGTTTGATTTTTAGTATATTGTCTATCCTATTTCAAGCATCTATTTTCTAGTATCAATGGGCCAAAGTAATTTCTAGTATCATTGGACTTTGAAGCAATCATAGTTCACACTCAGCCTGAGAATGGCTTTGGTTACTCTGGATTTTCTCAGATCCCAGTTGGAGTATTTTGCTGACATAGTTTTCTCTATTAAATATTGTAAAATATACACACAAAATATCTATATAATCTTAAGGGCCTCAACCCAGCTTAAGAAATCAAATACTGTCTCTGACAGACAATACTTTCCAAAAGTGGTGGCAAAAAAATTCTGGTTCCCCACATACTTCCAGAATTTTGCTAATGTCTAGAAAATGCAGTATCTCTAAAAGAAGGTTGTATAAGCACAGAAATAGTATCTATAAGATTCATGGGAAGGCCCACCAGATCTGAGTCCTGTCGTGTAATTTTTCCTAATCGTGTTTGCCTCAGTTAGTAGCTTAAGACAAGTTGCCTTATATAAATATTCACACAACGGAGATAATCAATGGTACTTTTAGTTAGGATGCCTATTCAGGCAAGGGAAAGCTACCATTTTAAAAAAGTGAACTTCTGAATGCAAGTTAGCTATCACCTTCTTTCATTCAAAAAAAAATTCTTGGGAAGGAATAAATGAAGATTAGTAATAAAGCCCAAGTCTAGATTAGGTAGCACATAAATAATAAAGTATCTCATTTGAAATGTATACAAACAAAAGAAATTCCCATTTCTATAAAAGAAAGTGTGTTCAGTGTCTCATTCTAGACCTCCAATGCACTAACCCAATGGCAGAGATATTTAGAGATCTTAGGAGGCTATTTATTAATTGTGATGAGTTTTTGTCTATTAGAAAAAAATCTGTGCTCATTAAGTTTTGTTTTGGTTTTATTTTGTTTGTTTGAAATCCTATTTCTTGTCTTTGTCTTTGAGCCTTCCTTCTTTAGATAAACAATCATCACTCCTTTATGTCCACCACAGAAGGCTGCCATTTTATCAGTCCCTCCAGATTTCAAAAAGATGCACTTATTTGCTTCATTAACAGCTGTAGGTTTGTTCTTTCCCAGGAGACTTTGACGATGCAGAAATGGATGACTACTCATTCTCGTGCTACAGTCAGCTGGAAGTGGATGGATCCCAGCACTTGCTGACCTGCGCATTTGACGACCCGGACGTCAACAGCACCAATATGGAATTTGAAATATGGTGAGGAATGGTGCCTTCAGTGAGTGCTTAGAAATCCTCTGTCTCTCTTTCGTGTACTGTACAGCACCAGCTGCAAAGGCGAGAGTGTGGGAGCTAATTATCAAATATTAAAATTGAATAAATTCCAAAAACTTCCTGGAACCCCTTGTCCTTCACCAAGAGACTCAAGCAAAGCAACTCTCAGGAGTTCATCTTTCAGGTCCCGCTGCTACAGCCAAATGACAGTATGGATGTAGGAGATCCCACATCCCTCCTGACTTCATGGCAGAATTTAAATTCTGGTTCTTCTGGGACACTCATCCCCCAAAAGTTCTTTGCCCAACATGAGACAATGTAGTGTCTTGAAGCTGCACTTGAGGGCAGGTGCCTGGTTTCTAATCCCAACATGAGCACTTACTAGCTTTTTAATCTAGAGTAGGTTGTATAACTTATCTATGCCTAAGTTTCTTCACCTGTTAAATGAGATATACCACCTCATAGGGAGATGTGATGCTTAAATAATTTAATTTAATAATTTAATTAGAAGACATATCGGGTATGTAATAAGGAATGAAAAAGAGGCATTAAGTCAAAACTCTATGAATCTAGACTTAACTGCCATCCCCTTGACACAGTTTGACTTCAGATGGTACTCTCAATACCAGTTTTCCAAAAATCCACAGAAATAAATTGGCTCTTGGTTTCATGGGACCTCTGAGAAAAGTTAAAAAGAAAGAGAAAGTGTCTGGTTTGAAGGTTTGGTAAAGAACTCAGAGAACTTTATCTTCTCCCTCTTCCACAAATCATCTCTTGTTGCCAAGGGTTACTATCTCTAATGACGTGAAAAAAATACTCTATCGTAAAATTCTGACTTGTAGCTATTTCCAAATTCATATCAGATGACCTAATTTTAGTTAGTTGCCTAGTAAGGAAAGTAAGTCAAGATCCACCAGTAGTAAAAGAGGGCTTCGTAAATTCCTTAGACACTCAGCCAACCCTCCACAATATATAGTCTAGACAAGCCCTGAATCCCATGTCTTATGTTAATTCCCTACATCTGTTCATGCAGTGCCTTCTGCTATGGTCATTGGATAAATATGACCTTGGACTTGAATTCCATCGTGTGTTCTCAGTCTGCCTCTGTCAGTTCACTTCTATAACATGCTTTCCAGGAATAAAATATATCAGGAGAAGAGGAACCTACAATGTTCAGAATCTGTGCAGCAACTAGACTCCACTAAGGCAGCCGAACAACTCATTCAAAAGATGCAATCATTTTTGTGGGCAAAACCCTCTCCGACACAGAGGTCTGCTTTGGGCTCTCCAGCCAGCCGGGTGGTGAACTGCAGTGGTTTTTCTTGGGGAGGCTGAGGCTGACCTTCTGTCCACTTTCATTCACAATGGTATTTGACCACTTCCTTGGCCACTTGAACAAACTTTCCCGCTTCCTTTAACAAGTCTCTTGATTTCTCCTGTCATATTTTAACCTGTCCATAGCCTCCGTTTGGGTTTTTCAGTTGGGTTCAGATATTTCCGTTGGAAAGCGATTGTTTTAAGACACGTTTTCCGTGTGAAAGTATAAGTATAAAGCCCTTAGTAGGTTAAGGTGCTTCTGGAGAGAAGCCGTTTTTGCAAAGGTATCCACACCTTGAGGGAGAGATTCGTGCAACTCCTGGGTTCAGAGTAGTGATGTAGCTCAAGTTAAAGCCACTTAAATAGAGTGCTGTACTTGCTGCTTTGGTTGGGCTTCTTTTCCACAGTGAAACTAGTTTTATTCGAGCTTTTTTTTCTGTGAATATAAATTTATAAAGAAAGAAATTGTAAATTACTGAAAACTGTGAGTTCTGCTGAAGTCATTACACAGGTGGGATTGTTGATAGAAACCAGGCGCTGTTTCCCAGAGGGCTCACCAGGGACATTTTCTAACAAGCATTGTCTGATCTGGCCGCCAGTCTCCCAGGCTCAGAAACCCATTACTTATTGTTCAGTGTGCAGATCCATCTCTCAGGGATGGACTTGGATTAGCCAAAATCACAGAGTTGGATTGCCAGCACTCCAGTTGACAACTTTACATGGACAGATGCAACTACCATAGTGACCCAGATGTTCACCCTGGGCTCAGGTGTTTGGTGGGGAGGAGGGACAGAGAGGGCCAGTAGGTTGTACATCAATATAAATCCACTCTCACTGGGAGACCTAGAAATTCTTCATTCACCAGCACCCTAACCAGCTCCCAGGTACCTGGAGTGACAAAGCAGAGGCGCTGGAAACAGGCAGGGAGGTTGGAATCCCAGTAGCGGCACTAGCTCTGTGACCCGGGGAGTCATTTAAGCTCTCATCCTAACAACCACCTTGCACTGGGGTAGAAGGTTTAGTGTCTGGTTTATGGTCAGTGCCTGTAAATGGTACTTAATTCTCTCAGTGTTGTCAGATTTTCATTAAAAATGTGATCCAAAGGTTCAGTAAATACAGCAAAACAAAGGAAATTTGTTTGTTGATTTTAAGACCAGAGTTAATTTGATTCATATCTCAAAGTGGTTAATTTTTCTAAATTTAGTAGCCATCATTTAAAAATCTAAGTATCTCTTTAAAAATCAGATTTGGTAATGCTAGGCCCAGATTAGCTGAACAGAATTCTGATTGCTTCTATAAATGGGGAATTAAATCTCAGTCCTGAAGTTAGGCTAAATTTTCTCATTTCTATTACCCACATGGACACCATAGGCATGTAAATTTGGGACCCTGCTTTTTAGGTGTCTGCATAACTTTCATAGTGAGCTCTCAGAAGGTAATTATATTTCCTTTATTTCCACATTCTTGGGGGCACCACAGTCACTCCCAGGTACCGCCTACAGATACCACTTCAAATATGTCATTTTTTTGTTTTCGTCAATTACCACCAACATCACAGGCTGCATCCTGCCAAATCTACTTCATGCTCCTGACTTAACTAGCAATATCTGTCAAGTGTTTTTAATTTAGTCCTTTCTACAGTAAACCATACTAACTTTCAAAGGTGTTTAATACTTTTGAGAAGATTCTATCTTTTAGGGCCGAATGAGGAATAAAATCTATGGTTGTTTTTAGTATTTCCATGTAAATATCTGTTTGCACCAACAAGAGAAATGTATTTATCACGCTAACTCCCGGCGATTGCAGGAGGTTCAGGAAGGTGGCGTTGGGGTGAAGAATCAGGTGCTGTGGTCCCAAGTAGCCTCTCCCTGTTTTCAGAACAAAGGAATTTGTGTGAGTGGTTTAGGTTTGATGTCCCTTAGGAAGGTCCTACAGGGCCAAATTTGCTAGCCTATAGTACCGCTTGGGTACTTGTAGTGATCTCTTCTCCCCACCAAAATACCCTAGAACAGCTCTATCCAACAGAAATACAATGCAATCCACAAATGTGTGAGCGATATATGTAATTTAAACTTTCCCAGTAGCCTCATTTAAAAAAAAGAAATAGGTGAAAATTAATTTTAGTATTTTATTTAATGTAATATTGCCAAAATATTATCATTTCAACCTATAATCTGTATGAACAAAAAATATTCATGAGCTATTTTACATTCTTTTGCATTCTACATCTTCATAATCTGGTATTTCATATTTAGAGCACATCTCAATTTGGACGAGCCATATTTCAAGGGTCCAATATCCACATGTGGGGTTATGGCTATTGTGTTGGCCAGTGAAATCCCAGAACGTTCCTAATCCTAGCAATACACGGTTAGCGACCAAGTAAGCTGTTTTAATTTAATTAAGTGAATTGAAATGAATTGGATTGAATTGAGTTGAGCCACTCATGGGGCGACACTGAATTTCCTCCAATCACCTAAAGCCAGGGTTAGTGGCACAAAGCAAGGCTGTCTGTTCTAGACCACAGTTGTCTCTTAGTCTTCCGGCACAGCTTCCCCTCCACATAGGGCAGCTCCTAGAGCTCAGAGCCCATAAAAGGCTGCCCAGGCTCACAAGACAGCCATATGGTGATCCTTTATTTTTCTTGCTCATTACTTGCACTCCCTGAAGAGCAGGAATGAACTAAGAATACCATTTTAGATTCTTCTGAAATGTCCAACAGTACCGGGACCTTGCTACATGTTAAGGATCTGCAATTGAATATTCCACACATGCTTTACTTACAAATATATCCTAAACTCAATGATTGAACCAAAAGCCATTTCCTTCTAATTCCTCCATAGCACATTTACCTAAAGTTCAGAAATGGGATCCTGACCCAGTTGTCCTCTTCCATCCTTCCTCATCAAACCATGACAGTGTTGCCATCTTCAGAACTTTCCATCTGACACTCTTCTCAAGTTTGTTCCTTGGTATCCGTCTAGCTTACCTTAACATTTTGCTTTTTATTTTTGCTCTTCTCCAAATGGGAAAACCCATGTAGCCCAACAAGGGGCATACTCTAGAAACTCCAACACCACACACACACACACACACACACACACACACACACAATGCCAGAACTGCATACCCTAAATAAGATAACAGTTAACAAAAAAGCTATACTGGGGGGGAAATGTTTAAGGAATGTCCCACAAACAATAAATATTTTAGACCATGTAGGAAAAACAAACTGGTAACCATGGTTATCACAGGAGATGTGAGTTAAATAGAGGGTTGAAGGAAAGAAATGAGTAATTTTACTTTTACTCCGCACTGTTTATTATGACAGTAAGAATACATATTCTGCTTTACTTCCTTATTTTTTATGTGGTTTATTAATTTAATTTCACTTTCTTTTTTGATTACCATTCATTTGGGGGGTAAAGTTTACCTATGGTAAAATGTACAGATATTAAGTGAGTTTGGTTGTTTTTTTTTTGTAAATACTTCAACTCTTTAGTCAACTTTGTTTTTATAAATTTATTTATTTATTTATTTTTAGCAGTGTTGGGTCTTCGTTGCTGTGTGTGGGCTTTCTCTAGTTGCGGCGAGCGGGGGCTACTCTGTGTTGCGGTGCGCGGGCTTCTCATTGCGGTGGCTTCTCGTTGCGGAGCACAGGCTCTAGGCACGAGGGCTTCAGTAGTTGTGGCGCGCTGGCTTCAGTAGTTGTGGCTCACGGGCTCTAAAACACAGGCTCAGCAGTTGTGGCACATGGTCTTAGTTGCTCCGCGGCATGTGGGATCTTCCCAGACCAGGGATGAAACCCGTGTCCCCTGCATTGGCAGGTGGATTCTCAACAACTGCGCCACCAGGGAAGTCCCTTAAATGAGTTTTGAGAAACATATTTGACATGTTGCCATCACCTCAGTTGAGATATAGAACCTTTCTTTCACCCTAGAAGGATGCCTCCTGTCCCCTTGCAGTCTTTCCTCATCTCCTGTGAGCAACCACAGCTCTGAAACCTATCAGCCTTTGGTTTTGCCAGTTTCTGCTAGTTCTCATAAATGACACACTGCTCACTCTCTTCTGTCTGGCTGCTTTCACACAACAAAATGTTTTTGAGATTTATCTATGTTGATGCTTATCTCATAGCGCATCTTTTCAGTTGCTGAATATTAATTCCACTGTTCAAATATATCACAAAATTTTAATCCTTTCTTTTCTTGATGGACGTTTGAGTTTTTTCAAGTTTGAGGCTATTCTTTTTAAAGTTACTATTAACATTCTTATACAAATCAGTTTGTTGGTACGTATTTTCATTTCTCTGTGGTAAAAACCTCAGAGTGAATTACTGTATCACAGGGTAGGTGTGTATTTAATTTTATAAGAAACTACCCAACAAGTTTTCCGAAGTGGTTATACCATTCTACTACCAGCAATGTATGAGAGCTACACATCATTTCCAATATTTGACTTTGAAAGCGTATCTCATGATTTTATTTACATTTCTCAAATAACAAGTAACGTTGGCCAGCTTTTCAGGTACAGTTGGCCATTTGTATGTCTTCTTTTGCCGAGTATCTGTTGAAGTCTTTTGTCTTTTTTCATTGAATTATTTGTCCTTTTGTTATTGATGGATGTGAATTCTTTATATGTTCTGGATACAATTCTGATGTTAGATATATGTACTACAACTATTTTCTGCTAGTCTGTAGCTTGCCATTTCATTTTATTAATGACATATTTTAATAAGCAGGAGGTTTTTGTTTTGATGAAGTCCAATGTATTTCATTTTTCTCTTTTGTGTTCAGTGTTTTTTGTGTGATGTCTGTCTGTCTACACTCAAATCTAGGAGGATGTTTTCTTATGTTTTCCTCTAAACAGTTTACAGTTTTAATCTTTATATCTAGAGTTATACTCCATACCCAATTAATTTTTGTGAGATTGAGGTTCATATTTTCCACACATTTGCTCAGTTGTTCCAGGACAATTTGCTGAAGACATTTATTTCCATTGAATTGATTGGGTGCATGTTTTAAAATCAAGTAACCTTATGTGTATGAGTCTATTTCTGAACACTCTATGTTTTCCATTGATTAATATTTCTATCATTGTGCCAGTGTTAAACTGTCTTGATTATCATAACTTTATAGTAAGTTTGAAATCAAGTGCTCTGTGTCCTCCATATTTGTTCTACTTTTTTCAAAGTTGTTTTGACTATTCTGAGTTCTTTGGGTTTCCACATAAATTTTGGAATCAGCTTGTCGATTTATTTTAAATCCTGCTGAGATTTTGATTAAAATTACATACACCAATTTGGGGGAAATTTCCATTTTTCAGCACTGAGTTTGCTAATCCATGAATGTAGCTCTCTATTTATTTAGATCTCCTTTAATACCTCCCAGGAATGTTTTGTAATTTCCATTGCAAAGGCCTTAAACATCTTTTATTAATTTTATTTCTAAGCATTTTATGTTTTTATTGCTATCATAAATGGAGCTGTTATTTTTTTAATTTACTTTCCAATTTTTGGACACTAGTCTATAGAAATATAATTGACTTTTGTATACCGACCTTAGTGAATTCACTATATTCGTTCCCGTGATTGTGTTGGAGAACCTTTATAGTTTTCCATGTGAACAAACATGTCTGCAAGTAAAGAAAGTCTTATTTTCTTTCTTTTCAAACTGGTGATTTTTATTTGTTTCTCTTGCCTTATGCACTGGCTAGAACCTCCAGTGCACTGTTGAATAAAAGTGGTGAAAAATAGGTATTCCTGCCTTGTCCTTATCTTAGGAGAAAACTGTTCACTAGTTCACCATTAGGTATGTTATTAACTATAGACCTTTTGTAAATGCCTTTTATCAGGTTGAGGATGTGTCTGCTGAGAGTTTTATCATAAATGGATGTTGAATTTTGTCATATGCTTTTTCTAATCACTTGAGTTGATCAGATTATTTATGCCTTTTATGCTGTTCACGTGGTGAATTGTATTGGTTGATCTTTGATAGTTGAACCTACCTTGATTTCCTGCATGCATTCCACTTTGTCATTATGTGTTAATATCAATGTATTGACATTTTCTTGAGGCACATTAATTTGTAAATTTCTTTTCTGTAATATTTTTGCCAGCTTTCTGTACCAGATTTGAGCTAACTTCATAAAGTAAGTTGGGAGGGGTTCATTTCTCCTCTATTAATAATAAATTCTTATTAATAATAAATTGAACCTCTTTGAAAGAAAGGGAACTATTGAAACATTCAATTTCTTCCTTATTTTCACTTTTGGGCACTATCTCTTTTTAGATTACTCTAACTGTTGCAATATTCAACCATTTCTTAGAGTTTAGAGTTAATGTACTATTTCATGTAAAATATAAGAAACTTGCAACAATGTAGTTGTACTTATCACATTCTACCCTTTGTACTACTGTCATATATTTTATATCTACATATATTGGGGTTTTTTGTTGTTTTTTATTCTTTTTTGGCTGCATGGGGTCTTCGTTGCTGCGCGCGGGCTTTCTCTAGTTGTGGAGAGTGGGGGCTACTCTTCATCGCGGTGCGCAGGCTTCTCATTGCAGTGGCCTCTCTTGTTGTGGAGCATGGGCTCTAGGCGCGCGGGCTTCAGTAGTTGTGGTATGCGGGCTCAGTAGTTGTGGTTCTCAGGCTCTAGAGTGCAGGCTCAGTAGTTGTGGCGCAGGGGCTTAGTTGCTCCGCAGCATGTGGGATCTTCCCGGCCAGGGCTGGAACCCGTGTCCCCTGCATTGGCAGGCGGATTCTTAACCACTGCACCACCAGGGAAGTCCCTACATATATTGTTAATGCCACAATAATGCTACAGTATTTGCTTTAAACAATCTTTATCTTTAAAGAATTTAAGAGAAGAAAATATGTATTGGCTTTTTTATTTATTCTGGTCAATCTAATTGCTTCCTGTAGATCTGAAATTCCACCTATTATTATTTCCCTTTGGTCTAAAGTACTTCCTAAAACAAATTATCTCAATTTTTATGTAGCTAGAAATATCCTTACTTTGCCTTCATTATTGAAGAATATTTTGTAGTGTAAGGATTCAAAGTGGACATTTTTTTCCCCTTCCAGAGTTTTAAATATATTATTCCAATGTCTTCTCGTTCACATAATTTCTGATGAGAAGTGATGTTTTTCTCTGGATGCTTTCAAGATTTCTTATTTGCCTTTGCTTTTCAGCCATTTGACTATGATGTGCCTAGGTGTGGTTTCCTTTGTATTTATCCTGCTTGGATTGGCTGAGTTTCTTAAACCTAAAAGTTGATATTTTTTGCTACATTTGGGAAATTTGAGAACATTATTTCTTTAAATATTTTTTAGCCAAATTCTTTCTTTTTGTTCTGGAACTCTAATTGCATATTTATCTATCCCCTTGATATTGTCCCACAGGTCAATAAGACTTTCTTTCTGTTGTTTTAGACTAAATAATTTCTATTGATCTATCTTCAGCTTCACCAACCTTTTCTTCTGCCTTCTTCTATCTGCTATTAAGTCCATCCCATACATTCAGTACATTTTTAAAAACTTTAAATTTGTACTTGTCAGTTATAGTATTTTCATTTTGTTCTCTTTTATAGTTTCCACTTCTCCACTAAGATTCTGCATTCATTCAATAATTATGACCATATTTTTTTGAACATATTTACAAAAGCTGTTGAAAAGTTCTTTTCTGCTAGTTCCAACATCCAGGTCTCCTTGGGGTCAGTTTCCATTGACTGCTTTTTGTCTTGACTATTTGTCACATTTTTCTATTTCTGCTCTTTTGTAGTAGCTTTTGAATATAGGAAGGACACTATCGATAATAGGGTGGTTTGTTTATTGATTGACTGATTGATTGGATTCTGATAACTTCCTCTGGCAAGTGTTAATTTTAACTCAGTTAACTTGGCCAGATTAATCTCCAAATTCTTCTTTTGAGGCAGCACCAAAAATATCTTGTTAGTTCCTTCTAGAGCCATCTAGCTATTGCCATGGTTTCCTTGGATTTTCCTCCACAACTGCACAATTAAGGGGACATATAATAATTTAAGCAGAGTTTATATGCAGACTTAGTGTCTTTTATGTCTAAAGTTTCCTCATTTCTAGGCTTTTCTCTCTTAAAAATACCCAGCTACTCAGGCCAACCGAAACTCTGTCCTCTAACTTCTCAAGATGGTAAAACTGTGGCCTTCTGTTAGATTCTAAATGCCCATCATAATGTGGCCTCAGAAGTGCCTTCAGATAAAACAAAACAAAACAAGCAACCTAGAAACAAGGATCTAATCCACTCTTTTCTAAAGAATTAAGTTCCCCTAGTGTCTGTCTGCTTTTGGTTATTCTCCAATGCTTTTAAATAGAATTTTCAAAAATATCTTGCTCAAAGTTTTTAGTAGTTATATGTTGATGGTTAGTGCAATAAAAGCTACTCTGCCACTACTGGAACTAAAACATACTTTCTTTTTAAAATAGGAATTTTTTAAAAGAGGACAATTTGGAGCTTTTGATGTGGTCGCATAGTAGGCAACATTCTCTTTTCTTCAGTTTCCTGAAAGCCTGATTTTAATTGGGAATAGGAGGTCACAGAAGTAACAGAATTCGATTCCTAGAACATTTAATCTAAGGAACATGGGGAGAAGGGTTGATTTTAAAGTCTGTTGATGAGTTAAAAGTGGAACTCAGCCAAAATTACCTATGAAAATTCCCAAATTACCCATTAAGTGTATATGGTTTTATGTATATAATCCTTTAGACTATTTTATTATTTCCTTTAACCCTTTTTTGGTCAATATTTCTTTACAGGCTTTATTTTTTCCATTTATTCCTGCAGGACATCAAAAAAAGAAATTACCTTCCCACCTAAAGAAAGTACTTATCTTCTAATAATCAACTATTACAGGATAAGAATTTTCCTTTATTTTCATGAACATGCTTTGACTATTTCAGGTTCAATTGCATCTAATGCTTGAGTAAATCAATGCTGATTATAATGGCAGCAAAAAGCTATTTTAAGTCTCTCTCTCTCAAATATGCATCTACCCTATGGACAAATTTAAAGCCACACAAATGAAAAGTGGATGTGATGCTATTCCTTCTATACAGAAACTCCTACTTGAATTAAGATAAATTCCTTTTTTGTTTCTACAGTGGGGCCCTTTTGGAGGTAGAGTGCCTGAGTTTTAATAAACTGCAAGGGATGTATCTCATCAAGACTAAGAAATTCTTACTGATTGGAGACAGTAAAATATGTGTGAAGCTTGGAAGAAAAAGCATGACTTGCAAAAAAATGAACATAGTCAAAATAGGTAAGAAGTTGTATATGGAGGTATGTTGCCATTTTTCAGATATCGGAAGACAGATATCTGTGTCTGAACTTTCTGTATGTTAAAGTAGACAAATTATGAAAACTATTTACAATAGAAAATATCAAATTCTCTAATGCATATAATTTCTTAAGAGAAATGAAAGTTTGAAGCTTATGCTATTTATTCTTACTGTGAGAGAACTCTGAGGGTCTCCAAACTGAGCTATGAAAAAGGATGATTGACACTTACAGATTGCAGGAAGAGTTCATCTGTGTGAAGTGTCTAAATGGAGCTGGGCCTCCTATACTTCACCCACACACGTCTTTTCCTTCCTTACCTTACCTTTTCCTGAATTCCTTGTAATCTTCTCCCCACATACCTACCTGTGAATGTATTTAGCAAAATTATCAACTTATTTTTAAAAGTAAATATGCCTTCTGTATTAGAGTTCTCCAGAGGAACCAGAACCAATAGGATAGATGGATATACATAGATACATAGATGATGATAGATAGATAGATAGATAGATAGATAGATAGATAGATAGATAGATAGATGATAAATAGATAGACCGAGAAAAAGAGATTCATTTTAAGGAATTGACTGTCATGATTGTAGGGGCTGGCAAGTCTGAAATCTGTAGAGTGAGCCAGAAAGCTAGAAATTCAGGTAAGAGTGGATATAGTGGTTTTGAGTCCAAATTCCAGAGGGCAGACCAGGCAGTCTGGAAACTCAAGCAGCGTTTCTATGTTGCCTTCTTAAGACAGAATTGTTTCTTCTTCAGGGAATCTCAGTGTTTGCTTTTAAGGCCTTCATCTGATTGAATGAGGCCTACCACATTTTAGAGAGTAATTATTTTACTCAAAGTCTCCCGATTTAAATGTTAGTCATGTCTTTAAAAAAAAAAAGTACCTTTAGATTAGTGCTTAGCCAAACAACTGGGGACCATAGCCTAGCCAAGTTGACACATGAAATTACCATCACACCCTCCTAGGAGACTTACTATTGAGGAGTGATGCATAGTCATATCTGATTTGGCCTAGAATACACGTATTAAGTGTAATATGTATGTAGAATATACATATTACACTTGGCCAGAAAATGTGATAATTACTATAATCCAAAAAAAGTACAATTTGAATTGCTAAATTTATCTATATGTTTCCCTTGGTTCTATATAATATCCATATACATAATAATATGAATTATGGATTTCAGTAAATCCATTCGATTATCTGGTTGTAAGTCAGCATTAATTACCAATTCACCATTCGGTGACCAAGCAAATAAAATGGTCAGAAAGATTGGGAATATAGACACAAAAAGTTTTCCCATTACTTACAGATTTATCACACTGAGGTAAATAAGGTTCTTTTTCAAAACCTCAGAGATACCCTGGTAGAGGGGAATGTCTAAACCAGTTATGATATATCAGTGCAATGGAATCTTAACTTCTTGTATTCATTCTAGCTATGGAGATTTACAAGTGAAACAATATATGTGGGGAGAAAACTGTTCAAAGTGATGGAAGAGGTGCATTCTCTTTCTGGTTTTAAATACTATGGCTCTGTCTCTCCATCTTCTCAACCCCCTCTCTTCACCCTCCTAAAAGAAAATTAAAGGTAAGAGAGCAATACTCATTAGAGATGACAAAGAGAAACTTGGAATCTAGTCTCAGTTTTGCACCACTAATATAGTAAAGGGCAAAAGCAGAAGTTCCATGTTTGAACAGTCATCTTGTAGAAAAAGCAGAGGGAGAGTAGAAAAGAGACATTAGGCACAACCAGTGTGAGTGCTTAGGCGGGGTGGCACGACAGGATATCTCTGAGTATTGGGACACAAGCAAGCTGAGTTTTGATCATTTGGAGACCAGGCTGCTATGGATGGATGTTCAGTTTGTGCACAGGGCACTATATCTAGAAGTTCATCATTTACATTGCAAATACGTATTCACTCTCGGAGAGCAGGCAGAGAGGGCAGAGACTCAGTCCTGTGACAGAGTCCTGAAGCCCCAGGGGGGAGCCCCTTCTTACCAAAACCCACCCCGGCACAGAGGCCCACATGCATCTTAGTGCGTGAGCATGGGAACACTCGGGCACACCCACAGGCTCTTGGTGGCAGTCTGCCCCATCAGACTCCCCGGATCTCATATGTCCAGTGCTCTTCGAAGTCCACATTCTGTACCACCCAGCAGATGGAAAACCTGAGCGGCCGCCTCCCCTGAGGGACCAGAGGAGAGACAGGATGTGCACTCTGCTGGTAGCACAGGTCTACGAAGCGGTGCTGTGAGCACCTCGGGGCTTTGGAAAGCACGCCCGGGCAAGCAGGGTGAGCGGTGGTGGAGACATGTCTCCCAGTAGCATCGTCTTCTGGTTCCTGATGCAACAGTTCTTTAATAGAACTGCCATTTAACTAAATTGAAATTGGATGCTGCTGATTAAACCCCAGAGCCAGAACTCCCCTGCAGCCAACCCTCCCCTCACTCACAACTCCTTCTTTAGGTGTGGGTCCCCAGGAAGGCTGCAGGGGCAGCTTCTGTCTCCCCCCTTTTCTTGTCAGGGTAAATTCATATAATAGTTCAAGCTGTGCCAAGAATAAATTAACTTTTTTAAGATGTTGCTTGAGGAATGAGCACCTTTTTCTCATTTGCTCAAGTGTACCATTGGGTTTTGAAGAAGACCTGTGTGGGGAGAGCCTGAACAAGCCAGTGGGAGAGAGCTGAGCACAGAAACAAAAGCTTAATGAAGGAGAGAGAGTTCATTTGTATCATTTTTTTTTTTAGATTCTTCATATAAATGATATCATATGATATTTGTCTTTCTCTGTCTGGCTTACTTCACTTAGTATGATCATCTCCAAGTCCATCCATGTTGCTGCAAATGGCATTATTTCACTCTTTTTAATAGCTGAGTAATATTCCATTGTATATATATATATATATATATATATATATATATATATATATATATATATATAGCACATCTTCTTTATCCACTCCTCTGTCAACGGACAGTTAGGTTACTTCCACGTTTTGGCTACTGTAAACAGTGCTACAATGAACATTGGGGTGCATGTGTCCTTTTGAAGCATGTTTTTCTCCAGATATATGCCCAGGAGTGGGATTGCTGGATCATATGGTAGCTCTGTTTTTAGTTTTTTAAGGAACCTCCATACTGTTCTCCATACAAATGAACTTATTTACAAACCAGAAACAGACTCACAGAATAAACTTAGAGAATGAACTTATGGTTATCAGAGGGGAAGGGGATGGGAGAGGGATAGATTGGGAGTTTGGGATTGACATGTACACACTGCTATATTTAAAATAGATAACCAACAAGGACCTACTGTATAAATAAATAAATTTTTAAAAAAATAAATAAATGAAGGAGAGTGAGACTCAGGATCAGACAGAATTGGATTTACATCTTATTAACTCATCCTATGGGGGCTGAACTTAGCTAATTAACCTCATCAGTATATTGACAATGAGTGAGTGTTGATGCAAAATGGCGTAAGTTAAGCACTTGGCACTTAGTAAGTATATAATCAACATTAGTCTGTTCTTCCCTTAATTCTTCCATTATTGAGAGGCCTTGGGAGATGGGGATGCAGCAAAGGATTCAGTGTCAAAGGTTTTGTTGAGAATGTGAATCTTAATCATTTCCTTGAATGGCAGGTAGAAACTGGCTTGGCTGGTGTCAAAGGACTGACAGTTTTCTCTGTTGGTCTGTTTCTCTACACCCACTACCTTTCCTCCTGCTTCCCTTTGGGGTATCTTCCCTGTTTATAGTGCATCTAAGGGTAAAAAAGGGTAAACTTCCCCTTGCAGAAGACATCCAAGGGTAAAGAAAGAACCACTTCCTCTTCTTCAGCACCTCTGGGGAAATCAAGGCAGGAGACACTTAGGAAGCCACCACTACAAGCAAGTGATTATGACAAGGGGGCCAAACTCCACCACATGAGCTCATTTTACTGGGTCAGCAAGTCAGTCTTAAAGCCCAGATCATATAGCCTGGAATCCAGCTCAGTCTACTGTGTGAAGTTGTGATGAACACACACTCCCTCATTAACAATAGGTTTAGGTTAGATTTTAGCCTATGCATCTCCCAATCTCTGTCTGAGATCAGCCATGCAAACAAGTGGCTGCCCCATCCCTAGACAACTAAGTTCCCAGGCTTTAGTGAAAGAACAGCAAAGAGCCCAAGACAGGGAAGCCCCAAGTCAAGGGTGGGAGGTGGCCTGACACACATGTGCTCCTAAGATTTCAGTACCTTTCTCCGAGTTTGTTCTGCCTGAAATAATACCTCTCTCCCTCCCACAGTATTTCATATATGGTGCCTCTGATCCTAGGCAGGTAGACAGGAGGAAGAAGCCAGAGAGGAGTTTAGAGCTAATGCAAACAAGACTGAAGGAGCAGGCAACCTGCAGTCACACCAGAAGTTACGAGCCAGGGCCAGGATGCAGATTCCCAGTTTCCATGTAACTGAGATGAGGTGTAAGGCCCCCAGTTTTATCAGAATAACGAAGACTCAAAGTTCAAATTCTCCTGCTTTGGGGCTAGTTAGTAACAAGTCCTCTAGTGCTCAAAAGGGGAAGAGAATGTGTTTTTGCGTAAAATTAGCACTAGCTCCTGTAACCAATAAGCCCTAAAACATATATCTCCAACACCATAAGTTTATTTCTTGCTCATGTAAGAGCCAAAATGGGTGTTTCTAACCTGTGGGTGGTGTTCCTTCAAGCAACGTTCAGGGCTCCTCCATCCTGGGGCTCCACTCTCTTCAACATATGACTCCAAGTGGCAGAAGGGGACTGAGCATGGGGTCACACATGTGGGGTTTCTGGGCCAGGATGGGAGGTGGTGCACATCACTTCCGCCCACGTCCTTCACAAGAACACACCCAACTGCAAGGGAGGCTGGGAAATGTAGTCAGGCTTTGAACCAGGAAGAAGAAGAAATGGTTTTTACTGACCCAGAAAAGGAATGTGATTTTCAGAGTAGATGAACTTTAAAAATTATAATTATTTCCTTGACTACCTTATAGAATGACCTCATTTCTTTTTCCTTTTCAGTTAAACCTGAGGCTCCTTTTGACATAAGAGTCGTCTATCGCAAGGGAGCAAATGACTTTGTGGTGACATTTAATACGTCGCACTTACAAAAGAAGTATGTGAAAGAATTAATGCATGAGGTAGCCTACCGTCAGGAAAAAAATGAAAATGATTGGATGGTATGTAGGTCAGCTACATTTATACATTATAAAATTTATGAAGATGTATATAAAAATATCTTAATAAATAAGTTATATATATAGATTAAAATATATAAATATATAAAACTGTAAAATAGAAACTTCTTAATGCTACTTATTTTATAGTCTCAGAGGTACATTTACCTGGGGTGGGCCCCTAGCAATTTTGTGTTCAAAATGTGCCTTTTACTAAAAGAAGTTCTCCAAAGTGTAAAATGTTTAGGCCTTGCAAAACCTGGATCTTCTCTGTCTCCTTTCTTGTCCTAGCTCTCATTTTTTTCTTGCCCTATTTTTTGTCTTTATAAAGTTTCTAAATGAAATAGTTGGACTAGCCATTATAGATTGAGATCAAATCCATCCTCTTTATCTGGGGGCCTGAAAAAGAATCACATTTAGCGCAACTCTCACAGGCAAATCAGGCAAAAAGAAAAAAAAAAAATCACCAGGCTGTAACCACAGTCTGGTTTATTGGAGTTGTGGGAACAGCCTGAAGTAAGTAGGAGAGGAGGTGGAATATTTTTCTTCATTTTTTTTAAGCCTGAGTTCTTAAATCCTTGAAGTAACAGCTTAACTTTTACCCTTCATAATCTGGGTGGTTAAACTCCATGAGTCGCTGCGGTTGGAATGGTCTGGCGCTCCTCACAATCTGTTTTGGGGAGAAGGCAGGAGAAAATTAGGATGTCCCAGGGTTTCAGGTTCCTCTGAAGTCACTGGATTAACTTTTGTCCTTTTTGTACCGCACGAACAGAAAATGGATAACAGTTGCTTTCTCAAGGGGAAATGAGATTCTACTTATCCATACTGTTCTCTTTTCTCAGTCCACGATCAGTCTTGTGTGTTTGCAATTTGCTGCCTTACACTACTTACATAAGTATAATGCCCACGCCAAACCTCCTTCTCCCTCCTTCTATTCCCACTGACAGACAGGCACACACACGCGCTCACACACGCACACACTAGTAGGCTCCTTTGATCTTGACCTCTTCCAGTCTTTATCTGAAAATTGCATCAGTGGAAAAGCAGAGAAAGGAAGGATTTTGAATAAATGGTACCAAGACAATCAGTTTACTGGGGAAAATTAAGTTTAATGCTTAACTTGCTCCATGTAACAAAAAAATTAAAATAGAAGATGTTTTAAGGAAATTATGTTAAAGTGAAACTCTAAACAGGCTAAAACATTTACAGGTAAATGTTTATATAATCTTGAGATGAGGAAGAACATTCTAAACATAAAAACAGTAAAAGAAAGCAAAAGATGGAAACATGTGACTACATAAAAATAAAGGTTTGTAAATGTCAGCATACACAATAATCGAAATCGTAAGGCAAATTGGAAATTAGGCTTAAATTACCACACATACAACTGACAGATGGTTAATATTCTTAAAATATAAATAGGTCTTATGAATCATTAAGAAAAGGACAAATATGACGATAGAAAAATTAGCAAGAAAGTTGGAAATGTCTCACAAAATAGGAAATATGTAATTTCAATAAGTATAAAAAACTAATAATCAAATAAATCTAAATGTAAATAACCATAGGTATTACTTTTTACCCATCAAATTGATAGAGTACTTTTTCCTCTTAAGGATGACACACGTTATTGGAGAGACTGTGTCTCTATATTGCTATTCACGATGTAGAATTATATCTTTCCAGAGGAAAATGATTCTTGCTCACTAACCTTACCATTCCCTTTCATCTCTCCGTGGGATGTGAAATGGGAGGGAAAGAAAAAGAAGAGTTTAGAGTGTGGAAAGGAAGGCCGGAGCCTGCGAGTGATTTATACCCTCCCTGACTGGGAGAGCCCAACTCACTTGAGTAAAGATAACGACCCATTTTATCACTGCCCTCCTTGACCACTTGCAGCATTGTTTGTGAGCTCACACACTCTGCCCCAATTCTGCTGCCAACCCCTCCACATCAGAGCTCCTTTTTCTAACAAATATGAGAGAACCTCAGAAGAATGTCCACGTGACTAAAGACACTCAACTTGAAATGATTTGGGAGATGTGAGCACCGCCTCTTTTTCCACCTTAAAAATGTAGTGGCCTTTTTTTGCTCTTCAGCACATGAATTTATCCAGTACAAAGTTGATGCTCCTACAGAGAAAGCTACAACCCAATGCAATGTATGAGATTAAAGTTCGGTCCATCCCTAACACCAACTATTTTGAAGGCTTCTGGAGTGAATGGAGTCCAAGTTTCCACTTCAGAACTCCAGAGACCAATGGCCCAGGTGAGAAGTGACTAGAGTCTGTTCCCCCCCGTAGTGCTTTGCATGTCAAAGTCTGTGAGCGACAGTGAGAGCCAGAGAGATGAAACAAACCCACAAGTTAGGACTCCCCAGAGGGCATTCTTACACTTTCTTTGAAAAATGACCTGCCATCTTTGCCCCTTTTGTGAAGAACGAAGAAGGGGTGGGAGTAGGGCTCTTAGTCGCTGATCAGCTGATGTAGGCTGTCTGGACTGTACTGTCCCGGGCACTCCTGGGAGCCACTAGTTCTGAATAAAATTCCCACCCACTACCTCTAGTTTACCAATTCAGACTGGGATCCCAATGGCCGGTCCCTCCAAGTCCCTCTAGGGAATACCATAGTGGGTGGCAGATGGGTAGGCTGGTGTGGCTTTCCCATGCCTCCTTTTCTAGAATAATGAAGATATCCTGGGGGTCTAGGAACTGGGAACAGCCAGAAGAACCAAAGGGCACAGCTCAGGCAGACCACTGGGGACCCAGAGCACCCCACATATACCTTCCCTTTGGGGGCTGCGCGGAGCAGCTCTGCTGCACCAGCCTCCCGTCCTTACCCTAGGAATTGCTGAGGCTGCAGGGAAGAGCATCTCTCAGCATCCCCCTGCTCCGCTTCTCTCTCTTGGTGGTGGAAATAAGCCAGGGAGTGCTGCTGTCTTTACTGTTAGGTCACTTTTAAATTCCAAGTGACAGATGTTCTGGACTTGGTCACCTAAGTCGGTGCTGAAACCGTGTACAAGCTCCTGTGTCCTTGTCTTTTGAAGCGAAAGGCTGACTCAAGAGTTAATGATTGAGGAATGTGAAGGTGTAGAAACAAAGAATAGCTATTGGGCTGGGGAGCTGGTAACAATTTATAGATTATAAATCCGCCACATCTGCCACCGAACTCATGGTTCCCTGAGAGATACAGATAAAGGCCTGACACACATTCCAAGTTGTTTTTAACAGGAAGCACACCCCTACCAGATGAAAACTGCTGACCACAGGAACGTAGACCCTAGACTGGTTTGAACCAGAAGGTTGATGGTGCTGACTCCCTATTTCCTCACCACCAACCAATCAGAAGAATGTCCACCAGCTGACCACGCCCTGCTCCTTGAACACTATAAGACTCCTCACTACCCCCACCAGGGTGGGGCACGTAGTCTTGAGGGCATTAGCCCGCCGTGGCCCCATTTGCTTGGCAAAGCAATAAAAGCTACTCTTTTCTAGTTCACCCAAAACTCTGTCTCCACGTTTCTATTCAGCACCGGTGAACAGAGGCTGTTTCAGCAACAGTGTCACTTAGTGAAGCCCAAATTCCCCCATAAAAGCTAATACATCATCCTGTTGACTGAAAAGCAACTTTCAAGAAATAATAAATGGGCCCAAGTTACTAAATAAACTCAAAGCATCCTGAAAGTCTCCCCCACGGCACGCTTCATGATTGCTAACCAAGATCTATCCTTGCCTTCCAGGGGAGATGGATCCTGTTTTACTAATTATCAGCATTCTGAGTTTCTTCTCTGTGGCTCTGATGGTCGTTCTGGCCTGTGTGTTGTGGGAAAAAAGGTGAATTTCTTTAACTAATCAAGAGAGTGGTTGTGTGGGATTCCAGACAGAGTTCTAGTCCTATTTATTGATGAGAAAACTACAAAGGGGAATAAGGCATTTCAGGAACTGCAGTGCCCTATAACCCTCCTCATCCTCAGGTGCTGGTGAATTTCCATAGTTAATTTCACAAGAGGTAAAAATATATAAACTGAACATAGGGCAAATCCTCCCCGCAAACCTTTCTTCCCAAGTGTCCTCAATGGGTGAGAGCCATCCCTCCAGAATGCGTGGGCAGCTGGAGAGACCCATGGGAAATGCAGAATGTTTTTGAAGTCTTAGCTTTCAGCACACAAATTCACGAGACTTTTGCATTCTACCCCATGATAGGGCCACGCTTGTTTCATCATTTAGACACATATCAGTCGAGTTATTAATGTTCTAGGAAGATGCCCTCAGCACAGGGTCACATACATGCCCCCCGCCCCTAGATACTCCAGTTTCTAAAGTACCACCCTAAAGCAATTTCCCTGTGTAACTTTGAAAATATGTCTCTCTTCCACCAAAATCAGAGCAGAGGAGTTGCTGCCAATGGAGAGAAAAGAAAGATGACAGAGCCTATTTTGGGGAGTAGATGAACAGATCAGATTTTCAGTTTCATAGCTACATCATTGCCAAGACTTATTGTTCCTTTTCTCCAGGGCTCTTTCCCAGGGATGTATCACTGTTGTCTGGTTCACAGAGTAGATCACTGACAATGGTCTCTGGTCCAACCCCTCCATGGGCTTGTGGGACTCTGAGGCCCAGAGAAAGCAAGTCACTTGTCCAAGATCATCCACCTAGTTGTGGCAGAGCCAAGGCTAGAAATCTGCTCTTCTGACTGCTGGCTCAGAGTAAGTGGGAAGGTCTATTGTGCCTACCCCCTCCACCATTCATTTCATCTTCAATGTCCTTTTATTTCAGAATTAAGCCTATCATATGGCCCAGTCTCCCTGATCACAAGAAGACTCTGGAACAACTGTGCAAGAAACCAAAAAAAGTGAGTGCTTCTGGTGCTTCTGTCACTATGTCAGAGGCATCCCAGCAGCCAAGAATGGTATTGCAGGATGAGGAATGGCTGAACCTCAAGTGTTGGTCTTTTGTGTATCACATAACTAGGGTCCCTCATAAGATGCCAGCTGCAGGTTCCTGGAGGTGGGAAACTAAAATGACATACAAGTCTCAGAATTTCCCAGACTTCCCCAGGGATGGAGGGCATGGCAAGTGGTCACTTCAGACCCTGAAGTATCACAGCACCTCCAGAGGCAAAGAGTCAGCTACAACATGTGGGTAATTCTCTGACACACCCTGGTAAACCCCTGTTGGAAAGTTCTTGAGCTCTTTTCCTGAACAGAACATTTGCTGATGTGTCTCTCTGGTGCAGTCTTAATGCTTCTCTCTTTTTTTTTTTTTTTTTTTTTGGTGCAGAATTTGAATGTGAGTTTCAATCCTGAAAGTTTCCTGGACTGCCAGATTCATAACGTGGATGGCATTCAAGCTAGAGACGAAGCAGAAGGCTTTCTGCAAGATCCTCTTCCTCCACAGCTAGAGGAGTCTGAGAAGCAGAGGCTCCGAGAGGGTATGCAGGGCCCCAACCGGCCCTCCGAGCATGCAGGCATCAGCCCAAAAACTTTCAGAGGAGAGTTGTCATTCAGATGCCTGGCTGGGAACATCAGTGTGTGTGACGCCCCTGGGCTCCCCTTCTCCAGGTCCCCAGACTGCAAGGAAGGTGGAAAGAACGGGCCTCTCCTGTACCAAGACCTGCTGCTTGGCCCTGGAACTACAAACAGCACCCTGCCCCCTCTGTTTCCGTTCCAACCCGGAACTCTGACATTGAACCCTGCTGCCCAGGGGCAGTCCATCCTCACTTCCTTGGGATCAAGTCAAGAAGAAGCCTATGTCACCATGTCCAGCTTCTACCAAAACCAGTGAATTGTAAGAAACCGACGACCAGAACCATCATGATGAACAAAGATAACTGAGTCCCACTCTCCCTCACAGCACAAAGAAGACAAAATGAAAGCAGCGCCTCGACGTGGTCCACAGGATTCTGAAACAGCGCTTCGACCACACCTCCCTGCTTCAGTGGCAAGAGGCAGGAGACAGGGGCATTCTGCTTCAGGCAATGCAATGATTCATTTATTTCAGAAAGGAAAAAAAGCAGAAAAGAGTGAAAGAAAGGGTGGAGGAAAAGATGGAGGGGTGGGGAGGGCAAAAGGGAGCAACGGAAGAAAGAAGGAGAGGAGAATTAGAATAATAGTTACCATTGTCAGGACTCACTATGTACACAATGCCGTGCTATGTGCGCTACACATCTGTTCGCACTGCATCCTCACAATAATCCTGGGAGGTGGGTGCGATTTGTATTATTCTCTATGTTACAGATGATGAAACTGTGGCTTAAATTAGCTTATCCATGTTCCCCACTCAGCAAGGAATAGAATCAAGATTTGCTGCCCAGGAGTCTTACTGCAGTCCTCCTCCAAGTCATGTGCCTTCCTCTTAACTAGGGACTGTCCCACTCTCGAGTGCCAAACCTCACTTAGAACAGGGTGACTGTATAATGTATTGTCCAAACTGGGTCACTTTTGCAAGTGAAAGGGGAAGTTATAAATAATCACTCCAGGACAACAAGTGTAAACCGGGACTGTCCCAGGCAAATGGGGACCTATGGTCACCCGAACTGAAAAGGCTACAAGGAAGACAGGGGGCGGGGGGAATGGTCTCATGACATATGAAGTATCATGGCCAGCCATGTCTACCAAAAATGGAGAAGGTAAGACAGAGCCACAAACACCATTTTATTCCATTTTTCTGATAAAGTGCTCAAGAGAGAATCAACTAGAAGCCTGGAATTTCTATTTTTAGTTACCAAGAGCATGATCCTCTTGCCCCTCCCACCCAGTGGCATCCATCGATGATGGAAGAACCTGTTACGGACTCAGGACACTGGTGCATTCGAGCCATGAGCCAGGAGATAACGTTTCTATATGTGTAGAGACTCCCCAACCCAAGTCCATCCACCATCCTGATTTCTATCACCATGAATGTTGCCACAAAACTTCAGGGAGAAGGAATTACAAGCCCATGCAGTGAGTGAGCCGACTGTGGCCATGTTCCCGAAGATATAGAGAACACCTGACATGGGTCCTCTTGCATTTCTTGGTCCAGATAAATTTTTAAAAGCTGTCTCAAGCCAAGTCAAGGCAGTGAAGCAGTCTCAACTCAGAGGAAGGCAGCTGATGCTTCTACACAGGCCCCCATACCATCCCCATCGCCACTCCGGATGTACACAGACCAAGAAGGACATCAGTCCAGGACTGATACTGTTGTTTGGGAGTTTGTCCTCATTGTTGTCATTTATGTTTTGCCTTTTTTCTTTGTTGTGTTTTTAGTTTGTTTGGGGAGAGGTTAAGTGCTTTTAATTTTTAAAATTTTCTTTTTGGTTTTATTCTGTGATGCCTGTGAAGTGAGTTTTAAATAGTGGACTAATAGACCTTATCTGTTGGCTTAGAGGCCTAATGATAATCAGACTAGTTCAGTGTTGTACTTTCCAGTGCTTTTCTCTGAATCACTAGCAATGACTATAGTCCCATAAACCCTTAGATTTGCTCAGCACTTTTGTGATTTTTCAAAGCACCTCTGTAAGCATTACCCCTTCCGTTTTCTTGACAATTATTTATGGAAAGCTTGCTCTGTGCCAACCACAGTGGTAGGCTGGGAGGTCTAAGACAAACAAGGTTGGGACCCTGCCCTCATAAAGTGAAAAATCTAATGAAAGGTAGCTTGTAAACAAATCGCTATAACACAAAATGCAGTCATGGAGGCATGTTCAAAGCGCCCTGGTGGAAGACAGGCAGGGAAAATGCCACAAGAGTGGTATACATCTTTGTGGAAGAAAAGCAGAATCTGCCTGGCGTGTGAGCAGAAGACGTTTTCCACCAGGCGGACGTGGGTTCTTTACCTTCTGTAGAAATGTGAGCCAAGTCTCGAGGAAGAGGTCATCACAGGAAACCTCACGCCTAACCTAGCTCTCTTGCATCATATTCATAGAGGTCCTATGAAGTACTTACCATTATCTTTGCCTTATGTGAAAATGGGGACACAGACAGGGCAGGTAAGTTACTCAACCTTACATGTTAAGTCAGGACTGGAAGCTGTAAGTTTGTATCCCTCATATAAATAAACAATCTCTCAAAGAAAGGAGGGGATAGGTCTCGAGGAAGATCAAGGTCCCTCCAGCTTTAAAATCCTGTTGGCATAGATTATCATTTGAATTCAGTGTGTGGATGTCTGTCTGTTACCGGAGGTATGTAAAATCTGTGTATCATACTCTTATAATCATAACTGCTGCTAATGCTTGATTATATACTGTATAATGTAAGATTACAAATTTGTTCTGACCAACCCTCTTTGGGATTTCATTAAGAAAGAAAAACTCCTGGTCAGAGACAGTGCATAAATCAGAGATGTAAACTGCTAGTTCTATATGGCGTGAAATGAAAAGAAAACTGATAAGTAATTTGGTCAATTAAACAACCATGTCTGAATCTAGGGCACCCTGGCTTATTCGACTGACTTTCTACCACCCTTTGCCCCTCCCTTCATTCTCATTTCCAGGGGAATTTGCTTCAGAAAAGCCAAGTGTGGGCTGTTTCAGATGTGCATACTTGTGTTTTCAGAGCATTTGTAGAGAGGCTACAAGACTTAGAATTGGCCAGGAAGACAGTGAGCATATGTGATCAGACAGCTGGAATGATGGAGATCAGACGGCATTTCTGCCAGCCCAGTTGTTTTTCTTCGGGGTTACTCTTTAAAATATCCATTGTTCACTACACCGAAAGTCTCTGACTTGACTGTGTACTTTCCACATGCATTACAAACATTTTGCAGTGCTGCTAAGTGTGTTATAAGTATCCGATGTGTGTTACAGTCATATATTTAATTAAACACTATGGAACCCTCTGTGACTGCACTTGTCTTCTATGAGAAATACGAATAAAAGGCTATCCAAAGTGGGCCATGCTTCTCCTCAGCCACTGGAAACATCCCGGTGTCATTTGCTGTTATTTTATGGACTGAGATTTTCAGAGGAAACTTTTTTCATCAATTAAGAAATTCATTTGCAAACTAACAAATTAGCAATTCGTTGAGGATCTGCTCTGCATTACTTTGCACTAGGCTGGGCACTGGGGTGATGGAGATGAGATGGGATGTCGCCAGCTCGCAACCACACGGGGACAAAGACACATTGGAACAGTCGACAATGTCATACCGGGGTGATGAGCCAAAATATCAGTCATGAATCTTAGCTTTAGGCAATAGGAACCAGCTTTGGCTAATTTGAGGAGAAAAGGAATTTATGAAAGGCTATCAGAGGGCTCCCAGAATACCTGGGAGGGCCAAAACACAAACACGGAAGCCGCAGAGCCACCCCGCATCTCAACCACTGGCACCTCCAGAAATGGGAAACAGCCCTTCACTGCCACCACCCGCTCCAGAGCAGACTCGGCAGCAGCGTCCCAGAGCTCCACATCACCAGCTCTGGTTTAAAGGCAGAGCAGGAGCCTATGGCTGAAAGCAGCTACGCCTCGTCCTGTGTCTGGGCGCCAGCAGTGGGAGTCAGGGCAGAGAATAGCTGGCATTTGCATCTTCTGCAGTGAGAGGCAGGCTCTGCTTCACAGAGCCGGGAGTTCCTTAAATGTAGGAAGGACCTTCTACTGCTGGGTGAGGAAAACAAGGACAGCCAAGGACGCGTTAGGAAAGAAGCACCAAGAAGAGGTGGCATGAAGGAAGTACAGAGTAAATAGGAGATTGCCAGCTAACAGAGCCTGGAGTAGAGAGAGGGCATTTCCCGGCAGAGGAAACAGCATGTTCAAAGTGATGGAGCTTAGAGAGAGCCTGGACCATCTGGGGAGTTACAAATACAGTAGGTAATGTCTTCTTATCTGTCTCAGTTGGGAATAGTAGGGTGTTGGTGGTTACTTCTGAGAGTCAGACACAGGACACTTTGATAAAAAAACAATATGTATCTACCTTGAACATCTTATTTGAATTTAAAACATATGAGTGGATACCCATTCATCCTTCTTTTATTACAAGGCCAAGGCTGTTCCTCTGGGGTCATTGATTGTAGTTCCATGTTGTCTTTCTTAAGTAATACACACCAGTAACACTTCATCTACTCCTTCTAGTTTTGCTTTCTTTAAAATGGAAAAGAACTTTCAAACACTTTAGAAGATATCTAAATGTAAATGCCTAGCTTTATCTCCCCACTCTAGTCTTTTACCATCACTTTTCCCACCCTGTTTGCTAGCAATATTCTTTCAATATGCCTTTATCAAGTCTCTTCAAACCATTCGAGTAGTCCTCCTAGGTCAACAGCAGTCTTTCTTTGCACACTCACATTTTGTCAGCTTGCATCATGTAATTACAGTAACAAGACCGACTGGACTAAATGAGTTTGGGAACAAACACAACTGACTTGGGTGAGTTTATACCTTACTTGTTGGGCACTAGAGATAAACTTGCCAGCAGCCAAATTCCAATGTAGGTGTCAATGTATCTCAGAGAGAGAATGGAGTGTGCAGGTTCATTCAGCAGGTGCTTCAGTGGAAGCTGTCTATGGGCATCTACTTAGCTTATCATCCTTGGTCCCGTGGGTCTGCTGCGTGGTGGCTGAGATGGCACTTGGCAGAATTGGTCGGGCCAGTGGCATTTGACATGCCAGCCTAAGAAATTTTGATTTAGTCTGTGGAGGAAGAGGGTGCTTAAGAGGATTTTAATCAGGGGTGTGGCATAATAAATTTCATGTGTGTACTTACCCCTATTGTCACCACACTGATTTGTAATTGCCCAATTTGTCTGACGCCCCTAGGGGCTTCTGAGCACTCTGGCGGAGAGAACTATGACTTATTGGGGTTTATGTCTGCCGCTAAACACAGTACGTAAAATCTAGAAGGAAAGCAATTATACTCCAATAAACATGTTATAAATAAATAAATAAATAAATAATTTAAAAACATAGAATGAATGAATCAATATATTAGTGAATGATGTTTTATTAGTCAAGATACTTCCTCATCGCCATTCGAGATAGAAGAATGCCAGGCTCAGGCAGAGGCAGACACAGCATCCCTGAGAAAATAGCTCATCTGGGCAGCCACATGCAAGGTGTCAGTTGCCTCCTCCATCCACAGTTACCTCCCCAGCTGTACTCTTAACCACCATAACCACAGAAGTGGAGAAACAATAGGGTGAGGTGGTGTGGGGAAGAATTTTCCAAAGCTTCCTTTCTTTGATGAGTACCTGCATTTAATTCTGTTTGTTCATTTATTTAGTATATTTTAGATCCACATTTGAAGGCTAACCCAGCTTCTGAATTTTAATAGCTTGTGGCATTTGTATGGAATTTGTGTACAGCTTGCAATGAGGCAGCTGTTCAGACAAAGTGTGATACGTAAAACCTGGTGGGTCCGAGGGATACGTTAACACTGCTCAGGACACTAGTGAAAACCAGCTGTGAAGCAAACAACACACAAAGCCCCTGAGATTTGAAAAATAAAGTTTCAGTGCTTAACACTTGAGTTAATCTGGTGGATCCCTCAACCATAAATCATGAGGGTGAATTCCTTTCTACTCTGGGTAAAGATCTCTCATCAAGGAGGAGAAAAGAACTTGCAGAGACTGAGAAGGACTTTTTCCTTTTTATAACAAATTAGTTGCTGCAAAGTGCAAACTGCACGAGTCATTAGACAAAATGCAAAATAATCAGAAAACATTTTAGTATGAAGCTAAAGACACTGCTATTCACTGATAATAATGAAATATTGCTTTTATATCCTATGAGATAGTTTAATTAGAGTTTCAGTAAATGCTTCAGCAGGATACTGATGAATACGCTTCACTGAAAATCCCTTTTTTGTATATTAATAAACTTTTATGAATCGTAATATGAAGTTGCCAACATAGATTTGAGTGGTGCTTAGGATTTTTTTTAAATAAAAAGCTTTAGTAAAATAAGAATAGAACATAAACCAGAATCATGCTCAATGATGAAGTATTAAAGGTTATACTCCATTAAATTTACAGATAACACAAAAGAAGTTTCATTGCCATCACATTTAACATTGGCCTAGAAATCTAGGGAATGCAAGCAGACAAGGAGAAAAGTAAGAAGCATAAATATTAAACAGGAGGAAACCAAATGATCATTACTGGCAGATGAAATGATTGCACATCTTGAAAACACAAGCGGATCAAATTTTAAAAATACACTAAAAGGCACAAAGACTTCATTAAGGCCTTTGATTACAATATTTTCATATGTTGAGTCATTTCTTTAAATCTTTATTGATGCTTTATTACTAAAGTAATACATGCCTCTTCCCCAAAATTCAAGAAACATAGACGTATATAGTGTAACAAGTAAAAGACCTTGCTCACCAATCCCACTCCTCAGAAATAATCATATTTATTAATTGATGTGTAGCCTTCCACATCATGTACATATATACATATGCTGTTATTCCAAATACTAAATGGAAAAATACATGTTCAAGAAGAGCCTGCATGACTCTGGAGAAGAAAAAAATTGAGAAGAAACTAACTATACATGGGATTTTAAAATTTTATTCACATTTTTAATGGCAATATAAATTACTATCATTATACATTTAGAAGTGACAAAATTACAGATATCCTTAGTTATATTTTCTTCTTTTTCTTTTCTTTTATTTTGTGACAGAACAATCAATGGAATATATTTGGTTGGCCAAAACATTCTTTCGGGTTTTTCTGTAAGATGTTACAGAAAAACCAGAAAGAATTTTTTGGCCAGCCCAATAATAGAGAACCTGTGTCCAGATCCATGTGCTTACAAAAAAATTCATTATTTCTAATTAATGTAGTAAAGGTGGATTATTTAAAAGAGAGAAAGAGAGAAAAAGAGAGATTGGAACAACACACCAGCCATTTGTGGATAAAAAGGAAAGTGCTGACCAACTTCTTACACCAAAGTAAATCCCACATAGATTGAAGATGTAAATAATGTAAAAAATGAAAACAAATATGCCAGAAGACATAGGTGAATCATTTTATACATTTTGGATGTGGAATGCATTTCTACATTAGACATAAAACCCAGAAGCCATAAAGATTGATACATTTGACTACAAAAAAATTTAGAATATTGATAAATTTTTATTGCATTTTAAAAATCCACAACAAAAAGAAAAGATAAAAACAAACTGGAAAAATATAGTAACAATATGATAGGCAAAGTGCTAGTATCTTAACATCCAAAGAATCTTATATGTGAATAAGCAAAATATGAACAATCCAAGAGGGAAATAGACAAAGCACACTAACAGAGGGTTCACAAAAGAAATGAAATTGACTATAAAAATATGAAAATGTGCTCAATCTCATTCAGAATCAAAAAATGCAAACAAATTGAATGAGATAGATTTTTTTGCCT
The DNA here is from genome assembly GCF_028021215.1 of Eschrichtius robustus. NCBI lineage: Eukaryota > Metazoa > Chordata > Mammalia > Artiodactyla > Eschrichtiidae > Eschrichtius > Eschrichtius robustus. The sequence goes on from NC_090825.1 coordinate 29,449,496, forward strand.
ATTAAACTGGGAATATTTACAAGCTTGTTAACTTCAATGCTTGCCAAGGGCATGGGAAAAGAGGCTTTCTCATATACTGTAGGTAAGAATATCAATTAGTACAAATTTTAAGAGGGCAATTTGGAAAAAAGAGCAAAAATTCAAAGGTGAATACCCCGATATTTCAGTTTTAAAAATTCTCTACAGGGGCTTCCCTGGTGGCGCAGTGGTTGAGAATCTGCCTGCCAATGCAGGAGACACGGGTTCGAGCCCTGGTCTGGGAAGATCCCACGTGCCGCGGAGCAACTAGGCCCGTGAGCCACAATTACTGAGCCTGCGCGTCTGGAGCCTGTGCTCCGCAACAAGAGACGCCGCGATAATGAGAGGCCCGCGCACCGCGATGAAGAGTGGCCCCCACTTGCCGCAACTAGAGAAAGCCCTCGCACAGAAACGAAGACCCAACACAACCATAAATAAATAAACAAACAAACAAACAAACCCAAAAGTTTAAAAAAAAAAAAGACTCTCTTAAAAAAAAAAAATTCTCTACAGAACAAATCACAGAAGGAGTCAAAAATATATGTACAAGAAATATCGATGAAACACTGCTTGTAATAGAGAAAAAAATTTAATATTCTAAATAAAATATGCTATATCCATACTATGGAAAATTAGCAAAATCATTAAAAGAAATACGACAGAGCTTCATATACCATAATAGGGAAAAATGTCTATGCCATTTTTCTAGGAAGAAACTCTGCAGAGGTCTCCACCTCTCTTCCCCATCATTCCCACGAGGAGAAAATACCAGATTAAGCAGTGTGTCTTAGCTATTGCTACACTAATGCTCAGTAACAAACCATGTCAAAGCTCAGTGTCTTCAAACAACATCATTTATTCTCACAAATTGCCCATTATGTGGGAGTTGACTGATCTAAGTTAGGTTCTTCTGGGTAGTTCTACTGGTATCAATGGGGATGACACAAGTCATCTGCACCTAGATGGAAGTCAGCTGATTTAGGCTGAGTCCCGCTGAGAATACCACCGTTCCATGAGTTCCCTCTCTTTTTCCTGAGACTAATAGTCTGCCCGTACTTATTTCATAGTAGAGGTACTAGGGGACAAGCAGAAACACAAAGACCTTCTGAGGCTTACATTCAGAACTGGCACACCGGTCACCTTATCCTATTGGCCAAAGAAGTCACATGACCAAACTCAGAATCAAGGAGTAAAGAAATATACTCCCTCTTGTGTGGGAACTCCAAATCATAAGGTAAAGAGTATGGATAAGGAAAGGAGTAAAGAATCAGCAGTTAATGCAAATTACGCCAGTCAGATATGAGGAGAGTTATGACGCCACATTTACAGGAGGACGCAAGTGTTGCCTCTACCTAAGGAAACCCTTCCTATCTCATCGATACAGCAGCAGACCCACTGTCACCTTCTCTCCATTACTTAATGAAATGCTTTTAATCTATAAATTTCCTGAGAACATTTTGGGAAAGAAAAGTGGTTGGGCCATGGAAGGATTTCAATATTTATAGATCCTTTAGTCTAATAGCAAAAAAATGTAACCATTTCTTCCATAAATTAAGTGGGGAAAACATTCTCTCTTACACATGAAATTTACTTTTTCCCTTCAGTATGATTGACCCAACTGAAGTAATGTGCACATCCTTGGATCAATAACAGTCACTAAGAGAATGCCATGTACTGGTTGACTTGGAAATGGCTCACCATCTCTGGACCTGAGGATGAGATGGACACCTGGCCAAAACAGGGGTGACAAAGAAGGAAGGAAATAAAGGATGTTAGAGAAGCAAACAAAAGAGTCTACTAAAAAAGAACCTTCTCAAAATTATATATAAAGACAGACAGAATACCAGAATTAAGAATATGCTTATAAAACAGTCTGGAAGGCAATGCTCCAAAGAGTTTACAGTGGTGATTATGGGGGAGAAGAATGAAATGGTAAATGAGTACATGAAAGTAGAACACTTTCCATTTACTACATTTGTCTTCTTTTCCTTTTGGGAGAAAGTGTGTATGTTTTATTATTGTAAAAAAATAATTAAAAGACCAAAATGTTTCTCAGTATAGTTATTACTTGGAATTAAAATTTTCATTTTTTTTCCTGTAAAGTCTATTTTTCTATAATAATCTTGATACTGACTACTTTGATAAAAAATGAGAATTTGCTGTTCTAGAGTCATTGTCTGATTTCTTCCTTGTGATATGGGTGGTACAGCAGTGAACTTCAAGATTCCCCATCTTCCCATCTTTTAAATAATTGTTGAATTCCACCAGTTAATTGAGCACCTCTTGTATGCAAATGGCAGTGATAGATGTTATGGAACAAGATGATATGACATGTCCCTACAATTCGCATCTCTCCCTATCTGCTGGGTGGTCCTGGTGAAAATTTCACAATGCTGCCAACTGGGGTCCTTACAAATTTGTGCTTTTCTTTATTCATACTTGGCAGCATCCTCTCCCAAAGTACTCCATCACTAGCCAAGCCTCTACCTCTTACTTCAAATCCTCATTGAATCTCAGTTCTTCTCATTCCCAGCAAGTGACTTTGCCTTCACTTTGAGAAAACTGAGTCAAAACTCATGTTTCCTCTCTATTTACTATCTCCATCCACACACTCCCAAACCCCCATAAACCTCTACCAACTCTTCCCCTAGTCAAAGGATGAGCTTCCCCTCCCTCAGTAGAGGACAATGTCAACCGTTAATGTCCTTTACCGCAGTCCTTCCTCCTTCTCCAGAATCTTGCTCCTTCAGTCATCCAGTCTCTCCTGTACCTTTGCTTTTTTTCAATACGTCATTGGCTCTTCACCTTCCAGATTTTCCTATCCATCCGGACCTACACCTTGAACTTTAGAATTTGTCTTCTATACTGAACTCTCATGAGTAAATATATCATATTTCTTTTGTTCAAGGCTAAATCTCCAGCACCTAGAGTAGTAATATTTGCTAAGTAAATATTTGCTAAGTAAATATTTATTGGTTGAATGAATATCCAAATGCCTGTTGTATTTCTTCCTTAAATATCCATAGCTTTCTCCAAAGTGAGCTCCTCATTTACCCCATTGGTAGCTCTCAAAGTTGTCATTTCCCAAGTATGGTAGAAAAGCTGCCGAGATTCAGTGGGTGTAAGAGAGGCAGCAGACATCTCAGGGATAACATGTGTGATCTGAAGTTACACCCTTTCCCTTTCCCTGCTTGCCAAATTTAAGAACCATAGAACAGCCTTCGGTAGGAATCCCAAGAAAGACTTAAGCTACATTTTCTGCCAGCCAGCTTGAATGGGGCAGTGCTCCAAGTTTGAATGAATGTCTACTAGAGAAAATAATATTTCTTATACATCTGACTAGTAGACTATGATATAAAGATACATATATCCTCAACAAAAACAGCATAGAAAATGAAAGAACAAGTCAATCTTGCTAGAAGATTGAGGAAAGCTTTGTAAAGCCTTTTAACTTTTTTTTTTTTAATTATTAGCACCTTTTAATTATTATTTATTTATTTATTTGGCTGTGTTGGGTCTTTGTTTCTGTGTGAGGGCTTTCTCTAGTTGCAGCGAGCGGGGGCCACTCTTCATCGTGGTGCGCGGGCCTCTCACTGTTGCGGCCTCTCTTGTTGCGGAGCACAGGCTCCAGACGTGCAGGCTCAGTAGTTGTGGCTCACGGGCCCAGCTGCTCCGCGGCATGTGGGATCTTCCCAGACCAGGGCTCAAACCCGTGTGCCCTGCATTAGCAGGCAGATCTCAACCACTGCGCCACCAGGGAAGCCCCAAAACCTTTTAACTTTTGAATTGAACTTTGAAATATGAGCCAGTTTAGCAAATAATGACTTAGCTTGTTGCTGTTGCAACCCCAACTAGGTGTAGTGCAATCCACTCTGGCACTAACTACCCAGAGTTAAGGCAGACCCCAGAAATTAATGGGCACAACCCCCAACAAGAATGGTCTGCTTTCAGACATTTTCTGCTTATTTCTGGGTTCCCCAGGCTACTTATACTTCTGTATTAGTCAGGGTTCTCCAGAGAAACAGAACCAAGTGTGTGTGTGTGTGTGTGTGTGTGTGTGTGTGTGTGTGTGTGTAGAGAAAGAGGGCTTATTTTAAGAAATTGGTTCAGGGACTTCCCTGGTGGTCCAGTGGTTAAGACTCCATGCTTCCAATGCAGGGGATGTGGGTTCGATCCCTGGTCAGGGAACTAGATCCCACATGCCCCGCAGCCAAAAAAAGAAATTGGTAATTGGTTTACATGATTGTGAGGACTGGCACTTCCAACACCTTATGGCAAGCTGGCAGGCTGGCATCTGGTAAGAGTTGGTGTTGCATCTTGAGTCTGAATTCTACAGAGCAGGCCAGGCCAGCCAGAACCTCAGGCAGGGTTACCATATTACAGTCTTGAATTTATAGCCATTTGCTTAGAAATGTGGGTTCCTACAACACCCTCAGGTTCAGTAATTCCCTAGAATGACTCACAGAACTCAGGAAAGCACTCTACTTACAATTACAGTTTTATTATTAACGATACAAATCAGGAGGACCAGCCAGATGAAGACACATAGGGTGAAGTTTGACAGAGAAGGCAGGCTATGCTTTGCTCTTCTCCTGGAATCAGTGTCACCCTTCCTGCACATCAATTTGCTCACCAACCCGGAAGTGCTACTGAGCCTCAGTGTTCAAAAGTTTTTATTGGGTCTCATTGGGTAGGCATGCTTGATCAAAACACTGTCCACAGGACTGAACTCAATCTCCAGAACCTCTCCCCTCCTCAGAAGTTGGGACGGCCCAAAATTTCCACTCTCTAATTATGTGGTTAGTCTTTCTGGTGACCAGCCCCCATCCTGAAAATATCTAGGTCCTCACCCTGTGTCACCTTCTCCCCATGACGCATTGAACCATGTTGTTTGGTTATTCTGATGAACTATCTCCAGATAAGATAATTCTCTTCTATTGAATTTTTCCCTCTAAGATGAAACAAGAATGCACTTGATTTCTGTTGTCAGTTCCCTGGGGCTACAATAAGTTGCACTCCAAATAACAGGGAAATGAGATAGCCCTCAGAACAACAATAAAATGGCTGTGATATTTTATACACAATGAATTAGAACAGAGGTATATAAAAGTACCCTAAAGAGACAAACATCAACTGCAAGCAGGCAAGGCAGACCAGATCCTGAGTGATTTCATTGGACATGCCTAATTAACACATCTAAAGTGAAGTGTGTGTCCCTCCTTATGGGCTGTTAGTCAGCTATGACGCATTGAAAAAGAGACAGGTCAGAGAGGGCATCTTTGATAGTCCCCGCCAGGAACTGTTGGGAGAAGATTATGGTCTCACTAGCAAAATGAATGTTATAAACTGTCAGCCTAATTTCGTTAAATATTTTAATCTACATGCCCTTTGTTCTGATTCCAATGACCAAATAACTTCATAATAATAATTAAGTTTCCAAAAAGAGATCTGTCTCTAGGGCAAAACATTTCTCATTTACCAACATGAATAACTCGGTTCCAGTATGTGCAATAGGACATAGCTACACCTCCCCACAGAAATCCCCTGCATAGATATAGATGGAAAATTCCTAGGTCTTGTGTCATAGGGGCAGATAAAGGATGAGTTGCCTCAGTGTTATGGCAGCATGAATATCAAGGCCTGGAATAGAACTATGAGGCCCAAATGACAGGACTTGCTGATTAGAAAATAATTACCTTATATGGTTGTAGAAGTTGTTTTCTTTGCTGCCAGTGTGGCTAAAGATAGAGAGACCTCAGTTCTACCTCTAACCTGGCAAATACCTCACTCCATGTTGGTTCGAAGCATGCCTCTTTAAGAAAATGGAAGGCAATGGGACTGCTATTTCAAAAGTTATTCAAAAAGCTAATTGGGACTTCCCTGGTAGCGCAGTGGTTAAGAATCTGCCTGCCAATGCAGGGGACACGGGTTCGAGCCCTGGTCTGGGAAGATCCCACATGCCTCGGAGAAACTAAGCCCGTGCGCGGCAACTCCTGAGCCTGTGCTCTAGAGCCCGCGAGCCACAACTACTGAGCTCACGTGCCACAACTACTGAAGCCCGCACACCTAGAGCCCGTGCTCCGCAACAAGAGAAGCCACCGCAATGAGAAGCCCGCGCACCGCAACGAATAGTAGCCCCCACTCGCCGCAACTAGAGAAAGCCCGCGCGCAGCAACGAAGACCCAACACAGCCAAAAATAAATAAATAAATGAATTAAATTTTGTTTAAAAAAGCTAGTTGTCCACCAAAATTTGTACTCTCCTGTCATTAGATAGATTTTCACTGGCAGGAATATTTCCTGCCCGGGACTGCACTTCCCAGCCTCCTTTGCATTTAGATGTAATCGTGTGACTATTTATCATCAAATGCAGTGCAAGCAGAATTGATGTGTGTCACTTCCAGACCAAAGCTTTTCAGAAAGCTCTTCAGCCTTCTCTATACCTCTTTACCCTTTAGCCATGCAGATGTCACTGATGATGAAGCCCTAGAGAACAGCAGAACCACAACACGGAATAGTCCTGCAACCTGAAATCACTGCACAGAGAAAAGCTGGTCACCGACCATGAATAGCACATACATAATACTGTTTCATGAATGAAAAATAAATATATTTTGTGTTTGAGCATTTGTAAATGTGCAGGTTTATTTGCTACAGCAGTTACTGTTACCCTAACATACCACAGGTATATCCTCTTGCACTGCTTAGTCATATCTGAGAATAAACTGCTAAAAGCAACCTTGAACTGAGTGCTAAGCTGTCATTCTCTCATCCTCAAACCTAGACAAGGTCCTCTCATCTGGTCTCAGCAAACTTGAGAATTGCATTCTCCATAGTGGATGAATGGTTTGGATTCCAGTTTTAGGATCAGTTGCTATGAGCTTGCTCAGTGGAGGTCTCAAGAGATAAAACCTACCCTCGGTGGGCTGGCACCCTCAGGTCTTTGAGGCTGGAAGGCTGCAGGACTCAGTCCTGGACAATGAAAAATTCTCCAATTGAAATACCACCGCACAAGTGCTAGTTGTCTCCTTCATGTGCCTGGGAAGCACCTGTTTTCTATGGTACTTCCTTCAGACTTTCACGACTTTAAAGACAAAGAGAGGATGGCCCAGCAGTCAAAAATCATAAATTAGTATGGTCAACCAAAGGTGGGCAAATAATTAGTCAAGTGCACTGGAAATATCCACGCTGGTATCTCTCTACCCCTCACTACACGAAATGTTACCCAGAGACCAGAGGCATCAACGTCACAGGGAAGCTTGTTAGAAAGGCTGAAGTTCAGTCCTTGCCCCAGATTTCTGAATCCAAATTAGCATATTAACAAGATCCCCATGGGATGTGTGTGCTCATCAAAGTTGGAGAAGCCCAGCTTTAGCCTTCCATCTCCACTCCCACCCTCACTTCTTCTGCTTTTCCAGGATGATGGGCCTTTGGTTATGTCCAGCCATTTTTGTTCCCTGAGAAGCAGTCACTAGAGGAAGAGAGTGGGTCAGGAAATCTGACATCATGAGCCTTGGGGAGCAGCCTGGAAGTGTGGGTTCAAAAGGTGAATTCCAAAATCAAAGTCCCCCTCGCCAGTTTACCCCAAAGTCCCCCTCGCCAGTTTACCCCAAAGCCCCAGAAAGTCTCCACAGCTTCTAACAGGCACTTCCCTTTCCTTGTGCATCTCTCTCACCCTAATAGGCTGATCCAGGAAGTGAGTCACTCCAAGGAGGCCCAGCCTTCAGCCAGGTGGGCCAGCTCAGCTCACCTTCCTTTCGTCACAGGAGGCACTTAAGTCCCCTGTTCACACAAGTGTGGCAATTTGCTGAGTTTTAATCCCCAGATCAAAATATAAAAATAGGCCCCCCAAAAGTCATTGGATTTCAGAATAAAATAAATTTTACTTATGAAGTATTCACCAAGAGAAACCAAAATAAGTAAGCTCAGGAAATTTTACACAGATGGATGTTCCTCCAACTCTTTTATTATCATCTCCTGCTACAGACTCCAAAGACAGCAGATAAAGTGAAGACAGCAGATAAAGTGGAGAAACAGCTACATTTACACCTACAAGAGGCACAACTATAACAAGTGCATTATTTCACCTAAGGAACACCTTCCAGTCTCACTTTATGATTTTCTTTCTTCCTTCTATCCTTCCTTTCTTTCTGATTTGAAAATATATTCTCAGGCATTTAAGGAAATGAACATGTTCCAGGTAATAAAGTAAGATGATTGAAGATCTATTGCTTTTGAAATTCCAGATCTTCCAGAAACTTTAGTTCATCAAAATCTACAGCATTGGACTTCTTTCAAACTCATTCCATTCTCTGAGAGTCCCTGATTTGCAAAAGAATTAACAGACAAAAGTCATAATCTCCAGGATTCTCTCATCATTAAAATGAAATAGGCATCGGTGTCAACAGAAGCGCTAACACCAGCATAATAGTTCAAAAACTCTTCTTGTGAAACCTGAGGGGGATAAAGGGCAAGGGAAAAAGAAGGAAATGGTGTCAAAACATGTGTGTCATTGTTTAGCAGTTTACGTTCTCCCTGAAATCTTTTCTACTGAGTTTGCTTTGCCACTGGACCTCAGGCAGGGTCAGGCGAGTCGGCGGGGGAGCCTGGCTTGACTTTCCCCTCTGACTCTGAGATGGGGCATTTGCAAGGGCCGCCAAAGACCTGCCTGCCCACTGGCCAGCTACAGTTTTCCCACAGCCATCATTTCTTGCAATAAGATAAAAATCTCTAGAGCTGTGCTATCCAATACAGTAGCCACTAGTCACACGTGGCTTTTTTAATTTAACTGAATTAAAATTAAACATAATAAAAAGTTCAGCTCCTCATTCACACTAGCCCCCTGTGGCTAGTGGCTGACATCTTGGAGAACACAATATAGGACATTGCCATCATCACAGAAAGTTCTATGTGACAGTGCTGCTGTAGAGCGTACTTTGTATCATGATACTTGTGGTTATCATTAATACTTTAGAGAAGTTTACAGCATAAATGAACAGATTAAAAGCCCTTTAGTGAAGGGGAGTCCAGACCAAACACAGAGGTAGGGATAAAACTAGAGAGGGGGGGAACCTCCCGGGATCCTTGGGCATCCAGGAGTACATGATGCCTGGGGTTCCATAGCACAGAGCAGGGGAGTAGCCATAGGAGAGGTGCTAAAGGCAAACTCACGCAACCGCTCAATTTGGCCAGGATATGTGTTAGTGTTTCATGCTTGGCCCTGTGCTTCCGATAACAGGCAATAGAGTTAAGAGCAGAGACACAAAGAGCAGTAATCAACCTCTAGGTTCCGTCTCTCTCCCCTCCCTCTTAACCTCCCCTGCTCCTTAACACCAGCCCAGAGAGTAATAAATTCCCCGTAGTCTTGGACACATCACTCAGAGGCCGAGCATTCTGGGAACTTGCTTGGCCCGTTAGGCAGTAGTCCAACCCTGCAGGAAAAGGAGTAATAACATCAAATTTTCAAACTCTCGTTCTTGGCTGTCAAAATAATGGTTTTCATGGATAATTACGTTTTGTTCTTTTAAAAGCACAAGAGAGTACAATCTGAGCAGGGCCTCATCATTTTCAAAGGAAGTTCATCACCTGTAACTGAAACATCACACAGGTACATTTTTAGATGATTCGAAAGCACCATCAGGGAAGTAAACTTTTAAAGAAGCAGGGTATGTAACATGTTAGTTAATAAGAAGAAATATATTTTGGAACCACTTTAAAATGGAAATAGAAAAGATAGATGAACTATTTTATTATAAGAGTAGTTAATGTTTTAAGCCTTAAAATTGCAGAAATCCTACTAGATCAGAATCATGTTAATGGCAAGGCACAGTCTGATAATGTGACAAAATGACAAGGCTGGTATTATAAATTAAACCATGTCTAACCTTGCAGCTCAAAAACTTCTCAATCTCTGGTTCCTAGAAATGATATCCTAACTATTGCCATTAAAGACAAGTTCTTGCTTTCAGTGCATACCTAGCTTACCATGCACAGTTTTTGAAACAAAATATTTAAACTTTTATGTCATAGATATCTAGTGAAATCTTCTTTATAAAACATTGTTTTTGAGCATAATTTCTATTCAATTTCTATTTGAGAATCCTATCAAGAGAGGATTTACATATAGAAACAGCTCACTATCTAGAAAATAGCTTGTTTTCCAGTTACGCAAATAAAGTCTTGTCAACTAACTGTTGGCCTGATATTGTTTTATAAGATATGTGGGAACCTTTTATGACTAGCATAATAATTATACTTGTATGCAAATAGATATCTCCAAGCAGCTGCAAAACATACACGAATATAAGTAGGCACAGCCTTTATAACCTTCTTTCCATTACTGATTTGCTTAACAGCCCCGCTTTTTTTAGTATAGACGGAACAAAAGTAAATTGTCACACAAACCCTACCTAAATGAGCTCAATTATTGGAGCCTAAATTAATGGTGATTTACTATATTCACTTTGCAGCTTCAAAGATAACCTGAAGTAAATGGGTGTTGAATGTCATTGCTAAATGAGATTTTAGGCATGACTAAGTATGAAATTTGTAGAATGGTATTTAGTTTCCCAGTTTCCTTGGAAACTAAAGGAATGATCTGGGTTTTCTGAGGTAATGCCTGACATTTGCTAATACCCTGCATTCGTGCCCCACTTTATCCCATCAAGGTGGAAGCACTCTGGCAGGAGCAAGCCACTCGGCCTCCATCATTTTCTCTCAACTGCAGGTCCACATCCTGTTCTAAGGCTCCCTTGGAGCACTGATTGTCTCCAGTTCTGCATGTGGCCTGAGCGTTCCTAGGAGACCAGCAACTCAAACCTTTCAAGTTTAAGATCAAGATGTTCCCAGGATCAAAACCAGTCCCTGAGCGCCAAGTGTTAAGACGAGTAAGGAAATAGGTGCCCAAGTCTTCAATGACAGGATTACAAACTACCATTACATCTTGAGATGTTCTCTCCCTGCTGCTATCTACCTTTCTGGTAGTGGTGAGGTCCAACCCCAGCTACTGGTTGGTTGCTCATATTTTCAAGGGGGTTCTCTCCTAAGGAGCCCCTTCCACTCCATTTAATGAGGGGAAATACTGGCTCTGGCGAAGCAGGTGTGAGAATGAAACAAAAAGCTCGTGCTGTTCTCAGAGAGGAAAAGCTGTTTCACCACAACCCCTCACCACACCAACTGAGATGGCAAAAAGGTCCCTTCTCACACAGTGTTGTTCTCAAAACCCCCGGCAATCACTTGTTTATGTTTCTTTCAACAGATTTTGCCCATCATCTGTTTTAGAACACATAATTTTAGGGGATTCATTTAGTAGGTTTTTTTTTATTACAACCAATAACTAGCTATCTCTATCAAGGTTTATGTCATTTTCATACAAGCAACTTGGAGGAGTAAAACTATGTTTAGAAATACGGCTTTCAAAGGATCAATTACACGAAAATAACATTATATAACAATCTATCAGACCCTCGGCACCTTTGTTTTCCCTTCAATCATAAGAATTTCTAAAATTTAAAACTTTGCTGCGTCTTTCAACAAGCCCTTCATTAAAAAGAACAGCCTATAATTTCCAGGAAAGCAAGTTTGCTGACTAATCTGAAAAACTGGAAGTTGTGAAGTTGTTTTTCACTCTGTGCCCCAAAGAGATACACGTAAATCCAAAAAGGTATGCTGCTCAGAGCGTGTTAGTAGAATTTCATGAGGAAAGAGTAGAAAGGCACCCACACACCATCCAAGAATACATCTGGTTAATTTAACCTCCACTTGATTAAACATCAGCAGAATAAATTGCATCTGTAGGGAGCCTGATGAGGGTTGAATCGTGACCTGCTTGTACTCTTGTGATTCAGTGAAGCAATCCATACCGGCCAAGAGAAGTGAAGGGCCAGTGACCTACCTCCAAGAATAGAAGGGTATTTTCCTTGACTGTCTACACCCATCAGATCCACTACATAGTTCTTCCACACACCACCATGTGAAGGGTCCCAACCGCCCTGATTCAGAAGCCAGATGAGACTCAGAGAGGGGAACTTCAGTGCCCACGCTTCCCTTCCTCTTTGATCTCTTAAAGACTGTGGGCAGTTAGATTGGCCCAAAAGCCAGTAGTTTTGTTTGCATTTATTCTAGCACATTGCTTATCCCCACAGCCTAGAAAAGAACATGGCACATGGCAGTGGCTCAATAAGTATTTTTTGATGGGATGTCTTTTCACCCTAAAACCATGATGTATGCAGCCTACTTGGAGGGGGCCCAGCTCTGCCTTAAAAGCTGCTATTACGGTATGAAACGTGACTCCATGCTTGCCACCAAACCACAAAGAACCATACATTGTCCTCCAGAGGGCCATCTGGGTCTGGAAAGAAATCCTATCAAGGTTTAAATGACTGAAAATCAGCCCCACAGACTGGCTGGAAGAATTCTGCCTCAGTCTACAATTCAGCTCATGCATCTTGGGTTTCTCATCTGCCCTCTAACTGGAATTCAGGCAGCATGTGCTCCAGCTCTTGACAGCGGCTGAGGCAGGGCTCCTCCATTCTTCCCCGGGTTTGCCTTGCCGGAGTTAGAAAGCCAGATTCAGTACCGATACTGGTAGCTTGTTCTGACCAATCCTGATTCTCAGAATTCTCATTGTTCCTGTTGCATGAAAAGCTGCCAATTTCATCCTCTTCTCTTTGGCTTATTTGTGTAATTTTCTATCTGGGGCCCGGGCCTAACAGTTGAAGCGCTCCCAAGGGTTCTTTTGGAGACACTTTTTGTGTTTTATCCTCTTACCTAAGTGGTCAGTTTATCTATTTTTTTTTTTTTAATTACAAAGGGAGTAATGTTTTAAATGTACAAGTTAAAAAATATATATGTACAGAGAAAAAATATCAGCAAATTTTTTTAATGACCCTTCTCTGTCCCTCCCACTGCTACCAGAAGGAATAGATTTAAATAATGAGTGAGTGCTGACTAGGCCAGAAATCACAGGTTAAGACCGAGAACAGGAGTGCAGTGATCCTTGACCATCAGGTTATTAGATCTGGTGTCTGGAGGGCGAGGGGGCTGTGATGGAATCCTTGCTGCAGTCCAGAACCTAACCTGCTAGAAGGGAGGTGACTTAGTGTGACCCAATACACCGTGAGGCATGGATTATCAGAAATCTGATAGCAGTGTCCTGTGCCCCAATTAGACAGGAAGCAAAGTGCTACTGGGGAAGACGAAGCTGATAGCTGCAATCTAGTCCTTCTTCAGAATCACATGCTAATTCTATGGCCCCAGTTAAGCAGAGGCATGAGTCATTCCCAGAATCAAAGACACAAATCATCTAGAGCAGCAGGCTTGAAACCCACCATGCCCAGATAACCGGGGGCCTCTCCTTAGTCACAATCTGCAAGGTGTAGGCTGCAGAAGACATGGATATTTTTCCTGTCCATTTCTTCATAGTTTCTTCTGGCTTTCTACATCATTCCTACATATTTCTTCATAATACTTGGCATCTTTTGGACTGCCACCATCTACATAAGCCTACATAATAAATCCAATGGAAAACCAGACTTGCGCCATTAATTTGAGAAACAAAAGCTAGCTTCCCATGATATGGGGATGCTCTCATCCTCAAGAAAAAGGTCTCTTTTCCAGCCTGTCACCAGGGGAACTGAGAGTGTAGCTTCTCAACAATAAACAAAGCAACGCGTCCTCTTTGTTGATTGCTTATCATTCTCATCTGGAAACGTCTGTTTTCACAATTCTTAAATCAATGTATATCCTGATCCCAACTTCCAAATCTGTGAAGTAAAAAGTAAACAAAGGAATTGATACAAAAAATGGCAAGCATGTTCCGACACTAAATCCAGAGCCACTTAAATACATAAGATCATAAAGGGAAAAATTACCCCAATCTATGTCCCCAAACCAGGGAATGAGTGCAGCCAGGGACAGAGTGACAAAAAGGACTGTCCCTGAGTAACAAGGTCATTCCCTCCAGCACCATAGCCAGAGGGTTAGTCACCGCGTTTTTTATCTCTGGCCCAGAAACAGAACACACAAAGAGAGAGCTGCAGTTTCAGTATCTACTTTCCAGCAGCAGGGGCTACCTTTGCTTAGAAGCCTTTCCTGGGGAGATGCTCACACATCAACAACATGAAGCCAAAGCTTAGACCTGGAGGAGAAGGCTTTGAGACACGAAGTGTCAGGATGGAACCCCTGCTTTGGAGTGCGCCTGTGATCCTAGTCTATGCCATGCCCCGCCTCCTTGTGCTGGTGGGAACTTCAGCGTGATGGGCCAACAGCAGGGAGGGGAGAGATGAATATTCCAGCAGACCACTGATATGATCTGCCCACTCACAGTTGAGATGTCCCACATAAATTCGGAGAGCACAGCCCAGCCTCAGAATTTAACCACAGAAACAGTCCTGGCTCTACTGCTCAAGGAAATGGTCTCCAGCCTCACACCAGCCTTGAAAATGACCCAAAAAAGTCATTTTAAATCTATCCGCCAAACAGAGGCTTCCCGAAACCACAGCCAGAGAAACTCAACATTCAGTTATAGAAATAGAGGCCAACGTGAGGTCTCCTTCTGGTCCCCAGATTGGGACTGAGGCACGTGAAGATTTACAGTCATTCATAAAAATAGGTGAATTCTTCCACCTAGAAATGGACCATCTAATAGGATATAGAGAAACACTCTGGGTGCATGGGGGGGATAATACTTAGACTTTTATTAATGGCCAAGGAAGAAATTTAATGTTTATTAGACACCTGAATATATCAGCCTGGCTCTAGGAGATTTTCGGACCTTGTTTTAACTAATTCCTGTTTTAGAGCTAAAGAAGCAGCCTCAGAGAAGTCACAGTTAAATACTTAGTGTCTTCATTTCTGCCCTAGAAAATGCAGTGTATGTGAGCACGGAAGAAACCCTGGAGTGAACGTGAACTCAGCTATGATCCTGGTTTTGAGATGATGTTTAATCATTTGGAGCCACATGGCAGCACTCAAATCCCTGGTCCCCAGGTCATACATTTAGTGCTTCCAGGCAGTTCTCATCATGACGATGAAATACACATCGGTGTCAATGGAAGCGCTCACCCCGGCATAGTAGTTCATAAACTCCTCGGGGGTCACCTGCAGCGGAAAAGTTAGAAACGAAAACAAAACTTTGCTTCTCACCATTTCAGTGGAGGCCCATCTCCAGGACCTGTAAATGGGAGGGAAATTTCAGTCAAGGAGGCTTTTTAGGGACACAGCTGAGGAACAGATCTAGAATAAGAGAAAAAATGAGGTTGAGGATGGAGCGAGGGGGTGGCCGAGGGGAGAGAGGGGAAGAAAGTCTTGAAAATTTCCAAACCAACCTAAATGGAAAGTGAGATACAGGTCTCGTCTTCCTTTAAGAGCAGAAGCCCATCTGTTCAGGTAAGCAAGAGTGAAACTCAGAATAAGAAACAAGTTTTCTTTAACCACAGTGAATACCGTCTTTCTGTGACACGTCAGAAACATCACCTCATGTCCTTGTGTCAAGACAAGAAATGTTTTACCTTTCAAAAAATGGAGCTCGGTCTTATGGGTAAGAAAACAGATTTCTTGTTAAACACTCCTTGGCTTCATGCTTTTTTTAAGATACATATTACTCATTCTAGGCACAGAGGAAGTTAAAAAGATACCCCCTGCTCCATGTCCCCTTGGGTTCTCTCTTCTCCCATGCCTGTTTCAACTAATACTTTTATCTGTGCTAGGATTTTACTTTCCTTTCCTTTCGGAAAAAAGAAAAAACTGTTACCAATTTATTCTTTAATAGGTGGATGTGAAACGTACACTCTAATTCAACCATATTGGCTGACACAATTGGTTGATTGAGGGAAATAATTGTCCTCTGGTTTGATCTCTATAACCAGTGAATTTAGCCCCCAGTATAGACTTGCTTATATGAGAGAATGCAGACACAATAATGATGGCTGTTTTGGAAATTTATTGTTTTTCTAGCTAGCCCTCAAATTTCAGTGTCGTGAGGGATTGAAAACGTCACAAAAAGTGAAATCCGTAAACAATTCAAAACCCCTTTCTGGTCCATAACAGCAAACTCCTCTCCCACCAAGTCTTTGGGAACGTAGCTATCTCTTCCAAGAATCACATGAGCTGAATGACCCACTTACTTTTTTTGCTGAAATTATAAGTGAACAGAGAAAAAAGTCTCAGGATCCACAGTTCTCTCCCTGTACTGACCTCTTCCCCCTGCCTGTCCCCCCAAAATAGCAAAAAGTAGTAGGAAGAAAGGCGTTGAATGGAGCTACTAATTGAGCTGCGCTTATCAGTGTCTGGAAGTAGAACTAAATAATATATGTACATAGCTTTGGTAAAAATTAGAATACCATTAATGTCTCTTTTCTTGCATTTCTTTATTTCTGTCCTCCTTTGCATTCCCCAGTTATCCAACCTTAAGCTCCATCTGGAGTTCCTTTATACTGACGGTTCCTTGTGCATTTAAAATGATTCAACATGGAAAAGTGTGAATCGCATATCACTTTTCAGAAACATTTTCATTATGTCTATTAAATGGAATATCCCCGTAAAGTCCTCGGCACAATGGCTGGGAGACAGTAAGTACTCAATAAATATTCCTTAGATTCATAATTATGCTAAATGAGGTTCCTGGGCATAATATATGTAGTCATTAAATCAGGCACTTCTGAATCTTTTAGAGGCAAGGATCTCAAATACAAATGTGAATAAGAGTTAAAACTGTAAGTCCTTGAGCTTCATCCGTTCCCCCCCCACGCCCAGCCAAAAAAATCAGATTCTGCAGTTCTTCAGGGCAGCCAGCAACCTGCATTATGAATCCATTCCCCAGATGGTGAGTGTACACAGAGCTGGGGATTTATGCAGGGTCTGTGAAATTCAGGTGACATCAAATGCTGTAACTGCTAAAACCCCAGTAACCCTTACGAGTATTTGAGAACCTAATGTGGCTTGTGAAGATAAATGTCAAAAGAAATGGGGTGGGAGCTTTAAATCAGCTGAATCACAACAACTGGCTACTTTGACTTGGGTTAGAGAAAAGGGCAGCTGAGGTTTCCCCAGCAACGAGGAGGAACCACCTGCAGAAAAGAGGTAAATACACCCTGGGATCCCATGTAGAGTTGGGCTAATTTGGGGAAATGGCAGTTGACTATTTTTCCACCACCATCTCAGAGATCAAAGGCCAGCCATATGGGAAGAAAACATACGGTTCTGCTGTTTCTGTCCCTATGCATTTGGCTGCCCGACAGAATCTAGGCTCCTTTTTTATCCACTTCTGCAATCACTTCAGGCTAAAATGGAGGGTATTTCTCTGTCCCTGGCAGGAAAATGTCAGCAGAAAGGACAGAAAGATCTCCTTCCTACCCTCTTCTCCCCTCACTCATAGGACTCACCACGAAGTTTCACGGGAAAAAAAACAATTGGGGGAAATTCCCTTCAGGATGAGAAGGCTTGTTTCTTTCTACCATCTCTGCTTCCCGCTCACTTCCCACTAATCCTTCCTGTGTGGCCAAGGGGTCAGGAGTAACCCTCCCCAGGGTTCTGCTGCCTCAGCCGCGCAGGGAACTCCCTTCCCCATAACCATAACCTTCAGGACACCTCAGGGCAGAACTGATCTTGGGTTAAAAATCCCATTTCTGGCTGTTGATAAAAGACAGAGGACATTTCCATCTGAGCCTAGACACAGTTATGGAGATATAATTCCTTACCCTACCAAGTGACACATCTGTAACTTGAAGACACCAGTTATTGGAGATGCGTGGTTTTGAATGCGTCTTTTGTCCTTAAGTTCACTGGAGTTTAGAAATGCGAGTTCATCTCAAAGCCCACCAAAGATTAAATCAAAGTGAATTCTGTTATCTGGCATTCCCTTTACTGAACGCTTCCCTGAAATGGCATTTCCATGCAGCAAAGTGTGATGACAAATGATGCTCATAAGGGTGTATGAAAAAGGCATGCAGCATCCTGAAATGCTCTGTGAATCATGTTCTCCAAAATTGAATTATGGTCTCATTTTGAAGTTAAATATATGTTATTATCATCAAATTCACTGGAATTAGGCTAGCTGTGTATGGTAAATACGGCAACCATGAAATAGAACATTTAACCAAAATACCACAGTCTTCAGATGATGGGTATTTAGCTGTATGTGACTCCCCTACCAATATATGTGCACGCACACACGCACACACACACACATTTTTACTACTTTTGTTCTCAGCTTTCTAGATGGTCACCAAGGAAACATTTTACTTCTATTTATAAAAAATATGGTATAAGTATTTTTAAGGTTTTGGGCCTGTTTCCCACTTACAATTACAGATCGGATAGAAGAAATTTCACTAGATTAAGCTCTTTCACTCACCACTCCATCTTTGTCATAGGGTGAGTCAAAGTTATCCAGAAATTTCTGGAACACTTGCTCCTCCGTCCATTCTCCGTTTTGGTACTTCGGGTGCTGTTTTGCACTGTACACCTCACGAAGATCTTCGATTGTTATCACACCATCTCCAGTCTTGTCTAACTTTCTAAAAGCTTGCATAATTACCTCTTTTCTGGCTCTGGACATTGGAGGCTAGATACATAGAAGAAAAACACATACACAGACATACACAAGCAGATGAGCTTTTCCTGTATCATCTGTGATGAAACATCTTATTCCTCTCAGTGATGGGCAATTGTTTGTGTGCCATTAAATGATGTGCATTACGACTGCTCCAAAAGATCCCTAAGCCTGTACTCATTCTCCTGCCAGTCTTCTCCATGGTGTGCTAACAACTTTTGAAAACCAAGCCTCACAATAGCCAACCCAAACCATTCGAAAGCCAAACCCAGTAGATACGGTGATTCATGGGACCACTTACTCTTAATGCGAGAAGAAATTCATTAAAGTCTATTGTTCCATTTCCATCTTTATCAAACCTCCGGAAAAGCTCTTCTGCCTCTTCCTTTTCCATGACCACAGCATAATCATTTAACCCTTTCACAAATTCTTTGAAATCAAGGGTTCTATTGTTACTGTCATCCATAATTCGAAACACTCTGAAGGTAATACACACATACAAAAAAAGAAGAAAAAACACGAAGAACAAGGTGTAAGGATAAAGATTTCAAAAGAAAACCACTCTCAAGGTTTTTCTGAGGTAAAATACGAGTCTTAGATTCTCCTCTGTACCCTCCTCCCAAATTTGGTGAGCCTCTTCCCAGTCTCTCGGAAAAGAAAACAAACCTTTAAAAATATTCTGGGGCTTCCCTGGTGGCGCAGTGGTTGGGAATCTGCCTGCCAATGCAGGGGACACAGGTTTGAGCCCTGGTCTGGGAGGATCCCACATGCTGCGGAGCAACTAGGCCCATGAGCCACAACTACTGAGCCTGCGCGTCTGGAGCCTGTGCTCCGCAACAAGAGAGGCCGCGATAGTGAGAGGCAAGCGCACCGCGATGAAAAGTGGCCCCCGCTCACCGCAACTAGAGAAAGCCCTCGCACAGAAACAAAGACCCAACACAGCCAAAAATAAATATAAATAAGTAAATAAATAAAAATTTTTTAAAAAAATATTCTGTATGATTCTAATTATATGACATTCTGAAAAAGGCAAAACTATAAAGGTGGTAAAAAAGATGAAGGGAAGGGGAGAAAGATTAGGTGAAGCACAGGGGATTTTGAGGGCAGTGAAACTACTCTGTATGATACTATAATGGGAGATACAGAACTTGCATTTGCTAAAGCCCATAGAACCTCACAGTACAAAGAGTGCACTTTAATGTGTACATTGAAATTAGTTAGGAAGTCAGGGGATCCCAGGAAGGAATTCAGACCGTGACAAGAGAATCTAACTGTTGTATAAAAGTTTGAGGCAATCTCACTGAAGGGGGATGGGGAGATGAAGATGCCGACTTAAGTAACTCTGGAAACGAGTAGAGTTTGTAAGACTAAAGACAGAAAGAACTGCACATAAGCTCTGTACTCTAGTTGATAAAGATATTTCCTGTGGAGATACGAGTTAACAATTATCATATTGCTATACGGGTACCCTAGCACTGAACAGTTAAATGAATGGCTGGTGGATGGTGGGAGCCAGGCTTCTAGCTGTTGGAATGGGGATTTATAGATAAGCTAGGGCAGTAAGCTAGAAGGATCTGATCCATGTGGTAGAGGATTGAGTTGGAGACATCAGTATGAACTCATGTTATAAACATAGATGATTAATATATAATGTATACATGATTACATACATATATACATATACATACACCCACGGGTTAGTATAAACATATATTTCCTTGTTCTAGCTAAGAGGACCTAGAAGTAACAACCCAGTAAGAACCAGCACATCTAGAGCCTAGATCTTGGTTTCTAATACAGTTCTCCAGTAAAAGTATCTGACTTTCTTGGAGAAATCTCTGATTCTAGAATTGGGGCAGGAAATATGCAAGATGAGACTGGAGTATGTTATACCAGAAAGTAAGGGGGAAAAACCCTACACTGATGGGGATACCTCAAAGGGACACAGAAGCCAACTGAAGAGCTCGCAAGGCCAAAACTGGAACAATTTGAGCAATAAGTGTTCAATTATAACCCAAAGTATAAAATAAATATCCATGAGTTAATATTGGTTTAAGTAAATGATTGAATAAATAAATGTGAGAGGAGAGAAGTTTCTCCTGCAGAAGAATTTCAAATAAATCATGCTCATTCTCTGTCCTGAAGGAGGAAAGCCGACTCCCCACACCCTAAGTAGGACTCTGCATAGAGACTTCCCTTTAAAGAGTCCACCATGGAAAGGCAGCGGGGAGAGTAACTCCACATTGGAGAAGCCAGCCAGGCACTGTCTCAGCCAGGTGACCAAGGTCAACATCAGTAGTGATAAATCATGTTGATAGTACGCATGCATCCATCATTTGACATGATGAAAATGGCACTTTACTTCTGTGGTCCCTAAAGAAACAAAATTCCAGTCTAATAATAAGAAAAAAAGGGGGAAGGGGCAGCCAACCCTTGAGCTGAGGAGAAATTTAGGGGAGGGCAAGGCCAGTAAAGGCGAGGTGGGAGAGGGCACATTCAAGCAAACGGCCAAGGATAAGACGGTGTCTGTTCACGACAAACTGGTTCACGGTGGGAGGGTTGGTAGGGGTGTGGGGTGGAGACGGCATAGATGGCAGGAGGCATTCAATTGAATGGGCCAGGAAGTGGATGAGAGGGTGGTGGTCATGAAGGGTTTGCACCGAGGACAAGAATGTGGTCCCAGGATGAAAGAGGTAGAAGGCAGAGTGATGCAATGTTAAAGGGAAGTGGTCTGGTCTTCCAGTTGGACGGTGACAGCCTGGCTACAGCCTGGGCTTCTGACAGAACTCAGCTTGGTCTGAGATTTGGGGGACTGTGGAGAGTGACATTCCAGTGCTCAGTACCCTGCTGGAAGTGAAGCCTGCCACGGCCTCCAGATGGGAGGTTGGAGGCCCCTGGCGTGGCACCCTGCATTTCCCTAACATATAACTCTCCCACCAGGAGGATTCCCATTTCTGTGGCTCTCAGTGTCCTGAGTCTAAGTCCTCCATGAGCCCTGGGGAAGCCTTGTTCACCCATGAATCCCCCAAGATGTCACAATGCCTGGCGCATGGCAGGCACTGGATTTAGTCTGTTGGAAAGAGATAACGCTCAGGACCTGCCCTCGGGAGGCTTACAATCTCTTTCCACTCGGGTTTCTCAGTCCTGAGGACTACTCCCACTCTCAGAGGGCCGGGAACAGGAGCTGTTCTCCTATGGAGCTGGGGGAATCCCATGGGCAGCGAGCTGTTGATTATCTGACAGGCAATTCCGAAGCCCCTGGAAGTGATGGAGACACCACTGCTGCAAGAGGAACTCCAAAACCTGCAACTGCATCTAAATCAGTATTCCTTCCTCCCTCTTCTAATTTGGCCCCTAATTTAAGATTAGAGAACTTTCCATTTTTATTCACACCAAACCTCTGACCCTAAGCTCAGTGAACACTTTTATAGCATATCCATTTCCTTTTCTGGGCATACAGAAGGCATTTCTCAGCCTCTCCTGAACCCTGCTGGGATTTTGGGGTTAGTAGATGCAAACTCTTACATTTAGAATGGATAAACAACAAGGTCCTAGTGTATAACATAGAGAACTATTTCCAATCTCCTGGGATAATTCGGCCCCTACTGTCACAGCTTTAGGGAGTGTTTCTCTCATTGCCCTGCTAGGTGTCTCTAATACCTAGACACACTTCCACCTTCACCTCGAGTTGTCCCAGTAGCTGCACTTAAGAACCAAAAAATTGTCACGGGGGACCTCAGAGATCAGTGCTTCCAAACTCTGCATTTTACAAACAAGGAGCTGAGAACCCAGGAGGAAGTGAGTGAGTGCCCCCCGAGGTCACACAGCCAGAATTCGCCTCATCTGGCTGCACCCTGCTTTCCTCCTCCATCTTCCCACCACCCACAGCCCAGGTCCTACCTGCCAAGTCCTTTGATGCCCGCGGAGCCCCTGGCTAGGCACTGCAGGCGGAGCTTTTCGATGGGGTCAGTGGCTGTGGTGAGCTTCTTCTTGGCCTGGATCGCCATCTCTCGGTCGTGGCGTGCCGTCCCCGCCATCTGAGAGGGAATCCATTCGAGTCAGCAGGGCTCAGGCCTCCTCGCCTGCCTCTGACAGGGCAGGGTGACCACAGCCTCGCTGAGAAGGAAATTCACAGCACGCTCTCTCATCCACTTCACGAGAACCTTCTCAAACCTCCTAGAGTTTCCAATTTTCAGCTACACCAACTATGTCCTGTCATATTTATTACTTGCTTATCTAGTCCTGACAACCTCTGATCTCTGGCCTGGACAATAGTTTTAAATATACAGCCATCCCCGATACGCTTTCATCTTTCAGAAGCACTCCTCCCACCATAAAAAATAAGTCTCATTTCACTAAACTCTTTTTGAGCCAATCTTACATGCTTTATTCTTTTATTTAGAATTTTCCATATTCCCTTTGACTCCAGATTTAATATTCTCCTTTTTGGTCTAAAGATTCATTTTTGTTGCTTCTGCCTTCACTGAGATTCTCAGTATTGGGCCTTGATGATTCCTACCAGTAATTAGTATGTTTTCTTGTATTAATTTGTTAGTGTCCATTAACACCTAACTAGGTTCTCAGGAAAGAAAAAAGGTAAGTAGACTCTCTCTCCTGAAGAACAGATATATCATTTTCTACAGTTTGGCTTTTGTGGTTTAAATATTCAGAAATAAGAGAGAGGATAGATGCGGGGAAGCAGCACCCCTTGCGAGGTCTCTGAGCAACGTAACGAACTGTACTGACCCTGCAGCCGGGCTGGGGCTCTGAGAACACACACAACGGTGGAAAAGCCGCACGCTGGGAGATCCTGGAGGCCCGGGATCTAGGCCTGACGGCAACGCACTCCTGGTGAGGTCGGAACAAATCTCAGGGCCTCCAATTCCTCCTCCTCTGTTAAATGAAAGGATTGGATTAAATGACCTTGAAATTCCAGCTCTGCTCCAGAAACACTTATCTTCTTATGAGCCCACTGACCCAGTAAATGGGGGATTCTAGAAATTTCTTTTTTAGGGTGAGTTGTGAATGAAAGGAGCAAGAGAGCTTGATGGATGTGCAAAAAAACAGCATTCAGGGTGCAGGAAGAACTGGTGTTAGAAGGCTTCTGCCACTGACTCCGAGGCCCCCCTCTCCCCCCAGCCCCCCACGTGCTGGCACTTCATCCATCAGCGATGGCAGCCCTCACGCCCTCGAAGGCTGCTCCCTCTGATACAACCCATAAGGTCTCCCCACAAAGTTCTCGTTATTTAACTTTAGAGAGAGGGAATCTCAGACTGAAAGCCGAGGCCAGAGCAGATGATTCGGGGAAGCACATTTCCGACCTCCTTGCCCTTCACAGGGATGAAAAGGGGAGCGACTCTTCTC
The DNA here is from genome assembly GCF_028021215.1 of Eschrichtius robustus. NCBI lineage: Eukaryota > Metazoa > Chordata > Mammalia > Artiodactyla > Eschrichtiidae > Eschrichtius > Eschrichtius robustus. Next base: position 29,473,427 of record NC_090825.1, read on the forward strand.
AGTTCTCTCGGACGCCGGGCCGAGAGAAGGCCTTTGCCTGTCGAGGCCCCAGCGCTTTGCTCCACATCGGGAAGAAACTGCTCCGCCTGAAGTTATGTGAACCCTTCTTTGCTTCCTCCAGCCCTGAAAGCAGAGGTTCCCGGAATTCCAGAGATCGGTTGCCTTTCCGGCAGCATTAACTTTCTTAAGCCTGAGTTTGCCTGTTACTGCTTTGTCACCTGATCTCAAGGTGACAATTCCCAGGGCTTGTCCCCAGCTTCCAGCCCTGACTCCACCCCACAGAATCCCTCAGCTGCACCCAGAATCCTGTGCTCAGGATTCACGCGCGAGGCCATCGGTTCGCTGTCCGGCTGTCTTCCACCCCCTCCCTCGTGGTCCTGGCCTGAGGCATCCCTGGTCCTGACCCTCTTTGGCAACCAGCCCCGGCCCTCCCCTCCCACTGTAAGAGCAGCAACTAGGGACGCAGCCCTCACGTGCCCTCCTCACCCTCTAAATCCACCGGGGACCTTGTGTCTTTCCTGCCCCTCCCCTTCACTCAGCGCCACTCGCTCACTCGTTGTCCCAGCCGCTCTCCTCCGCATCCTCGTTTCCGCTGCCTCTCCCCTGCCTTTCCCACCCTCCTCTACCTGCCCTGATTTCCCACACCAGCCACAGCAGCAGAAAGGGAGTGGAGAGAGTGGAAGAAAGTGAGGTCTGGCTCCCGGATCCGAGAGACAGGGCCAGAGAAAGAAGCCCTGTGGAGCCCTCTTTGAAAGCCTTCAGGATAATGTTAACAACTTCAACCACTAACATTTGTCTGCTCCCACTGTGTAGTAAGCACACATCCAATCCTCACAAAAACCCTCTGAGCTGAATTGAAAACAGGGACTTTAACAAATGCACATACACCCCTGTTCAGAGCAGCACTATTCACAAGAGCCAAAGGGTGGAAACAACACAAATGTCCATCCGTGGACAAATGGTTGAACAGAATGCAGTGTGTCCCCACAGAGAAATATTATTCAGCCACGAAAAGGAAGTACTGATAGTGGATGAACCTCAAAAACGTGATGCTCAGTGAAAGAAGCCAGACATAAAATGTCACATATTGTACTATTCCACTAAGTCCCCTACATCCGAACAAGTTCTGTTCCAAGAGCGCTTCGTAAGTCCAATTTGTTCATAAGTCCAACAAAGTTAGCCTAGGTACCCAACTAGCAGTACTATAGTTAGTACTGCACTGTATACTAGTTAGTACTATTGGCTATATAGTACTGCACTGTAATAGGTTTACACAAATAATCCATACATAAAAAACAGACACTAAAAATAAAGAAAACATTTTTAGTCTTACAGTACAGTACCTTGAAAAGTACCGTAGTACATACAACGGCTGGCATACAGGGGCTGGCATGCACGTTCACATCTTTGAAAGTTCGCAACTTGAAGGTTCGTATGTAGGGGACTTACTGTATATGAACTATCCAGAAGAGGCAAATTCAGAGACAGGACACACATGGGTTGTTGCCAAGGCCTAGGAGGAGGGGGCAATGGGGAGTGACTGTGTAACGGGAACAGGCTTTCCTTTTGGAGTGATGACACGATACAGCTGGTGGTTGCACAACAGAATGATTGAACGGTACACTTTTTAACGGCTGATTTCATCATATGTGAATTTCATCTCAATTTTTAAAAACCCTATGAGCTAATTACTCCTATGATTCATATTTCACAGATAAAGAAATTGACAAGCACAAAAATCAGGCGACTTGCCCAGGTCCCACGGTCAGTGTGGCTCACAGAAATTCACACACCATTAGGACTGTAGGACCCTGAAAGGTCATCGAGTGCCACCCCTGCCTCTGGCGACTTGAAAACTAGGGCTTGTGTTGGTCAAGGAACTTGCCCCAAAATCCTGGCCAACAATGAAACTCGGGGTTTCAGACCAAGCAGGGCTCTTTGTACTCCACCGCCTTTGAGAAATACTACAAAAGCATCTCAAAGCACAATGTGATGGCACCCACGCAGAGGAGAGCAGGGTGGAGTCCTGGAAAACATCCCCCCTGATCCACCTCTGCAGCCGACCCTACCCAGTGACCATGCAGCAGTTACCTCTGGAGTCTAATCTGATATATCCAGAAAAAAATTACTTTCTCTCCTGCCACCCAGCCTATCATGGTACTTGAAATGCCCATGTTAACTACGCTTTTTAATCATTTAATAACCCAGTTCATCAACAAATAGCTAATATTTATCATGTGATATTTTCAAGGCACCAGTTGGAGCAGATTACTCCAAGGAGCAGGCCCTTGAATGAATAGCTTAGAACCGTAAACTTGAGTACTTAAGTCCCCTAGTTAAGCAAGGCAGGAAACATAAAGTTTGCTAAGAACTGGGGGCTTTGGAAGAAGGAAGGATGGGGTAGGGTTTTGGTGAAGAAAGGCCATAGTCAGAGTTTCTGAAGTTTGCATGAGGGCACCAGGGCAAGAGCCTGTTCCCAAACGTATGTCACCGGCATCACAGCACTGAACAAGCGTCCCTGATTCCAGAAGACCCTCTCTGAGCACGGAGGAACCCGCGTGGTGACATCAGAGCCCATCCAGGCGGGCCTGCGCCAGGCAGGAAAGAGGCTGCCCTCCGATGAACGTGGCCGCAGCGCCGCCTAGTGTTCGCACCGCGTCTGCGCAGGTCCCCGGATCAGGCGCCAGTTCGGTCCATTCCTTCAACAGACGTCTAATAAGTGCGGGGCACTGTGCTAGGAGTGGGGGGAAGAGGGAGAAAGACAGACAGCGCTTACAGCAATCCCACAGCTGAGCCGCGGCAGCTCAGGAGAGGCGGCTAAGCAGCTTTCTCAAGATTTGTCGGAGGAAGAGCTGATGTCTAACCTTTATTCCTAAAGGAGGGTGGAGGTCATCCGGGTGAGGGTCGCGGGGATAGGAGAAGGGAGAGCACTATTTCCCAAGTGCTAAGGCCAAAGTGAGAGAGAAAGGAGTGTAACTAGAGAAACGCAAGTATTTTAGTCTGACTGAAGAATAGGGGTGTATGTAGGGGCGGGGGTGAGATAGAGCCGTGGAGGCTGGGAGGGAATTTGGAAACTGGAAATTTGGAGACACGTGAAACTGGGCAGGTCAGCAGGCGTCAGATCCCCAAGATCCTGAGACACCATGGTAGCGAGTCTGGATTCTGTACTGAGGGCAGCAGGAGACCACAAAGGGTTTCAAGTGAGAGGGCGACAGTTTGTACTGTAAAAGACCCCTCTGGATAAAGTGTGGGAAATGAACAGGAGGGTGGGACAGGCTGACCAGTGGGAGGTGAAACCACGCTCGTGACAACCAGGTGAGAGGTCATGCTGCCTGGAAGGAGGTATTGGCGGTGGGGACAGAGAAGATAAAGAGATCCGAGATGGAGAGTACCTGCCCGGGCAGCGAAGGGAGAGAGGTCCCAGGGGTCCACCCAGAGCTCTTGCTTACCGCTCCCCAGACCCACCCCCGTGGGGCAGAGACCTGGAGATTTGGGGGCACAGGCTGAGTGGAGCCGCCAGCAGGAAAGTCACAGGAGACTTTGCGGCAATGGTCACCAGGCCTCCTTGCGTTAAGGCTCCGGGTTAAGGCTCCGTCATCCCGCTGTCCTGGCGCGCAGCTGCCTGCCGCTGCCAAAACTCTCTGCCTGGTTTTCGAGAATCGTGTGGAATGGGTTATGGAAAGCTGAACATGCATGGAGGTCTGTCTGTTCATGATTCTTGGCCAGGTTCATGGAACTTCTCTTGCTGAATTCAGAGAAAAATTTGAGCGGAATCTTTGGGGAAGAGAGAAACTCTCAAGCCCCAGGCAGCACTTTTTTGGGTTGTCTTTGGTGACCTCTAGTGGTAATACGCTGAGTTACATCCTCCCTCCCTCTCTCCTTCCCTCCTCTCTCTCTCCCCCTCCCTCCCTCTTTCCCTCCCATCCCCTCTCCCCCTCTCATGCTGGATCGAGTGTACAACCAACAACCAGCAACACAGAGGTGGATCTTAGTTACAACAGAACATGTTTGAAGGCAATGATTGAGAAAATTAAACCATCTCTACTGACTCCAATCCATTCAATAAACTGGTTATTACTATGTGGTAGATGGCAAAAAACAAACAAACAAAGTGGCTCCTCAGGACGTTTCCCCTTAGAAAGTGCCTCTCTGGAATAAATATTAGATCCCAGTGCTCAGAGTAGCCTGAGACTGAAATGAAAGATTTAGACGGTTTGAAGAGAGACGTGGTTTCTGCACTGGAGACTGGGAAACCCCAGGAAAAGTGTAATGACGGGTGTGTGTCCATGTTGTTGACATTGTGAGAGTTCCCTCATTGAACCCAGCTGAACTGTATTCAACTAAAGAGACCCTTAGCCCCTCTGGCTATGCGAGGGACTGTGCTAATTCTTCAGGTGATATTATAGAGCTGTGGTCCCAAATCGGTATGATCTTGCCTGCTAGGGGACATTTGACAATGTTTGGAGACATTTTTGGTTGTCACAACAGGGGTGAGGGACGCTACTGGCATCTAGTGGGTAGAGGCCAGAGATGCTGCTAAACATGTGAGGAGAGCCCTTGACAATGAAGAATTCTCCAGTCCAAAATGTCAGTCACGCTCAGGTGAAGCCCTGCTGTAGAGAAAGACCTGGGCCCAGCAGGGGTGCTGAGACCACCATGGAAAAATAAAGATGCCCACCCTCCACCCCAAACACAGCAAATTGGCATCTCTCGGTGTGAGTGCTGGGGGTCTGCATTTTCACGTTTCCAGATGGTCTTCACTAACGCACACCAAAGCCTGAAAATCTCAGCTGTAACAGACACCAAGTCACCCTCGAGTGGCAGTAGCAAGACCTTGAGGGGAAAGGCTAGAGGGAAGGTTATAACATAGCACAGGGTAAGAAGCAGGCATGAACAGAGGACAGATAATGACCATTATAACCGGGCCAGGGACCAAGCCCTTGCTCGATGCTTTGCACTCATCAGCACGCCAACTCACATGGAGGGTCTTATTGAATAGAAGTCCCTTGCCTGAAAATGTACCATGAGGCAGTGGCAGAGTCAAGACTGATCTCCACTTCTGTCAAAGCCACCGTGTTCAACAGCTACGGCAAGGTGCTGAGAAATTGCTTTGGGAATTCAGAGAAGGACTACGAAATGAGATGAAGAAGAGACAAGGCTTCAAGGAAGAGATTCCTTGGAGAGCTGAAAGGATTTCATGGCAGAGGAGGGCAGGGGACAGCAGTGCAGAGCAAAGCAGGGCACCCACGGGTCCTAAACAGAACCCCTCTGTCTCACCTCGGGGTCCTTGCTTGTAAGGCTCAGTGTAAATTCCTTCTGGTAGAGATGAACAATTTCACTTAGTCCTTTCCTTTTAGAGCTGTAGTGTTTATTTGATTGTTTGCTTGTTTTAAGAAAGTGATGTGTGAGGTGGTTTTTTTCCCCACAAATTATTTTTAAAATTATTTCTGCAATGTATGAGTATATGAAACATCTGCTTTTTGTTTGGATTGCCAACCTCTGCGTAAGATTTAAAATATGACAGTATTTAATCTCTCCTTTAATGATGTAAGTACACTGTGGAGATAAGATGTCATTGAAGTCTGGCATCTTACCAAATTTTCTCTGCACAGAAATACATTTTCTCAAGATGTTTGAAACTCATGTTTCGGTTGTCGTCTATATGCAGGTTTCCCTAGAGCCCATGTCTGATAAATCATAGTCTTTTATTCTTTCTTCCAACCTTTGGAATGTGAATTAATTCCTTATTTAATGTTTATGATATGGCACAAGTTAAGAATAATATTTCATAAATATTATTGTTATAAAGTGTTTAACATCTTCTTGAAATCTCATTTTATAATCATCCAACCAGGATTGAGATTAGGGCTAGGTAAGGTACATGGCTGGGGCACAATGCTTAAGGAGGCCCTCAAATCTCAGGATTGTACAGACATCAACCTTGTACTCGCTCAAGGCTGAGAGTGAGTGTCTCCTTAAATATTTTGCCCCAGGGACCTACCTTGCCTCACCCTAGTTCTGGTCTTGAATTCAACATATATTTAATATTTATTGAACATCTATTGTGTGCCACACAACACACAACAGCAATGAGTGAGACAACCAAGGTCCCTTCCAGGAGTTCACATTCCTCAGGGTAGTTTTAGCTTTGTTGAATTTGAATTACAGTTGATTTTCCAGAATTGCCAACTGGCTGATTCCAATCTTTTTTCTCTGCTATATTCCACTTTCAGTTGGGTGGCCATGTCTCTCTGGCCAAAGAGACTTAACTGAAAGTGCTGAGGGCTCTGGGAGAGCTCTCCCATCTCTTTTGCCTCTTCCTGCCTTAAACAAGAATGTGACGCCAGGAGCTGTGACAGGCTTTCTGCAATTGTGAGGAAAGGGCCAAGGGAATCACAGAGGTATCAACTTACAGCCCTAACATCACTGAACTACTGAACGGATATAACCAACTACCTGACTCCACACTCCTGTCATGTGAGAAACATAAGCCCTTATTTGCTTAATACATTGTTGGTCAGGTCCTCTGTTACTTGCAGCCGAAAGTACTCCTAACTGGTATAACTGGCAAAAGCTTATTCCTGCAGGGTTTGGGTTGACCCTAGATCTCTACCTTTACCTGGGTAAAATAACTAGCAATCCAGTGTGAGGAGAGCCTCAGCTTCCCCTGAGAACTGGGAGAAAAGGTAAAGGAAAATTCTTCTCTCAGGAGAATTTCATCAACATTTAGCAACCTCTGCTGCATTTTGGGCTATGAAAGAGAGTGGGAAAAACTGCTTAGCATGATATTCAAGGACCCATGTAACTAACACAATGTGATACAAGCCCAGGTTAGATAAACACAGAGGCGCCAGGGTTAAGGGGTCCTTGTCATAATGAGCATCCCCTGGGAATACCTGGAGGTAGAAGCTGTCTTAACAGCACTCTCCTTGCTGTCTCTTTCTCCATCTCGCTCTTTCCCTCTGCTCTGCCTTGAGTCTCTGGGGTTTTTACCAGGAAATTACTTGCAATCTATTCTGAGTCAGGCAGCCTGCCAGATCTTAAAGAAGCAGAGTAAGAATATATCTAAACTACACAAAGGTAAGCAAAGCTTTGGCTGGATTTGTGTACAAAATGCAAATAAATAAATAAACAAACAAACAAATAAATAAACTTTTCTTCCAAAGTCCCTAGTTTCTATGATTACACTTTTAGAACCAACCATGTAACTTCCAAATATCCCATTTTTCAGGTGCCATGAGGTCTTGACCTCAGTGATTTCGAGCCCACTACAAAGACAAACCCCAAGTGTACATCTTCATCCACTTTTAGATGGGAGTAAAGCCTCAGCTCTGACTACCATTTGCCATTTTGCAACATTAGTTATCAAAATCACCTACTTAATAATTATTTTACAGTCACTTAAAATGTTCCTTTTGGAATCATTTGTCTATTTAATGTTTATTTTATAGCCACTTAGAAACCCAGCTAATTATTTGCAACCTGCACGGTCTTAATTGATAGTTCCAGAAAACCAAGAAGAGTTAATGGATAAAAATTCAATGTCAGAATGCCAACATCAGTGTAGGGATTGTGTCCAGCTACTCACAACAGAAACAGGATAATTTTCTCTAAAAATGGTAGAGGTATACTTTCCTCTCACATAAAAGAAGCCTGGAGACAGTTCAGGTAGTCATCAACATCTCAAGAAACTACTATTTTTTTTTACCTTACCATGTTTTTTTTCCCCTCGAAGTTGCCTAAAGTTAGAAAATAACTACAGCAGCTCTAGCCATTACATCTACACTCCAGGCAGCAGAAAAGAGAAAGGTGTGAGGGCAAGAAGAATGCACTTCCCAGCTAGGTCAGCCTTTTGTAAAATGGTTCCCAGAAGACTCCACCCAACTCCTTTCACTTAAATCTCACTGGCCACTCTGCAAAGGAGGCTGGTTCTATGGTCTCAATATTTGTGTCCCCCAAAATTTGTACGATGAAATCCTAAGTCCCAAAGATGGTAGTTTTAGGAGTCGGGGCCTTTCGGAGGTGCTTAGGTTACGAGGGCAGAGCCCTCATACATGGGATTAGTGCCTTACAAAAGAAGCTCCAGAGAGACCCCTCACCCTTTCCACCACGCGAGGACACAGCAAGTAGCCATCATTGTACCAGGAAGAGGGCCCTGACCTGACCATGCTGGGGGCCTGATCTTGGACTTTCCAGCCTCCAAGACTGTGAGAAATAACTATCTGTGGGTCCATAAGCTACCCGGTCTGCAGTATTTTGTTACAGCAGCCCAAATGATCTAAGACAGCTGGGAAACCTAATTTTAGGCTGGAGACTTTGCCATCCTCCAGGTTTTGTTTACAAAGAAGAGGAACAGCCTGGCAGAAAAAAAATAGAGTCCTTCCAGAAAGTAACTGTGTAAGCACTTCTACATCAGCTTATTCCACAACATCATCTGGAGCCTGAGGCTTTTGGAGGCATTTGGAGCCACCAGACCACCCTGGGGGAGAAGACTAAACCAAGTCCTAGGAGCAGACATTAGCACCTTGGTGATTTCTCACTCCTCAACCTCTGTTCTTCCAAAACGAATAAGATCACCTTAACACAGCCAGTTATCAAAGACACCCTGAGTTTAGACAAATATAACCTAAAATGAACCAGACCTGGGGACATCAAACCACAGCCCCAACGCTGAATTTGCCCCTTCGCCTAGTTTTGGAAATAAAGCTTTAGTAGAAAACAGCCACACATGTTTGCTTACGTGTTACCTGTGGCTGTTTTCACCCCGCAACTGCCAAGCTGAATAGTTGCAACAGAGACCTGCTGGTCCACGAAGCCTGAACTATTTAGTATCTGGTCCTGTACAGAACCAGCATGCAGCCCCCTGGGACCACACAAAGGTAACATCAACTGCAAGAGGGGACATTTATTGGGCACGGGCTCTGTCAGGATCTCTGCTAAAGCTGTAGCTTGTGTTTTACAAATTATTCACTCTCAGTTTGTTTAGAACAGAAAATGTGTCTGGTGCAAGGTAACTTTTGATAGTAATTCTGATAGTTTACAAAGTGCTTTTACATGCATTAGAGGGAACTATTCCTATTTCACAAAATAAGGAAACCGAGGTACAAAGAGATTGAGGGGTTGTCCCAGTTCAGACGTAAGGAGCAGAACCAAAGTTCTGAGTGGCGTCTTCTGCGCCTGCCACTTCTCCAAGGGGCTTTTGTAAATCACCCACAACATTTCAAAAAATATTCATTTTTTCAGACAAGGAACCATGTAGTCACCACAAATCATTCATATATAAAAACTGAGACAAGCTTATTAGCAATATTGCAGCCAAAGCACACTTAGTAAGAACAACTGACATTGTAAGTTACTGGAGAGCGTTTGCCTATGGCCTTCTTCTGTGTGAAGAGCTCTTTTTGAGGTCAAGGTCAATGGTAGAGGTGATACACAAAAAGCAGAGTTTCCAAAGAAAGTAAGAGCATCTTTAATCCACCTCTCAACCAAGGACAGCCCTGCTCACTCAAATGATGTTCTACATTGAAGTATTTGGAAAACCTTGATTCTATTTGACTTCAGGTTTTGAAAAGATGTAGGGACACTGGAGGGAAAACAAGATCCCGGATGGCAATGGAATTATGGCTAGAGATGTGTAAGAAAATCTGCTCCAAAGAATGTCATGAACGGTGAAAATGTTCATGGACGTTAGGGTGTCAGGAGAAGGCAGCTATGGTCCTTTCTCTAACACAGTAATCATCCTGTAACACTATCTTCTCCCAAATGCCAGCTTGTTTGTTTCTAAAATATAGAAAACTGCTGCTATGAGCCTTGATATTTTTAATATACAATACTGTCTGAGACCAGAATAAAGAACAAAATTTTACAAGGAAAATTCAGTAGGGTAAATTCTATTGAATTTATCAGTTAAAGAGATGAAAGCAACAGTTGAAACCAGGAACTAAACAACCCCCTCCTTGCACCTGTGCACCCATCACCACCACAAGTTACCAGGCAAGGCGTGGCCCTCAAGACCAAGAGCTCCTGCCATGCAGAGACACACAGTCTTTCCTCAATCCCTTATGCCTCTATAAATCTCCTAATTCTCCTCGGTCTCTGAATTATCTTCACTGCTGAGCTCAATATTCTGTTTGCCCAGCCCCTCCCCTGACCCGTTCTCCAGCCACATCTGTGCTACAGGAGGTTGACCTCTATGAACTGCATTAACCAGATTTCTTTGCTTTCAGGCTTCCAGCTGGATTCCACCCATGAGAGGCACCAGCAGGAGATCAGAGGGCAAGAGGAGAAAGGGTGGTTTCCTCTCTGCCAAGCCACAGTTGTCAGTGACTGCAGTCTTCCACCAAAGGCAGCTCTTGTTGAGATCAGATAACTGCTCCTCCTCCTGACCCTCCAGGTCCAAGGAGGATTCACCCTCCTCACTGTGGCAGCCCTGGGGCATTTCCTCATCCCTTATCTAAGTCCCTGAGCCCCATCCACATCTTTGTAAATTGTCCTTCATTAAACTTTTTTGACTGGGCCGTCCATTTCCTGCCAAGAGGCTGACTGGTACCTGAATGTGTATAAGGACCTCTAATCCAGCAGTCTTCTCATAGGAAGATACTTCTCACCCCAAATGCTAAGTACTGAGGAATCTCACAGTGTCTAAGATGCATCCCTCCACCTCTACATCATGACCGTCCTCACATCCATCTTTGAAGCACAGCCCAGCTTGACATCCTCCCTTTGTCCCTCTTTGGCTCTGTCACTTCCTACATCACTGAAACTCTGGGTCCTGCCTCACAGACTTCTTCTCTAACCCAACTAGCCCCATCAATCTGGGAAACCTCAGAGCTTATCTAGACAACTCACCCAACATGCAGCCATGAGGTTCCTGGAGGTCCTTGATTTCTACCAACTTCATCTGCTCACTCTTTTCACATAGCTTTCCAAGATCCTCTCCTACATTCTGTCACCAGTCAATGCTAGTCTCTTCTTGAAGTTCAAAATTCAACATCTACTTTCTTTCCACCGTTCAGTTTCATTCTTCCAGCCATAGATGCTTGTGACCTTACAAGACCTCTAGACTCCTGACCCTGCATTTTCTCCGCAGCCATTTCCTACCTTGTCTTCCTTTCTGGACCCATTTCCTTCCCTCTCCGTTGTAGACACCTTAATACAGCATTCTGACCATTTCTAACCAGCGCCTTCTTTCTCAGCCCTCCCTTGTCAATCTCCCACACTGCCTTAGGAATGCCTAACTTGGCTCAATTTGTCTACATGTCCTCTCCTTAAAGGCAGGCTGTAAAGTGCATCTGAACAAACCCACATGCCAGGGTGAACAAGTGCCTTCCGAAACATGCAGCTCTACTCTTACATGACATTGGTTAGATGATTCTTCCAATCTTTCCAGAGGCTAATTCAAACCTTTGCTACTCTCCTCCACACCTTATCTTGAAATTCTTAGTAAAAATGGAGCCACCAGATATGAACCACTCATACCACTCTCCTCCAAGTCTATAACGGTATTTGTCTCTGAGACTCTCTCGACTTTGTCCTCCCTCCCCCTGAGGGAGTGCTGAATTTCTACCCATTGAAGGATAATCGCCCCACCTACAGCATAGATCTCACCCTCTCCTGGACCCTCAGCCATCAGGTATGCCCTTTCCTCCTCTCCACCAACTCCCCCCTTTATTTATTTCTGTACTTGCAGTGGATTTTATTTTATAATTATTATGTTTTAAAACCTTTAATATTTTATTTTTACACAACTGTAAAGATTACACTCCATTTACAGTTATAAAATACTGACTATATGCCCTGAGTTGTACAATACATCCTTGTATCCTATCTTACACCTAATAGTTTGTACCTCTCACTCCCCCATCCCTATATTTCTCCTCCCGCCTCTATATCTATAACCAGCTCCTCCCTTTAGTTCATGAACCTGCAGTGGTCCCTCAATCCTAGACTCCTTCTAGCAATCACCCTTCAAAGCCAAACTACTTGAAAGAGGCTCAGTTTTTTACTTTCTCATGTCCCATTCATACTTCAGTCCACTGCAGTCTGGTCTCCACTCTGTCACTCCAAAGAACATACTCTCAGGACATCATTGCCAGCCTGATTGCCAACTTCAACAGTCACTCTTAACCCCTATTTCACTTTGCCCAGCAGTTGACTCTTACGATAATTCATTCCTCTTTCTTGAAACTCTTTTCTCTCAATGTCTATGAATCTAACTTCCTATCTCCCTTCCTCTCAGATCTGACCTATTTGGTCTCTCCCTTGTCTTCTGCCTGCTTTTTAAATGTTACTGTTTCCTAGGATTCAGTTATTTATCCTCTTCTCACTCTCATAAATAGTAGCAATCTCTGCCTTATCCACCGTTTATCACAACTCATCCCAAATGTTTATTCCAACTCATCCACTCTCCTGAGCTTCAGAGCCATATTTCAAATTTCCATACAAAATGTACACTTTAATGACCTACAGACACTTCAACTTCAATGTTCCAGAACCAAATTCATTACCTTTTCCTCCTTATTCCTTGCCTCAGGAAATGGCAGCACCATTTTCCCAAGTCATTAACTGAACATTATCCTAGACTCCTTTTCACCCTTTACCTTGAATTACCAGCCAATTCCTGTAGATTTTTACCATCTTGACGCCTCCTGAATCTGTCCCTTCCCCTGCCTCCTTTGCCTACCTTAATCCAGGACCTGGTCCTCTCCCATTTCCATTACTGAAATTACCCCTTAGCTGGTTCCCTGCCTCCAATCTTGCCCTTCCAATCTATCCTCCAGGTGACTAGCAGAGTGATCTTTATAAGATGGAAATCCAAACTTCATACTCTAGTCTAAGACCCCTTGGTGGCTCTTGGTTGTATACAGGTAAAGAGCAAACGTCTTAGCATTTGATGTATACATTGGCCCTGCCTATCTCTCCAGCCTTGTTTCTACTAATCTCCACCCCTTCAAAATCTATTCTGCATCTAGACGTACTCACATTCCCCAAATGCATCATGTTGTTCTGTATCTCTGTGCCTTTGTACAGGGAGTCTCATTTTCAGGAACACCCTCCCTCCCTTGTTGGTTTAGGGAAGTCCTACTCTTCCCTGTAGAATCACTATGGTGAAGCCTCATATCACCTCTCTCTCCAGAGTAAAACAGGTGCATCTTCCTTTGTATAATCTGTGCAGAACTCCCATACATCCTCATTGCACTATGACATAACTCTTTCCTTTCAGGACTGCCTCTCCTACTAGACTAAAAGTTCCTTAAAGATAAGGACTGTATGCTTTGTGTCTCCTTCAGCACTTAACAGAATACTAGCAGACTGATACTTACTGGAATTAATAATTACTATTGTTATTAATTACTATTTGAATATAAATACAAATGAATGTTCACAATTTAAACCTCACTATTTAAAATGCACAGTTACAAATTTAAAAGATTTCTGTAGTTGTAAGATTTTGAGGAAAAAATAAGAGCTTTAAAAAACAAGGAAGAATTCCATCTACTTAGTATGGTTTAACTATGCCCCAGACTGGAGGCAAGTGAGGTGGACACCTTGATAAAAGGTATTGTCATTTACTAAGGTCCTTCTCAACTTCATGATCAATCCAATCAACTCTCTAATATAATTTTAAACATGCTGTGTCAGTTTAATAAGAATTCTGATTCTTATCTAATTCTAAGTGGTCAGTTCAGCAGGCAGGGTTCCCCAGAAATAGCACAACTTAGAATGTTAGATAAACCAAAGTCTGAACCAAAGCTCAATTTTTTCATTGTTTTTTGACTTGGAGATATTTAACCTTCTTGAAGCTCGCTTTTATCAATGGTCTTACAGGCTACTTACAGTAATTCACCCAGACACTTCACATTTAAGTACCCAGTACCTAGTGACTGCTCAGTGATGGTTATTTCCTTCCCCTTTACTGAAAGAAATTTATTTTTGTACATTTTTATCTGAGCACCTCTATGCAAAGATGACAAAGGCTTCTCCCAGTACCAAGCTATTTCCTCCCTAGACAGACAGCCAAGAATGCTCACCAACTTTTTGATTTTCTTTTTAGAAGGTAACATCTACTGTCTTCTTTCTTCTTTAGCTAAAATGAAACAAAAGTGATCAAATCAATATAATAGATAAAAACTTTGATTTACCTTGAATGCTAACCTGTTGCCAACAGTTGCTTTGAACTGAACTATGGACGCTCCCTTTTGCATCTGGGAGGACCGGTCCCCTCCCATCCCCCTTTGCCTCCTCCCTCTTACCTTCTGTCCTCACACCTCCTGGCCCACCCTCTTCCTGCCAATTGGATGTTTTGGAATCACTGCTGCAAACTTACAGCTTCATTGGCTCAGCTCATTGTCAATCCCTATCCCGGCCCTGCCTTTTCTCAAGTTTACACTTCTGTTGCCTAGGAAATCCAGTGACTGTGAAAACCCAAGCTGTTGGCCTTAGGAGAGACACCAACAGGAAGTTGGCTGGCAGTTGTTTGGTTTCTAGAAGGACACAAAACTTGCCTCCTAGGTTGTATAAGATAATGTTCAGCAAATTCTCTTACTTTTTTTTTTTTTTAACATCTTTATTAGAGTATAATTGCTTTACAATAGTGTGTTAGTTTTTGCTTTATAACAAAGTGAATCAGCTATACATATATATATATATCCCCATATCTCCTCCCTCTTGCGTCTCCCTCCCACCCTCCCTATCCCACCACTCTAGGTGGTCACAAAGCAACGGAGCTGATCTCCCTGTGCTATGCAGCTGCTTCCCACTAGTTATCTATTTTACATTTGTTAGTATATATAAGTCCATGCCACTCTCTCACTTCATCCCAGCTTACCTTTCCCCCTCCCCGTGTCCTCAAGTCCATTCTCTACGTCTGCGTCTTTATTCCTTTCCTGCCCCTTAATGCGTACCTTTTTAAATGGATGATTTCTCTTGTATTTTTCTCTTTCAGGCACACTACAGTATCATTCCCATTTATTCCCATGGGGAGTAAAACACTCCAAACAACGTACAGTTTGGGCAGTCTCATAGCTGCTTCTTTACTCTCTGTTCCTATCAATAACTGTACTCTAGAATGTAATAGTAGGAAAAGAATTGGTTGGTATTGAATATTATGGAATATATATTCTGCCATATTTCATCTTTTTTAAAAAGGTTAAAAATGCTACGAAATTTAACATACACTTTTTAGATTTATAAAGGATATGCAGTGATAGTGGGGGCTGGGGCCCCCCACCCCCATGCAGTTGAAAATCAATGTGTAACTTTACACTTGGGCCCTTCGTATGTGCAGGTCCAAGTCTATGGATTTCAACCAACCACAGATTATGTAGTACTGTAGTACTTATTTATTTTAAAGAATCCGCATAAAGTGGGCCTGCACAGTGTTGTTCACAGGTCAATTGTATATATAATATTTTTCATTTGAGTCAGGTCCATTCTTTTTAATTAGACTTACTGACTTTGTTAAGCTATATATTTCATCTCACATAAAGAAAATATGAATTATTTTAAACATTTTGTTCTAAAGTCAATGTGAAAATACACTATTATTTTCTGAAAAATATGTTTAAAATCAGAGGTTCTTCATTTTAACAACTTTCTAGTTTAGATTCTGATCAAATGAAAATTAGCTTTTTTGGCCACTTTGAAGTTTTAATTGAATATGAACACATTGAGAACAGATATTGTTATAATTCTCTTACTTCTTTAGGCAACTCTTCCCCGCCCTTCTGTTGTCTCCAGATGGCGTCTAATTATCAGGTAAGACTTAAAACCACAATACACAGGAGCAGGCAGGTATAATTACAGGTGATTCAAAGTCCTCCCTCCTTCTCCACAGCCACACAATGATAGGATTCATTTCCCACTGTTTCCATCCTTGGTGTCTTCTTTTCACCTTTCTCCTCTTTTTTTTCACTTCTCATCTTTTTTTTACACTTGTTCCCTAACAACAAGTTTGCCAGATGAGAAGTGGCCCTGTTTAGAAAATAAACACCTTAATCATGCTCTCTCTAATTTGTACTGATGACATCTCTCCTACCTTCATCATTTCCACCGCTTCTCTTGCTTCCATCATGAAGTCATGCAAAGAATGGAAGACTAGAACTATGAAGATCTGTTCTCACATTACATGTATCCTCAGGCAAGTGTGGTCATTGATTTCCACAGTCTCTAGAATAGACTCTACATCTGCCTTGTCAACTTCTCAGAGTTGGCCTGGAGGTCAAGGGGGTTATGTTCTCTATGAATTTTAATGAAGATTTGTCTTGGTTGAAGGGATTTCCAACAGGGTGTGATTTGAGGTGCAAATAAAAAGCCACTCATTCAAATATGTGTCCTTTTCTCTCTTTGGGGGTTAGATACTGTTTCCAGAAGGTTCCTGCCTATGGCCCATGACCGCCACCAAGCTCGAAGATGGTGCTGACACTGACATGGATTAGATGTGCTCCCCACCTCCACCCCAGGGTAGTTCTGAGTTTCTTCTCCACACACCATTAGCCATTTCATCCCAAAATACCCCTTCCTGCTGCAGCTGACCTCATGGTATCAAGCTGTTCATTTGACTTTCACTAAGTGAAATTACTAAGCTAAACTAATAAGCTATTAAGGAGCAATCACTTAGACAAGATGCACCACCAATGACAGATAAATCTGCCTTTTAATTAATCAGTAAGACAATGGAAAGCCAACTGAGAGCTCTTAGAGGACTGAGAGAGAGTCTGGTTCATCTTTGCATCTTCCAAAATGCCCAGTACCATGTACAGATATGAAATCAGTCATTGTTGGTTGAATCAAATTTTTGAACTGGATAAAATGTATTTATGGGCTTCCCTGGTGGCGCAGTGGTTGAGAATCTGCCTGCCAATGCAGGGGACACGGGTTCGAGCCCTGGTCTGGGAAGATCCCACATGCCATGGAGCAACTAGGCCCATGAGCCACAATTGCCGAGCCTGCGCGTCTGGAGCCTGTGCTCCGCAACAAGAGAGGCCACGATAGTGAGAGGCCCGCGCACCGCAATGAAGAGTGGCCCCCACTTGCCGCAACTAGAGAAAGCCCTCGCACAGAAACGAAGACCCAACACAGCCATAAATAAAATAAATAAAATAAATAAATAAATAAATAAACAGGAACTGTTGTTTTAAAAAAAAAAATGTATTTATATGAAGGACATTTAAAATACAAAGTCTGCTTTTCAGAAGTAGTTAAGTCCTTGTACTAAGTAAAAGTTTGTGTAGGACCATAGATATTTCATTTACTTCCTTTTACATGAATAATTTTTTGACATTTAAATAATTAACATAACCATCTCTTAATAGCCTGCAATTAGGATGTGATAAACAAAACAACGAAAGACTGACATGAGGTAAAACCACATCTACAGAGCACCGGGGTAGACAGGTACACAAAGAATCAATGTGAGATGGTGGTAATGTAGAAACAGATAAGCAGAACAATGAAAGGAAACATAAATGGCATCTTGAACTTCCTTTCAGAATCTTAAAATGCACCTCCAAAAATAGGTATTTTATACCTAAATCCTTAGTTTATGTCATGTTTAATGTCCATTAAAGCTCAAAAATTAAATATCTTGCCTGTGCTTATAATTTTTCAAATGTGTAATTGTGTGTTATCATTATGGAAGACCCCAGGTTCCACTCATAAAATAAACATGCATTAGGTCTGAGTATGTGAACTTGACCCCTAATCCTAGGCTTTTACCATTAGTCCCTCTGATTCTCCAGGAAATGACCTTACTTCTTGTACACACATATCTCCTCCCTTTTCAGAACTATACCAGCTCTACTGTTTTGGAAATTATAATGTATTCACATTTTCAGTTATATTCAAATGGAACAATAATTCCCAAATCCTAAAATTTAAGGTACCCAAATAGAAAAACACTTAAAAGCATATCTCACCCATAGAGATTTTCAAATCAATTTGAAGGTCTAACTTGTGTACAACAAAGTGTATCCACTTAGTTTTGATAGATATATACACCTACAAAGCCACCACTGGAAAGATTTCCATCACCCCATTCACAGTCCGCCCGCCCACAGCCCACAGCCCCATGCAACAATTAGCCTCCTTTTTGTCATAGAGATTAGTTTACATTTTCTTGAATTTTATATAAGTGAATCATGCAGGAGGCACTTCTTTGAGTCCGGCTTCTTTCGCTCAGCAAGATCATTTTGAGATCCATGTATATAGTTGTGTACATCAGTAGCATGTTCCTTTTTACTGCTGAGCAATAGTCCTTTTTATGGATATACCACAACTTGTTTATCCATTCACCTGTTTATGAGCATTTCGTTTTTTCTTAGGCTAAGGCTGTTACAAATAAAGCTGCTATGAATAACTGTGTACGAGTTTTCAGGTGGACACATATTTTCATTTAACTTGAGTAAATACCTAGAATTGGAATGGCTTAGTCATTTGGCACATAGATGCTTAACTGTTTTGGGGAAACTGTATGGAGATTTTCCTAAGTGGCTGTACCATTTTACATTCCCATCAACAGTGGAACGTATGGATTCCAGTAGCTCTATGTCCTTGTCAACTATTGGTATTGTCAGCCTTTTAAATTTTAGCCATTTTAGTAGGTGTGTTGTGGTAACTACGGACTTTTTGGCCAACCCAATGCAATTGTTCCAGTACAGTTTGCTGAAAAGATTTTTCTTTTTCCATTGAACTGTCTTTGCACCTTTGTCAAAAATCAACTGAACATATTTGGGGGTCTATTTCAGAATTTTCGAGACGTGCCTGCTGTAGTAGCCAGAGAGAGATCACAGAGGCCTTGTATTCCCCGCAGTGGGAGCCAACAAAGGATTTCAATCATGGAGTGATGAGATCGGATTTCCAGGTCATCAAGGCCATGCTGGCAGCCAGCCCTGTGTAGGATGCTTGGCGGAAGCAAACTGGAGGCATCGTTCTGGCCCATTGGCTGCTATTGATCAGATTTCATGGATTGGGGCAGAGCCTAGAAAGCACCAGAAAGAGTTGGCCTCACTGAGTTACCAGATGATCTGGAAGGATTTTGTAGTGAGAGCAGGAGAGAGGGAGTTACAAGCCAGGGAGCCTCATCCCTAGGTCCCTGTGTTGCTTACGAGGGGAATACAATTCTGGCCATTCATTCAATGACAACACAGAGAGGGCTGCATATCTGTCCCTCAAGGAACTTATGCCAAAGACCAGTTTAAGAGGTTTTATAAGAATTGTGGAAATAAAACCTTAGCTCACATACACACACACACACACACACACACACTTCTGCATGTGACATGCTCCTGACTGTGTGGGACACACTTGCAGCATGAGAACTCACAGAAATGGGTGGAGAGCAGGCACCCGGCTGTCCATACAACCAGGCAAATCCCATCCCGGCACTGGCAGGTGTGGGCATCTTCCTATTTCTGCAGGGAGCATTTGTAGTAACTGTTTCATGTTTTCATTTGAATTATTTCAAGATGTGTTTCACAACCCAGAATTAAGCAATCCAGAACTGCAGTTTCCAGGGCCATCCCTTGTTTCTAATATTCTCTTCACCATGTTTTAATCTACTAGGTACCATACACTAGAACTTTTAAGGAGGAATTTAATTCCATTTCAGAATGCAAAAGCAAATAGGAGGACACGATAATTGAAGGTAAAATATTTCATGAGAGCAACAAACCCGAGAGGCAACTTGGAGAATAGTATAGGACAGGAGGTCAAAAGTCCAAAAAAAAGAAAAAAGCTGTGGACAGTAGGATGAGTCACCACACCAGCCTTCCACGTCCGGTCTCCAGGTTGTGCCCAGGGAAGAAAAAACAACCAAAAACTCCAGAGTGTTTAAGCCATTCCTTTTTTCTTGTTTCTGTTACTAGGAACTGAATGTCATCCTTAAGCGTTTATCACGCGTAGGGATGTTCTCTGCTACATGAGGTGGCAGATGGAATGTTTCCTAAATCAAGAGGCTTGGGCACGGCCATGGTTCTTGGACCTGAGGCCCCAAGCCTTACATGTAAGTTCCATTTCTCCACTTAGGTTTCCATGACCCTGTTTATTCGAGTGGGGATCTTGAGGAGGCAACTGTGAAAAGTGGGAAACAAGCAGCATCAGCTGTGGACCAAAGGCGGGCTCCAGGCCTGACAGCAAAGGAGGTGCTCTGCGCAGGACGGGACTCGGGCAGAGACCAAAGACGGGGTCCTGGGAGGGGTGTCCCTGCCGACCTGCAGGACAGATACCAGGCTTCCCAGGCTGTGAGGCGAGATGAAAAGGAGATGCAAGTAGAAGGCCCACATGGAAGAATCAGCCAAATAGCTCATGTGAGTTCTATGAAAAGTGAAAGAAGGAGAAATTGGGAAAGAGCCTGAGAAGGCTCTTGGACAGAGAGGCTGAAGCAGGCTGGTCTGAGTAGAAGTGTCCACTGGTCAGGAGCAATCCAGAAGCTCAAGTTCAGATTCATGGACACAAAAGTAGATCATGGGTTGCTAGAAGCTTAGCAGGAGTTAAGGGGGATGGGAAATGGGGAGCTATCCTTTAACCTGTGCGGAGTTTTAGTTTGGAAAGATGAAAAACGTTCTGGAATTGGATGGTAGTGACATTTGCACAACAATGTGAATGTACTTAATGCCACTGAACTGTATACTCAATGGTTAAATGGTAATTTTATGTGGTGTATATTTTACCACAATATCTGGGGGGGTGGGGTGGTGGTGAAGTAGAAAAGAATAGCTTTATTGCTTTGCCAGGCAAAGGGGGCCAGAGTGGGCTAACGCCCTCAAAACTGTGTGTCCCGACCCAGGGGTGGGGGGTGCCTGTGAGAGTCTTATAGTCCAGGGGCGGGATTGCTGATAAGGATCAGGGTGTGTGCAGGGCCCGCATTCCTTCAATCCGGAGATCATCTGGCGTCAGGTGATGATGGGCGAACTGTGACCTTCTCTGGAACGAAGAGTGCTTCATCAGGTCTTCCATTTGGTGGGGGTTTTAGCTCTGCAGAGGAGCTCACAGATAACGTTATGTATGGTAAGTCCCCTACATACGAACTAGTTCCGTTCCGAGGGTGCATTCATAAGTCCAATTTGTTTGTAAGTCCAACAAAGTTAGCCTAGGTACCCAACCAACACAATCAGCTAGAACTGTACTGTAATAGGTTTATAATACTTTTCATACAAATAATACATGAAAAACAAACACAAAAAATAAAGAAAACGTTTTTAATCTTATAGTACAGTACCTTGAAAAGTACAGTAGTACAGTACAACAGGGGCATCCAGGGGCTGGCATCGAGTGAACAGGCAAGAAGAGTTACTGACTGGAGGAGGGAGAGGAGGTGGGAGATGGTAGAGCTGGAGGATTGTCAGCAATAGGAGATGGAGGGCAAGCTGCAATTTCATTCACGCCTGATGTTGATGGAACACGCGTCCACATCTTTGAAAGTTTGCAACTTGAAGGTTCGTATGTAGGGGACTTAATGTATATCTCTTGAGGGGGAATCAGGACCCTGCCCCCAAGGCTATACTATTGTTTCTTCACTGCTCCTCCCTTGTCTCCTCATCCCCTCCCTTAAATGGTAATTTTATGTGGTGTATATTTTACCACAATATTTTTAAAAAGAAACCCAAGAGTTCGTCATAAAGATTTCTAAGGAGGCAGAAAATAGGAGAAAGCGGTATCCTATCAAGAGAAAGTGAAGGGGAGGATGCCAGAGGTGTACAGGGCTGCGGGAAGCCTTCCAAGAACCAGTGGCTCCCCAGCACACCCACTCCAAGGCTCCACTTGGCCTCAGGCCTTCTTCAGCTTCCTGGTCCCACACAGTCACCCCGCCACCAGGCCCAGCAGCTGCCCACAGAGCCACGAGGTGCCCAGGGTGACCACTAGCAGGAACAAGAAGACGTGCAGCGGGTACTGCTCATACCATGGCTACTGGAAGGTGTGGGGCTTGAGGTGCGCTGCACCCCCAGTCTGGAGGATGGCACCCAGGTGCTGGGCAGGGGTCAGGGGGTGGGAGTGCCTGATGATGCATCCTTTACACAACCATGGCCATTGTGATGAAAGATAGAGAGAAGTGGACCGTTATAGGCATTACAAGTCTCCAGCCCAAATGTTATCTTGTACCTCTCATAATGTATCAGCAAAATAATTTTTTTTTGTCTAATTCCAATCTTATTTGTATTCAACAATTATATTGCTAACCAATTTTATTTCAGGTAGTCTTCTGCTAGGCAGACAAATGCTAAACACAGTAATAAATAAAATATATAGTATGTTAATGGCAAATGCTGCTAAGAAAATCACACAAGGAAGGAGATGGGAGGGTCAAATATCAGGAGTATTAAAATTTTAGATGACATGATTCAAACGATCTCTAAAAATTTATTAATATCAGAGAAATAGGAGCACAATATTTGACGATATTAAATAGTTACTATTCATTTGGAGAAGCATCACAATGTTATTATGGTTATTTAAAAAGAGATACCTTGGCTCTTCAGATACATTCTGGGACACAGATGAAGTATTATGATGTTTTGGATTTGCTTCAGAATAATTTGGGGCAGGGGATTTTACATCATTCCATTTTCTTCTTGAATTTTTATTTATTTTCCCCTTTCCCCAGAGAATTTATTTCTAATCTATGTATCGTTATGCTTAAAAGAATTGTATAGAGTATTCGCTCATAGCCTTAAGCATCAAAGATACGTATTCAAATTAATATTTATAGTTCCTATAACAATAAGCCTCTAAGAGCCTAATATTTTTACTAAATTATCATTCTTTGTTTTAATACTTGCATTAAATTGGTCAAAGCTACATAAACATATTTCATATTTCAAAACATATAGTCACCTAACACAAACTATAAAATTTTATTGGAGATATATCTCACAATGAGATGAGGGGTTGTTTTTTCAATTCTTTGAAAATTAATTTATATATCTGTAGATAAACATCATCTACTTCTGAAATGAGACAGTTTTGTATCAATATCTCTTAGTTACGTAAACACTGAAAAACTATTCACATAGGTAAATAGCAGGAGCACTCAGAGTTTTGTTATGAACCACCTTGAAAATGATGCACCTTCATTCTCTGAACACCTTCAGAATAATATGCCCCATGAATATGCTATTCTCACAGCAGTCTACCACCAAAAGTTACTTTTAAAGGTCTGTCAGCTGAAAAATCACAATTCATCTTTGGATTTTGTTAAAAACAAAGAATTACAAATCATCTGAATTCTAAAGACTTTCTGGCTCAGTCATTAGATTTTGAATTGTTCATTTGGTACCCCTACTTTTCCACCCTGGGGCAATGTACCATGCGGAGAATGGGGGTGGGTGAAAGGTGTCCATTTCTTCTGTAAAATAAGAGTCAGGAAATTGTGAAAAGTGTGGCAGGACAGAGGATCTGCCAACCAAACACAACACCTTGTCAGGCAGACCAGTTTTAGGAAACTAGGGTAAACAAAGGTGGAAATTTACCACTTCCAAACTCGGTGTCATGTAGCCCTTGGGAAATCTTCATGTACACATTATGGTGAAGGTAGCCCAGTTTGAAGGCTACTGGCTTAAGCTGCTCTACTGAGGCTTTCTGCTACTGCTTGCAATTGACTTTCTAGTAACAGTAACTCTCATCTGAGATGATATGAAGCTCATAAATGGTCACTAAAGGAGAATGGAATGGCAAGCCTTAGCTCGATAAAATTCCATGAGATAAATTTTAAAAAGGGGAAGGAGTGAAATGAAATGAATTACTATTTGGTCTTTAGCTCCGGCACACTTTTCTGCTCTGTTTTGTAGGCTTACTCATTTGTAAAATCAGTTATAGGACAGATGCAGCTCAGTTCTCAGTAACACAAATGAGAAAGGAAGAGTTGTCACCAGGTGCCATTGCTCCCAAGGGTCTCATCTACAGTCAAGGGAGGTGGTCCCGCCACCAGGGGGTGTCCACAGCCCTTGTTTGTGGAACCTTCCTTTCTTTGTACATGTTCTAACACAAAAAGAGCTCTCAAAATTCATCTTGGATTTTTTTGTTTTAATTTTATTTTATTTATTTTTTTATACGGCAGGTTCTTATTAGTAATCTATTTTATACATATTAGTGTATACATGTCAATCCCAATCTCCCAGTTCATCCCACCACCACACCCCCTCCCCGCCACTTTCCCCCCTTGGTGTCCATATGTTTGTTCTCTATCTCTGCCCTGCAAACCGGTTCATCTGTACCATCTTGGATTTTTAAATCAGGAAAAAAATAAAACCCGAAGGACTGAATCACCAGTGCAAGTGTTATCTGATTATTACTCACTGTTACCTTGAGACGAAATTTGTTTAAAATCCACTCTGACAGATGTGTGTCTCTAAATTTGGAACATTTTATTTAAGGACTTATAAAAAATAAAAAATAAATGATTAACTAATTTAAAGCCCAGCACGGAGAAAGGAGCCTTCCTGGATCTTAGGGGCAAAAAAAAAAAACAACCCCACAAAATTTCCCAAGAGAATTCCTTAGCGGATCCAAGTGCCTTCTGCATGCATGTGCGTGGAATCACTCTGGGTGGGAGGGATACACCAGCCAGGACCCCCTGTGGCAGGGCAGATTATTCATGGCAAAGAGGTGCTCACAAGAGGGGCCAGTGGGGCTAAAACCAACCCATCCACTCTCCAAGCCCTGTGTTCTGGCTGGAGGAGGCATCCATCATGGGGACAAGTTTTATTGCTGTTGTCTTAATTTGCACAATGGCTCTCCTGTCTCCCTGTGGTTGCCCCGGTGGTACCTGCTTCTTTCTGGTTGGATGGATTAGACACATGTATCCCGTTAAATGGCAGAAAGGAGATGAAAGAACTTGGAAAGCATAACACATGTCACATTGGTAAAAGATTTCTGTTCTTATTTTGAATGTTCACTACTCAGAAAGGTCTGCTTTCCACCCACAGGCAGTTACAGTGGGTATAAGACTGTCCCTGAGGTCACTGAGTCACCAGGTCACAGGTGAAACATAACATTCAATCCAGCCCCTCCCTGCTGCCTTCCACATGTGACCAAGGCTCTACTTTCCTCCCATTATCCACTGTCCTTTTTTTTCTTTCTAACACCTCTTCGCCACCCCCCCACCCCCCAGTTACTTGGAGTAGTAATGTACCCAGCAGGGAAGTCGGGGCTGGAGGACACTTCTTAGACATTTTATGCAGCTAGGAATGGTCACGTGACTCAGGTCTGTCTATGAGATTTCACTGGAAGTCTTTGGGTAGCTGTGGTGTCTGGGAAACCTCTTTAAAGAAGCTAACGCAACTGGTATGAACCTGCTTTATGCCCTTTCCTTAAGTTTCCCTTTTCTTGCCTGAAATTCCAGTGTGCTGACTGGATCTAAAATGACCACCTTGAAAATCAGGGTGACCTTGAGGATGAAGCCATCCACTAAGGAAAGCAGATCAACCACACAAGAAATCCGGACTATTGATTACATCATGTAGCTGCCACATCAGCCCTGGACGGCCTGCCTACCTACACTTTTTTTTTTTGGCCATGCTGCATGGCTTGTGGGATCTTAGTTCCCTGACCAGGGATTGAACCCGCGACCTGAGCAGTGTAAGCGCAGAATCCTAACCACTGGACCACCAGGGAATTCCAATACACATTTCTTTTACATGAGAAAAAGAAGAAAGAAAAGAAAAGAAAACTCTAAGCTGTTCCAGTCACTTTTTTCTGGTTTCTGTTACTATCAAGTGAATGCAATTCCCAACAGTATGTCAAGTACAGAAAGGCTCAGCTATGGAGAGGCTCTTCTTAAAGAAGAAATTATCTTCTTTCTCATGACTTCATTTATTTTAATAGGAAAATTGAGAAGACAGCTCACAGCTATGAACAGCGGAGACCAGGGTCATTTCAGCCCATGACCAACCTGCAGTGTCCACACCCGATCTGCAAAGAAGGAGTGCTCAGCAGAAACCAAGGCAGAGACCATGGACACAGGCAAGGGTGTGTCTGGCACTGTATGCGCATGCCCAGGACAGGCTTCCTGAGCTTTGACAAGAGTTTGCAGGAGAAGCAAATAGAAAAGAAAAGAATCAGCAAAGCGCCTGCCTTAGGGGTTATTCCATGATAAGTGGTGGAGTGGAGTGAGGGAAGGAGGCTGAGAAGATGCTGGGCATGGAGGCTGGAATGGTTCAGGCTCAGTGCCGTGAAGAAGGGCGTGATAAGGAAGGTGGCTTCAGAGCTTCAGATCTGAGGGTCACTGGTCCAAATTATCCAGGGACGGAATCACAGAACAGCCTTTGCTGACTGAAAATAAAGAAGGTCACAAGGGCTCAGTAAAGTATTCTAATCATGGTGATAAATGGACTATTTATAAATGGAATGGAGTATTTATAAATGGAATATTTCCTGCCATATCAATAAACAAAAGATGTCACAGTCACCAGTGATTGCAGCCCTCCAATGTGAGCTGGTGAGCCCTGAGGAAACTCAGGTCTGAAAAGAATACCTACCATCTAGCAGCCATCAGACTGCAGCCACTCCCTGCAGTGAGCCCTGAGGAAACTCAGGATGCAAAAATACAGGCCCCAGACAGCTGAGGTGCATTATGAAAGGAATGATTTTGGTGAGCCCAGACTCTTGCATCTTCCCATACATAGAAAAGTGCTAAATTCCTTAACTTGAGATATCTGGTTTTCTTTATTTAACAATACTCTTTTTTTTTTTTTAACTTTGGGTTTGTTTGTTTGTTTGTTTGTTTATTTATTTATTTATTTATTTATGGCTGTGTTGGGTCTTCATTTCTGTGCGAGGGCTTTCTCTAGTTGCGGCAAGCGGGGGCCACTCTTCATCGCGGTGCGCGGGCCTCTCACTATCGCGGCCTCTCTTGTTGCGGAGCACAGGCTCCAGACGCGCAGGCTCAGTAGTTGTGGCTCACGGGCCTAGTTGCTCCGCGGCATGTGGGATCCTCCCAGACCAGGGCTCGAACCCGTGTCCCCTGCATTGGCAGGCAGATTCTCAACCACTGCGCCACCAGGGAAGCCCAACAACACTCTTTTGATGTTCCCAATTACCTGCTCTTTGTTGCAAAACTCCTAAATATCCTGGCCCCTCCCCTCGCCGCCTCGGAGCAGTTTCTCAGTTATCTGAAACGCTGTCTCCCAGGATACAGTCCTCATTTTGCCCCAAATAAAACTTAACTCGCAACTCTCACGTTGTGCATATATTTTTTTAAAGTCAACAATGGGAAGAAGCCAGTGAGTAGGAATTTGTAGCAAAATAGCAAGTGGAAAGGATGTGGAGAATGAGGGTTGACAAAACTGGTGGGAGATGCCAAGAAATGCTGACTCTGCCCAAACACACCACCTTCCAAGGCTCCACTTGGTCTCAGGCCTTCTTTAGCTTCCTGGCCCCACACAGCACCTGGCCGCCAGGCCCAGCAGCTGCCCACACAGCCACGTGGTGCCCAAGGTGACCGCCAGCAGGAACAAGAAGACGTCCAGCAGGTACTGCTCATGCCACAGCTGCTGGAAGGTGTAGGGCTTGAGGTGCACCGCACCCCCTGTCTGCAAGATGTGGTCGATGCAGCCCACCAGCCGCTGGCTGGGGGTCAGGGGGTGGGAGCGCTTCATGATGCTGGTGTCCACCATGGCAGATTTCTGCCTGTTGGCAGAGACAGGGGGAGGTGTTACTCAAGTGGTCTCAGAAGTCTTAGAGACCTTGCATCTCACACACACACACACACACACACACACTTTCCAAATTATGCACAAAAGATTCCCTTTCAAGGAAAAGTTGTTGGCCTGGCCTTGGTATGGTCTAGTTGGGTCCCTTTAAAAAGTTCAAACTGATATTTGCATGCAAAGATCCATGCTTGGTGCTGAAAGTGCTAAACTATAAAAAAAAGTGACTAAGTCTGTAAGGACTAATCTCTACCCCAAGGAGGCTTAAGATATACTACAGGAAACCATTATATTTATTGAGCATCTACTTTGTGCTGGTGTCTGGGCTAGATAACAAATGTGACTCTGGGGACTGCAGCCCAGGAAGACATCTGCATTTTCCTGCTCCTTCAAAGCATCATGTTGACCAGCACTGGCTTCATGGGCTATGAGCCTGCATATTTGCACAGGGCCCCACCCTTAAATGGGCCTGTGCTTGATTTAATTCTCTGCTGTCACCTTCTTGAAATCCTTAAACTTTATGACAAGGGTCTCCACATTTCACATAAGGCACATGAATTATGTAGCCAGCCCTGATGTCCGATGTCTGTGGACTATCCCAGCCCAGATGACTCCTTCACAGGGCCAGTGGATCATGCACATTTGGAGTTTAGGTCTTTGAAAATCCAGTGAAAGTTATGAACCCATTCATCAGAAAAGGAATATTTTAAACACATGGGATACCAAATACGCATAAAGTTTCTGGGTTATCTGACCCCCAGAGCTTAACAACTTTTCTGGGGCTAGGAGTCACATGATATGTGGTTATTATTCAGTCACCTAACAAGAACTACATGCAGTTCTCCTATGTGCCATAACATTGTGCAGTAATGCTAAGTCTTGAGATATGATTCGGGTTTGTGCCCTTGAAGCTCTAACTTTTTTAGTCCTTCTTCATTATGAGAAAGAAAATATATTTTTCCTCTTCACATGAGATTATTGTGCTGGTTGGAAAATTTCTTAAGAGATCAATGGGCCCCTTTGTATTGACTCACTTAACAGGAATCCATTCAAACTTACTCTGTGGCAAGCCCTGTGCTGAGCCCTGGGAACATAGCAGAAAACACGAGACACACGCTGTTGTCCTGGGTGAGCTTACTCTCTACTTTCTAGTGTGGGGGACAGCCAATAAATTAAAACATAAAGAAATGGGTAATTACAGATCCTGTGACATGTTAAGAAAAAAATAATGTGCTATAATTGGGGTGGATAGGAGAGAAGGCTTTAGGACTATCAGAGAAAGACGGTCTCTCTGAGCAGGTGACTGGGATGAGACCTCGATGTCATGAAGGAGCCAACCCTGTGAAGAGAAGGGAATGTGTTTTCTAGGGAGCAGCACAGGCAAAACGGCTGAGGTGGGGAGCAGTGTGGGATATCGGGAACAGAAAGGCAACCTCCTGCCTCAGTTGGAATTCTACTATAAGCACCTCCAAAGTAGAAGACCTCTCAAAGACACCCTGTGTCAGTAGTTCAGGTTCCTCACAACTAGAAGGTATAAAATCATTCTCAGCATCTAACCTAAACTGCTCTAGTCTTCCTCTCATAGGAAACAAGTCAGCTGTTAGCATCACACACATATTATTTCACATCCTGGAAATTTCAGTTTTACTGCAAAGAAGACCCACACGGTGCCCATTGTGGTTTACGTCTTCATTCAGTGTAAGTAACCACAAGCCCAGAGAGCTGCACACCTCTTGTCCTCTATGACTTGCTTCATGTTCAGAGCCAATGTCTCAGTATTGATCTGCTTTAACTGGATGGAGACACCGAAATTTTTGGCTTCTACTCGGAGCAGGTTTTCAGGCTGGTCTCCAAAGAGGGAAATCTCCACCATGGGCATGCCATGTTGGATGGCCTCTATGACACTATTTATCCCACCATGGGTGACACAAAGGTGAACGTGAGGGTGCCCTGTTGCAAATAACAAAGACAGCAGAACATTCCAGGATGAAAAGTTTCAGAACAACAAGGAAAGCAGAAAAGGCAGAAGAAAATACCAAAGGGACTTAAAGTGTGTTGGAGCCACTGTGAAGATGACTTTGTTTGCTACACACCCAAGGATTCCAAGTCTTGCCTTTGTATACAGACTCCTTGACTCAGCCAGAACCCAGGGAAGACTCAGCCAGAACCCAGGGAAGACTCAGAACCCAGGGAATTCTGTAGAGAATAGTGCTAAGCAAGGCATATATCTCCATCCATCCATCCATCCATCCATCCATCCATCCATCCATCCATCCATCCATCCATCATTCCATCTATCCATTCCTTCTCTCTATCCCCTCATGTCTCTTTGCTTCTCTCATCTGTTTTCTCTTTGTGTTTCCCTATGTCTATCTCTGTCTCTGTCTCTTCCTTTCCTTGAGCAAACTTTTCTCACCCACCAAATAATATCCCTCTTCTCCAAATTTCTGACACATTCATTGACATCACAACTCATGTAGCACTCATAAAACTTACACTGTATGTGTTGTTCTCTTTAAATATATGAGAAGCCACTTTGTTTTCTTGACAAAACTCAATACCCTTTTATGATAGAAACTCTCAGCATAACTAGCAATAGAAAGTAATTTCTTCAATGTGATAAAAGGCATATATTTTGTAAATCTTGGTCTATAATCATACTTAATGGTGAAACATTGAACTTTTTCCATCTAAGATAGGAACAAAGCAGAAATGCCCGCTCTTACTATTTTTATTCAACAACATGGTAGAAACTCTAGCCAGTTCATAAGTAAATGAATGAATGAATGAATGAATCGGGAAGGAAGAAGAAAACTGATATTGTCAGAGACACTGTTGTGTACATAGAAAACCCTTCTGGAAGCTACAAAAAGTCCCAATAGAATAAGTCAGTTCATCAAAATTGCAGGACTCAAGGTTGATATGTAAAAATCAGTTGTATTTCTATCTAATAGCAAAAACTAATGGAAATTGAAATATAAAAACTTTACATGCCTAAGATTAAATCTAACCCCCCAAAAAAAAGTTCATGACCTCTACACTCTGCAAAGCATTACCGAAATCAAAAGATGTGCAACGTTAATGGCTCTGAAAGCTCAAAATTGTTAAGATCTCTATTCTCCCAAAACTGGTCTATAAATTCAACATACACACACACACACACACACACACACACACACAATCCCAGCAAGCTGCTTTGAAGACAAAAGAACTAAGTATTTATATTTTTAAAAAGATCATAATCCCCTAAGACATCTATGCACAAACTTTAATTCAAGATGGATCATGGGCCTAAATGTAAAATCTAAAACTATAAAACCCATAGAAAAAGAAAGCATAGGAGAATACCCTTCTGATCTGGAGATAGCAAAGATTTCTTAAGTCATAAACAAAAAAACTGATAAACCAGGGTTCATCAAACATAAATGCTTCTGTTCGTCAAAAGACTAGTAAGAAAATAAACAGGCAATCCATAGAAGATCTCTATCCATAACATAAAAAGAACTTCTACAAAACTATAATAAAAAGACAAACAACCTAACTAAAAACTGGGCTATTTTGTTTGTTTGTTTTGTTCATTTGTTTTTGTTTTATAAGGCAAAGGGGAAGGAAAGAGGTAGACTGACATGACCTCCTCTATGATAGAGGTTTCTGGAGCTGAGTGTGTGGACCTGAGTAGGATCTGAGAGAGAGAACTCAAAAAAAAAAAAAGGGGGGGGAGCTAAGGATGAACAGACATTTCAAAAAGGAAGATATAAAAACAGCTACTAACACCTGAAAAAGTGTTTAACATCACTGGAGATGAAGGAAATGAAAACTGAAACTAGAGGTACCATTTCACCCTCACCAGAACGGTTAAAATTAAAAAGGCTGACAACACCAAATGTTGGTAAGGATGTGTACATGGCCAAAGGTTGGAGAACTATTTAGCAATTTCCTTAAGTGATAAACCCGCATTTACCCATTTCCTTGTTTTTGTCTTTGCTACAATTCTTTCTGGTGCTTAGAGTGTTCTTACTTTCTTCCTTCTGCCATTATGCTTTCTTCCTTCTTCCCCTCATCTAAATTGTACCCATCATTTAATGGTCTTCCTGCTCTGGGAGATGTCACAGGGTCTCATGAACACAAGTGAAGGAACAGCAATTTTTTTTTTTTTTTTGATAAACGACTCTAAAAGCTGTGTGCCAGTGACATCTGCCAGTCTCTTGCTTTCAACTATTGGGCCAACAGATGTCTTCACATTCCATTGGCAGCAAATCCTTCAAAAAAGTCACTTGCCTGGGAGTCCTGTTTAAGAGGCAGTGAATGAGGACTTCATATTTTTCTTCATCCCTAAGGCCTCTTCTGTGATGCAGATTCTGAAAATCCTGCTGAGGATTAATATTCTGTGTCAGCGTTTACTTGAGGTTTTACTTTGTTTTATTGGGGCTTCATTTTCTTTTCTTTTAATAATGTTTAAACATTTGCTAGTTTATAGAGCATTTGACAAATGCCCCACCTAAGGGATTCTACACTTATGATCTCAGGACCCAGTATATTGGCTGAAAAGTGAGATTCTCACTTCCCAAGCCCAGGAATCAGGCAGTCAACTGATGAACTGAATGACCAGCAAACAACTATGACCACTTTTGCTAAAGAGAAGGCCCGACACTTAGAGAAAACCCTGAGGAGAGAGCCCTGCCCTGTGCTCTCTGGTAAGAGATGTTGGGGGAGATAGAGACATGGCTTGTGGAGGGTGGAGTCTCTACTTTGTGGGCTATAATTCCTGGGGACCTTTACATCTATGCCTGGACTTCACCATAAATCATTTACATAAGACATTCTGAAATGGGACCCAGACATAAGTATGCTTTCAAAGTTCCTCAGGTGATTCTAATATGAAGCCAGGGTTGACAGTAACTGTTCTGGAGGGAGACAGAAGGCAAACATGCATTTACCCTAACATAAGGACACAGGGTATATCACCGTTCACATATATTTAAATGATTCAAGTACATTTACAATTGGTTCAAGAGAAAGAAGAAGATGGAGTGAACTAATGTTGGGACAAAAGTTGTTAAAATTTCTGTTCCAATAAGAAATCCTTCCTTTGAGGATAATTACTGATAATTATTGGGAGCAAGTAAGAGGAAGCTGGCTTGTCATTTCAGCAGTGGGACAGGTAGGTAGGCTTCTTCCAAAAGAACACGAGGTTATGAGGGGAGAATAAATGTGACCAAATGCATAGTCAGTTTAGGCTATACTAGGTTTGATGAGGGTCTTCTGATTGGATCGGTTTAAAAAAAAGCAGACAGCTAGCTTAAGGCCAGAAAGAGATAGTGTAAGGAGTCTTCTTGAATTCAGTGACTGAATGAGAATAATTTTCCAAGTTATACCTGGAACAGTAGCAAAGGTTTCATTAACTGCAAAATCCTAGTCAAGAAAGATGTAATTTATACTTTGGTCTAATATGTCTATAAATCTCGATCTTTAGATAGTGCAGTAAATGTTTACCATCTGCCTACTATGTGCTGTACACTATGATACGTTCTGTGGACCTGGTAGTAAGCAAGGCAAACATGACCTTTGTCCTCATGGAGCTTACAGTTTGACTGGGAAAGAGATATTGAGCAAATCATTAAAAATAACAGATTAAACAATAATAAGTATGTTAAGGGTTTCAAAGGAAAGAACTAGGCATTATGAAAGTGTAGACACAATCTAATTAGTCTAGCAGTTAGTATAGTGATTCTGTCTGTATGCTACTACCTATTTCATGTAAATCAGTTGGGAGACTTTAATTATGTTTAAAAAAACAGTTAAAAACATGTGGGATAGTTTTGAGAAATCCTGCCTAGAAATCCAGGGCTGGAGAGTCTCTACAAAAAGCAAGTCTTCATGTAGAGAAAAGAAAAGTTCCTCTTCAAGGTGGGCAAGTGACACTTTGAGCAGCGCTGGCCCAGAATGCCAACTCAGGATACCCGGAGTCTGCCTTCAGTATTCCCAGCTCTCCTTTTCTGGACCTCTCTCCCAAATTTTGGGCGCTCCATTACCCTTCTTACTAATTCTAATAGTCACACATCTAATCTCCAACCCTCCCCTCTCTCCACAGGGAAGAGACTGACAGGTGGTGAGGTTTAAAAGGTGTCACAAGGCTCTTCCCATTTAGTATCCTAGTAAATACTCCCCATTACCTACTATAATGCAGTAGCTCAGATCAGGGCAGGATGGTGACTGTGTAAATTAACCCATCTATCTACTGATTCAACACAAATTTATTGAGCACTTATTATGGGTCAGGCACAGGTGGTTCTGCAAACAAAAATAATTCCTCTTGGAGCTTATGTCTGAGAAGAGAGATGAGAAATAGCACATATTATGTTAGATAGTGCTAAGTGCTAGGAAGGAAAAATTAAGCAGGGATGTTCCCTCAGAAATGACTTCCAGATAAGAGCCTGAAGTAAGAGGATGAGCTTAACCACACAGATGATTGGTGTTTCTTTTTTGATTTTTTTTAAGTTTTAGTAACTGTTCTTTTTTTTTTTCTTCTTTTAATTAATTAATTTACTTATTTTTGGCTGTGTTGGGTCTTCGTTTCTGTGCGAGGGCTTTCTCCGGTTGCGGCAAGCGGGGGCCACTCTTCATCGCGGTGCACGGGCCTCTCACTGTCGCGGCCTCTCTTGTTGCGGAGCACAGGCTCCAGACGCGCAGGCTCAGTAGTTGTGGCTCACGGGCCTAGTTGCTCTGTGGCATGTGGGATCTTCCCGGACCAGGGCTTGAACCCATGTCCCCTGCATTAGCAGGCAGATTCTCAACCACTGTGCCACCAGGGAAGCCTGATTGGTGTTTCTTAATAAATGAATATCTACTGTGGGGTAACATTTTGCTGGAGACTTCCAAGTACATTATTTGATTATAATCCTCACAGCTACACTGATAAGCATTGTATTATAAGCCATCCCACTCACCACTCACCCTTTTTTAAAACAAATATGAGACTGAGGTTTGGGTTTACTGGAGGTCTGTGACTTAACCAGGGTTCAGAGGCTCCAAACACCACCTTAAGAGATGCCACTTTCTTATCAATTCTAATAATTTGTGTATTTTTGGATCTTCCACATACATAATCATGTCAGAGTAAATAAAAGTTTCTTCATTTCTCATTCTTAGGCCTTTTATTTCTCTCTTCTTATGATTATGGAACATACACTGTTGAATAGAAGTGGTGACAGTAAGCATCCTTGGCTTGCTATGGGTCTTTTTTTTTTTTAAGTATTTATTTATTTATTTATGGCTGTGTTGGGTCTTCGTTTCTGTGCGAAGGCTTTCTCTAGTTGTGGCAAGTGCGGGCCACTCTTCATCGCGGTGCGCGGGCCTCTCACCATCGCGGCCTCTCTTGTTGTGGAGCACAGGCTCCAGACGCGCAGGCTCAGCAATTGTGGCTCACGGGCCTAGTTGCTCCGCGGCATGTGGGATCCTCCCAGACCAGGGCTCGAACCCGTGTCCCCTGCATTGGCAGGCAGACTCCCAACCACTGCGCCACCAGGGAAGCCCCACTCTGGGTCTTAAAGGTAAAGATTATAGCATTAAGGATGACAGTTGCAGTAGTTTTGCATTCATGTTTATGCATATATATGTCTATATATATGCATGTAGATATGCATCCTTTATCAGAAAAAAAGAATGCTTATATTTTCATTGTTGTCTTTTTTCATTTATTATTTTTTAATTGAAATACAGTTGATGTACAATATATGTTACAGGTGTACAACATAGTGATTCACAATTTTTTAAGGTTATACACCATTTATAGTTATTATAAAATATTGGCTATATTCTCTGTATTGTACAATATATCCTTGTAGCTTATTTTATACATAATAGTTTGTACCTCTTCATCCCATACCCTTATATTGCCCCTCCCCCTTTCCCCTCTGGTAACGACTAGTTTGTTCTTTATATCTGTGGGTCTGTTTTTGTTGTTTTTGCTGTTATATTCACTAGTTTGTTGTATTTTTTAGATTCTAAATAAAAGTGATATCATACAGTACTTGTCTTTGACTTATTTCAGTTAGCATAATACCCTCCAAGTCCATCCATATCATTGCAAATGGCAAAATTTCATTCTTTTTAATGGCTGACTAGTATTCCATTGTATGTATATATACCATATCGTCTTTATCCATTCATCTGTTGATGGACACTTAGGTTTGGTTCCATATCTTGGGAATTGTAAATAATGCTGCTATGAACATTGGGGTGCATGTATTTTTTTCAAATTAGTGTTTTTGCGTTTTTCTGGATATATACCCAGGAGTAAAACTGTTGGGTCATGTGGTAGCTCTATTTTTAGTTTTCTGAGACACCTCCATACTGCTTTCCCCAGTGGCTGCACCAATTTACATCCCCACCAACAGTGTACAAGAGCTCCCTTTTCTCCACATCCTAGCTAATACTTGTTATTTGTGTTCTTTTTGATGATAGCCATTCTGACAGGCATGAGGTGGTATCTCATTGTGATTTTGATTTGCATTTCCCTGATGATTAGTGATGTTGAACATCTTTTCATGTGCCTGTTGGCCATCTATATACCTTTGGGAAAATGTCTATTTAGGTCTTCTGCCCATTTTTCAAAAATAATTAATTAATTAATTAATTAATTTTGGCTGCACTGGGTCTTTGTTGCTGCGCACAGGCTTTCTCTAGTTGCGGTGAGCGGGGGCTACTCTTTGTTGCGGTGCGTGGGCTTCTCATTGCCGTGGCTTCTCTTGTTGAGGAGCATGGGCTCTAGGTGCACGGGCTTCAGTAGTTGTGGTTCGCGGGCTTAGTTGCTCCACGGCATGTGGGATCTTTCTGGACCAGGGATTGAACCTGTGTCCCCTGCATTGGCAGGCGGATTCTTAACCACTGCACCACCAGGGAAGTCCCTGCCCATTTTTTAAATTGGGTTGTTTGTTTTCTTGATGTTGAGTTATATGAGCTGCTTGTATATTTTGGAAATTAATCCGTCAGTAGTATCATTTGCAAATATTTTCTCCCAATCTGTAGGTTGTCTTTTTGTTTTGTTTATGGTTTTCTTTGCTGTGCGTAAGCTTTTAATTAGGTCTCATTTTATTTTTGCTTTTATTTCCTTTGCTTTAGGAGACAGATCCAAAAAAATATTGCTACAATTTATGTCAGAGTGTTCTCCCTATGATTTCTTCTAGGAGTTTTATGGTTTCCAGTCTTACATTTAGGTCTTTAATACCTCTTGAGTTTATTTTTGTATATGGTGTTAGAGAATATTCTAATTTCATTCTTTTACACACAGCTGTCCAGTTTTCCTAGCACCACTTATTGAAAACTGTTGTATATTCTTGCCTCCTTTGTCATAGATTGACTGTAAGTATATGGGTTTATTTCTGGGGTCTCTATTCTTTTCCATTGTTCTAGGTATCTGTTTTTG
Source organism: Eschrichtius robustus (assembly GCF_028021215.1). Taxonomy (NCBI): domain Eukaryota; kingdom Metazoa; phylum Chordata; class Mammalia; order Artiodactyla; family Eschrichtiidae; genus Eschrichtius; species Eschrichtius robustus. The sequence goes on from NC_090825.1 coordinate 29,510,489, forward strand.
TGCCAGTACCATACTGTTTTGATTATGTATCTTTGTAGCAAAGTCTGAAGTCAGGGAGTGTGATTCCTTCATCTCTGTTCTTCTTTCTCAAGATTGTTTTGCAGTAGTTTGGGGTTCTTATTTATACATATACATGTCTATACATATGCATGCAGATATCCATTCTTCATCAGAAAAAAATGCTTTTTAAAAAATAGAACTTTAAAAAATATAAGTGCTGAATTATATCAAAATGTTTTCTGCATCTGTTTGAGATGATCATGTGATTTTACTCTTTCAACTATTAATGTGATTTACAGAAGCTGATTTTTCTTTTTAGAAACCCTTTACATTTTGAAATATAGACACATTCAGAAAAGTGCATAAAATATAAATGTATAGTAAATAAGTATAAATAGAAAAATGCTTGTGAAAAATGCCCAAGTATAAGAAACAAAACATTGTCCTTAGTAACCGAGAGCCTCTCTGAGTGATATCTTTGAATGTCCCATCCCTATCAGAAGCATACTGACTTATATAGTAAATCACTTCACATGACTTTCTTTATAGTTTTCTCAACTATGTATGCATTTCGAAACAATAAAGTCTAGTTTTAGGGTTATTTTTATTCTTTTGCTGTTTTGATTTGAATTTTTTATCATTCCATTTTTCCTTTATTTGTATCTATATCCTATTTCTGTTCTTTTAATGATTATTGTAGCATGCATCCTCAACTGAAAATCTGGCTTAAGCAACCTCTTTACTACTCCCTTAGAACACTATAATGCAGTTTCCTCCACTCCCAACTTATATGGTATAAGTTATGTAATTTAAATCTCTATATTTTTTAAGTTTATTATGAAATAAAAGGTACATATAGCAAAGCACACATAAAAGCACGTACTATTCAGTGATTCTTTACCAAGTGGACACCTGTAAAACCACCCACCCAAGTCAAGAAAGAGAACACAGGCAGCAATCCAGAAACTTCTCTTGTGCTCTATTGCAATCACTAATCCCTTTCTCCTCCTCAAAGGTAAGCAACAGCATGACACGTATGGTAATCATTTCCTTGTTTCTTTTTTCTTTATGATTTTACTACAAAGCATTCATCTTTTAAGTCTATAATTTAGTTTTATCTTTTTTTAACTTTATATAAACAGGATCACACTATATTATTTTTTCACATCTGAATTCTTTGGATCCACATTATCTGTTTCAACTGTGTTGTTACATAGCTGTAATTAATCATTTCCACTTATTCATGCATATATCCATCATGTTGAATAAATAAACTCATTCTGTTGATTGAATTATTTATGGTTGAAGTAACTGTGAGTAGCACCATGAACATCCTTGTACATGTCTCTGGGTACACATATACACACATTTTTGTGTGATATATATACTGGTCGCCAAGCCCAAGTTCACCTACATTTCCTCCTATGTTACCTTCTAGAAGTTCTGTGTTATAGTTTTAGGTTCATGAACCATTTTGAGTTAATTTTTGTGAAAGGTGTAAAGTTAGTGTCTAGACTTTTTACACGTGGTTATCCATTGTTCCAGCATCATTTGTTAAAAAGACTATCCTTTCTCTATTGAATTGCCTTTGTTCCTTTGTCAAACAATTGACTATATTTACGTGGGTGTATTTCTGGGCTCTCTGTTCTGTTCCATTTGTCTATTTGTCTATTTTTTCACCAATCCCACAATGTCTTGATAATTGTAGCTTTATAGTAAGTCTTGAAGTTGGGTAGTGTCAGTCCTCCGATTTTGGTCTCCTTCAGTATTGTGTTGGCTCTTCTGGGTCTTTTGCCTCTCCATATATACTTTAGAATCAGTTTGTCAATATCCACAAAATAACTTATTGGGGCTTTAACTGGAATTGCATTGAATCTATAGATCAATTTGGGAAGAACTGACATCCCAGTAATATTGGGTCTTCCCATCCATGAACATGGAATCTCTCTCCATTTATTTTGTTCTTTGATTTCTTTCAACAGAGGTTTGTAGTTTTCTTCACATAGATCTTAGATATATTTTATTACATTTATACCCAAGTATTTCATTTTGGGGGGTGCTAATGTAAATGGTATTATTTTTAATTTCAAATTCTACTTCTCCATTGTTGGTAAAAGGGAAAGTGATTCACTTTTGCATATTAATCTTATATCCTGCAAACTTGCTATAATGACTTATTCCAGGAAGTTTTTTTTTTTTTTTTTTTTGGTCAATTCTTTTAGTTTGCTACAAAGATGATCATATCATCTGCAAACAAACACGGTTTTATTTCTTCCTTCCAAACCTGTTTATCTTTTATTTCCTTTTCTTGTCTTATTGTATTAGCTAGGATGAATGTAAATGGTGTTGTGTTTTTAATTTCAAATTTCCATTGTTCTTTTTGGTATATGGGTAAGCAACTCTCTATTTCCTTTGTCAGCCCGGTTAGGGTTTCATCAGTTTTATTGATCTTTTCATACACTCAGTTTTTGGTTTCACTGATTTTCTTTATTGTTTTCCTGTTTTCAACTTCATTGATTTCTGCTCTAGTTTTTTTTTTTTTTTTATTGGAGTATAATTGCTTTACAATATTGTGTTAGTTTCTGCTGTACAGTGAAGTGAATCAGCTATATGTATACATATATCCCCTCCTTCTTGGCCCTCCCTCCCCACCCCCCATCCCACCCATCTAGGTCATCACAGAGCACCGAACTGAGCTCCCTGTGCTATACAGCCGGTTCCCACTAGCTATCTGTTTTACACATGGTAGTGTAATTATGTCAAACCTAATCTCCCAGTTCATCCCACCCTCCCCTCCCCCCTCCCCATGTCCACACATCCATTCCCTACATCTGCGTTTCTATTCCTGTCCTGCAAATAGGTTCATTTGTACTATTTTTCTAGATTCCACGTATATGCATTAATATATATTTGTTTTATAACAATTATTTATTTTAATTATAAACACAAGATAAAGTAATGTGGAACCTAAAGTACAGTATTTAATTATTTATCTTAAAACATTTCTTTTGTGATAGCTGTTAATAAATTTGTAAGGAACAAAAAATGCCTTAAGTCTACTAAAAAGAGTTTAATCTCAAAGGTGGTATGAAGTAAAACACATAATCAGCAAAATTCTTAGTTAACTTGTAGAAATGTACTTTATTTCATGCAAAGCTACATAATCCGATATTTTAACAGCTAATCAAATAAACATTTCAAAAAATTCATTCCATCACAATAAGTTAAAATACTACAAAGCAATTCCAAGTCCATGAGTTTGTCAAAACCAAACTAAGAGAACATTATGCATAGATAAGGTCAAAGATGCTAACTTACTTATAGGTAGCACTTTGCAGGTTTGTTCAAATACATATTTAGTGAGAATCTGCAGAGAAAAATAGTTACATCTACAACCCATTAGTCAGAAAGGAAAACATGTGCCATTACATACCAGGTAGTAGTAGCTGATTAAAGATAAATTGGCATCATGCACCAGAAATGAACATAATGAACATTTTGAAAATTATGATCAGATGCACATTTGAAAGACTTATCTTCTATTTCACCTAATCCACTGAATTAGATAAGTAACAAGTACTTTATTAATGCAACACAGAAATTAGGCATTTGGTATACTTTGCTTGGGTACTGGTATATATAAAAAGATACTGAAGAAATGTAGGAGTATTTCAAACTCATACTGGACTACTGAACTTTAGAGTATTGCCCTAAGGAATCAGGTTCTGGGCAGAACTTATTTGAGAAAGATTTTTAAACTACTTAAAAGCAATGCTACAATTAGTTACTTACAAAAACATTTTATAAAAATTAAATACCAGAAGGTAACAACATCAATATTAGAGCTCTTTTTTCAACGCTATAATTTATAAACATATATATTAGATTACAGTAATTTAAAAGACAGGTCCACATGTTCTCTATCTTCTAAACGAGAAAAATCCTTCAAGTTGTGTTCAAAATATGGACAAAAACAAATCCATTGGATTGCTTTAAAAAAAAAATAGTCTCTCCCCTACAATTTGGTGTACTAAGTAGGGAAGATGCTAGCCAGCATTCTTTTGAGAAATACAGCTCTAAGTGATTAGGTTGATAAGATTTATGTCAATAATATCAACTCCAAAATGGTGTTGTACAGTCAGATGAACAAATTATGACTTTATTCTCCATATGTCTGCCACAGTAAACCATTCTTTCTACTCTTTTGCACTAAGTACAGTAAAAATCTCCTTTTGCAAAATGATGTGAGATCAGGATAATCACAAAAGAAAAGATTTCCACAGGAAAAAAGGTTAATTCTCACCAGGAAGTGTGTTAAAAACAAAAGTCTTTTAGGATATCTATGAGAAGAGGAACATGCCAATATTCTTGCTTTATTAACAAATTTAAAATTGTGATCAACCTCAAAGGACAAATCTTTTGAAAGTGAAAATAAAATGTTAGGAAAACCAGGCTGAACATGAAAGGAATTAGGGGTGAGGCTATGTTCCCATTGCAATGGGACTGGGGATGGGACAGGGCTAGTGGCTGCTCTGATGGTGGAGATGGCTCACAGGACCTGGTCTCCAGGAGTTAGTACAGGGGATAACACTGCCTAGTCTTCCAGGTCTCTGAGCAGGAAAAAAGTCACTGAGTTGGAAAGAAGTACCCCACACAAAGGGAATTCACAATTCAGAAGGCTTCCTGTAACCCTCTCATATTGTTCCAACCTCTCTTTAATGAAAACTTTGACAATGATGTATATTATTTACGAACTCCTTTTCATAAAAAGAGGCCTCAAGGTTCTTAATGTTTTGGGTTTGTTTGGTTGTTTTGTTTTTAACAATTACTGGTTTTGGAAGTCTAATTTTATGCTAAAACATTTACACTGAGAATAATTCATTTTACTGAAGTGTCCTACTTAGTGGAGAAAAAGACAACACACTGAGCTAGCATCCATCACATTTACATTCAGATGTTGCTTAGTTGTCTAGCAAAATCTATTTCACTACTTTAAGTGCAATACTGCTATTCAAGTAGTGGGATCTGTAGTAAGAACCTTCTGAGTGTACTGTCATCAAAAACAACTGTACACAAAGAACAAACGGAAAAAAACTCTGTCAGCACATTAGATGTCATACTATAAAGAGAGGCTTCAGAGAGGAAGGAAGGTATAAAAGGAATGAAGGGAAGAAGGAAGAAAAGAAAGGAAAGATAAAACTCTAAATTCATTTACTTCTCAACATTTAGAATTTAATACAATACAATCCATTGTATTTTGGAGATTCAAGTATGTTAAGATTTTTCAGGGACATGTTTTGCCTCTAGTGCATATATATTTATCCCTGTGATTTTTCAGGCATTGCCCACACAAATCACAAGTATAAATCTCACCATACTGAACAGTGTGAATTATAATTATAGAGAGCTTATTTTTCCTTTAAAATAGTAATCAACACAAAAATCAAGAACATTCTCTAAATCTACTAAAGGTATAAAAAAATGAGGTTTGCTATTGTACATCAATGAATCCCTTCATTGATATTCTAAAATATACTTAAAAAACACTCTGACTTTCCTATCCACATTTAATTTCATTTGGGCACACAACCAGCATAAATTTAAGAACTGATAATCTAATCAAATAGTAGTGTCCAAAAACAAATCAATTGGCAGCATTTTTTTAAAGAAAGTTTCGATTGTCAAACTCTCTGATCTATTCTTTATAAATGAAAAACCCTTGAATGTTCTGATTTAGCTCTTAACACTCTTGTGAAGTGAGGGCCTCTTGTGTGATGAAATTATTCCAAAGCCCCTGCGTTCAGTTGGTAAGAGAACAAATTCTAATAATTAGGCTTATTTTAATAATGATTTTTATAAAAGTGCTCTATTGATAATAAGAAATTACTGATATAGTTACAAAAGTTAATGAGCAACTTACAGATTCATGAAATTAATAGATTATTAATTGTTATTTTCTGCAATGGTTATTTTGAACTACTGGCTTAGAATATCCTTACCTAACATTATTTAGAAAAATAATTTAGAAAATTTAACCAGATATCTATTATTATGTAAGCAACACCTCACAAGGTAATTGCCAGAAGTAATTCTTCAAGAAATGTACTTTGCACGTAAAGTGTATTTTAGTAGTAACGTTTTGCAGTAGATATCATTATATTTTAATAAGCTTCTCAAAACAGAAAACTTTTGTTCTTATTACAGTTTTGTACAAGGTGGCTTAATGAACATTAACTCACTTCCCCAGCAATGAACTCTTAGTCTTCAGGGGTTAAAGCATTACCTTCTAAACACAAATTTACCTAGCTAGGTAACCTTCTTATATGATCATATATGAAATCCTGTAAGATAAATTCTGCTTAAAAAGTTGAATACTCTGGATCACTTAAACAACCAAAAATTATTTTGGAAATAACTCAAAAGTTATTATAATCATAAAAAATTTAACAATAAAATAAAGTAGTACATTCCTTTACATATTTCTATCAATATATCTTAGGGTATTATAAGTTATAAACGTAACTGGATCATTTCTTCTCTTTTTCTGCTTCTATTTCTACAATAGCATCTGAGTTTCATGATAAAACCTGATGAGAAACAATATTATACTTAAGGAAAATATTCCAAAGTAAACCCAAAGACTGAATAATAAAACAATATTACTTTCACAGGATCTGATTAATTATTCCCAAAAGAGCTTTTGCTCTGGGAATTTGTAAGCGTCTCTGTCATAATAAGAAACTGGACCCCTTCCTGGGGTTATCCTTTTCCCATCCACTATTTTCAAATAACAAAACCAGCAGAGCTAACAACTTATTTGTCTTTTTAAACGTCACCATATAAACAAACATCAACTCAATACCCTCACAATAGCTTTGTGAGGTAGATCAGTAGGTAAAGAGCAAGAGTCCTCTTCATTTTGAAAATGAAGAAATTGAGGCACTGAATGGTTACATGATTTGCCCAAGGTTTCAATGGTCAATCATGGAATTTCAAACAGTGTTAAATTATCTCTGCTCCTGGCCTACTGCTCTCTAACCATGCTTCACAATAAAAGGCTGTGTGTGTGTGTGTTCTTAAATAAGCAGTCTATATAATCTTCAGTTGAGAGTAAAATCTATCCATTGATAATTATTTTAAAAGGGATCTAATCTCAAAGTTCATAAAAATTTAAGAAAATCAGATAATTAGGATGATACACTATTCCTCTCAGTAACTGCATAAAACTGTGGCTTTAAAAAAATTTACATGATAACATTAAGAAAAGCGGAAAATAAAACATTTAAAATTATGATTCAGGGAAAAACTACCCTCAAGAAACATATAATCAAATTTGACTATATAATTCATCTTCAAACTGGGCCACTACTAAAAGTTACGTGGGATAATAGGTGTTAAACTAAGACAGCCATGGGCAAGCTCAAGTAGAGTCACCACTGGGTGAATCCAAGGTATGGATTCTCAGAGTTGCAAATATTTCAGGGACATAACTCTCTGCAAACATGTTGTGCTCAACTATAGTCACTGTGCAATAAAACACTGATGATTTAAAACATAATACCTAACTTTGGCTTAAACACAAAGTTTAAAAAATTCAATTTTAAATAATAACATGTTTAACCAACAAGTTACTACACATCTCCATTCTAAACTTGTTTTCTGTTTTCTATAAACTATAATTTAACTGTTAGTAATAACAGTAAATGGATTGACTTTTTACCTTTGAATAACCAGATATTGTTTTTCAAAAGGAATAAACAGGCACCTTTCAAAAGCAGAGAATTTTGTGGGACTCTTTGGTTATTAAAAAACCCCACTATTTACCATTAATAATTACGATTCTCCTTGAATGGAATAATCAACTCAAATCAATATGCTAGATGACAAAGGTGAACACCTCTCTCTGAAATGAAAATGTTTTACAAAGCAATACCAAAGGCATAAGACAATTTCCAGTTACCACCAAAGACTGAAAGAATACATCACCTGATTATAGTACACATGCTGAAGATACAAACACTATCAGTTGAAGGATAATCTTAATTATACATGCAAAAACCTAACTAATTTGCATACAGCAGTGAAAAAGAGCTTTCTACATTCAGTTATGTCTGGTAAGTAAGCCGTGTTTTAAGACATGGTTGTTATTGAGGTGTCCATCTCTCTGGGAAATAAAGGATCAACATACTCTTTAGAAACAGCAAATATGTAAATCACAATAATAAAACTGTATAATATTATTCAGTTATAACTTATGGCTTCCTTGGACCTTTGAAACAACTTTCCTGAAAAAAATTAATCTGAAACAAACTGAACTACATGTTTTCAACATATACTGATCTTAATCATGAATTAAATCCTTCCACTGTAACTGTACTTCTAAGGCAGACACTTCAGGAATGGTATGTAACAAACCTTATTAGAAAAGATGATACTCTAGTCAATGAACAATAAACTATTATTACTAAGATCCCATTAATTTTTAGTGCCTTTTTTATCCTGACACTTTCACTGAGAGTTCAGTGTAAATTCTAGGGCACACAGATGTTCATAAAGACTGAACTTATGTGTTGATCTTGGTTAGTTATTCCATATATTCTTAGAGATTTTAAACATCATCAAATATTCTGCTGCGAGACATTGAGAGGTATCGTCCACCAGGCTGATACCTGAAAGGTGGATAAAGAAATGATCTGAGGCATCAAAAATAAAGAAGGAGAGAAAAACAAGGACACATTAAAAGGAAGTGGCTACATAATTTGTAAGAACTGTAAAATCTATTCAGTAGCTGAAATCAGGAACTTATTATCCAAGAATATTATCCCAAAGGGATTTACCTAATTATAAATCAACCAATGACTGTTTTAGAGCCTATGACATATGACACATATGGCGGGGTGAGAGATGTAAAAAGAAAGGAGTGGGGAGATGTAAAATACATCATGGAACTTAAAAGATTTAATAACTACTCTAGATTGTTGAATATAAATAGAATATTCTTTTTGCTATTTATAGGCAATACTATAGCAAATATCTTCATGCATATGATGTTTTGCTTTTGTTTAATTATTTCTACATAGTGTAGTAGCTAAAAGCACAGACTCTGTAGCCAGAGTCCTGGGGTTTAAATGCCTGACTTTGTCATTTACAAGCTGTGTGATCCTGGGTAAGTTACTGAGCCTCTCTGGATGCAAATTCAATTGGACTTATAACCATAAAATACAATTACTGTTGTTAAAGTGCTTAGAATAGTGTGCCACCCAGTTATACCTATGTAAACTATTGCTAAATATGATACATTTCATAAATGGGATTGTCAGAAATAGGCATATAAATATTGTTAAGATTCTACCAAATGATTTCAATTCTTTTTTGTTATCTATCATACTACTAGTAGTAGTTTGCGAAGATACTAATTTCAATCACCACCACTAGATGCTATAATTTTTTAAATACAAAAGCATCAGAAGGTGTTAAAAGGTTTCAAAGGTTGCTTAATATGCTTTTTATTAGTAGTAAAGATGAATACTTTCCTTATGTTTACCTCATCAAGTCAGAATGTTATTAACATTTCAGAGGAATGCTGGAGCCAAAATGATAAGCTGGAACTTACCTTCCTGATTCAGATTCAAGAGGATCATCAGTGAATGTTTCTGCATTAAAATCCAAAGGTTCTGCGTCTTGGAGGAGTTCTATTCGGTCCCTTTCAGTCCTATTATTAGCCCTGGTATATTTGGATGCTGCTGCAAAAGAAGAAAAAAATGTCCACTTTCTATTGCCTTTACGGGTCAGTCTATGGACTCACAGAAAGAGAAGTCAAGATTATAAAGGATCTGAATTTTGATTGTAAAGACAATATTAAGAAAAGATAACTACGTAGTTATCTTAAAATTAGATTAAAATGATTAATAGTATGATAGAAAATAACAAGGAAAAGTTCTCCCTTGTATGTAGTCTAAGCTCAGAAGCAGCTATAGTGCAAAGACTCAATATGAATCAGAATTAGTATTTAACTATGGCATCATAACAGTGAAATTGTTCATAATCAAATTAAGTTTCAGCTGGTTGCACACTGAATACAGGGGGTGCTACATCTCACTTCTCGGCTAGGATTTTAAGGTGTAATCAACTCAAACTCCTCAAAAAAGGCCTGAGTCTTTTTCCCATGAAGCAAGAGTTTAGGGCAGTAATGTCCAACAGAAATAAATTCCAAGCCCCGTATTTACTTTTTACTAGTAGATACATTAAAAAAGTAAAAAGAAATAGGTGAAATTCATCTTAATATATTTAATTTAACTCAGTATATCCAAAATATTATCATTTCAATATGGGGCACCAGCTACACTGCAAATGCTCAACAGCCATATGTGGCTAATGGTTACCATCCTGGTCAGCACAGATCTAGAGAACTAATCATTTCTCTACGTGAATGGGGTTTTCTTCATAAACAACCTAAATTTTCACAATGTTATTGTGAGCAGCTCAACAGCTTCAAGAAAACTATAATATAGGTCTTTTTGAAAATTTAAGGCAAGCCAATTCTCTCATATTTCTGTCATCTTGGACTCTGCCCTTTACCATTTCTCTCATTCATTCAGCAAATACTGGTTGCCTACCACATGCCAGTTTCTAACTCATCATCCTAAGGCTTTGTGTTTCCTCTTCTCTTAACCGTTCTCCATACTCCCAGATCTCTGCACTCTGTTAACTCCAAATCCATGATAAACTTCCAAATCTCTTTGTAGAATCCTCCCTCTATTTTCTAGCTTTAACTGAAACTTTAGTTTTCTCCTACTTCTTCTACGCTAAATCTCATCCAAACACATCCTTTCTTCTTTATCTCCAGGGTCATCTCAAGGGTGCTTATTTTATGCTCTCATCATTTTTTGACTGCATTACTAAAACAGACACTAAACTGGTTTCTGTCTCACTTCCCTGGAAATCATGCTTTATATAGATGTCAAATTCATCTTCCTAAACCAAAAATCTGAGCACGCTTCTTTCCATATTGAAGTCTTATCTTTGGGATAAAATCTAAACTTCTAAGCATGATAATACCTGTTTCCCGACTATCTCTGTAGCCTCGCCTCTCATCAGGCCTCTCATACTTCAGGCTCTAGTCATAGAGAAAAACCTACATTTCCCCAAAGGTTCTCTCATGTCACTCATTCTTCCTTCTGCCTAAAACCCCTTCACCTGGCTAAGTACTACTTACTCCTAAATAGTGTTTCTTTATAACAGAAATCTGTTCCCAATAAAGAATTCTTTTTCCATCCCCTAAGCTGAGTTCCCTCAGCATCAGGCATGCACCCTTATACTCTCTCAGCATCCCTGCATCTCCCCCAAAGACAAACAACCTCTGCCTTCTACTCAGTGCTGGATCCTGGGAATTCACATTCCCAGAAGCAGACGGCAGGGTCAAGGATGTGGGGAGGTTTCCAAACCCAACCCACTGACCAATGTCTTCTGCCTGATATCGGTCCCTCACTAAATTATAGGCAAACCAAGGATGGAAGTTATCTTCTTTGTATTCCTGTATTCCTGGGAAAGTACCTGATACATATGGGTCAATCAGTAACTTATTATAAAAATGACCGAATAGCCTGAAAAACATCTAGGTAAATAGAAATCAGTACCTGCCTACAATGTGCCTGGGAAAAGTACTATTATTTAGGTAGTGTAATTACAACTATTCACTTGATGTCCCAGATGTCTCCTTCTTCTACCAGAATGCATATTTGAGTTTCTCCTTCCTCTCATACACTGAGGGATGAAAAAAGTAAAGTCACTGCAGAACCACATTTATGGTCTATAAAGGCATTTCTGGATGGGTAACTAATCCTGTCTCCATGCAAGCAAGCATAAGAAAAAAATTTCTTAGAAAACTAGACAATAAACTACTTACATCGGTTGGTACTAATATCTGAGAAGTTTGATTCTTTTGGGTCAATATGAACATTTCTGTTTCTAGTGGAATCTTCTCTACTGTGTCCATAACGTTCTTTCCATTCCTAGGAAAGAAACACAAATGATTATATAACACAAGAACACACAGTCAGAAAATAATTCATCAGTGATAACAGATTTAGATTACATATGTAGAGTAATATAATCTAATTCTTTTTCATCAGGAATTCATCAGATAATCAGTATAATTAGCACAGTGCCTTTAGAAATCATAGATAAATACTTTTCTTATCTCTAAATGCTTTTAATAGTTGCCAAACTTAACTTGAATGAAGATATTTATAGACATTTTTGCTAGCTATGATTATTTTAAGTTATTGAATTCTATCTAAAATGTCAAAATAATTTTACAACTACAATAAGGTTACCTTGACCATGTAAGAGTTATGATAACTCATAGTAATTAATGAGATGTTAATAAAATTTTCTCTCACCCAAATAAACTACAAATCGTAGAGACTTGAAAAGTCATTTCTGATAGCAAAATTAGAGTTGTATACAAACATAATTAGGTAATGACTCACGTAGCATTGTGTCTTAACTGTACTAAAACCTTATTAACTGGGATTCTACTCATTCAATTCTTAGAATTGAAAGGAACTTTAGAGGTCCTAATTAAGCCTCCTATGCAGTGCAGGGTTTCATTCTAAAATAACCATGCCAGATACCATTTGGCTCTCTTACTAGAAGACATGGAAATTTCTATGTGTGATCATCCCACTGCAATTCTGGTAAACTGTGGAAGCTTTCACAAAGAGGTGAACTCTATTTCCAGTCACTTCTGCTCTTTTGTTCTAGTTATGCCTTCTGAAATAAAGACCAAGTCTCCCTTTACATAACATACACTAAAATACACGAAGACAACTATCATGTCTCCTGAGTCTTCACTTCTCCGGTAATGGACACACTCAGGTGTTGAAAATTTGTGGTAACTGTGACTAGATTTTTCTCATTTTTTGCCTTTTCAATTCTCTAGGAGGTCAGTTTGCCTCAGGAAACGAAGGACTAAGGAAAAATTAAAGAGGAATAAAATTAATGCCATATTACAAAAAAAATTATGTCATATTACATACTTTTCAAGCAATCAAAATCACTTTAATAGCAAGATTGCATGAATTTATTCACTTATTCAATAAATATTTACTGAGCACCTACTCTAGGCAAGAAACTGCTAGATGTTGGACATGAAGTAATTTATTACTAATGACTTTTTAGAACAGGTCTGACAGGATACCTACATGTACATCTGAAACTATTATAACTGCTTTTCTGTAAAAATACATCCTATGTCTTTTTCCCACTGTTTTTAGCCAATTATTCTAAATCAATAAGATTCTTATGATATTTTACATTAATCTTTAGGTTACAGAAATTTAATAAGTACGGTACTTACTCTTCGTCGATTTTCACCTTCTTCTTGCCGTTGCCTTTTTCTCTTCTCTAGAGACAGAAAAGTGGTCTCAAATTTGGTATAACATGGTTTAATTAGATGTAGAGTAACTGAAGTAAAGGTATCAGGCTATGACCAATTTCCTTTAAATTACTATGAAGTCAAAGGTAATAGGTTATTGTTGGAAAGAACTGGAGAGGTCACCTAACTCCACAGAGAATACTTTCTCTACTTTTGTTGGAGATGGCCCTTTAGGCTCTGCCTAAACAGTTTTAGTGAGGAAGAACTTCTTCCCCATGGTGACTTGAAATTTGTTTCTCTGCAACTTCTCTTTTTCTTTATGTCTTGTCTTCTAAATTAAGTTCATACTTCTTTCTGCATAAGAGTCTTTTCCATTACTCTCTTCTGGCTATATACTCAGTGGTTTTTTTCCATAAGATATGCCCTTCAGACTCATTCTGGCTGTCCTAGATTCCTTCAGACTTAACCAGTCTTACTCTTGAAAATCTTACCCAGGACTGGATATGATACTCCAGATGAAGTCTAATTAATGCAAAAAGCAGCAGAACTATTACATTAACTAGATACCACCTTCCTATGAGAGCATGTGAAGGCTACGCTGCCTTATTTTAGAGCCACAATACATTTTGGCTTACATTTAAATAAGATCACACAAAAACCCCAGACCCAAGTAGGGAGAATGTCTAAGAACCAATGTCCCAAAACTCAAGTTTTGTTTTTCTCTTTCCCCCTATTCTACCATCACTTGAACATCAGGAAATTTGATACACTCAGTTTTGAGATTAGATTCTAACAGAGTGCCATGTACTCTAACAGGCTGTTAATGATTACCACATTCTAAAAACCAGCCTTGGCCTGAATGATTTCCCATGCAGCATTAAACTAATGATGATTCTTTACCTTTTTTTTATGATGATTCTTTAAATTAATGAGTTTTCTAATTGTATTTAACTTGGCAAATCTATTTCAAAGCAAACAGGGAAATGACTCCAACACCAAACAAGGGCGTTCTTTAGTTGCAGACATATTAATTATTAAATCCTCTGCAGAATTTCTTAAAGACAGATGAAACAATCATTTATGTTTTCGAATTATTTTTGCTATGAAAGCTTTCTGTAGAATTTTAGCTAAAACATATTAATTTGTAATTTCTTTAGATTAAAAATTTCAAATCACACAAACATTAATTTTGTATTCTCAGTCTTAGCACTTTCCCTTCATTTATTTTAAAAGACAAATCTTACCTCGTCTGATTAATTCTTTTCCTTCATCAACTAAGTCTGATGTCATATCATTATCTCCCATGAACTGCTGGAAACCAAGTAGATTCAAACAACGAGTTCCCAAGCTAATAAAAGTCGATTTTCAGAAAGATAAGCATTATTTCACACTGTAAATGTTTAGATAAATTAATTGTTCTTTAGTATTTGCCCCCCACAGAAGCCTATGGTTTATTACTAGCTATCATGTCAAGTTACCTAGAGCTACATTTGTCTTTCTTTAAGAAGTACTTATTTCCCTTTCTAAGACGCTTATATGCCAAGTACTCCACTAACTAGGGTATGCACCAAAGCCATATTTCTTACAGACACAAATTAAGTTAGGCCTTTAGCATACCTTCAGAAGATTATTATAGCAGGATGCTAAACAATGGCTATAATACAAAAGCAATTTATTCTTTTCTTATATTCAAACAGCAATTTTAATACTGAAAATACACATACACAACTAGTATTTACAAGTGCAGAATATTCTGGCTTAGAAGTCTTAATTATGCAAATTGATTTTCATATTTTATTATTTTTATCCTGAGAACTAGTCAATTCTATTTCAATAGGTGTTACTATAAACTCAGAATTCATTACTATAGCTTATCTGAGGGTTATCATTTTATATCTTATTTACTATTTACTTTAAACCTCACTGTTGTACAGGACAGAAATACTCTGAAAATATGGCACGCAGGGAAGGAAGGATTAATATTTGTTAAACTCCTATTATGCATCAGACAATTTACAGATACTCTTATTTAATTCTTACCATAATTCTAAGAGATAATAACACTTTACAGATAAGGAAACAGAGGTACAAGGGGTTAAAAACCTTGCTAAAGATCAATTACTAAATTTTAGACCTGAGGATTTAAATCTAAGACAAAACAAAGACCAAGCTCTTTTTATTACCTTAGTTCTCAAACTTTTTCATTGATGTACATTTTTTTTTTCTTTTGAGGTAGAGAAGAATAACTTTATTGCTTTGCCAGGCAAAGGGGGCCACAGCAGGCTAATGCCCTCAACATATGCCCTCAACACCATACATGGAGCAAGGGGGAGCGAGGAAGAAGGAGAAAGGGAGAAGAAGTATGTGTGTGTGTGTATGTTAGGAGGAAGAGAAAACAGCGCAGCAATTTAAAAAAAGTGAAGATCTCCCATTTTACATTAGTGATGTGTAAAAATCTGGCTAATTCATAAATTATCTGCCTGTTTTAATATATAAGGAATGCTCTGTATGACTTAACAGTAAGTAAAACTGGGGTTTCAGGTGATGGTCATGCTAATTCCGTGACGTTAAATATTCCCTTACCATCTTCATATTCTTGTGGGAATACTATACTCCAGGATGAGATCATTGTCTCTGGGAAGGTCTTAGCTTTGTCTAAAGTGTCAGGAAACAGCTTTACATTCTCTAGGCAGTTAAGTCTGAATATTAGCTCTGGGTATGGCTGTGTGCTAGTAATATGGGAATTAGACTAATTATGGCAGCATTTCAAAAGAAAATTGACCTATAAAGTCAAGTTACCATTGAAATGTCAGCAAGGCATTGTTTCATATACTCCTATAATACAGTATTTTTATAATTTGAAAATTGAGGAATATGACCATTTTTTCTCTTAAAGACAAACAGGCACTCAAAATTTATCTTAATTAACTCTAAAACAACACTTTTAAGGAATTATTTTTAAGTTCAACAATTTTCCTTTTAGACATAATTCCTTACATTTGTTTAAGATTTTATAGTTGGCAAGGCACTATCCCACCCATCTACTCCTCGATCAGTATAACAATCTAATAAGACAAGAAGAGATGCTAATCTTACCAACATAACTACTAACATGAGAAGATATGATTTATATATCACAAGCTCTTAATGTTCCATTTGTAGTTTATAAACTGTTAAAATGAATAGGCATATAATAAAAATTTAATTTTGGATATCCAAAGGATGATTGGTCTCTTCCTTTAATACATCATTTTCACAGTATAAACCTCTGTCTTTTCTACCTTATGGAAAAAAATTGAAAATATTAGATTTTTTTATCAGTTCAAATTAACCGTTTTATTTTAAATTATAATCCTTTAGTTCCTTTACTTATGAGAAGGTAAAATATATATGTTTTACAAAATTCAATAGAGAATTTATTTCAAACAAAACTTGTCTGTTTACTCAATATCCTAGTGTTAGAATATCAGTACAATAATGTACATTATTTGCAATAACTATATAATGGTACTGAAAGATTTAAATGAAAAGTGGTTGGATGAAACTTATTATCAATAAAATTTTTTTTTTAAGTGGCATTTTGGTGTGTAATGGAACACTTAAGCAGTGAAGAGGGTAGGCAGAGTACAGGATGCGGGCACCTAACACGTGGAAGTAGGGAAGACAGGGGGCTAGAAGCCAAGTACACCTGTCTTTTAACTCCTTTTGAGTCTGATCTCTGCCAAGGTTCTACCACTTTTTCTGATCCTATAAAAAGAGCAGCCCATGTACTTTCCTGCCTTACACGTACTGTCGGATTTCAACTGTTCCTCACCTGACCCTTTGTTCTGGCAATGATCTGAAACATTTAGAAACCCAAAAATGATTGTGGGGAAAGCCCTAAGACTAATATATGTTACTGGATAGAAGCTGGGTATGGGGGTGCTTTATAAGCTACACTGGCTGCCAGTATCACAGGCCAGGACTCAGAGTTAACATTCTGTAATTAATCCTATCACTCTGTAGACTAAATATGTGTAACAGAATAACTCTCTCTCTTTTCTTGAAAATATCTTTGGAGGGAGAACCTGACCCAGTCACTCAAGCGACCCCTTTAAACTATGCCCAGCACCCCCAAAGCCACAATAAAACAAACAACCAGAACCCAATCAGTGAATATTTAAAAGAGCTTTAAGGAGAAAAGTTATCCAGATCAGGCTAAGCGTATGTGGAAAATAAGCAATGTTAAGTTTCTTACCTAAAATAAGTAGCAATGCAGAGAATTACCACCAACATAGGATAATATATATAGAACCCATCTGCAATAAAGGATAAAACTTTCATGGAACCCATAATCTGAGGAGCAAGAAAAAATTAAATCAGTACAGTTCTATATCTTTCATTCTTTTTCATCATTAGAAAATTCACCCATAATCATTTATATCAATTAATTTGGAGTTTTCAGAAAAGTAGAAATGAAGCACTAAATAGACTGATTTTTAAGTTCTCATCACAAGAGGAAAGAAATTGTAACTGTGAGGTGATGAATGTTAACTAAACTTATTGTGATAATTATTTCACAATATATACATATACCAATTATGTTGTACACCATAAACTAATACAATGTTATATGTCTATTATATCATAATTTGCTTATTTATTAAATTTTTCTCCCCCAAATATTAATATTTTATAAATACTACTGAAAATCATCAAATACATTAAGACCATAAACATAAAGGTTAATATTATTATAGGTCAGGTCTATTGATACTGCTCATCTGGACAACTTATATGAACCAAAAAATAATTTTTTATAATAAGAGAAAGCAATATCACTTTTATTCAGTCATTAGTAATTACATATACAATCTGTAAAAGAAAGTTTTAGTAATTTTTAAAAAGATCCTAATAATGCAACAGAACTTTTCCGCCAGCAGTAAAAAGAAATTTCACAATAATAGCACCCTATATAGATAATGAATCTAAAGAACTCTTTGTTGACAATACTTACAGATGTATAAGCAGTTGGCTGTGTATTCTGGTGAGAGATGGATGAATCCATATGGGTCAAACCCAAGAAATTAAGACATAAAGGAGGAGTCAAACGGCAAAATAACCTGCAGTAAGCATTAACAAATACAATATATAAAAAATAAAGCAGCAAGATACATTATATATTATGTTGAAATACATTAAGAATATTTCAGATCACTGTAGCTATTATTCTCATCATTTGTATTTTTAATTCTTAATACAAACTGCCCTTACTTTTGAGACATTCTGAAAATCCTATTAATCACATCTTCCTTAAAAACATCAACAGCTACAAGGCAAAACTCCAGCCTCAGGATATCTCCTTCGGTGGTGTATGCCACTGCTTTATCCCAAGAATTTGCAGAGTGCCTCTGTATGTGCCTCTTCCACGTCTGCCATCTGTGTAATCTAAATCTGTCTCAATAGCATGACGAGGACAGTAACATCCTCAAGGTGAACTGTACTCAGTACGTAAAAGATTTGAAGTTTTATCAAAGTATGTCAACTCTGACAACTACAGGTACAAATAATTGTTGGAGCTCAGTTTTGACCAGATAAAAAGAGAACCTTACAGAACTACAGAGTTGGAGGGTAGGAAGAGACAAAAATAAAGAGAGGGTGTGAATACAAAGAGGTAATATGAGGAGTTCTTTTGTGGTGACAGAATAGTTCTGTATCTTGATTGTGGTGGTGGTTATGGGACTCTACACACACACACACGAATAAAGGACAAAAAATACTGAAAATTAATAAGGTCTGTGGTCTAGTTAACAGTAGTGTGTCTGTGTTTGTACAACAGCAATATAAAATGTCTCCACTGGGGGAAGCTGGGTGAAGGTTACTAGGACTCTTTGTATTATATTTGCAACTTCCTTTGAGTCTACAATTATTTGGGGAAAAAAGGTAAAAAAAAAAAAAAAGTCTTAGAGATGCCTCAGATATTGATTCCTCTTGAAGTTCCCAAAGTCCAGCCCTAAAAACCTAATATAACTAATTAAACAATACGGACAAATAGTAGATTGTGCAACCTAGCCCAAGCTGGAAACATCTCTAAACTTCTACTAAATCTCTTAGCAAAAATTATTCTTTTGGTGTTCTTGGTCCTCCACAATTCAGTTTGAGGCCACTGAACCTCAGAACACTTTCTAGGTCTGACTTAGTCTCTAAACTCTCAAATGTTCTTATTATTACTAACCTATTTATTGACCCTCTAATTGGTAAATCCACGCTCACTATGTCTTTCTTTTCCTTCCTAATCTAGCATACCCATTTTAACCCTAAGCTTCAAGCAGGATTTAGCTAGCAATCAACAAGCACCTAATTAATACTTAAACCTAATCAATTAGCTCATAGAAATACAGGTGTTAGTGAAAGACCCATAAACAAAAAGAAATAAAAGAGAGATCCATAAGAATACATGTAATGGAGACATTTCCCTTGTTTCTACACACAATCTACTTACATGCCACTGAAAAGAAGGCTGTAAGCATCAGTCTGGTGATGTGAAGCCAGGTAATAATAGTTAAATACACGAATCCTGAACACAGTAGAATAAACACAGATACTGAGGAAGAAGATGGAGAGGAAGCAAGCAATCTAAAAAAACAAAGAACTCAGTTTCAGACTAACAGACTTCAATACTTATATACTATCACAAGCATTATCTTTTAATTCCACCTAACATTTATTGACATTCTAAAATTTATACACAGTAACAGTATAAATTTTTAACCACCTAAGAAAATGAAATTATGAAAAAAATCTACATCTTAATCAGTCCCACATCCTATCCGTAAGTTTCAAAGCTACCTCCTGAAGTGAGCCTGTTCTCCCATTCCCTTGGCAACTCTTCACATGAAGACTATAAGTTATGTAGCTTCACTGGCATAAAGAGGATCAAAGCATTCTCATAAAAGTACTTTGCACTACTTTGCATCTTTTCATCTCTTCTCAAATAGTTCTTAGTTTTTATATTCTGGGTAAAATGATGAAGCTCATTTTTGGAAGTCTGAATAATAACACTGTGGGAAACTTCACTGCTTTCATTATTACTAGAAGAAATGTATGAAGAAAAGATGCAACAGTTAAGGATTATACTATGGCTGACATTTATTTACCACCGATATAAAATAAACTGACCTCGATATAAATATAATTGTATGTTTTTTCGGCCAGCTGTATGAAGACTGCAAAGAGGGATAAGACAGGTGCAGTGCTAAAGAATGTGCACTCTGACCACACAACAATCACGGAGAAGATGGACAACACCACAGCAAGTACCCTATAAAACCACGGTCGCAAAAGACATTCCCAGTACCACTCTGGAAGATAAAAGAAAAAAATGATTAGGAAAACCATAAAGGAGTAACAGCGTATTTACAGTGTTTCAAAATACCTCCAATACAAGATACGTAATTGCAAAGAGAAAAACAGTGGCAGAACCAGGCACACACCATCCTAAGCAAATGATCACCAGTAATGGGACAAACTGATATTATGTGCCTCTGATAAGACCACATCACTGCTGAGGTATTCCTGCCAAAAATGCAGAACCTGCATCTGATTATGAGAAAACATCAAACTCAAATTCAGGGGCATTCAATAAAAAACTGACCTGTACTCTCCAAAACATCAATGTCATAAAATAATAACAGAGACGCAGAAATTGTTCCAGATTAAAGGAGACTAAGGAGACATGACAACTGAATGCAATGCACGATCTGGGATTTTTTTACAAAGAATATTATTGAGACAATTAGCAAAATCTGAACGAGGTCTGTAGATAACTGTACTGTATCAATGTTAATTTCTTTATTTTGATCACATTGTACTTGGTTATGTACAAAAACGTCTTTATTCTTAGAAAATACACACTGAAACACTGAGAGGTAAAGAGGTTATCATGTCTGGATTTAACTTTGAAAAGATAAAGGAAAAATATGTATACAGAGAGAAAAAGATAAAGCAAATGAATAAGGTATAATGTTAACATTTAAAGAATCTGGGTGAAGGGCATTTGGGAATTCTTTGTATTATTCTGGCAACTTTTTGTTAGGTCTGACTTTAGGCAAAAAAAAAAAAAAAGTTAAAGAAAAAAAAAGAAGAAAGCTCACAAAATTGAAAAGGTTATACTTCATTTCATTCATTGAAGAGTTGAGCTCCTGGCTCACTCTAAATCTTTTCAACCCTACTCACAGGATAGTTCCTGGTGATTTCAATATCCACACAGGTGATCCTCCTTTCAACATCCTGGTCTTTCACTTCCTCGACCTACTCTCCTCCAATGAGTCTGTCCTCCAACTTACCTCAACTACTCATCCTTTAAATCTTTTATTACCGATAACTCCAACCCTTATAATCTCATTAAAGAATAGGATCCCTGTCCCCAAGCAACACCTTCATCTAGTATTCCAGCTCCACTGACTGACTTCCCCCTGACCAACAGTCCATTTATTCTACTACCTTTTTCTTGCCACTTAACCTGATGTCCTTATTACTTTCTTTACCCAGCTCAGATTCCATAGTCTTTGAGGATAATCTCTCTCCAATATCCCAATTCCTGTGGCCTCTCTTGCTTCCCTGTACTTGCTAAGCTAAAGCACGCTGTGGTTAGATTCAACTTCTTGGCTACTCTGAGCCTGCACCCATGGAACTGCACATTGCAAGAGTAAGAGACACAACTCTTCTGACTCGTCTCACTTTAAATTCTTAATCAATAGCTTCAAGTGGCCCCTGAGCACTGCTTGGCTAGTGTACTGTAATTCACCAATCTTCTCCCATGCCTACTCTCCCTAAGCAACTATTTTGCACCTTCTTTCCTCAAATCTCCAAAATCTCTTGCCCTATAATTACTCTCAGCATTTCACTGAGAAAACAGAAGCTGGAAGAACAGAATCTCCCCAAGTGCCCGCCACTACATCTTTTCACACCTGCTCAAGTATATTTGTGCTTTACCTCCTACACTAAGGCCTTTCTCCTCAGTATTCACTATTTCCCATTTCATCTCGCCTGTAAATGTACATTGTCCCAGCCATTCTCTTCTGTCTCAACATATTTCCTCGAAGGTGTCATTTGCAAATTACATGCAATAATTTCTCCTGACCCTACCACCCTCCTTCAGCTACTCCCTCTTCATTCCCTTTTATAAGGAAAACATTTTGAGATTTTTTTCTATTGTGTCTCTAACTGCTTTCCCTCTTTTTTCTTTCAAATTTCGATCAGGCTTTTTTATCCTTCCCCCCCACTTCATTTCTCTGAAATCCCATTGTCAAGTCTTAATATTCATACTAATCTACCTATCTGAAACATTTGAAAAGGTACTTTATACACCCTTTTTCTCAGAACATTTCACTGTCCTGGTTTTCCTCCTATCTCACCGGCCATTCTTTTTCTAGTCTTTTCTGTTGGTTCCTCCGCATCAACCTGATGTCTAAATTGGCAGTACCTCAGGCTTGGTCCTCAGATTTTCTCTCTTCTCTATCCCATCACTTCTTCACTGACTTTATCCTAACCCATGGCCCACCTATACATTAATGACACCCTAATTTATATTTGCAGAGCAGACTTCTTCCCTGAACTCCAATATCTATAGCCAACTACCTACTCAGCATTCTGTTCATACCTTTATGTATATATTGCCTGTTTTTCTCACTCTGCAAGGGCAGGAATTTTTGTCTTTTTTGTTCACTGATATATACCAAGCACCCAACAATTCATAGCATATATAGGCTCAAATATTTGTTGAATGAATGAAAACAAGTATCATATCATTCCTTTATTTAATTAAAAAAAAGATCTTCATTGAGACATTTGTTATGGCCATTATGTTTTCATACTCAAGACCAAACATGTAAAAGAAAATCAAGTGAACTTAAAAGTTTATTTGAATAAATAAGGTAAACAGAAGTTCTAATACTGTGACACTTTGGTATTTTCATTCAGTTCTGCATACTAAATTTGATAACATTTGAAGAAAGTGTCATAAATAATCATAAAGGAGAATAAAATAATTATGACTATTGAATGTAGGTTTTGTATATAGACTAATAAATGTAAGTAATCAAAGAGGACATCTTAAGGGAACATTTTAGTAGTATGTCTAGACTAAAGAAGAGATCCACGTTTGTGATATAAAACTGCTTAAAATTCTAATTGTTTTAAGTATATATTATGTATACAAAATATGCTTGATGTATTGCATATATTTTGCATAGAATTTTGGTTATCTGTGAAGAAAGAGTGGAAGCTAATAGTTTATATGTTATATGACAAGTAAAATAGTTTTTTGGGGGGAGGTTTATCAAATACATAGTATTACCATATGGTATAAGTCAAATAACATAATTATAATTCAACTCTGCATTGGTGAAAATATACACTTTCCGTCAGAAAAATTATCAGCATTAAACTTTGAAATGTACATCAAATTACATACCAACTGTAGGATTATAAAAATATTGAATAAATCTATTTTCTGGCTCCGGCGATTGAAAGGTATGAACAAACTGACAAGTAGCACTAGTTTCATTTTTTGCTACATCTTCTAGATAAAATGCTTGTTCCAAAAGAATCTGCCATTGTACTTGAGTTCGACGGTGTCTCTGAACTGAATAGATCACCTGACAAAGAGAGCAGGGGTATACCTGTCAGTGTTCTGATCCAACAGTGATTCAACTCCCCACTAAGGAGCATGTTTGGTTGTCACAACAATAGGAAAGGGCTCGTGGCATTTACTGAGTGGAGTCAAGGATGTTAATATTATATAATACATATAACACTTATGCTTAGTGAATAGTTCTCCCTCCCCAAATGCCAACAGTAACCATGTCGAGAAAAACGAAGTTAAAACACTTCAAAGAATAATGATAAGGACAGGATCAAAGGAAGTTTCTGATACACATTCACTCAAACTTCCTTTTTTGTGGGCAGTAATTACAAATCTAACTAAAATCATCAGAAGGTAAAAAGGCTATATAAAGTTACCTGTTTATGTAGTTTTACCAGACTCTTTTCACTTGGATAGGTATTATGTTTTTCATCAAAATCTTCATAATCATCCATGTTCCTACCCATTTTTTCCTGATACTCTAAAGGGCACTAAAAGGAATGAGTAGATTTTTAGAGATTTTATTTGCAAAAAAGATAAAAATTTTATTTTTATTAAAAATCTTTCATTCTTGAGCATATCTAATTTTCTTGCAAACATCTTCCAGATTTGAAGTCGTCTATCCCACTATTAGTCATTTATTACCTCTATGAACTTGGGCAAGTTGGTTAACCTCCCTGAATAGATCTCAAAAGGTAGCAAATATAAGAGAAATGGTTAGAGAATTGATTCTCATGACTATCATGTTAACCAAAAGGAGCACTAGCTAATAATTAGTATAATAGATTTAAAATATAGGAAAAGAACTGGACAGCCATATGCAAAAAAAGGAAAGTAGACCACTATTGCATACCATACATAAAAATCAACTCAAAATGGATTAAAGAGTTGACTGTAAGACCTGAAACCATAAAAATCCCAGAAGAAAATATAGGCAGGATGCTCTCTGACATTGGTCTTAGCAATATCTTTCTAGATATGTCTCCTCAGGCAAGGGAAGCAAAAGCAAAAATAGACAAATGTGATTATATCAAACTAAAAAGCTTCTGCACAGCAAAGGAAACCATCAGTAAAATGAAAAGACAACCTACCAAATGAGAGAATATATTTACAAATGATATATCCAATAGGAGATTAACATCCAAAATATATGAAGAACTCATACAACTCAACAATGAACAAACAACCTGATTGAAAAATGGGCAGGGGAGCCGAATAGATATTTTCCGAAGAAGACATACAGGTGGCCAACAAGTGCATGAAAAGATGTTCAACATCACTAATTATTCGAGAAATGCAAGTCAAAACCACAATGAGATTATCACCTCATACCTGTCAGAATGGCTATTATCAAAACGACAAGAAATAACAAGTGTTGGTGAAGATGTGGAGAACACAGAACCCTCATACACTATTGGTGGGAATGTAAATTGGTACAGCCGCTTTGGAAAACAGTATGGAGAGTCCTCAAAAAATTAAGACTGTGACTACCGTATGATCTAGCTATCCTGCCTCTGGGAATTTATCCAAAGAATATGAAAATACTAATCCTAAAGGATATCTGCACCCCCATGTTCACTGCAGCATTATTTACAATAGCCAAGATAAAGAAACAATCTAAGTGCCCGTCAATGAATGAATGGATAAAGAAGATGTGGTACGCACACATACAGGGGAATACTACTCAGCCATTAAATAAAAGATAAAATCTTGCCATCTGTAACAACATGGATGGACCTTAAGGGTATTATGCTAAGTGAAATAAGTCAGATAAAGACAAATACCATATGATTCAACTCATATGGGGAATATAAAAAGCTGATAAACAAACAAACAAACAGAAAGAAAATAAATGAATAAACCAAACCAAATAAAAAACAAACATGTAGATACAGAGAACAGAGTAGTAGTGGGGGATAGGGTGAAATGGGTAAAGGGGATCCACTGTATGGTGACTGATGGAAAATAAATTTTTGGTGGTAAGGATGGTATAGGGTATCTAGAAGTAGAAATATAACGTTGTACACACAAAACTCATATAATGTTATAAATCAATGTTACCGCAATAAAAAAATAAAGGCTTACATACAAGTCTTTCAAAATAAAGTAAACTAAATACAAGAAAAGGAATAGTTCATTGGCTCTGTGGTTGCAGAGAAGACAATTGGGGAACTCATTTCTGGAATAATCATTTTTGGAAGTATATGAATACCTCTAATTCAATACTAATGCATCAAAACCTTAATTGTATGGTTTCTTATTAAATATCTGTATTAAATATCTCATAATGTCATTTATTTTATGAAATATATTATAAAATACCATGTACAAAGCTGATTAAAAGTGATTATTGAGGACCTAATTTATTTTCTTATAGGAAATATGTTTTAGTGACCACATTTAATGACACTTTTACAACCTATAAAGGTCCATCTCCATCACTGTGTCACGGCAATAATTTTACATTATTTAACATAACCTCTATAGCCACATTTCAATGGAAAACACTGCTAATAAATAACGTTAAACCTATAGTAACAAAAGAACAAATTCTATGTACAAATTACTAGGGGTTTATGGTTAATATTGTCATGAAAATGGAAAGGAGTTGGAAGACTTCAATCATAGGCTGTTTGCATACTTTTCTGATGCTTTTATTATAATATTATATTATATAAATTTACATGTCAAAAGAAAATAGATGAGAATATTATTTAATTACCTTTTTAAGTACTGTGTCAACACATTTTCTCAGTGGGTGGTTATACTTGATGCTCTCATTCACTTTACGAACTTCCTATGAAAACAGTAAGAGAAATAAAAATATTTCCATTTCTGTAGATTAGATGTTTCCAATCAGGATGCTCTAGGTACTATATATGTTCTCACAAGTTTAGTTCCAACCTAAATTACTCAGCATATAATAAAGTTCTATTCTCTGAATAAAAACTCTTAAGAACACAAATAAAAACACAAAATTATAGAACAGCTATACCTATACCCTCACACTTTCTATAACTTTCTAGATTTACTGCCTTACCATTTGTTTACTTGGTACACAAAGATGAATAAACATTATAAAAAGTCATGAAGGATCAGGCAAACTGCGATTCTAAAAGAACAGGACTACGTTTCTCCATCTTGCTCCTCGAGCTCAATTATCTCATTATCTAAAATACAGCAGAGAAACCAGAGGAAGCAGAACAGGCCAAAAATGTCACAAAGCACCTGCTCCTTTCCAATGAGAGAGTACTTTACAGCAGTCACAACTGATTCATTCCACATTTTTAAAATTAAGAGTTCACTACGTGCCAGCACTGTGCTAGATGTAAGGTCACCACAATCCATACTGGAGGGTGGAGTGGGAAGACATGGTGTTATAAGTCTTTCACTAAGATTGCAGTGCGGTGATGAGATAATTAAATCAACAATTTAATGCATATGAAAGAAATAAAGGGGTTAGAGAAGGGAATCTTTAGACTCAGTAGTTCTAAAAGAATCACAATATTCTATAATATTAATGAAATTTTTGAGAAGTTGGAACCACTGTTCTAGGAAGAAGAAACAGCATGTTCAAAGGCTCGGAGGCAAGAGTGAACCAACCAGGATACTAAAAATAACATTCTGATTATAGGGTAGAGGATGGCCTTAAGAGATGTAAAACTGGGGGGCAGGGAAACCATAGGGCATATAGAAAAAGTTGTGAAAAAATATAACGCATATGGAAAAAAAATCACTATCCTTAATATATGGAGAGCTCTTAAAAATCAAAAGAAAAATGGGAAGATACAGAAGAAATGCAATTGGCCAATAAATATCTGAAAAGATGTTCAATCCCACTAAAAAAACTACAACTTTTAAAAATGAGGACAGTTTTCTTGTAAAATTATAAAAAATTGCTCTTATGTAATGAGGTAAGATTGCGGGGGAAAAGGCTTCCCCATACACAGTAAAATGTGGTATAACCTATTTGGAAGATAATTTAGCAATATCCATCAAAATTTAAAATATGCAGACCCCATGAATAATCTGTACCAATAGACATTGCTCCTGTCAAAGAGCTTAGTTTAGTGAAGAAAACAGACATTATTCAAATAGAAATGGTGTGAAAACTGCTGTATAATCTAGTGTGAACTGATTATTTAAACTGAGATAAAAAGCTAAACTGAGGATAGGAGTCAGCCGACCAAAGGGAGGAGCAAGAATATTCCAGACAGAGGGACAGCATGTACCAAGGCCTCCAAGCAGAAGTGACCAAGGAGTTTTAGGAAAAGAAACTCCAGTGACTAACGGGAAAGGAGAGCAAGGGTCTGCGCTGTGCTTGATCAGGCTGTAGAGTAAGAGCAAAGTATTCCAGAAGGCCTTAATAACATTTCATTTTGAGGTCAATGAGTAAGGCCTAAAAATGGAATAAAAGGACTTGGGTTTTTAAAAGGTGCTTGAAGCATCACTACATTACACTCTTCCACTTCTAAGCTACCTTAAAGTTTTGTTGACTAGTTAGCATAACTTTGAATATAAACTATACAGTCTGATTATATATTATATATGAAAATCATATTTTTCCTCTAAATTCTTTAGCATATTAAACAAAAGCAAGTACTGAAACATTGATATTTGCTATATCTTATAAATTTAAGTTTCCTTCAAGGTTCATAATTTTTATAAAGTGTGGAAAGTATTTGAAATAATAGCTTATTTTCTTCATATCAAATAACGTAACTTTGAACTCTGTCATTATTGTGCCCAATCAATTCTTTACCAGACAAAATATATCAAGTCAGACTAAAAGGCAATTTTCAGTGGAATAAGTAGCTATTTGTCCCTCTCCAAATCCTCTACCTTGAAAAATGACAGCAGGTAGAGGTGACCTCTGGCCATCTAGCAAAAATTCTTTTTGAATGGTTTGACATGCCTTGTAAGTTTTATTAATGCTTCAAAGAAAAGTAACAGACACACAGGTGTATACATTCACTCCATAGAAAACATATCATAAAACACTAAACTGGTTTTTATAAAACTGCATTTGGAAGATTTTATGGATAGATGAAAAATATAATTAGTAATTACCAGAAAAAAAAAAAGGTGATTGTGATCTCTTAAAAGATGTATTCAAAACCAGTGTATTTTAAAAGTTTTCTCTCAAACTAAGTTACCAGTATTCTTGTCCATGCTTTATTCTGCCCACCTCCATCCGATTGATTATCCTAAACCACATACAGGATTATGTCTCTTCCCTGCATGCAAGGTGTCAATGATTCCTCACTGCTTTCAAAATACACTCTGAACTTTTGAGTCTGACATTCAAGGCCCTGCTATCTGGCTATCTATCTTTCAAACCTTATAAACTTTATCTTTTATCTTATGCATAATTAATTTGGTTTTAAAACCTCCTGATACCTGACCAGAATGCTGTCAGCCATGAAAATTCTACCCATTCTTCAAGGCCCAGGTCATATTTCACTTCCTCCATTTCACCTCTTCCTCTAAGTGAAACTTCTCTACACTAGAGCATGTATCATTTACAGCATGTATGCATTTATCATATGCTGTGAGGGACTGTACAATTTTCTATTCTAGACAGTTAGTATCCTAATGGCCAGTTCCACATAGTGCTTAACATGGCAGGAAGACACTAGGTGTTTAAAAAATGATGAAAAAAATTTCTCCACAAGTTTATAACTTTTCAGACATTCAGAAAAACAGGAAGGATCCCAAATTCCCTTTAAACATATGGACAAAGAAATTCATACCTGCTAAATCATGCATTTTTTGAGGGGGCAAAAAAGGTCCAGAGTTCTCTTGCTATGTATGTGGACTTGCTGCTATTTTCAAAAGATCCATTAAGAAAAGAGTGGTTTCTTACCATATAAAAATGGATCAAATTAACATTTTGTACACCTTAAATTTACACAATGTTTTACATCAGATATATTCAATAAAAAGAGTGGTTTCTTATTTACATGGAAAAATTTCTCTTATCTAAAAGTTTTTAAATCCCTCACACCTTAAACCTACACTAAAATAGCAAAGAAGGTATCAATTCCAATCCTTAATTTTCTACATCCTATTTCTAAGTAGAGGGCTCCTATTTAACAACAACAACAGCAAAATCTATCTTTATTCAGACACTGAAGATTCCTCCTAGCAGAATCCAGATCTAAAATAATAAACTGTATTTAATTTATACTTGGTCAAGGAATTTTGAATGAACTGGTGAAATCCATATTCCTTAAATCTGAAACAACTGTATTTAATACCAACTTTTGAGGGGAACATTATCAAATTTAAATGATCTCCTTTTAATTATTTTATTACAAATATAAATTTTCAAATATTTTTTTCAAAATTCAAATTTTCAAATATAAAAAATACCAAATATAAATTAACTTCTTTTGAAAAATGTAATAATATCCACCACATGCCTAAGGAAATGCAATAGAGTATTATTTATAGGAGATTTATTCCTATATTTTGAATCAATGTCTTCTGCTACAGTTCTTAACATTTTATAAATAAATGCTGAGAAATCAGCATAAAAATTTTCAACCACAATTAAAGAATCAGTATTCATTCTTTTGTTCATTTATTCATTCACTTAAAAATGGCTGCTGAGTATCTAAGAATCTGGAGGACCAAAGAAGTTGTTACGGGTTGAACTGTGTTCCCCCAAAAATCATATATTGATGTCTCAAGCCCCAGTATCTTAGAATGTAATCTTATCTGGGAATAGGGTTGTTGCAGATATAATTGGTTAAATTATGAAAAGGTCATACTGGAATGGGGTGGGCCCATAATCTGTCTGGTGTCCTTATAAAAAGAGGAAATTGGACACAGGCACACAGGGAGAAGATCATGCGAATATGAAGACAGAGATCTATAATACAAGCCAAGGAACACCAAAGACTGTCAGTTAACTACCAGAAGATAGAAGAGAGGTATGGTACAAATTTCCCTATAGCCCTCTAAAGGAACCAACCCTGCTGACACCTTGATCTTGGATTTTCAGCCCCCAGAGCTCTGAAACAATAGATTTCTGTTGTTTAAACCACCTAGCTCATGGTACTTTGTTATGGCAGCACCAGGAAACTAACACAGAAGACTCCACTGAAGAATTCTCACTTGTGTTGAGACCTGAAAATGAAGTAGGAATTAGCTAAAGAGACTGGAGAAATGAGCATTCCAAAAGTTTCGGAATAGCATACTCAAAGACAGAATAGAGTGCCAACGAATGTAACGGTTAAGAGCAGGGGTCGGCAAACCAGATCCAATCAGGCCCAACATCTGTTCTTGTTTGAACACATCCATTGCTCATTCATTGATATACTGTCTACGGCTGCTTTCATGCTACAGTGACAGAGTACTTGCAACAGAGACCATATGGCACAGAAAGCCTAAAATATTTACTATCTGGCCCTTTACAGAAAGTTTGCCGATCCCTGTTAAAGCATGAACTAGAGTCACACAGTGGCTCTATCACTCAGTAGCCATGTGAACATGGGACACTCACCCTCTCTGTGTCTCATTTTCATTTATAAAACAAGGGTAAAAAAATCTCCCTTATAAGGTTGTTTTGAGAATTAAATGTATTAATATATATAAAGTGCTTAGAAAGTCATAGGCAAATATGTGACTCTATATACTTGTTTGCCTACATACTTGTTTGCTATTATCATCACCATTATTAAGTTAGAGGAACCAAAGTTGACCAGCATGGGGAAGACAGAGAGATAAGAGAGAGCTAGACGTGGGCCAAATCATGTTTTGGTAGGCCACATTACAGCATTTTGGTTTACTCTAAAGTGAACGAAAGCCTTCAACATAAGGTTTTAAGCTGAAGAATAACATTATTGGAATAGCATATTTGCCCAGAAGAGCAAAATTTGAGGTGACTACAATCTTTTTTAAAATCAACAACGAAATTATTAAACAGCAAAATTTTATAATTTGTTGTATTTTTTGTGTGTATATTATTGAAATTTATACTTTCAACAACTTCGTGAAGTTGGTTCAAGTCATATGAATTTTACAAGTGAGTAAAATGAAGTGCCTTATTAAGATTACAGACAGGAAACAAAACTTAGGGACACAAATTCCCATGTATATTGGTCTCTAAAGAGGTTTCCATACTTGGTGGGATTACTTTGGGTCAAACTTTCAGGAAGATGCATCCTTTAATTTCTATTTTCACTTCTACTATGTCACGGTAACCATATAACTTATCATCTAATCTGGGAAACTTTTGAGTCTTAACTTTTAACTATTAAAAGTTAACCCAGGGGACTTACCTGGTGGTCCAGTGCTAAAGAATCCGCCTTGCAATGCAGGGGACATGGGTTTGATCCCTGGTCAGGGAACTAAGATCCCACCTGCCGCGGGGCAACTAAGCCCACGCACCACAACTACTGAGCTCGTGTGCCTCAACTAGAGCCCCCGCACCACAAACTACAGGGTCCACGCGCCACAACTACAGAGCCCACGCGCCCTGGAGCCTGCACGCCACAACGAGAGAGAGCAAACCTGCACGTCACAACTAGAGAAGCCCGTGCACCGCAACAAAGAGTCCGCACAGCGCAACGAAAGATCCTGCATGCCTCAACGAAGATCCCGTGTGTTGCAACTAAGACCTGGCGCGGCCAAAACAATAAAATAAAAATAAAAGTTACCCCAAGACAACAAGCATTAACCCTGCACTGCTGAATATATTCTCCCTGCATCTTTTTCTGTTAGAAGATGGAGATGATATCTCATGAAGCTGAACTGCCAATAAGAAGTCACTCGAATGATGAGACATCCTTAAAAACTGTACATCACCAAATTTTTATTCTAAAGCCCATCAGTGTGCCAACAACAACAACAAAACCAACAGTATATCCAAAAGGAGATACACACAACGTGATGACTGTTGACTCTACGGTTTAAACTTGCTTACCTCCATGACATCTTCTAAAGTCTCTTCCGCGTCTGCTTTCTCCGTCATCAATTTGGCTGCCTTAAAATAAGTTTTCATAAGTAGATAACCTCTTTTTGCTCCATTCCAGTATGACCGAGGGATTTCTACCAAGCCATACCCCAACAACAACACCAGAAGAAAAAGACCCCATGTATTTGCAGCAGCTATCCCAATTGTCTGAAGCTGGTTCCTAAGGAAGAAAACATAAGCAGATAGCTGTGACAGGTAAATTTTTGCAACAAAAATGTCAAATGGAACTAACTAGTGTTAAATGGTTGTTCGGAAAACAACTGCCCTAGAAGATGGCTCCAATTTGATATGAAAAAATTCGACCTTCAAATCCTCAGCTACTCTTTTAGTAACAGCAGATAACGTGTTTTAATGAAAAGTTAGAGTGTGACTGCAGAAATAGACTTTAACACAGGAAACACGGCTTCTATTATAGTTAAAATTAGAATCTAGGAAAACTCATGGCAAAAATTATCCTGAAGAAAATATATTTTTCATTAGGTGCTTTCATATTTAATATTAACCAAGAGAAGCCTGAAAAAAATTTTAAGCCTGAAAAAATTTTAACTTGTTTTAAGGCAGATGCACGCAAACCTCAAGAATGCAACAGTAAGGATTATCATTGCTACTCCATTCCTAAACTTCTCAGCTCTGACTCTTCATGTATATTATAATAGACCACAAGTATAATACAGATTTCAATTTTATTGCAATGATAAATCCAAAGTTAAAGAGAAATATGCCCTCAAATTATAGTCTGAACAAAAGAAAATATTCACAAGTCCCAATGAGAAAGAAATCTAGGTATTTAGTCATACACAAAATCTGAAAGTCTATCAAAAAATCATGGGAGTTAATACTTTTAACATATAGCTCTTAGACAAAGCATCAGTCCCTTGTCTAACATATATATTCAAAGATGTTATTCCATATTTTCCTTCTTAGTAATATATATTATTATGATATTCTTTTGGGGGACTCTATAAAACATATAATGGTAGGTTTCTCAAGGAAATGTTTGTTTACCTGCATATGAGATAAAAATTAATTTTAAAAGATGCAAATGTACACAGAAACAATGTTAAGAACATGGTTTTTCTTACCATTCTAAGTGCAAGTGTGGGTTTACAGCTACATAAATTAAAAACGCTCCAAAAATCAGCAAGTAGGTGCCATAATAGATTGCATTCTCAATCAGTGCAGTTTTGATCTTTCCAGTAATAGAAAACCCTCCCGATCTTGCATATGACTGCATAAAAGGTAACAGAATCCTGGATGATTAGAAAAAATATGATTAAAAAACACTTGACATGTCTGTATAATCTCAAAATACTGAAAATATGTGAATCTCAATTTTAATGTGTGGTTCTTTTCATGAATAAATATGATTTTGAGTAATAATTAATACTGAACCAAACTATAATAGATAGCTGAATATTTTTCTTATATTAAATTTTGGGGAGAGCAAAGCACATTCCTGGGAGCAAATGGAGGCCACAATGACCAACAGAGAGTACAACAGTGTGGGTGACTTACAATGAATCTAAAAAAAGGCCTTTAATGCTTTTACGAATAATTTAGATTGCATCCAAAGAATAATGAGGAATCATTTTCTTTAACGGAAAGGAGACATGATCAAATTTTAGTTTTCTAAGCACTGATAAAGCTTCAACATGGAGAATGTACTTAAATGGAACCAAACTGGAACTATTTAGAGAGGGTAAGGGGTGGTGCTGTGGTAAGAAGCAGGCGAGAAGGGTGGCTGTCAGTACACTGATGTTGAAGTAGCTAGGACACATCCCAAAGAAGATGCACAGGAAGTAGCTTTTAGAGTCATCACCATATCTATGGTACTGAAACAACATCAGTAGATGAGATCTGGAAGGGTGAGTATATAGAATGAATGAGGGGCTTCCCTGGTGGTGCAGTGGTTAAGAATCTGCCTGCCAATGCAGGGGACACAGGTTCAAGCCCTGGTCTGGAAAGATCCCACATGCACGGAGCAACTAAGCCCATGCGCCAAAACTACTGAGCCTGCACTCTAGAGCCCACGAACCACAACTACTGAAGCCCTCGTGCCTAGAGCCCGTGCTCCGCAACGAGAAGCCACCGCAATGAGAAGCCTGTGCACTGCAATGAAGAGTAGCCCCCACTCGCTGCAACTAGAGAAAGCCTGCATGCAGCAATGAAGACCCAACGCAGCCAAAAATAAAATAAATTAAAAATAAATAAATTAAAAAAAACAAAAACTGATTTAGAATGAATGAGAAGGAAAGATCTGAGACGGAACCTTGAGAAATATCAACTTTTAAAGGAAAGGCCGACAAACAGAAGGAGAGACCAGCAAAGGAAACTGAGAGAGCAGTCGAGAGTTACAGAAGAAAACTAAGGAGTATATGGAGCAGAAACCAGGAGAAGAAAGTAGTTGAAAGTGGAGAGAGAAAACAATAGAATCAAATGCTGCCAAGAGGTCAAGTAAATTAAGAGCCTGTATGTGTGAGTGGAGAAGGGAGGGTAGAAAATACGGTTCAATGGGTTGAGGAAAGGGTAAGCAGTGAGCAAATGGAGACACTGAGGCAGACAATTCAAGAAGTTTGGCTGGGTAGGATAAACTATGGTATATTCACAAAATGGAATCTTTTACAGAAATAAAAAAGAAAAGAATACTGAAACATACAACATAGAAGAATCTTCCAAATATGTGAGCAAAAAGAGAGAGGCAAAAAAGTACATACTGTATAACTCCATATTTATAAAGTTGAAAAGCAGGCAAAACTAATCTATGGTGATCAAAGTCAGAATGATGGTTACCTTTGGGGAGCATAATGACTGGGAGAGAAGTATGAGGGAAGCTTCTGGGGATATTGTTCATGTTCTATATCATGATCTGAGTGCTGATTACATGGGTGTATTCACTTTGAAAAAAGTCAAACTAAACAAAATCTGTGCAATTTACTGTACTAATTCATACCCAAAAAAAGTGTCTCTTAAAAAATTCAGCTGTGATGAGTAGATCATTGAGGGGGAAGATAGAAAGCTGGAAAGGGTTCTGATTTGAAACAGTTTTGTTTTGTTTTTAAGGATGAGAGAATTGTACATGCTTGGTTGAAATTGGAAGCTAGAAGTATAAGTAACGAGAGCTGAAGGGGATGGGTCCATATTGCAGGAGGAGGGACTCTTCCATTCTTGGAGGGAAGGAAAGAAAGGATGGGTAGGTAGGTAGGTTTGTTGGTGAGAAGCTGAAAAGAGCTGCCATCTGATCACTTCTTTTTTCACTGGGAGGCAGGAAGTCAAGTCATCTGCAAGGAGAGAAGGCGATTGTTTCTAGGATGTAAGAGAGAGAGAGAGTCACAAAGGGAAGAGCTGAGGTTTGTAGTGATTGGAAAGATTTGTTGTGGAGAATGAAGAGCAAGCAGGCAAGAGAAACAAAAGATGAAAAGTCTGGCAGTGTTGAGGGCCTAGTCAAGTTCAGCGAACATGCTACAGGGGCACTATACTCTGCTATGTGATTTTTCTCTTGCAATGTTCACCACCTCCAGTTTTAGAGCTTAGTTACCCGCATAATATCTAAAATGCTCAGTAGGCAGTGGAAAAAGTATGAGTCTGGAGCACAGCAGAAAGACAAAGCTATATCAGGTAGAAAGAAAGATTTGGAATGCATCACAGGTTAATGAAACCATGGCTATAATTAAAGTTATTCAGGGAGAGTCAGATAACAAGATGACCAAAGATGGGACCCTAGGGAACACCAACATTTAGGAAATGCGCCACAGAAATGGAGCCCATAAAGGAAATTCAGAAGGTTGGGAGAAGCACATAGAAAGAAAACCAGGGGATAATGATGACCTTAGCAAGAGACCAGTTTCATATAACAATGGGACTTGAAGAAAACTGAATTGAAGAACGTCCAGAGAGAAGGCAATAACTTAAAGGGAATGGTGACGTGGAGAATTTTTTGTTTCTGTTCTCTATTTCTTGTTTGTTTTTTTCTTTTCATTCCTTTTAAGATGTGAGAGACCCGAATGAGCAGAAAGAGACAGGTTACAGATTTAAGGGAAAAAATAATGACACTTGAATAAATTCTAAAATATGAAAGTTCACTGGAAAAATAATCACTTTTAAAAATTCAGCCAAAATATCAAAAATTTTATCCTTCACTACCACTTACCATGTTAAAAATTGTGATGTCCAATATACTACCCTCCAGAAAATTGGCATGATTCCATCAGGAATATAACTCCATGGCTTGAAACACGGATGTGGGCTATTCAATAACAATTTAAAGCCAATTAATCATAAATGATTACTTACATGAATTGCACAATTAATTTGTACGTGGCAAAGTTCACTTACATTCAGATTTTAAATTATTGATTCTAATTTGTAAAATTTCATAGGAAACTTAAAATTCAAAGCTCACTGTCGGAAAAACATACAAAAAGGGAATAAAACTGTTTTAAAGAGGAATGCATTTAAATTTTCAACTTTCAGTGTTTTTTTTAGTCATAGAGTAAAAAGAGGATAGAATGTTCTAATAGACTAATAAAGTGACAGTCTTTAAAAGCAAATGCATCATGAAATCAAATCTCTGATTTGGTTACCTTTAGGGTTGATGATTACCTTTAAAATACACACTCACCCCATTTGTGGGGCTGGTTATGGCAGGAAGGAGAGAAAGACGTTAGGTGATTAATTCCTAGAAACTGGAACCCTAACTCATCAGTCATATAGCATATCTCTTATGGAGATAGATGCCAGCATCTATACATAATTCTGTTTGAAGTTTCTGAATATATGTGTATCTGCCCATAGATTCTTCCAGTAATAGTCAGCCTGCCTAGACTGTAAGGTTATCCTTTAGCCCAAGGGCTTCCAACAATCCACAATGGTTCTTCAAAAGGGAATAACAACTACATTTAAAATTTACCCTTATCCAGCTTTGATTAAAAAAAAATAAAAGCTGCATAAAGAAGCACGTGAATACTACTTAAAGCATTGGTAAAAGCTATAACCAATATTTATTGGTTTTTTACTTGGAAGTTTGATATGAATTCAATATAACCTTTTGATAATTTGAACTTTATTCTCAGTCTAAAACTATAATATCAAAGGATGTGCAATATGAAAGGAATATCCTACATACAAAATAACCTCCTCGTCCTTTATTACAACCTTGTAAATTAAGGCAAATGAGAAAATGCATGCCCCATTTTTTTTTGATAGGGGAGAGGCTGAGAGGAAAAATAGCTTTTGGAAGTCACTTTCTTAGTAAGGGACTAAAAAAAATCAGGTCTTCTCCAAGCTTCTCATTAGCATCTACTGAAAGACCTTGTTTACCAATAAATATCTAAAATTTATTTAAGATTTAAACTTAAATAAGATACAAGGTAATTAAAAGTCTATTAGCAAAGGATGAAGAAGGAAGGTGAATAGAGAATGAGGATAAACTTTTATAAATATAAAATCCAGATGGTAAAAACTGACAATTTTTAAACAAATTGCCCCCTACAATATTAAAAAAAAAAAAAAGAAGAAAGTACCTTGGAACCGGGGTAGCAGCTGCATACAATCCTGTAATGTTGCTACTCTCAGTAGGGCTCGAGTTTGCAGCAGCATGTTTGCACCGGTTGTATATTGTCTAAAGCAATGAAGGTATGGTTTAAAAATGAAAACCAAAAAGTTACCAAGTACTTAAGGGATATTGAAGTGTATCAACCTATCTACCCAAAAGTACCTTCCTGGCTATGCTTTTTAGTGATCAAATTCATAGAGTAACACTTAAGTTTAAAATATAAGTTAACTTTTACATGACTTGGTTGTCTTAAAAACATATCTCAAACATGCTGTATGACTACAACTGCCTTTTAAATTGTGAAAATCAGTTTCACCTCTTACCGTACTAACATCCAGAGGCAGTATGAAGACAATTAGAAAGCAGAGATACCAAGCTAGCAGTGTTCCAACAATTACAAGTCTATGTTGTTTCTTAAAGTCTCCATATCGATGAAGTAGGAATAATGCCAGAAAAAAGACAAAAACAATCTCGAGTCCCAAAGCTGCACCACTCATTATTCAATGTTTGCTCTGATTAACCAAAGTAACTCACATACAGGCCTGGATCATATCTGTAAACTGGGGAAAAAAAAAAAAAAAAGTGTTAACATAGGAAATGACCACTTGGAAATCTCCTAATTATTTTTTTATTAATGTACTAATAGAGTCTTTAGAAAACTGTCAGGCTTTACATTGGACCATGAGTAAGATGAAAAGGATAATTCCTACCCTCAAGTACTTACGTCTTATTTTTTAAATCATATGTTGAAAATTTCACATAAATTGCATCTTCAGGAAAAAAAACTATTTTAGCAAAAACCACACTAGTTCCAAAAATATTACAAAGTAAGAATACTAGATATGAACAGTTTCAATACAGCATCACTTGAAGTTTGTTCCTTAATATTATAAGTCCTAACAGAATATTTTCTATTAAATACACTAGTGACTGGATTCTAGGAAATTAGATATTTTGTAAAATAAAGTTTTCTAAGTATCCATAGTCATTACTTAAGATTTTCTAAAAGAGAGGGAGGGAGAGCCAGAAAGAGACAGACCATTTGAAAGTAACGTTTCCTTTGTTTGAAATAGTATTTTTCTTTCTTTCATCCTAATCTTGCCTAACTTTTGGGACCTGAAATTCTTATTCATTTACTGCTCCACAAAATATACTCAATATACTCATCACTTTCCATCTATCTATACAAATCTTATTTTCTTTAAAGTTACTTCACCTATTTTACAGGCAGAAAGATTTATCAATGATTACTGAATAAAGTCATACATTCAAAAATATTTTTAATTATAAATGTTGATGATACAGATAGCAGAAAATGGTTTATTTGATGTCTCTCTACTCTTATAAAATAATTTACCTTCACTAACTGAAGAAAATATATGTGTTTTCCACCTCTATAAAATCAATGTCAGGCATTTTTCTTTGTCTATGGATTAACTACAATATCCCAAGGAATGAACCAACATCTTAACATAGAGAATCAAGATTATGATGCAACCCACCAAAATAAAATAAGGTAGAATCAATAAAATATGTCAAATTAACAAACATCTCCAACCAAAACTAGTTATTAAAAGAATAAAGAAATTTGGGTACTTTAATAGGCTAAATTTAAATTTACATAAGAAATACTTCTATATGGAATAACACAAATACAAATCACATTTAATAAACTATTTACTTCATTATTTCTTTATATTATTGAAGTAGTTTCTTTCCATTCCTCTGTGGATTTCAACCACTATTTTCATTCTTAAATATCTAAAATTGAACCCCATTTGTCACTCTCCATCACCATATCCTGCTATATTTTTCTTCAAAGCACTTATCCACCTGATATAATGTATATTCTTTACTGTCTCCCTGAAAACACCCCCCAACACACACACACACACACACACACACACACACACACACACAGACTCCATGAGAGCAGAGACTTGACTATTTTATTCAGTACTGTACCCCATGTCTCTAATACAGTGTCTGGCATACAGTCACTATTCAAAAAATATCTCTTGAATGAATAGGCCAATGAATAAAAAACATTACTGTATGCTTTAGTATATACACTATTTTTTTATTACTGCTGACTTCAAAGGCAATGTAAAACTCTTGTTACTGTCCCCAAAACTGATTTTACAAATACTTATTACAAGTCAAAAGGCTTATAACTCTGCTCATTACTACTACTCAAAATTTCAGATTTCATTTTCAAAGAAACAACTTGTACCATCACAATAACAGTAAGTCAAATCTTATTTTTAAGTCAAGAATAGATTAAGTGGTTAGGTGACAGCTCGATGTAGAATGTGCTGATGAAAACTGTTACCATCTTTAAGATACAGCTTTTTTAAGAAAAAATCACTCAATGTGAATTTAATATAATTATCATATGAAAATCCCTTTATGGTTGGACCTAGATATTTATTTTGCCTGAAATTGTCCAGTGCAAGGAATATGACAACCATAGAAAAAAGAATGAATATCAGAGATTAGCAAGGAAATGCTAAGGCATGGCAGAACCATTGATGGACTATTATTGAAGTATAAGAAATGATATTTGTTAAGATTATTCAATAACATTAGAAAACTACCATAACATTACCTGAAAAACTAGATTCACAGATTTTTACATAACACACATAAAAATAAGAATGAATGAACAACAATGAGATATGTGGAAACATCGATAATAGTTACGTTAGAAGATTATGGGTATAAGCAAACAACACAGTTATAAACTTGCTGCTAGTTACTAATTTTTTTACAACAGCTGTCAGTTTTTCAGTCTGATTCATAGTCAGTACTTTTAAATGTTATAGTGAATAAACAGAATTATGGATCCTTTATTCTAGTATAAAGAAATGATTTGGTTACATCTCTTCCCATACTCAGTGTATTCGTCTCCTATTGCTGTTGTAAAGAATTACTGTAAACTTAGTGGCTTAAAACAACACCCACGTGTCATAGTTTCTGAAGGTTAGATATTTCATAGTTTCTGTGGGTCAGATGTCTAGGCACAGTGTGGCTCAACTGAGTTCTCAATATTGAAATCAAGGTGTCAGCAGGGGCCCCTTTCTGGAGACTCGGGAAGAATCCATTTCTAAGTTCCTTCAGGCTGTTGGTAAAATTCAGTTTGTTATGGTTATAGGACTGAGATCCTCATTTCCTTGCTGGCTGTCAGCTAGCATTTGCCCTTAGTTCTAGAGGCTTCTTTCTAGTCTTTGCATGCAGCCCTATATACCTCAGAGCCAGTAATGGCTTGTCAAATCCTCCGCATGCTTGAAATTGCTAACTTTCTCTTCTGCCCTTTGCTTGAAGAGAGCTCTGCTTTTAAGGGTTCATCTGATCTTATTGGGCCCACCTGGATAATCTAGTCATATTTACTGGTTCCACAGGGGTTAAAGCATAGATATCCTTGGGGGTCTATTATTCTGTTCATCACACCATTTATTTCTGTTCAAACTGAACACTTGTTGCCTTGTTATGACACAAGGTTATGCCTAGGGGGTCCCATGAAACTAGAAATGAAAGTTGGGATTTCCCTAACCTGAGATGAGAAAATAATAGTTTTAAAGTACATATCTTTGACCTTGTACCTAATTTCAAATAAGGAATTTTTTTTTACGGTCCAGAATGATAGTAGTTTCCAAGATTCTTTACGAATTCCTATAGCCTGTTTTAGTTGTTTCAACTGAATAATTTTCTGTTCAAAGCTAGGGGTGCTGTATTCTCCATCTGATTTAGTTATTTGTATATTAAATTCATAAAATAATTATCAATTAAAATCTAATAAAAATAAAGATTGGACAACTCAAGTTTGGTGTATTAAAAAAACCCTCATTGCCAGGGTGGACAGCAATTTGGCACTATGTATCAAAGAACTTAAAAAAGGTATATATCCTTGTGGCCCTAGCAACACTTCTTCAAATAACTTAGAGAAAAACCAAAATGGGAACAAAGATTTATCTACAATATTATTTTTCACAGCAGCATGATTTAAACATAAAAACATAGAAACAACTTAAATGTTTGTACTAAATAGTTCAGCAAGTCTTAAAAATGTCCACCAGTCTCATTGTTGTCTATTACCTTTTTGACAAAAGCAGCCAAGGGTCTCATAAATCACTAATCCCGCTAACCTGGCCATGACCTATGGGAGCAGGGATCTGTGTCTGAGTCAAGGACCACCTAACAGAAAGACTCCATTACAGACAATGATTAAAGGGGCCCACCAGATTCCTCCAGCCCAGAAGAAAGGTGAGATCCAGAGGGACACTTTAGAGATGTAAAAAGGGGCATGGGTGGGATCTTAGGGAGTATACATAAGAAACACACATATATGCATGGACAAATATACATCAAAATGCTAACAGTGGTGCCACAACGTAGTAAAGAGATGACTTCTATTTTCTTTCTTGCTCTTTCTTTGTATGTGTGTGCTTT
Source organism: Eschrichtius robustus (assembly GCF_028021215.1). Lineage (NCBI taxonomy): Eukaryota > Metazoa > Chordata > Mammalia > Artiodactyla > Eschrichtiidae > Eschrichtius > Eschrichtius robustus. The sequence goes on from NC_090825.1 coordinate 29,553,474, forward strand.
TAATTTCAAATGATAAGTGGGGTTTTTTGTCATTTTAATACTATTTAAAAATCAGTGTAGTAATATGAAAGTAAAACACAGCAACTAGACAATGAAAAATTTTGCTGTAGTGTTACCAAGTGCCTAGAACTACAACTATTTTAAAACACAAATGTTTTATTATATTACGGTAAACCTGGGTTCCAAATCCCACCTCTATTTAATAATTGTGTAATTGTATGCAATTTAAGCTGTTGAATGAGGATATATGATCACCTCACACAGGCTGCTATGAAGATCAAGTGAGTTATAAAAGTAAAACACCAACAGGAGTTCCAGAGTAGGTCTTCAATAAATGCTAGTTGCTAATCTCCACCTCCTTCATACTGTGTGCTTCCAGAAGATAACTAGTCACCTCAATGGTCTCAAAGCATAGCTTTACCCTAAATGGTCTTCCCCCCCAACCCCAAAAAAACCATGAATGGATGGATACCAAATGCTTTTTGTTTCTCATTCTCTGTGGTCACCACAGCTTGGACCCACACTCATTCCTATAAAACAAAAAATGATGTTCATGTTCACAGAAATTGCTCCCCTTGCCTCACGTGACAAAGTGGGATTACCTCTCTAGGTCTGTTAGATAGCCCAAACACCCCTTCAACTGTCCTTTGGGTTCTGTCCATTGTGAAGAGATAGAACACATCTCAAAGCCATGTCAAGAAGGTACACTTGACACACAAATGTCATATAGAAAGACAATGCCATTCTTCTAGGCAAATGATCAAAATGGAGGTGAATCAAAATGGATCATTTGCTGAACTGTAACGATGTGCAGCTATGCAAAAATATACTTGGGGGCAAAAGGGCAAATATTCCTTTGACCACAACAATGGTCCTTCTAATGATATTCTTTATCAAAATAATGTGTTTAGGCTAAAAGGCAAAAATAAAACAAGAAAATGCTAAAATTTGGAGGCAAATCCAGATTTAGTTGCATGTGATTAGAAATGAAAAAGAGGCATAAAGCTATCATAGGTGGGCATTAACACCACAGCAGCAAAAGTAGATTTTACTTAAAATCAAAATGCCAATTCATTCACTCATATTTTAGTACCTAATATGCAGGCACAGTCTACCTTTCAAAATATCAGTTCTGAAAGTTTTAAACATTTAAAATCCAATTCAGTCTTTTACCAATCATCAAGATATTATACAATACTACCTTCAAATGCGTTTCATAATTAGTTTGCTAATGTTACTGACTTGGAGTACTATTTCCTGAGTATTTTATGGTTGATAATAGTTTTTCAGGCTAAACACACTTTAAGTAGAAAATTTAGAGGTTAAGATCATTTTGGAATCTGAAACATCCCAAATATTTTCAAAAAAAAAAAAAAAAAAGGGGTGGGAGGAGAAAGGAAAAAGACAGGAAGGAAAGATTGGTATCAATTGAACAAGAGAACAGGACAAAAATTTTGTCAAAACCTAAGGTTCTGAACTGAATTTAAAATTTCCATCTAGAACCTAATGATTCATCAGACAGACTGTGTTAACTTAAATATGTATCTTTACTCAGACATGTGAATAAAAACTAGGAGACAACTCGAGATCCAAATAATGAAAAATCAAAAGAATCAGAACTAGATGTAAAAAATGAAAGTCAACAATTCTTTACCACCAATCAAAATTTAAACCTTCCAAAGATAATCATTAATCCCATGTTTAACAATTTCAGGTATAGGGAGAATTCAGCTTAGGATACAGATAGAATACCACAAAAGAATGTAACTCCCACTCTAAAAATGCAAAAAAGGCATAATATCTTTTGAAGCCATCTTAAAAAATGAGCTGAGTTGGCAAACCAACCAGGTGAAGTGAATTCCAAAGAGCAACAGCCCTTTTGAAGAAAGATGGACATATACAAACTGTTCCACATTTGGCAAGGCATGAGAGAGGTAGCAACCAGTAAGTAGGCAAGAAGAAAACAACTGGAATTGTAACGGATCCTTAAAGATTTTAGGTAAAGAGATTATAAGACTTACTTCGGTAATTAGAAAATAATCCTTAGAATCCTTCCTAGTAACAAAATAATTTTTTAAAAAAGCAAGTAGTTAATATTTTGTGTGAGTTTACTAGATTCCAAGCACTGTGCTAGCGCTTAACATGCTGTGTTGAATTAGACTTCACAGCCCAGTAAGAAAGGTTAATATCCTTGTTTAGTAGAGGAGAAAATGGCACAGAGAGGGTAAGAACTGGGATTCAGAGGCATCCTGACTACAGAGCCAGGCTCACAATTAGGATACCAGAGTCTCTGCTCCAATCCAGACATACTTTCTCAATGCAATTTAGACTGTTTAAATCATTTCTTTTGCTCAGTTTTCATTTGCTCATTTCATTTCAATGAACAAAGTAGAAACGTTCTCCTATTAGTTCTTTATATATATAAAGATAGAGTGCTAATAAAGTCATGTTTAATATAGAATTTAACTAAGCCTTTTTAACTTTGCAGGTTTAAGGTTGCCATAACTTAAGGATAATATATGACTCTAATCTACATGGGGAAAGTAAAAAAGAAAACAGAGCATATCAGAATTGGGAAAGAACCCTTCTGTTCTTGCCCCAATCTGCCCATTATAGAGAGTGTTAAACTGCAGAGAACTACTTTAAAAGGTAGATCTTTTAGATCTACTTTAAAATTAATTGAGGGACTTCCCTGGTGGTGCAGTGGTTAAGAATCTGCCTGCCAGTGCAGGGGACATGGGTTCGATCCCTAGTCCGGGAAGATCCCACATGCCACGGAGCAACTAAGCCCGTGTGCCACAACTACTGAGCCCACGCGTCACAACTACTGAAGCCTGTGCACCTAGAGCTCGTGCTCCGCAACAAGAGAAGCCACCGCCAAGGAGAAGCCCGTGCACTGCAACGAAGAGTAGCCCCCGCTCGCCGCAACTAGAGAAAGCCTGCGTGCAGCAACAAAGACCCAATGCAGCCAAAAATAACTAAATAAAATAAATAATAAATTAAAAATAAATAAATAAAAATAAAATTAATTGAGGGAAAAGGAATCTTTTGAAATTTGATTAGCAGATAGAAACTTCTTGCTATGTAACTGTTCTTAGTCTTTTGTTCACCTAAGCTAAATAACATAAAAAAACACTAACGAATCTTAAGATTTACTTCATGCTATGATGGAACTAAGGAAAAAGCACATCACACTTCTATTTAAATAGAACCTCTTTTGTCACATTTGATTTTCAAAAAGAACAATAATATACTACTGAATATATATATACATATTAGCTATATACATAGCTTACAGCTGAATGTAATTTCTAATCCTTTTTGGCCTGTCCTATGCCCTAATATTGCATATCTTGTAACTAACTACGCTCCTGCCTCTTGTATGAAAAACATTTTCCCAATTTACAAAGTCACTTTGTACTCTATCTGAAACTTCTAAAGAGTACTAGAAATTACTCACTCTAATGTCATTTGCAGACATAAAAAAAATGTAATTGATTTGTCCTAGATACTGATCTAGTAATTCTACTTCTAGAAATATGGTATACCTCTCTCACCAAAATGGGACATGGGGTGTGCTGAGTAGGTTAAAAGAATAAAATTAATCAGGAAAACAAAATAATCCACATCAGTAGCAATCATAATGCAGTTCTTGAAAAGACCAAACAGCAACCTCTATGTAGCCGGTAATCTCAAGTCTTCAATGGACACAATTCCTTACATTAAAGTACCAGTTTACCAAGTTAAACTTCTACTTACTATATTAAGAGAACAGCCATTATTAGAAGGAATGCAGAAAAAAATTATTCCCATTTTAGTAAGCTAAAATATTTCTGCTGCCAGAGCAAACTGTTAGTGAAATATCTATTCTACAATTTGAAGACTTTGATTTTCCAAGTTGACAGGCTCTCTCTGAAGTCCTATAAAGGACCTTGTGCCCACTAATTCAGATATTTCAAGTATTCTGAAAACTAGAAATGTTCCCTAGCTCTCAGGCTAAATCCTAGTATGAGGATATTTCTCATGTTTAAATTTAGAATCATCCCATCTGTTAGAACTTCCTATCCATAAGATCTCTATCTAAAGTGGCCTCTCCCAATTACTTTATACCTCAAAACTTTGTTTATTCTCATCATGGTATTTTAAATATTTTTTTCTTGTTTATTTTTTCTCCTCCATTAGCTTATAAGCGGCCTCTGTCTTGTTCACTTTCCTGAAGGAGACTATAACTTTTTTATGTTAAAAATACTTCCTCTAAGTTGCAATTTTAAGGGAAAAGGATGTAGATTTCAAGCGAAGGTAACCGCTTAAAGGTCACTTGATGTAAAAAATCAGAACACTGCATTTAAAAATATTTTCCAGGTAACATTAGTTTGATGAATTGTGAACATTCAGCCTCGTATTCTTCACCTGGTTTCAATCAGACTCAATCTGTGAACAGATCCCTTCTTTACACCAATTTCACCTAGTTTCAGGAACAAACTAAAGGTTCATGAATGTTTTCCTCTGTCAAAAGGTGGTTATTTTTCAAGCTAAGCATCAAGCCTGAAACAAGCACGTACCCAAGCAAGGGAGGTTTAATTCCAGTGTAAATCGAAGCTTTTTTTTTTTTAAAAGAAATAAAAAGGCATGCTACACAGCAGACTTAAGTAATATTCTAATATATTTATGACGCTGGGTTGCTTACTTCTGACCTTATACATCCTCTCCATTTTTATTAGGGTTGGAAGCTAGTCCCCTATCTCTCTTCCACTGTTTTCCCAGGGTCACGGTTACAGTACAGTTTGCCTAATGCATTTCGCACGGTCATCCTACCCGGAGTACGGCACTCGCTCTACTCCAACCAGCTCCAAACTCTTCTCCGCGGACAGAGGCTAAAAGTAGCGTGCTTTCAGGAGGCGAGGCAAACAGAAAGAAGCCGGTTGAGAGTGAGCAACCGAATGGCTTTGCTGGCGGCGCCTAGCGTTGCACTGAAAGCCCTTTGCAAACAATTACTCACCTTATTTGTTCTCATGTTAGCATGTATGAGCCTTCTCGAGGCTGCAAAGGGATGCTCAGCGTTGCCACTGCACACAGGAACCACCGTGATCTCCTGCTGCCCTAAAATTAAACCGCCGCCTCTCGTCTGAACCGCGTTTTCGTCTACAAAGCGCTTTCACACGCGTTATCCGATTTAGCCCTGACTCCAAGCCTGTGAAATGAGCGTCGCTTGCCACAGTGCCTATTTTACAGATGAAGAAAGGATCCTGTCCACAGACCTAGTCCTAAGGGCCGTCCTCTCCCCGGTGGAGAACGCAGCTCCGGGCAGCGGGGCGAACAGGTGTGACGCCCGCGGCCGCAACCTCTCACCTGGCCGGCGGAGCGGGTCACCGCCTCCACTCCGCTGCCGGGGACGTGGGCCCCGCGGCGCCGGCCTCTCTGGGTCTCCGGGGTCCCCCTCTCTCCGCCCCAGACCCCAAAGTGCCTCACGCTCTCCCCCTCAGGCTCACCGTCCGATCACGCCGGACAGCGTCCAGAAGGACCGGGAAACCCCGCGTCCGCCACAGCCGTCCAGGGTCTGGGACCCACGCTCCCTGGCGACGGCGGTGGCAGTCACCTGAAGGCCTGCGGGGTCCGGGGAAAGGAAAACCCGACCCCAATCAAGCAGCTGACATTTCCCAGTCAGCCGGAGTACCGCCCGCTTCCGCTTCCCCGCCTACCCTGTGGGCCGTCCGGTCCCGCAGCCGCAGGGGGTTGTGGGTATCCTGAAGGCGGGCAAAGCTGCAAGGAAACGCAGTAGTGGCGAGGCAGCCGGACCACCAGGCAGGGCCGAAACTACAATTCCCAGCAGGCAGCGGAGCCGCAGACGGCGGCCGCGGAGGAGAGCGGGCAGAAGAATTCTGCGCGCGCGGCGGGGATGGAACGTTGATAGAGTTCGCGGGTCTAGCTGCTGGGGGCTGGAGCCGCACGCAGTGCGCCGCCGCGCGCCAAAGCGGGAATCCGGGAGGCGGGCACCTCTGCAATTAATGCACGCATTTAAAACTCCCGAACCTGCGGACGCCATGCACAGGTAAACCGATTGCTAAAAGGGGCAGACATGAATGGACCGTCTTAATTCTTTAAGGCGGCGAATTTTGCTACTTGCTAGTATTGTTAGTAATGCTGTAATGTGAATGGTTGCTTAGCCTCTTCTTTGGGAAAACGTGGATGGGTGGATGCTTTAGCGCGGTGATCAGCGTGCGATTTTATTTGGCTTCCCTTATTGGGCTTTCCGGCTGCTGTTTTCAATCACTGTATGATTGCCCTCCCTCTTTCCTTGTCTGTTCCTTCCACTTTAAGAAATTCTTGAGGCCTTCTGCATGATCGTAAATCGAAAAGACTTTTCGATGTGTTCGATTTGTTTGGTTATTTTCTCTTTTATTCTTGGGAACTCGCCGCCGGCGCGTAGAAATGCAATTCAGTTAGCTGCTGTGAAAGTTTTCTGCAATGCATAACTTGCAGCTTCCTTTAGGCCTACCTTGGAATTATTTACGGGTGTGTTTTTGAAAGGAACGTGGGGCTATTGTGCGTTTCTGCAGGAAACACCTCCAGGAGATTCCCGACCAGAGTAGCAACGTTACCACCAGCTTCACGTGGGGATGGGATTCTAGCAAGACTTCTGAACTGCTTTCAGGCATGGGGGTCTCCGCCCTGGAGAAGGAGGAGGTGGACAGTGAGAACATCCCCCAGGAACTGCTTTCAAACCTGGGCCACCCGCAGAGCCCCCCACGAAAACGGCTGAAGAGCAAAGGGAATGACAAGGACTTTGTGATTGTCCGCAGACCTAAGCTAAATCGAGAGAACTTTCCAGGTAAGGTATGACGGTAAAACTATCAGTCCAGTAAGTGGTGGATTAAACTGTTGTTGGTAAACCTTTGTTCAGGGGCCTTTAGGATGGGGCCCTTTTAAAATTGCTGAATTCTGAAGTTATTTTCCAAAGAAATGGGACAACTCATTGTCTCTGAAGTTTACAGAAATGTTGGTATGTGTATCTCTTAAGGGGCACGACCGACTTTTAACCCATGAAAAGACACTCCATACTTTTTCTTTAGGAGGGACTCTGCCTGGTCAAAGGGCAGCTCATTGCCATTGACAACTGGGAACAAAGCGATGATCCTCTAGGATTCTTTTTGTTTATATTCTGCTGCTCTGTAGCCCCGGTTGAGCTTTTTGCTGTAATCACTTTAGTTATTTGTCAAGGGGCTGCTAAAGTGAATGTTGAACTAAGGGGAGGAGACTTATCTTCCCAGGTCCGTTCCCAAGTGGGATTCTTCTGGATGCTCTGTCTTCATTACTAACCGTGTTATCTGTTCAGTTCCCCAACCCCAGAACCTGAAGGTTAGTCAGATTCCCACCATCCCCCAACATCCAACCAATCATTGAATCTTTCCCTCTTGTCTCCTAAATATTTCTCAAGCTGTCATCATCTCTTGCCTGATTACTGGAATGGACTCATAATTCCAGCCTTATCCTCCCCAGATCCATCCCCCAGAGCTAGAGTGAACTGATTGAAATGTAGAACTCACCACATCGTTCCACTCTTAATAGCTCCCAGTTCCCAGGCTTCTCAAGCAGGTGAATAAATGCCTCCCAGAGTGGATCAGAGCCCCGGGAGTACTCAAAGCCATAGGGTAAACATAGTGCATTGACCCGGGGTTATCAGTTTTTCTTGCTGGCAAGCCATGTAAAACATTAATTCAGCAAATATTTGCTGAGCACATTCCGTGTGCTAGGCATTGTTCTAGGTGCTGGGGATACAGCAGTGAGCAAAACAAAAGCATTTCTACCCTCATGGAGCTTCTGTTCTAGAGGGAGGATGCAGTAAACATAAATCTGGTGTGTAGTATATGAAAATAAGTGCTATGGCTAAAAACAAAAATAGAACAAGCCAAGAGGGATTGATGGTCCTGGGGTGGGAAGCTGGTTTGCAGGGTATTAAGGGAAAGCCTCGCTCGGACAGTGAACATTAAACAAAGGCTTAAAGGAGATGAAGGAATGTGCCACGCAAATATCTTGGAGAAGAGAGCCCCAAGCAGAGGGAGCAGCTAGTGCAAAGACCCTGGGGCAGAGGAATGTTATGTTTGTTCAAGGAACAATAAGGAAGCCATATTCCCAGAGTGGATGAGCAAAGGGGAGAGTAGTGGGAGACGGGCTAGAGGTGCTATTGAGCAGAGTTGTGATGTGACCTTTTAAAAGGACACACTGGTGTGTTGAGACTAAACTTTGGGGAGTTGAGGATAAAAACTTAGAGACTTGTCGAGAGGTGTGGGAGTAGTATAAGCAGCGGTCAGCTTCTGGATAGATCCTGACATTAGAGTGGACAGACTTTGGAGACTTTGAAATTGTCTGTAGAAGAGGTGATCATAGTCTAAACTGAAATTGGGTGGGTCATGATGGAGAAGAAGAGACAGAGTCAAGAAATAAAGATGAAGTCTTGCAGAGCCAAGGTAAATAAGTATATTCCTGAATTCCCCCATCTGGCTTTCTTTGAGGAAGGTTGATGGGTTGGTTGGTTGCTCGCTTGCTTTAAAAAAAAAAATCTGTTTTTTTGGCTTTTGACCATTTCTTTAGGGAAAGAGAACCTTCAAGTTATGAGGATCTATATTTGGTGTTGGATTAATTAGAAAGGCCGTGAAGGATTGTGGTGAAGTCAGGCGCATCTGGCTTCGAATTCCAATTGTGCTGTTTACCAACCTTGGGAAGTTGTTTGAGCTACCTGTTCCTTAGTTTCTTTGTGAAATGGAATAGTAATACCCGCTTCATGGGTTACTGTGAAGATTAAATGAAAGAGTATACATAAAGCCCTTAGCATGCTGCCTGCACATAACACTCAACAAGTAAATCCAGTTAATTTGGTGGACAAAGTGACCCCCAGTTGAGAGGCTACTTCACTTGTCTTTTGCCCTTAATCCTGTTCGCCTGACCCTGTTCCCGTAGATCTTTTTGCTTCAAAATTGAATGTCACTGCTATTTTTAGTGTCTGGAATGCAGCACGAGCAATTTGGTGCTTGACTAACCACATGTGGTGAAAGACACTTCCTGCTAAGATGAGCAGCTTTTGATGACTTTGTCCAGTGCTGATAGCTTCTGACATGGAGTGATTGCTGTGTGTCCTTCCACATTCACACACACAGGTGGACATACAAATGACATTTTTAAAGCAAGGCATTATGGAAACAAGACAGAAGATCAAGGGATGGCTGCCGTCTTCTAGGAAATTGCAAGTCAAGTTGAGGAGAAAAGAGAATACATAGTAAGAGAGGCTCACAGCAAAAGATGGCGGCTCATGCAGTAGCAGCTGCTGAGTGGTTCAGGCAGCAGATGCTCTAGGAGGCCAGAGGGAGGGAGCCCCTTGTGCCAGAATGACCCAGAGCTTCCATGGTGATCCCTACTGGACATAGACACGCTTCCTCCTTCTACTCAGCAAAGCAGAGGCTCTGAGAAAAGAGAGAAGGATCTGGAAATGGTCCAGTCACTGAATCTAGAATGTTAAAATTGACTTCAAAAATATGTATTTATCTGAAGTGAGAGGAAAAAAATTGTGAGTTTTATGTTTGTTGTGACCCAAGAGAGAGGCAGGGAGGGAAACCAGTTCTATGCTGTGTCTGTGCGTGGAATTACGCACAGTAGAGATGGGTTAATTGGTGTGGAGGGGGAGGGGCAGAGCCAGGGATGCAGGGGGAGGGACAGCTGGTGTAGAGGGTTCCCACTGGGCTTCCAGTGGTGCTGGATCGTCATTCAAGCGAGTTTTGTCTGCAGTTGTCGGGACAGGTGGCTAACTAAGAGCGCTGCAGGATTCGGCTGGAACAGGCCACACCTGCTTTCCATCGCTATCTGATGACAGTGGCCTTGGGCTGTGTGAGTCGTTCTTGGTTCTTCACTCGTCAGTCTCTCTTTTCTGCCGGCCCCAAGCCAGGCTCACATCTGGTCACTAAATCCTCTACATCTGTTTATTTTGGAAGACGAAAACGTTGTGGCCAAGCCATACCAGGACAGGTCTGATTGACCTTTGGGGTGAGTGTGTAGAAGGAATCGGGAGGAGGAAATGGCCCAGTGATGAGGTCAGTAATGGACAGAAAGAGAACAACTGCATTTTATTCACGGTTGTTAAATGCCTGTCCTGGTCCCCTGTCTTCTGCACCCCCCATCTCCCCACCCCCGACCTCCCAAACAGGGCACAGCCATGGAAACGCTCTTGAACTGATTTGTTGATCAGCTCTCCCGTGGCTGTTAAACTGCTTCAGATTCCAAGCCCCACAGTGGTTTTCAGACTGGAGACTCCAAAGTTTAGAGCCTGCTGGTATCCCCAAGGGAACATGTTCAAAGTGCAAAATTCCAGAGATTCTGATCCCAGAAGTCCTGCCTTGAGCCTGGGAATCTGCTTTTCAATATCCCCAGGCAAACGTTTTTCCTCCTTTCTCTCCCTTTCTTTCTTTCTTTCTTTTTTGTTTTTTAATAACCAATAAGAAATATATTTTACGTTGCAATGCCGGGTGTGTATCTGGAACCACAATTTCACAAATCTAGATTTCTCCTTACTAAGATGTTTCCTATCCTCTTCCGTTCCATTCTTTCAAAACAATGCTCGTCAAATAAATTGATTTCATGACTCACCGATGAATCTCAGCCCTCAGCTCCCAAAACTCAGCTCTGAAAGAGCCTTTACAGGACCCTCCCAGGCACCTTTCTTTGCCCTCTAGCTTCCGTTCATTCATTCAGCAAATGTTGATGGAGCGTCAGTCTAGAGACTGGGGATCCAGCAGTGAACATAACGGACCAAAGATCCTGCTCTCCTAGAGCTTGTACCCTGTACGTAATTCTCCAAATCCCAATTTCCATGGTTTCTTAGTTACTCTTCCCACATCCCAGGGTTGAACATAGAAATATGGGGTTGAGAGGGGTCATCAAGGACCCCTGTTTTAGCTTTTTCCTGTTTTGCTTTTTTCAGTTTTGTCTAGCCAGCCAAAAAATAACAATAAAAAACCCAAAATACCAAGAGCTAGCGTGGTCTAGTGTTTCTCTTCATGATTTGTAGGAAGAGGAAGGAAACCTCATCCCGGATGGCAGAATCTGTTTGTAGTTTCCCAGAAAGGAAGCATGGGTTGTTAATACTTAAAACAAGCTAGCAAAAGCATGAACATGAGGTGAGCCTCCGCCCTTAAAAAGCAAACAAACAAACAAAAAAAAACCCCAGAAAACAGTAGATGTGAATACCTGTATCTGCTTATTCTTCACATATAATTGTTTATCTGTGCTTAAAGAGACGGGTGACTTTAAGGATCAAAGACTGAGATGACTTTGGAGTTTGAATTTGCATCTGAGTGTAGGTGATGTTCCAAGAAATAAACATGTCAAATAAGATGTTACCTATACTGCAAAGTCCTAAAGCATCGAAAACTCTTCAACAAGCACTGTTTCCAGAGGACTTTAAGAGGCATGGGAGGTGATGAGGGTACAGAAGTGGACAGCTGGCTTTACACCAGAGGAATAAGTGGTGATACTGGTGGCTGAGGGTGGTGACTAGCAGGTTTGTGAATCTGGCCAGTTTTCACCTTTCATGGCTCCGAAGTATGTTTAACTGCTTCTATGTCGTTGAAGACTAGAGTCCATGGGGTTAATTCTTTTCCTTACTGTGCAGGTCTGGTGTGCAGCCTTGGAGGGTTTAGAAGAGGTGAGTGGAAGAAAGACTTGCTCTGGACTTTCTCATCCTCTCTGGGCAGACAGACCAGGCAGCAGTGTAGTCAGGAATCCAGGAAACAGATGGTCGATGTTTTGAGAATTAAATATGGCAAGTAAAATTAGATTAAGCATATCCCAAGCCTGGATACCAGCCCCTGGGGCAGCTACATGAAGACAGACTCTGCCTCTTCTGCTGGAACAGTACCCAGTTTCAGGCTGTGAAACGCCCCCTGGCCTTCACCCCTACCAGGGGCCCTAGAATCAGTGTCGGTGTGGTCCTGCGATCGGCTCCATGGAGCCCTGGGTACTTGGCTGCTCGCGGAGGCTGTGCATTTTCTCGGCCGTTGCGCCTTCTATCTGCTCACTGACCCGCTGAGAGCTCTCCGCATCTCTGTCTTACTCCCTCTGCCCTCTCCCCTCCCTCCCAAGCCCTGATAGATTCCTTTTTCCGTAGCAAGTCGGATTTAATTCTCACCTTTTAAAAAACTTGTAGAAAATTAAGTACTCAGAATAGGAGAGAGAATCCTAGGGTAGCAAGAGGGCAGGATTCGGAGTCGGACCTGGGTTTGGATTCCCACTCAGCCCTTTGCTGGTTGTGTGACCTGTCCCTTTAGTCACAGTTACATCTTCTCGTGAAGCCCCTCCCCCCACCTCCAAGACTGCTTGTGTGCTGACAGAGGACACCACCTTTGTCTCCGGGTTTCTATCTTTAGCCTTATCCCCCCAAACACCTACAGGGCCGTGCCATTCCTTTGCAGGTGCTGTGGCCCGTGCCACCTGGCCAGCCTTCAGGCATCCTCCTGTGTGGCTCTGTGCCTTCACCTCAGGATGTGGGGTTTGGAAACAGACAGAAGAGACCCACGTTGGCCTCTTGGCTCTGCCACCTAATCGTTGATAGCACCTCGGTGAGGTTAATTAATAACCCCACTAAGACAAGCTTCCTCATCTATAAAACGGGATACTACGACTTAGGACACGGACACATTAGAATCAGTGTGCATTAATAAATGTCTGAGACTTTTTAGGGCTCTCAGTAAATGGCAGTTTTAAATGTCAGGTTATGTTTTTGTTTATTAGTTTGTCTCCCACTGAGGCCACCAGGCAGGGACCGTGCTTACACACTTGTGCATTAGTTAGGCACCCAGGAATGTATATTGAAGTGGAGCCTTAGGCCAGCCTTGTCATTTTACAAGTGAGGAAACTGGTCCTAAGAGGCCGACAGTCTTGCCTGTCTATAAAATAAAGCCAGCATTCTTCTCTTGGGTGTCAGTCATTCCTTTGTGTAATATCAGTTGAGTACTTTCTAATGTTCATCACCAGGTTCGTCCTGGGCACCAGGTGTAGCAGTTAATAGGTTAAGGAAGGTTAACCAGTCACACAGATACAGAATTAGCACATTCACAGTTTGCGTGAAGGGGGAGTAAAAGGTATAATGCATTGAGCAATGATTTAGTGAGTGCCTGTTATGTGTCAGGTATTGTGCTGGGTGCTAGATGTGCAAATCTGGGTATGGGGGCTGTGGTGGTGACCTGGGAATGCTCCTCTGAGAGAGTGACACTTAAGCTGAGGTCTGAAGGATGACTAGGAGTTGGACAGGTGAAGATGGACGTTGCAGTGCAAAGCCCTCCTAATTCTAGACTTAGCTTACTTGTGTGGCTTCATTGCCTGGCTTTGCTGTCCTCGGCAAACATCTGCATTCATCGCTTGCCACATTTTCCTTCTAGCATTTGAATTACTGATCTCGTATTCTAATTGTTCTTGATTTCTTATGTCTTTCTAATAAAATGGGAAGCACCAAGTTCATTAATTTATTTATTTCTCCTGCCCTACACTTCACAACAAGCTTCCCTATTTCCTTTCCTCACCATCTTTGGTAGACACTTCGGTGCCCCATCATTAGCTCCTTGAAGCTCACCATTCCCTTTTATGCCGAAGGCTTTCTCCTCCATGTAGATGACACTCTGTGTTTGAGGGCTTTCTCTGGGCAGAGGTGCTAGGCAGTCAACATTCCTGCCGTCTCCCAGAAGCTGCCAACCAATGACTGACAGCAGTTGGTGGATTAATGCCCCAACACCTGTGCCCTTGGCTGGGACCACTCTGGGGCAGGTGCCATATGCTTCCCTGGAGTGCCCTGCAGATTTGAAGCCCAGTTGCCCATAGCGGTAATCTGCTTATTCACGTACCCAAATTGGCTTCCTGCCCTTCCATGTCTCGCTTCACTCTTTCCAGTACTTCTGAGATCCCTTCCCAAATAAACTACTTTAGTTCATGTCCTCAGGATCTGCTTCTGGGGATCCCACACTTGGGTAGAGGACAGTTCGGGGGTCTCAGTAAATCATACCAGGCAGCCCTTGTCCAAACCCTACTCCCACCGTGGGTGTTTTCACGTAGGTGAAAATCCCAAGCAGCATTGAAAAGAGAAGGTTATAAGAGGAAAATGTACAGATTTTATGGAGAAAGGAGAGGAATAGAGGAAAGAGAGAGAAAGTTTGACTCTGCTGCTTAACCTCTTGTCATAAGTTATTTAGTCTTCATAGTGAACAACTTTGCAAGATAAACCTTTTGATTCCCATTCCTACAGATGAAGAAACCGAGCCCCAGAGGGATTGAGTAACTTGCCTAAGGTTCGTAGTCTTGCAGGCAATGTAGTCGAATTCCAGTCGAAGCTGTGCTCCTTCCTCAATCCAGTAATCCTCACACTTGTGGCGGGGGCCAAGTACGTGGTGTCAGGATGGTCTGTGCAGATCATAGTAAAAATCTCAACACGTTAGGTTGGAAGTGACTAAGTGTATGATTTTTTTGCCGAATGAAATGCCAGCATCTGATCTGTATACGTGAGAAGCAGCAGAGGTCAGGGAGTTAAGAAGAATTAATGGAAGAAAAACTTTTCTCCAATTTGGGGAGCAGGACAGGAGCCCTGCTGGAGAAGCTCTGTCCACACTGACCTTGGACCAGGAGCTTTGTGGCAGTGATGGAGGTTTGTTGGAGCTGCCTCCCCAGAACATGGTCCAGGCTCAGCGTGGATGGTCTATCTGCCTTCCTCCCTCTGCCCCTAGGTTTCAGAGCCTCAGTCAGTCCTTTGTTTTATTCTCTAGAGAGGGAGGGGCAGGGGTTCATTGAGCAGCTGCATCTTTCCTCCTCATTTTTCCATAGAGGCTACTTCCCTGACCACTGCTCCACCCCCACACCCTGCGCAGCACAGCACAGCACCCTGAACCCTACTGCAGCCCATGGTGATACTTGCTTGGAATTTCCTGTTTATTTATCTGTGTCTCTGAAAGTCTGAGCAGGCCATGCCTTGCTCATCTTTGTCTGTAGAACAGATCCCAGCATGTAGTACATGTTCAATAAATATATGAATGGATGAATGTATCAGACATTGTGTCCTTAGAATACAAAGACTATTTAAAAAAAGAAAAAAATCGGGTTCTCATTCTCAAGAACTCATGGCCTCATGGGGGCCTACACAGGTGACTAAGCAAATAATGAAATCGTGGTTAAAAAAGCGACCTGTTCTTGGTGATGTCATGGGAGGCCGTCCATAGGAGTTGGGGCATTAATGGCCACTTGATGTTAAATTAATAGCAGTCGGGGGCGGGCACAGCATGTACAGAGGCATTGAGATGTGACGAAGAATGACTCATTCTGAGAATTCCAAGTAGCTCCAAATGGCTGGAACATATTTCTAGATAATGAACCTAGAAAAATAAGTGGGGCACTGCCAGAAAGCTTTGAATTTCATGCTAAGCAGTATAGACTTTAGAGTGAATATTCAAGGGACACCACTGAAGGGTCTCATTGAGGGACGGGCATAGACGTTTTCAAAAGATTGCCCAGGAATAGGAGAAAAGAGTCGGACTGCCATGTTTATCACTCTCCTCCATGCTCTCTCCAGCTCTCCATCATGTTCTCCACAGAGCCTGGTGTCATGTCCGTTAACACCTTTTAAATGGGGAGGTGGGAGTGTTAGGGTTCTCCAGTGACACTGAACAAATAGGAGATATAGGGAGATTGATTAATAAGGGATTGGCTTGCGCAGTCCTGGAAGCTGAAAAGTCCCAAGATCTTCAGTCCCAAAGACCTGAGACCCCGCAGGGCAGATGGTACAAGTTTCAATCCAGGTCTGAAGGCAGGAGGAGACCCAGGTCCCAGCTCAAAGACAGGAGAGAGAGACAGTTCTCCGTTCATCAGCCTTTTGGTCTAACCTGGCCTTGGATTGGATGAGGCACGCCCACAACTGGGGAGGGCAATCTGCTTTTCTCAGTCCATTGATCAAATGTTAATCTCATCCTGAAACACCCTCACGGACACACCCAGAATAGTGTTTAACCAAAATATCTGGGCACCCCCTGACCCAGTCAAGTTGATACTAAAATTAACCATCACAGAGAGGAGAGGATAGCGCTAGAATTGGTGTAGCAGATGGGTTGGAGGTAGAGAGAGACTGAGAAGGCAAGTTATTGAACTCATCTAACCACTCTAAATCTAATCTAAATCACTCAGTATTTCTTTGGTGCATACTTATTTCCTTCTAGGCCATTGTCATGTTAACCCGATCTTGTGGGTTATTCTGTACATTCATAGGTAAGAGTTTAATACTTGTTGAATAGCTGTGTAGAGTTTGCTTTTATAAGACTAAGAAAACTGGTTTTCCTGCATGCACCTTTTTCTCCCTCCAGTTTATTCTGCACACAGCAGCCAGAGTGATCCTTTTAAAGCCTCCATGAGATGCTGTCATTCCTGTGCTCAGAACCCCCTGGCGGCTCCTCAGCACCTTCAGAGTCAAAGCTGAGGCTTCTCTAGCCCTGCCTGACCCGGCCCCCCCTCACCCCTCTGACCTCTTCCATCACTTCCACAACTTGCTCACTCTGTTCTACACTGGTCTCCTTGCTGTTCCTTAAAACAGACATGCTGTTCCTGCACCTCGAACACACACTAGAGACTCACAAGGCTGGCCCCCTCTCTGTTCAGCCTTTCCTCAGTGATCACCGGCTTGGTAAGGTCTTCCCTGGCCGCTGTGCTCAGACTTTGAACACTGGCCCCCGTACTCCGCGTCCTGTCCTTTACCCCGCGTAAGTTTTCTGCATAGCACTAATCAATTTTAACATATCATGTACTTTTTTTTTTTTTTAAAGATTTATTTATTGATTGATTGATTGCTATGTTGGGTCTTTGTTTCTGTGCTAGGTCTTCCTGTAGTTGCGGCAAGCGGGGGCCATTCTTCATCGCGGTGCGCGGGCCTCTCACTATTGTGGCCTCTCTTGTTGCGGAGCACAGGCTCCAGACACGCAGGCTCAGTAGTTGTGGCTCACGGGCCCAGTTGCTCCGCGGCATGTGGGATCCTCCCAGACCAGGGCGCGAACCCGTGTCCCCTGCACTAGCAGGCAGACTCCCAACCACTGCGCCGCCAGGGAAGCCCATATCATGTACTTTTTAACATATTGAACAATTTTTAGCGTATCATCTAATATCATGTGATCGTTTCCTCCTGCCGGAATGTAAGTTCCATGAAAAAGTATTCTGTCTCTCTTGTTTTCTGCTTTCTCCCCAACACCTGAAACGATCCCTGGCGTCAGAGTTAAGTGCTCAGTACATATTTGTTGAATTAATAGATGAGAACACCCTTTTGATATTGCACTTTTAGGTAAATTGACTTCTGAGTGCTTTCTGTAAACCTGAAAGAAGAGGGAGGAAGGTTCGTTTGCCTTTTAAATAAGGTCACTACTTGATAAATGCACCACTGAATCCACTTCAGAGAGAAGTGAGGCGTTCCTTAGCAACCAAAAGCATCGTGATGTCTTAGACATTGCTGTCTGAGATCTGAGCAGCGTGGGACTTGCTGTGAACCACTGTTAGTATAGTTCTTGCCCAAGACTGGCTGGTGGGCACTGAAGAGAAGAATGTTATGAAAAGTATTCTTGATATTCTCTTTTCTCCTTTGCTGAGAAACTATGGTACCCACTTCAGGGTACATAGACAGTGGGTGAACAGAAAAACATTTGTGAGGATGAGGAATTCATTTAGCATTAAATTCCCCTGTTTAAGCTACGTGTTGTATATGCTTTAAGTGCATGAAAAGGCTCAGTAGACTTGATAGGGCAAAAGAATGGTGATGGGAAGACACTTTTTTTTTTTTTTTTTCTTTTTTCCCCTCAAAGGTGTTTCATGGGACTCCCTTCCAGACGAGCTGCTCTTAGGAATCTTCTCCTGTCTGTGCCTCCCTGAACTTCTGAAAGTCTCCAGTGTTTGTAAGAGATGGTATCATCTAGCGTAAGTATTTTTCACCCCTTCTGGCATATGTGGAGGAGGAGAAAAGAAGGGTTATTTATTTATTCATTTGGGTCTGGTGAAACTGAAAACCAAGAAAAATAAGGCAGCACAAAGCAAACTAGGTATCTTCTCCCTTTTATTAATAATCAGTGTCTTATTTCAGAGTGAAGGGAGGGAGCTACTGGAAGTGACTTACCCCATTTCTGAAAGCCTCCTTTCCCTGTATTCGGTGTAGCCCGTGTTTGCTGGGCAACGTACCGAGAGTGAGGGGAGTGATGGGTGTGCGTGAAGGCATAGCTGCTGCTCACGTGCCGGCTGGGCTGGGCGGTGAGTGCAGTGGGAGAGAGAACTCGCGGCTCTGGCATTAGACCTGAGTGGGAAGCCAGCCTCTGCTGCTTAGGCTTTGGGGGACCTGAGCGCGGTTCTTGACACTTCTGAGCTTCAGTCCCCCCCATATATAAAATGGGGGTGACGGTACCTTCAGGACAGCGCCGCTGTGAGGATGCGGTATAAAGATGCCAGGGCAGTGCTCAGCTCGTAGAAACGTTCAGCGCATGGTAGCCGACAGTTGTTGGGGTTTTTGTTGGTTCGGGGGCAGCACTTTTCAAGTGTGGACGGTGAGCTGCACGGGGGGAGTCTTGGTGAGCTGGGACGGCAGTAACGGGCCAGAAGCGGGGGGGAAATGACTGCCTTTCCATCTTCACCTTTTCTCCTACCCATTAACCTCTGGCCATGCTTTGCTTTGTGCTTAAAGGCCATCTGTCTCTCTCCCCCCTCCACACATCTAGGACTCTCGTTGTGAGACCGCAGGAGCCCCTACCCTTCCATTCACGGTTGTGCTGGAAATAAGACACTCTAGGTATTTACAGGGCTACAGTCGTCCCTTGGTATCCGCTGGGTATCGGTTCCAGGACCACCTGTGGATACCAAAATCCACGGATGCTCAAGTCCCTTATATAAAATGGCGTAGGACAGTCTGTCTCTGTATCCGGGGATGTGTGGTTGCTTGAATCCGCGAATGCGGAACCCGTGGATAGGGAGGGCCGACTGTATCTGCTTAGAAGAGCCACAGAGAGGTCTGCACACCTGGAATACTGGAGCAGGTAAATGGCGGTTGACTTTCACTTATCCCCGCCCAAGTGACCCCATCTTGATTTTCTTTTTCCACCAGCTGTCCTCTCCATGCAGAGTCTATTAATCTTCATTTCAACTGTCATAAAAGTTATAACTGACATTTATTAAGCACTTGTTATATGCCAGGCACTGCAGTCCTGCCTTCTTAATAATAGAGGTTGAATAACATGTTGACAATCTGTTTGCGTAGAATTATTTCGAAGCTCTAGCCAGTGGTCTGCAAGCAGTATTAAAAAGTAAAATTCTTGTAGATATTTAAAATGTTCCCCCATGGGCTTTATCTCATGTTTTCTTTTTTGTTAAATTGAATTAATCTCTGGGTATTAAAGCTCCTTTATCATGTTGTTTCATACATTTTGGCACCTCTTTTTTGCTTCAGAAACACTATCTAAAATCTAAATAATATTTTTACCTTTTTCCTTCCCATTAGTTCATATGTATATACCTATATTTTTGTGCGTATATATATTTTTTAAGCTTTTAAGGTATTGTAAAACAGAGCTGAACTATGACTTTTTTCTAATAGATATATGATAACTATGTCTCATAATAAAGTCGTACAAACTTTCCTTCTTTTAGGTACATTTACACGTTCGTTAGGGTAATAGAGGTAGCCTGTTCATGCTTCACAAAAATGGCAAGTGGGATCATTTGGGCCATTTTGAACCTATCTACTCGTTCGATAATCAGTTGAGAGATTTGAACAATCATTTTTTTTCATAGTAATCTTTTATTTATTTATTTATTATATTTATTTTTGGCTGTGTTGGGTCTTCGTTTCTGTGCGAGGGCTTCCTCTAGTTGCGGCGAGCGGGGGCCACTCTTCATCGCGGTGCGCGGGCCTCTTCACTATCGCGGCCTCTCTTGTTGCGGAGCACAGGCTCCAGACGCGCAGGCTCAGTAGTTGTGGCTCACGGGCCTAGTTGCTCCGTGGCATGTGGGATCTTCCCAGACCAGGGCTCGAACCCATGTCCCCTGCATTAGCAGGCAGATTCTAAACCACTGCGCCATCAGGGAAGCCCTGAACAATCATTTTTAAAGTTATCGAATTGATTTGAATCCTGCAATTGTATTCTCTGGTTCTAGATCATTGCATTGCTCCTGATAGCATTGAACCAGCTAAATTGGAAATCCATATAAAGAGGAAAATAAAAGCTTATCCGTGATAGGACCAGGAGATATTCAATAATGCCTTAAAAATATCATAGGTAGGGCTTCCCTGGTGGCGCAATGGTTAAGAATCTGCCTGCCAATGCAGGGGACACGGGTTCGAGCCCTGGTCTGGGAGGATCCCGCATGCCGCGGAGCAACTGGGCCCGTGAGCCACAACTACTGAGCCTGTGCTCCGCAACGGGAGAGGCCACGACAGTGACAGGCCCGCGCACCGCGATGAAGAGTGGCCCCCGCTCACCGCGACTGGAGAAAGCCCTCGCACAGAAACGAAGACCCAACACAGCCAAAAATAAATAAATAAATAAATAAATTGATTAGTTAAAAAAAAAAATCGTAGGTAATTGTATAGTCAAAAACAAAGATGCCTTCGGAATTTGCTTCAAGGAGATTTAGTGGCTGTGTCCTTACGTTAGTAACGGTGGCGAGGGCCTCCAGTAACAAGTGCCCCGGCTTCCCAAACACAGCACCTCCTCTTTTCCAGGTTTGACGAGTCTCTCTGGCAGACCTTAGACCTCACGGGCAGAAACCTCCACCCAGATGTGGTTGGTCGGCTGCTGTCTCGAGGGGTGGTTGCCTTCCGCTGCCCACGATCGTTTATGGACCAACCGTTTGTTGAACGTTTCGGGTAAGAAAGGAAAATCCCTGGAAAATCTTGGGAAGGAAAACAGATCAAAATGTCTTTTTTCCTATATTCAGCTGTATGCCCTATGACAGGTCATCTGTGCATAATGGAGAGTTAGTTGCATATTTTGCCGTGTGGCCTTTGTGTTGAAACATGGCACAGGTTTCAGTGACATCATTCCCATTTTAACTCAGGGCTGCTCTTGGGCTCTTCCCAGGGTCTTAGATGCACTTGGGGTCCTCAGTAGATGGGCGTCCAGAGTCCCATGAGGCAGGAGCCAAGCAGAGCCCTCACCAACAACAGATGCAAGGCATCCTAGCCATTTCCCCACTGCCTATTTCTGATCAAGAAAAAATGTGAGGCATCCTTTCAGGTTTTGTCACTCTTGAGTTTCTGATCCTATCGTGGACAAATTTGCATCCTGAAAAAAAAGGCCCTCTCTTGGTGTGTTTTGTAGACTGTTCTGAAAAAGTATTACTGATAGTTTTGCAATGTGGTTCAGTGCCGTCTCACACTTGAGTGGAATAACTAGGTACTGAACAGAAAAATAAGCAGAGCTGAGGATGAAACACGCATCCCGACTCGAGGCCTTTTTGCCTTCTTGCCGGGGTCGTATGGCGACACTCCTCTCCCACGGGTGTTTATCCTTCTCCTGCGGCTCTTCCTTCTTAGTCTCCTTCACATGCGTGCTTGGCTTTGTGCCTCTAGGGTCTGTGCCTGGCTGCCCTCTCTTCCTGATCCACACACTGTCTTCGGACAAGCTGTGTCCTGTACACCCATGTTTATGCCAAGACTCTCACAGTCTCATCTCTAGCCCCGCCCTCTCTTTCAAACAAACTCTTATTTCTAATTACCTAAAAACCTCCACACCTGGATTTCCTCCAAGTACCTTAATATTAGCATAGCCATACCAAGAACCACGATATTAGCCTTCCTTTACAACTTACCGTCCACAATCTTCCCTGTTTTGGCACTCTACCCACTCACCCTTGCTGGGAGTCATCATAGGCGTAACCTTTTTGTCATCCACATCCAGCTCATTCTCACGATGCCCATTAGTTAATTTTCTACCTGGGACTATACTGGCACAACATCTGGACTTGGCAAAAATGCTCTTGAATTTTAAAACAAACGAGGGTGGAAATTAGCTAGTAGCAACTTATTTTATGACCAAAACTATAGCTAATATTTGAAATGTGTATTTAGGGTCTTGTTTGTGATGGACTGCCCAGGTGGGGAGGAGAAAAGGGTCGGTTGTGAGCTGGATGTGCTGGTGTGAGCCACCTTGTGGAACCTCTTTTTGTTCCTTCTGTGTTCAGCCCTTTCCGTGTACAGCACATGGACCTGTCGAACTCGGTGATCGATGTGTCTACCCTCCATGGCCTTCTGTCTCATTGCTCCAAGTTGCAGAATCTCAGCCTAGAAGGCCTGCGGCTTTCGGATCCCATTGTCAAGTGAGTGGCAGCCAGGAGCGTGTCACAAAGTCAGTTTTGTTAATTTTGTTTCCTGAGCGTACCTGGGGTGTCCTGTCCATATCCAGATGGACTCAGAAAATATCCAGTGCAGTGTTCCAGCTTCCGCAAAACTTTCCAGGACTCACCTAGGCAACCAAAGTTTGCATGCTAACTATATTGCCGGGGCTCGTGCTAGGTTCTAGACATACAGGGATGAATCAAGGCATGGTCCCTCCCTCATTCGTGGGAGAAACAAGTAATTACAGTGCTGTGTGTTTGTTAGGTGCGTTGGCGAATATGTGGCAACACACAGAGACCTCATTAAATTTCGAGAAGGCAGCCTTCTCGGAGGAAGTGACTCTTAAGCTGAGTATTGCAAATATGTAGGTAGGAGTTCTCCCCATGATATGGGGAAGGAAGCAGTCTGGTTGGGTCTAAACTCTGAAGTGGTCGGGAATTGCTGGAGCGTGGGGCCCAGTGAGGGAGGTGACAGGTGAGGGTGGTCAGGGACCAGATCATAGTGGAGTGGGCCCCTGCCACGCTGGAAGAAGTCTGGATTCTGTTGTGCGCTGTAAAGAGGGAAGCGTGGTGAAGAGAGGAGAGTGGTTCTGAGGATGGAAGGAACATGTCAGAGTTGAATTTTAGAAAATTAACTCACTGGGCATCTCAGAGGGTCAGTCAGACATAAAAGAAACTAGATTAGTTAAGATACTATTGTATTCATTCAGGTAAGAAATGATGACACCTGATGGGAAAAAATAGAATAATGATAATAATAGCAGCTAACATTTATTGAGCACGTACCATGTGCCAGATACTAGATTCTTTAGAGGTATTCTGATTTAATCCTCACAGCAACCCTATGAAATATGTTCTTATTGTTCCCTTTTTACAGATGTGGAAACTGAGGAACAGAGAGGCTGAATAACTTGTCCAAGGTCACACAGTTAATAGGTGGCAGAACCAAGATTTGAACCTGGCTATATAGTATGATTCCAGAACTCTCACTGTTAATCACTCTCTCACTAACATGAGGCATTTGGGAATGTAGAGGAGAGGGCAAAATTGAAAGAACCTAGTGACTTTATAAGTAGAAATTTACCAATTGTGGGTGAAATGGAAAAATGTTTATTTCATTGCTGGGTTGTTTTTTTTTTTTAAAGTACATTGAGCCGTGTTTGTTGTGGACTTACTCTCTGTGCCAGGCACTGTTAAGGCCTTTATTACATTATATCATTTAATTTTAACAACCCTACCAAAAAGGTACTGATCTTGCCATTTCAC
The DNA here is from genome assembly GCF_028021215.1 of Eschrichtius robustus. Classification (NCBI taxonomy): domain Eukaryota; kingdom Metazoa; phylum Chordata; class Mammalia; order Artiodactyla; family Eschrichtiidae; genus Eschrichtius; species Eschrichtius robustus. The sequence continues at coordinate 29,577,108 of NC_090825.1, forward strand.
AGATGATAAACTAAGGCAAAATGTCCTACTTGGTGTCATGGAGATAGTAAGATGTGAATTTAAACTCACTTCTGACTCAGAGGCCTGTGTGCTTTTAACTGTCTCAGCCTCATGCTTGTTGATTGAGTAAGAGTGTCTTGTTGGTGTTCTTATGACTTTGTCTTCTTTCTCCAGTAATCTTGCTCAGAACACAAATTTAGTGCGATTAAACCTTTCTGGGTGTTCTGGAGTCTCTGAATCTGCCCTGAAGACTTTGCTGAGCAGCTGTTGCAGGTAGGAGAGATTTGAGATTTTGATTATAGAACTGTTGTTTCAAATATACAGTTATCTTTCACATCAGAATAGAATCGGGGAAAATTTTTAAGCTATTCCTAACTCTCCAAGCTCTTGATTTGGATAATGCAATGCCTTTTGCCCTCCAAACTTTCCATCCAAACTCAGAAGTCAAATCGATTAAGTTTCCAAAGGATACTTGTGTAGTGATCTCTTTTTTTTCTGTGACTATTAAAATACGGAAAATGTAGTAGTGTGTTTATCAACAATATGTACAAACAGTATCTGTTTATACCTGACTGTACGGTCAGGCGTTTTTCCCTGTGATATCTGTAGACCTAACTTAACAGTTTGGATTAAATTTGTTATTGCAAAATACACCATGAATTTGGGTGATTCCATTAAAAACATCTTTTATATTATGTAGTAATGTCAGTATATAAATAAGGTTACAGAGTTATAGAAATTAATAAGTGAGGGAGGGACATGGTTCACAGAATACCCAGTACTGTGTGTGTGTGTCTGTGTCTGTGTCTGTGTCCTTTTTAATATCCCTTGGTCTCTGTGCTAATAGCATTGTACTTATTTCTTCTTAATGATCTGTTGAAAGTAGATTGCCCTTGGATAAGAATGTTATCAGTGAGATAAAATGGTAGCCCTACATTTTCTCAGCAGTGCCAGGAATGGGATGTATAGTTTAATGGTTGGACTCTTTCTCTGAAGCCCTCATTTGCTCAGTTAGCAGAGGCCCAATAAGGTAAAGTGGGTTTTTGTAATGTCGGCATCTCTTTATTAGGAATCCCCGGTACAACCCAACAGTTTTTTAAAGCATCTCGGACGCTTGCTCATACTGTGTAGTTGTTTGCTAACAACCCGGGTGATTGAGAAAGAAAGCATAGAGACTGGAATTTTTCCATCTAGTCTTGCAATGAGGTTTGAGCAGGAGAGGAGAGCGCTTCCCTCTTCTTCCAGAAGGGGGCAGCATTCACTAAGCCCTTGGCTCACATCCCCTGGCAAGTTTCTGGAACACACTGGAAAAAGATGGGAGAAAGCAGTTTCAGGTGAGCGAATGTAGCTGCTTAGAGGAGCAGAGGTTCTGTGCAGAAAGTGGTAAGGAATAGACGGCTTTGTATACTCTTGGTTTGCAGCTTTAGGCGGTGCTACGTCGAGAACTCATTCTGGGTGACGGTTTCATGCTTTCCTTTATCACCCCTCTTGTGTGCAGATTGGATGAACTGAACCTCTCCTGGTGCTATGAATTCACTGAAAAGCATGTGCAGGTGGCTGTCGCACACGTATCAGAGACTGTCACCCAGCTGAATCTCAGCGGGTACCGAAAGAATCTGCAGAGATCGGGTAAGACCTGGGCTGCCGGCCCCTTAACCACAGCAGCCATGACAATAACAGCAGGTTTGATTTCTCGAGCATCTCCTAGGCGTGGTCTTCCATAAGTTGTCTCATTTAATCCAGCGCACGTGTTCCTATTCCTATTTTTCAGATGAGGTAGCAGCTGGCTGATCAGAAGGGTCATGTAAATGCCAACAGCTAGTGGGTAGCAGGGTTGGAATCCAGAATCTGAAAGTGGAAACCTTTATCCTTTAAAGCAATTTATGTTTAAGCAGAAGAAGTTCTCTTCATTAACTAAATTGTTAGGTAAAACCCGAACATAAAAATCGATCGGTGCAGCGTTTGATCAGTATTAAGCTGTGGTTCTCAACTGGGGACAATTTTGCCTGCAAGGGGACATTTGGCGAAGTCTGGAGACATTTTTGATTCTCACGGCTGCAGGGGTGTTACTGGCATCTAGTGGGTAGAAGCCGGGAATGCTGGTGAACAACGCACAGGACAGCAGAATAACACACCAAAAAGAATCTGGTCCTAAATGTCAGAAGCGCCAAGGTTGAAAAACCCTGTTTATAAACCCTCTTTCATATTTATAACTAACTCCTCTCAATTCAGTCTAAGAGGAAAATGAGGTTTTTTTGTTTTTTTTTTTTAAATCATCTCAGAACTCTCTAACTCCCAAATGCCAAATCCAATGGCCTCTTTCTTTTTTTTTTTTTAAATTAATTAATTAATTTATTTATTTATTTTTGGCTGTGTTGGGTCTTCATTTCTGTGCGAGGGCTTTCTCTAGTTGTGGCAAGCGGGGGCCACTCTTCATCGCGGTGTGCGGGCCTCTCACTATCGTGGCCTCTCGTTGCGGAGCACAGGCTCCAGATGCGCAGGCTCAGTAGTTGTGGCGCACGGGCTTAGTTGCTCCGTGGCATGTGGGATCTCCCAGACCAGGGCTCGAACCCGTGTCCCCTGCATTAGCAGGCAGACTCTCAACCACTGCGCCACCAGGGAAGCCCCGACAATGAGGTTTTTTAGACGAACACAGACATTTGAAATCAGGGGTAATGGGTGACAGTTAAAGTCCTTATAAGTCTCAACGTTCAGTTATGCTTTGTCTTATTTGTCTAATACTGACAGAATCTTAATTTGCAAAGATAAGTTTTTGCAAATGGCAAGGTTTTTTTAATTAAAGTGTAATTGATATATATTATATAAGTTACAGGTGTACAATAGAGTGATTCACAATTTTTAAAGGTTATACTACTTTTATAGTTATTATAAAATATTGGCTATATTCCCCATGTTGTACAATATATCCTTGTAGCTTATTTTATACCTAACAGTTTGTACCTCTTCATCCCCTACCCCTGTATTGCCCCTCGCCCCTCCTTCTCCCCCTGGTAGCCACTAGTTTGTTCTCTATATCTGTGAGTCTGCCTCTTTTTTGTTATATTCACTAGTCTGTTGTATTTTTTAGATTCTCATATAAGTGATAGCATACAGTAGTTATCTTTCTCTGTCTGACTTATTTCACTTAGCATTTTAACAGCTTCCCTTCGTGATCTCGGGCTGTGGGCTGCACAAAGCCTAGTTAAGCCAGCCACACACCTCAGCCCTACCCTTGTGTCTTGGTGGTGTCAGCTCATCTGAGTATAAGTGTTTTTATTTATTATAGTTTTTAATATACTTAAAAAGATTTGAACCAAACATTTGCATAATGTGTCTAACTGAAAAATGTTCTGTTCTACATTTTTTCCCTTTAAACACAATTTTAAATCTGGTTATAGTATTATCTAGTCATTCTCAAATATACCCAAAACATGTAAAAACACAAAAACAAATCAATAGTCCCGCTAATATTTTGCCAGTCTTTTTTCCTGTTAAAAGGTGTTTTTTTTAATGGGACATGGTGTATGGAATTCTTTGTAACACGTTTTTATTTCAAGTAACCCCATTTTAGTAGCTACACAAATGTCATTTTCAGTGGCTGTGTGATATTCCATCAGATATATTTGTGTTGCTTCATTCATAACTTATTCAGTTGATCTCGTTGTAATGAATGTTTAGAATCTTTGCAGTTTTTCCCTTTTATAAACAGCTTTGGTAGGGACAGAAGTGAACCTTTGAGTGCATTTCTAAGTGGAATTGCCAGCTCGGGGATTAGGTTCCGTTCTCAGGTTTTGGATAGTTCTTGCCAAGTTGCCTTCCAAGGATTTTAAACTCCCACCAGTGAGCATGCTCTTCACATTGAATCCCACCCCTGGTTCTTCCCTCTTCATCCCCAGGACAAGACAGTGCCCTATGTACATTTCTGCCCATATCTGAATTTCCCACTTCTTCATTGAGAGTTTTTCTGTAATGAACCAAGGTTCTGGGTGCAAGGTCGAGAAGCTCTGCTGTAGGCAGACTGCTGTAAATTGTGTCCAAGTTTGGCTTAAAACCCTTCTCTTTGTTCCTCCGAAAAAGAACAAATCGCCTTTTTACTGAGTTTTGGCAGGAAAAAGTTTTGGTAGTAAAATCCTGCTTGCTAGACACATTCAGGGCAAGGACAAAGATGCGGGGTAGAAGTTGAGGTGTTAGTTTCCTTAATTATACAATGGGAGTCAAAGATTTTTAAATGGATGTCTTTAGCAGTGGCACACACTATTTCATTGTTTAGATGGTAATACAGATTTTGTATTTTAGCTCCAAGACCGGTGCCAGACCTCCTGGGTTCAAGTACCCACTCTGCCATTTACTGGGGAGCCTTGAGCAAGTCTCTTAACCTTTCTGTTCCTCCATTTCTTCATCAATAAAATGGAGATAACAGAACCCACCTCTTAGAGTAAGGAATAAATGGGTTAATAGGTTTACAGGATGCTGAATTGTTCTTGGCACATAATGAGAGATCAGTAATGGTTGGCTGTTGATGTTTTCATTCTCTACCCAGATGAGCACCGAATGAGGTTTGGAGGACCTAGCTTTTGGTCTTGGATTTCCTTGGACTTCTCTAGCTAAAATTGTCTCTCTTTTAAAATGACAGGTTAGATTAGGTGGTTTCTAAGATCCCTTCTAACTCAAGTGAAATGAAGGAGACAGTGAAGAGGAATCTTGGCAGGGACTGCTGTTTACTAACTCTTCCTACCGAGCGAAGACCGCGGCTTCAACAAGGGCTGGAGACAGAGACTGACCAGTTTTATCACCCAAGGTTTCGTTCTTTCCCAGGTGGTGGCAAAATAAGGTTGTATCTGGTTGTGGATTTTGTGGGTGGCTGGCTGGCGAGATGATGGGTCACTGAAAATTGTGCTGTGCACTTCTTCATTTTCTAGTGACTAATGAGACAAATTTATTCCAATTTATTGAGCCCCTATAACGCATAAAGCCCTGTTCAGACATGGGAGGTGTGGCCTTGAACAGAACAGAGAAAGTCATCCTTGTGAAGCTTCCATTCTGGTGGGGAAGCCAGACAATCAACAAGGAATTAAATGTGATAAAAGGAGGTGAAAATGCAAGGAGGAAGAATTTAAAGCAGAGTGCTGAGGTAGAGTGTAGCAGGTAGGGGGCTCTTTTCAGATGGAATGGTCAAAGAGAAGGCCTCCTGGAGGAAGTGACACGAGCACAAACCTGAAGGAGTGAAGGAGTGAGCCATGTAGATACATAAGGAAAGAACATTCTAGAACTAAGGACCAGCAAGTGCCTTTGGAGGAAAGTCACACATGCTACTTTGTAATCAGAAAATGAATCAATAAATGTTATTTATTTTTTAAAATAGGCAAACTTTATTAATGTGTAAGGTTTTTTCCTCTCGGAATGGGAGCCAGTGAGGGGGGAGGCAGGGAGGACAGTGGTAGGAGCTGAGATAGCTGGGGGGTTCTCTCTAAGCCAAGGCAAAAGCTCTGTTTCCATTTTTTTCCTGAGTAAGATGGGAAGCCATTGGAGTGTTTTGAGCAAGAGTGAAATGATCTGACTCACCTTTGAAGTCTCCTTCCGGTGCTGTGCTGGGAAAAGGCTGCTGGAGACTAGGGTGGTAACATATGAGGAAGTAAGAAGTGATCCGAGAGCTTCCCTGGTGGCGCAGTGGTTGAGAATCTGCCTGCCAATGCAAGGGACACGGGTTCGAGCCCTGGTCTGGGAAGATCCCACATGCCACGGAGCAACTGGGCCCATGAGCCACAATTACTAAGCCTGCGCGTCTGGAGCCTGTGCTCCGCAACAAGAGAGGCCACGATAGTGAGAGGCCCGCGCACCGCGATGAAGAGTGGCCCCCGCTTGCCGCAACTAGAGAAAGCCCTCGCACAGAAACGAAGACCCAACGCAGCCAAAAATAAATAAAAAAACAAACAAACAAAAAAAAAACGGTGTGCTCCTATTTAAAAAAAAAAATTCAGGGCCTCTTGCTAAGGAATTTAAAAAAAAAAAAGAAGTGATCCGACTTCAGACACAGTTTGAAAGCCGACCTAACAGGATTTGGTAACAGATTGGATGTGGGATATGAGGAAACAGTCAAGTACGACTCCCAGGGTTTTGGCTACAGCAACTGGATTGGTGAAGTTCCCACTTACTAAGATGGGGAAGACTTTAGGGAAGGAGCAGACTGAGAGGAGAAATCAAGCGTTTGGTTTTAGGCATAAATTTGAGATGCTTATCACATAGCCCAGTGGGCGTGTTGGCTGTGTTGAAAATGCAAGTCTAGGATTCAGGGGAGGGGATGGGACTGAAGATGTAGCTGTGAGAAGGGAAAAAAAAAACAAAAACCCTCAAACATTAATAAAATTTGTCTCTTTTTCAAAGTAAATAACACTGATTCATTTTCTGATTACAAAGTAACGCATGTGACTTTCTTCCAAATTCTGAAAAGTTATCTCTGATCCTACCATCATTGGTGACTGTAGTTAACATTTGGATTATTTTATTCCAGCCTTCCAACCCGCAACCCCCTTTCTTTCTGTGTGTGTTTGTGCGTAAATATGAGTTTGTGTGTTTTAACTAAATTGAGATTATAATGCATTATATATATTTTGTTTTGTTTTCACTATACAACATATCCTGAATATTTTTTCATGTCACAAAATGTTATTAAAAAGCTTTTTAATAGCTGCTATTAGCAGTGTGTTCCATAGATCGGATGCAGGTTAACCTATTAAAGTAATCAGGGGGAGGGGCTTTTGTAACTGTCACTACAATGAATATCTTAATGCATATCTCTAATTATTTTTCTAAAAGTGGAATTACTGAGCCAAAGAGCTAAATGTGTAATGCCCTGAACACTTGTTTTAAAAAAGATCAGTTCACTTAAAAAAAAAATCAGGTCTTCTGAAAGGCTGCATAAAATTAAATATCCACTTTTAGTATATGAGGGACCTGCTTTATGAGAGTTCATCAATTCTGGGCATTATAATAGGATTTGTTTTTCATTTGATGGCAGAAAAGCAATATTTTAATTTTATTTTGCCTTTCTTGCTCCATTTTTATTATGTCTATATTTTGCAAAGTATCTGTTTATGTTCTTTGCCCATTTTTTTTTAATACTCTTTATATAATGACCATTAACTCTGTTGGAAACATTTATTCTCAGTTTTCTGATATCTCTTTAATTCTGCTTGTGTTCTGTTTTGCTTTAACATGGTAGAGTTTTTTAAAAATGTATGTAGCAGGGGACTTCCCTCGTGGTCCAGTGGTTAAGACTCTGCACTTCCAATGCAGGGGGCCAGGTTGGATTCCTGGTCAGGGAACCAAGATCCCACACACTGCAACTAAGCCCGTGCGCCGCAACTACTGAAGCCTGCGTGCTGTAGAGCCTGCACGCCGCAACTAGAGGAGCCCACGTGCCTCAATGAAGACCCAGCACAACCAAAATAAATAAATAAAAATTAAAAAAAAAAATTTATTTAGTAAATTATCAGTGTTCCCTTTATGTTTTACTTTATGTTTAGAAACTCCTTACCTATCCCAAGATGCAATGAATAATTATTCATTTTGCATTTGGAAGTTTTTAACATATGTGGAATTTATTTGGATATTTTATTTGAGCTGGAGAAGTAAGTTTTTTTCCAGTTGTGGTAGCCATATTATTTTTTAATAATCCATGATCTCCCCCACTGATTTTGAGTGCTACCTTTACGATATGTTGTTTGTTTATATATTGTGCTGTTTGGTTTTGCTTTTTGCTATTGTGAATAGGACTTGTTTTTCCCTATTTCCAGCCAGCTATTGCTGACACATAGATAAGCTAAGGAGTTTGTTTTCCAGTCATTTTACACAGTTAGTTCTCTTACTGTGTATTTCCAGTAGTTTTTCAGATGATTCTCTTGGATTTTCCAGGTAGAAAGTCTTATATGCCAAGATGATAATTTTGTTTTTTGTCTCTAACAGTGAGTGACTCTAATTGCACCATTCTGAATTTCCAGCACAATGTGAAATGAAGTATTGACAGCAGGGATCCTTGTCTGATTCCTCATTTGATAGTGACCATCATTTTTTTTCTAGATGTCTCTACCTTAGTTGGAAGATGTCCCAGTCTTGTCCACCTAGACTTAAGGTATGTTTTTATTTAAGACAAAAAATTTTTTAAAAAATGAAAATTCATGATTGCTCACTGAATGAAGAAAGGATCTTAATATGTTGAATTGAAGGAACTAAGCGATAGACTATTCCTGTCTTCTCCATCTGGGATTGATGGCTAGATTTTGAATTTTTCCTTCTGTTACAGCGATAGTGTCATGCTGAAAAGTGACTGCTTTCCGGAATTTTTCCAGCTCAACTACCTCCAACACCTATCACTCAGTCGGTGCTATGACATAATACCTGAAACTTTACTGTAAGTACTTTTGTTTTCTAAAGCAAGCAGAGGGCAGGGACCAAAAGAGATGTCACTTGGTGGTAAAATCCATTATTAACAGCAGATGTTTAAAACTTACTTAAACATCAAATTAGTGTACCACACACTGGTTAGGAAAGACTAGCAAAATAGAAAAACCAAGGCAAAATTTTTTGCTGAAAATGTCTAGTAGAGTTGAGTGGATTGAGGTAGTTTACTAAACATTTATTTAGCTGTGAGCGAGTTTAAATATTAGAATACTGTACTAGTACTTGTGGAGAACTTAACAAAAGCAGGAGAAGATAGCCTTTACTCCCAGGAAGCTCAGGTTATATGACGGGGTAGGCAGACCCAGTGTGTGTGCGTGTGTGCATGCGTGAGTGTGTGTGTTTCCGAAACTTTTCAAGTCTACTAGAGTTGATTCCAAAAACTTTCATGTGAGCTTAGAGGAAAAATTCTGTAATCTTCTAGTGGCGTCTGTCCTGGATGGTCAAGGAATGAAAAAAAAAAAAACAATTTAAGTAGTAGGTATTGTAAGAGTGATGCTTTCTTTGAAAAGGGGGGAGATTGAGATCCAGAAGAGTAAAGTAACTTACCCAAAGCTGAATAGTGAGTTACTGGCTGAGCTGGGTCTGCATTCCAGGTCTCCTGGGCACGTGCAAAGTAGTCTGTATCTAATCTGGTAGCTGTTACAGGGATTAATTTTGTCCCTGCTCAGCAACTTCCACAAAATCAAGGCAGTGCAAACAAAAACAGAATCGGGTCCATCTTCCTTTTAAGAAGTGCTATACCGAAGTCATCCTGGAAATAACATCATCTCTTTAGTTTTAAGAAGTTTTCCTATATTTCAAAGGGCTGGAAAATTCTTCCCTGGTTCAAATATAAGTGTATAGCAGTTTTATTAAAAACCTCAAGAAGTCAGTATCTTGGATTTGGCCTGGTGCCCTTCTTTCTCATTCCAACCAGTATGCCCTGAATTAGGCTGCTGACCTCATTTAAACTCACTATCCATATGAAGGTAATCAAGCTTCTGGTTCCTACCAAAGAAAGGTGGTGAGTTTGAACACAGAATTTATGTAGTTCTCAAATTACTGGTTTGGATCTTGTAAGTTAGTTTCAAGAATTAATGAATATAGCAGCACTGTTTACAGTAGCCAAGACATGGAAGCAACTTAAATGTCCATCAACAGATGAATGGATAAAGAAGATGTGATATATATATATATATATATATATATATATATATATATATATATATATATATATATACACACACACACACATATACATACAATGGAATATTACTCAGCTGTAAAAATGAATGAAATAATGCCATTTGCGGCAACATGGATAGACCTAAAGATTATCATACTAAGTAAAGTAAATCAGACAGAAAAAGGAAAATGTCATGTGATATCATTTATATGTGGAATCTACAAAAATGATACAAGTGAACTTATCTACAGAACAGAAATAGACTCACAGACATTGAAAACAAATTTATGGTTATCAAAGGGGAAAGGGCAGCAGTGGGGAGAGATAAATTAGGAGTTTGGGATTAACAGATACACACCACTATATATAAAATAGATAAACAACAAGGACCTATATTCAGTATCTTGTAATATAGCACAAGGAACTATATTCAATATCTTGTAATAACCTATAATGGAAAAGAATCTGAAAAAGAATATATGTATACATATACATAACTGAGTCACTTTGCTCTACACCAACACAACATTGTAAATCAACTATACTTCAATTTTTAAAAAATAATTTTTTTAAAAAAAAGGAATTAATGAATAAATCAGATACTTCACTTACATAGAGTTAACTAGTAGAATTAGGGAATCTGGTAATTACATTTTTTAATAAATAACTATAATTAATCTTGGGGCTCAGGGTCTGAGCAGGTATCTCATTTGGGAAAGCACTGCCTAAAAGGAATGCTAGTATTTAGTTTCAGGGCTCTCAGATGTTGGAGTCTCAATTCATATGCATGGAACTCTTATTAAAATCTCCTGCCACTTGAATTTTCTAGCATCCAGAACTCCTAGGAGCCTGCAGTGTCCACCCAAAGAGGTTTCTCTGTCAACCATTCTTTCCCGTCCTTGCTATCTAGGCTTCAGCTTCATTGCCTGTGCAGCGCCCTGGAGTGCAGTGATCATTCTTTTTTGGTTGCTTTTCTCAAGAGAATCTATCCACATGTCTTACTTTTGTTCTTTCTCTCCAGAGAGAAGGAAGCTAAGCAGAGAATACCCAGATGCTTTCTCTTGAGCAGAGGCTAAGGGGAGGCTGTGAGCCTTCACATATTTTTTATCCAGTGGGGTGATAATGCTTGCATAGTAATATCTGCAGGCAGTGTGAATTGATGGTTCAGAGCGTGGGCCTGAAGTCACAGACCTAGGTGTGAACCCTCACAGCTTTGTTGTAACTGATTTGTCTAAATATTGTCTCGAAATAAGGGAAACAGGGGCATCAGGAGTTTAGTGACAAGCCAGACCACCAGAATAGAGTGAGAACAGACAGAAGAAAGATGCTGTCCTTGAACTTTAAGGTAAAAGAGTATGTCTCTTAAGACATTATGTAGATAGTATACTGGTTTACCTTGTGAATCCATTAAGATGAGTTTGCTAGTACCCTATCCTTAAAAGTTTCTCCAGATAAAATGTCTTGCTCTCCAATTTCAGTCATTCTGCCGGCTGATGTCTGTGAAATGCTTAGTAAGAATTCTAGGATCCTCAACAATAATTTCCAGAAAGTCATTTGTGCTAAAGAATTTTCATTTCTTATCTCAGAAGTGGGAAAATAAAATTTGAGTGTGTTTCTTCTGTAATGATAATGCTTTAAAATACTTGGGAAACTATAGGTTTTTTGTCTGCAGGACATACCCTCATTGTATTTATTCCCTTACTCCTTAATTGGTCTGATTTCCTTATATCCAAAAGTCCTTCTAATTATTCTGTATTTCTCATTCAAGTAAGAAATCCAAGCTGGAGATAGTAAAGTGATCTGAGATTAGGAGAGACTAAATAATAACTCCTGTAGGAGAATTTGTAGTTGAGGAATTTAAGATTTTATAAGGAAAATGGGATTATGTAGATGAGGTAAGCAGTGAACCTGTGAAAGGGTTTATAAATACCTTTTGTTTTACTAACTAGAGACACTTTAAGACATCAGTGTCATTTTATACTTCTTAAGTTAGAAATCATGGCTCTTAAACTATTCATACCGATTTACTCTCCCTTCGTTGGCTTTTCAGTCTCTTACCTTGTAGTTTCAAAGAGATAACTTGCATATGTGGTCTGCTGTGTTGTAGGTGATACACATACAAGAGGCTTTTTGTTGTTGTTGTTTGTTTTTTGGTTCTCCTTAAAATTTTAGAGACTTTCTGGTTTTTCGACTTGGGAATGATCGTTCGTCCACCATCCCATCTTACACCGCTCACTTCTTACTCACAGGTAAACACCTGAGTGTCTTCTAAGTGTCTGGTGTAATTTCCTTCCTCACCAAGCTCTTTTGAAGTGCTGTTGCAAGAACATTTCCTCTTCTATCATCTGCCATCCCTCCTCACTCCCACCTATAGTTTCTTCTTTTAAATACTATCCACTGCAGAATGTCTTACAATTTGGCTGATCTGGAGATCGCAGAACCCGAATTCTCATGGCTATGACAAAGTTCTCGTATTCAGATTTCACATAAGAGGGATTTAAGTTTGGGGCAGGATTGCTATCATCTTCAGTGATAATAAGTATAAACACCTATGTATACTGACCTTTCTTTACACTCCTGTTTCTTTTTTTTCTTTTTTTTAAAATAAGTTTATTTGTTTTATTTTTGGCTGCGTTGGGTCTTCATTGCTGTGCGTGGGTTTTCTCTAGTTGCGGCGAGCGGGGTCTACTCTTCGTTGCGGTGCGTGGGCTTCTCATTGCGGTGGCTTCTCTTGTTGCGAAGCACAAGCTCTAGGCGCTCAGGCTTCAGGGGTTGTGGCTCGTGGGCTCAGTAGTTGTGGCTTGCGTGCTGTAGAGCGCCAGGCTCAGTAGTTGTGGTGCACGGGCTTAGTTGCTCCGCAGCATGTGGGATCTTCCCGGACCAGGGCTCGAACCCGCATCCCCTGCCTTGGCAGGCGGATTCCTAACCACTGTGCCGCCAGGGAAGCCCCGTGCACTCCTGTTTCTGTTCCAGAGATTAGCTTACTTTACGAACAACAACAGTTTGTTCTCGCTGACTTTCTTTTCGGTCTGTTGTGATCTCTGGATCTTACCGGCCCCTTAGGAACACCAAGCATATTTATTTTACTTGGATAGTACTTTTATTTTCTAAATTACCCTTCCTCTTGTTTTCAGCTAATTTATATAAACACCTATGGGGTTTAAAACACTTTCTTGAATGTAGAATAAATACGCTTAGAGGGGGAGTGGGAAGAGTGGGAGAGCAGGTTTAGCAATGAAGGGCCTAAGGCCAACAGAATGGTTTGAGTTCTGTAAACATGAGGGAGGTATCAAAGATTTTTGAGCATGGCAAGGACATAGTCTGAGCTAGGCTTTACGAAGATGCCTTGGTCATTGGTATATACACTAAGCTGAAAGGAAGAAAGATTGGAGGCAAGATGACAGTTATTATCAGGAAGGTTTATTTTTTTCAGTAATTATTGGCAATATGAAAATACAACGGATGCTTCTAATTCTAGGTGATTGATGTGCTCATCGATCTGCAGTGGGATTTTGTTGAAACTCCAAACTAAATATTCCCTTTCCTGAGACTTTGTACTGTGTGTTCCAACCTGGCGCACATACAGATCGGAGAGATGAATTTCTAAGCACACAGACCTGGGTTGAAAAAAAAAGAATCATTACCAAAGAGTATTTACTTTGGGAAAACAGGCTCCCTTTTTTGTGGAACAGGATTTCACTCTTGACGAGAGTTGTGTTTCACTTAATGTGAAATACCTAGGAAGAAGACTGCGATACATGTGACAGAAAAAAAAAATGGTGATACGTAGAGAAGTAAGATGTCTACTGTCTCTATCTGCACCCAACACATAACCTTAAAATATCGTCGTGAAGTCACTGTTAGGTTTCATCACGTGTAATGGACCTGTTGAGTATTAACCATTATTTAGAAGTTATCGGCTCTGCTCACATCTCCTTTTGAGAGGGCGAGCCTAGTTCAAATAAAGGTCAAGTCCATATCCTTAAGTTGCATGTAACCTTTGGTGACTCCATCTGATGCCACAGTAAAACATTTACTTTTACCACCACTAGCTTGCTGGCTTCTCCTCACAACACGGTGACACTTTTCAGTCTAAACCAAGAATGGAGAAAGGAAGAAAATATGGTTGGACTTTAAATAAACCTTAGAGTTTTCCGGTTATTAGAAATTCAACAAAACGCACTTGTGTGTTTCCTTACGCTGTGTTGCCCAAGCTGTGGACTGTGCTTTGTGGTTTGATTCACCTGTACAATTTTCTCAAATCACTGATTGCAAATTTTGCCTTCAGTTTGCATTTTGTAAAATATAATACAAATTGTAAAAAGTGGGTCATGTTACTCTAGGGGAACAGTTACCATAGATACTGCTACTCTGAAAGTCTCTCTCTTCCTTTCCAGTGAACTTGGAGAAATTCCCACACTAAAAACACTACAAGTCTTTGGAATCGTGCCAGACAGTACCCTTCAACTATTAAAGGAAGCCCTTCCTCATCTACAAATTAATTGTTCCCCTTTCACCACCATCGCCAGGCCAACCACTGGCAACAAAAAGAACCAGGAGATATGGGGCATCAGATGCCGACTGACACTGCAGAAGCCCAGTTGTCTATGAAGTATCTATTGCAGGATGGTGTCTCCTCTTTTCTTTGAACAGGGAAAGTAGGCAGGAAGCCCAGTTGTGGAGAGCTCAGCTATTTTTATTCTTGGTTTTCTCTTGCCTTCATTCTACAAGTATATTAGAGAACCGTTGGAGAGAGAAAACTATGAAGTGTTGCTTTTGAAAAATGACTATGAAAGCTTTTATCACTGCTATATCCTTAAGAGCCTAAGCTGTATGCCTTTTGAAATTTTAGGAGAGTGAGCCTATAATTTCAAGATACCCTAAAGAGCAAAATTTGAGCCACCTCTGCCAAGTGCCCTTCTTATTAAATCTATTTAGAATCAAGCTTAAAAATCACCACCAGCAAATCATTTTCATAGCCTATATGGCAACTGAACTTTCTTCTATTTAATTTTTCAGTACTGCTTTATAAGACGTAGGTTGCAAAAAATAATAAGCTATTTGTAGTGTAAGCTGAACAGAATGAGAATCATAGATTTGTGGCAGTCTGCTGAGGATAGAAAGAAAAATACACATTTCAACTTGGCCTTTAGATTTGCAATTAGGTATATGGAAACAAATAGCCCCGGGTCATTCACCTTAAAACCTAAATAAAAAAACAACCGGCCAACCAGAAGTATAGAATTGGTTAGAATTTACAGGCTCGAGAGGCAATTTTCTATGACAGGTTAACCCGGGGGATCCTCTAATGCACATTAATGAAGTCTCCTTTATGTACTGTGTTCCCAGCATTCTAAATTAGCTGGGGAAATTTAATTGTGGACTTCTGACTTTATGATCAAATTATGTTAACATAGGTTCTTTAGCTTTAAAGTGACTTGCTTTGTTTTAGAAAGGTGGTAGGAACCAGTCAGTCTCTAATTCTTAAAATGGATGGAATGCTGAACTGAGGTTACCTGTTGTTTTCCTTTATCACTGAGGTTCTTGAAGTTATTTTTGTATTACTCTGGAATCAAGTATTTTAAATTATCCTTTTTTTGTTTTAAATGGCCTCCCACAATGATTGAAACAACCCATTTTATAAGGTTACTGGACCTAGAGTTCCCTAAGAAGAACCTTGTTCCTTTCAATCAGAAATACACAGTAGAAGCACGTGTATGTTCCACGCAGTTTCAGAGCAGTTAGCACAGCTGGCACCTGCATAAAAGTTAAGGCTCAGGAGCTGAACCTTTTGATGGCATCAGTGATTTTTTTTTTTTTTTTAATGATACATGGAAGCAAAAGGATTAAATTCTACTTTAAAAAACACAAAACACTAATTTCTTATTTAAATTGATGACCTCCCCATATGTTCAAAATGGAACAAAAAGCCCAAACTCATCATTTCTATTAAAATTGCTTTTTCTAAATCAGATTTTTCAAATGTTAGAAACAATGGTATGAAGTGCCCTTATCTGCTCAGACCTAAGGAAGAACATTTTAAAGTAGTGTTATACAGGAAATGATTAGGTTTCAATTCCATAGTAGTTGAAAAGTGCTAAATACTACTTGAAATTATTGTTTACAGATTAGTGACAAGGGCTGGAGGTAGGATCTGGTTGGCCTCTGACTTCCGGATGCCCTCAAACATACAGTACTTCCAAACTCAAGTCCAGCCGTAAGCTACTTTGCTAACATGTCAGAGTAATCTGTATTTTTGTATGGGATTTCTACTTTTATAGACTTGTTTTAAAATAAAACACATTTTTATAAAAATGAATACTTCAGCTAAGTTGTATTCCTTCTTTCTTTCTCTTTCTTACGTACTCTGGTTAAAATGAACATTTGGTATGGTGTGGGATTTGTCTCAGCCCTCTGAATAAGGCACTTTAAAACAAGCCCTAGGGCTTCCCTGGTGGCGCAGTGGTTAAGAATCCACCTGCCAATTCAGGGTACACAGGTTCGAGCCCTGGTCCGGGAAGATCCCACATGCCACGGAGCAACTAAGCCCGTGTGCCACAACTACTGAGCCTGTGCTCTAGAGCCCGCGAGCCACAACTACTGAGCCCACACGCCTAGAGCCCGTGCTCCGCAACAAGAGAAGCCACCGCTATGAGAAGCCTGCGCACCACAACGAAGAGTAGCCCCCGCTCGCCGCAACTAGAGAAAGCCCGCGCACAGCAAAGAAGACCCAACACAGCCAAAAACCTAAAAAAACAAAACAAGTTCCGTTTTTTAAAAAAATGAAAAATTAAGCCCTAACGTGGTCCCTTTTTGCCTCATCTACTTCATGTGTTGTCAAATTAAAATGTTTATAATTCTTTGACAAGGGGCTGAATACAGGCTGTTATGGTTAAAGTGCCTCTCAAAGTATTAACATGTTTATAAAACATTTGAGATTTAAGTGATAAATATGATAAGTATTATCAATAAAAGTCAGCTAGTAGCACTTTTTAAATACAGACTTGATCAGCTTATACTGTGTATTTTACTCTCATTAGGAAACTATTTGAATAGTTCACCCTATACCCAGAGATCTTCTAGGAATTAATTCCTTTTGAACGCGTCCATTCAAATGGTAGAACGGTGATTCTTCCTAATTATTACCCAGTTTTGCTTCTTTTTTGATATTATCAGTACTATGTTTCCTTTTTTTGTTTTTAATTATAAAAAATGTCAAATGCAAAAGGTAGAGAAGATGATGAACCTCATTATCCACTTTCAAAGGTCATTAACTCATGGCCAATCTCATTTCATCCATCATCTCATCCATCTCCCCCACCCCACACGTACCACACTTAGGCTCACAGATTATTTTGATGCAAAACCCAGAACTCTGACATCATAAATAGTTCAGTATCTACCTCTAAAAGATACCCTCCTGAATTAATTCTGAAACATTAAATACGGAGATGGTGTTGAAAGTTCCCTAGCTGTTGGAAGTGTTTTCTTACATGGGTTTGTTTTGATCAGGCTCCAAACATGGTTCATGCATTGCATTTGGTTGACATTGACATTTCCTCAAGTCTCTTAATCTTAGAGTTCCCCTTCTTTATTATCCTTACAATTTATTTATTGAAGAAACTAGGTTTTTTTGTCCAGTGTTCCACATTCTGGATTTTGCAGATGTGATCAATCCCTGGAATAATGTTCAACAGGTTAATCTGTCCCCTATTTCCATAAACTGGTAGTTAGATCTAGCAGCAAAAGGCTCCTAACCAAGAGTGATTTTGCTACCCGAGAGACATTTGGTAACATCTGAAAACAGTTTTGGTTGTCGCAAGTAGAGAGGCGCTACTGGCGTCTAGCACTTGTATACCAAGGATGCTGCTAATCATCCTACAGTATCTAGGACAGCTCCCACAATAAAGAATGATCTGATCCAAAACCTCAAGTGTCAGTGTTGAGAGACCCTGATCTAGAGGCTTTGCCTATCAATGTTTTTTGTTTTAGCAAGGAGATACTTGATAGGTAGTATTAGTCTTCCTTCAAGAGGCACATAACATCTGGCTGTCATTCTTTTTATGATATTAACATCTGCCTATGGCCCTTGATTTTTCTCCTATACCCTAGCCGCAAGTTCCCAAGATATTATGTAAAGTCTGGCCAAATGCAAAATTTTTATTTCTGGGTAACGTGACTTATGTACCTTCTATCATGGTGAACTCAATTACAATCCAACATTGACTAACAATGTACAATGTAGAGGACGGGGGAGGTACAGGCATGAGGAAAGGCACTAAGTAGTCCAGGAAAACTAGAAAGAAACACCTTTCCACTGGCTACCCTAACCTTGGAATAAACAAAAAGGCAACCTCCTCTCTCCCATCCCCACCTGGCCTAATGTCCCAGGAAGTCAAAAAGCTCTTTTCACCAAGAGGTTAGCTCCTTACAATACAGGTTGAAGCCCTAAAGCCTATACTAAACTTATTTTATGGATTTGTTTTCTTTAATATTTATTTTTACTTTTTAGTGAATCTAAATATCAAAATGCTGATATTTTGGTATTCCTTAAGCCAAATATCAAAACATCTACCTTGCATATTTGAGCATTAAGATCACTATATTTTAAGGTCTTCAGATGGCAGGGGCTGTGATTGATGAGAGACAGTAAGGCAGGCTTTTTCCATAGCCATACATTTTAAAATTAATAGGCACACTGGAATGTATCATATCCCAACCATTACCATGCATTTATATTGTCTTTTAAGCAAAAACTGGCCATAGTCATTTACATTGGCTTTTTAAAAAGTTTTATTTTTTATACAGCAGGTTCTCATTGGTTATCTGTTTTATACATATTGGTGTATATTACATTGGCTTTTAAAATGCCTTTTTACTCAAAACTATTTACTCATGTAAAGTGGATAATCCACAACCCATTTAAAAGACTAATGGAAATACTTAAAAGATTAATATTGGGCTGGCCAAAAGGTTTGTTCGGTTTTTTCCATAAGATGGCTCTAGTAGCACTTAGTTGTCTTTAACATCATTTGAAACAATTTTGTTAGATTGTATGCGAGCTGTCATATTACCCTGCATTTAAAAAAGGACATCAAAATTGGTGAATTTTTCTGTAGCCATTTTTATATTGAAGATGGAAGAAAAAAAGCAACATTTTCGGCATATTATTAGGCTTTATTATTTCAAGAAAGGTAAAAACGCAACTGAAACGCCAAAAAACATTTGCATAGTGTATGGAGAAGGTGCTGTGACTGATCGAACGTGTCAAAAGTGTTTGCAAAGTTTCGTGCTGGAGATTTCTCACTGGACGATGCTCCACGGTCGGGTAGACCAGTTGAACGTGACAGCGATCAAATCGAGACATTAATTGAAAACAACGAATGTTATACGACGCGAGAGATAGCTGACATACTCAAAATATCCAAATCAAGTGTTGAAAAGCATTTGCACCAGCTTGGTTATGTTCATCGCTTTGACGTTTGGGTTCCACATAAGTTAAGTGAAAAAAAAATCTTCTAGACCCTATTTCCGTATGCAATTCTCTACAGAAATGTAATGAAAACTATTCCATTTTTAAAACAAATTGTGACAGGTGATGAAAAGTGGATACTGTACAATAATATGGAACAGAAGAGATCGTGGGGGAAACGAACCAACGACCACACCGAAGGCCGGTCTTCATCCAAAGAAGGTGATGTTGTGTATATGGTGGGATTGGAAGGGAGTCCTCTATGGTGAGCTCCTTCCAGAAAACCAAATGATTCATTCCAACAAGTACTGCTCCCAGTTAGACCAACTGAAAGCAGCACTCGAAAAGCATACAGAATTAGTCAACAGAAAACGTATAATCTTCCATCAGAATAACACAAGACTGCATGTCTCTTCGATGACCAGGCAAAAACTGTTACAGCTTGGCTGGGAAGTTCTGATTCACCTGCTGTATTCACCAGACATTGCACCTTCGGAATTCCATTTATTTCGGTCTTTACAAAAGTCTCTTAATGGAAAAAATTTCCATTCCTGGAAGACTGTAAAAGGCACCTGGAACAGTTCTTTGCTCAAAAAGATAAAAAGTTTTGGGAAGACAGAATTATGAAGTTGCCTGAAAATAGCAGAAGGTAGTGGAACAAAAGGATGAATACCTTGTTCAATAAAGTTCTTGGTGAAAATGAAAACTGTGTCTTTTATTTTTACTTAAAAACCGAAGGCACTTTTTGGCCAACCTAACAGAATGATTTTGTGAAGAATCATTTCATCAAGAAATGATGTTTTGGACTTCCCTGGTGGCACAGTGGTTAAGAATCCACCTGCCAATGCAGGGGACACGGGTTTGAGCCCTGGTCCGGGAAGATTCCACGTGCCGTGGAGCAACTAAGCCCGTGTGTCACAACTACTGAGCATAAGCTCTAGAGCCCGCAAGCCACAACTACTGAGCCCACGTGCCACAACTACTGAAGCCCGCACGCCTAGAGCCCATGCTCCGCAACAAGAGAAGCCACTGCAATGAGAAGCCCATGCACTGCAACTAAGACCCAATACAGCCAAAAATAAAATAAATTTTAAAAAAAAAGACATTAAAAAAAATGATGTTTTGAAGAAAAGATCTGAGGCAGGAGGAAATAGCTATGTAACAAAGCTTAATCACCAAAGGTATTTTAAATAGATTATTTTCTTGTGAAAGCCAAGAAGAACCAGTCTAGTATGGTGACAACCTGACAAATCATTCAAGCTCTCTTCAGTCGTTTAAAGAAAATAAGTGTAGGGAAGAAAAAAGTTGCAGTTGGGAGAGATACATTTAAAAAAATGGTTTGAGGGCTTCCCTGGTGGCGCAGCAGTTAAGAATCCGCCTGCCAATGCAGGGGACACAGGTTCGAGCCTTGGTCCGGGAAGATCCCACATGCCATGGAGCAGCTAAGCCCATGCGCCACAACTAATGAGCCTGCACTCTAGAGCCCACGAGCCACAACTACTGAAGCCTGCGCGCCTAGAGCCCGTGCTCCGCAACGAGAAGCCACCGCAATGAGAAGCCTGCGCATTGCAACGAAGAGAGCCCCCGCTCGCTGCAACTAGAGAAAGCCCGCGCGCAGCAACAAAGACCCAACGCAGCCAAAAGTAAATAAATTTTTTAAAAAATTTAAAAAATAAAAAATAAAATTAAAAAAAAACGGTTTGTAAAAACCTGTTTCTCAAATACTGTCCTACTTACTTCAACTATCCATACATCACCCCCCAACAAACACACACAGACTCCCTAACAATGTTGTTTCAGCAGAGTAAAACCATTATTTATTATCATAATAGGCAATTTCTTCTCTAGCTATGCCAGTTTCAAGTATTCATTGGGAGAAGGTACAAATCAGAACTCATAATCCCTACTCCCAGTGAACTCACAATCTACTGGTATAAAAAGCTGTGTACTGTTCAGATAGATCTCTTCAACAGTCTTTTCAGGATCCCAAGTTTTGAAAAATTTTTTTCACTGTCGATGTTTGATTTTTTAAAACGGGAGAACAAAATTATTTATAATCCATGCCTTTGCTATCCTATAAAATATTCAAATTAACACCTAAAACATTCTTTTCTATTTTTTCCTTTTAGCTCCTCCTTGGTTAGTCAGTAATTTTCCAAAAATTTTATCATAAAATAAAGCCCATACACTTAAAAAAAATACTCTTTATACCTTCCTTCATGTAGAAAACTTATATAAGCCTTCTTATTGACTTACAGTACACTAATCCTTCATGGTTATTTTTAATGTTAACAAGAATAAACTACATTTGAAATAATTCCTCTTTCTAGTTCAGCAGTTCATGTAATATGATTTGATTTACTAGGGCCATGAATATAAATACATACAGAGCATCAAAAATATTAACTCAAAATTATCTGGAGTCTACATTTACCATGAAGCACTGTGTCACATTAGCAGGGAATGAAGTCAAAGCGCACAGAATAATACATAGCAGTGGGGAAAAAACTCTTGAAACATAACATTTTGGGGAAATCTGGTTTTCAAATAATGACCCATAAGAGCTAAAGAAATGAACTAAAAAAGAAAAGATGACAATGGTTTAATTTTATTCACATGTAGTTGCCATGAAAAGGTTAACTCATTCATAAAAACATTTTTGCTATTCAAACATCCTTTGCCTCTCATCATCTCTTACAAATAAATCCCCACCACAGAGCAGAAATGTTAGAAGTTATATCACAAATGAAGCACATTATTTTTAAAACCTTTAAAACATGGCTTATGAACAATTTTACATAGCAGGTTACCTATTAATATGTTACATATTAAACAGATCTCTGGTACCATTTTGGACAATCAGATTTCCTTGATATTAAAGATGGAGTTGGCATTTTTGTCAAAAAGGTATTTTAAACCTGTTAGGGAGTTTCTATAGTGTGGAATTTCACTTCTTTCTAAAGTGGCATCTTAAGTATATCATTTTTAAATCAAACAAGAAATTAGATCCATCTCTGGGAAAACACCAATTTTTATTGTATGCATCACGTAAACTCCTTGCTATTAGTGTCTATGCAGGTACTCTTAACTAAGGAAAAAAAACCAGATTCTTGTTCTGGATATACAACAAAACTTAGATTATCTTTGTATAGTAACATTTATATAAAAATTTTGACAAGAACATGATAATTGTTGCCAGAACTAAGAGCACTCAATTTGATTATAATACATCCTAGCTTTCACAGAATTTACTTCTGAGCTCACTAGACTCAAGTTCTATACGATAGAGTCTGTTTACTTTACCAATGTATATCTAGCACCTGACACAGTACATGGCACAGAGTGGCTATTCAATAAATATTTCAGTGATTGAAGAAAAGCTTTTAACAGCAAGTGAAAAAAAAAAAATACAACTTTGAATAACTGGAATGAGAATACCAATTGTCTCATGATGCAGCAAGAGGTACTTTCTGTGATAATTCTAGGATTACTTATAAGTAGATCAGGAATTAGGTAAAGAAACTGTCTTAACGGGAAAAAAAGAAAAGCCATAACATTTTATCCTCCAAAGCTAATGTGTAAAACTTGGAATATGAGCTAGGTGAAAACTACCATGATAATAAGTAAGGCAATTCCAAAACTAAAGTGTTTTGCATATTTATTAAATAATCCATTTTCTTTCTGACAATACTCCTACACTAGATGAAAATATTTTTTAAACGGTTCTACCAAACTCCTAATAGAATATGTCTAATTAGTTCATCCTTTTACTCTTTGAATCCATGTTAGATAGTTGTAAATAAGGAAGAACTTTATTAGACACTCAAATCATTAAAAAAAAAATTACCTAAGACCTAAAATAGTTATTGGATAATTAATACATTTGAAACGGTGTCATGATTTTGTCCAGATATATTTCACCCAGCACTGTCAAAATTAACCTGACAGTCAATTAAATGAAAACATCTATAAATAATTTCAAAAATGATTGTTTGAATTTTTTAAATCAATAGTCATAACAATATCATTGTGTTCTGAAATTAGAAAACTCTTAGCATATAAAAAACATTTACCTACTTCAATTAGGTCAATGTCAGGATTTATCAAAATTCTCCATCATCAAATCTTTTAAAAAATCTTGACTTTTAGGTACTATAAAAAAACACTAATCAAATGAGATGTGTTTGGTCTGACCAATTACACAAAGTCAGGAGGAAAAGGAAGGAAAAAAAGCTTGTACAGTTAAATTCCAAATCCTAAACATTTAATCTTTTATTGGAGCCTACCTCTCTAAATTTAAAGATATCAGCACTCTTGGAAACCAATTGTAAGCACTACAGAAATTTCACTGGTATGAATTCTAATCAATTTAGTCCATCCATTTTCTTACACAGTGAGTATCTTTTCCATCAGAATCCAACAGAAGAATAATACAAATCTCTTTCTTGATCACCTTTGAGCCCAAGGCCAACCAGTCTCAACAATAACCAAAAAATGTAGCCTTATGACTGGCAGTCTGTTTCCACAGTAAAACTATTTTTTCCAGTAATCAAATTGTCATCTGAGGAAATCCTTCACTGTTCTAGAAGGACAGTTCGAAGCTCATCTTCTTTATTGATCAACATTGAAGCAATTGCTCCGTCATTAAACTCAAAGGAAGTTCCTCCATCTACAACCATGCAGGCATCCCAACAACGAGAACGAACGCAAACCCTAAGCAGAAAGAAACATCTCATTAAATATTAACACTTTTCTTAATCCTAAATTACAGTTTCTTTAAAACACTTCATTTTCATCTAAATTGGCAGATAGATCATTTGGCCTTGATTTTAAACATCAAGTTGCTCTTTGGTATGAGAGAATTAGTGACTATGTGAATATGTGGGTACATTATCAAAAAAATCTCAAAACTTAAATGTTCAGGAGAGCTCCATTCACCCAAACATTTATCAGTGAACAAGTTCAGATGGAATTCATAGGCTTTTGAATGTTGAGTTATTACAAGTATTTTAAGTAGTGAGCAAGAAGGTAACTATTTTCATGTAGAATTTTTATTTACGTACAACATATAGAAAAGGCACAAATTATTAGGGTACAGCTCAATGAACACACTTGCGTAATCAACACCCAAATTAGGAACTGTTACCCAGCTCCCCAGAAGCTCCCTCACTGCTCTTACTCCCATCTCCCAGTCTCTACCCACAGCACCCCCTTCCCAAGCATATCCACTATCCTAATTTCAATCACCATAGTAGTAATAGTTTTGTCTATTCTTGAACTTTATATAAATGGAAGAACACAATAGGTATGCCTGTGTCTGGCTTCTTTTGCTCAATAGCATGTTTGTGAAATCATCCATGTTATTACCTGTAGCAGCCGTGTGTTCATTTTCATTGCTGTCTGAAACTGAAAACACTTGCATTGTACAAAAATACCCAAATTTAAGTATCTCTTCTACTATTCATGGACATTTGGGTTTTTACCTATTGGGAATAGTGCTACTATGAATATTCTTCAGCATGTCTTTTGGTGCACACATTTCTTGTCAGTGTATACATTTCTGCTGGATATATATCTTGGAGCAGAGTTACTGGGTCACTGCATGCGCTATATTCAGCTTTGGTAGGTAACTGCCAAACAAGTTTCCAAACTATTCCTAATGGTAGTACATAAAAGTTCCACTTGCTTCACCTTATCAATACTGGTATTTTAGCTATTCTGGTGTGTGTGGTATCATATTATGTAGTTTTAATTTGTATTTCTCAGATGAATAATAAGGTCAAGGATATTTTTCCA
Source organism: Eschrichtius robustus (assembly GCF_028021215.1). Lineage (NCBI taxonomy): Eukaryota > Metazoa > Chordata > Mammalia > Artiodactyla > Eschrichtiidae > Eschrichtius > Eschrichtius robustus. The sequence continues at coordinate 29,601,998 of NC_090825.1, forward strand.
TATACTTATCAGCCATTTGGATATTCTCTTTTGTGAAATGCCTGTCCATGACTTTCAGCCATTTTTCTACTGGGGTGCCTGTCTTTTTCTTATTGACTTGTAGGAATTTTTAAAATATATTCTGGATATGAGTCCATTGCTAGACTATCTCACTCTGTGGCTTGCCTTTTTATTTTCTTAATGGTGTCTTGATTAACAAAAGTTCTTAACTCTAATGTAGTTCAATTTATCAATCTTGTTGCTAAGAAATATTTTCCAACCACCAAAGTCATAAAGCTATTCTCCTACTTATATGAGCAAACATTTAAATGAATCTTTATAGTTTCACCCAAACTGCGTATAGATTCGTTGATTAATCAAAATTAACTCTCAAATGATAAAGTCATTTTTAAGTATGATGAGTTTCCTTTTTTGTGTCTTTCCTGGAAAAATTCAGTTGTGTATTTTCAAAAGACTATATGCACACTATAAGCAGCGATTTGTAATTAAACTGTTCTTTGCTTGCCATGATATAGATGACAGATTTTCAGAATTATAGTAGGTTTTCTTGTTAGTTTGGAAAATTGGGCAACCTTTACAAAATAAGAAATTACAAACATTTCTGTATATCCTCTTCCCCTCAAAAAAGAATCCAAGGCAAATTTAATAAATGTGGGGATGGGGGGGATTCACTTTTAGGGAAAAGCTGAAAGCAATGAATCCTACTCTAAAGTTATATTGCTGTACAGGTTAGACTTTGTAATGAATGCATGTCCTGCTTTTATGCCACAGCATATGAAAAAAAAAGTTGCTTTCCAGTCAGTTTCTTTTGACGTGATTATATGATCTTACTGTGTCTTACTAGAGTAAACAAACAAACAAGCCCACATCACCCAATTAAATAACTATGCTCTCCTTTCTATTAACTTAAATTTTAGTTTCTCTAAAATGGAACCCTAAGTTTTAGACAAAATATTACTGTAGCCAGGTTAGCATGACACCTCTTTAGTTCTGCAGGTTCTACTTTCCCTGCTAGATTAAGTTTGAAGGAGTGAATTTAATGAAATTGAACACTTTTAAAGCCAACTGTGCTTTATAATTACAAGGGAGGAAAACAGCCACAAGACAACTCTGGAAGCTTACTTTGAGGTGAAACAACGCTGACGACTGCTTGAAAAAACTCTGTTTGCTATTGGTTCTCGAATACTGAAAAGTATTTTTGGTTCTTCTGGACTGTAGAGCAGCGATTCATTATATTCATTTGTTACTATAAAGGAAAAAAAACAAATATTAGCACATTCGATGGAAAGACAGTCACTTCTGAGAAGTGCAAAATGAAAATGGATGCCATCCCCAATTTACAAGCACAGTTCTATTCCAAAGGTCTGGTGGGCAGCAAGTTTCTTGGAACTCACAACACGTTCCATTAAAAAAAAACCAACAAAACAACGCTTATAAATGAGGACTGTGTTCCAAGACCCGCCCCAGACGCCTGCATGACCCATAATATAGCGGAAATCGGTGCATTGGGCGGGCTTGGGGGGACCTGTAAAGCTAGTAATCAAACAAAAAAAAGAGAAACTAGTTTGAGGCACTCGAAAATGCACCTTAAGTTGCCATAATCTCTTGCTAATAAGTTCCTTTCCAAAATACCACGCCAAAGAGTTCATAAGTATAAGTTAATAGTTTTGATACAAAATTCAGTCTCAAACAATGGCAGGCAATATGCTTTCTCTAATGAAACTGCTATTACTCAAGATATTTCTAGAAGTCTTTTGGATCTGCTTTCTCTCTAACCAAGAGGCACACAAGAGTTGGCATGCAGAGCACAAACTGGTTAAAAACAACTGTACAAAGAAACTGGGCTTGAAAGAACATTTAGTTGAGCACCGCATTAAAAGACATTGCAAGACTATTAGATAATCTACCTTATATACCAAAATTTCATTTGAATTAAATGAAGTGTCTGTAACAGTGACTGCACCATTGGCGTTCACTATTGCTTCTGAAGATAGTCAAATCTTCAAAGGAATAATATTCATTCAGTAAAGCAGTATGTTTATTAAAAGAAAAATCAATCACTGTATTTTATATATACCCTTAATTTGTATACCTGATATAAATTTCAGTTGTTTTATACACATTATGTTTTAAGTTAAATTATATAATGAAGAACCAATTACTATAAATGCCTAACTTTCCTTTCTTTGATGCAGATTTAACACTAATTCTAGCTCAAAGCCATGATTAAAATAATCTTTTAGGTCTCAAATTGAGAAAGGGAGAAAACAGTCCATTTTAGAGAGCTGAAAGTAACCGCAAGAGATTTAGTCCTGTTTACAAACTATATTTTAAAGACAAACTATCTCCCCAACAAAGAAAGTCTTATGAGAATCCAAAATATATAAATAAAATGAACTCACACTGTTAATATATTCTATCATGTATCGCTAAATCATTTTAAAAGCGACCAGTAAGAACATGTCTGTTCTGATAACTCTCAAATTCAAATGTTTATGGATGACAGCTGCAGCACAGGTAAACAGATGCAACTATAAACAAGTTTGGATTTTTTGTTGTTTTTTAAAAATAATTTACCTTGAAATCTTAGGATACTCTTCAATTAAAGAGACAGCACGATTTAGCTTTAGTTTGAGGTCCATACTTTTGAAAATGATCCTAGCAGATGAGTAGACTTTAGTGTGTTAAAATTTCATATGCAAATCAAATGATTGTGGTTTTCAGTTTACGAATTTAAATATTTAAAAAAAAAAATTTAACAAATAAATTTGAAAAATTCTTATGCCCCAGCAATCTACATTCACTCTCTCATTCCACAGTTGAGGAAGCAGAGGAGCAAAGAAAGTCTTGCCCATCGTTTCACAGTGAGTGGTTGGTCTGGGATTGGAACCTAGGTCTTCAAATTCGCTGATCAGTATCCTTTCTCCAACTGTGCTGGTTCTCTTAAAGGAACCCTGAAATAACTGGGCAGGAATATATAGGAGAAGGTTAAAGAGAACATTTTAGTGAACGTGAAGGTAAGCAATCAGAGCTCAGTGAATTCCTTCTCATTTAGAGGATATTAATGGCACACTGTGTTTAGGTGTGCATTTCCTAATTTCCAGATGTGTATTTTCCTACATTTTCCTATCCCCCAGGACATGTTTGCAGTCACACTGTTTTGACACAGAGGTTACATTTCCATGGTTGACAAAAATCATAATATAAAATTCCAGCTTTAAACTTTTTATTGTTTAAAATACATTTTAAGGGGTATATATTAAGAGCATGTTTGAGTCAAAAAAGTACTACGCTTTGCTTAATTAGACAAGTACACTTCACAATAACATCCTCAAAATATGAACAGAACTTAACTGAAAGTGTTAGTGGTTATGATCATTGGTCACTGACCTTTCTCTACAAATTCTCTGTTCAATGGAAGACTTAAATTTCCTTGTCGTTTTGCTATTGAAAAAGGAAAGGGGGAAATATCTTGATTAAATAAAATATTTTATAATGTACAATACAGCTAACATACAATGAAATATATTTAGCATATTATAATAGTAACATATAAGAGCTATTTGGTACTCACCAATATTTAGAACATCTTCCACAGCCTGAGGTGTAACCCTGTTAATATTGAATGACCTAGAAACAAACACCATATACATCTTTTCTTATTTTAGTTCTAAAAACATATGAAAAATGAAAAAGGAATAATCTACTTAATGTACAGAGAACTCTTAGAAATTATCAGGGGAAAAAAAAAAAAATGACCAAAAGACAAGAGCCACCTTATACAGTTTTAAAAAGTGGGCAAAGTATATGGGCAAATAGTTCATGGGTCTATATGAAAAAAATGTTCAATCTTACTCATACTTGAGGAAATACAAATTAAAACAAGATTTTTCTCAGATTTTAAAGATTAAAAACTGACAATGTATTGACATGGGTATGGGAAAAGAAGTATTCTCATATACTAATGGAATTATAGAAATTGCAATTGGAGGGCAATTCTGCTCTATTAAGATTTCAAATGAACATATTCTTCAATCTAGTAGTTTATCCTAAAATATATTTGTACATATAATACACAAAGACAAATACAAGGATATTTACTGAAGCACTGTTTATAATAGCAAAACAACTGGGAAGCACATAATAGCAAAACCATAGGAAGCTGGGTAAATGAATTATATTATAGCCACTCAGTAGAATACTATGTAGATATTAAAAAGGCTAAAATACAACTATATGTACTGATAATGGAAAGATAACAATATGTTAAGTTAAAAAATCAAAAGCATTATATGGTATGTATGTGTGCATATATATATAAAACTTACCTGTTTTACTTATATTAAAAAAATATATGCATATACAGAGTGGTTATATCTGGAGATTAGTACTAGAGATATGAAATGAAAGAGACTAACTTTTTGTTGTATACTCTTTGTATTATTTCACATATTTTAAAATGTGTATTTCTTCAAATTATAAAATAGTTTCTGAAGATGAGAAATCTTTTACTAGCAAGATGCCTTGCTTAACCACTTAGGAACAAACGTTAACACAAACATGAATAACTTTTTTTAAAATTAATTAATTAATTAATTAATTTTTGGCTGCGTTGGGTCTTCGTTGCTGCGCGTGGGCTTTCTCTAGTTGCGGCCAGCTGGGCTACTCTTCACTGCGGTGCGCAGGCTTCTCATTGGGGTGGCTTGTCTTTGTTGAGAAGCACGGGCTCTACGTGCACAGGCTTCAGTAGTTGTGGCACACAGGCTCAGTAGTTGTGGCTCGTGGGCTCTAGAGCGCAGGCTCAGTAGTTGTGGCGCACAGGCTTAGTTATTGTGCGTCATGTGGGATCTTCCCGGACTAGGGCTCAAACCCGTGTCCCCTGCACTGGAGGCAGATTCTTAACCACTGCGCCACCAGGGAAGTCCCTGAATAACTTTTAAAAGAAGCTCTGTGCTGCGGTCTAAAAAGATGGTTAAGGAAACGTTTAAAAAAAAAAAAACTCTTCCAGGTAATTTGGAATTCTCCTGCCTCTAACTCTTCTCACTCTTCTCAGTAGATAATCCACGTGAACAGGAACAACGTTGCATAGTCACACAACTCCAGACCTAATTCAGTGGCTCTTAACATTTTTGAGGAGGAGGAATAAGAGATACTCCGTATACCCTCTAATCCAGTAGCCTCCACATTTTGAGAAATATGAAAACATTTTGGACATTCTCTAAAGAAAAATGCAGATACACAAATTTTTACATTAAAAAATTGGGGTCATTCACAGACCATACCCCTATGCTAAAAAAATCTAAAATCTAGCCCTTGCCTTTCCTATTTTTCACCATTATCTGCCCTCCAATTTCACATTCCAAACACCCCAGGCTCATTCTCGCCTCTGTACCTTTGCTCATACTTACTATGTGGTATAAAGCAAAATACTTTGAGTGTTCTGACTTTCTTATTGTTTAGTATGAGGTTCACAAAACCTATCTCATTCGCATTACTGTCACACACTACAAGACATAAGGCCCTTAGGGCACTACCTGGCTCACAGCAAGAACTCAACACTGAATGAAAATGTCAAATGCAAGGAATATGTATGAGTTATACTCTAATTCCTCTGAATATACCCATTACTGAAAGATACTGTTTCGGAATTATACTTTAAATTAAAAGTCACATAAAAATAAGCTCTTTATTAGGGTGCCACTGAATTAAAATATGTTTAGGGCAAAAGATATTAATGACTTATATCTCCTTATTGTAGATAAGACTTAGTTTAAGAGAAAAGAAGTCTTATAAGACATGCTCTAACATTCCTAGAACTATGACTTATTAGAGATACCACAAATCAACACAAACTAAGTTCTCTGAATTGGGGTTAAATTAAAACTAATTTCCTGTGGTTGTAATCTAAATCTCAGCCAATTCACTCTACCTTTAGGAGTGGTTTACATTCTATATCAAAGACAAACTATGCGCCAAAGCAGGTGTTAGCTAGCACACAACAACTTTTTCTTAGATCTACAACCTTGACCCTTCTAAGAGTTCTGATTTGAAACCGGACATAACTTCTACTAAAGACAACCAAACTGAAAGACAAGGAGTCTCATATCTTCCTCAGCTAGTAAAACTTTCTCTTAAGAACACCTCCTCACCCTTAATTAAGTCTGCGAGGACAGAATGTATGGAGGAGGAGGACTGGCAACAGTCTTAAGAACTCATGGAAACATAAATAATCCCGCTCTGTGGTACTTCTCCTGGTGTGTGCTACAGATCACATTCCACACTGGGAAGAGGACCGAGATGAGAATGCAACAATGCAGAGACACTTGCTATGCAACATAACCATTACATCCTATGTCTTGTGCAAGAATTTTTGGAAATGCAAAGATGGGATAGCTAATCCCTGAACTCTCTTCCCCCCCCCGACCCCAGACACATGATTAGGCTATATTTCCCACCCCCTCTTGCCACATAGCATGTAACTAAGCTCTAGCTAAAGGAACAAGAGTGGCTATCATGGGCAACACTTCTAAGCATGTCTCACAACCTCCCACAGGGGACCGTCCATGCTTTTCCTCCTTCTGTGGCTCATGAGGTCTACAGCTTATAGTTAAGTCCAGAATTTAGATCCTGCCTCCACCATTTATTAGCCACATGGCTTTGGGCAAGTGAGCCAACTTCTGAGACTTTTTAAACTCTATTAATGAAAATAAAATCACTTAATTCCAGAGTATTTTTGAGAATTTAAATAAGACAATATACTTACTTGGGACAAAGAAAGTGCTCAAAGATGGTACTGCAGTAAGTTGAAATTATTAACATATAGAACATATAACTTTCCCTCAGTCCCTCTGGCCCCTAGGCTTCTCTTTTCTCCCCCTACTTTCTGAAGAGAAAAAGGATCAAAAGATACATGGGAAATGCAATCGTAACGAAAGAATTATCAGTTATAACAGGGAGGAGAGTAGAACATGTTAGAAGCAAGTAAGCTACATAGGGCTGAGTAGAGAAGAAAAGAGACTGAGTTAACCAAGGTGGCAGGGACAGGATATAGTTAGAGAGACAGAGAGAGTTGGTTCTATACTAGAGCACAGGAGACAAAGCAGACTTTAATAAGCAACACAGAGAAGACTGAAATTCTAGTCTCAGCCATACTTACTTAAATGCAACATCAACACAGGACTCAATTATAAAGTGTGTGGTAGGGGAAATAGAACTCAATTTTAAAGCATCCAAACTTAAAGTCAGTTTGATAAGCACTGTTTTAGCTGTATTTGTGAGCATGTAGTCATTTATTCAAAAAGTATTTAAGTGACTTTGTATTAAGCACTGTGCTATGCACACAAAAAATTAAGCAGGAAAAAAAAACACTAGTCACTACCCCATGTGCCTCAAGTTGCTCAAACTAACTGGGTATGAGCTTATCAGAAACTAATAATGTGCTAAGTGCTATAACAGTGCGATGAGGAAAAAGTGCTGGGTAAGGGCAAAAAAGGGGATCAATTAATTAGGCTTATGAAAGGAACTAGGTCTTAAGTAAAGGTTTCCTACAGAAGATGACATTTGAAGATTGGAATTTTCAGCCAGTGGATGGAAAGGGGAGAGTGTTCAGGCATTCAATGCAGGAAGAAGCTGCATTGAGCAAAAACAAAAAGCCCAGAGAGAACATGGCTTGTGCTAAGAATTGCAAGTAGCTTGCAGTGTCTCCAGTGTGATGGGTTAGGGTCAGGCAGGAGTAGGCTGGCAAGCAGGTCATACTTAAAGGGCCTTATATGACAGTCTGAGCAATGTGAACATAGGAGTCAATGAAAGTTTTAAAGCACAGAAGGAAATAGTGAGATATACCTACATTTTAGAAATATTACTCTGTGGTAGTAGTATGAATGACAGCCTGAAGAATAAAGTGTGAGACACAAAGAATATTCACTGAAAAGATGGGGCCCTATACCAAAGAAATAGCAATAGAAACTAAAAAAGGGGGCTAGAGCTTCTGAATTATATCTGACAGGATTTAAAGACTGGTAAATGCATAGGGGAGAAAAGGGAGACTCAAAGATAAGAACAAGGTTTTAAGGAATAATGTGCTCTCCTGAGAATATGAAGTCGAGGTTAAGGGTGATACTATTAAGCAAGACAGGGAACACGGGGAGAACAACTGAAGACAATAAATTCAGTTTTAAATGTGTTGAATTTGAAATGTTATTAACATCCTATATAGTAGGTAAGTTTACAATATGAGTTTATACTCAAGAGAAGACAGCTACAGATAAAGGTCTGGGAGGCATGTGCATGTGTGTACTAAGAAGTAGAAGAGACTTCCCAGAGAGAGGTCACAGGGTAAACAAGTTGCAGGATGTCCCAGGTTATCTCCAGTTAGGTCTTGAATGCACAAACCTCCAGCGTATTTTTTGGTACTGTACTTTGTTTTCATTTCTTTACTATTACTTAAAATATTCATTTTTAAAAATATATAGTCCCTAAAAACATTTCTCATTTTCTTTTTTCTCTTTACAAACCTAGTATGGGAAGCTAAAAAATGACCAGATCCAGGCTGCACTATAATCTAAGAAGTCAAAGCTGGACTCCTGGACCCAATCAATGAGTGTAGCATAAACTGAGCCAACCGATATAATAACACCAAGCTAGCTACCTCTTGTGTATTAGAGGCCTTAGATACACCGATACGAGATAGCAACTAAATTACAATACTTAAAGTATTTCACAAAAGTTGATAAGCAACATCCCAAGTTACTCACCAGGCCTTTGATCCTGTTCCAGTACACAAATTGAGCCCTGAACTCTTCTGTTTTTCCCACGGACCGTCATCAACTGAAATCTCGTAGTAGGAAGCCCTGTGAATTGAGAATATAAAAGTGGATTGGCTGAACTTATGTCTCATGGTAAATGAGATAAACATAGTCTTTCAGCGCTGATGAAATCTAAGTAGGCCAGCTTGACTCAGACATACCTGACTTAGTCGGCACACACATCATGATGCTAATTTCAATACTAATTAAGTGAAAAAGTTTTTTAAATATCTGCATGTCTGCATCCCTCTCTGATCTATATGCGCCTCCTTTCTATCAATACTTTAACATTTCAAACAGGAGCTTCTTGTAAAGTTTTACCTAGCATTGCTGCTATTGCTTTTATGGAAACATACAGAACCTTATTTCAGAATTCAAAAAGAAAATACCATTCCTAGGGGAGTTTCATTCTTGGTAGCTAGTCCTTGATACATCTAAGTCTGCATCTAATCCTTCAAGTTACCAATAGTTTCTGCTAAACTCTTGTTTCTTAAGTTACATACTAATGTGCCTTTTGAATTGCTAGTAAGCTAGCAGAGATAATGAAGTTGTAAAGAAAAATCTCAACCAGTCCTGGATCACTGGACGAAACTAGGGAACAAGAACTGTAAATTTTTTAAAGATTTATATTTCTTATTTAATAAATATGGAATTAACTGAGTCTTCTCACACCAGCAATAATGACACTATTCTTTAACTGCATGAATGTATAAATGATTTGCAACTATTCAAAGAGCTTTTGAAACACGTAAAAGCCTATTTTGTGAACTATATCTTAAAATAATGATGTCACTGGTCAACAATGGGTTACTTTTCTCCAGCAAATAAAAAAGTTAAAATAAACCCTTAACAAAATACAACTTTTCAAAATAATGACAATTATTAGACATGCCTGCAAATACTAACATTCAGTGGATAATTTATCTCTTATTCTAACCCTTTCATTTTCTCCTGCCAAGCTCTTGGTTTGTGAACGTTTTACATGATATAACTCCATGTCATTTTTTCTCTAAAGTCAGCATTCTCTACAAAAATAAAAGATAGCAAGCCTAATATTCACATTTAATCTATTTCATAGCTTTGTTATATCTTCCTAGAAAATTAGGAATTTTAGGTACATTAGGAGCCTATTATACACAGACAAGCCATCTGAATCCATAGGAATGGCTGCTATTATGCCAGAATCACATAGAACCAGAGATTATAGGTAAGTGGGGATAGAAGAGAAGCAGAGGTGAAGAGAAAGGAAAGTATAGTCAGGTGAGAGACGTTGAGCCCAAAACAATGAACAAATTTAGTGTCATTCCCACATGCAGGTTTATCAGGATTAGTCAACTCATAGAATTTTGGCTTCAGGGAGATTATTTTTTTAAGGCAGCAATAAAACTCACAGTCCCTTTAGAGTGGGTATACTTCTTCTTAAATTGTCCACTGCTACAGCCCAAGAATAAGACATTCTAGGTTAGAACAAATAGGAGAAAAGAAAAAAAATTGGGCTTTTAAAATGTTCTTAAGTCTAAGAACATTAAAAATGAGGCAGGAATAATATTGCTGCACTTCATATTTTCCAAGCAAAGCACTTCAGTTTTCAGGAAGACCACAGTTCTACTGTATACACTGAAGAAGAGCACAGGCTTACCCTGACTCTGTTATTTATTAATTGTGTGATTTGGGGCAATTTACTTCACTTCTCTGAGCCACAGACTTCCCTATAAAATGGAGATAATGATAACATTTGGCAGGACTCAATATTTATTCATTCCATAAACATTATTAAGTGCCTAATATGTTTTAATAAGCACTGTGTTGGTACTGGGGATTTAATGGCAAACATAATAGACACGATCTTCTTGACCTTCATATTCTAGTAAGTAGGTCAGAAATTTTAAAGTAAATAATAATTACCAACTATTTAGAGTGCTGTTTTCTGCTTTAAGCAGTAAACAAGATACTATATAAGAAATAATACAAGATGACCTTGAGATAGCACTGCCAGTGGGAAGGCGTGTACAGGCAGGGGCAGTTCAAAAAATTGGCAATACTTCACAAGTTTTCATGACAACTCAATACAGGATCTGGAATCAGAAATTCTGGGTTTACATGATGGTTCTGATGCTAATTAACTAAATATATGACCTTGGGCAAGTTATTTGAATTCTCCAAATCTCAATTTTTCACTGATAAATACAACTGCTTTTCTCACAGAGTTGCTATGAGCATACATGTGACAACTTATACAGCATGCACAGTGCCTGACACATAGCAGGCATCCAATAAGTGTTCATTTCCTTTCTGCCTAAGGGTCTATGTCATAGAATCTTCAAAAATAAGTTCTAACATTTCCAGTAGTTAAATCTTTTTCAGTAGCATCAGAAGCCAACCCATTGCTGCCCTTATCTTAGTAAAGATATCAGGTGAGGCATCTAAGATCACAAAAAGAACAAGCATCAGACATCGGGGTAAACCAACCAAACCACAACCACCACAAAAAAATAAAAGCATTCAATCTAAAACCTCCTAATGGGACTTCACTGAATTTCCAAAAAATCTATCAATTGACCCCAATTTTCCTCCTTTTATAAGTTATTTTTTAGTAAGTACAAATCATAAAGCAACACTAGTAGAAGCTCTCAGAAGTTATGACCTTTAAAATAATACAAACAGAATAATGTAAGCCATTAAATGGCTTCCCTAGAATTAAGCATAAACTCACAAAACATCTTTACCTTTGTCATCTATTTATTTTAATGCAGACCTCCTCCAATCTCATTTTGAAGTTGTTGTTCTCTTCTGCCTCTTTAGCAATAATGACTAGATTATATCACTAATTAGAGTTACATTCTCTTCCTTCTCTCTTATGACACAAATGTATCCATTACTCATTTCCATGCTGTTTCAAACTTGATATGCTATACACAAAGTTTTTCCGTTGCTGCATAAGTCTTACTATATTAAATACATCTTTACATTTTACCATATTTTAAAGTTCTTTAAGTAATATATTTTTATTTGATTTCTTTGAAGAATACATTTTACTTTTAATAATTTTTAAATTATGTATTTTACTACCTTTATGTGAGATACCACTATCTTTACCTTATTCATCTTTATATCCCTAGTGGGTGCACAATGTATTTTATTGCATAAATTTAAAATTATATTAATCAAAATAATTACAACTCAAAAAGATCATTCAAATCATTCTGTTGAATCAAGGCTTTGTTCTCTTCAGTACTACCTACCTCAGTTAAGTTATTGGCTAAAATGTGGCTTTTTAAGCCAAATTTTTCTCATCATAATTAAACCTCCTATAAAAGGATATGACTTATAATAAAGAGAATTTCAGAATATATGAAACTCTCGGTAAACTAGGGAATCAATTACGTGACCTTCAAAGGGTCACATGGTTCTGGAAGCAGGAAAGTAGGATATAGATTCATCTCTATCTTCCACCCCTAATTCACTTACATCAACAAAAATGAGAAGGAAAGTTCTAACATACTACCAAGAGTTAAATTAACTTTATATTATGGCAGTCACTTTATAACTGGTAACTGGTGTCACACAAAAAAATTTTTGCAAAAAAATTCTACTGACAATTTAAGCCTAAATTATATTCAACACTCACAAAATAGATTTTATCAGTAATAAAATACTGTATTTTTATATTCCTAGTAAAGAACTTCACTAACCTTAATTTTTGGTAATAATGGTTACAAATCTTAAGCTGTCAATACACTTGCTTTATGATGTTGCACTAAGAAGGATCAATATTACCTATGTAGTATACTTGCCAAAAATGCTTATTCTGAATCTTATCGTGCAGAGATGAAAAAAAAATCATACAAATCTAAAAAAAGGAATATTCTGCAAACCAATTGGCTTAGACCATTCAAAAATGTTAAAATCATAGATGACAAAACAGGGGTGGGGCTAAGAACTGTTCTTAATTAAATCTAAAGGGCCATGATAGCCAAATGTGTTCTCCTTAACTGCATCCTGGACCAAAACAAGCAAACAAATAAATCAGCATTAAAAAACATTAAGACAGTCAGTAGGGCAATTTTAATATGGACTGTCTATAAGATCAATGTTTTATATCAATTGCAAATGTATGCCTATATAGCATTCTCTTAAACATTTATAAAGCACCTATATGATAGATTAAAGGCTCTGAGAAATACTGCAGTAAAGAAATCTGAATAACTTTGTTTAACCTAGGGTTTCACAAATTTTTTGGTAATAACACCTTCTTTCCTCTTAACATGTATTAACATGTACAAAGGTTTGGAAATATTTCATTAAATAATTCATTTCTCTTACTTATACAGTATTTTAATCATTCACAAATCTTAGGTTGTAGAAATAAATAGCTTAAAAATTACTAAAATATTAAATTTCAAACTCAAGATCACAGGTTTAAAAGTACCTGGATGATAGACTCTCTCCAATGAAGACTTCATTTAGCGCTCTCACTGGCAAAAGCTGGGGTCCAGAAGCCTCAAACCCTGAAGGTAATGGAAAAAAAATCCAAGACAGCTCCTTAAACTTTAGAAATTTTATCATATAAATTTTATAAAACATTAATATATTCATATTTGTCTTAATAGTGTCTATACCTTAACATTATTAACATATAAATTCAATCATATTTAAAGTATTCATAATACAGACCCACAAAATCATCTAAACATTATGAAGCAATGAAGCCCCTGTCTCTCCAAAATAAACCTTAGGTCTTCTTGAAACAATTTTTCAAGAGTGATAAAATATATTCATCCATAGCATAAGATTCACGTGGTCACACTTGACTTAGTTTTACTCTGGAAGCTTCAGAAGTAGAAATGATCAAGTACTTCCAAAGGAGAGCCATTCTGGATTTAAGCAGCAAATTACATGAATGGCTCATATAGGAAACCAAATCAGTTATGTTAAAAATCAGATTATTTTTTCAAATAGAAAACCTCAAGAGTGATTTTTAGCAATGGCAGCACTGGAGGAACAGAGCCACATCTCCTTTTATGACTCCTAAAAAAATGTCATCTATTTTTTACTCTATAAGGTTGTATGCACAGCTTAAGTAATCTTCCTTGATGATTACTTAAACATCACTCCATCACGCAAAATCCTCCAAAGAATTCCCACTGCTTTCTGGATCAAACTTGTGATTGTCACCTTCAAATGGTCTCTCTTACTTTTTATCTTTTACCAGTCTCCAAATGGAAATGCCAGGCCCTTCCTCTCAATGTCACCAATAGCAGATTCACTGCACCCAAGTATCTCCTGCTGGGCAAGCACTATGGAACAAGTTCCCTTTTCTGTCTCCTCCACATTTTTTTCCTTAGTCAAAGCTTAAAAGTCCACCTCAGCTGTGGCAGCAGCTAGCCTCTAAGATGGTCCCCAGTGATTCCTGCCTCCTGGTATTCACATTCTTGTACAACCCTCCCTCTCACATCACACCAGGATTAGTCTATGTGACCAACATATGGCAGAAGTGACGGTACGTCACTTCTGTGCTTTGGTTAAAAAAGACACCCTGGCTTCTACCTTGGTCACTCGCTCTCAGATCACTTGCTCTGGGGGAAGATATTTCATAAGCAGTCCAATGGAGAAGCCAACGTAGTGAGGAACTGAAGCTAACAGCCATGTGACGAGTTGTGACGCATATCTTCCAGTACAGTCTTGTCTTCAGATACTGCTGTCCCGGCCAACAGCTTAACTGTCACCTCCTGAGAGACCCTAAACTCAAACTAACAAGCTAAGCCACTCTTGGATTCTTGACCTTCACAATCTCTGTGAAATCATAAATATTTTGTTTTAAGATGCTCAATTCTGGGGTAATTTGTTACGTTTTAAGATTCTATGTTTCGGGGTAATGTGTATAGATATCTAATACACATTAGACACTTAATACACTAATAAAACTTTCCACCACTGTCACCAACACAACCACCAATCTATTATTCTCCTCTGACTTGTAGCCTATTTGTTTATATTTATTGAATGTTAATTACATGTACCTCATATCTTTTGGATTATAACTGCCTAAAGTGGCCCAACTATTCTTTCAATTATAAGCTGTTGTTACAATATCAAGGAACCTTTGAAAACTTATTTGACTAAATTATGTAATGGGTTAACATTATCAGCTAAATCTCATTAATATAGTAGAAAGAACGTGACACAAAAAGGTATATAGAAAATTTGCTGTGTTTAATCAAATTTGATTGTACTTCAGACTGCAAAACCTAACTTTTGAAACTCTTAATTTGGTACTAGATAATATTCACATTTTCATATCTGACAAGTTTTACCAATGTAAAAAGTTAAAATTTATTGTTTAAATTATTTTTCTTTGCATAGGGTAAATCACTAATGGAATGTTTTACATCTCCCCACAGATTTTCTGCAAATGCTCAACTAACAGTAAGTACTCACTAAATATTACTAATAAATCTGAAATCTCACCATCAAACTGTAACCATATATTTTTATTTTATATGGTCTTGACTTTTTAATCTCTATACCCGTTTTTCCTCATCCTAATTTTCCTTTCTGTATTGCACTTTTATTATGTGTGCTTGCTGAATTTCACTTGAAATCTTTTATCAAAGAAGAGAAAACATAAAATTGCTTCGAGTCTCATTAATCATCTTAATTCTGCTTATATTTTCTTTCATGCTAATTGACTACCAAACAATATCTAATCATGAACTGTTCATTTACAACTTGCTTCAACAGGACATGATAAGATGGACTCAATACCAATTAACAATTTTCTATCCAAGAGAATGCATTACAAAATTAATTATTAATTTGTATTTTTAAGTATAGAATTGTTATACTAGTGACAGAGGCTGCAACCCTGTGCAATTCCCTCACACTGTCAGACTGTTAGACTATGTTTCCAGGTCTACTCGCATTGGGTATACCCATGGGACTAGTAATAGCCAATAGAATATGAGCAAAAGTAGTGAAAAGGCCTGGCTCCTAAAACTTCCCTAAGCATCCTCCATGCTCTCACTGTCTTCTTCTCCCCACAAGCTACAGAGGACCCAACAGAAGACTCAGAGGCCTTAGAAGATGGTAGGAGCCATTGTTCAGAGGTTGCCTGAACACCCCTTGGACAGTGAGCTGAGCTCTAAATAGACCTACAGTATGTTAAGCCACTGAGATTATGGGATTGTTTATCAAATCAATTCACTTATCCGAATTAATACAACCAGGCTTGCAAATAAGGAAGTTACTAGTTTATGTGATTAAAAGTTTTTAAAAAAATAACTAATAAATCAACCCTACCTTCCCTTGAAGGTATAAAGGTAATAAAAATGAATTCTTCTTCATTAACTTGTATACAAATATAACCTAGTTAAGGATAGATAACACTAGATAGAAAATTTTATTTGCTTAAAAGTTATATCATCCCTTTTGCAAGCTGTTTAAAAAAAAACAACTAGGATTGTTTTTCTCTGTAATCTTTTGTTCTAAATTAGAAAGCGATCAGGGATCAAACATGGTGGTATATTTACAATCTCAAACCTACTCCTATATTCAAAAATCCCAAATGGCAGCTTCCTAGGAAATGTTCCCTGCCAACTTGAAGAGAATTTAAATAGCAAATATGAGTTATACCTTGAAATCCTTCTAAATTTTTCTCAGAAAATAAAGCTCTTTTATAAAAAAAAAAAAAAACCCAAAAAACCCTCTAACAAGCCCACTAAAATAGTGCCTAGACATTGTAAATGTTATATAATTGCTAATAACAATATTAATAATTAATATAAGTAAAGTAATTTCCAGGGTTATTATTGAGAAATCTGAAACTACTCTGATTCCAGATTCTTTATATATCAAATAACCTGTTCCGACAACAATCACCACCAACACCACCATCACTTCCTTTCTGGAAGCTTGCAAGAGGTTTGCTTTATCCCTAGTATTCTGACATACCTTGGTGTGGGACCTCTTACCACTGACTATATTAAGTACTTTGTGGGTCCTTACATTCAAAAACTGGTGCCTAAGTTTTGAGAAATTTTCTTATATATATTTTATTTTGAACATTTTCTGTTCTTTTTCTAGAACTAACACTAATGAGATAGGAACATCCTGAATATTACTAAGTTAATATGTAATTTTGTTTCATATATGATATATTAATTTAGCTTATAAACTAAAAACAGTGAATCTGAGATAGGAATCTGAGCAATGAATCTTTAAATACCAATCTACTTCTTTCCTATAATGCTGTTGGTGAAAAAAACCAAATCCTGAACATCTTTTGGAGACAGCAATAACTTCTTTTGGTGAGGTATAAAGTAAAATTTCTAGCTAAGATTTTAATATCTTAAAAAAAATTTTTTTAATCTTAATATTTACTGCAATATTTCAAAAATGATAATAAGAAATCATATGCTTATGAATTACTTGAAAGATGTCTAGATTTTTAAAATAATTACTTAAAAACTTTCAAAAAATCAAATGATTTTTTTTTCCCGGGGAAGAAGAAGCATCTTTTAAACATGGCATTAACTCAGTTTAGGAACATGTTAACCTATAAAGCTATAAATCACCATGAAAAACTCTGAAAAAAAAATAAACATAAGTAAACATCAAGATACCATGAAAAGACAGAAACAAAGACAGAAAGCAGATATGTAAAGATAGCTTTGGCTGATAAGTTTAGCCAAGAAATGAAATGCAGGAGGAAAAAATACCCTTTAATACAGTCCACAGACATTTAGGATATCTCTTGGGATCTTCTTGCATCATAAAAGTCTTACAGTTACTGGAAAAAGTGGGAAAATATCGCTAAATTATAATCCACAAATTAGCTCAAAACTGAGCATTCATCTTAACACAACAAAAAACCTGCATATCACATTATGCTAATATTCTCTTAGCATCTTACACAAGTATTTGAAATGCAAATCTTAAAGCTGGGATGCGAAAATTTCCTAACAAAAAGATTCTAATCAATAACTAGAACCATGGGAAATATAATTAAATGTAAATATATAAATGTATAATTATTATGAAATCTTCCACAGATTAGTTCATTTTCTTTCTACCACTTTCTTTTTTCTTTCTGACATTTCAAAGATTAAGGCCAAGAATCTTTCCCTAAGTATTAACTATCCTCTTGGACATTTTATAGTCCTTCCCTAATCAGTGAGTTTTCAAACCCACCCTAGAAAAAATTTCACATGGAAATATGCTATATTTGTTATTTCAGAATCTAATCATAATAAATTTTACAACTCAAGCAGTTCACTGCACTTCCTTAAGTGTTGTCAGTGGCACCGAAATCCCCAAATAAGTTAATTATAAATTATTACTTCTAGAAATTGGAGATCAAAGGAACTATAAATTACATATTGCCCCAAACACACTTAATTCCCAATCTACCTACTTTCGTCATGAACTCTCTCAATGTTGAAGGCTCTACTATGCTGATTCAAACTTAGCTGCTGTTCGTGAAGGTCCACAGGAACAGGGTTGATGCCAGTCCCTTCAAGGTATAACCTGATTCGCTGCCTCCATAACCATCTTAGAAGAGTGAAGGAAAAGCAAATTATATTAAAATAGAATAAATTAAACAAAGGATTAGACATTATAATTTCTCCAAATTAAAAAATTCATATTGAAAAACTAGTTATTCCATGGATTTATTATACCAGAAACACCTAAAACCCACAGGTTCCTGATCAAAGACAGATTTAGATGTTTATTTCTCTTTTCTACTGTAATGGAAATATCTAATGTATTTGTATAAAACCTCCCAAATAACTTGAATTAAAGTCAAACTCTTTATCAAGTATTCATTAAATCCTATATACTTAGCTAATAGTTGTGTTTTGCTCATCAAAAAGTATAACACATATATAAAAAAGAAAGCATTCTGAAATTAAAACACTATTATGTTAAGGTGGTCAGATTAGATAAAAAAAATCCCTTCCCTGAAATTCTGTAATAATGTTTTTCTGTTTTTTACAATAAGAGATCAATAACAAATATTATAACACTTAAGATTACACCTAAAACTTAAATGACTTTTTGGTAAAAGTAAAGAAAACAAGAATCAGGTTTAATTTCAAAATCAAAAACTAACATATGAAAAAGCCAATGGGACAGATTCTACTAGGTAAGTATACAAAAATATACTCCTACTTGGAGTATATTAGTCATTTGTGAAGGTGCTAAACTTCTGAAATGACTAGAAACTGGAATTGTTACTAAAAAAAATGATTCCAGGGACTTCCCTGGTGTGCAGTGGTTAAGAATCCGCCTGCCAATGCAGGGGACACGGGTTCGAGCCCTGGTCCAGGAATATTCCTCATGCCGTGGAGCAACTAAGCCTGTGCGCTGCAACTACTGAGCCTGTGCTCTAGAGACCGCGTGTCACAACTACTGAGCCTGCATGCTGCAACTACTGAAGCCCGCACGCCTAGAGGCCGTGCTCCGCAACAAGAGAAGCCACCGCAATGAGAAGCCCACGCACCGCAACGAAGAGTAGCCCCCGCTCGCTGCAACTAGAGAAAGCCCGCGCGCAGCAATGAAGACCCAACACAGCCAAAGATAAATAAAATAAATAAATTAAAAAAAAATGATTCCAGAAGTCAAGAAGATTTAATACAATTTCACAAATACCTAGAGAAAAAAGTTTTCTCAAACTATAAAATCTAGGCTAAGTCAGGGAAAGAAAAGTAGTCCAACTTGGCTCTCTCTAATTAATCGGCCAACCTCAACTCAGCTCCTCCTTCCACCCTTCTCTTTTCAGGGCAGTCTGACCACTGAACAAATTAAGTGAAAGAAATATGAAAAAACATCTCCACTGCTTAAGAAATACCTAACATGTAAGACAGAGATACCAGGAATCTCAGCATGGTTAGAGTAAATCTAACCCTCAGTCATTCTGGACGGGAGATGAGGATAAAAAAAATAAAATCTCAGAGAATTTGAACATTTAATTTTTCACCAACAGTTTTAATCATCTTTCTACCAAACTGCTAAAAACATGTAACGAGGTTAAAGTAGAGAAATGGCCTCTATCTCACTGAAGGAGAAAAACCTCTAATTGCAATTACATTACAGGCCAAGTGGCACTTGGCAGGGTTTCTCCATACAGTTCCAGTCGGGCTGGAAAAAGGGAAGTTAGAGGTGGTTGTGACTCAGCTAATGTATTATTTTTTATGGCTACTGTTACAACTATGGACTAATCCAAATATTATCTAATTTGTTCTGTTTAACAGCATTTTTAATGGCACACAATAATAATATGATTATATAATAATAATAATAATATTATCTTAATAAGATAATGATAGAGCAATAGTAAGAAATTCCTACCTGAACTCACCACGGTAGAACTTCTGTAAGGCTTCTGGGAAGGAATGCGTGTATCGAACAGGAAGACATAAATGACCCTCAGACCTTTATTTTAAAAGGAATTTGCGTGGTGTACAGGGAAGAAGAAAAAAAAGTACTTAATTCAAAAGGTATCACTAAACTACAAAAATCAGATATGAAATTTTTTGAATTTCTACTTCTATAATTCATTTTGCCACAAATTGTCTATACTTTCAACAAGAACAAAAAAAAAGACCAAATAGAAATAGTACTTTAAATCCAGGTTTAATGCCATAATACAACTTAAGTTTCCACATTACAGTAAAACTAAAAATAACAGCGAATTTGCCACTGATTGATTTCCCTGTAAAATTATCTAATGTTATAGTGGTATTTGCATCTTACCTTTAAATTATTTAACTATAACTTTGGGCAAGTCACTTTAGCATCAGCTTCCTCATCTCTAAAAGGGCCATAAAACCACTAATCTAAAAGGTTATTCTGAGGAATCAAACTATTTATGTGAAAGTTTTTTGAACCATAAATCCCTTTTAAATGTATTTAAGATGTTCTCTTAACCAAAAGAGAACTCACAGCTTAATCTAATGTAACCCTTCATTTATTCAGAAAATATATAAGGATGAGCTCCTTCAAGGAGTTAACAGCTTTACGTAGAAGACAAATTTTTTTTAAAATTGCAAATTACAAAGT
Source organism: Eschrichtius robustus (assembly GCF_028021215.1). NCBI lineage: Eukaryota > Metazoa > Chordata > Mammalia > Artiodactyla > Eschrichtiidae > Eschrichtius > Eschrichtius robustus. The sequence goes on from NC_090825.1 coordinate 29,622,862, forward strand.
GTTAAGATTGCCTATAGGTTGATACAGGAAGATGAGAGGATATGGCACCTAATGTGAGGAAAGGTGTCCAGAAATTTCAATCATCATCATTTATATGATGCTTCAATCTTGAAGGAAATGTTGAGAGTAGGCCTGGCAAAACAAACCCTTAATAATAACTGTAAATTAACATAAATGTGAAGAGCAGAGAAAAAGGCTTTTACAAAGTTGTGACTAATCAATTTATCTGAGAGGGTCAACATTGTGGTTAAGAAACTTAGGCAGGGGACTAAATTTTTAAAATTTTTATATTTGCTGCAATACTTCTCTACAGTGCTAAGATTATAAAAGATAATCAACATTTGATAGAATACCTATGGAGGTCAACTGCAGGTCTAAAACACTCTAGAGAGAAGAATCTAGACCTGACCTGGAGGATTCACTTTCATTGTGGCTTACTCACTGGTGCTAGCTGTTGGCAAGAGGCCTCAAGTCTCTCCACGTGAGCCTCCCCACAGGGCGGCTCTGGTATCCTCACATCACGGTGGCCGACTTACTCCAGAATGAGCAATCCAAGAGACCAATACAGAAGTTGCAATACCATTTATGACCTAGCCTTGGAATTCACACACGTTATTCCATATTCTATTGGTCCCACAGGCCGGCCCTGATTGAATACAGAAGTGGGAAGGGAACCACATAAAGGTGTAAATACTAAGAGGCTACCTTGGAGGTTGGCTATCACATGCCCTCCATCCCATTTTGATCATTAAGCATTTAAATGTCATAATTATTTACAGGGGTCAGTAGAGTGAGTACAGAATACAAAAGAGAAAACCGAAATTGTATATTTAATTTAGATGAGTCCACAAGTGAGCCATCTTAGAAGTAGATCCTCCAACCCAAGTCAAACCTTCGGATGCCTGCAGCCCCAGCTGACATCTGACTATAACCTCATGAGAGATCCCAAGTTAAAACCACCCGGCCAAGCTCTTCCTGGATTCCTGACACACAGAAACCATGAGAGATAATAAATGATTATTATTGTTTTAAGCCTCTAAGTTTTGGGATGATTTGTTATGCTGCATTTGACAACTACTACAGAAAAGAAGAAACTTAAGTTGAACATTAACTTCTGGGCTTATTTAAGGATTGTGAGACACCTCAGTGCTTAAGAAAAAGAATTTAGGCAACCTGAATTATGGAACAAGCCAGGTGCTTAATTCATTTCTGCCTGGAGGCAAAAAGAAAAACCAGAGGACTTCTAGAACACATCATTTTAGGCAGAAATTAGAGAAGCAACACCTGTTGCTTACCAGTTTCAAAATCCCCACAGGCTAATGAGTATTAAGCCAGCTTTTAAAGGAAAATATATTTCAACAAACTGTATAAAATATGATCACTAAAGAATCTCTTACTTTAATGATGTAAAAATATGTCATTGCAAAGTTCTAAAATACACGTGCACAAATACTAAAGGCAATTAAAATGCTAGCAATAGAGAAATTAAGTCCTATACTCAAGGAATTTATAGTCTCATGGAAGAGACAAACAATCAAGCAGAAAATAATATGAAGAGATAAGTGCTCTCTGTGCAAGGAATCATAGTCAGAGCCCAGGAGAGGTACCAGTCTTGAATGAAAAAGAACTACACAATTGATTAAGTGTCGTAAGGGCACACTAGGCAAAAGCACAAACAAAGGCATGAAAAGCACATGGACATCTGGAGAACTCTTTCACTTACTCTTTCAAACTCTTTCTTGATATCAACAAAGCTCCTCACCAGAGCAAAAACTCCCATATGTGAGCCTTCAATCATGACATTAGGATGCTCATACATTACACTGCACTTAAGAACAACCTTCAGAGGTTAGGGGAGAGGGGACTGAATGAAGGTGGTCAAAAGGTATAAACTTCCATCTATAAGATAAGTAAGTACTGGGGAAGTAATGTACCACATGATGGCTATAGTTAACACTGGTGTACGGTACATTTGAAAGTTATTAAAAGAGTAGATCCTAAGAGTTCTCATCATAAGGAAAAAAAACTTTCCCCTCCTTTTTTTTTTTTTTTTTTTTTCAGCTACATGAGTTGACAGATGTTAACTAAACTTATTGTGGTAATCATTTCACAACACATGTAAGTCAAGTCATTATGCTGTACACCTTAAACTTATACAGTGCTGTATGTCAATTATATCTCAATAAAACTGTGAAAAAAATACAATTAAAAAAACCCCAAAGAACAGACTTTAGGAAGGATCCTAGAATGTTCCTAGAGAGGCATCAGTCTTTTTTTTAAGCTGAAGAATGTATAGTGCCTACAGGTAAATGAGGATAGATGAAACTAGAAAAGCAGATAGGCAACAGATGGTGAAAGATCATATATACAATGCTACGGAATGTGCAATATAACCTGAAGGTCATAAGGAAACCCTGAAAGACTTTAATTAAGGAGTGGATACAATCAAATTTGTACTTTGGAAAGACTATTAAGGCAAAGTATAAAGAATGGGTTGGAAAGAGCAAGACTGGAAGTTACTACAGTAATTTAAACCCCAAACTATAAAGCTATGTTTAAATACAGTGAGGAGGGCAAGAGATGGACTCAAAGGTAAGATCCCTAAAACTTAGAACTAAATCCCTAGACCAATACGACGAAGGGAGTGAGGGAAGGCGGTGAGGGATGGGTCATCACAGCTTCAGCACCCATTATGATTCCATTTATCAAGTATGGGTGGGGGGAAGGAGATAAGTTCATCTGTAGACATGTTACATTTTTAATGCCACCGGATACATGCAAGTGGAGGCCAGTATGGCTAGAATAGCATGAAGAAAGGGAAAATGATAGGACATAAGGACACAGAATAGTCAGGGGCCAGATAATGTAGAGTCTTGAATGTCACAGTGAAGGGGACCAACTGTCCCAGTTTGCCTGAGACTTACAATTTTCCCAGGACATAGGACTGTCGGTGTTAAACTGAGACAGTCCGAAGCAAACCAGGATGAGGATGAGTTGGTCACCCCAGTCATAGTAAAAATTAGATTTTATTCTGAGTTTGATGGGGAACCACAGTAAGACTTTGAGCAGAGGTCACATAATATATCAAACTTTTATAAAACAATCACTGTGGCTGCAGTGGGGAGAAGAGACTATAGGGTAAGAGTAGAAGCAAGATCAGTGTTGGATATACAGATTCTGGAGTCACCAGCATCTAAGTTAAAACGACAGATGTTCATCAGTTATTCTGGAGACAGCACAGAGAGGAGTAGAAAAGACTCACCCATGATTGAGCAGAAACATAATGGTACAAAATATTAAAGAAATTTGTCAGGAAAGTGAATGAAGTAAGGGAGAATTAAGAAAAAAAAATAGAGGGGATCAACACACTGAAAGTCAAAGGGCAGATTTACTAGAATTGAGGAAGTAGGACTGCTATTAAGGTAGGCAGCTATGGTCAGAGTGATTTGAGAGGTGGGGAAATTCTAGGTGATGACAAAGTCCAAGTATGATCATGGCTGTGGGTGGCTGGAACAGAATGAGGATAAATGTCAGTGAAGCTTAGGAAAGGAAAAAAAAGTGATAATAGGGTTGGGTCTATCTATTAAGTCAACGAAGTCACCCAGGAAATCAGTGGAGGCGTATTCAGGAATGTAGATGAGAGCCAGAAGGAAGGGCAGAAGATGGGACATCATTAACTCAGCCATCCAGCAACACCGAAGTCACCAGTACTCACCCGGGTCAAGGGCTCAAGTCTATTCTCCCACAGATATTACTCCCAAACTACCCGGGAAGTCAAATGTGAGAACTTGTCCATCCCATATCATAATTTTCTGCCACCAACGCCAGCTAAACGCGTATATTTCTCATGCCTAAGCTAAAGAAGAGAGCAATGTCCTTGAAAATAACGACAAAGAAGAGAAATCTACTAAAGGTAGAGATCAATTCTACATGCCTAAATTTCATCACTGAAATGATTTTGGAACATGGTTCTAACATTCACGATAGCCAGGAACGGTGATGTTTCCACTTACACAGCATGCACCATAGAAAACACCCTGTACCAACAGGATAAGGAGCTTCCAAATTTAAGATTTATCATAAATAGGTACTATGCAAAGCAAAGCACAAAAAAGTTTTTCCTTACCGTTCTGGGTCAGTGTTTACTCCAATAACTGGTTTAAGTCTGTCCAAGACTTTACTTGCTGCCAAAAGCATTGTGCCATCACCTAAAGGACATAAGACATAACCAGACTTGTTACAAAACTAGTTTTTAACAACATTTTGAACACTAGTTCTTTTAATAATCCCACTGGTACCCCATCCTGTTGGCTGCCACAGTCTACTCCTTTCTACCCACTATCCCTCTGTATTATCTCTGCCACTCTAATCCAGAATTTCTCAACAGTGGCAAGATGGACACTTCAGGCCAGATAATTCTTTGTTGTGAGGGCTGTCCTGAACTTTGCAGCGTGGCGAGCAGTATCCCTGGCCACCCACTGGATGCCAGCAGTAGCCTCCAGCTGGGAACCGTTATTCTAACCCTATCACTTCTATTAACCAATCCTCTTTCCCTCTCGCATAACATCAGTCCCAATTCATAAATTATTTTGATGAGAATACATCCAACAAAAGTGTCCAGCTTTGGATTTTTCTCTCCAAAAAAAATGTAAAAGTTTAGTCACTAACATAATAATAAAGCTCAGGAAAAAACAAGTGTAAGTGTAAGTATATTGGGGCCAAAGAGGGATGGAATTTATCTAATCTCATTAAATTCTTAAACTCAACTTTTTTTTAAAGACTGCCATAACTAAACCAAAATAGTTATAAAGAATCCTTTGAATCATACTTAAAGTTAAATACACACTTTAAATATACACACAGAAATACATGCACAGAACCTCACAGTAACATCGTTCACTAGAAAAGTAAAATGTTGTATAAAGCACATCTTTTAAAACCTGATCTTAAAAATCCAAAAATTTGTCTTATGGTAGGACTCTGAAAGCTTCATCACAGCTAGACCACAGGGTATTTGGCAATATGATTATTAAAGAGCATTTCCATATTCCAGCACCTTTACCTCTGCAAAACTATTACCTCCTGCAGCTATGACAGCATCTGCCCATCGAACAGTTTCTTCATCATATTCTCTCCTCTTTACGAGACGAACCTCAATCCCCTCATTCCTAAGATAAAAAAAGTAAAGCGTGTATAAAATTTCCACTAACATAAAGGAGTATGTTTTTTGAGAGGCAGATTATTACAATAGAGATTTAAAATAAATAAACAAGTTTGTTTTATAAACAAATTTATGTTTAGCTTTGTAAGGTCAGCTTCATTTTCACTTAACCACAACAACCAATTAACTATTAACTATAGGAAGCATATGAATAAACTATCCCAAATCGCCATGTGCTTTAAAAACATCTCTTAAAGTCCTTGACGAATAGCAATATTGATTAGTTACAATTGCATTTCCTTTTCTCTACTCTTTCTGATGCTAAAATTCATTAATACAAAACGGCCTAGAAGACTAACACCTCAAGAGACAATTTTTTAAATTATAAAAGTGAATAGCTGTTATTTTAAATTCAACAAATATTGAGTGCCAGACACTGAAAGTGATTAAAATACTTTCTAATTTGTGTGTTCTCACACTGATTCTCTTGCATACACAGAAACTTATTTGCTGACTCATTTAGCCCCTAATTAACTGAAGTTTCTGTACTTATAATTTTTAGACATTCAAAGACTATTATAATGAACACCTACATAATCCACTATTCTGTTTAAGAAATAAAACACTGCACTACAGTTGAAGCCTGCTGTGTACAAAATTAACTCTTTGTAGAAAAGGCACTTCTTGGGCAGACCAAATAATAACTGAAAATCTGTGAAATTTTCAGAGTACAATAAAAATTTCCTTAAAAACACTATAATATCAGGTCCATTAGCCATGATATAATTTTCTTAAAATGATTCTATAATGGCCATCTTTACTAAAAGTCTAAGTATTAGCTGCTAGTAAAAATAAAAATTGCAAGTCCCACTCAAGACCTGATCCCGCAGACTTACCGTAAACTATCAAGAATGTGCTCTACATTTTTGGTGTGAATATGATGTCGTTCAAGCAGTCCACTGTAGCTAGAGCCTTTCAATGCAAGCTATATCAAAATAAAACAAGTTTTGCCTTATTACATAATATATATTACATATTATATTTCTTTAAAAAGCCCTATATAAAACAGAATGGGTTTTTTTTTTTTTGAAGATACATTTTAATGACTATCTGTGAAACCTACAAGTATAAACTTAATTAGAAAGTCTGGTTCCAGAAAATCATAACTTGGTTTTAATACCAAATACAGCAGTAAGTTTCCTGAATCATGTGGTCAACGGGATCTCAAAAATCTCATGTTTTATAGCTTGAGTGCTTTTTTTTCCTGAATGGATTTTTAACATACTGCACATGGCTACTGAAGACCATAGATGAACTAGTATTTTAGAAGGCAGTTAGATGACCTTTGTTCTACTTGGATTTTCAGCTCTCTTGTATTCAGATTTATGAACTCTATTTGGAATTTACACAATCCAAAAAAATGGCTTGTTAGCTGCTTGAGAATGGATAACTTTTACATATAAAGACATACAGCCTTCAAGGATTATTTTTCCTAGTCATTTAGAATATTTTATAATGTCACTATCTTATCATTAATATTCTTTTAAAGTACATGTCTTCTAAATAATCCATAAATTAAAATGTTGAGAGAGAAGTTTAGAAACATCCATTTAATCATCAAGTAGGAAATATGTCCACTAGAGTGAATGCTAGAATTAAAAAGCATGTTATTTTCCGCATACAACAAAATTACAACTACTTACAGAGAAACTATTCAAGAAAAAAACCAGAAGACTAGCAGAAAAGATCATCTACAACTGAGGATATAAAAGAGAACCACAACGAGACAGGTAAGAGGTTCAGAGATGCAGTATAGTCAATACCCATACCCCTGGGTGGGCAACCCACAAACGGGGGGAAATAATTTACAATTGCGGAGGCTCCTCCCAAGGAGCAAGGGGTTGGAGCCCCACACTGGCTCTCCAGCCCAGTGGCTCTGCATTGGGAAGACGAGTCCCCAGAACATTTGGCTTTGAAGGCCAGCAGGGCTTACTTTCAGGAGAGCCGGGGCTTTGGGGAATAGAGACTCCACTCCTAAAGGGCACACACAAAATCTCACACGCTCCAGGACCCAGGGCAGAAGCAGTAATTTGAAAAAAGCCTGGGTCAGACCCATCTGCTGATCCTGGAGAGGCTCCTGAAGAGACAAGAGGCAACTAGAGCTCACCCTGGGGACACAGACTGGTGACAGTCATTTTGGGAAGCTTGTTCTACCACGAGGATGCTGGCAATGGCAAGCACCATTTTGGAATCCTCCTTCTAGCTTTTTACTGCCAGGATGTGAACCCACAGGTCTGCTGCCTTAAGACCCCGAGGCCACAGATACCCCAGGACCCAGCCCTGTCCACCAGAGGGCCCAAGACCCAGCCCACACACCAGTATGCTCACACTAGCCCTGGGACCCCCGGGGCCCTGCAACCAGAGACCCCAGGACCCGGCTCTGCCCACCAGTGGGGCTGCAACAGTCTGGGGGCCAGCCTCACCCACCAGAGGGTAGGCACCAGTCCCAGGACCCCCTGGGCCCTGGCCCTGGCCACCGGTGGGCTGAAATACCGACTCCAAGACCTCCAGGGCCCTGCAGCCAGAGACTCCAGGACCGCCTGCATCCACCAGTGGGATGGCACTAACCCCAGGACCTGGCCTCACCCACCAGTGGGAAGGCACCAGCCTGGGGATCCTCTTGACCCCAGCCCCACCCACCAGTGCACCAACACCAGCTCTGGGGCACCTTGGGCCTCTCAACCAACTGCCCCAGGATCCGGCCCCTCCTACCAGCTTTGAGACACCCCCAACCCCACAGCCAGTCATGTCGAGAACCAGCCCTACCCATCGGCAGGCCGAGACTAGACCCGGGGCCCCTGGCCCCGTAACCACCTACTCCAGAACCCAGCTCTGCCCACCAACGCAAGGAGCCCCAGGGCCCCACAGCCAGCAGCCTCGTGACCCAGCCCCACCCAACAGCAGCTGGCAGCCACCACGCAAGGCAGGGCCTGACAACCAACCAGACCTGGGGCCAGCCACGCCTTCCAGACCACCCACAGTAGTTAGCCCATCACAGGAGGGCCCATGCAGCCCACGCAGGGGGCACCCCTAGAGCACACAGGTCTGGTGACCAGAGCAGAGTGTGCTGCTGGCATGCAAAGGACATCTCCTAAAAAAGGCTGCTTCTCCCAGGTTGGAAAAACATAACCAACCTACCAAATACATAGAAATAAAAACAGCAAATTAGGAACAACGAAGCAACAGAGGAATACGTACCGAATAAATGAACAAGATAAAACCCCAGAAGAACTAAGTGAAGTGGAGATAGGCAATCTAAACCTGATAAAGAGATCAAGGTAATGATCATAAAGTTGTTCAAAGAACTCTGGAGAAGATGAAATGAAAAGGGTGAGAAGTTAGAAGTTTTTAACAAAGAGTTAGAAAATATAAAGATGAACCGAACAGAGAAGAACACAATAACTGAAATGAAAAATACACTAGAAGGAATCAACATTATATTAGATGACATAAAGGAATGGATCAGAAAGATGAAAGATATAGTAGTGGAAATCACTGAAGCTGAACAGAAAAAGGGAAAAAAAAAATAAAAAGAAATGAGGATAGTTTAAGAGACCTCTGGGACAACATCAAGCATACTAACATTCACATTATACGGGTCCCAGAAGGAAAAGAGAGAGAAAGGGGCAGAGAATATATTTGTAGACATAACAGCTGAAAACTTCCCTAACATGGGAAAGGACAGACATCCAGGTCCAGGAAGCACAGAGAGTCCCAAATAGGATTAACCCAAAGAGGACCACACCAAGACACACTGTAATTAAAATGGCAAAAATTAAAGATAAAGAGAGAATATTAAAAGCAGCAAAGGAAAAACAACAAGTTACAAACAAGGGAACTCCCATAAGGCTATCAGCTGACTTTTCAGCAGATACTCTGTGGGCCAGAAGGGAGTGGCATGATATATTTAAAGTTAAGAAAGGGAAAACCCACAACCAAAAATACTCTACACAGGACGGCTTTCATTCAGATTTGATGGAGAGATCAAAAGTTTTACAGACAAGCAAAAGCTAAAAGAATCCAGCACCTCTAAGACAGTTTTACAACAAATGTTAAAGGGACTTCTCAAAGCAGAGGAGGAAAAAAAGGCCACAACTAGAAATATGAAAATTACAAAAGGAAAAAGCTCATTGGTAAAAGCAAATATACAGTAAAAGTAGTAAATCAACCACGTACAAAGCTAGTAAAAAGGTTAAAAGACAAAAATAGTAAAATCATCTATATCCACAATAAGTAGGTAAGAGATATGCAAAAAGATGTAAAACATGATGCCCAACAGTAAACATGAGAGGAAGGAGCAAAAATGAGTTTGAACTTAAAATAGGCACATGTATATATAGACTGCAAGATATAAACCTCACAGTAAACACAAACCAAAAATCAACAATAGATTCACATGCACAAAAAGGAAAGGAATCCAAAGATAATACTAAAGACAGTCATCAAATCACAAAGGAAAAGAAGGAATAAAAAAGAACTACAAAATAACCCCCCAAAATTAACAAAATGGCAGTAAGTACACACCTATCCATAATTATTTTAAATGTAAATGGACTAAATGCTCCAATCAAAAGACACAGAGTGGCTGAATGGATACAAAAATAAGGCCCATATCTATGCTGCCTATATATACACAATGGAATACTACCCAGCCTTGAAAAAAAAAAAGAATGAAATCTTGCCATTTGCGACAGCATGGATGAACCTAGAGGGTATTATTATGCTAACCCAATTAAGTCAGACAGAGAAAGACAAATACTATACGATTTTACTTATATGCGGTATCAAAAAAAAAAAAAGAACAAACATAACAAAACAGAAACAGTTATAGATACAGAGAACAAACAGGTGATTGCCAGAGGGGAGAGGGGTGGGGGAAGGAAAGAATAGGTGAGGGAGATTAATAGGTACAAACTTACAGTTGCAAAATAAATGGGTCACAGGAATGAAATGATCATGTGGTGACCATTTTGAAATGTACAGAAATACCAATCACTATGTTCTGTAACAGGAACTAACATAGCGTTGTAGATCAATTATACTTCAAAAACAAACTCACTCATAGAAAAAGAGGTAAGATTTGTGGTTACTAGAAGCAGGGGATGGAGGGACGTGGAGTTGGATGAAGGCAATCAAAAGGTACAAAGTTTTAAGATAAATAAGTATTAGAGATGTAATGGACAACATGGTAATTATAATTAGCACTGCTCTATGTTATATATGAAAGAGAGCAAATCCTAAGAGGTCTCATCACAAGAAAAAAAAATTTTCTATTTCCTTAATTTTATGTTTATATGAGATGACAGATGTTCACTAAACTTACTGTGATAATCATTTCATGATGTATGTATGTCAAATCATTATGCTGTACACCTTAAACTTATTCAGTGCTGTGTATTAATTACATCTCAATAAAACTGGAAGGAAAAAAAAAGCATGTTTTCTTTCCTTTTCCAAATTCCCTTACGCCTTGCCTCTTTATGATACAAAATCTGTTTTTCAAGTACCTGTCCAAAATACAATCTTAAATATATTCTTTTGTTTTAAATCATTACTTACCGAATTATAAAGTAAAACCAATTTTTAGATAGTATTTTTAATAATATGTATTTTTCTTTTTAAAAAGGTTATAAAAACAATACAACATGGAAGATACATTCATAAAAAGTTAAAACTACATATAATCTTATTACCTTGGGATAATTAGTGTTAATATTTTGATACCTACCTTCCCAATCTTGTTTATGAATAATGGGTTAAGACTTTTAAAATAGTGTTGTCCTCACTCTATAATCTACAGGGAAACATATGTTTTTCAGAAGAGGAGCTGAGGACACATTTGGCTATTTGAAAATCAGTCCATCTACAAATAATAAATGCTGGAGAGGGTGTGGAGAAAAGGGAATCCTCCTACACTGTTGGTGGGAACGTAAATTGGTGCAGCCACTATAGAGAACGGTATGGAGGTTCCTTAAAAAACTAAAAATAGAGTTATCACATGAACCAGCAATCCCACTCCTGGACATATATCCAGAGAAAACTATAATTTGAAAAGACAAATGCACCCCAATGTTCATAGCAGCACTATCCACAGTAGCCAAGACATGGAAGCAACCTAAGTGTCCATCAACAGATGAATGGATAAGGAAGATGTGGTATATATACACAGTGGAAGATTACTCAGCCATAAAAAAGAATGAAATAATGCCATTTGCAGCAACATGGATGGACCTAGAGATTATCATACTAAGTGAACTAAGTCAGACAAAGACAAATATATGATATCACTTATATGTGGAATCTAAAATAAAAATGATACAAGTGAACTTATTTACAAAATGGAAATAGACTCACAGACGTAGAAGACAAACTTATAGTTACCAAAGGGGAAAGGCGTGGGGAGGGATAAATTAGGAGGTTGGAATTAAAATATACACAATACTATATCTAAAATAGATAACCAACAAGGACCTACTGTACAGCACTGGGAACTATACTCAAAATCTCTTGTAATAACCTATAATGGAAAAGAATCTAAAAACGATTTATATATATATATATATATATATATATGTATATAAATATATGTGCGTGTGTATATATATATATATATATATATATATATATATATATATATATATATATAAAACTGAATCACTTAGCTGTACACCTGAAACTAACACAACACTGTAAATCAACTATACGTCAATAAAAATTTTTTAAAGGGAAAAAAAAATAAACTGAATTCCACACACAGAAAAAAAAAATTAATCCACAGATGTTAACTCATATATACTAAATGAGACAGCCTGTACAACAGTTTAATGCCTAGATATAAACCTCATTATATTTAGACAGAGCAAACCAATGTTAAGAATATTTTCTCTAAAGGAAAGCAGCAAGCAAGGTAATAATTAGATATCGTTCATTTACTTTGATCAACAAATCAATGAAAATCAGGGTTGAAAAACTACCCTAAGAGTATCATTTCTGAATATGGATGAACATAGCATTAATATTCAGATTATTACTTCCATTACCCAACCATAGATTAACTAACCACCTTTCAGTAAATATGGATCGCAGTGATTGTCTTCTCTGCTCTCTCCCTGGGGACCTCTAGTTTCAAGGCTTTAAAAGAGATCTTGTATGCTGATGCTGATGACTCCTAATTGCAATCTCTAATCCTGGCCTATCTTTAGGGCTCCAGGTGAAGGTACCCAACTGCGTCTCTGACATCTTTCTCTGGATATCTAACAGGCATCTCAAACTAACCTGCTCAATATCAAGCCCCTGATTTTCTAGCAGATTAGTTACCACACTATAATGTTTTTTTACAATAATTACCTCTCATGAAGCCATTTCAAGAGTAAACACTGAATAGCTAGAAATTAAGATCTAAAAAATTAAATTTATTCATTCAGATATGTGAGTGCCTACTACTGTGTTCAGGTAAACATTAGCTGAGCTCAATCAAATGCATTAAATGCAGCACTGAAAACTCACAGACAGTGAGAACTCATTCAAAGGTAGAAAAGTCTATTAAAATATTTTCATCAAATTTACTGCTTCTAACCTGCTATAAATAAAACTTAAGGGTAACTGGCCTTCAGAGTTCAATTCACTGTCCAGATTTTTATCTTATGTTCCCATTTTTGGCTTGGACAATATAGAACATGTACCCAGGAATAAAGAACATAAATCCTACATATCGGTACTATTAATTCTAATCTGGTGGTTCAGGAGCTTTGGTGCTTACTTCCTGGCTCTCAGAAAACTCCAGAAAATTAAGATTACTCAGCAGCTGAGTTTTATGAAACTTCAGTTTGACATGGTGAAGGAGGTCTGAATTTGCGGGGGAAACATTATAGAGAACTAATAGAAAACTAAGTTTTCCACGATTTTAATATGTTTTGCTAGCAACACTGAAGTTCCAAATCTAAAGACAAAGTTCATTTAGCATTACAATACTTAATATTGGAGCAGAAATGTCACTTCATAAATTCTTATTCCCACTCACATTTCTTCTTGTGAACTAATTCTTTAACAACTCATGCTCAATACATTTATTTAGAGAATACAAGTTCTTTCATTAATTATTTTCATAAACAATCTAGCTGGTTGGGCTAGCAAGCTGCATTAACATGTACTGGCTAACTAGGCAGCTAAGAGATAAGGCATTTTTAAAAATCACTAATAAAAAGCATCAATTAGAAAGTCTTAAATCACTATTCAACTGGCTCATATTTTTTTTTAAAGCTTTTTTTAATATTCAAAGGCTAGTAAGAATTTCTAGCTACCCCCTCAGAAAATAACAACACTTCAAAGATTTAAAAACATACTTCAATCAGACAAAAACAAGAACACGTGAATTCTCTGTAAAATGTCTTACAATTAAGAGATTAGAGAAATTACTGAAATTTAGAATACATTCTCAATTCTGCAATGCTACACCTTAGGTATTAGTAACAAAGTTCTTAATATTTTCTTCCTTTTTTTCCCCAAAAGCTTGTTAGTTCCTATCGGCATTAGAAAAAAAAAACTTTTTTTTATGATTATTCACTAGGATACTTCGAAAAAGCAGTGTGAATCTAAAAGCTCTACAGACAGACACACTCAGTATTAGCAATAGAATTTTCTTATAATATCTCCAAAAGCCAAGATCACTTCTCCCCATGCGGCTCAGAGGTTAAAACACAACACAGCATGAAAGGAAAAAAAAGAGGATTCTGAAGGGACAGAAATTCACCACACCTTAAGGTCAGAGGTGATAGTCATGCTATCTTCTAAACGGTCCAAACACTTTTATTAAAGTATCACAGACATTTTTACTTGACCAAAACTGAATCTATTACAAATACAAATTTTTTAAACTTGTTTTACTAGTCAGATGAGCATTACTATTTTGTACTCCAGTAAGGGAAGAAAACCAACTTGTGAGACAATGACAGTTTGGTATGTAAACTCACTAGGCATAATTTAAGCACTCTTAGAAGAACACACTTAACTAAATGGTACACCAAGCACCATTCAAAATTGCCTTAAAAGGATCAGTGGTACCTAATTGACAGCTAGAGTAAACTACTTACCTAGTATGATCAGGCCAGGTGCAGGGAACCCTGAATATTTCTTCAGCTATATTTGGTATTTATCTTGGATCATTTCTATTCCATTTATTCTTTATCTCAGACTCTCACCCTTACTTTCCCCATTGTTTTATTCCTACTTCTGCACTCCCCTTAATTCTGTTTACCTACTCCCGTACATGTTGGGATTGCTCAAGGTACCTTCCTTGGCTTGCTTATTCGTTCCCACTTCATTTTCGTTATCTCCCCACTCTAGGGACTTGATCTACCAAGTATACACCAGTACCTATGAAATTAAACTGTTAGGGCAAGCTTGTTTCTTGAGCTACAGGCTCAAATTTTCAAATGCCTACCTTTATATTCACCCACAGGTAGATCAAGTACCTCTCCCCAAAACCATCTAAATCTGATTATATATTCCCCTTTCTAATTTGCTGTTCTTAATCCCATATAACAGTCAATAATACTTCCATTTACCTAGTCAACAAAGTAAACCCCAGGTGTCACCTTTAATTCTCCCTTCACACTCAATCTCCACAGCCAGCCAATGGTGAAGTCCAATAATTACACCTGTAAACTGTTTCTCCAATCTGTCCTTTACATTCATGCTGCCACTGCTTGAGTTCTGGGCAACATCAACTCTTATCTGGTCTCATGCAATAGCTTGCCTCTGGAATTTCTAAATGAGTTTCTTCCTTAAAAAGTATTTCCTATTCCCCTCATCATCTAACCACTCCCACCAGAAGCCTGCTTTCATACTAGTCCCAGAATGGTGATGTCTCAGAAAAGCTGACCCATCCCTCCACTCCTGTGGGGAAGAGAGTAGGGCTGAGCAAGGGTTGTGGTAAGACTGAAAACCACTAGGAGATAAAACCATGGCATTTAACAACTTTATAAGGCCCACTTACCTGTTTAGCCTCAATAATACTTCCTCTTGAGCAATGATTTTCAAATTGCCCTTAGAATGGGTACCATACCAACCCAGTGATCACAACCAGCATTATTATTAAAGAGAAAATAAACTATACTACATGTAACAGGGGTAAACTGCTTCATGCTATCTTCTATTTCAAATATGAGTACATCATGATGTAAGATTTTTCTGACTGTGAATTAAAGTCACCAATGTTTGAGTTCTTTTTACTGGCAAAAAGATGACCTTTCCCACTGTCTTACTAGTACTGTTCTCTCCCCTTCACCTATAAATTCTTCCTTATTCTTTAAGTATCTTAAAATTAAAAGATACAATTTCACCCTCATCACATTGGCAAAAATGTTAAAGTCTACCAAGTGCTCATGAGAACAGTGGGAATCAGGGAGTTATTCAATGCTTATGGAAAAATTATTTGTATGTTTAATTGCAGCATTTTTTTTAAATAGTGGAAAAACTGGAAACAACCTAATTATCCAAACAATGGAATACTATACAGCAATTAAAATGAATTAACATATATCAACATAGATAAATTTCAAAACCAATAGTGAATAAGAAAAGAAAATTTCTAAAAAATAGACATTCTAAAGAATATATTACTGATGTAACTTTTTAAAGACACAAAACAATATTAAAATAAAGTCAACTTATACTTTACTAGCTGAGAAGATATTAATGTGCATAATATCTTAACTTAGAGCTTAAGTCACATAATTAAAAATATAGAAAAACTGATCACAGTAAAAAAAAATTATGTTACTTACAACTTCATGGCTGGCTACAGGCTCCCCCAGGTAAGCCTGATACATAGTGTAGGTTGAAAATCAGGGCTCTAAAACATATTGGTCAATGATTCTGTTAACGGTGAATTCCAGCTACTGTGATATTCAATCCTTTTACATCTTTATGAGTCTCCTATTTAACTGCAAATATTTACGGGAGTATACCTTAAGCCTCTATTTGCCAAGTTGTGTTCCACAGAATTAAAAACATTTTAGGCACCCCCCCAAAAAAAATTTCATGGTCAAATAAAAATCATCTTTTGTTTAGGCTCATGTTTATCAAACATATTTAACCATGAAACCTCTTTCAGGGCACTCACATCAGTAATCTCTGCCTTCAGTTTTTAGCAACTAACATCTTTTGGAAGCCTGACAGCCGGAAATAAGGCCCTGGACTGGCAGCCTCAGGGTGAAAAGAACTAAAAATGTTTTTTTAAAATTCAGCAACATTTCACCACCTTTACCTAGTGGGGATGGAAAGGCAGAGAGGATGATGAGTAAGATACAGTCCTTGTCCTCAACTCCAGAGAAGAAAATAACCACAGATAATATACTAAAATGGAAAGCTCAAAAACATATGTATTATGAAAATACAGTGAAGAATACCTAACATAAGCTTGGTGGCCAGAGAGAGGCCCAGCAAGGTTACCAAGGACGGCTTCCTGTGAGAGTAATGTGTAAGCTTCACCTCACAGCAAGAACAGGAATTGGCTAAAGGATGGAGGAGCATTCAGAGCAAAAGGGGCTACAAAGGTAAAGACAGTGATGGATGCAAATCAAACTACCCTGAAATACCATTTTTCACCTACCAGGTTGGCAAAGACCCCAAAATATGCTAAACTGTTTATGAAAAAACAAGCACCTTCATATATTGCTGGTGAAGGTATACACTGGCACAGCCTCTAAGGGAAGCAATTTGGCAATACCTATTAAAATTTCAAATCCACATACTTCCTGACTCAGCAAGTCCACTTTTAAGTATTTTAGAGTTTGATTCATTAACACAAATATTATTCATTACACAGTGTATTTTAATAAACTAAAGCATCTGCACACAATAAGTACTATATACATACTATTAAAAAAAGAACAAGGTGCAGAATAGCTTAAATAATATGTTATCACTGAGTAAAAAGGGATGGGATAAAGAAAAAGAATATTTCACCCTGTTGATTTGAATGTATATATTATTTCTGGAAGGAAACACAAGAAATTGATTAACATTGGTTACTTCCAGGGACAAAAACTGAGTGCCCGGTGACAGGAATAAGAAAAAGACTTTTCATTGCATACTCTTCCGTATCGTTTACATTTTGAACCATTTTAATGTGCTACTGATCCATAAGTAATTAAATAAGCACAACATCTAATGGAAATTAAAGCAGTCTGAAATCAATGGAAAATGAAGTTCTAGACAAGAACTGATTAGAAATGAAGCTCAACAGGTGGACAGGAGTAAATTCATGAAAGGCCTTGTTTTAGCACACTAAGGATAATAAAGGTTCACCTGCAATACTGTTTCTCAAAGTCTGATCTGGGGACCACTTGCAAACATGGAGAGCTTGTTAAAAATGCAAAGCCCTGGACAAAGCATCAGCAACCTTAAGGGTATGGTTCAGAGAGGCAGAGTCTGGGAGTTCTCCACAAACTGAATCTTTATATTGAGGGGGATGAGAATAAGGTTCAGGTACCTGCATTCTAACGAATTCCCTGGGTGACTCTATAGGTTATAGGGAGCTTCTGAGGGGTTCTAAGCAGAGGAGTAAAGGGGCCAGATGTTCACTTTGGATAGACCATTCTGGTTCCTGTGTCTGGAAGATTTGAAAGGAGTGAGGCTCTGTTAGAAGGCTCTCTGGCAGTACTCCAGATCATGTTCTTTAATTTGATAAATACTCATATTGCATACACTACACTCATTGCACATGTGGCAAAAATATTATCTACCCAAGAACTACAACCTAAGCTACACCAGTGTTTTCAGGAAACTGAGTAAGGGAAACAAAATCCAAGGCACAGCAACTCCCAAATCTGCTAAGAAGACAATCACTAGGAAGAATGTAAGCCAATAATAGAGGCACGACTAAATGAAATTATTCTATCCCATTAGGAAACTAATTTTTTAAAAAAAACTAAAAATGGAAACCATTAAAGGGGGTTGCTTCTGGGGTTGTAAGACTTGGAGTGGGGGCAGAGAAGGGTGGAAACTGCTCATTTCTTATTTGGTATGTATTAAAATATTTTGAAATGAAACATTCTTTGGCCAATAAGGCATGTTTATGATGTCAAAACCCTTTCCAATCAGCTTTGATTCACCTAAAGGTCTAGCCTGTGAGTGTCATCAACCCTGTTAATATAAGCTCCACATCCACCAACAGCTACATCGCTTATGATGCAAGTAAACTGTAATAATAGTTCAATTAGCCCTTGCAAAGTCTTGAGCCAGTAGATGTAAAATCACTGATTAGAAATCCTCTATTCACAAGAAAAGTCACTAATCGGTTAGGGGGAAGGGAAATGCAAGAATTAAAAATAAACCAATGTAAAACCAATATGAAAGAGCAAATGAAAGCCAAACTTTGACCCAGTCTGTACATGCTTTATCAGCTAAAAAGTATTTCCTCTAATTGTTTAAGTTTCTACAAAGTTAGAGAACCACAAGTCTTCAGGGTATGAAATTACACTGGCACTCCATCCCTCTTCTTCCATTTGCATTTTAACAAGTAACCTAATAGAGATCTATTTTGCCACAAAACAATTACCACCACCACAACAAAAGAGAATCCTCTGATACAAAACTTACGAGGACACCACAGACACAGCCAGCCACGGTGCCAGAAGACTCAAGTAAGCACTTGGCCACTTTCTTTTATACCCAATTCACATGATTCATATACCTTAGTATCTTTTACCCCAGGAAAACAGCAAACAGTATTAATCATCTTATCATTCCTATTACAGAATCCCATTTTAGAACAACTTCACACAGCCTAGTATTATTTGGTCTGTTCCTGATCTCTGCTCCGGGCTCCACCTAATACTATGCCATTCTGAATACTGGCCTTAACATAAATGATAAAACTCAAATCAGTAAGAAACAAATCCAATAAAATTTAATTGAAATGATAGCAACAACAACTATCTCAAAATTGTGTCCTACAGTCCAGAAGTTTTACTTCAAAGGTTTTCTTACTCCAAACAGCATACTTAGCAATAGGCAAATATTTACCTATTACAGATTTCTCTTCAGATACTCAGAGTGCGTGTACTAGGTAGTTCAATTTTTAAAGACTTGATTTGCCTTACATTTAAAAAGTTTTGATTAGTGTCAATCTAGTTCAGAGGTCCAAGAATTAATCTAATTCAGATGCCACTCATATTCTCGAGGGCTTGTAAAAGTTCTTCAGTTTTAAAATACCAGAAAGGGCCTTGGAGGCTACCTAGTCCAATCCTAGTATTTCACACACTGAACTAGATGAAAGCACTTTGAAAACGACAGCACAACACAAAAAGTATCGTTGTCACCAAGGAGGCCCACGGAAGTTAAAAAGAAGTAGAGGAAGTTAACCACAGAGAACCTGGGCCTGGATCCAAGCTCCTGACCCCCAATCCCACACGCTGAACATGCCAGTCAAGTGTACTATTTTTACTTGTCGTGAGAGGCTTCCATAAAATTGTATGAAGAACATATTTATGGGTATATGGCATTTGACAACTTCTAAAAAGTAGATCTGCAAAATTAGGAGTACAACCCATATGGCACACCTCTTTCCCAAATCACCAATTCCCTGAAACGCTTGCTTCAGACATTTTTATTCCCTGCCTCACCCTCAACTTCACTCCCTAACACAAACTCAACTACTCCGACCTCCTGCTCCAACTGTCTGCTGATTTACTCTTTAAATGATGCAAATGTCTTCTATAAATTGCTACCTTCAAACACTTAGGAAAAGGAGAGAACTCTGCACCTAGCATGGCCACCCGATGAATACAGGGGCCCTCCTCAATTAACTCATTAAACAGTCAAGAAGTTAAATGCTGAAAACGGTCAGTACTTAAACAAGGATGATTTACAATTTCATTTTGATACCTCCACAAAATATTACCAAAAGACTGCTGATGATTACGAACCAGGAGTTCAGAACAGGCTGTCTACTCTTGCACGGAATTCTACAGGATTATGGTTAAAGGCAATTTATTCCAGAGCCTTTTGATGCCTTTTGCAGTGTCAACAATTAGAGATTTCCAGTGGAGATTTTTCTGGACACATTGCTCATGGTAGCATCATCACTCTCCTTTCCTTAAAGTGGGTGGGGACATGGGATCAGAAGTTCCAAAAATAAGAGTGAAGGCAAATAAGATTCAGGGTCTTTTTTCCCCCCTTAGGTGTATTTATATACTTGGCAAAGATATCAGTAAATATCTATACCAAATACAGTCTGTTGTGGAGGCACTACTATATTATATCGACCTAGACGCTGTATTTCATAATTACCGTGTTTACCTGCCTTTTGTCTGGACCTTTCTACTTAACAACATACATTCAAATTTTCCCCGCTGCTCTGCCCAGCACTGGAGACACGTGAGCTTTTGAAACAAACTCCTGGAACCTTGTCTGAGAACCACGTTCCAGCGCGGAAAAGGCTCAAGCAGACGGGCTGCCCGGCGTGCCCAGGCCTGGCAGTCCTGCCCAGTAAAAGGGGGTGTGTCTGCGGTACCATAGCCTCTTTTCCGCTGCCCACAGCGGCGCCCAGGGGCTCCCTTTCCCCAGGGGCGGCCTGCGGAGCTATTCCCATAACGCCCCCCCCCCCCCCGCCAAAGTCACGGCCGAGCCAGTGAGCGAACCAGCGCCGGGCCGAGGCACAAGGGCGGGGACCCACCAACTGCTTCAGGTCCTCCTCAGAGAGCTCCGCGTAACGGTACCGCTGCTGCTCGAACTCGTACCGGGTGGTTTTGGCCACCACCACCACCCGGGACGGGCGGAAGCCGCCGTCGGGGCGGCTGCCACAGCCCGCCAGCTCGCGCGGCTGCCCCTGCCCCAGGTGCCGCCGGCCGCCGCCGTCACCGCCGAGCCGCGGCCGCGCGGCGGGGCCTCCCGCCCCTGGCCCCCTCAGCGCCGCTGCCCGGCCGCCCGCCACGCGACGACAGCTGCCCAGCAGGAAGCCTCGGTAACAAGTCATCATCAGCCCGGCAGCGGCTGCAGGCCCGGGCTCCCGCCTCCGCTTCCAGCCGCCAGCAGTGCGCGCCGCTCGCGCCGCCCCGGCCTCTACGTTCCAGCCGCGCGGGCAGAGGTTAAGTGCACAGCCGTGCGTGGCCGGCGCCGCGAAGGGGACGTGCCCAGACGTTGACGGGGGCGGGGAAAGCCGGGCGATTGGGAGTCGGGAGAGCCCTCGAGAGGGAAAGGTGGGCGGGGAAAAGCTGGAGGCCTCCAGGTGGTGGGTTGTGTTTGTTTGGGGAGCCTTTTCCATCGACGCCTGCGCAGTAGCCGCTTCCCCGCCCTGGGACCGACCTCCAGCTCCACCCCTTTCCCCCCGCGGTCTCCACCCTCCCCCGGGCCACCTCTGCCAGCCAATCAGAACCCGCAGCGGTTTCGGGGGCCGAGAGCTTCAGGGATTGGCTGCGGCCGGGGGAAGGGCCGGAATTCTATTTGGTGTTGGAGCTGAACCCAGCTGGAACCGCTCTGAGGCTGCGCCGGGCTTGCGAGTGCGGTTTTAAGGGCTTGGCGGGAACGTGAGTGAGGCTGCAGCTTCTTGCTCAGGGTCAGTTCTTTTTTTCGTTATTGCACATAAGACTAGACTCTTTAATTATTGCGCATAAGACTAGACCCTTTGTTCGTTCATTCAGCCACCGCGTATTGGATGGGTGATATGTCCAGCCCTGGACCAGGGATTGAGGAGACGGACTCAGGACCAGCTGCACAATTTGCGGGGCCTAGTGCAAAATGAAAACGCAGAGTCCCTTGTTCAGAAATTGCTAAGAATTGCAAGAGGGATAGAGAGCAGTAAGCCGAGCACCGGGCTCATTTAAGCATGGTACCATGTGGGACTGCGCAGGTGGTATAGCTCCTGCTAACCTCCAAAAAACTGTTGGGGCGGAGGGGAGGTGTTAGCCTTTGAGAAAGTTAGAGGATGATGGATAGACGAGTCTGGCCAAGTGGAAAATTTCTAGATGGGAAGATATGGTTGAAAAAGTAGGTAGGAAAAGAGTGAAGGGTTAAGAATGTTAATAATTTGGACCTTATCCTGTAGGCAGTAGTTAGCCTTTTGAAGGCTTTTAACTGGAAAGAAATGAGTCCTGAGAGCAATGTTTGATGACTATTGATCTGGCTTTCGAATGTGGAACAAATTGGGAGGCAAGAGGAGGAAGGGAGACTTGGGCGCTGTTGGAATAGTTACACTTGGATCGAAGCTAGAGTAAAAGTAATGGAAATGGAAGAAAATGCTCCTGTTACAAGAGGAGAATCAAATGGCAGTGCACAGCCTAGTGTTTATCCCTACTGCTCTTTAGATCCTTTTGCTTTGGCACTCTCTTTGCTTCTTTGTAGTCCTAGCACTATCAGTAACTAGCTTTTGGACTTTGGGCAGGTTGCTTCATCTTTCTGGGCCTCAGATTCCTCATCTATAAAGTGAGGGAGTTGAACTAGAGTGATTCCAAGGTTCTGCCAAGCCCAAATTGATTCCAAATTGATTCCAAATCTGTGACTTTTACTTTTCAGCTAGCCACCAACGCCAGCATCCACTATTGGGTTCACTGAATATTTACTGAGTCCCTTCTACGTGCCAGGTAGTGTATTAGACTGGGAAATACACAGTGCAGTCTGATAGATGTTTGCTTTTAGTAGGTCACTGACCCCTTCTGGCCAGGAACTTTGCCTCACAGCAGCTGCTAATAGTGACTCGTAGTGCACCCTAAAGCGCACCTCTTAACTTCTGTGGGATGTGAGTTACTCATTTGTAACCTTGAACATCCTCAAGGTCCTTTCTAGTCTTACTAGTTCAACACTTTATAATTCCTTAGATACTAGGAAGGAAGAAAAGGGAGAAGTCACAGATGACACTGAGCTTTGAAGTTTGGTGACTAGGAGAATGTCAGTTGATCCATTTGACAGAAAAAATGAATTTAGAAAACCCGTTCTGGATCAAAGTCTATGAGTTTTGTTATGCATATGCAAAATTTCAGACCCCTTTTCTTCCCATTTCACAGATAAGTACTCAAATTTTTGGATCTCCCCCGTTTCCAGCTACAAACTTGTCTACACTGACATCTTCTCATTTGGTATATCTCTTTGTCCATTGTTATTTTGGGATCCCATCTCCTTCCACCTGCTCAGAAATATTACTCTCTCAGGTTATCACCTTTAATATACCTTTAATTATCCCTCTCTATTGGACTTTTCCTCCTCACTGTTTAAACATGCTCATGTCTGTGACATCTTTAAATTAAAAAAAAAAAAACAAAGAAACCTTTTATGCCCTAGCTTTTATATATTGCCTGTTTTCCCTTTACAGCTAAGATTCTTGAAAGAGTAGTTGGTTCATCATTGGTCAACATCCCTGCTGCCTATTCATCTGTCAACCTGTTGTAATCTAGTTTCTCCGTGCTACTTTACTAATTACTGCTATTTCCATGGTGACCAAAGATGTGATTGTAAACTCAGAAGACATTTATCAGCCCTTAACTGACTTGGTCTTTCTGCAGCATTTGAAATGGTTATCATTTCCTTTTGAAATTTTTTACTCTGGTTCACAGCACACCAGTCCCTAATGGTGGTCCTCCCATCTTTCTGTCCCTTTTCTGGGTTCTTCCTAAGCTCATATTTGGGATCTATCCTTCCCTATCCTTGCCTTCCCTTCTCTCTGTCTCTCTCTCTCTCTGTCTCTTTCTCTCTCTCTCCACTCTTCTGCATGAGCTTATCTACTCTTGTGTAATGAAAAGAGCTTGGGTTTGGGATTTAAAAAGACCTTGGTTCAAATCCCAGCTTTACCGTTTATTACCTTTGTCAACCTTGAACTGTTCCCTTAATCTTTCTGAGCCTACTTCTTCATTTACAAAATGTAATAGCTTCCTTGTAAAGCTGTAAATATATGTACAAATGCCTAGCCACATGCCCATTACGAAGTATACACTTGGCAAATATTAGCCCTTTTCCCCTTCCATGACTTCAGCTACTACCAGTATCTTTAGCCCAGACTATCTCCGGAGCTTTACATCCTTATTTCTAGCTTCCTGTTGGATAACATCTCTTGAGTCTTATGTATACAACACGTCAATGGAGATCACATTATATTTGATTGCCTGCTATGGGCGAAGCACCCTGCCTAGGTGTTGGAGATTAAATGGTAAATAAATAAGTAGTCTCTCCCCTTGAAGAACATACAGTCTGTGCAATGGTAAAATTATTCACAGGGTGCTGTAGGAATTTGGAGGAACAGGTTTTAATTCAGCGTAAGTGGAGTTAGGGAAAGCTTTCTGGAAATGTCTCAAGCTAAACCTTAAAGAATGAGTTAGGTATTAGCCAGAATCAGCAAGAGTAAGAAAGGAATTCCACAGAGGAAACAGTATGAACAAAGATATGGAGTAATAAAATAGCAGTTCTGAAATCCTAGAACACTTAGAGAGAGGCAGGCAACAGTGGGAGGTGAGGCTAGAGAGGTTGAGAGGGGGAAAGACATGAAGTGTTATATCCACGCTTAGGAACTTGGCTATTACCCTGTATATGCTAGGAAGCCACTGAAAGGAGAGAATGACATGGTTAGCTTTGCAAAAATTCTGAACAGAAATTTCTTAGAAGAAACACAAGCAATGAATACATATCTAAAAGATCCTCAGCGTTATCAGAAGTCAGAAAAATACAAATTAAGCTAATAGTGAAGTAGTCTTCTACATCCATTAGTTTGGCAGAAATTAAGAAATTTTGGTAATCCTCTAATTGTTTGAAAATTATTATATCATCAAGTATTTATTAGGCTAAACATTTGCCAGTTATTTCAATAACTCCTCCAATGCCATAGTTTCCAAATATCATGTTAGAAATTTCAACTATGTTCAAGTACTCGAGTTTGTCAATTCCGAGTATGATGTCAAAAATTACTCAGTACTGGGGGTATAATCTGGCCTTTGCAAAACAAACAAACCAAAGTGTTGGCATTCATGGATTTAATATCAGTTTCAACTACCCTCAAACAACTAAAATAATCTGTAGTATTATTGAATTTCAAACTCAAACCCCGCCTATGACAAGGCTGGTGTTCTTTTCTAGTGAATAAGCCTACCCAGTAGCCACATCTCAAGCAAGCTTAATTGTTCTCAACATTTTATGGGGAAGAAATTATATATCACTGTGATATTCAAAACTTGAAGATTTACAAAGGTTAAGATCTATCCTTCCCAATCCCTATAACCCCCTCCAGTTCACTTCATGTACATTCTGATTCTGAAAGATATATACGACCACCCCCTGGCTTTTTAAAAAATGACATGCACGTACTCTAAGGCCTGTATAGGATATTAGGCCTTGACAACTAAGGGTTCCTGGCTTTGGCAGTAATGGATGTAAAATATTTTAAGAGAGAACATTTTGCTGGTTTACAATTAAGCTGAATAACTTGGTATAAAAGTACTGTTGATAGAAAAGAATGTTTAGATTATCGTAATATATAATCGGATATCATATTAAATATATCTTGTGTATTGGGGGAATATTTATCTAAGTAACTTTTAATAAAAGCAGCTTCTGGGACTTCCCTGGTGGCACAGTGGTTAAGAATCCACCTGCCAATGTAGGGGACACAGGTTTGAGCCCTGGTCTGGGAAGATCCCACATGCCGCGGAGCAACTAAGCCCATGTACCACAACTACTGAGCCTGTGCTCTAGAGCCCGCGAGCCACAACTACTGAGCCCACGTGCCACAACTACTGAAGCCCGTGCACCTAGAGCCTGAGCTCTGCAATAAGAGAAGCCACCGCAATGAGAAGCCCACACACCGCAACGGAAAGTAGACTCTGCTCGCGCAAATAGAGAAAGCCCGCGTGCAGCAACGAAGACCCAATGCAGCCAAAAATAAATAAATAAATAAATTTATTTAAAAAAGCAGCTTCTATGGAAGAAGACGTATGCTTTGAAATCACCCACCTAGTAACTTGTGAAAATGAATGTCATTATATGATTGATCACTTCACATTAAAGGGGGGGACAAAGGATATAGAAAAGCCAAAAAGGAGAAGGCTAGGTGAAGATATAGGACACGGAGAAACTATAAGATGTTTCTATTTCTATTACCCCCCAAAATATTACTAAATATATGCATAAAGAGTATAAGAAGGAATAGCAGAGTGGAAATGGGTTGAAAGTCATAAGCTAAATATCATGTTTCTGCTGTTAGTAGCCATGTCATAATCCTTAAATAAAATGTTTGAGGCATTGAGAAAATTCATCTCCACAACTAAAGAGGGGTCAAGAATGAACATGTCAGGAAGATAAGGAAAATCTCTGTTTCTCTGCTTTACTTTAACAATTTAGCGTAATCCCAATGTTCCCATATCAGCTAAGATCTTATAAGAGAACCAATTCTTTAATATCTTCTCCAAATGTCTTCCTGTTTATATTACGCTTCTAATGAAAATTTTCCTCCTAGTTTGTTCTGCATCAGAGTCACTCTTTTAGAATTAAAAAGAAAACACTTAAAACTTCTGATTTTCCATTCTTTTTATTCTTCCTTTCATGTTAGAGCTCTTCTTTACTGTTTTTTTTCTTTTCCTTCTCTCAACCTTTTCTCTCTTCCTCTCTTACATTAACTTTTCTTCTCCACTTCCTGAGTCATTGCTTAATTTAGAAGTAAAGGATTTTATTTACTGTATTTCTTCTGGAGTCACTAGAAGAATTAATGAAAGTTAGATACTCTTAGTAGCTAAATTTTACTGTTATAGTTAGTGATAGGGAAAGAGGAAAACTTTCATCAATTATAACATACTAGCTAAATTGTAGTCTAAAAGAGTAATTCAACTTTCATATGCTAAACTTTCAAGCATTAGATTTGACAATAAATGCATACATATAATTGCTTTTACTATTATCTATGGTATATACTATAATAAAGCAACGTAACTTTTTAAAAATATGTACTCACATGTATACTTCCATGTGAATATTGTTCTTCAAAGTAGAAATGAAGCTATACTCTTATCCCAAATATGTTGTCACTGTTCAGAACATTTTCAGAAATCATTTTGTACTGTGAATTATTCTTCATTATGGACTGGATGTTTATGTTCTCCCAAAATTCATATGTTGAAGCCTACCCCACAATGTGATGGTATTTGGAGATGGGGCTTTGGGAGGTAATTAGGGCTAGATGAGGTTATGAGGGCCCTGGTCTGATGGGATTAATGTCCTTATAAAAAGAGACACCAGAGAACCTGCTGTCTTTTTCTCCCTACCACCTCCCCGTGCTCCTACAAGAAAAGAGGTCATGTGAGCACACAGTGAGGTGGTGGCCCCTAAAAGCCAAGAGAAGAGGCCTCAGAATGAAACCAACCTTGCCAGCATCTTGATTTTAGACTTCCCAGCCTCCAAAACTGAGAGAAATAAATTTCTGTTGTTTAAGCCACCCAATTTGTGGTATTTTGTTATGGCAGCCTGAGCACATTAAGATGCCTCTAATAGGGGAATTGTATAGGGGTCACAATCAAAAATCATTTTGAAGCCATGGGGTGATCATACTGGATTGAAAACTGAAATATGTCTATAAGTACTGAGACTAATTTTCTTGTGTAACTCCTGAAGTGTCTCTGAAACAAATCTCAAAAGAGGAACATCGAAGTTCTGTTGCACAATTGTTGAAATTACTGTGTTTTACCTTAATAATGGCATTTAAGAAAAAAAGTCATTTGGCTATAAAAGGTCTCTGAACAGCCTCACCTACTAGAATATTAATGGCAATTTAATTACATAAATAAAGCAAAGAACAAGTTAACATATTTCACTTTTTGTATAGTTACTGTTTTGATACACAGGTAATGTATTTTGTTCATTCCTTCAACAAATATTGGATACTGACCGTGAGTCAAGCATATACAAGGTGCGATAGATACAAGTGCAAGAACAGATATTCTCTTTAAAGGAATTCATACCATGAATATATAATATTATAGAATTAGGAAGTCCAAAGATTAAATGAAAATACACATTTCCCAGAAGAAAAACATGATTTAATAACGTGTTAACATGCAGTTATAATATTTTTCAAAGAAATGACTCTGGAAGTTTTGTAAAATATTTGTTTTATGGCCAGACAATATATGACTGAAAAAATAAATATCTTAGATATTTATCAAATCCAGCAATTTATAATTTTAACTATTGTATCCATCAATGTGATGAACAGTCCAAATTAGTTACCAAATCTTATTCTAAATTAACTTCTTCAAAAATGAAAAATTTTGAACTTCCAAAGGCCATGTGTTTCTTAAATTCTGTCATTTTCTCCACAATAATCAAAATATAAAACCTCAGAATTATTATACTACACAGAGAAACATTTTAATTGCAACAAATTATATTTCTTGGACTTTTCTATAAAAACTGTTCCAGGAATGAATAGGATCTTCTCATTTAGTCATTAGGATGGCTTAGATTTTTTCAGTAAGGTGATCTTTTTGTAGATGTTGTCATGGTTATAGTAGGTAGCACTCATGAACAGGCAACCGACTGTTTGTGGGTCCACCTAGAAGAATCTGTGATATAAATTTAAAATAATTTATTATACAATATTGTATTCAGTTAGGTTTAATATTGAATACAACTGAACATGAATACTCATGAATACGCTTACTAGCAAGGAAATAAAATATGTATAGAATCTGCTTTTTTTTTTTATATGGTAGTTGTTTTTTTGTTTGTTTTGTTTTTTATTGATTGATTGATTGATTGCTATGTTGGGTCTTCGTTTCTGTGCGAGAGCTTTCTCTAGTTGCGGCAAGTGGGGGCCACTCTTCATCGTGGTGCGGGGGCCTCTCACTATTGTGGCCTCTCTTGTTGCGGAGCACAAGCTCCAGACGTGCAGGCTCAGTAGTTGCGGCGCACGGGCCTAGTTGCTCCGCGGCATGTGGGATCTTCCCAGACCAGAGCTCGAACCCGTGTCCCCTGCATTGGCAGGTGGATTCTTAACCACTGCACCACCAGGGAAGCCCCACAAGTTAACATTTTGAATGGATACCAACCCATTTTCTAATAGATCCCATTTTATTGTGACAATATAAACATTATAATAGTTTTTATTTATACATTTCATACATTTAAAAAAAATTAAACCTCTTGTTTAACAGTAACAAGAAAAATCATATTCACTTAGTTCTCTGGCTCACTGAGTCTAGTAGTTTATGATCCTGCTCTGCATGTTTTGTGCATTTTTCCTCTGATTACATTTTTAGTATTAGGCCAAGGAAGCTATTCCATCAAGTTCTGCACATGTTGTTTGATAGATTCTTAAATTATGTATGATTAAAATAGCTTTAAGATTTAAAATGATTAGAAATCGGGAAAATGCCTGCTAACACACTATTTTTGTAAGTCCTTTGTCAGTCCTCCGTAGAGTGGAATTCAGGGCTAAATGAAAATATTACTGAAAATACTTGGATGACTTATTGGAATAGCTACATCTGTATAAAAAAGCTGGATTACTCAGCCATAAAAAGGAACAAAATTGGGTCATTTGCAGAGATGTGGATGGAGCTAGAGACTGTCATACAGAGTGAAGTTAAGTCAGAAAGAGAAAAACAAATATCATATATTAACACATATATGTGGAATCTATAAAAATGGTATAGATGATCTTACTTGCAAAACAGAAATAGAGACACAGATGTAGAGAACAAATGTATGGACACCAAGGGGGGAAAGGGGGGTGGGATGAATTGGGAGATTGGGATTGACATATATACACTATTGATACTATGTATAAAATACATAACTAACAAAAACCTACTGTATAGCTCAGGGAACTCTACTTAGTGCTCCATAGTGACCTAAATGGGAAGGAAATCCAAAAAAGAGGGGATATATATATATATACATATAGCTGATTCACTTTGCTGTACAGTAGAAACTAATACAACATTGTAAAGCAACGATACTCCAATAAAAATTATTTAAAAAACCCACAAAGCTGGGCTTATTATTTCCTTGACAATGGTTTTCTCCAAAAATAATGATGAATTTTAGTTTTAAATTCACTCATCAGGACAAGCACTAAAACCTAAACATCCATTAACCAGTGGTTCCACTGCAACCTTGTTCAGTTCATGAATCCGGATGTAATAAAAGAAATAGCGCCTTTTGCCCTAGGTAAAGAAGGTCTTTGAAAGTAAAACAGTCAAATTCCAAAAAGGGAATAAGCCAGATTTGCCTGCTGGTTCCATTACGAGTATTTATAATTTCTTCTATTATGGCCAATAATAGGAGAATGAGAACAAGTGAAGAGAAATATTAATAATTGGTTAGTTTCAGTGTAACAATTAATACTTTACATTGTAAACATGGTCTTTTATGAAATGTATATGCAAATGATGTGTAGGTATTACAATAAGGCTGACTTCTGGTGAAATCCCAATGAAGGCCACAGGCAGAAGACAGTGATTTTCAAACCCATGTCTCAGATCCAAACATCTAGGGCTCTAACCCCTGTCCACTTTGAACAGACAAGTTCCACTTTTTAAAAATCTGTTTCATATAAAAGGGTTGTGAATAAGATGTCTTTCTTAAACCTCTGAACTAACAAAAGAAAAGTTCTTTACCTGATCTAGTTTTAGTAACTTGGGTAAAATCATCCTCATCCTCATCACAGCTATCACAGTTAAATTGTTGGAGGACTGTTTCTGACTGGCTTTCAGCTTGATTTGCATCTTTCTGCTTATAGAAGCTTCGAAGTGCAACAAGACGGTGATGTATTGCTGCATGCATACTTCCTGTATCTTTGGCACTGGCCTGCAAGAGGAAAATTAAGTTGTTAAGAATATAAGTAACTTAATAATAGCCACACTTTACACATTTGTAACCTTTCACTATTAATAAGGAAGGAATTATATGACATAAATCTAGAATATAAATAATCCTAGAAACTAAAGGGTAAAGAGCCAATTCATCTTGAACCAAATTGAATCCTAGAGCAGATAATTTTATGAGGTCCCAATTTGTGCATTTTAAACTGAGAAAATGAAATTTTGTGATTTACATTTTCTATTTGAATTTGTTTAAGACCATCCTTCCTTCACTGTGTTATACTGTAGAAAATTTTAGGGTTAGGGGGAAAAAGACTTTCATTTCCTTTACATCACTTGCTTAGACATCCCTGCAAGCTGCATAGCTCTGTAGAAAAGCAGAGCTCATTCGAATAGTCTATGATGTTGTACCATAAACACATCAGAAGTCCTTGCTTTCAGTACTTTTCTATTTTTACAGTTGCTATTAATATAAAAAATGATGGTAACAATAACATTGGTATAACATTTGCTGTTATAATATCCTTTTATTTTTTCAATCCTTATAATAAAACTTTAGGTTATTTATTCCATTTATGTTAACAAAAGCACATAGTGCAGGTATTCAGTAAATACTTGTTTCCTCTTCCCGTTACAGATGAGAAAATTATGGCTCAGAAAGGCACAGCTTGTCTGCATTTAAACAGCTAGTTGACAGATTGGCTGGGACTTCGTTTTTGTCGTCAAAGTCAGTGCTCTTTAAGGTAACATGTCAGTGGCTTACATTTTTGTATCTTTTCACAATTTCAAAGAAAATCTGGGAAAATTTTTCTCTTTGCTAATCCTTCAGAGAGCTACCAAATATTTCAAAACCAAGAACTGAGGGTTGAATCAACTACATGCCAACTTTTGGGGAGAAGGGTCTTAAAATATGGTTTTTCTTTTGTATGTTATTAAGTTGCCTTAATTATTTTTAGGGAAAAAAATACACATTAAATAAAATATTTTTGTTTCTCATATTATGTTAGATATTACATAGCAGGTGTTGAGTAAATATTTGTTGACTCTTGACCAATTTAATTTTTATATTAAGTACAAGGGTGTAATTTTTCTTCAGTAGGTTAATTAATAACAAATATTGAAAATATATGTAATTGAAATATAAATACAGTTCTGCTGCCTTGACTTTTTTACATTAAATTTTACATATGCCTTTCACTAGTGTGTATATATATATATATATATATATATATATATATATAATATATATAGCCAAATTCATTCAGATGTTTTCATTCAAGAAATTCAGAACAAGAAGTAAAAGCACAATAATATATATTTTTTTGGACAACAAATTTGCAATGCTTAAAAAAAATTTCCAGGAAGTACCATAAGAAAATGCTGGTGAGAATGAAAATTGGCTCAGTCCTTCTGGAGATAAATGTGTCAAGACAAGTCAAAACCTTTTCCCAAGAGAATTAACATGTATGTACATAGAGAATTCCTTGCAGAATTTATAATAATGAACACAGTAAATTGCCTAAGTATTTAACAAAATGGGATTAATGGAATAAATTATGGTACATAATAGAACAGAATTTATTTTCACCTATAAAAGAATTCTTGAAGAATGAACTGCTATTTACTAACAGAAAACACTCATTTTCATTGATAAGTGAAAAGGTTACATATGTGTATTTCACAATCAAATGTTAGCTATTTAATCTTCTCAATCACTTTATAAAGTATATTATTATTGTCTTCCATTGGCAGATGAGTAAAATCAGGTTTAGGAGGGCTAAATAACTTGCCTGAAAGTCATGCAGTATGTACAGTATGGTACACATGTATATATATACCCACACATACATGTATATACTAAAATATAGTATAAGACCAAAATGTTAATAGTGACCATCTCTGGGAGTGGAATTTTGGGTGATTTTTATTGCATTTTGTTTGCTAATCTCCAAAAATTATCCTACAGTTTAAAAAGTCAGCATGGGCCAGATATTGAGCAGCAGAATCTTGTCATAGTTAAATCGAATCGAATCTAATCATAGTCTCAATCTCAGACAGGCTGCTTTACCCACTCAAAGACAGGGGCATCTGGCCTAGCAGAGTATCCAGTATTATCTCGCTAAATGGTAAACAGAGTTTAGACATCTTGCGCTAAGATTTTAACACTCAACATCACTTATACCTAACAGTGCACTTACTGGTGGTTAATAAAACCTTTGGTTTTTCATCAGTGGGCTCTTGCCAACTTTTTTTTTTTCATTATTATATGGAAGCCAATTTACTGGTATTGTCATCTTCTACCTGAGTCACTTAGATATTCAGTCTTCTCAAGTCTTCTGAGACTCGGCCTATGGGGGAAATCCAGCCTTTTTTCTCGCCTGATTCATGTCAGCTCTGTCTCTTTTGCCTGGATCTTGTATTTGAGGTCAAGCATTCCTGCTGCCAGAACAGCTAAAGCTGTGCTCCCATCCTGTTACCTTGGAGACTGACTCATATCCAGAATTGGAATTTGCTATTGGACTGGTTGTTTTAACTTGCTAGCCCTGTGTTTTTCCATTTCTCACTGGTTCCTTTCCAGTGATTTCAAAGCCTCAATTTCAGCACGCAGTGTAAGCATCAGGGTGTGGATTCTGCTGGCCTCCTAGGAGCCAATCCTGACAGTAGTCTGTCTGGAATTTAGTAAGATTGTTGACACAATTTTAATAGTAAAGAAAAATGTAGGGGTTTGACAGCATATACCAATACAAGTGTCTTGGGACCAGTACCAATTGACTGCTTTAAATTGTTGTTAATCTCTAAATTTCATGCAAAATTTAGGTCTTATATTAGACTGTAAACAACCATAATAAATGGCTGATTTTTTGCCAATGGTATATGTTATTTTAATAAAATGAAAAAAACAAATAAGTGACTGCAGAGATCTATAGATATAGTAGGATAAACCTCTATCACTGAAATTTGTCACTTACCTGAATTAAAAACACTTTGATGTTATAGTCTTCTAAATCAGTAGCTGTTATTCGTAAATTTTTGTGGTTTGCTTTTTGAATCTCCATTTGAGCCCAGAGTTTACTATTGAGAATCAGCCTCAGGCTGCCTTGATTGCGCATAACTAAAATGGGAAGGTGAATTTATCAGACTTTAGAACAGTTGATTCCTTAGCCTTTCAGAGGAATTTGCCATTTTGGAAAGCAAATAAATCTGGTAGTTGTTTTTCAGACTCTGTTTTCACTACTAAATTGTAATTTAATGGACTAGATTATAATTTGGTTTCCAAATTGGGCTTTATTATGTTGGAGGCCTTTTTTTTAGCTTAAATGCTAAAAATGCTATATTTTTTTACTATAATATTAAAAAATGGTTAAATTTTAGAATTCCTTTGAGGACATAATGGTCTGAAGAATATTTACCCAAGAATTGTTTACAGTGGAGAAAACTGAAACAAAAACTTTAAGCATTGAAAAAATGGAATTAGTTAAATAAATGATGGTACAGCTATTGAGGATATTATGAACTCATTAAGAATATTAAAGAAAGATAATTATTAATGTAGAAAGGTGACCATGGTATACTATGCAAAAGAAAAAATCAGGTTACAAAGTAATATAAACACCATTTATCACAAATTTTTCAATGTATTATATACGAAGTCCTTAAGAATATATTTTGTTGACAGAAACTAGCTACTACAGGAAGATAGGCCTATGAGTAATTTAATTTTTTTTCTTCTGGTCGGTCCATATTTTCCATCTTCTGTAATGGACATGTATTACCTGTATAATTAAAAGAAAAGTTGTTTTGTGCATTATTTTGGCAAGTAGTGGAAGGAGTGAAATTAAACCAGAGTAGAAAACAGCTAATACCTGCCTTGGGAATGATAGTCAGGTTATTTAGAAACCTGTTTGCCAGTGCTCCTGCTCTCTTAGTCTGAATTCTATTCCTTACTCACTTCTTGAGCTTGATATCTGAAACTCACCAAATATCCATTTACCAGCTTCTACTTGTGGTCTCCTCCACAAGATTTGACCACCCGATATTGACCAGTAAACCCATCCACCCCTGCCCACATCTCTGCCTGTGCTTACTTTCAGTTTGGACCTGTGAACAATGCCCAGTGTGTCTTTTGGATGCCAGAAACCTCCTCAGGCTTTTGGTTTGGCTGACCAAATTCTGACCAACACTCTGCCTGCAGGATTCAATAACCACACACATTTATTTACTTGGAAATTGACCTTTCATCCCAACCCACACACTGTGTTTAGGATGCCAAGAATAAATTACAGGGCAAATATTCTCTTTTAGAAAAACTATTCCACTTCAAAAATAAATTCATCACATTCCTTTAAATAATAATGAGATTACTATTTAGGTGTGTGCTGGGCTCGGTCATAGGTGCTTTACGTGCATTATCTCACTGAATTCTCACACTCACTAAGTCATGGACTTCTATTATCTCCATGTTAAACTGATGCAGCTGGGGCAGAAGGAGATTAAGTAGTTTGTCCAAGGTCACCTGTTAGTGATGGAGCCAGAACTAGAACCTGTATAGTCTGACATCAGAGCCTACTTTAAATAGGAAGCTCCTATAGTACATTAAAAATAATATTGTTTAATTTATTGACAGCAGTCTAATTTATTGACACATAACACATCTCCAGAAAATGATGTGTACTTATGTTGGAAAAATTTCCCTGAGAAATACTGACTCGCTTTACAAAATGATTCCTTACTTAGTCTTGACTGGAATGTTCCACAATCACTGCTTGCTGTGTCATTCAGTCTCAAAGCTCCTCTGCCCCTTTCAATCCAGGATTGTGTTGTTTTGTTGAATATAAAAAGCTTGCAGTTGATCTAAAGGACAATTTTTTAAAATGTCAAAATATAGAAAATTTTTCAAAGTGATTTCTTTCCTATGCTATAACACTTTTATTTGTCTGATATTTTACCAGAATAACCTTTGTTAATGATTTCTAAACCAGCTTGAAAATTTTACTTAGCTTCTAAAACAATACAGTTTTTGAACAGTTCAAACATTAGAAAGCAAAAAGATGTACAAAGTGAAAAGTGACCCCACCAACACTAGTTCCCCATCTACCAGTTTTCACCACCTACAACAGGTAATCACTGTTGCTAATATTTTGTTTATCCTTCTAGAGATATTTGTATGTATATACATGCCAATATGTATATATTTTTCTCCTATTTTTTCTATAAATGATAGAATACCATAAATACTTTCTGCATCTTTCTTTTTCACTTAACAGTATATCTATATATACCAACTTTTAGATTAAACAATGTTATTTGAATCATGTAATTTATCTGAAAGTTAAGGAATCATGGAATTATTTGTATGCTTTAAAAATTTTAACAAATACAGCATCCGAACTAGCATGTGATACCACAGAGTACCATACTATAATTTAATGCTTACCAGTGGTTCTCAAATACTACTATGTACAAGAATCACCTAGATGACTCGTTAAAAATATAGCATGTCAGGGCCTCACCCCTAGTGATTACTTCAGTGAATCTGGGATTAATCTGATCTGAGAGTCATGCTGTGAGACACACTTGTACAGTAAGTGTATCAGTAGATCAAAGGGGAAGAAAATAGGAATGAAGAGAGTTTGGGGTAAA
The DNA here is from genome assembly GCF_028021215.1 of Eschrichtius robustus. Classification (NCBI taxonomy): domain Eukaryota; kingdom Metazoa; phylum Chordata; class Mammalia; order Artiodactyla; family Eschrichtiidae; genus Eschrichtius; species Eschrichtius robustus. Next base: position 29,659,516 of record NC_090825.1, read on the forward strand.
GCAGATAGAGAAAGGCTAAGGGAAATCTGTGCTTTGTTGAAAATGATTAAGTTGTAGTAATTACATTTTGTATGTCTAGATTGACAGCTATACCACTCAACATTTGAATCCTAGGTGTGATACTATATACTACATCTGTGAAATTCTTGATTCATGTGAAATTCAAAACTTACTTAAACGAACCTTTAGGATAAACAACAAGGTCCTACTGCATACCACAGGGAGCTATATTCAATGTTCTGAGATAAACCACAATGAAAAAGAATCTAAAAAAGAATGTGTATATATGTATAACTGAGTCATTTTGCTGTACAGCAGAAATTAACACAACATTATAAATCAGCTCTACTTCAATTTAAAAAAAGGAACTTTTAAAGGAAAACAAAAAACCTTTTTATTATCTTGCACTGAAATCAATTCATCTTATCTGCATTTTTAACTTTCAGTGTAAATAGAATTTTAAATCATATTATAACAACAAATTATAAAAGCTGACATGAAAAGTGTAAAACATAGGTTGTCTTAAGACAGGGTCCTTGGTTGTCTTCTTTCTCAGGGACTAACGGGCATGGTTGTAAAGACAGCAATCCATTTTCCTGCAAATTACACATACAAATGTAAGAATACAACAAAATATTGGTTTAATCCTTGGAAGCCTGTAACATTTTTATTTAAGCAGCTCAGTCTTTCTGAAAAGTATACTTCTGCCTTTATTTTTCAAGCTGTCTCTGCTAAGGATAGCTTATTCCACACATGGAGGTGCGGCCAGGAAGAGCAATACATGATGCACAGACCTTTAACACACTGTGTTCTGTCTCCTCCCCGGTTATGACATTAATTTTCTCCAGCAAACATTTTGGTGATGGTTTAGAAGAGAAAGCAGCAGCTGATTCAGTTAGGGGTATATTCTTAAGAGAGTCTGTTCCTGAGAGAAAATAGGGGGAAAGAACACATAAAACGCCCCATTTTCCCTACTGTGAAAGTTCTTTCTTGCCCCTGTTAACATGCATGTAGCCTTAGCTTTTTATAACAATGAGTGTTTCCAAAAAATCAAACTGCTTGAGTTGAGGCAGATCTCTTTAACGATCCCCCATATCATTAAGTCAAACAATTATTAAAGCTTATATATCATGTTTATATGCTTTAATCTTCACCAAACATTTTAAAACACTGGGCTATTGTTTTTGTATTTTATAGATATTAAACAAATGACATGGAAAAACAGGAAATACACCAGTTGAATCAGATGTTTTACAAATGAAATAATTCTTACTTGAGTTTGGAGAGTTGATAGGAAATTTTAAAGTGAATTTGAATGGTTTTTCCTTGATGTATGAATCATTTTCAAGTTGAGGCTGAGTGAGTTTTTGAGTACCCTAAGTGGGGGAAAAAGATGTATTACTTAATTTTATCCCCATATATTTGCAGTAAGCCAAGAGATACTTTTGTTCTTCTCACGGTGGCAAACAAACCCCAAAGCTCTGTTTTTGTTTTGGGCTCCTTTTGTGCTGAACAGAGAATTCCTCCCCATTATTAGAAGACCTTGGTTCTGATCTCAGGAAACAATCTAGTTACCACCAGCCTACTTCAGGTGGCATCTAGTTCCAGGGGCAATGGGGAAGCTTTTCGAGACCCAAAAGGAGGTAGCAGCTGTTCCGTGCTACCACCACACTAACCTGATGCCTAGAAGGAGGTGCAACTGTTTCAAGGTATTTCAGTATTCCCAACAATCCACTCTTTCTATCCAGTTCATTTAAAAAATTAAAAAGGTATCCAAAGAACCCACTAGCTGTCTCAGATCATCACTACAGAAGGAATCCTAACTTTTCCTCTAAGACAATTTTTGCCAACAATCACTTTTTAAGGCTGCGTACCTGGGGATTCGCACATGTGTTGTAATCAATGCCTGTGTGAAAAAAGACCAGGGAATTTCCATGCCATTTATAACCTCCTGTACAGCCCCCTGCATAGATCCCTGCAGAACAGGGAGAATTGGACAATACTTCAGAACTTAGGTTTATATCTTTTCCCTTACTAATTCAAGATTCTTTCACATTATTTAACTGGACATCAAGATAATCTGTTAAAATTGGTAGAGATGGGTGTAACTATTTCCATTTTAAGAAAACAGAAACTAAAGCACAGAAAGTTTAATGACTCACTCTAAAAGCACACGGTCAACAAACAAATCAGGAGGGCATCCTGGCCCCCAAATCACACAGCCACAGGATTACAGGATTAACTAGAGGACAAACACAGGTGATCTCTACAGCTCCTGCTATCCTAGCATGTTATCAGCTTAAGGAGACAGGAAGCTCAGGTTCCTTTGTAAGTCAAAGTTGAAGTGCCCATAGGAAATGCACACAGGTACCTACCTCCTCACACCAAATCTATAATTCCCACTGTAGTTCATTTGTATAGGTATCTCTCTCTTTCCCCTTACTGGACTATAAACGTCTCTAGAGGACAGGGTCTTCTTTAGCTTTGCATAACCACTTACCCAGGTGGTTTTCAATCCTGGCTGTATATTCAAATCACCTGACACCTGGCCTCACCCATGGAGATCCACGGAGATCCTGATCTAATTCGTTAGGGGCGATGACCAGGCATAAGAAGTCCTCTGAAGGCTCACCAGATGCTTGTAATATGCCACCAAACTTGAGACCAATGCCAATGCTTTATGTATCATAAGAACACAATCCGTGTCTGTTAAATGAGTTGAATGTTAAAGTTGATCCCATGAGGTTTGTAGAGTATTTTGTTTGTGTCTGTGACATCTTACAGAAGCTGTGACTAATCTAGAATAAATGTGCCTAAATATATTGCCTGGAAGTTGGTCCATTCTGGCTCAGATCCAAAGGTGTGGGTCAACAGCTCTAGGATTGCTGGAGCTGACCTTCGTCTTGGGAGTGGCAGAAGGGTGCCTCAAAGCTGAGAAGCTGTGGTACTTCTCTTGGAATTGGGGTTAAGCCTGAGGCAGGTGTAGAATAAGCTAGATCTTAAAAGTAACTGATTTGTGAAAGCCCTTAAAATCTTGGAATAAACAGGCCTCATGAGTTGGTGATCCTTTTGTTATTCTGAGCCCTTGCACAGGTTTTAAAATCTGTACATCCTCCATGGGATTCTTCACGTAACTGATAGCCCTGAGACAAGCTAGCTTCCTTGTCTTGTCTCAACCAAGATTCTGGTCTGAGTGAAAGTGGAAAGAGTACAAAGATGTGTTGGACCAGATAAAACCATGGGCACATTTGCTGCACAGCTTCCCCTTGGCTGTATAATTCCCCACAGTAGATCACGCTCTGTTTTAGAAACGTGCCCTATGGAGGACAGAGCAGCAACTGCCTCACGTAGGAGGACGCTCAGTATTAATTAAGGATGATGGTAATAATAATCAGGGGGTTCCACTTGGCAAGTACATTCTCCTAGGCAAGTAAAAGGCTATGATTTTCCTCTTACAGCTAGCAAAAAAAGTTATAATAATGCTTTTCAGTGTAAAAGCTTGAAGGGGAAAGTTGTGGTTAATGAGAAAAATTTGGCAAATGATTTTAAATGCATCTTGTTATAAAAAATGCTATTGAAAAACTGTATTAAAATATCACGACCAGTTGAGTACTATTGCAGACAGTTCTGGGATCTCCTTGGGTACCTCTGGTTTAGTGCAAGTCAAAGAAGTATTTAATATTTCTTATCAGTAATAATGTTATAATTATACAATTCCCTTCCTCTGTGGTTCTTGTCTGTTATTTTAACAACTAGAACTTGCTTCCCAGGAGAACCTTTCCAGTTAAAGATAGGAAATGTGCCTTTGAACTCAGGACTTAAAAAGTATGCTCCAATTTAACATTGTCTTAATTAATTTGCCTCCAGAAATTTGAAGTGACAGCTCTCTATATAATAATAGAAACATTTGCCAAAATCTTACCAAAACTCTTTCTACCATGTTTTCTCCAAAAACGAAATCAGAACTGCAGCTTTTAAAAGAATACTTATCTTCATTTGGTTGACATCTAAGGAAAAGAAATAAGCATTTGCTATTTTAAATATAGTAGCAATGAATATAGCCATTTTAAACGTTAGCACATGAAATAATCAGACGATTTAATAGATTTATGTAAAGGATAAAAACATCTGCTAACTTTTGTTTATCTGAAGTTAATGAGAAATGATGGAAAAATTGAGATAGGTACTTCCAGGGATGCTATTCAAAATATTTGACAGCTGTTACAGCACTGGCCAAGACCAGTCCAAACAGGCTGTGTGATCAACAGGGGAGCTGCCCAGCCCTTATCTTTTTGCTTTTCCAGCACTGACTTGTCTCCAGTCTCCAGTCTCCGCTCTCCTCTTCCCCAACTGGCCAATGCTTTTAGCGATCCAAGGTCTCAGGGCAAAAGCAAAGCCAATCTATCTTCTCAGTTATACTTGAGTGTGCAGTGGTTTAATTTGGTTTTTCCCTCCCAGAAACTTTGTTTTAGTGTTTTAAGTGTTTTGCATAATGAGAAACTCAAAGACATGCAGCCCTCTCTTTGTTGGCAGATGGACTCTGGGATCCCTATTGCATCCCCAGTGTGCACAGTAGCTAAGGGCTGAGGTACCTGCGTGGGCCCTAATCACGAGTCCAGAATGTCCACGGCTAGTTGTAATCTTCTCTCAGATCAAACATGCCCTCATCACTGGTGATGCTAGCAAATATTAACTTTCATTTTGCATATTTCTACTGCTTTCTTTGTTGTCTATCCAACCTATGTTAATAAATAATAATGCCAGAAATAACTTAAAAGAGGGGAAAGAAAGAATGCCAAGGAAAGGCTAATCTATTAGCCAATAATTAATGCCTAACTAAATAAAAATTTAGCTGTACCTATTTGAAACATACTTACCCAAGTCAAGAAGACAATAGAGATGATCCAACATCAATATGATAATATTTAAATATTAGAGATGTTTTAAAAAACATTTTAAATTTGTATATTTATAAAATCTCCTTTCAAACAGAAATCTTGACAAGTTATCTGTACAATGTCAGAAAATTTTTTCCCGGAAATGGTTATAATGATAAAAGAAAGCAAGAATGAAAGAACAACACCTGTTTCCCCATCACTAACTTACCCTACTGATGTAGGACCTAAAAAATTCTGGTTGGTAGACAGCTGGACTGAAATTCTGGCACTTGGTAAATTTTCAATTAGCAAATAGGAGTTCTCCTCAGAAATCTGAAAGAAAAAAAAATCCATCAAAAAGTTCATTTAAACTGCCTTACTAGATATATAAATGTGTTGAAAACTTACTTTGTTCAAGTACTACCCTAAACATTTTATATACATTATTTCATATGCTCCTCAGAACAACTCTATACACTTTGTACTTCCATTAAACACATTTTACAGGTAAGTAAACTGACCTAACAAGCTTAAATAATGGGGGCAGGCCTGGGCAACAAGGAAAGGGGACTGACATTCGAGCCTGGGTCTGCCTGACACCAGAGACTGAGCACGAACATTCACCACCTCCTTTTGTTACTTTTACCTCTTTAGCCAAGTGGAGTTAATTCTCATTTCTAGATTAGTAAATATCTCTCAGGACTATTTAATCCCTGGAAACACCCTAAGAGCTTCACCATCATGGCCACCCAGGGTGAGAGAAAACTCCATCTCTTCCTCTAGAAACTTCCGACTGGTAACTAAATCAGTTAGTTACTCCATCTGATGTGTATATACATATGCACCTTACCTGCATTAATGTATAAATGAAGGAGTGAGCAGTTTTAGAACTGGAAGGAACCCTATCAGTTATCTAATCTAGTGTCCTCAGTGTTTTGTGGACACATCCCTTCCTCCACCAGGGATTTTCAGAGATGTTGCAGGGACTTCCTATCTTTAAGGTAAATGGGGTCTGTTTCTACTTTAATTTTATATCAATCAATAAAAATAATTTTGAGTATTTTTCCCTTTGTAACAGAATTTGAGAGCTGAGAAATATGTGTCAAGAGAGTATGTGCCGTTGGTTAGCAAAGATCAAAGTACATGCTTATGACTCAGTCACTCAGATGATTTATCTCAGCCAAAATGGTAGTTTTTAACTCTATGTTGGTTGAGATAGTTGTTATTAGGCATATATTATTTGAATTATATTCAATAAGTGACCAAAATTAATGACAGGATGAATGAAAATTGCTCTAATTTTGATATACAAGTTAATAAAGATCATAAAAATAAGTGTTCTATAAAATTCACCTATAGATAATTCTTACTAGATCTATAAATTATATCATTTTGTCAGAATTCTGACATAGCATCTTATTTTTTAAATTTTTTAATTTAATTTTATTTTTTTATACAGCAGGTTCTTATTAATTATCCATTTGACATAGCATCTTATATATAGTTTGATCTTTAGATCTTCAAAAATCATCATTCAATGGAGAAAATTCAATGATGGGCATATCCAATTAGGCTTTTCACTTATTAGGAATAAGTTCTATTTATGCCCTTAATAAGTTATTCAAGATGAAATGCTTATAAACAATAGCCTGAAAATTTATCTTATGCTTTATTTTTATTTTGTTACAAATTTTATTTTAAATACATGCAATGCAGGATTTCAAAAAATCATGGCAAAAATAAATATTGATCAACTTTTGATATAATGTGCAATAAAAATTTTAATCTATAATTTATAGAACATGCCATTCCAAAATCAAAAGCAATGTAATAACATTTTAGAAATTAGTCAACAAATCATACTTTTTCTTACATACTTTAAAACAAATTAAACAACATGCATCACTCCTTAAATAGGTAAAGAATTTATGTAATATGGTGATGACTATATTTAAGTGAAAATGTTTAATAAAATACTGATTTGAAATTTAAAATATGTTATACCTAAAAGTCACATCATATATCATGCATAAATGATGAAATGATTTTTAAAGTTCATAATGGGTCTTATGAAATCATGTCTTAACAAAGAAAAAGATTTGGAAATATAAAAATGATGGCAAATGCTGACCAAGTTCAACTCCCTCACTTCACTGATAAAAAAGAGAAGGTTGGGTGCTTTGTCTAAGAATGCAGACACAGTTAGATAGCAGTAAAGGTAGGATTAGTACCAATCGGATTATTTTCACTGAATTGATTAAATGATTGGTATTTTAACACTTCCATGTGTCACGGTCCTCATGTTCAGTCTGGGAAAAAAAACAAAACCAGGTGATCAACCCTCAATAGTTTAGCTGGAAACAAATGACTGATGGAATAACTCTCAAATTCCACCCTGTTGATCCTGTGTTCCCTTCCTCTCAAGTGTCTGCTTCTGGAAGACACAGATAGAACTATAGCAACAGAATATCCCCAAGCCCATATCTGCATGGCCTGAGTAAAATTAATATCTCCCTAGAAAGGCCCACAGCAAGTGATTCAGTTGGAAGAGAGAATTTGTTTCTGTCTCCAGAGGCTTCCCAAGCCCTCCCAATTACACTGTGGAGGTAGTTCGTTACTCCTGTTTCCGTGAAGATGGGTCTGGAATGGAAGCCACGCTAGCATGTCCACCAGTTGAAGATACAAAAAAAATCCCTTTCCTTTTTTTGACGTCTGACTCCTGGCCCCTGCCACCGCATTGCTCCCCTATTCTCACATGGGATCAATGCACCAGAACAAGACCCCAAGGGTCCCCACTGCACAGGACTCAGCTTTACAGCTTAGGAGATACCACAAGACTTGTTCCCAGGAGCAACCCTCCAGTTTAAGAGGACAAGTTTAATAAGGTTACTGAGGGCTTTTGGCTATCTTGTCCAGCTGTTTTTCCAGCCCGGTAGCTGCTTCAGCAACAGAACAAAGGCAGCCCCTAATTCTGGATATGGGGGCCCCCAACAATCTACCAAAAGAAGGATGGGGAACTGAGGTCAGTCCTACCATAGGAGGTTTTCTTACCTTATTTTTGTTTTTTTCTCTACTCTTGCAGGATTCCAACACATCGTGTCCAAATGATTTTCTTACTTTTATACACTTTTGAGCTTGAGGTGGCTGCAAGATAGCAGGTCTTAGAACATGTTCAGAATGTTTCACAGGACCTTAAAAGAACAGAATTAAAGGGTCAATATATCTTTAGTGAAATACTTTTCCTCTCTATTTTTTTACTAATTTAATGCTAATTTTCTAAAGTCATGATTAAATGAGGGGTTAATGTTAACTAATCAAAGTCAAAATAGCCAGTGAGCTGCCTAGTACTTTCTTCCTGCCTACCTTTTACACAGTAACTATTCATTTTGATCATGGGACTTAGCTTACCAAATGCTTTCCTTCATGTTTTGTCACTCAACCACCATACCACCATACACACACACAGAGATTAAGATATGGATGGTAAAACAAAATTTCTGAGGTTCTTGTAATAAAGAGAAGCTACATACCTTGTTCTGCACTGTTCATATCAACATTCCTTTGCACAAAAGTTGATGTCATAAAAACATTGTTTTCCTTCACTGTAAAAAACATGTTTACAAAAATTTTTAAACCTATTGTCAGTTTCTACTGTTTTAACGGTCTTGCACTGAACTCACCAGTAGATGTCGCTGTTGGCACTAACAGAGTAGTAGGCAGCGCTCATGAGAGCACTGATTCTGCTAAAAACGTGTGATGGCAAGATGAGTTTCGCTACAATCTTTTTACTCTCAGAAAAATAAGTGAAAATTAGGTCACAAGTGAAATAGACAGTTTTCTTTAGAATCATGAAATTGAGTACTGAGAGAAATGGTACAGATTATAAAATCTGAATTGGTAGTGAACCATCTGTGTGCATTAATATATATTTCTCATAGAATGTTATAAAACTGTTAGCAAATTCTGCCCCTTCCCCACTCTTTAATGATACCCGGAGACAGAAGTAAAGATGACCATTATTCTAGGCCATTTTTCTATGAAGTGAATTGATGGGATAAGACTGTGGTCTTGGCTGCAAGAATAGAATTATAGGCATACCAAAGAGATATTGCTGATTGGGATCCAGACCACTGCAATAAAATGAGTATCACAATAAAGTGAGTCACACAAATTCTTTGGTTTCCCAGTGCATATAAAAGTTACGTTTACACTATACTGTAGTCTGTTAAATGTGCAATAGCAATATATGTATCTTAATTTAAAAATACTTTATTGCTAAAAAAATGCTAACCATCATGTGAGCCTTCAGAGAGTCATAATCTTTTGGCTGGTGGAGGGTCTTGCCTCAGTGTCGATGGCTGCTGACTGATCAGGCTGGTGGTTGCTGAAGGCTGGGGTGACCGTGGCAATGTCTTAACATAAGACAACAATGAAGTTTGCACCATCAGTTGACTTTTCCTTTCACGAATGCTTTCTCTGTAGCATGCAATGCTGTTTGATAACATTTTACTCACAGAACTTCTTTCAACATTGGAGTCAGTCCCCTCAAACCCCCAACTAAGTTTATTCTAAATCCTTTGTTGTCATTTCAACAATCTTTGTAGCATCTTCACCCGGACTAGATGAGCAGGGAACCACTTTCTTTGCTCCTCCGTGAGAAGCAACTCCTCATCTGTTCAAGTTTTATCATCAGATTGCAGCAATTCAGCCACATCTTCAGGCTCCACGTCTAATTCTAGTTCTCTTGCTATTTCCACCACATCTGAACTTATTTCCTCCACTGAAGTCTGGAACCCCTCAAAGTCATCCATGAGGGTTGGAATCAACTTCTTCCAAACTCCTGTGAATGTTGGTATTTTGACCTCTTCCCATGAATTACAAATGTTCTTAATGGCAGCTAGAATGGTGAATCCTTTCCAGAAGGTTTTCAAATGCCTTTGTCCAGATCCATCAGAGGAATCACTATCTATGGCAGCTATAGCCTTACAAAATGTACTTCTTAAATAATAAGACTTAAATGTCAAAATGACTCCTTGATCCATGGGGTGAAAAGTGGATGTTGTGTTAGCAGGCATGAATGACATTAATCTTGTTTTACATCTCCGTCAGAGCTCTTGAGTGACCAGATATATTGTCACTGAACAGTAATATTTTGAAAGGAATCTTTTTCTGAGCAGTAGGTCACAACAGTGGGCTTAAAATATTCAGCAAACCATGTTGTAAACAGGTGTGCCATCATCCAGGCTTTGTTGTTCCATTTATAGAACACAGGCAGAGTAGATTTATCATAATTCTTAAGGGCCCTAAATTTTCAGAATGCTAAATAAGCACTGGCTTCTATTTAAAGTCTCCAGCTGCATTAGCCCCTAACAAGAGAGTCAGCCTGTCCTTTGAAACTTTGAGGCCAGGCATTGACTTCTCCTCTCTAGCTATGAAAAGTCCTAGATGGCATCTTCTTCCACTATAAGGCTGTTTCGTCTACACTGAAAATCTGTTGTTTAGTGTAGCCACCTTCATTAATGATATGAGCTAGATCTTCTGGATAACTTGCTGCAGCTTCTACATCAGCACTTGCTGCTTCACCTTGCACATTTATGTTATGGAGATGGCTTCTTTCCTTCAACCTCATGAACCAACATCTGCTAGCTTCAGACTTTTCTTTTGCAGCTTCCTCAACTCTCTCAGCCTTTACAGAACTGAAAAGAGTCAGGGCCTTGTTCTTGATTAAGCTTTGGCTTGAAGGAATATTGTGGCTGGTTTGATCGTCTCTCCAGACCACTAGAACTTTCTCCATATCAGTAATAAGTCTGTTTCACTTTCTTATCATTCATATGTTCACTGGAGTAGCACTTTCAATTTCCTTCAGGAACTTTTCCTTCACAGTCACATATTTGCTAACCATTTGGTGCAAGAGGCCTAGTTTTTGGCCTATCTTGGCTTTAGACATGCCTTTCTCACTAAACTTAATCACTTCTAACTTTTGATTTAAAGTGAGAGACATGTGACTCTTCCTTTCACTCAAACACTTAGAGGCCACTATAAGGTTATTAACTGGCCTAATTTCAATATTGCTGTATCTCAGGGAATAGGGAGGCCTGAGAATAGGGAGAGGGATGGGGGAGCAGGCTGGTTGGTGGAGCAGTCAACATACACATTTATTAAGTTGGCCATCATAACTTATATGGTCATGGTTTAAGTGCCCCCCCAAAATTACTATTACAATAGTAACACCTAAGATCACTGATCACAGATCACCATAACAGGTATAATAATAATGAAAATGTTTGAAATATTGTGAGAATTACCAAAATATGACACAGAGACACAAGGCAAGCAAATGCTGTTGGAAAAGTGGCACCCATAGACTTCCTTGAGGTATGGTTGCCACAAACTTTCAATTTGTAAAAAATGCAATACCTGTGAAGCTCAATAAAACGAGGTATGTCTGTACTACACATCTCAAAGAGATCACCTCTTGGTTGCAAATTGCAGAAATAGCAACCTTTGAGCGTTGGATTAAAGGAGATGAGAAAAGAATAAGGATTGCTTCTTCGAGGTATTATAAATGTTGGGGTAGAATAGCTTCTCTAATTCAAAGTTCAATTACATGGTTTTTATGATCTTTATTATTGAAAGGTAACACTGAATGGGCCATTTGAAATTATACTATTTGTCTCCATTCCAACAGCGCCAAGATTCTGCATAACATAAAATGGGATGTGCTTGGTAATATCAGTGGGTTTTTTATTCATTCTTTTTGTATGTGTGTCTGATTTTTAGAAAATGAATTGAAGCAGTTATCCAGATAATTTAAAGCCATCCCTTTACTTTACGCACAAATGCAATAAAACAAATCCTCTGGGATAAGACCCCTATTCCTCTTAATGTCTGTAACTTGTCAGGCAGATATAGATGGGGCTTATTGAACTAGAACCTATCTTTTCTGTATGTGAAAGGTGTCTGACCATATTGTTGCTCAGTCATGCTTGGAATTGTTAATAAGAATATAAATTCATTAGTTTGAAAACTCTGTGGTTCCTGGGTAGAATCCACTAAAAGGAAGTGAATAGCTTGTATTTTCTGTTTCTTGTGGTAAGCTTAACTCGGAAAAGGCAGTTGGTTGTTCAGTAGATACAAAAATATACAAGAATACAAATCATAATCTTGATGTAGAGCATGTTTCAACCATTTCAAATAGTTTATTATGATAAAATAGTTTTACTTAGCAAAGTATTACAAATTTCAAATAAAAAGATGTAATGCTTTAATTAGTGAAAAATTCAAAAGGAATCATATTCTAAACTTTAGAATATAAATTTAAAGCATAAACTTTGAGAATCTACACATAGTTATATATTTTGAGTACTACATATATTATAAACTGTACAGATGGACAATAATAAGGAAAATAAAGCAAGTTACTACATTTTATAGGGCTACCTTACATAAAATAATGCTATCATAAACATGAAATCCTAAAAAACGTAATCAAGCTTAAACTTTCTACCAGAAATAAACAGATAGACTGTCTAGACTTGTGGGGCTGGAATTCAGAAGGTATTCTTCCATGCATACTTTGCTAAGGCCCCTATTTTATTTGCCACTAAAATGTCAGAGTTTTATAGTAGCCGAAAAAGAAAGCTCATCATGAATAAGAATGAATTTTGAAAAGTCAGAGTGTCAGGCTTGAGGTTCTAAGAAGTTCTTTATTACCTGGCCCAGAAGGGGGGAAGGTCGGGAGATCCGTGAAGGATGATGATCTTAGTCGCTTCTGGGACAAGGTTGATGCTAAAAGCAGATTGCAAACTGGAGTCAATAAGGAAGTGGGTTTTGTTTTTCTTTTGATTTGGATTTTTGCTGTTTTGGAAAATTTTCTTTATCACCAGATTAGAAAAATCTTTGTATTTTTATCAATTAAAAATAAAGAGTGCCTCTGGTGAGAATTATATCAATTCAGTAAATATTTACATGTTCATTGTGTGTAAGACACTCTATCAGGCATGAAGATGACCTCAAGGAACTCTCAGTGGAGGAGACAGACATATACATAAATAGCTGTATGATGCAGCAGAGGGCAGTGTGATCTATCATAAAAGGAGTCACCAGAGTGCTTTGAGTGTAGGAGAGAGGCAAACTAAGTTAATGGTTTATTCAAAACACAACATGTGATAAAGTTCTTAGAATAAAGTGTTTTTTTAAAAGCAGACATCTGTTTATTTAAGTAGATGTTTACTTAGGAGGAAATAGCAGTTTCCCCTAATTGTAAAGCTAATACATGCTTAATGCAGAAACTTTGTGAACACAGCAAAATACAAAGTTCGGAGTGGGGGCGTGGAGCGGGGGGGGGGGGGGTGGGGGTGGGGGTGGGGGGGGTGGGGCGGTGGGGTGGACAGGGGAACCAAATCACTTGTAATCCCATTACCTAAGATAACCATTGCCAACACTGTGGTTTATATCCTTTCAGTCTTTTTTCCAATGTTGATTAATTGAATTTTTAAATAATAACTCACTGTGCAATTCATTTATAGACTGCTATTTTCATACAACAATATATTATAAACACTATCAATGGGTAGATTTTTAAACATTACCTGTTTGAAAAGTCCCTTAGTAGTATCACACTCAGAGTAAACATAACAGTGAACACTCAACAGTCAAGGCTATACCTACCTCCTTGGGACTGAGAATCTGTAGTATGCAAAGTAAAAGATGAAGACCGGACACGCTTTCTTGAAGAATCATTACATTCTGTAAGAAATTCAATGTGAAGGGTAAAACTGATTGCAATAACAAATTAGCCTCAATCCATGATATGAGAGGAGAAACAGAATTTCCTTTTCTCTAGATATATCATCATTTGACAATGTGTTAATTCCTGAAGCACAGTGTTAGATATTGGGGTTAATAACTTGGTGATTATAAACCGATAGGCATATCATCCTACTATGAAACAATTAGAAACAAGTGGCTTTGGCAAGAAGTTGCGTACAAATTCTGAGATTGCATAGAGAATGCTTTTGGAAGGTTGAAGTACAGGCAGTGGAGAATCATGGGATTTTAGCGTTGTTAACATCAGTGTTCTCAAAGACCTACATGTCATCTTTCAAAACAGGAGCCAGTCTACTTGCATGTTTAAAAACAAGAAAAACCATTCGATTTTACATTGTCTGTGCCACATGCCAAAATGCTTGTGCCTCCTTATTTCTTTGCATAAAGATTGCTTTTGAAATACAGGATACAAATCATTACCATGTTCTGCTGCTTCATACAGGGTGTCTTCTGCAGGTCTCTGGAAGGAAACAAAGCTACTGGTGAGAGCTGAGTGTCTGCTGTTTTCAAATCAGACTTTCACCCTGTCACTTCATAAGAGAATTCTCCGAAGCCAGGTCTATTCAGCTAGGCTAGGAAAAGCTGCTCACCTTCACTCACTAGGAGTTGAGTTTTTCTTTAGTTAGTTTTGTGGGTAGTAGGGTAAATTACCTCCATAAGTAAGAATGAATAACAAGAAAATACTAGTTAAGCTAAAGTGAGAATGCTACTAATGCTATCGTTTGTCTTTCAAAGCAAGTGATTTTAGTATGATGCTCAAAAAGCAAATAGAGTCCTTAAGATTTCTTTTGAATCATATATTGCAGTTTAGAACTTATTTTATATCCAGTTTTAAGCTAGGTCAGTGGTGGGAAACGCATGATGAACCTTAGCCCTCCTAATCTCTTTCAGCCCCTCCCCTTTCCCAGTCACTCCAAAAAGAAAAAACCAGATAATTTGGTAAAAATGGCATGTTATCCATAGTTTCAAGATAAGGCCTCTGGCTTCCCATTTCAGCCAAATTGCTGTCATTAAATCCCTACGATGTAAATATTCTGGAGTTACTACTCCTCTAAGTGAAGAACAGAGGATAAATTTATGCAGCAGTGATATCATTTAGTATAGCTAGCTTCTCGAAATACAATCTTGTCAAAGTAAAAATCAAAGAGGGACTTCACCGGTGGTGCAGTGCTTAAGAATCCGCCTGCCAATGCAGGGGACACGGGTTCAATCCCTGCTCCGGGAGGATCCCACATGCTGCAGAGCAACTAAGCCTGTGTGCCATAACTACTGAGCCTGCGCTCTAGAGCCTGTGAGCCACAACTACTGAGCCAACGCGCCGCAACTACTGAAGCCCACGTGCCTAGAGCCGGTGCTCCTCAACAAGAGAAGCCACTGCAATGAGAAGCCCGCGCACCGCAACGAAGAGTAGGCCCCGCTCACCGCAACTAGAGAAAGCCGGCACACAGCAAAGACCCAACGCAGCCAAAATAAATAAATACCTTAAAAAAAAAAATCAGACAAAGAAAAGTAACTTGATCTTACCTTAAAAGTTTGTTTTCTCTTTTCAAAAACAAATATTGGTTGAGCAATGACAGATTTTTCTGTAAAAGTAAAAGAACATGCAAGAAATCAAACAACACTCTGACATTTCTAACACCAACTACAAATATTTGAAGATTTTTTGGTTTTGTATTTTTCCCTGCCTTTGGGTAAAATCCAAACTGTTTTACATGAATGCTGTAAATCGCATATTTACAAATGATTTTAACAATTAATTAGAGAAATAAATATTTGGGGAAAGTGATAGTAATATGTTTCCATAAATAGAGAGATCATCCCATTAAAAGAACAACCTTTAAGTGTTTAAGGAAAACAAAGTACAATTACCTGCATTTGGAAACTCATCGTGACATAGTGATTAACAGCCTTACTTTTAGAATAAAACATTTCAAAGGATGAAAAATCTCATCTGAGAATAATACTTCTACTTGGTTTGGATCTCAAAATATAAATGGTACAGATGTACTTAAATGATCCAGGAATCATTCATATTTCCTTGACTGGTCATATACTAAGTCATGTTTTCAATATTTAGACTAAGAATCAGTCTCAAACAGTATTGCAAAGTAGGTAGTTTGTCTTCAGCCCTGCCAACCTTATTAATCTTTTATATTTTCCTATCTTAGGTAAGGATAGAAAGGAACTCATTCACTCTAGGGTATAAGTGAGTGATAACAGCATTAAATGTCAGCACTCTAGAATTCTTAGGGAAGATTATATGGTTGTTAAAAGCTTAGAGGGGCTCTGGAGTTAGGGAGGCATGTGCTCAAATATAAATTCCACCGCGAATTGGCAATATACTTTTGGAAACAATATGTCTGTACCTTAAGTTTCTTCATCCGAAAAAAAAAATGAAGACTATAACAGTACTTACTTTACAGAATTTATGTGAAAATTATATGGGTTTTTAGATATAATTACTTAGATTTTAACAAGACCAAAAAAAAGCCTGAAAGGATATTAAATATGTGGCGTGACACCAATCCCTATTCCAAAACTCATAGCTGACATTGCTAATCTATGACAGCACTTTCTTGATGAGCCCCAATATTACCTCAGAACTTTTATCATTATAGTCTTCTAGCAGCCATTACCGATGTAACATGCCGGCATAGAAGCTGAGGTAATTTGCCATCACTGGCTGAATAAATAAAAGTCTAGCTGAAGAATTTCAAGGAACTACCAGATAATTACATCTTTTATATGCCAGGAAGGGGTTTTCCAGTTACCCACAATCTTATCCCATAATAGCGTGTCAAAACTCTGCCAGACCACCCTTTGCCAAGCTCCGGGGACCCTGTGAACTTGGGTACCTTCTTTCAGTCCAGCAAGATAAGCTTCATTTTTTTATGCAAGTGCTTACTGTGCTGTCTGCCCTTGGAGCCAAGTGAACCACAGCAGAAAATGCTCAACAACATATTGGCATTGCCTTCCATATTAAACTGTAGCTCAATTCTTTGTTCTTTCTTAGAACAAGCTCCTTTTTCAGCAATTACATTAGATTTAAGAAATGAGATCTCTAATGACTTTGAAAGGACATAGTCTTTGTGAATGTGCAGTGGAATACTTATGAAGTGGAATAATAAATGGGCCTCTTCTAAATTGGACTTAGGATAGTTGTCCTTAAAATAGTATGACTTGACCTAGCCGTAGACAAATAGCATGTTGACTTTTCCTCTATCAAAACATGGAGCTAAAAACGGGCAAAGGTGATCTTCAATGGCAGCATTAAGTAGGAAATCATAAAGGGTTACTTGTAGCTGGGAGGGCATGTGGTAAAGTAGGAAGGCCATTTTTTTTCATCAGTTCAACAGATATTTATTGAGTATCTTTTTGTGCCAGCCGCTGTGCTAGGATCTAGGTAAACGTTGTCTGATTGAAGGTATACTAGCCTCGGTGCAGCCACCTCCTCTCCCTGACACCGCCCAGCTCATTAGCTGGAAAACAGGTAACCTCCTTACCTCCTCTTCCATCTAGATTCTCTCTCCCTTTCTCAAACCAGTCCTTTGGCTCCAAAGACAAAGTCAAAAGTAAACATTTATCAAGCCATTGGGTTCATAGCAGTTTTCTAACCTGACCCAGTAGGAAAACTTGAAAATAAGATCATGGTCCTTGGGGCTTCCCTGGTGGCGCAGTGGTTGAGAATCTGCCTGCCAATGCAGAGGACACAGGTTCGAGCCCTGGTCTGGGAAGATCCCACATGCCGCGGAGCAACTGGGCTCGTGAGCCACAACTACTGAGCCTGCACGTTTGGAGCTTGTGCTCCGCAACAAGAGAGGCCGCGACAGTGAGAGGCCCTTGCACCGCGATGAAGAGTGGCCCCTGCTCACGGCAACTAGAGAAAGCCCTCGCACAGAAACGGAGACCCAACACAGCCAAAAATAAATAAATTAATTAATTAAAAAAAAAAAAGATCACGGTCCTTAAAATGATACATTTTAAAATTTATCCTTTCTTCTTTCTAATATATTTGTTGATCAATCCACTTATTCAACAAATATGTATTGAGGGGTGACTGTATACAAGTCACTTTGCAAGGTAAGAGAGAGAGGACAGTGGTATAAGATGAGGCTGAAGATGAAGTTGGATTATCTAAGATAATCTTCCCATCTCAAAATCCTTAACTTAATCACATCTACTGGGTTTCTTTTGCCACATAAGGTACATATTTACAGGTTCTGAGCATTAGGATACAGACATCTTTAGGGAGCTGTTATACTGCCTACCACGCATACAAAATATTGAGGTTCTGTCTGAGCACTCTCTACGCAGTTCACAGAATGCTGGCAGCAAGGTTTATTTCCTCCAGGCAGGAAATTATAAGATTTTTCTCTGGAGAGTCTGACCAACCCGAAAGAAAAGAACAAAAGATATTGACAAACAAATTTTTCAGTGAATGGTCAAACCAGATGATGAGTCCCCAGTGCAAGTGCACATAGCTGCCAATGAGCTTTTTAGTGAGTGCCCCTTTCTTAAATATAAGCAGGCAGTCAAGGGTCACCAGACATACAATTCAGTGATTGAATGAGTAAACAGAAGGAAAGTAAACTGGAGGGAAAAGACTATGCAGAGAGTTTAATATATATTTTATAAAATTATATACAAATAATTTATTTTCATACATATATATTTTATAATTATATGTCTAATATGTATATAATTAATATCCTCACAAATATGAACCATCCATAAAGCAAGAGCAGAATACTATTTTTTAAAAAGAGCAACACAGAACAAGAATAAGCTTTTAGAAATTTAGACTTTAAAATATGGTAGTAGAATCAATGTTGACTTTAAAAAATCAATAGAAGATTTAGAGAATAAAATTGAGTAAATAGTCCACATAGCAGAGCAAAAGAACAGAAATGAAAAATGTGAGAAGAGATAAGAAAACTCAGATTATCAGTCCAAGAGTCACTTCAATGCCTGACTAATAGAAGGTATAGAGAAAGCGAATACAGGAAAAAGAGGACTTGAAATTATCAACAAATAGATCATTAAAATTCCCCAAATCAAAAGACATATGTTTCCAGTTTGAAAGAACCAATCCAATACTCAGAACAATACATGAAAATAGAACCGTACCAATGTACATCATGAAATCTTAGAACACCACTAAGAAAAGGTCCTATTGGCATGGAGAAGGGGGTAAAAAAAAAGTCACATATGAAGGGTCAGGTATCAGAATGGCTTTAGGTTTCACAACAACAATCTTGTAAGTTAGAAATCAAAGGATCAATGCTATTAACACTCTGAAAGGAAATGATTTCCAGTCTAGAATTATGTGCTAATATAAAGTACCGATTAAGTGTAAAGACATGATAAAAACATTTCCAACTGTAAGCTCTCAAAGTATGTATCCCACATGCACCCGTTCTCAGGATGCTTCTAAAGGAAGTGCTCTACCAAAAGAGCTAGTAAACTAAGTAGCCAAGAAATAGGGGCACCGACTCAAAAGAGGTGAAGGCAGCTTCCAGGATGATGGTGAGAGGATAGCCCAGAACGATAGCAGTACACCGATTGCGGAGAATAACCAGTCCACAATGGGGGAGGTCCCTGAGGAGACTCCAGGAAAGAAGTCTCCAAAAGGATGGAACTGAAAACAGTTGAATATCTCAAGTAACTGAATATTTTGAAAGCATATTTAGATAATTGGAAGAGACTTTGGGGGTTGACTGGTAACTAGTACATAGAGAACTAAGAAAACATAACAAAACAAAAATATGACACAATTATTAAATCCAGAGAAAACAAAAAGTTGGGCAGGAAAACAAAAGTAATCAAAATATATTACATAATCATGACGATGTGAATACTGAATATTGATCTAATCAGACTTCTGATGCAATGATTTTGGGAAGATGGGGGAATGGAAAGCATTCATGTGTATGGTGGTAGTGGGTTGAAGGGGTCAGAAAAATCTGTGAAAGGGACCTAAATTCTTCCATAGTTGCAAACCAGTAGCACCTAAACATAAATATAAAGAAGTAGCCCTAAATGCCTGGTATTTGGTTATATGGAGGTTAATACAAAAGAAACAGCTGTGGGTTGGATGCTGTTACCTCTGGGGACCAAGAAAAAAGAAAGCAGAGGAAGGGGCCAGGAGGAGATTGCTACTTTTTTCCAGAAAAGTCTTGTAGGACCATTTGATCCCTTAAACCACATGAATATATGTAACTTTGAAAAAATAAAAACCAAATTTGAAAATAATTTCTTTTCTACCATAGTGTCAGACACTCATGATCAAAGGACAATTCTCACGCTCCTGGCCAACGACAGACTTCTTATTGAATTATACTGCTTAACAAGTACCCAGTATCTTATTTCCTTGGCCTACCTGTTCTTTGCATAGAGATATATGGAAATAGATGTGTGAGCAAGATGGATTCACTGAATTCAGAGTGCAATAACATGCTTCTGAATAACTAAAGATCTGCTCTTTATAATGCCGTCTAATCTACTGAAAGGCATTTTATGTTCTTGTCCTTCACCTTCATTCAAAATACTCCTTCACATCTCCAGACAAGAATTCAGCTAGAACATTATGCATAATGTAAAAGCTTTGTTCTTCAGGATTCTAAGGTAGTATAGTGGTCAGTGTTAACAGTAAATATACACTTCTTTTCTCCCTAGTCTAATATGTACCATAATTTTCCCCCCAAATTTTGGGTGAGTTGTAAGGTCTTGTTCCTACCTTTTTGTTTTCAATATATTTTATTGGCACTCAGTCTCTGACATACCTGTTTGTAGGAAAGTAACTGGAGGATTTTCAGTCATCTCAGAGGAGGAGGTTTAAGAGTATCTACTGAGCCAAAAGCAGATCCGGAAGAGGAGGAAGAGACTGAGAATGGAGTCCCAGTGGGCATGGGGGCAGGAAGCTCTATGGGTCGCAAGTTTCTGCTACATGGCTTCTCCCACCGAGAGTCTGGCAGACTGCTTCATCCTGCTCGGTAGTTTAAGGTGATTAAGGTGAAAACTGAGTTCTCCACCCTGGATAGAACCAGGCTACTGCAACCAGGGCCACAAAGGTTGTGGAAACACTCTTGGCAGGAAAGATGGTGGCAACAACCCCCTGCAGGGGAGCGGACACTGCCAAATGGGTCGCCTCTAATTGCTACCAGGACTGGAATTATCCACTTGGACTGCAGCCCTGGCATGCCCTGCATTTTCCTCTCCCTTTCTTCCTGGATTTTTCCATGTGTCTCTGCCATGTCCTCTTTTCTCATTTCTTCTCACGCTCCAAAACTGTCCTCCTCACCTCTTTCACTCGTGTCTGGCTCTCTGACTGGTCAAAGCATGGATTTTGGAGCTCTGAAGTCAGATAATCCTAGAGCTGTGCTTTTAAAAAAATTACTGCAAGGCTTAGCTTTCTCGTGTCTCTCGATATATATTTTAAAAGGGTTGTTATGAGGATTGAAGGAATGTGTGCATGTAAGAGCACCTGGTACAGCTTCTTCAAACCTTTTTGGAACAAGGTAGAATATCTATCTCTCTATCGATCCATCCTCCATATATACACAGATAGATACATCCATATATATACATTTACACATACATGCCTAAACACATGGCAGTATGTCAGAGCACAGGTTGCACAGAAGACACTCAATAAAAGTTAGCTTCCCTTCCCTCCTCCCCTCCAGTCCTATGTCATTGCCATCACCTAGCTACCCTGTTAGCTCTGGGGAAAATTCTTAATTGTTCTCAAAGGTCTTTCTTTTTCCTTTCACTCATTACCTTATTCTTACCCCTGGTTTTCTTCTCACTTTTCCTTGTTTTACTCCTATCTTTCTTTTCCTTTTTTAATATCAGGAAGTTTCTGAATTCAGGCCCATGGCCCATTGATAGTTTTAGAGATCATTGCCCCTCAAAGCGTGGTCCAGACAGACTAGCAGCATTGACCAGGGACTTGTTAGAAATGCAGACTCTCAGGCCTCACCCCAGACCTACTGCATCAGAATCTGCATTTTACAAGATCCCCAGGTGGTCTGTATACGTATTTGAGGACCGGTCCTCTAAAGCACCTCCAGGTGTCTGCCCACTGAGACCAAATCTAGGAAGATGGCAGTGGAGACCCTTGGAGTTAATGACTAAACCTCCAGACGTTCT
Organism: Eschrichtius robustus; assembly: GCF_028021215.1. NCBI lineage: Eukaryota > Metazoa > Chordata > Mammalia > Artiodactyla > Eschrichtiidae > Eschrichtius > Eschrichtius robustus. The sequence continues at coordinate 29,681,373 of NC_090825.1, forward strand.
GAGTAACCTGACAGTTAACGAGAAAATAATTACAACCCAAACCACACACTATGATTATTGTGATTCAGTGTAAGGTGAAGTCAAGGGCTACTCTGAAGACCTAAAAAGAAACGCCTGTAGTTAGGATATTGAAATGTCGATACTGATATTGAAATCAGTTATTCAGATATTCTGCTTAAAACAGTGATTTCCTCTCTGATACAAGGAGTCTTCTGTTTTAATAATATGTCTGAAATCTGAGTAATGGAAATTTTTTTAGAAAATATCTTTGCTTGGGATTATTAAATGTCAGTTAAAATGTTTATTTCTGCAAAGCAAAAATTTAGCCTGAAAGCATAAACTACATCAAGAGCATTTGTCATAGTTCAAAGATTTTTCAACAGGAATTTAAAACATCTAAAGTCTCAACTATAAAAAATGACATCTTCTGTAGAAAAAAAGATAAATCATGGCAGGAGACCCAGGAAGAGGAGATGTAGAGGGTCTGAATCACAATCTTGATTTTTAAAAAAAAGTCCTCAAATCTATGTTAAAATATTTTAAGATAGTTTTAAGAAATGACAAATTGTTGCCCCAGAAGAAAAGTGAATCTGTGCCAATTCATGAAGGAACTATAGGCATAAGACATTCTGTATTCACTTCTAGCCATCTATGGAGGAACTCTGTAAAAATGCAAAAGGAATGAACTAAACAACAAATTACCCACCAAAATATTAAAAAATATGTCTTTACAGAAGGAGGTGGTAGGGCCACAGAGTCGTTATTAACTATGAGGGGACACTCTTGATTCTACTTTATCAGATGCTTTGTACTGACTGACTTGAAGGTAAAATAACCAGGACCCCAGAGAGAAACAGGCAGTTTACATAGGAAATTGCCAGGCTGAACTCACAAAGCACCAACTCAACTTGAGACACAAGATAAATGGACCCTGCTGGAACAATTCCAGCCTTGTCGTCCCTGCTGAAGTTATAACCAATTGTGTACTATGAATACAAGCGTGTTGTAATACATACATTATAGGAAGTAAAAGGAGAAAACACTTTTCAACCCAATTCTGAATTTTTTGAACTGCTGTAAATTTTTGTTGGAAATGGAATTATAAACTGCCTGCTCTAAGAAATCTAGAATTTCTTAGTTTTGATTCAATGTGAGCACACACTTGAGGAAAAAAAAGAAGCAATATTAGAATAAAACGAAGGAAGCTATCCCTTTTCTCATAAATACCATGCTGATAAAGAAATAACTCATTTTCAGAATGGGACATTCTGAATAGGACATTGGAGAAGAAGATGAGAAAAGTATCATCTCGCAACCCACTGAATACAGCCATTACCACTGAGAACTTTGTCTAATCCATCCGATTTTCTGAACTCATCTGCTTCTTATGCTGCTAGTCTTCAAGAGATCCATTCATTGTAAGTTCCAAAGACTTTAGACTCTTTTCTCAACTTGTTTGTATATTGGTCTCTATCTAGACACAGATCAATTTCGAAAAACCAAGACATAAAAATAAAGTATCTGATGTGAGCCAGAACTAGAGTTTGTGTCACACACAGACCTTGCTACCCTTCTGGAGGTCGGACTAAGCCCCTGAAAATTCTGTGTTTAATGCATTCTCACCCCAACCTCAACACCAAACCATGCTGCTTAGTTTATAATCCAGTCATATGTGGTAGTGGGCTATGACCAGTGACTTGATTTCGTTTGCATTTTAGAATCTGGAGATTTGTGGCAATTCAATTGAAGAAAAATTCTTCTCATTTCTTAAAGCCATGTACTTCACTAATGTCATTACAAATAGGGAACTTCACAGATTTTAAAAAACAGAAAACTTTCATTAAGTCATTTGATACAGAACATCTGGCAAAATCACTCTGCAGATCAAAATACAGTGATGAAGGAAGAAACTGGCTTTATATTTTTGAGAGTGTTCTGTAATGTATCCCAAAAGACATGGTCGTCATGTGCAGTGTGCTTTATATTTGGGGATGATCAGTGAGTTGAACGGTTTCATGAAGACCTTCTTGTTTTCCAAGAGACCTTTTTCAACAGCCAACACAGCATACTCCATTAAATTTTACTATTGTTTCAGTGTCAAAACATGACTCTTTGAATTATTTCTTTTTCTTTCTTCTTAAAACAGTACCATATGACATGCTTATGCATGTCATGACTAGTCTTTAACCTTTTGCCTTTTGAAATGTTTAAGTTTATATGACCTAAAAGTTAGACCTTGCTGATCTCCCATGATGCTTCTTTTATGCACATGTGTAATGTGAAAATGTATATTTGTATCATACTTCACCTATTATAAAACATGTTTAAATATATTAATCTTTGGTGACTAAGTAAATGACTACCAGGAGCCAGAATGCATGGTTTTATAAACCTAAACTTTGGCAAAAACTAGACTGGATTCAAATTCCATCTCTTCAATTCACTAACTTTGTGAGCTAGGGCAGATCACTTGATCTCTCTGAGGCCACGTTTACTCATCTGTAAAATGGGAATAGTAAGACATACTTCACAAAGTTGTAAGGATTTAGCGAGGTAATGTAGATAAAATGCTAAGCACAGTACCTGGCATATGAGAAATGCTCGGTAAACCGCAGCTCTTACTACATGATACGATCCTCAAGAGGTAAGTTATTAAACCCTTGGATCATGAGACAACTAAGCCTCCAGAATTACAAGATGTGTGCAAGGTCATGCAGCTAGTACTTAGAGATCTGGGACTAAAACACATGAGAGCTAACTCCGAATCTCATGTTTTTTCCTCTAAGAAAGGCTCCCTCTTGGCTTAGTTAAATGCCTATTTTACAGCTTCTTTTCTTATGAAGCTGTGATGTACCTGGGTTGTGATAGCCCTTCTGCTTTTGTGGTCTGTACGAGCCTAGTTGAGATGTCATCCCAGACTGTGTGAGTATTCCTGCACTTTTGTTTTGCCATCTATAAACATGCAAGATGCTTCACTTATTCTTACCATTTTCTGTTTGTATTTTGACTTTAAAAAGGTTTGTTTGAGAATGTTGGCAGGCAAATGGCATGGTGAGCCTAGCAGTTTAAAACCTCTATGTCAATATTTATTTTCAGCCACTGGCAAAAATGACTCAGAAGAATGTATTACTTTTGACAGAGCATACCCATTTCTCCAAAATTTGAAGGTGTTATTTTATCTATAAGTATTATAGATATATATAGTTTATGGAATATAAACTATTGTATGCCTTTGTGATAAGGTTACCTGTAATCTTTAATCACTTGAATATGTTTGTCAGCAGCAAATGTGGGCCCTCTGGATTGATAATGCCAGAAAGAGCTGTTTGCTCTTTCTCTATACCATTCCTTCGTTTATGCCCATGGGGTAGTAAAGATGCAGAACGTGTCTTGTGATGTGCCTGGTCCACTCGGTACCATTTGGAAATACATATTTCATTTGACAGCATTTATAAATCACACATTTTCCCCTCAGAATAACTTGCAGTGTGAAAATGCTTCCATATGTTAGAAGTGGGTCTCTCCATTTTGCTGAGGGAGGAGGGGATGGAAATATAGTCTAGGTTTCATGGCATGTTGAAGATAAGTATTGTACAGGTTTAAAATGGTATCTGTTAATTTTAAGTAATTCCCTAGCGTTTTCTGCACTGCTAAATTTAGAGGTGATTTTGACACAAAATATCATATTAGTAATAATTAAATCACTCTTCACAAAGACTATTAGATATAGCTGAAATGCTGCTTCATATATTGAATCCAGATAAATTTAAGCTCTTCCTCTTCAGTAAAGAAGTACACTATTTTTAAATTCCCTCATGGATTCCAAGGCCGGATAGAGAAGCTTGATTGCAACTTCTTGCAATTCCCAAACTCTTTTCCTTAAACTCACTCCTCTTTGCCCTGAGCCTTTGAGCAAGCAGGAGAAAAGGCTCCTTGTTTTCCCGTTTCACAGGAATAAATGGATGTTATTCCACTGAGAACAAGACCTCGGAGGCCTAGGCAGGAAGAAAGGAGCAGGGCTGCCACCCAAGGCCCTCACAAGCCCGGAAGGCCTGGACCCCATTCTCCTCTTGGGAACTCGCGGAAGCCCCCGGAGGTCAACATTCAGCCTCACCTTACGTGTGTGAGAACTGAAGTGCCCTGCTCGCTCTTGGGGCACAAAAATGGAGCAGGGGTACTGTGCCGCCTGCCACAGATGGTCCTGCACACATGTCTCACTGCTCTGCATTAGCACTAGTTTGAGAGAAGTAAAGGCCAGGTAGCAATTTGTAAACCTTACCAGAAACATTTGTTCACCATGCTAAAGAAGATTACAGGATAAAAACTTAATCAGTTTTCAAATGTATATGACTTGAAAAAGTCTCAAAAAGAACCCAAAAAAACCTGAGAACAATCCTTTATATTTATTCATCTTCTTTCCTTCAAGCTTTTATGATCATTGAGCTATTATGACAAGTCAAGATGAAAGGATCAGAGGAGATATTGTAATTATGTGATATCTTTTTTTAAAGCATTTTTTATTGTGTGAAAATATACATAACATAAATTTTACCATTTTAAATATAGTTCAGTGGTATTAGGTATTTTCACAATACATAACTATCAACACCATCCATCTCGAGAAATTTTTCATCATTCCAAACTGATATTCTCTACCTATTAAACACGAACTCCCCATTCCACTCTCCCCCCAGCCCTTGGTAACCACTGTTCTACTTTCCGATTCCTTGAATCTGACTAGGTACCTAATGTAAGTGGGGTCAGACAATATTTGTCTTTTTGGGTCTGACTTATTTCACTTAGCATAATGTCTTCAAGGTCCATCTGTGTTATAGCATATGTTAGAATTTTATTCCTTGTAAAGGCTGAGTAATATTCCATTGTATGTGTATACCACATTTTGGATCTTTTTTTAAAATCAGCTTTCCCTCATTTGTCTCCTCGTCCTTTCTTTGCTTCCATTTGGCTCCATATTTCTCTCTAACACCCATCTTCCTTGTCTCCCTACACGTTTCCCTCCCTCTACTCTTCCCATTTCTCCTTCCTCCCTCCCTGACATACTCATCATTTTCTCTACATGCTTAATATGTATTAATATTACATACCAAGTAAATACTCTTCTTATGGGTATTTTTTTAATGAGGTAAAACTCAAGTTTATCTCATCTTAATTTTTTAACCATGTTATATACTTTTAATAATGATGGTCCTCATATCATAAAATTCTTAGATAGATGTAGATGGACATATAGTCCCAGCTCTCTGCACTAACTACTAACTTTGAGTAGATGACTTAGCTCCTCTGGTTTCAGTTTTCTAATATGTAAATTCAGTTGTACTACGTGATCTTTGAAGCCCCAACATTCAATGATTTATGAATATCAATCACTCGGAGGAAATTTTGGGGAAGAAAAATATTGATTTATTTGGTAAGCGTTAATTGCATGCTATGAGCAAGATAATGAACAATATCTTGAGTTTAAGCCTTAAAATGTGAGAAACGTTCACAAAGATAGAAAGAAGTTTGGCACATCTATTATGGTGGGGTTTTTAAAGAATATTTATTTATTTATTATTTTATTTATTTATTTTTGGCTGCACCAGGTCTTAATTGCAGTATGCGGGATCTTTAGTTGCAGCATGGGGACTTCTTAGTTCTGGCATGCAGACTCTTAGTTGTGGCATGCGTGCGGGATCTAGTTCCCTGACCAGGAATCAAACCCAGGCCCCCTGCGTTGGGAGCGGGGAGTCTTACCCACTGGACCACTAGGGAAGTCCCTATGGTGGGGTTTTTTTTGAAGATTTGTTTTCTCTATCTTTTTGGTTTTTTCTTATCTTTAAATTTGTAGCTAGTTGTTTTCTACAAACCCCTCTAAACCTACTTTGCTTCATCCCACTATCAAAACAATCACTTCTACTAATTAATTTTAGCTTACTCAATTTTCAAAAAGAAAAATGGCAAATAACACCAAAGCTTGAGAATGAAGCTCCGTATAACAAAGTTGGTCTTGTTGAACAAACAGAACCTCATAATCTGTAGCACCGGTATATGTCTTACCCATGCTCAGCTTATAAAAACACACATGCACACAAATCTTGATCTGCAATTTCATTTCTCTGCAGACAACTAAAGTTTAACACAGCCAACCTTAGACCAAAATAGTCCATTTCCAACATTCAGAAACTTTCTCCTTACTTTACACTCTGTCTCTAGATGGCAGCATCCCTCTTTGTTACAAATTACCTCCTTTAATCAGGACGAGAAAGGACTTGGTGCCAGTTACTTAAGCCAGTCATTATATAGATCTGAAGTATGGTTTTTTCACTTAGGTGCATCACTACTCTAGAAGCGTGATCAAGTTACTGAGTTGTAGTTTCTAGAGGTCTGGTAGTTTCTCTGGATCTGCTAAGGGAAAAGAATTTATGTCCTGTTAGCATTACATTCTTTTAGGACCTGAACCCATTCTGTGGCGATATAGGCCACTTAAAAAATTTCTTCCTTCTCTCTCCTGTGAGATCAGGTCCCATCTCCTCAGTTCCAGTTTAACCCCTGTCCTCCTTCTGGCTCAGCTCACACATGCATGTTTTATGCTCTTTTGATGTTACTTTAGTTAGTTTCAAAATATATCTTCAGACCATCATCACTTGTTAGCAGTCTAGATCTTATACCTATGACTTCTGCCTTGCTTGTTTATTGCCATCCACAGTGGGTGAGCTATCTGACATTTGGGTAGAAGGAATGCAGCTTCCTACTGAATACAGGTATTGATTGCATATTAAATCCTGACTTTTGGATATTGTACTAGATTTGCCAACAGACTTCATTAAAAAGCAACTCAGGTGTGAAACTTACCTTGCCGAAATGTTGTTTAAGATTTCAAGTCAAGTTAATGATTTAATATAGTGGTTGAGCCAGCACTTTTTAAACAGAATCCTCAATTTAAATAAAAAGTGAATTATAACAATGACTATTATTTAGCCCTTTTTAATTTGGAGTTTTGGACACTGCTTGTTTATTTTGTCAAAAGCACAAAGGATTTCTCCAAGGCCATATCAGTCCAGTTCCAAAAACAGTGCATTGCTGTCTTTCACACTTCATGCAGTGTGAGAGATACGGACTGTGCTGTTGGTTAAAAGAAAACTGCTAGCCCAGCAAGCAGGTCACTTTCTCTGGGCTGATGTGTTTGCATTGATACAGCTGCATTTTCTCACCTCTTTCTCTTAGGGACAAATACCTGCTTCTGAGTCAGTTGGATGTGGTTAGTAGTTTATATAGAAATTAACCGGTGACTTCAAAAACAACACATTTTGAACAACTGAACCACAAATTGAGTTCAAGGGCCAGCCATCACTCAGGCCCTTCATAATTGCTTAGCTGAGCATCTATTTTTGTGCCCGATAAGAGGCAGTGAGCGTGGATTAAAGCAAAGGCTCTGGAGTCAGGGTTCTTGGGTTAGGATCTTGCCTCCACCCCTGCTGTGAAGTCTTGGCCATTACCAATCTCATGAGGCTTTTGCAAAGAAACGAGCTAACACATGAAAAGCACTTAAAACAGTGTCTGGCCTGTGACAAACACTCTGTAAATGTGATTTGTTTATAAGTGACATGTTAGCACTGTGGTGTAGTCCAGGGTATAAACTCAGTTTACTGCTCTCAAAGAACTTGTACAACACAGTTAAGGAGACAACATCAACATGAATGAAATAATTATGGACAAATCATAGAATCTTAGTTTTGAAAGGGGTCCTATAGGTCCCCTAGTGGAACTCACCATCTAAGGTGTCTAGAGTGTCCTCAGTAGATGGCCTTCCATAACACGGCATATCAATAAGTGTTAAAAGGTATCCTGTTGCCTGAGCTTCCCACCACGTGTGGCAGCATTCTGGTGTATGCGTTAACATGTGTGCCAAGATCTTGGTCCTTCATCCCATAGGGTCAGCCTCCTGTTTTTACCCCCAAGCTGTTATACACATTTGAGATTCATCTCTGTGATACATGTTTCAGTAATTCATTTCTTGCTACTACTGTGTAGTTATCCAGTGTATGAATATACCACAATTTGCTTATCCATTTACCTTGTTTATATACACTTGGGTTGTTCACATGTTGAAGCTGACAGGAATAAAATCTGCTATGAACATTCTTGCTCAAGCTTTTTGTGGACGCATTATTTTCATTTCTCTTGGGGGAAATGCCTAAGAATATAATTGCTAGATCATAGGGTAGGTATAGATTTAACTATATAAGAAACCGCCAAACTGTTTTCCAAAGTTGTTATACCACTTCACGGCAATGATTAGGAGTCTTGTTTCTCCACATTCTCCCCAACACATAGTATCAACAGTGTTTTTAATTTTAGCCATTCTAGTGAATGTGAAACAATATCTCACAGTGATTTTAACTGCATTTTCCTGATGAATCATTACGTTGAGCATCTTTTGATGCGCTTACTGGCCATTTGTATATTCTTTTTGAAGTGCCTGCAAGATCATTTTTCCGTTTTTTAGTCAAATTGTTTACATTGAGTTCTGTATATAGTCTGATTACAAGTCCTTTTTCAGGTACATTTTTTGCAAATATTTTCTCCCAGTCTTCTCTTTTCTTTTCCTAATGTTATGCTTTAAAGAGCAGATACGTTTAGTGTTGGTAGTCTGATTTGTCTAATTTTTGTGGTTAGCACTTTTTCTGTCTGCCTATTCCAACGTTGTGAAGATAGTTTTCTGTTTTCTTTCAGAAGCTTTATAGATTTGCTTTTGCATTTTAGTATATTTCATCTCAAGTTAATTTTTGTATGAGGTAGGTATTAAGGTTCATTTTTAGTAATATGTTTATCTATTTGTTCCAGGATTATTACAGAAAAGACTATCTTTTTCTCTTTCGAATTATCTTGGTATCTTTGTCCAAAATCAATTGACCACATATGAATATTTCAATTTCTTGGCTCCCTCTTCTGTTGCAATGGTTGATTTTCTATCCTTACACCATTATTATACCATCTTGATTATTATAGCTTAAAATCCAAAGTATAAGTTGTCAACTCTGTATTTCTTTTTCAAGGTTGATTAACTATTCTAGATCCTTTGCATTTCCTTATAAATTTTATATCAGCTTGTCCAAAAATAAAAGTCTGCTAGAATTTTGATTGGGATGGCCTTGGCTCTCTAGATCAATTGAGGAGGATTGATACCTTAATAATATTGAGACTTCCATTTCATGTATTTAGTTCCATTTTCTTTAGCTTCTCTCTGCAATGTCTGTCTTAAGTGTACAGGTCTTGCACATATTTTGTTATTTATTATTATTAGTTCTAGTGTTTTGGGAAGTGGACGTAGATTCCTAAGGATTTTTCTACATAGACTATCACTTGTCTGTGAATAAAAACAGTTTTATCTCTTTCTTTCCAATACGTAAGCCTTTTGATTTCTTTTTCTTAACTTAGTACACTGGCTAAGACCTCCAGAATGATGCTGAGTAGAAGGAATTACAGCGGACATCTTTGTTATCATCCGATCTTAGCAGGAAAGTGTTCACCCTCTCACTTGATACTAAAAGTACGATGTTAGATGCTGGTTTTTGTAAAGTTCTTTATCAGGTTGAGTAAGTTCCTTTCCATCCCAAATCCTTTTAAAATTTTTCATGACTGAATGTTGAATTTTGTTTATGTTTTTTTCTGCATCTTTCTGGCACAGTGTTGTTTATACTATTCCCTTGTTATCCTTCTAATATTTGAAGGATCTATAATGGCACTCTATATCATTCCTGATAATGGATTATGTGTTTTGTCTCTCTCTCTCTTTTTTTTTTTTTTTTTTTTTGGCTGCACTGCGCAGCATGCGGGATCTTAGTTCCTCGACCAGGGATCAAACCCATGCCCCCTGCAGTGGAGCAGTGGAAGGGCGGCATCTTAACCATTGGACCACCAGGGAAGTCCCTGTTTTGTCTCTTTTTTATTGATAAATCTAGTTAGGATTTTATTAATTTTATTAATGTTTTCAAAGAAATAGCTTTTGGGAATCAGGGATGAGTAGAATATTTCCTCCTAGCTTTGGTTTTAGAAGTAGGAAAATGAAAGAGTTTTTTTGTTTATTTTTACTTTCATTTTTGTTTTTTTAAGTCTAACTTCAGAAATGTAATTAGGGATGGCTTTGGACAGCCATAGCTGTAAAAAAAATTGTGGTAAAGTACACATACCATAAAATGTACCATCTTAACCATTTTTAAGTGTACAGCACAGTAGTTTTAACTTTGTTCACATTGTTGTTCAATCTCCAGAACTCTTTCACCTTATAAAACTGAAACTGTATACCATTAAACAATGACTACCCACTCACCCTTCCTCCTGCCCCTGCCCAAGCCTCTGGCAATTCCCATTCTACTTTCTGTCTCTATGAATTTAACAGTTCTACATATCTCATATTAGTGGAATCATGCAGCATTTGTCTTTTGTGACTGGCTTATTTCACTTAACATAGTATCCTCAAGAATCATCCATGTTGTAGCCTGTATCAGAATTCCCTTCCTTTTTAAAGCTGAATAATAATCCAGTTATGTATTTTGTTTATCCATTCATTTGTTGATGAGCACATAGGTTGCCTACCGTTTTTGGCTATTGTGTGTGCAAGTATCTGTTTGAGTCCCTGCTTTCACTTCTTTGGGAGTATATACCCAGAAGTAGAATATCTGGTTCATAGAATAATTCTATTTTAAAATTTTAAATAGTAAGGAACTACCATACTATTTTCCACAGCAGATGCATGATTTTACTTTCCCACCAACAAAACACAAGGGTTCTAATTTCTCCACTCTCTTATCAACACTTGTTATTTTCTGTTTTCTTTTTTTAATAGTAACCATCCTAACAAGTGTAGGGTGGGAAAGTGAAGTTTAAATAATTACATTTATTTTCCAAATCCTCACATATGTGCCATCCATTAGGAAGGCTTATTATGGAAAGGATTCCCATCCTGGGTGTGAGGTTGAACGTGATAAATGAATAGAATATGAGTTCTCCCCTTTCTAATAATTTTTAAATGATCTATATTTGTTTCTACCAATCTGTGACTTTAAATGCTTTGCAGATAGAACAAAACTATCTCTCTGAAGCTCCCTTTTGGTGAAAGAAAAACAGAAGTGTGTGTAGGTCTTCTGGAGATTGAGTTTAATAATGGTCAACAATTTAATCAATCATGCCCAAATAATGAAATCCCATATAAAAACTCCAGACACCAAGCTCAATGGAGCTTCCTGGTCGGTGAACTCATTGATGTACTGGGAGAGTGGTGCACCCAGACTCCATGGGGGCAGAAGCTCCTGTGCTCAGGACTTGCCTAGACCTTGCCCTATGTATCCCTTCATCTGGCTGTTCGTTTGTATCCTTTATAATAAAATGGCAATTGTGAGTATAGAGCTTTCTTGAGTTCTATGAATTGTTCTAGCAAATTTTAAAACCTGAGAGGGTTGTGAGAAGCCTTGAATTTGTAGTTGTCCAGGCAGAAATGTAGGTATCTTGGAGACACCTGAAAGTTGTAACTGGCATTTGAAGGGGGGCAGTCTTGTGAGACTGAGCCCTTAACTTTTGGGGTCTTTGCTAACTCTAAGTAGTGTTAGAATTGAATTGAATTGTAGGACACCCAGTTGGTGTCAAAAAATTGGTGTCAGAACACACAAAGAAAATCAGGAGGAATCCCAATGCATCTTGGGTCTGCAGAGGTTTTCTAATATGGACCAATGAAGAAAATTAATCATGGTAACACTAAGAATCATGGATTTTATGAGACAGCTATATATAACAGAAAGTGCCTTGAATGTAGATTTTGATAACTATGTAACCTTGGAAAAATCACTTGACCTTGAAGATTCCTAGTGTCCACATCTTTAAAAATGAGGCTAAGGATGCTTACCTGTAATAGTTAATTTTATGTGTCAACTTGGCTGCACCACAGTGCCAGATATTTGGTCACACATTATTCTGGATGTTTCTGTGAGAGTGTTTTGAATGAGATTTACATTAAATTGGTGAACTTTGAGTAAAGTAGATTGCCCTCCATAATGTTGGTGGGCCTCATCCAGTCAGTTGAAAGCCTGGCTAGAACAAAAGATTGACCTCTCCCGAGGAGGATGGAATTCTGCCAGCAGACAACCTTTGGACTTCAACTGCAACATCGGTAGGATCTTCACGTGGGTCTCCAACCTGCTGGCCCACACAACAGACTTTGGACTTGGTAACCTCTCTCCCTCTCTCTATATCTTTATCTATATGTATCTATATATTTCAATATACACACACATGTATATACATATAGAGTATGTATATATGTACATGCTTTGAGGTTAACAAAGTAGTTTCACATACATTATCTTATTTAATTCTCATAACAACCAGGTGAAGTAGTGTATTAGTCAAGTTTCTGCAGAGAAAGAGAACAATAGGATGTATACATACATGTGTAACACACAGGCATACATACCTACATGTATGTAGACACACATTACATACATGTATACACACATGTATATATGTATACACATCTGTATAAGTAAGTAAGATAATGTCTGTGAAACTACTTTGTGAACTTCAAAGCACTGTAAAATGTAAGGATCATTAAGTCTGCCTAGTACATGTAACGTGTACTGAACTTTGTGCTGAGGCTTTATAGACATATAAATTAATGTCTACAAATGTGGTCTCAGATCAATGTTATAGACAAATGGATTTGAAATGTCACAGAAGAAGCAACAGTAGAAAGATTAGCCTTCTGGACTTCTGGACTAGTGTAGCACCTGTTGCCATAGAGTGTAAAGTCTCTGTGGACAGGAAAGCATGCGGCTTAGCTGGCTTGGCTCAGCGTACACACCCAGCAAATGGCACAGTGTTTTCATACTCATTGTCCAGCTAATTGCTGAAGAAGAAGTGACTGTTATCTATGTGGTCACCCGAAAAGCACATTTTGTGAGTGACTAGGTGGAAAGAGATAAATACCTCAGACTTCACATAAAGCACTTCAGCATCTAGCATGGAGGACTGGAAAGTACGCATGTGTTGAACCTTGTTATGCCTCAGAAGAGTTAAATGTCAATTAATCCTGACCTGTATGCTGGAATCTTAGTCTGGCTGGTGGTAGGCTAAAGCCACAAACTCAGAGTACCTCAGTGAATAAATCCACAGCCAGCCCTCACTCTCTGAAACAAATGGCTTTGCTTCCTTGGACCTTTGCTGAACTTTGCATAATAACAAGGTACAAATATAGCTCGGTGGAAAAGTCAGAACCATTGCACTGAATGAATACTTTTAAACCCTAAGACAGTAACTGGAATGCAAACACTGCCCAGTGTCACTTGTCAATTCAGGTCTCTAGATGCCATCTCTTGTAGCAGTCAGTGGCCAGTCTGGATTGCATTAGCATGCTTCACAACTTTATGGATTGTGGTTTATGTGGGCAGATATTTTGAGACTCAGTTGTGGAAGAGTGTGGTTGCTTTCAAAACATTCTAGGCCAAAGCTTTGGTCTGCAAGAGGAGACCAGACTTCTAATCTTGTTGATATTTTGGGAAGTATGTCATCACAATGATATTTCCAGGCTGCTCTGGATATGGCCAGTAAGGCAGAGACCATCAACACAGCCTGCCTTAAATTAAAGCAACAGTGGGATACTATTTTCCACTTATAAAATTGGAAAAAACAATTTAAAAATAATACCCAGTATTACTGAGACTCTCTATCTCTCCACTGCTGATGAGAGGACCATCTGCCTCCCCCACCCTGAAAAATCTTTAAAAACATGCATATCCTTTGACTCCACAATTCCATCTCTAAGAATGTATTCCAAGAAAATAATCTTATCTCGGTAATGATTTATCCATTAGTGTACGTTAAACACAGTGTTGCTTGTAATAGTGAAAAATTAGAAATCAATGAAATGTCCAGCCGCAGTAAATTGCCTAAAAGAATTTTGCTACATCCATATGAAGGAATAGTATACAACTGTTAAAAATAAGGTTGTAGAAGAACATATAATGACAAGGGAATTTGTTCATAATCTATTGTTGAGTTAAAAAGCAGTTTGCAAACTCTATGTACAAAATAAGTCTATATTTGCTTTAAAAGATCAAGCAAAAGAATAAGTTGTACATGTGCATATAAGAAAAGGCTAGAAGGCTAGCAACTATCTTTGGGTGGTGATTTTTACAGGTGATTTTTACCATCTCCTTTATGCTCCCCCTAGCAAGGTTACCATAATAAATATTACATCAACCATTGTGGGAGAGGGAAGGTAGCTTTAAACATTTCAAACAAAATGAACAGCAAACAAAAAAACCTATGATGAATTAGATTGTCTATTAATAGAGAAGCAAGTACATTTGACAGTGCTGTGATTAAACCCTGGCACATTCTAGGACTTTACGTTCTAAGGCAGTTAGTTCAAAATAATTTATATGAGCCCTGATGGTACAAAAGGGTCTTAGTAGTTTTTGCTGTTTTCACTTAATAGGAAGTATTTTATATCCACACTCTGCTAAGCCTTGTACAGCATGAAGTCCAGGAACTGAAGCAGGGAGGTGGCCTGACACATTCACACAAATGTTAGCACACAGATGCCACCTTGGAAATGGGAGGTTTCAGCCCTTCAGCCAACACTCTTCATGCCACTGAAATCTAAAACTGTGTCTATGGAAAAATAAACAAAGCGCTTGTAGCCTAAATCCATGCATAGACAGATCCATCTGTCTATTGAGGGTATTGAGGAGAAGTTAGAAATGTCTGGGGTAAATCCTTAACCTCTTGGGGGTGACGTCATCCCCGACACCCAGCCTTTCCTACAAGTGTCCTTGGTGTCCCTGACAGAATGGATTGAAGGGATCATCCTGTCTATTCATGTCAACCATCTGCCGCTAATTGATGCAGCTGGCTGAGTAGTGGATTTGAAAATTTAAGACTGATGGTGAAAATGGCTGCAAGGTAGATAGTTCAGTCTGAATGAGTGCCCATCATGTGAAATGTGACACTTTTCCCTGTGTGTCTCCATCTGTTCCAGAACCGTAAAAGAGAAAGAGCCAAGAATATATTTATTTCTCCCACAAATGAATGAGCCAGAGATCCAGACAAATTTAGGCTTAAACTTTAAGTCCAAGATGATACCATTAGTGGTAGGACAAGGGAGAACGTTGCAGACTAACTTAAAGCCACTCTCAGCAAATTTCCCCTGTAGCAGATTCAGCCTTGCCTAGATGGGTGTTTTGAATTACACAAAATCCAGAGTACTCTGGAAAAATGACAGTGGCTAGAAGTGTAAGCACATAAGTTTCAGAATGACAACTCCAAGGAATATGCATTCTCAGTAGTCTTCTATAGTCCTTATACTAAAGGACTATTGGTCCTAAACCAATAGTGAATGCAAGTTGACTCACCCTTGTACATCACTATTATGTCTATTCTCAGAGTTTAAAAATGGAAGATTGCAAAGCATTTCACAGCACAGATTCCCCAGCCCACCATCCTTCCGGGAATGCAAATGGACAGGAGATCACAGAACACACAACCCATTAGCCTGACTGACTCACCTTGATGTAGCTGGTCCTCTGGAATCTTCAGTCTACAGGTGTGCAAACTGTTGAACAGGTGGCTGCTGCCCTTTCTTTGTATGGTAGACATGGTACTGGCAGTACGGCTGTGGCTCCAGTATCAGTAGGGTATTCCTTCCCTTGGCCAGTCACCTAGAATGGTCTTCACACGATACCCGGAACCACAGAGGTACAGGCAGATCCTGTCCTTGCATGGATAAACATTTACTTCTCTAATAAATTTCCAAGTGTTTCCTAGTCATGATTCTTGAAATAAGTATTTACCAACTTGTAGCTTCTCCTACATATAAAGATGCCAATTCATTTGGATAAAAACACAACTTAATTCTTCTTTCATTTCAAAGCACATTGAAGCTTCCCCCCTTATAGTGTAAAATCCAGTAAAGTAACTATTTCTAACAGATTACAGTTTTGCAATGATCGACTCCTTCTGCTGACATGAAGTCTAATGTCCCGAGTATTTAGAGACGACTGCTAGAGTAATACACAAAGGGAAAAAAAAAAAAAATGCTGCTGAGTTAAATCAAGTGATTTCTAAGCCTGGTCTGAGTTACCCTCCGTGACAGCTGAAAGTGAACAGTTCTTAAAGGAGGCTGGAAGGGGGAGGAGCCGAGTGGGCTAGGCTGATTAGCATATAGAGGCAGGCAAGAAATGGCGTTGGAATTGCTTTGAATAATAGTGACCAAAGCAGGGATTCTAAAAAGATGCCCCAACCTTGCAGTCATCACATATCTGCCTTCTGCTACTTTGTTTGTAATTAAAACGAAAGCTCACAGCAGGGGTTTATACCGCATGGATATTGACATGTATACCCGACATCTAAAGGAACTGCTAATGAGCTCATGGAAATCTACTGCTGGAACTTTCAGTTTCTGTAAACACCTTTGAGTCTTCAGAAGGGGGCGGTTTTAGAGCAGACTGCTGTCAAGGCAATTATTTGGAGTCCTGGAAGAAAAATAAAAACACAAAACATTATCTTTCCAGAGAGCTGTATCTGTTTCCCCTTAGATTATCTATTATTACTTCTAGGTCATAAGACAAAGCTCTTTCCAGTGTTTTCTTGTGCTGACATAGCATACTTCATTGAAATACTGAAAATCATTTATATTTCATTGAAGTAATAACGTATTTCATTACTGATTAAAGACAAACCCCAAACACCTTTCATTGAACTTAGGAACCTGCTACCTCTGAAGTTGTAATGAATGCTGGTAGATCCTACCCTTCAAGATTCACAGCTTCTGGGCTTCCCTGGTGGCGCAGTGGTTGAGAATCTGCCTGCCAATGCAGGGGACACGGGTTCGAGCCCTGGTCTGGGAAAATCCCACATGCCGCGGAGCTACTAGGCCCGTGAGCCACAACTACTGAGCCTGCGCGTCTGGAGCCTGTGCTCCGCAACAAGAGAGGCCACGATAGGGAGAGGCCCGCGCACCGCGATGAAGAGTGGCCCCCGCTCGCCGCAACTAGAGAAAGCCCTCGCACAGAAACGAAGACCCAACACAACCATAAATAAATTAATTAATTAAAAAAAAAAAAAAGATTCACAGCTCTTGTAGATTCAGAAATGAGGTGGTGGGCAAGGACAAGGAGAAAGGCAGAGCTGTTTAGCCTCAAAATCTGTTATCACAGCTTCCTGTGCACATTTGGAAACTGGTGCTAAGCTTGACACCCTAACTAGAAATTTACCTCCGAGCCAGATCCTGGTGGGCATCCTCATTTCACTTTGAGGCAATTAACAGTTCCCCAAGCATACTCCGAGCTATGAAAACTCTTATGGAATGTAACTGCTGTTTCATAATTCTTATGATTTTTATCAAACTGCTTTTACTATTTTAATAAATAGTTTACCTATTGCAGTTTTTTAGGTCCCTCAGAGTGTAACAGGTTATAGAAGTGTTTGGCTACATTGAAACAGATTCCTGTTACTAGAGAACCGTAGTTTCTGCTTTAAATGGCTGGCATTTATCTCCTGCTTCACAATGGTCATGGTAGGAGGCTGAGGTATTTTCTTGCTGAATTACATAAAGCTATCAATATTCTGTCTAAAGCAATTATACTCCAATAAAGGTGTTAAAAATTAAAAAATTAAAAAAATTAAAGAGATTTTAAATATAAAAGAAAAAAGAAGATGCTTATGTTGGCATTAAGTAAGAGTGAAAGAGGGCACCAACACTATGTGTCCCCCACATTTGTTGGTATCACAGAATCTAACAACATTAAAAAGTATTCATATAGCTTATTGGGTTTGTTTTCATTGGAACGCTTATTATAATATCCAAAATGTCTTCTGATTCATTAGTGAAATAAAATAATTGTGCTCTATATTAAAAAAATATATATTCTATCTAGTTGTGGACCTCACTAAACGTATTATCATATAGGTAAATCAAATACCCCACACAACTGTAAGCCAGGCCTTGCGAGAAATGAATGTTTTAAAAAGTGTTTTACAATGAGAAAAAAATATATATATGTATATATGAATAAGAAGAGAGAATAGCATAATAAGCCCTATGCACCCATCACTTGGATTCAGTCATTATTAGCTCATGGATAATCTCGTTTCTAATGTGTGTTTCATCACAACCACTTTTCCCCCTCACTCCACCACTGGATTTGAAGCACCCCAGACATCACTGCATTCATAAATATTTCAATATGTATTTCTAAAATGCAAGGACTTTGAAAAATAGAACCATAATAAAAGTGTCACCTTTTTAACAGTTAAGCATGATTCCTTAATGTGATTAAATATCCAGGTGGTATTTTGCTCAAATTGGGACCCCGAAGTCCACACATTGTATTTGGTTGCTATGTCTCTTTAAGTCTTTTTTATTCTGTAGGTTTCTCTCTGAGAGGAAATGTTGCTTGGAAATTAGCGTCTACATTTACCCTAATGCAGGGTCTAGCGTTTCAAAGAAGTCCCCTAGATGCCTCCATTTTTCTTACTCAGGAATGGATGTAAAGCTGGGAGAAAAGAGAAGGAAAGGAATGGTCAGCTGAACATAGAGCCAGCTTTCTAGCCCCAGCACTCCCACTAGTGTACTGTGTAACCTTGAACTAGGAACTTAACATCTCTGGGTTTGTTTCTTCATTTGTCAAATTAAACAAATGTTTAGTAAGCAATGCAAGAAAGTATTCAACACTCGCTCTGTGGATATGAAGGCCTGGAAAGGGAAGGGGTATCCTGTTTTGTCTTTGGCTAAAGCCTGAGAAGAAAAAATAGATTTAAAACTGAGAATCTGAGTAGAATTTGGGAGTGTATTTGAAAATCTAGGCCTTCAAGTCTCAAACTTGGCTGACTACCATAATTACCCAGGGAATGTGATAAAGTTAGAGAGTTTTGAGCCCCAATTTCAGAATCTGGGGTATGGGATATATATAGTAAAAATCTATATATGTATAATTTTTAAGTAACTCCCACCCCCCCAATGCCAGCATTATTGAGATGCAGTTGAACATAACATTGTGTAAGTTTAAGGTGGTACACGTGTTGATTTGACACATTTTTTATATTGCAAAATGATTATCACCACAGCATTAGCTACCATCTCCATCTTGTCACACAGTTACCATTTCTTTTTTGTGGTGGGAGCTTTTAAGGTTTACTCTGTCTTAGCAATATTCAAGTATATGATATAGCACTATTAGCTATAGTCACCATGCTGTACATTAGATCCTCAAACTTGTTAATCTTCTAACTGGAAGTTTGTACTCCTTGACCAATGCTCGACAACCCCTGGCAACCACCACTCTGTTTCTCAGAGTTTGGCTCTTTTTAGATGGCATCAGTATAAAGTCCTCTTATCAGAATAAACAAGCATAACCTGCTTAAACAGATCTGGTTGGCTCCACCACTTCATTCGTTATATCTTTCCTGAGGACTGATGAAACCAAACAAGCACTCCCTAAACATAGTAGTTCCCAGTCCACAACCTAAGAGTATAGGGACAGTACCGGGGAAAGCTTGCTGCCTGGTTCCTCTGTGTCCCACTGTTGTGTGTCATTGAGTGAGCCCTGGGCAGCGACCCTGTGACTGAGACAAGAGCAGGCTCTTACACTGCATGTTCCGTTACACTTCTGCTCTCAGAGGACTCTCTGTTTTGACTCACCAGCTTCCATTGGAAATAAGCCAGTGTAGCCGAAAGCAGTATGTTACAGGAGTGCTGTATGTGAAATGACATCAGATGTATCAACCATAGTAAGTATCAGCTATAATAAGCCATAGCCGTTACTTTTCAGACACACCACCAAGTTAGTAGTACACGATGGGCATGTTGTACTTTGCTTTTTGCTTGTAAATAAAAGCAAAAAGTCAGAATACAAAAGGTGAAGTCTGCTTGGGTCAAGAAACAGGTGAATAATATCTTGGCTTGCAGTTTGTTTAAAAATGAGTTAGAATCCTCTGAAAGCCAAGCTTTTTCTCTTATCAGCTCTCTCTGATGCCAAAACGATGCCATCAGTTTCCTTGGTCTAGGTTCTTCCTTCCCTCCCATATCCTTTCTGCTTAACCTGTGTCTTTGTACTCCCACAAAAGTAGAGTAGAATGGCATGTCACAGGTAAACAGTTGATCTTATCAGCTGGTGCTTTTGGCGTGATACTGGAAAAATTGATATTTGATTATTAGAATTCTCAGAAAGCTATGAATTCTAATCATAAGATATCAGTTTTATAATCTAAATGGTTCTCGGTTTATAGGAGAATTTTCTTTGTTCAATTGAACCATGTTTAAAAAATATTGTACGTTACACATGCATTGTACATTAGTTCACAAGTGAGTTACTTGTTTAATAATAACTTGCCTTGTTTCAAAAGTATGTATGATACCTAGTTGACAAGTTTACCTACTCTTTGGGGGTCTTAAGACTGTTTTGAATGACAAGTATTATATAAATACAAAGCAGTAGTATTGCATTCATCACTCATTCCTAGAGCATAAGATAAAAGACCCTTAATAGAATCCAAACACAAAACTGTGAGGCCCTGGGCTGAGCCCAAAGCACTGCAGGAATTATTAAGTGGTTATTGCAGTTCAAGACTGGTGAACTAGTGTTAAGACTTTAGATTTTCTGTTGATTTTAAATAACAGATCCCTTGCTCCTCTGTATCAGCCAGTGGTAGATTTTTTTTTTTGAAATCCTCTTCCTTCCACCAAAGACATTATAGATGAGAATGTTGAGTTTCAAAATCTCACAATGACTCATGTAACATGTATATCACAAAATACCATCAAGGCAGGCTTTTGAAGCTGTTCAGAGTTGTGTTACTCTAAGTTACTGTATGTTATTAGCTCAAAGAATTTCCCAAGTAGTACAGTTAGCTGGACTCCCATGATTGCTATTTGTAGAAACAAAAGAGATGCAGATGGTTGTATTAGAGATTGTGTTGCTTGAATACTTACTCCTGTCAATAGTTCAAGAGGCTACACTGGCATAGCACCAAATTGCTTATTTATCAAAGTTGCTCACCATTCTGAAATTGCTACCATTGAATGCCAACATTTGAGTTTTGGTTATCAGAAATATTGCCACACTCCATGAACATTGCCTTGGCAGTTCAAACTAATTTTGGATCTTTCACGGCAGCCTCAGATTTGGCTGCCATAGGGCTCCCTCTGGAGGTCAGCAGAGTCCAAGGTCAGTTAGTAAAATAGCCTTGGCCTCAGGATAAACCCATGTTTTTTCATCCAGCACCCACAAGAATGGGGTCTTATATTTGTGAGCTTAGGAAATGATTATCTGTGTGTAAGATTATAGGAAAGTTACCTGATTATGGGTGTGATTTGATCATTGCTATGTGCTGATATTTAATCTCTGTAGCTTTACATTTCCCTATCTTTATTGAAGTCTTTTAGCCAAAGTGAAAACACAACAAAATAAAACCAAAGATCAGAAAAATACCGAGTTTTAATTTGTTTGTTCGTTTGTTTTAAGTGGCAAGGAAACACAGAGTACGGTGGTTCTGGTTCCATAATGTCCACCATCTGGGTAAGAGCAAATGTTCCTGCAGAGTCTGAATTCCATCTAAAAGTGTTTGAAGTACCCAGGACTCAGGGTCAGCAGGTTTGCAGAAGAACTGAAATCTTTGAAGGTAAATACTCATTAACTGGCATCATGTCCAAAATAAAGCAAACTAACTTGCACCAGATTAAACTCTTGTTACTTAATTTGAATTTGCATTTATAAGAATAAAATAATAACTAAACTATGTTCCTCATCTTCTCCCTCCCTCCTTCCTTCCTTCCATCCTTCCTTCCTTCATTTATTCATTTTCTCTCTTTTTTTCTTTCTCTATTTCTTCTTTCACTCATTTCTTTTATGTTAGCTAGGTGGAATATAATATATAACTAATTAATTTAATTCTATATCTGGGATTTGTTTCAAAAATAATTTAAGTGAGACATATGGGGGGGTATAGATGAAATAACATTGGTCATAATTTGATAATTATTAAAACTAAGTGATGGGTACATGGGATTTATTATACTTTCATGTCTACTTTTTTTTTTTAACATTTCCACTATAAAAAGTTTTATAATTACTCAATGAATCTAATTGAAAGGGTACAAGAAATAGATAATGTGCTAAATTTATTAGGATGTGGAGAGAAACTCTTCAAATTTCCTATTTTTTACCTCACATATTATAAAACATATACAAATATAGGAAATGTTAATATTCATATTGTATTCATATAGTAGTACAAGAATACAATTTATAAACAAACAAAGGAAACCACACTGGGGTACATTCTTAAATATCTGGGCCATGATCATCAAGTTCAGAAACCTCTGTGGCAGAGAAAGAAGGCTGGACGTATGTGAAAATGACACCGTCATTTAAAGAGAACCAAACAGTCATTTTACTCATTACTTCTCAACTGTACAGATGTTCTCTTCTACACCATTTTTCTTATTTTCTTATTTCTATTTCTAAAAATACAATTAGGTTGTGTCTTAGTTTGGGCTGCTATACAAAACGTCATATACTAGTGGCTTATACACAACAGAAATCTCTTGTCACAGTTCTGGAAGGTAGACTTCCGAGATCAGGGTACTAGCATGATAGGTTCTGGTGAGAGTCCTCTTCCGGGTTGCAGACTGCTGACTTCTCACTGTCCTCACACAGTGGAAAGAGGGTGAGGGGGCTGTCTGGGGTCTCTTTTATAAGGGCACTAATCCTATTCATGAGGGCTCCCTCATGACCTAATCGCTCCCCACAGGGCCTACTTCCTATCATCATCACACTGGGGGGATTACAACATATGAATTTGGGCGAACACAAATATTCAGTCCATAACAGATTGTATTTGCAAAGATGGAAGAGAGTTTTCATCCAAATTCAGCTCCTCAGTGAGGCATTGAGGAAAAAATATCTACGAGCTCTTTGTATTCCCACATCCATGACTTCAGAGGCCTGCCCACAATATTCAATGAATATTAACTAACTTCTTACTGTAGAACTACAAACACTTTTGCCTCCCAACAGACAGATCTATGAGTGCGTGTGCACACACACACACACCCACGCACGCCCCTTATCCCCCTGGCATTCACAACTGGCATGTGAGAATCAGGTGTTGTAGCTCAGACATTGATCTTCAGCTTTAAATAACAACAGCACCTAGTGAGCTGCAGATGGGAAATCCTAGACCAGTTTCGGGGCTCCCTGAACATTTGCATCAGTACCAGGGCCATTGAAACCACTCGCTAATTTCTCAATGAGGACCCAGAGTGACTGGGCTTGAAGAAGGTGGAAGGATCAGAATATAGGATCCCTCTCATTGTCTCAGAGATCCAGTGGGGTAACCATATGAGAGTGGTAGAAGGTAAATCAAGAAAGAATCAGCCTTCCACATCTGATCATTTGATTATTTCTCGATTTAATGGGAGCTTGAAGCTCTCCCAGGAACTCCAAAACCTGGATTTATGTGTTATTGGCACAATTAGGTGAAACTACTAGCATGTTTTTCTGTATATTACACATATCAGTTACATCAGCAAACATACTTCTTCACTGTCAGCTTTTCGAAGTAAACCTGTGTAGATAGTCAATCCTAAATAGAAACTTTGAGAAGGCAATAGAGAACAGATATTTTAAAATTACTTGTAGGAAAGACTAATCAAAATAACAGGCCAAGCACACACTTCCAAATCCATTCAATTGATTAAAAAGTTGTACAAAGAGAAAAAATTTAAACATAGATGTTTAAAATATAGACATTATACATTAGAAAGTTATCTTCATGTATCTGCCATAATTGGACAAGAAACTATGAGGACTCACAAGAAGATAAAAAAGAGAAGGAATCTAAACAGTAAGAGTGGAGTAAAGCATGGTAGAGAGGAAGCTTGGGGTCAATAAATATAGGTAACATGGGCAATCATCACATATTAATGAAAAAACTGCATGTGGAACAGTAGCATTTAGCCACAGGATAAATGCTGACAGTTGTCCTTTAAGAATGTGAGTTATCTGCCTGGAAAAGGCTTTTAAACTGGGACCAGAAAGAGAAGGAGAGCTGGAAATGCCCTAGGACCACTCTCTCTCACCTCCTGGCTGGAAAAAGATATGGAGAGAGACTGGAGAAGAAAGTAGATCTGTTCAGGAAAGAAATACACTAAAGGCTTCCACTCCTTTGCAGTCACTCCTCCTTTGCAGTAATGGGAGGATGTCTTCAGGCTGCCTGTCTGCTCTGTATCCATGAACCCCAAAGTGAAGTCTGTCAACACAACCAGCACACTGACACAAAGTATGCAGTCAGCCCTCAGGAGAAGACCTGCTGGGGGAAAAGACCCACGCAACTGCAGGGGAAAACCATGTTAACTCCCAAAACAGTGACCTAAATTTTTACTCATAAATATGAATGGCCAATGCAGCATCATCAGATATTTGAGAAAAGCCAGTAGAAGAAAGGAAAAGGACCAGGATTAAGCAAAGGGTTAAGCAAACAGAACAGATGACTCTGGGAAAAATAGAAATAATGCAGAAAACCAAAGAGAACTTTAAAAAAATAATTTTATTTAGTGTCCTCAGAGAGAGAAAGGATATTACATCCATAATACAAGAATAGGTCACCATGAAAAAATGAGCCATTAGGGCAATATAAAAATTATTCGAAATTAAAAATATGATTGCCAAAATTTTTTTTAATTACTAAAAACTGACTTGAGTAATAAACATGATTGAAGATAGAATTAGTCAAATAGAAGGTAAAAATAAAGGAAATCTCAAAGGTGCAGAGCAAAAAGGCAGACAAAAATGTGTAAACAAACTGAAACATGGAAGTTCAGTGCAGGAGGTTCATCTACTCCTCCACTTACTGGTTGTGACCTTGGGCAAGCTGCACAGTACTAATATCCAACCTTAAATGTGCATTTACTGTTTGCCAGTACTAAGTCCTTACACATGTTAACTCATCTAATCCACTCAGCATTCCTCTATCTGTAGGATATCTTTCTATCTGCCATGATCTACTACACCCTTGATTTGAGGAGCTGGATGCTCTGTAGTACTTTCACCTGATAAATTAGTCTCTTTATAAAATACCAATTAAGTGACATAGAGAGTCCACAACCTGCATTTCACCCCTCCTTTCAAAGGTTAGCCAGGGATTCTCTCTCTGCCTTCCTGCAAATTTTGTGGTGCCTGTGGTAGAGGGAAAACATAAGGCACAAACATAGAAGCATCTAGTCATGCAGCCAAGAAATCTCAGAGACAAGAGTCAATGCCAAAACAGGCAGTAGTAATCCACTGACATGTGGTTTTGGCCTAAACAGAGCTTCAAATAATATTGAATTAACAATCAACCTTTCTTTTAAAAGACTTGTAGATTTTGTCCAAAATTCTAAATTGTAGTTTCTTGTGACAAAATTGGAAGATTTGCACCCCCGTTCCAAAAAAGCAACAAGTCTGCTAATTAAGGCAGGCTATTGTAATAAATAGACTCTAAAATATAGTCCCTCAAAGAAGATAGAAATTTCTTTCTTTCTCACATAACAGTCCAGAGATGAGCAGGTGATCCAAACTGAATAGGTGGCTCTATCTGAGGTCCTCCAGGAACCCTGGTGGCTTCTAATTTTTTGTTCCAAAAGGAACATTTTTATTTAACATTTTTGATTAAAGAAATGACTACCTACACCAAAAAACAAATTTTTTGCCTCCTGCAGATATTCAGATATTGAATAAATTGAGGCAAATTTACATCTCCTGCATCTTGCAGATGACAAATAGAAATTTAAAAGCACTAATATTTATAAAGTACTGTTTTGAAGATTATAGCTAAAGATATAGTAAAACAAAGTGAAAACCAATAAAAAGTCCTCTGCAAAGCATTACATGTGACCTATAATGACCTGCATGGTGCCAAAGAAGAGAGAAAATATGCAATGCTCTGTCTTCATTAGAACACAGGTACCTCATTTGTACTAACTGCAAATGTTAACCTGATAGTCCCTTCATATTCTTATTCACTCTGTAGTGGACATTGTTGAATGCCTGCCCAACAGCCATTTCTCTCTCCTCGTTGACAGAACTCTGATCTTGTGCAGCCATGTGCTTCAGGGGAGCTAGGCCTCAACCCCATCATCAGGGATTATTCTGACTCATCATGAAATCCCATTCTCCTTGCACTAAATATTTGTGAGAAAATAAATGCTTTGAATACAGCCTGGCTCTAATTTGTACCATGTCAAATGGCTTTTATAATGAATAGAAATGATACTGATAAAAATTAAACATCTAGTATCATAATTTCCAGGAGAGAGAAGTCATTCCATCAACATGGACTGGCTTGGAGCCATCCCTGCAGCTGCTTCACCTTTCACTATAACAATGCTGAGAGCAGCAGGACCCTTGTCTTTGGAAACAGCACACACTTTGCCAATATCAATACAATACTTGTTTAGCTCTGACCTTTCTACATCTCCATTCCTCTTATTACTGCATGTAGTAGTCACTGGTATAGGAATCTGTACCCAACAAAGATGCCCCTGGGCCTTTCATACTCTGTGCTGTCCCTGAAATGCCCTTTCTCTTGCCTATTCATTCTTCAACACTTAGATACCCCGGCACCACCATCTTCAGGACAGAGTTAATCACACCCTCTTCTGGTCTGGAACTATATTTTCAATATATTTCTATCATTGTACATATTATATTTCCTGATAATTACCTGTACATATATGTTTCTTCTCAGTAAGATAGGAGTGCATTGGGCTTAATATATGGTGCTTTTAAATTAGAAATAAATAGAAGAAAGGAAAGGAGACAATAAGAAAGAAAAGAAGAAGGGAGGGAAAGGAAGAGGAAGGAAAGAAGGAAAAATGTTACGGTTTCTTCCTTTTTCCTCAATGAGACCACGATGAAATAACCAACCTGTCATGTGTTTAGATCCTAGCAGATTATTCCCCAAATTGGGAAAATTTCTGTTCCATCCATGGTTAAGAAACCAAGTGGAAGAAATTGCATCCAAATTTTCTAGAAAAATTGTTTGGGAAAAGTAGATTATATGACTGTAAAGAAGTTGTTGATACCATACACAAAAAATGAACTCAAAATGGATTATAGACCTAAATGAAAGACCAGATACTATAACTCCTAGAGCAAAACATAGGCAGAACACTCTTTGACATAAATTGCAGCAATATCTTTTTGGATCCACCTCCTTGAGTAATGGAAATAAAAAGAAAAATAAACAAATGGTACCTAATTAAAGTTAAAAGATTTTGCACAACAAAGGAAACCATAAACAAAACGAAAAGACAATCCACAGAATGGGAGAAAATATTTGCAAATGATGCGACCGACAAGGGATTGATTTCCAAAATATAAACAGCTCGTGCAGCTCAATATCAAAAAAACTAACAACCCAATCAAAAAACGGGCAGAAGATCTAAATAGACATTTCTACAAAGAAGACATACAGATGTCTAAGAAGCACATGAAAAGATGCTCAACATCACTAATTATTAGAGAAATGCAAATCGAAACTACAGTGAAGTATCAGCTCACACTGGTCAGAATGGCGATCATCAAAAAGTCTACAAACAATAAATGCTGGAGAGGGTGTGGAGAAAGGAAACCCTCCTACACTGTTGGTGGGAATGTCAATTGGTGCAGCCACTATGGAGAACAGTATGGAGGTTCCTTAAAAAAACTAAAAAATAGAGTTGCCCTATGATCCAGCAATCCCACTCCTGGGCATATATCCAGAGAAAACCATACTTCGAAAAGATACATGTACCCCAATGTTCATTGCAGCACTACTTACGATAGCCAAGACATGGAAGCAACCTAAATGTCTATTGACAGAGGAATGGATAAAGAAGATGTGGTACATATATACAATGGAATATTACTCAGCCATAAAAAAATGAAATAATGCCATTTGCAGCAACATGGATGGACCCAGAGATCATCATAATAAGTGAAGTGAGTCAGAGAAAGACAAATATCATATGATATCACTTATATGTGGAATCTAAAAAAATGGTACAAATGAACTTATTTACAAAACAGAAACAGACTCACAGACTTAGAAAACAAACTTATGGTTACCAAAGGGGACAGGTTGGGGGGAGGGGTAAATTAGGAGTTTGGGATTAACATATACACACTACTATATATAAAATAGATAATCAACAAGGACCTACTATACAGCACAGCAAACTCTACTCAAAATTCTGTAATTAACCCTGTGGGAAAATAATCTGATAAAGAATAGATATATGTATATGTATAACTAAATAACTTTGCTGTACACTTGAAACTAACACAACATTGTAATCAACTATACTCCAATATAAAATAAAAATTAAAAAAAAGAAGTGGTTGACATTTGGAATAAACAGAAAGAATAAAGTGCTACTGACCTGAGAGGCAAAGTTAGACTTTAATATCATTTAAATGAGATCAGGTTCATTGAATTGGAAGGGCTGTGAAATCAGGCAGGCCTGCTGGAATCTGGGCTTCACCCCTTGCTGGCAGTGTGACCTTGAGCAACTTACCATCTGCCAGCTTCTGTTTCTGCATCAGACAAAATTAGTACAGTAATACCTGTCTTATAAGATCAATATGTAGTCTATATTGGGTGAGATAACTACATCTATCTCAATGCTGGGCACAGCAATTTAGATGTTAGCATCTTCCGTGCATAGCAAGTACTAACTTAGAATATATATATATGCGTGTATATACATACATATATATACACACACACACATTTCTTCCCACTAATACATATATGTACTTATATTTAACATATATACGTGGTGTGTATTTTATATATATATATATATATATATATATATATATACACACACACACACACACACACACACAGTTGACCCTCAAACAACGTGGGGGTTAAGGGCAACAACCTTCCGAGGAGTGGAAACTTCCTGTATAATTTATAGTTGTAACCGTGGTTCCTGGTATCCGCATGCAAGGACTGAACCAACTGTGGATCGTGTAGTACTATAGTATCTACTGGGAAACAACTGTGTATAAGTGGACCTGTGCAGTTCAAACCCATGTTGTTCAAGAGTCAACTCTATACTTAGATATATAAGTATATATATATATATATACTTAGAAGAAATATGTATACATATATATGCACACATATGTAATGAGCTGGGGAGGGCTCATGGTGGAAGTGGGGATACTGACCAGGATGAGAGGATTGCCCTGGCTGGTGAATAGTGAAGGAGTTTTTAGGGGTGTTGGGCCAGCTCATACATATTCTGATTTATACTCTGTAGTGATTCTTTTAGGATGAGTCAACTCTCCATAGAACCAACATTCCCAGACGAATTTCTTCCACCTAATTTGAAGCCTGTGGATTGCACAGGCCTCAGTAAGGGGGCATGAAGATTCTCTGAGGACGGGGACCATGTCCAATTCAACTTTGGGTCCCAAGTGTGGCGCACTGAGACTGGCACCCCAGAGGTGGCAATGAATTTCATCAGAAGAAGGAACTCGTGAAATCACACTAAGGTCCTGTCTAAGGCCTAACTGCTGAGATTTACATCAACAGCAGAACCCAGAAGTCCTTGCCAAATTTTTCTTTGATGACATCTTTTTAAGACCTGCATAATATCAAGCAGGAAAGAAGTAGGGCTTCATTCTTCCTTGACTTTCCTCACATTCCCATTTTCTCTCAGTGCAAGGAAACCTTTGTCAGCTCTGTGGCTGAGACAGCAGCCTTTCAGCTGTGGGAATTTTCCAGTTGCATAAGAGCTTCATTAGAAATCATCTGTACTCTCACCCTGCAAAGGAATAAAAAGAAGAAGAAGAAAGAAAGAAATGACTCCAAAAAACAGATATTTTTGCTTTTTCTTTTCCTGACTCTATTTTCATGTGTTATTAGCTGTATGTTTAAAATTATGTCATTGTTTATGATTTATAAAGTTCTAAATAAAATACTGTTTACAGTTACACAAAGCACAAAAGATGTTAACTAAATATGATGGAAAGATGGCGATAGCTCTCCAGTCTGAACACAAGAGGAGAACCCCGCTGGGAGCTGACTAACATGATTTGTTTAGTCAGCATTTGGCAGCCGCAGTGAAGGACAAACACAGCAGATACCAAGTGGAAATATCTGCACTACATGTCAGAGAGTCAGCCAGGCTTGGTATAAGAAATAACATTGTTTGAGGGAATTAGAATTATGAAATGAAGTATGTATCTAAGTAGGGACTGTCTAAAAACTATTAAGTAAAAATATATGGTTTCCCCTTTTAAAACTCCTTTGAAACAAACTTTATAAACCTCATTTTGAGTTTAGAAGTAGGCAAGCATTTAGTAGTTTAAAGAGGCCTATTCACTTAAATTCCAAAAGGCTGACAGATAATTAAGATACCTGAATTGTCTAGCAGAACATGGCAGAGATTTGGTTTCATAATTGTTTCAGGTGAAGTATTACATTTCAAAAAAGTCTCTGTGTGGTTTGGGAAGCTGATTCACAGACTTTGAAGTCCACCTGGTATTATGTTCTAGGCCAAAAAAAGGCATGAAAGTCATGAAAGAAGTGATGTCCTCCACCCCCATGTGATGTAAAGCCTGGTCCACCACAGCCAGATGGTGAACAGTTCTTGGATGGACTCATAATGGTCTATAAGGGCCCTGGTACACCTCCAGTGGCAGAAAGAACTGACCAGGCGAACCCTGTAACAGAGCTTGTCCAAATTCTTACAGGGATTCAGGATCTGCTGGGTTGGATCACAGGCCATGGAGAACAGAATCAGAAGATATTCATTCATTCGGCATCATTTCTTGCCTACTAGGTCAGTAGTTCTCAACCCTGCCTGCACATTTAGAATCCCCTAGGGAATTTTAAAGCATTCTGATGCTTGGGCCCCACCCCCAGAAAATTTGAATATATTGATTTGGGGTAGAGCTTGGGAGCAAATATTTTTCAAGTGTTCCCCAAAGTGATTCAAATTAATAGCTAGGATTTTAAAACATGGCTCTAGACTATAAACTCCTTGAGGGCATGCTTACTACCACCACTCATCTTAGCATCTACTGTAATGCCTGGTCCATGGCACATGATAAATATTGTTGGGGTGAGTGAAATAGAATAAAAACAAAGGGTTCTCTTCTAAACCAAGATCAGCAATGTTGCTGACAGTTCTCCTTTATGTCTATCTCTACACCCTGATGCATATCAGAGGGTCGCATGGCACTTGTTAGCACAGTACCTCACTTAGACCTGGCGAAGTAGGGCCCACACTTTGGAGGGCCTTCCTCGAAATTTCTAAGTCTCTTCCAGTGCCTGTGATTGACTGGGAATGGCAGTGCCCTCTTTGTTTCTGCACTCTCTATTTTGCCTGTGTGCTCAACCAGATACCTCCAGGAGCTTCTAGTCTCAGGAGAGAGGGATTTGACAGACAGCAATTCCTACAATCCTGGTGTCCCCACAGATATTGAAGCAGATGTGGAGTTTGAAAAGTACAATTTCTGAACCTTGTGTTTTAAAAAAGAATGTTAACAATGTCACAGGGATAAAAATAACATTCAGTTATTTATGTCTTTGATCCTGCCAAATAGATGCTTGGGAAAAGCAAAGATTCTCAACTTCCGACTTTCCTGAACAGAATTTGAATTTAAATGACAAATGCTTTGTTATTAGGGTTTCTCTTCCAGTCCTTTCAGTTTCTGAATGTCCTCATTTGTGGTAAATACAGGGAAGATTCCTGTTAGTTGCAAGATTGCAAAATAGAGAACAGATTTTCCCAGGGTGTTTTGTTTTTTTTTTAATATTTATTTGGCTGCATCTGGTCTTAGTTGCAGCACGCAGGACCTTCACTGTGGCATGCAGGGTCTTTTGTTGCGGTATACCGGCTCTTCTTTATGGCGGGCTGGCTTCTCCCTAGTTGTGGCACGCGGGCTTCAGAGCTCGCGGGCTCAGTAGTTGCAGCATGCGGGCTCTTTGGTTGTCGCACACCCCACGGCATGTGGGATCTTAGTTCCCTGACCAGGGGTCAAACCCCCGTCCCCTGCATTGGAAGGTGGATTCTTAACCTCTAGACCACCAGGGAAGTCCCTCCCAGGGTGTTTTAAGAGACCCTTTCACTTAAACAAATAGGGATGAAGAAGAATCATGTTTAAAAGTATCCTTCCAGGGGTCTTGTGGGAGAGTGGGTTTTATAGCATCAGAGGTGTTACTGGTTGATTCAGACCAGTCATCCAGCCAGTTGTAGTGACTTTCCAAAGCTATTTTGGGAACCTAGAACTATCCATTTTCACCTCCCCTCATATTACCACCAAAGAGAGGTACTGGAGAAGTTGATAAACTATTAATTGTGACAATAACTTGAGACATCAATCCACGAGTCTTCCTTTCTTCCCTTTGCTACCACAAACCCCTTCCTGGGTCAGAGAACAGACATAAATACAGATGTATAGGATCAGTAAGGACCAGCCAGGTATGAGACAAAAACACCGGGGGAATCAGAAGTCAATTAGATGCCCTACTCCACCTGCTAGAGGACAGTCTATGGAGCTATTGGAGAGAAAGACGGGTGACTCCTTGAAGAAATCTTGGAGTGTTAGAGTTGGAACACATTCTTTTCACACCCTCACTCTCTTCAGAAAGGAGAGCACTTGTCGTGATTTCCTATAAAGAGGATCCACAAAGAAGGTCCTGTGAAGTTCAGGGGAACACCTGAACACAGGGGCTTGCTGAGTGGCAGAACCCACTGGCACGTCCGGGGCTGCCAGGGCACAGGCAGAAGACATCAGAGAGCTTTGGACACAGGCAGAGGGCATCAGAAAGAGGACAAGTCAGGAGAGGCCACAAATCACCTCCCAGTTTTCCACAGAGCCAAGGTGGTTGTAATGGTAAGTCCAAGCTTCCCAGTGGCCCAGAGGTCCCATAAGATGGTTGGAAGCATAAGTCATCTTGCTAAGCAAACCCCCATTCCCTGGATACACATGCAACAAAGGGACAAGTACCAGCCTTACTTAGTCCCAGGGAAGAGGGGCCCCTGTCCTTGACCCCATGATTGAGAGGGTTCTGCATATTGCCAACAAATGCATTTGCCAAAACCACATGGTACTGCTGCCACCAGGGATGTGAGATCAGAGCTGGCACAGACTGACACTTTTCAGGTTCCAGGGAAAGCTTCTTCACTCCTTTAGATACTCTAAACAAAAGGCAATTGTGTCCAAAGCCCTGAAGGTTTGTGGGCTGTGCTTCTGCAGAGGTTGCTTGGAAGTATGGGGAGGATTTTAGCAGTGCATTCAATGCAAATACCTCAGGGAGAAAAAAGACAAATTTATTTATAAGCTCTTTCTCTCAAATAGTGTGAGTGCAGAAGATTCCTTTATAATGAAATATTTGTTCCCTCACAGTGTCAACTGTCCATTTTCTTCTTCCTCTTCATGTTTAAGTTTGTACTTCCAGAGGTGCTCATAAATTTGCCCAGTATCTTCAATAGTTAACCTGATAGCTGAGAAACAACTGTAGTATTGTTTGTATAATCCTTAAATGTGTATATATGTAGGTCTAGTTGTAGCATGCATGAAACATGATTCCTTTCCTTTATACTGGCAATTTCATGGGCATTAAATTCTAGAATGACAAATCGTTTTACTTCTTAAAAAATATTTAATAAGATTTAATTTAAATGCTTAAAAATTTAAAATTTTCAGTTTTAATAAATCATTTTGACTTAAAATATGGTGAAAAAAATGAATTGCTACACTGTAATTTGTAGTTGCCTTTTAATTTTAATAAATAATTTAAAATATTTTAAAAGAAATCTTACTTATTTTAGAATTAAAAAATAGTTTTATTTGTTTACATCTACTTTAAATTTTCTTAAAAATTAATCCAAATTTTATACAGGTTAAATATAATTACATTTTATTTTTTAAACTATTTAATTATTACTGACATAAGAATACAAGTTACGTGTGAAAAAAAGTTTTTTGAGAGTTAAAGAAATTCACATTTTATTTATATGTGTGAAAATTTTGATTATATCAACATAGTTAGTGCCTTTACTTGAAGGTCAAAAAATTTAGATTCTAGGAAACAAATATATATTAATTTCTGAACTATTGCTCATCCAAACATAGCCAGCCCATCAAGAGAACACTCAGTCATGTGTAATCCAAATTAAATCTAATTGATTTAATTGATATTTTGCTAACTCTAAGCTTTATATATATTTTTCTGACTTGTTCTTACAAAGTATATTTTCAAGTTAGGACAATAGAACATATTTCATTTAACAATTTGTTAACTTGATTAATAATTCTTAAATATATAGACTTAAGGTATGTGGGCCTCCATTTGCCTCAGGCCTTATAAAGGTTGGGTAGGAGTGAAGGAATTCTGCCAAGAGAGACTCATGGCAGACCACCACTCTGGGGATGAAGCGGAAGTGAATCTCAGGATGCCAGGAGCATACAAGGATTCCTCAGCCAGCAGGAACATACCCACAACCAGACTGGGTGATGACATTGCCAGCTAGAATCAGCAGAGAAGTGACTGTAACCCCCTATTCAGTTTCCTGCCCACTGTCCTGTGTCAGTTAGCTCATTTTTCCTGATCTTCCCATCTCCCTGAAGCCTTCACAAAAGTCAAGCATGAGATTCCACCTCTGGAATTTCAGTAAGCGTTGGGAGTGAAGGCAGTTTGAAGAAAGAATTTTGAACTGGATAGTGATTGAAATAATAATACCTGAATTTGACAACAGATATACTAAATTAGATGGACACTTACCTGATTGTACTATATTTTATTTTCCTGCTGTAACAGAAATGGGGGCGTGTAAAAGGAAAATGGGCACCAATACAAAAACTGAGTTTCATATTTGCCAACATCTGACTTGCACTTTTACAATGCATACCTCTTACTAGTAGCACCTTACTGGAGAATAGAATACCTTTTAAATGGTAGAGATCAGCAAAGGTGGAAGGATGGGGATTATTGATTTCTTGGCTTGACACAGTAATTTGTAATCTGAGCTGTACAATAGAATTACCTAAAGGCTTCAAAAATAAGCCAATTTCCTTGCCTCACCTCAGACTAATTGAATCTGAATCTCTGGATATAGGGCTTAGTATCTTAGTAACTCAGGTGATTCTGGTAAGTGACCAGGGTTGTAACGCACAGGGCAGGTGTCTGCCTGGTCAATTCTTTGCCAGTTTTATATCTGTTCCTAAATCTTGTCAGATTCACCAGTTAATGCTGCACTCTTTCTTCTCTCCCTATCTGTGTTGTCATGGTCCAAAATCCTGCCAACTTGTTAGGTCCTTTGCCTCAAGCGCCTTGCACAACAATTTGTTTACTGAGGAGTGTGACAGTCATAGCAGTGACCTGGGAAATAAGCCTGTGTCAAAGCCAGTTAGTCTCACTGTTTCTCTTTTAATGAAGCAGATCAATTAAGAGGGCTGCCCTGGAAAATTCCTGAGCTGCCAGACCAGCAGTCCTTGGGTGATTAGGCACCAAATTCATTCATTCATTCATTCATTCACTCATTCAACAAGCATATACTGAGCACCAACTATGTGCTCAACACTGGAAATAAAATGATGAAGAAAGATACAATCTCAACCTTCAAAGAATTGTTTTTTATTTGTCAACTCAGAAATCAGTTATTTCTCAGCCACCTGGAGTTTACCTGTTCTTAGTCCCCAAACTTACCACTCCTTTCTAGACTATGGAATTTGATAGGCCAGTATTTTTTTTTTTGAAGAGTCACCAATTTTTAATTTTACAAGGTAAAAAAAATCAAATGGAAGTCTTTTTAACACACGAAACTTAGCAAGTATATCATCTCAGCATAAGGAACTGCCATTTAAATGAAATAAACTTAGCTTCATGAAAAACTCTACACTATTTTTCTTCTCATTTTGCTGCCTCCCAACAACCTTTCTCTGCAACATTTGTTTAAAACCAAATAACTAACTTTCTTTCTTTTCTTTTTCCTTTCTTTCCTGATAACGAATAGTACCGGTTATCCTTCTCCAAATAAATATTCTAGGAACTGAATTATACTTCTGGCCAAGATGGAGTAACAGGACAAGATTTATTCTCCCACCTTTAAACAACCAATAAATGAGGAAAATATACAAAGCAATAGTTTTCAAGACACTGGATATCATACACTGAATAACTGTGATTCCTAAAAGAAAGGAGACAAGTGAGATGAGCCCTATATTTACCCTTGCTTGCTGTCTTAAAAGAGATTCCAGTCTGTAGTGCAGAAAAGGGAAAACCCAGGTGGAGACTGGATGATTCCCTGACTTGAGAGGAAGCTGAAAGTCTGGCGTGAACAAGGTGACTAGAGTTCACAGGAAAGAGTACTGAGACAGAAAAAGCTGTACAGAGCTATCTGAAGATCTGAAGAGTTTTCCTTGAATCTTCGGTTGAGTACCAACGAGCATATGCATGTGAGGAAACTGCCTTAGACCAGGGACAGAATCACCTGGAATGGGTAAAGGAAGAGTGCCTGGCACTCGTACAGGGTCAGAATAGTTCTTGTACCCAGAAATCACACTGAAAAACCTCATGATTCATGGGGCAATGGGTAAAGTACTCAGAAGGATGTTGTCTTGGTAGTGGCGAATAATTAGTTCTATACTGAGGACTGTTCTGATCCCACCTAATAAATCATAAAGCAAGACTTGAAAAAATCAGATTCTTTCCACATAACTATGTCCCAGAACAAAGTGCAAGAGTATTTATGTAAGTATCGTAAAAGTAAAACATATAACAAGGTAAAATTGACAATGACTGCCATCAAATAAAAAATTACCAGGCATGCAAATTATTACTAGGGATCAGGAAAAATACAACCTCATAGTAAAGGAAATAATCAGTCAATCGAAATAAACTCAGAACTAAATATGTTAGAATTAGCAGACAAGAATATTGAAATAGTGATTATAACTATATTTGATATTTTCAAAATGTTAAATGGAGACATGAAAGATATAAAAAATAGACCCAAATAGAAATACAATGTCTAAAATAAAAAATACACTGGGTGTGATTAGCAGAAGATTGAACATTGGATATAAAAAAAAATTAGTGAATTTTCAGGTAGACTGATAGGTACTATGAAAAATGTAATGTGTAGAAAAAAGGAGATTTTTAAAAAGTGAACAGAGTATCAGTGAGCTGTTGGACAACTTCAGGTGAACAAATATATGTGTAATTTGAGTTATCAAGAGATGAGAGAATCAGGGGAAGGCAGAAAAAAATTTGAAAAAATAATAGCCAAAAAATTTTCAAGTTTGGTGAAAATTATAAACCCCCAAATTCAAGCACAAGAAAAATAAAGAAAACTACACCAAGACACATCATAATCAAATTCTTCAAAACTAATGACTTATATACTGAAAACAATAAAACATTGCTTAGAAAAATTGAAAACCAAAATTAATAGAGATATATTGGGTTGGCCAAAAAGTTCGTTCAGGTTTTTCCATAACATCTTAAAATGTTACGATGAACTTTTTGGTCAACCCAATATATTGGATATGAATCTAGAGATATGAATATAGAGATATAATCATGGGTTGGAAGACTCAGTATTATTAAGATTTCAATTTTCTCCAAGTTGATCTGTAGATTCAACACAATCCCAATCAAAATTTCAGCAGGCTTTTTGACAGAAATTGACAAATTGATTCTAAAATTCAGATGGAAATGCATAGGACCTAGACTAGCCAAAATAATTTTGAGAAAGAACAGCGAAATTAGAGGACTAACACCACTTGGTATCAAGACATTATAAAGTTACAGTAATCAACTCAATGAGATATTCGCACCAAGATAGAAATATAGATCAATGGAAAAGAATGAGCCCCCAAATAGATGAACACATATATACACAACTGATTTTTGATAAAAGTATAAAGACAATTCAATGAGGGAAAAAATAGACTTTGCAACAAGAGATGCTGGACATTTGGATATCCACAGGCAAAAAATTGAACTTGGATCTGTATCTCCCATTACCATACAAAAATTAACTCAAAATGGATCATAGACCTACATGTAAAACTGGGAACTGTAAAACTTCTAGTGGAAAACATAGGAAAAAAAATCTTTGTGACCTTGGATTAGGCAAAGATTTCATAGATAGGATATGAGCGGCTCATAGGTAGGAGAGTCATAAAATGAATGATATGATGTTATGACTTACTGGCATGAGTCATAAAAGGAAATGATATATTGAACTCTGTCAGAATTTAAAACTTCTGCTCCTCAGAGGACACTGTTAAGAAAATAAAAAGACAAATTGCAGACTGGAAGAAAATATTTATAAATAATATATCTGATAAAGGATTTATATCCAGAATATAATAACAAACTCAAAATTTAATAAAAAGAAAACAACTCAATTTTTATTGTTTTAGAATCAATTTCAATTTTGAAAAACAAGGCTTTTTAAAAAATGTCATTAGGAAAAGACATAACTTATAAATTTATAAATTATAAAAAACATAATTTAAAACCAGAATTTCTGTCAAATAAACTCTACCTTAATTTCCAAGCCACTGTGGCTACAAGAGACAGATATCAATATATAACAAATAGGATAACAAATAGAATTGGAACTAAAACTAAATAAACAAACAGATAGTTACTCACTAAAATAAAACTCTTAGCCAAGTCAGTTGCAAAGAGATATGCAGAATACTTATAGAATGAGTTGCATCTTAAGATATATTCAGCAATATCTTTTTTTTTTTTTCAGCAATATCTTACACTCTATTGGCTACTTAATAAACTGATGCAAAAAAAAATTTTTTTTGTAAGAATAGAGGAAGGCAGATGGGCTGTACATGCACAACGCTTTTATTACCTATGCATGAAAACATCAAGGTCATCTCCTGAGAGTTGGGAAAGGGAAGATGTCAGTCATCCACAGGGAAGTGGAAAATATAGAGAAGGCTGGAATCATCACATGCATGGTATACATAGAAACACATTTAGAAATTACCAGAAAATCCAAATTAAAAATACTTTGATCCTATCTTCTTAAGCCAATGAGAAATATCTTAAAATTACATTTTTTTGACATTTAAATTCAGTCTTCCAAATTGCCTCCTGAGTCTAGAAATGTGATAAAAATCCTTGAACTAGTCTTCACTCTTGCTCTCTTATGTTACCTTGGTGACAGGGATGGAGAAGATGTGTTCACTATATAGCTAAGAAATCCTCAAGATAGTAAAATATGGTCAAAAAGCAAACAATCAATAGCTTCAAGGGTATATCTTCACTGAGAATATGTTTGGCCTAATCACCCATTCTTTGCAGTTCTACATTATTTTATTATGATTACATATATTAAGAATAAAAACCCTAAGGCAATCTAAATATGTATATCAAGTATATATATGCTATGAACCAACAAGCCAAAATCTAATTGTCTAGCCAGAACTGATGACTGCTTAGGGCATCCATGATGAGTTGTAGTCTTCAATTAAGGAACTAGGTGGTCCTGGGGGTCTTGTTTCTCCTATGCTTTCAAATGACACAAGAACTTTTTAAGACTTCCATCAAATGTTTTACTGATGAAGCTTTTGGGGTTTCACACAGATCTTGCTTGTTGATCTCAGACACTGCTATGCAGGTCTAGCAAGTTATTGGACTCAGATTTGAAGCATTATTGGGTGAACCAGAACCAAATTCTCCCAAAAGAAGGAATGGAAATTTAAAGAGCTCCGGAAGCAAAATCTAGGACAACTTTTAGCTTTTGACTAATTTGTGTGACAAAACAGTCACAAACCCATGAAGGAATCTACATTGTTAGTTTTACTGGAAAGAATATGTTTTAAAATATTAAGTCCTTTGTGCCTTTCTAAAAAACACCAAATGTATCTGTGCACACCTGAATGTTACCAAACAGTTTTAGTTAATACTAAACAGTTAAATTTTGACTACCAAACAACTTTAGTTAATACTTTTTCATTACATCTTTAAGTATACTTTCTCCAGATATTTTTTTTTTCCTGGAAAAATAAGCCTAATTTTTGCCTTTGTCTTATTTTGTTAGGATCAAGTACAAGCCTGTATAATATGCCTGTTTTGCTGGTGTTGCATTATCAGCAAAATGCAACAAATTGGATCCTGTGTAATAAACTAGGAAATATTTTAAGACAGAACATAAATTTTACACAGCTTGAAATACCCATCACCCTCTGCTTGGGATGGGATCATATCTTTTTATCCATCTTTCTCTGGCTACTGACGAGAACCGAGAAATACAGATGTGCATGAAAGGACGGGTACAGTGTGCTGACGCATATATATGGAATCTAAGGAAAAAAAAAAAGAAAAATTTTTCAAATTTAAAAATTAACAAATTTTTAGTGCCTAAGGAAGGGGGCTACACAAATGTCTTGAAGACCTTACAAATATTTTTGACCAAATAAATTGTCATTTTATTTGAAAAGGTTTCTCTCACACCTTCTCAAAGAAGTCTTTAAAAACCCATTCTAGGAGAGGTAATGTCAACATACTGAATTATAAATAATCTCTGAAGATGAAGTATTTGGATGAACCATCACTTTCTGTTTTTTTGTTTTATGAAGTTCGCCTTTCAAATATTATTTTGATGTTTACCTTGTCCAAAATCAAAGACATGAAAGCATTCTAATGAGCTGTTGGCTAGTTTCCTTTGTCCTTAACATATATCCCAACTTCTGTTCCTTTAAACTGGTACAGGAATTTACCAATAGTTACCAGAATTCAGTTTTTATCAAATTAAGAGTGTTTATACCAGAAATAAGAAAAATAAAGCTTATGAGAAGACCATGATCTTTGTACTATTTATCCAGCTGTCCCTCTTAGAACTTACTGCCTGTTCCTTGGAACAACATTTTCCTTCCTGCCCATGAGATCCTGAGATGTTGGATTTGGTGTTTGTTTATATGTTCTTGTATTCAAAACATCAAGAACTACATCTCTGGGCAACTAAAAAATTGAGGCCAGCAGTGAGCAAACAAAGTCCCTGCTCTTTGGAGCTTCTGCTAGATGAGGAGTGTGCAGTGAAAGTATAAGTAAGGAGCTGTAGGTTAGAAAGTGGTCCTTGAAGGGGAATCTTCTGGCAGTCCAGTGGACTCCACGCTTTCACTGCCGAGGGCCCGTATTCGATCCCTGGTCGGGTTAGGGTAATAAGATCCCACATCCCATAAGCCACGCAGTGCGGCAACCCCCCCCCCCCCCAAAAAGTGATGCTTGAGCATTCCTTTCCTATCTTGGAGAGCCTTCTACAGTGGAAGGATCCAGGTCTCTCGGGAGTCTGGCAGATAAACTCTTGGTGAGTTGGACGTGGGCTGGTGTCTCACCTTCCTCAGTGCTGTTTCACTTCCTGGGGTTTGGCCACGACATGCAACATCTGGGCTCCTACTCTCAGACTCTAGGCAGACTCTTTGTGTTTCACCTTCCTTTCTTTCTACCAACCCTTGCCTAGTTACTGGAGTAACTCTCTCTTTTATTCTTCACTCCCACCTTCATTTCATTTTATTAAACCTACTGATGACTTTTGAACATAAGAGTAATAAGAATAAAATATTTTGTTAAGCCCAACTAAAACCCTGTGGTTTGAAATAAAATGAGACAAAATTAATAAACAATGGCAGCAGACTTGCTACAAAGCCCTCACAGGCACTTAGAATTCTCCTTTAGGAAGTCTGCATCTGTCTTTGCATCCTACTTTAATGAACTTTGCTTCTTGGTAGTCCCCCTTTTCACTGAGCTGGGCCACTTAAATTAACCTGTGGTTGGAGTTATGCCCTCTCCAGTCTAGAACATGACCAATTCAGACTGTAGGTGGACAAGATTTAAGGGATTCCAGCCACACTTCTCCTAAAAGTCATGTT
This sequence comes from Eschrichtius robustus, assembly GCF_028021215.1. Lineage (NCBI taxonomy): Eukaryota > Metazoa > Chordata > Mammalia > Artiodactyla > Eschrichtiidae > Eschrichtius > Eschrichtius robustus. The sequence goes on from NC_090825.1 coordinate 29,723,309, forward strand.
TTACTGGTGAATGAGAATAAACACCAGTAGGCTGAGGTCTGAGAACATGCATTATTGTTATTATTATTGTTGTTGTTGTCTTCACTTTTAGGAAACTCTTCCGATAGCTACAAGTCATACCTTAGTTTATGAGCTATTGTTACAAACAATGTCTCTCAAAATGAGACTCCAAATGAACTACATCAGAATCACAAAATGTATTTATTTTTTTAATTAATTAATTAATTATTTTTGGCTGTGTTGGGTCTTCGTCGCTGTGCGCATGGACTTTCTCTAGTTGCGCCGAGCGGGGGCTACTCTTCGTTGCGGTGCACGGGCTTCTCATTGCAGTAGCTTCTCTTGTTGCAGAGCACGGGCTCTAGGCACGCGGGCTTCAGTAGTTGTAGCACGCGGGCTCAGTAGTTGTGGCTCATTAGCTTAGTTGCTCCGTAGCATGTGTGATCTTCCCTGACCAGGGATCGAACCCATGAACCCCGCATTGGCAGGTGGATTCCCAACCACTGCGTCACCAGGGAAGTCCCACAAGCTGTATTTCTGTAAAATGCCAGTTTCCTGGGCCTCATATCATATTGTTTAAAATCTCTAGGGTTGGGGCCTCTCTATGCATTTTTGTTACATACTCCAGTTTTAGATCCTTACAGGTCACAGAAACAGTTAAAATACATTTGTGTGTTTACATACATTATTTTTTAGAATTGCTGTTCTGTTTCTCTGAGTAAATGGGACCAGAGGACGTAGATTAAAAGGAAATGCTTTCTAAAAAAATCACTCTCTAAAGGAATTAGTATTGTGAAACTTTGCATTCATGTGACTGGAACTTTACTTTTCCACATGTGCATAATTATTGCAAGTCCTTCTTTATACTTCAACCTAAACTTAGACTATGTTATTTCATTTCTACCTGGTTCTACTGAGCAGTTACTCATGTATTTATTCAGCAAACAACCATTGAGGGTCTTCCATGGGCCCCACACTGTCCTGGGATTGGAGATGCCTTTAAGGACCTTACATTTGAGAAGTGCAGTAGACCGAGTATTGGAGTCAAATAGGTAACTAGGGAATTATGATACAATAAGGCAAGCACCATGATGAGATGTGTGCAACACTCAAGCGAAATAAACTACACAAATAAGTCACATTCTGACCACAGCACTAATCTCCTGACTTCTGCAGCTGCAGAGTCACCCACCATGGGCATGGTTCGTGGTTTTCTGCCACCGGCAGAGGCTCAACACAGTATCTCTTTTAGTAAGGCTTCAGAAAAAGGAGTGTTTATACTTACACAAAAGAAAAGCAGTTTAGACACAATTGTAACTGGAATAAAAAATCTCCAGCCTTAAAGGACTTTTTCTGAACAGGGGAAGTAAAAATGTTTCTACTGTTCTTACTTTTAAAAAATTAGTGGGCATGGTCACTGCTCAAAAATCAAATAAGGAGAGAGGGATTAACCAAGATGGCGGAGTAGAAGGACGTGCTCTCACTCCCTCTTGCGAGAGCACCAGAATCACAACTGGCTGCTGGACAATCATTGACAGGAAGACCCCGACTTCACCAAGGAGGATACCCCACGTCCAAGGACAGAGGAGAAGCCACAGCGAGACGGTAGGAGGGGCGCAATCAGAGTAAAATCAAATCCCATAACTGCTGGGTGGGTGGCTCACAGACTGGCGAACACTTATACCACAGAAGTCCACCCACTGGAGTGAAGGTTCTGAGCCCCACGTCAGGCTTCCCAACCTGGGGGTCCGGCTACGGGAGGAGGAATTCCTAGAGAATCAGACTTTGAAGCCTAGTGGGAATTGATTGCAGGACTTTGACAGGACTGGGGGAAACAGAGACCCCACTCTTGGAGGGCACACACAAAGTAATGTGTGCATCGGGACCCAGGGGAAGGAGCAGTGACCCTGGGGGAGACTGAACCAGACCCACCTGCTGGTGTTGGGGGGGTCTCCTGCAGAGGCGAGTGGTGGCTCTGTTTCACCGTGGGGATAAGGACACTAGCAGCAGAGGTTCTGGGAAGTTCTCCTTGGCGTGAGCCCTCCCAGAGTCTGCCATTAACCCCACCAAAGAGCACGGGTAGGCTCCAGTGTTGGGTTGCCTCAGGCAAAACAACCAACAGGGAGGGAACCCAGCCCCACCCATCAACAGTCAAGTGGATTAAGGTTTTACTGAGCTCTGACCGCCACAGCAACAGGGAGGGAACCCAGCCCCACCCATCAACAGCCAAGTGGATTAAGGTTTTACTGAGCTCTGACCGCCACAGCAACAGTCAGCTCTACCCACCACCAGAGCCTCCCATCAAGCCTCTTAGATAGCCTCAACCACCAGAGGGCAGACAGCAGAAGCAAGAAAAACTACAATCCTGCAGCCTGTGGACCAAAAACCACAGTTACAGAAAGATAGAGAAGATGAAAAGGCAGAGGGCTATGTACCAGATTAAGGAACAAGAAAAAACCCCAGAAAAACAACTAAATGAAGTGGAGATAGGCAACCTTCCAGAAAAAGAATTCAGAATAATGATAGTGAAGATGATCCAGGACCTCGGAATAAGAATGGAGGCAAAGATTGAGAAGATGCAAGAAATGATTAACAAAGACCTAGAAGAATTAAAGAACAAACAAACAGAGAGGACCAATACAATAACTGAAATGAAAACTACACTAGAAGGAATCAATAGCAGAATAACTGAGTCAGAAGAATGGATAAGTGACCTGGAAGACAGAATGGTGGAATTCACTGCTGCGGAACAGACTAAAGAAAAAAGAATGAAAAGAAATGAAGACAGCCTAAGAGACCTCTGGGACAACATTAAACGCAACAACATTCGCATTATAGGGGTCCCAGAAGGAGAAGAGAGAGAGAAAGGACCAGAGAAAATATTTGAAGGGATTATAGTCGAAAACTTCCCTAACATGGGAAAGGAAATAGCCACCCAAGTCCAGGAAGCGCAGAGAGTCCCATACAGAATAAACCCAAGGAGAAACACGCCGAGACACATAGTAATCAAAGTGGCAAAAATTAAAGACAAAGAAAAATTATTGAAAGCAGCAAGGGAAAAACGACAAATAACATACAAGGGAACTCCCATAAGGTTAACAGCTGATTTCTCAGCAGAAACTCTACAAGCCAGAAGGGAGTGGCATGATATACTTAAAGTGATGAAAGGGAAGAACCTACAACCAAGATTACTCTACCCGGCAAGGATCTCATTTAGATTTGATGGAGAAATCAAAAGCTTTACAGACAAGCAAAAGCTAAGAGAATTCAGCACCACCAAACCAGCTCTACAACAAATGCTAAAGGAACTTCTCTAAGTGGGAAACACAAGAGAAGAAAAGGACCTACAAAAACAAACCCAAAACAATTAAGAAAATGGTCATAGGAACATACATATCGATAATTACCTTAAACGTGAATGGATTAAATGCCCCAACCAAAAGACATAGACTGGCTGAATGGATACAGAAACAAGACCCATATATATGCTGTCTACAAGAGACCCACTTTAGACCTAGGGACACATACAGACTGAAAGTGAGGGGATGGAAAAAGATATTCCATGCAAATGGAAATCAAAAGAAAGCTGGAGTAGCTATACTCATATCAGATAAAATAGACTTTAAAATAAAGAATGTTACAAGAGACAAGGAAGGACACTACATAATGATCCAGGGATCAATCCAAGAAGAAGATATAACAATTATAAATATATATGCACCCAACATAGGAGCACCTCAATACATAAGGCAACTGCTAACAGCTATAAAAGAGGAAATCGACAGTAACACAATAATAGTGGGGGACTTTAACACTTCACTTACACCAATGGACAGATCATCCAAAATGAAAATAAATAAGGAAACAGAAGCTTTAAATGACACAATAGACCAGATAGATTTAATTGACATATATAGGACATTCCATCCAAAAACAGCAGATTACACGTTCTTCTCAAGTGCGCACGGAACATTCTCCAGGATAGATCACATCTTGGGTCACAAATCAAGCCTTGGTAAATTTAAGAAAATTGAAATCATATCAAGCATCTTTTCTGACCACAACGCTATGAGATTAGAAATGAATTACAGGGAAAAAAACGTAAAAAAGACAAACACATGGAGGCTAAACAATACGTTACTAAATAACCAAGAGATCACTGAAGAAATCAAAGAGGAAATAAAAAAATACCTAGAGACAAATGACAATGAAAACACGACGACCCAAAACCTATGGGATGCAGCAAAAGCGGTTCTAAGAGGGAAGTTTATAGCTATACAAGCCTACCTAAAGAAACAAGAAAAATCTCAAGTAAACAATCTAACCTTACACCTAAAGAAACTAGAGAAAGAAGAACAAACAAAACCCAAAGTTAGCAGAAGGAAAGAAATCATAAAGATCAGAGCAGAAATAAATGAAATAGAAACAAAGAAAACAATAGCAAAGATCAATAAAACTAAAAGTTGGTTCTTTGAGAAGATAAACAAAATTGATAAGCCATTAGCCAGACTCATCAAGAAAAAGAGGGAGAGGACTCAAATCAATAAAATCAGAAATGAAAAAGGAGAAGTTACAACAGACACCGCAGAAATACAAAGCATCCTAAGAGACTACTACAAGCAACTTTATGCCAATAAAATGGACAACCTGGAAGAAATGGACAAATTCTTAGAAAGGTATAACCTTCCAAGACTGAATCAGGAAGAAATAGAAAATATGAATAGACCAATCACAAGTAATGAAATTGAAACTGTGATTAAAAATCTTCCAACAAACAAAAGTCCAGGACCAGATGGCTTCACAGGTGAATTCTATCAAACATTTAGAGAAGAGCTAACACCCATCCTTCTCAAACTCTTCCAAAAAATTGCAGAGGAAGGAACACTCCCAAACTCATTCTATGAGGCCACCATCACCCTGATACCAAAACCAGACAAAGACACTACAAAAAAAGAAAATTACAGACCAATATCACTGATGAATATAGATGCAAAAATCCTCAACAAAATACTAGCAAACAGAATCCAACAACACATTAAAAGGATCATACACCACGATCAAGTGGGATTTATCCCAGGGATGCAAGGATTCTTCAATATACGCAAATCAATCAATGTGATACACCATATTAACAAATTGAAGAATAAAAACCATATGATCATCTCAATAGATGCAGAAAAAGCTTTTGACAAAATTCAACACCCATTTATGATAAAAACTCTCCAGAAAGTGGGCATAGAGGGAACCTACCTCAACATAATAAAGGCCATATATGACAAACCCACAGCAAACATCATTCTCAATGGTGAAAAACTGAAAGCATTTCCTCTAAGATCAGGAACGAGACAAGGATGTCCACTCTCACCACTATTATTCAACATAGTTCTGGAAGTCCTAGCCACGGCAATCAGAGAAGAAAAAGAAATAAAAGGAATACAAATTGGAAAAGAAGAAGTAAAACTGTCACTGTTTGCAGATGACATGATACTATACATAGAGAATCCTAAAACTGCCACCAGAAAACTGCTAGAGCTAATTAATGACTATGGTAAAGTTGCAGGATACAAAATTAATGCAGAGAAATCTCTTGCATTCCTATACACTAATGATGAAAAATCTGAAAGAGAAATTATGGAAACACTTCCATTTACCATTGCAACAAAAAGAATAAAATACCTAGGAATAAACCTACCTAGGGAGACAAACGACCTGTATGCAGAAAACTATAAGACACTGATGAAAGAAATTAAAGATGATACCAACAGATGGAGAGATATACCATGTTCTTGGATTGGAAGAATCAACATTGTGAAAATGAGTATACTACCCAAAGCAATCTACAGATTCAATGCAATCCCTATCAAATTACCAATGGCATTTTTTACGGAGCTAGAACAAATCATCTTAAAATTTGTATGGAGACACAAAAGACCCCGAATAGCCAAAGCAGTCTTGAGGCAAAAAAATGGAGCTGGAGGAATCAGACTCCCTGACTTCAGACTATACTACAAAGCTACAGTCATCAAGACAATATGGTACTGGCACAAAAACAGAAACATAGATCAATGGAACAAGATAGAAAGCCCAGAGGTTAACCCATGCACCTATGGTCAACTAATCCATGACAAAGGAGGCAAAGGTATACAATGGAGAAAAGACAGTCTCTTCAATAAGTGGTGCTGGGAAAACTGGACAGCTACATGTAAAAGAATGAAATTAGAATACTCCCTAACACCATACACAAAAATAAACTCAAAATGGATTAGAGACCTAAATATAAGACTGGACACTATAAAACTCTTAGAGGAAAACATAGGAAGAACACTCTTTGACATAAATCACAGCAAGATCTTTTTTGATCCACCTCCTAGAGTAATGGAAATAAAAACAAAAATAAACAAGTGGGACCTAATGAAACTTCAAAGCTTTTGCACAGCAAAGGAAACCATAAACAAGACGAAAAGACAACCCTCAGAATGGGAGAAAATATTTGCAAATGAATCAACGGACAAAGGATTAATTTCCAAAATATATAAACAGCTCATTCAGCTCAATATCAAAGAAACAAACACCCCAATCCAAAAATGGGCAGAAGACCTAAATAGACATTTCTCCAAAGAAGACATCCAGACGGCCACGAAGCACATGAAAAGATGCTCAACATCACTAATTATTAGAGAAATGCAAATCAAAACTACAATGAGGTATCACCTCACTCCTGTTAGAATGGGCATCATCAGAAAATCTACAAACAACAAATGCTGGAGAGGGTGTGGAGAAAAGGGAACCCTCTTGCACTGTTGGTGGGAATGTAAATTGATACAGCCACTATGGAGAACAATATGGAGGTTCCTTAAAAAACTAAAAATAGAATTACCATATGACCCAGCAATCCCACTACTGGGCATATACCCAGAGAAAACCGTAATTCAAAAAGACACATGCACCCGAATGTTCATTGCAGCACTATTTACAATAGCCAGGTCATGGAAGCAACCTAAGTGCCCATCAGCAGACGAATGGATAAAGAAGTTGTGGTACATATATACAATGGAATATTACTCAGCCATAAAAAGGAATGAAATTGAGTCATTTGTTGAGACGTGGATGGATCTAGAGACTGTCATACAGAGTGAAGTAAGTCAGAAAGAGAAAAACAAATATCGTATATTAATGCATGTATGTGGAACCTAGAAAAATGGTACAGATGAGCCAGTTTGCAGGGCAGAAGTTGAGACACAGATGTAGAGAATGGACATATGGACACCAAGGGGGGAAAACTGCGGTGAGGTGGGGATGGTGGTGTGCTGAATTGGGCGATTGGGATTGACATGTATACACTGATGTGTATAAAATTGATGCCTAATAAGAACCTGCAGTATAAAAAAACAAACAAACAAAACAACTAATACTAAACTTTCATTGGGTTATTTGTATGGAAATATGTTAATATAAATGTTTCAGACATTACATGAAATTTCTAAAAATCTTGTATTTGTATTTGTATGGAAATATGTATGGAAATATGTTAATATAAATGTTTCAGACATTACATGAAATTTCTAAAAAAAAAAAAAAAAAAAAAAATCAAATAAGGATATGCTAGAGAAATGTTGATTCTTTATATTGCTAGGGGTGGAGTCTTGATGTAATTGGCCCATTGTTTAGCAAAACAACTTGATCAGAATCTGGATTTGCAGACTTATGCCCTGATCCTAGTTTGGTTGGCTTGGTTTGGAATTAGATCAGGGTTTCTCAGCGTCTGCATTCCTGACGTTTTAGGCTGGATAATTCTTTGTTATGGGAACCTGTCCTGTACAGTGTAGGATATTTAGCAGCCTCCATGGCCTCTACCCATTAGATGCCAGTAGAACCTCGCTGCTCAGTCCTGACAATCAAAAATGTCTCCAGATATTGACAAATGTCCCCTGGGGAAGGGGCAAAATTGTCCCCAGTGAAGAACCACTGGGTTAGATGGATAGATTGCTCTGCACTAGAAAGTAGCAGCAATTTGGGGATGTTAAGCTGACATCTAGGAAGACAGAAAAAGGAGAGGCAGCTCCCAGTAGCATAGCAGCAGGCCTGGCTTGAGAAACTACGAGTGACAGGGAAGACATTGGACTTACAAGAGTAATGTCTAATATTGCTTCCTGTTTTGGGATGAACTGAAATTTCTCTTCTTCTTTTTTTTTTAAACCCACAAATATCCAGTAAAATTCTATTGCTTATAATGAGGGAACTGTGGCCTTCTCTACCTGAGCCCCCTACCCCTACCCCACCCCCCGGTGAAATCATTTGGCATTGCAGCCCAGAATTCTGGGCAGTGACGAAGAGTGAAGTGAACAGAGGCCCAAGACGACCCTAGGAGCTGTGGGTAGAAGCCATAGGACAATGGAGAAGCTGCACAGACTTACTTAGATGTAGACTTGAAACATACTTCCCTTTCCCCAAATATTGTAGGAAGGAAGGCAGCCATTGTGGTGGAGGAGATAGGCAGACACGAGAAAGAATAACTGATGACAGTAAATTGTGTCTTTCCCTTTCTTGGAAATGTCTTTAAATATAGTAGCAGGTGAACATATTTCAGATGGATTAGGCACCATATTTTCTGTATGTATGGGAAAGGATTAGACAACCTTTTGGAAGATGTTTCTAAATTGATGATTTTAAAGCAAGACATGAATATCAAAACAGTGAAAACTAGGTACTTTTAATTATTTTTTAAAATGAATGACTTAGGTAAAATTTTTTAAAATTTATTTACTGAGAAGAAACTCTAAGAGCATACAAAAGAAATCCTTAGTTTTTTTTGCTCATTGTTGAATTAGGATGGTGAGGATAGCAGTAATCCTTTCTTTAGCCAATTTATTTTTCAAATGTGGTTACTATCATTTTAGTAAAAAATACATATATATGTATATATATTTGTTATATGAATATATCAGTATGTTAGGTGACCTCATTTCAACTAAGAAATTTAAGCAGATGGATTCAATATAAACCAGATAAGATGATCTTCCTGCAGAAGTCACTCTAACACGGTAGGATTTCTTTAGGCTGATGGTATGACTAGGACCTATAATGTTATCAAGACTTGAACAAATGTGAAGGGAAGAGAACTGGAGCCCAGCATTTTCTACTTCTATTAGTTCTGAGAGATGCTCTGAGAAATCAAATATACAGAAAAAAAGTTTGAGACATGTCACAGAGTAGGCTCCCTTCTTGGAGTTTCGTGATTCACATTGATACATAAAAACTCTGAGAAGTCACGCAACAATAAACAGTTTAACTTCACTTACCCCAAAATTTCCAAGCTTATTTATTATTCTATGGGATACACTTTGAATTACACCACTGTATGCTAATCAATGGTTTTAACATCTGAAGAAAGAATGAGTAAGCAGAAGTGTATTTGGTAGGGAAGGGGAAGGTTGGCTTGGAATCAAGAAAAGGGAAAATCCCCAAGGTTAAGAATGTAATGTGTCAGCTACCTTTAGCACTGTATAGGAGACTCTGACTGATGAACATGGGTATTTTGGTTTGATTGGTAGGCACTCACCCAGCATGCAAATGGATACGCCAAGACTTTTGAGTTTGATACAATAGCCATGAAGATCATTCAGATACTCCTCTGATTCTATGCTCAGCTAGTAGCTTTCTGGCTGTGGTTTGGCTTTCCATATAACTTTTATCTGTAGGGAGAAAAAGCAATGATATTGTTCCAGTGCATTTGATAATTTCTTTTTGCAAATCATTCAGTAAACCTCTGGCATGAGTCTCTTGTGAGCTCCATCAGCTGAGTAAATCCAGCTAATCCTAACTGCTTCAGGGAACTCTAGAAAACATCAGCTTTGCACCTGCAAGCTCAGGACTGATCTTTGGTTTTAATGATCCTTCCTAGGTACTAGCATCTTCCATTCTCAAACCCAACTTGAATGGCCTCCTTTAAAAATAGCTTCTCTTCACTCCTATTAACTACAACCAAACGACAAAGGTGAGTTCTGGAAAAGAAAGTTCTTAAAACAATGACAGCAACAAAAAATCTCATGTATAAACCCGTGCTTCTCAAACTGGGAAATGCAGATACATGGCACTGAGCAAAGATACACACAAAGCCCCAAGACAAACATGGTAAATCTTCCAGGATTGCCCATTTTATTCGACCTAAAAATTACTTTTATATTGAAACAAACATGGATATACCTTGGAGTAGAATGAAAAACCCCTTTGAAATTTTAGGATAAAATGTGAAACATCAAAAATTTCACACTTGTGGAAGACCACTTTGGACTTTGCCCTCAAGACTGCCCTGGAAAGGGGATGGTGGCATGGTAGTAATTATCATTATCTGTGATGGAAAATCGTGGGGGTCATGGCTTAAGACAAATTTAAAAGGAAAGAGGAAAAATACCTAACACTTTTCAAGTAGCTACTATGGGCCAAGCATTTTAGATAAATGATCACACAAAACTCACCACTATCAGATAGGCATGCTATCTATTTGTAAATGAAAAGGTAGTAGTAATGGTGGAGTCAACATTTGGATCCAGATCTTCTTTCTCTGTGTTCCTGCTACTACATCAGAAGTGTTCTAAACAATGAATTGCCATACATTAGTGTAGGTTCTGCAAACTTGATTTATAAAGAGCCACATGATAAATATTTCAAGCTTTGTAGCCATATGGTCTCTGTCACAGCTACTCAAGTCTGCCCTTGCAATGTTAAAGTAGTCATAGATGATAAGTAAATGAATGAATGCCTGGGTTCCAAGAAAAATTTATGACACTGAAGCTTGAATTTCTTTTAATTGTTGCATATCATGAAATGTTCTTCTTTTTCTCTTTTCCAAGTATTCAAAAACCATTCTTAGCTCATGGGCCATACAAAAACCCGACCATAGTTTGCCAGCTTCTGCATTAATGAGTTGTAAAACTCAATTTAGTGAGTTGCTTCCAATGTTAAAAAATAAAAAAGATACAAAATAGAACAGAAAAGAAGAGAAAATGTCACAATATATCATATACGGTAACTGTGTCATGAAACTTATGACAGGCACCATGAATTTATGTATCTCCAAGAGAGAAAAAAAGGCTGCCGTTTATTAGTTCAAGATCCCATCAATTGTAACATGCATCCCAATTTTAGAGATGTTAACATGTAAAAAATTATGTATCTTATAATGACAATATAATGAAATACAATTTACATACATGAGTGTGTGTTCGTATCCTAGTAGAGGATATAAAATATATTTTTCACCATAAGACATAGTCCATACCACACAGCCACTGCCTATGCCATGCCTTTTGAAATAAATGAAGAAATGAAAATGAAATTTAAAAGATGATTCAGATTCTACCATCTTAAAATAAAATAAATTATTTTTCCACGTTTCTTTCCAGTTCTTGCCAGAATACATACCTAATTTTAACTTAGCTGTAATCATAGCAGAAACACAATTTATATTCTGGGTTTTTCTTCTGTACGTTTTTAGGTTGCTACTTAATTTTTGCCATTATCCCTTTTAATGGCTGCATGATATCTAATTGAAATTGGTAATTTCTCATGCATAATTTACCAAGCCATTTTTCTATGAACTGTTAGGTTGCTTTCTATTTTTCCATAGATCTATAATGAATACCTTTAGATTCTAGCCTGTTCTTTTCTTGGAATTTTGATTATTTTGTCAAATGGTACAAATGTTTCATGACTCTTTAGATGTATTGCCAAATAATCTGTTTTTAAAAAATTTTTTTTATTGAACTATAGTTGATTTACAATGTTGTGTTAGTTTCTGGTGTACAGCAAAGTGATTCAGTTATACATGTATGTGTGTGTGTGTCTATACATATATATATTTTTTTCTTTTCCATTATGGCTTATTACAAGATATTGAATATAGTTCCCTATGCTATACAGTAAGGCTTTGTTGTTTATCTATTTTATATATAGTAGTTTGTATCTGCTAATCCCAAACTCCTAATTTATCCCTTCCCCACCCTCTTTCCTCTTTGGTTACCATAAGTTTGTTTTTTATGTCTGTGAGTCTGTTTCTGTTTTGTAAATAAGTTCATTTGTATCTTATTTTAGATTCTACATATAAGTGATATCATATGGTATTTATCTTTCTCTGCCTGACTTACTTCACTTAGTATGATAATCTCTAGGTCCATCCGTGTTGCTGCAAATGACATTATTTCATTCCTTTTTATGGCTGAGTAATATTCCAGTGTATATATGTACCACATCTTCTTCATCCATTCATCTGTTGATGGACATTTAGGTTGCTGCCATGTCTTGGCTATTGTAAATAGTGCTGCTGTAAACATTGGGGTGCATGTATATTTTAGAATTAGAGTTATCTCCTGATATATGCCCAGGAGTGGGATTGCTGGATCAAATGGCAACTCTATTTTTTAGTTTTTTAAGGAACCTTGATACTGTTTTCTATAGTGGGTTTTACCAATTTACATTCCCACCAATAGTATAGGAGGGTTCCCTTTTCTCCACACCCTCTCCAGCATTCGTTATTTGTAGACCTTTTATTGATGGCCATTTTGACCAGTGAGAGGAGATACCTCATTGTAGTTTTGATTTGCCTTTCTCTGATAATTAGTGATGTTGAGCATCTTGTCATGTGCCTATTGGCCATCTGTATGTCTTCTTTGGAGAAATGTCTATTTAGATCTTCTGCCCATTTTTTTATTGAGTTGTTTGGTTTTTTGTTGTTGTTATTGAGTTGTATGAGCTGTTCATATATTTTGGAAATTAAGCCCTTGTCGATTGCATCTTTTGCAAATATTTCCTCCCATTTCATAGGTTGTCTTTTCCTTTTGTTTATGGTTTCCTTTGCTGTGCAAAAGCATGTAAGTTTGATTACGTCCCATTTGTTTCTTTTTGCTTTTATTTCTATTGCCTTGGGAGACTGACCTAAGAAAACATTGCTATGATTTATATCAGAGAATGTCTTGCCTATGTTCTCTTCTAGGAGTTTTATGGTATCCTGTGTTACATTTAAGTCTTTAAGCCATTTCGAGTTTATTTTGTGTATGGTGTGAGGACATATTCTAACTTCATTGATTTACATGCTGCTTTCCCCAAATAGTTTCTTAAATGGGGGTAATAATTTACATGTTTAATATGTCTTAGCATTGTTTTAAATTTCGAAAACAAATGCTTAAAGGAATAAAAAATTGATGTTTTCCTATTAAGAGATAATGGATTTTGCAACTGGAACTTCAAAAATAATGATTCTCTTCAAAGAAATAAATCCCAGGAATTAATCGTTAGCTTAGATGAGAAAAAAAAAAGTGGAATGGTAGGTCCACGCTCTCTCAGTTGATTTCACTCCACCAGTGGGCAGAACAAGTAGCAAGTGAAACTACTCTATGCCCCATGACATGGGACTGTTCTTTTAGGAGGATGTGAAGGACAAAAAGGGCAAAGAAGCAAAGATGGCTTCAATGATGCCTGCCTGGGCCACTGGAAAAGTTGTACATTTTATAGAGATAGAGAAATTGGGAGGGAAAACCTGCTTCGAGTGGGGAAGTGATTCCTCTCATTTCAGATATGCTGAGTTCAAGACTTCCAAGAGTGGGGTACAGGATAACAGTGAGAGAATAGAACTGGCAATACAGTTGTAGAATCATTAGCATAAAGGTGATGATCATTTTATGTATGAGAGAGACAAGCTCTCAGAGAAGGTGAGAGAGGGGGAGAGGGAAGAAGAGGCAGATGGAGAGGGAGAGAGCGAAAGAGACAGAGAGACAAAGAGACAGAAATGGCAAGAGAAGAGAGCAAAAGGCAGAAGCCCAGTTTTAAGGAACAGGAGGAAGCAGAGTCGATGAAGAAAAGGGAGAAAGGCAGTCAGAAGAGTATATCAGAAAACACAGAGGAAAGTGTTTCAAGGCGAGCATGACCAATGAAAACACACACTTCTACAAAGTGATGAGGAATTTTGATTGGCTGGCAGGAAAGTCTGAATTTGCCATGAAGGATCTTTTAAGAGTGCCTATTGGGATGGGAGGAAATAGAAGCCATTTCTTAGGAGAAATGGAGAAGAAGAAATGGATGTTATGAATGTAGGCTATCAGTTCCAGGTGGATGACACCTCAACGAAAAAAAAGTGGCAAGGGAGTAGCAGGAACAAGTGGAATTTGTTAAGCAGAAGATACATATTTGAAGCCTGAGAAGAAGGGGCAGGGAAGATACGAAGTTAATAAAGATGCTAAATGAGTGTGGGACCAAGTTTGCTATGCTTAAGCTTGCTATGGTCAGAGTTGTACAAAGCCATGCATGCAAAAGTCTCTGGAAACACGTGTTATTTGCATGCTCTATAACAGTAGATTTCAAACTCTTTTGACTGCAACTAAGAGTGAAGAAAAAATAATGTCTAGATGAAATAAAACTTTCATCCTGATATTTTCTATTATTTTCCGTTTTTCACCCTTCTCCTCTTCCTCAATCTCTCTCACCCTTCTTTTCTCTTCCTCTATCTCCTTCTCCCTCTAGCTGAGTCCCATTAAATAAACTTCATAACCCACAATTTGGAAAACCCTGATCTACAGGTTGGCCCTCAAAGAAAAGTTTATTTGCGGGGCGGGGGCAGGGGGTGGTGGTGGTGGTGGGTTGCATTATATCAAAAATTTCCCATAATATGCAAAAATATTTTATCACACTAATTTAAAAATGTATAATTCAGATTCATATCAAACACAGCTATACTATAAAGTTCGTCTTCCTTCTACTACAGAGACTAGAAGAACCAAATATTTCCCCAGGCTTCCTTGCAGCTATGCAGCTAGGAGTGGCCAGACATCCAAGATCTAGCCCATGAGACATAAGCAACTGTCTGCTGGGGATATTTGGAGAGCATTTGTTTTTCTGCTGTGTGGCTCTGTACCTCTTCTTCCTGCCATGAATGTGGAAGAAAGTCTTGCCTGGAATGGAAGCAGCCCCACTGTGACCATGGATGAAATATCAAAAGAATTGCAGGGACACTCTGACATTGCTGAACCCCGGAAACAATGCCAATCCCACCTTGTGGCACTTGCTGCACCACTAAAGTTCAGAACAAAATGATCTTCTTATCCAGAGCCCAAGAACAACTCTATGCCTGTCCCTCCACTTCACACACTCACCTCCTCTTCATGAGACCTGGAGGTCCCAGCCAGGTACAGAACAGTCTCATGTGAAACAGAGCGGACCACTGCACCTCAAAAAACAGATAAGGAAATGGATGGAGAACAAAAAAATTTTCTTCTTGCCAAGAGACCTCCAGTAACTGTTAAGTTCACGTTTCTTTCCATAAGAATTGGGAGTCTTGCTGCAGTATGCTAGTTCAAGTCTTGATAGGATAAATCAGCCTTGAACAGAGAGGACCCTAACTCTGGGCTTGTCATTACTGTTTCCCTGGCTTTCCCCTCTCAGAGTTGGTGCCTTGCCAGGAAAACCTCTGTGGCCCAGAAGGTCCCATTGGCACAAAGGGAGATAGATGAGACACGATGTTCAGGTTCCCCAGGAAATCCTGCACTGCCCAGGCTACCCCGGCCAGGTGGTAAGTCTCAGGCTTGGTCATTTGTGTCTCCTGCTGCTGGCCTTGGGAAGTTCAGAGTCTCTCCCAGTAAAGGTGGTGGTCAGGGCTGAACCATTCTTTGGGCCACTGTCAGACTCACTGTGACACCCTTAGTGTTAGTAAGGTTTCTCCAGAGAGACAAAGCCAGTAGGATATGTGTGTGTGTATAAATTTACATACCTATAGACATATGTATTTAGATAAAGAGAGAGAGGAAGAGACTGATTTTAAGAAATTGGCTTATGCAATTGTGGGGGCCGGCAAGTCTGAATGCTGCAGGCCAGGCCAGCAGGCTGGAGACCAGGGGAGAACTGATGTCACAGTTCAAGCCCGAAGGCAGTCCGGAGGCAGAACTCCTTCTTCCTAGGGAGCCTACAGTCTTTTTTTTTCTTGAGACCTTCATCTGATGGGTGAGGTCCACTCACATTATGGAGGATAATCTGCTTTATTCAAAGTCTACTGATTGAAATGTTAATCACATCTGAAAAATACCTTCATAGCAACATCTAGACTGGTGTTAAGCCAAATCCCTGGGTACTGTAGCCCAGCCAGGTTGACACATAAAGTGGACCATCGCACCCCTTACTAATAAAAAACACCGCCCCTTTTCTAGGCCTCCCCAAATAGGAGGACAGAGGTGTCCCTGAGGGGTGGTCTGGCTTTCCACGTACTTTTTTCTACTTCTATCAGCCAAATTAAGATTTTCCTCAAAAGGAAATGTAGGAGTTGGAAAAATTCTTTGAATTTAAGGGTTTTTTTTTTTTTTCAGGAACTTGGAAATAATCAGTTTAAAAGCACAGCTTAAAATGTTTCAGACTGTAATTCTAGTCATCTTTGTAGGTTGTATTGAAATAGCTGGTACCTATTTCCTTCTGCTTAAAATGTTCCAGAATTTCTGGCACAAAGGAACAAGCTATGGGAGAAAATACAATTTTCATATTTGCGTGCATATAGATTTCAATTTCCTTAACTGCAAATTAAGGGAATTTGGACTAAATTATCTGAAAATCTTGTTTATATCCAGTCTATAACCATAATAAGTCTATAACCATAATGAGTATAGTAGCCATCTGTCCCATGGAAAAGGTGAGTGCAGGTGTGTGAAATGGAGCGGTATACTAAGTATTTACGTATGGCAATGACTCAGGACACCAAAATATGGGTTTTGCCCTTCTACTTTTGTTGTCATCACTCCAGCCCCACCCCCGCCATTTCATCATAACTGCCAAGAACAAAGAAACTAGGTTATTGATAGCCAGGCTCAGTGGAGACTTACCAAGTGTTGGACAAAATTGATCTGAGCAAAGCAGAAGGTCTGATTTGTGACCTTTGCCACCATGATATATTAAAAGAGTCTGGGGGCAATGAGACTAGCTCTTTTTGGAGAAGTGAGAGTTTGTGGAGCCTTCCAGTGTTATTGAAGAAGGCAGGCATTGGACCTACCCAACCTCCAGTTAGAGGCACCAAAAGAATCTGCCCAGTGAGTTTTGAAGGAATCATTCTGGAGTACAGGGCTGGTGTGCATTTCTCATCGGGAGCTCTCTGGAGGGCTGGTGATGCACTGAGGCACACCATGTCAGCCAGTATAGGTAAGAAACAGGGAAAGAGTGTCTGCGGACAGTCCAAGTCCCCACTATGTGGTGTGGCAAAGGTGTGTGAGCTTTCCATGGGCTCAGCATGGGCTCTGGAAATTGGTGTGCATGGACGCTGGCTTGCTGCCCAGACCTATATGGCCTGATGAAGGATCAGTGTCCTGGGAGACTAGAGACAAGTTCCTGGGCTGAAGGAAGGAAAGTACATTCTTGTGGGAGTGTCTGTACCCAAAGATGTGCAAAAGGTCACAGCAAATGCACCACATGTTAAAGCTCACAACAGATGAGGACACAAGCAGCGGAACCCAGCTAAGGAGAGACCACAGCCAGATGCAGAACCTGCTCCCATCACCAACATTCAGCCACGTGCCCTGAGGTCTCACCCTTCCCTCTCAGGGGCCAAGGCTGCCAGGAATGGTCAGGATGAGGGCCCCTGGGGGCTTAAGGGTCAGACATGAGGAAGGGGTGAGCAGAAGCTTGGAGAGAGGTTAGATGAACTAGATGAAACTGAACTAGATGAAAACTGTTAATAGTAATAATAATAATCCTTGGATTTGACTGAATACAAACTGGAGAGAGGTTATGTTTCAGTTAAAAGTGGCTAAAAATATTACAGGGTTGGTCTGAGTTTTCTAAATTATCTTGAATTTAGTTTTCTTATTGGAGGAAGATATGGGGGCTAGTCAAATGAATACACACAGAGATATAAAAATAGAATGAGATTCATATTTGCACATCATTGCTTTGTGACTTTCCGATTCATACATGCCACATAGAAAATTCTAGAATGAATATTCTTTTAAATCTAGCATTATCTTTCAAGGGTGATATTTAGACACGGCAAGTGTTTGCCATGTCTGTTCATGCCACGTGGTTTTATATGGGTTGATTGAATCCTGCCTGAACTCAGACCTGTTCCTACTGATTTTGAATACTTCCCAATGGAGAGAAGAGCTGAGATGATTGGAGGGGGGTTAGGAAAAAAAGAAGAGGATGGAGTGATCATTAGTAATTCTGTCTTAAGACTCCTAGCTTCTGCTTTTTAGAGGGACAATTTGACCAAGGCTGTATTGTACGTGCTGTTTTTTTCAGGAGGGATAATATTATATGTATAGTGCCCAGCACACAGGTGGTACCAGGAAACGGTAATTACCTCTGTTCTTTGCAGATGCATAATCTTTCATTGCATCATCACTGCTAAGAGACTCTCTCTTAAAGTGGCTCAATAAACTTCATACCTGAGTTTCTGAAAGAAGCTGGGCAGCAGGGGCGGCTGGGAGACCTTCCACATGTGCAGGGCATTGCTCTGGGCATCTGGGTAGATGCTTCATGCTTCTGACCCATCATCTGTGTTTGTGCGTGTCCAGTGGTGCTGCCTGCATTTTCCCCCTAGGAAATTCCTAATAAATGCTAGGAATAGGGCACTTTGCTTTCCAGCATTTTCACACTGTGAGGCTTTTTCTTCTTCATTGGTTTTTGGCTCCTTACTTCAGAACTCCTGCACCAAGTAACCAGTAACCATGGCTACTTACTGGTTGGTTTTATGTGCTTCTCATGACAGATAATCTACTTGGGACAGGTCACTTGATTTTCCTTTCCTTAAGATCAGCCAGTGCATGAAGAGCCCAGGTGAAAGAGTTCAGGGGCTTTTTGAATCTAAATTAACTTTGCTGTCAGGGCTGTGTACTCTGAGCCTTTTTAGCAGTGGAGATGAAGTATAAATGAAAGATAAGTAACCCTGCAGATAAAAAATATACCAGCAACTACCATTTATTGAACATATGTGTGTAGTCTCCAGTGGCCCCAACAGTTTCTGGGATGAGGTCATTTTTCCCATTTTACCCCACAGCTTGAGGCGATGAAGTAACTTGCTTAAGGCCACACAGCTAGTAAATGGCTTTGAACCCAGTTCCATCTGACTTCAGAGCCCACATTCTTGCCTCTGTGCCAGAATGCCTCAGAGGGGTCCTTGGCCAAAGAAATAACAAACATTGGTTGAAAGGAGGACTTCTGTTAACCTAAGCAATCTACCTTCTCTCTCTCTCTCTTTTTTTCTTTTTAATATTTATTGATTCATTTTGGCTGTGCTGAGTCTTAGTTGCGCATGCGGGATCTTCGTTGTGTCGTGCAGGATCTTTTAGTTGTGGCATGCATGTGGGATCTAGTTCACCCACCAGGGATCAAACCCAGGCCACCTGAATTGGGAGCCCGGAGTCTTACCCACTGGACCACCAAGGAAGTCCCCACAATCTACCTTCTCTTATCAAAACAAAAACAAACCAAAAACAGGGTGATGTGACTTAGTTGAAGAGGAGAGAAGGTGTCTTTGAGAGGAGTAGGAGTTAACTAGGTGAAGAAGTTAATAGACGTATATGGGGAATAAATGTTCACCATTATTTTTACTGCTAAGGATGAGTAAGGAAAATGTTTAGAAAGCAGTGGTCTAGAGAAAAACTTCAAAGCTGTCCAGGAAGAATAGACAGTTGAAGGAAAGAAGACAAAAGGGTGACATGTCACGGCAGAGAAGCGGGAGAGCGGTTTTGTGTTACACTAAAGGGTGGAGGTGGAATCACAGGGTAAAGCCCAAAGGAGGCAGATTTCAGCTCAACATAAGACAAGACTTTCTAACCATTAGAGGTGGGAAAAAAAAAAAAATTCCATGAGCTGCTTTGTGAGCCAGTGAGCCCTTGGACTGGAGGGGTCCATCTGCAGCCTTGACACATGAGGATCAGGGCCATGATGCTGAATATTCCTGCTTCGGCTGGGAGGTTGGACACACAATTTTCCAGGCCCTCCAAACTCTAAGCACCTATAGCTCCGTGATTATTAGAGGATGTGTTGCAGAGAGCGTAATAGATGACTTCTCAAACATGGCAGGCATATCTTAGAAGTGGTTCTCGGCCCACTCCTGCCTTAAGGTCTTTGCACTGGCTCTACGCTCTGTAGAAATGCTCTCTCCCACGCAGTTACACCCACGGCTCACTTCTTACCTCCTTCAGGTCTTTTCAACAAGGTCTGCCCCAACTACACTATGTAGAATTGCACTGTCGTCACCCCTGTTGGCACTCCCAATTCCTCTTGCTCTGCTCCGCTTTCTTTTTTTATAGCACTTGCCACCACCTAACATACCAGGTAATTCACTTTGTTAATTCATTAATTGTTTATTATCTGTCTCCCTCTGCCAGCTTTATGGGGTCAAGGAGTTTTGCCTTTTATATGTAAGCACCTGGAATAGTTCCTGAAGTATTGTAGGCTGTCAATAAATATTTGAAATGGTGGAACAGGGTTGGGCAGTCTGAGCTCAGGCTCTGCTGGGACATGGCTGAGTGATATTGGGCAAATCACATAATCACTCTGGGTCCCTGTTTTCTCTTAAGGTTTGTACCTCTCTAAAAATAATTGTATGATTTTAAAATTCAGTTGGGTGGTTTGTTGTTTGTCTCAAGAGTATACCAAGTAATTTCAAATGAACACCAGTACAAATATAAGAAAATACGCCAGTCATCCCTTTTGAACCACACTTTGTTCTTTATGTAGCTTGGCTGCTAACCTGAGCCTTTACACACTCAGATTCTTTGTTGTTCTGAGGACCCTTTATTAATGGAAACACAGCATAGAAAGATAAATCTAGTGACCAGCACATGTTTACCACACTTCCTCTGTGAACCTTCATGCTGGGGATTTTCCACTGCTAGGTTACTGCTTAGGGGAAAAATTTTAGAGCAACAGGAAAAAACACTGATAGTCTGCTCCCATTACTGGTATAATTCATTTTGATTGGCCTCTCTAAGAACACTAGGGCTATATCAGCTAGTACTGATTGTTTGATGGCTTGTGTTTTTTTTTTTTTTTATCCACACACATTTTGTGAGTTTTGCCGCTGTTTTCAGATATACTTTGACGACTTCACATGAACATAAGGGAAGCAAGTTTATGAGCTATATGAGAGTATATAATGATTAGCTCATCATATCTAATATATATACTGTATTTAGTGAAACACAAACATATAAGATAAACTCAAGTAGTATTTTCCCATAGAATGAAAAACCTCGAGAAACTAGAACAATAAGGGCAAAATAATACCAAAGCCAGCAGAAGGAAGGAAATAGTAAAGAGCAATAATCAATTGAAAATTGAAAACAGAAAAAAACAATAGAGAAATTCAATAAATCAAGAAGCTGGTGCTTTGAAAAGGTCAATAAAATTGGCAAACTCTAGCAAGACTGACAGAGAAAGAGAAGGCAAATTACTGATACAAAAATGAAGTAGGGGATATCACTACAGACCCTACAGATTTCAAAAGGATAATAAGGGACTACAAACAATTCTACACGCAAATTTGACACCTTAGATAAAATTCACCAGTTCCTTGAAAAGCACAAATTACCACAACTCACCCAACATGAAAGATATAACTTTCGTAGTCCTATAACTACTAGGGAAATGAAATTAATAATTTAAAAACTCCAACAACAGCAAAAAAATTTCTAGGTCCAGATGGTTTCACTGGAGAATATTACTAAATATTGAATAAAGAATTAACATCAATCCTACATAATCTCTTCTAGAAAATAGAAGAGGAGGAAATACCTCTCTACTGTTCAGAGCTAGTTAAGCTCTGAAATTGGCAAATATCTGCATTATTTAGGTGTTTAAATCCCCATCATTCCTTAGAAACTGGGGATAAGTTTTTTGTCCTTAGGTTATCTTAACATTCACAGTAGGTACTTGATAAATGTCTGTTGAGTAGATTTTTCCAGTACTTTGCCCATTTAGACATAACTACAGAAAAAGTGGAATTGAGATCTTTTCTCTAGGCTGCATTACTCTCTATTTATTCTCAAGCATCCCAGAATTGTTTTTGTTGATGATATCCTGAGATGCAGTTAAAAAAAAAATGCTAATACAAAATAGCTAGTTTAACTAAACTTCCAGATAGGGCTCTCCATTTGAAGGTTCTTCTGCATATCTAGAATGTTCTTATTATAGCTCACAATGGTGTCAGTTATCCTTTTTTATAAAACAAACTTTCCCAGAACTAGATGGCTTAAAACAACAATGATTTTTATTATTTCTTATGATTTTGTAGGTTGAACGAACAGTTCTTCTTCTATCCTTATCTTGGGTGCATTTAGTTGGCAGTTAGGTTGGGGCCGTCAGCTGTGATGCCTTTATTCTCCTCCATGTGGCCTCTCCATATGATAGCTTGGGCTTCCTCACAACATGGTGGTCTTAAGGCGGCATTCCAAGATGGCTTCATCACGTCTGGCACTTTGGTTGAGATGGCTGGACTTGCTAGGGTCTGGCCACATGGTCTCTCCAGCAAGGTAGCTGGACTTCTTAACATGGTGACTCAAGACTCTGATAAAGCAAAGGTTGACAGTACTTAAAGAAGTTTTAGCTTAGCTTAGACTAGACTAACATCACTTCTGCCACATTATGTTGAACAAAGAAATTCACAATGCCAACCCACATTCAAGAGGAGGGAAGATAAACTCCATCTCTTGGTGGAAGGAAAGCATAGAATTTGTGGCTATCTTTAATAACCTATGGCTCTAACTTACTTATATTCCTCCTACATGCAAAATACACTCATCCCTTCCTAAGATCTGTAAACACCTCATCTCATTATGGCATCAGGCACAGGCTTAAGATCCAGGATTTTGTTGTCTAAATCAGGTTCAGATATGAATGAACCTCCTAAGACAGTTCTCTGGGTACAGGCAATCAGTGTGGCTCGTCTCTACCTGAAGATCTATGATTTAAAAAGATAAAATTTATGCCTCCCAAAACACCCAGCATACAAAGGTGAGACAGAAAGAGAAAAATAGTAATGGACATTCTCATTCAAAAAAGGAGGAGAGTATATAACATTCCTTGATCCATAGTAATTTTGAAATTCACAGATTGTCAGGGTCTCCTACTATATAGTGCAGAGAATGTTCCTTGATTAGGGTCCAGTTTTGCTCTTTCAGAATCTTTTCCCAACCCAGCATTCTTGATAGCTGTTGGTTCTACCTTTTGGATCTTGACTCTATAACTCCCTTCTTTTCTATAAGATAAGGCCCAAGTTTACAGCTGAGTTGCTTTCTTTGCCTGGTTTCTGCCTATACAAATTTTGGAACCCAGAAGTCTCATTTTATTTTGTATTGCCCCTGTCCCTTTTAGTCCAACTTGGTGATACTTCGGCAATACAATTCTCTTTAAAATTGTGTTTGTTTTTTATGCATCAAATTACAGATTCATGTAGAGAACAAACGTATGGACACCAAGGAGGGAAAGCAGGGTAGGGGGAGGGCGTGGAGGGGATGAACTGGGAGATTGGGATTGACACATATACACTAATATGCATAAAATAGATAACTAATAAGAACCTGCTGTATAAAAATAAATAAAATAAAATTCAAGAATTAAAAAAAACTTTAAAAAACCAAAAAAAAAACAAACAAACAAATGTACCATACTAATGTTAGATGTTAATAATAGCAGAAATTGGGTGCGGGATTTATGGAAATTCTGCAATGTTTCTGTAAATCTAAAACTGTTCTAAAAAATAAACTTAAAAAAATCTCAGAAAAAAAAATTACAGATTCACTTCATTAAATAAAAATCACACACATAAACTTTTCCAAGATGGGCACCTCTTTCTTTAGACTGCAAGTCAGCGTTCTGTGGAGCAATGCTCTTAAGATTCTTACATCTTTCTGATGTCTTAACAAAGGGTTGCACAACTGCAAAGCAAGGTCATAAAACCTTGATCTGATCTTCACTCAAGTTCCTGTTTTACTATCAGCATCCTGGATTTAATCTTTACCCTGAGACCTGTTTCTTACTTTGATAATCTTTTGATACATGGAGAGGCTAAACATTTTCCAACCTAGTAAGTCCAGGGCAGGAAACATTCCCACTAAATTCTGTTTTAAGAAGGAATAGTTTCTTCTTTGGATCATTCTCTCTTTCCATATTTTATCATAGTTGGCTAAAAGAAACTTTCACTTTCAGCATTTTGTCTGGAAGTCTTAGCTGGATCCATAAATTCAACTGATGTATTTTCTATCTTCCAGGTTACCATGGGCAACAGTGTGGACAAAAAATTAATACTACATAATATGAATGTTGTTTTCTCTAACTTGCAATGGCAAGTACTTCACTGCTCTTCCAACTTCCACTACTAATCTCCTTGCCACGCTTCCAGCTTCCGCCTATTACCTTGTCTAAAACCTATGCCCCGCATATTGTAGGTTTTCTTTATGGCCACACCCCACATCTAGTTACCAATTTCTGTATCAGTTGTATATTGCTGTGTAACAAACAACCCTAAATCTTAGTGACATAAAAACTTGGTATTGCTTCTCATGATTCTGTGGGTTGACTGAATGATTCTTCCACTGATCTCCCTTGGTCAGTCATGAGACTGTATTTATCTGGCAACTGAGCCTGGGCTATGTGCTAGGATGCCTTAGCTCTCCACGTGGCTTCTACACATGACTAACTTGCATTTCCTTACATGATGGTCTCAAGGCTACATTTCAAGACGGCTTTGCTCACGTATCTAGCACTTTGCTCAAATGGCTGGCACAGCCAGGCGTATCTCTCTTTTCCATGTGCTCTCTCCAACAAGGCAGCTGGACCAGTTTACATGGTGGCTGAAGGATGTAAGAGGACAGGACAGAGCTGCCAAGTTTCTTAAAACCTAGGCCTTAAAGCCTAGGCCTACAACTATCACAGTATCACTTCTGCTGCATTTATTGGTCAAAGAAGATTACAAGGCCAGCCTGGATATAAACAGAGAGGAAAATAGATGCCCCTTTTTGATGGGAAGAGTGTCTGGAATTTGTGGTCATCTTTAATCCACCAAAATGACAATGACCTCAAGACAGTGTAAGATCCTCCAGTGTTTCTTGATTCTTAGATTTCTTTCTGTATATTTTACATTCTACCTTCCACAGTAGACTTACAGTTCTTTGAGAGCAAACACTGGAGAAGAATAATTTATACAACCCTCTAAAACCCCTTACTTAGAATATGTCACATAATAGGCACTCAAGAAATGATTAGTGAATGAATGTTGGCTGAATGAGATGTTTAGTCTGACTTTTATAATGTATGTATTATTTTATCCTAATTCCATGTAGAATGGATTTCTATTCACGGTAAACTTGCCAACTCTCATTAACTAAGATATTTGATTACCAATAGCAGAGATTCCATAACTGTTGCTTTAATAGCAGTCTTATAAATAGGATCTTCTTTAGTGAAATGGAGCTTCTCATAAATAGAGTCTTTCTCAAGGACAACAATTCTTAACCCTCACTGCACAATAGAACTATCTGGGATGCTTTTTAAAAAATACCAAGCCAGAGTTCTTCTCCCTAGACTAATTAAATCAGGATCACAAAATGCATTAGGATTTGTCTATAGGTGATTCTAATACGCAGCCAGGGTACAAGACACTTTTCTAGGGCTAAGACTTTTAAACTATGCTTTGCATTCCAAGGAGGTAACTTTGGCCCAATCTCACTCAGCTTCAATCACAGTAGTCCAGCTTTTTTATCTGATATATAGATACATAGATATAGATATAGATATAGATTTAGACCAATTTAGTTCACCAAAAGAATATGATGCAAAGATAAAATTTAAAAACACTAAGCTGTTTTGATAGCCTAGGACTCCTAGCATTATGAAATAGGACAAATAATCATTAAGATATTTTTCTTGGCACTTTTATGGCTGGTCTACATGAACAACGTTGAAGTTGTAATTGTTTAGTAAGAGGCAGGATCTTCCTTCCAACACCTCCAGGGTGTTGCTTTATTTGTGCAAAGCCTTCTGACCACATTGCAGATCTGAAAGTTATTGATCATCTTTTCTATTTACCCAAAGGTTACACAAGACCTAGTCTCTGCGTATAGCAGATCAAGAGACCCTTTCTGTGGCTCCATGCTAGGTGCTTTGCAAGGCTCAATGCCTGACAAGTCCCCAGAGCTTGTTTTTCAAAGGAATAGCTGCCAATTCATTTCCCTTGAACTATACAGACCTAACTCTTGTGGGAAACTTTTACTCTATAGAGAAAGGTAAGAACTGCTACAGAGAAAGTCTTCAAAAGCATTATTTCTCTAAAGGCTAAACAATGTTTTTAATAATCAAAGTAGAATCAAGACTAGAACACTCTGTTATTTGGCAAGCTCTACAATTGAGCAAGCCATGTTCTTCAGGAATAAGAGCTTATTAACAATGTCCACATGGGCCTTCATTCTAAGGGTCCTATAAAGCTGGTCCCAACCACATTTCCTCTCCTCTCTGTCGTTCCTCAATGCCTTGCAATCTGCTTATGCTCAAACCATTCCGTTCAAACTTCTCTGGTAAACGTTGCCAAATCAATGGACAGTTTATGGTCCTTAGGTGGCTGCACATCTGTGTTTAATCAGGTATCTCTTCTCTAAATTCTCTAAATTTTCTTCCTTGTCTTCTCTGACAACACACCCTACGGGCTGTCTTTGACCATTCACTTTGTACCCTTTAATGGAGTCTTTATCTTCTCTTCCCAACTTAAACATTAGGGCCACTCACGTGTTCATGCTTGGCTCCTACCCTTCTCATTTATGCGTTCCAGTAATTTCATTCACGCTCTTTGTTTTAATTATTAACAACTGCTGGTGATTCCTAAATTTCTTTGGGCTCAATGTTACATACTTTTGTACTCAACAAATATTTTCCAAAACACAGTGCCAGTGTGGATTGGTCTGGAGGGGCTTCTAGCAACATCCACATGTTGTGCTGTAGCCCTCTGCCACAATTCCTTATGTTGATTTCTGACCATTACTCTATACACTTTCTTCCCTTTACTCTTTACATGTCCTTCCCTCCTCTTCCTGTCCCGAACTTCAATCAGACATCATTATAACATCACAGTGTGAGAGCTAGAAGTTTGCACCATGAAAGAAGAGAGATTTACAATAAGATTTACTAGTCTACTCTTTCTGGCCAATTACATGCTCTGCAGGATGTCATCGGAGTGTCTCTTTCTTAGAATTAACATTCAAATTTTGAGTTCTCATTTTTTATAGGTAAAAAGATGCTTTAAGAAGACATCTTTTCCTTTTGCTCTGTCCTTCTGTTTTCATATTGTCACACATTCTTCATGTTGTTTCCAGCATCTGTGATCTTACTTGTTTAAGGGAACTTGACTTTTCATCATGGACTTGAACCAACATTTTGGTAGATCTTCCCTGTTCCATGTTAACCTAGGGTGCTTGGAGAAAGGGCAGTGAAGTGCTACAGGGCTTGGCAGTTTACTACATAGCACTGTTTCATACGGTGATTAACGTCCCCTACGGGACCCGATTACAGAAACATTTTGTCTCTTTCCTTTGCACAGACCTAAATGACATTTAAGGGCTCTCTTGAGAAGCTCAAATTGATGTAAACACTCATATGTTCTGTATCTTTCCTGCTTAAGACATGTAGCTAGAATTTTATCTTTACTGCTCATTGGAGACACTCCTGACCCTTGCCTGTAACAGACCCTTGGGTATCAGCTCATTTCTGGTTATTTAAGATTACCCATGACCTTTATAAGGTTGCTGTTATAATAATTCAAGGTGGCACTCTGTAAGGCAGTATCCAGGTCTGTCTTATTCACTGCTCTATCCCTGGCATATAGCACATTGTAGGTGCTCACTAAAGATTTGTTGAAAAAAATCTGTGAATGACTATATCCTTGTACCTTTCAGCTAATAATGTAGGTCTCTCTTGTTCATGATGGCTGAGACAGATGTGATACATTTCTTAGGCCACCATTTCTTAGACAGATGTGATACATTTCTTAGGTGTGGGTTTGGGAATTCATCTTGACACCAGGCAAATGTTGATAATTACAGAGCAACTTTAGCTGTTCACATCTTGTGCTGTTGTGTCGAAGGTCACTTAGTCCCTACATCTTTCAAGGAAGAGCCTGGTTCAGTTGCTGAGCACAACTTGCTGGGCTGGTTGCATAATAACTTTACTTTAGCATTAAGTTATCCTGCAGTTCATCAGAGGGGATTAGTTCCAGAACAGATCCTAAAAGCCTTTTAGTGGGAATAAGAATTAGAGAAATAAGAAATATGATTTCAGGTAAGCCTATGGAAATTTCCCATAGAAAGGTGGGTCCCCAGAGTGGCCCCAGAGACTGACACATCATGGCAGGCATTCTGTCCAGTCTTTTCAGATTCCTTTGTGAAAATTCTCAGATGGCTAAACACAGTGACCAGCTTCCACAGCTACAAAATATCAAGGACACATTTCTCCCATAGCCTCTCTCCCAACGGGGCAAACCAACATCTTTTCTCAGGAATCAATACCACTGCATCTGGGTCACAAGGAACTCAAACAGTTGCTCTCTTCAAACTTTGTTTGCATCAACATTACTCTTCAACATCTGTAAGTCTCTGTTTCATATTCAAATGTTGAAAACCTATATACTCTACACCAGCATTTCCTGTGGAAATTTTTTCAATAACAGAAATGTTCTGTATTTGGTTGTCCAAAAATGATAGCCACTAGCTACATGTGACTACTGAGCACTTGAAATACGGCTAGTGCGAGTGAGGCACTGAGTTTTTAACTGAATTCAATTTTGATTAATTTAAATTTGAATACTCACATGACTGTAGTTGACCCGCCGTGTTGAACTGCGCAGCTCTATACAACTGAAATATAGACAAACACAAAAAAAGAGCACATGAAATAGTCTTTAATTATGGTAAAATTAAAAAAGCAACATATTGTCAATAAAGAAAAAAATTCAATAGACAAATGTGGAGGAGAACACTAAAAACACTCATTTCTCAACACCTAAATGTAGGTATTGTTAACATTGTGGTGTATGATACCCTGTCTAGTATTTCTCTTCAGTTTTCTGTAAGAAAGGAAAACAGTGCAAGCTGGCTAGTACATGGTTAGAATGGTCAAGAGAACAGCATGAAAATCCCAGGTGATCCTGGGTTTCACTGATTACAAGAGCTATGCGAGGATCTGTCTCCCGCGTAGACAACAGGCTGTGACCCCCCCTGTCCTCACACAAATCTCTTCCTCATAAGCTGTCTATCATGCCCCCAATTCCCACCATATTTAGGATGACGTGTTTCTGTTAACAGCTAAATGTTACGCACAGCACCTCCTGACATTTCAGCCTCAGTATCTTAGGGGAGCATGGTCTAGACGGTCAGACCTGAGGCTGGGGCACTTGAGGGGCCTGGGCAGCTAACGGGCAGTGTTTAGCCACTGGGACAAGGAAGGAGAGTGCCTCAAGGGAAGAGACTGGATGGAGAGAGATGGAGAATGCCGTCCTCATACTTTAGTCTAGGACAGGGTCCGGTATACTGAAGGCTTTGTTTATTCACTCATTCCTGTGTTCATTCAACAAGTAATCTGTAAGTACCTATTCGATGTCAGGGTCTTTCAGAGGAGCATAGCATATATTGGGACAAAAGAGCCGTGTTCACTCCCTCATGGATTTTGGAATCTAATATAGAGACAGACAATGAACAGGGGAACAACAAAAACTCAGTTACAAGTTGAGAAAAGTGCTCCTAAGGAAACATGACATAGAGATGAGAGTAAAGGAGGAGAGGATCTCCATGGATAAGAATAGGTACAGAAGCTTCCTTGGAGAAAGGATCTCTTTACCAAGATGTAAAGATTGGGAAGGAGCTAGTCCTGTGAAATGTGTAGAGTGTGTGTGTGTGTGTGTGTGTGTGTGTGTTCAACGCTCTGGAGAAAACATTTGCAGAGGCCTGGTCAGGGAGAGCTTGGAGCAGTGAATGAAGAAAAGGAGCTGGGCCTACAGTCGGAGAAGTAAGCAGGGGGCAGAGCACGCAGGCACCGAGGCCACATAAGGGCTTCACTGTTTATTCTAAAGAAAACAGAAGATATTGATGATGTAGTCAGGAGGGTGACATGATTGTTAGCACTTATTTTTGGTGAAACTCCATGCTAATTGCTGAGGATATAGCATGGAACTAAACCAGCAAAAATCCTTGTTCTTACGGAGCTTATAGTCTAGTGGGAATTGAAATTATAGGAAAGCTGAGTTTAGAGAAACTGTTGAGGATTCGGCCACAGCCTTGGAGGTGATTGGAGACACTCCCTGAGGCAGATAAAGTCAGACAGGTAGGATTCCACCTGCAAGCATCAGTATCTCTCTCCCATCTCAGGAAGGACTTTTCACCTGGATCTTGGGCTCTGCCTTATCCAAATGTTCTCTTTTCAAACTGTCCACTTGTTTCCCGACCTGATAAACATGGTTCTCCTTCCAGGCAAATCAATTCTCTTTTGGTCTAATGAGGTCTAATGGCATGGCTCCGGTATTGTCACTCATTTATTTCCTAATTCAGATTAGTATGGGTTGAAAATTTCAAGCCAGCCGAAGTCAAAAGCTTAACTGTAAACCAGTGGCAGGTTAGATAATGAATACTTCTTTCAGGAAGCATTTCATCTGCTGCTTAAACTGCTAAAGAGACACAGCCAAAATCTAAGCAGTCTTAAATTTACTGTCAACTGACTTCTTGTAGAGAAGCCACAGAAATTCACTGGGCCAATGTCCAGCTCTGCCACAGACCAGCAGCTCATAACCCATCCTTGTGACTGGCCAGCACTGGTCCTGCAAACACAGCACAAAACTGTAATGAGGCATAGCATGACCCTCTGAGCAAAAAGACAAGATGTCCAGTTCGTTTCCCTTTCTAGATGCCATCCCCAGACAGATAAAATGGGGTGAGGTTTTCCTTAAGCACTCCCCATCATTTGGCTATAGCCTTGAGGCAAAATTTAAGAGAATGCCAAAGAAATTCAGTAACCAAGATAAATAATACTTTAATGCAATGTTTTAAAACTCAAAATTGATGTAAAATATCCATGATGGACAAAATATCGTAATTTTAACTGAAGACAATATCCACTGGGGTGAACACCATTGGCTGGACTTCAGGGGACCTGGGGCCTTCTTCAGCTGTGCAACACGTGGTAAGTTACTCTACCTCTCTGTTCCCAACGTACAGAGGAACAAACTAAAACCGGGAGAGGTGCTCGTTCTTTCAAGGAGCTGTTAATTCATCAGCTTCTCTTGAGGGAGGGGATGTATGCTTGACACTGGTAGCTTTTTAAATTCTGCTCAGTAATTCTAAGTGCACTAGGGTTGAGGAAAATGACCTGGCTGGCCTGATAAACTAATTGCAACTCAAGTGTTAGCTGCTAAGTGTGGATTCTATATTTCTCCTGCCACATGTTGTCAGCACTTTGACAGTAATACCCTTCTAGTTTAGGGCAGTATGACACCAGGACAGGGTCATGGGGAAGGATGGAGCAATATTTGTTGAGCTCCTACTTCCTCTCAGTTATCATGCTAGATGCTGGTCTTTTGGTTTAATTCCCCCCGTCTCCACTGAAGAGATGAAGAAACTAATGTCTGTAGATAGGGAGGCCTTTCATGAAAACCCTCAACTGGCCTCACAAAGCAGATTCATTCCGTGGAGCATTAGACTTGCTCATTTCACAGACCCTCCAGAACTGCCCACGTGTCTGCACTCAGCCATGAACATTTCAGCACCATGAAAATGCAGCTTTCTATTTAGAGTTAGAGAGCCCCAGATTCTCCAGCAGCTTGAAGAGACTGGGGCAGAATTCAGGAGAACAGAGGTTGAACCGGCTCTGGGTTCTGTTGAGGATGGGCTGTGTCTAGACAGATGGCATGAGGAAGTCTGTTTGGGGGTAAACTGGCTCCAGCCCAGATCACCCCTCTGAGGAGAGGTTTCCCAGTCCCCTTCTTCCCTTCCCCGTCTATTTCCCCCACTGTTAACATGTTTTGAGCTCTAACTCTGTGCCAAGCACTGTCCATCCTTTGTATAATATATTATTTTTACTCTTCATAACAACCTTATGTGGTAGGATTTATTAGATCCTCTTCACTGATGAAGAATCCAAGACTCAGTGATGTCAAGTAATTACCAGGCTCCTTGCAGGCAATAAGTAGGATTCAAAGTCAGGTGTTTTTACGCCAGAGCCTGCACTATGAAGCATGGTCTGTACTGCAGACCCTAATACCTTTCCTGTTAGGAGCAACTATTTGAAAATTGGTGGGCTTGTGCCTTCTCAGTCAGCTGTCCAGAGTGTGGTGCAGAGGGTATCACTGAAAACCCAACAGCTTCCCATTGGTAAATAACATAAACTTTCCACCATCTGGGTATTTTCCATTTAAGGAGACAGCATATTTTACCTGGGTCAAGTGGTAGTTTACTCACAGCTCAAGGAAATGCTAGAAATTAGGAGCTCTCTATAGTTTGTCTGACCTCAGCCCATAATTACGGAATCTTACTTCTGAGCATACCAGTAACTTTCCACTTCAGTCTAGGTTGGAAATATTCCCTACCTCCCAAAACCTGGGTATATTATTCTTCAGCATCAATCAGGGGATGCAAAATGACAGCAATTTCAGTATTCAGTGCTTTTCCTTCCCTCATATTTAACCCAAATATACCCTTCATCTTTTGGCCCCATTTCCTTAAAAAAAAAAAAAAAATCAGTACCCAGAGAAGATGTTTGAGGCCAAGGAGTATGTTTTATCTACCCGTGTGTCTCCAGCACATAATACAGTACCTGATGCAATGTAGGCCCCTAGGAAGTATTTGGTGCATGAATGAATGGTGTGCTCTGAATGTGAAGAAGGGGCTACTGGACCACCATTGATAGGACACAAGCAGACACATTTTTTTCTAGAAGTGCAGACGGATTTTCAGTAAGCCACCACGTATGTCATACTCCACCTTGCTTCCGCTGCTTTTTCTATACCGCTTTCCTGCAGCTGGATTTACTGACACATCTCCATTGTGGTCCCAGAATTACCCTCACCCCACTAAGTCTGGAGTTAATCAAGTTCGGGACAGGAAGTGTCTCAGTGGCTTAGAAGTCTCCACCACCTACAGGGGGTTAACATTAGGACAAGGTCCGAAAGCAGGATTCTGGGTGCTCAGCTTTATCTGCTGGGTTCATCTCAACCCTCAAGTCTCCTAAGGCATCTCATCTAATCCTCACAACAATCCAGCAAGGTAGAGACTGTGCCTGTTAGGACTGGGTTTGTCTGCACCAAACAGAAGCCCATACAGACAAGAGTTTCTTTCTCTCCCAGAACAAGAAGCTGTAGGACCATCCAGGGCTGGTCCTGTGGCCTCCTGTGCCATCAGGGTCTTGGGCTTCATTTGACTTTCAGCCCCACCAGCCTTAGTTTGTGGCTTTGTGCTTCATGCTCGCTAGATGGCTGTTTCTCTTTCAGCATCCCGTCTGAGCTTCAGGCAGAAAAACGGGGAAAGGATGAAGGGCAAAAGCAAATGCCAGTGGAATCCACCCCTTTTACAAGTTTTTCCACAGCTCCTTCCAGGGATTTCTGTTTACAGGTTACCAAACACACCAGGGACTCTGGGGATATTCGTGTTTTTAATCGACCACAGTGTTTCTGAAACAATATCGGGGTCCTTTTTATAACGAAAAAAGGGAGATAAGGCTGGCATTTAATCATGTCCCACCACAGCATGGCAGCCACTGGGGCTGCAGGGAAGAGCCCTGGGGGCCCATGGATTTGAGGGCCGTGGTTCTTCTGTCCAATTCATCTCTGAACTTGTCCGGAGATGACCCAGCGTCTGTTCCTGTAATCAGGTCAGTTTCAGTGCCCAGAAAGTTGGCGGGGGGTGGGGTGGGGGGTGGTGGAGATGTAATTTCCCGTGGTAACGAGGTTCCCAAAGCCTTGCATTTGGCCCTTGTTGAGGCTGGATATACCATGTTCGGAGCTGAAGGGAAGCAGCTTTCACTCTCCCTTTCACATAATCTGACTACTGAAGGGGCATGGAGGATGTGTTTCCCCGGCACCCAAAGATAACAGGAGGTAGGATTTAAGAGAGCTGGAAAGCACACAGCCATCATCTAGTCTAACTGTTGTGCTTTATCCAAGAGAAATGGAGGTCCAGAGGGGTGGAAGTTATCTCCCTAAAGGGGGCAGAGCCGCACCCACACGTATTGGGTCCCAGCCACACTGCCCACAGTAAGCATGTTGGGGTGAGCTAGGAGTCTGAGGCCAGCTGTTGGGGTACTTCCCAGAGCTCTCTCCCAGCCTCCTTCACCTGTAAGCAAACCATCCAACTAACTACCGAGAGGGCAGAGGGAGGGGACATGAGGTAGATACAGGGGGCATTTCTCTGTCCTAAACCAGGAGAGCGTTTTGGCAGAAAGCTGGGAAGGCAGAAGTTTCAGGAAAGTCAAATGCTGAATGGTTGAATGGGAAGAAGTTTACACTGTAATAGTTCCAGGCAGAAACAAGGAAACAGATCCAGAGCAATGATGGATATTGTTCAAGGACACTTAGGGCTTCAGTAACAGAGGGAATAGTAATGGCAGCTAACATTCACTGAATACCTACTATGGACCAGGCACTATGCTTAGAGCTTTACCTGAATCAATTTGCTTAATCATCACAGCAGCCTTATGAGTTCGCTACCAATGGCCTGCAATTTTGTATCCAAATTTCTTGAAGCCAAATGTGTTCCCACTTCAGAATTTTTCACATTTTATAAAAATAGTATGGTGCACATACTGCAATATTATGTAGCATTATGGGATTTGGGGCAGCACCCAGTAAATGAGTGCATTGACATTTCTGCAGCAAGTGGGCTAGACAAAGACCATAAAAACCCTCACGTCAATCTTGCCACCAAATTCTTGTGGGTGCCCCACTCATGAAAAAACTCTAGGTTTCTGAGCTTTGGGGATTTCAAAGCTTTCAAACTGCATCATTAGCCTCAGTTTCCAGAGGAGAAAACTGGCAATCTGGCTCCAGAGTCTGTGCTTAGTTATGTTGTCCTGCTGCCTGGTGATAATGCACGTCCATCATATTGTATACTTCCAGTATCACTGTACTGCGTGCAATCTCATCTAGTCTTCCTAGAAATGCTAAGGAAGAGGGAGCAAACTCTGCTGCACCTCTTTAACAAATGGGGAAACTGAGACTCAGAAAAGAGGTGTCTTGTTCAAGGGCGCAGACTGGATGGATAGAGGCAGAAGCTAAACCAAAAGTCAGGTCTGCAGACTCCTGGCTCTCCTGACTCCTATTCCTGTGCCATTTGGGCACATTTCTTACGAATTATTTGAAGGAAGAGTACTTTGAAGAGAATGGTATTATTTGTGATGCTTAGAAGAGTAATTTTGAAGTGGCAGCAGAATCAGAGTGGAAACATGAAAACATTTGCTGACTTTTTGAACAAATTGTAAAAGAAGAGGGTGTGATAGCCTCCTTATCTTCCCCAGATGCCAGAGAGCAAGGTCCTGACCAGTTGAGCAAGGGGACGGCAGCCAGCCCACCCCTCCTGTAACTGGAGATTTGTTCTCTGAGACTGAGATGATCCCTCCTGACATTAGGGTTATCTGAGGTCTCCTGTTTATCTCCAAGGGCGGCAGAGAAAACAGGCAAGCAAGCAAACAATATCCTGAGCACTGGAACATTTGGGCAGGAGGTCTCTGCTTTTGTGTCCTGGAGGCTGCAGCCCAAATATCAGAAAGCCACAGCCACAGCGTCATGAGAAGTGCTGTCTGCAATATTCAGGAAGGGAGCAGAGGAGGAGGCTGCAAAGTCAGCCTCGAGAGCAAATAGATGAGGGACGTAGATGCTGCTGTCTAGCTCTTTGTGCTTGGCATATATGTTGTCCCTCTCATGGACAGGAGAACAGGCAGGGGTGGGGGCAGGAGGAGAGGCGGTGGCCCTGGAGGATCCTGGGAAGGGTGGAGAGATGAAGGACGTGGGAAGAACTTCAACATTTCTCCACCTTCTCACATCACCACTTCACGGAGCATTACTTCCAGTAGGAATCTTTGGAGGTGTTTCCACTTCTGGCTATAGCTATAATTTTTCTAAAATTACAAATCGGCAGCTGGTGGCCTGGTCTTATTTAAGGGTACCAAAAAGGCCCCCTGCCCTGGCCTGCAAATATCTCACCATTAGAGGAATTCCTTTGTACTGATGAATTCTCCAGAAGACACCACATGCAAAGATTTTGCCAAAGTAGTACCTAAGCACATGCCATCCATCTGTCTGGAATGTTCTCACCTCACTTTTCTATCTTTTAAATTTCTACTCATTTTTCGAGACATTCCTTGGACCTGTTCCTCTTTCCTGGGTACCCCAAGAGGTTTCTTACATATGCCTCTGTTAGAACTATGGTCCCTCTATAGTATCATTGCATGTTACAGGTTGGTCTCCCCTACTGGATGGTGGGTATAATAATATAATTCACAAAGACTAAACAGGACAGTGTATGTGAAGTGTTTGGCGCAGAGTAGGCACCAAGCAAAGGTTAGCATTTCTCTCTCTTTCCTTCTGTCAGTTCTTCAGTTGAACTATTTCTAGGATTCACTTCTTTCCCTCCTGCTTCCTTACCACCACCATAAGCCATTTCTCTACTACTTTAAAAGCTTCCTAATTGCCGTCAATGCCTCCAGGGTCTTTCTTTTAATATACCCTATAGGCTACTGACTAATGAATTTCCCTGAGATGTCTCTGTCCTTGTGTTCTGCCACATTCAAGGACTGCAGTGGTTCCTAGTGGCCTACTGCACCAGTCCCAACAAACACCTAGCAATATATCCAGCAGTACCATTTGTTCCTCCTAATCATAAAACTCCTTCCTAATAGAACTTGAATGTTTTTCAGGTTTTGAAACAACCCTGTGCAGATGTGTCTCAGGGGAGTTTGAAGGTCAATGATGTCCTAAAGGACCCAGGCTCGTTCCAAACTTTTGCTTCACCATCCTTAGTATCTTGGCTTTTCCTCCTCTTGCTCATAGCCCATGACCTCTAGATGGCTGCCATCATTCCAGGCAGCATGAGCGATTCAAAGACAGGAAGCAAGCGGAAGGGTCAAAAGTTTTTCTCTTCTCAATACTTTGTCTTCTTATTTAGAAAGGGAAGGCTGCCAACTGCCTAATTATCATATCTGGACCCCTCCTCTGGGCACTATTTAACCCCACTGAACATTTTACCCTCTTTCAGCCACCATTGTCCCTTATGGTAGGGTTGCTACATTTACCAAATAGAAATATAGAACACCCAGTTAAAACTGAGTCTGATAAACAACAAATAATTTTTAGTATAATTATGCCCCAAATGTTGCATGAGATATACTAAAAAGTATGTTTTTTATCTGAAGTTCATATTTAACTGGGCACCCTGTACTTTCCCTGGCAACCCTCCCTTATGGGCACTGCCACGACTTTCACCAGGTACCACTGTCTCCCTAGGGAATTGATAGGATGGCCTTGAGTCCTCAAAATGTCACAGAACTAGAATGTTAAATGAGAAACTTGGCCCAAATGCCTCTCTTCGCCTTTTGTTTTACACTCTCTTAATGGAATAACAAAGAAAAGTCACTTGTGCCCCATTGTCCTAATACATTCTCAACAAAGCATCTCTTTGCTTAGAGCCACTCCTCCCTAAGACTCAGGCCTGAGCTCTGGAAGTGGAGCAGGGGCAGAAGACAAATGTGAATGGTAGGCATTATGACGTACCCAGCATTGCTCCTTACCCCTGAAGCCCAAGGTGTGGCCAAGCTGTCTGCCTTCCTCCACTCTAACTTGGACATGTCTTTATCAGGGGCTCCAGACCTGTTATTTTGGGCAACATCTTTTCAGTTCATGCAAACATACCTACCCACCTGTCTACACCGACATTTCAGAATTCTAGTAGACACAGCTTAGTCCCCTAAGTGCCACAGACTTAGTCTCATAAGTGCTATTCAGAGGAGAGACCAATAAAGGCTTCACTGCTTAAGGCAGTCTTCATGGAAATTAAGCTTTGGCTTGGTTCTTGAAGGAAGGAACTGAGCTGGTCAGAAGGCAGGAAGAGGCTGTGTGTGGGAGATGGAAGAAAGTGTGCTTTCAGGAGACTGTGCGGAGACCAAGAGTGAAGCAGGGGTTTCGTGCTGAGGAGTTGTGGAAAGGAGATGGAGTAAATTCAGGACCATGTTATGGAAGACGCTGCACAAGGAAAGGCAGCTCACTCGGTGTAGTAGGAAATAGAGGACCTGCAGAGAATGATGAGTGACCATGTGATCGCTGCATTTTCATATTTGCTGACTGAATTAGTCATACAGAGAGAAATCACAAGACCATGCGTAGGCACAAAACTGAAGTTTAAAACTGTTTTACAGCCATCAGACTTTATAATCCAAAGGAAATATTTCAGATCACTCAACCTAGGCTTGTTTTTACATTTCCCCTCATTATTCCCTGGTATAAAATTAAGTCACTTAAAGAGAAACCCAGAACATTTTGTTGAAGGTATGCACTCCTTTGCCAGTTAAGAAGTCTGAGCCTTTAGAAGAATTCACTCTTTCTGGTTAAATTCTTTAGTGCCTGGACTTAAGAATAAGACCATCTAGTATTTGAATAAAGCATGTATTACATTATTAGATATTCAAGTTTATGTCAACTTCATCTTGGGCATTAAGGATGTTCCAGGGCAACTTTGATCACCACTAATTCTCTGACAGCCACTTCCTTCTGCTGGTCAAGGAGCTTGTTGACGAGAGATGAGCTGGGTGCACGTACCATTCCTCTACCTGGTATCCCAGCTGCCAATAAAACAGCCCCCACTTCACCCAGCTACCCTCCCACCACAGCACACACAGGCTTTTCCTGCATTATTGCCCGAAGAAGTGGGTGCGTCCTGTTCTCCCTTTCCTCAGGACAGCACATTGATCTGGCCCAAGGTTGTTCCCTCCCCTTTTCGTATTTTGTCTCTCTGGGTGGCCCCTTGTTCACCCAGGGCACTTGGGGCCCTCTGTTCCCTCCATTCTGCTTTAAACCTTATCCCAAAAAGGAACTGGTAAACTATTTCACATGATGCTTGGAGATATTCACATGGGGGTGGAGGGAAACATGGAAAATTGAGAGACAAAAGCATACAATGCAGTCCTAAGACATCTTATTTTCTTCTTCTCCTAAACAAAACAAACAAACAAACAAAAACCACCTCAGCTGGGATGGAGGGCATCCTTGCTGTTACTTCTGTTTTTCCTTGGAATTTTCCCACTGTGATATTTACATGTTTGCTAGGGTAGATATGGTCACCAAAAGCTTAATATGTAATCCTTCCTAGAAAAACAGGAAGGAAACTATTTCTAAAATAAGTGGAGCTCAAATCATGGGGATTTGGGCATCAGCCTTCAGGGGTGGTACCACCCCCTTAGGCCAGCGGATGCCTCTTCAGGATGAGGAACAGAAGGTCCAATTGCTCCCTGCTTGGTCCTTCTGCTGCAAACCCTTCACCTGAGTCATCAGAAGGGTCATTCTAGTTTAAGGTTATGTTACTTTTCCATTTATTTATTCGTGAACAGATAATCCATGTACATAGCACAGAATTAAAAGTATTCAACAGGTGAGTGATAGAGTGAAAAATAAACCTCCTTCCTTTTCCTGCCCTGGCCACTCTGTCCTCCCTGGGGGTGATCTCTATGATCAGTTTCTTCCTTGCCCTCTTTCCAGAGATTGTCTATGCATTTGCAGAAATATAGAGTTATTTGAAGTTCTTTTATTGGATTATTTGCTAATTTTTTCAGAGCTCTGGGTCATTCACCTGGGTCAAAAATAACAAATATAAATAAATATAAGAGATGATCAGTGAAAAGTCACACATGCAACCCTATTCTCTGCCATCTCCACAGTTTCCCTACACCCCGTCGAGTAACTGCTTTTATGTTCCTCTGAATTATTCCAGACTTCTTAAAGGAGCATATAAGCAAATACAAATCTTTTTTTTCCCCTCAAGGGACCCTATAAAGACAACAAAAAGGATTATTTGAAAAAGCAAAATATGCATTAATGGAATTAACAATATGCAATTTATGGAGCAGTCAACTTAAACACAAATATATATACAACAAACTATAAATAATAAACAAATTTAACCATATGGGGTTTCTTTGCTTCAGGATATTGTGATCCTCTTAAAAGGAACCCTCCTAATTATACTCCAATAAAGATGTTTAAAAAAAAAAGAACCCTCCTTTTAAAAAGTATTTAAAAATCCCTATGTCTTGGGCTGGACCAATCAGAACATCTGCCAGCAGTACACCATACAAGCTGTACCTGGTATACCATACCAGTGTGTCCTGATGGCTATCAGCTTGTCTGCCCCCGATTCAGTCTGTGCAATGCTGGGGACCAAGGTGATTTATCACCTAGGTTGGCTCTGTGGTTTTGCCTGCCACACAGGGGTGGTGTTCGTGGATCACTGTGGCTCTTGATGGGAAGAGGAAACTTCTGTCCTGAGCCCCACCATACTGTGGTGGAGCCCCAAAGCCCCACCACACCTTTATTTGAGAAGTTCATAGGTCCTTCCCAGCAGCCTGGAATTTTATTGTGTAATCATTGCATTTTCTCTCATGGCTGGGCAATCCCAGTCCCCCACAATAGCTGTGTAGGTTACTGCCTCATCTACCTACTTGGGAGGTTGATACAAAGAGAGATGACCCAATTGTAGACTCGGGAACCTAGCCGTGTCCTAGCTGCATTTGCTCCTGCTGTTTCTTCTCTTTGCAATACTCTCTCCATGCAATGCCTAATTTTCAAAGTCCAACCCATCCTTTAAAATCCAGTGCAAGTATCCCCTGAAAACAACCCAGATCTCCCATTTAAATGTGTTTCTTCCTTTCCTCAAACCCTTATTGCTGTTTCTATTATACTATCACATTCTGCTTATAACTGTAATCCCATCTATAATTATAAATATTTTTCACCACCATAGGACTATAAATTTTGTGACCTTGGCTATTTATCTCTGTAATCCCCATGGCACAGCTTAGCATGGTACATAAAAAACAGTAGGCTCTCAATAAATATTTATGAAACAGAATTGAATTTCTTGGTTAAATTCTCACCATTAGCCCAGTTGGGTGGTATAGTGTGTCAGGAAGAGGGGTAGTGCTGAAAATCTCATACTCTATAGGTCCAGAAAAAAAAGCTTTCCACTTGGACAGTGAAGCAGGATGACCCTCAGAATGGGAGAAAATATTTACAAATGAAGCAATGCACAAGAGTTTAATCTCCAAAATATACAAACAGCTCATGCAGCTCAATATCAAAAAAACAAACAACCCAGTCAAAAAATGGGTGGAAGACCTAAATAGACATTTCCCCAAAGAAGACATACAGATGGCCAAGAGGCACATGAAAAGATGCTCAACATAATTAATTATTAGAGAAATGCAAATCAAAACTATAATGAGGTATCGCCTCACACCATTCAGAATAGTCATCATCAAAAAATCTACAAACAATAAATGCTGGAGAGGGTGTGGAGAAAAGGGAACCCTCTTGTACTATTGGTGGGAATGTAAATTGATACAGCCACTACGGAGAACAGCATGGAGGTTCCTTAAAAAACTAAAAATAGAACTACCCTATGACCCAGCAAAACCACTACTGGGCATATACCCTGAGAAAACCATAATTCAAAAAGAGTCATGTACCACAATGTTCATTGCAGCTCTATTTACAATAGCCAGGACATGGAAGCAACCTAAGTGTCCATCGAAAGAAGAATGAATAAAGAAGATGTGGTACATAGGTACAATGGAATATTACTCAGCCATAAAAAGGAATGAAATTG
The DNA here is from genome assembly GCF_028021215.1 of Eschrichtius robustus. Classification (NCBI taxonomy): domain Eukaryota; kingdom Metazoa; phylum Chordata; class Mammalia; order Artiodactyla; family Eschrichtiidae; genus Eschrichtius; species Eschrichtius robustus. The sequence continues at coordinate 29,765,158 of NC_090825.1, forward strand.
AGTCATTTGTGGAGATGTGGATACAGAGTGTCCACATCTAGAGACTGTCATACAGAGGGAAGTAAGTCAGAAAGAGAAAAACAAATATCATATATTAACGCATGTATGTGGAATCTAGAAAAATGGTACAGATGAACCTGTTTGCAAGGCAGAAATAGCGACACAGATGTAGAGAACAAACGTATGGACACCAAGGGGGGAAAAGGAGGGTGGGATGAATTGGGAGATTGGGATTAACATTTATACACTAATATGTATAAAACAGATAACTAATGAGAACCTGCTGTATAGCACAGGGAATCTACTTAATGCTCTGTGGTGACCTAAATGGGGATGAAATCAAAAAAGAGGGGATATATGTATACACATAGGTGATTCACTTCACTGTACAGCAGAAATTAACACAACATTGTAAATCAATCATACCCCAATAACAAAATTTAAAAATAAATAATTTTTAAAATTAATATAAATAAATAAATAAATAAATAAAAAGAATTCAGTCTCTGGCCTTAGCATGATCTGAATTCAATCCAGATTCTGAACTTATTAGCTATGTGACCTCAGGCAAGCTACTTGACCTCTTTAAAATCATTTCCCCAAATGTAAAACAAGGATGGGAATAATAGTACCTACCTTATGAAGCAAACAATAAACATTCAATCATTACCATTTTTAAGAGTTTTTATTGGGGTGACTGTCACTATCATCTGTTTCTGGTCAGAAAGCTTTGACTGTAGCAGCTGAAGTCAGGAGCTCTTTGAACCAAGGCTCAGACCACTTTCACTTCCAAGGTGCTATTTGCTTGGAAGGAGGGAAATTAAAAAGTCATTAATGAAACTTCAGTGAGCCTTCATTTCCCACTAGGAAAGCAGGCTGAATAATTGTTAATGCTTTGTCCAAGTCTGTTCATTGGTTCAAAAATATTCTCAATCCAAACTGATATCAATACAGGAAGCCACAGGGCATATTTTTTATTTGCGATTTGGTACTAATCACTAGTGTTCTTAAAATGTTATTTTTTAAAAATCTGTCCAATTATCTCATTATAGTCTCAATAACAAATGGACAGTTGAACTTAAATATTAGGAAGTTTTCCAACATGAAACAATTAAAAGAGCATTCAGCCGACAAAAGGACATGGAAAATGTACAATTTCTAAAGAGAAGTTTATACGTAGCCTGCGAACACCATGAATCTCTGCAAAATTCAGGAAGCAGAGAGTTAATGACTGGAAACTGCTTTTCAGTTGTGCTGGAAATTTCCACTGCTTGTTTTGTTGGCTATGCAAGGGGTTTTACACGGAGAAGAGCTGTCTCCCTGTGTGTGTGTGTGTGAGTGTGTGTCTGTGTATGTCTGTGTGTGTTGCCTCTTTCTAAACGCTCTGCAACGCTATGTCACAATCTGTTTTCCTCCCAGCTTTGTTTTCCAGCTTTTTCTGGAGTCACCAGAGGACCCCCTCCTGGCTTGTTTATTGTATAACCAATGCCCTGCTATACACGGCCTTACTCCCAATCTGATCTATTAATAGTTCTCTTGCAAAGACATTATTAGTCGTCTTAATGAAATAGTTAATTAGAACATATATAGACTTGTATAAACAAAGGAAATATTAATAAAGGTCATTTGAAAGTTTGTGAAGAATGTTAGAAGTTTAATCCCTTAGAGCAGCAAGGGACCTAAAACAGTACTTAAGACAGCCCCTTTTTAAAATTTTAGATGATGAAATGGAGGCACAGAGAAAAGAAGCAATGTTCCCAAAGTCACAAAGCTAATTACAAAGTCTGGCTTTCAGACTAACAATGTACAGCCAACCACATAAAGAGTAGAAATAGAGTGGTTACCCACCATAATCATAACCTACAAATTAAGAAACAGCATGAGCCCTTAAGGAGTCATGTTTGGGAAACAGAAATACCAGTATGGCACACTGAAATTCTATTCGTGAAGCAGCACCACTGAAACAACCATTGCAGAGTTTAAATATCAAGATAAGTGTGGATAAAAAGAATTGATATGTCTCCCTAACGGTCTACATTTCTTCTAGGAGAATGCAGACCCAGGGGAGGGATGGCAGCTAAATCCTAGGTGTGTGGGTGTGGCCACGAATGGAGAAATGACACATCCTGGACCCCAGGTGGCTGGTCTAGCCAGGGCTAACCCGTAGGCCAATCTGAGGTAGAACTGTGGAGAAACGTGGCTAAAGGGGAAAAGAGTGACCAAAGGAAGAGGCAGGAAGACACATGCTTGCCCTGCTTTTGCCACTGTTTTGATATTTGGGGGATTCTTGAAGTGTCTAAAGAGTTCCTGCTTTTCTCTCCAAGCAATTATTATATGAAACATATTCTGGACCTTTTCAGTCAGTCTTTTTTATTTATAAACATGTAAATGGTGATCATGTCAGGCAGATGCTGTGCTCCCCCAGCCTCTGGAAGCATCATTGCTCTTGTAACATGGCTCCCTGCAGTTGTAGGGGAGGCTAGAAGCATTCCTGGTAGAGGGTGATTGGGCTTCCAGGGCCAACTTTGTAGGGGCACAGCAAGGGGGACTCTTTGGAAACAAATTCAGTTGGGTTCTCCCCAGAGTGAGGGGCATGTAGCAGGGGCAGGCTGGCTTTGCACCAGAGTGGCCCCGGATGAGCACTCCAGACTCTGTCTGTAACCAGCAGCTTTCATGCTTTCCTCACAATCATGTCAGGCTTATCAGCTACATGACAGGAAATGCCTGTGGTCCGGAATTGCCAGTGGACCTGCATATTAACCTTTGTAGGACTTTCCCAGACCTCTCCTCAACACTAAAGGGAAAAAAAATATTCATCTACCACCAGCAGCCAGGAACCCAAAATCTCTCCCATTCTGGAGTCATTTCCTGCGGTTACGTTTATCTCAAATTTCCAGAGGAAAAAACTGAAGTTCAGAGAGATTAAGTGACTCGGAATTAATCAAGATTTGGATCTGGATTTTCAAACTGGATGTTAGTGGGTTTTGTTGTGGGTTTTGTTTTGTTTTGTTTTGTTTCCTGCTCATCAGAGTATCTTCACTTATCACCTCAATGAGAAAGAGTATATCAGGTTAGCTCTTGTGCCTGAGAAAGATCGTGGATGGGCAGGGCAGGGACACTTTTCTTGTTCGGAAGAAGGGCATTAGAAGCATTATTTCGGCCTAAGCTATGTTCAGCTACAAGCTTCAGCTCATCTAGGGTTCTGGGACACAGAGCAGGGTGGAGAGAGGATCTGGAGGGGCAACTAAAATATATCCAACAGAGTGTTGCATATTGGCACCCCGCCAGAATCCCATAGAACGGGGGCAGAGCAGCTTGGCAAAGGAAAATCAGATAGCTGCCACCCTAAGAAGGGAGATGAGGGGGTACACAGTCCAACATAACAGACGTTCATTAACATCTCCTGGGGCGAAAACTGTGCCAAGGGGCTGTGCAGAGACCATTTTACAGCCTGGATGACAACTGATGTTCCAAACCTACCTCAGCCAGGTGGAGGTCCACAGGGCTGGAAGACCCGGCTCTGTCACTAACGCTCTGCCCACCAGAGCCCACCGTGCTCTCTCTGTCCTCTCCATCCCTACCCACACACTGCAGGGGGCCCTCTTTGGGTACTGCCATGGGCTCTGTTGCATTGCTTATCTTCTCTTTTTGCGTACACCTGAATTCCCCAACTAGATCTAAAACTGGCATCCAGCCTAGGGATCTATCCCAAATATTAATAGATGTTTGATAAACGGTTAGTGATAAAACAGCGTTGACTCAAGGTAGAAGAAAGGTGTGACTTTTCCTTAGTCCTTTAAGTACTATGTCTCCCCTTTCAGCCTCTCATTAAATAAATAGAAGAGAGAGAATAAAATGAATCTGGTTTGGGGTTGGTGAAATGGTATAGTTAAAAATATTAAAGCAGTGACCTGAGCCTCAGGAGACCTAGGTAACTGCCCTCGCCCAGTAGTCTGTGTGGAACCAAGGCTCCTCTCTCAATTTCTCTGTGTCTTAGATTCTCTTCACTATTAATTGAAGTGCACTGTGGCTCATCAAACTCAGCACCACTGATATTTTTGGCTGCATGATTCTGTCTTATTGGGGGAGGGAGCTGTCCTGTGTGTCACAACAACCCTGGCCTCTACTCACTAATGGCCGGCAGCAACCTCTGCACCCCCAAATGGGACCACCAAAAATGGCCCCAGACATTTCCAAGTGTTCTCTGGAGACAAAATTGCACCTCCCCTGTTGAGAACTACTGAGCTAGATGGCCTCTGCACCAGCTGAGATACAGGCTTGTCTTCATGTTTCTGAGAATGAAAATAACAAAGGCTAATACAAGATAGAAATTAACTTTTCTCATATCAAATTCAGAGCTGGAAAGGCAGCTCTGCTCTGCCAAGTGAACAAGAACCCAGACTCCTTTATCTTGTCGTTTTGCCCTTCACAGGCTGTTCCTCATGTCTGGTTCAAGTTACACCCACATCCCAATCAGCGGGATGAAAGAAGGAGGATAGAGGTGAGGAGGGTTACATCCCTCCCCTTTAAGGGTTTAGCCTGTAATTTCCATTTGTAACCACTCTCATCCCATTGGCCAGAAATTAGTCACAAGGCCATATCTAACAGCAAGGGAATCAAGTAGTTTTTCTCTGCAAATATAGTTTTTCTTATGGGCTGCAAAGTGCCTAGTTGAATTCATTGAAAATCAAAGGTTTAACTGTTCTTCTTTTATTTTTTTAAATTTTTGGTTGCTGGGGAGAAGAGTTTGGGAAATATGTCCTTGGCTGACTTGGCGCCGTGGGAAGCAGAATCCATTTCCCTCAATGCTCTTTATTTCCTTCGTCTCCTCTAACCATCAGAGCCCCCAAGACCAGCTGTCTGGGTCATAGGAGCCTTGCAGATCTGGCCACAGAGCTCAGAGGTGGTTGAGTTCATAATGAGGAAAACTGAGGGTCAAATATCAGTTTCTGAATAGTTGTAGAGAAAAGTATGTCACTGCTGAAGGGGATGTGTCTGAAGCTGGGCTTAAACAGGCTTGTGTGAAAAGAGAGACTTAAGAAGATCAAAGTGAGCCCTGCAGAGTCAGAGATTCTGCCCAGAGCTGGATGACTTCTGACAGCAGTGGAGGGAGCAGCTAGAGGCAAGTGGGGAACCAAGACTTTTTGCACTGATGTGGGCATCACTGGCTTTATCTCTGGCATTGTTGCCTACTGAATGAATTGATTATGGCTTGTTTTTCTCTTCCAGATAGGGGAGTTGTATATGATAAAGAGTGTTTCCCCTCTGTTAGCTGATAACAGCACGACGAAGATAATGCTTAATATCCCCAGCACTCTGTACTTCATTGTACTTACTACAGATAATTAATTATATACTTACGCAGTTATATAATATATAATTACCTATTGTAATATATAATTACACATTTGTAGAATTATCTAATTGATATCATTTCCCCTTGATACACTGTTTAAAAGAAAACTGTTAAAAAAAAACACTCAATATAGGAAAACAGAGTGCTAAATTAAATTGCATTTGGTTCTTCGCCCAGGAAAGATAGGATGAATGAATAAGACAATGTTTTTCTCTTTACACAACAAAATGGGCCTTCTAAGAGTTTGTTGATTCTCAAGCTCTTAATTTCATATGTGTTTTGAGTAGGCTATGGCTACAGTGATTGCATTTTTAAACTTTTTTTTATCTTGAAGTGTCATATACAAATAGAAAAGTATACAAAACATAAATGAATGATCATAAAGTGAACACTCATCTGTGCACCCAGGACAAGAAGTAGAACACTACCACCTTGAAGCCTCACTCCTACCCCTTCCCAATCACCACTCCATTTCTCCCCAAAAGATAAACACTGTCCTGACTTAACAGTGTAGCTTTGTTTCACCTATTTTGAACTTTATATAAGTAGAGTCATACATTTTCTTAAGATACATGTTTGTAGAAGCAAAAATGTGGTACTTATGTATACCACTGGGTCAGTGAGATGAGACATTTGAAATGCGGACTGCCTCAAAATCCACAACATATAGTCAATGTAACTTTGCGTCTTTATGAAAGTTCATCTCTAGGTACCATGCTTATTCCTCCAGAAGAAAGAACAAGGCTGATTGACCAGTCCCAGAGGCCCAGGAGCTTTTCCTGGGAACCAGCAACTTAAACCCAAATACAGTAATTATATTACCTTTGGCAAGAATCCGGAAAGGTTTTACAAACAATCAAACACTGACAGATGGGATTTAGTGAAGAAGAAGGAGAAGGAGAAGGAGAAGAAGGAAGAGGAGGAGGAGAAGGAAGAGGGGAAGAAGGAGAAAGATTGAAGGTAGAGAGAGGTAAGGTTTTGCCTTCTTTCTTAATTATTTTAGGAGAGGTCATTACTTAGAAGCACCCATAGTCAACTTGTATTTTTGATTTGCTTATAGATCAATAACTAGTTGAACCAGGAGAGAGAGGGAGAAAATTGAAATTTAAAGAGTTAGAGTTAACAATATTCGGCTTTCACTGAGTTCTGCTGTATAACGACCAACCTCCAAATATCAATAGCTTAAAACAATAAAGGTTTTCCCCGTTCTCACATTACTTCAGCTGCAGTAGACTTCCCCTCTTTTCCTCATGTCTTTTTCTTCTGCAATACAAGCTTAAGGAGCCATTCTAATCTGGGACATACCATTCTTGAGACAGAAGAAAGTGAAAAAGAGGTGGCAGAGCCACTCAGTAGCTATTAAAACTTCTGCTTGAAACTGACATATGTCATTTCTGCTTATATTTCATTAAGAAAAGCATATCACTTGACCAAGTGGACATTAGTCCTTTCTAGGAAAGCAAATAATAGAGAAAAATGATGCAGACTATTTACAGGGGTCATTTTCTAATGAAGATCAACCAGAAAGTATAATATGAAAATCAGGGGGAAAGAGAAGAAACTCCCCCAAATTCAGTGAACTCAGTCAAAATCTATCCATTTTAGTGGATCATTTATGTAAGAAAATCCACTGAACAATTAAACATATTTGTGTTAGAAGCCCATACAGTCTCTGTGTGAACAATGACCTCTCTAGGAAACATCTTTTACTCATTGCACTAGATTTCCAATAAATTCTCTGCTTTCTTGGAGAATTTGAAGAATTCTAAGGGTACAACTTAAATGAAAGGAAGAGCCATAGCCTAATCCCTGCTTTGTACCCAGAAGCCTGTGCTTATGGGCCAGATCTTCAGTGTCTTCTGTTCTCTAATCCTCCTCCTGATGGACTCCTCTGTGAGGATATAAGTTATCCATCTTCAAGCAAAAGTCAGCTGTGATGTATTTTCAGAATTTCTCAATGTCTGATCCTTGCTGACAACATGAATCCTGTCTTCATACTGAAAAGACAGGAGAACAATTCCTTGTTTCTTCAGATTTTTTGGGGGGGTTGCATAAAATTTCTTAATTCAGACAGCATTTCCTTAGTGCTTGTCAAAATTGTTTCCTTGAAGCTCTTTTTTTCTCTTTGAAATCAGCATTCTTTTGCCTAATTTTCAATGATTCACGCTGGTGGATTATCTGCCTTAAAAGTCAAGTCAGGAGACTCTGGGGAGATTACAGCAACTGGATTACAGTCTTCAGAAATGCAAGTCTGACACCTTCTGGAAAGCATGTTGCACTCACAACTAGTTTTCTTGTCAGGAACAGTAAGATGGGCCCTAGGAACCTCATTTAGAAGAGGAGTTCCTGACTTGAGTGGGCTTCAGGGCTACACGAAATTGGATGGGACAAACCTTGCATCTTTATTTCCATAAATTTCTATTTGCATCTCTATTTCCATAAATTGCTATTTGAATAAATTCCTATTTTCAACTATGACTACAGGCTATCAACTCTGTTAGTATTAATAGCGATGTCAACAGTAGAAATCACAGATATTTTCTAATCACATTCTAGTTATTGCAGCTATCTCAAAGCATTGTTTACACTCGATGTTACTTTGAAATCACCATAAACCTGCCACCAGACTCTGTTATTTAATGTGTTAGTAAATAAAAACATATTAATATCTCATACATTTGATTTTTTATATTTGGATTTTTAGTATTTCAGTATAATTGTCTTCCTTTGAGATTCCATGTATTTTATTTCATACATTTATGGGCTATTTTAAGAAGGTGTTTATCATTTTCACCAGACAGTTAAGGGTTTATGGCACAGAAGATATTAAGAATGCCTGTTCTAGATGCATTCTAGAGGGGATAGAGAAGGATAAAAGAAAATATAGAACAACTCTCTTTCACTAAAATGATGATCTTTAGTTCTTTTGTATAGAATTAAATGGAAAGAGTTTCTCTTTTTAACAAAAGGATGTTTTGATATCATATTAATCATCAATGTATAAAACTTGTGCTTTCTTTTTCTCCTCATGAAACTGGACCCTAAAACTGTGGTGAGAAAACTCCTCCCTCTCCTTACTCTCCCTTCCCTCCAACCAGCCAACCACACACACACACACACACACACACAGTGGTGTGTAAGTATGTTTAGTTCTCTAAAAATACCTCTTTTAAAACCATGAAATTTGTTTTCAATTTGTACATCAGGTGATATTTTCTGAACACCGAATTGCACTCGAAAAGTGAGTAAGAAGAGCAGACTGTAGCAAATTCTCAGTTGTTCATTGAAATGCTTCTATATCAGGAACGTTAGAAAAAAGCCTGAGCTCCAGGAAAGGAGCAACTGTCCAACACAGTCAGCTGGTGGAGCTCTTCATGTACACAGAACGGGCTGGAGAACTGGCTGTCAAGTCTGAGTGACCTCCAAGTGCTTGGTATACACTCCAAGGAAGCACAAGACTATCCAATAGAAAGCAGAAAGTTGAAAAAAAAGTGCCTTCATTCTGTCTGTTCGTCAGAAGGTCGAGTTCATCTGAGGGACGTGAGATGCCCTTGGGAGATGAGGACATTCTACAAAGCGGCAGGATTGACAGCCACCCCTTCTCCTTCCTCTGCTTTCCAGCACTGAGGCATTCACAGTTTTTGTGTGCCCAGTTAGGCGGCCTCATTGATGACATTATCTAGTTTTAGCTAAACTGCCCCTCACAAAATGGAGTTCCACATGAGGTCTGGGTTGAAGATAATGTTTGCAACATGCAAATTCACAAAACTATACAACTACAATGGCAGAGGTCCAGTTACTCTTTTTTTTTTTTATAAATTTATTTTTTATTTTATTTTTGGCTGCATTGGGTTTTCGTTGCTGCGCATGGGCTTTCTCTAGTTGTGTCAAGCAGGGGCTGCTCTTCGTGTGGCGCACAGGCTTCTCATTGCAGTGGCTTCTCTTGTTGTGGAGCACGGGCTCTAGGGACGCGGGCTCAGTAGTTGTGGCTCGCGGGCTCTAGAGCGCAGGCTCAGTAGTTGTGGCGCGTGGGCTTAGTTGCTCCACGACATGTGGGATCTTCCCGGACCGGGGCTCGAACCCGTGTACCCTGCATTGGCAGGCTGATTCTTAACCACTGCGCCACCAGGGAAGCCTGGTCCAGTTACTCTTAATGTGATCCCTTCAGCAACAATACAAGAAGAAAAATGACTATTTCGTCACAAATGATAGTAAATTGGATCCCCCAAAGTTGAAATTTTCAGGATGATTTAATATATGAATCTGTAAACATTATCATTAGTGGTGGCTTTGCCGGTTGTGTAGATTGCATCTTGAGAAAATAGTTAATAATGGTCCTACTTGTGTATAATTTATATAAATGTAGGTTCAAAATTACTTACTAATAAAAAACAATTCTTTACTAATAAAAATGTGTGACCAAAAGAGTTTGAATATCACTAAAGTTACAAGTATGAAATTTTTGAATTAAAATTTGAATAAAAATGTCTATTGTGAGTTCAGAGTCATTAGGGGTAGAAGTGCCATGTTGGCCAAAAGCAGTTTTACTGTCCGAGGATAAACAGAACTGTAATGTGGAAAAGTGAGAGAAGACACTGTTGGTTGAAAGGGATATCAAGGTACCGTGGAGTGTATTTAACCATCTCAACCTGTCTGTGCAGACAGATTGTGAACCTCATGTGGTCAAGGACTGTGCCTATTAACTCTACAACCCCAGCTGCCAGCCCCTTACCTAGGATTGGTTGGGGCTCAAAAAAACTTTTGCTGGACTAATGGATTCAAAAAAACAAAGAACTAGGGGAATTTGACCTTTGCTTTATAGCAAATGTCTCTTTGCCCCTTAGCATTTCCCAGTGTGGAGGAGTTATTCCAAGATGGAAAGCTACTCTCTGTGTCCAGTAGAATTCAAATGACAGCAACAAGAGCCTGGGTTGATAGGAAGCATCAACTCCTGCAAACATTTGGAAATCCCTCCCCACTCTGGGCCTACATTAGCCTTTGCACGTTGCTCTCTATTACGGCAGGTACAATTTTGCACCATATTTTTGTTTCTGGTTGTCTCCCACTATTAGTTGAGGAATTCCTGGAAGGGAGACAAGGACCTTACTCATCCTTGTTTTCCTAATACCTAAAACAATGACAGACACAAAAGAAAGGGGCAGGGAACAAATACATATGAGCACCTACTCTGTGCCTGGCAAGTGATATGTGCTATCTGCTTTTCACATTAACCCTGTGAAAGTTAAATTACATTCCAAGGTCACACAGTAGGTAAGGGATTCAGGATTTGAACTTAGACTCGACTCCAATTCCCAGACTCTTCGTACTACCCCACAATGGGTTGATAAATGTAGGGCACATAAACTAATTGATTAATTAACATAGACTCTTCATCATGATGCTCAGATGGTACAGTGCTCACCACCACGCAAGGAAGCCCACTTTATTCTCAAGACCCCTAATTATTTTTTTTTACCATCTTTATTGGAGTATAATTGCTTTACAATTTTGTGTTAGTTTCTGCTGTATAACAAAGTGAATCAGCTATACGTATACTTATATCCACATAACCCCTCCCTCTTGCATCTCCCTCCCACCCTCCCTATCTCACCCCTCTAGGTGGTCACAAAGCACTCAGCTGATCTCCCTGTGCTATGCGGCTGCTTCCCATAGCTATCTATTTTACATTTGGTAGTGTATATGTGTCAATTTTACTTTCTCACTTCCCAGTTTACCCTTCCCCCTCCCCGTGTCCTCAGGTCCATTCTCTACATCTGCATCTTTATTCCTGTCCTGCCCCTAGGTTCTTCAGAACCTTTTTTTTTTTTTTACATTCCATATATATGTGTTAGCATACTGTATTTGTTTTTCCCTTTCTGACTTACTTCACTCTGTATGACAGACTCTAGGTCCATCTACCTCACTACAAATAACTCAATTCGTTTCTTTTTATGGCTAATATTCCATTGTATATATGTGCCATATCTTCTTTATCCATTCATCTATCGTTGGACACTTAGGTTGCTTCCATGTCCTGGCTATTGTAAATAGTGCTGCAATGAACATTGTGGTACATGACTCTTTTTGAATTATGGTTTTCTCAGGGTATATGCCCAGTAGTGGGATTGCTGGGTCGTATGGTAGTTCTATTTTTAGTTTTTTAAGGAACCTCCATACTGTTCTCCATAGTGGCTGTATCAATTTACATTCCCACCAACAGTGCAAGAGGGTTCCCTTTTCTCCACACCCTCTCCAGCATTTATTGTTTGTAGATTTTTTGATGATGGCCATTCTGACTGGTGTGAGGTGATACCTCATTGTACTTTTGATTTGCATTTCTCTAATGATTAGTGATGTTGAGTATACTTTCATGTGTTTGTTGGCCATCTGTACATCTTCTTGGGAGAAATGTCTATTTAGGTCTTCTGCCAAGACCCCTAATTATTAACTTCCTTTCATTGAACTAAACTCTACTTCCCTACAGCTTGACTTACTGCTCTGGTTCTTCTCTGGAACCACACAGGAAAACTGTAAACCCACCTTCCACAAAATCAGCCCTTAGCTTATGAAGACAATCACTATGTGTCTCCCCCCGACCAAGCAGTTTTTTTTCCAGGCCAAAATGACTAAATCGCTTGCAAGAAGCAGAAAAGAAGCCTGATTTTAATCTTTCAGTCACGGATCCTTTGCCTTATCTAGCTAGAAGACTCTTGCACTCCTAACGAGTAGACTCAAATGGGATGCTTTCCTGGCATTCTTTTATGCATCAAAACATGGCAGTGAAATCCATTGGCCCTTGCTTGTTCCCCTGTGAATGTCACTTATGCTAGTAACCACTGGGTGCAGGCCTAGAGGGGGCTTGTGACTCACAAGATGCCACTGAGTGAGCTCTATGGAAAGTACCTTTATCGGTTTCAAAGTGTGGTCTCTCAAACCACCATCAGAATCACTGGAGGACCATGTTAAAGTGCAGATTCCTGGGCCACCCCAGAGCTCCTAGATTAGAATTCCTAGGATGAGACCTGGACTCCTTGCTTGTTAATGAGCACTCCCTCCTTCAGTGATTCTAATACATACCCCAGCTTGGGAGCTTCAGATGAAAGCAGGGCTGTGTCGAAGTCACAAGGAGGTTGTCTTTTAGTGCAATCCATGTTGGTGGATGGCAGCCAAAGTCTGTCCATTTAAATAAGGAATATTTTTCTAAGTGGGATTGTCAATATTTATATAACATAAGAAAAGCAAAGACATCTGCCAAGAGAATTTAGCAGCAATCACATAAAAAACATGATAAAAAAATGGAATCCTATGGTTAGTGGGGCTGACCTAGCAGTGTAAGTGGGCAACTGCACCAGCAGATGGATTGGATGGCAGATGGGATCCTAGTGTTAGTTTGGACCCATCTGGGTACTGGGTTGACAAGGGACAAAGGGGTTTCTACCAAACTCGGTGTCTCCTGTGGAGTTTTCACTGAGGCTTTGTGAAATCTTAAGGATTTCTGAAATATAAAACAACTTTCCCTCTCCACTCCCAACTTCTTTTGCTAAAAGGAAAGGTATTTTACCTAAATGGAATAAACCCTAAAGTTCTTTATGGCTCATGTGATACTTAGATGCATTTAAAAAACACACACACACACAGTCCATGAATCAAAGTAAAGAAAAGAAATTCCATTTTCAGTTGTGCTTTTTAAAGAAATTACGAGAGATTCAAATCCTGTCACTCAGCAATATTTAAAGTCCCCTTTCCCATTGTTCTTCCTCTCTCATATCTCTCAGCTGCCCAAAGGCTCTTTCTCCTCAACCCGACTCTCAATTTTTGCTCTGGTGGAGCCTTTGTACTTAGTGAGGCTGAAAGGTCAAGTGTAGGGAAAAGGAACCCACAAAGCAAAAGCCTTTGAAGAAATCGTGTCCTGAATTCTTAGGAATTCTTCTCTGAGAGCCATTGTGTGACCTATCTGGGACATTTTCATCTTCTATAAAATGGGGTCTTATAGTTTGCGAGGTCATTTCCATCACTGTGTTTTCTTTCTGTTCAGCCTATAGGGTCTTGCATGTGTTTAAAATAGACAGAAGCCACCAGACAGGCCACCAAGGGGATAGAGGTTCATGAACAGGATAGTCCGTGTATTTGATTTGGATGATTTAAAACGGTTAATTTTATGTGTCAGCCCGACTGGGCTAAGAGATGCAGAGAGCTGGTAACACATTTCTGGGTGTGTCTGTGAGGGTGTTTTCAGAAGAGATTACTGTTTGAATCAGTAGACTGAGTTACAAATATCGTCCTCACCAATGCAGGTGGGCATCATCCAATCCGCTGAGGACCTGAACAGAACAAAAATGTGGAGGAAGACCAAATGTGCTGTCTCTGCTTGAGCTGGGACACCCATCTTCTCTATCCTTGGAAATCAGCACTCCTGGGTCTGGGGCCTTTGGACTCCAACCCAGACTCACACCATCAGCTCCAGCTCCCCTGGTTCTCAGACCTTTGGGTTTTGACTAGATTCCAACACCCCACAGGCTTTCTTGGTTCTCCTGCTTGCAGAGAGCAGATTGTGGGACATCTCAGCCTCCATAATTTCATGAGCAAATTCTTCTAATAATCTCTCTCTCTCTCTCTCTCTCTCTCTCTCTCTCTCTCTATATATATATATATATATATATATATATATATGTACACATATATACCCTCTTGGTTCTGTTTCTCTAGAGAACCCTGACTAATACAAATGGTAAGCAAGCATTTTATTCTCTTAATTTCAACTGTTTTATAAAAACTCAGAACACCCATTTCTGGTGAACTGCTGGATTCTACCCAGCAGGTGAAAAGTCAATAGGGATCAGCAAGTGGTCTCATTCCCAAATGAGATCAAAGAGCCTGGACTCTGAGCTCAAACCAAAATACTTACATGATACCTTGCAGAGAACAACAGTATTTTGAAGAAGGACAAGGGTATAGGAGACAAGAAAAATCACTCAAGGATGTTGGCAATAACCTGGGATAGGAAAGGATGAGCTAAAATGTTGGGTTAGGATTTTCCAGCTGTGATTCCTTAAGGAGCCATTGGGCTCAGAGTCTGGACAAATTGCCAATGTGGTAGGCCAAATCCCAGGATCCCAGTCTACTGAAAAGATGGTCTGTCTTTGCCTTTTAGTTACCATTCCTGGCAACAATTGTACAAAAATACAGATTACGTCTCAGTACCCTAGAATTTCTTCACCATAATGACCCTGGATGAATTCTGCATTAAGAAATCCAGACTTATGAAACGGCAAATTATTTATGAAAAATCTTTCAGTTTAGAGAGTCACCACAGAAATATTCACGAGTGCACTTGAAAAATATGATTCCAGGTATGAAACTCTGATTTACCCATAGCTTTTCTAGAACACATCTCCTGCATCACAAGAAACACTGCAAAAAAGACCACAAGGCCCAACCACTTACAGCAGCTGAGCAGCCCTTCTGAGAAATAACTCTGAACCCCTTCAGAAAAACATGCCCTGGCATGGTGACCTGGCAGTCACTGATTCCTGCCAGCTCATTTGCGGCCAGTATTTTTCACAGATGCTCCCTGGTGAGTAGCAATTTCCGGATATTTTTCAAATGATTTTCATTCTGCCAGCTGGGCATAGTTCAGGGAGAACAGCTTGGAGAACTCAGCCAGATGGACCAATCAAAGACGCTTGCCAGCCTGATTTGGATTAGACTGGATTGTGTGAGTCTTGCCCTGAGGTTGGCACACCCCCTGTTTTCCTCCCCTGTTGATTTCCATCCTCCACCTTACACTTCCCTAATCCCCTTTGTGCCTGCTATGAGCTCACTATGCAGCCATCTCCTTCCCTCCCAGCACCTTCTGCCCAGGCTGACACCATTCAAGGGCAGGCAATGGGACAGAGTGAACCATATTCTAGGAACAGGAAAATTTAAATTTATATCTAGTCCCAGTTCTGCCACTAACTAGCTACATGGCCTTGGTCAAGTTGCTTATCCTTTCTGGGTTTTAGTTTCCTCTTTGTTAAAATGCGAGTCCATCACTAGTCTCACGTAAGGCCTTGACCAAGTCATACAAGTCATTCTATTAAGCTGCACATCTGATGACAGCCTCACCACTGAGTATCTTTCCGGAGATATTTCAGGACTAGGATTTCAGAAGAAAAGCCGTGTTAGTTGTTGAGCCTGCTTCAACGACAGACTGGGGCTGAGCATTAAATTCGGAAGAAGACATGAAATCTATTATTAATGCTGCTTGGGGCAAGAAGAGGCTGAAAGAAATGCAGCAGCTATAAAAATCAATGGTGAAATGGAATTTATCACCTCTGTGTCAGTCTGACCTCCCAGGACTTTTCCTCTAGGGTCCCAGGGTCCTGAATAATGAACAGTGAATCAAAACATGCTCTCTGTGACCTTCAAGATATGCAAAGATGGAAGGATGATAAAAGAATAAAAGAAAGGAGAAAAATTCTGGAAAGTTTAACTTTATTATTACACTCTAACTTAAAAATAATGTTTTCTCAGGTTATAAAATAAAGACAGAGATTTGGAGACTACTGGAAAATATAAATCATAAAATCACTCGTAATAGAGATAACCATTGTCAACATCTTGACTATCTCCTTTCACCTTTTCTCATCTGGACACTATGAAAACAATTTCCTTCATTATTTTGAAGTGTCAGTCTTAGCCTTGAACATCCTGGCTCATGGAAATCTCTGAATCCTAGAGAATCCAAAGTACCAGGACTACTTTTGATTTTTTTCCCATATTACATCCTTACCCAAAATGAAAAATAATGCTAGTAGGTGAATACATGAATATGTGGCAGAACTGGGGGCAAAGTTAGAGGGTTCCTGTTGCTTAGCATTTGTAAACAAGCCTTTGTCTGTATCTCTGTTTCAGTATGGGGTACAAGGCACTTTTTTCCAATATGCACTTTTTGCTCCTCCGCTTTAAATTCTTCAATGGTTTCCCATTGTACTTTTGATAAAATTCACACTCCTTAAGAGGAGTTTCTAGGACCATCATGGTCAGACCCCTGCCTCTGCCTCTGTTTATACCCCCCTGACCAATCTCCCCAGCACTCTCTGCTCCAGCAATACCGGTGCTTTGCCCAGGCTGTCCCTCTTCTTGAAGCACTCTTCCTCTGCCATTGTCTGGCTAATTTTTAATTTATCCATCCAACTAGGTTAGAGCCTTTTGCTATACCCCCTTGTAATCTTCCCATGTGAGTGCTCACTGCATTTCAGCTATGGTTTATTTTTTGCCTTGCCTACTAGGCTCTAAATACCTTGAGAGCAGTGACTAGCTGTTTTGCTCTCCACTGTATCCCCATCCCCAAGGATGGACTTTTTGCAAAGTGAGTATTCAATAAACACCCTTGAATATATTAGAGAATGGAAGCCTTCATCCATAGTAATCAAGAAAGCTCTTCAAGAGAATATAGACTACTATCTTTCTGAGTGGGAGATTTTATAAGTGGTCAGCACTATGAAGAGAGAAAGAGAGAAATACAGCTGTGCCTTTTTTGAAGCTTTAGAAAGCTGACACTGAGACCTTTTTATAGCTTTTGTAATGACTACTGTGACAGTTAAACTTCCCCAGAATAGGATAAGAACTAGGGAGATGATCAGTACTAGCCCTGCATCCTATGACCCCAGAGAGCACCAGTAACATTTGCATTCTACCATCTTTCTCCTCAGAGGGTTACAGAGGCAACCTCTGGCATTAATACCACAGGGCTCCATGATGCAGGCTCCTCACTAGCACTAAAACCTGATAATGATAAGCCACAAATGCAGGAAATTTCTAGTTATCAAAGAAATGGAGAACTGGGGCTCAACTGAAAGTAGCAGAAAATCCAAAGTTACACATATTTGATATACTAGGCATTTTTCTATGAATATAGCAACGAACTTTGTCTTGACAGCAATAGTAAATGGGCTTTCATTCTTTGGGTGAATAACCCCTTATTTTTAGGGAGGGGATCAGAGAAAGACCCAAATAACAGAAGCCAGACATTATCAATGTGCATCTGCCTTCATCCTACCTACAAATGCAGCAGCTCCCTGCTCCAGCCAGCCTAGTTCTCTCACTGCTTTCCAAAACTGTAGGAGGGGAATTGGGAAAGGACATGCTGTATCACAACATCCCTAAGGGGTGGGGGTGGGGGTGGGGTTAATCATTCTATCGTATCTCTGATAGTTGCAATTACTTATAACGAGCAACATAAACTGTGAAACTAAACCATGGTTCTATTTGTTCCATAAAAGTGTAAAAATCCCCTCCTTTATCATTATAGAAAATAAAATAATGAACAAACACGTCTTAAGGAGATACTTACCCCTCCACATGGGTCCATCTAAGCTCCATGACCATTCTTTTCATACTCTGCTTCTGCTATTCTTAATCATGTCATGCTCATTCCCAACTCCAAGCCATTGCTCTTGCTGACCAGATACCTGGAAGAAATGCCTTTCCCTCTCCCTTTCACAACTGCAAATCCAACCTACCCCATAAGGACCAATATCTTACTACTTTGTCTCTAATATCTTCCAAAACAACTCTAGTCCACATTATCTGCCATATCTTGCACTCTTTTTACACTTATAACCAACATCACTCATTTTGATGATTAATTACACTCTGTTTTGCATTGTCTTTTGGCTGTTCCTAATGTTTCTCTTGACTCCCTAATGTAATCAAGACAGTGTGTTAGTATAGACAAAAGAACAGACAAACAGATCAATGGAACAGAATAGAGAGTCCAGAAATAGACCCACATAAATATAGTCAGCTGATCTTTGATAAAGGAGCAAAGACAATACAATAGAGAAAAGATAGTCTTTGCAACAAATGGTGTTGGAACAAGTGTACATCCATATGCAAAATAAAGGATCTGGACAAAGACCTTACACCCTTCCCAAAAATTAACTCTAAATAGATCATAGATCTAAATGTAAAATGCAAAACTATAAAACTCCCAGAAGATAATGTAGGAGAAAACCTAGATGACCTTGGGTATGGCAATGACTTTTTAGATACGATGCCAAAAGTTCGATCTGTGAAAGAATAATTGATAAGCTGGGCTTCATTAAAATTAAAAAATTCCAATCTGCAAAAGACACCATGAAGAGGATGAAAAGACAAGCCACAGACTGGAAGAAAATATTTGCAAAAGACTTATCTGATAAAGGACTGTCACTCAAGATTCGCAACGAAGTCTAAGAACTCAATAAAAGGAAAGTAAACAACCCAGTTTTACAAATGGACAAAAGACCTCAATAGACTCCTCACCAAGAAGGTATATAGATGGCAAATAAGCATATGAAAAGACTCTGTACATCATATGTCATTAGGGTGTTGCAAATTAAAATAACAATGTGATACCACTACATACCCATTAGAATGGCCAAAATCCAAAACAATGGCAACACCAAATGCTGGTGAGGATGTGGAGCAAGAGGAACTCTCATTTCATTCTGGTGAGAAGGCAAATGGTACAGCTACTTTGAAAGACAGTTTGTATCAGTATTCCATTGCTTTTTGTAGCCAAATAATATTCCATTTAATGGATACATCATATTGTATGGATATATCACAAATTACCCATTTATCAATTTATAGACATTTACGTTGGTTCCACCATTTGGCCACAAAAAGCAATGGAATAAACATGGATGAACCTTGAAAACGTTAAGCTAAGTGAGAGAAATTAGTTACAAAAGATTGCGTATTATAGGATTCTATTTACATGAAATATCCAGAATGTGAAAATCTACTGAGACAAAAAGGAGATTAGTTAGGACTTGATGGCTAAGAGGTACAGGGTTTCTTTAGGGGGTGATGAAAGTGTTGTAAAATTGATTGTGGTGATGATTATATAACTTGGTGAATTTACTAAAAACTATTGAATTGTATACTTTAAATGGGTGAATTGAATATTGTGTGAACTATATCTCAATAAAGCTGTTACCAAAAAGGAAAAAAAAAAAAAAAAAAAGACAGTTTGACGGTTTCTTCCAAAACTAAACATACTCTTACCATATGATCCAGCAATCATGCTCCCTGGTATTATTATCCAAAGGAGTTGAAAACTTATGTTCACACAGGAAACCTACACACTGATGTTTATAGCAGCTTTATTTGTAATAGCCAAAACTTGGAAGCAACAAAGATGCCCTTCAGTAGATGAATAGATATATAAACTGGGGTACATCCAGACAATGGAATATTCAGCACTAAAAAGAAGTGGGCTATCAAGCCATGAAAAGATATGAAGGAACCTTAAATTCGTATTACTAAGTAAAAGAAGCCAATCTTAAAACACTACATACTGTATAATTCAAACATATGACTTTCTGTAAACTATAGAAATTGTCAAAGCATCAATGTTTGGCAAGGGTTCAAGGGGAGAAAAGGATAAATAGACAGAGCACAGAGGATTTCTAGGGGCAGTGAAACTACTCTGTATGATATATGATACTACAATGGTGAATACATGCCATTCTTCATTTGAAATCTAATCTAAACTTTGGAGTGTGGGAGATAATGATGTAGGCTCCTCTACTATAACAAATGTGCTCCCCTGTCTGCTGTGGCATGTTGTACCTATACAAGAGAGAATAGATGGGAAATCGCTGTACCTCCTGCTTAACTTTTCCGTGAACAAAAAGCTGCCCTGAAAAATAAAGTCTATCTCTTTAAGATCTGGAATGAAGTTTTATAAAAACATAAACTGTACATTGATCTTAAGACTTTTTCGCAAGTTTTCATACAGGAAAAGAAACTGGGTCCCTGTGGCCTAGCAAGAATGTTATATTTCCTTCCTGAAGGTGGCATTTGTGTGCTATGGTCAAAGAATGCGCCCCTCATTGTTAAGGGGAAAAAAAAAAGGAAAAAAACTTTACCAGACAGTAAAACGACTCATAAAACTGTCATGAGTAATTCCAGCAGCTGGGCTGAAATGAAAGGCCGCTCACAGTACCTCTGCTTCTCTGTGACAGGGGTGAGAGTTTAAGATTATAGACCTACCTGTGGACACTGAGACTAATAACTCAATTTACAGGCGCCTTAGAGCTGAAAGAATATTTGCAGAGCTACTCTCTGGGATTTGTTACAGACACGAGGAACTTCATGAGCTGTGGAAGGCCACAGATCTGGCTGAGACAGTCCAACAGGAAGGAGAGTTCTCAGACATGCACAGAACCTGTGACCAATTTACTCTCGGCCAACAAACGGTTGCATTGTGGAAACTATTTGAACCTGAAGGGGAAAATCCCCTAATTAAAAGGTTTCTAAACCCAGCTTCTGCATAAGGATTCCTTCTAGGGCATGTTAAACACAGAGATTTCTGGACTTAACTTCAGAGATCCTAATGTCAAGAATATCAGTGGAGTCCAGAAGTTTACATTTAAGAAGCTTTCTAGAGTGGACAATTACTCAGCTATATAAATAAAACAAACCACTGACATAAGAAACAACATGGATGAAATCTCAACAACAATATTCTAAGCAAAAGAAGCCAAACACAAAAGAGTAAACACTGTATCATTGTGATAATATATATATATTATATATGTGATTATATATTATATATATGAAGTTCTAGAATAAACACAACTAATCTGTGGTGATAGAAATGAGATTGGTGATTGCATAGGGCAGAGGATTAAACGGTGGATTGACTGCAATGGGGCATGAGGGAAATTTCCAGTGTGATGGTAATGTTCTATATTTTTATTGGACTGGTAGTTACATAGGGGTATACATTTGTCAAAACTCATCTAAGTGTACACTTCAAATTGTGTGCACTTACTTGCATATAAATTGCACCTCAATAGAGTTGATTTAATCAGATACCTCCTAGGTGATTCAGATGCACATACAAGTTTGGGTACCACTGACCCTTTGCTAATGGAGGATGATCAGATCTTAAGTGCATTTGAGCCACGTGGGGCTTCTTTTTTGGCATTTATATTTCCACTGAGAGAATTTCTGAGCCCCAGGGCACCTTCAGGATCAAATTATCTGCCTTCTGGGTTTTCTATATGAGAAACTGAAGCTCCAAAAAGTTGAGAGCCTTTTTCAAGGCCACACGGTAAGATGTCAGCAAGCATCACATAAGAATCCTGGTCCTGGCGGCATTTTTTCTCTTCTTGCAGTATCACACTGTATTCAAAGGAGTAGGAGAAGGAAGTGGCTAGTAGATGTTCCTTGCTCTAATTTGGCTTCTTCATTCTTCACTGCTGTCTGTAGGACAGAGCTACTTCGTTACCTGAGCCAAAGAAACTGAGTGGGTGAAAGACTGCTTTCAGGTTTGTTCACTGACTCATTTCGCTAATAATCAACACATATTTGTTGAGGGCTTGCTAGTCACAGTTTTAGGTACAAAAAATTCAGTAATGAATAAGACAGACAAGATTCCTGCCCTCAGAGAGCTTATGTTATGGTCAACAATAAAGGAATGAGCAAATACATGAGCAAAACAACTTCAGACTGTGAAAAGTGCTTGAAGAAAACAAAGCAGGTGATTGCTAGAGTAACTGAAAAGAAGGCTGTACTGAAGCTGAGCTTGTCAGGTGGGCTGCTCTGAGGTAGTCACCTTGAGGAGCATGAGTTTAGAGATGGTCAGACTGAAGGCAGCTTGCTTCAAATGCTACAAGGGCTGTCATGTGGAGGAGGAAACTTGTCTCATGTTGACTCAGAAGGTGAAATGAGAACCAATATGAGTAGAAGAGACTCATATTTGTTGTATTAAGAGGTTGTATTAAGATCAGTTAAGGGAAGAACTTTCCAACCTAGCAGAAAAAGAATTATTTAGTTGAGGACATTCTGTGTCCTAGCTTCCTTATTTGTAATACTTTGTTTCAGTCTTATTAAAAAAAAAAAAAACTCTGGGGGGCAGGTGGAACAATGTCCATTGGAAGGAGAGATTTCCCCCTCTCAAGAGGTATGGACACTCAAGTGGAATAGTCATGTATTAGGAATTCTGGAGAAGTGATCCATCACTGAGTACTAAAGAATTCTGAAGGTCTTTTCCATTTCTAAGCTAATTTAAGTCTGAACTGAATAATTTATGTTTAGCAAATGAATATGCCCATGGATTTTTAAAGGTTTAGGCGTGCTAAGTGATATCTGCTGACCTACAGAACTCTATGATCTTTCAAATAGTCACCAGCACTGGGAACACAGGAGGTACCCAATTTATGTTGGCTGAAATGAAATGAGCTCCCTGGCTGAGGTAGAGACAGGTGAGTGGGGGGCTTCCTAAACCTTGTGGCCCTTGACCCCTACGGGTATTGCCCTAATCATGCCATAGAAACCATTGTAAAAATCAAGAAAGTCATACTCCATATTTGAATCCAGATAATGGAAAGTTACTAAAACTTCTTGAACAATGTTAGGGTGTTTCCAGTTTAATTAAGCTTTATCCATAAATTCTTGGGAAGGCCTTTTGCTGGATATCCTTCCCGAGGAATGCAGCGGAATGGCGTTCCAATGCCTCCTTCAATGAGAAACCAGAATATGGCCAAGAGTTACTCTTAAGGACGGATATCAGCAGGAGAGGAAAGGGCAGTGAGCTACCCGTGGTCCAGAAATTCTGCCTGGCTCCCTTCATTAAGAGAAAATTTGCTTGATTTACTGCAAGAAAATAAAGGCATATATGAGAAAGCAGCCTTGATTGGAAGACTCTTAAACAGGGGTCTTTCCAGAGAGACTGGTAAGTCTCTTCCACTAAAGGCCCTGCATAGAAAAAGGAAGACATGGAGATCTTGGATTATTTGAGCATGACCTTGAAGACTGGCACAAGGAATAAATTAGGTGAGCTCAGGATTTTTTTTATTCTGTGAGTCATGGCTTTGTCAAAATTACACAAAAACTGAGCCGCTTGGCTCCATGTGGAAGACAATGTTCAATCTACAGTACAGGCAACAACAAGATGGAAGTAGGCTGTGCAAAACACGAAGTCCCCGCAGTCCGGACACACTCCCCTGCCTCTGGATGCCGGCTCATCGTGCTGCAGCTGTGTCCTCTGTCTCTCATCCTATCCTGAACTCTTGTTCTCTGAGACTGTGAACTACTCGAGGGCCCAACCTCCCTGTCTGTGAGCGTGCCTCCAGCACAGAGCCTAGCACAGAGAGACAGAAGGCACTTGCTAAGCTGTGATGAATGAGGGAAGTTTCATAGTCCTTCTTCCGGTGTCTAATCACCGCTAGTCTAATGGAACACCTCTGCGTGCCAGGCTCCGTGCCAAAAACTTTAGAGATGTTGCCTCACTTAATTCTTAAAACCACCCTATGAAGTAGGTACTATCATCATCATCATTGTTTTAATCATCACTATTTTCATAAGAAGAAACAGACCTAGACTTGAAACCATTAGCTATACCGCAGATTGGATTTAGGTCTGTCGATGCTGTGGGCCCAGGGACAGGCAATACGGGAAAATCTGTGGATTGCTTTGTTACAGATCAGTGTCCCAGCTTACACAACAGCCAGTTTCTTAGCAATCTGGGAGATACTTAGAGTTGACATTATTTAATATAGACGAAAAAAGCCAACGAGCAGGAATGACTTTTTGTCCCTCATTTTCCCTTGACCTCCTCTCCTGCTTTCCAGTGTTGACAGGGGATGTTTAGACGGAAGCCTCAAAATTTAAGTGAATTCATAACTTACAAAGGCCAGTGTTTTGAGGGAGTTTAGGGTGGCTGCCTAGGGCTTTGATAACCTACTGCAAAAGATGTTTCACTTCTAACTTGATAAGGTGTGAAGGCTTTTAGGACTTTATATGTTCATCCTACACCTCAATTTACTTTTTAAAAATAAGTGATGATTTACAGGGAGTTCACAGCGCCGGACACTGTGCTAAACACTTCGAATGCATTATCTCAGTTAATTCTCAGGACAACAAACACTCCTACTGATTTAAACTGTTTTCCTTTAGCTTCGATGTAACGTATTGTTTTGTGTGTAGGTGAGCAGGTATCACTGACGGCCAAGGGCTGTGTGTTCATCTACAGAGAAGAAGGAATAAACACAAAAGCTTTGGCAGATGATTTTTTTTTTTACCAAACAAAGCAAAAAGAACTGTCTCCTTGACAATCTGCCATGTCTGTCTGGGTCAACCTGCCATGTCTGTCTTGGTGAGCCCCAAAAGAACCACGACGGTCACAAGACTTCAGAGTCCTGCACACCCATGTGGGTGGATTCCACTTGGCCCTCTGAGCTAGTAAATCCTTCACCTCACACAGTTCATGAGCCAAGAGAGCAAGAAGTCATCTGTTTTATGGCAGAAAAAAAAATAACAGATCTGGGTTTGCGTTTCATCTTAAAAAACTAGTCACTGATCTCGTCTCCATCAGGCAGGGCCATCACTAACTTAAGGCCACCTTGGCTCGGATTAAGAAAAGGTGTCCTCTGTAGGCAAACCTGGTGACTTTGGTGCAGTCCTAGGTGAGCGGATAGCACCTCTGTGCCCCTTCCTCCTGGAGCACGTTGCTCTGTGCCAGGCCCCATGGGTCACTGAGGAGGGCACTCACCCCACAGCAGGTGCCCCAGAACAATTTGCAGAATTACATGTGGCAGGGCCACCATCAGGAACAACACAGATGTCC
Source organism: Eschrichtius robustus (assembly GCF_028021215.1). Lineage (NCBI taxonomy): Eukaryota > Metazoa > Chordata > Mammalia > Artiodactyla > Eschrichtiidae > Eschrichtius > Eschrichtius robustus. The sequence goes on from NC_090825.1 coordinate 29,790,123, forward strand.
CCAAGTGACAGTCCATGCACCCCAGCCCACTCACAGATGGGTTTTATCATCCTAATTATGTTTGAGAGACTTTGAATTGCTTGTCAACCTTAAAAATCAGGAAATTTTACACGAAATCGAGATTTCAAGCTTCTCTTGAAAAATTAGAAGATGTGGGAACACTGGGTCTGCATCCCTGAACAGCAAAAGGGAGTGGAGCTAAGAAGTGCTGCCTGCTTTATGTATTTACTTATTTTACCTTTTTTAATTTAACACTATATCTTGGGTTTCATTCCACATTAGCACATAAAGAGCTACCATCTTCTTATGTTAAATTATTATTTGTATTAAGTTATGAATAGATAATACTTGTATCAGATTAAAAAATCCAAAAGATATAAAAGGGTTTAAACATACTGTTCCCCCAGCCGCCCAGGGCTGCTCCCCCAGAGGCGGCCACTGCTACAGGTTCTTGTGTGTCCTTCCAGAGAGAGGGTACGCACACACAAGCAAATACATATGCTGTCTTTTTAAGACACCATCAACTGCAAGATACACCATTTTGCTCACTAACTAAGAAAAAAATTCTAATAAAATCATGACACCATGCCTTAATTATGGTCCAGCTCGATCCATAAATCGGTCAAGTCAGCCGCTTAGTGCTTTGAAATTTGTTTCCTCTGTTCCAAAGCACTGAACGTTTTCCCCTGCCCTTCTGTTGCATTGCGCGAAGTATGGCAGACAATCCTTTTAGCGTAGCTGGGTTAAAAAAAATGTAACACAGCTTTATTTCTATATCAATATATATAATTAAGAGGCTATTCCCCCAACTTATTTTGGTGTAAAAAATGAGGTAGGAATCTAACTTTATTTTTCTCCAGTTGCTGTGAGTTTACTACAGTTCCTACCACTTCCTATCATCTGACCTTGGGCAGCTTCACTCATGTTGTTTGTTTGATCCTTGTCAACACTGGAGCTCTCAACCTGGACTATCGGGCAAATGGCTGGACGGTGCAATGAGCAGTCTCATTGGTGGCCCATTTGCTGTGAAGGGTGGGGTGGTTTCAGCATAGGCAGCAAAGCTCAGGAATAAGAACTCTGTGGCTGTGTACACAGGTTCAACTAGGAAGAGCCCTTTAGGAGCCCACCCGTAGCTAGAGCTGCTGGGGTGGCCTGACCTGGGGCTTCTGACCCCTGCCTTCCTTCACCTCCCAGTTTCTTGCAGGTGATGTGACTAGGTCACTGGTAGGGGATGCAAGGAAAGCAAGTAAGATTTACATCAGTATAAGACACCCTAATGAAAAGCAAAGCTGAAATTGAAACCCGGGAACAGGTTTCTCTGTTTACATAAAACATGTAGTAGCTCTGGCACAAACTGACATGGTTGTTCTAAGACAGACGTGTCTATGGCCTTAAGCTGGGCTTTGCACTTGGAGGATGTTTCTCAGACAAATTTTTAAGGCACGAGTTCCAGTCCTTATTCTGCTAGGACTGTGCATCCTTGAATAAGCCACTCTCTGCACCTCAGTTTACTGGTCTAGCGTAAAAAGTGATGGGTTTCGACTATAATCTGGATCTAGGTTCTTAAGCTTTTTGCACAATGCATGCCTTTGAAATACACTTAATTTTGCATAAAATTGCCGAGCATTCACAGACTCCCTGATATCCATCCACTGATGGCTTTTCGTTTGTTTGTTTTTTATGTAAATGTAGTTGTACAATATTATGTTAGTTTCAGGTGTACTACCATCCACTGATTTCTATACATGACTATCTGATGCTTGCCTTTATACACATTCTAAGTTTCACTGATTTTCTCTTATGTCATTGTCACAAAGACAGTATTTGATAGTCCTCAGTAGCTGTATATTAAAAATATTTCCCAACCCCTTATTCCTTGAAAGAGTAGTGATAAAACAGCCTTGTAGGGGACATCAATGGCCTCGGCTTTGAGACAGAGACAGAGACCTTTCACTCCCAGAGTAAACATGCCTGGTAATCATTGCCCCAACACCTTTGCAGCTAGGGCCCAGACCTCAGTTTGGTTTCTGCCCTAGATTTAAAATTAGAAACTGGTGACACAAAGGAACAAGACCACTCACAACCCATTCTGGTGGGGGGTGGCCACTCTGTCTCTGGAGGGGGCAGTGGCAACTGTTTCAGAGGCAGTTGCCAGGGACTACACTGGAGATGCTGGCTGTGTAGTCTGCAGCATCTGGACCCAGTGCCAGGGAGAGTGATGTCTTCCTGGGACAGGCTCACTGTGGCATTTTGAGCATTATACTTGGCTGATTCTTTGCCCTGACCCAAGATTCTGTGAGCTACCAATATCCTTTAATAAGTTCCTTTTCTACTTAAATTAGCTAAAGTTGGTTTGTTTCTTGCAACTAAAATGCTGAGTGACACCAACTTTGACCTTCTTGAATGAGTACAATGACTTAGAAATTATTTTCCGACAAGAGACTTCTTGGAGAGTCAGCTGTCTTGGGAGACAGGGTAACAGAATGATGAAATTGCATAACCTAATGCAACCGAAGTACTGTACTTCTCTTTGGACACATGCAACAGTAACAGCAACAAGAGTGAAATTAAATAATGAGAAACCTCTTGGGTTATTCCTACACTGTTCCATCAATTCCTTTCAAAAAATGCATTTATTTAAACTTTATTAGTCATATGGAATTTGTCGATAAAACAGTATGCATGAGTCATACATAAATTTTTTGAGTGTCTACTATGTGTCAGGAACTCTGCTAGATGCTGGGGCAGATTCATTGCAGAAAAAGATAAGTTTTCCCTTTGAAATAAGCAAGACATTTCAACATAACCTTATGAGCGCTACAGGAAGCCTATTTGGGGTAGTCAAAGGAAAAAATTTAAGATTATCTGGGTTGAGCTTTTTTCATTAGACCAAGGTGTGATCAGGTTGTGTCTTTGAGAGTGTGTGAGGTTTCCAAGGCAATAAATAGTGGGAAATTTAGTTTTACCTTTGTGATTCTGAAAAGCCACTGTAATGTCTATACGAAGCTTTCTTAGTGTTCCCTAAGTTTTCTATTCCAAAGGGACCAAAGGATTTTGTTTAGGCTCCAGCAAGTCTAAATTCAGTTGGATTTGATGGTTTCCCCCCTCCTCTAAGAATCAGCATGAGGCCAACCAATTTAGAAATTTTCCGCCTGCTCTTAGCTTTGTGCATCATTGCCTGCAAAGAGATCCCAGGGTGAGAACTTAGCTGGAAAGCAGGTGTTCCTTCAGGTCTGATGAGAACAGTAAGAAAGACTCGATAGAGACTACTGATGGGACAGAAGCTCTCCTGCAACTTACAGATATCGAAAACAAACTTATGGTACCAAAGGGGAAGCATGGGGGGAGGGATAAATCAGGAGCTTGGGATTAACATACACACACTACAATGTATAAGATAAATAACCAACAAGGACCTACTGTATAGCACAGGGAACTCTACTCAATATTCTGTGATAACCTATATGAGAAAAGAATCTGAAAAAGAATGAATATATGTATATGTATAACTGAACCACTTTGCTGTACACCTGAAAGTAACACAACATTGTGAATCAACTATAATCCAATAAAATTTAAAAAAAAAAAAAAAAAAAAAAGCTCTCCTGTAATGGGAGCCTAACTTAAGGCTTACCTTTTGGGGGGGTTAGGAATTGAGGGAGACTGTGTATGGGGAGAAAAAGCAATTCACCAAGTAGTTCAGTCACCAGGGCCAAATGAAGTAGGAGACAGGCATTTGTAGTAACAAGGTGCAATGTTTATAGTCTTGTTTCTGACCGTAACCACACTGAAACCTGTTCCTGGTGGATCAAGCAGAAAAATTCTCTGGCATCAGTCCTCAACTGCATTTCCCACACGAGATATTTTTTTTTAATTTTTTTAAAAATTAAATTTAATTTAAGGAACCATTAAATTTAATTAAATTCCTTTAATTTTTAAGGAACCATTTTACACTACTGTGAAAAGACACCCACAAGAAAATAAAAGAAACTCTGGTAGACAAAACCTGAAACAAAGGATTCTGCTAAGAGAGTTAAAAAGAAAATACAACTGTTCACAAAGTTCAATTTAAAAACACTGGAACAGAGAGCACATTTTTTCACAGCAGCCTCTTTATAAATGGTGATTGGGTTCCCAGATGAGCCCACAAAGGACTACTTAGCTCACAATGTTCCTGGAAAATTAATCATGTTGTCTTAGCCTTGTATAATATTTTCATATCATTTGCTTTTTTTTTTTAACTGTAGACTTTCATTTTCTACCATATAAGCTCCCTGGAGGAAACTTTAAAAGTAGATAAAAGTATAAAGAATAAAGAAAAAACAAAACTCCCAAAGTCTACCAACCAGAGATAACCATTAAGATACATTTATTCCAGTCATCTCAAAAGTTTTAACAGATTTATTAAGATATAATTGACATACAATAAATTGTAACATTTAAAAGGCATAACTTGGTAAATTTGACACATGCATATAGCTGTGAAACCATCACCAAACAATATAATGAACATATCCATCACCTACCGCCCCCCAAAAAAAGACATCTTGCCCCTTAATAATCCCTTCCTCTGCCCCCACTCCCAAGCAAACACCAATCTGCTTTCTGCCACTATAGATTAGATTGCATTTTCTATAATTTTATATAAATGGGTTCATATAGTATGTATTTCTTCTTGTCTGGGTTTTTAAATCAGTGTAATTACTTTGAGATTCATACACATTAGCCTGTGCTAATAGTAGCCTATATTAATTGTTTGTTTTTATTGCTTAGTATTATTCTGTTGGATGCTTATACAACAATTTGTTTATTCATCTATTGATGGATTTGGGGGTTTGTGATGTCTTTTTCCAACACCAATAACAAGTTCCCCAGTTCTCCATTATCAACCAGGTGTCCAACAATTCAATGCAATTCTGATACTAACTACCCAGAGTTTGCACAGACCCAACAGGCTAAGGCTCAATCCCACAAGACCGTCCCCATTTCAGACACCGGCCACAAGTGGGGTCCCAAGGAAACCCACACTTCTGCCTGGCTGACTACAAATTGAGAGCTTCCCACAACCCCTTCCTCAGTGTCCATAATTTACTAGAATGACTCACAGAACACAGGAAAGCAGTTTGCTTATGATTACCAGTTTATTATAAAAGATACAACTCAGAAAGTCAAATGGTAGAGACGCACAGGGCGTGGAATGGGGGGAGAGGGGTGTAGAACTTCCATGCCCTCTCTAGGGGTGCCACCCTCCCAGCACACCCATGTGTTCACCAACCAAGAGGCTCTCCAAATCCCATTGTTTAGGGGTTTTAATGGAGGTTTCATTATGTACACATGATTGATTAAATCATTGGCCATTGGCAATTGAACTCAATCCCTAGTCCCCTCTTCTCCAGGAGTGGGGCTGAAAGTTCTAACCCTCTAATCATGTGCTTGGACTTTCTGGTGACCAGCCCTCATCCTGAAGGCATGCAGGGGCTCCACCAGGAGATACCTCATTAGCATAAAGTCAAGTATAGTCTAAAGATACTTGTTATGAATAAAAAAAGACACTCCTATCACTCAGGAAATTCCAAAGATTTTAGGAACTCTGTGTCAGGTACCAGGGACAAAGACCAAATACATATATTTTTTAAATTATACCACAAGGTTGTTTCCTATTTTGGGCTGTTATAAATTAAAACGTTAATATTCATTATAAATCTTTGTATAGACATATGTTTTATTTCTCTTGGGAATATACCTAGGAATGGAATGGCTGCATCATATGGTGGCTATATGCTTAACAAAATTCCAGATTTGTTTTCCAAAGTGGTTGTACCATTTTACTGTTCCACCATCAGTGTATGAGAGTTTCAGTTGCTCTAAATTCTCATCAAATCTTGCTATGGTCAGTGTTTTAAATTATAGATAGCCTAATAGATATGCAGTGCTATCTCAATGTGGTTTTAATTTGCATTTCCCTAATGATTAAAGAGCATTTTTTATGTGCTTATTTGGAATTTGTATATCTTCTTTGGTGAAATGTCTGTTGAAAGGTTTTGGCAATTTTTAATTGGGTTGTTTGTTTCCTTATGATCGAGTTTTGAGGGTTTTTTTTAATACATTCTGGTTGCAAGTCCATTATCAGATATGTGATTTGCAAATATTTTCTCCCAGGCTGTGGCTTGTCTCTTCATTCTCTTATTTCAAAGAGCAGAAGTTCTTAATTTTGATAAAGTTCAATTCATCAATATAGATCATGCTATCTATCATATCTGTGAAATTTTTACCCAACCCAAAGTCCAAAGATGTCCTCCTATGTTTTCTTGTAGAAGTATTCTAGTTTTCATTTTACATGTAGACACATGCTCTATTTTGAGTTAATTTTTGCATTAGATATAAATTATAGATCTAAGCTGTGGTTTTTGTTCTCTACATCTGTGCCTCTATTTCTGCTTTGCATATAAGATCATCTATACCATTATTTTAGATTCTACATATATGCGTTATTATATGACATTTTAAGCTGTGGTTTTTGTTGTCGTCGTTGTTGTTTGTTTGTCTACGGGTGTCTAAATGTCTCAGCACCATTTGTTGAAAAGGCTTTCCTTTTGCTCCTAAATTGCCCTTCCCCTTCTGTTAAAAATTAGTTCACTATTTTGGGTTGATTTCTGTAGTTTATTCCATTGAAATATGTGTCTATCTTTACCACGTTGTCTTGATAACTGTAGGTTTATAGTATTGATATCACATAATGAGAGTTCTCCACATTTGCTCTTTCTCAAAGTTGTTTTGGCTATTCTGGATTCCTCGCATTTCCATATGAATTTTAGGATCTGTTTGTCAATATCTATAAAAAAGTCAGCTGGGATTTTAATAGGCATTGTGTTGAATCTGTAGATGAATTTGGGGAATAGAGTAATTTTTACAATATTAAGTCTTCCAACCCACGAACATGGGATATATTTTCATTTATTTAGATCTTCTTTAATTTCTTTCAGAAATGTTTTGTAGTTTTCAGTGTACAAATCCTGCATTTTTATTAAATGTATTCCTAAGTATTTTTGATGCTATTGTATTGAAAAGAGTATACAAATACAATTGATACTGTGTATTGATCTTATATCCTGAAACCTTACTGAAATTTTTCATTAGTTTGAATAAAGTTTTCTATGGATTCCTGAGAATTTCCTATATGCAAGATCATGTAATCTGAGAATAAAAGTCATTTTCCTTCTTCCTTTCCAATCTGATTACCTTTTATTTCATTTTCTTGCCTAATTGCCCTGGCTAGGTCATCTAGTACAATATTGAATAAAAGTATGAAGAGCAGATATCCTTGTCTTGTTCCTGACTTTAGAGAAAAGCACTTTCTTTCACCATTAAGTATGATATTGGCTGTGGGTTTTTCATAAATATCCTCTATCAGGTTGAAGAAGTTCCCTTCTTTCCTATTTTGTTGAGTTTTTGTTTTTTTTTTTTGTCGTGAAAAGATGTTGGAAGATTAATTGATTTTTGAAGATTAAACTAGCAAAATATTTTGTTGCTATGGATAAGCTGATTCTAAAATTTATGTAGAAGAGCAAAGTAAATAAGCAAAGAATAAGAGACAATGTATGAGCAACACTAGGCTATGAGCTTTCCAGTATCTTCCCAATCCTCCTAAGTCTATGAGATAGGCAGCATTATCTTCATTTCATAGACGTGGATATGGGGCCATATAGAAGTAATGTAATTTGACACTGATAGTAAGTAGTAAAAGTACTTAAAAGAGTCTGACATATAGGAAGTCCTTAATTCGTGTTCATTCACCCAGGAATGCATCACCTCTCTCCCCAGAAGTAGAGATGGAGTCTCTCCAGCTTCTCAAAAGGTGAGGACAACTTTTTTTTGTCAGAGAGAAGAGATCTTTTGAAGGACAGTACACAGACCATGATACCAATAGGCATCAAACTCTTAATTATCTAATTCCTTCTTTTATTTTATCCAAAATTCAGAAGAGGTCTAACGGCAATCCCACTCAGTACAAGGTAGGTTTTCTTACAGCAAACCATCTACCAGCTTCTTCTACCATGTGTCTTTTAAGCCTCCTGCACTGACTTTTCTAGAGCATTTTTTTTTTCACTTGGCAGCCCCCTCACTGGTATCTTGTATCTCCAGTGGAAATGGGATAGAATTGAAATAGAGGTTTCTTATTGTATTGAAATCCCATTGATAAATGTCATTTTTGCAATCCCTTGAGTTGTCCCATACTTGTGGGCGGTGGGGAAGAGAGAGAGAGAGAGAGAATGAATTAGCTATTGTCTTTCAGGGTCAAAGCTTCCCTTCTACACTCTGCATGCTGTTTTGTCCTCTGGCTCATGTTGGACTGTACCACAGGGAGCATCGGAGGAAGACTGCAATGCTGGAGGAGACAAAGGGACTGCTCCTTCCTGTTTGCTTCTTGTTGGGTTTCTGTGGTTTTCATGGACCTGTCAGCAGGACCGTAGCATCACTTCCTTAGTCCACCAGCACCAAAAGAGCATCGCTCTCTCCGCAGAAGTTCCCTCTTCTAAGTTCCTAAGTTCCAGAAATTCCAACCTCTTCCTTTGCTCCACGGCTATAAGGATGGTAGCTGCTTCCTTAAGTTGCTGCTTTGCGATACCTTAGTCTTGTCTTTTTGCCTTTTCAATTCCTCAAGCCTAGTTAACAATTATTTATTAAATCACCTCCATTAAAAAAAATTTGTGTGGCGTCCTAACTGGATTCTGAGTGACACAGAGGGGACAGGAGGAGGTAGAACCAGGAGGTTATTAAAAAACTATTTAGCAACAAATTCCCATGTCCTGTAAATGGGGCCCACTGAGTGGGGTAAAGAGCTAGGGTCCCTAAGTTATAGAGGGAAGTTAAGAGAATCTGAGCTTGAGGCCCAGGGGAAACTGGGAAGGCTCCCCAGCTCTGGCCCTTGGCTAGGCTTTAAGCTGTTCAATGCCCAGTTCAACTCATCCTGGTGCAGTCCTGCCAGCAATAAAGAATTCATGAGAATCGTGAACCGGGGGCACATTGCCCACATACCTTACAGGCTGGCCCTGGCACCTTCAGCTGCAGAAAGAAGAGGTAACCACCAATCCTGGCCCCAAAACACCTGCCATGGTCTTCCTCACCTTGAGTACACTTCACTCAAGGGAGAGCAACCAGGTTCCAGAACTTCCAGTTCATTCAACTCCTGGAAGTTGATGGAGTCATTGTTAAGAGTATGGATCTTACTAGCTGTGGGATCCTTGGCAATTTTCTCAACCTTTCCATGCCTCAGTGTCTTCATCTGTGTAATGAGGATAATAAGAGTACTTATAGGGTTTTATAAGAGTTTAATGAGTTACTTTATTTAAAGCATTTAAGAACAGTGCCATATCACATGAAAAGTGATATGAAATTAGGAGCTATTAATGATCTGTGTTTCATAAGCTAAGCAGGGGAGAGATGATATGTATGGAGGAATTATTTGGGGTCAGAAAAGCTATGTTTCTAAAGATATTTTAAGTTGGAAGAAACAGAAAATGCTAAAACAAATGGCTTAAAAGGGAGGAGATTTATTATCTCAAAAACAATAAGTCCAGAGTGAGACAGGGCCAACAGCTCAAGGATGTCATCAAGGACTCAACTCATTTGCATATTTCTTTTCTGCTGTTCTCAGCAGAATGGCTTTTTCCTGGGGCTTGTCCTCTCCTGTCTTCAAGATGGCTACAGCAGCTCTCAATATCACAGCCTCCAGACAACATTAAGAGGGGCATTAAGAAGGCCGTTTATTTCTCCAGTGTATCTTTCAAAGATAAAGGATAACCTTCCCCATATGCCTTCCCTCCCCCAGCTTATTTCTCCTTCATTCCCATCGGATAGATTTGTTTCACATGCCAGTGCCTAAACCAATCACTTCGAAGGAGAATGGAACTCTCAAGGTCAGTTAGACTAAGCATGACTCACAGCTGGGGAATGGAGATAGAGCCCACCTCACCTGGAGCACCTGGCTGAGGTACCTGTCCAGAGTCAGGGTTCAGTTAGGAAGGAGAGAGGGAGAAATGGCTGATGGGCAGGCTGCCAAGAGTGACTGCTGCAATGGCCTTCGCAACACCCTGCAGATTACACAGCTCTCAGCCTATGCATAAAATTGACCCTGTGTCCACACTGGCCACACTGGCCATTAGGAGAATGTGGTGGGGGGAGGAAGATACACTTCTCCCCGCCTCATCAGGGATATGGGGACAAAAATAGATTGCATTCTCCTAGACCCCAAACACACACACACACACACACACACACACACACACACACACAGTTTGGGGAGTGTTTGTCAGTTAGGAGGAGTGTGAGAAATGGAAAACAGTGAGGAGAGGAAGGGGGAGGCTATAGTTGAAAAACTTGGCATGTCAACAAAGGATAGAGGAGAGAACATTAGCAAGAAAGAAAAAGGATGGGAGCTGGAGAGCCCCCAAGCACAGAAGCTGGGGAAATGAAGGGACAAGTTCAGGAAGGAATGTTATTTAAACTGTGTGCACATCTGAGGAGCAGAAAAACCAGAGGAGCCACACAAAAGGCTGAACAAGAGAGGGGAGCCTGGGAGCGAGAGTTAAGAGGAGGGCTCTTTCAGAGCAAGTGTAAAATGGTGTTATCGTTTCAGCAGCAATGACCCAGCACCAATTCTATTTTTCCTGAGCATTAAATCTCTGCTGTTCTGAAATTATATGACTGTAAACTACTATTTCTATGAGGCAGGAGGAAAGTGTGGAAAGGAATCCCATCAAGCCGATGCTGGGAGCTGGGACAGAGTGGCAGCCCCTGGCCAGAGACATGCACGGACACCCACATGAACAGCTCCTGATGGGGAGGAGGGTGGGAGCTCTTTTTATTTTTTCATGCCCAGACCTTCAGGGGGCCCTTAGGACAGTGTTTTTGGAGCCCAGATCTCATTCTTGGTATCCCACAGAGCTGAGGCTAAGGGCAGGAGGTTTTGAAATATCTGGAATCTCTTTGACCCCAAGTTAGTGGCTGCATTCTCTGATGAATACTTTTAATCATCCAGCCCAGAGATGGCAAACTCAACCCTTCTGGGGACTGATGCTGTGAGAATAAGGAGACTAAAGAGAATTTGCTGGAATTATTCTTGGAGAAAACATGGTATTTGTTTACAAGAACACTTTAATAAGTCAGTTAAGGTGGAAGGTGTGACCCTAAAGCCATCCTGAAGTCACAGACAATGCTCTAAAAGCTGCCATGCAAGGGATAGGGGAGCAATTTTTGCTGCTTCTAATGGGAGGTAGAGTAGTTGGAATTCCGTGGGCCAATTAGAAGTTATCTGTATGTTTCTTTTCATTTTCTCAATAAATTTTAGTTGTTTCTTGTCCTTCTAGACATCTTCCATAGTGGAGTCCCCAGGACATGTTTTTGGTCTCCAGCTGTGGCTAGCACACAGACTCATGCACAAGGACTCTATGGTCCATCTGTATAATGGGTAGAAGGAGATGGTGAGATGCTGCACTCAGTTGACGTAGCCCTCCTACCATCCCCAAATGTTTAGTAAAAGTCTACTAAGACTCTCAAAGCATTAGGCATGAGAGGATATTTTTCTGGAAACTGGAGCAGAGGCTGAATCTTGCTCCTGAGAAGAAGCAGGGGTGAAACAGTCAGGATGTGAACATATTGAGAGTCAGAGGGACACCTCTACTGATGTCTGGAGTCACTTGGGCAAAACACTGTCTCAGTGTCTGAAACAGGTAGGGTCTGGGCAACTATCAATCAATCAATCAACCAATCAATAAACCAAACAACGGGAATTTATTAAGTTTTTGCTTCATGCTGGACAGGTATGATAGCAGATATGACAGATACAAAATATGGGAAAGACATGGCCTTCAAGGAATTTATAATCTAACACCAAACTTGAGCCCAAAAGGGGTGAAAATGTGCGCTCATGACCATGATTACAATAGAGTTCAGAGAAGCAGGGGTAATAGAGTCAGAAGTAGGGAGAGTTTTATGAAGGAGGATGGCTTGAAAGCAGAGAGGCAAGATCTAGCCAGAGAGGAAGATGGGAAGGACATCACTCCAGGCAAGAGACCAACCGAGGCAATGACAAGGAAGCAGGGATGAGACTGGCAGACTTGAGGGGCACTTGGTCCTGCTGCCATGAAACTGGGCAGCCTCTTAACCTGATGTCAAAGGAAGAGAGAGGGACCTTCAGGGCCAGCACAGTCTCCATAACTCAGAGAGGGAGGACATCCCACAAAAGCCAGCAAGGTCACATACTAGACAGGGTGAGTTTTCAGAGCAGGGGGGTTGAGAGGAGGTCCTTTCTGTGATTTATAACTCTGTGTGACCCTAGACAATGGCTGCTCCAGACCCCAAAGTGCCACTTCAGAGAACAGAGATATGTTTCTTCATAAAAATGTGATTTTACCTTAATGCAAAAGCCAGAAAAATTAAATCTGGACCAAAAGGAGAATTTCTCACAGAGATCTCTGGTTTCCCCTTGAGGCTCCCGGGGGCGCCCAGCCCTGCGTCCAGCCTGCAGCCTGTTGATCCAGCCTCTGCCTTGGGACGAGAAAATTACCAATTCCAGTCTCGCACGAGGAATTAAGCTTGGAACAATACAGTATTTTACAATCCAGTACAAGCTGCATTTATCCAGGGCTTTTCATGCGTGGCATCTTAAAGCTCTTTATGACCCTTTTTTTAAAAAGGGGAGAGAAAATAAAGAGAATTTAAAAGAGAAAACCTTCTAAAAACCCAAACCCCCTCTGAACTAAATGAGCCATTGAGAGTGAATAGGCCTTAACAGTGGCCTTCAGAATGGAAACAGAAGTCCCACTCGGATGGAACAAGAACAACAGAATCAAAGAAAATCACAGCTCAGGGAGGGCTGCACAGGGCCTGAAATGTACCCCTCAGCCCCTGGGCACTGACGGGCAGTGCTGTCTGCCCCTGGCACAGTGAGCTTTGGACGGGGGTCAAAAGACGGGCTACGACTCCCATGTAAGTGCAGACAGGACCAGAAGGCCACCTCTTGGCCCTGAAGATGGTCAGCGCCAACCTCAATGTTTGTGCTACTCATCCAAGCATCACCGTCCCCAGTAGCCACTGCACAGGAAGTGGTTCTGCTGTGGGTCTTTGGACTCCATCCTAATCACAGCTTCCCTTCCCAAGCTCCCAGGGCCCTCGAGCCGGGTGGCTACACAGCCCTGGCCACGCCTGCCCTCCTTGGAAGCCCCTCATGCCTTGAGCATCCTTCACACACCTCCTCTTGCTCTCTCTCACCCTATGCCCCCATCCACTACCCCCTGGCTCTTCCTCTGGGTCCTGGTTCTTGCACGGCCATCTCTCTGCTTGCCACGATCTGATCCATTCATTCTTTTAGGAGTGTATAAAATGATAATCCCTTAATATGATACTGATCTTGAAAAATATATGTATGTCTTAAAGAGATCTCCAATGTTGTAACCAGAGGAGAGACCTGGAATTTCCATGGAGGTGGAGGTTGCCGACTAGAGACGCCCAGGGTGGCCTTGGGGCACCAGAGGCAGCAGAGGAGCTTCTCCGTGTACATGGGAAATACAAGCAACTCGTCTTGGGCTGTTGACAAAGTAAAACCATTGGCCTCCTGAGTCAGTCCCTAGGCAACCCAGCTACTGTAAATTGAAAACTCGAGGTTATGAGTTCGTTTGCTTTTTTGTTTTTTTGTTTTTTTTCCTGCTGAGTGGGAATGAAATTCCAGAACAAGATGAGATTGGTGAGTTAAAACAAAATCAAGAAAGGACTTTGGAGGGATAAAGTTTGAGTTGTATAGATTCTAACTGCGCTATGACATCCACCTTCCAGAGATTTTGTGAAGAGTAACGAGATATCTCTAAGCCCCAGAGCGTGGCGTTTGGCACATAGTAGGTGTTCAGTAATTGCTGACTCCAATTACGCTCCTTTCTGGCCCCGCCCCGCCCCTCTCCACCCTGTTTACCCTGTACTCCCAGCCTGTGCTGGTCCAGCGCTCTTTAGCAAGGTGTGCCAATAGCTCCTGCGGGTCATTTTCCTGAGCCCCTGGGGACGGTTAGTGTGCGCAGCGGCGCGGCCAGGGCCACAGGCACCAGGACTAGGAGGCCTGCCGTCCTGACTTGAACCAGCTCTGTGCCGTGGGACAAATCATTTCACTCCTCTGCACCTCAGTCTCAACATCTGTAAAATGAGCTCATTGAATGAAACGATAATATCGAAGGTCCGTCATGGATCGAATATGCCAAGTTTGGGGAGAAATCAGGCGATGATACCATTAAATATGTTCAACCCCTCTGGATCATGACTACTGGTTTTTGAACTGCCCACCCGCTTCTGTTTTCAATGCAAGCATTGTTTCCTCAATCCCATGAGTCCTAAGACTGACACTGAGGTTTGGAAGTGAAAGCCGAGAGCATCACAGGCAATGTAACGCACTGCAGGATTAGTGTGTGGTTCGCTGAAATGCATCTCCTGGTTAGCCACACAGCTAATGTCACACTAACAAGACAGTGGAGACGACTTGCTCTGCTGGGCTGCAGTCTCCGGAACTTCCTCAATTCCTAGGGCTGAAGGAGACTGTGACCCTCAGTGTCCTCCCTGACGGCTAATTGTAGAGACAACATGGAGGGAATGGAAACCAGAGGATGTAATGGTGTTGCAAATGCCCTCTACCATTTGTGCACCCACCAGTCTGACTCTCCACGGCCAGTGCACACCTTTGGGTCAAGCTTTTCCTCGGCCCATCAATTCTCAGCAGCTGGAACTGATGACGCCCTGGGAGCTGTCCTTCGCCAATGCCTGACGGGAGAAGGTGGATAATATCCGCATGTTCCCTCTCCTTCGCCCTTCAGGTGGGGTTAATCTTGGGGGTGTCCATCCCTGGCTCCTCCAGCTCCCCAGCAGGGCTATGCGCCCACCGCCCACAGTGGTAATTTGCTAAATGAGGCCCTCTACTGGCTGCTTTCCCCTGCCTGCCCCACTTCCTTATCCTCTTTTTTAATTGAAGTATAGTTGATGTACAGTATTATATGTTGCAGGTGTACAATATATTGAGTCCCAATTTTTAAAGGTTATATTTCATTTATAGTTATTATAAAATATTGGCCATATTCCCCATGTTGTACAATATATCCTTGTAGCTTATTTTATACCTAATAGTTTATACTTATTAATCCCCTACCCCTTTATTGCCCTTCCCCTCTTCCCTCTCCCCACTGGTAACCACTAGTTTGTTCTCCATATCTGTGAGTCTGTTTCTTTTTTGCTATATTCACTAGATAGTTGCATTTTTTAGATGCCAGAAATAAGTGATATCATACAGTATTTCTCTCATTGGTGTTTCCTGGGATCACCTCCCAAAGGAACTATTTTTACTCAGCCCCGTGTTTCAGCCAGCTTTGTGGGGAATCCAAACTAAGACAAATGGTTCCGCACCTAAAGATATAGCTTTGATCTAGGGTTTCATTCAGTATCTCATTTATTCATTTGACAAGTATTTGTTGTGTTCCTGTGGGATCAGGTCCTGAGCCCAGTGCCAAAAAACTATCCGTACACGTTCTGTGAAAGATGAGTAGATGGGTGCTTGGCTGAAAATCTTCCGTGACAAGTACGGTTATCTGTGACTGGGCAAGGGATTAAGGGACCACGGAGGTGCCCACCCTTGCTGGACACGGCAAAGTCCAGATGCACGAGTATCTGAAGACGAAAGAGCTAGCTGGGAGAAGTTTCTAATCCAACAGGCACTCTCTTCCCCAGCCCCCAACCGCACAAAAGCCTCTTTATGCTGGGCGGCCTGAGAAGGTAGTTCAGGCAAATTTCGCTCAGGGGAATGTGTAGCAGGAATAAAAAGAATTACGCTGCATCCTTTGTGTTTGTCCAGGTGTCTGTTCACATCAGAGGCACTTCCGGGGACTGACCTGCCGCAGGGGCTCATCCGGACCTTTGAAGCCTGCAGCCCTCTGGCCAGTAGTCATGCCCCGCAGCCTGGGAAACGGGTACTGCTCCAAGCGTGAGCCTGAGCATGTCACAGAGGGCAGTTACCCCCGACGGGCAAAGGGAAGCATGCAGACCTCCTTGTGTCATCCGGGGTCCTGAGGAGAGCCCAAGCTTTGTAAAAAGAATCATCAAATAAGAGTGACAGGGCTTCATTGCTGAGAGAGTGAGGAGGCAGCAGCTGAATAAACGCCGTTCGCACACTCGCCTTCCGGGAGGACCCGGGGGTGCTCACGGTGCCTGAGTCCGAGATGCGAGAGGGGTCTCCTGTCCTTCCTTCCATACCGCAGAGGCGCACGGAGGGCCTACGTGTGTGCTCAGTGCGGCGAGCTCGCCCCAACCCAGTTCAGGAGTTTCTTCCTTCGATTTACCTAAGCCAAAATGACATTCCCAAACCTCAATTTTAATAACCATCAGTTACCGGGAACACGAGTTGGGCTAAAAGCTAAGGAAGTTTAGTATTGAAATCAAACAATGCAAATGCCAATTTAAGCACATTTTTGTGATTCCCTACATAAAACAAAAACAAAAACAAAAAAACAGAGAGAGAATTGTATTTTTCTGCTTCTTTTCCTAAGTGGCCCTTTTCCTTTGCTTTGGCTTCTGCCCTAAGGCCAGACTGTTTTACACTGGGCGGCACTAGGGAGGTCCAGGGAAGACGAGCAGGGGAAGCAGCAGATTCCCTTTACTGTTCGATGCAGCCACGTGGAGGCAAGATGGACGGGCCCAGAGGGAGGCCACTGCCAAGCCGCTTCTGCCACCAAATCCACTGCACCGTGGGCCTGGGAAGTTGTCGCTCTGCTGCTGCTGACCACCACATTAAAGAGGGTCACGGCGTGAGTTTGTTTCTCCTAATGAGAAGATATCAAGTATTGTGTTCAGAAATTAAATAGGACCACTTATTAATGGATTTTAGTAAGTGGCATTTATTAAATTCATTCGACTTTTAAAATTAAAGGTCAAATCTTTAAAAAATTAATTTTGGTACTGAAGTTTAATAAGAGTAGAGAAATGGTGTGAGAGGAGTAGGTAAAGTCAGAGAACGTGGTCTAGATTCTGGAGTTTTGTTTCTCCCAATAGAAGTACTATTTGTGACCGTGCGCTAGGCTTGCGGGGGAAGACAAAAAGGCAATAGGACACGGCTCCCACTCAGGGAGCTGACACTTTTGTTAAGGGACTAAGGCAATCCCCAAAATAGTAGAGTATAATTTAGACTATAATAAGTAGCATAAGAAAATAGCCATCAAAGTGATATAGGAACTTTGAAGCGGTAGAGGCCATCTTGGTGTGGGAAATGCATTCACTCATTCATTCATTTGTTTGTTCAATAAATGGTACCTACTATGGCCAGGCACCATTCTAGAACATCGAGCTAGCAGTGCACAGAATAGACCTCCCTCATGGAGCTTACAGTCTAGTAGGGAGAGACCGATAATAATCAGTATGCACACCGAATAAGAAAATTAACTGTTTTTTAAAGAGGTCTTACATGCAAAGAGAAAAAGGAAATAGAGCAGGAAAAGGCATTAGTGCATCTGGGTAGGCTTCCGCAAGGATCTTGACTTTCACACTGAATGGAAGTGTTTCTGAGCAGCAGAGTGGCATGATCTGATTGACATTTTAATAGGGTAGCTCTGGATTGAGAACAGCTTCAGAAGGTGTTTGAAGCAAACACTAAAACCATCATAGTTGGGCTTCCCTGGTGGCGCAGTGGTTGAGAATCCGCCTGCCAATGCAGGGGACACGGGTTCGAGCTCTGGTCTGGGAAGATCCCACATGCCGCGGAGCAACTAGGCCCGTGCGCCACAACTACTGAGCCTGCACGTCTGGAGCTTGTGCTCCGCAACAAGAGAGGCCGCGACAGTGAGAGGCCTCCGCACCGCGATGAAGAGTGGCCCCCGCTCGCCGCAACTAGAGAAAGCCCTCGCACAGAAACGAAGACCCAACACAGCCAAATAAATAAATAAATAAATAAATAGCGTTCCCTTTAAAAAAAAAAAAAACCCATCATAGTTAATGTGTGTTGAGTAAATCCTACATGCCAGATACCTTGATAATCGAGTATCATGGATTTCCTAGTGCATCCTCCTATCAACACTATGGGGTAGATACTATTTTATCCCTAATATACTGAGAAGGAAACTGAAGCTGAAAAGCTAAACAGTTTGTCCAAAACCTCACAGCCAACAGGAGGTAGGACCTCACAACTGTCAAACATTCCAACCCCTAGCCTCCCTGCTTCCAGGCAGTTCTGTCACACTGGGTATCAGGCTTCCCTACAACCCACTTTCATATGTGCATTTCCTGTTCAAAAGCCTAAAAGTGTTCCCAATATTTGAGGCCCTCCTTTGGGAAATCTCTGTTCCACCCAAGCCAAGAAATACTTGACTGTAATGGTCAAAGCACTACTGAAATGAATACAAAAGATAAAGCATATCATGTCAAAGATTTTGTAATGTAATATAGCAGGAGTTATAAGATCTGTGTTAAAAAAAAATACAATTCAAGCAAAAAGAGTCAGGCAAACAAAAAATTAATTGAGTTTAGAACTCTCAGCTCATTGTCCTTCAAACATGCCATGCTCATGTGTCAGTTTATGCCTGGCTCTTGCACACTGGCCCTCACACATCTTCTTACCCTCGTAAGAAACTTATAGCTAAGCACTAATTGTTATCATTCCCAATTTAGAGATGAAGAACCAAGCTCAGATATGATTAATTGCCAAGGTTACACAGCAAGGTGGCATCTTGGAATCCAACACTGTTTTTGATAACTCCAAATTCCATAAGCTTTTTACTATATTACACTCTCTTTTTTTTTTAGCATCTTTACTGGAGTATAATTGATGGTCTAACACAAGTAACGAATGACAGCCAGCAAAGTTAATGGTTGCCAAAAAGAGCACCCAGCTGGGTACAGGGTGAGGTGCCTCTTACCCAAAGAGGCAGAAACCAAAGCCAAACACAGCAATAAGTACAACAAACTGAGTCTGGAAAGGACCAGATTCCTAGATGGGTGATAGGTCCAAAAGCAGGGAAGGATTTGCCCAAAGCCTAGGTATGAAACCCAAACTGGGGCTATTGGGACATACAACAGCAGAAGAAATAGGGAGAATCTTGGGGAGAGGGTTGGGAAGTCAGGGTGCTTGATAAAAGAGAAAGGCACAGAATGTCACTGAGGGGACTCGATAGCAATTCCTGAGTAGAAGTATAGGGGAGGAGCAGAACCTCCGAGAAGGCTTTAGACCAAATGCCAGCTTCGTGCAATGGAACAGAATGACACGGGCAACAGCAGGTCATGGGCTGGTGGAAGACCTCTGTGGAGGGGAATCCTCCCCTACGTTCAGACTGGGAGGCAGGATTGTCTTCCACAGACCCATGCCGAGGCCCTGAGGTGTCCAGGGTCTGGGATCTTTACTATCCAGGGTGTCTGACCACATTTAGCCATATCATACCATTATTTAACTCATCCACTCTCAATGTTATAGGACCTTTACAAAGAGATTTATTTAGTAAACTGAAGTGACTTTTCTCTGTGCAGAACTTGTCGCAAAAAGAATTTGGTTGTATATATTTTAGACGAAGTCTTGTAATATTTTTATCCAAGAGTCCTTGGATTTTGTGAGGTTAGAGGATTCAAAGAAATTCTTTCAACATTCTACTATTTTGCCATATATGGAAGCTTTGAGGATATATGAGGAACAGTGTGCATGATTCCTGTAAACTCCCATGTCTTGTTTTTAAACCTGGACGTTACCTGGGATATATCTCCTCAGCCCCAAATGATAAAAAGGTTTGGCAATTAATTATTTTTCCATAATCAAACCCATGCAGGATTCTGAAGCGTGAAGAACACTGTTTAGAAAAAAATACCTAGTAAGGACAGATCATTACATTCATCATGTTGCATCTGACATTCAGGGTTCTCTTCCTTTGTCAACACCCCACTGCTGCCCATATGATCACGTGGCAACCCTTGCACCAGGCAGGGCAGATAGGAAAGGTAGGCAACAAGTGCCTGGCTGAAATCACTCATTTTTCCCTCCTCAAAATTGGCTGAGTACCCAATCTCCTATTTAAATATTAATATAATACAAGCTAAGGTTAGGATTTTCTCCCCCTCCCCTCCCCCAGCTGGGTAAATAAACTTCTCAAAGGAGAAAACCAGAAGGGAATGTTAAGGCACATCTACATTTCAGTTTCTGGAAACATGAGGACAGGGCATGGCTTGATGGATTGGTATCAAATTTGTCTTTAGTGACTCTTATCCTACATTCCTATCTTATTACAGGCAGCTGCAGAAGAACCAGCAATCCCAAATGTACCTTCAAGGGCACAGGAGGAATAAATAACGCATGAAGGATTTCCTGGTCAGACAAATTTTGGAACTTGTAGGACATGGCTCAGAGTCTCTGGAGTGACAAGCCCAATGAGCGATATCACTGATATTCTGAACTTAATTTTTTTAAGGGAAAATTTATTTCAGCCTTGAAGCCTTTTATTTTCATTTTACTGTATTTTATAGTCCAGAATTGCACTGTCCAAAATGGAAGCCACTCAATGGCTATTGAACACTTGAAGTGTGGATAGTCCGAATTGAAATGCTATATGTGTAAAAAACACCCCAGATCTTGAAGACTTCATACAAAGAAAGAATGTAAAATAACTCGTTAATAATTTTTATATCAATTACATATTGAGATGGTAATATTTGGGCTATATTGGGTTAAATAAAATATATTATTCAAGTTAATTTCACCTGGTTCTTTTAGCTTTTTAAAGCGGTGTCTATAAAATTTTAAACTATGTATCTGGCTCACCTGAGTGGCTTGCATTACATTTCTATTGTACAGCAGTGATCTGGAGAATGCTGCTCTCTCAAGAGTGTGAAGGGTTTATGGTTTTACTCCACTTGCAAGTTAAGAAGTCATCCAGCCAGAGTTTAACAGATGTCGGTAGAAGATATGAGACTCGTGGGTCAGAGACAAAGGATAGTTTATTTCTCACAGCAATAGCAGTAGCCAGAGTATCAACATATTTGCATCAGTTCATCAAGCCCCAGTTACACAGGGTGATATGGAAAGTGCAATGTGTTGCATTACAGGAGAGGAATTCGGCACATAGCTCGGTTCTTTGATACAAAGTGCAGCAAGCAAACCTGCCATTTGCTCTGGAGGACAACTATATCTTCCTCTTCCAGGCTGTTAATGATATAAACATACTTTAAAAAGATACCCCAGAATAAAGGACAGTTAGTGCATTGCTTGCAAAATATGCAGAAATGCGAGACACCCATGGAGAATGATCTACCAACATCCTCATTTCCTTCGTCTTCTTTTCTTATACTATATATTACTCTTTGGGTGTGTTATATTTCTACAGACTAATTTAATACATATTATTTAAAAACCAACATTAGTCTCTAACTCACTGTAATTTTCCAAAGGGTTTATCATTTCCTTACTGAATTGTACACTATGATAGATCTTAAGCCTCACTTCCCTTCCCTGAAAAGAACCCATTTTCCTGAAATCATGACATTCAAAATTTACTTACATTGGCAGTATTGCAGAAAAGTAATACAGGAATCAGAAAACTCAACTAAAACAGGCCAATTTTCTGGGCACACACATTTAAGAAACACTTGGAAGCGCTGGCACTTTAAAAAAACATTTATTTAACTAAATAGTGATTGAAAGTCTCCTCAAAGCCTAGACTCTGGAATCTCAGTTCCCATGGCAGCACACAGGTCCCAACAGGCTCTGCCTCGCACCCTGGAATGTTGCACCTTCAAAGCTTCTCACCAACATCAAGTAATTGCTTTTCACAATGCAGAAGTGAACTTGATTGTTAAGTACTGTTTTCCAGATTTGACTGGCTTAATTCACTTGCCTCAGGCCTCAGCAGTCAAAGTCAAAAGCAAGAGATGGGTCTAGAATATCAGGCTTCCATGCTGTATTAACATCCTTGGACTATGTCTATTTTTGCATATAAAACCAGTCCTCCCTACTCTTTTAAATACAGACAGTAAGTTACAGCTCATTGTGTAATACTATATGTTTTTATTCTGTTGTTTAAAGACTATTTTATTTTAGTTCTTAAATTATCACTACTTCACTTTTAATTTTTCATTCATTTGAATAGGTAACAGATGCACACAGGAAAGCAAAAAAAGAGGGAGTGGGGATGCATTGAGAAGTATGCTGCATTCCTCCTCTGTCACCCCACCTCTAGTTCTCTCTGGAGGCAACCCTCCTTGTGAATAACTCCAGCGATAGACCATGCATTTACAAACCTGTCCCTTATATTATGCAGTAGATATGCCTGCTATACACACCTTTCTGCATCTTGCTTTTCTCACTTAGCTTTAATCTTGGCGATCATTTCATAACAGTATCCTCACTGCCTCATTCTTTTAACTGGACCATATTATATTTAGTCAGTTTCCTATTAGGGGCATGTAGATTGTTTCCAATCTTTGCTGTTATAAGCAGCACTTATTTACTTATTTAACTAACACTTACCCAGTGCTTGCTTTGCTCCAGGCTCTGCAGTAAATATCCTTATACTTATATTATTCCCGGCATGTGCAAATAGGTAAGAGGCACAGTGGTTCTGCTACTTTTCAGCTACCCTAGGCAAACTGGTTAACCATTCTGAGTCTCAGTTTCTTCATTTACAGTATGAGGATAATAATAGTACCTACCTCATAGGCTCATTGAGAGGATTAAATGAGTTAAATATATTATATATAATATAAATGTTTATATATAATATATGTAAAGCATGGTGTCTAATACAAAATAAGTATATTCATTATAGATGTAATTTGCATTTCTCTAATTGAATTAATTTGAGCATCTCCCCAATTGTCTGTTTATATCTTTTTCCTGTTTCATTAAGGTATTGACCTTTTAAATATTGATTTGTTAGGCTTTTAAAAATGTTTTATACATACACACACACACACACACACACACACACACACATATATATACAGTAAATATTATGTTCCCTAAACTGAGCCCAGATTCCTGACCCACAGAAACCATGAGATAATAAATGATATTGTTTAAGCAACTCTGTTTTGGGGTAATTTGTAATATAGCAATGGAGAATGCAATACACATATACCCTTTTAATATATAAATATGTTTATATACATATACACATATATAAACACATTTATATATAAATACATATGTCTTTTTCAATTATATATATATATATCCTTTGTTTATGTATGAACTGAAGATATTTTCCTAGTTCGTAATTTGTCATTTCATATTTTTCCCACCACGTAGATATTTTTTATCATTATAGAATCAAATTTATCCACATTTTTTATGTGAGTTCTGAGTTTTGTACCTTACTTGGAGAAGTCTTTCCTATTGTCAGATGATAAGAAAATTTGTTTTCTATTTTTTTCTGGTACTTTATACTTTCTTTTCTTTACAGTTAAATCATTGATCCATCTGCAAATTATTTTGGCCTTAGGTGAGACACTTTCTTTCTTTCCAGATATATGTTATAACTCTATTCCAATACCATGAAGACAATTTAAGAAAAAAGTAGTTTAATTTTAGAAAGCTTTATAATTTACTAATAGCACAAATTTTATTTTACCCAGTGTGTGTTCTATAGGAGGATGAGAACAAGTGTGGCCTATCTCATTCAGCTCATTATTAATAATAAGTATAGTAAGTACTCTCCCTTGAGGGCCAGGGCACAATTACCGATCAAGGCACTCAGCTACAAAAGGAAGATGCTAGGAGCCCCAAAGCCAGAGGACCCACCTAAGCTGTGCCATGGTTCCTGATGCACAGAAACTATGAGATAATAAATGACATTGTTCAAGCCACTAATATTTGGGATAATTTGTTACATAGCAATAGATAATACAACCAACATAGATTAAAGTGGGGAGGTCAATGCAGAAGTGGAAGCCAATGGCAGTTCTTTTCTGCTTGCTTCTATCTTCTCAGTGAAGGAGGGAGCAAGGTCATCAGCTGGGAGTGAGGGTGCAGCAAGAGGTAATAGAGGTTTGGGGAGAGATAAGAAGGTATAAAATAGAAGCATGGGAGAGTTAATAAACCAGGGAAGCATAATATGTTTGACAGGTATCATACAAGCTGCAATAAGCAGTCATGAATGTAAAGTGAGTACAGTCAGCCTGGCTGTGTCACCCTCTGCAGCCATGGTCTCTTGAGTGGGTGCAGATACAGAGCCAGCAGAGGTTTGGCTGTAGGCAGAACTAGGGTTTTGCCAGATGAGCATGATAAAGAAAGAGGCAAGGGATCCGAGGCAAAGGAATGAATACTATGACAGATCACGGACTGTAGGCTGGGTAAGTAGGAAACTGAAGAAAGTAAAAAAATGTGTTCAGTGGTTATAGGTCCTAGGGATGGCAGAGAGTTTTTAACATCAGAACTTAGTGGAAGTGACCTGGAATAATAGGAAGTGATGCACAATATCTTTAAGAAACAAAACATCATCTGGTAAAGTTGAACATTCTTATGCTCTTTGACCCAACAATTCTGCTCCTAGAAAAATTCTTGCAAATATGCAGCAGAAGACATGTACAAGTTATTTATAGCAGCAGAATTAGTGATATAAAAAAGTTGGAAACCGCCATGGAAGAAATGAATGAAGAAATTTTGTAAATTCACACCACGCAATATTATACAGCAGTTATACCAAACTATAGCAATGCCCAACAACATGGAGACATCTTATTTATAGAATAGTGTGGAAGAGAGCAAGTTCCAATAGACTACCTTCAGTCTATCATTTTCATAAAGTTCAAAAAAATGACTAAACAACACACTGTTTAAGAATACATTCATATATAATGAAGTCATTTTAAAAATCAGGGGAATTAAAAGCACAAAATTAGGGATAGTGGTTACTTCTGGAGAGGAGGCAAGGAAATGGGGTGAAGAAAGAAGACATAGGTACATACAAATAAAATAAACAAGATAAGAAGTAGTGGTCAGATATCGGGAGGCTTGGAATTAAGATTCTGGAGGGGATACAACTGTTGGTGAGGACAGGGTCACCAGGTATGACTATGTGAGTGAACGGCTGAGCTAAGATGGAGTGTGAGATGTTTGGAGGAGCGGAGGTCAAGAAGATGAACAGTGTACTGGAAGATTCATCTATATGGATATTGAAAGCACCAAGAATACAATGGGCATAGTGATGGAGAAAGTGACAGTGAGCCAGGAAGAGAGGAAGTGACACTGGAGTCAGTAGATAGTTGCCAACATGAAAGTGGCAGATGATACAGTCCGATGTTATGAGTTTCAAAGATGGTCATTTTGATGGAGGAAGGTGGGACAGTGGTTTGAGACCAGCAATAAAGAAACAAAGAGAACATCTATCCTGTTCCAGGTCCTGAGGTTCCAAAGATGAGAGAAGAGAAAGCAGCCTTATGGAAGACTGCAGAGGGAACAGTGTCCTTAGGGGAGAGCCAGTTAGAACAAGAAGGTGAAAGACACATTGGGAAGAAGGAGATTTCCTGACTATTCATTGAGTTCCAGAGGCACTGAGTAAGAGTTTTGAGAGTTGGGGAAGGATGAGAGATGAGGTCAATGAAGGAGATATATAGATCTTTCAAAAATGAGAATCTGGAGGATAAGGAATGACCAGGGAACACTGGGTATCAAGTGGTAACTGAGTTATGCAGAATGAGGTTAGTCCAGAGGATCTCAAGGAAGATACTGTCACTGAGACAGTGTTAATGGATAGGGAAGAGTGGGTGTCTTGTCAGAAACATGCAAGAATGTCTAAAGTCCGGGAATTTCTTTAGGACCTGTGATAGAGGCAGGGAGCCTGGGGCTGGGGTGCCTCTTACTTCAATCTCCTGCTGCAATATTGATCCAAAAAAGTTAGGAGGGTTCCACTCAGACTCTGTTTCTGTATGTCAACCACATCCCTCTCTCATGCTTTTCCAGAATCACAGCCAAAAGCATTCAGAGCCTGCCAGCTGTTACATAACACTCACCATTCTTTTTATTTGTCATTATCCATCAAACCCATTGAAATTATACCCACTGGCCAAAGACCTTGGGCCTATATTCAAAACCAAAAAAACTCAAGAATAAAACAAGCACAAAACCACTCATATGGAAACTGTTCCTAAGGGTAGGGAGCCCATCCTGGAGGACAAGGAAAGGGGCCAGGAAGTGAATTACTCCACTCAGGCATGGATTCAGGCTGGGGGTCCAGGGTGAAGGAGACCACTGCAAAGGTTAATCAGATCCCTTTGGCTGTCCTTAGCACTCCTCATGAGGTGTTTCATAGAAGGGCTTTGTCCTTGGTAGGTCATTCAACCCTGAACGGCCCAGAATAACTGCACCATTCAGTAGTGTGTGCCCATAATGGACCACAACCTCCTGGATGGTTGATGTTTTAAAAAGTAATAATAATATGTGGGTAAAAGTTAGAAAACAACCACATAATTCCAGTCCTTACCATTGAAAATAGCCATTATTAATCATATGTCATGACTCCTTCCAGAAGGAGTAAAATTGTGTGGCTGTACACTGGTATAAACTTAAAATTTGACCATTATCCCTATTTTAACTCAATGCAAGAAATATCTCTTTAGTTTCTTCTATATACAAGGACCTGTGTATAGAAAAGAGATTAAAAAAACAAAAAGGTCATGGTTTCCCTGTCTTCAGGAATCTTGCAAGAGAGATAGATAAGTAAATGGGTATCTATAACATAGGGAAGAGTGTTGTCCTTCTTGGGGTTCTACCAGAAGTAGATCCTGATACAAAGTTTCAAGTGCAAGTAGTTTGGAGGTGAAGGAAATGTTGACAGAGGAATGGGAAAGTGAGACAAGGAAGGGAAGGCAGCCAATAAAGGGGTTATCAAGCCAGCAACCACTGTGGGGAACCCAGCTTAGTCCAACTGGGGAAATGCTGGGGGCTACTATGAAACACATGCCTCAGGGTTGTTCCACCCACAGGGCAAGGGAGCTGGGATATTTATACACCTTCTGTTAGTCGTTGGTTGAGGGCTGCTCCTGACCTGTGTGAATTCCTCCATCTTTTCAGCCCACAGCACAGGCAAACAAAATCAAGCTAAGTGGCCAGAAAAAGCCCTCAGGGGAAAAATAAATGCTATTATGGCAGTTGGAAGTCAGAACCGGAAGTAAAAGTGAGGAGATTTGAGAGGGATATGAATTACATCTGTTATAATGATAACTCAGTAAATATGCAAATAACATATAACTGAGAGACAAAACAAAGAGACCTTAATTCTTGCTGTAGTTTTAGAGAAGGTTTCCCAGGTGAGGAGACTTTTGAGCTGGACCCCAGTGTAATGTAAGTTTATCATTCTTCTTTGGATCTCTTCTATATATTTGAATACTCTTTCTGTGTGGAGGGACTTTCCCCACTTAAGTCTATGCCTCCTTAAGGTAGAAGCCAAAACATTTTTCCCAGCTTCCCTTGCAGCTGCAGCGTAGACATGTGACCTGGGCTCTGCCAGTCCAATATACCTATGGCAAGACTTGACTTGGAGGCTCATGGTGCAAATAAGGCACTAATCTGGCTAGTCCTGATGAGGGCGGTGGCAGACACCCAGCTTCCAACACAGCAGCAAGAGAAAGTCTAGCACCGCCTAGTGTCAGAGATGGAAACTGTGTTCTCTGTGTCTGGCTGCAGCAGTCCTGTCTACCCTGGATCAGTCCTTCAGAGCAGCCTTCAAGTCAGGCGCTCTGGCCCTTCCAAAGCTTCTGTGAAATCATCTGATATTCTTTATAAATTACTTGTCTGCTAAAACAAACTAGCATGGTTTCTGTTGTTTGCAACAAAAACCTTGATATGATTTTAAATTTTTTAAAGATTTGCATAGGCAGAGAATTGTGGGCAAGGAACGCCAAGGTCAGAGAACAGCACAAGCACAGGCGTGTAAGTGTGAAAACCCAGAGGGTGTTGTTAGAAATATTGGCTTATTGGTGTGGCTGAGTAAGAAAGGAACTCAGAACTAAGTGTTGGATGGTTCACCCGTGTCCCTGGAAGAGAGTAACACTGTGAAAATGAAGCCGCACCTTAAGGAATCGTGATGTGTGTCAGAATTGGATACTAGCTGTAATAAGAAAGAGCAAAGTGGTATGAGTGGCTTTTGTGGCTTCTCATTGAGTGGGGTTGTTAACCAAAAGTAGGGCAACAATGAGCTGGAAGATGAAGGCGGGGGCAACATGGATTGGACTTCATCACACTTCAGATCTCGGTTTCAGTTTTGTGACCACTTACTATCTATAACCCTTGGTACACTTTATTTAACCTTCTTGAGACTCAATTTCCTTCTTTTAAAAACAGGAATAATAAAGCCTACTTTCCTAGTCTCATCAGCTTAAGCATTCCAGGGAGAAACCTGTAGGCCAACAGAAGCGGATTTATTGATCCATTGCCAAGAGGGAGACCACACCAGAGAACTGTGGGATATCTCACTGAACAAAGGAAAAGATAGATTTATTATAGGGTTTGGGAGAAGGGTAGAGTTAAGTAAAATTTAATTGAAGTAGTATTTTGATAGACTCAAAGAAGTCAACAACAAGCCTGGAGTGCAAAGTAGACCCAGGGTCCTGTTTCCTTGGAAATGACCAAGTTAAGATGGATCTGAAATGCTGAGTCCAGACACCTCTTATCTCAGGCTCTGCACCTGGGTTGGAAACCAAAACTACTCCTCTGTGTCAAAGTCACTTACGTCCTCTGGGCAAGAGTGAAATGTTTTATTCTTAACCAACCGCATTTCAAATAGCGAAGTCTCTCATTGAATAAGAAAACAGCAGTCACTCAAATAAAGGAGTCATTATGATACTTTGTTGTTGAAGCATGTCCTTGGAAGAAATACGGCTTTCTGTTAACTCTACAACTAGCTTTATCTGTGTTTTCTTTTTTTCCAGTCAGTTGAAAGGCAAGACAGATTCTTATCCTCCAAATTAATTTTTATTTCTCAGTCTCCCCTGTTGGCCAAGGAATGACAAGATCAGCCCGTAGGATATTATTCTGTGAAATCCAGATCTTCACCATTGTCCAGGTCCCATTGATTAAGTGGTTGTTTGGAGAGGTGGACTTGAGTCAATCCTTTATATTTTTTCATTGTAATATGAGCTATTGAGCCCTTTGATATGATAATGACTTCATCGTAGCACTTAAGACTCTGTAGATCACATATTTGAGCAGTGTAACACAGACTAATAAGCAGAGAAATAGGGACTTCCCTGGTGGCACAGTGGTTAAGAATCCGCCTGTCAATGCAGGGGACACGGGTTCGAGCCCTGGTTTGGGGAGATCCTGTATGCCACGGAGCCTGTGCTCTAGAGCCCACGAGCCACAACTACTGAAGCCCACGCACCTAGAGCCTATGCTCCACAAGAGAAGCTACCACATTGAGAAGCCCATGCACCGCAACCAAGAGTAGCTCCTGCTCGACGCAACTAGAGAAAGCCCGCGCACAGCAACAACAAAGGCCCAACCCAGCCAAGAAAAAAGTAAATAAATAAATAAATTTATTTTAAAAAAAGAAAAATATTTGACCAAGGTTTGTAGTATACTTGATCTCAAGATCATGTGGGCTAACATCATATATAATCACTGTAACCATGTCAGTCATACAAAGTTTGCCATAAGGATTTTTGTTAATATCTGAATATTCACTTTCAATATAGTTAAGTATTCTAGATGTAATTTGGAGTAAAACTGTCCTTGTGTGCTTTGTATGTTGAAATTATATCAGCAAGTTGAGACTTAAATGTATATTTATTTTTCCAAGAATAAACTGCAACAATAATTAAAATGATTACATGGGTGTATACAACAATTCACCAAGCTATGCACTTAAGATTAATACACTTTATGTTTGCTACATCTCAATTAAAAGTTTTTTTTTTAAGAAAAGAAAAAGAATGAAAGAGTGTCACTGAAGATAAAAGTTCCTTGCCTAAGGTTTTACAGCATTTAATTGCAAGAATAAAATGCAGCAAAAAAAAGAAAAAAAAATTACTGTGAGACTAATTGTGAAAATATTCTTATCTTTGAAAGTTCTGTACTGTGTACATGAAAGTAATAACACAAACACTCAAGAACTTTCAAAGGTAAGAAAATAAGGAAATAGGTGGGCATTACATTCAAACTTTAAGGGACAGTGTGGTAGCTTAGTGGTTGAGTTATGATTTGAAACCAGGTTGTCTGAATTCACAGCCTACACTGTCAACCATGAAGTTACATGAAATGAATACAAAATATGTAGTTAACTGCCTAGTTGACTGTGAATGTCTTAAACATAGTCATCATTTTGGAAAAGTTGACTTGGCAGCGTGACGGGCCTGAGATGATAACCCAAATTCATTAGAAGGGCTAAAAAAAAAAAAAAAAAAAAAAAATTGAGGTCTTGCATTCAATGAAGAAAAATCTAAAAGGGAAGCTTGACATTTCTCAAGGTTTTTATGATCCCCAAAGGAAGAAATAACTGAGAGGAGAGATGAGTGGCCTTAATTATTTGAAGGTTCCTCAAATGCCAAGTCAGGACATATTACACCCCAGCCTGCAGCTTGTAGATCACAAAACACCACCACTTCTGTGAGGACACATTCTTGTGGTCAGGAAGAGGCAGCATTTTGATCTAATCAGTGTCTATTTTGCTGAATCTGAAATTGAGGAAGTGCATTTTTCCCTAGTGGCATTCCTTACAATCTACTAAAAAGTTTTTAGAGTTGGTCAGGACCAATGTCCATCATAGTCTAGCCTTCTCCAGTGCCACTCATCCAAGGTTCAAGGATGCTGAAGCTGATCTCATCACTGACTAGAAACCCTGTGCAGGGTCTCACCAGCGGTGGGATAAATAGAGCATGCTACCATTTGTGACATCCCATAAGGCTCCTCCAAATGACAGTTTTGGGAACCAAGGCTCCACTGCTCACAACTCTTCTCAGTGTCACTCACCACTCCATCAGGTGGCTCGGGGAGCTATGCTAGGTCTTCCACAGAGAGAGCTCTCTAAACACAGGTCCTGTCTTCTAGACCAGGGGCTGCAGCCTCTCAGGGTGGCATGGTGACTCTTCTTTCACCGGGAGTGTGGAGAGGTCAGGGTAGCACAGAGAACAAGTTGAACATCTTCCACTAGAGGGCACTGCAGAATGAAGTGGCCTCTGTCCTATGCAAGGAAGGGCGCCAGACCTCAAAGAAACACATCCCCCAACAGCCAACTTCAGAGCAGAAGGAAGGGGTACAGTGAGTACAGTCTCACCACTAACGTTGTGGACCCTGGGCATGAGGACAAATGGAGGCTCACACGTGTTCTGATCATTTTAAACAGTAGCATTAAATTGCAAGATTTGATTTAACCTATTCGAGTTGTGCTGTTGATGAGAATAATTTCCTTGCTCAATTTAATTTTTTGATCAGTAATTAGAGAATTTCTCACCTATTAAAATGACTAAATTGAAAGAAGGAAACAAACCCAAAAAACACTTCACTATACCAAGTGCTAGCAAGGATGCAGAGCAAGGGAATTCTCACACACTGCTGGTGGATGTGCAAAATGAGGCAGTTACTTTGGAAAACACTTTGGCAGTTTCTTACACAGTTAAAAATACACTTACCACATAAATCTGCAATCCACTCCTTGGTATTTACACAACAGAAATGAAAACATAGCCACAAAAAAATCTACAAACAACAAATGCTGGAGAGGGTGTGGCGAAAAGGGAACCCTCTTGCACTGTTGGTGGGAATGTAAATTGATACAGCCACTATGGAGAACAATATGGAGGTTCCTTAAAAAACTAAAAATAGAATTACCATATGACCCAGCAATCCCACAACTGGGCATATACCCAGAGAAAACCGTAATTCAAAAAGACACATGCACCTCAATGTTCATTGCAGCACTATTTACAACAGCCAGGTCATGGAAGCAACCTAAATGCCCATCGACAGACGAATAGATAAAGAAGTTGTGGTACATATATACAATGGAATATTACTCAGCCATAAAAAGGAATGAAATTGAGTCATTTGTTGAGACATGGATGGATCTAGAGACTGTCATACAGAAGGAAGTAAGGCAGAAAGAGAAAAACAAATATCGTATATTAATGCATGTATGTGGAACCTAGAAAAATGGTACAGATGAACCAGTTTGCAGGGCAGAAGTTGAGACACAGATGTAGAGAACAAACGTCTGGACACCAAGGGGGGAAAACCGTGGTGGGGTGGGGATGGTGGTGTGCTGAATTGGGCGATTGGGATTGACATGTATACACTGATGTGTATAAAATTGATGACTGATTTAAAAAAAAAAAAAAAGACACACACATTATCCTTCTTTCATCTCCCACAACAGTTACATGGCAGTATATTATTAAATCAATATTCAGTACTCACATGATTATGACTATTGTTCTGATATAAATACTGAAAAAAAAATAAAACAAAGCATCAACAGACTTCTTTTGAAAATTGGAATCCAGGGCTTCCCTGGTGGCACAGTGGTTGAGAATCTGCCTGCCAATGCAGGGGACACGGGTTCGAGCCCTGGTCTGGGAAGATCCCACATGCCGCGGAGCAACTAGGCCCGTGAGCCACAACTACTGAGCCTGCGTGTCTGGAGCCCGTGCTCCGCAACAAGGGACGCCACGATATTGAGAGGCCTGCGCATCGTGATGAAGAGTGGCCCCCGCTTGCCGCAACTGGAGAAAGCCCTCGCACAGAAACGAAGACCCAACACAGCCAAAAATAAAATATAAAAAAAATAAATAAATAAATAAAAGATTACTAAAAAAAAAAAAAAAATTGGAATCCAGTTCAAAGCTGTCATTTTAGATTCTTATTTTTACTTCTAAAAAAAAAAAAAACTTGTAAAAGAAGGTTTAGAGCAGCTTTTTTCATAATCTCCCCAACCTGGAAACAAGCCAAATGTCCATCAACTGGTGAATGGATAAACAAATTGTGTAGTGACTGCATATAATGGAATAATATTCAGCAATAAAAGGGAGAGATCTATTGATACTTGCAACAACATGAATGACTCTCAAAGGGATTATGCTAAGTGTTAAGAAGCCAGACACAAAAGATTATATACTGTATGAATTCAATTTACATGACATCCTGAAAAAGACAAAATGATAGGGAAAGAATCTGATCAAAGATTGCCAGGAGCTAGGGGCTGGGAGAAGAGTGGGAAGGGGGTTGACTACAAAGGGGCAATGAGGAAACTTTCTGGGTTGATAGAAATACCCTACATCCTGATTAAGGTCATGATTATGTAACGGTATACATTTAGTCAAAACACATAAAACTGAACACCTGGAAAGGGTGACTGCTACTATATGTAAATGATACCTCAAAAACCTGACTTAAAAAGAATTTATAATGTCCTATTTGCAAATTTTATGTAGGTCATACCCAACAGAAGCCTGCCAGCTTTTCTTTCAATAGTTTTTAAAAACTTAAGCACAATGCTTCTTTGAAGATTTACTTATTTTTCCTTTATAGCTCTTTCTCTCTTCTGAACTCCAGGTTTGTATTTTCAGTTTCTATCACAATTGCATATTGTACTCATTCTCAATGATCTAAAGGATTTAAAAGCTTTTAAAGTAATATTCAAAATTTACAAAGCAAACATATTTTCATCAAATTCTGTAAATTCAAATAAATTCAAAAAAATGGAAAAGTAGGGAGTTCCCTGGTGATCTAGTGGTTAGGACTCCATGCTCTCACTGCCATGGCCCGGGTTCAATCCCTGGTCAGGGAACTGAGATCCCACAAGCCATGCAGCGCGCCAAAAAAAAAAAAAGGAAAAGTAAAAATGATTTTTCATAAGTTTTCCAAAGAAGTTATTTTTCTTCTGAAGTATTCAAAATTATCTATTAAAAGTAAAAGATAAAAGATAATTATAGTTGAAATATCAATATTTAAAATTAAAACTATTGGCCCTGAACCAAGATGGCGGAGTAGAAGGACGTGTTCTCACTCCCTCTTGCGAGAACACCAGAATCACAACTAGCTGCTGGACAATCATCAATAGGAAGACACTGGAACTCACCAAAAAAGATACCCCACATCCAAAGACAAAGGAGAAGCCACAATGATACGGTAGGAGGGGCGCAATCACAGTAATATCAAATCCCATAAATGCTGGGTGGGTGACTCACAGACTGGAGAACGCTTATACCACAGAAGTCCACCCTCTGGAGTGAAGGTTCTGAGCCCCACGTCAGGCTTCCTAGCCTGGGGGTCCAGCAACGGGAGGAGGAATTCCCAGAGAATCAGACTTTGAAGGCTAGTGGGATTTGATTGCAGGATTTTGACAGGACTGGGGGAAACAGAGACTCCACTCTTGGAGGGCACACACAAAGTAGTGTGTGCATCAGGATCCAGGGGAAGGAGCAGTGACCCCAGGGGATACTGAACCAGACTTACCTGCTACTGTTGGAGGGTCTCCTGCAGAGGTGGGGGGTGGCTGTAGTTCACCGTGAGGACAAGGACACTGGAAGCAGAAGTTCTGGGAAGTACTCCTTGGCGTGAGCCCTCCCAGAGTCCGCCATTAGCCACATCAAAGAGCCCAGGTAGGCTCCAGTGTTGGGTTGCCTCAGGCCAAACAACCAACAGGGAGGAAACCCAGCCCCACCCATCAGCAGTCAAACAGATTAAAGTTTTACTGAGCTCTGCCCACCAGAGCAACAGTCAGCTCTACGCACTACCAGTCCCTCCCATCAAGAAACTTGCACTAGCCTCTTAGATAACCTCATCCACCAGAGGGCAGACAGCAGAAGCAAGAAGAACTACAATCCTGCAGCCTGTGGAACAAAAACCACATTCACAGAAAGATAGACAAGATGAAAAGGCAGAGGGTTATGTACCAGATGAAGAAACAAGATAAAACCCCAGAAAAACAACTAAATGAAGTGGAGGTAGGCAACCATCCAGAAAAAGAATTCAGAATAATGATAGTGAAGATGATCCAGGACCTCGGAAAAAGAATGGAGGCAAAGATCGAGAAGATAAAAGAAATGTTTAACAAAGACCTAGAAGAATTAAAGAACAAACAGAGATGAACAATAAAATAACTGAACTGAAAACTACACTAGAAGGAATCAATAGCAGAATAACTGAGACAGAAGAATGGACAAGTGGCCTGGAAGACAGAATGGTGGAATTCACTGCTGTGGAACAGAATAAAGAAAAAAGAATAAAAAGAAATGACAACAGCCTAAGAGACCTCTGGGACAACATTAAACACAACAACATTCACATTATAGGGGTCCCAGAAGGAGAAGAGAGAGAGAAAGGACCAGAGAAAATATTTGAAGAGATTATAGTTGAAAACTTCCCTAACATGGAAAGGGAAAGAGCCACCCAAATCCAGGAAGTGCAGAGAGTCCCATACTGCATAAACCCAAGGAGAAACACACGGAGACACATAGTAATCAAATTGGCAAAAATTAAAGACAAAGAAAAATTATTGAAAGCAGCAAGGGAAAAATGACAAATAACAAACAAGGGAACTCCCATAAGGTTAACAGCTGATTTCTCAGCAGAAAGTCTACAAGCCAGAAGGGAGTGGCATGATATACTTAAGTGATGAAAGGGAAGAACGTACAACCAAGATTACTCTACCCGGCAAGGATCTCATTCAGATTTGATGGAGAAATCAAAAGCTTTACAGAAAAGCAAAAGCTAAGGGAATTCAGCACCACCAAACCAGCTCTACAACAAATGCTAAAGGAACTTCTCTAAGTGGGAAACACAAGAGAAGAAAAGGACCTACAAAGACAAACCCAAAACAATTAAGAAAATGGTCATAGGAACATACATATCAATAATTACCTTAAACGTGAATGGGTTAAATGCTCTAACCAAAAGACACAGACTGCTGAGTGGATACAAAAACAAGACCCATATATATGCTGTCTACAAGAGACCCACTTCAGACCTAGGGACACATACAGACTGAAAGTGAGGGGATGGAGAAAGATATTTCATGCAAATGGAAATCAAAAGAAAGCTGGAGTAGCAATACTCATATCAGATAAAATAGACTTTAAAATAAAGAATGTTACAAGAGACAAGGAAGGACACTACATAATGAACAAGAGATCAGTCCAAGAAGAAGATATAACAATTATAAATATATATGCATCCAACATAGGAGCACCTCAATACATAAGGCAACTGCTAACAGCTATAAAAGGGGAAATCGACAGTAACACAATAATAGTGGGGGACTTTAACACCTCACTTACACCAATGGGTAGATCATCCAAAATGAAAATAAATAAGGAAACAGAAGCTTTAAATGACACAATAGACCAGATAGATTTAATTGATATTTATAGGACATTCCATTCAAAAACAGCAGATTACACTTTCTTCTCAAGGGCGCACGGAACATTCTCCAGGATAGATCACATCTTGGGTCACAAATCAAGCCTCAGTAAGTTTAAGAAAATTGAAATCATATCAAGCATCTTTTCTGACCACAACGCTGTGAGATTAGAAATGAATTACAGGGGAAAAAAATGTAAAAAACACAAATACATGGAGGCTAAACAATATGTTACTAAATAACCAAGAGATCACTGAAGAAATCAAAGAGGAAATCAAAAAATACCTGGAGACAAATGACAATGAAAACACGATGATCCAAAACCTATGGGATGCAGCAAAAGCAGTTCTAAGAGGGAAGTTTCTAGCTATACAAGCCTACCTAAAGAAACAAGAAAAATCGCCAATAAACAATCTAAACTTACACCTAAAGGAACTAGAGAAAGAAGAACAAACAAAACCCAAAGTTAGCAGAAGGAAAGAAATCATAAAGACCAGAGCAGAAATAAATGAAATAGAAACAAAGAAAACAATAGCAGAGATCAATAAAACTAAAAGCTGGTTCTTTGAGAAGATAAACAAAATTG
Source organism: Eschrichtius robustus (assembly GCF_028021215.1). NCBI lineage: Eukaryota > Metazoa > Chordata > Mammalia > Artiodactyla > Eschrichtiidae > Eschrichtius > Eschrichtius robustus. Next base: position 29,827,044 of record NC_090825.1, read on the forward strand.
ATAAACCGTTAGCCAGGCTCATCAAGAAAAAGAGGGAGAGGACTCAAATCAATAAAATTAGAAATGAAAAACGAGAAGTTAGAACAGACACCGCAGAAATACAAAGCATCCTGAGACTACTACAAGCAACTCTATGCCAATAAAATGGACAACCTGGAAGAAATGGACAAATTCTTAGAAAGGTATAACCTTCCAAGACTGAACCAGGAAGAAAGAGAAAATATGAACAGACCAATCACAAGTAATGAAATTGAAACTGTGATTAAAAATCTTCCAACAAACAGAAGTCCAGAACCAGATGGCTTCACAGGTGAATTCTATCAAACATTTAGAGAAAAGCTAACACCCATCCTTCTCAAACTCTTCCAAAAAATTGCAGAGGAAGGAACACCCCCAAACTCATTCTATGAGGCCACCTTCACCCTGATACCAAAACCAGACAAAGATACTACAAAAAAAGAAAATTACAGACCAATATCACTGATGAATATAGATGCAAAAATCCTCAACAAAATACTAGCAAACAGAATCCAACAACACATTAAAAGGATCATACACCATGATCAAGTGGGATTTATCCCAGGGATGCAAGGATTCTTCAATATACACAAATCAATCAATGTGATACACCATATTAACAAATTGAAGAATAAAAACCATATGATCATCTCAATAGATGCAGAAAAAGCTTTTGACAAAATTCAACACCGATTTATGATTAAAAAAAAAAATCTCCAGGAAGTGGGCATAGAGGGAACCTACCACAACTTAATAAAGGCCATATATGACAAACCCACAGCAAACATCATTCTCAATGGAGAAAAACTGAAAGCATTTCCTCTAAGATCAGGAACAATACAAGGATGTCCACTCTCACCATTATTATTCAACATAGTTTTGGAAGTCCTAGCCACAGCAATCAGAGAAGAAAAAGAAATAAAAGGAATACAAATCGGAAAAGAAGAAGTAAAACTGTCACTGTTTGCAGATGACATGATACTATATATAGAGAATCCTAAAGATGCCACCAGAAAACTAGTAGAGCTAATCAATGAATTTGGTAAAGTTGCAGGATACAAAATTAATGTGCAGAAATCTTTTGCATTCTTATACACTAATGATGAAAAATCTGAAAGAGAAATTAAGGAAACATTCCCATTTACCATTGCAACAAAAAGAATAAAATACCTAGGAATAAACCTACCTAGGGAGACAAAAGACCTGTATGCAGAAAACGATAAGACACTGATGAAAGAAATTAAAGATGATACCAACAGATGGAGAGATATACCATGTTCTTGGATTGGAAGAATCAATATTGTGAAAATGACTATACTACCCAAAGCAATCTACAGATTCAATCAAATCCCTATCAAATTACCAATGGCATTTTTTACAGAACTAGAACAAAAATTCTTAAAATTTGTATGGAGACACAAAAGACCCTGAATAGCCAAAGCAGTCTTGAGGGAAAGAAACAGAGCTGGAGGAATCAGACTCCCTGACTTCAGACTATACTACAAAGCTACAGTAATCAAGACAATATGGTACTGGCACAAAAACAGAAACATAGATCAATGGAACAAGATAGAAAGCCCAGAGATAAACCCACGCACCTATGGTCAACTAATCTATGACAAAGGAAGCAAGGATATACAATGGAGAAAAGACAGTCTCTTCAATAAGTGGTGCTGGGAAAACTGGACAGCTACATGTAAAAGAATGAAATTAGAACACTCCCTAACACCATACACAAAAATAAACTCAAAATGGATTAGAGACCTAAATGTAAGACCAGACACTATAAAACTCTTAGAGGAAAACACTCTTTGACATAAATCACAGCAAGATGTTTTTTGATCCACCTCCTAGAGTAATGGAAATAAAAACAAAAATAAACAAATGGGACCTAATGAAACTTAAAAGCTTTTGCACAGCAAAGGAAACCATAAACAAGATGAGAAAACAACCCTCAGAATGGGAGAAAATATTTGCAAACAAATCAACAGACATATGATTAATCTCCAAAATATATAAACAGGTCATGCAGCTCAATATTAAAAAAACAAACAACCCAATCCAAAAATGGGCAGAAGACCTAACAGACATTTCTCCAAAGAAGACATACAGATGGCCAAGAAGCACATGAAAAGCTGCTCAACATCACTAATTATTAGAGAAATGCAAATCAAAACTACAATGAGGTATCACCTCACACCAGTTAGAATGGGCATCATCAGAAAATCTACAAACAACAAATGCTGGAGAGGGTGTGGAAAAAAGGGAACCCTTTTGCACTGTTGGTGGGAATGTAAATTGATACAGCCACTATGGAGAACAGTATGGAGGTTCCCTAAAAAACTAAAAATAGAATTAACATATGATCCAGCAGTCCCACTACTGGGCATATACCCAGAGAAAACCATAATTCAAAAAGACACATGCACCCCATTGTTCATTGCAGCACTATTTACAATAGCCAGGTCATGGAAGCAACCTAAATGCCCATCAACAAATGAATGGATAAAGAAGTTGTGGTACATATATACAATGGAATATTACTCAGCCATAAAAAGGAACGGAATTGGGTCATTTGTTGAGACGTGGATGGATCTAGAGACTGTCATACAGAGTGAAGTAAGTCAGAAAGAGAAAAACGAATATTGTATATTAATGCATATATGTGGAACCTAGAAAAATGGTACAGATGAACCAGTTTGCAGTGTGGAAATTGACACACAGATGCAGAGAACAAATGTATGGACACCAAGGGGGGAATGTGGCGGGGGGATGGCGGTGGTGGTTTGATGAATTGGGCGATTGGGATTGACATGTATACACTGTTGTGTATTAAATGGATGACTAATAAGAACCTGCTGTATAAAAAAATAAAATAAAATTCAAAAAAATAAAAAATAAAATATAATTAAAACTATTATTTAAATAAAGCTGAAATTAATTTTTTAGATCTTAAATAAATCTTACTAAATATTTTTATAGAAGCAAGCCTTTGCTATTCTGGAGTTCAGTATTCATCTGGCTAACAAAAAATTCTCTACCATACTTCATGTATGCCATGTCTATACTGACATAAATATAGCATGAATTGTTTGATGTTGGAAAGTTTTCTCAATTGCCATTTACCAGTGCTGCAAATATCATGCTAATTTATGAGTACCTCCAGAACCACTCACTGAAGCATGGAGAAGAGCAAGAAAATGCATGTCCAGCACTACTGGAAAACAATGCATTTCTTGAATTCATGCTTTCAGGGTGGGAAGATGGGAGGCCCCCAAAACAAGCTCCAGGACTGTAGAAGGTTGGCTCTGCCCTAAAAACCCTCACATGTGCTCCAGGCTATAGGTATTCTCTGAAGTGCAGATATATAGAGAGCCTAGATGTGGAGACATGTATAAAACACAGAGTAGAATAACAACATTTCACCAAGACCCAGTGGTTCACATAGAATTAGAGGATATTGTATGTTTGGGAAAGAGAGACAAATAAATATGTAATCTGTAGTTTTCAGATATTTAAAAGCATCTTTAAATGCCCATTGTTCACTTAAAATTTTTAGTGCATTGGGGTATATTCTGCTTTGAGGGAGGTTCTTTAAAACATAAATTCAATCCTATCATCCTCTCAATGAAAGGCCGTACCATGGCCTCAAGAGCCCTGAATAATTGCCGTGTATACACAGACTGCCGCCCTCCCCCTCATCTCATGGCCCTCATGAGCATCATGTGTCAACCATGGGATCGTCTTTCAATTCTTTAGCAAGTTGCTTCCTGCAACTGAGCCATGATTACACCTTTCTTCTGCCTAAAACCAGGATTCTTCTTCCCCCTTTTGCACAGCCGGCTCCTTATCCTCATGTCTCACTTTAAATGTCCCTACCTCAGAGCATCCTTCCCTCCTGGTCACCTCAAGTAGGAAACACCCTCACATACACCTTATTCTCTGTCCTATCTCCTCCCTTCTTCCTTTAACACCCTTGGCTCCACATGTATTATTTGGTAGATTTACTTGTTTTTGCCTGGCTATCCTAGAATGTAAGCTCCATGATCTTGTCCTGTCTTGTTCCCCCTGGTATCTTTATTGTATCTAATGGAATTCTTGCATTAAGTAGGGAGATGTGCTCAATAAGTACTTCACTAATTTAAAAAAAAAATCCGAAAAGAACTGCAGTGCCATGGAGAATGTCACTGATATAAGGGATACTCCGTAAGCGCATTTCCTTCCTTAGGTAAGCTTACAGAGTACTGAGCAGAACTCAATGGCAAAACAAAACGTATATAGCCACGAGCTCCGTGGGCAGTGAAAGTTTGAAAGCTGAAGATCATGGCCTCAAAAATAGGTAGTGTCTTTTAATATTGGTGTGTCATTTTAATATACTAGAGTAGAATTCACTATTGCCACACTTCCCCTATTCCAATAAGTTACTATTGAACAGGCCACCCATTCTTTACTTATTTTTAAGCTGTGTGACTCCTCAGAGCCTTTAGCATGCTAATATATAATCAGAACCACAGAAACCTTACTCTTTTTTGAGATCAGATTAACATTTCCTGGAACTAGTGTTCCCAGCGCACAGTTTGGGAAATGCTGTGGAGGTATCATTCTGCCATTTGAGAAGCTGCAAGACCAAATTACATCCTGCTGAAGAAAATACTAGAAAGATGGGTGGGGAAACAATATCATCCAGTAGACCAGAGCATGCGTCAAATTTGCCTGGTATGATCCTGATTCTCTGTATTTCTCCAAAGAACATCTCTCCTCCATTTACTGCTTCTCTGCAGGCTTTTGAAATAGAAACAGCATTCCTGGATTATTAAAACATGCAAAGAGATTATACAAATATCTTCCAGGTGGTCAGGATCCTGGGGGAAGGTTAGGAATCCACATAGACTTTCCAACAGGGCTCATTTTTATGAGGTGTATATGGAAAAGGGTCCAGAAATGTAAGTTCCCATCCTTTTTCTGATTGTGAGATTGAAACAGTCTCATTCATTTATTCAACAAATATTTATTGGTTGAATAATATTTCAAGATACTATTCAACATAATACTCAACATATTCACTGAGGACCTGCTACATGTCAAACTATGTTCTAGGTGCTGGGGATCCATCAGTTAATAAAACAGACAAAATTTCTTGCTCTGATGGAGCTTATAATCTAGTGGAGAAAGACAAATATTAACCAAAATCAATGTCACCCACATAGTATATTAGGAAGTTATAAATGCTATGTAAAAATATAAAGCAGGAAGAAGGGCTAGGCAGTGCCAGGGTTGCAACTATGAAGAATGGCCAAAAAGACCTCAATGAAATGCAAAGACTTGAAGGAAGTGAAAAAGTGAGCCATGTGGATACATTCCCATCAGAGTAAACTGCAAAGGCTCGGAGGCAGGATTGAAACGGGAGGTTTGAAGACTCGCAGGAAATCTAGTGTCTCTGGAAGAGAATGCGCAAGAAGAGAATAGTAGGAATTGAAGTCAGAGAGACGGGGGGAGTCAAGAAGCAGAGAAAGAAATGGGACCGACCATGGGCACCGAGGAGAAACATGATATACATGATGTTTTCACAGCATCCCTCTGGCTGCTGCGTGGAAAATGGACCACAGGCAGCTGAGGGAGGAACCTGGGAAAGCAGATCATCACATAACAGTCCAGAAAAAGAACAGAGACACATAAAACCCCTAATTGTAAAAATTTCACGTTTCCTATAGTTAATGAAGCATTTTTGTATCCATTATCTTGTTTGACTTTCGTGACTCCACATGCATCCTGACAACATGGTATTATGCCTGTCTTAACAGCTGAGAAATTTGAGCCATAAAAAGGTTAAGGGTCTTGCCCAATAACATGCAACTCTTACGTGAAAACCCAAGAACCAGTTCTAGAATCAGGGATACTGTGAATTGAGAACTCTTGTCACTACACTACAGTTTGCCAATTCCAGAGACCAAAACAAAGACTTCTGAAGTGCTAATGTCTGGGGAAATGCTAAAGGTCAAGGGTGATGGGTATGTTAGAGAAAGTGAGACTTTAGCAGAGTTATTTTTTTTTTCTTTTTTTAAAATAAAATTTTCATTGAAGTATAACACACCTATAGAAAAGTACACAAGCCCAGGCAGAGTTCTGAAAGAAAAATTTAAAATTTCCAATCTGACCACCAACTTGAAGAGCCTGAGAGCACATGCCAAAAGGAGAGTAATAAATTCTTGGAAAGACATTCTTTTAGATACACATGAAACCTCTCATTAATTCTGTGCCTGGCCTTCCAGAGTTAGAGATCATACACTGCTCCACACACCACAAAAATGACCGCCTTGAGAAATTCTTTGCAGTTCAACAGCAAGTTCAACCCAAACCTTGCTATTACTGTTAGGATTGAATAGCCAAGTGATGGAATGGTTGGGCTGCATTTAAAGAAAATCACAAGGGTTAATTTTCCAAAAAAGTGACTTTTTAGAGCTATGAAGCTCAGGCCCTTTATTGGTTTTTTGTTTGTTTGTTTTTGTTTTTGTTTTTTTTTTTTTTGGATAGTAACTCTACTCTGAGGTGTCCATATTGTGTACTAGGAGGCAGAGCACCCATTCTTGGAAACAAAAAAAAAAAAGCAACCTGCAGCCAAGAAACTGGAGAGAAAAATGGCTGAATTTCTTCTAATTCTCCTTCTCCTCTCCCTCTCCATCTCCATCTCCAACCCCATCTCCATCTCCATCTCCAACACCATCTCCAACTCCATCTCCATCTCCATCTCCATCTCTGTCTCTATGTCTATCTCTATCTCTATCTATCTTCCTTCTTTCCTTCCAGGACTAAGGGTCATGATACTGTTTTTGTGTAGGACAATGTCTTTATTTTTAGGAAAAGCATGCTTAAAGCATGCTTTAGGGGAGATTTATCATAATGTCTACAACTTACTTTCAAACACCTATACAGAGTTAAGCAAGTATGACAAAGTGTTAGGAAATGTTTGATTCAAGGTCATAGGTATAGGAGTGTACACTGTACTCTTCATTCAACTTTCCACTGTGTTTGAATATGGTTATAATGAAAAGATGAAAAAAATACATACAGACCAAGCAACATACAACATACAATTTGTAAAAGCAAATACCTACGGAGGAAGAAGAATGTGAGTGGGGAGTGAAAATATAAGGGAAAACAAACACCATTGCCGATAATAGCGGGAAATGGGCAGAAAATTAAAATTGACTCAACTCTACACACCTGCAAAAAGAAAAAGAAAGAAAACAAATCATCAAGTCAGCCAAGTGAGTCCCTTCCCTCACAGCTGGCAGAGCAGAGATACATACATGAGTGGACCCGCATACATGCGGCAACAGGCTGACTACCTAGAGTTTCTCGCATTGCAAGTTGAGTCTGGATGCTTTCAAATCCATTTGGTAAGGCAGAGTTATCTCCCTTATGTAATGAAGGCCATATGTTGTTTGATTTACAGCTCCTCTCACGATGAGAGACTTGTTCAATAATTCCCAGGCTTGTAACTAAATACCCAGGGACATACTTATTCACTTGGCTGTAGTCAAGGCCCCAACTCAAACATCTCCATCCCCTCCGGGTATGAAAGGATGAATTCTTTCATTTGTTTAAGGTGGCTCATCAGCTTCCATGCATTCTGGGAGGACTCTTCTGTGTGGCCTCCCTGTGAGTCAGGTAAAAAAGAGGTTGTGAAGATCCCTCAGGCCTCATCCCTTGCGGAGAAAGTGAGATGCTGACATGCATTGCCTCTGGTCCTTGGAAAAATGGCCAGAATAAAAGTCCATGCCAAGAAATACCCCTGCCAGGCAGTGATGACACAAAAGTCAAAAGAACGTTGTTTTTCAGGAGGGCTGCATAGTGATCCTGAGAGGAATATGTTGAGAATTGCAATAGAAAGCTTCCAGAGAGCAGGAAACCCATCTTCTTATATCCCAATGCCCAGCCCAGTTCTGAGAACATGATCGGTGCTCAATACATATTTGTCAACTGGGTAAATGAATCAATAAATGATTGAACAATGCATAAATGATTCAGGCTGGAAAGGACAAGCAAATGTGTCAGAAAACCATGATGCTTTTTTCTCAAATTAAGTAAGGGAATGATTTGAACAGCAAACAAGAAAAACAAAACAGTGTAGCAGATATCTTTAGTTACCGGTCTGCTTTTGTGGGTTGAAACAATGTTTAAGTAAACATAATAAATGGAAAGAACGTTGCCTATGCAAGTGAGGTACAAGTTAAATGACTAGAAGCAAATTGTTCATTTGTGCTAGAAACCAAAAGGTTACCTTACAAAGGTCCAAAGCTGAAGACTTAAAATCTCCTTAGATCATGCTCTGATATTCCCAGTCTAAGAGTGGCAATCCTCAATCCTGGTTCTGTTAACCACAAGGGTTTCCATTTCACCCCCAGAAGCATCAGAAAAGTCTTCCCTAATTTCTCAAAACAAACAATTATTTTAATTTTAATTCACTAAATTGTTATGAAAACAAGGTGGTAGTGGAGAAGAGAGTGTTGTGAAATCAACGAAGCAATGATAATTCTCCCCAAAATTTCAAAGCTCCTCTCTAGTCTAGACAGACAGTTGTTTCTGAGAATACCACACTCCCCAAAGCTAGAAATACAGAGTGGAAAGTTTTTTTAAAGTACCCCCATTTTTTGTCCCATCTTGTAGGGCTTTTACAGGGGTTATTTTTCTCTTCTCCATAACACAAAGAGGTGAGTCTTGCTAAATGACAAAAGCCAAGTTTGCTGGGGCTGGCATAAAACAACTTTTTTGCCTTGCCTGAATTACTTTAAGTAATTGAAAACATCACTCTGATAGACAATGCCACAAGGCACCATGTAGTGAACTCAGGAAAAATCAAGGGTTGTGACCTGAAATTCAAACCTGGCCTAAGTAGCTGATCAAGACAATTTGAACATTCTAACTTGGAGACAATTGCTGTTTTTAAAAGTGGAAAATTAGAGAGAGATTGTAAGTCTGCCCCCATTCTATTTTACCCACCTCTTTAGGTAAACCCCTTTCTATGTTATCAAAGGGATCCATCTGCCTGGCTCCCATCTTCATGGGACCTTTTCTTCAGGCTTCCTCACAGAATCACTTGGTCTTGACTCTGCTAAATACAGACCCCATTGCACTCCCAGTTCCTTTCGAAGCTTCCCCGAAGCAGAGCACCCATTCCTGGCCTCTGATTATGATTGCGTTGGTCTAGTTCAAGCTCTGATTCAACCCCAGGGCTAAGATGGCATCCAACTCTGAGTTAGGTACAGTGCTGGAAACCATCTCCTCTTTTGTCAGAATTGGATGTTTGTGGACATTTGTCCAATGTCACGGTCCTAAGAATCAGATTAAAAGAGAGCTTGCTTTGTGCTTTTCCCTGTTCCTTTTTTTTTTTTTTTTTTTAAATGCATTTTATCTTGCTCTGAACATTATTTCTTTCTTCCTGCTCTTCCAGGTTAAAGCCAAGAAATCTCCAACATCTGCCAGTCATCCAGAAATAAAACAGGCTGAAATCCATTTGGATTCACATCTCCATTTCCTAGGGTTTTTAATCCAAACTCTCAAATTCAAATTCCTGTGACAAGCAAAGAACTTACTGTCCTTTGTTGGACAAAAGAGCTGAGGCACAAAGAATTAATTCCTACACTGAAGAGTTAATAATGCAGAATCCTGGGTAACAGCCTCAGAGATGTCAATGCAATAGATTTGTCAAAAGACCAAAAAAAAAAAAAAAAAAACGCACTTTAACAAGCATTCCAGGTGATTCCAGGGAGGTGGAGCCCATTTTTGAGAAAAGAGGTCGGTGTAGCAAGAGCTGAAAATGGCTGGAGTGGGGGAAGAAAGTCCCACGGAACTTGGTGATGTGCAGCCTCCTGGGGAAGGGGGTGTGTGGAGGCCCTACATGGAGAAGAGAGCGGCAGAGTATAAAGTCTGAGCTCCGTTGCTCCACCTTTGGGCTGCTATTCACCACTAGACCCCAGGCAGTAAGGAAGGGGGAAGATGTAGCCCCTGTGCCAAACAGCGGGCAGTGACCTGATTTCCCAAATTCTGTCCCTCTCACCCCACACCCCTTGGGTGATTTCATGCCTCACCTGTAAGCTCAGCCCCACTCTCAGTTTCCAGAACTAGCAACTGGAAGTGGGACAAAAGCAACTTCAGTCAGACTGGCACCTCACGTAATAGGACAGTAATCCTCAACCTTTTTTCCCTTGACATCCCTCAAAGCAATTGTTAAAAAATTCTCACTCATTTCTAAGTTGATATCTAAATTTTTCATCATAAGTTTAAATTGCTGCAAAAGATTACTTTCTGGCATATTGTATATTTGGACATTTTAAAATTGAACTGTCACGTGATTCTTTTAAACATACTAAATGGAATCTAAAACTTATGAGTTGGTGCCTGCCATCATTCATTGATCTGTTTAAAGTATACATGAACAGGGAATTCCCTGGCAGTCCAGTGGTTAGGACTCAGTGCTTTCACTGTGGGGGGCTGGGTTGGATCCCTGGTCAGGGAACTAAGATCCCGCAAGCTGAGCAGCATGGCCAAAATCAATCAATCAGTCAATAAATTAATAATTAAATAATTAAATAAACCTGTACAAGTCCTTTAATTAATTAATTAATTAATTAAGCTGCACCGGGTCTTAGTTGCAGCATGCATGGGGGATCTAGTTCCCTGACCATGGATCAAACCTGGGTCCCCTGCTTTGGGAGCTCGGAGTCTTAACCACTGGAACGCCAGGGAAGTCCAAGTCCTTCTTTAATGGTCAGAAATTTTATAGCAATTTGTTTTCCTCTTGAACTCATATTTCCATCTGACTTCCCCCATATAATTTCATCCTAATACAATATATCTTTTTTTATTTTAGTCTTTTATTGATCATTCTATCATACTTATTTTCTTTACTATAATATACATTTATGTTTATATATTTTTATATTTATGCATTTTATGTATATATAATCACATATATATAATCTGATATTTAATGTTTTTTAAAATTTCCAATGACCAAAAGGATCTGAGTTGAAACAGTCTTTGAATATAATTATCACTATAATTTCAGTAAAATCAACAAAAACATATTACAAATCATTGCACACAGAGAGTGAGTGTTATTGGAAAGGCATCTCTAAATGAATAGGACTTATTCTAGTTATTCTATGGATAAATAACACTTAATATTAGAATGAGCCAGAGTTCAGAATCATTTATATTAATATTTTGCATTTTTATATATGAAAGTCCTGAGAAATCTTTTTCATATAAATAATTATATGGAAATGGAAGGGGCTTGTTATAGCAATGCAATTCAGTTCTTTGAATCTTTCTGAGCTAATTTTAATCATTTATCAACTGACAACTTGATTATATCCTTGAATTTTCTTAAAGCAAAGAATCAGAAATCATATGCATTGCAAAAGTTTTATTGTGCAATCATAAAATCATTTAATTTTCCCCACCAGCACCAGTATTTCAAATAGTACCTTGGTGCCCTATAGCTTTTTACTTTCTAGGGCATGTTTTCTTGACAGGGCCAAAAATTGGTTCTTGAAGAATGAAAAAAAAATCTTACTCTTTTTGTGTATAAAGAATAGATATGCATACAGTACATGAACAAGTATACAGAGTATATATATGGTATTAAATTTTTATGGGGGGATGATTAGGAAAAAATAACTAAAAGCCTCCTTAGAAGGCCATGATGAAAAAAAGGTTAAGAAACACTGCTCAAAGGCAAAGTCTCACTGTAAGATTTGGAATAGGGGAGAGTTACGCCTTTTCCTTAAAGCAGGAGAAAGGCATTCATGAGAGGGGAGTGAGAAAGAAACCAGCTTTAGCCACAGGCTTGCTCTAAGACAGATTAATTTTAGGAAAGAGTTCATAACGTTATGTTAAATAACTTAGTATAAGTAAAGTACTGGAACACAGGCAATTGCTAAATATTATTATTATTGGCCGATGTTGTTGTTTGAACATTCTGAGCATCTGGAAATTGATTCCCTTAAAACTATAAGTCTTTATATCTCATGGAGGATAGTTTATCCCCCAGGGAAACTTAAACTTCACTTTCAAAACAACTAAGTTAGGATAGAATCAGATGCTTATAATGGAGACCCAGAGTAATAATGGCTACACTAGATAGAAATTTATTTTTTGTTGCACAGAAGTCGGAGCTGGTATGGTGGCTCCTTTCCAGCTGGTCAGGGTTCAAACCTTCTTGTGTCCTGTTGCTTGGCCAGTCTCTAGGATTCCGTGCTTATATGCGTGGTCACTCTCACCCTCGTCTTTAGTCCCTGGCAACTGCCATTCCACCCTCTTCTTTTATGAGTTAGACTTTTTTAGATTTCACATAAAAGTGAGATCATGCAGTATTTGTCTTTCTGTGTCTAACTTATTTCACTTGGCATAATGTCCTCTAGGTTCATCCATATTGTCACAAATAGTAAAATTTCCTTCTTTTTTTAAGGCTGAATAATATTCCATTGTGTGTGGGGTAATGCATAACCTCTTCCTACACCCTCTCATATTACATAATTAAAAATTAATTGCACAAGTAAATCTGAACGTACTGATTGACTGCTCTCCTAATGTCTTAAGACCTGGATGGAAAAGGAGTAGAATTCAGGGAATGAAATTCACATGACTCTTAAGAGTGTATTATACGGAGGCTGCAAAAGACATCGCAAACAAGCACATAAAGCTGTAACTGCCTTTGAGTTCTAAAAGGCTATCGTGAGCCCTAAGATGAGCTGAATGTGCGATGTGATGTTATTTGATGAGAAACCTGTGGAGACACAGGTTATCGCTCTTGCCTGTTAGAAGAGTCTGATTCTTATGACCATATTTGGATCTAAGTAGAGGTAAATAATGATCAGGTGAAAGGGGTAGTTTAAATTCAGTTGACAGTAAAAAAAAAATTATTAAAAAATATTTAGTAAAAAATACTAGTTGACGGTAAGTTAAAAAAATGTGTCAATCAGGATAGGTTAGATTATGATGCAAAAACAAATAACCCTTATTCAAAATCTTAACAACAGCAAAAAACAGAAATATTCTTGTAAAGCTCTAAAGCTCTAATCATGGCCACATAAAAGTATAGGAGACTTGCTTGGGTTTTCCGTTTGAAACGATAGGGTACAACATCTAAACAAAAATTTCTGTGCTACATTTACAGGGAAGGGCAGGGAGTGGGGGAGGGGAGTTCCACCCTCAACACTACAGTCTTTCCCAGTGGAGATGGTATAGGGCTCCGGACCAGAAGCCTTGATTTTCTCTGGGCTGAGATTATAGAATTCTCTCTCTGCCTTTCCAGCCTAGCCCTCAGCCTCTGGCACTGCCACACATTCAGCAAGATCCCACGCAGTAGAATTGACAAATGGAGAGAATTAGTCCTGAAGCTGGGGTTCCTGCAAATTGCAGCCTATCATGGCAGCCTATATGTCTGTTAGAAAATCTCCTAGCTTTTACTTGCCCCAGAGCCGCTCTGTGCATGTCCCTTCTTCCACTCTCACACTTACAAATGTCCCTAGAGACCCCCATCTCTTCTCTCGTGGGAAGGATTCACACTCTCTGGAATTTGATTCCTTTGGATTTATTTGTGCCCATAGCTCTCCAATGTTTTTTTTTTTTTTAATGCACTTTTTTTTTAAGCTTATCCATTTTTGTCTCAGTGTTATAGAGAAAGCAATGGTCTGTTCCAACTATCTACAGCCCAACAGGAAGGATCACTTTGCAAAAGTAGATTTTGCCCTCCCTGGTTAGGCTCATACAGTGGAAATTACACTGGCTGTTATTCCACACCCTCTAGTGATTTTGTTTGGGCATCATGTGGAATTTTCTTTCTCACATGTGCTTTAGCTGAAAATCCAAACTCCCTGAACATGACTGTCTAATGCAGAAGGCCCAGACTGGTGGATATTTTCTGCAGATATATTTTCTTTGGCCTGTACTCTGTGTGTGTGTGTGTGTATGTGTGTTTGCACATTTAACTTGAATTTTTTGCAGTATTTAAAAATTGAAATCTTTCACATGAACATTTCTAGGTCCTCATTTTCATTTATCAAGAGTGACCTCTAAAAGCACTGGTCTTGCACTACTGCAAGGCCGTGACAACCTGGAGCTGAACAGGGACCGCCACCCACAGGCCATGCACACTCAATTACCTGCACGCTCATTACCTGTACTCTCATTACCTCTCATTAGGCATTTAAAGTTGCAACTCCTAATCTAACGAGGGAGTTGGAACTGACGTGAGGGAAGGCTCCACAATGGCATCCCATTGCACTTAGAATAAATCCAAGAATACATCCAAGTCCATACCATGACCTAAAAGGCCCTCCAGGCTCTGGCCCCCGCCCCGCTCTGACTCATCTCCTCCCCCTGACTCACTCCACTGCCTCCTTCCTGTCCCTCAGACCAGCCAAACACACTCCAGCCTCAGGCCTTGGCTGTTTCCTCTGTCCTTCGATTTGCGCTCCCCACCGCGAGTCACATGGCTCAATTCCTACCTTTATCCATGTCTCAACTCAAACATCACCCGCTCCGAGAGGATTTTCCTGGCCATCCCATCTAAAACAGCACTTCTCATGACTCTGTAGCCTGACTCTGCTTTATTTTGGTAGCACTTTTCTCTATCTGACATTTTATTATCTATTTGTTAGATTGCTGGCCCATTGTCCATCATCCCCACAAAGAAATGGGTTCTGCGAGGACAGATACTCTCTTTCTTTTTCACTTCTGTACCCCAGCAGCTGCATCACTACCTGGCACATAAATATTGTCAAATAAGTGGATGCCTGAATGGTAGCCTTTTTTTCACTCAGATCATTGGTTTCATGGTTTTCCTCTTCAGAGCAACAAGGAAGCTGAACTTCATCATTTCCAACTTAAACACTTTGTTCTTCTCACCATAAGCTTCATAATGATTTGTAGGTTTCACTCTAGCCTCCCTGTACTCTTGGAGAACACCCAAAATGACCATTTTACAAACAGACATAGAGAGAAATGTCAATAATTTAATGCCAGTGGTAAAAAGAAAGACAGGCAACTTCACATGCAAGGGAGGAGAACCAAGGCTGACGCATTCCCAGAGAGGTGAGATGGAGGTAGAATGGAGAAGTACCCTGACCCATGGGCGTCAGCATCCTGATCAAGATACAGACAAAAGAGGCTCCCTCAGTTTGTAGGGGAGTATAACAGGTGAGCTAGAGATGAGCTTCCTGACTCCATTCTAGAAGCCCCTGTGGCTACAGGCTACTAGAACCTCTGTAGGGCCAGACATGCCTGACGAATGAATGGATGGAGAAATGGATAAAAGCAGCTTTTAACTCCAGCAGAAGCTGCTCAAGGGTGTGGACCAATGTTGACTTGTTCTTACCCTAGGTCCAGATTGGAGCTGTCCAAGATAGGAGCCACTAGCTAGGTGTAGTTATTTAAATTAAATCAATTAAAATTCAATGAACTGTAACAGTCAGTTCCTTAGTCGCACTAACTACATTTCAAGCGCTAACAGCCACATGGGGCTGTTGGCTACTCATCAGGCAGCACTGATCACAGGACATCGTGCTCAAATGCTCTTGGGCCATTCTGACTAGATGCAGCCAATCACCTGGCTTCCCATTTTCCGAGCCTATATCCCAGTTGCTTTTAACTGGAATTCCCACATCCTCCCTTTCTTGCTATAAGAATTCCCAGTCTGTGAGAACATGGCCATTAAACAAAATGGAGGCAGTGAAGTTCTGAGAAACAGTCCAGGACTGGCTGCAACTTTTCACAGTTTTTGAAATGGCTGCTCAGCACCCAAGTTGCATCCTGGACTCACTTCTTTGGAACTGCTATGGACTCTAGGGCACCTATGTGTCCCGGTAGCTCAGGTCCTTCTCTGTGGCTTCCTGCTGTTCACAGGAGCCAGACGCATTACTCAACCATGTCCCGCTGAGTATTACAAATCACACTGTATCTTTAAAAAAAAAAAAAAAACATTGACTCACTGGAGTTACTCCAATTCACTTTCTTTCTTGGAATGCACAACCTCTTTTGATGTTTATCAATACATCCCTACCTGGCCTGCTTGCCAAGATCATGTCTAGGTTTTGGTGATGTATCATCTCCCCGTAGCTTATTGCAGGAACTTCCCACCCCTTTTGGGGTCCAAAAGATCCGTGAGCCGCATAAGATGGCAAAGTACCAGGAAACAAGGACTCTGCTCTCAGCTCGACATCTTATTCAGGAGCCCAGGCTGCCTTTGAGAGTCAGTACGTCTTGGGGAAGGATTCCAGGAAGATGTGTGGCTTTGGAATAACTACAGAGGTCAGCTAAGTAAGTTAAATAAGCCTGGAAATCATAATTATGGTCATAACACAAGACAAGGTGATGAAGTCGAAGAGTTTATCTTTGGCTTCTCTCCAAACTCCCCTGAGAAACTTCTCTTTCATTTTTCCCTTTTGTCCCCTTCCCTCAAGCTTGCCCAGGACTCTCTATCTTGGTTGCTCACCCCTTCAGGGCAGCAACTTTGGGGCTCTTTTTCTCTCCCATGGAAACTTAGTTCCATGCCCATTAGACTCCACTAGTTAAGACCAACCAGCTAATAGGACAAGCTAATTTACTTAAAGACAGGAATCCTTCTCCTGGCTCCAAAGATGGGCTTCAGAGGGCAGTGAAGACCCTAAGATACTGTAATTTTGCATGTGCATTTTTATGCAAAAGAGCCATAGATTTCAGCAGATTTTGAAATATTCCATGACCCCAGAAAAGATTGAAGCCACTTCTGGTGAATATTAACAGCTGATCATTGCAGGGGGGTTTCTTCTCGGGTAATGTTTGCTTTTTAACTACAGTGTGATGGAGAAACAATCATCTATTAAATATCTCTGCCTCAGGAAATAATAATAGGAGAGTTTTCGGGCCAGAGGCAAGAGAGATTGGAAAGGCTCTTTGGAGCAAGAAACAACCTCTTACTGCCTTTGGGATCCTACCCAACCACCTCCACTTAGGACGAAGGGACACTTCTCTGGGTTGCCTTGTTTTTCTTTGAATACAAAACCTTTCCACTCTCCATAAAGAAAATGCATGTTTTCCTTAGAAATCTTAAAAAAAAAAAACTAATCAGGCTTAGGAGGCTACTTATTTTCTTCATTAAAGGTAAATTCTGTGAAGAAGTGGCAGCATGGTGTGGTGAGGGAGCAGGAGACAGTTTTAGTCCCCACTCATTTGCTGAACAACCTTCTGAGAATGCTTGGCCTCTCTGGGCCTCAGTTTCCTCATTTCTAAAAAATCTGGGCAATCCTCTCCAGTCCTGTGATTCTAAGAAAGCTGCCAAAAGTCTACTTTAAATAAAAATTGTTTACTGCCCTTTTATTGAGATGGAGCAGTTGTTTTCATAGTTGGGGGGTTAGGGGTGGATATCCAACCAAACACTAAGTTGTTTTCTTCCTTTTTAGTATGTTAGCATCTTGTCCGAAGTAGCAAAACCTGCCCTTGAAAGCTTCAGAACAGTTTGTGGTGGGATTGCGGTTCTTGTCTCAGAAAGATTAATTGGAAACAAACTCTAAGGAAGAAAATTCAAAGCCCATTTCTATGCTTCCTGTCTTTTAGATCTTCTAACATGTAAATGGACCATTACAAAGAGGATTAGTCATTAGAATGGTCTGCTTGAAGACCAGCATTCAGCTCCACTTTCCTCCTCGCCAGAGTCCAGGGTGACCAGCATCCTAATGCCCTTCTTTTCAATTTGCAGGAGGATGAGCTGCATACTAACTCCAGATTCTGAGTCCCCAACTTTAATTAACCACAGTCTTAACAAACGGGAGGCTCTTCCCCACCCCCAAATGGTGCCTTAAATCAGAACAAAACGTGCTAGCGATGGGCACTCCAGACATCCACACCCAGGGACTATATATATATATATTTTTAACTTAAGAAAGCTGCTTCTGATCCCTGAATTCTTGTTGGTCTTTCCCATATTTGTTTCTATTATATTTCTTATCTGCTTCATCTTTTTATTCTTAAGTGCTAGGTTTGGGGGGGGTTTGCTTTGTTTTTCTTGGCAAAATTCCCTAGATGACTGTAGTTTTCTGATTGTTTAATTCTCCCCCATCACTGGTCTTTTTTCCCCTTTCTCTCTTCTTCTAATACAGAGACACCTCCTTTCACAGCAATGTCAGGTTTTCTAGCATGACTGAGAAGCAGGAGACAAGCCAGCAGCACCACTGAATAGACAACAAAGACTTAATACCAAAGTTGTGATACGTTAGCCTTCACTCAAACCAGTTTCCTTTCACATTACATATAATTCTATCTAGGAAAAAAAAAATGCAAGCGTCAAGCGTATAAGTGTGTGGTGGAGAGGAAGGCCCAAGCAGGCATGGGAAAGAGGAATGCTTCAACCACTAGACTGACAGGTAATGAGACAGGAAATAGAAGGCAGTGAAAAAGTGATAAAAGGAGAATCAAAGGATCTTTGCAGTCTAGGATATTTAACAGTGAGATAAACAGAACCATTTACCCCAGTGGTAACTATTCCAAACAGCAGCATATCTAGAATGGGAGTAGAATAGATTATCAATTTAGCTTAGAGACAGGACAAATAATAAACTGATTGAGAAGAACTATTTCACCTAAACTCCCCATAACCACCCTTCCTTTTTAACTTTAGTATAATAGCTGAGCAAATGACTGCTGAGAATATTTTTGCCTCCTCTTGCAGTTGGGTATGGCCAATGGGATGTTTATGGACATAATATGGACAATACTGAGGTCACGCCTTTCTTTGAAAGGAAGACTCATGCTCTCCATTCCCCTCATCTGCTGCCTTGGATGTGGACCTTGTACCCAGAGTTGGGACAAAGAGTCGCATGTCGAGGGTGGCAGAGCAACAAGAAAGAGTCTGGGTCACTGACACAGTGGAGTCACCATATCACCTTACACTGCTTATGTTTACTCTGTTTTTTGATAAGAAGGTAAACTTGCCGTGTTTATGCCACTGATATTTTGGTTTTTAGCAGCAAAATCTACATCCTAACTAAATAACTAATGAAACTTCTCACTAGGGATACTATTTGGGGGAGCCCATTGATTATGCCTCCGCATTTCACTTTCCCTTCTCTCCTTTGGCAGTGGCTCTGTACTAAAATGGGAAAAAATGGGATTTGAAGTCCAACCTTGGTGCCACTAGTTACTAAGTTTTCTTTATTTATGAAATGAGAATCATGAGAGTTAATATTTAATACATGCTTCTGTACCATGCTTGCTTATGTGCATTATCTCATGCAATTCTCACAACAACCCTATGTGGTAGGTACTGTTATTATTCTAATCTTATAGATTCAGTTAAGGATCTTTCCTAAGATCTTTCAGGTGGTGAGAGGCAAAGCTGAGATTTGGGCCGAAAGAGTATCCTGAGAGCTAGCAGCTCTTAACCACTTCCCTGTGCACTGAACTTTCTGTGTTGGTGGGAGATTCAAGGCTAAATACAGCACCCAGAACACAATCATCTCTTTACAAACTGGGGTTGCTACTGAATGATACTGATTTTGTCCTGACCAAGTCTGTCTCTCTGAGCCACTGAATTACCTGCCTAAAACCTCATCTTGGTTAAAACATTCTTCCATTAGCCAAGGGAGCTAAAAGTCTTTGATTAAACTACAATAAATCACTTCTTAGTTAACCGAGGAAATTTTCTTTCTCCTCCTGTTCTAAATTCATTTTAGTCAAAACCTCAGGGTCCTACATCTCTCCAAGGCCACCACCTATAATGATTATTCTGAGTCATCAAGGAAAGTTGACATTCTGTTCAAAACGCTTTGGAAGGCAGGAAAGGTACCCTGATGACAAACCCACATGCTGAGAGAGGGCTCCCCTCCCCCCATGAGGGAAACAGACATACTCCAGCCCTCTGGCCTTTCTTTTCTCATACAGGCAGGAAAAAGAAGAAATAAACACTGCTTTGATAACAAAAATGAGACTCTGGAACTTGAGTCCTGTTACTGCTCAGAAAAAGAAAAAATTAAAAAGAAACGCAAGTGTGAGAGGAAGGAGGAGAAAGAGGGAAAGAGAGAGGAGGAAGGAAAGTATGTAACCCACAAGGATTTTCTCCTAAAATGGGTAAAGGAAAAATCAGGGGTACTTTAAAAGGTAGGTTCTGTTTTACTCTCTCAGGATCATTCTGCTCCCACCTCACACTGTATAGACGTGGTGAATGGGCTTAAAGGCAGGTGAGGTAACGCCATGTGGGGACTCCTGAAAACCACCAGGGGCACCAGACTCTGGTCCTTCTCCATTTGGTCTAGACAGCAGCAATCTCTGTCTCATTGTGCGAGAAAAATGTATTGTCGCATTTCACAGACAAGGAAGCTGAATCTTGAGGATGACAAAAAACTTACCCAAGATATATAAGTATTAAGTGGTGAACATGGGATTTTAAACCCAAGGCTGTCAAATGCCAGACAGACTGAAAAATAGGATTCATTTGATATGAAGCTCCAGCTTTCTCCTTAGATTACTTCCTATATTAGCTATCTATAGTTCCAGTATCTTTTTTCTTTCTTTTTTTTTTTTTCCATTCAACATTTATTAAGCACCAACCAAGTTGCTAAGATATAAGAACATGATTCCTCCTGACATCAGATTAGCAGACTGATGGAGATGGCAAAGATGAAACACATAAGGGTAGTAAAGTATTAGACTGTTACAAGCACTACAGCAAGAGTACCTGCAGGATAGAGTAACAACAAAGGTGGTTACAGGATAGAGTAACAACAAAGGTGGTTACCAGTCATTGAGTGCTGACTTTGAGCTGGGCACAGTGCTGAGAGCTTTGTCTGTGGTATTAGCGAAGGGAAGCCAAAGACAGGGGAAACAATTTTACTGAGGGTGGGGTTAGCTTGCCAGATTTAGCAAATGAAAATACAGAATCCCCAGTTAAACTGAATTTCAGATAAACAACAAATGCTTTTTTAGTATAAGTCTGTCTCATGCAATATTTGACATATACTTATACTAAAACATTATTCATCATTTATCTGAAATTCAAATTCAACTGGGAGTCCTGTATTTTATCTGGCAATTCTAGGTGAGGAGGGTAAGAGAACAGTAGAATATGTTTCATAGAGAAGGTGAGTCTTGAAGATGAGTAGTTTTTCTCCAGATTAGAAGTAGTGGGGAGGGAAGAAAGAGAGAGAAACAAGGACTGTTGAATCTCTAACCTCAGATGAATCATAACCATGAGAAACTATAAACTTTCAAAAGAAAGACCAATAGCATTGCTTTCATAGGGATGGGTTAAGCCAAAATCATTTCAAAATCATTCCTTTTTTGGAAATAAGTAGGAAATAAATTAAAACATACATTTAGCTACTTTGTAATTATAAGATCTCCCACTGAGTTAGGTGGAGGTAGAAATAAATAGGTCAAGTGAAAAAGCTCACCGTTGCCAAGCAACCACTCAGGATGTAGGCTCCTCCTCTTCATGAGTAATGGGGGTGCTGTGCTTTAAAGGAATACCTCCTACCCCCTCAGATAAAAGATCCGAGTGAAGAAGAGTAGGTAGGGTAGTGAAAATAGCAGTTATCTCACTCTCCCATGCCTGGCCAGGTGACCTGGGCTAAGCTACTTCCCCCTGTCAATTTCAGCTTCCTCCTCTGTGAAATCACAAGGTCCTCCTGACTGCTATCTAAGGCCACCTCCAGTCCTCACAATGATCTAGTTTTAAGCCGTGAGGCTAAGTCACGTCAGCTCTCAGGCCAACCACATGAGGAGACCACTTGGTTCTCCAGCCTTGCTGACAATTCTATACGTTACCAATATTCCTCCAGAAATGAACTTCTGCTCTTTTTAGCTGGAATTGGTTTCTGCTGCTTTCAACCAAAGAAACAAAGAACTTCAGATCACTGTGGGGCGGGGGGGAAGAGAGGTACTAAGGTCAACTACATTTTTGAAACTCAGGGTTAAACAAAGCCACACCATATTCTTCACTGGAGTATTTCTCACACCGTTTAACATGGTCATGTCTTTGTGACTCTTTCTTTAAAAGAGAATATAGTATTTGGAGTTTCACAAACCATCTTTATCAGAGGTTCTTTTTGTTGCTTGGTTAGAGCAATTTTCAGGACCTATAGCCTGTGGTTCCTGACTCCTGAGACTTTTCACTTTTATGTTTGTTATATATACGTAAAGTCTGACCTATTAGCCAATTTTAGGATCTTAGGTGAAGAAACTGTCTCCCACTTCTTCTTCACCCCCATGAAGTACTAGGCATGAACAGATGACTATAGTAAAGCAAAATTGTACTTCGGACTCAGTGCAAACAAGCCATCCCATAACCACAGATCACAGAATGCTCTTTTGGAGGCCAAGAGAGTTGACCCGTGTCACTTTGCCAAAAGGTAATTTTCCTGATTACTTTCTGCCTGCCCAGGATTCCTGTGGTTTTCACTGGTAAGGTGATCCTTCACATCCTGACGTGGTTACTTTCATACTACCATTGCCTGCACTGTGTCATGGGACCCTGGAAGAGCTGGCTGCCTGGCAGGTAGAGGACACGTGCTCTAGGCATGGCCGAATGTGGATTATCCACAGCTGGTTCGGCTGCAGATCCGTCAGCAAATTGTGGATATCAGTGACTCGACTGATGGCACTAAGGGCACCCTGTTCAACCCAAACATATGAACTTCTGGGACATATAAGCTCCTCTAGTATATTGTCTAGAAAACCGGGACACTGACCTGAAAGAATTCAGATTCTTACTCATCAGAGTGACTTTTGGGTATCTCTGGCAGGAACCCCTCAGCATTGTGTGTTTGAACAACAAAAACAGAGGCACAAAAAATGCAGGCCACAAAGGCTTCAACTTACAAGATAGACTGGAAAAAAATCTTTATAATAAAAAAATTGGTCTAAAGTTTGGGCTAGAAGTTATTATTAATTCCTAAAGATTTTCTTCAATAAAAGAAATTCATTTAATGCAAAATTTCTGTTGACTAAAAAGAAAAGAATGGGACTTCCCTGGTGGCAGAGTGGTTAAGAATCCGCCTGCCAATGCAAGGGACACGGGTTCGATCTCTGGTCCGTGAAGACCCCACCTGCCGTGGATCAACTAAGCCCGCGCACCTAGAGCCCATGCTCCACAACAAGAGAAGCCACCGCAATGAGAAGCCCGGGCACCACAACGAGGAGTAGTCCCCGCTCGCCGCAACTAGAGAAAGCCCGCGCGCAGCAACGAAGACCCAATGCAGCCAAAAAATAAATTTAAAAAAAAAAGGAAAGAATGCATTCTACTCCTTAGGATTAATAACCAAGCAGCTTGCTAAGGGGGTTACATGCATGTATCACCTGCACATTTTTACATGTAAAATAGACATTATAAGATAGGTACTTTTATTATTTTCCTCATTTTACAGAGGAGGAAATTAAGACAGAGGAGGTTACAAAGCTTGTGCAAGGTCATATAGTTAGCAAGAAGCAAAGCTAGGATTTAATACAGGGCCGTCTGACTCCAGTGCTTACCATGCCCATAACTGTTGAGCTATAGTCCTAACAGTTTTGCTGAGACATTGATCCCATCAGACCTCCTGGGGCAGATGGAGCTCCTAAGCCTGGATGCCTCTGGACATGAGCAGTTACATCTGTTCAACCCTCTTCTGTCCACCTTCCCCGGCCCCAGCCTTGAGCTGTACAAACTATCATTTTCCAAGTGCTCCATGACATGGAAAATGTTGGGAAGCATTAATTTAGCCAGCTAGGAAATCACTTTCTGATTAAAAGGTGAAAGTCATTGGATGGATGGAAACTCAATGACTGCCCATGTGCTAAGGGCCCCCCTCTTTCCTTCAGACAAGGACGACTAGGCTGAAAGGTCAGGAGCAGGTGGGGTGCGGGACAAAGGAAGGCTGTCATTTTTGTGCGAACTTGGTAGGGGAATTAGGCTAAGTGCCCCTAAGCATTGAGTGAGAGTTGCTTACGTCAAGAGAGTCTTCATGGACGTGGTCAGAAGGCTGCATCAGTCCAGAGCAGGGTTCCATAAACTATGACCAGACCTGAGGGACAAATCCAGCCCATGGTCTGTTTTTGTGCAATCCATGAACTAAGAATGTTTCTTACATTTTTAAAGGGTTGTAATCAAAACAAAGAAGAATGTGTGACAAGGGACCATTGGTGGCCCTCAATCCTAAAATATTTGCTACCTGACCCTTTACAGAATAAGTTTGCCAGCAACCGTGGTCTAACTCACCAGCAACCACTCTGTGATCATCACAAGAAAGCCATGAGCCAGGACTTCCCTGGTGGTCCAGTGGTTAAGACTCCACACTCCCAATGCAGGGGGCCCAGGTTCGATCCCTGATCGAGGAACTAGATCCTGCATGCCACAACGAAGATCCCGCATACCTCAACGAAGACCCAGCACAGCCAAATAAATAAAATAAAATAAATAAATAAATATTAAAAAAAGAAAACAAAAGAAAGCCATGGGCCAATGAATGTGAAGCCAGAATAAAAAACCTTGTAAGATATCAGTGGCTTCACTGACAATTGTAGAGCCTTTATGAAACTCTTTAAGGCAAATTTACCTTAGACTTTGGGAACAAAGGTTCTATATTTAATGGGAAAAGAGAAACAGGAAAATAACCTCCTGTTCCCCAATTTACACCTTTCAGTTTGATAGATGTCCAGGTATTTTATGAGCCATTTCCAGGCAGATTCTGTAAGAATGAACAACTGTAAAGAGATGTTTCCATGTTTCCAAGAGGGGACATGAGGAATCTTAATCATAAGGAAGAAAGAAACCAGTTATTTAAAGTCTACGACATACCAGGAACTTTCACACCTACTAAATCAAAACTCTGTGCACTCTGCTTTCATCTTATAGATAACACACTGGGTCTAAAAGGGCTAAGTGACTTGTCCAAGATCAAACAGCTGGTAAGGGGCAAACCTGGGCTGCAAATCTCAATTTTCTGATTCCAAGTCCAGTGTTCCTTTTTCTACACTCGGCTCCTTCCTAGTGAATTTGCTCCAGATGGAGAATCCAAAATCCAGAATCCAGGGTCCCAGTGAGACCTCATCTGATTAATGAGCATATGAGACTGGAGGATTGCAAGGTCCCTCCTGGGTCCATCCTTCTCTGATTGTTTCTGAGAAATGATGCAAATGAAATGGAAAAGGAAACTCAGGTAGACAACTTTATGCTCCTGGCTTGTCTGAAGTTCCTTGGGCTATGAGGTCAGTGAGGGTTGCCTGGATTAACTTAAGGGAGAAACGCATGACCAAAATATGAGCATGAAAGGCTTCCAATGCTGACAGTACGGCAGCCTGACTTAACAAAGGCTCCCTCCCGCTACAAATGCATGTAAATGCTGGATAAATATTTTACAACTTTAAAATCCATAGCCTGAAAGAAAGCCGAGACAGTTCCCAGGTGCCAGAAACAAAAAAGGAAATTCAAAACCAGAGATGTAAGCTCCAGCTGACACATGAGGGACCAGGAAAGAACCAGGCCTGGATACAGGTTCCACAGTAAATTTGGCCTAGAGGTAGTTTGGGCTGGAACTGAGACTTTTGCTTGAAACTGGGACTCTCAAAAATCCTTCCCAGACTTGAAAGGAGAACTAAAAGAACTCTGCCTACTGCCCAGAGAAGGAACAAGGAAGTAAGAGCTGTCTTTTCTGGGTTCTGGGTGGGAAAAAGTATGCATCCTGTGAATAGTTCCAAACCCAGTCTGGATATGGGGTATGAATTTAAGCTATCTACATGTTATAAAAATCTCAAGCAAGAAATTAACATAATCGCTGGTTCATGACCAGTAGAAGCGATGGGAACCTGTAGAGTAGTAAATACAAGACTGCTTTGCAGGGAATTATACACAATCCAGGATATATGGGACCCTCTCCAGAAGAAAAGTAAAAGCTCACAGTAAAAAAATTACCAATTATGTGATGAAAAAGTACCAAGGAAGAACACTAGCTGATACAACACATGGAAGAATAATCAGCCCAAGAACTAGAAATAATAGAAAAATCTGTAAGACATGGCAAAATAAGTAAATTGAAACTGAGGGGATTAAGAAGGTATAGTAAAAGTTAAGAAGATAGGACTTTTAAACATTTAAGTGAAGAATCTGAAGAATAATCAAACAGAACTTCTAGAACTGAAAAGTATAGTCATTAAAATTTTTTAATCAAATTAAATAGCAGATTAAACACACTTAAAAAGAACTAGTGAACTGATTTGACAAAATCATCCAGATTGAAACATGGAAAGATAAGAAGATAGAAAATATCAAAGATAGTTTAAGAGATATGGCGTGTGGGGCAGGGGGAGTGGAGTTGACTGATATATTTAGAGTTTTAAATCTAAATCAAATATAAAGTCCAGAAGAGAATGGAGGGGAGGGGGTTGGAAGAAACTCAAAGAAATAATGGCTGGGAATTTTTCAGAATTTAAGAAGGTCATTGAGTCCCAAGTAACATAAAAGAAGAGAAAACAAACAAAAAAGCCACACAGTTACATACGTTGGAGTCAAACATTTAAACAAAAAAGAAACTCTTAAAAGCTCCTGAAAAGAGAGATAACCTAAAAACAAATGACAATTAGGCTGACCTCAGAATTATCATTAGCAACAATAAAACAGTTTCTCTTATATCCAACTAAACTATTTTTCCAGAATGAGGGTGAAATAAAGGTATTTTCAAAAATAAGGCTAAAATTTTTTTTTCACGGACATCCATGGCTGAAAAATTTACTACTTTGATGTGTTTCAGAAAGAAGCCAAAACTGAACCCTTAAAGAAGTATGAAGAAATGATGAGCAGAGAACTAAATAAGCATTGACTTAAAACAACAGCAATAATAAGAGCTGTTGCTTTTGGAAGAGCCAAAAGCAAGTTTAATAATACTGAGGAACAATAGAGTATAATATTGAGGAACAATAGATTATAATATTGAGGAACAATAACATGGAAAATAGGAGGAGGTATTTTATGTTCTTGTATTTGGGGGAGGGAAAACAAAAAATTAGTGAATAGCTAGTGAAGTATGCATGAGAAAAAAAAATGTACTGTAACCAGTAAAGTATTTGAAATATAAGGAATACTTTTCAAGCCAATAGAGGGTGGTGGAGGAATAGTGTAATGAAAACAAACAGTATAATAAAAGGAAGAAAATAGAAAGAGGAGGAGGAGGAAAGGAGAAGAAGGAGAAGGAGAGACACAGGGGCAAGGAGTTCTGGATCCCCTTACAGAATCAAATTCTAAATTCGTCTCAGTCCCTGTTGCAGTTTGGTGCCACCTGCTGGTGATGGTCTACTGGGAGATTTCTGGGTCTGGTGGCTGGGGACCCACCTCCATTACCTGCCATTTCACATCTGCCCAGCCCCCTTCCACCCACACAAAAGATGAGAACTTTAAACCACCTCCTTCTTAAGAACAGGGACTGGGCAGACAATGGGACTCCACAGCAACATTAGGCCAAAATTCATGTTTTGGCCTGGTTTTACTGCATTCAAAAAGAATAAAAGCTGAAAATTAATATTGAGTATTCAACTTAAAGAGTTAGAAAATAAACAAACTATCCCAAATAAAGTAGAAGGGAGAAAATGACAAAAATAAGTAAGGATTTAATGAATTAGAAAATAAACAATAAAGAAGGTCAACGAAACCTAAGATCTTTTTTCAAGGTGCTTAAAATCAACATCTGACACAGAAGAAATATATGCAATATTAAATTTTCTTTAAATGAGACATAACTAAAGAAATAAAATTTTAAATATATAAGTAATATCATGCCAATAAAGTTTAAAACAGATTAAATGGACAATTTTATTACATTTTTAATAGTTAATCATTTTATTTGTTTTTACATATATGAAAACATATACAGAGCTATGCATGTAAATGATTACATGTTTGATCACGTACATGATTTTTTAAGTGGCCTTATACTTGCTTTTCTGTGTTTCGACTTACCTCTTCCCCCACATGCACGTACATACCCAAAGATGTCCTATGTGTATGACAAGATACACATTTATTGTGAATAAAACAAAAGGTATTTAGTTTTCTTGTCATAATAAAAATTTCTGGAGATACTCTGCTACTGGCAATTCTTTAGACCTTTCCTTCATGGCCTCAAAATGGCTGCTGCAGCTTCATGCTTCAAGTTCACATCCCAGTCAAGAAGCAGAGGAAGGGAGACAGTAAAATTAGCTCTTACTGTTGTTAAGTCAATGCTTATTTGTTTCTCTACTCATCATTTCTTCATATTTCTTTTGGGGTTCAATGTAGGCTTCTTTTTTAAGCCAGAATTGTGTCACATGGTCATCCCTGGCTGGAAAGCAGCTAGGGAAAAGGGGATTGGGAATGGTTTGGGGTCAACAAATCAACATTATTTGCCATACCATGTTCACAAGTTAATTTGTATCCTTGCATATTTTTCCTGATGGTTCTATAATCCTATACAGAGATATATGTATACACACATATTCACACATTCACTGTTATGATGAGGCAGGGAAGTACTAGGAGGTTAGAAATGTGCTGCTCCTTTCCTTCTTGTGTAAAATCAGCCTGCTGAGACGTCAACATAGGAACCATGAGAATGCATGTAGCAGAACTCCAACTACAGGGAGTGTAGCTGTCTGAGGGTCTTGGCTGCTGGCTCTGAAATCAGGCTGTGCTTCCCACAGGCTGCTCCGCTCAATGACCGAGCACTGCAGTGACAATACGGTGGGCCCTTCCTGGGAGACGTGGGACTCCTCTGATGGCTGACTTTGGGTCAAGGGCTCTCCAGTGGCCTTGTTGAAACTTCCTAGGACTGCACAGCTGTCTAGGGCTATGCCACCCAAACTTCGTTCCCTCTAGCTCATCTAGGGTCAGATTTGCCTCACAGTCTGACCACTCGCCCAGCCTCACGTGATTCACTTTCTTTCCTAGGCTTTTGCTCCAATAAAATCCCTCCACGTTTAACCCCATCTTAGTGTCTGCTTCTCAGAGGACCCAGACTAACAGTCAATTACCCATGTCAGTATGGTGGCTTTCTCCTTGCCTGCTGGAACCTGGACACAACTGTAACTTGTAGTTCAATGGGAACCTTGCTTTGTTCCCGACAAGAGACGCCTTTGGAGACCAGGATCTTCAACCTTACAGAGATCAGACTTATAGAAACAGGAAGCACAAAAATCCACCAGTGGAGCACTCCTGTTTCCACCCTTTGGTTTCCAGACCCATTTGTTCTTCCTACTGGTGATGCAGCATCATAGAGGCCTATGACTTAATACATACACTACATGCTGGGGGATGGTACCCCGTCAACACGGAGTGTTGCCTCTGAGCTGGGGCATCAGCTGCAATTTTAGATGCCCCTTTCACCTTTCCAAGATACCAGCTACTTCTGGATGGTGCAGTAGGTGATACAAAAATAGATCCCATTATCATGTCCCACTCCCATACCTCCTTCACTATGAAGTGGGTCCCCTGTTCAGATGCTAAGTTGTGTGGGGCTCCATGCCTGTGGGTAGGTGTTCCGTAAGTTCCTAGATAATGGAGACTAGATAAAGTCTCTGCAGGTAGAAAAGCAATCTTATACCTAAAACAGGTATCTGTGGTAATCAGCCTCCAAAATGGCCCCCAGTAATCCTCTCCTACTGG
Source organism: Eschrichtius robustus (assembly GCF_028021215.1). Lineage (NCBI taxonomy): Eukaryota > Metazoa > Chordata > Mammalia > Artiodactyla > Eschrichtiidae > Eschrichtius > Eschrichtius robustus. Next base: position 29,856,700 of record NC_090825.1, read on the forward strand.
TACTCATAGCCTTGTGGAGTCTTTTTCTCTTTGAGAGGGCTGACCTGTATAACCAATAAGATATTGCAGAAATGACATGTGTGATGTCTGAGGCTATGTCATGAAAGCCATGTGGCTTCCAACTTGCCCTCACTTGGATCACTAGCTCTGGGGGAAGCCAGCCCCCAAGTATTAAGACATTCAAGGAGCTTTATGGAGATGTCCACGTGGTGAGGAACTGAGGCCTCCTGCTAAGAGCCAGCAACTGACTGCAACTTCACGCAGTCCCCTAGCCAGAACTGCCCAGCTAAGCTAATCCCAAATTTCTAACCGACAGAAGTCACAAGAAATGATAAGTGATTCTCTTCCATTAAGCCACTTTGTTTTGAGGTGATTTGTTATGTAGTACTAGATAAGCGAAATAATCCTCAAATCAGCCTAAAGTTTTGGGCATCAGTACCCACCTGGCTCCTGACCCTTCTTTGTCTACATGGAAGTTAAAAACATTCTAACGATGTGCTAAGATATCCTCTATAATTAATCTGTTCATTCTGTATGATTATTTCTCTACAGTCCTTCATGTCTGGACTGTATAGGAATTACAAAAGAAGGCAATTCAATATCCTGAGTTATAAAGAATAGACACTTTTTCCATGGGATTTTTCCAAATGTTAACATACTAAACATACTAAAACTAAGGACTAGACAACAATCAGAGAGAGATTGAAAAATTGATGCCATTAATTGCCATCTTCCATCTTGTTTTATTCTGTGCCAAGTAGGCCACCAGAGCACTACAAACACTATTGTTCTAAAAGATTTCCAATATTTAAAACCTTTTTCTGATTATTTAGTGGTGATATTAACAAATATGATAGTTTGATATTGCATAATAGCTGTGATAACATTTGTAAAATCAGCACAACTTATGAACCAATATTTCTCAGATGACTAATGCATGATGTAACAAAACTATCCATAGGTAAATGATACGTTAAAAATGCATGGTAGAACAATAGATTTTAGTGTACAAAATGTGAAAAGTTTATTGATACGGTTTCAGATTCCACATTGCAACTAATCTTTAATAAACTCTCACTTTTCAAGTTTTACGTAGCATCAAAGAAAAATATCCACAATGATCTGAAAAGACTGTGAAAATACTCCTTTCTTTTCCAGTTAAATACCTGAGTGAGGTCAGATTTTCATCATATACTTTAACCAAGACAACATATTGTAGCAGATGGAATGCAGAAGCAGGATGGGAACTTAGCTGGCATCTAGTAACCAGACACAAAAGAGATCTACAAAAATGTAAAACAATGTCACACTTCTTACTAATTGCTTTTTGTTTTGGAAAGCATGCTAATTTTCACAAAAATGTGTTATATTAATATGTAATGGTTTAATGATTGTTATATTTAAGTAAATTAATGTTTTAATGTCCTTATTTTTAATTTCTAGTATAGCATACATGGATAGATTTAACCCACAAAAGCCAAAAATTATTTGGGGTGGCAGGGTCCTCATTAATTTTTAAGAGTGTAAAGGAGTCAGAAGACCAAAGAGTTTGAGAACTGCTGACTTTTTACAACCCCACAAAGCTCGAAATTTGTACTCATCCCCATTCTACAGATAAAGAAACTAAAGTTTAGAGAAGGTAAGTAATTTGCTCAGGGTTATGCAGAAGATGACAAGTAGCAGAGGCAAGATTCAACCCAGGCTGCCCAGCTTCAGGGCCCAGATTCTCCGCCTCTGCACCCTATTGCTGGGCTCTGTCAGACAAGGCAGCTCCAGTAGCCCCAAGGTTTGGCTTCATTATCACCCTCAATTTTGCCCATTTTCAGTGGCACAAAGTCCCATCTTTGCTCTCCCAGGATTACTGGAAAAGGCAGCATACCCTTCTCGGGATAGGGCCTCCGTGAGTGGAAGCAAGTTGGTGACTGCAGAGGTCGGTACCATGATGGGTACAGGGAGGGGTGCGAGAGGTGGTCGATTCTCATGAATTGTCCAAGAGGTTCTAGGTGTATGTCCAGATTCTACCAGTTCTTAGACTTGGTGTTTTCCAATGGGGTTGATGAAAAGTGATCTGATCTGGGACCAGGAGCAGATCAGGTGCTTCCCCCGTCTGGCTCTGCCTTACCCCGCACTGTAGACACTGGTCTCATGTAGCTATTTAAATAATTCAAATTAATTAAAACGCAACAAAACGAAAACTTCAGTTCCTTAGTCTCACTACCATATTTCAGGCGTTCAAGAGTCACATGCCGCACATATATCTTGCCGTCGCTGGGGTCCTTGGAAACTCACGTGATCTAGTGAGGAATGTGCTGGCTTCGCAGTGAGTTGAACCTGGACCATTACACACTGAATATTCCCCAGACGGGGACGGTGAGGGTGGTAAGGGGGATGAAAGTCGCTGAGGAGAAGCATCTGCCCTTGGAATTGACCAGCATGGGCTTTCCCACAGCGTAGTCTGTAGACTCTGTGTCTAATTCCCAGGTGGGCCTCAGCTGGGCCTCAGCCAGAATCTCTGGAAACAGGAGTCAGGGATTCTGCCTCTTTGACAAGCTCGTGGTCATTCTTAAGTACTCCAAAGTTTAGAAGAACTGTGACAGATTAAGGCTGTGGTAACATATTAAACATCATAGAAAAGAAGTAAGACCCGGGAGTTCCCTGGTGGCCTAGTGGTTAGGATTCCAGGCTTTCACTGCTGCGGCCAGGTTCAATCCCTTGTCAGGGAAGTGAGATCACACAAGCCACAGGGCGCGGCCAAAAAAAAAAAAGAAAAAAAGAAGCGAGACCCTTCAGCTCTCTGGGAATTTTATAACCCTGAATGTCCCGGCAAAAATTCCCACCCCAGTCCTCTACATTATCCCAGTTCTAGTACTTGGGAGTTTGGCTCCAGGGAACACAGCCTCTAGGAGGGAAGATCCCCAGCCTCTACAAGACACCAGAATCCCCAAGGCCAGGCAGCAGCAACTTTCTTCTAAGAAGGGCCTCACAGGCCTACCGGGGGGAAGGACCAAATGCCTATTGGACTCCTATGCCCTCTGGCTACACTAACACATGCCAAGCTCAGGGCCAAGCTCTGGCTGGGAAGACTCAGCCTTCTCCCATCACCATTGGGATTTATCACGTCCCAGAACCAAAACCCCTTAAGCCTTTCTGTGTTTTCTAGAGGTACTGACACAGGGCCTCGGCCCTCTCCTGGGTTAGTGCTTGATAGACTAAGGCCGAGATGGTAAAGCATTTCAGCGGTAAGTCTGTAAGAACCTGGTAGCCTGAGCCTCTCCTTTCCTTTACCATATTGTTAGGTTTCCTTAGGAATTCTTATCGGTGTAAACTCCAAGTAGGTGCGACCACAACCAGGTGTGTTCCCTCTCCCCTAGGAGATAGGGAGGAGACTGGAATGCGGGTCTGAGTGAGCAGGGAATCTCATTAATCACTGTGGGTGGGGCTGGTGGGGAAAAAAAGGTTCCCACAGGTGACAGGCTCGGAAGGCTCAGAGAACTTTCCGAAATTCTCTTCAAAGTATGCAGGTGGGTATTCTGGTTTCATGGGATCTTTGCTATAACATGACTTTCCTTGGCTCAGAGTACAGGGCTACAGACGCCTTCGTTGGGCCCTACACAAGGAAGTCAGTTTAGCAAAAGTACCAGAAGTACCGCCTGAGAACACAGAGTCACCTGGAACTTGGGCCTGGAAAAGGCATCCCAAGGGCAGTCCTCCTGCAGGGTTCCGAGCTACAGCTGGACCAGATGGGGAAGTTCAGGATGAGAGAAGACGCTGAGCTTTGTGGGACCAGATGACTGTCATGCGGACTGAACATTCCGGAACCCAAGGCAAGGCTCATACAGGCAGAACTGCTGCTGGGCCCCTAGCCAAACACAGCTACTCGCTGCCACTGCCCAGGAAAGCCGTGGATCCTTCCTTCCTACGAGGACATCACCAATCAGGCATTTACGAAGCACCTGGTATGTGCAATGGAGCGTGTGCATTTCTTCAGGGGTGGGGAGGAGGAAAGAAATACAGCAGCACTTTCTCAGCCATGAAACCGTTTATGCTCAGTTATAGGTCAAAAGTGTGACTAAGAGGGAAAAATAAGTAAACGTGAAATTATCTGTTAAATGTGGTACAAGCACATTAACGTGGTTTAAGGAAAGGGACTCAAAGGCAAAAACACACAAAAAAACTTCTTAATGGTGATTATATTTTAATAGAGGATGGTTAAGATGACAATCTAAAATTGAATTCTTGGCTAACTTGCAGGCTGAGAGCCGGCAAAAGGGTGTGTGTGTGTGTGTATGTGTGTGTGTGTGTGTGTGTGTGTACACATGGAGGCACACCCCAGAAGCGTAAAAGTTGAGCCGCATCCCTCTCTCCCCAGGGTCCGTTTCCTAACTGTAGTTTGTTTCTTGCCCTCTCACCCTCCCTCCCTCCCCTCCACCTCATTCTTCCCTTCCCAGGGCCCACTTGGGGGCCTGTGACTTCACTGATGAACGAGATTAGAAAGCATGTATTGTCTCCTCCTGACTCAGAATTCTTTCACTGCCCTGCACCCTTCTGTTCCTTCCACCCCCTTACCTAGCCAAACCTCAGCCCCACATCTTGCTCTGACTGTTTGGGATTATTTCCCCGTGTGTGGTAAAGGGAGTTCTAATGCCAGCAATTCCATGCCATTTCTGGATCCAAATAAGCTGGCAGCCAAAGAAATGCAGGCCAATTACAACCGAGCCTTCCAGGGAGCCAGCCACGCTTGGATCTCCCCACGGTTCCACTCACACTTCACCCCTTACTCTTGTTTTCTCCTTCGTTACAGCGGCAAGCAAACAGCACTCAGATGCCAACCCCGGGCCTGGTGAAGGGTGTTGAGGCCCGCATCCCTCTTCTCTGCATCTTCTGCGCTCCCCAGGACCTCCCTGGCTGGGATGGATGGCTTTGATCCCCTGTGAATGAGAGCACAAGGCAGGGAGGGTGTGACCCAGCCCCAGCCGTGTGGATTAGAGGGTCTCCTTGTCCCTTGGTCGGTGTCCAGAGTCCCTGTTGCTGCGCAATAAATCCCAGTCTAGCAGTCGTTTGGTGTGGGCACCAGTGAAGAGCCATGGGGAAAAGAATCCCCCTCTCCCAGAGCTTGCCCCCCTCCTGGAACCTCGGAGAAGTTGCGAAATGTCAGTGGTTATTATGTCGCTGCTGTTCTGGTCTGGGTGGGTGGGTCCACTTGGCCACACTCGCTGGTACTAATGACATCAAGAATCAGTCCCCAAAAGGTCAGCAGGTTTCGTATAAAGAAAAATGTGCTGTGTGGCCCCGACTCCCCCTGTCCTCAGTCAAGGGCTGCGGAGTGTGGCCTCCGTCTGGCAGAGGCCGAGGGTAGACTGGTTTAGGTCATGTTCATCCTGGAGACTTCAAAGGAAACATCTGACCTGGGGCTACAGGCAGCAGCAGGAACAAATAAAAGCAATCACGTGGGCTTCCCCGGTGGCGCAGTGGTTAAGAATCCGCCTGCCAATGCAGGGAACACGGGTTCGAGCCCTGGTCCCGGAAGATTCCACATGCCGCGGAGCAGCTGGGCCCGTGAGCCACAACTACTGAGCCTGCGCGTCTGGAGCCTGTGCTCCGCGACAAGAGAGGCCGCGATAGAGAGAGGCCCGCGCACCGCGATGAAGAGGGGCCCCCGCTTGCCACAACTGGAGAAAGCCCTCGCACAGAAACGAAGACCCAACACAGCCATAAGTAAATAAATAAATTAAAAAAAAAAAAAAAAAAGCAATCACGTTAGCATCAGAACTGTTTCCTCCGCTTCTCTCTCCAAGCCCTAGCTTGAGACCCACAACAGTGCTGCCCCAATCCCTTGGGCAAATGCTCCTTTATTCGTTTTCTTGCATACGTCTGCTTGTTTAAATGGACCAGAGACAAAAATCTGCTTCCACACATACCCACAGACAGGCTGTGGGGCCTTGGGCAGGTTACTGAGCCTCTCTGGGCCTCAAGCTCTTCATCCATAAAGTGACAGTATGAAAGTACCCACATCACAACCCCACATTGTGACAATCAAATTAGATAAATCACGCAAAAGTGTTATGGCAATTTCAATTGACGCAAAACTGCCATCATTGTTTCTCAAGTTGATTCCTGCTCCGGAAAAGAAAAGAGGCTCTTTCCAAATACTTTCTGCTCAGCGATCAAAACTACCCTCTCCAATCCATGGGAATCAGATCCGCTTGAAGGAAGGCATAGGTGGTGTTTCTAGTGCAGATATCTGCATAATAATTATAATTATCTGGAAAAGAACCAACTAAATCGAAATCATCAGAAGTGGACTAGGTGTACATACTTTTTAAAACTCCTCAGGTAATTCCAAGGGAAGCCAGGTAGAGAAGCCCTGGGCCAGACCCTCAGTACTCACACGCCCCTTAGCCTAGGGATAAGGCTCACCTGGGGTACCTGCTGAAAATACAAATTCCCACACTTCATCTCAGACACTCTAAATCAAATCTTAGGGGAAAAGGCCTAGAAAGTATGTGAATCTTATCATCTGGAAGTTGGGAAACACTGCCCCAAAAGTTTCTCAAATGTTTAATGTGTATAAAAATTAACTGAGAACCTTTTTTTTTAATTGAAGTATAGTTGATTTACAATATTGTGTTAGTTTCAGGTGTACAACAAAGTGATTTGGTGATAGATAGATCGATAGATGATAGATAGATAGAGATATAGGTATTCTTTTTCAATTCTTTTTTATTATAGGTTACCATAAGATATTGAATATAGTTCCCTGTGCTATACAGTAAATCCTTGCTGTTTATTTTATATACAGTAGTGTGTATCCATTAATCCCAAATTCCTAATTTATCCCTCCCCCCAGCTTCCCTTTGGTAACCATAAGTTTGTTTTCTATGTCTGTGAGTCTGTTTTGTAAATAAGTTCATTTTGTATTATTATTGATTCTACATGTAAGTGATATCATATAATATTTGTCTTTGTCTGACTTACTTCACTTACTATGATAATCTCTAGGTCCATCCATGTTGCTGCAAATGGCATTATTTCTTTCTTTTTTTATGGCTGAGTAGTATTCCATTGTATATATGTACCACATCTTCTTTATCCATTCATCTGTTGATGGACGTTTAGGTTGCTTCCATGTTTTGGCTATTGTAAATAGTGCTGCTGTGAACACTGGGGTGCATGTATCTTTTTGAATTAGTTTTTCCAGATATAAGCCCAGGAGTGGGATTGCTGGATCATATGGTAACTCTATTTTTAGTTTTTTAAGGAATCTCCATACTGTTTTCCATAGTGGCTGCACCAATTTATATTCCCAACAACAGTGAAGGAAGGGAGAACCTTGTTTTTTGAAAGTGAAGTTGGTTAGGCATGCCTACTCTAAAACTCAAGAAATTTTAATTTGGGAAATCTGGGGGGAGCCCTGGGATTTTCACTTTTAACTAGCATCCTCAGTTGATTGCCAAGCTTGCTTCTCCATGGAAAAATTTTCTCTAAACCTCTGGAATGACCCCAGAGAATGGAGATAAGTCCTAGGTAATGCCAGCTCCAGCTCCCAAGCCTGCCCTGAACACTCCTGCTTGAACTTTCTGGTGGCCATTGAGGAGGACTGACTAATTCTGAGAAGGGACAATCCTGAGTCATTCCATGTCTTGGCAGCGAAAGCTATAAAGTAGGGCATATGGCATGACGTGCTGAGACAAGCATCCAAAGAAGCTGCATCCCTAGGGCTGCTTCCTTAGACTCCACTCCCATTAAGCTGTGAGTCAACTCACATGTGGCACTGCCCCCAGGAAAAGCTCTCCTGCCCTGGCACTGTGGATATGTGCAAGGGCCCACCAACTGTCAACACACCTGGGAAGCTAGGTAGGTTTTCCTGAGACAGCCATCCTCTCATCTCCCTCCCTGCTGCCATCTTGGATCCCAGGCCCACGGAGTGTGCACACCCAGGGTCCACTATGAATGGGAACCTCTCAGGGCACATAATGTAGTCCTTGCTTGAGTTTATTCGTATCCCCAAACAAGGAGCCATTGGTTGTAGAAAATGTGAAGGGTAGGGGCATTTACTTCTTCTCCTGAGTTCCTGTTAGCACACAAACTAGAATTTCTGCCTTCTCCAGTGTACTGAAGAAAAAGCTGTTAATTTTTTGTCACTTCTCACTGGCTTTTCCCTAAGTGATAGTCAGTTTATCAGTGTGGGAAGGCTGTTATTGGGCTTCTGCCCTGAGCTGGAGACATCTATCCAACAGGGAGCTTTACCCCTTTTACTCTGCATCCTGGAGATCCTGTAGCTTGCTCCTTTGACGATAAGAATTTTAAGGTATGGATTCAGAAAGCAGTAGGTAAAAGCTTCCTTCAAAATACAAGAGGGGCTGGGAATTCACTATTTGTTCCTGAAAGATGAAGGGGTAATCTTATTTCAGCACTCCCACCTCCCATCTGCTTTAGTATCTCTTTAGAAACCGAGGTCAACTAAAACTGTTGTGACTAACATATTTTCTCCTTGTCTTTAATTTTTGTCAATCTGATTAATATGTGTCTCAGTGTGTTCCTCCTTGGGTTTATCTGGTGTGGGAATCTCTGCCCTTCCTGGACTTGGGAGACTGTTTCCTTTCCCAGATTAAGGAAGTTTTCAGCTATTATCTCTTCAAATATTTTCTCAGGCCCTTTCTCTCCTTCTTCTCCTTCTGGGACCCTTATAATGTGAACGTTGGTGCACTTAATGTTGGTTGTGACTAACATAGATGAGGAATCCCTGAGCTTGGGGAGCTGGCCCTTCCTAAGACACTGATGGACAGACTGACCAACCGACTGACAGACTGACTGACCAACTAGAGAGACTCTCAACTGAACACACATCCCACTTACATTGGTTCCTACTGTTGTCGTCGTCACCAACTAAAGAGAATTTTTTTTAAAAATGGAGAGAGGTGAGTTCTGGTAAAAATCCACAGACTGAACACAGCCTTCTACTTTCCTTCCCTCCCAAAACACTACTAAAAATGCCAGTAAAGGAATTATTTTCTTAAGGTATAAATCTAAAAGGCTGGTTTCCATGAGAGGAGGCACTCAGAGCAAAATTTCAGAAAGTAGAAAATACATGAATGTGTTCCCTACACCAGAAAGCTGAGAACTAGTGTGATTTGCACCAAGAAAACCTCAAAAGGTTGAGAAATTTATAGCAAAAGGCACCTCTAGAAGTAGGTGCTGAACAGGGTAGCTGAAATTAATAGGATTGGGTGAAACTCTATGTTTTAGTTAGACCCCCAAAGCCCCTCCCAGGACAGTCATGTTATACAATTTGCTGCTTTTCTAACAAATCACATAGACCTCTCTGATCCTTTAAACTATATGTTTTTATTACTTTTTTTTTTTTTAATGAAAGGAGGGAAGGAAAGTGAGTAGAAGGGATTCCCCATTGATGAGCATATTGAGGGCTAATTTTCCTCTCTTCCTCTCCCCTCTGGATCTGCCCTTTTTAAGACCAGCACACACCGTCAGCTCAAGATCCCAAACAAATGGCTGCAGTGTGAGGAAATTTCATGGTGAGAAGGGTTGAGGGCCGTGGCGCATTACTCAGTAGCTTGGCTTCAGTTTAAAGAACGCTGTAAACAGGTCCATCCGGGCACTCCCCATCTTCCTTCTTTCTGCCAGGCCACAGGCCCCTACTGAAGGTCCTGACCCTCAAAGCTACTGTCCCACTGGCCAGAATAGCTGATTTCCATGCCTCTGGCCAAGGCTGAGGTCATTCCTTTAGTCCCATCTTGGTCCTGAAGATGACCCTTTCTCACCCTGACCCAGGACTCCTTGTTGAACTTGAAGTCCGCAAGTCACATTCCTCACCACCTAACCTGCTGGAAACCCATTTTTTCCTCATTTCTATAATACGTGCTCTTAGCAAGGCTCCCCTTGCCTGGAGTCACCCAACCTCTCCAGTGTCAAAACACTCATTCTGGATTAAATATATGCTCATCTTTCTAGGCATTTTTCCTTCTGCAAAACTGCTTCTTCTCAGCTCTGCCTCAGGCCAGCCCTAGCATGCCAGGCCTTGTTTAAGGCGTTTCTGCTCCCAAACCCTCAAATCTCTTCATTTTCAGGATAAAGATAATAATTTGGCTGTGAGAAGCCTGGTGGACTAAAATCATGGCTCTTTAAACTCTTTAGGATCCTGTCTCATTTGCATTTTAATGCATACACCTCTGGTACCTGCCTGAACCCTAGTCATCATCTTTGGGAGAAGAGGGATTTCTAAACATGTTCTAGAAGCACAGTTACCTAAAATAGGAACTTTGTGGTCATTTTGTTTATTGGGACTCTAATGTCTCTGGATGCTTCTTCCCGGGAAACCCTGGATTCTAGTCTCACACTGGGAACTTTAGTCTACGCTCTGCTGGAGCACCTATAAGACGTGTTAAAGATCACTAATCCACACCTATTTCTCATAGTCTTAGCCCTGGAGCAGCCTACCAGAGATGGCTCCCTGCAGCACTGTGCAGTCATTAAGACGATACTCTGAGGCCTTGAATCCTGATTCTGTGACCTTAAGCAAGTTACTTAGCTTCTCAGTTTATCCATCTGGGGATAGTCATAGTACTCGTCTCATGCATTTGCTTATTAGTTAATGTATATATGCACTTAGAATGGTGCCTGGCACACAGTAAATTCTCAGGAAATACTGTGATGGTTAGCCCACCCTGCCCTTCCAGGAGGACCCAGCCACCTTCAGTTCCCCACTCCCTCTTCTGCTGACCTCTTTCACTAGGCCCAGTGCTGCCGCCCTTGCCCACCCCAAACGCTCCCAGGCAGTGACCTCCTGAGGACAAGAGCAGTATCTTAATCATCTTTACAAGCCTCAGTATCTGGCACCAAGCTCAGCATTTTGTAGATGTGCAATAGCTATTTGTGGAATCAATGTCTTTTAGAAGAGAGAGAAGAGCAGGCAGTTCTGAACTGCTCTGCAGAAGGCTCGACGACCTTGATTTTCAGAGAACCCAGAGGAGGGTGTCCTCTGGCGATATCCCTGTGGCACCTGGGACATTTTCTCATATGATTTTGACTTCCTTCTTGTCTTTATGGGGGAGCGGTAAAACATCTGCAGGGAAGTGGGGTGCTGGGAGCGGCAGCGAGGGAGGGAATTGAGTCAAGTGAGTGGCTGATCCCAGTCAGCAAGGCAGCCAGTTGCATTGCTTTGTGTTCTGTGACCTTTTTAAGATGTCATTTTCCAAGACTTTCCCAGCAAGAGCACCCTGCCTCCCCTAAACTTCCCTTCACATTGTTGTACCACCCCGGAGTCTGTTGACCACAGAGTTTTGTTTACAAATACTATGGTAACCCCAGGAGCTCTGGCAAATCTGAAATAGCTTGCCAGCAAATAAGGCACAAGGTTGGAACCATCAAAGCCCTCTGGGCTCCCAGCCTCACTGATAGGCTTTTAAAGACTTCTGTTTTATGTTCTTGAGCAAGCATTTTCAGGGTATTTTTCTCCTTCAAAGGACTCATATCACTGTCCTAAGGAACGTTTTAAAAACCCATTCTTCTTGCCAGTAACTGCATTACACTCCAGAGCCTCACTGGGGGGATTCTCAACTTTTTTTTTTTTTAAACATCTTTATTTCAACTTTCTTTTTGATGCTCCGATTTTAATGGGACAGTACATCAAATGTAATTTTTCATTCTGTCCCTATCTCCTTCCCTTTACCTGCTTAGTTTGGTTGCAGATCCTGATATAAGGATTCGAGTATAAGGCGTTTTTGTTGGGGGGGAGAGGTTGACCCCAGGAAACACTGGAAGAAGAGAAGGGAAGTGAGACAGGAAAGAGAAGGCAGTGAATGAACAGTGCATGACGGAGCTGTGAATAACTCAAGTATAGACCCATTTTGGAACAAGGAGTCAGAAGATGTGCCTGGAAGTTACCTAATCCAAGAGGTGAGGGAGCTGAAGGATTTATACACCAACTTTCATCAGTCTTTGGTTGAGGACTACTGGGTGGGGGAGATGAGACTAATCCCCAGGCACTGCTCACCTGCTGAAAGAAAGCCCTAGGGTGTGAGAAGTCTGATACTACAATGTTCAGGCCAGAGGGGTTATGTACAGGGCACAAAGGCAACCCCTAGATACTCCCCTTGGGCCCTATGCCCAAGCTGAGGGATTATGCCCTTTATACTTGTGTATTTTTGGTTTTTCTATCCAAGGCAGAATGGTCATTGGTGATATGCACATGAGATTTGTCCTTGGCAGTAGTTCCTTTCCCACTACCTGTGGGTCACCTCTGATTGTATGTGCAGCACCAATATGGGACTAGAAAGATGAATAGCTCTTGCAAGTCCCCCATAACACATATTTCTACCTTTTGTTTCAAAGCTCTTTAAACAGTTGAGTATGGCTATCTTGCCTTACCACATCTTTGCTTCTCCAGATTGAATATTCCCCAAATCCCTTTTAAATACAGTACAGTAACACCACCTGGTGTTTGTACATTGCTTTACGTCCTCAGGAATCACAGAACATGGTCCTACCACAGTTGCCACTCGCTCTGAGTCCTGCCATGTCTCCCCGTCCCTCCATCTATGCCACTTGCTATAAGTTGGGATCTTGTTGGAATAAGGAAGCATAGTCAAAATGCCTGCAGTGTAGGTAATTGTATCCTAGTTTACTGTCAAAAACTATGAAGGATCTGACATTTTATCCTCCTTGCAAGCAAGCAAGATAGCCTGCCACAATTTCATGGATGCTGGCAGAAGACACAAGATTCCTACGTCAGAAACAAAGGATTTTATTACTCATGACATGGCAAACAGCAGAAACATCAGACTATTTGTGGAAAAAAAGGATTTTATTACTCATGACATGGCAAACAGCAAAAACATCAGACTATTTGTGCCAGTTCCCCAAGCCAAAAATTCCCACATGGCAATGAGGAGAGGGCCAAGTGACACCTGCACATGGGGTGGGTTGCTTTACAGGAAAGTTTAGGGAGCCTGAATCTTTTATAATGGCTAACAAGCAAAACTGCCTAGCCTTGGTACCAGTGGAAGACATTTTTTTTTTTTTGTATCAAACTGTAGGCAAACCAGTCTTCTGTTCTAGAAGGAGACTCTATCTGTATCTTCCAAGCTGTTTGCTATATAGACATTTGAGAAGATAGTTAAAAACAAAGGTCAGTTAGTATCTCTGCTCATAAGGCATGCAGAAACATGAAAATTGGAAAACTCTCTCAACATTTACATAATAGGTAGATAAGTGTCAGTGAGAACATTAATTTTTATAAACAGGACTCTAATTTCTAAATGACTTCCATTCTCATTTCAGAAGTACTGCATTTTGGGAAATGGCATCTTTTACTTTTGTTCACAGATTCTAGCCACCATCCTCTATCAAGTCCCTTAATGAAGGAAATACACAAACACTGAAAATATCATAGTGGAGTTTCTACTTAAATAAACACTGAGTTTAAAACAAAAACTAAATGAAAGATTGTAAAACTTCCACTGGGAGCTAAGATGAAGTAACATGGACTGAAATTACCTTCCAACTTGAAACAACTAACAACCCCACACAAAATATATGAAACAATGGTTTTCAGGACATTAAACAAGGACAACAAACAGCAAAAGATGAGAAACAAATGAAGTGAGTCCTACAGTTTTCATGGCTTATTGCCTAGAGAAAGTTTCCAAAATGTGGAACAGGAATGAAAAATTTAGGTGGAGCCAGCATTGTCCCCAAGTTGAAGAGAAGAAACTGTGAGTCAAAGAGACCAAAGTGGCTAAAGTTTACAGGGGAGAGTATTGGAAAGAACAAGGCTTCACAGAGAGCTCTTGGGATCTGCAGATGGATCACCAAGTCTGTAGTGAGTACTGACCAATATTTGTGTGTGAGGAAATGACTCAAGACAGGGGGGAAATACCCAATGAGATTAGAGGAAACAGTACCCAAAGAACCGACAATGTCAAAAAAAAAAAAAAAAAAAAAAAACCACAGTCCTGGTTCCATAAACCAGAGGATAAAACCTCATGGTTTTCAGGGAGCATGTACGCAAAAGAGTTTTACCTTGATAATGGGGGAGAATTAGCCACAGACTAAAAGCTGTCCTAGTCCTGCCTAATAAAACTTAAAGCAAGACCCAAAAGGATCATACTGTTATATCAGTAAACTAATGACTCTATAATAGAAACTATTCAAAATGACACTATAATAGAAAAAAGACTGAAAAAAAAAAAAGATGAACAGAGCATCAGTGAGATGTAGGACAACTCCAGGTGGCCTAATATATGTGTAACTAGAGTTCCTGAGTTAGGAAGAGGAAACAATAATGATTAATAATAATAAAAATAGTGGTCAGAAATTTAATGAAAACTGTAAGCTCATAGATCTAAGAAATTCAACAAAATCCAAGTACATGAAACATGAAGAAAACTAACTAAAGTACCTCATAATGATATTGCATAAAACCAATGATAAAGAGAAAATCTTGAAAGCATGGAGGAAGGTCACTGTGTGATCTTTACGGCCTATTAATAAGGTCATTATGTGCAAAACAACAAAGTTAAGAATTATAGCAGACTTCTAGTGAAAAGAATGCAAGTCAAAAAGATCTACAGCAATATATTTAAAGTACTCAAATAGAATTCTATACCCAGAAAAAAAAATCTTTTTTTAAAATATAAAATAAAGTTGTTTTCAGAGACATAAAAACTGGAAGAGTATATTACCAGCAGACCTTCACTAAAAGAAATATCAAATGAAGTGATTCAGGCAGATAGAAAATTGTATGTGACAGAAATCTCAATATACACATGGAAATAAAGAACACCAGAAAGTGTAACTAGGTAAATATATGTGAATATTTTTCCTTATTATTTAAATCTCTTTAAATGACAATTGACTTCAAAGAAAAGAATGTGTTGTAAAGTTTATAATGTATGTAAAAGTAAAAAACAGATAAAGAACAACAAACAATGATAGCACAAGGTCAGAAAGAAGAAATGGAAGTATTCTAACATTGCATATGAAGTGGCATAATATCACATGAAGGTATATTGTGATAAGTTAAAGATGTTTGCTATAGGGGATTCCCTGGCAGTCCAGTGGTTAGGGCTCCATGCTTCCACTGCAGGGGGCACAGGTTTGATCCCTGGTTGGGGAACTAAGATCCTGCATGCCGTGTGGCAAAAAAAAAAAAACATGCTTGCTATGTTGAAATCCCAATGCCCAAGTTGATGATATTAGGAGGCGGAGTCTTTGGGAGGTGATTAGGTCACAAGGGCAGAGTCTTCATGAATGGGATTAGTGCTCTTATAAAAGAAACTCCAGAGGGCTTCCCTGGTGGTGCAGTGGTTGAGAATCTGCCTGCCAATGCAGGGGACATGGGTTCGAGCCCTGGTCTGGGAAGATCCCACATGCCGCGGAGCAACTAGGTCTGTGAGCCACAATTACTGAGCCTGTGTGTCTGGAGCCTGTGCTCCGCAACAAGAGAGGCCGCGATAATGAGAGGCCCACGCACCGCGATGAAGAGTGGCCCCCACTTGCCGCAACTAGAGAAAGCCCTCGCACAGAAACAAAGACCCAACACAGCCATAAATAAAAATAAATAAATAAATAAATAAAAACCCAAAGTTTAAAAAAAAAAGAAACTCCAGAGATATCCCCATCCACTTCTACTGTGTGAGAATACAACAAGAAGTCGCCACTGGGAAGAGGGCCTTAACTCAACATTCTGATTTCAGACTTCCAGCCTCCAGAACTGTGAGAAATAAATTTCTGTTGTTTATAAGCTACCCAGTCTGTGGTATTTTTTTTTAGCAGCCCAAATAGATTAAGGGCAAAAAGAAGAAAAAGAGAACAAAGAATAGATGAGACAAATAACAAACACAAAGCAAAGAGAAGATTTAAACTCAACTGTATCCATAGTCACATTAAAGGTACAATAAACCTACTTTAAATATAAGAAAAAATAGGTTAAAAGTAAAAGAATGGTATGGTATGGTAGGCTGAATAATGGCCCCCCAAAGATATCCACGTCCTAATCCCTGGAAACTGGGAATATTTTACTTTACATGGCACAAGGGATCTTACAGATGTGATTAAGTTAAGGATCTTGAGACGGGGAGACTATCCAGGTGGGTCCAGTGTAATCACAATAAATTTATCAACTTAGATAAAACGGACCAATTGTTTGAAAGATACAAACTAATAAAGTTTATTCAACTAATAAAAGAAAGGCAGGAGGGTCAGAGTCAGAAAAAGTCATGCGACAGTGGAAGCAGAGATAATTAAGGGGATGTAATGACACTATGCTGTTGGCTTTAAAGATGGAGGAAGGGGCCATGAGCTAGAAAAGCTAGAAAAGGCAACAAAAAGGATTCTCCCCTAGAGCCTCCAGAAGGAACCAACTCTGATAACACCTTGACTTCAGCCCAATGAGACTGATTTTGGACTTCTGACCTCCGGAACTTTAAGGTAAATGTGTATTGTTTTAAGCCACTAGGTTTGTGGTAATTTGTTACAGCAGGGATAGGAAACTAACCAAACTAAAACTAGTGTGACAATTTTAATATCAGAGTAAAGACTATTGCCAAGGATAGGGAAGCTCATTACATAATGATAAATCAGTTGTTCTGGAGGACATGACAAAAATGTATGTATCTAATAACAGAGCTTCAAAAATGCATGAAACAAAAACTGACAGAACTTCAGGAGAAATTAACCAAATCTGTAAGACTTCAATGTCTGTCTCTCAATAATTGTTAGAAAAAGTAGACAGAAAATCAGTTAAAATACAGACATCTTGAACAACACTTATCTATCAACTTGACCTAACTGATATTTCTAGAATACTCTCCACAACAAGAGAATACATTATTTTCAAATACAGACAGAACATAGACTATATTCTGAGCAATAAAAAAAATCTCGGTCAATTTAAGGGGATTCATATCATACAAAGTATTTCTCTGCCCAAAATGAAGCAAATTAGAAATCAATAACAGCAAGATAGCTGGAAAATCCCCAAATATTTGGAAACTAATTAATGCATATTTTTGACAGCTTTAGTTAGGTATAATTGACAATAATTGTATATATTTAAGATGTATATGTAATACACTTCTAAATAATCCATGGGTCAAAAAGAAATCAAAGAAAAATTAGAAGATATTCTTAAATGAAAAAAAGAAAAGAAAACATAACATCAAAATGTGTGAGATACAGCCAAAGCAGTACTTAGAGATAAATGTATAGCAGTAACTACCCATATTAGAAAGAAGAACGTTCTCAACTCTATGACTTCAGCTTCCACCTTAAGAAATTTAAAGAAGAAAAGCAAATTAAACCAAGGAATTAAAATAAAGCAGAAGGAAGGAAGTAATAAATATTGGAGCAAAAATTAATGAACAGAAAACAGAAAAACAATAGAGAAATCAATGAAACCAAAAATTGCTTGCCTGAGATCAATAAAATTGAAGAATGTCTCAGCAGAATAATGAGGGAAAAAAACAAAAACAGAGAAAACAAAAATCAATAATATTAGGAATGACAGAGGCGACTGCACCTTAAATTCTACAGACATTAAAAGAATAAAAAGGAAATATTATGAGCAACTTTATGCTAATAAATTTAACAACTTAGATAAAATGGACCAATTCTTTCAAATATACAAACTATAAAGTCCAGTCCATATAGATAAATCTCAAAATAATTGTGCTAAGTGAAAGAAGCCAGACCCCAAAAAAGTATATATGTATGATTTATATAAATTTCTAGAAGATGAAAATGAATCTAATATGAAGGAAAGCAGATTTGTGATTGTCAAGGGAGTGTGGTGATGGGTGCGCAGGAAGAGGGGAGAGGGATGAATTACAAAGGAGCAAGAGGGAACTCTTAGAGGTGATGAATATACTCTTTACCTTGATTGTGGTGATGATTCCATGGGCATATACCTACACCTAAACTTTAAGTACATGCAGTTTATTTTATGTCAGTTGGTAAACCAGTTATCAATAAAACTTTTTCTATTTGAAGGGTTGTTCTATAAATCTCACCTCAATCTACCTGTTTTTAAAGTTTGAATTTGAAGGACCATCTAGCTATATTAAAATGATGCTCACTTGAAACAAGGAGATCTTTGCCTACGGTATGCACATTTATTCTGAAGAGAAGACAGGGAGGGAAGCTGGGATGAAGTGAGGGGAAGGCCTGGGCAGAGACTTGCTGGAGTTACCAAAGTGCTACCAACACACACACAAAAACTGTTTCACTTGCCCACCCTCTCCCCAGGCAGTACACAGGGTACAAAGTAAGTGAAATCTATTTTCTTTACTCCTGGCCTGACATAGCTATTCCCTGGCCTGAAGCAGGAGAGCGTGTTCCAGCTTGCTTGCTAGTTACACCATCCTGGCCAGGCCACACGCTCAGCAAGCTCGATTCCAAGTCCCTGTGTCCTGGCTAAGACCCCAAGGGCAATGCTTGGGACCTTGCTATAGGCCGGCCAAAGATCTGCATTTTTGTAGCTGGGGGAACTTTACGGAGTGGATCAGTCCGGGTGTCTGGAACACACAGTGAAGTTTTTGTTAGATCTATTAAGGCAATTGAGATGTTGTAACTCATTTGCAACTGATTTGATTTTATTCCAAAAGTATTTCCCTCCAGCCTAGACTTGGCTTAGATGTCCTGGAAATCAGGAGGACTGTATGTGGGTAAAAAGTAATGAGGTCTGATGGGTGACAAGAAAAGAACTCAAGGTCTCCCTGCATAGGAATATTTTAATTACTGTAGAAGTCACGCCTCCCTCCATCCGCTGGTCAGCCAGTGGCATTTCCTTCCACTGGGGTGGGGAACGGAGCTGCTGGGAATGCTGCTGGAGCTCTCAGAAATGCCACCATGGTTGCCATTGGCAATCCTTTTTTGTGCAATGCCTTTTCTCAGGAAGATGAATACAAGCTGTACATACCAAGTGTCGATCAAACTCTCAGCAACCACCGGTCTCATTAAGCAGAAACTGAAAGGACATGGGGAAAAAATAAATGCCACTGAATCTGGAGTTCAGGGGAGAGGGAGCAAGGGAAAGAAACTTCCTGCAATGTGGGGGCCATTTCCAGGCAGAAAACCTGATCCAGTACAGTATATTTTCCTCCCTCCCAAGGATAAATGCCATTTTAAATTCCATCTCTTTGTCAATCCATTTCATCGGTAAAATTCCTCATTTGGGAGCCGCAGGCAAAGGACTTGCCATGGGTAAAGGTCTCCCGTGCTGGACAGGACAGCACTTGTTACACTTAGAACAGAAGATGCACCTGTGGAAAGAATGGTGTACCCGGGTTTTTCTAATCTAGATCTGCCTTGTAGGAGAGGAAAAATCAATTTCCTTCTACCCTTCTGAGTTCTTAGCTGAGATCCCTGTAATAAAAGACAGATTAACAAGAGAAAAACAAACAGAAGTTTATTGACATGTATACTCATATTCACGGGAGATACCCAGGGAAAATGAGTAACTCAAAGAGATGGCTTTAGAATTCAGGATGAAATACCATCTTAACAGGGAAAGGGGAGAGGGATGTAGGCCTCTTACAGGAGAGTAAATGATTCGGGTAAAAGATGAACGGGCCCTTAGAAGAATAGATGGGAGTTATGATCGTTTGTGGCAAAGTGTGTCTGCGTGTGGTGTCAACTTCAAGGCTCCTCTCCTGTGATAAAAGTTTTAATCTTCCCCAGTTGGCGAAACTCTGGGAAGGGGACTGATGACAATTGAGTTCCTTTTGGAGGATCTACCTTCTGGCAGATAAGGGGAGATTGGGGAAAGCCTCTTCCTGCATTTACTGTCTTTCAAAAGCCTACATCTCAGAATAATCGATATAGCAAAGTGGTATATTTTGGGGTGGCATGTCCTGAATTCCCACAGTCACATTTTGGGGTGTCACTCTCTACTGCTCTTTGGCCTTGAATGAATTGTGAAACCTCATGTAAGTTGTTTACCTCCCTGAGACTCTATCTCTCCAACTGCAAAATAAGAAGATTGCACTGTAGTTTTCAAGTTTAATGTTCCATAATCAAAGATTTAATAAAATCCACTCTGGTTGCTCTCTGGAACTCTGAGCTCTTAGGAAATCAGTCAGAATTTAGCAGAAGATAAATGTTGTTTGCTAACGAGAGCCATTCTACTTCAATTTGGTTTTGCTGCATTTTACCTTTTGTGTAATAGACTTGGCACACACTGACAAATGAAACAATCGATCTGGACTACAAGGAGCCAAAATTGTAAGGGCAGAAATGATTTAATAAGAAAAACTTCTCTTGGTCTTGTGCCCAAAAAACTCCTTTCTGGGTATAGTGATCAGGCCACCTCTGAGTTTTCAGACTCTTAGTAGAAAGAAAGAAATTCCTATTTGGAATGTTCCATGCAGCACTCAGGACTTGGTCCTACACAGGTTATCCTAACATTTATTGTTATTGCTTTGATTTATCTGGTCTTAATTCCTTGTAATAACATAAGCCAAATATATAGCAAAACGTCACTTATCCAGCGTCATGGAGGTTCTATCAGTCAACGTTCTTAGTTGTACACCATAGAAGCCACTCTAGCTTGTTTGAGCTGAAGAGGAATATCTTTCTTTAAGGATATCACTGTGGGAGGGATTTTTCACCTGTGACCTTGTGATCAGGGACAGTATTCAAATCATACCACTAGACTTTTGCTACTGCTACCTGGGTAAACCAAGTCAAAGGAACATTAGCTAACCTTTTCTTTAATTTAAAATTTCCATTTTATTAAGCTATAACTGACATATAACATTAAGTTTAAGGGTTCAACATAATTTGATATATGTGTCTATAGTGAAATGATTATCACAATAATCTCAGTTAATTCATCATCTCACATAGTTGCAGTTTTTTTCTTATGATAAAAAGATTTAAGATCTACTCTCTTAGTCACGTTCAAATAAACAATATAATATTGTTAACTATAGTCATCATGCTGTATCTTACCTTCTCAGAATTAATTAATTTTATTACTGGAAGTCTGTACATTTTG
Source organism: Eschrichtius robustus (assembly GCF_028021215.1). Lineage (NCBI taxonomy): Eukaryota > Metazoa > Chordata > Mammalia > Artiodactyla > Eschrichtiidae > Eschrichtius > Eschrichtius robustus. The sequence continues at coordinate 29,877,713 of NC_090825.1, forward strand.
ACCACCTTCACCCAGTACTTATTGAAAATAGAGGACTGTCTCCCATAGGCCAACATGACCTCAACTCTCAGGAACCTGTCTGGGGAGCCAGGAAGCTAGTCCAGGGCAAAGAAGGCAGATTATGGGGCAGAAATATAAAACAGTGTCCCAGGCTTGGAACACTTTGTGGAAAGTATCAAATGCATAGGGAGCCAATAGTGAGATAAAAGGCTAGCAACTGAGCTGCAACAATCCCAAGAAAACTCTAGAAGACAAATTTGAGACAAGTATAGAGAGTCAAGGAGACATGCACAAGTGCTTTATAAATGCAGAAACAAGATGCCAACACATATTATTTTTGCCACTTGCTAGTGGCCAAGTGTCTCCTATTGTTTTCTTCTTTTCTGAAGGTTATTTCTTAGAAAAATCTCAGACATTATCATCATAAAGGAGAGGGGGAATGGAGATATGTAGAAGCAGAGCTTCTGTATGGTATTGAAGCTAAGTTGGTATCAATTCAAAGTAGACTGTTATGAATTTAAGCTATTAAATGTAATCACCATGGTAATCATAGAGAAAATATCTAGAAAAAAATACACAAAAAGAAATGAGAAGGAATCAAAGCAGTTCACTACAAAAAAATCAACTTAACACAAAAGTAGGCAGCAATGGAGGAAATGAAGGACAAAAAAAAGGTGTAAAACACATAGAAAATAAATAGTAAGATGGCAGAAGTAAATCTTTCCTTATCAGTAATTACATTAAATGTAAATGGATTAAACTCTCTAATCAAAAGGCAGAGATTAGAAGAATGGACAGAATAACATGAAAACTATATGCTGTCTACAAGAGACTCATTTTCAATGGAAAGACACAAAAAATTTGAAAAAGAAAGGATGAAAACAGATATTTCATGCAAACAGTACCCGAAAGAGAGCTGGGGAGGCTACTCTAACATCAGACATAGCAGACTTTAAGTCAAAACTCTTGCAAGAAAAAAAGACAGACATTATATACTGATAAAAGAGTCAATCCATCAAGAAGTTATAATAAGGGAATTCCCTGGTGGTCCAGTGGTTAGGACTCTGGCATTTTCAACGCCGGGGCCAGGGTTCAATCCCTGGTCAGGAAACTAAGATCCCACAAACCGCATGGCATGGCCAAAAAAAAAAAAAGTTATAATAATTATAAACATATACATCAAACAACAGAACCCAAAAATACATGAAGCAAACACTGACAGAATCAGAGGAAGAAATAGACAGTTCTACAATAATAGTTGGAGACTTCAATACATGACTTTCAATAATAGAACATCTAGACAGACGATCACCAAGGAAATAGAGGACTTGAACAACTCTACAAACCAACTAGACATGAATATCTTTGGAACACTCTACCCAACAACAGGAGAATATAAATTTTTCTCAAGTGCTCATTGAACATTCTTAAGGACAGGCCATTACTGGGTCATAAAAAAAGACTCAGAACATTTTTTTAAAGATCAAAATACTTTAAAATTAAAGTATCATCTCCCACCACAATGGAATGAAGCTAGAAACCAATAGTAGAATAAAAACTGGAAAATTCAAAAATATGTGGAAATTAAGTGATGCACTCCTAAACAACCAATGTGTCAAAAAAGAAATCACAAAGAAAAATTTAAAATACCTTAAGATGAATGAAAACAGAAACATAACATACTAAAACTTACAGAATGCAGTGACAACAGTGCTCATAGGGAAATTTATACCTATAAATACCTACATTAAAAAATAAGAAAAATCTCAAATCAATAACTTAAATTTGCACCTTGAGGGCTAGCAGGGAGAAAAAGGGACAAAGGAGAATATTAAACCCAAAACTAGCCAAGGAAGGAAATAATAAAGACTACAGTAGAAATAAGTGAAATGGATAACAGGGAAAACAATAGAGAAAATCAATGAAAGCAAAAGTTGCTTCTTTGAAAAGATCCACAAAATTGACAAACTGTTAGCTAGACTAATCAATAAAAAAGAGAGAAGACTCGTGCCCTTCCTTCCAGAGCCAACAGAAATGTGGATTAAAAATAATACCAAAGAGGGCTTCCCTGGTGGCGCAGTGGTTGAGAATCTGCCTGCCAATGCAGGGGACACGGGTTCGAGCCCTGGTCTGGGAAGATCCCACATGCCGTGGAGCAACTAGGCCAGTGAGCCACAATCGCTGAGCCTGCGCATCTGGAGCCCGTGCTCCGCAACAAGAGAGGCCGCGATACTGAGAGGCCCAGGCACCACGATGAAGAGTGACCCCCACTTGCCGCAACTAGAGAAAGCCCTCACACAGAAACGAAGACCCAACAGAGCCATAAATAAATAAATTAATTAATTAATTAATAATAATAATAATACCAAAGAATCAAAGTGTAGTTTAGAGGGAAACCACAAACTTGTTTCAGATAAGAGATGTTTTAGTTTGGATTTTCCCCAAAAGTAGACCTTTTAGTGAGATAAGCACCTTTATGCAAGTGGCTTATATAGAAAGCGATTCCAGGAAGCACAAGTAAGGAAGTGAGGAATTGAGAAGAGGGAAGTAAGAAAGGCCAATAAAGGAGGAGCAGTGGTATTGATCAGGTTACTGCTACGGGCAACTGAGGCTCAGTATTCTGGGACCTTCTGAGAAATCGTGTGGAATGCACCTCAGAATTGTCCCACTGGAGAACAGAGATACTAGGGCATTGAGGGTATCAACTCCCCCACACAGTGGCAGGTAAACTCAGGAAGGCCAAAGGGATATAGGGAACGTTATCAGCAGCATCTGCTACCATCACCCTAAATGGTTCCCAGATCTGCTCATGCCCCACTCTGATTCCATGCTTTTAATGATGCTTAAAGTTGAAAGTTGAAGTCACTGCTGCTTTAGCTAAAAGGACTAATGGAGGGAAGCAGAAGTCCTTTTGGCTTCAGCTAAACTCAGAGTAACTGATTTTATTTTCTCCTTCCCTTCTCACTCCTTCTGGTTTTGTCTCACACTCAGCCAGAACTTTTGCTACCTAGGTTGCTCTCCTGTGAGACCATCTCTGAGGTGTCTGAATCCCTGATTGCCTTGACCTCGTCAGTTCTTAGCTGCTGAAATTGCCTTTCTATCAGGTGCAGAATTATCAGAGGCTCCCCAGTGGATCCACTGAGTTCCAAACTATGCCCATTGTTGTAAGAAAAATGTTAGATTCTCATATTATCAGGGTTTATTACCTCCACAAGTATATTAACTTTTTCTAGCCTGATAGTCTATTGACATGAGATTCCAGAAATGGTCCAGCAACAGTCATAACTTTAGGTGCAATGGAACCCTAATTGTATCCCCTAGTAGAAATGTCCCCCCAGGGACCAGGATCTTTAATTCTAAAGATCCTAAAGTTTTAGGAATAGAAAACAAAAATTCCCTAATTGCGACAGTGAGGGGGAAGGTGAGAAGAGTCAGCTCAAATTCTACGCATTGGTTCCACCCCTGTGTTTTCACTAACAAAGACAAAGCACTATATTATAGTCTATTGGAGACACAGCACTATGTAAAATACCTTTACCTTTAAATGTGTTATTCTCCAAGCAAGAACTTTATCTGTATCTTTAAGATGGCATTCCAACTTCTTATCATGCTAGCAGCTTCCAAATGATGCAATATTTGGCAGGAACAATGGATTCTATGGTCATTGCCCATTGTTACACCTCCTTATGGTAAAGTAAATACCTGGGTCCCTTGATCCTAGGCAACATTAAGCAGGATCCTATAACAGTAAATTGGAAATTCTACCTTCAGTTAGTGGTGCTGGCCAAGACTTTGTGGCAGAGATGGCAAACTCCTACTTGGAATACTTACCAATCTCAGCAAGGAAGAATTACTTTTCTTCCAGCATAGAAGGGGTCCAATGTAATCAACTTGCCACCAGATAACTGGTTAGTCTCCTTGAATGATTATATCAAACGAAGTGCTCAACACCGTTTTCTGTGCCAACACGTTGGACATTGAGTAATGGCAATTACTAGATCAGCCTTGGTGAGAGACAGCTCATTTTGTTGGACCCCATATAGAGTCTCCATGCTTGACACCATTGCTACACTGTTCATGGACCCACTGTGCAAGCACGATGGAGGCTGAGGACAGAAACCAGCTGATCTCTAATGGCTGAGTTATCATGTTCACCTGCCCAGTACATTCTCTGTGGTTGATACTCTCTAATGAGCATTTAGTCACTGACTCTTTTCCCTTGTCAGTTAAGGGTTTCCCCCAGGAGCATAATTCCACTCATACTTCTGGAGTGTGCTTGCACACAACCAAGTAAACTCCCATAATACCAAAGAAGGGCTTCAGGCAGTAAAGAGGAGAAATGCAGGTGCTTGAGAAGTTGTCAGCATGCCAGGAACTGTCTGCAGCTTCAGGTATACTCAGGTGAGTAAAGGTAATAGGGGATGGGGTATTAAAAGCATCTGCTATAAGTGGCAAATGTGTCAAGGCTCATGTTATATTACAGAAAATAAAAGTCTGGATAAAAGATTCCCAAGCATAAGCAAGATTAAAAGAAATTAAATAGAAAGTGTGTATAGTTTTGAGGAAAAGAAGATATAGGACTATAGCATGCAAAAAATATGAAAGACTCGGAGTGGAATAGAACTCAAGAAACAGAAGCAAATTCTCTTAGAATGTGTACTATAAAAGAACTTTAATAAGAATATTACTTCAATAACTTAAGAGTGCAAAAGCAAGGTGATATAACAACATGGCAATGGAAAAGGAGATGGAGAATGAAAAAAGCATATTAAGAATACAAAAAAAAAACACAAAAACCCTCACCATTTGTACCGATAAGTAATCTAGGTCCAACAAGGGATAAAAAAGATATGGCCAAATTTTAAATTAATAGTATGGAGGGACATCTTGAAATAAAAAGAGTAAATACATAAGAAAAAGAAAAGAAAAGAAATGAATGAAGCCAATATAATAGGCATAGGGGACAAAGACAGTTCAACCTAAATATATTTATTTCCTTGAAGAAAAAAAAATGATATTCAGAGATATATAATCAGATAAAATTCCCCTGAAATAAAGAAGGATCAGAGTCTGTAAACTTGAAGGAGCATAGTACATACCAGGTAAAATTGATACAACATACCATTGTGACATAGTTTGGTTAAACTATTAAACTTCAAGAATAAAGGTATTTATACATGTACTATATTTCATATCAAAATATGTACGTTTAAAAATAAATAAAGGAAGACATCCGGACCGGAAAGAAAGTTATAAATAAGGGCAAAAATTCAAGATGATCTCAGACTTGTCCACAGAAAATTTAATTCTGGAAGACATTGGAATAATATGTACCAACATGTGAAGAAATGAAACGGTCCAAAGATAGACACGTTGTTGAGTATAAAAACCACAGGTAGAAAATTAAAAACATGAAAAATCTCAGGCTCCTTTAAGGCACATTTTCAAAGAAACTATTGAACTTGATGGTGAAATCCAGTCATGAAAGCAAGGAATCAAAACAAAGAGTTAGGGAATTTGAAATGGCATAATCAATGTAAAAGAATTAGTGATGAGCCCCAAATCTACTTCAAGCAGCTCTAAGCAACCAGATAAATACATTTTGTCTCAGAGTAAAATAGAAATATTGATTGAATAATTAAACAAAAATCAATAAGGATATAATGAGCTGAAAACAATACAAACCCACTTGACCTAACTAATATCTATAGAACACTATACTTAACAATAGCTGAATACATACTCTTTTCAGTGCATGTGGAATATTTATGAAGAAACACCATACACTAGGCCATAAAATAAATCTCAATAAAGTGAACTGTACTAAAATCATACAGAATAATATCTGTGACTATAATAGAAATAATTAGAAACCAATAAAGGAAGATATTATATCTGAAAAATACCCAAATGTTTGGAATTAGCATTATATTTCTAAGTCCATGGGTAAAACAATAAATCACAATAGAAATTAGAAAATATTTTTAACTGAATGAAAATGAAAAAGCAACAAAAAATTTTTTTTGTAGTAGTAGTCTCATTTTTTAGTTGAGCTTTAAGGTCTCTTTATATATTAAGAAAGATAACTCTACATCTGTCACTTTATCACATATTCTGTCACTCACCTCTTAAATATATGTATATTTAAATATATATGTATATATTTGAAATTAAAATATATTTTCTCCCTACCTAGATTGTTTTAATTTCAAACATTTCCTCTATGATTTGTGCTTTGGGGCCTTCCTCACCTCAAGATTATATATTTTTACTTATATTTCTTTTTGTATTTTATTAATGTTCTCTTTTACTGTTAAGACTTTAATCCTACAGGAATATATTTTATTGTAAGGTATGGACTAGTAGTCTAACTTTCTTTTTTTCAAATGCTTAGCTAGTTTTTTTTTTTATCATATATTAAGTTCAAATATATATACTTGGGTCCATTTCTATTATGTTTCCATTTATCTGTTTTGTCTATTTCTGGACCAATTCCATACAATTTTATTTATTATAGTATTATATCTTAATCTTCTGATACAACAGAGCCTTTTTATTCCCTTCCTTTTCATCATTTTCTTCAATTTTCACCTATGTTAATTGTTCCATGTGAACTTTAGAAGCATTTTGCCTAATTCAAAGAGAAATCCTATTGGCATTTTGATAATATGTTAGTGCTATAGATATTTGGGGGAAGTTGACAACTTTACTATATTAAGCCTTCTATCCACTAACATGATCTGGTTTTGTATTTAATCAAGTCTTCCTTTAGTTCCCTCAAAACAGTTTTTAGTTTTCTTCATATAGGACCTATACATTTTATTTCTAAGTTGTTTTTTTTTTTTTTTTTTTTTAATAAATTTATTTATTTATTTATTTATTTTTGGCTGTGTTGGGTCTTCGTTTCTGTGCGAGGGCTCTCTCCAGCTGTGGCGAGCGGGGACCTCTCACTGTTGCGGCCTCTCCCGTTGCGGAGCACAGGCTCCAGACGCGCAGGCTCAGTAGTTGTGGCTCATGGGCTTAGTTGCTCCGTAGCATGTGGGATCTTCCCGGACCAAGGCTCGAACCTGTGTCGCCTGCATTGGCAGGCAGATTCTTAACCACTGCGCCACCAGGGAAGCCCTATTTCTAAGTATTTTGTATTTGGATTTTTTCCCAATGGTATGATTTACTTTTTATTAAAGTATACAATATTATATTAGTTTCAGGTATACAGCATAGCTATTCAGTATTTTTGCAGATTATAGTCCCTTATAAGTTATTACAGGATAATTGCTATAACTCCCTGTGGTATATAATATATCCTTGTTGCTTATCTATTTTACATATAGAATTTGTATCTGTTAATCCCATACCCCTAATTTGTCCCTCTCCCCTTTCTCTCTCCCCTTTGGTAACCACAAGTTTGTTTTCTATATCTGTGAGTCTGTTCCTCTTTTGCATATACATTCATTTGTATTATTTTTTAGATTCCACATATAAGTGATATCATACAGTATTTGTCTTTCTCTGTTTGACTTATTTCACTAAGCATAATATTCTCTAGGTCCATCCATGTTGCTGCAAATGGCAGAATTTCATTCTTTTTTATGGCTGAGTAATATTCTATTGTGTTTATACCACATCTTCTTTATCCATTCGTCTGTTGATGGGCATTTGGGTTGCTTCTGTGTCTTGGCTGTTGTAAATAGGGCTGCTATGAACATTAGGGTGCATGTATATTTTCAAATTAGTGTTTTGTATCATTTACTTTTTATTCCATTTTATTTTCTAACAGAAATTTCACTTTTGCAATTTACTGTCTCGTCAATCTGCAGATTAAATTAGCTTATGAAGTGAGATGAACTAATTCTTTTTTTCCCCAAAACAATAAGCAGTTTTTTTCCAGTAGTAGCTTCCATGGAATACTTAGTCATAAAAAATGAATACAGATACACATACCCTATGGTTGTAATTAGGTAAAACATGCATTCCAGTTGACAAAGATTAGAAAAGAATATGGAAAACTTGGTTTTCTGTATAATCTTTTCACCGTCAATATAAGCTGAGTGTTGAAGAGTTCATCTCTCCTTTTTCATTCATTTCACCTTCTCCTTTAAGTTGTTTACCAATCATAATTTGAGTGTAACCATTTCTTGTTATTTCACATTACATGTTTAGTGCTTAGCATATGTTCCCTTCAGGTGTTAATTAAGTGGTATCTCACACAGTAGACAACCTGGTGCCTGCTTAGAATTAGCACAGATGAGGAGACACCCAATATTAAATTCTGGAATTGGGACATTTTTTATGGCCTGAGTCATACAATGTTTTTCTCCTTACCTAGAAATCTGAATCAAATATTGTTCAGTGTGGTATGAACATAAAAAGGTGTTCAGAAGAATCACATGTTCTGTTGACAAAAACCTGCCCCTCCATTGCCTTAAGAAAACATCCTCAGCTTCTCCCCAGTTGCATGTCTCTATTTTTCTCTCCTGTGAAATCTATTCTGTTCCTTCATTAGGTGTGTAAACATCAGGATTGTGCTTTTTAGCATTACTATACGCTCAGCATCTCTTCTTGTCACTGCTTTCTTCTCTCGACTTTTGCTTTTTTTTTTTGTTTGTTTTTGATTGGGGGAAATTTCCAATACAGATGTGCATAAAGGCTCCTTATGAGTTAGAATTAGTAGAAGATTCTCCTCCTGCTCAGAAGGAAGCTATGGAGATGGAGGAACATCTTGTCTTACGTTTTGTGAGGTAGAAACAGAACAGGATATGATTATTACTATGCACATCCAAGATAAGCAGTGGATTTTCTAAAGGATTAAAAGAAACAATTGACATACCAAGACATGCTAGTACCTCCATGGCCCAGCGTCATTTGGAAAGAAACCAGTTCACACTGTAAACTTTCCAGATAACTGAAAATTCTCACTGCCAACCCAATGGTTACATTTCAGTACAATAGTGCTTGTGAGCTTGTAGGTGACTTGCCCCTGAATTCAGTAACCTCATGCTCCTACACTTCGCTAAAGTTAAGCCTGCCTTTTGTCACACTTTACGTTGTTCCTCTTTTTTCTATCCGAGTCACCTTTCTCCAGCAGCAGCCCACCTCTGTGTCTCCAATTTACTTGTACTGTACTGTAACATAGAAACCAGATGACCATGCTTGTTGAATTGTGCCCCAAATAAAAACCTAGGGAAATTCTGGGTCATGTTACTTAATTGTCCACCTGCTATGGCTTTAGGAGGTCTGATGCCTCTTAAAAACCATCCTTGCTTGGTAGGGCTACAGTGGAGAAACACATCATTCATTCATTCAACAAATTATCATGTGCTTCCACGCTCCATTTAGCATTCCAGACACTGGACATACAGTCGTGAACAGAGCAGACACCCATTCCTTTGCATGCATAGAGATTAAAATCTAGTTGAGTAAAGGGATATTGTGAAGAAAGCTTCGAAAACACCATGAGAGCAGGAAGCAGGGGAATTAATCTATATAGATGACTCAGAATTCGAATTGCAAAAAGAAAAAAAAAACCCTACATTTCAAAAGGACAACTTTGCAGCCAAGAAACCATAATAGTTCTATTAGAGGCATGAGTCAGAGGCTCTTCAGGGAATGAGTTGTTTCAGGCAGCGGGGGCCTGTTCTGGAAGCAGGTCCGGTCCCGCGCACAGCCTCACTTCCTGGGGATGCAACAAAAGACCTGCCCCCAGTCCCTTCACACTGCTCCCATCCATCCATCGGCTCAGCTGCTCTTCAAACTGAATCTGCCCCAGCACTTGTGCTCCAGGAGAAGGACGTGAATTCAGTAGTGGAGGGGACGGAATTTGCATCCACTTCTGGTTGCACCGGGCAGGAGAAATGTGCCATGACAAGCGGCTTCTCCTCCAAGGGGTTTCAGGAGTCTGCCAGGGAGCCTCGTTCTCAAGAATGAATATAATAAAGGAATACAGAGCCTGCTCCAACAGTTTCAAATTTGAAAAGACAGCTAAGAAAAGGAAGTGTGAACATTTCTGTGAGATGAGTATTATGGTCACTGGTAGAAACATCAAGTTCTCAATTTAGTTTAGGAAAATTTGAATGAGTATTTCTATTCTTTCCTTACACTTCCAACTCTTGTGCCAGCAAAGTGAAAAGCTCTACTCTCCCCATCCCTGCACCTCCCCAAACCTCCCACTTTGTGTTTGTTTGTGAAAAGAATATGAGCATTTGGCTGTCTCTACCAGCTCTTGACAATAAGCAGGACAATGGGCTAAGTTATTTAAAAATGAAAAAAAATTTTTTTGGAAAAACACTTAACAAGCTAATGGTGGTTTCTGACATGTTCCAAAATGAGAAGCATGAAAAAGAATGGCCTCTCTGCTTCCCTATTCAAGCAGGAACTCAAGATATCAAGTCCCAAACCAGGGCCCCTGGAGCAGTAAGATGAGGTCACAGCTGACCACATGAGTGGACCTTATCCAAGAAAACTCTTTGAAGGTATCCCTTTTGGTGACTGAACAGATTGTCCCCTGAGACTGTAGCAAACACAGATAAAAAATACTCGGGAAAAACCACTGCACATGGCACAGGGATAATAAAATGCCTGCTGATTTCAGCTACTGACTGCATGCAGACTTCGGACAATTTTTCCTTAACTCATTTCTATGTTTCCCCTAAACTCCAGAACCTTCAGTCATGAAGAAGAGGTTGATTGGTGTCAAATGAATTTGCTTGGCATGAAAACGATACAAAGGCTCCACTTCATAAGAACCCAGGAGTTGAAAATACTTATATAATGAGAGACTCCAAGCTTCCCATTCATCAGAATAATCTTCCTAAAACGTCACTTTCCCTATCCAATGCTCAGAAGCTTGCAGTGTCCTTCTACGTGGGATATAAATGCTTTATAAATAGCCTTGCTGACATGAGCCTCGTCCTGAACGTAAGTGCTCTGTTCATTGGAAGCCAGTTGTCACAATTTCTCACCAACATGTGTCTCATTAATTTCCACCCCTGTGCCTGAGCACAGACTATCTTCTCTGCCAGGTGGACCTGCTCATCCTGACTACACCTCAAGGTGAACTTGAGTCCTGTCTTTTTCATGCAGCCCTCTCTCCCACAGTTGACAAACACTTGACTTCTACTCAATTTTTCATGAATATCTTTACTGCAAGGAGCTGGGACCCTCCAAGCCGTGAGAAACACCAAGGTCACGGTGCCTGTGACCTAACAACCTGTAGAAAATGAGTTGCCTGAAAACTTGTCCAGACTCCTAGGTAAGGAGGAAGGGAGGGGGTTCAGTTGTATTCAGTCTTCTCACTCCTCCTAGGATCTGTGGACACAGAGATCATTGAAGAGCTATGGGCTGCTCAGGGGTCAGAAATCCAGCTGATTCTACCACTGAAAGAGGTGGTCTGTGAGTTCCCCGCCTCGCCCATCCTCCCTGGCCTGCCTTTGAAAAGTTTCCATAGAGATGGCGATAAGATGTCCACCTTTCCACCTGCATCTCCTTCTTTGAGGGGGTCTAGTCTTGGTAGTACGTTTTACACCAACTTATATCCACTCCATACACATCTATACTTCCAAGCTTTCGCCTTTGTTCTTCCCAGCACTTGGAACATCCTTGCCCTCCTTTCCTACCTAGTAAATGTCTCCCCAGCCTCTTCAAGTTTCAGCTCAAATTAACTCCTTTCTTCTCCTTCTCTTTGCTCAACTCTTAGACAATATTAGCTACTCTCTTCCCTATTCCCAAAGTATATTATTCTTCACTCTATTTTAGAACTTAACGGTTGTGTATAGTCAGTTGTTTATACATATGTCACTCCCAGCCCCTGGGGGAGAAGGACTCTCTTATTTAATCTTTGTATCCCCAGTTCCTAATTGAATGTGAATAGCTTAGAGGTTCTTGAAACGGACCCAGGTGCACACCGTCCCACACAGGTAGAAGTCAAGCCCGGGGCAATATTCTGCTACTCCTGATGCTTGCTAGGGAACCCCTCCAACTCTCCCACATCAACTTCCTATCTCTTCTATCCCAGCTCTGACACTTTCTTCTGGTTATGCTTACTCTGCAGGCCCCATTGCAGGCCCACTTTCTCTAGCTTTATTTTTTGGAACTCTCTCTGCACAAGCCTAAGTACTTGCCTGGTACCTCTAAGCCTCAGTTTCCTCATCTGATAAAAGCTACTTGTATCAGTGTTGTATATAGAAATATGAGATATGTATGTAAAAAATATTTTGCACTGAAATATCAAACAATAATGCAAATAAAATAAACTTTAATTGCATATTTCAAGGTAAAATATATTTCTAATCAAAAATAGTGATGATACAAAAATAACTCAGAATATAAATGCAAATGAGTCAGAAATATATCTATGAGTGGCCAAATATCAAGAAAGAAGAAAATTATAACAGTGGGAATATGATTGAAAAAATATACTGGGCTGAAAATTACTGAATATTACCAGTTGTAAAAAGAAAAAAAACAAAAATCTTTCTTCTTATTCCATGCTTACACATCTAATATTATCTCCCCATAGACACCTCAAATCCAATATGTTCAAAACTAAACTCAGAATCTCTTACCCACTCCCCCCAACTAACTTGCTTCTATTCTTATACTCCTTCTTTTGACCAGTGACACTACTATCCATCACCCCTAAAACCCCAATCCCTATTTCATCTGCCCATCCTATTCCAAGCCAACCCAAGTCCTGTGGAATCTAAGTCCTGAAATGTCTCTTGTCTCTGTCTCCTCTTATACAAATTCATTGCCCCCACTTCCAGGCCCTTACAATTTCTCACCCGTTCTGCTTCCACTGTGTCCCATTAGATCTTCTATCTACAGTTCATCTTCCATAACGCTACTAGAGAGAGCTTTCAAAGACATAAACCTTAACATGCCACTTAAAAATATTCTATGGCTCCCCATAATTCAGATTAAAGACTGAATTCCTTAATATGTCATTCAAATTATTTCATGATTTAGGCCCTGTTTATCTTTCAACTCATGCTTCTGTACTTCTTTACATATCTTCTTCTCTTTTTTAAAAAAAATATTTATTTATTTTTTTTAAATCTTTTTATTTTTGGCTGCACCAGGTCTTAGTTGCAGCATGCGGGATCTTTTTTTTTTTTAGTTGCGTCATGCAGACTTCTTAGTTGTGGCATGCATGAGGGATCTAGTTCCCTGACCAGGGATCGAAACCGGGTCCCCTGCATTGGAAGCATGGAGTCTTACCCACTGGACCACCAGGGAAATCCCTATATATCTTCTAATATAGAAAACTTTCTCTGGGAATTCCCTAGCAGTCCAGTGGTTAGAACGCTGCCTTCTCACTGCCAAGGGCCCAGGTTCAATCCCTGGTCAGGGAACTACATCCCACAAGCTGCACCTCGGGCCAAAAATAAAAGAAAGAAAACTTTCCAAGACCTTTTCAAGATGACCTTTCTCCCATACGCCCCATAACACTGTGTGCTCACCTTAATTTGAGCATCCGTCTCAAACATGGTCATCTCTAATTAGGTATCTTCCCTGCCAGACTATACACTCTTTGCTTGTCACCTAAAATTTTCACATAAAGACATTAAGTGGAATTCTTCCATTGCCTCCTCACCCAGGTGGGCAGTGCATGAGTAAAGTGATAGGAAATAGAAAAGAAGAACAATAGGAATGAAGGAAGAAAGACAAGGTTAGTCCTGACATTGGACAGAGAAAAGTCCAGGGCCTTGTAGCCTCTGTTGGTGGGTGAAGAAAGAAAAATACTGAACCCAGCATAAGCTTGACCATATGACCCCAGCAAAGATCACAGAATTTAACCCTTGTTATGAATCATATTAAAAGAATACATACAGGGCTTCCCTGGTGGCACAGTGGTTAAGAATCTGCCTGCCAATGCAGGGGACACAGGTTCGAGCCCTGGTCCGGGAAGATCCCACATGCTGCAGAGCAACTAAGCCTGTGTTCCACAACTACTAGAGCCTGTGCTCTAGAGCCTGTGAGCCACAACTACTGAGCCCACGTGCCACAACTACTGAAGCCCATGCGCCTGGAGCCCGTGCTCTGCAACAAGAGAAGCCATGACGATGAGAAGCCGTGCACTGCAACGAAGAATAGCCCCCGCTTGCCGCAACTAGAGCAAGCCCGCGCACAGCAACGAAGACCAAACACAGCCAAAAATAAAAACAAATAAATTAAAAAAAAAAAAAGAATACATACAACAAGTCTCCCTAACAGGACCTCTGGAAAAGGCAACTGACTACTAGACAAGCTTTTGCTTGATGGATATGGACTAATCCCAAACAACAAATGTTTCATTATGAATTATGTCTTGACCACTTGCCAACAGGTGATTGCATTTAAAGAGCTATTGAGGGTGGTTTTTTCTAAGAGTTCTTAAAATGTGCTCATCATTGAAATCTCCAAGGGCACATAAAGACTTCAAAATCAACACACTGGCCCCAACAGAATAAAAACAGATCACAAAAACAATAACTTCTGGTAAATTTAACCAGTTAAACGTGGTTCTCTGTGTTCCTCTCTCCCCGCAAACATCCTCATCATTGGTCTCATCATCTAACCAAGCCCAAGTTGATAGCATAAAAAATAAGACATTCTAAAATTCTACCTTCTTTAGGAAGAAGACTTATACAAATGAAATGAGGATTTTATCCGCTTAGTAAATGTGTTCTCAACCAAATTTTCTGCCCTAAAAGCACCAATACTTATAGAGAACATAACACGGACATAACATAGAGAACATAACATAGTTCTAGTGCTATTGTTGTCTCTGAAGCCTGCAGTTTTAAATATATCTCTTAGCTATTCTTGTGATTGATATGCCCCTCTTTACCAACATGCGATATAAAATAAGGATATCTTTTTAAAATATTCAAATTAAGTAACTATGCATCTTACTCCTCTATTGTGAAAAAACATTGCCTCTCTCTTTAGGGTTGTCTCACCTCCAATGCCAAGGAAAAAAACCCAAGGAATCTTACTCAGCCCAAGGGGTCAGGCCTGTTTTACCATCCTCATGATGGAAGAAAACTGGAAACTATGAGGAGTCCATCCACTGATGGATGTCAGGATTTGCAGCAGTTGCTGCTGAGGGAGTATCTATGAAAAGTGGGTGGTTTGATAGTGAGATACAATTCTTCCTCATTGCTGTGAGAACCGTGGTGTCTCATGATATCTGTGCTGGCCACCAATCCCTTGAAGAAGGGGACCTGGATACCAATCCATGGCTGTGCCACTGGTCTGGCAGGTGTTTCTCAAGGTAGAGTATGGAAAAATAGAAAGACATGTTAAGATCAGCAATACTCACTACACAACACGACTAGTTACCTAGCTTGTTCTAAATAGACATGGCTGTTGTTCAGAGGTACGTCCACAGTGCCAGGGAGGCTGCATCAGGAGGAACCTGCCGCCTTGGCCACGTGCTATGCTCCAAGCCAGCCCTTTTCTTGTCCTTGGTTCCCTCCCTCATACTGAATGTCCCTAACCACCAGCTGACCCTCAGTCTAAGCCATCTCAATTCATCAGAGATGGTCTATTAACATTATCCGTAAAACAGAGGCTATTTGAGTCTCCAATCTAATCCTCCTAGAAGGCTCCTTGGATCTTTGCAAATTGCTTACTACTGCAACCCACACACATCTTACCTGAGGGGGTCTTAGTCAGAGTCCTGACGGCAAAGAGGTGGCACACACATCATTTGAGGATAGTCAACAAAGTTGTGCGGGCAGGAAAATGCAATATCATGCTAATAACAAAGGCCTGGAGGACAAGGGAACAGAGTAGATACCAGAACCGAAAGAAGGTAGCCGTAATGAGATGGCTTTCTGACTGGATCTGTGGCCTTTAGTAGAGGGACAGAAACACAACCAATCTCCAGTGACCCATTAAGAAAGGGCTACAGGACTAAACATATCAACCTGACTATTCTGCCCTTCCATCTCCTTCTGGTTGTCTCCATTGGTCAGATGCAACAGGAAGCCAGAAGGCAAGAGGTACATGTCAGCCTCCTGAGGACAGAGCAGAGAAGAAAGGGTGAAAAATAAAACTGGAAGTGAGGCAGGGGAGAAACCCCACCCAGAGAGCTGAGGGAGAAGGTTTTGTGTATCAGTGCTCTGCATAGTACATTTCATGGACTGGTGCCAGTCTGTAAGATGTTTGTGGCTGAACTGCCATGAGATGAGTACAGAAATGGAGGGCATGCCTTCAGAAACCTTGATAGCACAATTTGATGCTGCCACAACACTCAAATACACAACCATAAACCCCGCTCATTAAATAGCAAATAGAGCCACTCAGGGGCTGTTGACTCAGGAGGTGAACTGCATGTGGCATGTGCTACATTCTAGTGATGCACAAATAGGCTCGGGTTAACACATGGAATATTTTAAGGTAAGTTTGTCAGCTGTAACCCAATTTTTTTTTCTTCTTTTTTTTGGCTGCACCATGTGGCTTGCAGGATCTTAGTTCCCCAACCAGGGATTGAACCCGGGGCCACAGCAGTGAAAGCACCAAGTCCTAACTACTGGACTGCCAGGGAACTCCCCCGAATATTTACTAAAATTTTTAAAATTTATTTATTTTTACAACTTTCTATTCTACTGATTGTTTTGCAGTTATATATATATTTATATCTATGACATATTTTTCCTTTTTTAGGTAAATTTGGGAATAATATTTGTATTACTGTTTCCATATCTGATATTGACAAAGTAGCTTGTATTTTCTGCAGATAATGCTGCAAAAAATATTTTAAAACAGCCATTTGAAGGCTCTGGAGATCAATCAAAAGCAGTAGAAACTGGACAATCTTTGAAAGAGAACTAAGTTGGATAAAGTTTGTGTTTATATAGCTTTTTTGCCTGAGGGTATTTCCTAGTCCACACAGACAGAAGTCAGCTAGAACTTAAGCAGAAAGTCCCAGTCTTATTGGTTTGAAGAATCACAGTATGGAGTTTGAAGAAAGGGTCAATGAATTTGAAAATAGGTCCATAGGAAGTATCCAATATAAAAAGAAAAAAAAAGGAGAATTCCCTGGTGGTCCAGTGGTTAGGACTTGGCGCTTTCACTGCCGGGGCCCAGGTTCAATCCCTGGTCAGGGAACTAAGATCCTGCAAGCCACACAGCATGGTCAAAAAAAAAAGAGAGAGAGAAAGATTGAAAAAAGGTGAACAAAACCTCAGAAATGTATAAGACAATGTCAACAAGACCAACATACTTGCAATTAGATCCCAGAAGAAGGGAATATAAAGAACAGGAAGAAAAACTACTTAGAAATAATGGCCAAATGTTACCAAATTTTATGAAAGACAGCACACAGATCCCAAGAGCTCAGCAAACTCCCAGCAGGATAAACACAAAGAAAAATACACTTAGGCACATCATAATCAAACAGCTGAAAATCAAAGATAAAAAAAAATATTGAAAGCATTAAGAAAAAAAGAGACATATTACTAAAAAGAGAACAATGATATGAATGATGGTAGACTACTCATCAAAAACAATGGAGGTAATAATATCAATTTTGCACAAGTTCTATCAAAAAACTATATACTCTAAATAGACTAACTTGAACCTGTGAACTTGAGAAACAATCTGGACCTATTCCTTCTCTAACTGTTATTTAGGCTAGGCTGCTGAAATAAAGAGAATTAACAATAATTGAGTAGTTTTAAGAAGACAAAAGTGTATTTCTCTCATCTGATAGTCTGAAAGGAGCAGTCCAGGTCAAAAGGCTGCTTTGCTCCATATGGTCATTCAGAAACCCAGGATCCTTCCTTCATGTTCCTCTACCATTCCTTAGTGCCTGGTCTTGAGCTTGGGAGGGAGACAAGATGGCAGAGTAGGAGGACCTTGAGCTCACCTCCTCTCACGAGCACACCAAAATCACAACTAGCTGCTGAACAACCATGGATTAAAAAAAGACTGGAATCTACCAAAAAAAGATATTCTACATCCAAAGACATAAAGAAGAAACCATAGTGCCTGGTCTTATCATATGGTTAAAGTCAGGTCACTGTCACATTAAGATTGCATCTGGCTAACAGGCAGAAGAAGCTGTAGTGGGACATACCCTAGACTAGGTCGAGAAGTGGCACATATCACTTCCATTCACATATTTTTAGAGAAAATTTAGTCACGTGACCATTCTTAACTTGGAAATAGAACTAGTTGTGGGGTTGGGGGGGTTAGGGGAGTGGAGAGTGGAATCTGCCTCAATATCAAGGCAGCAAAATCATGCTAAAATAACTAAAAAGAAAGATAAATGAGAACTAAAGATGTGTATCTATCTAACTCGGATTTTTTTAATTGTCGGTGTCTTTTTCTCACTGAATAGAAGTAGGTATAATATAAAAATATCTACCAATAGCTAATTCACATAAAGATTCTCAGGATTCTCTAAAAACAGTATAAAGCATATTCAAATTATTTAGGGGAAAATGTGTAATAAAGTGTAAATCATCAAAAACAAAACAAAACAAAACTATATACTCATCCAGCCACTGCAATAAGCCAAGTAAGTGAAATAAAGGCAAAAAGATTTGAAAAGAAGAAAAAAAACCTAAAACTGTCTCCAATCACAGACATCATAAATGTTAAGTTGGAAATCCTTAAGAATCTAACAAAACTATAATAGAACTAATAAGTGATTTCATCAAAATCATAGGATTAAAAAAAAATCAACTTAAAAAAAATCTATAATGTAGCATTTCTACACGCTAGCAGCAAACAATTGAAAATGAAGTGTAAAAACAATTCAATTTACAACTGCATCCAAAAACATAAGATATTTAGAAACACGTTTAGCAAAATCATGCAAGACCTCTATACTCAAAACTACAAAATATGCTGAGATAAAAATTAAAGACCTAAATGAATGGGGGAATATGTCATGTTCATGAACTGGAAAAATTAATATTGTTAAAAATGTTATTTCTCCACAAATGGATCTATAGATTCACAACAATCTGAGTTATAATTCCTACAGGTATTTTTATAGACTCTGATAAGATAATTCTAAATGTATATGGAAAATGAAAAAGGAACTAGTATAACCAAAACAATCTTTTTTTTTTCCTGTTTTGTTTTTGTTTGGACACACCTTGTGGAATCTTAGTTCCCCAGCCAAGAATTGAACCCAGGCCCTCAGCAGTGAAAGGGCTGAATCTTAATCACTGCACCACCAGGGAATTCCCCCAAAACAATCTTTGAAAAGATGACAAAGTTGGAGGACCTACACTATCTCATATCAAGACTTACTGTAAAGCTACAATAATCAAGACAGTGGGATTATAGCATAAAGCTAGAGAAATATCAATGGAAAAAATAGAGTCCATAAATATACTTACAAATTAATATTCAGCATGGGCACCAAACAAAAAAATGAGAACAAATGGAATGTCTTTTCAACATATGGTACTGAAACTACTATATGTATGAGGAAGAAATGACCCTTGACTCCTATCTCACCATTCACAAAAATTAATTTGTTACAGATCATAGACCTAGCAATAAACCCTAAAACTGCAAAACTTCTAGAAGGATCTACAAGAATATCTTCATGACCTGTGTATGAAGTTCTAAGGCAGGTAAATTCCCAGGTAAAACTGGGAATTCCCTGGCAGGTCAGTGGTTAGGACTCCATGCTTTCACTGCAGTGGGCAAGGGTTCAATCCTGAAAGCTGCGTGGCTCAGGCAAATCAAAAAATAGATAAATTAAGTAAAACTAAATTAAGGTGGTTTTAAAAAATCAGAAAGAAAAAATCAACCTTTGAGTATGTGTGCTGCAGGAGGGACTTAAAGGGGCAAGAAGGAATTCACTGGAATAATAGAAATGTTCTTTATCTTGATAAGGGTATGACACACCGGTATATCCATTTGAAAAATCCCATCTCATTGTACACTTAAGATTCTATACTTCACTGTATGTAATTTTTACCTTGTAAAACTGTTAATATATATTAAACTCTAGTAAGTTTGCTTTTCACAGTGGTATGGTTGAGCAATTCTGAAGCTATTTTTTGTGTATGCTAAGCATGGGCAAGTGAGTAATTACATATTGTAGATACGGTGAGGGAGAAGACTAGAATGTATCTGTGGGATGGGATTGAACTGGAAGTACCAGCATAAATTCACGGTTTTATATACATACATACAGAGAGAGAGAGACGTTTGTATATGTCCATGTTTGTGTGTGTGTGTGCGTGTGTGTGTTAGCACTACCACTGAGAGGGCCTCTAAGCAATGACACACATGTATTATAACAATCAGCACACCTACTTCTCAGATCTTGGTTTATAAATACCATTCTTTACTAAAAAGCCAGGGCTGCTTGGAGAAAAGGCTGATTCCAGGCTTGGAGCAGTAAGAGCACAAGATGCTCCTATAATACCTTGTGCTGAAAATTAAGGAAATACATAAAGAATAAGAGATCATACCAAAAGAACATGGAGCCAGCTTGAAGGAGTTCCCATTGGTCATATCTAGGACAATTGATAAAATCAACTGACGTTAAATATAGTGGGTAAAAATTACATGATGTCCAAGTAATTCTCACAAAATATATCTCCACATTTCAAGGGAGAGAGCTGGTGGACACCATCTCATCCAACTGATCTATGTCAACATCATTAACATTGGGGCAAATTGACACCGTGTGCCTCCAGATGTGATGCACTGAGAAGGACATATCACTTTATCCCTGCCAAAAATGCATGGCCTAAAATTAATCACACCCAGGTTGAGAAGCATTCTACAAAACAACTGGCTTGTTCTCTTAAGAAATGTCAAGGTTAAGTAAGACAAAGTAAAACTGAAGAACTCTTTCAGCTTAAAGGATGCCAAAAAGACCTGACAACTACTGCTACAATGATAACTGGATTGGATCCTGGACCAGAAAGAAGTAGCTTTAAGAGATATTATTGATCCAAGAGATGAAATTTGAATGTGAACTATGGGTTAGATAATAGTGCTATAGTAATGTTAAGTTTCCTAAATTCAATATCCTTATTTTCAGAAAATTCACATGAAATGATTTAGTAGAAAAGGGACATGATGTCTTGAACTTACACTGAAATGCTTCAGAAAAAAAGATTTTGTACACATAAACATGCTGATATGAGAGAGAGTAAGAGAGAAGGGAAAATGCTAAAGTAAATGGAACAAGGGACTTCCCTGGTCGTCCAGTGAGTAAGAGTCCACACTCCCAATGCAGGGGCCCTGGGTTCAAACCCCGGTCGGGGGAACTAGATCCCACATGCATGCCTCAACTAAGAAGTCCACATGCCACAACTAAAGATCCTGCATGCCACAAAGAAGACCCCACGTGCCACAACTAAGACCCATGCAGCCAAAATGAATAAATAAATAAAATAAAGTAATTGGAGCAAAATGGAAAATGGTGAAGGAATACTGGAGCCCCTTGTAATAGGCTTGCAACTTACCTATAAGTTTGAAATTGCATCAAAATGAAAACTTAAGACAAGAAATTAAAATTACATAATATTTTGAAACATTGATTAAGTGACCAACAAAACTGTGTTATATTATTGGAGAATTTATACATTACTTCGTTAAAAATAATTTTCAAAAATAAAATTCTTTCTTAAAATGTTAAAATAATGTATCTGAGTATATTAAGACAAAACTTTTCAAGTCCTTATAATAATTATCTAAACATTAAAAATAATAAAGGTGAAATAATTACCCTTGGTACATATTTATGTATTTAATCAATTTCTTAGCTTTATCTGTCTATAATACCATGTCATGGGTGTTTTTGTAAAGAATTTTAAAATAAGGATTTATTATTTTTACTTTTCTTATAAAATTGCCTGCAGTATTCTTCATAGTTGAATTTTATGGTTAATAAATTTGAAATTCATGACAGCTTCATTGATCTCTTTGACTGTAGTATTTTTTAAAATATTTATGTATGTATTTATTTATTTATTTATTTGGCTTCGTCGGGTCTTAGTTGCGGCACGTGGGCTCTTCGTTGTGGCATGTGGGCTTCTCTCTAGTTGTGGCGCTCGGGCTCTAGAGTGCACTGGCTCAGTAGTTGTGGCATGCAGGTTTAGTTGCCCCGTGGCATGTGGGATCTTAGTTCCTTGACCAGGGATCGAACCCGCGTCCCCTGCAATGGAAGGCAGGTTCTCAACCACTGGACCACCAGAGAAGTCCCTGACTGTAGTATTTTTATTCAAGAAACTACACTTTCTACTGGTGCTGAGCACTCCACAGGCAGCTCTGAGCAAAGTCTGACAAACAGAGCTTATTTTCAAATTTTAATTTTTAAATTGAGATCTGTAAATATTTCAACCCAAATATTTCACAGGTACTTTTTTTTTTTATCCCAGAGTACTTTCTTCAGCAAATATCTTTTACAAAATAAATTCCTTTTAAAGGGTGTTCTCTTTATAATTCTTCTAAATATTTAATCTAATTTAGATTATGAAAATCACAGGTCTTCTTAATTTCAGTGCATTCCAGAATAGAATAAAAACTTATCAAATTGAAAATAAAATCTTTTCAAAAGATTTTTTTCCACATGTTGAGCTATTCCACTGTTTGAGCACTTGTTAACTAATTTGTTCACTTCTTCCCTTGCTGTTGTAAGGATAAATATTAATATCTCCCTGTTTACAAACTTTGTTTTTAATCATTGCAGTTTGCTATAAACTGTAAAAGCTAAAGGTGTGGTTGTTCCCGTTATTGAATAATTTGATTAAATATTTCCAATGATTTTGAACAAAATGCAGTCAAAATTTGGAGGATTTCTTCCCCATGGTTGACATTTAAGTTGATTTTCCAAGCAATTCTTCAAAAAGTTCAAACATTTATAAGATTCAAATGATGACGCATGACAAAGAGAAAGTACATACTGTCATGCTGCAGTTTTTGTTTGCTTTTTAAGGTCAGCTTCATCACACATACACACACACAAAAATTGTAATTCAGTTACTCTGTGTTCAAATTTAATCACTATCAGCTTCTATTTCAATTACTAAAGTATTGAAATTTGTTTGGATGCAATTAGGAGTCGTGTGTGCACCAAAATCAATTCCAAGTACATTTCTGCTCCATAGAGAGCAGGATTAGAGCACAGTTTTTACCATGGTGCTATGCTCTGCTAAAATTTATATTCATAATATCACCACAGCAACAAATAATTTCATCTTCAATGTTGGATTTTTAACTGAATTTATTACAATACTCACAATGATATCAAGTGTTTCACCTTCAACAGATGAACCTGTGGAAGTTTTACTTTGATTTCATGAATTGTCAGATGGAAAAAGAATTGAATCATTAACCAGAATTAGCTGATTTCCTGTTTGAAATATCTGATGATCCTGACATAAAACTGGAATTATTTAACTGTTCACCAGCTTCTTATATTGTTAATGGAGCCAACACTCTAACATTGCTTTGTACGTGCTCAAGAAATCTTGAAACTGAAAGTGGTTGAAATTAATTTAGAAGAACAGACATCTGATCTAAATGAAAAGTCGCACTTCAAAGAGTGATGTGTAAACATACATTTCCACAGCTGCACATGTTTAATTGTTTGCTTTGGGCATAATTCAGTTAAAATAACATCTAACATTGAAGTAGGTGCTTTGCTTCTTCAGCAGATGTGTGTCTTTGCTTTTTATATGTTTAGTGATATCACTAAAATCCCTGATGTCAACCAACATTTTATGCAAATTTTATATTTGTCATCAACTACCTTGATAAATGAACATTCAGTACTTTATTTTTCATTAAATGTGCTCTTTCAGGTTTTTGGCTTGGTTTTGTGGTGGTGTTGTTTTTGTTTTTTAGCTTGTTGCTGCTGAAAGTACAAATTGCAAAATTTTTAAATAGAGATGCCAAGTAACAAATGACAAAACCATCACAGCTAGAATTCATACTATTTTCTGTATATCTACCTGTGTCGGGACTGTTCAGCCTTTAAATCCAGCACATAATTCGTATACACTTAACCTGCAATTTCCTGTGTTTCCCACTGATGGACAATCTCATGGCTTTGTGAGCCTCCCTGGCTATGGCACATACCTGGGCACAACTGGCTGGTAGACCAAACAGCTGGCAGAGGCATCCACTTGTCAAAGAAAAAAAGGAGTTAGCTCAAGTGTGGATGCACTTTTTTTTAACAACTAACGCTCTACATGCTATTCTTGAAAAGGAGGGGTTAATTATATTGCATCCGGAAAGGGCTGGGAAAAGAGATATGACTTACCTATCATTAGTTCTCTTTCAGATTTAACCATATGTTAAAGTAAAAACTCTGTTCACTGCACATGCGTCTTCCACATGACTGTGGCAGAAGCTAAAAGCACAAGGTAGAGGGCTACTATTAGTTTTCTATGCTGCTAACAAATTTTCCTCATCCGTAAAATGGGAATAATAATAGGACTACTTATGAAGTTGTTGTAAGGAGTAAAAGAGTTAATATGTATAAATATGCCTGGGTCAAAGGAACTGTTTGATCAGAATTAGGTATTATTGGGACTTGCCTGGTGGTCCAGTGGCTAAGTCTCCATGCTGCCAATGCAGGGGGTCTGGGTTCGATCCCTGGTCAGGGAACTAGATCCCGCATGCTGCAACTAAGAGCCCCCATGCTGCATCTAAGAGCCTGCATGCCGCAACTAAAGATCCTGCATGCTGCAAGGAAGATCCCATGTACTGCAACTAAGACCCGGCACAGCCAAATAAATAAATAAATATATATATATAAAGAATTTTAAAAGAATTAGGTATTATTATTATAATTATTACTGCTTTCTAGAAAAAAAAACCACTATGATTCCTCATTGTTGAGATTTTCAGAAACCAGTATATTTTCCAGACCCTTCACTGTCATGAATGCTCTCTTAGTGTTCTATTCACTAATTCCTATATGGTTGTATTTCGGCAGATATTACTTCTATTGCTGCAACCACAGCAATTAGTTTTCATGGACAGCCATGTTACAATTTGTTGGCTCATATGAAACTCAAATTAAAAAAAAAAAAAGTAAACCTAAGTGTATTCCACATAAACTGTTAGTAAGCCATAATTTCTCCAGTTCAGACTCAAATAGCTAGTTTTATGAAGGTACATTCAGAAATTTCCATCTCTTCCCATTTTATTTAATCATGTTAGTTTCAGTCCATAGCTCTCTTTCCTTTGAGATCTTTCTGATTATCCAAATTATTAGCTTTGAATTACCTGTCATTAAGAATAAGTTTGGATTCAAATAGTCCTAGGCTTAAATACAAGCTCTACAGTTTATTAACTGTGTGGACCTGGGCAACTTCAATCTACGTCTCACTTTTCTAACCTGTCAAATGGGATAACAAATATTTTGTAACACAGGATTCTTGGGATGATGAAATGACATAATAACTGGTATATCTCTCAATATCTTATCATAGAAATAAAACATTGTTATAAATATATTTATTAAAACAGCATACATTACATATTTTAATTATTTACCATGATAATAAAAATTATTACAAAAAAACTATTCACCAAGATAACATGAAATATTTATTATTTATTATAATGATTAATAAAATATTATTATGGAAAATGTTCCCCAGGATAAGAATGATCCTTGTGAGAGTCCAACAGAGACTTTGTTCCAGGTAGGTATATGACAGCTTAACAGCTACAAATTGACCTATTAACCAACTTTAAAACCCTACCGGTAAGAAATGAGATTACTACTTTGTTAAAACAGCACAAATTTGGGTTGACTTCTTATGCTCAGATGTTTCTTTTCTGATGCACTATTTTTTCGTGCCTTACTCCCATTTTATTCTTCAGTTCTTTGTGTAGGTCTAAATCAGTGGGTCCACCGGGGAAAGTAAGTTCCTGGGCAGAAAACATATACTCAATCCAGCACCAAAAATAAGCATAGAGCATAGCATCATGGACACGTGAGGGCTCAGAAAGAATTTGATATTTTGATCTTTCTGACAGCAGTTATAGAATATCTTCTAAACACAGATATTTAATTACAACAACAATGAAAGCCAACACTGCAGAGCTCTTACCAGGTGCCAGGCAGCCTTCTCAGTGCTTCCCATGTATAAACCCATCTAAGAACAATCCTACAGTTGATACTACTATTATCCCATTTTACAAATGAGGAAACTGAGTCCCAGTGGCAGAGCTAGGTTACAAAACCAGAGAGTGTGGCGCCAGAGTCCACATTCTGAACCTGTAGCTATGCTGCCTCTCTGCCGCCTACCCCAGTGACCTGACCAGGCATCCGCACTACCCTGGAGGGAGCGGACTGGGACGGAAATCTGCTGCCGTGGAGAGCATGCACAGGAAGAACACTCCAAGATGACACGCCCCAAGATGCTGCACATTTCTCTTCCTTTTAAAAGGGCCGCCTATTTCAGCTCCACACACAGAGTGGGGCTTCCCCACCCCGGGGGGGATAATATTCATTGCGCTGCTTTGTTTGAAGTATCCCCCTCCAGTCCTGGAGCCTCGCGAAGGTACCCGAGGATATAATCCTGCCTTTTTCCTCTCTGAGCCCACTTTCTCTCCCTTCTGCGTTTTTTTTTCAATGCACACTATACCCCTACACCCTTCTCTCTCCTCTCTGTCTGCGTGGACTTGGGGAGGCAGGGAGGAGGGCTGGCAGGGCGGGTCCCACTGGATCTTGAGCATCCTGTTTGAACGCGAAACAGAGCGCAGCGCTTCTCAGGGCACTTCTCCCTCCTGCCCAGGCCGGACACTCAACCCAGCTGTCCGTTCACTAGTGTCTGGGCAACCCCTGCTGGGGTCATCTCTCCTCTGCCCTACTTTTCCTAAAGGCCTTTCATCACAGCTTTTCCCTTTGGAATAGAACAAGGAGGGGCAGAGGTGGAGCAGTGATGGCCGCTCCTTGTCCCGTCCCCGTGGTGCTAGGTGGCCGGCCCTTCCGGAGCAGCCACCCATCCCCACCCCTGCCCTGACCCAGCGCCCCTTCCCTGCTGGCACTTGGGCCAGTCAGACTGAGGTGTGGTCAGCTGCCCTGCCCTCCCCGCCCCCAGCTCCCCGTCCCCTTTGCTCCATTTCCGTTTCCTCTGAGTGCTTTCGCCACCACCACCACCACTGCATCAGGCGCAGTTCCAGCAACTGCTGCTGCACGATGCCCTCTGCCAGAGAGCCACAGCTGCCTGGGGAATGCCAGAACCTTCTTGAAAAAGTCTACTGGAGACGTCCACTCTTTCAGATCCCAGCTCACATCCTCCTTCTTCCTGAACTATGGTAATGCTCTGGCATGTGCCAAATGCCTCCATACTCAGCACTCCATCTATACTCCTTCAGGGAGAAGTACCTTCACACCTTTAGGGTGTGTAAACTGGAGGAAGGGAGAAAGGGCCATACTCCAGCTCTGCATGCATTTATCTCCAAGTGAGTGTTCCTGGGGCTGTTTACGGATACGCACAGCTATCAGGCAACCCATCCTAGACTCTGGAGCTGAACCTGCCCCTTCCAGCTCCAAACCCAGAGTTCTTTCCACCAAGCCAGAAAGAACACTTTCTCCAGATCTCTCAGGAATTAAATCCCTCCCTTCCCAGCTCTCAAATAGAACATTGCAGAAATCACTCCCACCTCCTACAGCCTCAGTTACTTCTAGGCTGCCCTTCTCCACCAGTGTCTGGGAGGATAAGGCCAATGTCTTGTTCATCCTTACGGTCAGCACCCTCTCTCCCATCTTGGAAGTCCTCAACAATATTTGCTTTATGGAGATATTTTAAGACAGACAAGGGTCTCATGGAGAGAGAGATTTCATTAATCCTCAGGATCAGGGGGTTGAGGAGAGCTAGCCTTTTTTCCTAGGTGACCTGCTTCTAATCTGTCCCACTCACCCAGCACCATAAAAAACTTAACAGGTATCTCCTTCTCCTGTCTTCCCATGGGATTTAGTGATAGCCTCTATTATGGCGCTTATCAGAGTGTATCAATATAATTTTTTCCTTGTTCTGTTTACCCACTAGACTGGGAGTTCTCAAGGACCGGGGACCATGTAATTCACCTCTGTGATAAATGACTGATAGGTGCTGGAAAAATGCTTCTTGAATGAATGAATGAATTGGAGAGTTCATGAACTAGAGTCTCCACTTGAAATAGGAAGTGGGGTAGGTTGATACTGGATATAAACTTGTCAGAGTCTTTGGTATGTAGAATGCAAGCTTTGATGCAAAGCCCAACTCCTTGTTTTACCTAAGGAGAAGTCCAGGGAAACTGAGCAACTTGCCCAAACTCACAGTCAGCCATTTAGCTGGAATTAGACCTCAGGTCTTCCCCGTTCAGTGAGTCCCAACCCTTTGAGAATCTGAAACAAAAGGAGGGAAGACAGAAATCTCCCGAAGTGTCCTCCTTTCTCCTTCAGCCCAGGCTCCCTTAGAAGCCAGCCCCATGCTGCTGTCCTTTCTCAAAGGCCTTGTATCAGAGGCGGTCACAAGAGGTTATGAAGCATCTGGGCTGAGATGGATGAAGAAAACTCTCCCTCCACTGATGTTCTCCTTTCCCCCAATGATTCCTTCCCCTTCCAGGAGTTTACCTTCATATGGAAGGTGGACAAAGTTATATATTCAGGCACTTTTCATTACAAATTATTTATAACAGCAAAAATTTTACCCAATATAAATGTCCAAAATAGGGGAATAGTTAAATAAATTATGATACAGTTATACAATGCCAGCATATGCACTCATTGAAAAATCATACATTGATGATATAATGAATTCATGCATAACTAGAAAAATATTCATATTACCAACAGTTAATGAGTGCTTACCACATGCCAGGCACTGGCTAAGAGTTTTGCATATATTATCTTATTTAGTCCTGGCAGCAATCTTGTGAAGGAGGTACTGTCATTGATCTCCATTTTACAGATGAAGATACTGAGGTTTATAGAGGTTAAGTGACTCACCCAAGCTAACACAACAAGTAGAAGCAGACCTAGAAATTTCAGAAAAATGTTTTCATTATAACGTTAGGTTTTAAAAATCAGATGCACAACTTTATGGATTATTCCAACTACCTAACCTTTTTCTTAAAAGGAAATACCATCTAAGGTAGTTGTCCACAGCCAGTGGAAGTAGGCATAGCTTTTATTTCCTAAGGATGCTCAATATTTTTCAAGCGTTCCACAATGAATAACGATTTCTCTTATTTGTTTGTTTAGTTTATTTATTTAAAGATGCAATAAAAGTTCTTGCAGGGCTTCCCTGGTGGTGCAGTGGTTAAGAATCCACCTGCCAATGCAGGGGACATGGGTTCGAGCCCTGGTCCGAGAAGAACCCACATGCCGCGGAGCAACTAAGCCCATGGGCCACAACTACTGAAACCTGCGCCTAGAGCCTGTGCTCCACAACAAGAGAAGCCACCGTGATGAGAAGCCCACGCAGCACAACGAAGAGTAGCCCTGGCTCGCCACAACTAGAGAGAGCCTGCACGCAGCAACGAAGACCCAATGCAGCCAAAAATAAAATAAATAAATTTATTTAAGAAAAAAAAAAAAAAGCTCTTGTAAAAGTATTGCTCCCAGGGAAATGGCAGCTACATCACCAGAATTTCCAAAGGAGGAAAAGAGAGGATACCTCAGAAAAAGCTCATGGGCAAATGAGAGGCTGAGCCATCCTGCTGCCTGCACCCCATTCCCAACTCCTCCAAGTCTCCTCCCCAAGATCTAGTTCAGGTCCTGCTTTCACCCATAAGAACCGTCCCAACTCAGGACCTGGAGTAGGGAGACAGGAGCTGCTTGCCTCGTAGTACCAACTACCCAAACTCCTACCTTGGCCATCGCCCAAAAACTTTCCCTCAGAAGGGAAGTCCCCTGTTCTGAGCTGTATTTTCCATTAGAAAGTAAAAACCCACATCAGACTTCTTAACTCAGTGAAATCATCCAGCCCCTGTGCTCAGCATTTCACACGATAGCACAAGGGATATTATGGAGGAGGCCAGGAAGGCCAGAGGTGGACCCCAGAGTCCCTTGCCCATCTCCTTCTCTGGGTCAGCTCTGCCCAGTTTTCCAAGAATGATCTGGAGTTTGGGGAATGGCATAAAAAGGGCCGATTTGAAATGTACCTCTCTCTGACTTCCCCCAGTTTGCAGCTTGGACAGCCACACGCTTCTTTCTGAAGCACTAGAATTATGCTGCTCGCTTTCTTTCAGAACATGCACTTCTGATGTCCACCCCTTGCAGGAACATGCTTGTGCACACACTCACAGACACACGGAGGTGCACTGGCAGAGCCACAGCCACAATCACCAGCGCATATCCCCAGGGCAGGGCACCCCAGAGATACTCATAAAAGCCTGTACATGGAGGAAGGCAGGCAGATAGGCAAGCTTCTGAGAAGCATTGGTCCAAGTTGGCAGCTGGTGCTCCAGGCATCAAGTGCACATTCCAGCCTGACATCAGAAGGAAGCAGGGGAAAGCTATGGGGCCACCTTCTCTTTCCTTTTAAAAATTTCAAAAAGTGTCCTACAGCCCTTCCATTTAGATTTCTTTAAACGAAACTTTATCACATAGCCAAACCAAGCCATAGGAAAGGCTGGAAACAGTCTATGTTCTAAGTGTCCAGTTCCCACCTAAAAATTATAGTTCCATTAATAAGAAGGGGTGAATAGATATTGGAAGGCAATCTGTCACCTAATTGTATTTAACTGAGGACTGAGAAAAATTTGGCCTCCTATTTTAAAAGCCCCTAATCCAACACTTACCTCTCCTCCCACTCCCCAACCCCTATTCCTACTTTCAAAGCACCTACTGCGCATTTATCCATCAACTTTGGCACAATTTAGGAGAAGATAAAATTGCCTTAAATGCATTAAAGCTTAACATCATCTGGCTTCTTGTCAAATTTTACTTTTTAGCATATTTTGTTGCCACTGTGTATCCTTTCTTATCCTCTCATAAAAGTGTTTGATATTATACTACATGTTATAGCCAAAACAAAAACAAAAACCCCATAATTACCAATCACTGCAACTAGAAAATAAGGCCTATGCAGCAGGACTGTGTTTGTGACAGGTAATGTTGTTTCCCACTCCCATCTATGACTTCAAATGCATAGCTGTGGACCACTGACCTGATAGCTCCTCTAAATCACTCTGCAGTCATCAGAAAACCTGAGTGTACTCCATTCCTTAGGGTATGCGGTGCTAGTGTACACGTGCTACTTGTGTATAAATGTGCCTAAGCCTACATGGTGCCCAGGTGGCCTCTGCTTCTGTGTATACTCAGGACTTGGTATGTGGTGTTCCCACTGGACCTGGTATTCTGGACCTGCCTACTTCTAAGTGTATTATTACATAGGCTTTGTGCCTGCACACTTAACATTCCTCCACATCATTTGCCCACTTACATAGTATTTCTACCTAAAGAATATTTAGTTCTTGTTTTCTAGTTAGGTTAAGATGACCTCAGAAATCTGAATTGCAGCACTATTTACAACAGCCAGGACATGGAAACAACCTAAATGTCCATCGACAGATGAATGGATAAAGAAGATGTGGCACATTAATATATATATATATATATATATATATATATATATATATATATATATATATATATATATATATATATAATGAAATATTACTCAGCCATAAAAAGAAATGAAATTGGGTCATTTGTAGAGATGTGGGTGGACACAGAATGTGTCCTACAGAGTGAAGTAAGTCAGAAAGAGAAAAACAAATATTGTATATTAACGCATATATGTGAAATGTAGAAAAATGGTACAGATGAACCTATTTGCAGGGCAGGAGTAGAAAGGCAGACGTAGAGAACAGACATGTGGACACAGGGGGGAAGGGAGGGTGGGATGAACTGGGAGATTAGGTTTGACATAAATACACTACCAAGTGTAAAATAGATAGCTAGTGGGAACCTGCTCTATAGCACAGGGAGCTCAGCCCAGTGCTCTGTGATGGCCTAGTTGGGTGGGATGGGGAGAGGGGAGGGAGGTCCAAGAGGGAGGGGATGTGTATATGCATATGGCTGATTCACTTCACTGTGCGGCAGAAACTAACACAACATGGTAAAGCAATTATACTCCAATAAAAAAAATAATAATCTGAAAAATAAAGAATGAATTATAAAAGAAGAAATACAGCAGTTCTAAGATGATTCCAGAGTTAATACCTAGGTGACATTTATACCTAGGTGACATTTTTTATTTCCAAACTAACAAATTTTTCAGTCCATGACAATATTATATGCCACCGTGAAAGGGAAGAAATTCTATGCTATCTTTGAATATCTAGGGCTGTTTATTTTCTCTGAGATCATTTAATCACCTAGAAACCTCAGAGTTATCTTCAACTCCTCTTTCCTATGCACATTTTACAACTTGTTCAGGCTTTGTGTTCTACTTGGATTATTGCAGAATAAAATGTCTAAAATGTCCAAAATGTCTCTCTGCTCCAGTTTCCTTCTCTTCCAATCCAACCCCCAGTAACACCACACAAGTCTGAATATGCCTTTGTCTCTATCAAATAACCTCCCATAGAATTTCTAGTTGACATAATAGAAGAAGCACAAGCCTAATTCTACCCCATCACATCAAAAGGAAATAATAGATAAATATTATTTAAAATATTTTTTAATGTGGTCATTCTACCACTGACAATGACAGTTTAAGTAGTACCAGACCAGTGCTCAGGCGTCAAATAACCAAGAAAAGAAAACAATATGTGTGAAACAATTATTTTTAGGTGTTGGACAACCAGCATCAGAGAACTGTGACCCCTGAGAGAAGAGAAATAAATGAAGTGATCCCTATTATGACCCCGTATTTCTCTCTGAAGGTATTTGCCAGACTCCAGACCACAGAAGTGGAAAGTAAAGTAAGTACAGCACAGTTGTCTCACTGAGTGCAAGAGACATTAGTTGAAGTTTAAGTGAGCTGAGGTGGCTGACATTTGCAGGGCAGAGAGGAGGGAGCTATGCAGAGATGTAGCTTTAGGAATCTGCATAGACATCTCCTTGAGTCTTTGACTGGATATTAGTCCGTGCAGGCATAGGGTAATACAAAACGAGTCCAATCAAAGAAAAACAAAAACTCCACCAAATACTCTGGATATTTTATTTCACTGGAGACCCCCATAGCATTAAGGCCAAACTAACCCTAGAGTAAAATCTACTCCAGACTTACTTTAATAAAGCTTAAAAACAAGCCTCAAAATGATGAAGATAATTTGCCAGTAAATTAATTACATGACAGAACAAATCTATCCACTCTTCCATTAAAGGAAGATGAAAAGATCCAGCCAGGAAGAAATAGACCAACATTTTTTCAAGTTTAAAGGGTTTAAAAAGAAATTGAACCTAGAATTCTATATTAAAAAAAAAA
This sequence comes from Eschrichtius robustus, assembly GCF_028021215.1. Taxonomy (NCBI): domain Eukaryota; kingdom Metazoa; phylum Chordata; class Mammalia; order Artiodactyla; family Eschrichtiidae; genus Eschrichtius; species Eschrichtius robustus. Next base: position 29,911,069 of record NC_090825.1, read on the forward strand.
AAAAAAACAAACCTTCAAAAGTGCAGTTGAAATAAAGACATTTTCAGGCAAACAGAAACTGAGAAAATTCATTGCCATTGTTAAAGAAGTGCTTCAGGCTAAAGGACAATAGTTTCAGATGGGAATTTAAACCTCTGGAGATAAATATAAAACATATTTATTTCTCATTTTTTAAGTCTTTTCAGTAATAATTGACTTTAAAAACAAACCAAAAAAAAGTGCTGTGAGATTTATAACATATGAAGAAGTAAAATCTATCACAATAATAGAACAAAGAAAGGGAGGGAGGAAAAGAAGTATATTGCTATAAAGTTTAAAATTCTATGGGAAGTAGCATAAAACCAACTTTTTACCTAACTCTCTTACACTTACACTTTCTCATTCCATCAAATCCTAAAGAACCCGATCTTTGTCCTCATCATGACTTTCAGTTCCTACTCTTCAATGCTACTAGAATCATTCCCTTGCCTTCCAACTCAGCAGGACCCTGTGGCCACAACATAGAATCATAGATGCTACAGTGCTAAAGGTCAGCCATTATCCATTGCACCCTCACTGTATAGATAAATAAAGAGAATTCAGACCTCTAGCTCCTTTCCCTTCAGTGATGCTCTTACCATGATCCTTTGCTTCCATGACCAGTGTTCTGTTTGTCTTGCTAATTCCCGTGCTATGCAAATGCCTCCATTTAATTTCTCCAACTTCATCTTTTGATACTCACTGCTGCAGTTAATTGCTTAAGAAATCATTAATCGTATCAAGAGCTTCTATTGCCATTTTCTGCATCTAATCTCAGCCAGGCTTTCAGTACTGCTCCACATTCTTTTTGTCCATCTCTATTTAGTTCCCTAGTAGAATTTATAATTTCAATTTTAGAAACTTACCTTCTTCTTCTTTTTTTTTTTTTGGCCACACCACGCAGCTTGTGGGATCTTAGTTCCCTGACCAGGAATCGAACCCGGGCCCTGGGCAGTGAGAGTGCAGAGTCCTAAGCACTGGACCACCAGGTAATTCCCCTCAGATGCTTACCATTTAGTTTTCCTATGTCTGCGTTTGTCTTCTTTCTTCCTGCGGTGGACATTGTAAGGTTTTGGCTTTCCCAACATTTGATTCACCTGTACACCTTCCTATGTTTGAGGAATTTCCCATTGTGGGAGGCAGATTTCTAAAATAGCCTCCAAGATTGCTAGCCCTGGTGTACCTGCACCTTCCCCCTGTTATTCAGACACTACTGCTGTGAACTCCCAGTTATTCAAACATGATTTTCAGACATAATCAAGTTCCCAGATCAACTGGCCTTAAAATAGGGAGATTAGCCAGATGAGTCTGACCTAATCACAGTAGCCCTTTAAATCTGGGTCTGGTGGTCAGGGACAGAGAAAGTCAGAGAGATGTGAAGCATAAGAGAGGGATTCAATGAGGGAGAAACTCTCCGTTGCTGGCTTTGAAGATGGAGGGGCAACTTGACAAGGAATGTAGGCAGTCTCTAGCCTCTGAGAGTGGCCCCTGGACAGCCAGCAAGGAAACCACAAGGAACTGCACGTTCTACAACCACATGAGTTTGGAAGAGGACCCCGAGCTCTAGCTGAGAATGTGGTCTGACCAACACCTTGACTTGAGTCTTGTAAGACCCTGAGCAGAGATCCCAAGATTTCTGACCTACAGAACAATGAGCTAAGAGTGTTGTTTTAAGCCACTAAGTCTGTGGTAATTTGTTCCAAAGCAGAAAGAAACCACTACACCCTCCTTTTACCTTTGGGTAAAAGCAGAAATCAATCCCTTGCAGGATGAAGACATATGGTTTAGGTTTACCTCTATTAAAAATAAGACAACAGGCCCAAAATGGAGTCACTTATGCTAAGCCCCATGTAACCAGACTAAGACTTAATTTTAATTATAGTCTCGGCTATCCCAGAAACGGAATCTTAAACCAGTCAATCAAGAATCATGATCTGCATTAGTTAGACAATCTGCCTGATAGACATCTGCCATCTCCTAAAGGAAAGTAACTGCAATAACTAACCTGCTTTTTTTGCTTCCTACAACTTCCTTCTTCCTGCTCCCTTCTACCTATAAAGGCTTTCATTTTGTACAACTCCTTGGAGCTCCTTTCTACCTGCTAGATTGCATGCTGCCTGATTCAAATCAATTTTTGTTCCAATAATCTCTTAATATTTTTAATATGCCTCAGTTTATCTTTTAACCGTTCTGGTATCAGAAGAGGGAATCAAAGGAGATCCCCTCCCATGAGGAGCCCCCCAGGAGCAAAGAGCAACCAGACATAGGTACCCATGGAGCCCCTTGACCTTGCTGCTTTCTTGCAGCCCCTGGAGGTGGTAGGTAAGTCCCTCTCGGGTCCTACCTCCCCAGCTTTTGAACTATGAGTTTTCAGACTTTATTTAAGCTTTTTTTTTTTTTTTTTTTTACTGACTGAGCCCAAAAAGTGACAGGAGTTCAACGTAGAAACCTATCTGGGTTGGACTAAGACTGACTTAGTAATGGGACTGCGTTTAGGTTCAGACTGGGGTCCAATTAGAAACTGGACTGGGTCCAGTGTGAGGCCTCAGGTGAGTAAAATTTTGTTTGAAGGTTGAACAAGCAGGTTAAACTTAACAAAGATAATCTTGACTTACAGTGGCCAAAGTGGAGAACTTTTAATCTAGATAAGCTCAGCCATTCATGACGCGCCTCTAGAGAGAAAGGGATCTCAGCCAAGCACTGACCACAAAGGGTAGAAGGAAAATTATTTTTCCTCCTCTATAGTTTCTGGTGACCAGGATGAGACCCACTGGGACAGCCCACTTGCTCCAGAACCTGCAGAGGGGGGAAACTAGCAGAAGTCTTCAAAGGGGGAGAATTCTTACCCAAGTCAGCTCTCCCCTCTCCCAGATCTCTATCTGTGGTGCCACGTGGAGAGAGAAGGTAAAATTTCATGTTGTCCCTTCCTTTTAGATTGGCAGGCAAAAAAAAAAAAAAAAAGAAAGTAAGAATTAGATCTTTAAATTGTGACTGGTGAATTTGCTTTCAGGTACCCATTGGTTGTTTATGCTTTCCCAGAGACATCTATTGACTTCCTATTTGTATCGTTTTGTGTCCTGAGAACTTGACTTGAAAACCTCAGGTTAGGGGTCTCAAAAATATGGCTGGACAGAAATATGAGTTGCAATTCATTTGGGTTTTTATGAACTGTTGCCAACTCTCAGGGGAATTATCTGAGTCTCTTTTTTGATTATCTGGGAGTGGCTCTGTAACCGAGCAGGACCCCATGGGGTCTTCCCGGGACAGGCCTTCCCCCATATCCTATGCTTTAGCTCCTCTGATGTACCTAGACAATAGTATTTGATGCACATTTCCTGAGTTGTTTTGCAGATGTGAAACTACCCCCTCCCCAGCAACTGGAAAATGCTAACTACTTGACGGCTATGAGCATATGGCCCCAGGCCTCCTGGAGACTAAGGACTGATAGTGTTAACCCCTGTTACACCACCCTGCTACCTCACCATCAGCCAATCAGAGAATTGTGCACAAGCTGATCACATACTCTGCGACCCCCTGTCCCTCACCTGGCTTTTAAAAGTGCTTTGCCAAAACCCTCTGGGGAGTTTGGGGCTTTTAGGGCATGAGCCACCTGTCTCCTTGCATGACCTTGCAATAAACCTTTCTCTGTTCCAATCTCTGATGTTTCAGTTTGTGTGGCCTCACTGTGCGTCAGGCACACGAAATTTCATTAACAGCTCTAAATCTTGGAAAGGTAGTATCTTTTGCACCCTCTTCAGTAACTCCTCTGTGTTCATGGAGTCATTTAATACAGCCAGGAATATTTGCTCTTTTTACCAGGTGAAACCGGACAAGATATTTGAAAGGATGTTTTTCTTTCTCTCTCTCTCTCTCTCTCTTTTTTTTTTTTTTTAATGATCTCTATGTTCAGAAGCTGGCCATGTTTGAAGCTGATATTGAGCGCCTGATAGGAACTTTTTTTGAGGCTTTCTCCCCTAAGGTAAAATCAAACTATGTACTCTGACGGAAGGAAAAACTTTCTGAAGCCTTTGTGGAAGGATTTACTAAAACATTCCCAAAACACTAAATCTAGACACAGCTCTAAATTTGGAACATAGGAGTATTTTGTTTTTGGTCTTAGTTGAAGATCTTCTCCTTGACACAAAGAAGCAAATTGAAGATGACTAGTTGAATGGGTGGGGCAGCCTCCATATCATTCAGGTTGCAACCCAGTTCTTTAAGGAATTAAAAACAACAGAACTTATCTTACAAGTTGATTCTTTACAAGAACAGAAGTGTGACTCTAGAAACAATTCAAAGCCCATCTATCCTTTTTATCAATCCCCAAACCTCCCCTATTCATCTTAAAAGACTTGCAGATATTGTAAAAAAATTGAACTTAGGAAACAAAAGTCCTTCCTGGTGGAACTTGCATTCTTTCCCTGTGTCTTTTGATATGTAAGTATTCTACTGGTCTTCTCCAGTAACCAGGGTAATTCTTATCAGAAGGAGAAGAAAAGAGGAAAGTGTATTTTGCAAAGTAGGCCAATAAAAAACTAAAAATCTCTTTCACAAAAATAAGTAAAAAACAGGTAATCTTAACTTATTCCATCTGCCTGCCAGAAACACAGTTTAGATCTAATTGTTCTTTTTTAAACTAGTGAGTTTTGTATTATCATACCCATCTCATGCTTAAAATTTCAAAACAACAGCTGTAATATCTCTGAGTCTGTATGTTTATGTATGTCTATGTATGTATTTATAGATGTGTGAAATTTTCTACCAGGGGAAGGTATTGCCAAAATTAATTTGTAAAGAGCTCCATTTAATAGGCTTAAAGACAAGCAAGCATTTATATAAATCAAGTATACTCTCAGAAATGTAGAAACTCATTCAAATGTTTTTCAAGTTCATGTGCTCTAGGATAATCTTCAGTAAATAAAAGCAAGTTTAAGTTTGCCGGTTTAATTAAAACAGGTATGTCTTTAGAGTTATCAGCATTAAGTATAATACTTGTATTCTACCTAATCAAATGCAAGTTCTTGTGCCTGATGCACAGTGAGGCCAAACAAACCGAAATGTCAGAGTTTGGAGCAGAGAAAGGTTTATTGTAGGGCCAAGCAAGGAGAATGGGTGGCTCATTCTCAAAAACCCCAAGCTCCTCCATGGTTCTGGGGGAGAAGTTTTTTTTTTTTTTTTTTTTTTTTTTTTTTTTTGACAGTATGTTTTTTTATATTGCTAGTTCTTCTGTTTATTGTTGTTTTTTTTTTTTTTTTTTTTTTTTTTTTTTTATGAACTCTAGAGTCAGCCAGAATTGACTTTTTGTTTTGTTTTGTTTATTTATTTTACTTATGGCTGTGTTGGGTCTTCGTTTCTGTGCGAGGGCCTTCTCCAGTCGCGGCGAGCGGGGGCCACCCTTCATCGCGGTGCGCGGGCCTCTCACCGTCGCGGCCTCTCTTGTCGCGGAGCACGGGCTCCAGGCGCGCAGGCTCAGCAGTCGTGGCTCACGGGCCCAGTCGCTCCGCGGCACGTGGGATCTTCCCGGACCAGGGCTCGAACCCGTGTCCCCTGCACTGGCGGGCAGGTTCTCAACCACTGCGCCACCAGGGAAGCCCAAGGGGGAGAAGTTTTTATAGGCAAAATTTGGTGTGAAGGCTGCAGGGTGTGTGACTTTCTCCTGATGAGCTGGCGGTGTGGTAACAGGATGGTGCTCCAGGAATCTTGGGCTTAGCCTGAAGTTACCAGCCTCAACCTGGGTGGGGTACCTTAATTCTAGGAGAAGAACTCAAAGGTATTGTTATGCATATCCCTTGAGGAGGAACCTGGACCTTGCCCGTCACTAGAATTCTATTAAATTTTTTTCCCTTTGGCTGAGCAGCTTGCAGGATTTTAGTTCCCCGACCTGGGATTGAACTCAGACCCTTGGCAGTGAAAGCACAGAGTCCTAACCACTGGACCGCCAGGGAATTTCCTGCAGTATTGTTTCTTGACTGCTCCTCCTTTGTTTCTGCATTCCCTTACTTCCCTGATTAACAACTGTTGAATCTGCTCTTTGGTATTCAGGAAGGTCTAGGAGGCTGAAGCCTTTTTCCTACAAATGAGAAATGGGGGACATGGAAAGGATTTGTGCCTGAGAGGGCCCCACAGGGTCCTGCTCCGCTTCATAAGTCTACTTGAAAATAGTTTCCAAAACCTTTTGGTAACTTCAAACGTCAAAGTTACAGTGAGATAAATTAAATGATGGGTATTCATTGACTATCTAGATCATTTCCAAAAAAGATAAAATACTGAAACATTAACTGCTGAACACAGGTTTACCCATGTCACCAAACTGAGACATAATTATAGTCTCAGCTCTCCCAGAAGTGGAATCTTAAACCAGTCAACCAGGAATCACCTGATGTGGCACCAGTCAGGTAATCTGGCTCGTAGACTACTGTCATCCCCTAAAGGAAAGTAACTTTGCAATAACCAACTTACTTTTTGCCTCATATAACTTCTTCCTACTGCATTTTGCCTGTGAAAGTCTTTTGTTTTGTACAGCTAATTGGAGTTCCTTTGTATCTGCTAGATTGCATGCTGCCTGATTCGAATCAATTTTTGCTCTTATTTAAACTTTAGAATTTTTAAATACGCTTCATTTTATTTTTAACACCTCTCAGATCCATTTGTGCCATACTCAAGAGCCAGTGGCCCAACAAAAAGGGATTGTGATGTTCTCACTCTCCCAGTCGTATTAGTGGCAGCTGCTAAAAAATGAAGTTCCCAGTGTAGAAGTGATGGCCACACAGGTGACCAGCTAGTAATAAACAGTAAGAGCCAACATTCCCTAGTCCTTAGCCGGGATCCTCTGTGGCACTGAAACATTAATTTTTCTCTGCATTTACTTGTTCAACAAACTTTCATCGACCACCCAATATGTGACTTTTTCCCTAAGCATGAACAATATAATGGTTTAAAAAAAGACAGTTCAGGTCCCTGTCCTCACAGAGTGTGATGGCCTAAAACACGTCCACAAATTCAACAGTCCTCCCATCAAGCCCTTAACATGAGCTCATCTTAGCAATTCACTTCTAATGAATTGAATGCAGTGGAAATGCCACTGTGTGACTCTGTCATTAGCAGAAATACTGTTCAGCTTCTCCTTGACTTTCTCTAGGATGTGTGTCCTTGGAACCCAGTCACCATGCTGTGAAGGACCCAGGCCACGTGGAGAGGTTACAGTCACATGGAGGTGTTCTGGCCAATAGTCCCAGCTGAAGTCTCAGTGGATAGCCACCGTCAGCCAACAGACATGTGAGTTTTTGAGATGATTCCAACTCCAGCCCTTGTCTGGCTATAACTGAGTGAGAGATCCTGAGTGATAATCACCTAGCTGAGCCCAGTCAACCTTCGGAACCATGAAGGACAATAATAATAAATAATTTTTTGTTTTATGCTACAAAGTTTGAGCTGGTTTCTTATGCACCTATAAATGAGTTTATAGTCATATGTGCTAATGTCTAGAGCAGACATCAAACAATTATCCAAAAACATAAATTCAACTATAAAAGGGTACCACAAAGTTTCCTCCTTTCCTCGCTCACAAAACACTACCCCATCCTAGCTGATACCTCCCCTTTTCCCAGCTTCCCTGTCCTTGTTAATGGCATCATCAGCCTGACAAAAACCAAGCATGAAAAATTTGAGTCATTCTTCACCCATTTTCCTCATACCCATGCTCAATCAGTTATGATAGCCTGTTGATTCTATTTCCAAATGTGCCTCCCACCTGGCTCCATCTGACCAATCCCACCACCACCTTGGCCCAGTTCAGGCCCTCAAAATTTCATCGCTGGTTTATTGAAATGACTTCCCCAATTGGTCATTCACCTCCTTGCCTATTCACCACTGTCAGATATATGTTCTTAAACTACATCTCCTATCTTCCCCTCCCCTGTTAAAAAAAAGCTGTACTATCTCTTCACTGCCTGAAAAGTACAGTCCAAATATCTCAGGCCCTTCATGGTCTGCTGCTAACCTTTGCTCTGGCTTCGCTTCCCACAAGATGCTGCTATTACATGCTACACTCCAGATAATCTGAACTTCTCAATATGCTCTGATCATGCCCCCTCTTAGATGCCTCCGAGTTCTCTCTCCCTCCATTGAAAATGTTTTTTTTCTTATCTCATGTGTCCTGTGATCTTCTGAGGCTCCCACAGCATGATTGTCATTGGTCCTATGGCTAGGTAACAGTGATAGTTGTGGCTGAGATTGTTCGTGGCCAACCATTTTGCACAGCAGAAGCTATGAGTTTTCGCTGAGCAATGCAGCCAGCTAGACGCTACAATTCCCGCCCTTCTAATGCAGCTTGACACAGTCATATGACTAAGTTCTGGCACATGGGATGTAACCAGAAACAGAATGTGCCACTTCTAAGTTATTCCCTTAAAAAGAATAAGTATGTCCCCCCAACACCCACCTTGCTTTTTTCCTTTCTTGCTGGCGATGACGCGATAAGGGCTGGAGCAACCATCTTGGCCTTAGAGATGAAACTACATTTTGAAAATGACAGAGATATTCTAGACCTCTTAGCTATGAACAGAGAAAATCAGTTTCTATTATGCTGTGCTACTGGATTTGGGGGTCTCCTTGTTATAGTAGCTTAGTCCATATCCTATCTACTATGATAGCTAATCTTTATATTGAGAGTTTATCATGTAGCAGACACTGTGCATCACATCATTTAATCCTCACAATGATATCATGAGGAAAATAGTATTGGAGATGAGGAAACTGAAGCTCGGAAAGGGTTTGCAATGTGCCCAAGGCCACACGGCTAGTAGGTAATGGAGTTAGAACTCAAACCTAGACTGGTTGCTTTCAGAAACTATACCTTTAATCACTACTTATCCCTTTGCTCTGATTCACGGCCTTAAAGGCATAGACAGACCTCACCAAGGTTTGCCAAGTGTCCCCATGAATACTTAGAAAAATGTTTCATATGTAGTAGACACTCGATAAATGTTTGTTGAATGAATGATCAATTGGTTTTAGGAAAACAGGCTTTTCTGGAAGTTCCTAACTACAATCATGTGATACAGTTAACTGTTTCTGGTGAGCCAGCAGCCCTGCATCTCTATTTTATATAGAACACTCTCCCAGTTGCTTAATACCAGACAATTTTCTCTCTGAAGAATACCATATAGTGGACATCTCTGGTGGCACAGTGGTTAAGAATCCACCTGCCAATGCAGGGGACACGGGTTCGATCCCTGCTCTGGGAAGATCCCACATGCCACGGAGCAACTAAGCCTGTGTGCCACAACTACTGAGCCTGAGCTCTAGACCCTGAGAGCCACAACTACTGAGGCTGAGTGCCACAACTACCGAAGGCCACACGCCTAGAGCCCGTGCTCCGCAACAAGAGAAGCCAATGCAATGAGAAGCCCGCACACTGCAAGGAAGAGTAGTCCCCGCTCGCCACAACTAGAGAAAGCCCGTACACAGCAACGAAGACCCAGTGCAGCCAAAAATTAATTAATTAATTAATTAATTAATTAATTTTTTTTACCATATAGTGCCACACTTTGGGTCCATGTCCTTATCTATCCTACACACAATCAACAGAGAGCCTATGTGAGTGTAGCAGGCAACTGGGGAAAGCATGCAGCCAGTTGTAGTCATCTGTGTTTATTTACACAGCTGTTCTTCCCCTTGTTCAAGCAGAAGACTCTGGCCCAGAAATCAGAGACAGAAATAAAATTAGGGGGCTTTTTGAAGACTGCTGTGCAGTATCCTGGATCCCGGGGTCTCAGCAGGGATGTGGGGTTCAGGGATGTTCAAAGTCTTCCTTTGTGCTGTGTTAAGGGTACTAGTACAAAGTGATTAGTGCTGAGAGCTTGGGGTTGTGGAAGAGGTTATTATAAAGTACTGACATCCTGCTGTAAGGGTTGAATGTGTTCCCTTCTTCAGGGCTCTTATCTGGAGCCCTGCGATAGAAAAGGAATAGAAGAGAACGCCTGAACTGTTCTAAGGTTGCTTTCAGCCCTCCCCTGGGAAAACTTTAAGCAATAAACACAAATCAAGAGGAAACTGAAGAATGATTTTCTGAAATGGGTCTTCAAACAACCAGGCTTTATTTTTTCAAGTGGGGGGACTAAAAGAAGAAATTAAAGCCAACTTTCTTTCTAATTAAGTTCCATGGACCTCCCAAAATACAGCACAGATGCCATGATGAACATTAACGCCATGATGAACATTAACAGCATGCTCTTCAGTGGAGTGTGCTTGAACTCAGTAGCACTAAAACAGAGAATGATTTTTAAAACAAAAAAAAAACAAAACAAAAACCCACCAAACACAGAGAGAAACACCATAAAAGCTTGTTGTAATCAATCATGACTTGAATTAGTTCTTTAGCAGGTTAAGCTGAATTCTTTTTCATCAGTACATTCTTCTCTTTTGATTCCAGTAATGATGTACATTTAAGATTATTCTTTCTCTTCCGATGGGGACCTACCATATTAACATATCTATTTAAAAGTAAGCATTACTTTGTTTCAGAACATATGTTTGGGTATAATGTCCCTGCCCTGGAATTCCACAGAGTCATGTGTCTCAGGGGTGGGGTGCATGCGTTTCAGGGCTAAGATGGATCTACCACCCAGAGGAATATGTGGATTAGGAAGAGCTAAGTGATCATTGAAAAGGCATGTTTGATCCACCATGTTTGATCAGTTTTAGTGCAGCCAGATCCCAGGGGATAGGAGTAGAATGGATGTAAGGCAGGTGATTCTAGCTTCAACTTCAGAAAATCAGAGATGATTTGAGGGTATTTCTCCTTCAGTTTTAGGGTCCACAGCAATAATCCCATAGACAGCATCAAGGATATGAAAAACTCACCTTGTAGAGGGAACTGAGCATGGACGTTGACATCACTTCAGGGTTAATTAATTTGAGATAAGAGTCAGACAGAAAGAAGCTATGTGGTAGATGCCAAGAAAGATAGATGATGCTGTCCTGAAAGTGAAAAAAATTGAACTCAATGTCAGAATTCCAAATGGAAGCAGTTCAAGGTTGGATTGAGGATTATTTGACTGTGAGACTGTATTAAGTATTATTTGTAAACCATGTCAATGAAGAAAAAAATAATGGAGAAATTTATCTTTATGATTTCTGTCATGTTTACATTGGGCTGAGAGAAGATACCAATGTAATTAATGTAGGGGATTGTTGAGGGGATCTGTTGAAGGCCACAAAGGCTTTGCATAAGGAGTGAACTGAAGTAGAAGATGGAGGTTTCTGTGTCTCTTCTTAACATTTCTGTGTACTATGTATCTCACCTAAAAAAGTGGAATAATAATTTACTTCACCCAACATCAAATTGTTAGAAGGGAAAGGCTCAGTTTTCTTTCCTGCAGAGGATTTTTAAGGCCTCTTTTTCACTTCTCACTCACTCTTCCTTCTCCTTCTCTAGCAAATTTGGGAAGAATAAAGTAGACTTTCTTGGCTTTATTCCTTCCTTTTTCTTGGAAGTGAGTGGGCTGCAAGGATCATGGTTTCAAGAGCCTCACCTGGACAGCTCCCATCTCAAGAGGCCATCCCCAGACCAAGGTTGCCTGTGGCTCAGGAACATATCTGCCTAATCCTGAGATTCAGTTCACAAGGCCATTTGGAAGTATACTTAGCTATCCAACTCAACTGTGTCTCTAATAACAGTTATATTTGATTTCCCACATGCTTAATTCTTTACCTTTTTTCTCACTTTGTTCGTAACCTGGACAGAGAAAAAAAATGCTATATATTGGGCTCCCTGGGAAATCTCAACAAAATAATGAGATATTGCAATGTATAAGCTGATTCTAAAGTACATGTGGAAAAATAAGCAAGCAAGAATAGCCAAGACGGGCTTCCCTGGTAGCGCAGTGATTAAGAATCTGCCTGCCAATGCAGGGGACACAGGTTCCAGTCCGGCTCTGGGAAAATCCCACATGCCACGGAGCAACTAAGCCCACGTGCCACAACTACTGAAGCCTGCGCACCTAGAGCCCGTGCTCCATAACAAGAGAAGCCACCACAATGAGAAGCCCGCGCACCACAACTAAAAGTAACCCCCACTCGCCGCAACCAGAGAAAAGCCCGGGCGCAGCAACGAAGACCCAACGCAGCCAAAAATAAATAAATAAAATAAAATAAAATAAAATAAATTTATTTTAAAAAAAGGAGAATAGCTAAGACAACTGTGAAAAGCAAAAGTAATGAAAGAACGTCTTTACAGTATAATGCTACAATAATTAAAACTGTGGTATTGGCACACTGAGTATGCAGACAGATCAATGGATCAGAGTAGAAAGGCAAGACATAGACATAGATATATGTGGAAATTTAGTAGTTATAAAGATGATATTTAATATCAATAGAGAAAAGAAAAAGTATTTAATAAATTGTGTTGGAGCTGTCATCTGGGAAAAAATTGAGTCCTTACTTTATGGCAAGATAATTCCAGATAGATTAAATATTTAAATTCAAAAAATGAAATGATATAAATTCAAGAAGAAATCACTGGAGTCTTTTTATAATCCTAAGTACCATAAAACTTCCCAGAAACCTCAAAAGGAAAGATTGATCATTTCAATTACATAAAAATCATAATTTATGTATAGCAAAACCCATCAAATATCAAAATAAATGAAAAACTGGTCAAAATATTAGAAACTTAAATCACAGAAAAAAAGGCCAACATTTCCTAATATATACAATCTATACGGCAAGAAAAGGCTAACAACTCAATAGATAAACAGGCAAAGGATATGAAACAAAAATGGCTCTTAAAAATATGAAAAGACACCCAGTAACATTCTTCAGAAGAAACATGTAGATAACTCTACAATGACTTGTCATTTTTTTTGCCTATTAAATAGACAAAAAAAACCCCAAAAAACCTGTATAGAACAATGCATGGAGGAGCCAGCACTGTCAATACGTTATCATTGGGAGTATAAATTGATTCATCCTCTACCAAGAATAATTTGATCATATCAGTTACAAATGTACACACCCTTTGACCCAGAAATTCCTCTTCTAGAATTGTATTCTATCAATATATTTGCATATGTGCAAAATGACATATATAAGGTATTTATTAGAGCACTGTTTATAATAGCAAAAGATTGAAAATTAAATATCCATTATTGGGAACCTGGTTAAATAAACTATGATCAATCTCAGAAGGTAAGCTCTATGAGGGAAAAGATTAGTGTTTGTTTTGTTCACTGATATGTCAGAGCTTAGAAAAGTACTTCAGGGCTTCGCTGGTGGCACAGTGGTTACGAATCCGTCTGCTAATGCAGGGGACACGGGTTTGATCCCTGGTCTGGGATGATACCACATGCCGCAGAGCAACTGAGCCCGTGTGCCACAACTGCTGAGCCTGTGCTCTGGAGCCCATGAGCCACAACTACTGAGCCTATGTGCCACAACTACTGAAGCCCATGTGCCTAGAGCCCGTGCTCTGCAACAAGAGAAGCCACCGCAATGAGAAACCCGTGCACTGCAATGAAGAGTAGATCCCACTCGCCGCAACTAGAGAAAGCTGGTGGGCAGCAACGAAGACCCAACACAGCCAAAAATAAATAAATAAATTTATTAAAAAAAAAAGAAAAGTACTTCACACATAGTATGTTTTCAATACATATTTGTTGAGCATATCAATACAATAGAATTCTAAGTTGAAGTAAAAGAGAATGAAGAATCTTTTTAAATACAGATATTGAATAATGTCCAAAATATATTGATAAGGAAAAACAATGTATATTATATATTATTGTGTGTGTGTGTGTACATGTATTTGCTTATATATGCATAAATATTTCTATTTTTGAAGAGTCAATCTTTTCCTCATTTATCATATTTTTAGTACTTTTACTGAGGTATAATTGATATAAAATAATAAATATACACATAAGTAAATATCTCTGTAAGGATACAAAAGAAACTAATGACACTGATTGCCCTCCAGAGAGGACAATGAACAATTGGGCCTGGGATTAGATATGAGTAATAAAAAAACTTTTTACAACCTAACACCTTGTGTCTCAATAAAGCTGTTAAAAATACATGGTAAATGAAGAAAAGGTTGACTATTCAATAAATGGTGTTGGAATACTTGGCTACCATTTTAGGAGAACAAATTAAAAAGTTAGATTCTTACATCACAGAAGACATAAAAAGAAATTCCAATTAGATTAAAGTCCTAGATGAAAGACAAAATAAAAGCCCTATTAAAATGCTGGAAGAAAACATTGGAGAGTACAGTACTTTTATAACTTTAGAGTGGGTAATGTCTTTTCAAGAAATACTCAAAACCAGAAGCCGTGAAGAAAAATGTAACAATAGCAGACTTCACTGCCTAAAATTTCAAACCTCAGATGAGAAAAGACACCATAAGTAATGATAATGTCATCGACCAAAGCCTCAAGATGTCCAGTAGAATATCATTACAGTGTCTTTAGGAGTGGTATGGTGCCAAGAAGTGGGAAGTACATGGCAAGAATTCAAGACACAAGTTGAGAGACAGCAGGGGTTCTCCACCTTTCTGCACAATTGTTCCCTTTGGCAATCTAATTAAGTCCCTTCTCACAATAAGATAAAAAATATGTAAGTATAAAGCAAAAGATTACAAAGGGAAACAATTATCTTGAAATACAGTTATATGTATATATGCTTCTTTACTAACACAATAAAAAAAATACAGTGTCAGGTCTAATAACTACTGCAGTTTTGAAGTACTGTTGAGATATCTGAAACAACTGTAAGGCGATATAATAACATCTATTCTTTCTATTGGTGACAAAGTCCAAATACTGCTAATATTAATATGGTTTGTTGCCTACATTCATAAGTAAAAGAATTGCTGAATTTCAATGACAAGTTAATGAAAATAAAGTTGTAATATTTTTCACATCCAAGTTCACAGATGCCTGGGTTCTATTTGTAGAAGACCCTTTGGATAACTCCTCCAACCCCAGGTTCAGAATTCCACGGAAAGATCTTGACACAACCTCAAAAAATAAAGAAATGCAAAGTCCAATCAAGTGATGTGGCTCCCCTGTGGTTGCTTAAAGACTCCAACCTCATCCCCTGGGAGTTGACTTATGTGACCACCCCACTCTCTACCCTTCAAATTCATGACAGAGAGACTTAAAGAGCATCTCACAGCATGGCAGTCAGGAGTTGAGAAGCCATGCCCTGCTGTCTGCTGCTTCACATATCACACCCAGCCAAAATCTCTGGTCAATGTGCCACGCTGATTAGCTGGGAATGTAGAGCTGGAAACATAATTTCAAAATATTCCTTTGGGAAAGCAACCCCCCAATCCTTTGGCTAACATAATTATTTTCTAAGCAGGCAAGTATGTATAATCCTGGGGAGATTTAGAATTAAATACAGAGGCCATGTAATTAACACCTATGGTATTCTATGTTTGCATTAAATTTCAAGAGTCTCTGACTCTTTGATATTTTAAGTACCTGTAATGTTTAAAATAATTTGGCATATTAGACAACACTTCTGCTTTTTCCTTGCTTACCACATGGTCTCCCTTCCAATTCCTCCATAGTTTTTCCATGTCTAGGAATTGGAGAGCCCCCGGCCCATTCCTTGATGATCAATTCTTGATTATATATCTCTAGCTACACTAACACCCTTTGGAGAGGAAATCTGTGTTGTTAATATTAAACTGTGCCCTAGCTTTAGACACTGTCTAGAGGTTGATAACACCAAATCTAATCTCCAACCAGACCTCTCCCTTGAATTCCTTCTCTTATGTCTAACAGCTTATTCAACATCTCCACTTGATTATCTTTTGATTTCCTGCCCTGCCCACACCCCACACAAGTCTGTTCCCACTCTTCCCCAAATCAGTAAATTACAACCACAGTCTTCCAGTTTCTCAGGCCAAAAACCTTGGTGTCATCCTTTTTGAGCCAATACATGCTTACAAAAAATTTGGCTAACACTATGAGGCAGAATAATAGAGATTCCATTAGATATAATTTCAGCCTTTGTGATAGTGTTTGAGCATGTATGATATTAAGCAAAATAAAATGGACTATTTAATTTTTAGTGATTCCATTCCATTTCAGTTATGAATCTTCTGCTCTGTCTCTATGCACACTTGTGCACTCCCTTGGCATGCCCTTGCAGCTGGAGCTTTTGTGTGGCAAGTCCCAAATATGGAATTCCAGCTTTCCATCTCTCTTGAATGCCCTTGCCACCTGGCCATCTCCATTTGGAGATCTGAGAGGATCCAAAAGCTCTTCATTCACCTACACCTAACCTGAACCTTAGGCTTTCAACCCCATTTCAGTTAAACTCTACTTACCTAGTTCCTCAAGCCTAAAACTTTAGTTTCATCCTTCACTACTCTTTCTTTCACACCCTTTGTCCAAATAGCACCAAATCCTGACAGGTCTTCTTTCAAAAGACATCCTCTCATAGGACTACTGCTCATCACCTCTCTGGTTAATCCAAGCCACCATCGTCTCTCCTTGGGGCTTTTCCAGTAGCCTCCTAACTAGTCTCTCACCCCTACTAACCATTCTCCATGCAGCAGCCAGAGTTCACTTTTTTATTTTTGTTTGTTTGTTTGTTTTTTGGCCACGCTGAGGCAAGAGATAGATGGGCCCTCAGGGCAAACGGTTTGAGTTCATTCCCTGTGGACCGATACTCCACTCCGATACTCCGAGATGGGAATAACAGGACAACTGAGAGAGGAGGCTGGGTCCTGCCCAGATAGAAGATAAGAGACCACATATTCCTCATTCTCGAAGGCAGGAGACATCCCTGAATACACATGCACAGAAAGGCTCCTTGGAGGTCAAAGGGGAAGTGATGCTAATTGATGCCAACTAACGCTCACTACCCACAGGCCTCTTCAGTAGAATCCATCTTGGCTAAGAAGTGCATGCACACACATGGGAAAATCCTGAGATACACCAAATACGGACTTTAAACCAGGCAAATCAAAATGATTGGTCCAAGGAAATCTGGAAGAAATGCCCCATAAAAGTGATTCAAATTGCCACGAGGGCATGACTCTCTCTATGAGCCCGCCCCTGTGTCTATCCACACATACTGTACTTCTTTTTTTCCTAATAAATACTTTACTTGTTTCACTACTTTCTGTCTTTGTGGGAATTCTTTTTCTGCAAAGCCATAGAGCCAGGGCCTTGTCACTGACCCCTGATCTAGTGGCTGGGATTCGGTGCTCTCACCCCCGAGACCCGACCTCAGTCACTGACCGGACACTGAAACCCTGCTTCAAGCTGCTGCAGGCCGAGGCCACCGGAGATCAACGCCACACGGCATGCAAGACCCAACCAGGGATCGAACCCATGCCCCCTAGAGTGGAAGCGCAGAGTCTTAACCACTGGACCTCCAGGGAAGTCTTAGAGTTCACTCTTTAAAAAGGCCACTTTACCCCTCTGCACTAAGCTAAGACCTACAGTAGCTTTCTATCCCAGTCAGTGAGATCCAGAGCCCTTTCCTGAAGCCACGCGCATTTCTTTGTTTAGGGTCTGTCTCCCCCACTAGAATATAAGCTCCAGGAGAGTCCAGACCTCCTCTCCTTTCTTCACCACTCTACCCACAGTGCCTTAAACAGTGTCAAGCACGGAGTAGCGACTCAGAAATTTGTGCATGAAGTGTAAATAAACTTGGAGTGGGAGTTTGGGGTTAGCAGATGCAAACTAATATATAAAGAATGGATAAACAACAAGGTCCTATGGTACAGCACAGAGAACTGTATTCAATGTCCTGTGGTAAATCATAATGGAAAAGAATATAAAAAAGAATGTGTACAATATGTGTCACTGAATCACTTGCTGTACAGCAGAAATTAACACAACATTGTAAATCAACTATATTTCAATTTTTTTTTAAATGGGTAAAAATACACTGCTGACTGTGGAGCAAAGGTTGTGGGTGTGAAGAAGTGTAGAAGGGAAACACATTTTACTTTATAATTTTTACTCTTCTGTAAAGAAAAAACATTTTGAAGACCTAAATCCTCAAAAATTTTAGGGGGGGAGAAATTTATGTAAACATGCTAACAAATCTAAGCTCTCCATAAGCACTGAAGGGGCACTAGAATTAGATGGAGAAGACTGCAGGGCCCATGCTGGTGACGTTGAGGAAGCTGAACATGTCACATCAGCCTTAAGAGAAAGGTCAGAGAGGAGCTTTCCTCTAGTCTACACTGACTTCCTAATGAGAATCAGAATCCCAGCTGCACCATAGCCTCTTCCTCCCCTTTTGAGGATGATTTGTGCCCTTGCCCACTCCCTTTTCTTGTTTGTTCTTTTCCTTTTTCTTAACCCTGACCACACCAGTTTTAATTCATACAGTCCAATGTGCATTTCTAAATCTCCAGGCAGCTCTCAGCAACTCAAGACTAGCCTGAAGGATGGACCTTCTTCCATAAAGCCCCAGTATCAAATAAAGATTGCAATCTCATCCAGCAGACCCAAGAGAAGAGTTCTAAAAGGCCGGCGAGGAAGCAGTGAATTCTCTGTGATAAGAAGTTGAGAAGACCAGACATGCCAGGTGGGTAAAAGGAATGCCAGAGGCGTAGCTCCAGGATTGACATATATACATATACTGACTGTATTCCTGGAGTAGGATTTGCTCGGTCCTGGCTCTGGTACTGAATTTGTAGTAAAAGACTGGTGCAGAGGGTAGTTAACCAGGGGTAAATTAACCCTTTGGCAGGTCTCCTTTTCCTAATTCCACCCCACACATTTTAACCTGGAGACAAACCCTGGGTTGAAATTAGATTGGGACTACATTTTAATCACTAAACTGTTCCATAACAATAGGCCTCACCTGGTGGCTCCAGTTTCCTGGAAGAATTTGAAAGCTGGATTTTGTGAAAAAAAAATATAAGCAGGGGAAGGTTACCTTGCCAAGGATGTGAAGAGTGAGTTCTGTCTTAATAATGACATTTGAAAAACTTAACAGACATCTAAAGAGCGATCCCAATAGATTATCTAACAAAATTATTCACTCTCTTCCACATGATGGTGAAAGCTGCTTTTTCTAGTCTTCTCTGTCTGCCTCATAAATGTTAGCCATTATTATCCTTTTGTGGATCTACTGCCTCTGAGACATACCTTCCCATAATGGAGTTGAAGAAAACGAGGATTTTGACCCGAGTGTGGATTTGGGGTGGGGCTGAGACAGGGGTGTGGATGAGAAGGCATTTCGTTTCTGCTGATAAAGATCCTGGAATATGAAAGAACATGGGCCACCAGGGGATCACTCCTGTGGCGTCTTTGTTACATTTGGATACCCTGTTCCTTTTGGTTCATGAAGATTGGGTAGTTCTCCGAAGGTTTTAGGGGCTGATTTTGTGGTGGTAGGTGTGATTGCTTTTTTGGCCAGATTCCAGAGAAAAGACTTGAGCATTTTACACACTGCATTAATACAAAGCTATCTTTGATCCTGAAAGTCGCACCCAAAGACTTTTTTTCAACCCAAGAAATGCTTGTCAAGAAAGCAAAGGTGGGGGAGGGATAAATTAAGAGTTTAGGATTAACAGATATACACTACCATATATAAAACATATAAACTACAAGGATTTACTGTATAGCACAGGGAGCTATAGTCAATATCTTGTAATAACCTACAATGGAAAAGAATCCAAAAAAAAATACACACACACACGTATGTGTAGCCAAATCACTCTGCTGTACACCTGAAACCAACACAATATTGTAAATCAGCTACACTTCAATTTAAAAAAAAGAAGAAAGCAAGGTATCCAAGCTCTTTCTACCTTCTTACTCTCTACTTGTCTAAAGCACGGTGTGCTCAACCACTTCGGTCTTTTCTTTCGACTGCACCTTGTTTTAATAGCTGCCCTTGAGTCCATGCTGTGTCTTTGATCCTGGGTTCTTCCACCTGGAAGACTCTCCCTAGCTATTCCTAAGTGTGCAAAAAACTTCACCCGCAGAGCTCCTTCTGAAATGCTGCTTCTTCCGTGCAACCCTCCCTTTTCCCTGCAAACTGTCTAGAGGGTTTTATTTTTCAATTTC
This sequence comes from Eschrichtius robustus, assembly GCF_028021215.1. Taxonomy (NCBI): domain Eukaryota; kingdom Metazoa; phylum Chordata; class Mammalia; order Artiodactyla; family Eschrichtiidae; genus Eschrichtius; species Eschrichtius robustus. The sequence goes on from NC_090825.1 coordinate 29,931,141, forward strand.
ATCAGGTCTTATTTGGTCATCTATCTCATTGTGCATATGTTTTCCCTACAGCACCGGAAGATCCTTGAGGACCGCAACCGTTTTGCCCTTCTCTGGGTATCCCACCTTCCCTCCAGTGCCTTCAAACCTAGTGGGAATTTGTGCAGTTCGGAGGACAGTATTTTCCTTGGGAGTGTTCGTTCGCAGAGCAGAGCTGTGTGGCATTCAAGTGCCTGAGCTTTGAAAGCAAGCGGCCTGCGGTGGAATCTCAGTCCAGCCATTTAACCAGCCTGTGACCTTGGCTGGTTGCTAATCCTCTCAGAACCTCAATTCCTTCACTGGTAAAGTGGGAATGATGAAATTTAGTAACAACAGGTTTGCTGTGACAAGTAAAGGAGGCAAATGTAAAGCACTTGCCACAGTGCCTGGCCCATAGAAAAGATTTAATAAATAGTAGCTGTTTTATTATTATTACTATGACCATTAGCATTAAACCTCTGGCAGAGACCAAAATATTCTCACCACATGCTAATCTATTTAAATAAATTGGGAGAGAATGGACTGGAGAGGGGGTCTTGCCAGCTCTACCAAGTCCAAGAACGCCTCTATAAAGAGTAATCACTTTATAACGGTGCTGTCTTTCCAACAGAAAAACAATGCGAGTCACATATGTGATTTTAAGTTTTCTATTAGCCACGTTAAAAGAAGCTTAAAAGAAACAGGTGAAACCGTCTTTAACATAGTTTTAATATATTTTACTTAACCCAATATCTAAAATATTATCATTACAAGCATGTAATCAATATGAATAATTATTAATGGGATACTTACCATTTTTGTGGATCAAGTTTTCAAAATCCAATATATACTTCACACTTACAGCCCATCTCAACTTGCACTAGCCACATTCAAGCACTCCAATACATGCAGCTAATGGCTACCATATTGGACACCAATAGCTTTATAACATTGGAGTTGAAAATATCTGCTTCATAAGTGAATCACGTCTTACCAGGCTTTCACTGTATGTTTGTCTGAAAATGATCAGGGCTGGGAGTGTGAACACCAGGTTCTGGTGCTGACTTTGACATTCACTTAGTTGACTTCGGGCAAACCATTAATTTGGCTGGGTTGCATTTCCTGCATCTATCCTGGAGCTTAGCTAGGTCACAAGGACATAAAAATTATGACCCATTGCTCAGTTCAGTCCGTCTCATCACCACCCACCATCCCCTCCGCCCACCCCAGGCCTGGGCGTGAGACCTGAAAAACATACTCCCATACATCTTACCTGTGGTTGAATTTACTAAAGCAAACCATGCCTCTATAAGATTTATTCACTGAAGCATCACTAGCACTGTGGGGTCCTTAGACTTTACTTTAAGCCTGTTGTCTTTTCCTCTGAGATTATTCCAGATCATGAGAACGTTATTCTCAGAATCTGAGTACTTCAAGTTACCTGATCCAGTCATTTCCATATCTTGCCCTGGGAACCCACTCAGGGTCCAGATGCTGGTGGTGGGGAGAAGGGAGGGGACACCAGAGGAAGGATAAATCTAGTGGCTCTGGGCATCCCACCCGGACATTAGGCTTATCCCTGATGTGCTGTATTACCGTTTGTTTCATCATGAGATTTTATTTGAACAAAGGGTTTATCTAACAACAAAAATAATACAATTTTGAAATGAGTTTGATGTCTTTTATTCAGTGAAAACAACCCATGGACTGGGGAAGCACAGTCCCTCACAGGCAGTGGAGCACCCGTCCCGAGGGATTTGGGACCAGATTGACTTTGTAGAGCTTTAGAAGAGGCCACGCTGAAACAGGGCATGATTGGCTAGAGGTCCTTATAAGGCTGGCAGGTCCTATTTTCTAGGGTAAGGTAAGCTAGCTAAAGCAGAGTGGGAGGACTGGAGTTAGTGTGTTAGGTTTCCTTGACAGTGCAGGCTGTCTGAGGTTTCGATTTGTGACATCGGCCCATATACGAATTAACTTTATCAGGTTAAAAAAAGTTTGAAACTTAGTTCTTGTCTCACCTTTTGTTTGGAGTGGCGGGAGGCTCCCAATATTTACCCAAGCTTCCACCACCAGACCCCAGCCTCAGTGTATTTTTCTCCAAGGCCATATTATCTCCCCTAGTTTCATCTGTTGATATTAAGAGATTTTGGTACTTGACTCATGCAACTCTGATAGAAACCCCCATTTACAACTGAGGTCTAGCGACAGGAGTGAACTGGTCACCCCTAGTGAATTTCATTTCTTCAGGTGTGATCCTGTGTGAGGAGGCAGCAGGGTGAGGGAGGACACTTGACTTTGCCACTTCTGTGACCCAGAGGTGAGCTGCCTCACGAGGCCAGAGCCATTCCTCTGCCCAGCCAAGGAAAATGGGATCGGTAGCATTCCGGAGGTTTTTTCCTTGGTCTTTCAATTTAGAATCAAGCTATAGATGTGGCATTAGCAGAAGATGGACTTTGATTCCAGATTACAGCACAAATCTTGAATGTACATTTTAAAGCATATAATAACTTTATTCTGACCTTACCCCAAATTACTCTCACAGCATCCGATGACCAAAAATTATTTCAGCCTCTAAGATTGATTTGTGTGCAAGACCCAGACAGTTTGCACCATTCACCCTGTTTTCTCAACTCAAAGCTGCATTTTCTCTTGCTTAAAAAATTTGCATATTTTCTCAGTGCCTGTTTCTGACTCACAATAAACAATGCCCAGAGCTCCTGCCAAAAAAATGTCCAAAGGCGAAATAGTTGCTATAATAGTCGTTTTTGTGATGGCAACTTTGAGCTGTGCGCTTTTAAATTATAATCACTTTTTTTTCCTTACAAAAGATGTATATCTGTCTTGATTGCTGTAATTATGATTCTATACCAGTAAACACGTATAAAAGATTCATGTCATCGCTGTGTTTCATAAAACCCTTGCCCTTCAATAAGCTTCCTCTGGTGACTGTTTATATGTCTGTGTTTAATTTGTGGCAGAGGAATCTAATGAGAAGCCATTAATCACTGAGTGCATATAAAAATTTGTGACACTAACTAAATATACCGAAGTGGATGGGGCAAGCCTATTATTGGCATGACATGATTTAGAATCATAGACTGTTGAAAGAGAAAGCGACTTGAGCAAAATAACGTAGCCTAACCTCATTTTACAGATGACATTCAAATTTGGGAGAGGAGGAACTTGTGGTTTAGTGATTGAAAACATGATGGGGGCAGGAATGGGGAGACCTAAGTTCTAAACCTGGACCTAGTACTAAGGAATCCTGGCACAAGCTGACATGACTTCCTCATTCATCCTTGTTCTGGGACTTCCCTGGTGGTCCAGTCGTTGAGACTCCACGCTTCCACTGCAGCGGGGCACAGGTTCAATCCCTGGTCGGGGAACTAAGATCCCACATGCCGCGCAGCCAAAAAAACAAAACAAAACACATCTTTGTTCTCAAGGATGATGGGTGGAATCCATGGATTGATGGGGGGCCCCCTGAGGGAGAGAAGAGGGGGACACTGAGATAGCTTCTGACCGCCACCTCCCACCCATTCCATTAGAGCAGCTCCACTTGGATCTCTTTTATATTGTAATGATAGAAAAAGGAATCCATTAGTTTTTCTCCCCTTTTTTAAGTTTGATGTTTACTGATGTCCTTTCTCCAAGTTTTAGGATTGGAGATGGACTGATACAATTTCTCATATTTGTGGCTGTGATGTGTCCATTTATTCATGCAGCAACTCTTACTTAACCAAGCAACCTTCTGTACTGGTGACTGGGTATGCAGTAGTTATAAAGACAGGCTCTGCTCTCAAAGGGCCCACAGTCTAGAAAGAGAGAGTTACAGAACAGGGTGGTAATCACTCTGGAAATTTAAACCCAGGGAGTCTTGGGAGCACATAGGAAGGGCAATCAACCCTGTCAGGGATTGGAGGAGGAGAGGGGACAGGAGAAGTTTAGGGTTGACTTTCCAGAAGAAATAACAGATGGTAGGCCTTCCTTTTAATGTTCTTTACTTTTTTTTCTCTTTGTCTTAATAAAAGCTACTGGGGACTTCTTTTGGAAAAAGATGAGAAACCAAAGTTCCGTGAACTGTTAGGAACTCTTGTCACTCACTGACTGTAATGCTGGGCAAATTGCTCAATCCCTTGGAACTCCATGTCAACATCTGGATATACAGGGCTAGTGATAATAGCATGTTCCTCAAAGCACTGTCACAAAGATCAAATTAGATAGTGTGTGTAAAAGTGTTTCTGAAACTATAAAGCCCTATAAAAATGTTGACCATCATTACTGGTCACACTGTGCCAAAACCTTTCATTCCCACTAACCTACCCGATCTTTCCCAGCTACACTAAGATTCTGGTCCTGCGGAGGTTTGGCTCGTTTTGAAGAACTGGGAAAAGAGCCATTTCACAATATGAGTCATAATTAATAGCAATAGCACTTGTGAAATATTCATTAAAAAGCAGACCTTCTTTAGTTTTAGTATGAAGAAAATGTGTTACATTGCTTTAAACCGCCATTATGTCCAACTCTTAGCTAACTTGGGATAAAATGGTTGGTATAATTTCTCACCACCTGCAGATCTATTGAGGGGGGTCCTGTTATTCTTCTTACCTCTTATGTTGGGGTTTCCTAGGCCTCTACCCTTACTCAGACCACTTCTTAAACCCATTCAGAGGTCACAACATTAGAATGTGCTAGAGGAACACGCTGGGGACTAAAACAAGTGAAGTGGGTGGGTCAGGTGACCTGGAGAGGTAGCACCTCTAGCGGAGGTGGTCTCAACTCAATGCCAGCCTATCCCTCGGGCCTCAATACCATGAGGTTGTCTGTACTGTTCAATGGAATCTTTTTTTTTTTTTTTTTTAATGTGAGCGTGAACTATCCCAGTTTGTAAATGCTCCTCTGCCCCTTTGGCTTCCTAACTCAAGTCTTGTTCCCTCAAAGGGTTTGCATCAACCTAAAACTAAAATCACTCCAGTGCTTAAATCCTGTGACTCCCTCTTGCCTAGGAATAGAGTTCAAGGTTTTTTCATCTGCTGTTTTGGGTCCTCTGTACGTACAAGGTTGAGCCAGGCACAGGTTCTCCAAGGAGCTCTGGGTCCTCGTAGGGAGACCTGGTAAATAGGCTCCAGCACAGAGTTCCTATAACTTTCTGTGGGTCCCTCCTACTGCCCACTGTGTAATAATTACAGATGTGTCTGTGGGCTTCTAGAGAAAAGGGGCTGGTATTTGGAGCTCAGGACTTGCTCAAGGTTTGTTGAATGAGTGAGTAGGATAAAGGTTAATTATAGTTCACCTCTATAGTTGGGTTTTTCAGGCTTCACATAGGTTTAAGATAAACCCAAATCATTAAAAACCTAACCAGAATTCACCATCGATTTTTTGCTGTTTTGCTTTTTACATTCATAAGAAGGAAAAAATTTAAGACAAAATGAAAGACCAACTACCACAAGTACTGTGTCTACTCCTGTTACCTCTAGTACTTCCCCTGGGGTTAAATCAAGTCCCCTTCACTGTCTTAACGTTCTACAATTTCCAAATTGTAGAAGGAAAATTGACATTCCTTATGGTGATCCTAAAATGTAAACTATTTGAGCAAGGAAGGACAAAATCTCCCATGAAATTACAAATAAAAGTGGAAAATATTCAATAAATGTTAAAAGGATTTCTAATCATATTCTTCCTCAAATTCCAGAATTCCCTTATCTTGACTGCTGAAATGTGATTGTTCTGTACTATGTTACAACACTTACTTGTTAATCATGATCCCTCATACTTCAAACTAATGGAGTTCAAGGATAGGTTGGATTTGGTTGTTTCCTGTTATGGTGACATCCCCCACCCCCCAAATGAATTTACCTACAGCATACTTTATAATAACATGTTCAAAGAAAATTCTCGGAAAATTTTTCAAAAGGAGCATTTGCCACATCTTTTTTTTTTTTTTTTTAAACTCTGGAATACCAAAATTAATATGATTTCCTAGCTCTGTGTCTCCTACCCAGAGTAGCTTTAAATGAAATACATATAGAGACATATAGAGACATGTTCATAATTTCTTGCTGTTTCACTTATTTAGTATTTCTAAGAAGGAAAAAATGTTTGAATGCTCATGGGTCTTACTTATAAAATAGAGGAAAAGGAAGAAATATGTGTTGAGTAAACCCAAGTTGTCCTGAGGGCATTATTGTTATAGCTTTCCAAAAGAGAAAGTGGTAGTTAAAAGAAGTAGTTCCCAATATTTCCCCCAGACTAAAACCTTGTAATTCAGATGAACTCTGAACTGAAACTCTTTGCATCTCATCTTCTCATTGGGTTTTTATTACAGCCAACAAAATTTTCAGTGGTGAATTATTTCCCTTCTCCGGGGTTCACCGGACTCCCATAATGTCTGTGCAAACTAAAATAATGAAATGGTTTTTAACCAAGCTCTGGGGATTAGAAAAAAGGAAAAAAGAAGGGGCACTAGGGACTTCTCATCTCTATGCTAACCAAAGTGTGGTTTTTCTAGTGCTTTTTCTTGCCTTTAAAAAAAAACAGAATTAAAAACAAAAATGCCACTTGGCTTGAAACTCCATTGAAAATCATATAAAGATTTCTCTTTTAAGTTCTCTTGAAATACAGGTCACTTCCACAAGAAATGTGAACAAATTAGTCTTAAACCCATGGCTCAGAGAGGACTTAGTGTAGTAAATAAATGCTTTAAAATGTAGTCATGGCATTGAGAAATGACATCTGCTCCATGTACCTAGGCCAGAAGCGCGAACATAAAAATAAGTGATTTTGTTTTAACACAGAAGGTTGCAAAGTGTTTTGTTTAATACTCTTATATTATGTCATTCATTCATAGGAGTGGAATTTAATGTTTACTATGTATCAGGTATAAGACCCATTCTTGCCCTCAAAGAACTTACAATTTAGTTGAGAAGCCAAAATTTAACAGGATTTTTTAAAAGAAAGGGGCAGTAGGAGACAGTGTAACTCTGTGTTAAACTATGTGATATGGATGTTAAGTGACCTAGGAGATAAGAGGAAGAGAAAGATTGTTGAGGGGTGGGATGTAAGGAGTAGATATTCTCAATAAACTCTTAAAATGATGCAAATTTAAAACTTGTTATAATTGCTGCTAATTTATAATTTTAGCATTTACATGATTCACCGTTGCTTTCCAACCAGGAGCTGTTCAAAAGAGTATATACATGCAACAGTTGAAGCTTGGCAGGACACATACCTTTAGAATCTCCCTGGATTTGCTAATAAGGGAAAAAGACATACTTTCTTGTTGGAAAACAGACACAAGAATTAAGCAGATTTTGCATGGGGAATATGAGATTTAATAAACAGGAATACAGAACTCTGGCTGTAATTTTTGGTATGAGTTTTGTTTCTATTAAACATTTTTCTTCATACTAAACAAGTTCTAAGTTTTGGAGTTGAGTCAGGCTCAAAAAATTTTCTTTTTAATTTTTAAAAATCGATTTCACAATCTATTTCCTTCTTAAGAAAGGTGGAATAGAAGTTCAAGTTATATGCTCAAGGCAATGAGAATTTTCTAGTTGCTAAAAATGATGGGGCAGGAGGGGGTGTGGGGGACATTTAGCCTCCTTTAAAATTGAGGCATCTGTCTGCACAGCAACTTATCTTTTGAAATTACCAAACTTCAAGTGTGCATTTATACTCTTGGTCTTAAAATGCTTTTTACTTTAGTAGTTTAGCAAAGATCCTGGCATCTTTGTGCTTCTTACCTTTTTGAATCTTTGCAACTCAGACGGTGAGCTAAATTAGATTTGCTATAATAGAGTTTAAACTGCTAAAATAGAGGCATGTCTCAGCTTGTGTCTTGAGTAAGTTTAGGCAAGGTTAGAGAATTATAGTAAGTATTTTTTTTCTCTATACTTGATTGCTTTCCGGGTCTTCCCAAGAAATGTCAGTTATTTCCCCAATTCTAAAAAGAGGGACTCTTTCATAACAGTTGTACAATCAGGCAAAAGAGCACACTCTCGTGTTTCCTTAAGGGGAGGAAACCTGCCATAATGTGAGATAATTAACTTTAGCCTCAGAAAAGTCTTCTTTGAAACGTTCTAATCAAGACTTCAAGCTTTCTGAGTGTTGTGTGCGCTTTATTCTTCAATTCTTCCTGGTCCCGGTTTTGCATTTCTAATGAAAGTGAACTGACAAAGCTGGAAAAGTGGTCTAAGGAGCAAAACAAAGCCAGCAAGCATGCTTCTGGTGCGCCAAGATTAATCAATATTCCAGAAACCTCGGGTTTCCCCCCTCCTTCCCTGTGGTGTTTTCATTTTTCCCCACTCCCCCTTTCCCGGGCACAGACTCCGCCCCTTTTCTTAAGTTGCCCCGATAGTAATTTGCAGTTTCAGAGCACATGCACGCCTTGCTCGCTGCGTTTTGTTGCTCCGCTGTACCTGCTGGGAATTCACCTTGTCATTGCCTGGGGTATCTTCCACCCGTTACAAAATCTGAAAAGGTAAGTCTGACGTCCTGTATTCCTGCTGGGCTACATTTCTCGTTCCATTTCTCTGCCAGTGTATTTTGTTTCCCGAGCAGAGGAGTAGCGAGAGTAAAAGCTAGCCATTTTAGTAGATAAAGTCCATGTTAGTAATTTAATGCATTGAGCGTGTGGTGTCTATTTACGCCGTGTCCTCTCTTAATCTGGAGTTGAGTCATTCAGGGTGGATTGGGGGCAGATTGTGGTTGGAGCTCTAGAAAAGAATCAAGGCTGAGCTGGTCTGTTTTAAAGTGACTGGGAAAGGGAATCAGAGATTAGTAGGAGGGGAAAAAATTTGGTCTCTCGCGTCTCCTCTTCTTTACTTCTCCCTAAACTTTTAATCTGCTGTGAAGTCTTGAACGAGCTGTACGTCTTATTATCACTGACCCCAGCCTGCAATTTTATTTAAAAGTCAAAACTGTTAAGACTAGTCTTTTTTTCCGCACTTGGATTTGCCAAAAGCTTCTTGCTTTCTAGTTACCTCCTCCACGGACGCACACACTGGCTTTTCACGTTGCCAGATACACACGTCCACAGGCACGACTTGATTTTTTACTTGGATTTATCATGGGAAAGGTTACGGATTAGAAATCTTGTAAAACAGCAGAAGGAATCCCTTGATCTTTCAAAACAGCTGATTTCCACCAAGGAGAGATTTACTTAGATATATTTGAATAACCTAGGAGCACTTTAAAGAAACTAGAAACCACACGCTGTAACGTTTGGAATGAAAATTGAATTCATCTCACCTATTCTAGAGATCCTAAATTTTAAAATACTGAGAAGTGGGTGATAGTTTCCTCAGAAGACTCCAGCATGTTTGCCACAAAGACAAATGCTACTTTGTACTTCTACTTGGGACCAAAATGAAGATGAATTATGATTTCAGATAATTTATAAATGTGCCCAGCGCACTTAGCTTATTTCATGAAAAAAAAAAAAGTTACCACGTGAAAGAGTCAAATGTATTTCCCAGGACCTGTGGGTACTTGTGTTCTTTTCATAAGCATGTTTACTAGTTGATATTATCATGGTTTTTTTCTTAATGCAGAAAATAGTTACTTTATTATATATAACAGCAACCTCTGACTGTGAAATCTCAGTATCTTAATTCATTTCATTGACCTGGTTATGCCTTTGCCATGTATACAACATGAGCCATTAAGTATAATTACTGAGCGTTTCCTGTGCGTTTAATTCAATTGGACATTTATTGAGGGCGAACACTGTGCAAAGTACTTGGCTAGGTTCTGGGGGATCGGGTGGGGGTAAGGGTGCTCAGTCACACGCAGCTCTGATGAGCCCTTTTATAGCTTCACTGGAGAGGGAAGGACAAATGTTTAAAAATGTAACACAAGTACCTGCTCATATATTCTGGATTTATGCACATGTCTCACACGTGGTCCAGTAAAATATGCACATTCTAGCCTTGAGATCTGGCATTGCCACTCTCCAGCCCTTGATTCCTACTGAGATTATGCAGTTTGCCAACAGCTTCCCCTGGTGTCGGGCAGCCCTGATTTCTCACCCCTGGAGGCTGTAATTCTGTCTCTTTCTCTCTCGTCTAGTTGTGTTCTTGAACACCAAAGAGGACTGGCTTTCTGGGGCTGATTCCGTGACATTGAAGTTCAGAGAACAGACGCTCTGCAGAAGTAAAACATGACTAAAAGCAATGGAGAAGAGGCCAGGATGGGAGGCAGGATGGAGAGATTCCAGCAAGGGGTCCGTAAACGTACACTCTTGGCCAAGAAGAAAGTGCAGAACATCACAAAGGAAGATGTTAAAAGTTACCTGTTTCGGAATGCTTTTGTGCTGCTCACTGTCACCGCAGTCATTGTGGGTAAGTCATTTGATAACAAGCAAAAAAAACAAAAAACAAAAAAAACAACTGGATCTTGTTTCTCGGGGGCATCTGACTGCCTGGGAATATTATCAGATGAACTGATTGTAGGTATTCAGAAGGATAGTCCAGGCTTTCCTCTGAATTTGAAGATTCTTTTTTTTCCTTTAAATGACAGTCTGTTGGCACATTTGGAACAACATGTGGTAAACACGTGGGAATCTGAAAGAATCTCATTAGGCATTATGCAAATCAATTGATTGTGTGGAGAAGGGAAATAAATCAAATGTTTCTCCATCTCATGTAAGGATAAAAGAGGATAATTTAATCTTAAGACCTGAGCAGTTAAGTAACAGTAGAAACAAGCAAGTACTCTAGATTTGGCCAAAATGTGATCATTATGCAATGTCACTTTCACTTAAAACTAATGTACACTATTGGTACACCCAGAACGAGACACAGATCCCTAATAGTGATTATATTCTAACTGGTGCTGACTTACAGCTGAATATCAACACAGACATAGTGGCCGAATCTTTTCTGTTTGTACACGGTCTCGTCCAGTGACTGGGAAAGGCAAATTAGGGGAAATGTAAACACAGATCCCTCATTCATTGCCTCTAAGCGTCTGCCATAAATAGCTAAACCTTTTTTGAAACTTTTCAGTCTCTTACTAATTTAGCATTGTTGACAGCAGTCTGTACAAATAAAACATTATTGTTTTGTTTGATTTATTGGTATCTGAAATTATAGTTCATTATAATTAGCAATTATATCTGCTACTTGTAGGTAGCGTTAATCTTCCTTTAAAATATAGCTGAAAAATCTACTTACTTGGAATTTTTGAACCAATATAGAAATCCTTAGGCTGGTAAACAGATAAGCCAATGTCATGCTGTAAAAAATGCTATAACTTAAATTTCTACTAATCTGCCACCAAAAAAAAGGCTTTAATCTCTACCTTGGAGTTTGCCAAGATCACCATCAAATATAACAGATAATGACAATAAAAACTAAGAAAATTCTGTAGCATGTAAATATAATTATAACTATCTCCAAAAATAGGATTCTTAGATTGCAGACAAATAGGAATATAGCAGAAGAGTAGTTTGTCACAAGGCTTTAGATATATTCCATTTCAACATCTTTGGCTCCTTTTAGTAATTGTTGGTGATTAATGACTGTTCAATTAATTCCAGAGATGTTCAAAAAGAAAGTTTCCTGATTGACTCAGAGAAGTAATGGCTTTCTTTAGGTCTCCAGGTTTGAATACCTTCCCGGAAGAAGTATTTCAGTGCTGTATCATTGTCTTGGAAGTTGATGTAAAATACAGTATTCTCATCTCGGTTTTTTTCTTTGAATTACAGTCGTTGTCAAGCCAAGTAATGGCTGTGTAATAATAATTGTGAGCGATTATACAGCACTATTCCAGCTACTTTCTAGGTGTTTTGCTTATATTAGCTCACTTAATCCTTAAAAAAGCTTATGAAAGCAGTAGGTAGGTATGATTACTCTGATCCTCATTTCATAGCTAAGGAGACTGAGCACGGAAAGATCAAGCAACTTGCCCAAAGTCACGCAGCTAGTGAATGCTAGAGGTGAAAGTCAAACTCAGGCTGTCTAGTGCCAGAGGCCATTCTCTTAACCACTCTGCCATCCCGCCTCAGTGCTCTCCTGACTAGCTGACATCTTGTGAGAGTTGCCAGGAAGAAAAATGCTGCCATGTCTTGGTAGAGGCCAATTACCAAGCAATGCTACATGCATTCACATAGCTTTGTCATTTTGCTCTATGATTTACTCAGTTAAACTCAGCAGAAAACGTATAATTCTCCTACAAATGATTAAGCTGCATTCCTCTCATTCATTTAACAAATGCCCATTTATTTTGCAACCCTATACGTATAAAAATAGAACTCAGTGATACTGGAGTATGTTTGGAAAAGATGCAGAAACACTGATTCAAAATGGTGTTCTAAACACAAGAGTTCCATTTCTAGGACAGAAATGTTTCAGGTGAAGAACACAGAAATGGAAAGTGATAAAACCTGAACATGGAAAGCAGATCAATGGAGAAGGAAGTTCTTAAGTGATTACAAAGAAATAACATCTCTGATAGAAGGAAGATAGTGCCAGGATTTAAGAGTCCATTTTCTCTCTGAGTTCTGGGATCATTTCCTAGCCCAATGAGGACTTTTCCTAAGATTTGTGAGAACTGTGATGAGTTGGCTGCGCTGGGGTAGATAACTTGGCAGGATGCCCTCAGGGTTGGCTTTACTAATGGAAACTGAGGAGGTAGAAGTAACAAGAAGAAGGCACTAACAAAGAAACAAATAAAGAGATCTCATTGACAGTCAGACCACTGAGTCTACACCAAAGACTTGGAATCACAACTTAGTAGCAAACAGATTTAGGAGAGAAGGAAGAAGCCTTCAGCTATCTCTTGGTGCCTCTTGCACTGAGGGCCCAGTGAAAACAAAGGCTCATTTAGCTTGCCACTGGGTACCATGTCTACATCAACCCTAAAAGAAATAATAGGAAAAGGACATGTCTGGGACATCAGCTCTCAAATTTGTTTGCTGCAGCACAAGGAAAAACTGGAAAGACGCTAGGAAGGAAGGAGAAAATAGTTATTTTCTCCAAAGATGAAATGACAAGAAAGAACTATAGCTATTACTTAGTTTTCTTTTTTTTAATTTCATTTTTATTTATTTATTTTTAAAATTATTTATTTATTTATTTATCTATTTATTTAGGCTGCACTGGATCTTAGTTGTGGCATGCATGATCTTCGTTGTGGTGCACGGGCTTCTTTCTAGTTGTGGCGCGTGGACTCTAGAGCACGCAGGCTTAGTTGCCCTGCGGCATGTGGGATCTTAGTTCCCTGACCAGGGATCAAACCCATGTCCCCTGCACTGAAAGGTGAAGTCTTAACCACTGGACCGCCAAGGAAGTCCCAATTACTTAGTTTTCAAATTCTTAGGTTTTGATCACTTTTACTAAAAAAGACTGGGAAAATCTACATAGTGGGGTGAATTTTTTGTTCAGTCTGTTTTCTTTCATCTTTTTGAAATAAAAGAAATGTGCATTTAGTGTGTGGGAATAGAAACTAGAAATACAGAGGAGTAGAGACATGTGAATCCATATATTCAAAAAAAGTAGGGAATTGTAGATATTGCACTACCAATTCCTCTACAAACACAGGCATAGAACCACATGTGCAATGTGATGTCATTTCTATGCAATGACATTTCTAATGTCATTTCTAAGCCATGTCAAAGTCTGAAAGTGCCAGGCTGCAAAGCCTATGTAACGGGAGCAGACTAGCAACTTGAGAGAAGGCAGTGGCAAGTGCTAAGTCCCTTTAAGATAGTTCATCATTAAAGCATTAGATGAAGTGTCTTCCAGGGCTATTGCAGACAGCTGTCAGACAAAAAACACACTGAGTGGTCACTGACTTTCTTCCTCTGGGAAGCACTTTCTACTTCATACTGTGGTCAGTTGTGTCAGAGGGACCTCAGACATCTCCCTGAAAGAAAGAAAAATCCTTTGTCATGTTCAAGTCACAGAATGTCACTCATCTATTATCTGCTAAATAAATACTTTTTTTTTTTAAAGATTCAACGCTATTCAGCAATTTAACAAATATTGGATGTTGTGTATCTGGCTCTATGCTACACAATGTGGCATCTCTGCCCTCAGGTCGTTTAGTAGGAGAGATGGATGAAAAATGAGATGACAAAGGAATATATGGGGTTCAGAAGTAGTAATAGAGAAATTCGTAACATTTTTTGAAATGAGATCATATTGTATATACAGTTCTATATCGTATATGATGTCTTTCTGTGTTGGTACTTTAGACGTTCTACTTTGTTATTAACAACCACATGTGGAACCATAGATGTGCCATGTGGTAACATTTTTAAAGTGTGGCTTTTGATGAAGGATAGACCTGGATTCATATGCCGGCCGTACTTAATCACCGTGTGATCCTAAAGAAGGTGTTTACCCGTTCTGAAGTCTCAGGTTTCCTCATCTATCGTTACATGTATAATATATATTGTGGACACTTATGTGGTGACAAGCAGTGTTGTAAGTGTTGTTAGTATGTTAGCTTTATTTAATCCTCACAACAAGCCAGGGAGGGAGGTATTTTTATTCTCATTTTATAGATGAGGAGACCGAAGCTCAGATACTTATCCCACAGTTGATGCATTTTGACCGGGATTCAAATCCATTATTCTGGCTCCAAGTTCATGCTCTTACCCACCACAGTGTTCTGGATGCTTGGTCCCTCCTCTCAGGAAATGTTCATTCTTGTTTTATTACCCCAATTAGCTAAGGATGTGCACTGACACATCAACAGGAGGGGTGGAAAGGAGAGGTTGAATTGAGAATTCAGAACAAGGGTCACTCCTGAGTCCTGGTGGCTGATTGCATGTGAGTTGACAGAGAAGGTGGATTGCAGGTCGATGGTCTGATTTCTGGCTTGGGTGACCGAGTGGCGTTGGTACCGTCAGTCACGGTGGAACACAGGAAGACGGGGGAAGTAATAATTTCAGTTTCGGACATGTTGAGTTTGAGATGTGGGCTGCCACTGCAGTGGAGATACAGTGCAAGAGGCTCACCATAAATAAAGATTTGGAAGGTAGCCTTACCATCTCCAGACTGAACGAAGACAGGTTCTGTCTTTGAAGGTAAACGAATAACGATCAATGAATCGGGTTATCCTGCTGCATAAGCTACTCTGTAAGTGAGTCTATTTGGAGAGCAGTATTAACTCTAGGGCCCGTCTTTATAACTAGAAGCAATAATCTCCCAGAAATGCTGTCGTGGTATTCTGAGCCTTGGACATGTAATACAATATCCAGCCGAGTCAGTTAGTTCAGCCAAGCAGGTTCATCAATGTAGTGAACTATCAGCTGCTGCCTGGACCAAACTAGCCAACTGCTTGAGTTAGTGGCCCCCATGCTGACACCTTTCAGCTTACTAAGAGAACGGCATCTCCACCCAGATTGAACAACAAGAATCCAAAGAATGGTGAACAGATTTCTGGGTTCAGATTTCCAGTTTCTTCAACACTTCCTGGAAAAGAGAAGAAGAGAAGGAGCTTCCAGAAGCTCGGGGGAGGATGGCTCCTGAGGCAGGCCCTCCCCTGGTGTTACCAGAGCCCAGCTAGTGACTGTCACTCACAGAGACTCCCTGGGCAGAGGGCTGGGCTGGAGGGCGAGCTAAGAAGCAGTGGATTCATAATGCCCTGCTCTGGAGAAGTGACATAGGGATAGGGTGTAAGGACTAGAGTCTTTTTTTTTTTTTTTTCCTCTGCTTCATTGTCTTCCCCAGGGAGCAGAACTACAGAAAAATTGTTGGGGACAGCCATAGCAAATAGCTGACTTGCATTAGATCCCTGCCCTCCCTCCCACCTTCTCCAAAAGCATTCCAGAGAGCTGCCTCCCGTCCTGGGGATAGAGTCCAGGACGGAATAGGGAGTAGATCAGAGCCACGGATTCTGGAGTCAGATGCTTAGGTTTATGTCCCATTTCTGGAACTGAGCCTCTGTTTCTTCATGTGTAAAATGGAATAATTATAACACCTCCCTGCCAAGATTCTATCCCAGTTCTGCCACTTACGACCATGTAACCTTAAATAATTTCCTTAAATGCTTGGCAGGCAAAGTGTCCGAAGAAACTGTCAACCCTTCGTCTTTGGCTTCCATCTGTGCTAGGGCGTCAAGTGAAGATACACGCGGGTTTCATGATGCTGCTCGGCCAGAGGACTGAGAGCCAAGGATGAGGGAGGACCGGGTGAGGGGAGGGGAGAAGATGGTCACCTAGTTTAGGTCTGGAAGTGTCTTCTGTTTCCTTGGCTAGAGGAGGGAGCCAAGAGAGTCGTAGGAAGGGACTTAATAGTTGTAAAGGGCTTTGAGAGGCAGAGATGAAAGCCTCAGTGTAAGTGACACCGTCATTACCTGTCCCTTACCTACCTGGCCTCTTGAGCCAAGCAGAAAGTAATCCCCAGGCAGCTGTTATCACAACACAGACTGCTCAAGGGAGGGAGTGATGTCTCAGGAAAATGGGAAGTTGCTGAGAAAATGGTTTCAATAAATGTTGTAACATACTCAATAGTGCATTTTTGTTCATACCACTCAGGACCCATCAGAGTTCACCACCTCCCTGGTTTCTCCTTTTCTCCAGCATTTTGGTGTCTACTGTTCATTAATTGTCACCCCCATCAGAGTGGAGCCAAGCAAGATGAGGGGTTCTGGAAACTTGGAGAAAATGTTGCTGATTTCTAACAGCGTTGGTAAAGGTTATTTTGAAGTAGGGGGTAGAAGGCTTAATGTTGTTCTAAGAGTGTCTCTGGGTTTTATTTTGCTCTATTTTCTTCCTGTTAATTCACATAATGAGAAAACTGAGCAGGCAATTTCAAATTTGTTTCTTTTTCAAGTAGGTAATCAAATAAGTATGTGTGTTCAGGACAATTACCTGCAATAATAATACCTTCCATTGTTGCTGTGTTACAGTTTACAGAGTGTTTTCCCATTGCCCTCTATAGCAATGTAAGTCCATGGCCAGTTCATCCCCCCTTCTGATTAGTATCTGTGAATGTCTGGAACACAGCTGAGAAAGCGCTGAGAGTCTAAAGGTTCTGCTTACAGACACAGCTCTGCCGTCAGCTCCCTTTATGATTTAAGACAAATCTCTGGACCTCATATTTCCTCATCAACAAAATACATTTAGACTAATGTCTGCCTCCAACTCCAAAATTCTATCATTTGAAGTCTAATTTGTCTTCCTCTAAAGCTGAAAATACGGAATAAGATACATGAGGGTTTTCTTTTCAGCCCATGATGCTGTACCATTGTAAGGACCTTTTTCCTGAACTCATGATCTCCCAACTCATTCTAGCCAGTCTCTCAAATCTATGAAGCAGCTGCCTTCTCTTGCTTTGAATTCTTGACTTTCAAGTTCTTGACTCTGGGTGTGGTGACCAATGTTTCCTAAGCAATGTTTGAGGACACAACTGAGGCACACCTCTGCAGAGCCACTCCTGCCCTTCCATCTTCTGCCCACCTCTTATAAATCAGGAGATGAAAATTGCAGGCCTTTGTTTTTGCTATAGAGTAAACAAGGTTGTGAAGAGCCTACGCTATTTGGAAGAGGCAACTGGAATTTAAGCACCATCTTTTCCAAGCTATACATTCCAGGTGTTAAGAGTTCTTGATATTTATGGAATGCTGGGGTGCCATCATTCACCAAGTATTTGGTCTGACAGCTAGGTGAGCTATATCATTGCTGTGAGATGTGGAAACACACAGAGCACTTCAGGGCACACAGTTTAGTCATTGTGCTCACCCAGGATAAAAATTATGAGTTTTATGTCAAGCTTCAGTGCTATCAAAATGGCCCAGAGCTTATTCCCTAGACCAAGAATATTCCCAGCACTAGACCCAATCAAAAATGCACTCAAGGGCTTCCCTGGTGGCGCAGTGGTTAAGAATCCACCTGCCAATGCAGGGGACACGGGTTTGAGCCCTGGTCCGGGAAGATCCCACATGCCGCGGAGCAACTAAGCCCATGAGCCACAACTACTGAGCCTGCGCTCTAGAGCCGGCGAGCCACAACCACTGAGTCCATGTGCCACAACTACTGAAGCCCGCGTGCCTAGAGCCCATGCTCTGCAACAAGAGAAGCCACCACAATGAGAAGCCCGTGCACTGCAACAAAGAGTAGCCCCCGCTCGCCGCAACTAGAGAAAAGCCGGCGCACAGCAACGAAGACCCAACGCAGCCAAAAAAAAAAAAAAAAAAAAAAAATGCACTCAAGTGGTTTTGAAACCAGAAAGAGAAGAATAAAACCCCCAAGGCTAGATAAAGGAAGATATACCCTGGCTGAATTAAGTCAATGTCCGGGAAAGGCACTCCTTTTTTTCCTCTGTGTATCTTATCAAAGAGTTGAAGGTAAATTTAGGAGCAGCGAGTTGAAAGGTACACTTAAGTTTTGAATTTCAAGACTGAGTCCCCGTCTCCTGAGAGGACAACTTCATTCTTCTTGTCCCCAGAGAGATTTCTCCAGTTCTCCAGCAATGATTCCAGGCCACAAACTGCTCTTGCTTCCCAGAGAGAAAACAGTGGGCTATTAGTGAGAGACTTTCTATTCAAAATCTTGTAAGATGAAGCTCATTTGTCCCTAATGAGAGTAGAGATGGACAATTACTACCCTTCTCACCCTGAAAAGATGGCCTCTTCTTTTAGACACATAGCATCACTGGAAATTCCATTTTTAAAGCAAGGAAGGCAAAACCCCAGGGATCCATGTGCTTGCTGCTGTCTTCAGCGTGTTGATGAATGTGAAAGTAAAGGCATCAAGAAGGAAATTATGAGTCTTTGAAGAGACTGCTTATGACCCAAGTTGTTTTCTTTTTTTTTTTTCTTATTTATTTACTTTTGTCTTAGATTTGCTTTTTTAAGGCAAATGAAGTAGTCCTGTACATAAAGCTGCAACTCAATAAACTTGCCAGGTCTTTGTAAGTTCTGGCATCGGGATGCTTTACACAACATGACAGATGAGGAAAGAGCATACCTTTGCTGAGTGGTTTACAATGTGAGTTTTCAGCTCTGGTATACTTGTAACTCTGGCTAATTGGGTGAAGCAGCACATGAGCCTGTAACGACTGAGTTCAAAGTTTTTTCAGATTCACTTCCTTGTCGCCAGAAAAAAAGCCTTTTGGTCAGAAAGTGATCCACTCAACTATAAATCTGAGCACACTAGTGTCCCCCCTCTCCATGACCCAAATTAAGGAAACTCATTGTTAAAGCAAATTAAAGCAGATGGAGGACCAACCAACCCAGACCCAGAGTGAGTTTTTAGAAAGATTCAGGCATTTAGCAGAAAAGATGTAAAATAGAATTCAGTCAGATTTTTTTAAAATTGTGGGCCATTTTTGTGTGTGTATTTATTTTGTTATTTTACTTATGAAATAAATAAATCTACATTGCCCCAAATCAAAAAGAACAAAAGTAAAATGAAATGAAAGTGTCACACTCACCCAGATCCCCCAGGGGTCCAATTTGCTTTGTTATCAGTTTCTTCTGTGACTTTAGAGTTATTTTATAAGCATGAAAATAAATTCATATTTATTTAATTTTTTTTTTTTTTGCCTTTTGCAAATTGTACCATAGTATATATAGCTCACTTCATACTTTGCTTTTTTCACTTTACAATATTCCTTGGATGTCATTCCTTACTAGCACAAAAAGAACCTCCTTATTCTCTCAAGGCTGCATGGTATGGGTGAACCACACTTTATTTAAGCAATTCCCAATTGATGGGACACTTAGGTTGTTTCCAACCCTTTGATATCATTTTTCAAATGGTATAATGAATAATCTTGGATAAAAGTTATTTCACCCTGGTAAAGTATATCTGTGGGATACATCCCTAAAAGTGAAATTGCTGAGACTAAGGGTATACCCATTTGTGATTTTGTGTAGCTAATTTATACCCCATAGAGGTTGTAGTCATTTACTCTTTCAAATTGTGAGATTTAAAAGAGTTTGCCCCAATGGGGCTGCTGCCACAGGTAGAGATGAGTGGACTTTGAAGTTTGTGTGGGCTGGCAAGCATATGACACACAAGCAAAGGCACAGGGAGAGCTTGGAAATTTTTAAATATATTTCATTTCCAGTTTCTACTCACAACTATATATATTAACCAGAAAGGAAGGCAACAGATTCTGGTGATTTCAGTTACTATTTCTAAAATAGATTTTTTTAAATGACAGTGGATTGGACATTTAAAGACCTGTAGGATTATTTATAAATTATATTACCATTTCACATAGTCTATGTTAGCGCAGTTTTAAGAAGAAAAGCACCAGGCTTTTCAGAACTCCAAGGTTCTTCCGATTCAGTTGTCTCTCAATGTTGCACGCCGTGCGGATTTGAGTCTGCATCTGTACCCTGCCTGGTCATCAGTCACCCACGGCTGGTTATCTGGGCACCACTGGTGGAACAAGGCTGGAACAGGTATTTCCCACCTCCAGCAACAGGAAATACCAAAGGACAAAAGAATGAGCCAAGCCAGGGCCCAGATCTCTGAAGGATGTGGGAACAGAGGAGTGGGGGAGGGTGGAAAGGTTGACTCAAACACAGAGTAGCTTCTCATCAGGAAATGCCTGGAAGTTTGGGCTGAAACAAAAGGCCAGGGACCAGCAGACCTCTTGGGCAGGTAAATTCTCCATTTTGCCCTTGGCTTCTTTATAAAAATGAGTTAATGGAACTTTACATCCAGCAGCTTCATCAGGCTGGCATGAGACAGGCTTTTAGCTTCTCCAGATTGGGCCACAATCTAGCCAAGTTCTGAAATAGAAACTTTTATCTGATCTCTCAAATAATTATTGAGTACCTGCCATAATAACCGTAATGGCCAAATTGATAAAGCATTTTATGACTTACTACAAGCTTTCGTATGCATTATCAAGGACTTTAGAATTCATTAGAAGAAACAAGATGAATGCATATAAAGCAGCTAAGATAATGCTCAGAATATGTAGCAGAGAATATTAAAGTTCATACTGCCTTTCTGATCTATTTCTCCCATTATTCAGATTAAGAAGGGGGCAGGGAGGGCAAAGAGATTATGTGACTTGAAGATATTAGCTGTGGAAATAGGCAGATCTAAGTTTGAAACCCCATTTTGCCAACATCAGTTACTGGCCATGTAATCCTGGACAGATGGCTTATTTTCTCTAGGGCTCAGTCTCTTCATCTATAAGATGGTGATATTAAGTCCTGTAGGTTTGCTATGAAGATTCAGTCATTTAAGTGAAGTATCTACTAGCGTAATTTACTGGCAGCATCAGGCCCAGAACCCTCATCTCTGACTCCCAGACTATGATCTTTCTACAGCATCACACCTGCTGTCTTTCATACTCAAAAAAACCTACCTAGTGAGAGAATTAGGAATCAAGAGCTGTCACTCCTAGTTTGTGAATCTAGAAACCTAAGCATATGAGAAATCATAGTTCAGTCAAGAACCAGTTTCCCAAATCATGAGAGAAATCACAGTTTGGTAGAGAAGGGAGGTCCCTAAGGGTAGGCTCCTACACTCACGGAGCGCAGTAGGGAATCGGATTCACGGTGCAACTAAGCGATTCCTCTGCTCAGGAAACTGTTCAACAGCAGCTGGGGGCCAGGCCTAGAGACTGTGCAGGTCAGACAAAGCCCTTATCATCCTGTGCAGCTCACTTGTTGGTGTGGTGGAAACTGTGACCTTGCTTTTAACCAATAGAACATGGCAAAGGCAATGGATGCCACTCCTGTGATTTTATTACATCATACATTAGATTGTTGTAAACTTGAGGCAAAGTAGTGCTAGTTTTTTGTTTGTGTGTTTGGTTTTTGACTACAAAAATGAAAAGACCCTAGCTGGGAAAGAATAGTATTTTGTCACATAAAACCAATGGTGCTCTATCAACAAAAATATTTGATACTATTATACCCTTGAGCCATCTTGCATTCAAGCAGACAGCATGGCCTCCTTTCTGGCTGAAGATCTACAGGCCAAACTTTTTCCCGGTAGGAGTTTGAATGGGCTTTGACCGGTTTGCAATGTAAATGCTGGAAGAGCTAGTTAGCTCACCTTGGGTGGGCCTTTGGTAGTTTTCTTGCAGCTGGCCTCAGAATGTGAGGTCTTCCTCTCAAGATCAATGCCACTATCACTTTTAGATTCTCTTTTGACATCTGAGCTCTTTGGGGGGCATCGTCTCTTTTTCTGGAGAATTTTGCGTTGTGAATAATAATTCTAGAAGGCTTTGGTCTGCCGATCTGTTCATGACAGAGTTTGGAGATAGGGAGGGAACGTTAGTAAAACTTTATTATTTCAAACGCCAACATCCACCAAAAGTTAAAGTGGGTGATTTGGTCTAAAGTTTACTTCAGACTGTGCTTCATTCTTTTACTCTTAAATATTTTCTGGCTTCTTAATATTTTCAATAATTTTTTTCAGATTAGATAGGAACCAAATTCTTAAAACAGGTCTTTAGCTTTAACTTGTGAGTGTCTGGCCTTCAAAAGTGAGCCAGGTATGTGTTCTTTCTGAGGCTCCAGAGTGCACGTCGTGTCTTAGTTTAGAAAGTGAAGTGATATTTAATCTTCCAAAGAAGTGTTTGTTGTATAGACTCCCCAGGGAGAAACAGTGAACCCCTGAAGGACTCTTTTCTTGAGCTTTCCACAATAGGGGAGAAAAAGTATTTTTAAAAAATGCATCTTTGTTTGCAGCATTCAACAAGCACAGTTAATTTTGATCACCGTAAACATTTTTGTTAAGATATTTCCTAGATTCTAGAAATCTTGTTAAAATACCAAAATAAGAATACTATGAGATTGTTGGCTGAGAATGAGCAATTTTGATATTGCTCGTGACATCTATGTATTACATAATGTCACCAAGATGCCAACTTTGCAAAGTTTGCTTCGGATGTAACAAATCCTGTTAGGAAGTTCTTCTGGTTTTTATGGTTATTTTTGCAGAGTAATCAATAATAAAGGATCTGTTCTCTTGCACTAAAGATCTGGTAGCCATAAAAGTTTTTATTAGTTCTGGGAATATCAATCAATGTGCTTAAATAAGTGCCCACTAATGGAACTCAGCTCTGCAGAGGCAGTGAGTTGCTTTACTGAAGGGAAGCAGGCTTCCCCCAACCCCTCTCCCTCTAACTGGTCAGAAGGGCAGAGTGGAGAGGGCTCTGAGAAGTCTATGTATCAGGCTGTGAGAACTTGTTTTCAGGGAAGACTCTTCGTTGCTGGGCTCTGTAATCAGAAACCTGAATTGCTTACCCAGAAAAGCCATCTTTGCATATGCAGGGCATCTCCTCTTGACTTAATGCTGATAGCTGGCTGACCTCAGCACACTGACTTCACCTCTAACGCTGCCTGTCCCAGCAGAAAGCTGAAGAAAAAAATGGCTTTTGTTTATTCATTTAAAAATGAACTGAAAAAAAGCTAGATGTGGACTTCATTAAGTAAAATCAACAAAATCTTTCCTCAACTTAAGCTCTATATTTAGTTAACCTAATTCAAAATAGAATGAAAATGTAGATAAAATATTTTGTACTAACTTAGGCTCTTTAAATTAGTACCACGTCTACTGAAAGGCCGTGAGTACCGCATAGTGGGTGAGGGTCTGGGCCCTGGAGCTGGGTGTGAAGTCCACCTCAGCCACTCAGCTGACCTTGAGAAGAGCTTGACCCCTCTCTACGCTGACAATGGCTCCGACCTATACAGGTTTGTGGTTTTGGCAGTTTACCCTCTTGTCAGTGACTGGTTCTCCATCTGTGAGATACGGGTAGTACTATTCCTGGCCTCCAAGGCATCTGTGCTTGTGAGAACTTGGCATCTTGCATGTGCTGAAGACTGTTAGCTGTTGTCATTAAGCATGAGAACCTGAAGCATGTTTTCATTTAATGTCTTTCCCACCTTTGTTACTGATGGTTTCCAACGATGAAAATGTGTGCACTGGAGGGAAAAGGCAGGCTACTTTAATTAATAAATTCTATATACATTTAGTTAAATCATTCCATGCAAAGGGACTTGGTGTAACCATTTTAAACAGTGACTTGATACTAATAACCATATTGTGGGATCCTCAAAAAGTAAGAGGACCTGTGGAAGGTTCCGAAGGTGCCTCTGGGACATCTCTAGCAGATCCAAGGTTAGTACTCAAGTGCCTCTACAATTTTGGGGGTTAGAGATGCTGAAGACCCAGAGGCCAGGTGCATTTGAGAACTGTCTTCAAGCAAGCTAGTAGAAAGAGCGCTGGCTTTTGTTTGGAAGCCCCCGGGTCAACCACTTACTAGCTCTGTAACCTTGAACAAGTTAACTAACTTCTGAGCATCAGCATGTTCATCTTTAAAATAGAAATGATAATACCTATCTCATAAAGTTGTGATGAAGATCACACCACCATTAACACATAGTAAGAGCTCAATAAAAATTGCCCTTCCCCACATAATCTTTCCTAAGAGTAGAAATGGCTCACTTGATAAACCCAGAGACAGTAAGTAGACCAAAGCACAGTCAGGGACAAAACTGATTCAAAGTGTATTTGCAATGTGCCATCACTCTAAACAACTCCCCTCTTCAAAGCACTTGACTTAAAACTATCCCTTATAAATAAATGATGTCATCTTTCTACAGTTCCTACTATAAAGAAGAGCTTTTAGAAAGTGTGGTTTCCGAATTGGAGATGGTAAAGAAACACAGACATTCTAGGGTAGATGCCAGGACTACACTTCCAAGCAAGACCAGCTTGACTGGAAGGAGACAGATGAAAAATTTCACCACCTCTTGAGACTTTGCCTCCTTGACTGTCTTTCTGTTGCTCTGTTAGACATCTTTTTGGCATATTGGAGAGTTAAGAGACTTTGTCATTCATGTATTGCCCAGAATTCATTCACTGAGCTGGCTTGCTTTCCCTCCGAACATCTAGATGAAAATTGGTTGCACGAAGTGAATGTGGGGTTTGATGGGGGAAGGGAAGGGAAGGGAAGGTGCGAGGAGCATTCAGGGAGAGAAAGAGGCTGCATACAGCTGGTGTGCTTGTAGACAGGGGAGTAGAGTCAATGTTGGCAAAGCCTGGACTCTGGGAAAAGGGATCAAATGCACCTAGTGTTTAGAAAGAATAGTCCCTTCTTTCATCTACACTGGCTTGTCTCTTGCCCCTAGAACCTGTATCATTAGTAGAGCAGCTATTTTACCAATTTTTTCTGAATTATAATTTAAATGGGTATTTCTGGACTAGGCAGGATCCTACCCACCCTTGAAAATATTGTTGTACATGAGTAAATACATTTCTAAAAATGTATTTAGAAAGGGTCTTGTAAAACCAAGCTTGTTCTTAAATTGTTATTTGAAGGATATCTAAAATTCCTACTAGCTTGGTATGGTCAAATTTCAGAAGACCAAAATGAGTTTCTTGGGCTTACTGTGCATATTTTTTGTTATAATTGAGTGACAAACGTTTAAATGCATGTAAATAAAAGTCACAAAACATAACCAATACCAGTGAAAATACATTTGATTGGAAGTAAACTTTATAATATTTATTTTATTACTTGCATACTTATTATAAGATAAAGCACAGATTTTAGTAACTTGACCTTTATATGAACAAGTAGGAAAGAACCAGATATAACCAGAGCTTTTTATAATTCCTATGTGCTGTTAATACTGTTGTATTGAATAATGCACACTGAAAATTGAAATTAAATACCTTACCCCAAACCGAGTTCCAGGGAGATTAAAGATTTAAGATTTTAAAACCAAGCAAACTATCAAAAAAGGAAAAGTGTATTAAAGGTTTCTCAAACTTAGGAGGGTGAGGGAAATTAAAGTTTATAACTCTTGAAGAGATCACTTAATAAAAAAGATGTGTAGACATTATTTGTAGAACACCTGTATATTTTAAGTAATAATATATGGCAAGCAAATTAGAAAAAAACTATAGCAAATATTATTTTAAACATAGGCAAAGGGTAACTATCTCTATTATATAAAGAATCTATACCAAATATACACACACATACGTAAACTCTTAAACTATCAGGATTTAGTAAATGACTGGTGAAAATACAATTAGGAGGAATGGTCAACATCATTAGATATTAAGTAAATTCAAAAGAAAACAAATATACAGACTATTTACTCATTCAAAAATTCTGCTTCTTTTAACAAGTTTTTATGATAATATTCTGTTCCTAGAGGTATGGGAAATAAAGCCTTCTCATTCACTAATGGGTTATTAAACTGCTGGGCCAATCCATTGGGAAAGCAATTCGATAGCATGAGTTGAGGTAGTCATATGCTTTATTTTTTTTTCTTCCAGGTTTACTGAGGTGTAATTGACATACAGCACTGTATAAGTTTAAGATGTATGGCATGGGAATTCCCTGGCAGCCCAGTGGTTAGGACTCTGAGCTTTCACTGCTGAGGGCCAGGGTTCAATCCCTGATCTGGGAACAAAGATCCCGCAAGTCTTGCAGCTCGGCCAAAAAAAAAAAAAAAACCACACACATACACACACACAAAGATGTACAGCATAACGATTTGACTTGCATACATCATGAAATGATTATCACAAAAAGTTTAGTGAAAGTCCATCGACCAGGGATTGAACCCATGCCCCCTGCAGTGGAAACACGGAGTCCTAACCACTGGACCACCAGGGAATTCCCAACAACTTTCATATACAACATACAGCAGTGTTAACTTGTCATGTTGTCCATTACATTCCTAGTACTTATTTGTCTTATAACTGGAAGTTTATACCTTTTGACTGCCTTATCCAATTCCTTTCCCCACACACACCCCCTCTTGTAACCACAATTCTGATCTCTATGAGTTTGTTTGTTTTTGAGGTATAATTGACCGACACTATTTTAGTTCCTGGTGTACAACATAGTGATTCCATGTTTCTATACATTTCCAAATGATCTTCATGATAAGTATAGTTACCATTTGTCATTCTACAAAGATATTACATAATTATTGACTATATTCCCCACACTGTACATTTCACACCCATGACTCATTTATTCTGTAACTGCAAGTTTATACCTCTTAATCTCCCTCACCTATTTCTCTCCTCCCCCGAGCTGGTAACCAGATTCTTTAATGCACTGGTTCCCTTTCCCTGAACTACACTAAACAAAATATTCCTAGGTAAAAACCAGCCTTCATATATTCATAATGGTGTTTTTCATAAAAGTAAACAACCTGTGAAACAACCAAGTGTTCAACAACAAAAAGGGTAGTAAGTAAATTTTGATACGGTCACTGGATCTGCTATCATGAGGCTTAAAAGTGATGTTTGTGGTGACTATATATGGAAAAGTATAGTCTGCGTTATCTCCGTGTATTTAACTCTGTAAGAGAACATTCTGGAAAGAAGCTCAGGGAAGAACTAACAGTAGTTGTCTTTGCTCTACTGAAGAGACAGGAAGTATGAAAAGTAGTCAAGAATGTGAAATCTGAGTCCAAACTGCCTGGGTTTAAATCCCAGCTCTGCCACTTGAATGGACAGCTATTTGACTTTGATATGGAAGAGCTGTTGAAATTGGGCATGTTTTAACTTCACTATGATTAGATTTCTCCATCAGTAAATTGGTGGTAAATTAGTACTTATGTCCTGGGAGTTTTGTGAGGATTAAATATATTGATACTAATACAGGTAAAGCGCTAACAACAATGCCTGGCAAATAGAAAGAGCTCTCAGTCAGTATTGGCTATTTGCTATTTAAATGGTAGAACCAATAAAGGCAGGCTTTTGCTTCCTCTTTTCTACATTTTCCAGATCAACTTTTCTCTCCCGAACATATTACTGTTACATTGGGAAAAAGCAATAAATATTTTTCTGAAGGTCTTGAAAACAGGGTCAGCTGGATTTTCTAGTCATGTAGATTCAACTCGTAATTGGGATATCACGGTATGTAATCAAAGAATGGATACTTCATGTTGTTGGAATCCAAGAATTGAAATTGGAGTTGCAGTAACAATTGAAATGAACTTTGTGTCTCATTTCATAAGAAGTTAGGATGGTTCAGTTTCCTTAAAGGACTGCTTGCTTCCTTTGGAAAAAGTTGTGTCTACACAGTGTTCTCTCTCCTCCCCCCAACCTCTAGCCTCTAGACTACTCAGTACTTCTCTATAACTCACATGTTTTAGTAAAATTTTTGAAAATATTTACAATAATGGAATAAGCAAATTTGAGGGGGCAAAGAAAGTTTATTAGGGAAAGGGAAGAAGGAATAAATTATTCAGTACATTTGTTAATTTCTGAACATTTCCAAAGGTACCATGCATAATTTGATTTATGTATAGAGTTATCATTTAAATATTTTTTAAAGTTCCAGGAGCAGAATCAAATTAAGGGGAAAATTGCTTTCTCTTTCCCTTATTATCCCCTAAGTTTTCAGGGAAAACTTTTGGAAAAAGTCTCTGCTAATTTTATAGTCTTCTTTTGCCAGCAACTAGCAAGTCTGTACAATATAGTTGCCAAGGCAATATCGGGACCATGTAGACAGAAAGTGTGGTGTGCAGACAGGGAGATGATGAAAATGGATTAACAGTGTGAACAAGAGGAGTTTTTTTTAATTGTAAAAAATAAAAATAAAATAAAATAAAATAAAATAAAATAAAATAAAATAAAATAAAATTACACTACCCTTTATAAGTGGTTATGCCAGCAGTTCTAACATCTGTTGTTACAAAAGAACTTCATTATAATAAGCCTTTTTTTTTTTTTCCTATACTGCCTTGTGTGTGGATACATGATTTGTTTCCTAGGTATGCCCCAATCTTTATGACTGTGTCCTGGGCCATGTCAAAATTGGTTCCCCTACATGCAAGTTAGACAAAGAAATGTTTCATTTGCTAAGACCAGGAACATTTTTTTCTCTAAGTTCTACTTGAAGCCCTGAATTCAGCCAGACCCTTCCAGACTATGATTGAAAAGATAGGCATATCCCTTGCTCCAAAGCAGCACAAATATTTGCTGCTTAAATAAATCGACTCTCGTTAGACAGGAGTGATAATCAGCCAAATGCTTGCTTATTTTTCTATGATTGTTACAGTTTCAAAAAAGACTCAACTTTTCTTCTTTGTTTTGTTTTGTTTTGTTTTTCTCCTGCAGGTACAATCCTTGGATTTACCCTCCGACCATACAAAATGAGCTACCGGGAAGTCAAATACTTCTCCTTTCCCGGGGAACTTCTGATGAGGATGTTACAGATGCTGGTGTTACCACTAATCATCTCTAGTCTTGTCACAGGTACCCTATGCAGTTTTGTTTTGTTTTGTTTTTTTCATGTGTGCTTATTGCAAAAGATCGCTTAGAAAAACAAACGCTTTAGGTTTCTGCTGGATGCATGCTCTGTTCTAGAAAATAAAAGTCCCTTCAAAATGATGGAAAGGAGGCTTTAGTAATGCATGAATGATTATAACTCTCGTATTTTACCAATCACAAGAGGAAACGGATTTGAACCGCCACGTAATCTGGTCTGCCTCACTACAAAAGAGGCGCACTGCTAAACACTACACAACCAGCCTTCTCTGCCCACAGCGATGTAGTTGACAACAGCGTACAACAGGTCTGTTTTCTCACCCTCTTATCCCACCCAGATAACATCTGGTTGGACAGCCTATTAGCTATTGATGCAAGAATGCTTGTTCTCAGAGCCACCACGACTTGAGCGGGAGCCTTCTTGGAAGCCTCATCAAGAGGTAATGCCCACAACACACTCAGCAACTCTGCTGCCACCAACACTGTATCTTTTCCTGGTGAACCCGCATGATTTCGTTCCCTTCTCCATTGTCCCCCACCCCCGTTGCCTTTTACGCTGGTGGGAGAATGGGGAGGGGGTGGGAGATTTTCCCCATCCAGATATTTTGTCAGTTGACACTTGGATTTTCAAGGCATGGAAGCTTTGCAGGATAGGATTCTTATTTTCTATGAACGCGAAATAACGATTTACGCCTGCATGGGAAACGGTTGAAGAGTCACTGGTACCTGTGATTGGAGAATACAAACAGAACCAAGAAGTTGTAGAAAAATGTTGCTGTACATTCCTCCTTGCCCACTCTTCTCTTTCCCCACAGCACATCTCTGACTTGGAGAAGGAATGTCCATAGACACTGCCCCAGCAGGATGGTTTCTGAGTTTGTAGTTAAAACCCAGAACTCAGGTATTACTGGCCCTGTTTTCTCTTCTGTCCTTGGCTTACTGCCCACCCTTAGGCAGATCATTCTATGAGCTGGCTCTGAGCATCTTTTCCCCTCCCAGGGAGTTCTCAAGGATATTTATAATCTCCTTTCAAGATCTCTGTGTAATAAGAACAACATAGAACAACTCAAAAGTCTTAGGGCAAGATTCTGACTACTCTGTGCCTTGGAGGGCTGGCCATTACTTGGACAGAAACTATGTCAGTTTGTTTTTTTTTCAGCGCCTTGCAGATCTCTGCTGGCTTCTACTTGTTCATGTCTTCAAACAAGTGATTGCATGTACATAAAGCTTCCATTGGAGGATGAATTGCCCATAAAACAATCAAGTAGACAGGATGATTTGGGGCACTTGTTTTTGAAACTGGCCTGGCCCATTGCTGACCAGAGGTAATCATAGCGGCCAAGATTCTTATCACAGAAGCTAAATTCGTGCTGATGTGAGGGCACATCCTCATTATCCGTGTGCTGCCATTTTCCTGGGAAACAAGTTCTTGCAGAAGCACTTAGGGGACAGAACTCACATCCACTATTTTGTTTAATGGTACAGGGAGTCCCTTCCCACCATCCCTACTGGCTGGAGTCTGAATTGAGTACCTGCAGTTTTCCTGGATGCAACCTGTGGGGTTTGGGTTTCCTTTATACTGTCTCTTCAAGGGTGAGAACAGTGTTTAGAGGTTTCTGCTTTCTGGTAATTGTGCTACAGTGGGTTTTATAAGAGGAAAGCCCTCGTTTGGTACAACTAGAGAAAATATTAGCTCCCTTTAGTAGCAATCCTAGTTAACGTTATTTGAAGTGGAATTTCCTGGTATTTTCTAATACTTAATACATCAACTTTGTTGAAGGAATAAGAGCTTCCATTGAGTAATTTTTCTGGGAAAAAAAAAAGAAACCACTATGATGCAACCCCTCTGCATGGTTAAAAAGAAACTGTGCGTAAATCTTGGAGAAATTATCAACATTTATAATATTGGTGTTAAAGAGAAAGGAATTATAAGCTGCAAACAACCAGTATAAAATGAACTTTTAAAATGTAACCTAACTGCAAGTTGGGAATGCTGCCACTAGGGACCATTAAAAGAGCGTCAGCTCTTTTCCAGGACTGTTAAGAGAAAGGGCTTAATTTAGCTTGCCAAAGATCTTTTTAAGGTGTTGGTCTCAAAGGAATAATTTCCAAGCTACATGGTAATTTAGATATTCATGATCAACTGGAGTGAGTGACAGAGTCAATAAGAATTTCTTTCATGGTTTTAAGTACAGGGATTCTAAACCAAAGCAGGGTGTGACTCAGTGTGAATGAGGAGGTGGGGGGACTTTTGCAAAGTACACACACCCCAGAGGATCCCTGTGTGTGTTGGGAAGCATTATTGGAGAATGTGCTGGGAGAGAACAAAATCAGGGTCCACTATTTTAGAATGGAAAAGCAAACTCAGATGCCTCCAATGGCCAAGCAGGTGATGTATATATATGAAGCTGCCCTTTCAGGCTACTTTTTGTTTTCCTACTTAATAGAGTCATGGATACAGAGAAATATTTCTCTTTGACAGGAGAGGTAACAGGGATGAGTGTGATGATAAATGGAAACTGACCCGCTGCAGAATAGCGTAGACAAAGGGAGGCAAGGAGGAGATTGTGACCTGAAAACTATCAGCTCCAGCCAATTGTTGCCATGTGTCAACAAGGGCCAAATCTTCCAATTTTTCAAAAGAATCCAGAAATCCAAAAATTGATAAGAACCTAGATTTTCAAACATTGACATAATCAACAGAACAAAAACAGAGCCAGCCAAACGAAGCACATCTGCAGGCTCAATCCAACTCTTGGGCTACCAATATTGGAACTCAGGTTTCAGTGTCAGTGCTATTAATTATAAGAAATGCACTGATAGATTTGTGCACCCATCAGGCTATCGCTGGGTTTCATATGTTGCCTCATTCCACTGTTGACAGTTCCATATCAAAGCTTAACTCAACATGGAATCAGCTACTGAACACCACATTTATTGTCTACTAAACAAATAACTGTTGGAAAACTTCTCCTCCACCTTCTGGGTATTACCATGTTGTGTCCTAGCCATGTTGGCCTTTTCTGCACCCGACAGGAACACAAGAACTCAGCACTCTTAAGTTCAAAAGTCCCAGGGTCTGTACAGACAGAAGCTGAAATGCATGAAACCCTTATTGCATTACTTCCATTTGGCATTTTGTTTTAGAAGTTTCTGTACATTTAGTCACATTTAAACTCTGAGACATTTAAGTTAGGTTTTCATAGTTGGAACATCCCTGTTGGTGAATTGTGGCACTAGACCCCCTGTAAGCCATGTTCTCCTTTTTCTGAATTTGAAATTTCAATCCTTCCAAACATCCTTGGTGTGTATTAGCATTCCAGATGTTGCCAGAGAGAAGCTGGAGAAAGCCTAATGGCTAGATTTGTACTCAAGTACCTATTTTTTTGAACAAGAAGAACACTTGTATGCCAACATACCGCACAATAAAATAGGGGGTTGGCACCAATTTCTATTGATTTGGTCAAGATAGGCAGCCAGACTAGATATTTCATGCCAGAATTATGAGTTGGCTCGGCTGACTTAATCCTGATTAAATTCACTAGATAATAATTAAACTCCATTTCAGGTTGCTCTGTGTAGACATAACTATCACCTGCTCCTTACTTTGGAATTTTTTCAGAAAACTAGTGCTTTCTTCTTTTCTCATTCTAAGTGTGCATTCCTTCTCAATCACTTACCTCGAAAGGAATCTTCTGTGTCTCCAGTTTTCTGGAAGGGGGATGCATCCCTTTTGACAACATCTTCCAAATCTATAGACCAATGAATTCAGTGGAATATGGGACTTAACTGTAGTTGAAGCCAACAAGCTACACTCAGCAAAAGGCTCTCTTACCTGAGAAAATAAAAGTACAGACAACAAATGGCGTACCTCAAAGTATGACCCTTAGTGTCAGAGAAATGACAGTTACAATAAAGATAATCTAAAATTTTGTCATTTCCTTTAACACAAGATGGCAAAAAGGTGAGCTAGACAATTCTTAGTATTTGGACATGTGAAAGGTTTGTGAAGGCCTAGCAAAAATGAAAGCCAAAATCACACAAGAAAAATTTAATATTTTAAACTATTCATTGTCATGGCTCAGGGATATAGCTGAGGCCTTTGTGAAATACCCCAGGCACTTATGTACAAGAAAAGGGACTGCAGATTTCTTTCCTTTCTTCCCCCACACATATATTTCATTGAAGAAGGGGAAAAAAGTATCCATCTCGGGTGGGGAAGAGTTTCTTTGGGCCTCCTTTTCATTCTCTGTAAAACGAAGGTGTTAATGGTACCTATGTCGTGGGTCTGTTCTGAGGCTTTATGCCTGGCACACAGTATGTGCTCAATTAATGGTAGCTATTGGCAGTCAGAGTAGCAGCAGTGAGAGCTGTCCTGGTCCACACTGTATAAGTGAAAATTCTAGAAGAAGAAGAGAGCTTCAGTTCAGGGGCATGTAACTGAGCCTCCACATTCCTCACGTCTCATATGTCTGTGATCCTTACAGCGATCAGTTTCCTATTAAAGGTAAATTAAAGAAACCATGAGTAATGGAGTAACAACACGGGAGAATTCCTTCCTCTCCATTGGAAGGGACTGGTTTTTGCCCTGCAGTGAGGGATGGGATGACCTTATCACAGCTGCATAATTCTAAATATTATCATTGGTTATACAACTGCCCAGTATTTCCTGAGAAACTTAGCCCCAGTGTGTGGCACCCTGGAATCCACAGGGCAGCAAATTCCACGTGCTGCTTACATGCCGAAAGTGGAGCCTTCCCGGCTAATCAAAACTTAGACAAACTGAGTCTGTCTCAACACTCGAACACACTTCATGGCAGCCTGGAAACAAGGCACAGAGAAAGCAGCTTCAGCCTAGCTCATTTGAAGCCAACCGTTGGCCCCACTTTATTTTCTATCTCCATCTGTTTACAAACATGGGAAGGGAGGCTAAATAACATCCATCTAGAGGGAGAGGTTGTAAGATCTAATGGGAAGACCCATCTGAGGGCTAAAGAGATCACCTGACTTTTTTGCATCCTATAGAAAGGAAATCTGGGAAATTAAATGCTTTTTATTTATTTTTAGTGGATTTGGGTTTTGGTAAAGCGTAGACAAATCTATTTAAGTCTAGGTGTCCCAGAAAATGTCTACCTTTCTGTCACAGACAATTTCATTCACTAAGCACTTGTTGAGTTTTTTTACATACCAGCCACTCTTCTAGGACCTGAGGATCCCAAACGAGGAAGACAAGGCCCCTGACCTCAAGGAGTTCAGAGTCTGGTTGGGAGATAGACTCATGATGGCAGTGTCACGGGAACAGTGACCCAGGGAAGAAGAGCCCAGTGGAGGACAAAGCAGGGACTGAGTATCAGGCCATCCCTCTTCCTGAGTCTCCAGTTTTCAGGCTCCCCAGTCAGCAGCTTGTTGTTGCTTTCCTCACACCTGGCTCACCATTAAACGCGGTAAGAGCCAGAGGGGGGGCCCCGTGACATTCCCAGCAAAAGTAACCCCGGGAAACATAGCCTCACAGATGGGAAGTCAGAGGGAAGAGGCACCTGACAGGGTTTCAGCCACAGAAACTTTCCCTTTCAGAGCAGAGCCGCTCAGCTTTCAGGAGGAGGGACAGGAGACTGAGGCTGTCCAAGCTGGAAGGCAGAGCGAGGTGATGCTGTGCATCCGGGCGCCCGGAACGGGGGTCCCCTCTCCAGCACCCCGGAAGGTGGCCGCCAGCTGCCTCCCGAAAGTTTCATGCTTACGTGGTCCGAACTTGAGCTGCACTTGTCGCCTGTGAGGCCCACTTAGTGGTGCTAATTGTGCCCCATGGAGCACAGTTCTTCAGCCAGTTTCAGGAGGGCATCTGAGCACAGCCTGGAATTTCTCTCCCAATTCTTCTCATGTGCCCAGTCCTTCTAGGCCCCTTACCAACTGGGTTGCCCTCCCCGGAATCCCACTGTTTTCCCAGAATTGAACCCAGAGCTCCAGGTGTCACGTGACTGGGTAGGGCGAGTCACCAGGAACCAATCCTCTGCTAATACCAGCTGGGGTTGGGTCCGCTGTCCTATCAGCTGCAACAAACCACTGGCTCAGAGGGGTTCAGCCTGTGGTAACCTAACCCCTCAGAACTGAATGTTTATGGAAAAACTTTTGTGGTAAAAATGGAACAGTTCTTGAATTGAAAGATCAGAAGCCCCAGGCTCAAGGCTTTGTGTGAGGTTTGACTTTCCAGAAGGCTTGGGGTTCTATGAGTTGGGATTTTTTTTTTTTTTTTTAATAAAGGGGTACTTTTTTTTTTTTTTAAAGGAACTCCTTTATTTATTTATTTATTTATTTATTTATGGCTGTGTTGGGTCTTAGTTTCTGTGTGAGGGCTTTCTCTAGTTGCGGCGAGCGGGGGCCACTCTTCATCGCGGTGCGCGGGCCTCTCACTATCGTGGCCTCTCTTGTTGCGGAGCACAGGCTCCAGACCCGCAGGCTCAGTGATTGTGGCTCACGGGCCTAGTTGCTCCGCGGCATGTGGGATCTTCCCAGACCAGGGCTCGAACCCGTGTTCCCTGCATTGGCAGGCAGATTCTCAACCACTGCACCACCAGGGAAGCCCAAGTTGGGATTTTTTTTTGGCCACACAGCTGTGGGATCTTAGTTACCCAACCAGGGATTGAACCCAGGCCCTCAGCAGTGAAAGCACGGAGTCTTAACCACTGGACTGTCAGGGAATTCCTGGGAATTTTTATCTGTGAATTTCAGCAGCTTCAAGGTAGCCTGTGGTTTTGATCGGTTCTGGTTTGTAAGACATTTTTGAAAGTTTCTTTAATAAAATTAGCAAGAAAGAAAAATTTAAAACTTCTTTTAAAATTAAATTATTCTCTAAGAAAAATAAGACTTTTTTCCCCTTATATTACCAATTTGGTGATTTCTTTCAAACTACTGTGGAACTACAGGTCTACGGGCCGTGTTGGAAAGAGATGCTTTTCTTCTGCTCATATGATAATGGTTTTCAGTAGAGCAATGATGAATCCTGATGAATTCTGACTGGAGATGTGTGCTTAAGGACACACACAGACACCCAGTCTATTGACTTTGATTTGAATGGACTTCTGCTAGGAGAAATGCTCACCTTGGGAATGACTAGGAACCTGCATTCCATTACAAAAGACTTCTGTGTGTCCCATAAAGCCAAGTAAAAAGATGCTGGAGTTTCTACCAGCAGAAAGAGACAGACATAGAGATAGAGAGAAAGAGAGAATGTTCTGTAGCCAGACAAGGCTTTCTGTGGCAATGCCATGGGTTGTATGTCTGCAGGGGACAGTACGCCATCTTCCCTCTGTTCTGTGTTTAGTGGGTATTTCATGATAAGCAGAAAGAAGGCTTTGGGGTGACGGTATTCTCTGCTGAAGGATTGATCTGCTGGAATGATCCAGCCGATTTTGAGTCTGGGTAGAATCTAGGTTCTCAAGCCTTATGTTTGTGCAGATTTATTTCTCTAGGCAAGATAATCTTCTTTTTAGCTTCTTCATGGAGATCTTTATAATAACCCCAGATCCCCCAGGCTGGAGGCCAGCGCACTACCCGTAACTGCACTTGTTTTGCTAACCCAGCAACATCTACATTATCAGTTAGTACTGCTTTCAAATGTCCATTTCCTGGACTCCCTCGTATGGGGAAATAGGTTTTGCTGTCTTTCTATTTAATTTTTTAAACAATTACTTGAGTTTCCATCTGAGTTTTCCTCAGAGGGAAGAAACTTCCCCTAAATTACCAAGGGGGTTTCCTCTCACAGGCCACTGGATGAAGGGAGGCCAGTGTCTGAGCTCTGTGGTGCTGGGGACAAGTAAACAAGTCAGAAGAAGCTCCTGGCTAATCATTTAGAAAGAGTTCTGTAAGAAGAGCATGATGGCAAGATGATTGTAGGCCTCCTAGATCCAGCCTGTTGAGATGACATTTATATTACCAGGACCTGTCAGTGCTGTTGGGGGGGAAAAAAATAAACACACACACACACACAATCTTGTCTCATCTATAATACCCCCGGACCCTGTCACCCACCTATACTCCTTCCCACCACTGGATTATTTTGAAGCAAATACGACATACTTCATTATGTTTCTAAAAGCAAAGAACACGTAAGACAGGAATAATATTTTAAGATGATTTTAACTTGTTTCATGTTTCTTTAATGTTCTACACACATCCCCCGCCCCACACACACACACCAAGAGCTGTCAGTCACTTAAAGAAAGTGTTGCCAGCCAAGCTCTTTACTTTCTTTCTGTTTGTGGTATAAACTTCTCTACCAGTGCTTTACATTAATTACCAATGCTTCCAGAGAGCCTGGTGCATCTCTATCTAGTAGGAGATAATGCAGTAAAATGTTGATGCTATGAAATTTGGGAACACAGTTTTTCATTATAGCACAACATGAGTATGTGTATGTGCTCACATAGCTTTGCATGTTTGTTTTTTCCAAAGTTCTTCTGACTCTGAAAAGTACTACAGTCTGACTGTTGCCTCTACTCTTTTTAATTTGCAACTTTTCCAGAATTCCTTTCTGTACTTTAAGGTTTCTCAACTAGATCATGTCTCCTTAACCTGTAATTTGAATGCACTGTTCTCAAAGGAGTTTGTGCTAAGAGCTGAAGTTTCATTATTTTAAAACTAACTGTCCTAAAGAATATTGCAAAATTGTCCTAAATTGATACATACCATAAAATCCTTAATATCAGCATACCCTACCTACACACTAAGTATTTATTTTTTAAAAAAGATGGAAACATTAGTAGCTTCTATACTGGAATCTCGCTGTATTTTTAAATCTTAGAATATAATTTGGCAGTCTTATCTTGGGACCTGTGCTTAATGACATATCTGAAAGCATTCCTTTGGCATGCTTAGGCTTAGAGCCAGACATTAATGTAGTAGTTCTTAAACATATTTAAAAATAATAAACTGGAAATTCATAACAATAACACTCATGGGTACATACAAAATGTTTACATTTTAAATGATGTAGGAACACATTTACTGTGAGAGAATATGACTTAGTATAAGAACAAAACTATAAGCATATTTCCATGAATAGTATAAGCTATTAAATCTAAGCATGATTGACAATTTCAAAATTTCTAATATCACTTAGGCATTATATTTCATAATTTTTAGCCCCCTTTTTGCCAGTATTCATGAGTAGAGACAAGAAACACTTATGAAAAATTTATAGGGAAAAATCTTAAAATTGAAAGAATTCAATCTATTGACTTTATTCATTTTTTTCCCCTCTGAATTGGACACATGGCATCATTATTTGATTTTAGCAGAAAAAAGATATTCTATGGAAAGATGGCTAATGTCAGTATATAATTTCCCATTAAATAAACACCTGAACACTAACTTAACACCTACAAAGTGAGGTCAAGGGCCTGAAAAGTGCTGTACAAATCACATAAGCATATTTGGATACATAGCAGTGTGTATCAGACTTTCAACTGCTAGAGACATCCTTGTTGCCAGACTTTGCCCTCTACCACTAACTTCCCCTTGTTCCTTGTTCCTTGGAATGATAGAAATCTATTTTACAATAGAAAGAGAGGGGCTTTTATTTATATGAAGTCCCTAAAATTATTTCTTGGTATTGGTAGACTTAGGTTTATCTTATTTTCAAGATGGTTTTTATTTTTTTAACAGTTTTATTGAAATATAATTCACATGCATACAGTTTACCCATATTAAGTGTATAATTCAATGGCTTTTAGTGTATTCACGGAGTTGTGCATCCATCATCACAATAAATTTTAGAACATTATTACTAACCCCCAAAAAACCACACACTTCCTAGCCATCACCCCCGAATTACCCCATTCCTCTAGCCCTAGGCAAACATCAGTCTTCTTCCTTTCTTTATAGACCTGTCTATCCTGGACATTTCATATAAATGGAATCATACAATACATGGTCCTTTGTTACTGGTCTCTTTCAAGGTTCATGTTTTCAAGGTTCATCCCTGTTGTGGCATGTGTTAGTATTTCATTCCCTTTTATGGCCAAATAATATTTCATTGTTTGGCCATCCCATATTTTATTTATCCATTCATCTGTTGGTGGACTTGGGGGATTTTTTACATTGCAGGCGGGGAGCTCTTATGAATAATGCTGCTGTGGACTTTCATGGGCCTATGTTTTCATTTCTCTTGGGTATATACCTTGGAGTGGAATTTCTGGGTCATATGGTAACTCTGCTTAACCTTTTGAAGAACTGCCAGACTGTTTTGTAATTGCACTTGTAATTGTAATTTTCATCCCCACCGGCAGCATATGAGGGTTCTAATTTTTCCACATTCTTGCCAACACTTATCATGTCTTTTTTTTTTTTTTTTTTTTTGCTTTGCTTTTACCTGCAAAAGATGTATGCTTTAGCTAAAACTTTTGAAGTCATAAGATGTGTAGTCTGGGTATTATAACTGTGCATTTTACCTTTCAAAAAAGATAAAATTCAAATGTTACATCTTTGGTTATACTAAAATAATTGTTGAAATCCTTTGAAATGTAGGTAGACTCATCAATTATAACTTTTTGTTATGTTAGAATATAATGTGTTACCTTCTTCAGCTATAGTGAATAAAAATCAGCTTAATTTAAAAAATGACAGGTGACACAACAATGTGAATATACTTAACACCACTGAACTGTACCTTTAAAAATGGTTAAGTTGGTAAATTTTATGTTATATGATCTTTAACACAATTAGACATTTTCAAAAATAAGATAGATGTAATATTTTAATGTCAGTTCTTTTGAAAGGGGCATTCTAAATGCTTGTTTGCTTATTAATCTAACCTACCACAGCTAGAGTTTTTACACATAGCTTTCAAAGGACATCATACACTGCTTAAATCAGGTAGCTTTCTCCCTGTGCCGGGAATTCACTTTTGGAAATGTATAGTATAGATGCTTGAGGTATCCAGAATGTTAAGTCTTGAGGGCAGTGATCGGATAATCTCTCCAAATTGAGA
This sequence comes from Eschrichtius robustus, assembly GCF_028021215.1. NCBI lineage: Eukaryota > Metazoa > Chordata > Mammalia > Artiodactyla > Eschrichtiidae > Eschrichtius > Eschrichtius robustus. The sequence goes on from NC_090825.1 coordinate 29,971,298, forward strand.
CATTCCTCAGAGGCCCCTGTGGTTTCCCTGAGGAGTGGTTGGGGGTCAGGGTAGGGGTATGGGAAGAGACAGACCGAAGCAAGAGGACCTCTGGATTACATACTCGAGTTTCCTCCAAGGAATGTGGATGCTAAGACTGGAGTGCTGGTACAAATCTCACTGGTATGAAGTGGCCTTTATGAGCTGCTTCAGTGGCCTGGTGCATCTTAATTTACAGAATGTTCCCTGTTGCTGAAAGTTCTGTTCAGATCTTTTACAATACTACTGAATTATATATTCATTATAATTCTCTGCATTATGAGCTATAATTCCAGGTCAGTTATTTTCAACTCAGAAGGAAAGGGTTTGCTTCCTTAGGTGTCTGCACTTGGGTAATTCCAGAAGAGCCCCTAAAGTTCCGTTCTTTTAGGACCCTCCACTTTTTAAAGCACTCGTAAGACCTCCAATCCAAATCTTGGACTGTGTCTTTGTAGAATGGCTTCTACTGCCTTTTGACCATCAGTAAGCCGAAGTGAAGCTTGCCAACTGGCCATTCTCAGTAATTTGGGGGTTGTTTCATTCAGCTTCCATCTCATTTCTTGAATTGCCAGCTGTGAGTTGTACCTCTGCTTGATGAGCTAGTTTATTGTGGTACTGATTATTGCTCATTTGTATGCCTGAAGAGGACTATAGCCCAAGCAACCTCTTGCATTGATGGTGATATCCTCTTACAAATGTATAAGTAATGTACAAGCTAATTATAAATCATTCATTTGTGTTTATTAAAGAAAATCCCAAAGACCCTTTGGTGTTAAGCAAAATGTAAGCCACTGACCACTCTTTAAAGAAACAAAGCTATATCGCTAAGGGAAAACTAAAGGTGGTTGGGTCTTTTGAAGTTGATGTCACGGAGGGCAGCATTGGTGCTGCTGCCAGAGACAGGATGGATTATTGGTCTGACCAAGGGAAGTCTGGAATTTTAAAGAACACTGATAGAGTATTACAAGCACTATCCTTGATAGCAAGGGCTGGCTTTTTTTCACTAACAGTTGGTTTCCTCTGTTTATGCTGCTGTTTCAGATTATCCTTTCTGTGTTGAAATCCACACAAGGGGCATGAGCTTAAAACCCTCAAAAAATAAACAAAATATCCCAAGCTTTTTGTAAGTCTAAATATTAGACATTGTTCAGTTATGTCTGCCCCCTCCATCGTTGGACAAACCACACTGTGGTATGTGGGTCGGCTTTATCCTCCAGCCCTGTGATCTGCTGTCAGTGGCTCTGGGCCAGTGTCCTCTCCAAGTGCAAGCTGCATGAAGGCAGACAGCGTGTCTCCGTTCTGATTAAGCTTTGCAACCAAGCTCCCCCAAAGGCGCCACACTGGTGCGGTGCTGTGCAACTGTGTGTACACGTTGACAATGACAATTTAACCTCCCGGCTGGGAAATGGGATTTGGATATTAGTAGGAAAACAATTTGTGGTCTCATATTTGTGGTCTCTTAAAGGAGAAAATTCTAAGTGGTTGCTAAGTCTTGGAAAACTTTCTATTTAGTTATTTCAAGAGTCCTCCCAAATAATGCTCAAAGGGGTATTTTTGAGAAAAAAAAAAAAGATTTCTTGAAGTTTTGCAAGTACAAAAGTTCCTGCCTCGGTGGAGTACAAATAGTGTTATACGAGGGAGGCAGAGGCGTGGGCAGGAATTTAAAAGTACATTACATCCACCCGTGTTTATTGTGCTACAGTATTGGGATGTAAGGGTCAGAGGCAGAATTGGTCCCTTGGGATGTTTGTTGTTGAAATCATTTCTGTCCACAGCCCTGGTGTTACTAGCCAAAATGCATCTATTCTAATAAAATATAGGTTCCATATGACACCATATCATTATAAAATACATATTTGTGAGAGTTGCAATGGAATTAGACTCTGCCCACCTCATACACACAGGCAGTGCAGAGAAAGTTGCATGATTCTGCATAACTAAGTTTTAGGTTTTCATTAATTACACTATTGGAAATACGTAGTTCTTCTTTTGTAGTTTCAAGTAAGAATCTAATTTGACCATTTTCCACTTAAAATACTTTATGAGTCCTGTGGTACTCAACTAACACTCACTGTTAACCAATTTCTATTCTCAGCCACATGCCGCTCATAATGCAATTTATTACAAGGACTTGAATGAAATAATTTAATTATTTTCAATATACAAAAGGCAAAATTAGCTGCCATGAATTTCTCTGGAGCAAAGCATACTCGATCCTTCCAAATAAGTGTTCATTTGTGACATTCAATCAAGATACACTCAAATTCAAATATATCTTTTTTTAAGTAGAGTATTTCCTTTGGCATTCAAAATGATTCCAAACTTTGCTCAGAAAAGAGAAAGAGAAAGAGAGAGAGAGAGCAGATGTATTAAGGAAATTTAATCAGTTTCACTTGGCACATTCCTGCCAATCTACTCATTGGTTTACTTACACCAAAGAGTACATATAAAAGTTAAGATAGAATCCGTGATTCTTTCATGGAAAGAGATTTTTATCAACACTAGAAAAAGTCAGATTTTGGTGAAATTCTGACTGCAAGGCTATTTCCTTAAATATCCAGACTCTGATCATCCATTTTATTTTATTTTTACAACTGAAATCATTTTTTGAGAAAAGGTAGCCATTCCAACAATTACTATTCTTTAAAAAAGATCAGTTTCTTTTATTGAAATTTATCAGAGTAACTTCATGGCTTTTTTATTCCTTGTTTTTAATTTATCCCAACCCTTATGTGGAGGAGGCTTAAATGGGCTCTGGGTGCTGTGAGTTTGTAGTGAGCATTCTCTGCATTTCTATGTGATCACTTAGAATTTTCTTTTAATTAAAGCATTAATCAGCATTAAACTTACCATTTGGCTCTTTTTCTTTTTTTTTTTTTGAGGACCAACCACATAAGTGTGCAAGAAATTGTATTTTATTCTGCCAAATACCTTTCCATTATTAAATTTTTTAAAATGATTGCACTGTCTGAACGTCAAAAGGAAATTTTTAAGGTTTGTATGTTCGATTATTTTATCTACAGCCAGGACTGTGCCACTCTGAGCAACAAACTTAGGTTTCAAAATTTTAACTTGGGAACTTCTCAAGGAAATTTGAGATTTGTGTCAACAAACCTTTTCTTACTGATGACTAATGTAAGTTGGAACACAGTTCTTAAATTAAATCTACCGTTTTTGCCCCCATAGTTCATTGGCTCTTTGGACAACCTCCAAATGCAGTCTGTACCACACTTCATGCTGTCTCCTCTGTGTAGTTTGAGAGTTTGGCTCTTACAACCTTCGATTGCCCTTGGAAGGTATTTATGGCTTTAATGGGCTTTGTTCACAATCACAGTGTTCTTGTAGATAAAACCCCTTGGCTTTCTTGTGACACTGAGCTACTGATCCCAACTTCCCACATGTACAGTCAAAATCCACTTTCAAAAAGTGCAGGCTCACCAGGAGAGAGGCTTGGAAAGGACTTCTTAAGCATGAGCAGACCCCCTGTGTGACTGGTCTTTAGAGACAGTGAATCGCTCTGTTTTTCTTTCTAACCACAGACATTGTGAAAAGACTCAGTGGAGAAAAGAGTAGGATTTGATCTCTCTTGACTCTAACTGCATTGATGACCTATGGTCCAAGAGTTGCTAAGGTTTCAATAAAAGAAAAAAATATGAAAACAAAAACTGTTTTAAGAAAACACCACAGATACACTTTTTTTGGTGCTACATATCAGTATGATGAGCAGTCCTAATAGTACAGTACAGTTATTATATTCCTTATGTATGTTGAATTATGAAAGTCACAGTCTATCCTAGCTGAATACATTTATCTGATTGGCTCAGGGGTAAAAGGTTCTCTGAGGATTTCGTTTTCTCTATCATGAAGAATGGACAGTTGGTTTAAATTCCTATTTTTAGGCTTCCCAAAATAAAAACACAATCCTAACTTCTGTTGGTTGACACGATGGAAAAGTGGCATAAAGAACAATGCTCTGGCCTTTCTGCAGCTTATTTGTCTGTTAAAAAGAAAGGTATTCCTATCTCTTTCAGGAACTTCATTCCAACAGATTCGTTCTAGAACAATTCCTGACTGTGTTGAAAGATCAAGGTAGACTTCACTTTGAGAAAATACCCAAAAGGGAAGTCCAGATCAATGGTTCTCAAAATTTTTCCAGTCCCAACTTACTTGAGAGAGAAAAATCACTCCTCCTAGTCATTAATAGTAGCTAATATAATTTCTTGTTTTTGTTTTTATTGGTATGGGGAGGAACAGAAGGAGTCTTGTAAGTATTGTTTAAAAGGGCTCTAAAGATATATGCTCTGATACTCATTTTTCCCCACTCCCCAACCCCTGAGGGAGATGTGCCTTCTCTATTGAGAATAAGTGTGTGTTTTCCAAAAATAATAAATTATAAAATGACTCACCGTGGATTATTTTAGTATATTTAAAATCTGACTCAAGCTTTTAGGAGCATTGATTTCACTTTCAGTTCACTTTCAGGATTAAATTGCTAGGCAGATGTGAAAGTAGAGTTTGGGAATGTCAGTCTACCTTACCATTTTTATCTGGAGTATCCAACTCTTAGTGTAGAAGCAGGTGGGGAAAGTAGATTCACTGTTGGGGAAACTTGTCCACTGTTTCTACCCTGACCTCTAGCTCTGGGATGAAAGTGAAAATCATCTTTCCTGGATACAGGCTAGGGGCTTTCTATAGTCTGAGGGAAAGTGTGGTTTCTGTAGGAGTCATTTATGTCTAAAAAGAGAAAAATTATTTTCCCTAAACATAACCATAATGTCCATGATCATTTGTTTAAAAATTAACAATGACCTCTTAATATCATCCAATCGGTTTCAAAACTCCCCATTTCTTTTCTCCCTCTCTTTTTACAGTGTGTCAGTTTGAATCAAGCCACATTCATAAATTGAATTTGTTTTGCATATCCCTTAAATCTTGTAATCTATAGGTCCTTTCTCTGTCTCTCTGTCTCTGTCTCTATTTCTCTGTCTCTCTCTCTCTTTCCCATCCTTTTCTTTTGCAGTTTATGGAAGAGACCAGATTGTTTGTCACGTAAAATTAGTTTTCCACATTCTGGATTACAGAATGTGATTCTGTACATTACAGAATCTGATACATCTGATTACATCTCCCTAGTGTTGCTTAACATCTTCCTCTGTCCCTCAGACCATGGTTTTTTGGTCAAGAGAGTCACAGATAGATACAAGCAGTAGAAGTCTGTATAGGAAAGAGGCCTTGAAGAGCCTTAGGATCCACAGCTTTCAGAAGCTGGTAAAACTCAGCTGGCCAAAGGCTCCTGAGTTAGGCCAGCTTTGACAATGTGATTGCTACTTCTTTAGATTCAAAAATTCTTCTTTTGTTTCAAGATGGGAGAGAGCTATTGGATGTGTTCCCAGGTGTATGCAAACTAGAATTATCTGCAAAATAAACTTAAAGACACAGTAAAGCCTTCATCATTCTGAGCCTGCTTCCCCGCCTGAAAGGGACCCACTGGTGCCTTTCAAGTTACTAAGATTTTACAGAGCTGGTTCATTATTATGAAGATGGTGAGTGCACGTAGAATAAATTTATCCCTGGTGAAAGGATGTAAACGTGGAGGAGAATTCAGCTATTTTAGATTTAGAAACAGTAGGAAACTATTGAAAATTTGTTGTTGTTTTTCAATCAAAGGAAATGCAGAAAGGAGGGGCTAAATCAGAAACTTCGACCCTTCTCCCACTCCTCCCCACCCCCAGGCTTGTTGATTCTACCTCCTTAACTCTGACTTCTGACTGTGGCCACCCCTCCACCAAGTCCAGACAGCACCATCTCAAACCTAATCTGCAGCCGCAACACCATCGCTAGTCTCCCTGCCTTCTCCCCACTTCCCATGGGAACTTGCTGTTTTCTGACCTGCTTTTTTACATGAAGACTGTATGATCTTGCTAAAATTCCCCACTTTGCTTTTGAAATAAAGGTCAGAACTCTGAGCATGGCTCCTGCTTTTCTCTTTCCATCTCATTTCTCACTGTCTTCCCCCCATGTCTGCCTTGACTCTTTACCTGAAACCCCGCCTTTCCCTTCAGTTCTTACTTTAATGTCACTTCCTCCAGGAAACCTTTCCTACCCGTGCTGTGTCACCAGGTGGTCCCATTGTCATTTTCCACCTCCTCCAGCCAACTGTAAGTTTCAGGAAAGTGAGGGACCATTTTGTTTGGCACTCCATCCCTAGCAATCATTTTTTGAGATCCCAGAGAGTCTTCAGTTATTTTAGAAAAAGTCATGAAAGTCTCCTTTTGGATGTAAAAAAGTGTTATACCCTGCATACCATTTTTCAGAGAGGTTAATACAGGAGGGAAGAAGCATCAAAGTTCCAAGGTGACCCAGCTACTCCTGAAACTATTCCACTGTGTCCTTGAGTAGCATCAGACCAGAACAACCAACATTTGGACTCCTGACTTAGAGAAATATTGCACCCTACTGCCAATTTATGCAGTTGGCGTGTTTGTTTTCTTTTTTTAACAGGCAAAGAGAGCTTTAACATGCTTTTCCTGGAAAGATTCACTGATTCAGTCTTTCAGTTAATATTTGGTGGAGTGCCTTCTAAAGCCATGGCATGCAATTCTGCCCTAGGACATGAGAGTGTGTGCCGTTTAAAACAGTGAACATTACATGGGAGTTTCTGTTTGCCAGTTACTTTGCTTCCCTGATAGGCATTTCCGGATTTGAGGAAAGATTTATTTTGGCATCCCCAGCTCCAACTGGTATGCGCACACATCTACACACACACACACACACACACACACACACACACCATACTTTCTTCCTCAGTGCTTAAGATCATCTGTCTTCAACGTTTGGATATTGAATTTACACTACAGCAGAGTAGCTGGCTCTCAGTAATTTTCAAGGGGAGAAAGGGCATCTTTCCTTCCCCAGGAACTGAGTACAACAGCTTAAAAATAGAACAATGTGTTCTGGGTGTTTTTCTTTTCATCCTTTGCATCAATAGCAGGTGTACAGTTACAGACACAAAGAGCTAGATTCACGTCTTCCGCGTGCCTCTGGAGAATTCCCAGAGTTATCCAGGGAGCAAGAACTGGCCTAAAAATGTTTAGTAAAATGAAAGTAACCCAATACAGCTGTGTGTTACTAACGCTGCCGTATCACATGACTTTATTTTTCTCCTCCCATAGTGACTCTAGGAGGTAAATGCCCAGTGGAAGAAAATTTCACCAAGAACAATTTTTAGGTACCAGTAAACCATATAAAGTTAAAACCTTGAAAAGTCAGATTAGAACAACTGACTCGGCTACTGTAAAATTGCAGGCTTTGAAATGGTTAGGGAGAGGGTGCTGAAAATTGAAATGCTTCCACTGGAGAGCATAGCTACAGCTTCACAAACCAAATGTGAGATGTGAGATTAATTTGCTAGTTTGCTTTTTAATGCATTTTCTAAGATATACTTCCTAAGTTGTTTTATGATGTCTTAGGGGCATTGACCTCACATGTGCTCTGTGACTGAACTCCTCGTCCATTTTGCAGCATGTCCGTGGTCAGTAATGGCATTACTTAATGAATAAGTTCACACATAAATTTACAGCGTGGAAGCGGCATCCCCCGCTAGCACACTTCTCGGCAGCTGCACAATATTCTTTCACTTCCTCCCCGAGGAAATGGTTTATAATAGATTTGAACAGATGCTAGGTGTTTGGCAGCATGGGGAGGGGTACTAGTTTTCAAATTTTGGGTTATTTCACGTCTCCGAATTAGAATTTCAACAGCCTTTATGCCTTTGATGTGCTCCAGCGTTCACAGAAATACCTAACCTGACTCCGCACTTAGCCCTCATGAGCTCTCTTAACCTATTTTATTAGTTCTGACGACATCACTGCTAAATCCTTGGCTGTCAGAGTCCAATCTGGTAAACATGCACAGGCAGACCTGATTTGGCACTAAAATTGCTCCTTCTTTCTAAATGTGCTTTTCCAGTTGTCCTGACAGCAAAGTCAAGCTTCGCCAGGACCCCAGCTTACAGGTTATCACAGTGCCCCAGCTTCCCTTCCCGGGTGCTCCTCTTTTCTTCTGCCAGAACGTGGCTCCCCCAGCACTGCTCTGCCTGCCAGCCTGTGAGCATTAAGACCAGCCCTGGGTTGTAGCTCTGTCTGTAGCTCTGGGCCTGGCATACAATAAGTGCTCAATAAATTTCTTTCAAATGAGCCAAGGATGGTTCGCCAAGAAAAAAGCAAAATGTTCCTGTTTCCTTCTTAATCAGCTTCAATGTCAGAATCTTCCTCGGAAGCGGTTCCTATGCCCCTCCAGGAGCGTAAAGAAAACTTTGTGCAGACAGAAAACCCTCAGTGCATTGGATAAGCCAGTGGAAATGTTCTCATGCTTCCAAACACTCAGTGGTGGATTAAGGAGCATGTTTGTGTATACTGCGTGCTGATTCCCAGTGAATGGTTATTCTGTTCACCTTCTTTACACGTTTATCTCCCTACTTGAAATATTTTACATCTCTACTCATTTGGAAGTTATTCCACAAGCCCTTGTGAGGCATTTTCATGTGCTGCGGCCTCAGCAAGACTGTCAATACACTTCTCAGGGAGCACGGGCTCTACTACTTCCTTTATGTTCCCTGTCAAACCTCGTCTAAATCTGTGCTTTCACCGGATACTCGGTAAATAGTCCTGACAGCATCTGCCATATGTTTTCATGCTTCATTCCCTTCCATGTCCTCACTGCTTTTGTGCTCTGAGTCATGCACCGTGGCTACTGTCTAGGTGAGGCTGTTAATTCATTCAGTATTGAGCTCCTCCAGTCAGCTGTGTTAGGTGCTGAAGAAGGAAGTCACAGAGCTGTTAAACAGGGACTCCGGGCTCTGGATGTCCTTCCTCTGTGGAGAGATGAGATGTTTAATTCTGAAAACTTGAAGAGGGACCAACTGAGCTGTGCAGGGTATAGGATCAAAGAAGAGGCGGCTCCCTCCAGCTGCATGTATCCGTGGTAATCCCTGTTTGGTTCTTAAGAACACAAACTTTGGAACTCTCAGACTAGTTTTCATACCAGACTAGGTTTTCAGCACTGGTTAGCTATGGGGGAAGTCTTTGCTTTGGCATTCAAAGCTTATCAGTGGAGTGGAAATAACGGTAGTGATAGTAATAGAAATATTTGTTGTCCATGCCACGTGGGGGGACCCTGAGGTGAGCCCAGCTGAGATCGTGGCTGTGAGGGTACTCTGTGTGAATTGCAGGCACTGGACTAATATTAGTGATTACAGCCACTTTCGGATTCTGCTTTGATACTGTAAACATCAAGTTCAAAGGCCCTTTGGCTTCCTTGCTGGAAAGTATTCGGTGAAAGGCCCTTCCTTGCTTGTGCATCTCGCATCTGCTCAGAGAGGATTATTTCCTCAGCCTTGGCGCGGGTCTCATCAGTGACCATGCCTGGGCTGTCACTAATTGGAAGCCAGTTTCAGAGATCGTGTTGTGTGTTACTCCACCTCCTTTCAGTTGATTTGCTACTTCCTGAGACATGCTTGTCAATGTTTCTGAGCAAGGAGACTGCTTGTAGATGACCCTGAGTAAACAATTAAAGTCACTTTACTTTCTACGTTAGAATAAAAAACCCATTTGCCAAAAAAGCTCATGACCTTCCAGGATTGGGAAAACTTTATTTGTTGTAAACTTAACCGGTTTCAAATTGGTGCGCTAACAAAGCTTTAAACTACTTTGCAAAGTTCATGGTGAAGCTTTTGTTCTGTCCTAGCCTCACCGCTAACTAGTGGTGTCATTTTGTATATTATTGAGCCTCTTGGTTTCTTGGACTCACTTTCCTTAGCCATGACCTAGCCCCAGTTTTAAGCAATTAATTTTGGCTTTTTGATAACAGACTTGGTTTCCAAGGGTGTTTGCAGATTCTCCCGTGGGATTATGTTCTCTACAATCAAGTTTCCATAGCATTAAGATGTGTGCAAATTAGAGACAGTGCTACATGGTTTACTTAGTCTGGGACAGAGCCTGGCACATGGTAATTCCTCAAAACTTGGCTAAATAATGTGTGATTTACATCAGAAGCTGAAAATATATGAGAACACTGGTATTGCCATTCAGATCATGTTTACCCTCTTCTACCTTAAAATGGTGACGTGATGATCTTGACTGCAGATTTATTCTTTGATTGGTCAGTGACTTTTAAAATTTCACCTGCATATTAATTGCTAGCAGTTACTGAGTATAAAAGACACGCTGGGCATTGAACACACATACTTGTTATTCCTTCTGCAAGATCATTATTATTATCCCCATTTTCAGATGAGGAAACTTCCCAAGGTGTCCCTGGCAGCAAGTGGCCAAACCTGTGTTCAAACTCAGATCTATTTGTCACAAAAGCCACCCCTCTGTAGTGTCATGCGGTGTGGCCGCTAGATTTATACTGGATCGATTTATAATGCTAAAGTGCATTTGTTGCCTTAATTTTACTGCCTCTGATAAAGTCTTTTCTCCACATGAGCTAAATATTCTCCACAATTTTCCCATACTTGTGCACTTAACTTTTTATGTCACGTGTGGTTGATCATTTGATTATTTGGTGAGAATATGACTTGTCTACTCAACGAAAGAACTCCTTGAGAATAAGAACTACTGTTTGGACATTTGCATCTCAGCCCTAGTTACAGTGACGAGTTATAGTAGATATTACATAAATAACTCATTGATTTGTGGATTGAGTACAGTTGCTTAGTTATTCCTACCTGCTGAATTTGCAGGCTTTGTCACTCATCATTCGTTCAACAAAATATCTATTGGGTCCCTACTGTGATAGCCACTGGACATATAGCAATAAATACAGACCATCAGGTATGTTTAGAACTGAAGGTCTACAACCTGGAAAACCACAAGCTGATATGTTACTGGTGGAAGGAGTAAAAGTAAAGATGAATTAAAGGCATACACTTAAATAATGGACTTTTTAATGATCAACGTAACACATTCAGAATTGTTTGCCAATGAGTTATCCAGTGAACTTTCCTGAAGCCTAAAATAATTATTATGCTATTTCTTCCTCATATGAATAACTTACATTTTTTTGTTTTGTTTTTAAATTTTATTTATTTTTGGCTGCGTTGGGTCTTCGTTGCTACGCTCGGGCTTCCTCTCTAGTTGCAGCGAGTGGGCGCTACTCTTTGTTGCGGTGCGCGGGTTTCTCATTGTGGTGGCTTCTTTTGTTGTGGAGCATGGGCTCTAGGTGCACGGGCTTCAGTAGTTGCAGCACTCGGGCTCAGCAGTTTCAGCACGTGGGCTCAGTAGTTGTGGTGCGTGGGCTCAGTTGCTCCACGGCATGTGGGATCCTCCTGGACCAGGGCTCGAACCCGTGTCCCCTGCACTGGCATGCAGATTTTTAACCACTACACCACCAGGGAAGTCCTGAAAAACGTATGTTTGTATTAATCCTTGACATATTTAGGTATCTACCCAATGATATTATATTCCCATTTAATAGAGAAAAATATTTATCAGTGTATAATTTTCTAGATTGATACTACTGGTTCTTTTAGAAAAAGAGAGTTATTTCCTAAAGTTACAAAGTCAGGCTTACTGTATTCTCACAAAACATCTTGTGACAGTTCCCTGTAGTACAAGGAATCTTTTTATGTTTTAAAAATACTCCCTTCCTATAATAACATTTGGCTGTGGAATTCCTGATACAATTTATTTTGGTTATTCTGAAATTTTAGAGTCTTCTATAATACCTTTGACAATAAAATAGAACCTAATGAAACGGTGGTGTGGACTTGAAACTGACTGAACATTTAGATCTAAAGAGTGTTTAAGGCTCCATGGCAACCTGGAAAGATACCTGGTAAAGTACCCTAGTGCACTTATTAAAAAAACCCTGTCCTGTTCCTTTTTTTTTTTTTTTTTTAATCAACAACTTAAAGACCTACAAGGCACCTACACTGTGTTTTGAGATGATATAAGCCCCCAAAGAATGGCTTCAACCACATATGCCTCTGGAGCACGAGTCAAAATGACTTCAGTGGGCTGCAGTGCTGCATGGAAACCAACAAAATGAAGTTGAGCAGAGGATAAATGCACATTTCTGCTTTTAGATTCAAAAGATTCAATCACAGGATGGGGAGCAACTGAGCTTGGCAGCCATTAATGTGACTATAAGCTTAATGTGAACCAACAGTAGGATGTGGTGGCTAAAAATGAATGAATATAGTCGTGTGCTTCCTTGGTAGAATTATGAATAGTTCACTGTACTCTGCAGTGGTCACAATGCCTTGGGAGTATTTGTTTAGTGCCAAGCACATTCAAGAGTACCTTTGACAAAGCAGGGTATCTATTAAGAGGGTGTTGAATCCAATCCAAGACACATTTATTGGACATCTATTTGGGGCAGGTGATGTGCTAACCGGTGTGCAGAATAAAGATGTGAAGAGACATTACCTGTCTCTAGCCTCAAGGAGTTGAAAATATTAATGGAGAGCCCAACAGGTACAGACATGACTGTAAAACAAAGCCAGCTCTGAAGCCAAGAAGCACAGAAAGAGTGCTCTGGGAATTCAGGAGCTGGACCGGCGGGAGGATTTCCACAGGAAATGAGGACAAGAGCAGAAGAAGCCTTAAAAGCAAAGATGCAGAGACAGGAAAACTCAAGGCGTGTCTAGGGAATACTGAGTAGTCTAGGTTGCCCAGAAGAATACAGTAGAATCGGCCCTCATAGGAAATGAAGCTGAGAAAAGAAGGTTTGGAGCAGAGCATGAGGGCCCCGACTGGTAGGCAGTGGGAAGGATTACAGGTTGATGAACCTCTGAAAACTGTGATACATGAGGATCAGTTGGAGAAATGATGTGCATTTAGTCTGGAGAAAAGAAGACCGAGGTCTCTCTGGTAAATGTGGACCGGACTTGCTCTGTGTCCCTCCAGAAGCAAAAATGTATCTCAGGGGCAATATAAAGAACCAGATTTCAGTTCTTTTTAAGCACCGGTTTTTAAAAATCAAAGCTGCCCAACAATGAAGAGTTAGCCTAGGAGGTGGTGAGTGCCATCATGGATGGGGTCAGAGAAAGTTTGATAACTGCCGCTCTGAAGGGTATGGTGTGGAGGGAATACTGCAGCTTCACCAAGAGACCTGGGAGTTCCAGGAATTACCCAAAGGCCTTTGCAATGTGCAGTTACCCATGGTTGAGGTTTCTTTTTTCTCTTTGATTTAGGATATCTGTTAGTATGTCAACTTCTGAATAAAGCTGGCATGTTATGACTCTCCAGTTCAACAAGGTATCGGACTAATTTTAGTGCAGGCTGCCCACTGCTTTGACAGTAGCCACTCATTATCACCGCTTTCCTTTTCATCACATGCACCAAGACTTTTTTACTATGATATAAGGCATCCTTTCAAGTACGAATTTAACAGATTTTTGTCAGACTTCCTCATTAGACGAATCAAATGCAAATCAACAATTGATACAAGTCCGGTGCAAAGAAGACTTTATTTTACAAAGAATCTCCAGGACAGTTCTGGGGGTAGAAAGATTTGAGTTCAGATGCCAACAATAGCCACTTACTAGCTGTGTGATCTGAGCACGTGGTGTCACCTCCCTGTTTCCTAATCTGTAAATGGTTATTGACCATTGTTAAGTCCCAACCAGGCAGGTCATTTGAGAGGATTAAATCAGATAAAGCACTTAGCATGTGCCTAGAAATATAAGGTCTAATTTTACTTACTGAGATCTCGCATTTTACAGTAGTGTTCCAAGGAGTCTTTCAGACCTAAAATATTTTTTAAAAACAAACAAAAAAAAATGACCATCATCATGGCTAAGATATGTGCCAGATATTGTCCTAAGGCATCACATGCGGAATTTATTTAATTCTCAGAACAATCCAATGAAGTAAATACTATTATTATCCCTCATTTACTGAGACACAGAGAGCTTGCATATCTTGACCAGTCACAAGCTAATAAGTAAGGGAGCCAGGATTCAAATCAAGCAAACCCTTCAGTTTATTACAATCATTTCCGTCCAGTATATGCCAACAAATTTCCCTATTTTCCTCCCAATTCTATCTCAAATCATTCTGCTGGATAATTTTATGCATTTCATTTGTTCAGGGCTGTTTCACAATAATATATTTTTAAGTCTCACTTCTTACTAAATACATGAGGGCCTTAATGATCATGTCTTTGGCCAGAGCATTGAGAAGGCCCTTAATGAAATGTGAGTGAACACATAAGTGAGAAATTTTTAATTATGAAAGCAATCAGTATAGCCACTTTCAAAAGAAGTAAGTTACCCCTAATATAACTTCACTTCCTTACTGCCGCTTTCCATTATTTGTGATGGGGCAGTCATAGTCATTTGAATTAGTCATTTGAAATCAATGTTTTGTACCTGCTTTTCTTTACCTTATTTGTAAATCTTTTATCCCATATTCCTTGTTAAAGACAATGTCCCCAGTTCATATTCTCTCTCTCTCTCCCTCCCCCTCTCTCTTTGCCATTTTGTGTTACCAAATTTTACTCCAATGTGCCCATCCACTAGTTGTGTTTTTCTCCAGACACTGGTGACTGTATCGTTACCCACCCTCTCCCTAAATTCCAAGTTAAAGAATATTATTACCAATCCCACGCATGCACCATCAGTCTCAAAATCAACCAAATGTCATTTCCACATCTTTTCTTTGACATCCTCCAGCTCCTTGAAGTCTACTCAGGGTAAGTGAAATTCAATGTAAGGGGCTGCCTGTAATCTTCTTTGGAGAATTTTTTGGAATTCCTAAATACCCCGTGGAAAAAAACATCAAAATATGAAACTGATGCTGCAAAACTAACTCCCTTGTGTAGAAGGAAAAAAGCTGTAAAGTGTTGCACCACTTCTAGTGGAATATATCAGGAATAATTCAATTCCATTGTTGCCCTTAGCCCTGGGGGCAAAAATGCAGCTTTTCCTGTTCCAAGGAGGGAATGTTCTCTGACTTATGTGTAAGGCAGAGATGAGGGAAGCCAACCAATTCTAGAGTTTACAGTCTTTTTCACTCTGCGAAGTGATACTGCTTTATTGTTAGGGTCAGGTAGTTGGGAGCATAATCTCCCACTCCCTGGGTGCAACTATTCCTTTATAGATTAGATAAGAACAATTGATGAACTTTTAAATGGTGAGAAAACTAATCAGAACTGAAAGGAGGTGTGTTGGCCATAGCCCAAGAAACATGCTGACTGAGATAAAAGCACCTTCTGAACTGTTTCCCCATCCCATACTTCTCTGCTTTAAGTCTCCCTTTCTTTCTTCTCTTTTCTCTCTCCCCTTTCTTATCTGTCATTCCTCAACTCTCACTAGCTTCCTCTTCTCCTCAACCCCAACTCTATCCCCAAAGACTTAATTTTGTACACTCCCTTAACTGGTCAAAACATGGACTTGAATTTTTTTTTTTTTTCACTCACACACACTGTATTTTATTTTTACAAGAGATAAATAAACTGACACCAAGCACTGTAAATGGATGACCACAACAAAAGCAACAATGATTGCAATTACCAAACAGGAAACACACTCATACTATGTGCACTTGAAGTTTTAAAAATTTATTCTTTTATGTAGTATATAAGATTCTATATTCTGGATTTAATTCAGAAAATAGCTGAGGTGAACATGTTTTACTCTCAACTATTTCTTTCTTTCTTTTTTTTTTTTTTTTAAGAAATCTACCTTTTAAAAATATCTTAATTTCAGTTTCAGGCAACAGAACTTAATCTCAGTTCATTTCAGAGTTTTCAGGTTGGGTTATGGTTCCAGAATCTTCTGATGGCAAGGAATTGGACGGGTGGGGTGGACCTTGGGTCACATAGTTTGTATGACACTTTTGGCCCCAGGAATCTCTGCTGCTTCCCAGCCTCCTCAAGGCCTGGAGTCACACTCCTGCTTCAACTGTTCTGGGAATCTGGGCCAGATGGATTTGGGTTTTAATGTCCATATGTCGCTTTCAGTTTCTACGAGGCTTTCAATTCCTTTTTTTCCTGCGAGGGACAGGACTTCCATGGGAAGAAAGAGCACCCCTTGAGTCTGACATGTTCTGCAGTCAACTCGCAACGCCCTTTGACTAACTTGGGACAAGTCTGGCCCAGTGGTAGAACTCAGTCCCATTCAGCATCCTGCCAGCTAGAAAATGTGCTTTTTTTTTTAACATCTTTATTGGAGTATAATTGCATTACAGTGGTGTGTTAGTTTTTGCTGTATAACAAAGTAAATCAGCTATATGTATACATATAACCCCATATCCCCTCCCTCTTGCGTCTCCCTCCCATCCTCCCTATCCCACCCCTCTAGGGTTTATCTCCCTGTGCTATGCGGCTGCTTCCCACTAGCTATTTTAGAAAATGTGCTCTTTTGATCACCACCTTCTTAAGAAAGTTGCACGAGGCCCAGAACATAAAGGTCTTTTCCGTGGCAAGTTCGACAACCCGGAGTAAAGAGGGCTGTTACGGAAATTGCGAGCAACTCATCCGGTGGTTGGTTGTAAATCGTGATTCTTTTGCAAAGGCAGAGGGGGCTGGAGCTCTGGCCCTCAAAGAACTTCCTCTCATTAAACCAGAGCAATTTGCTGCTCCCTGCGTGCTCTTTCTGTCAGGAGTGAAGTCACCTACTTTCCCCACTCACATCAGTGCTCCTGGCGGGGGCTGGTTGAAGGTCCACCGCCTGTGGGTGTGACTTTCCACATCATAGGGGTCTCTTTTCAAAGCCAGGCTTCACAGGTATAACCAAGAGTCGTCTGATCAGCCCTTGCTCTGACCACCCAACCCACACTTTTTCTTTTAGCTGCTATTTTCTGTGGTCCTGGGTTTCTAAGTCTTGGCGAGAAGACAGTCATTCCTTTGTGCTCCGCTGCTACACAATGAGGTAACCAAAGAAAGGGTCTCGGTCTGAGGCTGTCAGCTGTTACTAATCACTACTCCCCAGCTCATCGTGGGTCCCACTCGCCTCTCCCTCTTGCTCTGCTTAGCACACATAAAGAAGATGAACGACTCCCTGGTTCCTCTTCAAGAAAAGCATATTGTGTGGCACATTCCAATACCATGAGCGAAGGATGGGCTAGTGTGTGGGGTGAACGGTCACCTCTCCATGGGGCTCGCGCCAGCAGCGATGGCCTGTGAGACGTGAAACTCAGAGTTGGCCCTTCTGAGAGTTTCCTGGGACCTTGCTGAGAGAGAGAGGGAGTCGGTGTGGTGGGTTCCCGCGTTACTGGAACCATTCATGGCAGGGCTGTGTCAGGCTGTGATGAGGCTATTGGATGGTTAAGACCAGTGTAGAGAAGAGCAAAGCTTGACCACTCAGAGGGCTTCACCAGCTGGTACCCCGGAGAAGCAGTCCCCCTCCCTGCCCAGCCCCCGCCAAAGGTTAAGGGGAAGGACCCAGAAGCTCTTGGACATAAGAGGTAGCAGCCGTTGAAGCTGGGCCTCTGCTTCCCCTCACTGCTTCCTTCTGTGAAAGTTCATTTTCAAGGATGTCTATGGCCAGGGAAAAGGGATCGTTTGCTCAGTCCTACCAGACTGAGAATAAAAGGTGATTTATGATAGGACTTTTTCTGCCAATGGTACTAATGTCTGCTCTGCTAGTTTTTCTATTTAACAATCTTTTGAAAGAGAAAGTTTCCCTTTTACCTTTCCACACTGTGTTCTACTAATGCACACTAGAGCTCAAAAAAGACTCGTTGACAAGTTGTAAGGGTCAAGTTAAAAAATCAACTTGCCTGACAAATGCCATCACAAGTGGTAAGTTTGTAAGGAAGCTTCCTTGTCATTCTCATGCAATATAACGTCATAAAACTAAGTGGTGTTATAGGTGAATGAAATGCCAAGTTTTGTGAGACTGTGAACAGCCATAACGGGAAGGAAAAGTTGGCCAGGGTGAAAACCCATGTGAGAATACTTGTGATTTAATTGACTGTGAATTCCACAAAATCATTCTCAGCTCTTTGTGGAGATGGTTTAACTCTCTTCACTAAGAATCACTGATTAAAGTAAAAGAATCACTGATTAAAGTAAAAGAATTTTCTTGGCTCAATATTCCACAAAACAAACCTTTTCTAAAACTTTTTCCCTCGTTACAGTGTCTGTAGAATTTCTGTTCAAATGAGTTGCCCAGATTCCAGAAATCAGCACCGTCATGTCCTTGGTCGTCATGTCCTTGGTCTCCGCTAGAGAGATGGGATGAGGTCTTGGGTATGGTGGGTGGGCAGCCTGAGGGCATCAGAAGCAAGGTGAGAGGAAGGGAAGCCCATAGCTCGTGGCTCCTTGTTAAAGCCTCTACTATTAACTGAAAGGAGGTAGATACCAGTGTTTGCAAACGTTTTTTTTCTTTTTTTTTTACCGGAACCTACAAAGAGGATACAGATGTATTTTACACTGTGACCTGGATACACACAGACATACACACACACAGCTGAAAAAAGTTTCACAAAACAATACCTTTACCCCATGTATGCACTCTATTGTTTTCTATCCTCTTTCATTAATGGATAAAAATACTAGCCATGACCCACTTAAGCACGTGTTAGACCCCACCCCCTCTTCCATTCCCTTCTCTGCATGGAGGTGTGCCAGCCTCCTGCCCCTCCTGCCCTGCTCTGATGATCTCCCAGCTCTGGAGATAAAGCTCCAGGTGATACCGGGTCACTCCCCACAAGGTCTGTCTCTCCTTCTTCAAGATAGAAGGAACCTCACTATTTTGGATTAATTGGCGGGAAAAGCAATCAAAATTGGTGAGTCCACATTTCAGAGTGCTTTAAACAAAAGCAACTTTAGTGCTCGTCATTTGAACAGGAGCCTAATCTAAACGCTTTTTTAAAAAGTGTGTGGCCTCCTTCGGGCATAACAGCCGCAGTGGTGGTAAGAATGACTATTCAACAAACATTTATTGGGCGCCTTCCTGTGCAGACACTGTTTTGGGCAAGGAGGCTACATCAATGAATAAGACATGGTTCTGCTCTCTTGGCACTAAAATTCTAGTAGAGGGAGTCATATAATAATCATAACTAACATTTATCAAGGGCCTATTTTGTACAGATTCTTTATATAAGTTTTCCCTACACTTGCAATATAGGTATTATTATCTTCTTGTCTAGGTGAAATGGAGGCTCAGAGAGGTCAAATAACAGAGAGTAGCTTATTATTTATCTGATTAATTAATAATAATAACAGCTAATGTTTCTTGAATGCTTACTATGTGCCAAGCACTATGCTAAGTGCTTTCTGTATAGAAGTCCCTTTAATGCCATGAAAACCCTGTGAGAGAGCTTTCCTTATTCCCATTCTATAGATGAGGAAACTGAGGCTTACAGAGGTCACATGGTACCAGAGCTCAAAGTGGAATCCAGGTATTCTAACCTCACGGCCGGAACTCTTAATCACTGTGCCGCAATTTTTTAGGAAGAATGTGCTTCTAAAAATGCCTGAGGTTGGCCTCAAGTAGTTTGAAATATTGTCTCTTCGATGAAATTCTGAGGCTATAACCAGCGTATTCATTGTGATGCAAAATTATAATACAGTTTTTTTTAAGAATTCTTTTTTTTCGTGTTTTTTTAAATTTTATTTATTTAATTTATTTTATTTTTGGGTGCATTGGGTTTTCGTTGCTGCGCACGGGCTTTCTCTAGTTGCAGTTCTCTAATTGCAGTTCTCTAGTTGCGGTGAGCGTGGGCTACTCTTCGTTGTGGTGCACGGGCTTCTCATTGCAGTGGCTTCTCTTGTTGCGGAGCACAGGCTCTAGGCACACGGGCTTCAATAGTTGCAGCACACGGGGGCTCGGTAGTTGTGGCTCACGAGCTCTAGAGCACAGGCTCAGTAGTTGTGGTGCACGGGCTTAGTTGCTCCGCGGCATGCGGGATCTTCCTGGACCAGCGCTCGAACTCGTGTCCCCTGCATTGGCAGGTGGATTCTCAACCACTGTGCCACCAGGGTAGCCCCCTATGATACAGTTTCTAACTTAACTTTTAAAGATTTGCCTTCTGTTCCAGAACCCCTACAATCATAGAACTTTTTTTTTTTCCAATCTAGTCTATAAAGAAGCCAGAAGACAATATTTCAGTGAAAAAAACCTTCGCATAGTTTTAGACAGAGATTTAAAGTGATTTGTTTCACACTCCCTCCCTCCCCCTCACCGCCTTTCCTCGGAGCTTTGTGGCTCTCCTATTCACTGTCCATTGCTGAGGGTTCCAGTGTGCCCTTGCTCCAGCAATGCGCAGCTGCTTTAGGACACAAGAGCTCATTTTTCAGTCTGTAAATATGAAGTATATTGTATTTCTAGAGCTTAACTTTCTTATTAAAAATCATTACCTTTTATTCAGATGAATACGGTACATACTAGAGCTCATCCTTGATTTCCTTGTTGTAAGTTTGCCCATCTTGAAATTCTAGGAGGGTTGAGAACAGGCGGCTTTCATTAGATGAGTGTTTGAGAAGCCCATGGTGGAGAAGGAATACATGTAAAATAAAATAACAACTGAAACAGAACAATATTCTTGAGTCCACAGTTGCCATCCCCCCTTTTCCGTTCTTTCTGGGCTGATCCAGTGGCCCTGGAAGAACAATGAAACACCACGAGGACGAGTAGAAAGACAATTCATAACAGATGGCTTCTTCTTTAGATTTCACATTTCAAACCAGAAATAGGAGTTATTGGGGGAATAGACTGAGGCACACTAATGTATAAGACAGATTTTTAGCTGATGGGAGAATAAAATCCATGCAAATAACAGAGCCTTGGGAACTTGACATTATTTATGTTACCCTCTAATACTTGACTGAATACATATTTCATTTATCTGAGAAGTCATACCAAATATTATACCAGAAGAAATCTAATTTACAATAGATTTACAGAGTTCCATACACATATTTAGGAAACACTCCCTCCCCAACCCCACCCCAAAAACGTGAATTTGGCGCATATCTGTTGTGCTGAACTGATTACCTAAAGACTGTCTTCATAAATAAAGAGGTAAATGCATATTGACCCATTTGTATCAAGAAACTCTCTTCTCTTCCTTTCCTCTCTCTTCAAAGTGACTGCTGCCTAAAATACCCAGGTGTTTTGAAGCAAAGTCTAAATCTTTTACATTCTAGAAAATGTCTTCTTCAATCTTTCTTAGATGCCAAACTCATTGGTAAACTTATAATAGGTTTGCAGGAATGAATGATTGATTAGTTTCTTGATGACCAGTTATTGACAGGTTGATTTTTAGAAAAGAAAGTAAGACCCATGTGCCCAAAGTCAGCAAATATCCATGACCCTCCACCCTCCATTAGAACATGCTCTGGGCTGTTTTTCTAGGCATAGAGAGGAATTTGAACTGATTGGTCAGCTCTCTGGCTGGTCCTTCTGGTGACCAGTGTTACTCACTTCCCCTCAAGGTGGGGAATGTCAGAGTTTTTCCACAGTTACCTCCCTTCGTGAAATTTTCTTCCAGTCAGGTGGCTCATTTCAATATTGATCTCAAAAGCAAGAAAGTTAGCATGGATAACAAGCAAATGAAATGTGGGTGACTCCTAGCTTGTCCATTAGAATTGAGGTATAGTGGAAAGGGTACTCCCTTGAGATTGTGGGTACGAATCCTGCCACTGCTGTTTACTAGCTGTGCAACACTGGGCAAGTTACTTAACATCTCTGGCCCGTCTCTTTACCTTTAAAATGGTGTCAACAATATCTACAACATACAGTTGTCATGAAATTAGATGAATATGTGCCATTGATCAGAGGGCAAATTTGGTGAGTTAGTGAACCAGCACAAAAGTTAACTGAATATTTACAAAACATATAAACTTACAAACATGTAAGACAATATAGTATTTCTTTGGGTTTCAAGAGGATCTTAATTCTGATGACAGATTGTTTTCATAATAAAGATGTCAGGATGTCTTGAATGGGGCTGGTTTAGCTAAGCCCAGATCAAATGAAGCAAAAGGGACCAGTCAAGATCATTATCTTTACTACTTGCTCTGGAATGTGTTTCTCAAATATGTATTTAGATGAACACATAGTTGTCATAACATACTCCCGCAAGTACCTACATACCCAAGGGACCTCTTTCCCCCTCACCACAGTGCCCTTTTCTTCCATATATTTTAAAGTGACAAGGCTCAATGCAAACTTTTCCCTTCTCAAACATTTAGGGCACTTCCTACCAGAGTTCCCTTTTCTACAAAGTGATTTAGTACTTTACCCTTGTGCCCAGACGCGTGTTATCTCTAGTGTAGAGCTTTGTCTGGAATTTCAGGAGGCTGGGGGAAGAAGATGGTCACAGAGTCTGGGTAAGAGACAGGAAGAATGACAGCTGGCTTATGTGGGGTTTCGCCTTCCAGAGCTCTTCCTCCATTTTCTTGGCTCCACCAGCATCAAGGCTATTCTCTTTCAGGCCCAGTGTTGTGACAGATCGTCCACATCCATCCTGCTGTTGCCCTGATGACAGTGTGTGGCTTTGCTTCTAGTGGTCCCTTTAGTTTTACAAGCCTGCCTCAGAGAAAAAGGGAGTGGTTAGAATTGGAAGGAGGAGAGGGGATGCTGGGGTACCCTGGGCAGAAGTGGGCAAGCAGCCCCGCTGTGGGACACCAGAACCCTTTTAGGGGAAGGACCTACATGGAGAATCGGTTAATGAAGATACTCCCACACATTCCTTCTTCCGCTGAAACAATCGGAGCTGCTGCTTTATTCTCTTTCAGAGGAACAAGGTCAATATGCAGAGGTTGGTGAGGCCTCTCATTTGACTGTTGATTCTCCTTCTGGGCTCATTGCTAAAAAATGCCTCAATGTTTGTCTTCATCTATTTCAGAATTAGAGCATATGGAGAAAATACTTTCTTACTGGTTTTCACTTTTTTTAAACTTTATTTCTTTTAAAAAAAAAAACACCTATAGACTTTGTTTCCTAGAGCCGATGGTCCTGTAGCTGTGGATTCTGGTATAATTTTCCCCATCCCTCCCCCATGGTGGGAGGGAGGGAGATTTAAGCCTCCTCCTTTGTCTGCCACGTTGGTTTCCAGTGCTCTGCCTTGACCACTTAGCGCTCTCTCTGAATAGCTATAGGTCGAGAATAGTGGGCAGGAGCGGCAGAGAAGAGTTGGCGAGAGAACGGAACAGCACCACAGAATAGAAGGCGAGAGGGAAAGAAAGCATCTCGGAGGAAGAAAATACTGCCGCCTGGTACCCCTAGCAGAGATATCCGGCCTTTTGTGCCCACACCACTCGCTCACCGAAGAATTGCAGGCTTCAGTGGTGACAAGCTCAGGCAATGATGGGAAAGAGAGTGGGCCCCTTCTGGGAGAAATGATTTCAAGCACAGGAAAGCCAAGATGTTTTGAGATATGATGGAGACCTGAGAATGAACCTGGGGGGATGGGACCACTTGGACTGAGAACAGATTAGCCCATTTTTAATGATGGTGAAGTGTTGAAGAGGCGCCACCCCCATAAGTGGGTATTAATCCTGGGTTTCAAGAAACCCAGGGCAAGGATAAAAGAAGCTACGTTCATGCATTAAAGTCAAAATTGGCCTCCTTGTTTGTGGGAACTGTAGTTGGTTTTCTCAGGGGGAGAAAGTATGTTAAATTCAGTTACACAGGATCTGGGTTCAAGTTCCCCCTTATTTGGTGTTAACTAAGACCTTAGAAAGTTACTTATTTGTTTTTTAATCTGCCTTATAAATTGTTAAAAATAAGAACGTAGCAGGTACTAAGTGCTTATTATGAAAATTATGAATGATATGATTCAAATACACATTACACATGAAATTATAAGTTGAAGGTCATGGCTTCAGTTCCCATAGAGCTCATTACCATTGTATCAAGATTTTGGAGCAAACCCAGCGAGGTATCTGGCAATCATGGACACTATTTTTTTCAATACTTTACCTTACTCTAAATATCAATACATTAGTATGAACAGGGTCACTACCTACATGTTGAACCATTATCAGAATCTGATACTGATCATTGAAATACAATATAAACTTTTAATACGTTTATAGAATCATGATTTTAAATAGTAAAGAAAAAAGTTTGATTAACTATAATTGGATGATGCTATAATTGGATTTTAGTGTTTTAGCTGGTTTGGGGAGGAGAAAGAAGGAAGAGAAGTGAGGAAATGGTTAATGAAACAGAAGAGCCCATATTATTATTAAGATGACTTAATCTCTTGAGAGTTTTGGGTCATTTCCAATTTTTTTCCATCCCAAGAGGCATGGAGATGTGTTCCATTGGCTAGAGCAGTTAGGGAAACCTTCAAAGTCATACCTCCTCTCTCACAGGGGATAATGCCTTGCCTGAGGTAGATTTTGAAGATGTCCTAAAAATGAGGGAAAGAATGTTTCACATGAGATAAGATACTCCAGGCCTATGGGACAAGGTGGAGGAAGGCAGAGTGCAAAAATGAGAAGAACCCCACCAAAATTATTCTTTTTAAAAAATTGTGATGAGATGAGATAAAATGAAACAACAGAGAAGCTATTCGAGAACTTTGGCCTACTTTAAATGTAAATTGAAGATAAATCAGTAGGTGATTAGAATAATAGCTGAAATTTTACGTAAAAATATCCAAAAAAAGGACTCCCAAGTACATACATAAAATAATAATTCTTATAAAAGAACTTAATGGCAGTTAATCTGTGTGAGTCTGCACAGTGCTCAAAACCTGAGATATGCTTAGATTATTCTGCCAGAAATCTTTTAAGGTATCTCTTCACACACACACACACACACGCACACACACACCTCACTAATTAACACTCATCACTTCCCCAACTAGTAGCAACCTAGGAAAGAATTCGATTGTCCCTTCAAACCATCAGAGAGCCGCATGATATCAATTCTTGGGGCAGAAAATAGGTGATCACGAGTTTGCTGACACAGCTGATGCCTAGACGTTCCATGGCTTTTTCCCTTCACCTTTTGTTGATGGCCTGATTAAATTTGGTGCCAAGTTCTCATAACATGTATAAAATCCCATTGCTGGGTGGGAGAGGGTAGGGGAGTGGTGAAGGAAATGCTCTTCCCGTGACCTTCCACTGGAGAATTCCCTGAACTGATTTGCTGAAAATCTCCTTCTGTTTGCCTTCCCCAGGAATGGCGGCCCTAGATAGTAAGGCGTCAGGGAAGATGGGGATGCGAGCTGTGGTCTATTACATGACGACGACCATCATTGCCGTGGTGATTGGCATAATCGTTGTCATCATAATTCATCCTGGGAAGGGCACAAAGGAAAACATGCACAGAGAAGGCAAAATTGTACAAGTGACAGCTGCAGACGCCTTCCTGGACTTGATCAGGTACGTCCTTGCAAGCCCATCCTTTTGGGTATATTTTGACCACCCAACCCCTCTTCTTGGGGGAGCTGATCAAACCCTAGAAGAGGTATCTGACTGAACCAGTCCCGCTGGGCTTGAAATGAAGGTCACATCTTTACCTCTTTCTAACAGAAATGGAAGTAAGGGTCCGTTTTCTGATCTCATGTGAAAGAGGTGAGAAGAGCAAGGAGAAGATAAGGATTTAAGAGCCCTGCTTTTAGGATTCAGAATCTGAGCACTCAGTCATCCTCTCAGCTGTGCAGCTCACCTTGCAATATTAATAGTTCTTTTGTGTGTGTGATTTTTTTACTGAAGTATATTGCTGTACAATTACATATGTTACAGGTGTACAATATAGTGATTCACAACTTTTACAGGTTATCCTCCATTTATAGTTATTATAAAATATTGGCTTTATTCCCTGTGTTGTACAATATATCCTTGTGGCTTATTTTATACCTAATAGTTTGTACCTCTTACTCCCCTACCCCTATATTGCCCCCTCCTTCCCTCTCCCCACTGGTAACCACGTTTGCGCTCTATATCTGTTCTTTATATCTATATACATCTGCTTCTTTTTTTGTTATAATCACTAATTAGTTGTATTTTTTAGATTCCGCATATAAGTGATAATCATATAGTACTTGTCTCTGTCTGATTTATCTCACTTAGCATAATGCCTTTCAATAATTCTTGACCTACTTTTCTCAAGTCTTGCTCTTTAAGGCTACTTTTTGTTTTTTTTTTTCAAGTATAGCCTGTTCATTGGACTCTTTTAATTTGGAACTTGTGATCTGTATCATCATCCATTGTACATGACAATTTATTTCCAAAAGGGACTTTAGAGATCATCTGATCATACCTGTCCCAAGGTTTTCCTTTTGTACTATTTATGAAGAAAGGATTTGGCAGATCAATAATAAAAGACTAAAGGATGGCTTCTTTAGCATTGTTTTATACACAGACCGTACACTGATTACAAATTAGCTTATCTAATACTTGAAACAGACTTGAGGATAGAATATGTTGGACACAGAACTGAGAAGTAAGCCCAAGTTTGAGCCTGGCATGTCCCTGCCTGCTCTCTCTCCACACTTGCCTTTGCATCAGTCAGTTGCTGGCAGGAAGCGTATTGCAAGCCCAAAAGGATCACTGAACGGGGTTTGCAAAGGTGTGGGCAGGGTAAAGGGAACCTACAATTGATGGTGAGACACTAGAGGACTAACAGCAATAGGAAGCTGTTTTGTTACCACCTGTGGCTCTGAGGACAGAAGGGAGCCGATACTGGAAGTCTGGACAGGCTGTGTCCTGAGGGAAAGGGCCCTCAGGATAGGGGCTACAGCTCTAATTTGGAGGGAGGGAGCTGTTGCCCAACCTGCCAGAGGGAGAGCCGTAAGAATATATACATCCACTTCTCTCCTCCCACTGCCCTGTGATCTGTCAGCGCCTCCCACTGGACAAACCCAACAGGAAGCCAGAAGGTGAGGGGTCAGCCTCCCAGGCACAGAGCAGGTTGGAGAGTGGATGGAGAAAGGCAAATGGAAGATATCCCAGCACAGACCTCTCAATGCCCCACCTGCTTAGCATTCCTCCAGCAAGTAGCCCACCCAGGCTGTCCTCCCCAAACCTAGCCCTTTCCTCCCTTCTCTACAACGTACTTGCAGAGTGACTGGCTTACCAATCCTAGATGCTTACTCTAAAGGATTCCCCACCGACCATCTGAGAGAAACTCCTCCTAGGTACTTGAGTTCACGTGCCATCTCAAGGAATGGGTCTGTGGCCGGTAGATTCAAGGGTGATTTGGACAACAAAGGGTCTCTTCAGCAGCACCTCTCAATTCCGACCATGAGTGACTTTGTGTCATCTGTATGTAAGCACAAGGCAGCCCCATGGTGCCTCCCTGAAAGCCCTTTTCAGGGAGTTAATCGCAATTATCCGAAGGTAACAAGCCACTCTGTATTATTTCATACCAAGTTGGCACCCAATGATAATGATTTTATTTAGTTCGTACAATTAATTAAGGCTTTTCACCATTTTCTTTTCAGGAACTTTACCCTGAGGGAGTTTGGATTAGGGGTATTTTATTATACTTTCTTTCTGTATAATTTCTACTCCTTGTTTAAAGAATTGGGATCTTGTCATTCTCTATCTGGTGTGTTTCTGCCCCTCCTTGCCCCAGTGACAAGTGTAAGACTAACCTGTCCCCACCCAGACACCTGGTTCGAGCGTTTATCTTGGAATCTCCTAAACTCACTTTTCTCTCAGGGTTTGTAGAAACAGACCCATAGAGCATAGATGGGAAGGACAAAGAAACTGGATGGTCTAGGCCAGCGATCCCCAACTTTTTGGCACCAGGGACCAGTTTCGTGGAAGACAGTTTTTCCACGGACGGGGGCTGGGGAGTGGGGATAGTTCAGGCAGTAATGCGAGCGATGGAGAGCAGCAGGTGAAGCTTTGCTGGCTAGCCTGCCGCTCACCTCCTGCCCCACAGCCCGGTGGCTGGGGACCCCTGGTCTAGGCAGTAGGAAGAGACAAGAGTTTATAACCTTAAAATCTGATTGATGACATACACCTGCTGGAATCTCAGACTCTCCAGCTGCCTGGGTCATGTCTCCTTCTCCCGCAGTCTTTAGTCTTGGAGCCCTAGTGATAGTTTAATCCAATCTCCTCTTTAACAGATGAGTCAACTGAGACCTACATGGGTGCCATGAATTAGCCAAGGTCATACAGCTGGCTAGAGATTCCCCAGCGAGAGTGTTGCCTCTTACTTCTTCCCCACCATGAACACAAACGCTGCACTGAGGCAGTAACAAACCCTGCCACATGGGCCTCAAGTTCAAGTTTTGTGGGCCATCTCCCTGTTGGTCACCAAAGAGCCTTAGAAGCTCTAGCAATTCAGAGTCAATATCTCATCCCCCAGAGGGCCTTTGGGAGAACTCTGTGGAGAACAGTCTGACCATGACATTTGATTCCGAACACTTGGTCCTTAAACACATGGCATGATACCAAAATGGCCATTATTGAATAATACCTCAGTTAACCAGAATGCTTATGATAAAAGGCATTTCCATTCTCGCTTGGGTTTTTCCTAGGAGCAGGGTTTGATGTTGGAATAAAAAAATCCCATTGTCTGACAAAAGGACAGATGAGTTGAATTTGGGACTTCCTTGAAAAATATGAACTACATGGGCCACGCTGAGGGATGACCTATGTCCCATTTCATAAGATCCACCAAAATCTTTCTCTTTTTCCATTTGCTGCTTATTTCAGTGCAATCTTTACCTTAGACACAATGAAAAAGTATTTAAGGAACTAATTTATTATTTGGGAATTTTTCAAGTGACCATTATTTTCTTTACAGGAATATGTTCCCTCCAAATCTGGTGGAAGCTTGCTTTAAACAGGTAAACACAGCCACTAATTCACCTTTAAAATTCCTCTTTGGTGTACCAAACAGAGTAGGGTTCTCTTTTTAATTTAATTTAATTTTTTCCCATTTCTCTGTAGTAAGAAACACTACTCTTGCCAAGCAGATGGAAAGCACTAGAGTTTTCTGGGGAATTGGGAGGGGGGGTGGTCTTCCCTATACTGAAGGCTTTATTAGTTGCCAGACGCTATATGTCTTGCATACAAATGACTCATTAAGTCTCTGTTAATTATTAAGAAGGCTAATCAGGAGACTCTCTCTCCTCTCCTCCATAGCCCATACACAAAAGCTCACCAAGCAAGCAAACTCCAGTATAAGATATATTTACAACTTGCTTTAAAGATTAGGGAGATTATTCAAGTTTCTGGGTTTGATTTTAAAAATCAATGGGTTGTTTTTTTCAAAGTCTACTAAGGGCCTTGTAGATTCTAAAGGAGGACCCACATCAGAAAGCACTGCCACCATCATGTACTGAATGTCCGCTCTGTACCAAGCACTAATGTTATATTTACTCTTCACATAAATATGATGGGTATCATTGTCTTCATTTCATTGATGAGACAACTTATCTATGATAATTCAGAGAGGTTATGTAGTAGGTGTAAGATTTCACAAGTAGTAAATGGCAGACCCGAATTCAAATCCATTGTGTTGATTTCAAATTCCATCCTCTTTCTGCTTCTACATTCTGTTCTGCTTCCTGGGAAGGGGTATCCAGGCTGATGAGACACCTAGCAGGAGGCCATAGTGAAATCCAGTTCCCTTTAGCCCCAAATCCAAGCAACTCTTGGCTCTCTGTGTTGAAGACACAAATACATTTTACTATTAGGGGATAAAATTAGTAAAGTTCATTCTAACCTCACCTGAACAAAAAGGCTTTGTTGCCCAAGATACTAAAAGGGAAACAATTAGACATTCTAGTTGTTAAATTATAGCTCCCAAACATTTCTCCAGATGGTGTCACTTCACCCTTGTTGTAATTCCCTAACCCTTGTGCTTGGGATCTGTAAAACAAACAAAATCAAACCCCAAACTCATGGAGGACCAAGTTTTACACTCTTTGCTTTTTTCCCTTTTAAAAATTTGTATTGACCATTTTTAATAGGTAATGCATGTGCACACTGCAAAATTCAAACAGAATTCCTTCTTTATTTAAAAAAAAAAAAAGCCTGCAAGGGCAAAATCTAACTCTTTTTATTCAAAACAACTGTAATCATAAATAATAAACCCCTTTCAACCCAACCAGCCAAGCCCAGCACCATGGAGTTGACTATTGCAGTTAGTCAGCTGGCACTAGGTGACATCAAAAATGCTGATGTCTAGCAACGCTGGGAAAAGTGCTGACTCATGAAGATTTATTGTATTTGGTTTTGGATTGCATTTACAGGATTTTGAAAGGGAAGCAAATGTATCATCCCAGATCTATTTGTCTTAGATCAGAATGCAAATGAGGTTGCAATTTCTGTGTAGGCTGCAAACTGTGTCTAAGGGGAAAGAGTTGGAGGTGTAGGAAAGGCTAATTGGGATTGAAAATTCACCCTAGACAATCTGTAAAATGCATAAGCACCCCAGTAGAATAGAGATTTGAGAGCTGACTGACAAAAAGGTGTCACTTTCTTTGTTAAAATTACGAGCAGTGCCACTGATTGTTTAGGGAATATGTCTACAGTATTGACAGCTGGCCATGTCCTTGTTTGGGAATAGTGCTTTCCCACTGGACAAAAAAGTCTCCCATTTACTCTTGGTAGAGAAATGGCCCAACACTCATGTACACCTGTGCTTTCTTCACCTAGACTCTAGATCCAGTCAACATCCATAGATTATTATTCTCTCTGGTGCTTTACTCCCATCAATGTGAAGGCCAGAAATTCTGCTCTTGTTAAAATCATAGAGAGATGGGCTTAATTGTTTCAAATGGCCACAGTAATACACTCAGCATCTTCTGTCTGGGGCATCTATGCAGAAGCTATGGGGAAAGAGGAGACTCTTCTATAGACTTGAGAACTGGGTTGTCATCCTCAACTATTATTCATGCAACTATTCTTAAGAACTAATACTCTCAGGAATACTTTGAAGAATGTTGTTTTGGGGATTTTAAATTGTTTAATATTCACTGGTCTCCAACTAAGTCTAGTCCCTGAAGGGCTTTGTTATTGAGCACCACCAGCCAACATTAGTATAGTGCTTCAAAATTTACCAGATGTTCTCATATATTCTGTTTAATTTGATCATTACAACAACACTGTGAGGTAGAACCAGCACAGTTATCCCTGTTTCACAGCTGTGGAATATGAACAAAGGGATGTTGGGTGATTTGTCCATGATCCCCTAACATGAACCCATAGAAGGTAAAGGGATTATTGTGAATATTTGAATTTATAGTCATTTTATTAGGGTTTCAGAAAAAAGCAGAAGCACATGTATCTGTTTACTCCATCTTCAACCTCTTTCCTATTATGGTTTGTTGTGTATTTGAGTGTGTGTGTGTGTTTGTCTGTGCTGAGGAAGTAGTAGAGGTTTGTCACAGATTAGGTAGATGATAAGTAAATAGATAGAAGATAAATAGATAGATGATAGACAGACAGGGTAGATAGATACTTTGTATAACGCTTTTCTCTGAATTTGGGGTAATGTATATCATTATAGAAAATCCGAGCAAAAAGTACAAAAGAAGAAAACAAAAATTACTTTTAATCCCTGTTGTGCCTTTTCTTTTTAAGTTTAAAACCAACTATGAGAAGAGAAGCTTTAAAGTGCCCATCCAGTCCAATGAAACACTTGTGGGTGCCGTGATAAATAATGTGTCAGAGGCCATGGAGACTCTGACGAGGATCACAGAGGAGTTAGTCCCAGTGCCAGGGTCTGTGAATGGGGTCAATGCCCTGGGACTAGTTGTCTTCTCCATGTGCTTCGGATTTGTGATTGGAAACATGAAGGAGCAGGGCCAGGCCCTGAGAGAGTTCTTTGATTCTCTTAACGAAGCCATCATGAGATTGGTAGCAGTGATAATGTGGTATGTATTTCCATTTGCTATGTATGCTATCTAGAAGATGCTTATTGCCATCAACTTGTGTTCTGTACTGAGGAAGATGCCACCAGGCAGGATGGCCAATTGCAATGATCTCATTCGGGTAAGCACAAGAAAATCAGTAACTTTCTGGGCTGGTAGTGGCCTTGAACATACCTGCAAGGCTGTCTGCATAAGTTTGCTTCCTTGTTTTTGAAAGGTGTCAACTCCCTTACTCCAGCACTGATGGGATCCCACTCCTCATTCCTCCTTTTGATAACTAATTAGTTATTCATTCAATACATATTTATTGATTGTCTCCTATATACCAAGCATTTAATGCCAGGTACTATGGATATAGCAATGAAGAAAACAGACAAGGATGTCCTGGATCTTACATTCTCTTTTTTTTTTTTAATCTTTTCCATTACAGTTTATGACAAGATATTGAATATAGTTCCCTGTGCTATACAGTAAGACCTTGTGTGGATCTTACATTCTTAAACAAACAAACAAATCATCCATGTGCTTTAGTCACAAGTGCTATGGAAAAAAATAATAATAAAATAAAACATGAGGTTTTCTTTCACGTAATATGATGTGATGTGATAAAAAGTGAATGGGGCAGAGGCTTAAAATTTGCCTTGGATGGGACGGAAAGGCCTCTGAGGAGGTGGGTGATCAGCAGAAGCTAGCCATGCAAAGTACTGAGAGAAGAGCATTCCCAGGAGAGGGAAAAGCCCCTAGACCATCAGAAAAACCGAGCTCTCCTCTCCTCCATTTCAGTCCTAAGAAAGAAGTGTAAATGGCCATTCTGCATCCAGCCTGAAGGACTCATGGGAAGTATTATAGAAGGCCAAGCCACAATTTATAACACAACTTCCTTCAAAGAAAGTTGAGAGCAGGAGACAAAGGAAAAGACTAAATCCACAGAGGAACACTGGCCTTGGAAAGTAAACTCTCCCCAGCAGGGAGAGAACCCTGTGATTGGTTTAAGCCTCCTGTGAGGGTTGCTTTCCCTTTTTCCTTTGTTTTAAATCCAGACTCCCTCTTGGCACCTGAGGCAGGAAGACATCCATTTCTAAGAAAAGCCCTCACCATCACGATTAAAAATATCTTTTGTCTTTATTGCCCCCAAAGCCCAGAGAAATCCATTTTTCAGGAGTTTGTTCAAGATGGATATGAACTTGGGGGCACAAAGATGATCAGAATGTCATCTCCCCAGGAGTCCCCATTGAAATGCTGGGGGCCCTCCTTGGAAATCTTGGCAGAGCTGAAAGTGGACATTTATCTTCATATTATTAAAATGCCTCCACCTTTCACCTCTTTTATGAAAGAAGCCTATTCAAGGCTGCTGAATGAACCTCACATGTAGCTTTTCTAGCTGTACGTTTGCCTGCACATTCAACATTGAGTTATTACATTTCTGAAAACAGGTACTCTTATAATTTCCTGGCCTGTGTTTTTAAAGGAGTTTTAAAAGAACCATTGTATTTTTCAATATGAAATAAGTCCTCCATAGTTCCCAGCAGACCCTTCTCCTGAAGGATGATCAGCTTCTCTGTTTTGGGTAATGTGAGTTGGGTTGTAGTTTACAGCACACATCGGACAAAGAGAGTGGGGCCTTGATTCAATGTGTACAAGACATTTCATGTCTCCGTTGTTCATTCTTTCGAGTCTACAGGCGAAAGATCACAAATGGCAGTAGCAGCCTGTGGGTAATAATTGCTTAACTAGAACACCCATAACTTGATTGTGGTAGTACAAACATGCATGTTATTAAATTTGATAGCTCTGAATTTATTTTATGATTGCCTTCTACTTATGGCAAATGATGCTAGTTTTTCATTTGCATTGTAACATACAATTTCCTCTTATCATACATTTATTTAAATTTTAAAAGATTAATACTAAGTAATCTTGTAAGTAGTGTGTAATCTGGGAAAAACTAATAAAAGTTGTCCTTGATTAAGAGAGCTGTCTGCAAATCTAAAACACTGAAATGCCATCGTGTGCATCTTGCTTTAGCTTGGGAGTCAAGCTCCAAGGTAGGAAATGCTCCCAGAAGTCTGGATATTGGTTCACTGGATTCTGACTGTTCAGAGTACTTAGCAGGGGAGCAGGAGACAGCAGGATGGGATGTGGGGTGGGGTGGGGGGGTGGATGGCATCTGAGGACCCCCAAAGTGACCCAGGTGTGGTGAAATGACAGTTATTTAGGAAAAAAAGAGGTGAGTAACAAAACCTCTGAACCTGCCTTTTTTTTCCTGGTTTAGGAGAAAAAAAGAATTGTGACCTAGAGAAATTCTGAGTGAGAGGAAAGCCTAATTATGCACTAGTTATATTTAAATTTATATTTTAAAAAAGAAAAGAAAGACGTTCACAGTTTCTGCAAGTCCTCATAGTATTCTGCGCAGAAAAGTTTGGAAGTCAACTCTCTGACTTTTTCTTATCACTTGGTAATTTCTGTGGAATAGCTTGTTGGAAATCAGACTTCCAACTGTGCGTGTGTTGCTTCTACATAGGTACGCCCCTCTGGGCATCCTCTTCCTGATTGCAGGGAAAATTGTTGAGATGGAAGACATGGGAGTCATTGGCGGGCAGCTTGCCATGTACACAGTGACAGTCATCGTGGGCTTACTCATCCATGCCGTCATTGTCCTGCCCCTCCTCTACTTCTTGGTAACGCGGAAAAACCCCTGGGTTTTCATCGGCGGGTTGCTGCAAGCGCTCATCACGGCTCTGGGAACCTCCTCCAGGTACGCATATACCCGTGGCTTATTTCTATCAGAAAATGTATCTCAAACTTTACTTTGAACCAGAACCTTCAGATTGAGGGGCGGGGGTGTGTTTTTCCAGGTTTTAAATGTCCAGACGTAGGAATTGGCTTTTTGACTCCAATGCTAGTCAGACCTAGTTGGGATTCAAAGACTAGCTGGCTATATACCCTTTCAGGGGACAAAATGGAAATCAGCTATCCTTTCCTGCCCGTTCTCATCTTCCTCATCCAGTTGCCATTTGCCTAAGGGAGACATGGCCGAGCGTTGGCACAGGCTCTTGTTGGGGGGTGGGGAGTAATCACAAGTGATGCCTCACAGAGGAACCCAGAAGCAGGGGAGCTGCCAAATGACCCAGTGAGGGGACCCACTGTCCCTAGCCCTGCTCCACTATTTATACTAGTGCTGACTTAGTTCCCTTTCACTTAGGATGTGGGGAAGGAAGGAACTCTCTGTCCAAAATACCAAAACGGACAGACACGGTCTGAGCTGTGAGGATGGTCAGCTGACATGTCCTGTTTTACTGTGCTCAGCTCTGCCACCCTACCCATCACCTTCAAGTGCCTGGAAGAGAACAATGGCGTGGACAAACGTGTCACCAGATTCGTGCTCCCAGTAGGGGCCACCATTAACATGGATGGGACTGCCCTCTATGAGGCTTTGGCTGCCATTTTCATTGCTCAAGTTAACAACTTCGACCTGAACTTTGGACAGATTATTACAATCAGGTACAAGGAACATTCTATACGACATTTTCTTAAGAACGACTTTAAATGATGAGCGGTGATCAGGGCTTGAGTGAAGAAACTGGGAGAGGGGACTCTTCATAGGAATAGTGTTATTTTTGATATTGAGAGATTTTTATTTTTTTTAAACTACAGATGTGCATATTTATAAATAATGAATTTCTAATAATACAGAAATGTATAAAGTAAAAAGTGAAACTTGTCTGCCACCATCACTCCTCATCTTTCTATAGGTGACCAGGGTTACTGTTTGGTATACAAAGACCTTTTCCAATGCACAGACATACACACATTTTTTTTTTTTTTAATTAATGGAATCATACCATACATACTGCTTGCCACTTGATTGATTTACTCATCCGTATACCATCTATAAACATATCCAGCTCTTTCTTTTTAAAATCTGTAGAATACATAGTATGGATATTTCTCCTTTTTAAAAAATGTTAAACTTCAATAAAAGGCCTTGAAATTTTAGCTTTTATTATTCATTAGCTTTTATTGAAAAAATTAGAAAATAAAAATACATTTGAAAAACTGGATTAACATTTTCTCTTGGGTTAATTTTTAGACAGTATATATGACAGAGCACACTGACAAACAGGTTGAGAATTTTCCTTTTGTGGACTATTTTTTAACTATTATTTGAGCTGTCTAGTGAAAGGTAATTTTCCCTCTCCTACCTTCCGCTAATCTCTTAGTTTCCTTCTCCAGAGGCAACCACTGTTGCTTGCTAGTTTCTTTTGTATCCTTCTGGAGACAGTTCAGGCATATCCATGTGCACATGTGAATATCGTCCCTTCTTTTTGCTTAATGAAAGTCATCGTGCACAACAGACCAATGAGTATAATGGAGACAAAATCTCACAATCCAGATCAGACCCTGCTCTTCAGTGTGTGTGTGTGTGTTTGTGTGTGTGTGTGTGTGTTTTAATTATTATTAACAATTTAATTTGGAAATCAAAATAAATCAGTTTTTTCACAACATTTTGATTATAAATTGTCTTACATTGTCTTACACATAGGAAAGTTGAAAGAATATTACAACACACATCTACCTAGAACCAACAATTGTTAACATTTTGCCATTTTTGCTTCTTTCCCACCTCTCCCCGCCTTCATGACACTTCCTTGTACATAGTTCAGCATGCATCACCTAAGAATAAGGATAGTTTTCTACATAACCACAATAGTAAGATTCTTAAAAAAAACTTCTGGAATATCCAGCCTACATTCAAATTTCCCCAGTTGTTTCAAAATATCTTGTATAGCTTTTTCCCCAGACTAGGATCAAATCCAGGTTTATGGCTTGTATTTGGTTTTTATGTCACTTTAGTCTTTTTAAAATCTCTATCAGTTCCCTCACATTTGTGTGTGTATGTCTATCTATGTTTATTTAGAAATAATTTATGTCAGACTCTGTATACATATTTTGTACTATCGGGAAATGATAATAGTTGTAGGATGCATTGGGATAAAAAAAGATGGGGCTGATCGTGGCCAGGGGTTCTGGGAGCCCCAGGCCCAGTCTAGCTAAACTGGGGCTGGGAGCTCAATATCTCCGTTCACTATAACCTATTCTTGGGCATACCTTGACATACTGGTTGAAAAACCCTGTGTTATGAAAAGGTTTCAGTTGCGTGTGTCAGAGTTAAAAATAATAATAACAATTACAGTGCCTTCAACAAGGTAGAACTGTACTTTTCTCTCATGTGGAGCAGCTCCGCCCCACAAAGCCCTCCAGGCTGGTAGGTGTTCTACAGTGTAAGGGACCAAAACCTGTGGTTCCATCATCCCCAGGGTATCACCCTCATCCAGGTGGTCCAGGATGGCTCAACATCACCTCCAAATTTTAGCCAGTGGGAGGAGGAGGAATGGCACAAACTGCAATTTGCTTGATCACTTTCACCTATGTCTTTTTTTATTATTATTATTATTACTTTTAATTTTTGGCTGTGTTGGGTCTTCGTTACTGTGCGTGGTTTTTCTCTAGTTGCAGTGAGCGGGGTCTACTCTTCGTTGCAGTGCGCAGGCTTCTCATTGTCATGGCTTCTCTTGTTGCAGAGCACAGGCTCTAGGCGTGCAGGCTTCAGTAGTTGTAGCACGTGGGCTCAGTAGTTGTGGCTTGCGGGCTCTAGAGCACAGGCTCAGTAGTAGTGGCACAGGGGCTTAGTTGCTCCGTGGCATGTGGGATCTTCCCCGGCCAGGGCTCGAACCTATGTCCCTTGCATTGGTAGGCAGATTCTTAACCAGTGCACCACCAGGGAAGCCCCTCACCTATGTCTTATTGGCCAGAACTTAGTTTAAGCTCCAAGCAGGGCTGGGAAATACAGTTTCATTGTGGGCGGCCATACACCAGCTAAACATTCTAGTACTGTACAAGGGGAACAATGCGGGGGAACCATGAAGAGTCTCTTCCACAGACTTATTACTTTATGAATATCACTTTATATCTAGGTAATACTTTATTGTTCAGAAAACATTTTCACATTCTCACATAAGCCTATCAAATAGATATTTAACAAACTGAGTCCCAGACAGTTTATGTGCCCTACAAATGAGGTTCACACTGCCTCCATAAAAAATATTGCTAGTGCTACAGAACCTTGTTCATAAATCATTTTGTTTTTGAATTAATAAATTTGATTTTTTTTCTGACCCCAGTAACCATACAAGTTCAGTATCTTTACAATCCTCTGCTTGGATAAGGGAATTATTAGAAACAAATTGTTATTGTAACTGTGCAGTATTTTAGACCTTACAAAATACTTCCAGGTACATGAAAAAGTATATAGGCACAAGTTTCCTCATTTAGAAACAGCTGTAAGAACAGGACCAACTTCCTAAGGGTTGTTGTGAGAAATAAATGAGGTAAGGCATGCTTAACAAATCAGGAGGCACGTAATAGGCATTTGATAAATATTAGTTAATATGATTATTAGCTCAATGGGTTTTATACAATCTCATTCACAGTTTTCTAAAGCACATCCTCTTATGTTAACTTGGCAAGTCAGACATCGCCCCTGTGCATGTTTTACAGGGTCTGCTCTCTATCTGGGGAGATTTAAACAAATGTTTTCTGTTTGGGGACTTCCTCTAACAGTATCACAGCCACGGCTGCCAGTATCGGGGCAGCTGGGATTCCTCAGGCGGGCCTGGTCACCATGGTCATCGTGCTGACATCTGTGGGCCTGCCCACCGACGACATCACACTCATCATCGCAGTGGACTGGTTCCTGTGAGTACGCTGAGACTGCATTCGGCTTGCTGTCGTGGGGCTCTCCTCTGTCATCCTAGGGCACCAGGCAGCCTGGCACCCCTGCCAAAGGGCTCCATGAAGAGGGGAGGCTTGGCCTGTAATTAAATTGTCCTCCCTGCCTGATCCCTGCCGTTATCTGGCCACCAAGCCCCAGGCGCCATGCACACTCTCCCTTATCAGCCTGCAGGGCACATCTGGCTGCTACGCTTCTCACTCTATAAAACCATTCGGGGATTGGGAAACCCGTTGTCTACAAAGCCAACGTAAATCAGCAAAGCCATTTCTGAATTGCACAACACATCCCCATGGTGGCTGGGACCAAACAGCGGGCCTCCCAGGCTGGCTCAGGCTTTCTTCTTGCGCTTCCCATTCCAATGGCGTAATACAGTGCAGATGTTCCCATCTGACCCCAACAGCGAGTGGGGCAGCTGTGCAGACAGTGGGAAGAGAGCTGGCGTCATTAAGTGGAATTGATTTTTGGCTCTGGGGAAAGTTTCAAGAAAAGCACCCTCAGACCCTAACCTCTAGGGCCCACCCCTCTGCCCTTTTCCCCTCACCCTTCCAGCTAACATTCTCTGCCTCTTTTCTTTTCCTTGCATTTACAATTGCTCCCCAGGATGCCCAAGGTGACAGCCTAGAAGGACACAGTAGGTGTTGGAGTCTACATAGATTCCATGAGGTAGATCTAATGACCACAAAAACTTCAGTGTTCTCAAGGCACAATAAGTGGGGGGAAGATAATTAATTGAGAGCGTGAGTTCCACGGTCACTTGGATCTGGGTTTGTGTCCTGCGCCTGTGTGACACTGGCCAGGTTACGCAGCCACCCTAGTTTCCTTCTCTGCAGAATGAAGACAATAATGTCGTCTACCTCCCGGTGGTGCTGTGAGGATTAAATGCATTGACACATGGAAAGCATTCAGCTCACTGTCTGGCCCACAGTCACTGCTTGACTCATGTGAAGACTTTTATAGTATAAAGCTGTGGTTCTCAAAGTTTTTAGTGTCACAACCCCTTTACACTTAAAAATTGATGACCCCCAAAGCTTTTATCTGTGTGGGTCATATCTATCAATGTTTATCATGTTAGAAAAACTTAGGCATTTTTTAAATGTTAAATTCATTTAAAGGTTACAATAATCCATTCATTACATGTTCACATATATAACATTTTTATGGAAAAATATCATTTTCCAAACCAAAAATTTAGGGAAAAGAATGATACCATTTTACATTTTTGCAAATCTCCTTAGTGTCTAGCTTAATACAAGACTAACTGCTTCTGCATTCAATCTGTTGTGTTATCTTTGGTGTTGTGTTGTTTGTTCAAAAAACTCCACTAGACACACATTCATGAGAAAATGAGAGGGAAAAGGGCAAATAACATCTTAGCATTATTATGAAAATTGTTTTTGCCTCAGGGATCCCCAGGGATCTCTAGATCACACTTCTGAGACCTTCTGGTAAAAGGAAAGTGAGTGGTAGGAAAGAGAACCAAAGAAAAATTTATTTAAAAGGAGAAAGGGGAGGGTCATTCCTACTGTTGGTACTCTAATTAGTAACTGAAAATTAATACTAATATATATCCTTAGTTATAAGTTATTAATTAATAATAATATATTAATTAAGTTATTAATTATAAGGATAATAATATTATTATT
The DNA here is from genome assembly GCF_028021215.1 of Eschrichtius robustus. Taxonomy (NCBI): domain Eukaryota; kingdom Metazoa; phylum Chordata; class Mammalia; order Artiodactyla; family Eschrichtiidae; genus Eschrichtius; species Eschrichtius robustus. Next base: position 30,011,503 of record NC_090825.1, read on the forward strand.
ATTAATATAAGTTATTAATTATAAGGATATATATTAGTAACTACGATTTTGAATGTTATGCGTCTATTATGGAATGATGCAGTGGGTGGCTATACCAAGCAGAATTTTAAGAGATGCCCCCAGTGACTTAGCCAGCTGGTTCAAAATATGAGCTGAAATCCCGTGATGTTCACAGGAGCCTCGCTTTTCCTTCCACCCCTCCCTTCCCCAGGGACCGTCTTCGTACCACCACCAATGTGCTGGGAGACTCTCTGGGAGCTGGCATTGTTGAACACTTGTCACGACATGAACTGAAGAACCGGGATGTCGAAATGGGTAACTCAGTGATTGAAGAGAATGAAATGAAGAAACCATATCAGCTGATTGCCCAGGAAAGCGAAATTGAGAAATCCATTGATAGTGAGACCAAGATGTAGACTAACACAAAGAAATGCTTCCTTGAGCACCAGGTGTTTGAAAACCATTATACAATGTTTCCATCTCATTTCAAGTCATTCTCTCCAGTCAGCCCCTTACCTCCCTTTTCCTCCCTGCCCTGATAGGATTGGGAAATATTCATCCAAAAACAAGGGGGGATTTTGCAGTGGCCAAAATGTATAGTTTTCATCCCATGTTTGAAATTTTTAAGTCATTTCATGTTAGTCTTATCTAATAAGGTACTGAGATCAAAAATAGTCTTGATCAGATCTTACAAGTTTATGTGGCACGCAATCCTGTAAATGTGATAGTTCTTACAAATTAAAGAGTCAAAACAAATACTAGGCTAAAAACATGGTTTTAAATCAACTTTCAGAATTTAAAAATCCTTCAGAATACAATTCAGTTTTAGTATCAAAACAAAACAACTTGATCAGCAATGGGTTATCGGTTGGACATTACAAGGGTTTTTTTTTCCCTTTCTCTTATGATTTGTGTCCTTATTTTATTAGTAGCAGGACAATACGAATACACACCCAGCACAGCTGTGAGGAGGCGCAGAAAGTGAAAATTCCATGTGGCCATGGGCAAGTTACATCTCATCTCTAGGCCTCAGTGTTCCCATCTGTAAAATGAGCAAGTTCCTTAGATGCCTTTATGGTCAATTCTCACCCAAACATCCTGTGGCACCATAAAAGAGCCTGCCCTCCATTTCCCCAAAGAACATCCTGTAGCAAGTATCATTCCATGGAGCATGGGACTTTCAGAATAGACATTGATTGGGAATGAACGTTTCTAAGTGGAGGCAGGATGGCTGTGTGGTTTACCAGGTCCTGTGTCCAAAATGTCAGTTACACAAGTCACCTGGCTGGAGGCCATTCCAGGAGTGGAATTGTTCACGAAACTCTGCTTAGTTCTTCCCAACAGGGGAAGTATTCCCTTCTTTCCTACTCTTCACAAACTAAAGGGACTACTCTGGGAAGGATATCTCCCACCACTCCTCAACTGACCATAGACTTTTAGAAAATAAAGCGTAAGACTAGCAACTAGCAAGGGTGCTCACGGTCTTACTATGGAACACTAAAGATGGCCAGGAAAGAACGGAGCATTGTTGACATTATAAAGAGAGGATTTGAAAACACCAAGATTATAAGGCATCTTTAAGGAAGGTTTTTTTTAAAAGGAGAGGTTCTTTTTTTTTTTTTTTAACCTGAAACACTTTTTCTTTTCAGTTCAAAAATCATTCCTTAAGGAAGTCTGCAGATCAAACTATAAGGTCACTTCTTATATGTTTTAAAGAAGTCAAATGAATGAGCTCTCTCTCCACTAGAGGTCCATGAACCGGGTGGGTGGTCTCTTAGTTGAAAAGGTTTTTGACTATCATCAAAAGTTCTTAGAATGAGAAAAACAAGATATTTCTTTGTGTTGGAACTCCATTCACCAAATCATTTAAAACCTTCAGCTGAAGTGGGGTTTGGTTTGGTTTTGTTTGCGTCCCTGAGAGAAACCGTAGAAGATGAAACAGTATGAAGTCATGTCAGTGTGGTTCCAAGAAAAAAAAACAAAAACAAAACACTAGGGGTATTAGTTTCAGGCAAGGCAGCTACCAAGTTTAGAGGAGATTAATTTTTTTACCCTCTAAGGAATATCCAGTCAAAGATGTGAAGTGGGAGCTGTCAGACAATACCAGCTGTGTTTGAGTTTCTGACTGAAAATGGTGAGGAATGGACTTAATTATGCTAACAGATTGAAAATCTAGACATACATCCTCTGATATACAATTAGAGATATTTTTATATAGATCGCGAGCATTACGTACATGTGTACAAAAGTTAACATTAGGCTGTGGTGGAGTAACCATTTAATGTCAAGGCTCTATTTGGGAAATACACTACAAAAGTTAATGTACATGGCTGTCATGACACCAGTAGAGTAAAAATTAATCATGTCAAATTAACTCTGTTACACAATGTGATCTTTTTTATACTAACCATCTCTTATGGAAAGCAGATCCTCTGGGATGATCCTCTTGCCAGCCCATCACAGGCTCTGCATATTACATGCACCCAGTGTGGACTGAGAAGCATTACCTTGTAGATGTATTTTCAATAAAGAAAAAAGTTAGTTTTACATTATACTTTTGCATGTTGTTATTCTTCTCCCTGAAGGAAAATAAAATTTTCATTCATGGAAGTATTGCAATGAGTTCAGGACAATGCTGGGAAGGATGCCACGCAGATTTTTTTTTTTTTTAGATTTTACTAGGTAAAATTTTGGAAGGCCCAACTGGGGAAGCCAACCACAGGAAAATAAATAAGGACACACTCTCCCTGCCCAACTCCTAGAACTGGAAACAGGAGGAGGTGAGGGAAGCACTTTGCTGTAACAGCATGCATTTACTTGTTCACCTCAGATTCAGATTTCTCCAATAAATTGAATCATTTCCATGTTGGGATTAATTAGAAAAGTGTAATGCCACCATTGGTTCTTCCAAAAAAAGTAATTTCCTGTCTGACCTTCAAATTAGGTAGGTAGATTTATCTATGTGATTACTGCTGCCATTTGTGAAAAGAGCTGAATAAGGTCTCAAGGGATATTTCAGAAACAGCCAATGTGCTAGTGAACCGTTCTATTCATAAAGCACGAGTTACGACAACTGCTTTTTTTTTTTTTCTGTCATGCTTTTTAACAGAGGACTGGGAGGCAATATCATGGAATGCCCAGACTGAAGTTGTGTCTAGAGACATTTTAATCTGACCCTCTACTAGCAGGTGGCAGCCATCTAGAGGAGGGGCTCTTAAGTATGGTCCACAAACCCCTAGATCATCCATGTGAAGACTTAAGTGAGTTCTAATAGCCCTTGAAAGCGTGGGGAGAGTTTTGTGCATCTGCCTTTTTCTGGGGGAGAAATGCTTAATTTCCATCAATTTCTCTAAAGGATCTTTTGACCAAAACATTTACAAATCACTGTTTGATTAATCTAACTTTTTACAAGGCATCTATGGTATTGGAATGGCTGACTGGGGAAATGCTCACAGCCTGAGGGCATCAAACCAGCTCTCGCCACCCTGAGGGAATCCCCATCTATGGGACTTTCTGGATACAGAAGCAATCAGGGAGATGCCACCAAAACATGAGTCCACCCCTAGGAAGTGCTTCTTCCTGCAATCACCAGTTTCCTTCCAGTCGCTGCCTAAGCTGCATTTTGCCTCCACCCTCCCTCTGCCCACAGTCACGCCTGCGAAGCTGGTCATCAGCCTGTGGAAGAGCTGGAGATGCCATTAGGGCGGAGGGACGTGGCAGCCCTGTCAGGGTGTGACTAAGGTGATGGCGAAGCCAGCAGAGATCCCTCTGTGTGGTAGCTCACAGATCTGTTCACAAATGGAACTTTGGAAAATTTTCAGATTAACGCTTTTTTTTTTTTAACGTTTCTGATGAGTAAATAACGCTAACAATTTTTTAAAATCCTACACTGTGAGAAGTTGGGGGTCTGTGTGCTTCCCATATTTATCCCTTCAGCAGCCCTGTCTCACCCCAAGCAGGATTCCCTTTCCCGGTAAAATGCTTTCTTTTTTTTTTTTTTTTTTTTTTGGTAAGCCTTTATTCATATACAGAGTGTTGAAAATAGAGGTTTTGGTGCCGTTAATTACGTGCGTCTGAAGGAAGGGTTCATTTCCCGATGGAAGGGGCGGGGGGAGGGGGAGGGGAGCACACGCCCTCCTTCCGGGTGGCCCGCCGGGCACTTGACCTGAGGCTGCTGTCAGTCATCCGGCCTCCGCGGCGGCGCGCTGCCCCTTCTCCCGCTCGGGTGGTCCCAGAACTGGGGCAACAATGACCAGCTCTGTGTGGCCTGTTCCGGGGGCCAGAGCAGTTGGGAGGTGTCATGCCATGCCGAAAGCAGGCTTCGAATGAATAAGCCATCAGAAAAAGCAGGGAAGGAAGAGCGGAGGAAGCCGATGGGCCGAGTTCTAAGAGGGAAAATGAGAGATGAGAAATCTCTGGGGTAAATGAGGCAGGGTCTGGGGGAGCGATACCCACAATAGCCACCGGGGGGGAGCCCGGAACTCTCCGCAGGAAGGAACTGAACTTCCTCTTAGAGAACTCGCTTGGATGAGCTCAGTATGAAATTCCAAGGTCGGCCGTGCAGAGGGAAGATCAGTATGTGAAAGCCATCAAAGGGTTTCAAATTCTTCCCCGCCCCATTTCTCCTTTCCCTCTGGTCATCCTGCTTCTCCAGTCCTCTCTCCCAGGAGCCCCTTCCTTTCTGGGTATTCTCTGTTTCCTCTCCGCTGTGCCCTGCCTCTCTCCCCTCCCACCTCCTTTTGTGATGCCATCCTGCTCTAGATTATTATCTTCCCATCCTATCACTTATGTTTCCTAAGCACAGAACAGGTTCTCAGTAAGTGGCTCGGTAACATTTTTTTAGCTGGTCTTCCCTCATCATGCCCACAAAACTGGTGTCTCAGCCTTCAATTTGGAAACAGTCTCATTTTACCGAACGTACACATACAAGTAGGATTGTTAGATAAAATACAAGACACCAGTTAAATATGAATAGTAACAAATAATGTTTTAGTGTATGTTCCAAAATACTGTATTTTTTTGGTTAATTTGGCAACCCTACGTACAAGCAAAATGAAAAATTCAAGACAATTTATGTTTGCTTCGATGAAGAGAATATTATAGGTGAAAGAGTTTGTGTGATTATTAAAAATAATCATCCTAATTTTTAATTCCTCTTTGCAGACAAAAACATGCTTTAAAAGGCAGTCCAGATCTGGGACTCTTCTTACTATTTATTTGTTTTGGGGACGTTATCACTCATTATGTGCTTGTAAATCTTGTTGCTGCATTTAAAACGCCTGATCAATCACCTTTAAGACTTCACAGAACGATCTTAAATAGATTAAACAATGTTTCAGTTATCCATGCTTGAAATATTTTAAGACTCACATCTGTTTTTCTTTTCTTCTCTTTTTTTTCCCCTTTCCTTCTCTCACTCCTTCCTCCTGTTCTCCCCTGCCCCCCACCCCCCACCAACTCCAAACATAAAATATTTTCTGTAATCCGTTACAGGGCTGAACAATTTGGCATTCACATATTGTTTTCCAATGTGAACATATTTTTTTCATTTGGGGTGCTCTTTCTAGAAATGCACCCATATTCTTTTCATATTGTGCTACTCAAAGACCATCATTTACCAGTCATTGTAAAGTTCGGAAGGAGGCATTTTTCAAAGTCTTTTGAGGGAACTCTAGCCTCCGTGAATGGGCATCATTCCCACAAAAGCCCCTTCTTTCAGCTGAGGCTGAAGGATATAAAAAAGCGGGGCCCAATCGGTACTGCAGAAGGAGCACAAAATATGCCCCTTAAAATCATAAATTCTTTCCCAATAATCACATACTTGCAGCCAGGTTAAAGACAACAGTGTGTCTCACAGAAGACGGGTGTCAGGTGACAACTTTTGGATTTCCTTTCCAAGTCTGTAGGTCCAGGGGATCATTAAAGAAAAAAAAAAAAAAGCTTGAAGGCAGCCAGCCGGGAACTTGCAGACATAGCAGGAGAAAATAAAGACCATCCAAGGGTCATCTCAGCCCCAAAAGGAAATGATGATCGGTCTGCCCGGGGGAGAACTTAGCATTCAAAAGTTCTGTCAGCAGCACAAGTCTGAAAACTGTCACCAAATTCCATGGCCTTGGCATTACAGGGCCTCAGTGATATTGTTTCATGTAAGCTGATGATGAGCCATTAACCAAAGAAGCAGAATGTCTACACGTGTGTTAGAAAACTAACACAGCTAGACTAAAAGTACCTTCATGCTTCCTAAAACTTAAAGGCCTTCAGCTTCAGAGTGGTGGTTGAATCCAAACGTATTAACCCTAAATTCTTGAGCAGTTTCATCAAGGTCCCTGGACTGTCTTGGTTAACTCTGGAACATAATCTATTGGCTTCGTGGTGATGGTAGTTACCTGGATGAGGAAATGTGAGTTCAAGTCCCTGACTTGCTTTTAACCGACTGTGGTACCTTGACCTAATCCTTCAGTCTCCCTGTATGTCCTCATCTGTACATGTGAAGTTTGGCTGAAACCTGAAGTCTCCAAACCAGTTTTCATATCAGGTTTCCATATATTGGAGGAGGTTGAATGGGGCTCTGTGGTTAACTAAGCTTGGCACGTGATGGATCAGACTTCAACTCCCTCATCATCAACAGGTATAATAAGACCATGAGGTGTAATGAGAATTAAATAAATGATAATATAAAATTCTCAGCACAGCTCCTGGCACTTAGGAAGATTCTGAAGATGTTTAGAACAAAACCGTCTCAATGAAAAAAGAAGAGGCCTAGGGATGAGGCTGGAGGAGAGGAGAGTGGTTCCCAGCTCCATCTGGGCCCACCAGAGCAGGAGGGAACTCACCGAGGAGGCCACAGACCAACCTCTCCTCCGAGGGAGGCTTTGCGGGGTCAGTCACCCCTAGAAACGGGCATCCTGAGAAACTGCCAGGCCGGAGGGGCCCAGGCCTCTGCGCGCGCCCGGGGCACAGGCAACCCCTGCCAGTCTCCTCCCGGCCTTTGTCAGGCCCGGCTCTCCAGCGTTGCATGACGGTTTTGTCAAGGGCACAATTCGACACTCTGAGGGGACCACCCAGCTTTCTCCCGGTCTCCCAGAGAACAAAACCACCACTCTGTGTGCCAATGACCTCCCCTTCTGCCAGGCCCCCTCCTGCTGTCTCCTCCCTGCCAAGGGGAAAGGGAGAGGCAGTCAGGCCCACACTCTGTGGGAACCCAGGGGCTGGTGTGCTAATGAGCTGTCCCCAGCTCCAAGCCAAACTCTCTGTACCTGGGGTGCTGCTGCCACCCTGTGGCAAAGGTCTTTCTCCAGGCTCCGGATGGCCGCTCCAGACAATGTGGAAACACCAGGCGTTTACTGCACACTCATTTCTGATGGACTCAAGCAAAGGTTATAGTGACAGAAAATAGCTCAGAAGTCTGAAAGAAAAAGGAACTTGAAGTATTGTACGTCTACAGCAGTGATTCTCAAAGTGTGGTCCCCGGACCAGCGCTATCAGTATCCCCTGGGAACTTATTAGAAATGCAAATTCTCAGATCCAACCCTTGACCTATAGAATCAGAAACTCAGAGGGTAGAGCCCAGCAGTCTGTTTTAACAAGTCCTCCAGGTGGTTGTGAAGTACACCAGAGTTTGAGAACCACTGGTCTAGAGTCTAAAAAGAAATGGACTTTGGAGTTGACAGACTAGGGTCCTAATCTTGGCCTTGCCTATTAGCTGTGTGACTTTGGGCCATTTACTTAACCTCGCCATGCCTCTATTGAGTCATCCCTATCACAATAATAATCATTCTTATTCTCTAGGATTTTGTTGAGGATTAGATCAGAAACTAAGGTAAATTCACTGGCATATGTATATGCTTGATTAATGGTGCTTATTTGAGATGTTATCATAATGGAGTCATAAACTTGTTTACACTACCACTAGGATAAGCAGAGTAGATCATCTATTTATTGAACAGATTATTTATAGAGTGCCTACTATGTGCCAGGCACAGTAATGGGCAATTTAGGTATAGCAATGTACAGACTATTCCAGTAAATACTTTCTAATAAATGTGTAGTTATAAGGGCACCATGGACTGAATAGTGTCCCCTCCAAAATTCATATGTTGAAGCCCTAACCTCCAATGTAATTATATTTGGAGATAGGGCTTTTAGGAGGTAATTAAGGCTAAATAAGGTCATAAGGATAGAGACCTAATTTGACAGGATTGGTGGCCTTCTCTCTGCACACACACACACACACACACACACACACACCCAAGAAAAGGCCATGTGAGCACACAGAAAGAAGGCTGCCTTCTTCAAGCCAGGAGAAGAGCCCTCACCAGAACCCTACCATGCTGACACCCTGATCTTGGACTTCCAGCCTCCAGGCTATGAAAAAATAAAATCTCTTGTTTAAGCCACCCAGTCTGTGGTATTTTGTTATGTGGTGTTTTGTTAAAATGTAGGCTCAAATTGTAAGCATTGTTATGAGGAATAATAAAGCCGGGTAAGAGCCTGGAGAGGGGTTGGAGCACTATTTAAATAGGCTGGTCAGGGAAGTCTTCCTGGCGAGGCTCTGTGTGAGGAGATACCTAAATGGAATGAAAGATCAAGCCTGTGGCTTCAAAGGGAAGAAAGAACCAGTGCAACCCCCTCAGCCCATCCCCCACGCCACACCACCCCTCACCAGGTGCAGTTATGAGCTGTGTGGGAGCAAGAGCCAGGAGGCCAAGGTGGTTGGAAAAAGACAAAGGGGTCAGAGAGGGGTCAAAGAGTGCTGGCCTGGTGGGGTCTTGCCGACCATGTGGAGGACTGTGGATTTTAGTCTAGGTGTGAGGGGATGCCACTGGGGGTAGAGAGGCAGGGGATCCTCTATTTTATCTCTAACTTCTCTGTTCATCCTCCAGGTTGGCAATCCCAGTCTTTGCCCATCTAAATAGTCTCCTTTGGGTAACTCAGCATCTTAGTGCAATTCCCTAGACTTTCTGCTCCCTCCCCTCTTCTCCACATTCCTTTTTTCTTTTTTTATATTTAATTATTTATTTATTTTGGCTGTGCTGGGTCTTCGTTGCAACACGCAGGCTTTTTGTTGAGGCATGCGGGATCTTTACTGGCGGCATGTGGACTTCTTAGTTGCAAGATGCGCACTCTTAGTTGCAGCATGTGGACTCAGTTGCAACATGCGGCCTTCTCAATTGCAGCACGCGGGATCTTTTAGTTGCGGCACGTGAACTCTTAGTTGCGGCATGCATGGAAGATCTAGTTCCCCAACCAGGGATTGAACCTGGGCCCCCTGCATTGGGAGCACAGAGTCTTACCCATTGGATCACCAGGAAAGTCTCCTTCTCCACATTCTTCATCCAGCCCTGGAACTCACTTGCACTGAGCCAGGGTCCCTGTTTAGACCTGCTGGCTCTCAGCCTGATATCCACACTGTACAGGAAATGAGAGAGGTCTCAGATGAGCAAACCGTACCCTCTGCTGGCACAGGGCAGCCCAGCACAGTAAAGGGGGGGAGTCGGAGGTCTCTGCCCACGGGGTTCTCCTCAGCCTATGTAACGCCTGCCTCTTGAAGAAAATAGTTCTCTCCTGGCCTCCCTTCTTTTTCCAGCCACCCCCATGACTGGAAGGGATGGGGTTCTGCCACCCACCACTCTTCCTGCATGTCTCACAACAAAAACCCTATGGGCTGGTTCACCAGGGCTGGGTTTTGATAAGCTAAGGAAGGACATGAGGGAATTGAGAAAATCTCCTCTCTTCACAATACCTGCTCTCAAGTCTATTGCCTTGAAATAAGATCTTGTTTTGAGAATCAGACCTGAATACTATTGATTTCTTTCTGCTGTAATTATCCTAATTTCTTGAGGCAGACGAGTGCCCTTGGCTGGGCTCGGCAGAAAGTATATTCAGAAAAGCAAAAGAGAAAAATCATGCCAACTTTTCCCGCCAAAATATTATGTAATTATTATAATACTAGTCATTATTATAGAAAGATGAGGCCTAGTGGCAGGGAAATTTCACTGAGGTTCTTTCATTCAAGGGATTTTTCCAGTGCAGGGTCACGCCTAAACCAAGCCCAGCCATTTTTCTCAGGTAAGAGCCCTCTTGAAGTGGAAAGGAGGCTTGAAGTAAAAATAATGGACATGCTTTCCCAATCCACTCCCCAAAAAGCCAAGGAAAGCCTTGACATAGGAAAGAGGTCGGCATTTTCTATTCATTTCCTGCCCTAATGGGAATCAGAGAACAGAATGTCTATAACACTCTCGGGGGCCCTTGTTGGACAAAATCAAGAACCCTCTCTAAGCAGAACGGAAAAAACTCCCTCACCCACATGTCTCAAACTCTCAAACTCCAAGCAGATGCTTCCCTGTTCCTGCCTTGTCCCAGCTATGTGCTTCTGAGACAGGCATCACCCCAGAGTTGTTAAGCCTAGCATGGGCCTCGCAGTCAGGAGCTCCTAGCTCAAATCAGACACCTCCACTGACTCACTTGTATCCCGAGACACTAATGTCACTTCTCTAAACCTAACGTTTCCTCTGGTGACGTATCATTGGGCTCGTGGGGTTTTCTGGGGATTTAATTAAGCAATGCTTAGCTCATGCCCAGCACATACACGTGCCAGGGCTGAAATACAGCTGAAAATCAGTGGCCGGTCCAGCCACACCAGATATTTGCTGCTGTGTGCTTTCTGATTGGTCGGCATCCATGCTTCAGCAATTGTAATGTATGCTCACTATCACCTCCGGCTATTGTTATCACTAATGTTATTATTCTTCTTGTTTTCACACTGTGTGTCCCTGGTGGCTTTATCTGGAGAGAGAGAGAGAGCTTACCACAGGATGGCAGCAGATGATCTTCAAAGTCCTTCCCAGCTCTAAAGTTTCATGAGTCTATGAAAATGATCTCTAGCTGGAATTGACTAAGGCCAGAGAGGACTGAATTGTAACACAAGCCAGTTGCCGGAACACAAGGCGCATCCTTCTCTGTTCCTTCCCATCCAGGCGGGAATCTTCAGGCGTTGCTTAGAGAGTCTGGGGCTGTTCTGAGGTTCAGAGGACTTGTCCCCCTCCCTGCTTCCCCTCTCTTTACCCCTCTATTCTCCCTTGATTGCACGTAATCACTCTCTCTTTCTCATTCTCTCTCTCCCTGGCCCTCAGACCAAGGACTCAGCTTGCTAGTTTTTCATTTCTATTCCCCCTAAGGCATTATCTTTTGCATCACCACTCCCCTGGCTCTGTGCTCTGAAGCATGCCCCACTAACCGGGTCCAGGATCCTGGAACACTCAGTTCCAACCTGGACACCGCAATACAGGCTCCGGCTTGTCTGCAGGGAATCAGACCTCAGAGTCCTGGGTCTATCAGCCCATCAACCATCAACACATATTTTACTTATTTGTTTGTTTTTATTGAAGCATAGTTGATGTGCAATATTATATGTTACAGGTGTACAATATAGTGATTCACAATTTTTACAGGTAATACCACATTTGTCTTTCTTATAAAATCGTGGCTATATTCCCCATGTTGTACAATATATCCTTGTAGCTTATTTTATGCATAATAGTTTGTACCTCTTAATCCCCTACCCCTATCTTGCCCCTTCCCCCTTACCTCTCCCCACTAGTAACCACTAGTTTGTTCTCTACATCTGTGAGTCTGCTTCTCTTTTGTTACCTTCACTAGTTTGTTGTATTCTTTAGATTCCACATATAAGTGATATCATAGAGCATATGTCTTTCTCTGACTTATTTCACTTAGCATAATGGCAAAATTTCATTCTTTTTATGGATGAGTAGTATTCCGTGCGTGTGTGTGTGTGTGTGTGTGTGTGTGTGTGTGTATGTGTGTATATATATATATATATATATATATATATATATATATATATATATATATACACACCACATCTTCTTTATCCATTCATCTGCTGATAGACACTTAAGTTGCTTCCATATCTTGGCTACTGTAAATAATGCTGCTACGAACATTGGGGTGCATGTGTCTTTTTGAACTAGTATTTTTGTTTTTTCAGATATATGCCCAGGAGTGGAATTGTTGGGTCATATGGTAGTTCTATTTTAAGTTTTTTGAGAAACCTCCATACTGTTTTCCACAGCGCTGCACCAATTTACATTCCCACCAGCAGTGTACGAGGTCAACACGTATTTATTATGAGCCCCAACTCTGGCATTAGAGGGGTGAGTTTGAATCCTCACTCTGCTGTTTGCTAACTGTGTAACCTTGGGGAAGCTTTACACCCTCTCTGAGCCTCAGTCCCCTCACCTGTAAAATGGAGATATAACAACATCTACCTTGCTGTGGTAGCTGTGAGGGTAGGTGATCATGCACACGAAGAGTAGGTAATCACAAAACAAGAGGCTTTATTGTCATAAAACAGGTTCAAAGAACTTATAATCCAATGGAGAGGAGAGATATAAATACATCACAAGAAAACACTGCCAACGGTGCTATGGATTCTTACACCAGGGGTTCAGAAGAGCTGAAGTGCTAGGAAATCAGTCTCTTCCTCAGGTGACATAACTTGGAGGCTTTCGCAGACTGAAAAAATCTATACAGGCAGTTTCATTATGAAACAAATCATAGTGCACTTGTGATCAGTATTTATTACCTTGAAAATTAAAAAGTCTTCCTAGCTCCCCCTCAGCATGTCACAGGGCTCCTTGGCTAGAATTCTCCAGATAGAAAGTCTGACCCACAGTCCCATGCTCAGTCATAAATCTGCATTAATATCAGCAATATTTTGAGCACCTACTGTTTACCAGCCAAGCACAGATCCTAGCAGGGAAAAAGCATTAAATGAGTAATAATATCTGTGTGATAAGTTCTAGGAGAGGGCCAAACAGGGGAGTTCCAGGAAAGCATCACTGTAAACAGGGCATGTCGTCCTCTCCCCAAAACTTTAAGAGGCATTATTCCAGCTCTCTAACTGAGCGTGATTATGCCTGAACTATAGGCACAGGATTATTCTATTCTTTTTATTTTTTTATTTTTTTTGGCTGCACCACATTGCCTGCAGGATCTCAGTTCCCAGACCAGGGATTGAACCCGGGCCACAGCAGTGAAAGCACCGAGTCCTAACCATTAGGCCACCAGGGAACTCCCGGATTATTCCATTCTTAAGGATTTCCAGGAACTGGTTTTAGGATCTAACCTCCCTTCCACTTTAGAATGCCCTGGTTTATTTAAATTGTAATTTCTCAAACCACATATAATATAAAACCCTTCAAGTACAGAAGGGCAAGGCATATGTTGAAAACCTGTTATACATCAGGCACCTCACAACAGTCCTGTGAGGAGGCATTATTATATCCATTTTACATACAGGAAAGTAGAGGTTCAGGGAATAAGTAACTTACCCAAGGCAAGGTTGCAATTTGAGTCCAGATCCATACCCAAAGCATGGGTTTCCCCCCTAGACTACTCTAACCCTGGAATTTAATTCTGACGAAGCACTGCAAACCCAGGACCTCATCTAAAACATACTATGGCGTAATCTCCTAGGTCAGTGTTTTTCAAACTGTGGATCATCAGTTTGGTGGGTCCCAACCAGCATTTTTTAATGAAAGAATAGAAGAGAAAATATCAGAGTGCCCCACATGTAGTAGAATATTGTTTGGGGAAATTTTTATTTTAATTGTATAAGTATGTGTATAGGTTTGCATCATGAGTAAATTACATTTCATGGTTTCAAAGGTTAAAGCTACAGTTCCAAGCTTTTGCTGATCAATAACCAGTCACCAGTCAATAACTTTTTCACCTCGTGAATTTAAGGGTTTGAGTGCCTTTTGGTTTCCACAACTGCCTACCCTCAAGGAAAGTTCATCTTCCAAGTACAAATAGCTCGGGAACTCCCTGGCAGTCCAGTGGTTAGGACTCCGTGCTTCCACTGCAGGGGAATCCCGCATGCCAAGCGCGGCACCGCCAAAAAAAGAAAAAAGTGCAAATAGTTCCTTAGGATGTGATGATTTGGACTTTTATCTTAAAGACCCAAGTGTTCTGCCGCCATATATTTTCCAAATTCAGTTCTGGGCTCTGCTAAAATATATGACCCAGTCCTCCAAAATCATTCCACTCTCCGGTGAACTTGAAGATGGGCTCCACGACCAGGTTAAACTTCTCTTAGACAGCCGCATCCTCCAGTGCTGCTTCCCAAATGAAGACATAAGTACACTCTGACACTTAGCTCTGGAAACAGAACCAAGGAGAGGAATGCCTTGTTAGCACTGACATCTGGTGGCCGTCAAGAGGCTGGCAACCCAGTACCTCGGCCATTTGGAATTCATCATGTATATATGTAAATATATATAAATTTACATATATAAGTATATATAGTGTTTACTCGGTGCCAGGGACCAGAGCAGGAACCAGGTACCAAGCCTGACGGCAGCCGAATTGATTCCTTGTGTCCCCACACCCGTCTTGACTCGCCTCCCTTCTCCCTGTAGCTAGACGCAGCAAGGTGGAGGGAAAGGACAGGGACTTCCAACATACCAGGGTCATGGGATCCTGGGTAAACTACTTAAACTCTGGAAGACTCAGGTGCAAAATCAGGATTAGACAACTACAAGCTACACTGGGCACGGGGGTATCTTATTTTATTTAAGCCTCAAAATATCTCCTTTGATGTTAAGTTCCAGACACTTACTAAGCATTCAAAAATACTGGTTTTCTTCCCCCTCTGTCATTTTAGTTAAGGCACTCACTAGTTGTCTTTCAAAGTCTAGAGTCCTACTTCTTTCCCATCATGGCTTGCTTGCCTTACTCAATTAAAATAAAAACATAGACTTCTGGAGAGCTTACTATGTGCCAGGAGCTTTCTAAGAGAAATCTAAGAGATTTACATGGTTAAAATCAAGTCACTTTAGCCCTCTGAAATAGAAACTATTATCACCCCCCATTTAATACCTTGTCTCACCTAATCTCTATTAAAACCCTATAAGATAGTTTTTTTCATTATCCCCATTCTACAGATGAGAAAGCTGAGGTTAAATAACTTGCCTGAGGTCACAAAGCTAACAAATGCTAAAGTTGGAATTCCAACTAAGTTTGATTCTAGAGACTTAGGTCTTTCTTAACCGCTCTTCTCCTTTAGACTTTCAAGTGGTTTCAGTCTCCCAAACTAGCCTGTGATCTCGAAGGCAAAGCAGTTTGCCCACAGAAGACACTCCCTCACCAGGTGGTATATTTAACACGAGAACAATTTAGCAACTTTTTAAAAATTGAGGACTTCATGACACTTTTGATATAAAAGGCCCTCCTGGGCTGTTATGCAAAAAAAAAAAAAAAAAAAAAGAAAGAAAAGGCAGGAATCACTGGGGCCAACACATGGGGACTGCAATCAGCCAACCCAATCTTTGGGTGACTGTTTTCTTTTTGTTAATAAGCTGTATTAGTTTCCTATTGCTGCTATAACAAATTATTACAAACTTACTAGCTTAAAACAACACAAGTTTATTCTCTTGTAGTTTTTATTCTCCTACAGTCCTGGAGGTCAGAAGTCTCAAATCAAGATGCTGGCCTGGCTGCATTCCTTCTGGGAGTTTTGGAGAGAATCTATTTCCTTGCCTTTTACAGTTTCTAGATGCTGTCCACATTCCTTGGCTGATGGCCCCTTCCTTGCATCACTCCAACCTCTTGCTTCTGATGTCACATCTCCTACTACTAACTTTAATCCTCCCTCTCATAAGGACCCTTGTGATTATATCAGGTCCACCAGATAATGCAGCATAATTTCCCCATCTCAAGACTGTTAGCAAAGTCCATTTTACCATGTCTGGTAACATCTTTACAGGTTCCAGGGACTGGGCATGGACATCGTTGGGTGACCACACTTCAGCCTACCACACAAGCCCAGGTCAGGTTTCCTCCCACGGGGAGTTTTGCGGGTTAGGGCCCTGCTTCTCTAACAAGGCGGTACTTGGAAGCTCTACAAGGCCTGGGCTCCACATGCATGAAGTGAACGTTTACTCTCAACAATAAAACAGCATAGTGTGGTACTTTAGAGCCAAAGGATAGCAGGACTTCTGAGCTCTCGTTTCCTTTTATCAGGTAGATCACAGACCATTCACTGCACTTGACTAAGCTTCAGTTTCCTTGTCTGTGAAATGGAAACGACACCTGCTCTCAGGGTTGACGTGAGGATTGAAGATCAGCTCTGGAAAGGACCAGGTGCTTAGTAGGCTCTCTTGAGACCCTCTTGGGAGACAGTGAACTTGAGCTGTCCAGCAATAGCATTGTCGTGTTGAGTCTGCTCACGACAGAGATGAAGGGTGAAGAGGAGGAGGAATCTAGAAAGAAGAAAATGTTGGTCATGTTGCCAGGGCAAGGAGCGGGTCTGTGTCGAGAACAAAAGGCTAGCTTCAAGAGATGCCTTATGTGCTTTGAAGATGGTGCTGAGATTTTGAGACTTGAAAGCTATGCTGAATATTCAACACTGATACCCGGTTAAATTGGGAAAGCAAAAATCCTTAATTGATTGGTGGTCTCAGCTTCCTTCTCTGCAAATGAGACAATTTTTTTTTTAATGCCTCTCTTTCTAACTGGGTAGAGCACAGAGGAACCTCAAAGAATTTCATTAATGAACGTGCCGTATATTTGTCTATTTGAAGGATAATCATTGCTTAAGTCAGGGCTTGTGTCTTAGTTATTGGTGTCAGCATAGAAAAGGGTTAAGTATGGGACTCTGTTATGAAAAAGATTTGTGAATCTCTACTATTATTTCTTTTATACTCAGAGGCACTGATCACTTTAATCGAAGATAAGACACCTTGCCTAAAACAATTAGCATTGACAATACACATATAAGCAGAACATTAAATTGTAAATGTGTTCATTTTCGTCTTCCCTGCCACACGTATTAGGTAATAGCGACAAGAAAAGTAGGTGGAAGATGATTCCAGGTAATTTCAGGGCATTATTACAAAGTGAGGCTGGTGAGATTTTTGTCTTTTTGACAAATTGAAGGAAGCCAGCAGAACAAATCTTGTTTCAGGAGTGCATTTTCACTTAGCTATCCTCTAAGTGGAGATGCATTTACCCCTAGAAAGAAAAATTAAAGTTCTTCAACTGCCAAAGATAAAATGACAAATTTGGCTCCCAGCAATACATTCTAGACAGCCACTAGAGTTCCAGGAAAAGAAAACAAGAAAGTTAAATTTGACAGAAACGGAGAAGTGGGAGAGAGAGGGAATTTTTTTTCCAGTTAGCACCTCAGTGCCTTTGAAGGGATTTTAGGACCATTCAGTAACAGACCACTTAGATGTCTCCCCCATTTTACCCTATATACATGAATGTTATTTTAATGGAGCTGCCACTCTATCGACAATAGGTAGTATCTACACATTTAGTCCACAGATTGACTGCATGATGATTTGTTCAAGACAACTTGAGAACAAACATGAGCAACTACCTGTCTGGAAATGAATTGTACAGCCCTCATTTCTGTATTTCCAGAACACCTTTCCACAGAATTCTTGCAGAAGCCTGTTCTCTAATCTGAGCTTTGGACTGAGGAGCTTGTGTCTTCCATACTTGAAGAGCTGTGCTATTTAATATGGTGGTGGTTATTTAAATTAATTTAAATAAAATAAGTCAATTATTTAAATTAATTAGTCAATTTTATTTAAAATGAAATAAAATGTAAAATTCAGTTCTTCAGTTGCACTAACCACATTCCAGGTGCTCAATGGTCCATGTGGCTAGTGGCTGCCATGTTGGACAACACAGATACTGGACATGGCCATCATGGCAGAAGATCTCATTTATTGAGTTATCTCTGCGCTCAGGACACTGCAGGTTGATAGTGAAGGGTGGGAACTGGGAGAGGTGGTACATGAGTACTACAGTCGGGGAAAAGGAATTGAAGTAGACGTCTATGGGCAACCAGAGGGAAATTCAAGTCAAAAAATAATCGCTGATTGCCTACTCTGTGAGCACCAAAGCTGAGAGAAACAGAGATGAATAAATGAGATGTAGTTCCTGCCCTCAGGATATTCAGGGTAGGACAAAAACAACAAATACGCATTACAAAACTACTCTTATACAAGTTATAATGCCAAAGGAACATATCATGAGAGAGCTATGGGCATGCTCAGACAGGTATTAATGGAAATTAAAGATGAGAATAATCAAGTGGCTGACAGGTGGAAGAAACAGGAGACCACAGGGTAGGAGAGGATGCCAGAGGGAGATTGTAGGGATTGGAGAGAAATGTCAGAGCGGAATTGCTAACAAACACAAGCCCAATATGGAGACAGACTAGCAGAGGGTATAGATTCCCAACATCACCAAACACCATTTTTTATTAGTCTCCCACTACTGTGTTTTGAAAGATGTTTATCATTATTACCTGAAATGATAGAACATGCATGTGCTTTGGAGTCAGAAGGACTTGGGCTTGAATCCCAGCTCTACTACTTACCAGCTGTGTGACTATAAACAACTTACCTAACCTTAAACAACTTACCTAACTTCTCTGAGCCTCTGTCTTCTTCCTCATCTACAGAACTGTGGATTATAACTGCTATTTCTAAGTATTTTCATGAGGATTCAGTGAAATAGTGTAAGTGAAAGTGCTTAACAGAGCACCTGGCACATGGTAGATACTCAACAGGGGTTAGGTTTCCCTTCCCTTTCCCAAAGACAACGGCTAAGCCTACAGGCTTTAGAGGCAGACTGCTTGGTTCAACTCCTGATTCTGCCTCTTACTGGCTGTGTGATATTGGGCACATGGCATTCTGAGAGAGGCCTTCCCAAGTGACAGGTGAGTGTGGACACGTGACAGCTTAAGTCTGAGTATACCACTTTTTTAGCAGAAACGTGAACTATTGGCAAAATCACTTGGTAGGACTCCATTCACACTTCTGATGTTAAGGATAAACACTTGCTAGTTAACATCACAGTAACAATTTGAGAATGGAGGTAACCAATACTGAAGCAACCACTCAGAACAATTAGTGAGTGAAAAGATTTAAGCAGGGTTATATTTTGTTTACACTTGTATGGTCAGCTCTGTTTTAATCCGCATCAGCAGTGACACCTCATAACATTTCCTCTGGGTTTACACTTTTAGAACTTAATCACATACATGTTGGGCTTGTGGTGTTATCTCTTCCATAACAGATCATCTGTTTCCTTTACATTTATCTTATCTCCCAAGCCAATACATAATGTTCTTGAAAGCAGGAGCCAAGTATATGTTTTTTACATCTCACATGGTACCTAGCACAATCCTGCACTTGTTGCAGAAGGAAGGGAGAGGGGGAAGAAGGAAAAAGGGAGGAGCTTGTGTTTGTGTTAGAAATCTGAAATAAACATATATTTGACAATAAAATGGCCATACTGGGTAAGACTCACACGGTTCATTACAGCCTAATGGAAGACTCCTGTCCTTCTTTGTGCCAATCTCAAATAATCGAGACTGTATTCTACAAATACACTAGAAAACCTTTAAGGCTCTGCAGCCATTACTTGTTCTAAATTATTTTAAGAGATATACTAAATTCTTTTCCTTACATTTATGTTTTTAAAAATAGAACATAAATTCATTCCCTTGTAAAAGACTTGAATGACAGGGAAACATACAGAGTAAACCACTGAAGTTGCCTTCACCTCCTTATCTCACTTCCCACCCCACTGACAGCACAAATAACTGTTTGTGTGTTTCCCTGAAGCAATTTATATTTTATGCCTATACCATGTTTTGGGTTGCTGGATTCCTTCTAGATCAAAGATTTCATGATTTTATAATTAGGAAGGGGCCATTAGATATATTCATTCATCTAATAAACAATTACTGGGGATCTACTCTGGGCTAGGGGAATATAGAGGTGGATTAAACATACAGTACTGCCTTCTCTTGCTATTAACATCGGGATTCCAAGAACTCTGTTTCGAAAGGGCATTTGGGAGGGGGCACTGGGATGGAAGCTAGATGTCAGGAAGTTGGAGGGTAGATGGGAAGGAGGACTGAAAGCTGTACTGTTGTGGTTTTGTGAAATTTAGCTGTGAAAGAAATGTTGTGATGAGGTAATAGCTTACAGAAGTACTGGGGGCAAAAGGAAAGATTTGTTTCAACATGGGAAGAGGCTGTAAATTCATGTAAGAA
The DNA here is from genome assembly GCF_028021215.1 of Eschrichtius robustus. Taxonomy (NCBI): domain Eukaryota; kingdom Metazoa; phylum Chordata; class Mammalia; order Artiodactyla; family Eschrichtiidae; genus Eschrichtius; species Eschrichtius robustus. Next base: position 30,031,604 of record NC_090825.1, read on the forward strand.
GTATTTTGGAACACCTACCATGGCCAGGCACTGGGCTTACCTTCCACAGGAGTATGTGTCACCTGTGTCCACTCAATAAGCATGCAATGAGCTCCTTCACACTTGGCTGGACACTGTGGGTGTATAAGTGTGTGTAAAATAACCACTGCCCGTTTGCGAGCACCACTACCACATTTGAAGCAAAAGTGCAGAGAAGAGTTGATTCATGGGGCCAGTTCTAGGAAAATGCTAGGAGGATGACTTATGTGACCAAGTAGGAAGATTTATTTTGGACCAGTGGGAGGACATCTTTTCTTCTCATTGGAGGGAATGGCCAGTTAGTATAAAATAATTGGGAAAAATATATCACAAGCCTTTAAAATGTCCATGCCCTTTGGGAATTCCCTGGTGGTCCAGTAGTTAGGACTCTGCGCTCTCACTGCTGAGGGTCCAGGTTCAGGGAATCCCTGGTCAGGGAACTAGAATCCCACAAGCCACTCAACACAGCCCAAAAAAAAAAAACAAGTCCATACCCTTTGACCCACTAATTCTTCTTCTAGAAGTCTTCTCTAAGGAGATCATCAGTACGTGGTAAAAAATGAGAAGCATAGTGGTAGTTATAGAATATGGACTCTCAGTTCAAATCCTGGGCACTCCACTAACTAATTACATTACCTTGAGCAAATTCCTTAACTTTACTCCCTTCAATTTAAAATAGGGATAATAGTATTTACATATAAGATTATTGTGAGGCTTAAATGAACTGATATGTCAAACATTTGAAACTTGGTAAGCACAAAAATATAAAGATTTATCATTAAAGCAAAAGAAAATGGAGATATCAAAAATCTCTAACAATAGTATGTGGTTTATATAAGCAGAGGACAGCCAGGCAAAGTGTGGCAGAAACTGCTAGTTGACCCTCAGTATCTGTCTTCTCCTTCTAAAGTAGTAGAAACCCTGGATTTTAGTTGGGCATATGATCACCTAGAATAAATACTATGATTCCCATCCTTCCTTGAAACTGGTTATGGCCATATGACTAGATCTGGCCAATGGAATATGAGCAGAAGTGATGGGCATACTTTCTGGGTTGTGTCCTTAAAGACGAGAGGCATGCTTCCCCACCTTTTTTCCTCCCCTTTTTGATTTTCACATAAACATGGTGGTGAGACATCTTGGATCATGCAGACAAGGGCTACACCTCGGGATGGCAGAGCAATTCAATAAAAGAGTCTGAGCCTCTGACAACTTCACAGGGCTTCATACCAGCTCAGAATGCCACAACAGAGAAACACATTTCTACCTTGTTTAAGCCACTATTGTTCCATGTCTCTTTCACAACAGCCAAACCTACTTCCTATTAGCAGAAGGAAATAGTATGCAACTGTTTAAAATGATGCTTTAAGAAGCAGTTTGAATGTCACAAAAGAATGTTTATCATATATTAGGTGGAAAAAAACTGGATATTAAATTATATATATATATATATATATATATATATATATATATATATATATATATATATATATATATGATATTATCTCAGCAATTTTTTTAAAAAATTCATGGTTAAAAATACTGGAAGGAACTATGCCAAAATAGAATTATGTTTGGATATTTTTCTTCTACTTCTCTATACTCTTCCAAATTTTCTGCAGTGCACATCCAATATGTTGATAATCAAGAGAAGATACAGTATAAAATTCTAGCCACCTATATTTCAAGACAAAGTTGTCCCAGTTGACAGGAATACCCCTTCTCCTTCTGCACTCATGGGTCATTTTGTTCCTGCCCCGGTTAGATTGTAAGCAAGCACTGTGTCTTGTATAATTCTGTGTTGCACAAAATTTCACCTCTAGTAGACACTAAATAAGTATTTCATGGATAAAACATCACAATTAGAAAGGCAGAGATGTTTATACAGCTAACAGAGAAAGGCACAGATGTTTATACAGCTACATACGGCTAACTTAAAGCAATAACTTGGCTGCTTTATTTATACACTCCCTGTATTACAAGCAAATTAGTCACAATTCCTTGCATATAGTTTATCTTCCAATATTATACTTAAGAACAATACAAAATTTACTATAGCTGCATTTGAGTTTTACACATATTTTTAAATATGTATCACCACTCTATTAAGCATATATTATTATCACCATTTTACAGATTTCAAAACTGAGGCTCAGAGAGGTTTTTTGCCCCAGATCACAGAACTAGGAAGTGGCAGGGCTAAGAGTGTAACCTTGATCCTTCTGACTTTACAACATTATCCTACCCAAAATATGTATATTTGTATATATTATGCTACATAAGATACGTGCACACACACACATACTATTTTAATCCTCACAGTAATCTACATAAGTATTTTTAGTGTGCTAATAATATATTTCCTTTTTTATTAACTAGTTTTTAATTGAAAAAGAAAAGAAATACATGCCCCAGCCTAATCATGACAAAAACATCAGACAAATTCCAATTAAGAGACATTCTACTGACTAGTAGCCAGTACTGACCAGTACTCTTGAAAGGTCATCAAAAGCAAGTCTGAGAAACTGTTTCAGCCAAGATGAGCCCAAGGAGACATGACAATTAAATGTAATGTGGTGTTCTGTGTGGCATCTTGGAACAGAAAAAGGACAGTAGGTAAAAACTAAGGAAATTTGAGTAAAGTATGGAGTTTACTTAACAATAACGTATCAATATGGATTCACTGTGACAAATTGTGAAAAATGAAACGTACTAATGTAAGATGCTAGTCATAGGGGAAACTGGGTTTAGGTATATGGGAACTCTCTGTACGATATTGGCAATTTTTCTGTAAATCTAAGACTATCCTAAAATTAAAAGTTTATTGTTTTAAAAAAGAAATATATGCATTTGAAAAAATTCAAATAGAATCAGAGTATATAAAATGAACAGTAAGTCTGCCTCTTACTTTAGACACTTACTCTCTTGGTTCCCCTTCCAAGAAGCAAACATTGCTGCCAATTTCTTGTGTCTCCTTCTCTACAAGCACATACAGGTACAGACATATTTTTCAGTAGAGAGACCTATGTTCATGACTTAAGAATCTAACTCCCTAGGTTCAAGTTAAGTGTATCAGTTTCCTACGACAGGTGTAAGAAATTACCACAAGCTTGAGGGCTTATAACAATGAGATTTATTTTCTCACAGTTCTGGAGGTGAGATATCCAAATCAGCATCACTGAGTCAATATCAAGGGGTCAGCAGAGGCTCTAGGGGAGATTCTGTTCCTTGCCTCTTCTAGCTTCTGGTAGCTGTCAGCATTCCTTGGCTTGTGACCACATCCCTCCAATCTCTGCCTCCGTGGTCACATTGCCTTCTCCTCTTCTTCCTTATAAGTCAAGTCTCCCTTTATTTCCCTCTTAAAAGGATTACACTGTGATTACATAGGGCCCATTGGATAATTCAGGATAATTCCTCCATTTCAAGTTTCTTAACTCAGTCACACCTGCAAAGAATTTTTCAAAATAGGGAAACATTTACATGTTCCAGGGACTAGGACATGATATCTTTGGGAGCTATTATTCAGCCCACTACAGTAATTTATTTTTTTAATTGAAGTTTTCACTCACAAATTAATGACAAGTTCAAGAATAAAACTGCTGTCTACACCTTATTCATGTTAATAAAACTGACATTCTGATGACTCTCTAATATAACTCATCACTTTCCCTCTAAGTGACATAATTATATTCCCTTAGGTCATCCTAAAACCCTAAAAGATGTGGAATGGTCTCAGGTAATATGCAGCTGGTCATTTAAATTCAATGCCTCAAGATATTGTTTTTAATTTTCCTTTCTGTCTTCCCTTTAGCAAGGGTAACTTAACTCGCAGTGCTACCAGCCCCTTCTATCCCGTTGCATCAGTTTTCAACTGTAGTTTTCTAGCCTCACTGTGAGAGCAATATGATGAAAGATCTTCAGCATCTGATGCAAGACTGTGCTCCCTTGGTGTCCTCATGCCCCAACAAGTTGGCTCTGTGCCCCTGTGTGAGAACAGGGCTGCCTGACTGGGGAACATTTGCCAGTCCCTGAAGTCGCAAAGATTCTGACTTTAAAAGCAATCTGTCGGGCTTTACCTGTGAAGCAGAGGAATGCTGGAAAACTCTGTACTCTGGTGGGATCACTAGGACAGTGAGGAAGGTTGGAAGGTGATATACGGTCCAGGAGGAGGAAAAAACAAAAACAAAAATCTCAGCCTCCACTGACCTACCATCCTCTCCAGACTCATTTGCTCCAATCCAAAAGGTCAGACCCTCCAGAGACAGCCTGGAACATCTTGCCTGCAAAATATACAGCACGGAGACCTGGTACTTTTTGTTCTCATATGATGAAGCGTTGAAAATAATGGTTAATACTGAGCCTGTCAGGAGAGGTTGAGTTCAAAACTTAGCACTTTCCTACATCTTAGGCTCTTAATCATCTGTACCAGTATTTTTTTTTTTTTTTTCACTGCAGGGAAGGAAGCAGTTAAATTTCAATATGAAACAACAGCTCCCAGTACTCTCATCTACCACCAGTAATTACTGCTCAGAGAAAGGATTAAAAAATATGTAAAGCCTAACCCCAATTTCCTATAGCCCGCCTGCTAGTTCCTTTCTGTAGCCAGCATGATATTTACCAATATATTTTAAACCAAGCATGAAAAAGTCAAGAATACCAATAACTTTGTTATTTGGAGTGCTGACAAAGGCTATAATGGAGCTATTAGACACCATGTCTGTCCGGGATCATTACACAAGTATGCCCATCCTCTGGGAGGACCGCGGGAGGAATGAGTGAGGTAATGTATCTAGGGCGCTTCGCAGAGCGCCTGGCAAGTGGTAAAGGCTTGATAAACAGCAGCTATCGCTATTATTAGCACCACAGTGGGGCCCGCATGGAAACTCCATCCAGCGTCAGGCAAAGGGAGGAGAAGTGAGGAGGAACGTGCAGTAAGAGGTGGGGAGGGAGAGAAAGGGGAGAGACCAGGAGAGACCAAGAGTCAGATAGACAAGTTTTCCAAGTTTTCCTCAGGATAGCTTCTACCCTAGATGCACCATCCAAAATGACCTTTTCCTAAATTTGATTATTAGATGCTGCCAATTGAGCCAAAATTTTATGCTTTTTATTTATGAAAAACATTTTCCCAAGATTGAAAATTCAGTTAGCTATATTTAGGTGGTTTTTGTTTTTGTTTTTGTTGAGGGGGGGAGGGTGGTTTGTGTGTTTGTTTCACAAAAATGAAAAACCCAGGTGATCATTTTTCCTACCTACTCAGTCCCGAGATTAAATCCTGGTGGGTTATAGTTTCATTGATCATTGTCTATCTGGAATATCTGGAAAAAGTGCCTGATTGGGTAAAGCTCCCCTTTTCTGACCCAGGCAACCAAGACCTCCCTGATCCACATAGTGGAATAGGCGACATTGGCACCATCCCCTCTGCCCTTTCAATGTAGAGACATAAAATACACGGCTGACACCATCCCCAGTCTCTCGATGGGGACAGGGACATCAGTGTTACTATTCTGTATACTAATTTGTATTCTGTATTAGTCCGTGGAGGATTTGAAGGGCTTTTCAACAAAAACCCGTACAATAACATTGTGATGTAATAAAAGTTAGAATAGAGAATCAGCAGCAGAGACAATATAAATAAAAATAGAAAGTCGAGACTGAGGAAAGCCCATGACAGCTTATATAGGGCCTATAATTGTGCCTCAAATTTAGCTTGAGAGAGAAGTTTCCAGGCAGCCAGAGCAGCAACCTAGGAGCCGGGGCCCATGAGGCCAACCTCAGGCCCAGAGAGGAGAGAATGGCAGGGGCCGCTGGAATTACAAAGAGCATTGTAGGCGAGGGTGAGGCTGTCGGGCCTGCCAGTCTGGACGGGAGGGCAACCAGTGAGCCAGAGATGCCCAACTTTGTTTGCATTTTTGCAACCTCACTCCACGCCCATTCCTGTTTAGTGTGGCCCCAGGGAAGCACAGATGATGAGTTTTCAGTCAAGGACCCAGTGTGCAGATAATTCAAGATGCTGGTTAAAAGTGGATCCAGGTGCTTTTGAGATCAGACGAGCAAGTGGTTAAGGCAGCATCTGCAGGGTACCAAGGACCAAGCCAGGAATTTTCCTGAGAACCAGGGTCTACTCTAGCACGGCAACAAGTAAAGGCTAAGGTTGTGGCATTCTACACTACGGATCGTGGCTCCAATGCTCTTGGCATGGACTACGCTTAAAAAAGTGTGACCAATCATTCAGCAAGGTCAAAAAAAAGAAAAACCGTATCAGAAATACTGTCAGCTTCCCAGCGAACCTGCCTGGATGAATTAGCTGCACAGCGTGCCGCTGGAGGAACTAGATGAATTCGCCTGCAGCAGCGGTTGCCAGATATGAAGCAATAATTTTGAAGGACATCTGCCAAAAGCATAATTTTTATTTTAGAATGGTTACTGTAGAATGGCTCTTAAAGAGGGGAAAACAATTAGCTAGCAGGACCACCTGTTTGTGGTAAGCCTCTTGGTTCCTAACCAGAGGTCAGCAAACTGTAAGGCTTACCTGCTTGTATTTTCCCATTATCCATAGCTGGGCAACCAGGGGATTGCAAAGAAGCTTCAAATCATTGAAATACAATTTTGCAAATAGGAGAAAAGTGGCAAGACTAAACAATCTCAAATTATAATCTAACGTCTCAGCAGTCCATTCTGGCTAACCATGCTTCTTACAGAAGTATGAATATACAGTGTACCAGGCTCCCACTTATGTCGAAATTAATAGTATAATAGCTTTTGAGTTCCTTGGCCTCTCCAGTTGCCTCTTCTGATTCAAAAAGTGTGGGGAAGGAATCCCTGGGGTGTCTCTTTCCCAGTGATCTTGTCCCTTATTTCCTTAGGAAAAGCAGGATAATGCCCCCTCAAAGATATCCAGATCCTAACCCCCAGATCCTGTGACTATGTTAAGTTACATAGCAAGATGGAATTAAGGTTGAAGGTGGAATTAAGCTGCTAATCAACTAACCTTGAGATGGGAAGTTTAACCTGGATTGTCTCAGTGGGTCCAGTGTCATCACAGGGGCCTTAAAAGTGGAAGAGGACGGCAGAAAAGTCAAAACCAGGGAGACAGCATCGTGAAAAAGACTCAGCCAGCCTTTGCTGGCTTTGAAGATAGAAGGGGGCCAAGAAACAAGGGATGCAGGCAACCTCTAGAAGCTGGAAAAGGCAAGGAAACAGATTCTCCCCTAGAGTACTCAGAAAGGAACAAACCCTGCAGACACCTTGATTTTAGCCCAGTAAGACCTATTTCAGTATTGTGACTGTGAGATGGTAAATTTGCTACTTTACTAGTGTTTTATTTCTCCTCCACTGCAACTCATACATAACCTGAGAATTCACCTCCCTCTCTCTTCCAGACTGCGGTGGTTCTCCAAACTTGGACACACATTGGAATCACCTGGGCAGCTTTTGAAATAGTGAATGCTGGACTTCTCTGGTGGCACAGTGGATAAGAATCCACCTGCCAAGGCAGGGGACACGGGTTTGAGCTCTGGTCCGGGAAGATCCCACGTGCCGCGGAGCAACTAAGCCCACGCACCACAACTACTGAGCCCGTGCTCTAGAGCCTGCGAGCCACAACTGCTGAAGCCTGTGTGCCTAGAGCCCATGCTCCACAACAAGAGAAGCCACCGCAATGAGAAGCCTGTGCACCGCAATGAAGAGTAGCCCCTGCTCGCCACAACCAGAGAAAGCCCACGTGCAGCAACGAAGACCCAACGCAGCCAAAAATAAATAAAATTAAACCTTTAAAAAAAAAAAAAAAGCATGGAATGCTGGGTCCCACACATAGAGATTTCTGCTTTTATTAGTCTGGGGACAGTTCACGAACCAGGAATTTTTCAAACTCCCCAGATAATTCTAATGTGCTGAGTTTGAGAATTGCTGTCGTAGAGGGTGTGATAGATTTCTCTCCAGAATAGAAGCATAACAAGCAGTAGTGGAGAAGCTACACCTGAACCTTGCTTGCTCCTCATGTAAACTATTGGCACAGGACAGCGGGCTCCTAAGCCCCTATATTGATCAGGGTTTACTTGCAAAAAACAGAATCCATTGTAGCTGGTTTAAGCAGGAAAAATACTTATTACAAGCTTACTGTAAAGGCTTACTGAATCATTGGGAAAGCTGAGGAAATAGCTTCCACGACAAGCTTTCAAGAACAGAAAGTCTCAGTGCAGAAATGGGTCACCAAAGGAGCTTCTGCCTCTTCTGTGGTCAGGAAGAAGCTGGCTCCAGAATTGTGGCAGGAAGCTGCTACAATGAGGAACCTGCCACACCAGGAAGTTGCACCATCCCTGCTCTGATACGCGCCAGCAGGGAGGCCTCGTGCTCTGCCTTTTAGTACTCAAACCAACTGAGTTCCTAGACACTGGTATCTATGTTAATGCTGCCTCAGGGGGAAAAAAAATCCCTCCATGCCTGTACTTTTTAGAAAAAAAAGCAAGTACAGCAGAAATACAGCCTCCATTCCACTCTGCCTTCCAAATCTTGCACAAGTGTATTTGATTGGCCCAGCCTAACAAATTCCAAAACCTTAGCTGCAAGAGAGTCCAGGTTAAAAAAAAAAAACAACAGATTTGTTGTTTGTTTTTTTTTAACTTTCTAACTTCTGTAGACTGGGAAAGTTCACAGAAGAAAACTTGAATGGATATTGAGCACCAATCCACCATAAATGCCATAGAACCTTCCTCTGGCTATTCAACATCCATACTTACCTTCTCTCCATATTTAAATTTCCAAACAATAACATAATTGTCCCTGTACCAAAAAAAACAAAAAACAAAAAACAAATGTACTCACCTCCCCTCAAAAGGGAACACCCAAAGTTCCATAAGTCTCTGTATCTATCTTTGGGCGATATTTATTCCTTCTCTAGTTCAGTAACAATTCCATCATGATATTCCATGCTATATAAACTAACTTGTAAAATTAACCACCATCAGTAGACCATTTATAAAGTTTTGAGAAAAATGGAAAGGGAGGAGGGAAAATGGTTAATGTATATAAAAACACATAACAGAGCAAGGAAGAAATCATTTGTGGTCATGATAGTTCCAGAGGTAGCTGGAAGTCTACAGTTGGTATTTACAACTTATTTCCTCCACAGCCTGTTATAAGTTACTTTTGTCCTCAGCCAGTATAACAGCTGGGCCAAGTTATTTAGCTGGTAGAGTGACCCGGATCTTCATTCTTAGTGGATCTAAATCCTCAGGGATCCTGACTATACTAGATTTCTGTAGTCTTCCACTAAAAGTTATTGTTAAATATATAAATTAAATTAAAATACATATTGAATATATAATTTAATTTAACTTTTACCACTGGGCATGGCACTTCTATGAAGTGTCCCAGAGGATCTTCCAGATTCCAAAAATACCTCTCCCTGCTCCCATAGTAAAGCAGCAACACTATTGCCTCTTGATAACTGGGCTGAAACACTCCTTTGACATAGTACTGACCCCTCTTTTGCCTGTTGGTTCATTTGCACATGGTGACCAAAATGGTGAATAACAATCTCAAGTTCCAATTTAACAGAACAAATTGATATCACGTGCTTCCTGATATTTTGACTGAGAAGGATACAACATTAGTTACGTAGTATTCCTGCTGAAAATGCATAACCTGAATCTAATCATGAGGAAACAATCCATCAGACCGAGGAAAGAGGCTTACAGACATCCACAAAACACAAAACAGGTCCAATTTATTTTTCAGCAACTTCTCCTCAAAATATGCCCTATTTTGAACAAACATGTGAGTCACAAATATCTTCCTACTTTGTACCCATCCTAAGAGTTCCATTTGCACACCTCTGATACCAGTCCTCCAATCTTTTTCCTTCCAAATCTCTGGCCATCCAGCTAATCCAGAGCCCATTAGCCATTACCAATGAATCTGTGTTGACCTGGACATCTGAACAGCTTTATTTTCAAGCAACATTGACAAGTTCTTCCCACAAAAAGATTTTCTTTCCCTACTGTCACTGCTTTTCAAGGTCACTGCTGAGTGGGGCTGTCATGTTACAGAAGCTGGTTTTCAGCTGATGCAAGCACATCATATGGATGCATTCATAAACCAGGCTTGACTTTTTTTCTTTCTAGGGTAACGTCTTCATTGGGCTCACCCCAAGGATCTACAGGTATTGATTGAGGGAGAGGGCAATGCAGCAGTGGGTGATGCCCTGGCAGTGTGACCCCTCTGTTCATGCAATGTACTCATCCTTCAAGACCACTTAATCATAAAGTGTTGGAGAATGAAGAATGAGCAGACCCATTCCTATAGCTTGGTTAATCAGATAACACCCAGCCCATGACGGACAGCTCAGGTCATGTGGTCGCTTGACCGTGAGAAGCAAGCCAGGCCTATTTCTCAAAGAGAGAGTAATCAATTGACAAATAGAGGATAACTTTGCTCCAAACTCCAGGGATGTGTACTGTATCGCTCCTGTAGAGGCTCCATACTCCTGTAGGTTCCATGCACCATCCTCATCTGATAAAGACACTCCAGTCACGTGAGATAATTGAAAATATATATATTGGTCTCTGCCCTGGGTTCCTGGCACAGAGCTCCTAAAACCCTTGTAACTTCCTAAGTGATAAGAACACTAGGATCATCTCGTGTTCCAGTATTTATATCTGAGCCAGTCCCTGACACAGGGCTCCTAAAGCCTTGTCAATTCCTAAGTGGTAAGAGCACTAGGAGTATCTTCTGTTCTAATGAGGCAACTCTGGGTGGGCTTCTGATGACTCTTGGATGGGGGCAAGTCACCACAAAGACCAAGTCATGATTAGAAGCTTGGAATTTTCAGCACCTCTCCCCCTCCAACACTTCTCCAAAATGGGGAGAGGGGCTGGAAATGGAGTTAACAATTGATTGTGCCTAAGTGAGGAAGCCTCCAAAAATCCCAATAGTACAAGGTTCAGAGAGCTCCCGGGTTGATGAACACACACATACACACACACACACACACACACACACACACACACATGCACTGGAAGGGTGATGCACCCCAGTTCCAGCGCCAGAGCTTATGTCCCCGAGGTCTTCTCCTGAGGACCCTCCCAGACCTCCTCCTGTGTACCTCTTCATCTGGGTGTTCATCTGTATCCTTTATCATATCCTTTAATAAACTAGTAGTCATTAAGTGTTTTCCTGAGTTCTGTGAGATGCTCTAGCAAATTAATCAAACCCAAGGGAGGTTTTTGGAGCCTCTGATCTATAGCCAGTTGGTCAGAAGCACAGGTGATAACTGGCATCTGAAGGGAAGGGTGGTCTTATGGAACTGAGATAGTGTAAGAATTGAGTTAAATTGTAGGATACACAGCTGGTGTTGCAGAGAATTGATTGGTGTGGGGGAAACTTCCACACATTTGGCGATGAGAAGTGTCAGAATTGAAGTGTCTATGTAAAAGAAAAGGAAACTCTCAGGGAAGAAACACATAGTCAGGAAGAACTGGGTTTTTCCCTAAGCAGTTAGAAAAAAGCTGAATTTTTTTCCTTTACAAGTCACTACTAGATTGGCTGGATTATTAGGCCAAGTGGTAGCCTGCTTCTATTCCTTCTAATGCTCTGGGCCCCCCATAAAGCTGGCAGCTTAAGGTTACTCAGTAAATGAGTCCAGGTAGCACATGCAGATGTGGTATGTGCTGTCTCCAAAAGCCAAAAGAAAGCTTCCAAGCTTGAGCCTCTTTCTTAGCAGAAGGTACAACAGTTAGTCTTTCACTTTGGATGGGATATCTCAAAATGCTCCAAACTATTGGTCTTCCATAAATTTTGCTGAAGTGACAGACCCTTGTATTTTTATGATCTTTTAAATATTCTGTCATGTATGCATCTTACCAAGAACACATGCTACTTCTTTTTCACCAGGCTCAGTTGAATGATGTCATCAACATAGTGGACCTGTATGATGTTCCATAGCATGGTGTGATGATCAACTTCCCTGAAAACTAAAATATGTCTGAGCATCTGATACATGACCCAGCCCAGAGATAAACAGGGAAAGTATACTACTATCTCTGTGAGGTAAAATATAACTGAGTCTAGTGTTCTCTACCAACTAGAAGGAAAAAATACTATTTGCTAAATGTATAGGTCCCTTCCAGGTGCTAGAAATTATGTTAATTTGACATGTCGAACAGCAAATACAATTGGAATCACCAACTGATTAAGTTTACGGTAATCCACTGTCATTCTCCAAGACCCATAGTTTTCTTGTATATCATCTACTATGAGTTAAACGTAGATATGAGAAGAATCATCATCACTGCACTATTTTAAGCCTTCTATGATGACACTAATCTCTGTGATTTCCTCAAGATTGCAGTAGTTTTTTTTGGGGGGAGGGGGTTGGTTTGGTTTACTATTTTGATGGGTAGGGGTTACTCCGGCTTCCACTGGACACTTCATAGTTAATAGCTTTTACTCCACAAAACCAACGTGGCTACTCTTCAGTTGCTGAAATGTATACTCCAACTACACATTTAAGAGTAAGGGAAATAATTACTAGAGGGCTTCACAAATTCAGTGGGACCACTGAGAGACAAGCTCAGACCCAAATTTCATTTATCACCTCTAAAGGACCACAGTAGTATTTGGAGTCTTAGGGGATTCATGTTAATGAAAGCTAGAATCCAATCAGCCCTCATCAGTTTTGGTGGTTCTCTTTTCCCAGTGCAGAGTTAAGTTATTAAATAGTTACAGGTTTCTTTGAGGAAGAATAGGAGAAATATTTATGGTACATTTTCTTGATAGGATCTCAGGGTTCTGGTTTCCCCTTCATTAAATGGCTTTAGGTTTATAAACTGGTCTGGAAATTGTGAAGGCCTATGACTTTCCAGATGCACAGTATTTTTGATTATATATATCAACAAGTGGATTCTGATAGAACGGCCATCTCTTCATTCCTAGAAGGCAGATGATCAATTAACTACCAGCAAGGATCAGACTGCCGCTCTGGCTGTGCTGCCAGAAGATGTTTCCACCTTGCTTCTAACATTTAAGTATCGCTACTTGTTCTCTGCCTCTCCAGGTTCTCAGCAGACCCACTGCAATCAAAATGTCCATTTCAAAAGCAGCATCTCTCACCTTCCTGACTTACAGATGACTTCACTGCAACACTTCTCAAGGATGTACTTCTCACAGTTTTGTTTCTCAATGCTCTGGTGAAAAGTTAGTCCCCTGGCCCTCTTACTGGGTTACTGGATTATATGTGAAATACCTACCCCGATAGTCCTTTCTCCTAAGTGTTTGGATTCCTACCCCTATGTTATACCACAGGTTTCTGATACCTCAATTTCCTTCGACTAGGCCACCATTGAGTCCCAATTCCAGTCAATCAGTCAGGCCAAGAGTTACAACCATTCCCAGCTGCTCCAACTAGAACAATCCAGAATCTCCAGAAAATGCAACCACACCAATAAAGTAAGCCAGATTTAAAATTATGTTTCTTATTTTCTAGCCTAGATTCTCATAATCTATTCCTACATATATTCCCTAGGTTTTTGCTGATATAAGTGAGAAAATCTTGCCATTCCCTAGGTGTGTAAACTTTTGCCTCCTAAGATAGACACTGTACTTTTTCTTCTGACTTCATGATGACGTTTGACTCTAGTAATAGATCTAGACCAATGAGTGATAGGAATTGGGGTAAGAGGAAAACTGGCATCCCCTTGCAAGGGAACTCCCTCAGCAAGGTCATTACAGAGTCTCTAAGAAAGGCTGGACCAGCCTCATCAAACAGAGGAAGAGGAGATGCTTCTACTGGCAACCGAGGTTCAATGGAGTTTTGGGGATCTTTGTACTTAGGTGCAGCTGAACCCACCCAAATCGTCCCAGTTCATATGGTCTCACTCTCTCCCAATCAATACTCAAACTTTCGCATAACAGACCTAGTGATTCTGTGAGTTCAGATTATCTTTTAATCATCAACCCACAGGATCAGACGGCATTTGATGTTAGAATGTATCAGCCCTGCAGCTACATGAAATAAATGATTCTTCTAGAAATTCATAGGCACTTCTTGTCCTCTGATCATGCCTTACGGCAGTAACTTTAAAATCCTAAGCAGATCATTTTTTCTTTAAGTTCTCTAAGGTAGGTGAAAACAGCCACCCGGCTCCACCGTGCTTGTATGCCTCATTCTCACCATAGTGGTCAACAGGCACCCAGTGCACCAAAGCCTTGCCTGCACCGTACACTTCATTCCAGGTGACCCGTATTTTAAGTAACGATTACACGACTCCATGTCACGCACTGCCAGTATTCCATGTTCTAATGCTAATGTCATTGTTGCTCCTCTCGAACCTAATCAAGTCAGAAAAAACAAATCCAGATTTCCAATTCCTTTAGAGTCTGTTGCCTGTAACTCTCCTCTACCAATCACAGTCATGGGCAGGGTTTAATTGCAGAGAACATAAGCCATCCTAGCAAACTGAAGCATGGAAAGGTTTATCATAGGGCATTAAAAAGCTCACTGAGTCATTGGGAGAGGTGGCAAAACAGACTGAGGTTGAGATTTCAGAAATGACTCCCCAGACCATGTAGTCAAACTGGGTCACCAAGGGAGCTCTTGGTTATCCCAAGATTAGGAACCTGCCACCTTCTACACAGTATGACAGCCAAAGCCAGGAAGCCACCGCAGTGTGAAGGCCCTCAGGGACAGGAAGCTGGCTCCCCACCAAACCAGACATGCTTTAATCCTCACCTGCAGGATGGGGTCCCTGAGACCTGGCTCTTGGCACCCACAAACTTCTGCTAATGCTGCCGCAGGAAATGCAAATGCCTCTACAACCAGACTTTTAAAAGAAAAAGCAGAAGCAGCAAAGGCATGGCCTCTGCTCATTTCTGCCTTCCAAACCTTACACTAGTGCAAAGTAATGGCTGGACTTAAATCACATCCAGAGCACATCCTGAGGTCAGGGGAGTCTGGGAAATGGGGTGTTTGGCTCTCCAGCCACTACAGTGCAGGAAGTGGCAGAAGGCAGGTGGGGCGGACACTGGGGGCGGATCTACCAAACCCATCACAAAACCCCGATACTGAGTTCTAGTCGTAAGCTCTGACAAAGAACCTATGTAGATATAACTCTATTTGCAACCAATGAGTCCTCCGCTGACATTTCTTTATATTCCCCACATACCTGTATAATCCCTGACAGTTAAGAGGTAAACTATAAATTCCAATTGATTGAATGATTGGCTTAGAGTATGTGACAATAGAGAAAGGCATTTATTTTTATTTTTCTGACTCATTGCTAGAAGTCACTGGGAAATGGCTTGTCCATACAGCTGCAACACAAAATATTTGCTGTTTGTCTTAATAAGATCCCAGAGGGTCTTCTGAATCATCTGAGTAACAGTAAGTTATATTCGGTAACATTGTAGATTAAAGTACATTGTACAATACACTCATTTCTGGAAACTGATATAGGGAACCAAAACGCCCCTTTTTTTCCACTCGCTTCAGAAAACAGAGAGCTTACTGTCTTAAGGAAAGGCACACTTTCATAGCCTCTTGCCTTGAAGTCAATAATGTGCCTTCCAGAAGAGTCCCAGTAGGGATAAGCAGCCTATCTTCCCCAAGCTATCTCCTTTCTTATCTTGCATTCAGTTGTCTTGAAACTCCTCAAGTCTCTGGAGTAATCATTGTGCCTGAAACAGAGAACATCTTTGTGAGTGTTTCTCAGAGGAACAACTGACCGTCCTTCAAATACTGCTCTCAGCACCAAGACCTACTGATTTGGATGTATAAATCCCCATGTCACACAGTGTGCCAAGTACTGCTCAGAACCCACACCTCGCACAGCCCACCAGCCTGCTCAGAATTTGGGAGAGCAAGGATCGCCCCCGTCCTTCCCCTGCCTTCAGTCAGAACTTTGCAAAATCACTCCCGACCTACAAGAACCCCACTGTTGACTCGGAAATGATATGAGATACTAAATAGCCATTTTCTTCTCAAGTCAAGTATCCCCTGTTACTTCCTAAGCTACTGATTGAAAGAGAAACGTAACTATTGAAAGGTGGAAAAGTTTTGTCTCTGAAGCACCCAGGAGACCTCGCCAAGGCCCATAAAGGCCCAAGAAAATGATATTTCAACGATTACTAAAAAGTGAAGGATTTAGGAGGCTGCCCTCACCCAGCAAGGTGGCACACATTGACACGAGCAGACCAGATCTCTCTCCGTGAACAAAAAAGAAAGGAAATGGAGGTAATTATTCTAGTAATTCAATAGCTCCCCTTCCTCCTAAATCACTGGAATAATTGCCTCAGTCTTTAGTGGAAACTAAATTATTGCTTAGTAGCTGCTCTGGCTTGGACCTTAAGAGACTTCTTCATGGTGGAGGAGTCTCCCATCTCCACATTCCTACTGCAAACTTCATGTTCCTGGGCAATGTACATATAACCACCCTCCACTTTCTCTCCTTAAATACACTCAAATCCAAACTTTCCTGTCTAACCCAAAATTCTCGAATCTTGTCTATCAAGTAGCATCAGGACCCAGGGACTATTGGCTAGGATGGAGGTTTATGGCTCCAAAGGAAGGTATTTAATATGCTATTATTTTTCAAAGGAATCATGGACATTTAGATGCCATTTCTACTCCTTTTTATTCTTAAAAAGGGAAGAAGTGAGTAAGAGAAACTGCTCAGGGTCTTGTGCTAAAATCCTTTCTGGCTCTCAAGGCAAGCCCAGCTGTGTCTTGTTGCTTTGTGACATCTGTCTGTCATGTCTTTCAAATACTTCTCCTAACACACACCAATGGAGGTTTCTGCACATTCTTGCTTTCCTGACCTAATTTGTGCCTTGCATTCATTCTCTCTTAAAACTGTCTCACCCCAAGCACACACACGCACGCACACACATACACACACACAGAAGGATCCTTTGTCATGACTCCCAAATAGTCATAAAGAGAAATGACTTCAGAGCTAAATTGTGTCAATTCCATTGTGTTTCCACAATATAAACACTGCTGAGGAAGTTCTATGCTTCAATTTCTTAATCCATAAGGGTAATAATAGCATTTACCAGAAAAAGTTGTTTTTGAAGGTTCAGTTATGAATGTTAATCAAGTGCTTAGAAAAAATGTCTGGCCTAAGGTGGTACTCAATGCATATTAGCTCTTATCGTTATGGGACATGGCATCTGAATAGTGTATTAAATAAGTGTATCCCCTTCCTGTCCTAACAAACAATGAAGCACTGGATTCTGGCCATACCTACAGCCCCCTTCAGAGAAAAGTTGTCATGAGCAGTTCTTTCTGCATGAAGGTACCACAGCTAGGGAATTCCCTGGAGGTCCAGTGGTTAGGATTCCATGCTTTCACTGTCGAGGGCTCGGGTTCATCCCTGGTGGGGAAACTAAGATCCCACAAGCCACGTGGCACGACCATAAAAAAGAGAGATACTATAGCTAATGGTTACTGAGTCAAAAATGAGTGCCCAGGCCAAAGGCAATACATGTGTATGTAAGGTGATCATGAGTAAGACCTGCTGCCCAGGAGATAACCTGACTTGAGATGATCCCTACATGCAGCACTCCATGTTGGGTGGTGACAACCTAGCCTGATGAGAACTTCTCTCTCCGAAACTTGGGATATAAAAGCACGCAGGAAAGAAAGCAATAGGGGTCTATTTGGAAGCAGTTGAAAAGATGACCAGATCACCAATGGTGCGATCATATTCTGAATGGCAATGATTCACTAAGTTATCCGTGAAGCCAGCTGAACATTTAAGCCTGGGAAGCAGAGGATCTAGGGATGGCATATGTGCTGAGATAATTTCCCACATTTTTTTCCTTTTGGTGTATGCTTGCCTTAAAACCTATCTCCTAAGCAGTGATTTTCAAACTTTAGTGTTAATAAGAGCCTGCAAAATGTGTTAAAATGTAGAATCTGGGCCCTCTCCCCAGAGATTCTGATTCAGTAGGACTGGAGTGGGGCCTCAGATGGGGCCGCTATTTGTGGCCACACGGGTTATTCCTTGCACTCCTCTGGGGACACATTCATATTGACTATAATGTGTGTGCCTCCTGCGAGTTGTGCAGTGCACAACCTGCCCAGCTAAACATGGCCGCTATCCTTAATTCTCATATAGTGGCTCCAAGTTCACACTAAGAAATATAATATTAAAGGTAACTTGGATATGTTCCCTTTTTGCTATCTAAAAGAATCCAGCAAATACCAGTTCCCTGCTGACCCACCCCAGGTCCCAGCCACTGTTCATATCTCCTGGGTATCGACAGTTAGGAAGGGCTGAAGCGGAGGGGAAAGGATAGGCAGAGAAAGAACCAGTGCATTTGTGTTTTGTTACATACAGAAAGCTTCAACGAGAGGCTTGATGTCTAGTCAAAATAGATGTCCTTTCTGAGTGCCACTGGCTGTGAAGCAATTGGAATGAAACCAAACACAAGGAGTGCAAAATGAATTGCTCATGAAAACCTTACAACACCCCAAGGCACCAGAATCGTGCTCCCAGCTCCCTGCCCCTCGTTAAAGATGTTGCTTTCCAGACCCATTAATTGGCAAGGGTCTCAATATAGTTAGGAAATGGACTCCACAGGCCCCTGAAACGATAACTGTGCTTCTAGAGAAAGGATTTATCACCTGTCAAGTGAGTTCAAGTCGACGGGTTTTTAATGAGCACAGTTAGGTGCTGATTGGATAAAAAAGAATTAGAAGACTCCATCCCAAGCTTCCCAAGGAGACTGAGGGGAAGAGGGGCACAATTCAAAGAGACAAAGAAATTGGAGGACAAGGAAGAGAATATATCATCAAGTGCTAAGTTACTGACTCTGTCCATGCAATTAGAGTTCAGGAAACCAAGAGACCAGTGAGGCTACAAACGCCACAGGGCGGTCATTGAAGAATATTCCAGTGGCTATGTTCATAAACAGTGAAAATATCTGAGGTCTGAGGGGAGAAACAGACTTGCTCCCTTTCCTGTTGACTGGCATTTCCTTTGATCCCAGCATGGGGCCTGGTCGTGTTCACTTCACATACTCTGGAGCTTTTTACTCCCATTTTCCTGAGCACATCTGACTTCTGCTACGTGCTTGCCTGGGCTTCTCAGACACCTGGCCTAGGACACCTACAAGAATAACTCAGCACTTGTGCAAACCTGGCAGTGTGAGGGAGTTAACATCTGGGGCCGATCCTTGGCTGGTTAGGGATGGGAGCTTGTGGGTCCCACTTGTGTCCCCTGAGTGAACAATTCTGAGATGCACTCCTCACGGCTCTCAGATGGTCCCAGAAAGATCAGGCCCCAGTTTCCCACAGCCAGGACCAAACTTGATTGTGAACTTCGTATGAAGTGTCTCCCCTTCTTTCTCTGTTTCCCCTCTTCCCAGTCCCCTAGTCCCATTCCCTGAGGTCACTTCCCAAACTACCTGCATACAAGCCCTTGTCCTTGGCTCTACTTTCTGGAATGAATCCTGGCTAAGACAAGCTCTGAGAAAGATGATTTCCGATTCTGGAATTCGAATATTTTATGCTCAGTTGGCAAAGGACTCTGACACAGGGCTCCGCCCTTAAGCACACTCATGTCAGGACAGTTCAAACCTAAATACAGGGTCTGATTGATTTGAGGTTTTGCTAAAACTGAGATGTATTTCATGAAGGCCCAGAATATGAGGAAAAGGAGCAGGGGCAGGATTTTATACTTCTGAAGTTCCTATTATGTTCCTATTATGTGCTATACATATTTGTATGTTACTAACCGTTACATAAATCTAATGAGGTAGGCAGACTCATTCCTCATTTAGAGATGAGGAAACTGTGGCTCAAAGAGACCAGGAAGTGACAGAATCAGGATTTGAGTTCAAGTCCAGGGCCCCCCAAATCCATAGCTTGCCCATTTACCTGATGTTTTCTCCCACACACTATTTTTTGCATGGGGTTAGGTGCCTTTCTCTCAAGTGTATCAGTGCTCTTCATTAATTCTTGTTTTCAGGTTTGGAACTAGAAATCAGTGATCTGCAGCAACTGGTTGGCATTTTAATCTCTCCAGGTTGAGGGATGGAGGTGGCCCTTTAAGCAACAGTGAACGCTCAGAATTCTAGAAAGCTGCTCACGTCTGTGTGCTACACCCAGGGATTGAACACCAGCCTCAGTTTGGCTCTAGAAATGCAAGACAGCTGTCTGGCTGGTAACGAACACAGAACATGAGTCAGGCCTATCATGGCCTGGGGCTCAATGCTGAGCACACAGTAGGTACACAAGAAACATTTGCCAAATTACCTATAAGCTGTCAGAGCCAAAGCTCCATTTTCCTCCAAGCACCTGCTGAAGGTAAACCACTGTGGGCCACCCAACACATGTCTGTGTCATCCACATGTGCCCACTTGTACCTTCTTCTACACATGAGCCCCCAGAATAATAAGGATCTAAATAAAGACATTTATTAAAGCCCCACAGTGGCATTCTGAGACTGAAAAACTCCCACCCACCTCTCTTGCGCTCACATAGCTTCTGGAGCTTTATAACTCACAGGCCTTTGAGCTGTCACCCTTTATATCGTTTCTACAGGATTAACTAGCTCCCCACTGCCTTATGTCTTCCTCTGTGCTTTTCCTGACTTTGTGTTTATTTACTAATTGGCTGACTCTGGTTGTTTCTTATTGATTTCCAAGTCAACCCAGAAAAAGTGATTCAAGTGCAGTGTATTGAAAACTCGGGTCTATATCCCCACACTGCTTCTTTGGCCACGGTGACCCTGTCACATCTCTGGGAATATCTGCTCTCGCCTTGCGTCTCCCAGCCTTGGTGAAGAAGGAATCAGAAGCACTAAACCCCCTAGAGTCAGCAATGCCACATTCATTTATTTGTACTTAATGAGATATTAATGAGATACAACAACATTATTTCTACACAAGAGAAGTAGGCACTTTAATAACCGTAATCGATTTTCTTGAGCACTTGGGTGCCATGGAATTAGGACTCTCTATGCAGTGTCTCTCAAACTGTGGTCCTTCAACCAGCAGCATCAGAATTCCCTAGAATAATTGTTCAGAATATAGATTCCTGGGCTCCATCCCAGACTTAATGAATCAGAATTTGAGTTTTTTGTTTTTTACAAGGTAACTGTTAACAAGGAGATTCTCGTCACACTAAAGTTTAAGATCCCCTGTGTATGGAGACCTGCATAGTCCTAAGTGCCAAGCAAAAATTTCATTGGTGCACGTCACCTCTGCCTTTTCCAGCTCAGAGCTCTCAGCCCAGTTCTGACACTGTGTCACCTAATAACTCTTTCATTCTATGCACCATTCTATGTATTGGTGGTAGTGAAAAGAAACCAAGAAGAGAAGAAAAAGCAAAGAATTACAATCCAAGAAGTACACCAATGAGCTGAGGAGGAAATTGACCCAAGAGTAGACCATGACAAGCAAGTCACTCTAACAACATATGTACTTCAGTTATTTCCCACGTCTGTGTATGGCCCTCGGTCGAAATTGGAATCCAATTTTGGTTCCAAAACCATAGTTATCCAAGAATACCTTGGAAGCAGGGAAGAGTTAACCTAATAACCTAATTTTCATTGGGAATGTAGGAGAAATTTGGCTTTATATCAAAGCCATGTGTTGTAATAATAATACTACCACCTTACATTTGAAAAGTAATGTATGGTTTCAAACAGTCTTTCAGGACAATATCTCATTTAAACTCTGCATTGTTGGGGATATCAAATTACAGTTTATAGACTGAGGTTAACAACAAACCAGGATTTGATTATCTCCCCAAATAATTTCTTTCAAACACAATGAGGTCTTGGAACCAGATCAGAAGACATTCTTCAGCTATGATATAAGAAACATGCAAACTCTGACTCACAGACTGAGTTTTCCAAGACAATCCTAATCTCCAGGTATGTAGTTAACGGCCAAAAAAAAAAAAAAATTATGATTTGCCAGAATGAAAATTAGCTCCTCTGATTCACTGGACTTGAGTGTATAAGTTTTGTTAACAGAAGCACCTGCCATGGATCAGGTTCTAGGAGACATATCATGTCTTAAATCACTTCCTGAATTTATTCAAATCTGCCTGTCAAAGAAAGGTTTACTCTCACGCATAATGCCTTTGACCACAAATAAAGTCTCTGCCATCTGTTTTCATGCTAGAAAACACAATTTGGAATCAGTGATGAAATAAATCCTATTCACATAAATCCAAATCTTGTTCTCTTACCCTGGGATATTTCCTGCTGAAATTACAAGAAAAAGAACTTCGTTAATTAAAATGATGAAGTGTGAACATGTGTTATTCAGGAATACCGATACCTCCATCTATATTTCTAAATTATTAACATTCACATAGTCCTCAGTGTTCATGTGTTTATTAAGATTTTTTAAATCAGAGCTTCAAATATCATCATTTTATAAGGTACCATGATACTCTGGAGGGTGGGAGGCGGTGTCTTAATTTTATATCTCCTTTTAGCTCTTTGCACCAAATATTTCGAGGATATTTATCACCACTAAGTATCTTATCAAAATGGGAAGACATAGGCAGGTTAGACATTAAAGAACCTGTAGGGGACTTTAAGTCTGATTAGACAAAAGAAACATCATTATCATGGTTGATAAAGGCTGATTCTGAATCCTTAAATCCCACCCCATCATGACTTCTTCTCTGGACTTTTTTTTTTTTTTTTTTTTTTTGCCTTTTGAACTCTCTATTCTCTTATTGGTGTACAGAGGTTTCATAAGATATGATATAGAAACAGGTTGAATGCAGAAAGGAATATGAGAATCTAGTGGTCTTCTAATAAGTCAGACTTTAAGGAGATTTGCAGAAGTGTAAAACAATGATACTCTTCTTGCTAAGTTTTTTATTTTTGGGAAATATAGTTATTTTTCATAAATACATTATGTTAACATGTAATGAGCTTATCGTTATTTTTAAATGAATTAATAAATATTTTGGAAATTTCTCCATTTAATATTTAAGATGGTAAATATCAATGGATATAAGCAGCATAAATAAAAGCTCTTTGATATTCTCAATAATTTTCAAGAGTGTAAAGGGGTCCCAAGATCAAAAATTTGAGAGGTCCAATCTGGTGCATTCCTCAGCTCCTGCATAATTCTGACCTTGACTCCACTTCCTTGTTTCCATGCTTTCTCTCCTTTATTTTGATGATTCTACTGACAGATTTCTGTATCCCACTTCTCCCCTCCTTCTTCCCTCCTGACTCTTCTCTGGATTACAACGAGGACACAGCTCAAGGGCAAATGCATAGTCTTCAATACAGCCTGGAGTTTTGCCCCAATCTCCTAGCCCTGCCCTGTGGAGCTGAGCTTTGAAGACCACCCTCCCCCCCCTTTTCTTTTTTGGCCCCTTAGTGCCAGACCTAGAACAAGGGCAGGCTGAATAGCCTGTTACTTGGCTCATTTCTCTCTAGCCCTCAACATGTTCTTGACTCTCATAATTACCATGACCTTCCCCTGAACTAGCCCTCCATGCTTCTTTTCCCTGGTCCCACCCACAAGGACTTCCAAGGGGGTTGGGGTCATGCCCAGGCCCAGAGGTTCCTGGTACCTGACTTTCCGTCATCCTAGGGAAGACAAGGGATGCAGGGTGGTTCTGTTTATCATCCCTTTGCTTCTCCCAGCGAGAGCCCCACCCTCTAGCAAGCTGGTCCTCTTGAGTGTAACTAACCCACAGCAGCGTCCCTCCTTTTGGGGATAGAGTGTGGGGAGGTGGGAGGAAGCTTCATCTCTGCATCTTGGAAACAACCTCATCAACCCAATATCTCAGGGCCACACATGAGTCAAAGGCCCTCCCTGCCACCTCTACTTCGGACCATGGCCTCACCATTCTCTCAGGGCCGAACATTTCCGGTCATGCTCTTCCCTCTGCGTCTTAAGTCTTTCACACCATCTCTCACATCTATAGCTTTCCATATTCACTGCTACCGCTCTAATTCAGACTTTAATTCGCATACCAGGATTTATCACCAGAGGCTCTTACTGGATTCCTTCATTCATCCATCCATCACTCTATGTCTCTGCTTCCAAATGTCTCTTCCTGAGCACCACTATCTTCCTGTCACGCTTACTTACCAACCTTCTGTATCTTCCTATTGCCTACAGACTGTGGTACAGGAAAATATTGAGAGCATGGATTCTGGAGCTGGTCTATCTGGGCTCCAACCCTGATTCTGCCACTTATTAACTCTGCTACTTTGGGCAAGTTACTTAGCCTCTCTGTGTCTCAGTGTCCTTCTGCTGAAATAGGGATAACATAGCACATATTGTACTTCATAGGATTAATGTGAGGGGTAAATGAATTCATATAGAACAGGGTCTGGTATTTAATAAGCATCCAGTAAGTGACAGCTATTATTTCTATTGTTATAGAATGTGGTCCAAGCTCCTTGACCCAGCATGCATTGGCCTATACAAGCTGTACCCTGGAGCTGTACTCTTAAGATGGTAGATGCTCTCCTGGAGCCCCTCAACCAGCTTCCAAAACAAATTAGAAACCCACTCCAGGTGATCGACATGGTGGCCAATGAGCCATTCTCTGCTCTAACAGAGTAAATATTTAATTTGAGCCAAGAGCCTAGAAGAAGTACAGAAAGCTGGGGAGGAGAAGTGGTTTTCTCCCTTCTGCCACTCCTGGGGACAGATGTTATGCTCTGAGAAGCCAGAAGGGAAGATTTGAGCTGATTGTAATCTAATGAAGCTGCCAAATCAGTTTTACTTTCCAATACAGGATATGACTGGTGAGTCCCATGGGTCCTGAGCCAGGGTTCTTTTAACTGGTAGCATTATCT
Source organism: Eschrichtius robustus (assembly GCF_028021215.1). Classification (NCBI taxonomy): domain Eukaryota; kingdom Metazoa; phylum Chordata; class Mammalia; order Artiodactyla; family Eschrichtiidae; genus Eschrichtius; species Eschrichtius robustus. The sequence continues at coordinate 30,056,413 of NC_090825.1, forward strand.
GGGTCAGACCTGTCAGCCTCTATGGGGAATACTCTGGAAAATGTCATCTTCCAAGCCAGAGTGGGAGTAACGCTTGCCACTAAATAGGTGGTGATGGCCATGGTATTTAGAGGATAATCTCTGAGTTCATGAGATGTAGCACAGAATGGGAAAGGAGAAGGAAGAAGGGCAAGTACACAGCATAATAGACGAAAAAAGAACAATACAGGTGGAATGGGAGTCAAGGGAGAGGAGAGAGATGACTTTAAAAGAAAAAGAAAACAAAAAACAAAAAGAGTAGAGATGAAAGGAACTGGGTACTGGGGAATAGAGGCATGTCTGGAAAGAAAATGAGAACTTCCAAGGGGCTTGAGTTCCCGACGGGTTCTGAAGACTTAAAATAGACAACACACACACACAATACACAAGACAGCAAGGACACCCCTTTGTATTCTAAGCAAGGTCGTTTGTGAATATCTGTTAATAAGCTTAGTGGCACACTATACGGAAGAATAATCTGGCAAAATAGAAAAACTGTGCACCAGCCAGTTGGATTCTTGAAGCCTCAGAGTCCTCTTCCTGCTCCAGTGGGCTAGTTACTTAGGAGTTCCCCCGATGCTCTAGCTCCTTCTACTGCTTGGAAACAAGGCTGGTTCAATGTGCTTACACTTCCAGACAAACCCATCCCTGGGTTTGCCCCAAGGGTGGCAGCAGAGGGGCAGGGCCTCTGCCTCCCCGTCCCCTCCCATACCCCAGGCGACTCCTACACTTTCACTCTGGGCCTGCGTGGGTGGAGGAGGGCTTGGCAGCCCCAAATACGCTGTGGGGTAGTGATGTCGTCACCCCAAGTGACTGTGTCAACACCAGTAGTCACCATCCCTCCACACTGCCTTGTGGGCTTATATTTCTGAGCTATTTTTTCCTCATATGTGAGTAATTTCATGCAAAATACAAGTGAAAACAGCTTCTGTCACCTACAGAGTCAGGAACAGAGATCAGATTCACAGATCAGATTATCCTTTAGAGGCTCTCCCCACTCCCACCCTAAAGGAAGACAAATAATGAAAATACGGGGAAATGCCAAGGTGTGACATTTATTTAGGCAATATTTTTCAAAAGCCAAAAAATTCTTCTCTATTAAAAGTTCCAAACAGGAGATGAATGCATTTGTTGAAAATAAGGGAGCGGGGGAGGCGGGGTGTAATCAAATAAGATGACTCTTTAGACTAGAAGGCACTACTCCGTTTTCTTTTGCTTCTCCTAAAGTTTCTGAACGTTAGCCAAGTGCAATGTAGCTTCTGTTTTTTCATTCACCTTAGGGCAGTGACAGGGGCTTGGTGAGGATGAGATCCATGTTCCATGGCGATAGGTTGGATCCTTAGAGGGTTCCTGAGTTTTTTTCCACTTCGCCCCAACTCCAGGGCCACCACTCTAATCAAGCCACCATCACCTCTCACCTGCTCCCCTGCCACGGCTTCCACTCTCTCCCCCTCTTTACTACCCACTCTCCCCCCCCCCCCCCCCCCCCCCCCCCCCGGCAGCCCGCGGGCAGGGCACTTCCTCTACCGCGCCCCCTCCCACTTACTGCCCCCGGTGCTTTTCCTTCCTAACACTGACCGCAGCTTGCAAACGTGTGATTGTGAAACTCTTTGACTAGTGGTTCTCTCCCGCTTGCCTGTAAACCTAGGAGAATGGGGACGGTTTGCAGCCTTAGCGCCTGGTTCAGTGCCTGTCACATAAGGGCCTGGATCTATGGGGGCTTCTAGATCAGATCACAGCGCTGTCGCGGAAGGAGCAGGAGTGAAGGAGGAGCTGCCAATCGAAGGCCTGGGGCGGGCATATGACTTTAGCTGGCCAATCAGAATCCTTTCCTGAGTTGTTGAAAACTGGAGCGAAAAGCCTTCTGTCTTGGGTTGAGTTCTCCCAGAAGCAGATCCTGAGTTGATGATTCAGGTGCAAGTGCTTTTTAAAGTAAATGCTCCCAGAAGAAAGCAGTAAGGGAGAGGGGGGAAGAAGGAGAGGGGGGAAGAAGGAGAGGGAAGAAGCCAAGCAATGGAGCAGGCATCGAATCGGGAGGAGGGGGAGGCAACCCCGGAGCCCCAGTCTGGTCTGTTGAGGAGGTGCGGTTAGTACTGGAAGGTCGGCCCAGGTAGCCCTAAGCTCCCGTCTCCCATCTCCCGTCTCTGCCTGGGGTCATGGGGCTCTACATAAAAAGCTACCACAGCCACCTGCCTGGGCTTTTGTTCTGGCTCGCTTGTCACCCGCTTTCTCAGACTCTTTCTGCCTTGGTTGCCTCAGCTGAACCCACAGGTTTTGCATTTTGCTCTTCACCACCAGCACTGGTAACCTGGCTCCAGATGTTAGATCTCTGCGAATTCTCTGCTTGGCTCCTCGTGCTGCTTCCCAGGCATGAGGTGCCCCCGTGGTTTCTACCCACCTTCCTGGGAGGGAAATCCGAGGCTCAAAGACATTGCCTGACTCCAAGACCCTGTGCTTATTTGGGCTTAAAAGTTTTTTTTTTTATCTTATTGAAGGACAAACCTGTAATCTACTAAAATCTCTTGATATTTTAAAATTAACTAGATATTTTTATCGAAGGCAGCTTAAATGACTTTGAAGAGGGAAACTACCTTTTTAAGATTCATTGCTCCATTTCTTTCATCCGTCTCCATCACTGATGGTATGAGCTACCGCTTATTAATGGCAACGATATCTCAGGCTTCATGCATTCACACATACATGTCATTCTCAGTGTTAGAGAAGATCATTTCCCCAGAGTCACACAACTGGTATTGGGAAAGGCTTAGATTCCAACGTGGGTCTACGTGACTCCAAACCCATGTTCTTTACTGCTTCACTCAACTTTTTTCAGCAATCATATCTCCTGGGCTGAATGCCAAGATCGAAATCATAGGGATTTGGGAGTGTAAGGAGGAGAAACAGAGTAAATCTTTGGAAATGCTTCAGAAATGGTTTCTGCGTATCTGGGCAACAGTCCATGACCAAAGGATCCCAAGTCCCTTACCACTTACAGTTCATTCATTCAACCTGATCCTTATAGAATACTCCTTGTGTTAGGCACTGGGTGTTTCTCAGTGAACAGACAAAGCCAAAAACACTGTGCTTGCTCATAGAATTTACATTCCAGGATGCAAGAAGGAGGCTTTGCAGGGAGGTAGGAAATAAACACAAAAAATGAAGTAAATTTTGTAGTGATTGCTATTGGGGGGCGGGGAAGAGCAAAGTAAGGGAAATTTGGAGTGCAATTTAAAACAGGATGGTCAGGTGAGGCCTCCCTGAGAAGGTGACTTCTGAGCAGACTAGGAGATGAGAGAGTGAGGCATGAGGCTGTCTTGAGGAAGAGTGGTCCTGATGGTAGTGACGAGGCAGCGTCACTTGTTCATTAAGCCATTCCGGTCCTACCCACCCCCGCCCAACACCCAGACTCAACTCAGTTTTTCAAGAAGCTGGGGTGACTGGAAACCAGAGGCGGCAAAATTCCCCACCTCTCAAGCCACCTGCCGCCGCAGCTCCTTTCTTGTTTTTTTGTTTTTGTTTTAGTTGTAGGGTTTTTTTTGTTTGGTTGGTTTTTTGTTTTTACAAACAATGCTGCAAAGAATATTCCTATAAATGTATCTTTGAACATGTACATGAGTACTTATATCGAATAAATTATTCCTGGAAGTGAAATTGCAAAATAGCCACTGCCAAGTTGCCCTCCAAAGAGTCGATTTACCCTCCCGCCAACAGTGTATCAGTGAGTGAGAAGATGAGGATTGTAAGTATTTTTACAAAGTACTTTTTCCAAGTAAGGGAGGCAGAAAGGCATTGGGAGCTAACGTCATCAATTAAGAAAGTCCAGAGTGTATCACATCTCAGGGACAGGGTTAGCACATGATGAGCAAATGAATGGCAAAGTCAGGGGCCAGGAGAGGGACTGGGTGAGATGTGAGTTGCTGGAGAGTGGTGTCCATTTCAGAGATTCTAACTTGTGCCTAGAGGCAGCTACTGCATGTAAAGGAGCTGTCCCAGGCTGCACAGGTATGGCTTTGTGCAAATCTCACTGTCATGAGTGCAGGTCGTTGGCGTTTTTTTGCTCTTAGCTCATTGGTAAGGGGCAAAGCAGAGCTTTCTGTTCCCTATGGCTCCGTAGAGGTGGTACTGCCACGTGTCAGCCAAGACTGTTTACACAAACACATTAGCCTCGCTGCCACTCTCCCCTGAGGGAACATAACACACAGCCAAGCACACAGTTGCAGTTTGGGGTTTGAGCTGCATGTAAACACATCCAGCATTTGGAGTCCTGCACAGGAAGAAGGCAAAGCCATAAACTGAGAGGTCAGAGACTTCAGGTTGAACCCCAGGTCTGCCACTTAACAGCTGGGTAGCAAGTTACTTCAGTTCTCTGAGAGTCTTTCTTATAGAAAACGAGGGTATATCCAGACCTCAAAGGATTGTTGTGAAGATTAAACAGGATGTAAAACACCTGACACGATGGCTGGCCCGTAGCACCTGCTCATATAACCTCTTTTAGAAGAACACCATTCAGGATGTCTGGTGGACCGCAGAATTAGATGCCACATTTGAGAACCTGAGGGAAAATATGGAAATTTCAATAAGACTCTCCTCAAAAACACACAATTTACTTTCAACTCTGCCCTTCGATTCCTGCGAATCTGAGGGAAAGTGAATATCCACCCTTCAGCCAAGGGCTTTGGAACAATGACTCCAAACAAACCCAAGTGAAATCTGACTTCGATGTCTTTTCTTTTTTTTCTCAGTGTATGTTACAGAGAAAAATACATAAATAAATGAAAAGTTTATTCCAATACAACATCCTCTAAAATGACTCTGTGGAAAAGGCAGTAAGTAAAAATCTTTAGGCTACATTCACTTTCTTTGACATTAACTCATATGACACAAAATCGTTGATTTTTAAATATTTACCACCAAAAACCATTAAACGCAAACGTGGCCAATGTTTGTGTAAAGAGTCACCTCTTTCTTACAGTTTTGGACCTTTACAAAAATATTTTTATAAAAAAATAGGGATTTCAAGGTTGACTGGTTAATGTTTTAGCAAGAGATGTCAGAAAGATCTTTGGTAAATCCAAGATTTTTTTCTTTGGTTCTTCGCCTCTGTAAGAAGCGAATGATTTCCAAGAATTACCACCAGAGGGCACTGATGCCAAATTGAGTCACAAAGTCACATACAGTATATTTGGCCTTGCTATCACCGAAATACTCCCACTTAAACAAAATGCCCCCTTATAATTGAGCAAAACTTTGAACAAAAATACCTCACACTAGCACTAACTGAAAGCAAAATGTCTAACTACATTCAAACACTGATATAAACACAAACTATTCAGGAATAGCACACTGGTGTTTTTTCTTATTAAAAGTAGACATGCATAAAATTTAAAATATGTCAGAACCAAGAACGTGTTCAAAATAACTAGGTACTCATCTCTTGGGCCTGCTTCTCTGTGATCCTCTAGTTTTCAGCATTTGTACGACTTTTTTTGTATGAGGACTTTTTTAAAAAATATTTATTTATTTGGTTGTGCTGCGTCTTAGTTGTGGCTCGCAGGCACCTTAGTTGCAGCCTGCGGGCTCTTTAGTTGTGGCATGAGAACTCTTAGTTGCGGTATGCATGTGGGATCTAGTTCCCTGACCAGGGATCGAACCCGGGCCCCCTGCATTGGGAGCGTGGAGTCTTAACCACTGAGCCACCAGGGAAGTCCCTGTACCACTTCTTGAGTTTAGTGTCTAATAAGTTTCAGTGAGGCTGTATTGCAAAGAATGGGTATCTAGACAAGATGTGGGTTTGAATCCCAGCTTTTCCACATAATAACTTTGTGACATTAACAAAGTCTCTAGGCCTCAGTTTCCTCACCTGTAAGATGGGAGCAGTAATAATTAGCCTGCCAAGCTGTAGTAAGGTGTATGAGACCATGCTTATAAAATCCTTAGCACATTTCGGGTGCCTACTTAATACTGAAATTTACTAGGATTGTATGTAGGATTCATGCATAAAAAGATCCTAAGAATGAAGTTCTATTATTATTCATATATTACATGCATGAAAACTGAGGTTATATAACATGCCAAAGGTCACAGAGCTACTAAGTAGTAGGGAAGTTTACAAAGCTCATGTTTTTACTTTCCACCCTTAGAGGGTGGAGGGTGGGTAGGTGGGCACTGTATACTATGCTTCTTTGCATCAAAGCTGATAAACGACTGATACTCAATAAATGCCTGGTGGAGGTGATGAATTATGTATATGTAGTAACTTCTGTGGGGGGGGGGAAACTGAGATAAAAATACAATTTGCTCTGAAAAATCAAAAGAACTTTACCAAAGCAATGTGTTTTTATCATTATTAATATTATTGCTATCATTATGATAAAATGCATCACCAGTTTGGCAGATTGCAGGGTAATGATATGCAGAGACTATAATTCAGTCTAAAAGGTGCTAAATTTCCAGGAAATAGAAAGAAAGAAAGGCCAACCTGGGGTTCAGATGGTTCAGAGTTTCTGAGCAGGGAGAGGAGCTAGGCCCCTGCAGGGGGAGGGAACACAAGGGGAGCACTAGGACACTGACGGGTAAGCTGGTCCAGGACCACACCTTCCGCACACCTGGATGAGCCCCATCTCCCCAGCCAGACCCAAAGAACAGCCTGAACCTGAAGGGGCTTCAGCCCTGCGGCCAGTGAGAAAGATGCAATCCTTGTTTGCTTCCGAGCCTCTGTGTGTCCATCCTTGTCACTACCGCCGTCACAGTTCCCTGCCATCAGAGAATGTGTCTAGGTCATCTTTGCATTCCCAGTGCTACACCTGATAGCTCGCTCAGTGACCCTCTACAGCCTGAATCATGAAAGGCCCCATACTCACCAGCACCGCCGCCACAGGAAGAGGCGTTTGCCAGCATCTGTCCTGAAGCATCAGCATCACGTGCTTTCAGCCACAGCACCCGCAGAGCTCTGGGACCTGTGTTTTCTTGCTACACAGGCAGTGAGAAGCACAGGCCTGCTGCTGCTACAGCAGGCCAGACAGAAGCTAATTACGGCAACCTGAACCTGCCATGACTAACAGGCTTATTTAATTTCAAATGTTTGTTTGTTGACCTACAAAAAAATCAAATACAGTGGCCTCACAGGCCAGGCTGCCACTGGGGCCCTGGGAGGGATGTCTGTGTGCGAAGCAATTACGTAGGCCCCATTCAGGCGGGGATTGGATTGCATGGTGATACCTGGAAGAGAATCCACTCTGGAAACCTGTCAATTCTGTGGGGAATGTGGTTCAACTTGGGCAGCGAGTGAAAGGCGTGAAGCTGGCCACGGAAGGCCCTCAGCCAGTGAAGGTTCTCCAGCATGAAGGCTAATTTGGGGAAGTGATGAAATAGCTCCCTTCGTGAGGATCTACTGTGTATCATGTCCTTTAGGTACATTATTACATCTGTTCCTCCCATCTTTATGAAACAGATATAACTATTCCAATTGTACGGGTGAGCCTCTGAGTGATTAGATAGCTTACTCATGGTCATACTGTGATAGCAATAATAATAGCAAATATTTATTGGGTCCGTATTAATTCTGAGCTGAGCGCATCACGTAACACTATCTAGTCCTCACACTAATCCTATGAAGTAAAGATTATTATTAACTCCATTCTCCAGATGAGAAAACCGAGGCTTGGGGAGGTTAAGTAGCTTGCCCAAGATCACAAACAGGTACTGTGTGGCAGAGCCAGGGTTCCTATGATGATAATAGAGTAAGTCTCCTACATACGAATGAGTTCCATTCCGAGAGCGCATTCGTAAGTAAGTCCAAAGTTAGCCTAGGTATCCAACTAATACAATCAGCTATATAGTACTACTATACTGTAATAGGTTTATAATACTTTTCACACAAATAATACACAAAAAAGAAACAAACACAAGCACAGAAATAAAGAAAACACTTTTAATCTTACAGTACAGTACCTTGAAAAGTACAGTAGTACAGTACAACAGCTGGCATCCAGGGGCTGGCATCGAGTGAACAGGCAAGAAGAGTTACTGACTGGAGGAGGGAGAGGAGGTGGGAGGTGGTAGAGCTGAAGGATCGTCAGCAATAGGAGACGGGGGTGGGGGACAAGCTGCAAGTTCACTCACACCTGACGTTGATGACACACGTTCTGGTTCCTTGCTGGATTCAATTCTATCTACCTTCTTGAAAAAAATGACCCAGTGATGTCTGGGTAGTAGCTCTTTTTTTCTCATCATAGATGACACGGTAGCACCGGATTGCTTTCTGAACGGCTGCTGCAACCTTCGTGTACCGTTCTACGTTCAGGTCCTGGGCCTCAAAACCTAACAGCGCCTCCTCAAATAAAGAAAACCCCCTTGCCATTTCCTACATCGTGAATCTCTTCGGTTCTTCAGTTACTTCTTCCTCTTGTCTCTCTTCGTCCTTTCTCTGGGCCTCCAATTCCATCAGGTCTTCATTAGTAAGCTCCACGTTCGCATCTTTGAAAGTTCGCAACTTGAAGGTTTGTGTTAGGGGACTTACTGTAACAGTTAATATTTATGGTAGGTACATTGCTCCATGTCTTTTGTCATTTCAATCCTCACAACAACCTTGTGAGGTGGGAATCAGTATCCCCATTATACAGATGAGGGAACTGAGTCTGGGGGAGATTAAAGAAATGTATCTAGGGAATAAGGATTTCAACATAGACAGTTTTACCCCAGCACACAAGCCTGAAATCACTGTGCTATGCTAGCTCCCTGGGCTAGACATCCTCAGACCGCAGGATGTGAAACTAGGCTTCAGACCCAGTCTATATGGCTCCACAGCCTGTACTGCTTTCTGGCTCTTGATTATACAATCCTCCGAATGAGGTTCTTGTCTAAAAAGCAGCAATTGCCCTTGAAGTCCAAGCACATCAGTACAGGTTACTCTGATCCAAGGGCAGCCAAAGAGAGAGGAAAGTGCAATGAGCTCGAAGGAGACTGGACTAAGAGGGGAAGGACTGAGGTTAGAATTCGAAGCCCATCGCCCAAATCAGCAGCCAAGCATCCCTGTCCTGGCCAGAGGCAGGCGCAGTCAACACCGGCAGCAAGGTGCCATCCAAGCATGGGAATTTGGAGCAGGCTTGTTATTAATAATAATGATGCAAATGGCCGCTAATATTTACTGAGCACCAGTTAGGTGCGAGATATGGTTCTAGGCTCTGACATACATTCTCTCATCTGTTATTTCCCCATTTCACACACGAGGTAACTGAGGCTCAGAAACCTGGAAGACCTGCCCAAGGTGACAGGTAGGAAGGGGCAAAGCCAGCACTTGGATCCAGATCTCACCCTAGAGCCCCCAAGCTGAGCTCTTTCTGCCACTGATGTCACTAGTGGGTGAGCTAACTTAGTGCCTCAGTTAATTAGGTTTCATCATCTACAAAATGAGCTCAGAAGTTCCTCTCTTATAAAGGAATTCCCTCCCTCTTAGGGAGGGAAGGTATTAAGGCAGTTCTTTCCAAAAAAAAAACCTGGCAAATCTTTAAAATTTTCCAAGCTGTCACTAAATAAATATACCTGTCACAGAAAGGATGCAGGACCCTTGAAGAAGACAGCACAACATCAAAACAAAATAAACCTCCATTGTTTATTGTAATCAAATCCACAAAATGTAAAATGGAATTGTATGACGTCTCTTGAAAACATGCCAGTTACACACACAGACACAGACACACACACACATACACACACACACCCCTTCACTACCCTACCATTAATGGAGATTCCTCTCTGTAAGGCAGTGGGCAGGTCTGTATGGACTGAACAGTGTGAAGTTAACTTCCAAGATTTGTAGGATGCATTATGACTCCCCTACCCTCCGTAAGCTCTTTCTGCCCAAAAGTATCAGAGAGCTTTGCTGATAAGCTTAGAAGCTTAGAAGCTTCTTAGAAGCTGATATGCTTTGTTGAATATCTCCAACGTAGTCACAGAACACAGTGTAGAATTTGTCCCAGAAGGTCCCCATCACGAACCAGAAAGAGCCCTTTCTCTTCAGCAGCCTCTCCCCCAATAGTAAGAGAAACCCAAAATGTTCGTGTTAATTTGCTACCTTCACTTGAACTCAGGAAACACATTTTAATTCCTGTTTGCCTAGCTCAGAGTCACAATATCAAGACAAAAAATGCTATCAAATATTTCTACAAAAATATTCATTTCTACATGGAGCTTTACAAAGCTTTCATGACTCAGGGTGTCTCTGAGTCATCCTTATGCCATATTTATTTGGTAAGAATGCAGAGTCCAGCTTTATTTATGCAAATACATGCACTTTTATTTTATGTTAAGATAAAAAAAAATTCATTTCTGAGTGTTTTCATATAACACCAGAATCTTATTATAATGGTAACAAATTTGCACTAAAATCCACGTCTTCAGCTGTTCTGTGTGATGGGTTTATTATTCTACATACTGCTCAATCCCTGGAGATGGTCACTTAATTAAATTCAGAGAAGTCTTCATGGATAGAGTCCTAACTTAATGTTTCTATGCCAAGAGTGTCAGAGGTCTCATTTCCGTACAGAAAATTCTACTGCCACAAAAAGAGAAATTAATGAACTCAAATGGCTACTATCTCTCCTAAAACTGCCTGCTGGTAGCTGAGCTCTGGATCTAGGGTCTAGGTTAGAAGAACACCCCCATCAAAGGGGAAACCTCTTTCCTCCACCTACCTGAGCGCCTCTCACAGGCCACTGCACGTCCAGCCAGAAGCAGCCTTTGATCTTAAAACGCCATAGAGATATCACAGGGCTACTGGAACTGCAGTACTTAAAATTCTCACCAACACATTTCTCCACCCCATCCACCATCTTGGCAGAAATTCTTGTAAAACTGATGAAAAAAAGTCAGTGTCAAGATCTTATGAAAACATTAAGGCTTGCTGTAGAAGGGGGTGTGGATGGCATTTTTAAGTCCTAGGGACAGTTCCGACTTCTGGTCCTCCTGTCAGGTTTTTGAATTTTTCTAACAAGCTAACAACAAATGTCTAACCTCTAGGGTGCAGGGTTGCACAGCTTAAAACAGAACATGAGCCCTGCTCCCCATCTCACCCACATCCATCCTGCTACACATGGCTTACCTTAGCCTGAAGGAACGAAAGACATAGCTTTTCAAAAGGCATCTTTAATAGAGCAGAATTTTGTCTGTTGAGCACTCTGTCAACCAGACGGCTTTATGAGAATGAAACTGCCTACACACGTGTAACAGTTATTATTGTTTAAAATGAGAATTTTGAGGTCCTATGATTCTGTCGCACCACCCAGCAGCCACTGGTGTCCATATCCTGCGGATTCTGTTTCCACGGTAACTCTGGCTATACATGTCCTCTTTTCACTGCCCTTTCCCAGAGGAGGACTTCATCCTGTCTCACCTGGTCTGCCATCATCATCTCCTAACTGATGTCCTTGCCAGTCTATCCCGTACATCACACACTGCCGTGTTATTCATCCTGAAGCACGGGTCCAGTTTTTGTCATTCCTCTGCTCAAACACCTTCAGTAACCAGCACAGCCCCTACAGTCTTTGATCTGCCATTGAGTCCTCTCCACTAGGTGGTCCCCAACACCTACCTTCCTAAACTCATCCTCCAGTGCTAACCTTTTCACAGCTTCCTGTGATTTCCTACCTTCCACCCTTTACTCCTCAAATTTCCAATCACCTTCCTGCTCCCGTTTCTGCCTGTCAGGATCCTACGCCCATCTTTTCAAATAGATGCTACCTCCCTCGTGAAGGTCTTTTTCACTCCAAGTCCACCGTCCCTATAAATAAACACACACCATATATGACCTCCTCTGAATCCCCATTACACTTTACACTTTTCTGAAAATGCCATAGCCTACCCAGTATGAGAGCTAGTTGTGAGCTTGCCATAACCACAAATACTTTACAGGGTCATAGCAAATCTGCATTCTTACAATGCTTGGTACAATGTGCTAAGCATGTACCAAATACCCCAGAAGTGTTAGTGGGTGCTATGGAGAGAAGGTATCCACCCAAAATCTATAGTTTGAAGCCCTAATCCCCAATGTGATGGTATTTAGAGGTGAGATCTTTGCGGGGTGATTAGGTCATGAGGGTGGAGCCCACATGAATGGGATTAGTGCCCTTACAAGAAGAGACACCACAAGAGAGATGTTCCCTCTCCCTACCATGTGAGGACACCACAAGAAGCCAGATGAGAAGGACAATCCTCACTAGACACCAAATCAGCCAGCACCTTGACCTTGGGCTTCTAGCCAGCAGAACTGTGAGAAATCATTTTCTGTTGTTTAAGCCACCCAGTCTGTGATAAAATGTTATAGCGACTCAAACTAAGACAGTGGGTGTGTCCATGTAGGTAAACAATACACATTCATTTTGCTTTCAGAAATATTTAGAAGACTTTTAAGTTTTCATACCTGGTAATAAAGAATTTTAAAACAAAGCCTGTGCACTCTAGAGCCCACGAGCCACAACTACTGAAGCCCGCAAGCCTAGAGCCCATGCTCCTCAACAAGAGAAGCCACCGCAGTGAGAAGCCCACGCACTGCAAGGAAGAGTAGCCCCCGCTCGCCACAGGTAGAGAAAGCCCCTGCGCAGCAACAAAGACCCACGCAGCCAAAAAGAAATTTTTTTAATAAAATAAAAAGTTAAAAGAAAAAACAAAGGCTGAAAGGCTTGAGAGTATATATGATACGTGCAAAATAAATAAAATATCTTAATCAACTGAGCCACCTTGCACATAAGTGGATTTGACAATTCTAATGTATAATATTGTGAATGCTGCTATTTAATATATCCCAATGATCTGAAGCCAGCCTTACGTTTCCATCTCCAGGCCTTGTCCCTTTCCTCTGTGGAGTGTCTTTATAGGCTTTTTCTTTTTTAACTCAAGTTGGTACTGAATTTTTGGCACTCACAAACCTATCACTTTAGCAAAGGAGCTCAAGAAGTAATAAGCAGACCCAGATTTGGGTTTAGTGCCCAAAATAAAATGCAGTTTCTCCACTTTAATCGGATCCAGCCAAATGGCCAGTCCAATATGCAACATATGTCCAGCCAACTGGTTGGGGTCCATACATTTGGTTCCTTCTGTAGATTAATGAGATTATGGCATTGTTAAAAAGAGGCAGAAAATGCTAATTTGACATCTACCATGATATCCTTTACAGTTTGGGGGGTTTCTGCATTTTAAGACATTTTTAATTACTTTGGTGTGCTGTGCCAATGAGGACCATATGCCCGTTCTTGTCCTTCCCCGGCTGTCTCCACAGTCACCTGCACATTCCCAGGCAGTGCAGACTGTCGAGAACTTGCTTATCACAGCCTCTGTCGAGAAGAATCAAAGGGCAGCTTTCTCTTCCACTTGTGCATGCATTTTCTGGTTAAAGCTGTCTCAGAAGAAAATAAAAGTCACTTACATATTCAGAGCTAAAAATTAATTGACCTGTAATGAAAACCTAGTTCAAAACAAAGGAGTTTACCTGGCTTTAAGAGAAAGCCAACCACATAGCAATAGAGGCACTCACTAAAAGTACATTTCTCTGTGACTTGGAAAAAATTGGAATTTCACTCATATGATGTACATTATTTACATTAAAAAAAAAATCACTTGTGGTTCTGCAATTTGTCACTGGGCTGTGTGCTATATGCTGCCCCAGAAGGTTGTTGGGAATGATTGATGTGATGTGTCTTAACATACAGGGTATGACTCCATCTTTTGCAAATGCTTCTGACCACTCAGAAACTTTAGCAAAGCAGAGTTGTACCTCCTTCCTTCGATCCTCAGGGAAGCCTCATCTCATAATCATCTCCTTGTATGGTGATGAACTTTACATGCAGAGGGTGCTCAGGGTGAAGGTCAGCACAACTTATCTATCCAAAGCCTTTCCTAAAAGCACATTTGGAGCTGAGGACTACAGTCTCAAAAACAAAACAAAACAAAACAAAAACAAAAGACTATGCAAGCTAAGTCATGAATAATAATGGTAGCTGGACACTTGTGAAGCACCTACTATAGGCCAGACATCATTCTGATTAACTCATTTAATCCTCATAATCACACTACGAGACAGATACTTTTATTATCTCTTTCTTACGGATTAAAAAAAATGGAGGCACAGAAATGTTAAGTAATTTGCCTAAGTTCATCCAGCAGGAAAGTTAGAGTCAGGATTTAAACTCAGATAGTCTGGGAAAGACAGCGCCCTTACCTGCTACATTAGAGTAAAAGAAAAAATTGAACAAAGGCCACCATCCTCCTGAAAATATAAAGATGAAGAGAACAAGCTTATTTTTCCAAATTCTATTGAGCAATTCTTAAAAATGTTTTGTTTACCATGAAAGCATTTTAACATTTTGGGGTTCCAAAATATGAAATAATGGCTCATAGATTTAGTTCAACGTTGGCATGATGGCAGCCCTCCGGTGAGGAGGTATACAGGAAAACAATGCAAAACAAAACACAAGCACATGCGTCTCAAACCCACCCAGCGAGAGCACAACTGGCAGCAAAGAGAACCCAAGTGTCTTCTCCTGCCCACCCAACACCTTCTCCGCTTACAAGGGGGGAACCTGGTTCTTTTCCTTCTCATGTTTTAGGGAGGCAGTAAAAGGCTCCCAGATGCTGCTGGACAGGCAGCTTCCACACCACCTGGAGGCAGCCAGCTTGCTGCTTGCACAGATGTGTAGCGGACAGCAATGTTGAGCCCAGGAAAAGGGCGGAAAGCAGTCAGGGGGCAGGAGGGCTGTCACGGAACCCCTCCTCGGTGCCAGCATCTCCCACCTGTCCCTGGGCTGAGACATACCCTCTTCTGGAGCTGCTGCAGACCCAGGGAAGTGGAAACGGAAAGCCCATATGGGCTGGGAGTTGGAGCTGAAAAAGATGGGTAGAAAACACAAGTGAGTCTCCACCCGTTCCTTTAAACTCAGGCTGAACCTCAGTTCCAAACCTGATTTTTGGTCATAAGACCATGGGCCAGTCACTTGACCTGCTCCTACTTTGTTCAGGCCACCACTACCTTCATCCTCTGCCTGGTTGTCTTGAGATCAAGTCCAAGATTTTTACCATAACCCTTAGGATCTGGCCCCTGCTTACCCCTCCAGCTTCATTTCTCACTCCAAATCTATATTCCAGCCAGGGTTAATTTTCAAGGGTCATGTTAGTTCTCACCTCTGGGCCTTTGTGTATTCTGTTCCCTAGAAACACCTTCCCACCCTCTCCCTTTTTTTTTTTTTTTTTTTTTTTAAGCTAGCCAACTCCTATTCACCTTTTAGGTCTCAGTTGGATGTCACTTCCTCCAAGAAGCCTCCCTGACTGTCTCCTGTGTGCTCCCATAGCACCTAGTGCTTATTCGCATGGAGCACTTATAATCAAGCCCATCGTAACGGACTGCTTGCTCCTCAGTATCTCACTGTGCTGTGAGCTCCTAATGGGCACCCTCCTGCTACAAACTTCAACAGCACCCTGTTAAGCCATGTCTCTTACCTCTTTTATGTTTCTCTTTCCTGCTAGATTGTAAGCTCCAAGAGAGCAAGGACCTGTCATTGCTATAGCCCTAGAGCCTAGCACGGTGTCTAGCATGTAGCAAGAATATAATAAGTATGGTTGACTGAGTGAATAAATAGACTTCTCTGAACCTCAGTTTCCCCATCTATAAAATGGGGGGAAATAATACTCATCTCAAGAAGTATGCGAGAATCAAATGAGACAGCATGTACAAAGCACCTGACACAGGGTGGGAGCCCATAAATGGCAGCTATACTGACCAGCCAGGACACAGCTTCCCGTTCCAATCGCCCTCTGAGTCTAGAGAAAGTCTGAATGCAGCAGGTGCTCACACTGCATCTCAAAAATATCACCATCACTTCCCTTAAAATTCACTAGAGAGGAAGCCACACCTCTCCCACTAGCAAACACCTATGTTTGCCAGACCTGTTAATTAGTCAATAATAATGTCTTAACCATCAACATATGCTAGATTTTCAACACTCTTCACATACTTATTTGATATCCAAAGGAAAAAAGTCATCAAAGTCATTTCCAAGAGTCATTTATTCATGGTCTTTTTCACCTTCTCTGTCTCTCTCTGTCTCTGTCTCTCTCTGTCTCTGTCTCTCTCTCTTACACACACAGACACACACACAGACACACACACAGACACACACACAGTCTCCAGGACCCTGAAAAAGTTTTCAAAGGACAAAGAGATAACCATTCATTCACCATCCACTGAGGGCTCACTCAGTGCCATCTAGAGGCTGAGGCAGAGGAACAAGGACAGATGAGACACAGGCCATGCCCCTTGGGTGTTCACAGTCTACGAGGAGGAACAAGCACATAGACAAGTAGTAAATGGAACAAGAGTGGGAAATGCGGGGTAGTACTCGGGAAGCCCAGAGGAGGGAGCTAAAGCACAATCTAGTCAGGCTTTAAAAAGGACTTAGGAGCAGGCTATTTCTGACTTGACTCTTGGCTATTTAAAATGAGGCTTTAAAATGGCCTTAGAAGCAGGCTATTTCTGACTTGACTCTTTTAGCTACACCTTTGGCCCACTTGCTCTCATTCTGTTCTCTGTGAAGATGGAGAGCAGTTCATCAGCATCTTCCTCATAATAACGGCCTTGATCCATCATAAAGCCCAGCTCTAATGAACACAGAAGTCACCAAGGACACGGTCCTGGTCTGAATATTTCACCGTCACAGAAGTCTGCAAGACAGGACTTGGAATCAGTCCAGTTGAGCTAACAGGAGCTTTCTGAGCACTAGCTATTCGACCCTTTCATAGATAAGCTCTTCGTAGGTGGTTGTGCAAAAATATCCCTCTGTTTGTTTCCTCTGAGGGCTACTTTTTAAGTTCTGACTTGGTCTTCAACCCTCCAAGCACTTTATTTTGTGTTTTGAAAAGCAGGGCCCAGCTGAGATTCAGAATCATTACTAAATTAAAAAAAAAAAAAAAACTCGTATGAATTATAAATGCAGTCAAATCTCATTTTCAGGTCTTGTTAATGAGGAAGGACCCATTTCTTTCTGTTCTGAGTATACTTTCAGAGGAAGGCACATGGAAGAATCTATTGCCAGAGACAGCCTTAGGAGCAGGTGGTGGAATGTTCCTCCAACAGCTGTGAGCTGGGTGCTCAGAAAGGCATCTCTGACCAGCGCCCTCTCCCACAAGCCCTGCTCTGGACACTGGAGTGGCCACCGTGGGGAGCCTCCTGAGATACACAGGACTGTTATCAGGGAAGAATAACATTTTCAGTTCACAGGGAACAACTTTTCTGATAACTACTAAAAACCAATGCCACCCACAACATATCCAGAGAATGAGTGGCTGGGAAACAGACCTGGTAAAATGTAAGCAGGGGGATACACTGGCAGACGGGGTGCCCTCAGCTCAGACAGGGTGGTCATACAAGAGCACTGGTCCCTGGAGGAGTATATTAGTTTGCTGGGGCTGCCACGAAAAGGTACCACAGGCTAGGTGGCCTAAACAACAGAAATTTGTTTTCTCACAATTCTGGAGGCAAGGAGTCCAAGATTAAGATGTCTGCAGGGTTGTTTTTTTCCAAGTCCTCTTTCCTTGGCTCATAGATGCCTGTCTTCTCCCTGTGTCTTCACATGGTCTTTCCTCTGTATGTGTCTTTGTCGAAATCTCCTCTTCTTATAAGGACGCCAGTCATATTGGAGTAGGGCCCACCCCAATGACCTCACTGAACTTTAACCACCTCTTTAAAGACTATCTCCAAATGTAGTCACAAGCTGAGGTGCTGGGGGATAGGACTCCAACTTATGAGTTTTAGGGAGACATAATTCAGCTCATAACAAGGAGTGAAAAGGGAAATACGGAATGAGGAAAAAAGGGATGAGGCTAGGAATCCACCAGGGTGGCACTAAAATGGTTTTGATCAGGAAAGGCTGGGGGGTGGGAGTGGAGGGTTTCAGCCACCGCCTCTCTGCTGAAGACTTCCAAGCCAAACTATCCAGCTCTGACCTCTCTCTCAGAGACAGCACATTTCCAATGCCTACTGGATATGTGCCACCTGCATGGCCTGCCAACATCTTTAACAAACACAGGAAAACTCAAATTGAACTCGTTTCTGATTTCTATGATTGCTATCATCAAACTTCCAGGAATTTTTGATCCTTTCCCTCTTGATCACCAAGGCCCTTTGCCCTTGCTTTATTGTATCTTCTTGCATCCATTCCCTTTTCTGAGGCTGTGATTGCCATCACATCTCCTCCGGCCATTATTATCTGGACCACTGAAAACATCTCCCAACAGGTCACCTTACCTCCAGGCTCTGCTATCAGCTCACCTACACATACTACTCTCAGATTCACCTGTCTAAGCACTGCTTTCAGCATGAATGTACCTGTACTCTGAAACATTCTATGGCTCCCTGCTATCACCAGGAAAGATCTTAACTATATAACAGCATTTGAGGCCTTCCCTTCACGTCTGAGAGTCCGCTCCTGCCCTAAACATTCTGAAAAACATTGAAAATGAATGAATGAATGAACACTCCTCCCCAACCCTCCCTTCCATAAGATGATCCTCTTACTTACGGCCATCTTGTAACATGCCATGTATACTCTTCTGTGCCCAGCATTTCCTCCTCTACCTGTCCACAGCCAACCTTTCTTCTAGTTCCAGCATCCATCCTACTTCCTCCATTCCTACCTTTCCTGATTACTGAAAATATCTTCTCTTATTTCCCTCAACAGCAATTACTGTCTCTAGTACCCCGTGTAGCCCTTAAGCATGATACTGTTTTATATTTTCCACTATCTGTTCCTGTGTAGCTTACTGCATAACTACATGTGTGAGTGTGCTTTACTCCCTAAACTCCACGAGGACAGATATCATGCATTTTACTTCTTTGCAATCCCCAGGACACACAATAAGAACAATAGCCAAAAACATTCACTGAGTGTTTACCACGTGCCAGGCACTGTGCTGTTTTCTAGCATTATCTCATTTAATGCAAACAACAATCCAACAAAGTAGGTACTATTACTCTCCCCATTTTACAGATGAAAAGACTGAGGTTAGAAAGGTTAACTGCCCCCAAATAACATAACTAGTAAGTGGTCAAGCTAGGACTCAAACACAGGGCTGTGTGACTCCGAGGTCCCTGCTAATGGTACCTTTCACAGAGTTAGTGATGAGCACATATTTATGAATTAATTAAGGCTATCCCTGCTACCAAAGCAATTGGGGTGTGTGGCAGGCAGAATAATGGCCCCTAAAGGTATCCATATCCTGCTCTTCAGAGCCTGTGAATGCTATATTACATGCCAAAGGGGCTTGTGTCAGATTTTTAACCTACAGAACTGTTAGATAATGAATTTTGTTGTTTTAAGCCACCAAACATGTGGTAATTTGTTACAGCAGCAATAAGAAACTAATTCAGAGCTATAGAGTCCCAGCTAGCCCTAAACTGTCCTGATGAATGGACAACGCCCTGGTGAAAGGTAAATAGACTGCTTTCTATAGAACCCAAATATCTGCCTTCCACATCCATGAAAATCCTTCATAGACAGACACTGTACCATTCCCAGGATCACCTGTTTCCTGACTTGACCCTTTCCCATCCTGTTCCTGCACTATTCTGAAAATGGCCTTACCAAGAAGGACACACATGTTCCTGACAGAATTCTCTCACGAAGATTATTATTACAATCAAAACATGTATGGTATCCTTTTAAAATATCATTACCTAGAGCTTTTATTCCGAAGCACTTCCCATATATTATCCCAGGCGTCTGTGCCAGCCCTTACGTGTGCATAAATGGCAGTTTCAAGTGCACACCGTGGTTTTTGGACTGCAGTTGTTGAGTCAATTCCAAGAATTTTACTCTTAGGAAGCCCAAATAGCACTGCAGAAAACTGTGTTTTTCAGAATGGCAGGAAAACCAACAGTTGTGAATTTTTTCGTACTGTCTTAAGTAAGTGATGTGCAGCCAGTAGGTGACAGAAGACTTTAGTACAGACTCATAGACCGAAGTCCCTTTTCGTTGAGCCACCCTGACACTGGGCCTTTACCTAATTGGTTTCCTAGGGTCTCTAGCCATGTCTAGGCTGTGGACACACCTGGTAGGGTGGTGGTGTGGACACATGGGTGGGGTGAGAGCTGGGATCCACATTTCTAATGCTCAATTCCCTGTCCAGCTGCCTCTGATGGATTTCCCATAACCACCTGGACCATCACCCCCTCTGCCCCTTACCCTGTAAATCAATAATGAGTCCATTACATCTTAGCTAGGATCACTCTGATGTTTATGTGTCTACAGTAATGGAAACAATAATAGCTTCCACCCTGCTCTGTTCCAGGTACATTACATGCACATTATCATTTAACATGCAGTTTAGCAGCGTAATTAAAACATAAACTTTCGAGCTAGACCACCTTGTTTCCAGTCCTACTCCCACCACTCATCAGCTGTGTAACCTTGGCACATTCATTAACATCTCTAGGACTCAGTTTTCCCATCTGTGAAACGGCAATTTAAAAAGTGCTTCTTTATAAGGTCGTTGTGAGGGCAGGGTGTTTAGAATCCCATTACACAGTCAATACCACTTAAGCGTGTCAGCGCTTCTCGACCTTGTGAGGTAAGTATAACACCGCAACTCTGAGAAGTATCAACCTGCCCATGGTCACGTATTTTTTTGAGAGGCAGAGACAGGATTTGGAGCGAGGTCATTTTGTCTGTAAGGCCATGTACTTTCCACCCTGCCTCACTATGTCACTTTTGTCCCTGATCCCTTCTGAACCACCTTCGTCCTGCCCATCCAAAGATGAAATAGGTGGTCCCCCGTGCCCCACTTCCACCCCGGGAGCTCCCTGGAACGCTTGAGAAAACCAGAAACACTGAGAAGTGCGCCCCAGAAAAAGCCAACCAATCTGCTCTTGGTCCGCCTCTGCCGGCCCTGGCACGTGGGCACGGGCCCTGGGCGCAGTGGGTCCCGGTTTCTGAGCTGCACGCAGAGGCCGGAGGGTAAGAGGCTCGCGGGTGGCGCGCGGCGCGCGCGGCGCGCACCGTGCGGGCAGCCTCGCCGCGACTGCTGCCCAAGTGCTGCCTGGTGGGAATCCCTCCCCAGCTGGGGAGGAAGGCAGTTGTTTTCCTCCTAGTGGAACGTTCCACTTGAAATCGTTCCACAAGGGCTGTTCTCGCCTCCGACTCCGGGAAGAACTGTAATTAACACAGCAACAAACGCCCACGATGCTAACTGGCAACGGGAGTGTAACACGAGCGGCTCCTCCAACCGAACTGGGCCAATTGCTTTCCCGTCTTGCCTCCCCATTTGGTCTGTTTTGGTTCCGCAGTCATCCAACTGTGGCGTTTCTTAAAACATGTCAGTGGCTGGTGTTTGTGTTTTGGGTGGAACAGTCTCGCACACGTCGCTGGAGACGGTGCGCCACCAGCTGCTGTGCTGGGTCCTTGCTTTCGGCGGCTTCGGGAGTGTCAGGTAGAAAAATGAAGAAGGGGCTGGAAGGGTGGGAGGGAGGATGAGGAAGGACGCCTGCCTTCTCCGGTGGTCTGGAGTTGGGTCGGTAGCCTCCCCCGGACAAGGACGGGTAAAACCGGTCTGCCGGGTCTCCAGGGGGAGCGGTGGGAGAAGGCCCAGGTGAGTCGCGTCGTCGGCTCGTGGGGATTGCGCTCACCTGGCGGCTGCGCTCCGGCTCCGGCTCGAAAGCCCGGGCACTGAGGCAGCGAGGGAAGCGAGAGGGGTGGGCCCTCGCGGGTCCTCGAAAGAGCGCTCGGAGGCCAGCCCCGCGCGACCACGTGCGGGCTTGTGCGGATGCGGGGAGTTGGGGCCGGCCAGGGCTGCGGGGAGTGCCTGCCTCCTTCATCTACTGTTATCAGGGTCTGATCTCTGATGCACCCGTTACAAATAACCTTGCCCCGGCCAAGCGTGGTCCACCAACGACAAGGAGCCCTGGCATCGCTTGGGAGCTTATTACATGCAGACTCTCAGGCCCTTCCCCAGGCCTGTAGATTCACAATCTACTCTTTAACAAATTCGTACGTGATTTCCAGACACACGGAAGTTTGTGTAATGTATATGCCTTTCTCTAACGCCTTTCCATCCTGTAGTGTCAATACATTACCTTCAAAATCTGTGTCCAAAACATGGCTTTTGGAAAAACGTAACCCGGCTCTCAGCTAAAGGTCTGCACCAGTGTGATGTTTAGCAGCAGCTCTCTGCTAATTACTGCTAATGGGGAATAAGTGGATGGAAGGCAGAGCCAGCTCTACAGTCCAACCTGGAAAAACTCAGAGACTAGATGGGGAGCCAAAACCCAAACAACCCAAATAGCTATATGAGATAACAAAACCCAAATAACTATGTGAGATAATAATTCAAGAGGTTACACAAGGGAGAATAACTCATATGAACAGCTTAAACAGTAGTGCTACATATTTAGTAAACGCTACTAAATTCACTGTACCGCCAATTTTGTATGCGTGTGTTCTCTATATATACAGATTCATATATATAAATGTATGCATGCATATGTGTGTGTTATATACACAGAGAGAGAGAAGGGGGGACACAGAGACAGAGTATATATTCTAACATAGTGCTTCATACATAGTAGGTGATCAATATTTATTGAATCAATAGCTGGATCCTGTTACAACATATTCTGCTGGAAAGAGAAGAATTTTCTGTTTTAAACCAAACCAGCATGGATCTGTTTTAAAATCAAATGTATTACCGATAACCAACAGTGCATTTAATATGTCCTTAAAATATTACTTATACATATATCCACCATAGATAGATACATGGCCCCCATTGGAACACGATGAATTGTAAGAGCCCAGAGTGCTTCTTCAAGAATCCTGCTGTTGGGCTTCCCTGGTGGCGCAGTGGTTGAGAATCTGCCTGCTAATGCAGGGGACACAGGTTCGAGCCCTGGTCTGGGAGGATCCCACATGCCGCGGAGCGGCTAGGCCCGTGAGCCACAAATACTGAGCCTGCGCGTCTGGAGCCTGTGCTCCGCAACAAGAGAGGCCACGATGGTGAGAGGCCCATGCACCGCGATGAAGAGTGGCCCCCACTTGCCGCAACTAGAGGAAGCCCTCGCACAGAAACGAAGACCCAACACAGCCAAAAAAATAAATTAATTAATTAATAATAATTAAAGGTGCTAATAATTGAAAAAAAAAAACCAAATTCCCAATGGTGCATGTAAAATACCTGGATAAGCATCATGTCAAAAAAAAAGAATCCTGCTAAGTCGTCCCAGTCAGAATAACCCAACATGCTTTCTACGTGTCCATGAAGGCCTCGCAGGCCACAGTACCCTCATAGATCATGCACTGTAACTTTTTTCAGAGTTGTTTCAGTCTTATGAGCTATTGATCTGCAAGCCAAACATTTTCAAACTGAGGCTTCACTGA
The DNA here is from genome assembly GCF_028021215.1 of Eschrichtius robustus. NCBI lineage: Eukaryota > Metazoa > Chordata > Mammalia > Artiodactyla > Eschrichtiidae > Eschrichtius > Eschrichtius robustus. The sequence continues at coordinate 30,079,839 of NC_090825.1, forward strand.
ATGACCTCCAATAATAGCTTCAATTTATTCTGTCAAGTACTCAGAGTTCCCTTATGGGGCACTTAGTTGTGCATCGTGAGTACCGGAGAGAAGCAGGGGTGGAACATCCCTCACCTGTTGGTGGTTAGAAGGGTCTTTACAATTTTAAAATTCATTTATTTTTTTTTTCTTGGCAGTGTTTCGTTGGCATTAACCCACCAAGAGACGAGGGTTGCTCCACTCCTGCTTTCCTCTACGCACTATGCACAACTCACATGACGGCGTGCCTAGTTAGGGAACCAAGTACTTGACAGAATAAATTGGAGCTATTACAGGCCATTCAGTGGGATCTTCTTGAGATACAGGCAAAGAAAAGATGATTCTACCTAGCACAGTCAGGGCAGCCATTGGAAAAAAACAGTCTTTAATGTTTGCACCCCAACCAAATTAGGCTTTTCAGTTTTACAAAAGTTACACTTGTTTCATCATGAGAGTTCAGCAGAGCTTATCTGGATCCATTATCTAACAAATTCTGTTGGGTAAAAATGAATTGTCAAGTGCTGATGAATAATGAAAAATCAAAGTGTCTACATCCTGAAAGTTTTCTTTGCCTCCACCATTACATTAAAGCAAAACCAAAAGTTCTTCCCAAAACTTTCAGGAGAGCTGAGCAGCAAATATCCAAACTGGAAGAGAGTAATCCATTTTTGGTGGGCAGTCCACAAAGCTACTTTCTCTTGCACCATTTATTTTAAAATATTGGGAGTCTTGACATTGAAAGAATTCAAAATCTGTTTCAAATGAGAACTCTGGAAACAGATTTGAAGAAATTGCCACAGGGAATGTTGTTGGTAAACTTTGCAAACGGCATTATTGGTTTGTAAAAGTCACCAACGTATTGTCATGATTTTGGTAGAGCCAGGCACGGTATCTGGGGAAAAAAAGCTTTCATCATCAGCAATGTTGAGAACCATAAAATCAGTAATTAGATTTAGAGAAAAAAAAACAGTGGGAGTTGAAAACCACAGTGATGCAGTCAGCTGATCTGGATCTGGTTAAAACTCTGGCATAGCATGGGCACCAGTTACTATCTTTTGCTGATAGAAACCGAAGGAATAAAAAACAAACACAAATGACAATAGGTAATAATAAAGATGTTTATTGTTCTTTCCTAGTGGCTTTTCTGGTCATTGTTTTCCAAATATGCCCCGAAGAGGATTTTTATTGCTCTCGTAAAAGAAAATATTTGATAGAAAATGTGTAGGAAAAAAATCTATGAGGACATTCGTTAAAGAAATTTGAGATTAATAATGGAATTTTTTTTATCCCAAGCAGAATTTGATTTTGTAATCAGAAAAAGCAACGAAGATACATCTTTAAAATTAAAAACATCTAAGGGCTTCCCTGGTGGCGCAGTGGATAAGAATCTGCCTGCCATTGCAGGGGACAGGGGTTCGAGCCCTGGTCTGGGGAGATCTCACATGCCATGGGGCAACTGGACCCCTGTGCCACAACTTCTGAAGACCACGCACCTAGAGCCTGTGCTCCGCAACAAGAGAAGCCACTGCAAGGAGAAGCCCGCGCACCGCAACCAAGAGTAGCCTCCGCTCGCCGCAACTAGAGGAAGCCCATGAGCAGCAACGAAGACCCAACACAGCCAAAAAAATAAATAAAAATTTTAAATCTTTAAAAAAAACTTAAATTTAAAACATCTAAATATTTATTCCAGGAGGAAGAATAAGGTATCAGGTGAACATACTCATAGATTGTGGTTTTGATATTGCTGAGGATGGACATTTGTCATCCTTTGTGGCCACCCGCCATCTGAGCCTCTTTCCAATGTTTGAAGAACGCCCCTCCCCAGTCCCATCTCCACTCCTGAGGAAGAGCCCATTTCTCACTATAAAAGTTGAAAATGCCAGGCTCTGGACTTCTCAGCCTTCCTGTGGCTCCATTTATTAGGTGTGTCCCCCTCAGTCTCTAATTAAAAGGAGAAGGACTGTCCGAATTTATTGTGGGGATGGGTGTTGGTGGCAGCAGCATCAACATCTAATTTTCAGAGGCACAAATGACAACAGTTGAAGCTGGTGGCACCAATGTAAGGGATATGAGCAGCACAAGCTGTAGGACCTGGTATCCAGAGAAGGCACGTCTGCAACTTATTTGGACATTGTTCTTGGCCTGAGCTTCCCCACAGATCCTGTGAGCTGCCCAATATTTTTTAGATGAATTCTTCAGCTTTTGAAATCACCTAGGTTTCTTTGACCCAATTACCACTCACGATATATTGGAAAACTGCAAAATGATTTGGAGCAATTATATCCACTAGAAAGAAGTGAAAATGGAATTTCATCAAATCTCCTTTGGGATAAGGCTATTCTAAAGGCAGTCCCTTTTGCCACCAAGAAAAGTAAGAGAATAAGCCAGGAGAGTAAGCCTGCATATCTACAAATTTAAGTCTGGAAAATAGAAGTGACAACTTTTATTTTTAAGCAAGTGCTAATTCTCAATAAGTTTTTAAAGTGATGATTAAAGTATTTTTCAAAATTCTCTTGAGTTGTTTTGTAATTGGTAAAAAAAAAAAAATAGTCAGAGAAATAGAGGAGGAGTCAGAGAATTCTAAATTCATCACTAAGTACAACATTTCAAGCAGACCGTGAAAGGCTTGAGTGAGAACCTCTAGGAAACTGTGAGTGAGAGCATGAAACAAGCAGAGGTCAGCTTAGCTGGATGACATTGGACAAGATGCTTTCCAACATGAAATCCATGTGATCTCTCAAAGAAAAATGATCAAAACTGTGCCTGGAAACAGTTATAAACCAGCCAAACGTGACACTTACTATCCAAGAAATTATAGCACAAAATAATAGTTAACACAAAAATAGCAACAGGAGAAACAGCTTTCATTAGAGGATCAAGGTTCAAACAAACTTTCCCTAATTTCAACAGCATCAGGAAGTTATTATTTAGCATTTTCATAGATAGCATTTAATGTTTTCAGAGTGTTTTACCAACAGAAATTAGTTGTTCTTCTCATCAACCTTTTGAAGTAAGTCAATAACATTATCCCCATTTTAAAGACAAGCAAGGCACTGAATAAATATGTACAGAGCATGGAGACCACTAACATAACCCTCACGTGGATCAATTCCCATTTTTCTATCACTCCCATCTTAAAAATACGTAAAAACACCTTTTAAAAATTGCCTCATTTCAACTCCCATCAAAAACCCAGTGAAGTAGGCAGAATTGCCTCCATTTTGCCGATGAAAAACTGAGGTTCATGCACACACATACATACCCCTCACATCAGAGAGGTGGTTGCCTATTTTGTCTGCTTGTAAATCCTAATTCAACCATGGTCCCAGAGTCCAAGAGGACTGGAGCTGCCCAGACAGACAACCTCCAACTCCTGAGACAATTCCCTGTCAAAGGGAAAGAAGTTCCCAAGCATCTGCGCCCCACAGTGTAATGGGTTTTATAAGATCTGTTCTTACCATGAACAATTTTGAGCTTGTTTTATTAATAGCAGATCTATGGACCACCAATCCCCTCAGACAACTATGAGGACCATTTTGAACAGAAAGATGGCACTTGTTACATGTGAAAACAAAACTACCAAACTCCCTGATGGCTTTAGGAAAAGCAGTCTTGTTGAGAATAATATGAGCTGATTGGTCTTTGAGAAGAGTAATTCAAAACTGGGCAATCAGATTTAAGAAAACAGTTTTGATCAAAACAGAATCAACTTAAACCTATTTACAAAGGTTTTCATCATATATGGTATTTCTTCACAGAAAACACAAAAATCAACCATACAAGTATATCTTTCTTTATTGTCTGTAATTATACTGGACTTCACGTTTTCCTTTTGTGAGAAGGAACGTCAACTGTGTATTTTGTTTTTAACTTAGTTGGACTATGCTAAATGTTAGCAATTACAGCAAAATGTGAACAATGAAAAAGAATAAGTTGTTAGATCATAGTCTGACCTCCTTTTTTCCCCCCCACTGCATGAATTTTGACTATATCAAAGCAAAATAAATTGGAATTAGTAACATGCTATTTTCCATTCTTCTGACAATTAAGCTTAAGTGAAGCAAATTTGGCCTTGAAGTTTATAGAATTATTCCACATTAACCAAAAATGAGCTAGAGCCAGTCAGTGTATCTTCAGTCACTACTCTGCAAATGATGTTTTGTTATCTTGGAAAAGCTGCTTTCAGAAACTTAAGTTTTAATACACAGTATTTCTTAAACCTGTCCTTTCATTAAAAGCACATTATAGTAATTCTGGTCAAATGTTTATTTTCTTTAGTTGCATCTTACTGAAGCTTCATCTAAGGAAAGCACCAGTTGGAGAGGCCAAACGTGAGCTATGAAAGAATTCTACAAATAGAAAATGACTTAAAAGCTCACATTGGGGAAATTCCAAAAACAGGGACATGCCAAAACCCAACAAGTCAACAAACAGGAATTTCCCTTTAATACCTTCCAGGAGTCCTTGTTATTTAGCTCCACTTAAGAATTGAAGCCAAAGGCCTTCCCTGATCCCCTTTTAAAATTATTTTTCTTCCTAATTTAAGTACTCCAACTTTGAGCAGAGGTATAACCAGAAATTCCTCCCTTGAGGGAGTTCTGAGAGCAATGCCACCCTGTTCTCATCAGATTACCCGCTGCGGGCAGCACAGTGTATTGGGCACCATTTGAGGACACCAGGAAAGAGGTTGTGAAGGGGCTCAAACACCAGGAATGGTGAGCAGCAGAAATCAACAAGAGTGAGAGGCCATGACCAAGCCGACGGTAGCTGGATCTGTCCCCTTTCCGCTGCATCACCCAGGGGAGCCGCTGCATGTGCACCTGGTTACTCGTACCCTTAACCTTGCCTTTCTTCTCGTTAAACTGTCTACACTCTGCAGACCAAGATTTCTAGAAACAGGTGCTAAGTCAAGGTTCAAGGTCCATCTAACTCACAGGGCTGGGAAAGACTGAATGCGATAACATGAGGCCCTCAGAAAAGGATAACGTGCTGCTTAAGTTAAGGCACCACCATCACCATCTTAACATTCAGGGTCACTTCACTCCAGCTTGGCCTGGGTACAAAATTACTAATAGCTAACAGCTGAGTGTGCAGTGTGCCTGGTGCTACATCAGTCTCACTTAATATTTTTAACACCAACCTGAAGTAGGCATTATTTTTCACAGACCATAAAACTGAGGCATGAAGCGGTTAACTACCTTGCTAGGATCGAAGCCTCATTTCTCTGACCTCAGAGCCCACTCATTTAACCATACCTTGATTAAATATGCATATTGTCTTTGTCTGAGTTCCTCAGAAAGCAGAGCCTAGGGCAGAGGATTGTATGATGCTATTTTATTAGGAGGCACAGTCCCACAGGGTGGGAGGAGTTGGGGGGAAGGAGAGGAGAGATGGGAAGTAAGGGGAGTCAATACAAGGCTGCATTATGGAACTGGTCACTGCTAACTGCTGTTGATTGCTCAGACTACAGGACTTTGCCCCCCAGAAGTCATATTAACTGCATCTCATTATGGAGAGAAAAAGGGAAGAATGTATCCATCGGCTCCTACCCTGTGTTGGTCAAAAGTTCACCACCTAGGGCATTAACTCCCCTACACCTCTAGGTTGTTCTTAGGTGGGTATGAACCCTGAGTTGGGTCCCTTGGTGGAATCAATAAGGGATCCCAGAGTTGGAGGTGAGAGGTATGTGCATGAGCAGAAGGTGAGGTGCTGCGAGCTTGAACCTGAATCAGGGTCTGTGCAGAGAGAGAGGATCTGAAGTGGTCCATGAGAGGGGCCTCATACACATACATTCTATCATGAGAGTGGATTTCCAAATGGAGCAAACTCAGAAATCCCTCACATGAAAGCCGTCAAGCCATTTACAACTCAGAAATCATTCACTGCTTCTGGAAGAAACATCTCAACTCTAGCACCAGATTTAGAGTGGTCCAGAGCTGTGTATACTCACATATCTCATATAGTGATAAAATATATAATTTTACCTTATACTATTCAACTATGGAAACAGCTCAGAAATCACCAACGTCTTCCCTAATTCCCCACTTATTACGTATGAAAACAAACAAACAATGACAGATGAATGGATAAAGAAGATGTGGTACATATATACAATGGAATATTACTCAGCCATAAAAAGGAATGAAACTGGGTCATTTGTAGAGATGTGGATGGACCTAGAGGCTGTCATACAGAGTGAAGTAAGTGAGAAAGAGAAAAACAAATATTGTATATCAATGCATATTTGTGGAATCTATAAAAATGGTACAGATGAACCTGTTTGCAGGGCAAAAATAGAGATACAGATGTAGAGAACAAACGTAGGGACACCAAGGGGGGAGAGGTGGGGGTGGGGTGAATTGGGAGATCAGGATTAACATATATACACTAATATGTGTAAAATAGATAACTTATGAGAACCTGCTGTATAGCACAGGGAACTCCACTTCGCTATACAGTAGAAACTAACACAATAATGTAATAACAACTATACCCCAATAAAAACAAACAGACAAACCCAAAACTATCAGGTTCTCTGATGGCTTTGGGAAAACCAGTCTGGCTGAGAATAATATGAACCAACTGGTCTTTTAGAAGAGTAAGTCAAAAGTGGGCAATCAGATTTAAGAAAATAGTTTTGACCAAAATAGAATCAACTTAAACCTATTTACAAAGGTTGTCTAAGTTCTGATGGTGTCCTCTGCAAAGAGCTCTGCCATTGTCCTTTTCATCTTGTATTATAATTATCTGTTTATCTAGTCTTCCCCAGTAGACTGTGAGATCCTTAAGGGAAGGGACTGGTCTTATAGATCTTTGAATCCCCAGCACTGCATTGTACCCTAGGATTAATTATATGCACAAGGATTACTGTGTAAAGAAGGGGAAGCTGGGGTGCAAGGACAGTGAAGGCCTGAAACAGCCCCCATGGGGAGTGGGGATGTGAGCAGCCTAGAGAAGGGGGAAGAGTGTTCAGGCAGTGCTGAGGGCCCACCTGAGCTTGTGAAGTTGTGGCGACAGCTACCTAGCCACCTGTGTGACTTTCTCCACTACCACCTAGCTGGACAGGAGAGGGAGACTGCGAGTCAGTTGTCATAGATTCTGATGAGTGCCATGACCAGGAAGTCAGAAAATAATAATTTAACAGGATGTTTGATGGTATTTCCTGTTATCCCAGAGTTTGGGCTGAGACTCCAGTCTAAGGATAACTGGTTATAAATGTTTACAGATTCAAAAGAGAAGTGGTATCAGACGCCTATGTCTAGGACTTGCAAAGAGGCAGGCAAAAACCAGTTCTTAATCTAGTACCCATCTCTAGGCTATAAAAGAAAAAACAAAGCATTTGTCCTGGGGAAAAGCACCATTTCCCCTCTCCTTTCCAGGGAAGAAGAGTTTGATGGTCACTACCCTCAAGCCAAATGAGGGGGCTCTCTTGGCCCAGTAGCCCCATGAGGCTTACGATTATCAAAATTCTCAGAGGACCTCCCCCAATGACCCATACTCATATAACCTCCCCTTGAGTGTGGCTGATACATGTAGATATGATGGGATATCACTCCCATGATTAGATTAGATTAGATGACAAAAGGGATTTTTGCAGATGTAATTAAAGTCCCCTGGGGTCAGGTGAGTTCATCAAAGGGAAGATTATCCTGAGTGGGCCTGTCCTAAGCAGGTAAACTCTTAAAAGCGGGGTGGAGGGCTAATGGTCTGAGATGTGCTCTGCTGCTCTGGAAGAAAGCAAATAGCCATGTTGTGAACTGTCTGTGGAGCCAAATGGTAAGGAACTCTGTGTGGCCTCTAGAAGCTGAGAGTGGTCCCAGTTAAGAGCTGGCAAGAAAATGGGGACCTCAGTGATACAGCTGCGACAGAAGATTCTCTTTAGAGAATGAGGGTGCAGAAAAGGGCAGGGAAGAAGTTTGGCCAAGATATAGGTTCGGTTCAATTCCAGCCTCAGCCTGATCCCGTGGGGAGTTCTGGAGCCCGAATGGCATCACAGTGTTGCCCCCTGTCAAGGTTAAGGAGCTAGCAGCCTTTTGTTCTCCCTGACTCAGTCGGCCACTGACTGCAAACATCCCTGAAGGGAAGATGTATCATCGTGAACATTTCCAAGCTGGGTTTCCGTTCACTCTAAGACAGTAGTTGTCAAACTTTATTGTGCACCAGAAACACAGAGAGCTGAACCCAGCCCAAGTTTCTGACTTAGTAGGATGGGGTGGGCCTGAACATTTGCATTTTTTTTAAATTTTTTTAAAAAATTTATTTATTTATTTATTTATTTTTGGCTACGTTGGGTCCTCGTTTCTGCACGAGGGCTTTCGCTAGTTGTGGCTAGCAGGGGCCACTCTTCATCGCAGTGCACGGACCTCTCGCTGTCGCGGCCTCCCTTGTTGCGGAGCGCAGGCTCCAGACGCGCAGGCTCAGTAGTTGTGGCTCACGGGCCTAGTTGCTCCGCGACATGTGGGATCCTCCCAGACCAGGGCTCGAACCCGTGTCCCCCGCACTGGCAGGCAGATTCTCAACCACTGCGCCACCAGGGAAGCCCTGAACATTTGCATTTTAAACCAGTTCCCAGGTGATGCCGATGCTGCTGGCCCGGGGACCGCACTCTGAGAAACACTGACGTAGCGCAATTCTCAGACGGGAGCAGCTGTGTGCTGTCGGCAACCACCGCTTAGAGCAGCCAGGGGACGGGACGGCTGCCCAGAGGGGAAGGGGAATCTGGGCAGGGCAGCAACCGTGTGGTAACTGCACCATCCTTCTTCACAAACCTGAGGTATGTTGCGAGTGGGAAAATAAACCCGAAAGGGCTGCAGAGGCATCAGTGTCCTTAGGAGAGAGCCAAGTTTTTGCTGTGGCAAAGAAGGAGGGAAACCTCGAGGCTGTAGAAAGAGGAACGATACCACGGTAGACCGCCAAGTTGCCTGGATAAAAAGCCAGAAAAAGAAGTCTGTATTTTGTAAATGATCAGTGAGACAAGTGGCGTGTACAGTAATGAAGCAGGTGACTTTAGCACTGCAGAATTATTCTTGTATCTCCCCTGCATGCTTAGTGATCGAACTGGCAGCCACCGCCAATTCACTCCTTTTTTCAATCTCCGTGAATCATTGGGTGGCCATCAACTATGCAGCAACACTACTCAGTCATTCAGGGGACCTGAAGAATCCCATCAAGTGTGCTACAGTCTGGGTATATAACTGTTAGAGACAAAGCTTTATGGCAGCTTTAAGCTGTGGCCGAAGCTTAACTATGAGGCTTTTCTAGTAAGAGTGTTATCGAAGATTGTATAAAATTGCAGCAATCTCACTGAACCCAAGAAAATGTTCTGTGTTTAGAAAGGGAAAATAAATTATTTCAAATGCATTATATGAAAGACAAATGAAAATGGGCAATTGAAAGAAATGGGCTAAAAATAAGTAAAAGGGAGTGCGGACGGAATTAGCTCTGATATCCACAGCGGTTGCTAGAAAAAGAACCTGGGAATAAAGTATGTATTAATTTAACAGCATCAGACCGAATTATGAAAATAGAAGTTTAGAAATAGCAGAATATTTTCAAGTTAATAGCAAAGAAGAGAAAGGGTTTTCTAAGAACTTCTTTTCATTTCAAGCTGAATGGGTAATAGGAAAGTCCACATGAAACGAAAGGGGAGAGACTTCCCTGATGGTGCAGTGGTTAAGAATCCGCCTGCCAATGTAGGGGACATGGGTTCAAGCCCTGGTCCGGGAAGATCCCACATGCCGCGGAGCAACTAAGCCCATGTGCCACAACTACATGAGCCTGCGCTCTAGAGCCCTCAAGCCACAACTACTGAGCCCGCATGCCACAACGACTGAAGCGTGCGCACCTAGAACCCATGCTCCGCAACAAGAGAAGCTACCACAATAAGAAGCCCGCGCACACGCACTGCAACGATGAGTAGCCCCCGCTCTCTGCAACTAGAGAAAGCCCGTGTACAGCAATGAAGACCCAATGCAGCCAAAAATAAATAAGGGAGTTTTCTTTTGGGGTAGCATATTTTTAGAGTCCACAGATTCTCAAATTGGAGCACACATCTTTATTAGGCAGCCTCCCCAAGGAAGCCTTATGGGACAAGAAGTTGAGATTTTCAAATGTCTTTAATTTTGTATTGGAAGATTGTTTAACTTTTTAAATATATATATGTATACAATAGAAAAATGCATATTAGGCTACTGACCTCTCTACACTCCAGCTTATGGCCTTAAATAAGTTAATATAAGCAATTAGGAAAGCATCTGGCAAACAGTGAGTCTATATACCAGTTAGCTATTATTATTTATCATATGCAAATTCAACCTTGGGAGAGAAAGGACAATTTGAATCACATGAGCAATTTTGCCCATTGTTCCTTTCAGGGAGCATATGCCTTGATTGAGAGTAAGATTGGAGATATGAATCTGCAGTTCCCTCAGGGGAACTTGGTTCCCAGGTACTTTTGTGAGGAGTCTAATGTTTAAAGATAAATATTTTTTCTGCGACAAGCCTCTAAACCAAGCCAACCACTGCATTTGGCATCTCAACTGAAGAAACATTTGTTCCAGTCCTGGGGGAAAAGGTGCTATATTGTTCTCCAATGTGGTATATTCTTAAGTGATTTTCAGGTCAACGTATCTGTATATGATTTTTGCCTTAAATTCTGATATCTACGATGTTACTCTACTATGTATCTATATTCATTTCCTTTTGCTACTGTAACAAATTACAACAAACTTGGTGGCTTAAAACAACAGAAATTTATTCTCTCACACTTCTGGAAGCCAGAAGTCCAAAATCAGGTTCACTGGGCCAAAATCAAGGTATCAGCAGGCCTGCACTCTCTCTGGAGGCTCTAAGGGGGAATCTAATGCTTGCCTCTTCCAATTTCTGGTAGCTGCCAGCATTCCTTGGCTTGTAGCTGCATCACTACAACCTCTGCCTCTGTGGTCACATTGCCTTCTCCTATTCAGTCTGTAGCAAATACTCCTCTGCCTCCCCCTTATAAGGATACTTATGATTGCATTTAGGGCCCAGCTGAATAATCCAGGATAATCTTCCCATTTCAAGACCTTTAAATTAATCACAACTGCAAAATCTCTTTTGCCATGTAAGGTAATACTCAAGGATATCGGAAATTAGAATATGAACATATGTGAGGCCATTATTCAGTCTACTAAAATACCCATCAAAACTTGTGTGTGTGTGTGATAGAGAAAAACAGAGAGACAGAGAATGAGTAAGAGAGAGTATCATGGGTGAGACCAAAACTACGGTTTGATTTGGATATCATTAAGCCAATCCAGTTATGTTCGTAGGTGTAAGCTGACCTCCAGAGAAGAGAAGCTAGTTGCTGCTCAAGAGGCTTTTATAATCTGCTTTGAACACACCAGGTGGATCTTCAATTACAATATTTCCCGAGCTTTAGCTTAACAAAGCAAGTTCTAGCTCCCCATCCTCTCCATGTGTTGTTTTCAGTAAACACACATTTGGTCTTGTGTGAATAAAGATTTCTCCAGCCCTGTTTCAGGATCCATATATCCTCTCCCATTTGTCTGATTCCACCACCCCCACTGGTTTTTCAAATGCTTTAAGGAACAATCCGTTTTGCTGACACGTGGAATCCAATTTTCCAAATTTTCTAATGAGATTAAACTCAGCCAGTAGAAGCCAGAAATTGCCTTTTATCAGAAGACAAGGATTGCATGTTTCTATGCATATTGTCAAACTTTCTTGAAAAAGAAAATGGAAAGGTGGAAAACTGACTCTCATGCCTGTAATAGTCAACCCATTTCTTATTCCCCCTTTAAATTAAAAGGAGGCTTAAGAATTATTAAAATAGGGGCTTCCCCAGTGGCACAGTGGTTGAGAATCTGCCTGCCGATGCAGGGGACACGGGTTCGAGCCCTGGTCTGGGAGGATCCCACATGCCGCGGAGCAACAAAGCCCGTGGGCCAAAATTGCTGAGCCTGCGCGTCTGGAGCCTGTGCTCTGCAACAAGAGAGGCCGCGATAGTGAGAGGCCTGCGCACCGCGATGAAGAGTGGCCCCCGCTTGCCGCAACTAGAGAAAGCCCTCACACAGAAACGAAGATCCAACACAGCCATAAAAATAAATAAATTAAAAAAATAATAATAGTACATTTGGAGGATTCTATTCAGAATACATGCATGGAAAAGATCAGAAGGTGCTAAAATGTCCCTATTAATACAAGGCAGTTATACCAGTTGGAGAAAGTTCAGGAGAATTCAGGTTATATCCCCATTTTCTTTCACTGGTGTGAATGATAATGTGAAGGAATGCAGATCTTGCAAAACTTCTGATTCATTTGAATTCAGAATTTGTTGTTTTAGAGGCAGCTAGCTCGAGATCCAGATCACATGCAGGAACTGGACAGGAGACATGAAATGGTTGAATACACACAGCTCAAGTTTTTCCTAAAAAGCCCACCACAATAACTGTAATAACCAGCATAAACATAGAACAGAAAAACTTGAAATGATATAGATAAATTATTCATGGCTTTATCTAAACTACTTCTACCCTAGGTAATATGATTATACTCCCTCCACTGACCAGTCCTAACTCACCTGTCCATCCATGTCTCCTATTTGTACCTACCTTGAGACATATTAATGTTAAACATCCCTCCACCAGGAATGCCCATTCTTTTTTTCTCTCCATTGGCCAAAACCTACCCATACTTCTAACTCTACATCTTGTTTAAAGTCTTCCTAAATCATCCAGCTTATGTAGGCTAACACACACACACACACACACACACACACACACACTCACACACACACACACACATTGAACTTAATAGAATTCTATCAATTGTTTTTATATGTATCATACACTCCTTTGTACTATTTAATTACAAGGATCACTAAATAGGTAATGAAGAAGGGGAAGTAAACCTTTTGCCACCACCTCAGGGTTGAGATCCCATTCCTAGGCCAGTTTCTCGAGAGTAGCTTCTTTTTTTCAGAAATTGCTAGAAGGAGGGGATGGTCAGAGTAAGTGCATGACCCCTGGCTGAAACTTGAACCTAAGACTTTTGAAACCTTGACGGGGAGAATGGAAGCTGGAAAACTGCCACTTCAAAGCATCTAACAGTTTGGTGTGTGCAAAAAGTAGAGAGTTGCACACACTTTTCTTTGTTCTGGAAAAACTACCTGGATGGTATCTTTACAAATGTAAAGACTGCAATCTGAAACAAAAAATGTTTGAGACTGGTTCCAAGGGGTTAGGGGCTAAAGCTACAGTGAATGATAATGTCTGTGCTGTAGGCAGTTACAGCTCAGTAGAATGATGGTCCCTTGAGAAAATGTTTTCTTTCCAAGTACGCATTTGAAACTGCTGTGTTGCTGGAAAGCTTTGGCTCTTTGTCATGGAAGAATGTGAATGTGTGTTAAGGAGACGTTGTCAAGGACTCAGCAACTCAGTGCTAGAGGCTAGGCAGCTCTTTGCAAGAGCAAAATTGCAAGATTCTGGATCCGGGTCAAGGAGCTGCTTTGAAACATAGGTCTGTCCACTACCATTAGCACTTCTCTGACCCTCCAAGAAAGATGACTTTGGGAAGGCAGTATCCCTGGAAAATACTGTTGGCTAACTACACAACAGAACTCCCCCTTTCCTCTCTGCCAACAGAAACTTGATCTAATTTGGGGTTATCAATGAGTAGAGCCCAAGGGGATGAATCCTAACTGACTAAGCCAGTTATATTTATTCTGTTTCTCCTTAGCAGATGATCACTTTCTCAAATTTCCTTGAAGGGCAGTTCATAAGACCTAGTTCTGACCAATGAGATGTCACAGGAAATCTTCTGGGTATGTGTGGTGGAGGAAGATACCTCCTCCGGAAAGGGTTTTCTCCTCTGAATAAAAGAAAAGAAAGCTTTTGCTTTAGACCATAATGTCTAGAGTTGTGAAAGGACAAAAAGCCAACACAGTGAGGATGCCACCGTGGAAAGATGCAAAGAGCCTGTGCTACTGATAACCCTTGAGCCAGTTTCAAACCTACATCTGCTTTCCTCCAGACTTTCTGTTACGTGAAAAAATTACGTCTTTATTTCTAAAGATATTACTAGGTGGGTATTCTGTTGCTTGCAGCCAAATGTATCCTACGTAATAGAGCACTTCACTTTCATCACTGAGAATGTCAGCCTCAGAGGCCATGCTGGGGTAACTTGGCTCGAAGACCAAGAACGTGAGTGAATATTTCCTGAACAAATATGAGACAGTTTGCTAGGGATTTTCATAAGCATGACCAAGTTCTTATGCAGACAGTTGTGGCTCAAAGTCATTACAGTCTAGACCTAATACACACAGGATTTTGGACTCACGGCCCTGTGAGTTACAGAGGGCAGACATTGACAGTCGAACCTCCCACAGTGATTAGTTGATTCTACCTAATCAAGTTGTCTTTCTCAGTGCTACTCAAAGTCCCAACCACGATGAGATACGTAGATCGCACCAGAATGTAAACCAACATACTTGCTTCCTTCCTCCAGCAGTCTTGCCACAAAAAAAGGTAAGCTGAACTAAACAATGTGCTTAGTGATGTAGTTGATTTACATTTGGTGACAAGTTCCTTATCTCCCTATCTCTTTGCTAATTGGTAACAGTTTGCAGGCCCATAGCTGGTCCACAACCACACAGGCTAATAAGTTAGGAGTCAGGTACCTGTGTAGCCTACATATGATAATTTACAAGGAGAGAAATCCCGTGATTCTCCTCTGAAACCTACTCTAGTGATTCACAGTGGAAGGTTTCTTTACATCTCGATGTGCCGGCTACCAAATTATGGTTCCTTTGAAATTTTCTTTAATAGTACTGAATAAGTATATTTGTACACATCATTGCCCACTTAGAAAAAAGTCTGTATCACTCTAATTTAACTATTAAACTAATTTGAAATTTGTTCACAGGTGGGAAGGTGGTAACTGTCTAGCCATCAGATGGTTGGAGGTAAAGAAATTTCGTGTTCTGCATGGCTTCCAATTAGATCTTTCAACTATGCCCAATACAGCGCAGTCCTCTTTTTCATGAGGTTAATAACAGTCACTAAATATCTAAGGTATCGTTTAGAAATTGCACTCAGCTATGAGAAATAGAAACTTGAATGGGAAAAAAAAAAAAAGTGGCCAAATAAATGAAAGTTTCTGTTTTTCTCACATGAAAGGATTCTGGAGTTAACTGGTTCTGGGTTGGGATAGTGGCTCTATGATGCCGTCAGGTCCCGGGTTTTCTGTCTTCCCACTTGGCCATCCTTGACTGTTGCTTCTTGGTCTCAAGTTGGCCACTCTACCATCAGATTCATATTCCTATTCCAGACAGGAAGAAAAAGAAGGGCAACGAGTTAAAGGCACATGGTAGCTAATTCTGACCTCTTTTAGAGAGCTTTAGCAATTGGCCCACCAAGGAACTCTTCCACTTTTTTATCCCCTTGGCCAGAAAGCTGAGGCATGGCCACCTGTTGTTGCCAGGAAACTGAAAAAAAAAAGTTTTTTGTTTACCCTTTATATTAGCTTGCTAGAGATGCCATAACAAAGTACTACAGACTGGGTGGCTTAAACAACAGAACTTTATTTTCTCACAATTCTGGAGGGTAGTAATCTAAGGTCAAGGTATAGGCAGTGTTGGTTTCTTCTGAGGTCTCTCTCCTTGGTTTCTAGATGGCTGCCCTCTCTCTGTGCCTTCACATGGTCTTTCCTCTGTGTGTCTCTGTCCTAATTTCCTCTTCTTATAAGGACACCAGTCATAATGAATGAGGGCCCACCCTAATGGCCTCATTTAACCTTAATTACCTCTTCAATTATCCTGTCTCTAAACACAGTGACATTGTGAGGTATTGGGGTTAGGACTTCAGCATATGCATTGTCAGGGCACAAGATTCAGCCCACAACACCCTTCCAAACATAATCAGGGTTCTGTTAGCAAGAAAGAAGGGGGAAATTAGTATAGGGTATACACTGCAATGTCTGCCAAACCTACGATATTGCTTGATTTTCTTTAAACAAACAAACAAACAGAAAAGCTTGAAAATTGCCCCCAGTTCAGTTTAGATATTTATCAACATGATGCCTGATGAGGACTACTTAGCTGTAACGAAAGGCCTGCTTATTTATTTAAGGTGTTTAATTTTTCTTATAATGTAAGACTTTCCCCAGCTGCCGTGACCTACGTTCTCATTAGGAATACTCTGGAAGACACCAGCAGGTGTCCGTTATGTTGAATAGCAATTATCACAAATAAAGGAGAATTTGCTTCCTTGAGGATCTCTATTCTTAATGTTTGCTGAGGCCCTTATAATTCAATTTATAATTAATCAGGGCAAACTCTTCCTAATTTTTTAGGGTCAGAAGATTTTTATCTCTCTCGATCATTAAGTGAATTAAGTACTTTGTTGGTGATATTTTTCCTTTTCCTTTTAGACGATCCATCATACTAATTAAATGAACCGGGTAAGAAGCTACCTGTAATGTTACTACATATGTCTGCTCTTCCAAGTCTTGTAGAAATGCTACATCTTATGAAGTGTGAGAAATAATTAGGCAAAATTCTTTTGATATCTTGCTTTGATTTTTTAATATATAACAGCTCTGTTGAAATATAATTTCACTTATCAAAGAAATCGTACTTTTAAACTGTAAACTCAGTGATTTTTAGTGTGTTCAGAGTTTTGCAACCATCACCACTATCTAATCCCAGAATATTGTTGTCACCCCTGAAAGGAGCTCCATTCCCACTCATACTCACCTCCCCCCATTTCCTCCTCCAGCCTTGGCGGTCACTAATCTACTTCCTATCTCTATAGGTCTGCTTACTCTGGACATTTCATATAAATGGGATCAGACACTGTGTGGTCTTTTGTGTCTGGATTCTTTCACTTAACATAATGTTTTCAAGGTCCATCCACGTATGTCACATGCATCAGTACTCCATTTTCTTTTTATGGCTGGGTGATATTTCACTGTACAAATCTTTCTTTGATTTTAAGATTTCATTACTATCAAGGATTTTGTATTAATTCTCTGATTCCTTGGAGAGGCACAGAAAAGCACCTTGGAATTCTAGTCCCAACTCTCTTGACTCCTATGGACCTCATGTGTGCAATCTACAAAATGAAATGTTTTCCCCTATACCCAGTTTCTAAGAATCTCCATTGAACCCTATGATTATTTTTTTCCTGCATTAAAAGAAAATCTGCGGACATGTGTTTCAATTTTATCTAAACCAAATTTTTTTTTCCTTACAAGATGTAAAGGTTTTATTGAATGTTCTTTTTTTTTTTTTCCAGTTGTTTCAAAACAATTGAACTAAGGTTTCAGAAGCATCTAAATTCATATACGGATAGTTTTGTAAATAACCAGTCTTGGAGACATAAATAAAACCAGAATAGAAGTGAAAAAAAAAGTTCTTCTGGAAATTATCCATTGAAGGATAAATACAACACCTATTTGTCCCTGTCAAATGAAGAGAGAGGTCACCGATTATTCTAATCCTCGGCTTTTAATGAGGGAGGAATTTATTCATGCAAACATACATGCAGTAAATGTGTGCCACTTCTATTTGTGAGCACATCTGGTTCAGAAATAGAAGAATCTAGTAGTCAGACCCACCTGCAAATTCCCCAATCTACACAAAAAAGACAAACCACACCCATCACGCCTAATAACAAATTCTTTTTGCATCTGGTTTAACTGAACTTGAAAAAGGATGCCTGTTCTCATATTGTATACTCTCATTCCAGAATATCTCTCTTTCATTCAATTCACCAGGGACTCTGTGGGTGGGAGTTGAGAGTGTAGATGTCAGAACTGATTATCCCAATCCCACCACTGTATATTTTATAGTGAGAAAAAGATGAAGAGCAGCTGGGTGAGAAGTAAATTAAGTGTGCAATATCTATGTATATACAAATGAAAATAAAGGGGTTTGAAAGAGTATGTAACAAAGGGTTAATAGGACTGGAATGCCTTAGTAAGGCACACATGTGGCAGATAAATCCAGGGACCAGCTACTTCAGTGAAGTTTCTGGGAGCCCAGACTGGAACATGCCAGAATGTTTCCTCCAAAATATGAAAGAAAAGGTGGTGTACTTTGCACCACTTCCCACCAAGGAAGAGGCACAATGCTTAATGGGCCTCCCGGGATTTGGAGGCAACATATACCACATTTAAGCGCATGGTTCCCATCCATTCGCTAAATGACCCTCAAGGCAGCCTGCTTTGAATGGAGCAGAGAGAAAGAGAAGCTCTCCAGCTAGCTGGTCTAGGCTAACATGAGTCCCTTACAACAACATATCCAATAGAGTTTGAAATGTCTGTGGCAGATCTGAAAAGCTGCATTCAAAGAATTACTGCCCAGGCTCCTAGAGTTTCATAGGAAAGCCATGCCCTCCTGAAAAATAACAATTTTCCTTCTGAGAAACAGCTTTTGGCTTGCTACTGTGCCCTAGTAGAGACTTAATACCTACCTGTATTAGTTGCTACTGTAAAAAATTAACACAAATTTAGTGGTTATAGTAGGGGCAATCATGGCCACCCAAACAGCAAGTCCTAATTCTGGAATCTGTGAATGTTACCTTACAAGGAAAAAGGGTCTTTGCACATGTGATGAAGTTAAAGATCTTGAGATGGGTTGATTATCCTGGATTATCTGGGTGGGCCCTAAATGCACTCACAAATGTCCTCAGAAGACAGAGGTAGAGGGAGATTTGTTAAAGAGGAGATGACACACACAGAGGAGAAGACAATGTGAAGATGAAAGCAGAGACTGGAGTGTTGAGACCACCAGCTTGAAAAATGCCAGCAGCCACCAGAAGCAGAAGAGGCAAGGGATGGATACCCCCTATAGCCTCCAGAGGGAGGGCAGCCCTGCCAACACCTTGATCGTGGCCCAGTGATACTGATTTGAGACTTCTGGCCTCCAGAACTGTGAGAGAATAAATCTGTGTTGTTTTAAGCCACCAAGTTTGTGGTAATTTGTTAGAGTAGCCACAGGAAACTAATACAACGGCTTAAAAAAGTGCAAATTTATTCTCTTACAGTTCTGGAGGTCAGAAGTCTGAAATCAGTTTCCCTGGGCTAAAGTCAAAGTGGTGGCAGAAGGACTGGCTCCTTCTGGAAGCTCTGAGAGGAGAATCCATTCCCTTGCTTTTTTTTTTTGGCTTCTGGCGGCTGTGGCCCTTGGTTTCGGGCCCTAGGTTTCTGGCCCCTTCGTCCTTCTTCAAAGAGCATCACTCCAGTCTCTGCTTCCGTCATCCCACTGTCCTTTCCTCTGACTCTGACTCCTCTTACATTCTTCTTATAAAAAATGTTGTGATTACACTGGGTCCACTCACATAAACTAGGGTAATCTCCCCATCTCAAGATTCTTAACCGCATACACAAAGTCCCTTTTGCCACATAAGGTAACATGCACAGGTTCCAGAGATTAGGATGTGGATGTATTGAGGGGCCATTATTTAGCCTACCATGCTATCTAACCATTGGATTTCAAGTGACTATGCAACCTGACGTTCCTGTCATGAGCTGAGGTGTTATCTGATCCAGCAAACCCTAAATTTGTATGCAGCTGCACTCCATCCTCTAGGAAAAAGATTAGGCCCAAGCAGGTCCTGAAGACACCAGCATTTTTCACAAACATGTGGCTTACTTTCTTAATATTCCTAGTCCTGATGCACTGCCACATCCTCCTCATCTAATCAGTTATGACAATTGCCGGGGAATAACAAAATTAAAGAAAGGTTTTTAAAATTATTCTGCGTACTCTGTTGGCACCTTCTGTAAGTGGAATGTCTCAGCATTACAGTGCCACGCAGGTGAACTATGAAGGGTAGTGAGGCAGATACATTCTTTCAGTGTGGAGAACTTTGGGCAGTACATGGGTTTATCCTCTGCTTGGAAATGGAGATGCCCCAAAGTACAAATCAATATCAATTAATGGGCAAGGGTTACGAATTTGCCTAGATGGTTAGGGTCTTGGAAGGAACAAGAATGAAAAATTAGAGATGAGGAATTCTGGGGAAGAGGTATATGATGGTGGGGTAGAATTTTATTTTCCAAAGATGGCCATGCCAATATATCCCATATTACATGTGCTCCTTTCAATGTGCCATTGACACCCCTCCATAGAGAGATGAGGTCTATGTTTCCTTTCTTTGAGTCTGGGCAGGTCATGGCAGAAGCAATGTCATATGACTTCTAAGGCTGTCATAAAAGGCAATACCGCTTGCTTCTAGTCCTCTTGGGATGCTCACCTTTGCAACTCAGTGACCATGCTGGGAGGAAGCCAAGCAGCCAAATGGAAAAGCCACATGTAGACAGATGTTCCAGTCTCAGCCCCAGCTGAAGACCCAGCCTACAGCAGTATCAACCTCCAGATATGTGAGTGAGCAAGCCTTTGGAATAATCCTACTCCCAACCTTCAAGTCACTGCAAGTGACACTAAGTAGAAAAGAGATGTGCTATTCCTGTGACACCTGCCTAAACAGCGGATTCATGAGCAAAATAAATGTCTTCAGCCATTAAGTTTGGGATGATTTGTTACATGGCAATAGATAACAGATAGATAACCTCTCAGACTTGGCCCAAAGTGTAAAATTATATGTGCCCTTATGAAGGCTAGCCAAAAGTCAACCACTGAAGATGAGGCTCTCAAAAATCTGGTGGACAGGTACAACTGTTTGGGGATATTAGTCAGACTTTTTCTCCAGCCCACCTGTACTTGTCCAATGGGCTTATGAACAGGTAGCCATGCTGAGAGGGGTGAACTTTGTCTCACCAATGCTGATCTGCTCGGTACCCACTGCTAAGCATTGCCAATGGCAAAACCCAGCAATGAACCCACAATGTAGTACCATAAACTAGTACCTGAAGGCAGGTTGACTACATGGGAAACCTTCCATCATAGGGAAGCAGAGACTGTCCTAATGGTATAGAGATGTATCCTGGATATGGATTATCTTTCCTCTCTGTCATATTTCTACCACACTTACTAAATATCTTGTTCACGAAACTACTGACCAAAGAACTAAAATGTGCAGAAAAATAAGGTATGTGATAAATTGATACCTATGGCAATCACTGATCTTACCATGTATCCCATCACCCAGAAGCAATCAGTCTTATAGAACAATAGAGTGACTTATTGAAGACTTGCTTATGGTGTCACCTGGGAAATAACACTGAATTAGGTTGGAATGCTTTCCTACAGGGTGGGATATATACTCTGATCAAAAAATCAATAAGGGGCCAAGATGGAATAATAGAGACCCTATTTATGCTCACATCTGTAACAACAATAAAAGAACCCAGTGATTGAAAAAACAGTCTTGAAGACATTAGACATGAGGCAATAAAGGATAGTGATCCCTGAGAAACAAGAAACACATGAGGTAAACCCTATGATTACCCTAGCTTACTGGCTTGAGAGAGTTTCTAGGCTGTGGTACAGGAAGGAGAAACCCAGGTCGAGTTGGATGGAGTCTCTGAGTTAAGGAGAAGGAACTGAGGGCTCAGGGAGACTAAGGTGACAGAGTTCACATGACAGAATACCAGATATGAGAGAGCTGCACATATGAAAGAACCCCAGAGATCTACAGAGGCTACTCCTTTAGTATTCAGCACATCTCTTGTGTGTGAGGAAAATACCTTAGGCAAGAGAAAGGAGTGCCTAGTGCCTGCATAGGGTTTGAAACAGTGCCCACCAACCAGACTGGAAAACCTCATAATCCACAGGGCATTGAGTAGAATACTTTGAAGGTTCTTGCCTCAGTAGTGGGAAATAATTAACCCTAGACTAACCCTAGCTTAACAAATCCTAAAAGCAAGACTCTAAAGAATCTAAATGTGTTCAAGTAACTTACCTGCGTTGAAGAACAAAGCTCAGGAATATTTCTAGAAATACAAAAAATCTGGCACCCAATAAGTATGCCTTCCTGTACTGCAGAGGCTAGAAACCTATAAACAAGATTTCTCAGATTCCCTAACAGCTGGGATCCTGAAGACAAGTTTTTGTTTGGTTCTTGTTTTGTGTTATATTTTTGCCAACCAGATATATTTTCATGTGACTTGGAAGGCAAAAGTGTAGCAGAGACTTGTTTTTTTTTTTTTTTTTGATGCTTTTGTTGATACTATGGATACACATACTGTTTGTTTGTTTGTTTGTTTGTTTTTCTGCAGTCACATTCCCCTATCCATGTAGGAAATTTTGTGGGTATTGTAGCAGTGGCAATAGTGGCAGAGGTTTCCTGATTCATTTAGCAGAGCTCACTGAAGTCAGCAGTTTCAGGGGGAGCTTCTCAATTTTTCACTTTCCTAATAGTGGCAATGGTAGCAGCTCCCCTTATAGGTGAAAATAGTGGTATTATTCTGCAAATATGGCCTAAATATCATTCCTCTAGTCCTCTCAACTACTTATATTATACCTCTTTTAGCTTAAAACAGCTGGAATTAGTTCTGTTTCTTGAAAAAAAATCCTCTTATAGGAATTTGCATTAGTTATCAATTGCTGTGTAACAAATTGCCCCTTCCCCCAAATTTACTGGCTTATAATAATACATATTTATTATCTCACAGTTTCTGTGGGCCAGGACTTTAGGAGCAGATTCACTTAGTGTTTCTGGCTCAAAGCCTCTTCTGTGATTGCAATTAAGATATCAGACAGGACCGCAATCATCTGGGGTGGGAGGATCCACTTCCAAGGTGACTCACTGACAAGCTGCTGACAGGAATCCTCAGTTTCCACTTGCTCTTAGCAGGAGGCCTCACTTCCTCACTGCATGGGTCTCTTCATAGGGCTGCTTGGGTGTCCTAAAGATTTAGCAACCAGCAAATCCCCCCAAAGGAAGCAGTCCAAGGGAGAAACCAAAGAGGAAACTGCAGTGCCTTTTATGACTTTGTCTCCTAAGTTGTGGGCTATCACTTCTGCTTTATTCTATCTGTTAGAAGTGAATCTTTAAGTCCAGCCCACACTCAAGGAGAGGGAATTTAGGCTCCACTCTTTGAAGGGAGGAGTGTCAAAAAATTTGTGGACATATTTTAAGCTGTCACATAATCCTCTACAGATGTGAAAGTGTATTATTTTGCATAAATTTTATGCAGTTTGCATATAATATGTAACACTTGCAAAATACTTCTCATCATTGGTAACAATTCCAATAACCCCAAATAAGATTATCTCTTCCCTTTTGGCAACTGGTCACATTTATTTATTCTTTCTTTTATCATCCTAATTTTTCTCCTTCAAAGGCAAGTTTTCATGAAGGTCAATTTGCCTCTCCTTACTCAAGCTAATGTAAAGATAAGATTTGTCCCCATAGTCACTATTACCAGTGACAACAGACCTACCTTTTTTATGGGTGAAAAATAAAATTCTACAATTGTTTCATGACAGGAATCCCCACAAGTAATTAAAATATAGGTAGGTCACTTTAAAAGTGTCAGGGTAAGGGAATAAAAAGGGTTTGAATTATCTTACTGAATTCACTGAAGAAGTGAATTAGAACAAATAAGAATAATTTCAATTTATTACATAATTTTTAAAGAAGCAGTAAAATTATTTTTAAAGGGGTCCCCTGAAAAAAAGCATGCCCTCCCTTTTATGAGCAGAGACCACCCTCATGCAACAGTAACACTTGGCAAGATATTTCAGAATTATTTTGACAAAACAAAAGAAAAGTTCCTAATGAAACTATAGTTATGTTTCACAAAAATGGAGAAACTGCATTAAGTATTCGTATTTGTTTTAATGTCCCAAACCATAACTTTAAAATTAAAAAAAATTTAAATGCTATGTATGTTCCATAATTCTTTCCACACGTCCCCATGTCAGTAAAGGTAATATAGCGCTTCACACAGTGTCCAGAAACAAGCATAGTTCTTGGTGTAGAATAAGTGCCCACTAAATTTCCTTGTATTAATTAATGGATTAATGTAGCTAATGAGAGTGAGATCTGTCACCTGAAGAAAAATAGTATCAGCCTGGCTGGCAATCGTTTCAAAGTTAATTAAAAATCTTCTAGCTCATTTCACTTGACCTGACAGGTTTTCTTTTATGTCCTAGGTGTGTGAGCCCATAACAATTTTCAAGATTCATGTGCAAGATACCACAAGATACAGCCCACATCCCCATCCCAACCTACCTAATAAGTGGAAAATACTAGAACATGAAAGATAATAGCAAATGAAGTAGGGATGCTGAATTCTAAAGATATATTCCCAGCACAGGTATCATTACATTCTTATTACTGATTTGTCTTTTCAAAGTACTTCATGCTGGTCTCCCTGTACCTGGTTGGCTTCCTATCGCTGTTCTTGAATCTTCTTTGCTCGAGATATATATATGTAGTTTTCATTTTAAAAGCTAAGATAAATGGTACTATAATGAAAAGCACTGTGTGAGATATGAGCGCATTTGACATGGGCATTAAAGGATAGAAATGACCTCAACAGATACATGGAGACAACAGATGGCATTCAATGTAGAAGGATGAGGATAAGCAAAGGTATTGAGACTGGGAAGTCAAAACCTTTTCAGCACTTAGATACCTTTTGATTCTATGTAAATAATGCTACCAATTGTGAAAGGAGGTATATTAAAACACAATATGTAGGTACACACCTGTTAATTTTGGAGAATGTAATAGCCTTGACTTAGGTAAGCCACCCATCAACCAAAAAAGGGAACTCCCAAGGAAGTATGAGTCATAACATTTTCTTGACTATTTAGCTGTAGCGTCATTGGTCAAATGTATTGTTTAATACACACCAACACACACCCCAATAACAAAAAGAGTCATTTGCTTTTTTAAAAAAGGCTATCGTCAGGGCATAGCTATGAAATATGAGGAATCTCTAATAATCATACTATGAATACTATCAATACCTGGGGAAGATATGGCGACTGCCTCCACAGTGTCCTCTCCAAATGGCTTGCAGAATCTAGTCTTCCTGGTAGGATGTGGCAAAATGATACCCTTGACCCTAATTGTAAGGAAGCTTAGACATAGTCTAGTCTCCAAGAACAGTTGTGACAGCAATTTCTCTGGTAGTACTAGAAAATGGCTCGTAGTACAGTCCTCTAATTACGTGTATAGCTCCTCAGAAAAATAAGAAATATGTTTTTGGATCTGACAAGCTCAATAAAGGACGTCTGTGATTCAGATTGGAGTGTTTATTCAGCTCACTCATTAAATACACATGTCGATTTCTTCAAAAAATATTTACACATCTACTAAATGCTAGTCACTGTGCTAGGTGATGGAGCAGAAAGAAGAATAAAAAGATGCACAAGACTGAGTTCCTCCCTCCAAAGGAATTTACAATCATACAAGGGAAAAACAAGGGAGAAAGAAAGCATGGAGGGAAAAGTTCACATGTGACTCTTTAAATTTATATTTTTTATTTTTATCAAACACATGTATTTGATTCTTTGATCAAGTAGTTCTATAAGGCTTTCCCTATCTCCTTTAACTTTCCATTTAATAAAGACAAATGTGTCATTCTTCCAAAAGGTGCATGGAAGAGACAGCACAGATTTCTAACATGGGGTTGGTATGGAAGGAGATCGTCTGTTTATAGACTCTCTTAAGTAGGAGGGCTTGCTTGGGAATCACCATCTGGCCTAAATTTCACTAATATGAAGAAAAACCCATTAATCTGCATAATACTAAAGCATGATCTTTTCTTGTTTTCTAGACATCATCTGGAAGGAACTTATAATTGAACATGCAGAAAATCCCCATGTGGATAATCAAGAATTGGTTACAAATGTATTGACATGTTTCCTAGACAACTGTGATTTCTCCTGATTCTCCCAACTCACTTAAAAAGATGATAATTTAGGAAATAAATTAGAGGTCAATCTTTAATTAATGGCCTAAGCATGACACTTACTTTGAATGTTTGAATTGATCATGTGTTCTTTGTTAGTAATAAAAGTATTACATTTAAAATAGTATTAAAAAGTAGTATTTTTAAGTATTAGAAATTGGAACATATCTTGAGGAGGAGATTTGTAAATAATGTATATATTTCATATTTTATAATATATATAAAGATACTACTATAGTTATTCATTTTATTTACTTTTTCCAGCTTTATGGGTATACTTGACAAATAATTCATTTTATTTAAATTAAATGCATTCCATCTACTACCACCTACCTTCTTCAGGCTAAATACTGTACTAGGCATTTGACAAACATCAATCCATCTTATCATTATAGCAACTCTTGGAATTAGATATACTTAGGTCCATTTTATTACTCAGAAAACTGAGGCTCAGACTCCTGGGATAAGATGGGAGACTGAAACTTCTTCAGAGAAATTCTATCTTACTTCACCTAACAGAATGATCAAAAAACTTACTAGCAACCACCAAACTAGAAAAGGTGTTTAAGCTAATGCTACAAACCTCAATAACAGGTGTCCAAAGAAAGAAACAGGAGATTCAGGAGCTGAGCAAAGGAGCAACTGGTTCACCTCCTAATGCCACCTCCACCATCCAGACATTTTAATGAATCCTGAGAATTCTCACTTATCTCAAGTCCAGAGGAAAGCAAACTGAGCAACCACCCTTGTCTTTCTCTTCTTTTTTTTAAATCATTCTTTTCAGTAAGGAGCTATGGAAACTGGAAGAGAAGAGGATAAAACAAGGAAAGTGAATAGCAAGGCTAGTTTTCTTTAACCAGTTAACAAATGAAGCCTTCAGTGCTGTACATAGTCTGCCCCATTGGAACGGTACACATATCCAAAAAAGGTGGAGTGAAACTTGGTTCTCAGCAAAACCTAGGTGCTATAACACAGACACCATCTCCTCCCACACATGGACAGTCACACTACAGGTCACATTTCCTCAAGCTAAAGAAGAGTAAATGGAGAACAACACCCCCCAGCTCCACATGAAAATTCAGAGGGAAAACGTGGTCTCAGAGCTGAAAGAGAGTCAAGAAATCTCTTGCATTATATGGGAGCAAATAGAATATATGCCTGGACAGAGCCAAGCATGAAAAAGAATAGCGTGACAACCATGAAAAGCTAATCTGGAAAACTTTTAAAAGGAAGAAGGAAAGAGTGAAAATCAAAAAGTCAGGCGTGGGGGGGAGGAAGGTAACATTGAAGAAACAGATAAAAAGCTCAAACCAGAAGAAAACCTAATTCAAGGAATAGAGGAAATTCCTTGAACTTAACATCACTGTATAAAAATGAATAAGAATATAAACTAAAGAAAGCAAGAGATCAAATAAAAGAGAAAAATGGGCAGAGAGGGGCAAGATGGCGGAAAAGTAAGATGCGGAGATCACCTTCCTTCCCACAGATACAGTAGAAATGCATCTACACGTGGAACTGCTCCTACAGAACACCCACTGAACGCTGGCAGAAGACGTCAGACCTCCCAAAAGGCAAGAAAATCCCCACGTACTTGGGTAGGGCAAAAGAAAAAAGAAATAACAGAGACAAAAGAATAGGGACGGGACCTGCGCCAGTGGGAGGGAGCTGTGAAGGAGGAAAGGTTTCCACACACTAGGAAGCCCCTTCGTGGGCAGAGACTGTGGGTGGCGGAGGGGGGAAGCTTCGGAGCCACGGAGGAGAGCGCAGCCACAGGGGTGCGAAGGGCAAAGCGGAGAGATTCCCGCACGGAGGATCGGCGCCGAGCGGCACTCACCAGCCCGAGAGGCTTGTCTGCTCCCCCGCCGGGGCGGGCGGGGGCTGGGAGCTGAGGCTCAGGATTCAGTGCTAGCCGGGAGGGAGTCCGGGAAAAAGTTTGCAGCTGCCGAAGAGGCAAGAGACTTTTTCTTGCCTCTTAGTTTCGCGGCGCGCAAGGAGAGGGGATTCAGAGCGCTGCCTAAACGAACTCCAGAGACGGGCGTGAGCCGCAGCTATCAGCGCGGACCCCAGAGGCGGGCGCGAGCCATGGCGATCAGCGCGGACCCCAGAGACGGGCGCGAGCCGTGGCGATCAGCGCGAACCCCAGAGACGGGCGTGAGACGCCAAGGCTGCTGCTGCCGCCACCAAGAAGCCTGTGTGCGAGCACAGGTCACTCTCCACACCGCCCCTCCCAGGAGCCTGTGCAGCCCGCCACTGCCAGGGTCCCATGATCCAGGGACAACTTCGCTGGGAGAACACACGGCGCGCCTCAGGCTGCTGCAACGTCACGCCGGCCTCTACCACCGCAGGCTCGTCCCGCATCCGTACCCCTCCCTCCCCCCGGCCTGAGTGAGCCAGAGCCCCCGAAGCAGCTGCTCCTTTAACCCCGTTCTGTCTGGGCGGGGAACAGACACTCTCAGGCGACCTACATGCAGAGGCGGGTCCAAATCCAAAGCTGAACTCCGGGAGCTGTGCGAACAAAGAAGAGAAAGGGAAATCTCTCCCAGCAGCCTCAGAAGCAGCGGATTAAAACTCCACAAACAACTTGATGTGCCTGCATCTGTTGAATACCTGAATAGACAATGAATCATCCCAAATTCAAGAGGTGGACTTTGGGAGCAGGATATATTAATTTTTCCACTTTTCCTTTTTTTGTGAGTGTATATGTGTATGCTTCTGGGTGAGATTTTTGTCTGTATAGCTTTGCTTTCACCATTAGTCCTAGGGTTAGGTCCGTCCGTGGTTTTTTGTTTTTTGGGTTTTTTTTCCTAATAAATGTTTTCTTAATAATTTTTTCCTTATTTTCTATTTTTAGAAATTAAAAAAAATTTTTTAATAAGTTTTTTCATATTTTTTATTTTAAAAAATTAAAAATTTTTTTCTTAATAAATTTTTTTCTTATTTTTTACTATAAAAAATTAATAAATCTATTTTTTAAAATTAAAAAAAATTTTTTCTGAATACATTTATTTTTAGTAATTTTTTTCTTATTTTTTATTATAATAGCTTTATTTTATTTTATTTTATTCTCTTTCTTTCTTTCTTTCTATTTTTTTCTCCCTTTTATTCTGAGCCGTGTGGACGAAAGGCTCTTGGTGCTCCAGCCAGGCATCAGGGCTGTGCCTCTGAGGTGGGAGAGCCAACTTCAGGACACTGGTCCACAAGAGACCTCCCAGCTCCACGTAACACCAAACGGCGAAAATCTCTCTGAGATCTCCATCTCAACATCAAGACCCAGCTTCACTCAACGACCAGCAAGCTACAGTGCTGGACACCCTATGCCAAACAACTAGCAAGACAGGAACACAGCCCCATCCATTAGCAGAGAGGCTGCCTAAGATCATAATAAGGCCACAGACACCCCAAAACACACCACCAGACGTGGACATGCCCACCAGAAAGACAAGATCCAACCTCATCCACCAGAACACAGGCACTAGTCCCCTCCACCAGGAAGCCTACACAACCCACTGAACCAACCTTAGCCACTGGGGACAGATACCAAAAACAATGGGAACTACGAACCTGCAGCCTGTGAAAAGGAGACCCCAAACACAGTAAGATAAGCAAAATGAGAAGACAGAAAAACACACAGCAGATGAAGGAGCAAGGTAAAAACACACCAGACCTAACAAATGAAGAGGAAATAGGCAGTTTACCTGAAAAAGAATTCAGAATAATGATAGTAAAGATGATCGAAAATCTTGGAAATAGAATAGACAAAATGCAAGAAACACTTAACAAGAACCTAGAAGAACTAAAGAGGAAACAAGCAACGATGAACAACACAATAAATGAAATTAAAAATACTCTAGAAGGGATCAATAGCAGAATAACTGAGGCAGAAGAACGGATAAGTGACCTGGAAGATAAAATAGTGGAAATAACTACTGCAGAGCAGAATAAAGAAAAAAGAATGAAAAGAACTGAGGACAGTCTCATAGACCTCTGGGACAACATTAAACGCACCAACATTCGAATTATAGGGGTCCCAGAAGAAGAAGAGGAAAAGAAAGGGACTGAGAAAATATTTGAAGAGATTATAGTTGAAAACTTCCCTAATATGGGAAAGGAAATAGTTAATCCTGGAAGCACAGAGAGTCCCATACAGGATAAATCCAAGGAGAAACACGCCAAGACACATATTAATCAAACTATCAAAAATTAAATATAAAGAAAACATATTAAAAGCAGCAAGGGAAAAACAACAAATAACACACAAGGGAATCCCCATAAGGTTAACAGCTGATCTTTCAGCAGAAACTCTGCAAGCCAGAAGGGAGTGGCAGGATATACTTAAAGTCATGAAGGAGAAAAACCTACAACCAAGATTACTCTACCCAGCAAGGCTCTCATTCAGCTTTGATGGAGAAATTAAAACCTTTACAGACAACCAAAAGCTGAGAGAGTTCAGCACCACCAAACCAGCTTTACAACAAATGCTAAAGGAACTTCTCTAGGCGAGAAACACAAGAGAAGGAAAACACCTACAATAACAAACATAAAATATTTAAGAAAATGGGAATAGGAACATACATATCGATAATTACCTTAAATGTAAATGGATTAAATGCTCCCACCAAAAGACACAGACTGGCTGAATGGATACAAAAGCAAGACCCATATATATGCTGTCTACAAGAGACCCACTTCAGACCTAGGGACACATACAGACTGAAAGTGAGGGGATGGAAAAAGATATTCCATGCAAATGGAAATCAAAAGAAAGCTGGAGTAGCAATTCTCATATCAGACAAAATAGACTTTAAAATAAAGACTATTACAAGAGACAAAGAAGGACACTATATAATGATCAAGGGATCGATCCAAGAAGAAGATATAACAATTGTAAATATTTATGCACCCAACATAGGAGCACCTCAGTACATAAGGCAAATACTAACAGCCATAAAAGGGGAAATTGACAGTAACACAATCATATTAGGGGACTTTAACACCCCACTTTCACCAATGGACAGATCATCCAAAATGAAAATAAATAAGGAAACACAAGCTTTAAATGACACATTAAACAAGATGGACTTAATTGATATTTATAGGACATTCCACCCAAAAACAACAGAATACACATTTTTCTCAAGTGCTCATGGAACATTCTCCAGGATAGATCATATCTTGGGTCACAAATCAAGCCTTGGTAAATTTAAGAAAATTGAAATCGTATCAAGTATCTTTTCCGACCACAACGCTATGAGACTAGATATCAATTACAGGAAAAGATCTGTAAAAAATACAAACACATGGAGGCTACACAATACACTACTTAATAACGAAGTGATCACTGAAGAAATCAAAGGGGAAATCAAAAAATACCTAGAAACAAATGACAATGGAGACACGACGACCCAAAACCTATGGGATGCAGCAAAAGCAGTGCTAAGAGGGAAGTTTATAGCAATACAAGCCTACATCAAGAAACAGGAAACATCTCGAATAAACAACCTAACCTTGTACCTAAAGCAATTAGAGAAAGAAGAGCAAAAAAACCCCAAAGCTAGCAGAAGGAAAGAAATCATAAAGATCAGATCAGAAATAAATGAAAAAGAAATGAAGGAAACAATAGCAAAAATCAATGAAACTAAAAGCTGGTTCTTTGAGAAGATAAACAAAATTGATAAACCATTAGCCAGACTCATGAAGAGAAAAAGCGAGAAGACTCAAATCAATAGAATTAGAAATGAAAAAGGAGAAGTAACCACTGACACTGCAGAAATACAAACGATCATGAGAGATTACTACAAGGAACTCTATGCCAATAAAATGGACAACCTGGAAGAAATGGACAGATTCTTAGAAATGCACAACCTACCGAGACTGAACCAGGAAGAAATAGAAAATATGAACAGACCAATCACAAGCACTGAAATTGAAACTGTGATTAAAAACCTTCCAACAAACAAAAGCCCAGGACCAGATGGCTTCACAGGCGAATTCTATCAAACGTTTAGAGAAGAGCTAACACCTATCCTTCTCAAACTCTTCCAAAATATTGCAGAGGGAGGAACACTCCCCAACTCATTCTACGAGGCCACCATCACCCTGATACCAAAACCAGACAAAGATGTCACAAAGGAAGAAAACTACAGGCCAATATCACTGATGATCATAGATGCAAAAATCCTCAACAAAATACTAGCAAACAGAATCCAACAGCACATTAAAAGGATTATACACCATGATCAAGTGGGGTTTATTCCAGGAATGCAAGGATTCTTCAATATACGCAAATCAATCAACGTGATACATCATATTAACAAATTGAAGGAGAAAAACCATATGATCATCTCAATAGATGCAGAGAAAGCTTTCAACAAAATTCAACACCCATTTATGATAAAAGCCCTACAGAAAGTAGGCATAGAGGGAACTTTCCTCAACATAATAAAGGCCATATATGACAAACCCACAGCCAACATTGTCCTCAATGGTGAAAAACTGAAACCATTTCCACTAAGATCAGGAACAAGACAAGGTTGCCCACTCTCACCACTATTATTCAACATAGTTTTGGAAGTGTTAGCCACAGCAATCAGAGAAGAAAAAGAAATAAAAGGAATCCAAATCGGAAAAGAAGAAGTAGGGCTGTCACTGTTTGCAGATGACATGATACTATACATAGAGAATCCTAAAACTGCCACCAGAAAACTACTAGAGCTAATCAATGAATTTGGTAAAGTAGCAGGATACAAAATTAATGCACAGAAATCTCTTGCATTCCTATATACTAATGATGAAAAATCTGAAAGTGAAATTAAGAAAACACTCCCATTTACCATTGCAACAGAAAGAATAAAATATCTAGGAATAAACCTACCTAAGGAGACAAAAGACCTGTATGCAGAAAATTATAGGACACTGATGAAAGAAATTAAAGATGACACAAATAGATGGAGAGATATACCATGTTCTTGGATTGGAAGAATCAACATTGTGAAAATGACTCTACTACCAAAAGCAATCTACAGATTCAATGCAATCCCTATCAAACTACCACTGGCATTTTTCACAGAACTAGAACAAAAAATTTCACAATTTGTATGGAGACACAAAAGACCCCGAATAGCCAAAGCAATCTTGAGAACGAAAAATGGAGCTGGAGGAATCAGGCTCCCTGACTTCAGACTATATTACAAAGCTACAGTAATCAAGACAGTTTGGTACTGGCACAAAAACAGAAATATAGATCAATGGAACAGGATAGAAAGCCCAGAGATAAACCCACGCACATATGGTCACCTTATCTTTGATAAAGGAGGCAAGCATATACAGTGGAGAAAAGACAGCCTCTTCAATAAGTGGTGCTGGGAAAATTGGACAGGTACATGTAAAAGTATGAAATTAGAACACTCCCTGACACCATGCACAAAAATAAACTCAAAATGGATTAAAGACCTGAGTGTAAGGCCAGACACTATCAAACTCTTAGAGGAAAACATAGGCAGAACACTCTATGACATAAATCACACCAAGATCCTTTTTGACCCAGCTCCTAGAGAAATGGAAATAAGAACACAAATAAATAAATGGGACCTAATGAAACTTAAAAGCTTTTGCACAGCAAAGGAAACCATAAACAAGACCAAAAGACAACCCTCAGAATGGGAGAAAATACTTGCAAATGAAGCAACTGACAAAGGATTAATCTCCAAGATTTACAAGCAGCTCATGCAGCTCAATAACAAAAAAAAAACAACCCAATCCAAAAATGGGCAGAAGACCTAAATAGACATTTCTCCAAAGAAGATATACAGATGGCCAACAGACATTTGAAAGAATGCTCAACATCATTAATCATTAGAGAAATGCAAATCAAAACTACAATGAGGTATCATCTCACACCGGTCAGAATGGCCATCATCAAAAAATCTACAAACAATAAATGCTGGAGAGGGTGTGGAGAAAAGGGAACACTCTTGCACTGATGGTGGGAATGTAAATTGATACAGCCACTATGGAGAACTGTATGGAGGTTCCTTAAAAAACTAAAAATAGAACTACCATACGACCCAGCAATCCCACTACTGGGCATATACCCTAAGAAAACCATAGTTCAAAAAGAGTCATGTACCAAAATGTTCATTGCAGCTCTATTTACAATAGCCAGGACATGGAAGCAACCTAAGTGTCCATCATCGGATGAATGGATAAAGAAGATGTGGCACATATATACAATGGAATATTACTCAGCCATAAAAAGAAATGAAATGGAGGTATTTGTAATGAGGTGGATGGAGTTAGAGTCTGTCATACAGAGTGAAGTAAGTCAGAAAGAGAAAAACAAATACAGTATGCTAACACATATATATGGAATCTAAGGAAAAAAAAAAAACAAAAGGTCATGAAGAACCTAGTGGCAAGACGGGAATAAAGACACAGACCTACTAAAGAATGGACTTGAGGATATGGGGAGGGGGAGGGGTGAGATGTGACAGGATGAGAGAGTGTCATGGACATATATACACTACCAAATGTAAAATAGATAGCTAGTGGGAAGCAGCCGCATAGCACAGGGAGATCAGCACGGTGCTTTGTGACCGCCTGGGGGGTGGGATGGGGAGGGTGGGAGGGAGGGAGATGCGGGAGGGAGGATATATGGGTACGTATGTATATCTGTAGCTGATTCACTTTGTTATAAAGCAGAAACTAACACACCATTGTGAAGCAATTATACTTCAATAAAGATGTTTTTTAAAAAAAAAAGAGAAAAATGAAATAAAAAGAGGGCTTGTGGATCTAAGGAAAACTTGAGGACTAAAATGATATCATTAGAAAACAAATAAATATGTAAGAAACAAAATAAGCTAAAAAAACTGATCTACTGACATAGGAGAAAGCCCTGAGATAATCACAGTACACATTGATGAAAATGAAAAGAAATGAACACAGAGAGAAACTGAGATGGAAAATAAACACAATCAAATACAAGGATATAATTATTCTCTCTTATTTAGAAAACCAGTGTAGAATTCATGAAAATGCACCGCTCAGATCTCTTACCGTGGGGAGTATAATTTTTATTATTCCTCCCTCTACTATAGATGTAGACAATAAAGCATAGTCATATGTGCTTTACCTGTGATTTTGTCACCAATAGAAATTAGATGTGTTCATATGACATTGCAATTAATACTAATATATGAAGTATCATTAATGGTCATTAATACTTCCGAATTACTATAGTTATTAGTCCCATCACTAGATCTTATTATTTAATGCATTAATAAAGAAGCATATATATATTTTTATATAACAAAATTTAAAAAATTTTTTTTAAGTGTTTGGTTTTTTGATTTTTTAAAAATAAATTTATTTATTTATTTATTTTTGGCTGCAATGGGCCTTCATTGCTGCACACAGGCTTTTCTCAAGTTGCAGCGAGCGGAGGCTACTCTTTGTTGTGGTGCACAGGTTTCTCATTGCGGTGGCTTCTCTTGCTCCAGAGCATGGGCTCTAGGCACGCAGGCTTCAGTAGTTGTGGCTCATGAGCTCTAGAGCGCAGGCTCAGTAGTTGTAGTGCATGGGCTTAGTTGCTTCACGGCATGTGGGATCTTCCCAGACCAGGGCTTGAACCCGTGTCCCCTGCATTGGCAGGCAGATTCTTAACCACTGCGCCACCAGGGAAGTACAAAAATTTAAAAATATTTTGATGAGTGATCTTTAATATAATTGGTTTTCTTTGTAATCCTGTGTATTTTACATTAAACTTTTAAAAATATTATTCTGAGAGACTTCCCTGGTGGTCCAATGGTTAAGACTCCATGCTCCCAGTGCAGGGGGTCCAGGTTCGATCCCTGGTCAGGGAACTAGATCCCGTATGCCGCAACTAAAGGTCCTGCAGGTTGCAAAGAAGATCTCACATGCTGCAACTAAGACCCGGTGCAGCCAAATAAATAAATAAATATTTTAAAAAATATATTATTCTGAGAAGGGGTCTATAGACTTCACCAAAGGGCCAAAAGTGTCTATGGCACTAAAAGTACCCCTACAGTCGTATCCCAGAAAAGCCTGCAGCCCCTCCAACATTACATGATGCGTAGAAAAGACCCATGCAAGTAAAGGATCCCGAAGTTGAATCTTCATTAGTGTTACAACAAATTGATCACTGGTTATAGCTGAAACAGCATTTTCAAATGAGGGATAGAACCTGAGTGTTGATCTTGTCCGAATAACAAGATAGGGTGCCTGACACTATGGAGCAGTCATACTGTCACTAGAATGCCTCCCCAGAATTCCATGTGAGAAAGACACAGTCTGTCTTGCTTAAGCTACTATATTTGGGGTCCTCTTTTTACAGCAACCTAATCTGTTCCTTAACTAATATATTACTTTTTCCAATATAACTCCCAAGAGATAAAATAATTTCCCACCACCAGCAATAGAAAGATGGATGAAGAAGGAGAAAAGAGCAGAGTTTGGGGCCAAAAAGGACCTTAACATTTATGGTAATCCAGAATTTAACCCACTGACTCCTAGTAAATGTTAGAAGTGGGGAGATTTACATACTCATTATTAGCATTTTCCTTCACAGTATCTAATCTCCCTCAAATATCGAATCTCTTACAAATACAAATATTCAAGTGAAAAATTTTTTTCACATTAACCCCATAATTGCAATGAAAAATATACCTAAATTTTTAAAACTTTCCCATCAAAAAAGAAAATGAAACAGGTCTCCGATATTTGTTCAGCCCTGCAACAAAAGTAACATCATCATTCCTTACTCAAAACTCTCCAAAATCATCATTTTATAATGACACTTTAAAAGATGAAAGATTTCATAAAAAAAAAAAAATCAGTGGATTTTTGTATGAAAAATCCTGGCATGAATTTATACCTTGCCCACACTTGTTTGATAATTGCTTTTGAAATTTGAACTCTGGGTATTTTGTTCCTTTAATCAAAAAGCAATCAGACCAGAAGTGACGAAACAACTGGTAGTCTGAGCACACCCACTTCCCAGGTGGTGCTCCTGCTGTGGATACTGTTAAGTGGGTTCAGTAATTTAACCACGTCAGAGAAGAAAATAAAGCTCAGGGATTCTAGGGCAACCATACATCACCACCAAGAGCATCCATGGGAAAATGGGGAGGCCTGGACAGTCCCCACCCGGCACCTCAGGACAGAGCCTTGAAGAAAAGGCTTGAAAGCTACAAGCCGTATGGCTGACAGGGTCTTGGTGCTCCGGATTGGTGTCAGGTCTGAGCCTCTGAGGTAGGAGAGCCGAGCTCAGGACATTGGACCACCAGAGACCTCCCGGCCCCACATAATATCAATCAGTGAGAGCTCTCCCAGAGATCTCTGTCTCAAGCTAAGACCCAGCTCCACCCAATGGCCAGCAAGCTCCAGTGCTGGACGTCCCATGCCAAACAACTACCAACACAGGAACACAACCCCACCTTAGCAGAGAGGCTGCCTACAATCATACTAAGTTCACAGACACCCCAAAACACACCACTGGACGCAGCCTGCCCACCAGAAAGACAAAATTCAGCCCCACCCACCAGAACACAGGCACCAGTCCCCTCCACCAGGAAGGCTACACAAGCCACTGAACCAACCTTACCCACTGGGGGCAGACACCAAAAACAATGAGAACTATGAACCTGCAGCCTGCGAAAAGGAGATCCCAAACACAGTAAGTTAAACAAAATGAGAAGATGCAGAAATACACAGCAGATGAAGGAGCAAGGTAAAAACCCACCAGACCAAACAAATGAAGAGAAAATAGGCAGTCTACCTGAAAAAGAATTCAGAGTAATGATAGTAAAGATGATCCAAAATCTTGGAAATAGAATGGAGAAAATACAAGAAACGTAGAACAAGGACCTACAAGAACTAAAGAGCAAACAAACAATGATAAACAACACAATAAATGAAATTAAAAATTCTCTAGAAGGAATCAATAGCAGAACAACTGAGGCAGAAGAACGGATAAGTGACCTGGAAGATAAAATAGTGGAAATAACTACCACAGAGCAGAATAAAGAAAAAACATGAAAAGAATTGAGGACAGTCTCAGAGACCTCTGGGACAACAGTAAACGCACCAACATTCGAATTACAGGGGTCCCAGAAGAAGAAGAGAAAAATAAACGGTCTGAGAAAATATTTGAAGAGATTATAGTTGAAAACTTCCCTAACATGGGAAAGGAAATACTCAATCAAGTCCAGGAAGTGCAGAGAGTCCCATACAGGATAAACCCAAGAAGAAACATGCCAAGACACATATTAATCAAACTATCAAAAATTAAATACAGAGAAAAAATATTAAAAGCAGCAAGGGAAAAGCAACAAATAACATAAAAGGGAATCCCCACAAGGTTAACAGCTGATCTTTCAGCAGAAACTCTGCAAGCCAGAAGGGAGTGTCAGGACATATTTAAAGTGATGAAAGGGAAAAACCTACAACCAAGACTACTCTACCCAGCAAGGATCTCATTTAAATTCAACAGAGAAATTAAAACCGTTACAAACAAGCAAAAGTTAAGAGAATTCAGCAACACGAAACCAGCTTTACAACAAATGCTGAAGGAATTTCTCTAGGCAGGAAACACAAGAGAAGGAAAAGACCTACAAAAACAAACCCAAAACAATTAAGAAAATGGTAATAGGAACAGACATATCAACAATTACTTTAAATGTAAATGGATTAAATACTCTAACCAAAAGACTTAGACTGGGTGAATGGATACAAAAACGAGACCCGTATATATGCTGTCTACAAAAGACCCACTTCAGACCTAGGGACACATACAGACTGAAAGTGAGGGGATAGAAAAAGATATTCCATGCAAATGGAAATCAAAAGAAAGCTGGAGTAGCAGTTTTCATATCAGATAAATAGACTTTAAAATAAAGACTATTACAAAGAAGGACACTACAGAATGATCAGGAATCAATCCAAGAAGAAGATATAACAATGGTAAATATATATGCACCCAACATAGGAGCACCTCAATACATAAGGCAAATGCTAACAGTCATTTGCCTTATGGCTGTTAGCTAAAAGGGGAAATTGACAGTAACACAATCATAGTAGGGAACTTTAATACCCCACTTTCACCAATGGACAGATCATCCAAAATGAAAATAAATAAGGAAACACAAGCTTTAAATGACACATTAAACAAGATGGACTTAATTGATATTTATAGGACATTCCATCCAAAAACAACAGAATACACGTTCTTCTCAAGTGCTCATGGAACATTCTCCAGAATAGATCATATCTTGGGTCACAAATCAAGCCTTGGTAAATTTAAGAAAATTGAAATCAAGTATCAATTATCTTTTCTGACCACAACACTATAAGACTAGATATCAATTACAGGAAAAAAAGCTGTAAAAAATACAAACACATGGAGGCTAAACAATACGTTACTAAATAACCAAGAAATCACTGAGGAAATAAAAAAATACCTAGAAACAAATGACAATGAAAACACAATGACCCAAAACCTATGGGATACAGCAAAAGCAGTTCTAAGAGGGAAGTTTATAACAATACAATCTTACCTCAAGAAAGAAGGAAAATCTCAAATAAACGACTGAAACTTACACTTAAAACAATTAGGGAAAGAAGAACAATAAAACCCCAAAGTTAGCAGAAGGAAAGAAATCATAAATATCAGATCAGAAATAAATGAAAAAGAAATGAAGGAAACAATAGCTAAGATCAATAAAACTAAAAGCTGGTTCTTTCAGAAGATAAACAACGTTGATAAAGCACTAGCCAGACTCATCAAGAAAGAAAGGGAGAAGACTCAAATCAACAGAATTTGAAATGAAAAAGGAGAAGTAACAACTGACACTGCAGAAATACAAAGGATCATGAGAGATTACTACAAGCAACTATATGCCAATAAAATGGACAACCTGGAAGAAACAGAAAAATTCTTAGAAAAGTACAACGTCCTGAGACTCAACCAGGAAGAAATAGAAAATATAAGCAGACCAATCACAAGCACTGAAATTGAAACTGTGATTAAAAATCTTCCAACAAACAAAAGTCCAGGACTAGATGGCTTCATAGGCGAATTCTATCAAACATTTAGAGAAGAGCTAACACCTACCCTTCTCAAACTCTTCCAAAATATAGTGGAGGGAGGAACACTCCCAAACTCATTCTACGAGGCCACCATCACCCTGATACCAAAACCAGACAAAGATGTCACAAAAAAAGAAAACTACAGGCCAATATCACTGATGATCATAGATGCAAAAATCCTCAACAAAATACTAGCAAACAGAATCCAACAGCACATTAAAAGGATAATACACGATGATCAAGTGCTGTTTATCCCAGGAATGCAAGGATTCTTCAATATATGCAAATCAATCAATGTGATAAACCATATTAACAAATTGAAGGAGAAAAACCATATGATGATCTTAGTAGATGCAGAAAAAGCTTTTGACAAAATTCAACCCCCATTTATGATAAAAACCCTCCAGAAAGTAGGCATAGAAGGAAATTACCTCAACATAATAAAGGCTATATATGACAAACCCACAGCAAACATCGTTCTCAATGGTGAAAAACTGAAACCATTTCCTCTAAGATCAGGAACAAGACAAGGTTGTCCACTCTCACCACTATTATTCAACATAGTTTTGGAAGTTTTAGCCACAGCAGTCAGAGAAGAAAAAGAAATAAAAGGAATCCAAATCGGAAAAGAAGAAGTAAAACTGTCACTGTTTGCAGATGACATGATACTAAATCTAGAGAATCCTAAAGATGCTACCAGAAAACTACTAGAGCTAATCAATGAATTTGGTAAAGTAGCAGGATACAAAATTAATGCACAGAAATCTCTTGCATTCCTATACACCAATGATGAAAAATCTGAAAGAGAAATTAAGGAAACACTCCCATTTACCGTTGCAACAAGAAGTATAAAATACCTAGGAATAGACCTACCAAAGGAGACAAAAGACCTGTATGCAGAAGACTGTAAGACACTGATGAAAGAAATTAAAGATGATGAAAACAGATGGAGAGATATACCATGTTCTTGGATTGGAAGAATCAACATTGTGAAAATGACTATACTACCCAAAGCAATATCTACAGATTCAATGCAATCTCTATCAAACTACCAATGGCATTTTTCACAG
Organism: Eschrichtius robustus; assembly: GCF_028021215.1. Classification (NCBI taxonomy): domain Eukaryota; kingdom Metazoa; phylum Chordata; class Mammalia; order Artiodactyla; family Eschrichtiidae; genus Eschrichtius; species Eschrichtius robustus. The sequence continues at coordinate 30,120,863 of NC_090825.1, forward strand.
AACTAGAACAAAAAATTTCACAATTTATATGGAAACACAAAAGACCCCGAATAGCCAAAGCAATCTTGAGAAAGAAAAACAGAGCTGGAGGAATCAGGCTCCCAGACTTCAGGCTATACTACAAAGCTACAGTAATCAAGATAGTATGGTACTGGCACAAAAACAGAAATATCGATCAATGGAACAGGATAGAAAGCCCAGAGACAGACCCACACACATATGGTCACCTTATCTTTGACAAAGGAGGCAAGACTATACAATGGAGAAAAGACAGCCTCTTCAATAAGTGGTGCTGTGAAAACTGGACAGCTACATGTAAAAGAATGAAATTAGAAATCTCTGTAACACCATACACAAAAATAAACTCAAAATGGACTAAAGACCTAAATGTAAGTCCAGACACTATCAAACTCTTAGAGGAAAACATAGGCAGAACACTCTATGACATAAATCACAGCAAGATCCTTTTTGACCCACCTCCTAGAGAAATGGAAATAAAAACAAAAATAAACAAATGGTACCTAATGAAATGTAAAAGCTTTTGCACAGCAAAGGAAACCGTAAGCAAGACGAAAAGATAACCCTCAGAATGGGAGAAAATATTTGCAAACGAAGCAACTGACAAAGGAATAATCTCCAAAATTTACAAGCAACTCATGCAGCTCAATATCAAAAAACAAAAAACAAACAACCCAATCCAAAAATGGGCAGAAGACCCGAAATAGACATTTCTCCAAAGAAGATATACAGATTGCCAACAAACACATGAAAGGATGCTCAACAACACTAATCATTAGAGAAATGCATGTCAGAACTACAATGAGGTATCACCTCACACTGGTCAGAATGGCCATCATCAAAAAATCTATAAACAATAAATGCTGGAGAGGGTGTGCAGAAAAGGGAACCCTCTTGCACTGTTGGTGGGAATGTAAATTGATACAGCCACTATGGAGAACTGTATGGAGGTTCCTTAAAAAACTAAAAATAGAACTACCATATGACCCAGCAATCCCACTATTGGGCATATACCCTGAGAAAACCATAATTCAAAAAGAGTCATGTACCACAATGTTCATTGCATCACTATTTACAATAGCCAGGACATGGAAGCAACCTAACTGTCCATTGACAGATGATGGATAAAGAAGATGTGGCACATATATACAACGGAATATTACTCAGCCATAAAAAGAAACGAAATTGAGTTATTTGTAGTGAGGTGGATGGACCTAGAGTCTGTCATACAAAGTGAAGTAAGTCAGAAAGCGAAAAATAAATAACGTATGCTAACACATATATATGGAATCTTAAAAAAAAAAAAAAATGGTTCTGATGAACCTAGGGGCAGGACAAGAATAAAGTCGCAGCCATAGAGAATGGACTTGAGGAGACATGGAAGGGGAGGGGTAAGCTGGGACGAAGTGGGAGAGTGGCATGGACATATATACACTACCAAATGTAAAATAGATAGCTATTGGGAAGCAGCCGCATAGCACAGGGAGGTCAGCTTGGTGCTCTGTGACCACCTAGAGGGGTGGGATAGGGACGGTGGGAGGGAGACACAAGAGGGAGGGGATATGGGGATATATGTATACATATAGCTGATTCACTTTGTTATACAGCAGAAACTAACACAACATTGTAAAGCAATTATACACCAATAAAGATGTTAAAAAAAAAAAAAATAGTGCAGGGCTCCCTAAGACTAAGAATTGGCAAACTAGGCTGGTAGGCCCCTTGCCTGATTTTATAAATATAATTTTATTGGAACCATTAAAAAAAAAAAAAGCAATAGACCGACTGACAGATGGCCGGCTTCCCGGGACAGAAAGGCTAAATTGATTACCCACCCAGCACAGCATCTTACAGGAAAAGCATAGCACTTCCTAGAGGAATATGAGCATAACAGAGAGGTGTCATTGACTCTGAATTAAAATTTTAACCTGTCCCCTGAACAGCTACAGGATTTGGAAGCTGAATTAATGTTATCAGATGAGTTAGAAATCAAACCAGAGCTCCTGGTACAGTTTGTTCAGAATACGTCCATCCCACCGGGACAGGGGCTAGTAGAATCAGAAGCTAAAGACATTACTTGCTTGTCCCTCCTTCCAGTGACTGAGGCCTCAGAATGCAGTCGGCTAATGTTACCAGATAATACTCTAAATATACTAACTCCTCCAAGGAGGTTCCTTCCTGAGCTGTGTTGAGAAGCCTTCAGGTGAAGGTGGGTCCAGACAGAGAAGAGACGAGGGCTCAGATTGTACAGAAGCCTCCGGAGTCTTTGTCAACTCCAGTCTCTTAGCTTGTTGCAAGATCTACAGCCAAGTGACAGCACTTCTTTTATTCTTCTTAACCTAACAAGAGTCTGGGCTCTTCAGCCGAAAACTTAGTGTTTGTACAAGATGAGGCAAAGGATTCAGGGAATGATTTCCTCTCCAGTGAGAGCACAGACAGTAGCATTCCATGGATCCTCCGGGTTCGGGAGTTGGCCCATGACAGTTTGATTGCTGCTACTCGTGCACAACTGGCAAAGAATGCAAAAACCAGCAGCAATGGAGAAATGTCCACCTTGGTTCTAATGAGGGGCAACCTGAAGATTCTGGGCCCCTTCCTCAAATGGAGAAGAAGCTAAGTGTACAGTTGAAGGCTGTGACCAGACATTTGTGTGGCCAGCTCACTTTAAGTACCACCTCAAAACTGATCGAAACGACCGCTCCTTTATCTGCCCTGCAGCAGGTTGTGGGAAGAGCTTCTACGTACTGCAGAGGCTGAAGGTGCACATGAGGACCCACAATGGGGAGAAGCCCTTTATGTGTCCTGAGTCTAACTGTGGTAAGCAGTTCACTACAGCTGGAAACCTGAAGAACCACCTGCGAGTCCACACAGGAGAGAAACCTTTCCTTTGTGAAGCCCAAGGATGCGGCAGTTCCTTTGGTGAGTATTCTAGTCTTCCAAAACATTTGGTGTTTCACTCAGGAGAGAAGCCACATCAGCGGCAAGACCGTGGGAAGACCTTCTCTCGGAGTGGGAGCAGGAATGTGCACGCGAGAAAGCATCACTTGCAGATGGGAGCCGCTGGGAGTCAAGAGCCGGAACAAACTGATGAGCCACTAATGGGCAGTCGTTTGCTTGAAGAGGCTTCAGTAACCAGTAAAAACCTGGTGTCTATGAATTCTCAGCCAGCCTTGGTGGAGAGTCCTTGAAACTACCGAATACCGATTCTATCCTAGGAGTTGATGATTAGGGGCTCACTGAAGGATCCCCATGTCCTCTGTCTTCAGTGCCTGATGTGACACATCATTTGGTGACCATGCAGTCATGGAGGCAGCCATGTGAGGTTTCTGTCTCAACTGCCATAGATCCACAGGAGTCACTAAACCAAGGAGATCTAACTGACAGACAGACATGAGCATGGGTGCTGACTTCTCTGATCCCAGAGTGCATGTAGTGGGAACAGGACGCTTATGGCTCACAATCTGCCAGAACCAAAATGAATCCGTGAAGGACAAGACCCCACTTTTGCCTCTGTTCATCTTTCCTGGCCTAGATGATGAATGTAGGAGAGCTTCTCTTCGACTACCATCTAATTCAGTCAAGGAAGAAAGCAGTGAATGTTGGCTGGGTAACTGTACCTACCTCTCTTCCCACTGCACAATTTTGGTATAGACTTATCCCAAAAGTGAATTTGATTATGTGTTGGCTTAAGTTACTCAGTAAGACTGTTGAGGGGAGGTTTTCCTTTGAAGAGTTTTCATCGCAGACTGAGCTGTCTTTTCACATGGGTGAACTAAATCCTGCCACCAACCATAAAACTTCACCAAGAAGTTGAGCTTTCAAGATGCCTTGTTGCTTTGGAGAAGGGAGTGATGTCAGTTCTGTTGTGACATTCTCCCTTTAGCAACCTGAGTAAGAGACCCTCTGTCACTGGTCTGCAAAAACATTAACTACTTGAATCCCTGCTTGGTCCAGGCTGAGGTACTATCTTGTCCTATACACCTCTACTTGGCCACTATGCTTTCTTTGTTTATGGAACATACAGAAGCATGTTTAGAGGTTGTTTGATTTTGCTTTTTGGGTTTTTTTTAAAAATTAAAAATCACATGATTCAGAGGTTCAATTGTTTTTCCTTTAAAATAAAAAACAAAACAAAACAGCCAGTCCAAAAAAAGAAAAAGCAATATATACATCAAGTTGACTTTGTACTTGTGATTTGATCCTCACTAATATTTCCTGTGGCTATTACTTTCAGATTATGTACCTCATCCATTAAAGTTCTCAACTCATAAGAAGCAAATGCCTACCTTTTTAGAAGTTACATATCAGAGATGGTTTCTCAAAGAGGAGTTAACTTTTTTAAAAATTTTTTTCCAAAACACTAACTTTCCAAATGGACTCTCTTTCCCCACTAGCTGTCAAGGAACACATGGGGAGTCTTTCCAAGTTCACAACCAGCCCAGAATGTTTACTTGCCTAGAAATGAATATCCCAAGAATCACAACTAGACAGAGAAGACCTGCGGTCCTTCTTCCTGAAATGTCCTTGCCTAACCTCTGCTTGGATATCCCCTCTTCATCTTTCAGAGCCTTTGTGTTCTCGCATCTCCAATAGCCCCAGGTAGAATTAGCTGCTTTGTCTTCTGTTTCCGTAGCACTTGAGTTATGTCCCTGTTTCAGCACTTGCTATCTACTATTTGAATCTGTTTATATGGCTGTCTCCTCAACTAAATTGAGTTCCTCAAGGTTAGGGCCAGAGTGGTCAGTCCTCTGGGTGATGCAAGGATAATGTGGGTGTGGAATCACAAAACAGGAGCCAGGGAGAACAAAGTTTGATAGGGAGAGTGGGAGGCAGAGCCCAGAGTAACTCCTCAAGCCAACCTTCACTTGCAGTGACTTTTTCCTTTTAATGTGTTCAGTTTTAATGCAGAAGGTTAAAGGAGTAAGGTTCAAGGCCAAAATATTTACCAATTTTAGTAAGATAATTTTCTTGTACAAAAATCAAGGTAATCTAAGGTTTATCTCCAACTGTGCCTTTAACCCAGGCTGACTCATCACACATTGTGTAACCAGCACTAACGCTCAGTAAAATTGAAAGCTAGGTCCCATGCTTCCTCTTCTAGCAACTGTCTTCCACCCTTTCACTTTGCTTTTCCCGAATTCGTTCTTTGCTCCCACAACCTGCCCCACACCCATCTCAGTTTATCACACTTGGACTTCCTGACTTTTCTCCGCTGGGAATCACTGGGACTGAAGCCTGGTCCATTTTCAGGCTTCATAATGCATCTCTGAAACTCAAATCCCACATCTCAGTGATTTGGAGGAAAGCTGAAGAGGTGGCATTGCTCTTCTCCTGAGAAGAGTCGAGGCAGGTATGGGTGGCCTCACATGGAACACGGAGCCCCACCAGGAAGGCTCCATGAGTTTCTGGGTCTCATTGTGTGGTATTTATAATGCCCTCATCTGAGTGGACAGTCATCCCAGTGAGCTACTAGGTGGGATAACCCGTGTGTATCAGCCACCAAAGAGGATCCTAATAAGGAAAACAACTCTGCAGATATGAGACACTATAAGACTTAATTCTCTACTTTCTATTCTTCACTCAGATTAGGAAGAAACACCCCTTCATGATCCAAAAGAGGGTCCCCTCCTCAACCTTAATTAGGCTCCCTCTACTGGGTGGGGGCATGTGGAATGTCATGAATGACATCAAATGCAGAGGCCCAGTTTGGGAATTATTGTGAATGATTGGTATGGTCCTTCCCAGAGGTCTCTGCTCTCATCTGGTGAATCATTCGGGTTTTCGTACAGACAAGTAAATCTCTCTAGTTATTTTTTTCATTTTAAAATTACTTTTAATTGTGGTAAGAGACATACAACATAAAATTTACCGTCTTAACCATTTTTTTAGAAATTTAAGTAGAGTTGGGACTTCCCTGGTGGTGCAGTGGTTAGCAATCCACCTGCCAATGCAGGGGACACAGGTTCAAGCCCTGGTCCGGGAAGATCCCACATGCCACGGAGCAACTGAGCCCGTGTGCCACAACTACCGAGACTGCGCTCTAGAGCCCATGAGCCACAACCACTGAGCCCGCGTGCCACAACTACTGAAGCCCGCGTGTCTGGAGCCTGTGCTCCACAACAAGAGAGGCCAGCACAGTGAGAGGTCTGCACACCAGAACGAGGAGTGGGGCCCGCTCACTGCAACTAGAGAAAAGCCTGTGCGCAGCAGTGAAGACCCAACACAGCCAAAAATAAATTAATTAATAAATAAATTAATTTTTAAAATGTAAGGAGAGTTGATTTACAATGTTGTGTCAGTTTCTGGTGTATAACAAAGTGATTCAGTCATATATATATGTATGTATAAATATATATTCTTTTTCAGATTCTTTTCCATTATAGGTTATTACAAGATAGTGAATATAGCTCCCTGTGCTATGTAGTAGGACCTTGTTGTTTAACTATTTTATATAAAGTAATGTGTATCTATTAATCCCAAGCTCCTAATTTATCCCTCCCTACCCCTTTCCTCTTTGGTAACCATAAGTTTGCTTTCTATGTCTTTAACCATTTTTAAGTGTACAGTTCAGTGGTATTAAGTACATTTACATTGTCGTATAACCACCATCACCATCCATCTCCAGAACTCTTCATTTTGCAAAACTGAAACTCTGTACCCATTAAGCAATAATACCCCAAACTCCCTCTTTCCATTTCCTGGGAATCACCATTCTATTTTTTATCTCTTTGAAGTTGATTACCTTAGGTATCTCACATAAATTGAATCATGTAATATTTCACTCAATGTAATATCCTCGAGGTTCATCCATGTTGTAGCATGTGTCAGAATTTCCTTCCTTTTTAAGCCTGAATAATATTCCAGTGTTTGTTGTAGCATGGGTCAGAATTTCCTTCCTTTTTAAGCCTGAATAATATTCCAGTGTTTGTATACACCACAGTTTGTTTATCCATTTGTCTGTTGATGGACACTTAGATTGCTTCCACCCCTTGGCTATTGTGCATAATGCTATAAATATGGATGTACACGTCTCTCTTCAAGTCCCTGCTTTCAATTCTTTTGGGTATATACCCAGAAGTGGAATTGCTGGATAACATGATAATTCTATTTTTAATTTTTTGAGGACCTACCGTACTGTTTTCCATAACAGCTGTATCATTTTACATTCCCCAAAACAGTGTGAAAATGTTATAATATCTCCATATCCTTACCAACACTTGTTATTTCTCTTTGGTTTTTCTGCAGTAGCCACGCTAATGGATGTGAGGTTGTACAGTTATTTCAAGCAGAACGGGAATTAGATAAAAATTGTTTGAAGTACTGGAGCAGCAAACTCTATACTGAGCTTCCATAGTGATTCCCAGAACACCATAAACTGATCCACTAGGGAAGCTACTACATTCGTCACAATGACAAAAGAGGGAACCAAAATGTTGTTATTGGAACTACTGAGTTCAATGATAATCTACCATTACTGTCATGTCAGTTAACTATGAGTACAACAACAACGCCTAACAAACGACCACAAATCTTCATTAGCCTTACATCGAGAGGTATCTACATAGCTCATGAGCTTGTGGTTGGCTGATCTTGGCTGGGCTAGTGGCTGGGCAGCTCGAATGAGGGAGCTCTGCCCCGTATGTCTCCCATCTACCTTCTGGGCCCACTGGGCTTATGGAACAGGTTCATCTCATGGTGATGTCAGAAACGATATCAGATGTGTAAGAAAGAAAAGTGGCAGAACTTAAAAGACAGATCTTGACAGCAATGAAATGCAAAACAGTAAATATTAGTACAGCACCTGTTACGGTTAAAGGGTCCAGTAGGACCAATGTTTAAACATAATTTTCTTATTTTAAAACGTTTAATTGTGAAATGCATACGACACCTGCCTTTTATCTTTTATTGTTTAATTTTTAAATTCATCTTTAGTGGAGTATAATTGCTTTACAATGTTGAGTTAGTTTCTGCTGTACAGCAAAGTGAATCCACTATATGTATACATATATTCCCATATCCCCTCCCTCTGGAGCCTCCCTTCCACCCTCCCTATCCCAACATTCTAGGTCTTCACAAAGCACCGAGCTGATCTCCCCGTGCTTTGCAGCAGCTTCCCACTAGCTAGCTATTTTACATTTGGTAGTGTATATAGGTCAATGCTACTCTCTCACTTCGTGCCAGCTTACCCTTCCCCCTCCCTGTGTCCTCAAGTCCGTTCTCTATGTCTGTGTCTTTATTCCTGCCCTGCCACTAGGTCCATCAGTACCATTTTTCTAGATTCCATATATATGAATTAGCATATGGCATTTGTTTTTCTCTTTCGAACTTACTTCACTCTGTATGACAGACTCTAGGTCCATCCACCTCACTGTAAATAACTCAGTTTCGTTCCTTTTTATGGCTGAGTAAGACACCTGCCTTTTAAAGAAATATTTTCTGGTACCGAGACTTCCCTGGTGGTCCAGTGGTAAACAATCGACCTTCCAATACAGGGGACGTGGGTTCGATTCTTGGTCAGGGAACTAAGATCTCCCATGCCACAGGGCAGCTAAGCCCATGCACCACAACTACTGAGCTTGCACGCCTCAACAACAGAGCCCGCGTGCCCTGGAACCTGCGTGCCACAACTAGAGAGAGAAAACCCACATGCCACAACTAGAGAGAAGCCCGAGCGCCACAACGAAAGATCCGGCGTGCCTCAACAAATATCCTGCTTGCTGCAACCAAGACCCAACGCAGCCAAAAAAAATAAAATAAATAAATAAAATAGATAAATAAATATTTTTAAAAATTATTTAAAAAAGAAATGTTTTCTGATACTAATTTTACGTTATATTATTGAAGCATTCAATAGAAAGCTAAATTATTAATAAATTAATTCATCAAGATTAGGTTTCAGAAAATTTGCCCTATGACCTTTTCATAGAAGTATGATTCTGTAAAAGAGACAAAGAAACAGGTTTAGAAACCTAGAATGAGTCTTGTTTCTAATAATAACTACTGATTGTTTCTTCTTTTTTCTTTTTTTAAATTTATTTTTAAATTGAAGTATAGTTGAATTATAATGTTGTATTAATTACTGCTTTACAGCAAAGTGACTCAGTTATACGTGTATATATATACACACACATTCTTTTTCATATTCTTTTCCATTATGATTTATCACAGGATATTGAATAGGGTTCCCTGTGCTATACAGTAGGACCTTGTTGTTTATCCATTCTATACATACCAGTTTGCATCTGCTAATCCCAAACTCCCAATCTAACCCTCTCCCACCCTACTGATTGTTTCTGATAACATAAAAGACAACACTCTATATCTTAATTTGAATATTTGACCATTTTACAATAGCAGCCAAATATACATAACATATAAATGATTATTGGTATCATTAATATGATCTAATACTTGGAGTGGGGAGAAACTCTTATGCTTTCTTATATGGGCTACGTGATCTTTAATACCAGCTCAAATTATATAGTTGAAGATAGTAAAAAACACATGACTATCTCTAATCATAAAGTTCATTAAAATATATGTTGCCCTTTGACAACAAATGGATTTGTGTAATCAGCTAAAACTCACTATAGTACACACAAATACTGTGTCCAGAAAATATTCTTTGTTTTAAAAGAAACAACTTCCAGATATTGGTGAAGTTGACCAATGTCTTTTAAAACTTTGTAACTGGGACTTTCCTCTGACAGCACATTTCATGTTTCCATCCAAGTCACTTCTTGGTTATATTTTACATTGAAACCAAAAAGCATTTCAACCTGTTTTAGAATGCAGCCGTTGATCAACACAGGAGTGATGTTCATCTTAGTAGCAAGATGCTTCTGGGCAGGGAGTGAATGACTGCAAAATACCTCATAGCAAGACAAACCAACACACAAAAACTGTGTTGTGTCTGGTCATTAAGGTCCATTAAGTGGTCTGAGTGAGTTTCAAAAATTTATCTTCAGGAAATGACAAATAAGATAGTTTCCAGAGAGCCCTTTTTTACTGTATTCTCTTCCTGGTCTGATTTTGCAGAAACCTGGTGGCATGACCTTCAGGGCATGGAGGAAACATGCTGCTTATAAATCTAGTTTTTAATACATTTTAATGTAATGATCATTGATTCTTTGTTTTGAATGATATACTTACGTTATTTTAAAGCAAGCATCAGGGAACACCAACATTATTAGGTAACTATAGAATAAAGGTGATAAAATTCCTACTACAGTTAGCTTAAAAACAATTTCACCCAAACCTTTAAGACATCTTGATAAATTCTCGGTTAGTTAAAACAAGGAGAGCAGTCAACAAGGTATTCTAGAGTCTAATCTCTCTTATCTACAAATTTTGCTCATGTTGTTCATCCTAGACAGAATTCCATATAACTGTCTCTTTGCCCTATCACAAGCTAAATATTTTTAAAGGCAGCTCAACATCTGAAGAAGTGTGTGTGTGTGTGTGTGTGTGTGTGTGTGTGTGTGTGTACAGGGATGTCCTAGTTAGGACTCAAAAACTCAGATATCCAAATAAGCTAACCCCAATGCAGATACACAAAGCATATAAAAGAATCTCATAAAATATGGTGGTAGGAATATACCAAGCCTGTGTAAAACTGGAACTGGGGAATGGAAAGTTATCTGGAACCAAGGCTACACTCTCTACTTCCCAGGAGCCATGTGACCTACCACTTGGTCCTCTCTCTCTTAACTAGATTCTTCTACTTATCGGAACATGGGCATCAGACATGACTTCATAGCTTGGCTTCTCAGCTCCAGTGACAACCACCAGCTAGAATGTTCCTTTATGTTTCTTAGTTCCAATTACTAAGAAAGGGACTGTGATTAGATCAACATTGTGCCCTGTGATGGGCCCTCTTTGGGTTCTCTGGAATTATCAGTTAGATCAAAAAAGACATCACAAATATGGTTCCATAGCCATAATGGACAGGACAAGCAAAAACAGATATGTGTAGTATGACATCTGTATGCATGTATAATTATTACTTGTATGGCACATTACATACAGCTTCACAATATTACATTTTAAAATTTACTCTTTGTCTTAGTCAAAATTCAACCAGAGAATAGAAGACATAGTTACATGTTAACGACAGAGGGACTTTAATACAGGAAACTGATAATACAGGTGATGGAAAAGGTGAAAGGGAAACGGAAGACAGTTGAGGCAACTCAGAGATGAGTAAAAGCAGAGAGCTGTTGGGCTTGAGAGACAAAAGGAGGAGGAGGTGGCATTACGGGAACCCAGGGCCATACTTCCCCAGCAAAAGCTAGAAGCACAGTCCGCTTAAATGCAGGGAGCTGAGGTCATGAAAGAGGCTGGAGATGCTGCTGAGGCAGAGAGAAGAAGAGAAATACTCTGGCTTTTCCCTTCATCCCACTTTTCAGTCTCTTCCTGTAACTGCCATTCACCTGATGCTCCTGACATGGGAACCTGGTGTCTTAGCTCAGGCTGCCATAACAAAATACCATAGATTGGGTGACTTAAAGAACAGACATGTATTTCTCACAGTTTTTAAGGCTGGAAAGCCCCAAATCAAGGTGCCAGCGTGATCATTTTTTGGTGAGTATTCTCTCCCTGGCTCGTAGAATGCTGCCTTCTTTGTGTTCTCACATGGTCACTGGGAGCAGGCAGGTAGAGATTACTCTCTCCCCTTCTCATAAGGCCACAGTCCTATTGGATTAGGGCCCCACTCTTATGACCTCACTTAACCTTAATTACCTCCTGAAGACCCTATCTCCCGATACAGTCATATTCAATATATGCCTCAATATATCAATTTGACAGGACACAGTTTAATCCACAGCACCCAGAACATGCAGCCGCTTGTCACCCCCACTCAACTGTGATACAGAAAGGGCAAGAAATAGATCTGAGGACAATGGGACAAGTACTTCACAATACGGCAAGGTAAATATTATCACTCTTACTTTACAAATTAAGAAGCAGGGGCAAATTAAGTAAACTTGTTCAAGCTAGTAAATGACAGCACCAGATTCTAATCCAAGTCTTCTAACTCCAAATCCAGTTGACGATAACTTCCACTGAGTCTTCACAACATATTTCATCTACCCTGAGCTCACCGTCCTCTGAGTTTCCATACCAGTTTTATTCTTTATCTTGAAATTCATCAATGAGTACTATCTCATTTTCTTTCCATCATTCTTGTGAGGAATATCTCATTATTACACATCTCTCCAAATGAACCGAAAGTACCTTAAGATCTGGGATCAAACAGCGCCATCCTGTTGTCTAGTTGCTGAATAACTACTTTGATTAATTAATTTTCTCCCACAATATTTGCTACAGTATTATTGAGGAGGGTTCTATTATTTCATGTTAATAAAATCCTTCATCTATTTTCCAAAATGCCATAGTTCTCTAGTCACCAAGAAAAATTTTCTGTGACTCAAAGGGATCATCTATATAAATATTGTTTATTATTTTAGATGTAATTCCATAGAATGGCCTATTGGTATGAATCAGGATCTTTAAACACTTTCCAGTTTCCCTCTTAACTGAGTTATCTGTCAAGGTTTTCTTTTATCTTCTTCATTATTCATCCTCTTTTGTCATAACTGTTCTGCAAATATCCGGCTTGGTCACTATTGATCAGCAACATGTCATGCCATCCTTTGCATATAAAATTTATAGAAAAATCAGAAATTTCTTTGCAAAAGCTCCTGAGGGAAAAATGATAAAGATTTCTTTCCTCATTACCCTCTATGTTATGAAATATGCCATGTATTTTGCAATCAGTCAGAATATTATAAGCATAATGAGATATGAAAGAAGACCAACGTTTAGAGTACTTGTATTAAAATATCAAAATCACACTACCTTTTACTTTACCCTATCTCAGCTGCCTGTTCCTGGACCCCTTCATAACTAGTACATCTTTTCTTCAAGTGTCTAACTCCTGATCATCAGCAATTATTCTTCCTCATTACTTCCTCTGACACCACTGCATAAACTCCAGCCCTTGGAGACCTCCAGTGAAATGACCCCCCTCTTCCTCGCAATCTACTACTCCACTCCCTCCTACTTTTACTGCCCTCTTTGCCCAAAAGGTCCTTTTCTGTATCTTTATTCAAGCTGCTGAACATTCTTGGAGAAAACAATGTAATCAGGCTAAACGATCTGTGGTTTTTGTCTTTTTCGGGGAGGGGAGGGTGGAGGGTTTTTGTCTTTTGTTTCTGTTCTTGTTTTCAGGGGGATGAGGGCTTCAGGTTCTAAGTTTTAGGGAAGGTTGATGGTTTCCGTCAGACCCAAACTACACTTAATTTTTTTTTTAAGATTCCTTTGATGTGGACCATTTTTTAAAGTCTTTATTGAATTTGCTACCATATTGCTTCTGTTTTATGTTTTTGGGTTTTTGGCCACGAGGCACATGGGATCTTAACTCCCCGACCAGGGATTGAACATGAACCCCCTGCATTGGAAGGCGAAGTCTTAACCACTGGACCGCCAGGGAAGTCCCCTTAATTTTTAAATTTTATGCACTTGTAATCTAAAATTTCAAGTTATACAAAAGGGTATAGAGAGCAAAATAAGTCTCCCTCCAACCCCTGACCCTTTGTTCCCCCAGGTCTCCTCCCCAGGAGCAACGAGCGTTTTCATTTTTTTCATCTCCTTCGCGGAATCATATTAAAATAGGCAGGATAGGCTGGGTTGTGCTGTGGTAACAAATTTAACCCAAAATCTCAGTGGCTAGACAGAACAAAGGTTTTCGTTTCTCCATCAAACTACATGTTTAAGCTGTATCACCTTGTGACACTGCCATCTCGGCATGTGGCTTCCACGGAAGAGAGAGCTGGCACGTTACACAGAGGCTTCTCTCTCCTACTTGGACTCACACTGACCAGAGTTAATCACATGGTTCACTTAACTGGAAAGAGCAATCTTCTGTGTACCCAGGAAGCAGAGGAGAACCGGCTAGCGGTAAATACTAATAAATCTGTATCGCATATGTACTTACACACGTATTTTACACAAATGGGAGCATACTAGGCACACTTTTCTCCACTTTGTTTTTTCCACATATGGTGTGTGTGATACTTCTCTATGTGTGGTCATACTATAATTTCTTTATCTAGTATTTAATTAATAGATATTTAGGTTCTCATCTTTTATCACTACAAATAGTAGCTGTAATAAATATCCTTGAAAGAGTAATATTAATAATAACTGACATACATTGAGACCTTACTATGTGCAAGGCACTGTTCAAAGCCTACTGTATGTTTTAACTCAGTTCACACTCTTAGCAATCCTATGTGAGACATGACATAATTTACAGGTGTCTCACTTACAGTGGCAGAGCCTGGCCTCCAACCCAGGTAGTGAGGCCCAAAGCCTATCAAATTCACATAGATATTTGCACCTCTAAACACAAATTTCTCTAGTACAAACTCCTGTAAGTGAAATTTGTGGATCATAGAGTGTTTACATTTCAAATTCTTCCAGATATTTTCAGAAGTACTAGATACCCTTCAATTTCACTCTATTCCTAGGGAAGCCATGCTGGCTTCTACAACACCTTTTCTTGGCACTCTCAGTGCTCACACGTGGGAAACCCAGAAGCGCAGGGAAATTTAATACCCATGGCACCAACCTTGACCAGTGGGAGCCAATTGATAAGTTCTTCTCTGTTATTGCCTTAGGCAGAAACTTCTGGGCTGAACCTCCTAAGGCTCCTGAGATCTCGCGCATTGAGCAGCAGACTTCTAAAGCAGCAAACAACCATGTAGCACATCTTTGCACTGGCTTTTCTTCCTTCTTTTTCACTCTCCTGTGCCTCACTCTTGCTCCCTGACATCACTTCCCAAATAGAGCATCTGCAACAAAGCATTTGTCTTGACCCTGCTTTCTCTTTAAAAGTAGTAAATGCAGGGGTGCGCCACCCCCAGATCTCGCCTTCAGCCCCTTCTGTCGCTGGGACTGTTGCCTGCTGACGGTTCACAGCTGAGTACCTTTCAGGTGTGGCCCTGGCCAAAAGGGGTTGCTTCCCCCAAGCTGACAGCCCATCCCCACAGCCCAACCCAATGACTGGTAGAGTTGGGGGTAAAGTAGCCTTGCCTCAGTTTGGGACCTCTTCAAAAGGCAAGCTCAGCTCCAGAGATCTCCATGGAACCCCCAAACCCTCTGTTGCAACTGTGTCACAGCTCAGCCTCTCCCTCTGCTCACTCCTGCTTTCCTCACTCCCTTACAGGTGTTGCCGTTGAGAACACTCCTCAGTATACCTCCTGCATGTAAATATCCACCCCAGAGTACGTTTCCTAGGAAACATGATCTAAGATACTAAACCAAGACAATCGGTACCAGTAGTAGACCTAGAAAACAGGCCCTTGGGATGGGACTTGGGAACTGCATCACTCACAGCAATAAGACCCCATTGCAATTCCTGAGACTCTCAGTTGCCAGAGGTTGAGATGAAGTGCAGGTGGAAGGCGAAGTGCTGGGACGTGCAAAAGCGGTGGTACTTAGTAGTGGTCATGTTAATGATAACGATTGTCAAGGTGGCCCCAAATATTTTTGATTTGAAAGGTTTTGTAAAGACTAAACAAGTGGATTGCGCAGGGATATAATGACCTTTAGTCTTCAGCGGTCCCCAACTTTTTGGCACGAGGGACTGATTTCGTGGAAGACAATTTTTCCACGGATGGGGGCGGGGTGGGGTGGATGATTCAGGTGGTAACGCGAGTGATGGGGAGCGGCAGATGAAGCTTTGCTTGCTCTCCCGCCGCTCACCTCCTGCTGTGCAACCTGGTTCCTAAAAGGCCCCAGGGGTCGGGGATCTGGGCTTTAGACATATCCTGGATTCCTTAAATATTGATGGAGGCACCAGTCACTACATTTTTCTCTGGATTAGGTATTACTTCTGATTCAGTCTTGGCTGAGGACTGGAAGGACAGTTTCAGAGGTTTACAGAATGACTGGTCTATCAGCACAACATTACCTTTAATGAGGGGACCCATTTTGTGGCAAAAGTGGTGTGTCAGTGGGTACATGAGCACGAGACACACTTGCTTTGTTACATACTTCTTTAGCGCGATGTGTCTAGCTTATTAGATGGTTAAATGACCTTCAATAGGTTCGGGCAATTCTCCATTTCAAGGACAATGTTCTGAGAAGGTGGGAGATAGCACAGTCCCAAAAATGTGGGGAAAGCTTTGAATCAGTGACCTATACATGGCGCTAATTCCCAATGGTTGGCATACATAGATCCAGAAAACAAGAGGTAGAAGGGAGATTAGTCTCTCTCATCATCATTACCAGTGACATATTTTCAGATTTTGTGCTTCTCTTTTCTGAAATTTTGGGTTTTGTCAGATTAACTTCTCATTCTCAAGGGAACACTTGTACTAGAGAATGAAATAAGAATTTCACTGAACTTGCAACTATGAATACCATCTGGTCTCTTTGGACTCCTTGTGTCAGTGGACCAGCAAAGGCAGAGGTTACTCTACTGTTAGAGAAAAATAGACTCTGATTACCATGAGAAGCTAGGCAGGATTTTTGTAACTCAAAGGATTCATGGGGGCATCTCTTGGTGCTTCCATGCCTACTTAAGTTGTGAATAGGTAACTGCAGCAGCCGTAGTCCACCATGGCCTGATCGCTGCTCAGACCCCTCAGAGTCACCTTCATCCCCCAACACAGTCAAGGAACCTGGACTAGCTGAAGATATACAAATGGCAAGCAAATGCATTAAACAGCATTAATCATTAGGGAGATTCAAATCAAAGCTACGACGAAATACCACTCACTTCCCTTAGGATGGCTATTATTTAAAAATGGAAAATAACAAGTGTTGGGGAGGATGTAGAGAAATTGAACCCTGTGCATTGCTGGTGGGAATGCACAATGGTGCAGCCACTGTGTAAAATAGTATGGTGGTTCCTCAAAAAATTAAACATAGAACTACCATATGATCCAGCAATTCCATTCCCATGTATATAAACAAGAAAATTGAAAGCAAGGACTCAGATACTTGTGCATCAATGTTCATAGCATTATTCTTAATAGCTAGAAGGTGGAAACAACCCAAGTGTTCATCAACATATGAATGGATAAACAAAATTGTGTGTGTGTGTGTATCTGTGTATATATAATGGAATATTAGTCAGCCTTAATAAGGAATGAAGTTCTGATACCTGTTTTAATATAGAAAGCGTTATGCTAAGTGAAATAAGCCAGACACAAAAGGGCAAATATTGTATGATTCCACTTATATGAGGTACTTAGAACAGGCAAGGTCATAGAGACCAGAAGTATAATAGAGGTTACCAGGGGCTAAGGGAAGAGGGACATGGAAAGTTATTTTAGTGGATATAAAGTTTCTGTTTGGGATGATAAAATAGTTCTGGAGGGCTTCCCTGGTGGGGCAGTGTTTAAGAATCCGCCTGCCAATGCAGTGGACATGGGTTCGAGCCCTGGTCGGGGAAGATCCCACATGCTGCAGAGCAACAAAGCCCGCGAGCCACAACTACTGAGCCCACATGCCACAACTACTTAGCCCATATGCCACAACTACTGAAGCCCATGCGCCTAGAGCCCACGCTCCGCAACAAGAGAAGCCACCACAACGAGAAGCCCACACAACACACGAAGAGTAACCCCCACTCACCGCAACTA
The DNA here is from genome assembly GCF_028021215.1 of Eschrichtius robustus. Classification (NCBI taxonomy): domain Eukaryota; kingdom Metazoa; phylum Chordata; class Mammalia; order Artiodactyla; family Eschrichtiidae; genus Eschrichtius; species Eschrichtius robustus. The sequence continues at coordinate 30,138,538 of NC_090825.1, forward strand.
GAGAAAGCCCCCACGCAACAATGAAGACCCAACACAGCCAAAAATAAATAAATAAAATAAATAAATAAATAAACAAATAGTTCTGGAAATGGATAGTATTGATGGTTGTGCAATACTGTGAATATACTTAATGCCACTGAATTGTCACTACAAAACAGTTAAAATAGTGACTTTTATGTTATGTATCTTTTACCACAATGAAAAATTCAAAAAAGGTTAAAAATAGTACATCTAGATAAAAATTCCATGATACTGATGCTTTACCTACTTGTTATCAAAGATACAATTAGATAGAAAATCAGACAAAGCAAAGACAATTTACTGGAGTTTTCCATTTTTGTTCCATTTGTGAATGGCATAGCCTTCTGGAATACCAGTTAGAATGTGGATAAAAAGATTCCCACTTACTTTGCTTTATCTCTACATGTGAACACACTACATACTATAAGAATAAGTCATTGTACAATTAAGTTGAAAGTGATAGCAAAATTATTCACTGAACCAGTATGTATTTCATTACCCACTAATCCAGCTATGGAAATTATACATGCCAGATAAATATGAATTTTACCAGTTTTGCACCTTTTAGGGCATAGGCAGTCTTTCAAAAAATTTCCATGAGTAGTTAGTTCCCTCCTGTATTCGTATGGAGTAGAGTAAGTTCTTCGTCTAAGTGCATCAACGTATTCCTTGGGAATCCCCTCAGAGGTTGACAAAAATGATAAGTTTGCTGTTGATGCAAGATCTGTTATTTTTCTTTTGTGTAATTTCACAAGAAATTTCAAAGATAAAACTCTGCCATATAACCTGCAATAGTAGAAAATATGCAAATGCACTCATAAACTGGTGCAGAGGATGTGTAACTAGATAAAGTGGAAGAACTGATAAAGAGTATAACAAAACAGCCATACGTTTTTGTTTTTATTACTTAACTGAAATATTCACAGTGACACAAACATTGCTTTTGCAATACATGAAGGTAATTGCTTCTATATTTAGAATTAGCCATCTAGGGTATGGAATATTGATTATTATTTCCCCTGAGATCATATAAACCATTTTAATATGTTAATGTGGTTAATATTTCACAAAGATAATACTTATTTCTTTCACAATTATAACTCAGATAAATCACTCTTTTTAGCATCTTGCTTTGTCATCTTATTCTGCTCAATTTTACCTTAAAATTACTGTCATCCTTTGTTCTTTTTCTGTGATAATTCTATCTTTTCTTTTGATTTTACTTATTTACTATTCATTGCATTAACCATTTTTTTGATTAACCAACTACCAGCAACTAATGTGTCAGCAGAGTGTTCACTCTTAGATTACAGTGTAGAAGGGCTCTGTCTTAATGACACCTTAGTATTCCTAAAATGTGTCATGAAAAGCTGAAAAATTTTAATAGTACAAAATATATCATTTGCTATATAAACACATAAAAGTGTGGTGAAGTACAGAATAGCAGTGCCTAATATCTTAATGTGTTGCACTTACAGTAATGTTGGCATAAGCTGATATGATTTATAAAATAAATGACTATTTCTTGCCTTTGTATTTTTTAACTTTTTATTTTAAAAATAGAATGGGGCTTCCCTGGTGGCACAGTGGTTGAGAATCTGCCTGCCAATGCACGGGACACGCGTTCGAGCCCTGGGCTGGGAAGATCCCACATGCCGCGGAGCGACTAGTCCCGTGAGCCACAATTGCTGAGCCTGCACGTCTGGAGCTTGTGCTCCGCAACGAAAGGCCGCGATAGTGAGAGGTCCGCGCACCACGATGAAGAGTGGCCCCCGCTCGCCGCAACTAGAGAAAGCCCTCACACAGAAACGAAGACCCAACACAGCCAAAAATATAAATAAATAAATAAATAATTTTTTAAAAAAATAGAATGAATTGTTTTCTTGTTCAGATGTGAGGTTTTTGTTATTATTGTTTTAATAAAAGTTGGGGGAAGGGAATACAAATATAACACTTTGCTTTTCAGACTTTCCAGGAATTAGGAAGGAACAAGAGAATCTTTAAAAAATATATTTTACAACTTTATTGAGGTATAATTAACATATAATAAACAGCACATATTTAAAGTGCTGTTTATTGATGAATTTATTGATGAATTTTGACGTATAACTACACCCATGAAATCAACCCCCAAAGTTCCTCATCCCCCTTTGTAATCTAATCCTCTCTATTCTTCATCCCTATCCCCAAGCAACCCTGATCTGCTTTTATCACTGTAAACTAGTTTTTTATTTTCTAGAATTTTATACAAATGAAATGCTACAGTAAGCACTCTTCTTGTTTGGCTTCTTTCACTCAGTATAATTACTTCGAGACTCATCCATGTTGTCGCATGTATCAGTAGTTTGTTCCTTTCTATTGCTGAGTAGGATTCCATTGTATGGATAGAAAACAACTTGTTTATTGATAGAATTCTGGATTGTTTACAGTTTGGGGCTATTACAAATAAAATTATCATGAATATATACATATAAATATTTATATGGAAATACGTTTTCATCTCTCTTGGGAGTAGAATGGATGCATCATATGGTAGGTATAAATTTAACTTTTTAAGAATCTACCAGCAGTTTCCAAAGTGATTGTACCATTTTACATCCCCACCATCAGTGTATCAGGATTCCTATTCCTCCAACTCCTCACCGAGAGTTAGTATGTTCAGTCTTTTTAATTTTAGATATTCTAGTGGGCATAACTTTTACAAGGACAAACTTGTGAGTGGCAGAGCTAGGATTTGAACCCAGGTAGCCTGGATCTGGGAGCCAAGTTCTTATCTAGTACGTATTATACTGCCTCTCTCCATAGTTGCTAGCTTGCGTATGCAACAACTTTATATAACATTATTTCTGTGGGAAGATGCATTCTGATCTCCAGTCTTTTTTGCAAATTTCTATTAGAATACAGCCTGTTCATAGATTGGTAACTACCCACAGATTAATACACTTCCATCTGGACTATGGAATTTCAGAGCATATATGCTCAAGGCCTTACCAATAATAGAATGGCAACTTTATTAGAAATATGTTTTAATAACAAAATATTTAATAAGTACACATGAGTTAAAGCTCATCAGTGATGCTCATATCCAGCCACTTATATACAATGTGAGTGTTTTTCTTCTCACTTGATTATTTTGAGAGAGGAAGCAATCAATGAAAGTGAAAAAGGAGGAGACAATATAAGTTCATTTTAGAAAGATGTAGAGCTGTCCTGTTATTTGTGAACTCACTTGAAGCATGTGACAAATTATGCCACTTCTGTCATTGCCTACTTCTTATTATCTTTCCTCAGAAACTGACTGAGCATCTGTTAAGACTCTTGGTTACGAATAACAGGAGCCCAACCTAAACCAAATAGGAAATTTACCAGCTCATGTAACTTGGAAGTTTAAAGGGTGAACTTCAGGCATGGCTGAATCTAAGAACTCGAGATGATGTCGTTATAATTCTGCTTTCCCTCGTCATTCAGTTATACTTTCTCCTGTGCTGACTTAGGTTCTCTCGAAGAAGTGTCAAAGTTGGCCACCGGTAACCCCAGGAGACAGATCATACCACAGGTCAAGGGCTCCAACAGAAGTCCCAAATAACACTCTCAGATGTCAAGATTGGCCCATGTTAGGTCAAGTAGCCATCCCTACTCCAACAACTCAGCATAGGGAGATGGAATGGTACGCTCCGATTCAGCCCCTGGTTGAACCCTGTATGGAACAAAATCAGGGTGATGCTACCAAAGGAAGGAGAAAAAAATTTCTTTTTTCCCATTACTCCATTTTTTCTCTTCCTTCACTTTCCTTTCTGGGAAAGGACTTGAACCCTCTTTGAACTTTTTCAAGAGACTCACTCTTAACTTGATAGTAATAAACAAAAAAGCAAGTTCTCTATTGTTATGGTTGAATTGTATTCCCCCATAATTTATATGTTGAAATCCTAACCTCCAGTACCTTAGAATGTAACAGTTGGAGACAGAGTCTTTACAGAGGTAATCAAGTTAAAACGAGGTATTATGGTGGAACCTAATCCACTCTAACCGGTGTCCTTATAAAAAAGGAGAAATTTGGAGATGCACACATATTGGGTTGGCCAAAAAGTTCATTCGGGTTTTTCCATAAGATGTTACGGGACAACCTGAACGAACTTTTTGGCCAACCCAATACATGGAGAAGGCAATGTATACATGGGGGAGGGAGACAGGTGGAGGTAAATTATTGGTAGTTATTGGCTTGGGTGAGTATTAGTCATATCTTTTGGGGGGATGGGAAGTAAAATTTTTAAAAATAAAATAAAAAGTTAAAGAAGGATTGTTCATGGATCAGTGATGGCAATGTATTATGGTTAATTCAATTCTGTTTACCTGTGATCCAAATAAAACATAGAATGCAGATAGAAATCAATAAAAGAATAGGGTCAATTACTTCCAAACTACAAGAATAAAAAAAAAAAGAAAGTAAAAGTTAAGAGGGAAAAGGGAAAAGCACCCCCAAATATCTATTACTTTTTTTTAGGTTTGTTGTTTTTTTTTTTTTTTTGTATACTCCTTTTTTCATTGCAGACCAGAGAAAATTTCTTCATGCCCCAATTACTAGAAACCAGTGACCTAGACTGAGCCCCCCAGAAACCCAAAAGGGTTAGAATCTCATCATTCAACTTCATATACTGTCTTTGGAACTGGGGCAAAGGGTTTGTATTTGTCTTGACTGACTGCATGTTCTTGAAAATGAAAATTCCAGTGACCGTTAGCATTAATGCTATTGCACCTGAGAAACACATGGCTTAAGATGCATGTTAGCAGAAACCAGTCTGAAGATGTCACTCAACAAAAACATTTCCAGAAGCTTAGCACTTAATTGGCCTTATTAGCACCATCTGCTCATCAGTCTTGCTTGTGGAAAAGTGTTTTCATCAGATAGCAACAAGTTGAAAACAAGGCAGATCACCACACTTTGTTTTGAATTTGACACCGCATTTCGCATGCCTCTTATCACAGTTTTAAATCATCAAATTAAATAAGTGTGTCGAATCATAGCACTTGCATTACATGTTAGACCCTGGTTTTCTTTGATCCCTTAGGCATGTACATGTGTCCAAAAGTCTTTTTTTCCCCAGACCTGCCTTCATCGGATTGCTTAGCCAGACCTTTGGGGAAATCTTCTTTTAGGAGTAATATTGGAGCACATTTGTTTACACACTCCATTTTTTCATTCTATATATCCAGTTAGGTGTAGAAGATCATGCAGAAATTAAAATCAGATGCTGGGTGAAGGTTTGAACTAAAAATTACTCCTACTATAAAGGCATTTTGACAACTTAGCACTAAAAATAAGAGAGTTTACTGTATGGGGTCCCTGCCTTCCGTGTTTACTTTAATATTATGAATTTACCGTAGGTTATTTTTAAGATATTTATATAATAAAATAAAGAAATATTGTAGTTAATCATTATAATGTTCATTTAAGAATTTGATTCAAAATTTAGAAGTTAAAATTAAGCCTTCACATCACTTTTTACATGGCAAAATAACAAAAACTGATAATTTGTAAAAATGACAATTTAGCCAAAGCAAACATAACATTTATTAAGAAAGAGAATGTAAACAGCAGCTTTCTTTCTTGGCCATCTTGGCTGTTGATATAACTGTTTATATTATACCAAATTAGTATTTTTTATTGAAAAAATAAAGTGATAAACAAGAAAAATAGTACTATCCTCAGAGTTCTATCCAGAACACAAAAGACTCTGCCAGGGGAAAACAGTAAAAATGAATTTTAGAAAGATATAAGTTTAAGCTTATTCTTCTCTTTTTTTTATAAGAAAAGAGAGACACACACACACAAACCCTGAAGTTTAGAATACACTACGGCATCAATAATGGCAATAAAATATAGCACCTTTGTAGACTGATAAAACCAAAGGGATTTAGAATAATGGCTAAAAGCTGCTTTGTTTCCAACCTATAAAATGCTAATATTTATATCTTTCTCCTATGATTGTTGTGCTAATTACAGGAGATACTTGTAACAGATCTGGCACATACTCAGTAAACAGCAGCCATTGTTATTGTAAACCATGCATTAACAGTTTGTAAATAAATACTGTAAATAAGCATTAGGCTATTTCAGGAGATTTTCTCTATTTCCTGTTTCTATAATTTACAATTTTGGCATTTCTCACCAAACACCTTGTTAGTTTTACTCCACATTGCAGCAAAGACTTATTAAGACTTGCTAAAAAGCGTTCACATTACTTCATTATCACCGAGACAAAAATAATATAGTGCACTTGTTAGTCTTGTACACGGTAAATACATAAATATTTTAAACAAATTACATCCACACATTTTAGCTTGCATCACTCTTAATTTTAAAATTTTTCTATGAAAATATATAATCTGCTAATCTGCAAAGGATTTCTTATTCATGACAATTATTACAGACCACATTTCATCTCATTTTTTTTTTAAGATTTTTTGATGTGGACCATTTTTTTTAAAGCCTCTATTGAATTTGTTACAGTATTACTTCTGTTTTATGTTTTGTTTTTTTGGCCCCAAGGCATGTGGGATCTTAGCTCCCTGACCAGGGATCGACCCCACACCCCCTGCATTGGAAGGCGAAGTCTTAACCACTGGACCACCAGGGAAGCCCTTCATCTCATGTTTAACAGCTTTGAGTAAAATTGCATTATAAGCAAAAAAAAATTTTAATGTACATGTAAATTACTGAAATGAAACATAGTTATGGTAATACATTTATTAAGAAAATGTGTTCAAATTAATCTTAACATCATCTTTGTGGTACTCCCACCAAAAACGTTTTATGTGAATCTTATCATAAGAGAAAAAAATCATATTAATCCAAACTGAGGAACAGTCTACCAAACAATTGGCCTGGACTCTTCCATGAGATCAATGTCATGAAGGACCAAAATATTGGGGGAGTGTTCTAGACTAAGGGACATTAAAGAGACTTGACAACCAAATGCAATGTAGTATCTATGATCAGGTTCTAAAGCAGAGTTAAACCTGATTTATATTGGATATTATTAGGACATTGGGACAGTAGGAATGATTTGAAAATAGACTGCATATTAGAGAATAATAATGGATTCATGTCAAATTTGGTTAAGTGTGATAAATAGGCTTGTAGAGTGTCCTTGTTCTTGAGAGATACATGCTGAAGCATCAGGACATCTGCAACTAACTTTTAAAATAAGTAAGGGAATTCTCTGGTGGTCCGGTGGTTAGGACTTGGTTTTCACTGCCAAGGGTGTGGGTTCAATCTCTGGTCGGGGAACTAAGATCCCTGCAAGCTGCGCGGCCAAAAGAAAAGGAAAAAATATATAGAGAAGCAAATATGGCAAAATGTTAATTTTTGAACCTATATAAGTAATATATGGTTGTTCATTGTACTAGTTCAACTTTTCTATAGGTTTGAAATTTTTCAAAGTATAAAATTGAGAGTAAAAAAGCTAAACCATCTAATTTTAAAAGTATACCTTATCTAACAATAACTGGGTGTTCCCTCCTCCTTTCTCACCCATGCCCTCCTGCCCGCATGTCCCCTAATGGTACCAGTTGTCTGTTGGCTAAATTGTCCTGTCATTGCCCAGGGTTTCTGGTGTCATGCAGAAACCACTCACACAATAAGTCCACTGTAGCTACTGACGTGTTCTCTTTCATAAGACAGCATTCATTCTCAAGTGCACATGATTTATTTAGTTCAGACCATCTGCGTGCATGCTTTTTTTTGTCTTTGACTATTCAAACCAGAATTTGTATGTTATTCCAATTAAAATAAAAATTTTATAAAACCCATGGGGAGGGTCTTTATTACATGTAAAAAATTATTTGTTTTTCAGTTATCCACCTTTGAGTTAAGGGATCACCCTTTGCCTCACGAGATTGCAGTGAGGATTAAATGAACAGATGTACAAAAACTTGGGGCCAAGAGTCTGGCATTCAGTAAATTTATTTACATTTAATAAATTGTGGCAATTATTCTTACCCTAACCTTAATTTAAGGAGCAGAGTCATCTTTGTTGTTTGCAAGGAAAATAGCCAGGTACTATGCATGAGAATTCACAATTAAGTTCAATTATCATCTCTAGTGACAGAAAGTGTGCAAAGCCTCACAAAAATCTTCTACTCTGAGCAAAATGACCTCTATTATAGATATTACCTGGTCAATAGGAAGCTGGTATTATGGAAATTCACAGGTGATATTAAAGTACGCTAACTCGTTACATCTACAGTCTTTAATCCTAAAATCTTTCTCGGGTAAGCGCTACCTCTGACTTGTAGAGGTAAAAGGCAATGATTCTTTTTCTTTTTCATGCCTCCAGCACAAGTAGATGCTCAATAAATGTTTCCATTAAAGTAAAAATGCAAGAACAAATAGAGTGTTTGCATGCTAATGGGAATGACCATGAAGAGGGAAAAAATGATAATGTAGGAGAGAGAAGAGTTGCTGGAGATGTACTTTAATAGACAAGAGAAGATGAGATTGGCCTTTAAAAAGAGGCTGTTTTGTTCATTGAAAAATTACACTTCACTTGCATGAAGATATGAGAGGAGATGTTGGAGGTTTGAGGAGAAAAGAGAAGGTATGAATTTGTCACCTAAGAGAGTGGTAAAGTGAATGCACTAGGAGAATACAGGACGATTCTCAAAAATCATTAAGGGCCCAATGAGGTTAATGATCATGAATTTCAATTGAGACCAAAAGCACAGTTGTGTGTTGTTTCCTAGCTCTGTTCAGTTGTGGGGTTGCAGGCACACAGCAGCAATGGCTAGATTAATCAGGGTTGTGGTTTCGCTATGGCAGTGTGATGAGGTAAGAGAGAAGGGCAAGGGATTTGAGGATGAACGAAAGTAAGTGATTATAGTGCCTATATAGTGATTTACATAGTGATTATATAGGATCAATGGACTGAGGTTCTGGTTAGATCCAAAGCTTGTTAGAGTTACTGTACAGAGACATGAGTTAGAAAGGTGGTTGTCAGAGAATAGTATGCAGCAAATTGAGATTATGAAGCCATTGCAATTATTGGTAATGAGAAAGTCTAGGATATAATTATGGGATGAGGAGCTAAGGTAGGGTCAAGATTATTGGAAGAGAGATGTGAAGGAACTAAGTGACCAGAGTGTTGGAAGGATCACCCACGTGTTTATTGACATTACCAAGAATTAAGGTAGGAATAGTGTACAGTGGGTCAGGAGATAAAACTAAGAAATGATGAGCTGTGATCCAGGGGGCCAGAAGATGGAAGCAATAAGGGAGGTAGTGGGGATAGTCTGATGACATGAGACTCACATCTGAGTATTTTTTAGGGAAGAGGGAGAGTGAGAATGCTCTAAAAGTGGTGATAAAGAATAGGCCACATACTCCCCCCACCCTAACCCCAATCCTATGGGAGAAAAAACATCTTATCACTTGATAGTGTAGAAGTAGACTCGGGAGAGAGTCAGGTTTCAATTAGAGCAAGGAAGTGAGGGGAACCTTCAGAGAAGGTTGAGGATATAGAACAATTTGTTGATGATGGATCCATAAGTTCCAAAAGACATAGTGTTAAAGGTTTCAGAAGTCAGGGAGAAGTGGGAGAAAGGAATTAAATAGAGGGTGTGAGCAGTGTATGAATTCAAGTGGGAAATGATTAGGAAGGGGAGTCTGGGGCTACTTGCAGTTTTAATATGAAATTAATTTTTGTGGGTTCACAGCAGATATTGGTGGTAAAGCTGTGATTAGGGAGTAATGTTTTTAGGGCTTCCTCTTTTCCGTACAGATGAAAGCAAAGACATCTAGGAAGGGATAGTCTTATGGCAAACACAGAGTGCCCTCTTGGCCTCTGACAACAGAGATTAGATTCAGTGTCCTTGGAATTGCATTATATCTATACAGTGGCTTGGAGAAAATACTAGGTGCTCAATAAATGCTCACTGAAGGAATGAATGAAACGTGAATGAATGAAAACTTCCTTTTCAATCTCTCAGAGGTGTTAGCATGTTTACACCTGCAGATATTTCAGTGCATTTCCCAAAGCTACTCTTCTGTCCTTTACACCCATGGGATCTCTTTCTCTCTCCTTCTTGGATTTGGAAATTTGAGAGCAGCTGAACAACGCTTAATTTTATCAAAGAGATTTCTCCTTTAAGTAAACACAACCCTAGGTGTGGAGGAGGGGAAGTTTTGTGACTTCCCAGTTACTTTTCTTGAGAAAGTTAGATATTAAGTAACTTCCTGAACCATTCAGTCTCCCGTCACTGCCCCACCCTCCTTCCTCTCCACCACCTCCCATTCCCTTGATCCACCTCCGCTAACCCTAGCCCAATCTTCTAAGATGGATAATAATTCATATATCCATTTTTGTGATCCCTATGTCACTATTGTTGCCTAAAGATCAGGTAGCATAGTACAATTATGACTATCATCACATATATATCAGATGAACTTTGAAATAAGATTAACATGATTACAATACTCTTTGTATTACTAGCCTTTGCAATACACATGATTCAACCATGCCAAACATTATTAGATAGAAGAATAATAACTATCACTTCTGACATTCTGGGAAAATCCCTCTCCAACAATTGTATAATATCTCTTTCTGTTTCCCAAGTGTTTCTCTTCATTTCCTTAAAGTATGGCATTGTCAAATAACTGTGATAAAGTGGTTGCCCTTCGGTAATAGTGATATTACTATAATTAATAATGTTCAAGGAGTTTATTCATAAATAAGAAGAACTGAATCTGCACATAGCTCTGCTGTCCAAATTAACCCATCATATTCATTCATTTCCAATAAGTATTTATTGAGCGCCTACTATGTATCAGTCACATGGTATTTTTACCCTAGGTATATTTACCCAAGAACCATGTTAGATAGTGAATTTTCCAATCCCTTTTTCCCCTTTTCCAAAATATAACTTCTTATAACATACTTATTTTTCAATAGCATTACTAAGTAAAATGATAAATATGATGCACAGTAAATTTTGAAGAAAAAAGTATACAGACACTTTAGTGCATTTCTCATTAACATTTAACTCTCAAGAGTCAGTGCTTAATCTAACCATTTGCCCAGACTTGATTAGAATGCTCTTTTTTTAACTCAACCTCCATAGGTTAACTTTTTATGCTATTTGATTTATGTGCTTTGGTTTTGTCAGTCATTAGCCTAAATAATTTTAAAAGCTCTTGAATAAATGAGAATTAATCAGATAGTTATTTCAATTAATTCACTTTTCAGTTCTGCAAAGTCATATTTCAAATGATTATGAAAAGTTTCTCAGATCTCTCTCTCTCTCACACACACACACACACAGACTCATATACATACACACATTAAAACACTGTAATTTAGATTTAGCTTGTTTTTCTTTCTAAAGTCCAGTATTAAGAATTTGATATTCTAACCATTTCAAAATGCTTAACCTTAAAATTTTAAAACCATTAACACAGATGGCATGTTTTTCATTCCTGAGGGAAAGGAGATTAAAATCTTTACCGCTGTTTAATTGAAAAAAATTTCAAGAGAATCCCTATTATTGGGCCATTTTCCTGGATTTATTTTCCAAAGGCAAGGTTTTAGTTTAAAATGACTATATTACACAGTGTTGTCTGTTTCTTTCATATTTCAAGAATATTGTTTCAATATATTTCAAGATATTGTTAAAACAGTTATTAAAGTTAAAGCGTATTGCATTGCACCATTTTGATGCAATAGTAATTTCCAATTTACTTAAGTGAAATTTAACTTCCTCATAAAATGTTAAAATATATCTTTTAAGATATTACAATGTCAGATAAACCAATGCCTATTTTTTCAATATTGTTCATATCAATAGAGAATTTAAGTGTTTAAAATGTCAATAGTTATTAAATATACTATTTCTGAAATAGAAATTCAATTTTTATAAAGTAAAAATTCCAATAACCATTAAGTATATTGACATGAATATTAATGTTCACGTTTATTTCTGAAATTGTTACAAAAGAAATAAATTCCTTTGTTTAAAACAACTCTAATGAGAACAAAGTTGAAAGCAAAGACTTCCCAACTACAATTTACATTTTAATTTTGAAATAATAATCCTTGAAAGTCTAACATTAGTTAGACTAAATTCATTTTTTAAAGATTAAATGCATTTTTTATCATTTTACATTATATATAATTTAAACATAGTAACCTTCTCCTACTTTGGTGATAGGCTGACATTTCTACTTATTATTATCCGTATTAGGTGCATTCTTTTAAGCCACTTCAAGTATTTTTGGAACAAGGCAAAGCATAAAATAAACAAATGCATTACATATATGGCTGACATTTTTTCCCCAACATGTCTAAATGCCTCGTGTGATCTCCAGAGCTGAAGATAAAAGCAAACACTATACAGTTGTATTTACCATAGTCTTTCATGGGAGTTGTAAGAAGCTGAAACAATACTTTGTTTTATATTCAAGCAGAAGGTGGTAAGATACTAAATTATTGCAATAAGCAATCTTACAGATAGGGTTTGAACATAACCAAAGATTATTAGCTTACAGAAGAGTTGCAAGTTTGCTGTCACTTTTATTTTATTATTCTTTGTGGCAATACAAGCTTTACAAACACTTCTAGTTCTTACCAAGGCATCCTCAACCAAGGCATGACTGATCAAAATATCAAAAAAGAAAGCCAACTGTTTCTCCAGGTCATCTGCTACGTACCCACTCCCATCCCACTCCACCCTCCCACCATCCTCAGAGGCAATTCTGACCATAATCCCTCCCTCCCACTCTACTACCCCATTCTCAATGCATTCCTAGGATTCTGCAACCACTAAAATCCTAAGGCTAATTAAAAATCAAGGCACATATGATTAGTTGCCTATTTATTGTTATTTCACCAGTTCTTTATAGTTTATATATCAATTTAAGAGACCTTGAGTTTTTTCTAGCAGCATTTTCATAGAAGGTGGACTCTCCTTCCAGGCCAGGACGTAGACCATAATTGGCATAAACCAAGAGTGTAAACTCATTCTCCTTTGTTAATGTTTTGTATGAGTCAGTTCTGGCTAGTTCTGAACAATGAGATGAGGGGAAATCTGTTGGGTGCACTTTGGGGAAGAATTTTGCTCAAAGAAAGATGATCCTTTTCTTCTTCCTTGAAAGTTTGAAGATGCAGCCATCTTGCGACCATGAGGTGATAAGTCTGGAACAATAGGCCAACATTCTGAGGATGACAGAGAGGAGTGAGCCTGAATCATTGAGCTTCACATCTGGAACCCCCTACTGGCAGGTTCCTTGTTTTATGAGATAATTGAATGTCTTTATGGATTATGGATTATAGATTTAATGGCTGGGTAATCTGTTACTTGCAGCAGAAATCTTCTAAACTGATTTTTTGAAAATTAAAAGATGACACCTTGCCTGTTCCTCCTAACTTCAAGCATTATCTAAAGCATTTTAATGACACCCCCTTTGAGGAGAAATGTTTTCATCTCCCATTCTTTTTCCTCTCTTATGCTGTGCACCTATTCTCGTTTCTAACAAGATCTTGTTACTAGAAAGGAAGCTTTATGAAATTATAAAGAATTAAGTACATGCAAAGTCCCCATTTTAAGTACCCTTCCCCTACCATTGTTATATGCCAAGTTTTAAAGTATTCAGTCTCCTCCCAAACCCCACCACCAACATTAGAATGTGTTTTCAGAAAGGAATATTTGATAGTTATAACCTTAGTATGATTTTTAAAATCAAGATGCTGGATTCCCTTATGCAGTGATTTTTCAATGTGTATACACAGATCACCTGCATCAGCATCACCTGCAGGGCTCGTTAAAACAGAGTACTCAGTCCCATCCTAGAACTGGTGAAACTGAAGTCTCTAAAGGTGGGACCCAGGAATATGTATTTTAACAATCCCATTAAAGATTGAGAACCACAGGCCTAAGGTGACTTATTTTTGTTTTGTTTTGTTTTGTTTTTGTTTTTAAGGTGACTATTATTTTGAATAGAGTTAGGTTAGAGGTAAAGGAGACTTTGAGATGGGATGCCTGAGACCCTTAAATAATCCTGAATTGGGCCAGCTGGGGGTTTTCTTGGCCATTTGCCAAGTTCCTTGCCAGTGAACATACAAACTTCTAAACTTTTCATCAGGAAAGTACAGCACAGTAAGTCTTCCCCCTTCTAATGAAGTTATTTATATAAACGATAACAAGGAAATAACATAGTTCATAGAACACTAATTTTTTTTTTAACTTACATTGGGTCATCTCTGATAGAAGCTGCCTTTCAGTGCTCCACATGAGAAAGTAAAACTATTAAACAAAGATTGTTAGGAAGGAGGCAACAGCCAGTTTGTGGATATGGCTTTCTACCTAGACAAATCTCTTCTCTTTCTGCCTCCCCTAAGATAAGTGGTTGGGGTGGGATAGAGAGCAGGGGATCTCTAATTTCTGGCGTTTTAAAATAGTTCAACCCTTAAGAACAGAGACTTCACCACCAGAGGGTTGAGTAACTAGTATGAGTAATATTGCATTATTCATTAATATTACATTGAGCAGACAATAAAGAGACTTTGCTGAAAAATAATTATGACTGACATCTAAAACTTTCACTGACTAGCTTACAAAATGACCAATTATTTCCAGGGACCTAGCAAGGAAAAGGAATTTCCCCAGATCATTGGCCAAAAAGTCCCCTAAAACACATGGCAATCAAGGAATTTGGTTGAGTTGCACCTGAGACTTAGATACCCGAATGACTTCACCAGTTTTTCTCCATTGTTCTGCACCCCCTGGATCTTCAGAAGACTCAGGAGCTAAAAAGAAGGCCTCTCAAAACCAGAAGACGGGGACTTCCCTGGTGGCGTAGTGGTTAAGAATCCACCTGCCAATGCAGGGGACATGGGTTCGATCCCTGGTCTGGGAAGATCTCACATGCTGTGGAGCAACTAAGCCCGTGTGTCACAACTACCGAGCCTGCGCTCTAGAGCCTGCGAGCCACAACTACTGAGCCCGTGTGCCACAACTACTGAAGCCCGCACGCCTAGAGTCTGAGCTCCACAAGAGAAGGCACCATAATGAGAAGCCCGAGCACAACAACGAAGAGTAGCCCCCGCTTGCTGCAACTAGAGAAAGCCTGCGCACAGCAATGAAGACCCAACGCAGCCATAAATAAACAAATTAATTAATTAATTTGAAAAAAAAAAAACAGGGCTTCCCTGGTGGCGCAGTGGTTGAGAATCTGCCTGCCAATGCAGGGGACACGGGTTCGAGCCCTGGTCTGGGAAGATCCCATATGCCGCGGAGCAACTAGGCCCGTGAGCCACAACTACTGAGCCTGCGCGTCTGGAGCCTGTGCTCCGCAGCGGGAGGGGCCGCGACAGTGAGAGGCCCGTGCACCGCGATGAAGAGTGGCCCCCGCTCGCCGCAACTAGAGAAAGCCCTCGCGCAGAAACGAAGACCCAACACAGCCAAAAAAAATTTAAAAAAAAAAAAAAATGGTTTTCCTCTGTCTACTATGCCAGCAAGCAGTAAGCTGCCCCAGGTGGATGTGATAACCAGATAATAGTTTTATGTTCTAAGTAGTTAATCTCCCCACAGATTAATTTAAGTGAGCCACAGAGAATTCAGCATGTTTTTCCATTCAATGATACTTCTATAAAATAGAACTCTCTTCTAATGCAGAAAAGTCTAGGTAATTACTCATGTCGCATCTAGTAGGTAGCAGCAGGGCAATGTTAGTCCCAGGAAGCAGGTAGTAAGAGAGTCAGGCAAAGGAGCCATTTCTGGTATCAGCAATTCAGGAGTTTAAGGTTCAAGGTGAACAGAAATCTAGAAACAGGAAGTCACGTCAGAGCCAAGACAAGAGGCCCAATCACCACAGAACAAAGTAGATTGGAATCACCAAGTCTCAAAAGTCAATGGAAGTAAGATCTAGAACTGCCCTATCCAACATGGTAGCCTCTAGACACATTTAAATGTGTCTGGTCTGAATTGAAATGGGCTATAAACCTAAAACATACACTGGAGTTAGAAGGTGTTATGAAAAAGAATGTAAAATGTCTCATTAATAATTTTTTATTTTAATTACTTGTTGAAATGATAGTATTGAATATTTTAGGTATACTGGGTTAGATAAAATATAGTTAAAACTCATTGCACCTGTTTTGGGTTTTTTGGTTTTTGTTTTAGTTTTTTTTACTTTTTTAGTGTGACTACTAGAAAAATTTAAAGTAACATGTGTATCTCATGTTGTATTTCCGTTAGTCCAAAAGTCAGAACCCCAGAGTCACCCTGCTGGCAAGCATGCAGTCCACACTCTTCTACACTTCCTGATGAACTAAGGAAGGAGGTTTTGCCCCGTGGCAAAGCTGGAGGGTCGCTTTAGGTCTTCACACACAGAAAGGGAAGTTAGAGAAATAGAGAACGCTAGTGAAAACTATACCTGATTATGGTTACTAGAATGATAGAAGAGCTGAGATAATAAGAAATGTTTATAAAATTTAAAAAAGAAAATTTAAAGCAAAATTAAAAGAAATATAAACGCTGAAGTATAATAAGATATATTTATTGGTATTTGATAGGCTTTATTTTTTAGAGCAGTTTTAGATTCACAGCAATATGGAACAGAAGGTGCAGAAATTTCCCATATACACCCTGCCTGCACACATGCATAGCCTCCCTCATTATCAACATCCCACACCAGAGGGGTGCATTTGTTACAAATGATGTGCCTACATTGACACATCATAATCCTCCAACTTCCATAGTTTATATTAGGGTTCACTCTTGATGTTCTACATTCTGTGGATTGGACAAATTTATAATGGCATGCATCCACCACTATAGTATCATACAGAGTAGTTTCACTGCCCCCCAGATCCTCTGTGCTCTGCCTATTCATTCCTTCCTTCCCCACCAACCTTTGCCAGCCACTGATCTTTTTACTGTCTTTATAGTTTTACCTTTCCCAGAATGTCATATAGTTGGAATCATACAGTGTATAGCCTTTTCAGGCTGACTTCTTTCACTTAGCAATATGTATTTAAGTTTCCTCTATGTCTTCTCAGGGTTTGAGAGCTCCTTTGTTTTTAGTGCTGAGTAATATTCTATTGTTTGGATGTACCACAGTTAACTTATCCATTTATCTACTGAAGGACATCTTGGTTGCTTCCAAGTGTTGGCCATTATGAATAAATCTTTTCTAAACTCCATGTGCGAGTTTTTGTGTGGACATAAATATTCAGCTCCTTTGGGTAAATACCAAGGAGCGTGATTGCTGGATCATATAAGTGTATGTTTAGTTTTGTAAGTATTCTCTATGTTATTTTGGTGGAACATGCCAACCACCAAACTGTCTTCCAAAGTGGCTGTACCATTTTTCATTCCCATTGAATGAACTCTCATTTGTTGAATAAATGAAGAAGGTGTGGTATATTTGTTTACAATGGAATAATATTCAGCCATGAGAAAGAATGAAAGTTTGCCATTTGCAACAACACAGATGGACCTAGAAAGTATTATGCTAGGTGAAATAAGTCAGACAGAGAAAGACAAATACTGTACAGCTTCACTTATATATGGAATACTGTACAGCTTCACTTATATATGGAATCAAAAGACAAAACAAATGAACAAACATAACAATATAGAAACAGAGTCATAGATCCAGAGCAATGAATGAGAGTTCCTATTGCTCCACATCTTGCCAGGACTTGACATTATTAATGTTCTGGATGTTGACCATTCTAATGGGTGTGTAGTCTTATCTCCTTGTTGTATAGATACCTTTGTCACCAATCTTTTAGACTACTACATCACTAGTCAATGTAACCAAACCTGAGGCTTTCATGCGGTGACCTGGGAATAGCAGTTGGTCCACAGCTTGTTCTTGGTTCCAAGATCTCTAGCCAGGCTGGCTCAATGCCAAAAATCAAAACAAAACAAAACAAACAAACAAAACCCCAAAAACTATTATATCCATCCTTCTGCTAGAATTTTTGTTCACCCAAATCTTCACCCCAACATAGAGCACCTGACTCTTTCTTACCGTATATTATTAAAGATTTAATATTTCTTTTAAAATAAAATCTAGACCTCTTACCATAGTTTACATAATTTAGTCCCTGCCTACTGCTACAGTCTTGTTGCCCACCCCTCACTCACTATGTCACTGACATACTGAAATGAATGGCAAAATCATTCCCATCCAGAAACTTTGCCCTTCCTTTTTCCTCTACATGGAATAGTCATCTCTCAAATCTTTGTATGGTTAACTCCTTGTCATTCAGGTTTCGACTCAAATGTTACCTCTTTAAAGAGGCTTTTCTTGTGATATTGCTTCCATCATTCTCTATCTCATTACCCTATTTTACTTTCTTCAGAACAATTATCACTGTCTGAAATACCCTTATTTTTGACATATTTATTGTTAGTTTCCCCACTCTTCCCTCAACTGTAAACTCCACAAAAGCAGGAACATGTTCACTGCTGTATCTTTATTGCAGGGTTATCACAAACAGTTGTATAGATCGTGTACTGCACAATCAGGTCATAATCTACGTGTGTACATACATAGACTATGTGTGTACATACATGGCACCTTGCTCTCTAGGTGCCTGGCACATAGTAGGTGTTCAATAAACATCCAATAAAGTGAATGAAAAGTTGACTTTATCCTTCAAGATCCCCTACGATTCCTTCAGCTCCTTCTGTTTATTTGTGACCCAGGAGGATAAGATTGAAATATTAATATAGAAAAAATGATTTCTAGCCTAGAAAATTCTTTCCAAGTCTTTTTCAAATCAACGAATTCCCTGGCATCTAAATTCTAAGTCTGAACCTGTTTATTCTAGTTTGGAAAAGCCTTCAGACATTACCCCCAACCTGACACAGGACCTATGTTATTCTCATTTTATTATCAGAAACTTCATCTTTTCATAATTGCTCTTGTTAGCTGAAAGATCCTGGCAAGTTTGAACTCATAGTACTCACTATTGATATCACTCATTTGGGAATTTTTTCGTGAGTTGTTGCCATATGAAATTTCTCCTACTTTTGTATATATTACCATCTAGCCCTTTGTTTTTTCATCTAACTTTTCATAGTGTGCTCCAGTCTGCCTTTCTACATTTTGTTGAGGTAACACACTGATTATTTCACTTTAAATTCTGTAGACTATTAGTCAAATGTCTCACACACAGTAGGTCCTCCATATCAAATGCTAATTTGAGCTGATTTAACTTTTTTATGGCTGAATTTCTGATTCAGAATAAAATCTTTAATAGAGACCAGGCTCCCTTTCTCAAGGTATATCAATAAAAACACTTAAATATATACCTCCAACTGTTAATAATGTTTATTTAGAGGTCACTGGATTATGGTGGGTTTTTTTCTTTCTGAAATTTTCCAACTTTTCTCATTGAGTTTAGAAAAATTTTCAGTTGGAAAAATAATGGAAGTACATTATGTTTTTTAAAGGCAATACAATAATTAAACATGTCAGAACTAGGTTTTAAAGACTTAAGTCCTGCTGAGGAGTCAGGAGTTTCTATTACTGAGTCCAGGCCTTCCCCCATGTTGCCTATGAATGTGGTTGCAGAATTTGCCAGAGGGGAAAAAAATTTGGGAGATGGAGCAATCACTGCAGGTCAGACCGAACTTAAGCAGAGAGAGGCTGGAGAAACAGTTCGAAGCTGGAAATAAGAAGGCCATTTTATTTCATTTAATTCATTTTATTGAGCATTTACTACATGCCAGGCATTTTCAAATTTATGATCTTACTTTAACCCTTATGCTACTCTATATAAGGTATTTATACACCCATTTTCAGATGGGGCAAGTAACTTTCTCAGAAATACAAATGATTTGCACTAGGTCACACAGCAAGTAAGTAACAGAGACGAGTCTCAACTTCACAAGGGTTCCTCACAAGATTCAAGCAAGAGAAGCTTGTGGTTTGGTACTAAGGTGACAATTGTTAAGTTTCCAGAGTGATGCTGCTTGGAAAAATCTTGGTGCACTTTGCTTAGCTAAGTTCAGGCATTTTAAAGGAGCCCATCAAACCAGATTAAATAGTTACCTACATTATGTTCCTGCACCAGCAAGCAAGTAGGAGATATATTTTAAGGATTCCTGGGATTCAGACTCCACAGGCCTTGCTCAGTCATCACATTTATTCATATTTGCCCAAATCACAGGGTGGGGTTGGGAGGATGAGGAGCTCATAGATTTGCAAGCTTCTACTCTGCCAGTCTAATACAATGTAAAGAACTGGCCAAGAGCCCGGTCTCTGGAGTAAGGCAATCTCAATTAAATTCTCTGCTCTGTTTCTTCCTAGCTGGTTGACCCTTAGTCCAGGTACTTAATCTCTCTGAGGCTTAATTTCCTTCTCTGTATAAAGGAGAAAACAGTAGTAATTATCTCATAGGTTTTAAGGAGTAAATGAGATAATATATGTATAGCATTTAGTTCAGTACATGACATATTGTAAGTATTAGGTTCATGTTAGTCATTATGATCATCTCATTAATTCCTCATTGTGTTCAGCCCTGACTAGTTTCTCTTTCTGGTGATGACAGCCAATTTTAGTGCTCTGCCATCTCCTGAGTCAAGGCCATTGCCCCTCCAGCGCTGGTTCCAGCTCAGATGTGTGAGGTGAAGAAAATTTTACCCTTGTGGTTGGCCTGAGTGCCTCAGTTGCTGCTTCTTTTCTGTTTAGTTATGTCATAGGAGGAGGCAAAGTCCAGGGAAAGTATAGTTGTTTAAGATCTCAGGATTCACGGCTAGATTGCTTGTTTCTGCCACTTACTTAACCTCTGTTCTTCAGTTTCCTCATCTGTAAAATGGTGATAATAAGAGTACCTACCACCTTATTACTAGTTTTAGTTTGGGAGGGTTAAATGATTAATTCAGAAAACATGCTTAGGACAGTGCTGAGTGCATAGAATGCTCAATAAACGATAGGTACTGCTATTACTTAAAATTCGCGTATGAACAAATTGAGATTCAGAATTATATATCTGGTGTCAGAGCTGTGATTTGAATCCAAGTCAGTACAGTGCTAAAGTCTAAGCCCCTGTTACTAATCATAACCACTTTTGCAGGGAAACAAAATATGTACTTATTATTTTAAATTGTATAATGTTTGTTTAAATAAAATGTTTATAGATAAATACATGTATGAATAGATATTGTATATACATATATTGGGTTGGCAAAAACATTCATTCAGTTTTTTTCGTAAGATGGCTCTAACAGTGTTTAGGTGTCTTTAACTTCATTCGAAACAATTTTGTTAGATTGTATTGTGACAGCTGTCATATCAGCGTGCATTTAAAAAAAAAACTTATCAAAATTGGTGAATTTTTGTGTAGCCACTTGAATATTGAAGATGGAAGAAAAAAAGCAACATTTTCAGCATATTATGCTTTATTATTTCAAGAAAGGTAAAAACGCAACTGAAATGCAAAAAAAGATTTGTGCAGTGTATGGAGAAGGTGCTATGACCGATCGAATGTGTCAGAAATGGTTTGCGAAGTTTTGTGCTGGAGATTTCTCACTGGACAATGCTCCACGGTCGGGTGGAACAGTTGAAGTTGATAGCAATCAAATTGAGATAATAATTGAGAACAATCAATGTTATACCATGCTGGAGATAGCCGCATACTCAAAATATCCAAATCAACTGTTGAAAATCATTTGCACCACGTTGGTTATGTTAATCACTTTGATGTGAGGGTTTCACATACGTTAAGTGAAAAAAACCTTCTTGACCATTATTTCCGCATGCGATCCTCTACTTAAACATAACGAAAACATTCCGTTTTTAAAACAAATTGTGACGGGCAATGAAAAGTGGACACTGTACAATAATGTGGAACGGAAGAGATTGTGGGGCAAGTGAAATGAACCACCACCAACCACACCAAAGGCCGGTCTTCATCCAAAGAAGGTGATGTTGTGTATATGGTGGGATTGGAAGGGAGTCCTCTATTATGAGCTCCTTCCGTTAAACCAAATAATTAATTCCAAAAGGACTGCTCCCAATTAGACCAACTAAAAGCAGCACTCGACGAAAAGTGTCCAGAATTAGTCAACAGAAAACGCATAATCTTCCATCAGGATAACGCAAGACTGCATGTTTCTTTGCTGACCAGGCCAAATTATTACAGTTGGCTTGGAAGTTCTGATTCATCCGCTGTATTCACCAGACATTGCACCTTCGAATTTCCATATATTTCAGTCTTTACAAAATACTCTTAATGGAAAATATTTCAATTCCCGGGAAGACTGTAAATGGCACCTGGAACAGTTCTTTGCTCAAAAAGATAAAAAGTTTTGGGAAGGTGGAATTATGATGTTGCCTGAAAATGGCAGAAGGTAGTGGAACGAAATGGTGAATACACTGTTTAATAAAGTTCTTGGTGAAAATGAAAAATGTGTCTTTTATTTTTACCTAAAAACCGAAGGAACCTTCTGGCCAACCCAATATATGTATTTATATTGTGTTAATTTTAAACAGTAGGTTTTTTCCCCCAAAATAAATCTCACGTGGAATTCCAGTAACATTATGAAGCAGATAAGAAGTCATGTGGTTGAAGGGACAAGTAGATGCAAGCAGAAAATGGGAAGATCATGGGTGGGTCTGTGGCCTTCCCCAGGCCTTTCCATCATGATCAGAAGTCCCTTCTCCAAGCTGGGTTTGAGAAACAGCATTAGTTTTCTATTGCTGCCATAACAAATTACCACAAATTTAGTGACTTAAAGCAACACAAATTTATCATCTTAAAGTTCTGTAGGTCAGAAGTCTGGCACAGGTCAAAATCAAGATGTCAGAAGAACTGCATTCCTTTTTGGAGGCTCTAGGGGAGAATCTGTTTCCTTTCTTCTTCCAAATTCTAGTGGCTGTCTGCATTCCTTGGTTCATGGCTCACTTCTTCCATTGTCAAAGCCAGCAACAGGGGGTGGAGTTCTTCTCACATCACGACTCTCTGACCCTTCTCCTGTTGTGAACTTTCTCTCCAATTTTAAGGACTCACATGATTATATTGGGCCTACCGGGATAACCCAGGATCATCTTCTCATCTTAAAGTTTATAGATTTGATCACATCTGCAAAGTCTGGGATTAGGGCATGAACATCTTTGGTAGGCTAGGGGCAGTATTCTGCCTACCACAGCTCCACAGAACACAGCATTTTGAAAACCACAGTATTAGGGTAAACATTACTAACTTTTTTTCTAGTTACTGAAAGTTGATGACGTTTTAGTGGATTACAGAAAAGTGAATCATACACAAACCGATTTTTTCACATTAATATATTTTTTAAAAAGATGTCACATAGTAAAAGGGAGAAAAAAAGGAAGGCAGTATAGTCCAGGTTATTAAGCTAAGTACAAAAATGTTTATTTTGGCTGGCTAATTACAAAAGTTATGAAGCTAGTTACAAAGGATACAAATTACATTTAGCATGATTTTAATTATTTGTATTTATTTATACCCTGTCTTATTCTACAAATATTGAGGCAGATAGGCTTTAAAAGTTTGCCATTTATGCACACTGCATTTAGCCAACAGGAGAGAAAATTGTTTTATTTATGGTTAGTATTTCTACAAAAAAGGAAGACATTTACAGGTGCTTTCTTTCACCAAAAATGCATGGTATATATAATTATTTGTGAAATATTAAACTTTGTATTACTTGGTATTTCTCATCAACTGAACAACAGAAAAAAGCATGGCTCTCATTCATATTAGCTTGAAAGAAATTTACTACGTCTTACGGATATACAATATGTGCCTTTAGAAAGGTTATGCCTCTACTGCATGATATCACTTACATGTGGAATCTAAAAAAATAATACAAATGAATGTATATGCAAAACAGAAACAGACTTGCAGATACAGAAAACAAACTATATATATATAGTTTACAAACTACACAATGGTAACCAAAGGGGAGAAGGAAAGGGGGAGGGGAAAATTAGGGGAATGGGATTAAGAACTACTATGTATAAAATAGATAAGCAGCAAGGATATACTCTATAGCACATGGAATCATAGCCATTATCTTGTAATAACTTTTAATGGAGTATTATCTGTAAAAAAAACTGAATCTCTATGCTGTACACCTGAAACTAATATAATATTGTTAATCAACTATACTTCAATTTAAAAAAAAACAAAGAAAGGTTATGCCTGCATGGCAATTTTTCTCTCCTGCAAACAGTCCATGAAGGAGATATCGTATGCTTTCAAGAGCTCCAGAGAAGGTGGCCTGCAGAGTTGACCAATCTCTGTTCACTCATTAAGGGCTCTCTGTTGCCACCCATGCCCACAGCTTCTTCTCACCATTTCTGCCCTTTCTAACCTCTGCCACTTCTGCAGTTACTACCTTTACTCTCCAATCTTCTTTCTTCTCTAACTCCCTCCACGAATCCCCTGCTTCATGGATTTAACAAGCAAAAGTTAGCAAAATTGCTTTTATGGGCAGGATTAATCAATCAGAGTACTCTGGTGGTTTTTCGTTTTGTTTGTTTGTTTGCTGGTTGGTGTGGTCAATCCAACCATCATGATGCAGAAGGCATAAGCATAAGCTCTGATTTGACAGTTTCTCTGCAATGTTTACTTTAATTATGGGCTAAGAGTTGTACCTGAAGATTCAGAGTTGCTGAAGGATGGATGTTGGATAGGCAAGCATTTACAGTAACTGTATCAGAATAACAAAACCAGTTCCAGACAAATTATTATGCTAAAAAAAAGAACTGCACAAGTGCTAAAGAAAAACTTAATGATTTGAACACTTCCCCAATATTAATTGGCCTTAAAATATGTATAAAAACAACGCACAAAGTATCAATTAGAAGCATGACAGGCATACATTATAAGCCTAAACCCATCTTTTTCTCTCTAAATCATTCATCAAAAAACAATTCTTCATTGATTAGTACAGACCGACAACAAAAATAAAGGGCAGATTAATTTTTTAAAGAAATCTATCTATTAAAAATATATGCTACCTAATTTGGTAAAATAAGCTAAAATTGGACTTAAGTTTACCATAACAATTAGTTCAGTGGCACTAACAGAAGCATTCACTGAGATAGCATACCACTGTTAGAAAAAGAGAGCCTGCAATGATAATATAGACACTATTTTTAAAAAAAGTGAGGAAATATTTCTTTAAAAATACTGTGGTGTTAAAGAGATGTGGTTCTAAAAGGTAGTGCAATATTCACAGGATGAATTAAGAATGTTACCAAAATAATTAGATAGCAATTTTGGCTAGGTATTAAAAGTTATATAGTAATGGATTACTTTCAAATAGCATTCCTATCTGGTCACTGTAGAAGAAACCTAAATCAGGCATAGTTAACTTGAATCAAATGTACACAAAAACTTCTTTGTCATATGGTTCATTATTACCTTATATGGATTTTTAAAAATAAATTTATTTATTTATTTTTTGGCTGCGTTGGGTCTTCGTTGCTGCGCGCGGGCTTTCTCTAGTTGCGGTGCGCGGGCTTCTCATTGTGGTGGCTTCTCTTGTTACGGAGCACGGGCTCTAGGCGCGTGGGCTTCAGTAGTTGTGGCACGAGGGCTCAGTAGTTGTGGCGCACGGGCTTAGTTGCTCCGCGGCATGGGGGAATCTTCCCAGACCAGGGCTCGAACCTGTGTCCCCTGCATTGGCAGGCAATCCGCTGCGCCACCAGGGAAGTCCCCTTACATGGATTTTAAATCAAACTCTATACCAAGGAAATTAAAGCAATTTACAAATAAAGGCCAGAATAACTAAGTTAGCCTATGAGGTAGTCCTATTTCTCATCAGCATTATAATAGGGAACATTTTTATTTTTTAAAAGTACACTGTGGTGTTATATAATACTATGTCACAGACACTAGCATGGATATTAATGTCAGAGTATCTATCTAAAAAAATAGTAATTCTGAAGATTAAATATGAATGCAGATTGGTACCTTATGGATCATGTGTCCTTAGTTCTCGGTACAGTGTCAACCAAGCTCAACAAGTATTTGGTGAATTGGTCACCAAGTGGTTTAACTTTCAGTGTTACTCCTATGGCCAGATGCTAAATAAAAGCCAAAACCAGAGAAATGTTTTTCACATTTTAATCAAACCTTCACATTTAGAGGAACTTAGATGAATGGATTCGTCAGATCTATATTTGTGTTATTAACAACATCTTTGAATAATTAAAATGTAACCATTTCAAACTGAATTACATTTATAAATACATAATGCTACCTGGATTTTTTCAAGTGCCTTCCAACCGGTACTTATTTTCTTACACTCCACAGCTAATCCATTCTTCAATCCTGTCAGCTCTATCTTCAAAATATATCCAGACTCTGACGCCTTTCCTCCACCTCCAATAATCCAATCACCTTTGCCTCCCATCTAGAGTACCCAAGTGACTTCCTAACTGGTCTCCCTGCTTCCACCCTTATCCCCTAAACACAGCAGACAGAGTGATCCTTTTAAAATATGTCATATCATGTTACTCCTCTGCTTATAACTATTCACTGGCATCCCATCTCACTGAGAATAAACCCAACGACCTACAAGCCCCAAGCAATTCTGACCCTGGCTACGAATCCAGCCTCATCTCCTACCATTTCATTCCTTGCAAACTCTCCTTCACACTCCTTGCTTTTCTCTAAGCATCTCAGGGCCTTTGCACTCACTGTTCTCTTGCCTGTTTCACTCTTCCCTAGATATCTGCATGGTTCGCTCCCCCTCTTCATTGAAGCTTCTGTTATCTCCTCTCAGGAGCCTTCTCTCCCCACCGTATCTAAGACAGCACTCATTTTTTTCTCCTCCTCCTTCTCCTGATCTGCTCTTTCTTTCATAGAACTTATCACCACCCGACATATACTTATGTGATGGTTTGTTCATTTTATTTGTCTCTCTTCCCCTGGTATGGTGTAAGTTCCAGGAGAACAGGGATTTGTCATTTGGTTCACTCTTTCAGAAACTCCACTCTTTCAGAAACAAAATGGCTTTTTTACTGTTCCTGAAACATGACAAGTTCTTACTCATCTTTCCTCTTGTTTCTTCTTGTGGCCGACTTGTGCACAGTACAGACAGGTGAACATCTCCTAAAGATGAGAGTGGTCCATAAACTAAATGAACAAATGATTAATTAGCTTTGTTTGTCAACATAGGTAAAATCTGTCAATTTATTGAGATTAAATGTTCGTTATTGTGTTGTCCCTATAAAAAGAAAAATATTAAGAAAAGTGATAACTGCTTTAAATTGAATAATTTAAATTTCATTTTGTACCCAGATATGCTGTCTTTTTGATCCCCATGACCCTGTAATAAAGGTAAAGCAGGTATTAATACCCAGAGGTGGATTTACTGTGACGATTAAATTTCAGGACCCTTTATTTGTATGAGGCTTCTTGGGAGAGGTGCAAGGTGTATGTTTCTGTATTATTTTTCTTAATGTGATCTCCATGTGTTTTAGAGATCCTTCCTTGACCATCTTTACCAAACTAAACAATATTCCAAGAGCCCTCTGAAGAATGAGGATCTGTTTGGTGAAAAGGATGTGGGAAAAGCTTTCAAGCAGAAGGAATAGTGTATGGGGTACTAACGACAAGAGATTTCCTGAACTAACATAACAGAAGGCCAGGATTGACCTGAAACTGGAAGAGTGAAACTGGAAGAGCAGACAGAGGTCGGATCATGGTGAGGCTAAAAAGCAATGCTTAGGATTTGAGACTTTTATTTAACGGTCTTAAGCTAATATTTCTAAAAGATCATTCTAGCTGCACTGTGGAAATCTGTGGAAACTCTTAGGCCCAATTCTAAATTTGATTACACATGTAAAATGCCTGCAAAGATGAATGGAAAATGAATCCAGGGACTGAGACTAGAATGTATTGTTTTGTATTTTTATTATTTTTCTGCTCAAAAAGGTACATTTTCTTTATTTTTTAAAATGGGATTATTCCAGTTTTTTCCTGCCTAGTTTAAATCTCTAGAGATGCAGAGCAAATTTTATCATGATTTAAAAAAACTAATACAAAATATACACAGAAGAAAATGGAAAGCTAAGGCATGTGGGAAAATCAAAGTAATATGAATGTAAAACTATAATCACTTCTCTTTTATGCTTAGTAAACTAACTAAAATAATTATTAATAATACTCAAAACTATTAAAGTTGAAATGGAATGAAAACACAAACAATTTTAGTAGTATTGTCCATTTGGAGAAAAATATAGTACTAGATAACAAGAGCTAAAAAAATGTTTATATCCTTGGATCCAACAATCCCACCTCTGTGATTTTTTTCAAAGACAACTTAAAAGAAGGAAAAAGTTTTTCATAAAACAATGTTCAGGTGGCAGTTAATAGTGACTATTAATGTCCTAAGGCAATGAGGCACAGACCTGGTGATGTTTTTCAGGATATAAAAGGTTGAGAGGTTCTGCAGCTTGGTATGCTTGTCTGGGGCTGGAGGCTTCAGGGTAGGATGCTTTCCTTGGCCAGACTAGAGTCCTTGTGAAGGTGCTGAGTATCTGGAAAAGATGAAATAATGTGAAAATGAATTGTCTCTTATTGTATGTAAGCCATCCCTCAGATTAGGGTTACTTTATGGTTATATTATTGTTAGGTTGTGACATGGTAATGAAATTTTAATGGGAAGACTTTTGTAAAAATACTTTTAGGAGGGCAAAGGATAAATCAATCAAACGAATCACCATGACATACCTCAGAAAATGGTGGCGCTGACAACCCAAGGAAAGGTATCTACTTCGTAATTCCATGTATTCTTGTACTTTAAAATACAACTCTATAATCAAGTAGTAAGAGTAGTAAAAATATACAGATTTGATCAGTTTAAATAAGTATATGTCAAAAGTACATCATAGGCAAAATTATAATGTAAATAACTTAGAAAAGCATGTTTATATTTGTTAATATAAACAAAAGGTTAAAGTTCATAATATACAAAGAGTTCTTATAAATAATTGAGATAGATGGCTGCTATAATAGAAAAATATGTAAATGACATGAAAAATGTCAGAAGATGAAATGCAAATGGACAATAAATATAAGAAAAGATATTCAGCTTAATTAATAATAAAAGAAATGGAAGGAAAGAAAGACAGCAGACTTGATGGATTGTTAAAGTTTAAGAGGATTTATAATACTCAGCGACATTGAGAGTGTTGAGAAATGGATATTCTCTTGTGCTTGGTGGGATTGTAAATTGACATCATATTTCCAGAGGAATGATTGAAAATATGTACCAAATTTTTAAATGGATATAATTTTTTGCTCCCAGCAATTCCACTTCTAGAAATTTATCCTAAGGAGATAACCCAACAAGTACTCAAAGATTATACATAAGGATATTCTCTACAGTATTATCTACTATAAAAAAATTGGGAACAATCTAATTATCCTTTAACAGGGGTTGATTACACAACTTATTGTTCAACCATACTACCCAGTTATGAAAAATAATGATGTAAGAAGATATACACAACATACTATTTCATTAGAAAGCTGTGTACAAAGCAGTATGCATATAGAATGTCCAGTTATGTAAAATTATACGTGTTTGTGTGTGTGTGTGTATTATAAGATGACTAGAAAATTGTTTAACAAAGTTTTAGCAGTGCTTATCACTGGGTGGTGAGATTTCAGGTGATTTTACTTTCTTCTCTTATGCCTTTGTGTTTTGATTTTTTTAAACTATGATCATGTATTATAATTATAGTCAGAAAAATATGAAGCCATTCTCATTTGAAAAAATATACTTCACGTTTTATTTTTCACAAACTTTAAACTCTATATGCTTTATAGTATGAAATTTATGATTTACCTTTATATTTAGAAATGCTTTATATTTAGAAACCTATTCATGAAAATCCACTTAATTCATATTATTGTCAATTATGTAAAAAAGTAAAAATTAAACTAGGTCATTGTAGTTTGAGTAGCGTAATGCCGGTACGATTTCTTTTTTAATATTTTCCTCCTTTTTTTTCATTATTTACGTTTAAAAAAAATCTCTATTAGAATGAGCTAACTGTTTAAATAAGAAAACTGTCTTTGCTTTAGTATAATTTACAGCCTCTTGCCCTCCTGCTCCCCAGTTCACACACAGAGCCACCCGCCCAGCCTCACACGTAGCCAAGTACAGACCAACTTACAGCCGGCGAGACACACGTGGGACTACTCGCCCAGCGGAGCGTGGACCCGCAAGCGCAGCTCGTGGACGCTTCCATTTTCCCCGAGCGGTGGGGGGAGATTTTCTTAGAAATATAACTTACTTATCCCCATATTTCATAAAATAACTTCACTAACAACAATGAAATCAATAGAATAAATTACACGAAACCAAGCTGTGCAATAAAATAAGTAAATCTGAGGTGAAAAATTGAAGTTGGTGTTCTCTTTCTCTTAATACAGGCACTCGCTAGGAAGAATGGTTTAATCCGAAGCGTCCCGCTCAGGTAAGCGACTTCACAGTTTTTTCCTCCTTATTACTGATTAGATAATTCTCTAATAACACCAAGGTCCTGCTAGTGTGTCTGCTTCCAGAAATACAAGCACTTCTGTGACCCTCTTCATGAATTTGCCCCAATCAACAGCTAACAGAAATGCTGAGTTCTGGACCTCGTCCCTCAGGTGTGCAGAAGGTCAGGGCTGGGAGGGCACGTGGGATGTGCTCCCATACTATAAATAGAACCTGAATTTAAACTTTACACTTGAAATATTTTAGCCTCCTGACGAGGTGGCTATGTACTATGGGAGGGGGAAAACCATACCTCTTGGATTTATCAGGATAGACCTGGTTTCACGTAAATGTATTATTTTCAACGAAGGTTACCTGTTAAATGTGTAATTAAATGTAACGTAATTTGATTTTTATGTCTTTTAATGTTGAAAATAAATAGGAAAATATCCACGTGCCCAGACTTTTGGTTATTAGCTGAAGCCAGACCCCGCGCCACCCCCAAATTTGCCGTTTCTACAAGGAAAGAGAGAAATGTAGGTTTGACAGGGAGATATTGTTTTATTCAAGTAGCTACCTGGGCACCTACCTGGGACTTTACATGCTTTATCTCATTTACTGTTCATTGAAAATTTTCATTTGGGGAAGTTAATTTGCGGAAAGATACAGAACTAGTAGAAATTATAGCATAAGGATGGGAGCCCAGATCAGACTCCTAAATCCATGCTTTTTCCACAATATCTGCTGCCTCTAAGTAAAGGACTGCAGCAGTTACTTAGGTTATCTACCTTGCTTTAAGTTGAAACAATTTAACCAGAAAGACCAATTTTAAATGGTTGGATTACTAGTTGATGGTAGAACCAAAATGAAATATAGACGTTGAGATTCAGGATGCTTTCCCATCACAGCATATACTAATTATTACCATTTTGTCATTTGCTTGTAACCAAAACAGAATTGAAGACGTGAAAAGCATTTTTAAATCCTTTCCTTTGAACCAAGTCAAGAATATTAGTAATCTTTTTTTTTTCTCTCTAGAGCATATAATAAGCAATAACCAAGAATGCTGTAGTACATATACTATTTCTATGAGAACTTGGATATAAGTAGCTGTATATAGCCTGGGCTTTTATTTCATGTGATGATGAGTTGAGTATCAGGACTTGCACAGCTTCTTTTTGCCTTTTCCATAAATTCTCTGTGACTTGGGACAATCATTTTCAAATAGTTTATTCATCAGTGAAATTGGTACGATCTTAGGTAGCTTAGTCACAGCATATTCATTTTTCTTTTTTCATATTCATTTCTTAGTAAAGCCAAGGATGTTTCTTGGTTTATAATTTCAGGAACATGGAATGATTCAGAAAAATCTGTGAAAAGTTAATTGCTAATCTTTATTTTTGGAGGAGGGGAGAAATCAAAGAGGGAAAGCAGTTTTTAAATTCTCAAGTGGTATCTAATAATTTTTTAAATATTGTTTTTTCATTGCAAAATATTTACATCAGTCCTATGAGCTAGATAGTATTTTAAAAATATGAACACTGGGGGGGACTTCCCTGGCAGTCCAGTGGTTAAGACTACACCTTCCAATGCAGGGGGTGCAGGTTCCATCCCTGGTTGGGGAGTAAGATCCCACATGCCTCGCAGCCAAAAAACCAAAACATAAAAAAAAAGAAGCAATATTGTAACAAATTCAATAAAGACTTTAAAAAATGGTCCACATCAAAAAAAATATGAACACTGGGTTATTTTGGGTAATTTGCCTAATATCAGAGTTAGAAGTAAAACTTGAGATAGTCCAATAATCACATTTATTTAGAATTATGTGCCAGGCATTGTGCTAAAACTTTACGAGTATTATGTCCTTTAATTTGTACCCTTAGCCGTATGAGTTAGCCACAACTATAATCTCTAATTTATAGATGAGGAAACAAAGGTTTAGAGTTAAATGACTTATCGATAAGAGTTAAGTGATTATCCCAAGTCCTATCAATTACTTATTTAAATCTAAATTTTTACGGTGTGTGCTTGATGAAATTCTCTATTAGAAATGAAATTTCAATAACAAAGATTAGACTAAAATATAACATTTGCTTCTATTTTATTAAAATAGGCTAAAAATTGACCCATTCTTGCAATATTGTATTTCTCCTTCCATATAAATCCTGCCACCTCAGATTTTTTAAAAAATCTTATTGATTTTACCTGCATAAATTACTTACATTTGCACAACTTACTTTTTTAAAATTAATTAATTATTTTTGGCTGCATTGGGTCTTGTTGCTGCACGCGGGCTTTCTCTAGTTGCGGCGAGAGGGGGCCACTCTTTGTTGCGGTGCATGGGCTTCTCCTTGCAGTGGCTTCTCTTGTTGTGGAGCACGGGCTCTAGGCATGCAGGCTTCAGTGGTTGTGGCACATGGGCTCAGTAGTTGTGGCTCGCGGGCTCTAGAGCTCAGGCTCAGTAGTTGTGGCGCACAGGCTTTGTTGCTCCGTGGCATGTGGGATCTTCCCAGACCAGGTCTCGAACCCGTGTCACCTGCATTGGCAGGTGGACGCTTAACCACTGCGCCACCAGGGAAGTCCACAACTTACTTTTAAAACTGAAGGTTTAATTTGTTAAAAGTATTGAAAAAATAACGGTAAATGTTAATATGTGTTGACTTAAATAACAGCTTATTTATATAGCAAAATTCCATGTGCTCTAACAATATGTAGTTAACAATTCTGTTTTAACAATGTGGGCCTATTTGGTTTATTTAAAAAAACACATTTTGAACAATGTTTTATTCACTCCATGTGGTTTTCCACAGAAAAGTACTTTCATGTTAAAGATATATAGAGCAGTTATATGACAAAAACTTTTCATGACCAAAAATGTTGTGTCAAACAAAATTTAACAACAGGCTTCTTTACCGAGGAACTTTTCAGAACATTCAATATGTTGATATGCATGATAAATCTTCAAGATGGAAATATGGGTAAAAAACTTTTTTTTTTTTTTGGCCGTGCCGCATGTGGAATCTTAGTTCCCCAACTAGGGTTTGAACCCGCACCCCCTGCATCGGAAGCACGGCGTCTTAACCACTGGGCCACCAGGGAAGTCCTAAGAATCCTTTATTTCTGGATCATTTTGCAGGACTAATGTTCTGTGAATTAATTTGGGAAATAGTGGTATAGTGACTCAGTCTAGTTAACTCATGTTAAAATTGATTAGGCACAGACAATATCATATTGTCAACCTGTCCACAAAAAAGTTAGTGATTTGCCAAAATGTGTAATTTAGTAAGTCTTATCCCAATTTACAGTCCTTGACTTTTCTCCCTAGTTTTAATGCCAAGCTATGGAATATTTTTTGCCCTGATAGTATATGAGAGGGGGGAAAAAACAGAAACTTTTAATTTTTTATTGAAGTGTGGTTATTTGGGGGTCATTCATTCAACAAACATTTATTGAGTGCCTAGCCAAGCACTGTGTTGCTACTGAAACTACAAGAGAAGCTGGGGGAAAAGATTTTTTTTTTAAAAGAGTAGGTATATTAAGAACATATTGATATGTATGTGTTAAGTCCTGCACAAACTACCAAGGAACAAATGAAGAAAGTCTCTGATTTATCACTTACTGTAAAAGTCTGCTTAGCTTATACCACTAGGACAAATTTTCTACTTAGAATTTAGATTATATTTGATCATTAATCCCAAAAATGTTGGATTCTTTGGCCTATGATTATGAATATTATAACTTAATTTATCCATATTTTCTCTTTTAAAAATATTTCATACTTTTTTTTTAGTTTTGAAATCCTTCCTCATTCAAATATTTGGAATAAAACCTTCATATTTTCTTCAAGATTCGTACTGCTTGTTTTTTTTTTTTTATTGAAATATGGTTGATTTACAATGTTGTGTTAGTTTCTGATGTATAGCAAAGTGATTCAGTTATACGTAAATATATATATTCTTTTTCATATTCTTTTCCCTTATGGTTTATTACGGGACATTGAATATAGTTCTCAGTGCTATACAGTAAGACCTTGTTGTTCATCTATTTATATATAGTAGTTTGTATCTGCTAATTCAAACTCCTAATTTTTCCCTCTCCCACCCCCTTTCCATTTTGGTAACCATAAGTTTGTTTTCTATGTTTGTTAGTCTTTTTCTGTTTTGTAAATAAGTTCATTTGTATCATATTTTAGATTCCACATAAATGATATCATATGATATTTGTCTTTGTCTGACTTACTTCAATTAGTAGGATAATCTCTAGGTCTATCCATGTTCCTGCAAATGGCATTATTTCATTCTTTTTTATGGCTGAGTAGTATTCCATTGTGTATATGTACCACATCTTCTTTATCCATTCATCTGTCGATGGACATTTAGGTTTCCATGTCTTGGTTATTGTAAATAGTGCTGCTGTGAACATAGGGGTGCATGTATCTTTTTGAATAATAGTTTTGTCAGGTATATGCCCAGGAGTGGGATTGCTGGATTATATGGTAGTTCTATTTTTAGTTTTTTGAGGAACCTCCATACTGTTTTCCATAGTGGCTACGCCAATTTACATTCCCACCAACAGTGTAAGAGGGTTCCATTTTCTCCACACCTTCTCCAGCATATGTTGTTTGTAGACTTTTTAATGATGGCCATTCTGACTGGTGTGAAGTGGTACCTCATTGTAGTTTTGATCTGCATTTCTATAATGATTAGCAATGATGAGCATCTTTTCATGTGCCTATTGGCCATCTGTATGTCTTCTTTGGAGAAACGTCTAGTTAGATCTTCTGCCCATTTTTCAATTGGGTTGTTTGTTTTTTTTGTTATTGATTTGTATGAACTGTTTATATATTTTGGAAGTTAAGCCCTCGTCAGTCACATCATTTGCAAATATTTTCTCCCAGTCCGTAGGTTGTCTTTTTGTTTTGTTTATGGTTTCCTTTGTTGTGCAAAAGCTTATAAGCTTGATTACGTCCCATTTGTTTATTTTTGCTTTTGTTTCTATTGCTGTGGGAGACTGATCTAAGAAAACATCGGTACGATTTATGTCAGAGAATGTTTTACCTATGTTCTCTTCTAGGAGTTTTATGGTGTCCTTATATTTAAGTCTGTAAGCCACTTGGAGTTTATTTTTGTGTATGGTATGAGGGAGTGTTCTAACTTCATTGATTTACGTATGGCTGTCCAGCTTTACCAATACCACTTGCTGAAGATACTTTCTTTTCTCTATTGGATATTCTTGCATCCTTTGTCAAAGATTAATTGACTGTAGGTGTGTGGACTGTATTTCTGGGTTCTCTATTCTGTTCCATTAATCCATATTGTACTGCTTGATTTTTAACTCTACCTGTTTGAAATAGGTAGAATTTGGTATGTGGAAATGAGTGAGACACTGAATAGATTTTTTCAGATGTCCAGTCAGTTTTCATAGCACCATTTACTGAACAATTTCTCATCCCCGCTGTCTTGCTTTCAAAGTGATTGTACATGTGACGGATGATGAATACCGATTTGGGCATCTATTGAGATGATCCTGTATATTTTCTGATTTAATTGATTGATATGATGTATTATATTTTATATTAATAAGTTCACATCTTTGCAATTCTGTTATGAGCATAATTGTTATGGTGAATTCTTTAACTATTGAATTGAGATTTTTAGTATTTAATTGAGGATTTTCTTTAGTCTCCATTTTAAGAAATTTTGGTCATATTTTAGTCTCAGAATTCTATTAGTCTAAGAAAAGTAAACAGGGTAATTTAAATCACTTTTAAGTTCTGAATTAATTATAAACATAGAAATCCTTCATTCCATAAAAGTTAAGATGATCTGTCAAGACTCAGTAACATTTCAGTATAATTTTTAAATAACATTAAAAGTATGTATTTTTGGTTGGTTGTTCTTGGTCAATAATAAAAAGTTTGTATTTAAGAAAAAAAGTATGGGAAAGAAAATTACTTTTAAGCCCACCTTTCAGAGATAACATTTTGGTGTATTTCTCTTAACCAATTTTTAATTTATAAAGTTGGAATTATAATATTTATGCATATATATATATATATACACTCTGATTTTTATACTCTATTATGTGCTTATTCTCCTATAATCTAATTTTTTAAAAAAAATGATATATATTTATAACATTCAATTGGTAGACATTTAAGTTTTTACATCTTTGATATTATAATCCGTGCTTTGTTTTTTTATGATTTCCTCCAAAATACTTGTTTAAAAAGTCTGTTCACATCCTGAGTTCTGTTAATTTACCCAAGTAATCTATAATTTTTAAGTGGACCTATTTTGTTTTTACATTTAAAATTTAGAATTTTATCTGTAACTTATTTCAGTGAATATGATCATCTAATTTTTTTTCATTCATTTATTTTTAAGTTATTCATTCAGTGAATGTTTATCAAGTATATATTCTGTTAGGTGCTGGTAAACCAGCCGTGGTCCCTGCTGTAGTGGAATTCACAGTTTAGATGGTAAAGGCAGACATAAATCAAATAATCATACCAGTAAATGTATAAATGCAAACTGATATTAGTGCCCTAAAGGAAAGGAATTGCGGGGTCCTTGGCAGCAGGGAGCACGGTATCGTTCAAAGCACTGGGAAGAGAGCCAGGGTGCCTA
Organism: Eschrichtius robustus; assembly: GCF_028021215.1. Lineage (NCBI taxonomy): Eukaryota > Metazoa > Chordata > Mammalia > Artiodactyla > Eschrichtiidae > Eschrichtius > Eschrichtius robustus. Next base: position 30,175,668 of record NC_090825.1, read on the forward strand.
AAGCACAGACTGCAAGGTAGAGATTAATGTGAGATGAGGCTGGAAAGGTAGGCAAGGGCACACTATGCAGAGCCTTGCTCCATATTAAGAATTTTAATCTTTATCTTAAGAGTAATGAGAACCATTTAAAGATTTTTAAGCAAGAGGCTTACATGATCAAATTTATGTTTTCAAAAGATTGCTGTGGCAGCAGGAGAAAGAGTTGGAGGGGGGTCATTGTGGATGCCAGAAGCCCAGAAAGTAAGCTATTGCAGTAACAGGTGAGAAATGATGGCAATCACTTCTGGCTACCAATGATAACTAGTGACTAAGACTGGAGATAGAGAAGTGACAGCTTCAACAGATACTTTGAAGACAAAGTGAAGATTTGGTGGTTGACTGAATTGGTGGGATGCCCGGGAGATGAAAGGGAGGGGTGTTATGGGCACTAATCTCATAATAGGGGCTGTACCCTCACGCCCTCATCTAATCCTAATTACCTCTCAAAAGCCCTATCTCCTAATACCATCATATTGAGGGTCAGGGCTACAACATACGAATTTTGGTGAAGGACACAAACATTCAGTGCATAATAGAGCCCAAATAGCTAACATGATTATATTTTGTTTGGTATTGCAAGCAGGGTAACTGAATATACTGAACTTGAGACTGCAGAGAAAAAAAATTAAAGAACTGATGAGTTGGTGAAAGAACTATACTTATTAATATTCAAACCAGAACATGGGGAGTGGGTAGATGTTACTTGGAGTGTGCATTCATGTCCCATATCAGAACTGCCTTGTGCTAAATGGAATCACAAAATTTGAAGAACTGCCGAGCTATTTAGTAGAAATAAAATCAAGATTTCTAAAGAAATTCACAAATTTTCATTAGCATGAATTATGCTTTAAGTTTCTGCAGCTGACTTTAGAGTGATGTATTTGAATTTTTTAAGCCTCTGCCTTGTAACATCACTGTACTTAAAGAAGTACTGATTATGCTGAAAGCAAACTATGTCCACGAAGAACCCTTAGAATCTCTAGGATATTGAGGATGAATATATACATCATAAGTAACTCTTATGAAATTTCTGGCTCTGTGGCCAAATTCTTGCAATATACGAGTCTTCCAACTCTGTTAATGTGTATTATATTCCCTTTCCTGAAACCATGGAAATCAAATCTGAGGGCCCCTTTCAGTAATATAAACCTGGAGTGAAAATTGAGATGTGTCCTCTCTGTATAGAGTCCTTGTTTTGTTTTTTATAATATTTAGCATCTTTATTGAGATAGAATTCATACACCATACAATTCATGCACTTGAAGTGTTCAATTAAATGGTTTTTAGTATATTCACAGATATGTTCAATCATTTCCACAGTTAATTTTAGAATATTTTCTTCTCCACAAAAAAGAAACCCTATGCCCTTTAACTATCACCCTTCCCATTCACTCATTCCTGACACCCACAGCTCTTAAGCAACTACTAATTTACTTTATGCCCCTATAGATTTCCCTATAATACACCATTGTATGGGTATAGTACATCTTGTTTACACATTTGTCAGTCGGTGGACATTTAGGTTGTTTCCACCATTTGGTGATTCTGAATAATGCTACTATAAACATTTGTGTGCAAATTGCTGGGCGGACATATGTTTTCATTTCTCCTGGGTATACCTAAGAGTAGAATTGCTAGGTTATATGGTAACTAGAGGCTTAATCATTTGAGGAATTGCCAGACTGTTTCCCAAAGTGGCGGCACTATTTTACATTCCCACCAGCAGTGTATAAGCGTTCCAATATTTCCACATCTTTGCCAATGCTTGTTATCTGACTTTTTTTTTAAAGATTTTTTTGATGTGGACCATTTTTAAAGTCTTTATTGAATTTGTTACAATATTGCTTCTGTTTTATGTTTTGGTTTTTTTGGCCATAAGGCAAGTGGGATTTTAGTTCCCCGACCAGGGATCGAACCCGCACCCCCTGCATTGGAAGGTGTAGTCTTAACCACTGGACCGCCAGGGAAGTCCGATTATCTGACTTTTTTATTCTAGCAATCCTAGTGGGTTTGAAGTAGTATCTCATTGTGGTTTTGATTTGCATTTCTCTGGTGACTAATGATGTTGAGCATCTTTTTATGTGCTAAGTGGCCATTTGTTTTTCTTCTTTGGAGAAATATCTACTCAGATCTTTTACCCATTTTAAAAGCAAGTTATTTGTTATTTTATTATTGAGTTGTAAGGGTTCTTTATATATTCTAGATACAGATCCATTATCAGATGTATGATTTGCAAGTACTTTTTCCCCTTCTATGGGTTTTTTTTTTCCCATCTTCTTTCTTGATTGTGTCTTTTGAAGCACAAGAGTTTTAAATTTTGAAATCCAAGTTATCTTTTTTCGGCGGGAGGGGTTGCTTGTGCTTTTTTCTCATATCTAAGAATTCTTTGCCAAATCCAAGGTCATAAAGATTGCCCCCTGTGTTTTCTTCTAAGAGTTTTGTAGTTTTTGCTCTTACATTTAGGTCGTTGATGCATTTTGAGTTAATTTTTGCATACGGTATGAAGTAAGGGTCCAACTCCATTCTTTTGCATGTGGCTATCTCAGTGTCCCAGTACCATTTGTTGAACAGCCCTTTGTTCTTGAGAGCACAGTTTGATCTGATGTATAATAATATTCTCATTGACTTTTTAAAATTGATTGAAGACTAGTAATTGGCCCATAATTGGACTATTATATGAAGAAAGCTGAGTAAACTATTTGGACACTATAAAGCTAAATACTTTTGAAAAGTTAATAGATTATAATTCCATTATTGTTATGATTTAAAATGTATGTGGCCCAGAGATATATGGATTTCTTTTTTTTTAAGATTAAAAAAATATTTTATTTATCATTATTTATTTTTGGCTGCGTTGGGTCTTCGTTGCTGTGCGCAGGTTTTCTCTAGTTGTGGCAAGCGGGGGCGACTCTTCGTTGTGGTGCACTTGCTTCTCATTGCAGTGGCTTCTCTTGTTGCGGAGCACAGGCTCTAGGCGCACGGGCTTCAATAGTTGTGGCACCGGGCTCAGTAGTTGTGGCTCATGGGCTCTAGAGCACAGGCTCAGTAGTTGTGGTGCACGGGCTTAGTTGCTCCGCAGCATGTGGGATCTTCCTGGACTGGGGCTCGAACATGTGTCCCCTGCATTGGTAGGCGGATTCTTAACCACTGCGCCACCAGGGAAGCCCTATGGATTTCTGATTGTTGTGTTTCACTACTGAAAAAATGGATATCTCTAGACTATGCTATGTTTGCATAATCTTCATTTCAACCCTGTTATGCTAGTTTTCTGTCTTACTAAATTAGGTGGCAGGAACAACGAAGACTGTGATATTACCCTTGACTAAAAGAATCAAAATGTGTGGAGACAGTGGAAACCGATGATGACTAGATAGATATTATGAGAGGGTTAGTCATAAGAGAAACAGGGGTTAAGAAGGAATGATCTAAGTGAAAACAGCAAGAATAGTCAGGTAGATAGGCTTGCGGATTGGACTGGAGTGGCACCTTGGGGCTAGTATAGCAGAAACTACTTGGAAAGTTTGGACACTGTTACTAAACTTTCTAGATCTAGGTTGTAAATATTATATAATGTTAAGAAGAATTTGCTTCTTAAAAATAAAATGTCATTAACCTTATCTATTATTCTCTTTTAAGAAATCAACCTCTGTTCTCTTACTCTCCCATTTCCAAGTAAAATGTAAGAGAAAGAGACAGTAATTGAATACTTCCAAGATTAGGTAATATTTTTAGTTTATTGATTTTAGAGCCAAGCATCTGTTATAATATTTAACTAAATGTGTTATAAATAAAAAGGGTTCTTTTCAAATATTTTAGGGTGAAAGTGGTGGATTATTAAACCATAGCAAACTTTGGTAGCTTGCTTTTTCCTTAGTAGTCCTTATAATTCTTTGGCTCTTTCTCATTTTATAAACTCTCCCTGGGTTCAACTCTGTGGCTTCAACTATCATCTATATGAAGATGACTCTCACTTCTTTATCCCTAGCTCCCAAGTATCCACACATATTTTCAGCTGCCTATTGGATATTTCTTACTGGGAGTCTAATAGGCAACTCGGATTTAATTTAACCCAAATTTATTCTTACTCCTCTCTGCTCTCAGCCTGCACTTTCTCTTGTATGTATTATCTCATTTATTGACACCAGAGCCTTTTTAAAGAACTAAATCTGAATTATCAGTAATCCTTGAGTCCTCCCCTCCCCACTTTTCATAACTTATCTTACTTTACACATTCATTGGTTCAAGGAGTCCTCAATTCTAGTTTATCTTTCAAATCTACCTCCATCTCTCTAGCCATGCTCCCATAACCCAGCCTTCATTGTCTCACTTGAACAATTACGTTAGCTTTCTTATTCACATTTCTCTAGCCTCTCTCACATAGCATCTTTCCTTCATTCAGTTTCCTAAGCTTCTTTCTGCTTTAATTGAAATTTAAAAAGCCACATCAAGAGTCCAAGTGAGAAAGTTCTGTGTCAAAGAGTATGAATACAAAGAGTATGAATACTCAGAATATATTTCTAAATAGTATGAAACTTGCAGGTTCATACTTTTTTTTTTTTTCTAATGCAATAGGTACTTTTTAATGTTAATTTGCAGAGTGATTCTGAAATGCAAATTTTATCATATTATCTTGGGTGTAAAATTTTTTAATGTTTACCTGTTGAGTGTGGGATAAAATCCAAACACTTTATACTGGAGTAAGCAGATCCCAGACTCCTTACCTAACCTGCATTCTAACCAAACCAATTTTCAGATTATGAAATACAAGGAACTTTCTTATGCATCTATACCTTTTTATTTTTAAAAAAATTTTTATTGGAGTATAGTTAATTTACAATGTTGCGTTACTTTCTGCTGTACAGCAAAGTGAATCAGTTATACATATACATATATCAACTCTTTTTTAGATTCTTTTCCCATATAGGTCATTACAGAGTATTGAGTAGAGTTCCCTGTGCTATACAGTAGGTCCTTATTAGTTATCTGTTTTATATATAGTAGTGTGTATGTGTCAATCCCAATCTCCCAATTTTATACCTTTTTATATGTTCCTCTCCCTCTTTAGAATTGTTGATTTCCTTTCTTCCTGTCTTTCTTTGCCTGGAAAATTACTTCTCCTCCACTAATGTTCAAATTTTACCTCTCCTGTGAAGCTTTTCTCAAAACCTCCAGGTATCTTTAGTACTTTCATAGCACTTTTGATACAACTCATAGTCATTTATTTCACTGTTTTAAGGGTATTTGATCTAGTCTTCCTCTTGGCTGTGAGTTGTATGAAGAAAGAGACAAGGTTATTCATTTGGATTCACTGTTTCCAGTAGATAGGTGCTGGGTACATTCTTGTCAAATGAAGGATCTACAGTAAAAATGTTGTAAATAAGTAAAAAACACTTATCTTTTAACTTTGGATATACAAATTCAAAATTTCTTTAAGAAGCACCTTGTCTTCTGATACTCAGAATTAAAGACACATTTATTCAGAGATCACACTTAACTCTTGCCATACTGAATATAATAGTTACATTGTAGTCAGAATAATTTCAAACCAGTTTTCTGGTGAGCATTTCTTAAACCGAGATTTCACAACCATGATGTTTTTACAGCAATATTATAGGGAGAATTAAAGCCCAAAATATTTAATGTAAACACAAGATTAAACATTAAATCATTATCAATTCTAAACTAAAACAAAATAGACATTAAAATTTTTTACATAAAGCCTACAAGATGTGCAGTAAGTTCTTCAAGTTAAAAATACTTTTGCATATATAAAGTATTGTCAAGTACTACTATAGCTCTTCTAAATTCATAATAAGCTATTTCTCCTTACATAAAGCAAAAGTTACATCGTTTGTCTGGATATGATCATGAGAAATCAGCTGAATATATTGGAGAAAGCTAATGAATGTTGATGATTGAATTAGGAAGAAGGCAATAGTGAGAAGGCTACACCAGAGAGGTGCTTTAGAAGAGATGCAGAATTCAACAGTGTAAGACCAAAAGAAGATGATAAACTAGAAACAAGACTACTAAAGCAATTTGGATTTTGGTGTTGTTTTTTCAAAGAGAAAATAAAATATTTCAAATGTCTCAAGTGCAGTGTTAAAAACAGTATTCATGTGTGGGTATAAATTCCTGACTAAAATGTTGTATTTAATTTTTTTTAGGGAAAGCAAAATTCTTTACTCAGACCTCATTTTGTTCACTGGAAGTCACTGTTTGGGTGCTTTTCTTAATCTGTCACCATTCCCTACTCTGGAATAAGATAAGGTATGAGCTATTTTCTTTCCTTCCTTTGGTTTTATCTTTACAGAGCTTTAGATTGTTAAATAAAAACTAGATAAAGCAGAAAAACATACTACGTATTTTAGACTCTGAAATGTTGACTTTGGTGACAAAGTTAATAGTTTTTATTGAATTTTGATGAATTAACCCATTATTATGCTTATCAATTAAAAAATGGTTCACGGCAAAGCTATTGCCACTTTATTAATGAAATTTTTAAAAGATCAGTATAGCATTTTCCATGGGTGAAAACACTAACAAAATTTAAAATATAATTAAAAGGTCAGGCTGTTTATGCAATTTTTTTAAAATTAATTAATTAATTAATTAATTTTTGGCTGTGTTGGGTCTTCCCTGCTGCGCACAGGCTTTCTCTAGTTGTGGCGAGTGGGGGCTACTCTTCATTGCGGTGCGCGGGCTTCTCATTGTGGTGGCTTCTCTTGTTGCGGAGCACGGGCTTCACTAGTTGTAGCTCACGGGCTTAGTTGCTCCGCAGCATGTGTGATCTTCCCAGACCAGGGATAGAACCCGTATCCCCTGCATTGGCAGTCGGATTCTTAACCACTGCTCCACCAGGGAAGTCCAGTTTATGCAATTCTAATAGCCCATATTTATAGCAACTTATGTGTAAAAGAAGCACATAATTAGTAGTAATACTGGTTGAATTCTTTTTTGGCACTAAAATGTCTCTGTGGCTGCTATTAGATGAATTTTACTTATTGGATATTATTGCTGTGATTAACTGATTTGACACCAGATGACAATATATAATGTCAGTATAATGTAGTATTATAAAAGAACTGACCTACAGAGGTTTACAATCTACCTTCTAGTACTCAATATTAAATGATTTGCTTCTAAGTGTCATCTCCTTGGATTCAATGGGCTGCATATTGAATTTCTATGACTATTCACATAATATTAATGAAATTAAATCTTTCAACAAGATGTAAGACTTTTGTCTAGTTCATAATGAATACATGCTCCATGTCCTGTGGAGATAGTACGTGTTCAAGAAGTATATTTTTAGAATGAACAAACACATAAGTAAATATACCTATAGCTAAAATCTCCCTGAATCCATTGTCCTTCTATGCTTTGGACAGTATGTTTCCACAAACCTTACAATGAGTAAGTGGCTAGACTACCATTATTTAGTTTATTAAACTAAAATTGTTTGGGCCTTTAAATTTTTTAATTTTAATACAGTTAGCTAACATCCAGCTCTTACAATTTTACTTCGAATAATCATTCTATCAGGGATTTTGAGGTACTTAGAAGATATTAAATAAGCTGACAGTACAACTGTCATTTAGCTACTATATTCCTCCAAACATGTCATAACTCAAGGTATTACTTTTTGTTTATAAAGGGTAATGGAAACAATTCTATTTTTCATTTTTAAAGTGAAAAATCACCTCATATTAATTCACTGTAATCATTCTTTATTAAAATTTATCCTGTTTTTTAGATTATCAAAGTACATACAATTTTAATGTAAGATCAATCTATTTGTGCCAACTTGATCATTTTATAATGTGCCTATTAGAGACTAATTTCAGCTTTCAATAAAAATGGAATTATTAAGAAATGGTTTACTGTTACATCTAGTGAGTAATGCATCATGGCCCTAGGTACTATTTTCTTTGGTTTTCCATCTTAGGTTATAATACCGAGACATTTCCACTTTTATATTTCTACTTGAATTGCTTCTGCTTAATGGTTGATAAGCTTATCATTGCTTTGTTCTGATCCACCTAAGTTTCACCACCTATAGTAGAAAGAAAACCAATGTTAGTTTGCATATTTTACTCGTTTAGTTTTTTTCTTTTTCTTTTTTTTTTATTTATTTATGGCTGTGTTGGGTCTTCGTTTCTGTGCGAGGGCTTTCTCTAGTTGTGGCAAGTGGGGGCCACTCTTAATCGCGGTGCGCGGCCCTCTCATTATCGCGGCCTCTCTTGTTGGGGAGCACAGGCTCCAGACGCGCAGGCTCAGTAATTGTGGCTCAGGGGCCTAGTTGCTCCGCAGCATGTGGAATCTTCCCAGACCAGGGCTCGAACCTGTCTTCCCTGCATTGGCAGGCAGATTCTCAACCACTGCGCCACCAGGGAAGCCCCACTCATTTAGTTTTTAACATCTGTTTTTAAAGAATTCTCTTTTATGCTACACATTCTCCGCAGGGCTGCCCTTAACTTAAGCATAAGTGTTTTCTTTCAGTTTGCTTCCTGCAACGTAATTTTGACAGTTAGAATTGTCACCCTATCCACATCTGATACATTGGTAGCCTTCTTAGCCTTCTACTTGGCTTTTTGGTAGACTAAACTGAACAGCTGCCACAACTCACAACAGGAAGTCATGTGGTCTTTCTTTATACTCCTATCTTTCAGGACTGACTTGGCTCCCTCTGCTGGTTAGTAATATAATTCCTTTCTTAGTTCAATAGGGTACATATTTGTATTGGCGAAATATTTGGGGTAAATAAGCTTTGGTTCAATAATTGAGTTCGAGATTCTCATGTCAGTTCTCTAGAAAATTTTGTGTTTAGCTAAGGTTTTAATCAAACTAGGTCTTAAACATCTATAATCAAAAGGGAGCTGGTATCATATGTCTGAAAAAAACCTTTCATTAACGCTCATCAACATTACAATACAGAAATCTATACTGAAATAAGGTGAAATGGTAATGAAATGTTTAAATTTTTCAAAATGTCTAAATTTTATTAAAACATTTCAGTATAACATAATTCTCATTTTCTGTTTGGTAGGTAGTTTTCATCCCACTGATCACAGTATATTGCCTCCCTTTTAATTCTATACACAATTCTCTCATTTTAAAATTTCCCCCTTTTAAATTCTGTACAGTTTTAAGTACATTTATTTAAATATAGATGAGCTAGGTGGCGAATGAAAGTTAACTATTTACTTAAAGTTAAGAAATTATTATTTACTTTGGCTAGAGAGAAAAACCTTATTCAAAGTTTGTTATTTTTCAGGAGGAGTTTCATTTTCAGGGAATAACTTGTTCGTATGATAATCACTTTGTGAAAGCAGCAGTTTGCTTTGCACTCCTATGACTAGTTAGTATCTGTTTTGAGATTGAAGGGAAGGTGGGAAGAAACAGAAAAACATTTTTTGCCTTTTATTTATTATTTTGCTGTATTGGGCATCTGAGATTAGAAAATGTGCTACAACAAATCAGTAAGAAAATAGTTATGGACCTAAACACACCAAATTTAGCTCCACTAGGAAAATAATTCCTTCTCACAACTTCAACCAAATTTGATGTTTCCATTGATACATAGTTTATTACCTACCTCTTACCTTAAGATCACCTTTCTGTAACCGATATCAAACTTCTCTAAAATATCCTAGTGCCTCCTCTAAAATTCCTCACTATTTCATAGGCAATCAGAACTTTCTAGCATTTTTCTTTTTCATTTTCTAAGGGGGGAAGTAAAGGAAAATCTGAACGGTAGATAAAACACTACTTTTTCTGGCCTATACCCAGAATAAAAAATATATTTTACAAGGTAACCCAGCACATGCACACACATAAATGGAATGAATGTTTATAAATACAGACTTTACCGTGTGTGATGTACTCTTAGATTTTCTATTCTTTCCTCTATTTCAAATAAAAAACGCTAGTCTCAACCCATTGAATTTATTTCATGACCCATAATGGTACATGACCCAGTTTTAAAACACTGGTCTAGAGGAGGTGCTTTGAAATGTGCATCATAAGCACTCCCTTCATACCTATTTTAGATGTTAAGTTTTTAATGGATTTTGTATTTTTCCTTCATTGATAAAATCTTTTTTTAAAGTGTTGTTCCAGATTAGTTTAGTATTAAAATGCGTGTAGAGTTTAATTCTCTGGTTCACATTCAGCATATGCACAGGTTCCATTAAGATGAGGCTTTCATGATGATTTAATGACCCTAAATAATTTTATATTGAATTTATATTTCAGAAGTGCACTTTTTGAGTGCCCTACAGTAATGCAATGCACAGTGAAACTTGCAATGTAGTATAACAGAACTAGTCACTTTGATCCAGGAACATAAGGCATAGCTACACAAAAATATAAACAACAATATAGGAAAGTCACAGGATTATAAATGGATAGCATGAATAATAAAATCTATGAATTTAGAGAAAATCCTTAATTAGAGGCGAGAAGGATTAATGAAAAGACAAAGCCTGTTCTCCAAGGCCAACATGAACTAAGTCATTCAGGGGAAAAACCATTCATTTCTATCATCTTAACAAAAATGGATAAGATATGTTGAATAACCTTCATAAACACTATCACAAATTTGATAAAGGTATTTACTTTGAGAACTTGAAATAGAAACATTTACAGACTATTTGATATTTTTGTAGCTCACCCTCAAATTAACATCTATAATTAATACTTTGTCAAAGTTTAAGATAAAAATCATCCTAAAAGTAACTTTAATTATCCGATATGTGAAATAAGTTTGGTAGTTTGAAATAAACTACGAAACGTATATACATTACATGTCTATTTTTTCAAAATCTGTTCCTATAGGTTAATTTTATCACTAACAAATGATAAAACTGGTAGACAAAATAATGAGAAGAAAATTATTTTCTAAAATTTTTTATTCCTATCATTTTATGGCAAATTGTATTTATCTTAAAAATATTTTCAATAAAAATAATTCATAATTTGCCAATTGTACCAATTCCTGTTGATGACATTCAGTAGTTAATACTTAAAATCCGTTTTAAAATATTTTATTAAATTTTTTGCAGTTTATTGATCAAGAATACATACGGGAATATCCAGGAATCTCCTTGGCAAATAAAATGAGTAGTGCAACTCAGTACTTAAAGCAAGGAGGCAATATTAAGTCAGATTTAAGGTTTACTGGGCTACCCTACAAACTAAGAATTGATACATCAATGATCTAACAATGAAACATAAGCCCACCATAAATCAACTGATTTTGGACATAAAGGTTTTAAAATGTAAGAGCAAAATAAATAGATGGTGGTGAGGAAAATAATTATTAAGCAACCCCCCCCCCCCAAAAAACAAACACCAAGAAACAAAGCAATGAAATAGAGAAAACACTAAGATTCTATTAATAGTCTACACAAGATCTCAACTTGGATACTTAAATTTAGGCAAGCAAAACACTAATTGATTTAATGGAGAAATATCCTGATATGCATTGAAACAATTTCATTAATTCTATGATTTGGAAAAAATTGGTATAAACAATATACAAGTTAAAACACTTAAAAGGCAGGGACCCTGTCTATTTTTAATTCACTAATGTTTAGGAGGTGCCTATTGTAAAGCTAATTATAGCACCTAGTTAAGTCCTTAGTAAATAAATGAGGGAAGAAACTAAAAAATATGTAAAATTTTAAATTAAATGCTACAATAATGCCAAGACTTTCGTTACCTGGACATGCAAAATTATCAGCTTACCAGTAACATTTAAGGAAGTATATAAGAAGATAATGGTGCTTCTTTAAGCAAATTGAAATATTAGTATTTTGAAAATGAACCAAAAACATATTCTGAACCACCCATATATTAAAGCTATTCTTTAAGATTAAAAGGTACACTTATAATGAACAAACGGATTTACTAAACAGTGTCTAATTAATTGTATTAATGGTTATAAAATACCTTTTCTTGTGCAAAAATTCCATACATGAAATATGATTATTTGTAATATCACTGCCAAAGGCTTATAGCATAGTTGTTAGTTTCCTGGCATTTGTATTTTAATTTAAAAGCCCTGTTTATCCAACCACTAGAAAATAAAAATTCTCAATTTGTTTCAGTTTTCAAAAATCATTTATCAATTAATTTATTGGTATACCTGGTGCTTATCATAAAGTAAATGTAAATGAACAGCAAACTAAGAGGTGAATTAAAATATCCACACTAATAAGCCTGACCTCAGCATTCACTGAACCTTTTCTTCAGAAGGAAACTGTAAAAATAAATCTCACTAGCGTTTGCTTTGCTTGACAGCATAATTGAGTAGTAACCGAAGTAGCCATATGTGGTCCTTTAAGCCTCAGAAACACAGCACCTTTTGAATCTTTGTGCCGGGCACACATTTTGTGCCCGATAGATACTTGCTGAATGAACTTTTACAGTAGTGCTGGATTTGGGCTAAGCCAACCAAATTTTCAGACTTCAATTTAGTGATTAAATGATTAAACGTTTGCAAGAAAGAGGACAGACTGGATGAAGAACGCAGTTTGTCATTCAGGAAGAGAGCAAAGCTAACTGCCCCAGTACGCATACGATCATATAATCCAATAATGCACTGTCCTCTAGCAAACCCATTTACAGAAACCCAAAAACAAATAATTATCACAGTTTGTGGGCTTCTGGTGTTGTTGTGGACGGCTTTCAATGTCTAGAAGTAGTACCGTTTCCTAGAACTTTATAATAAACTTGCATTTTTTTCCCTAGGTTTTTTCCCCCCCCCCCCCCCACAAATCTTTCATAAAGTTCTCTGTAGTGTGTAAGTATATACATACGTAAGGGACAGAGTTCAGAAACTGGTGTATGTGTGGGTGGGGTCAGGGCCCTTACAATCGTCATTCATTCATTAACCAAATATTAAGCATCTACTGTGTGTCAGGAGTTATTTTCTCCACAAAACACCAGTGGAGAAAAAAAAACCTCGCCCTCCTAGAGCTTAACGTTATTCTGTTGGTTAAAACAGATAACGAGATAAACATGTAAGATATGTAGAACGCCTGAAGGATAAAAATGGGGAAAAGGGACCGAGAACTTGCAGTTTAAAGAGTGGCCACAGAGCCCCGAGGAAACAGTTGAGCAAAATCCTGAAGGTGAGGCAGCAAACTCTGTGGTCCTTGGGGAAGGAGCCTGGCCCAAGGAAAAGCCAGGACAGACGTCTTGCCTGCAAGGCGGCCGAGGCAGCCTCCCCCCGCCCCACCGAGCGCACCGCCTTTAGGCCGCGGTCAAGGCTTTGGCTTTTACTCCCAGCTAAACAATGGCAGGGTCTAGAGTAAAGGAGTGACAAGATCTGATTTAGTCCTTCGAGTGATGTGAGGCAAAAGGAATAACCTGTGGGGAAAATTTTCCTGTTTACTTTCAGCGTACCGGTACATATGCATATATAATTAACATACCATTTAAGTAAACTCATGAAAATATAACACAAATTTCGTCCCGTTTGAGTAAAATTCGCTTACCTATGCACTTTTTACCTGAAGAAAAGCCCCCTTTTAATGTACAGAAGTAAACTTAATAGTGACCTGTACGGTAAAGTTATTTCACGTGTTTCAGTCAGAGACTACAGGAGGCTTGGAACTGTACACATAATCACATTTGTACTCCAGCCTTGGCCAGTACCTCACTGTTTCGAACGTAAAGGAAAACGAAGTCTGAAACCGGCTGGCCCCAGGCCCCCCCGCGGCCCGCACTCCGCCGGCTCTCCCCGCGTGCTCGGCTCCACCCACACCTAGAGGGGGGCGCGGACCGGCTCCTCGCTCGAACAGCGTCGCCTACAGGCCCTTCTCCCGACTGCTAGGCAAGAGCCAAAACCACCGGCAACAAAATGCAAGACCAGAAAAGACCACATATTTCCAGAAATATATGCATCACAAACATGGTTCCATTTCAGTCCAGCTGAGAATCTTCGTCTCCTCCACGCGTTGCGTTCTCACTCCTCAGAAATAATGCAGAGACGGGCGTAAAGTCTGGCCTCTCAAAAGGAGAGAAAGGTGTACAATACGATACATCCATCCACCCGGCTGCAGGGACACCATTTAAAAAATGCTCGGTCGCCGTCGGATCGCGGGCGTCCTCTACGTGGCCGCCCCGAGCTCGGCTCCCGAGAGCTAAAGACGAGCAGCTGGGGCGGCGTGCGCGGGCTGCGAGACGGTCCGGGCCTGAGCGCCCCCCACGCACGCGACCACCACCGAACTCGGGCCGCGCTCCGGTCGGCCTCCAGGAAAATAAAGACCGGGAAGACCCGGCCCGCCCGTGCCGCAGCGAAAACGCCGCTCCGCAGGATCGACACTAAAAGGCAACATCCACAGCCGCCCTGAGGAGAAGGGCGCAGAGAAGAGCCGCCGACGCCTCGCTGCCGGCCGCCGCCCGGCCCCGGGTGCGGTGCGGAGCGGAGCTGGCCGTGCGCTGCGGCGCAGCCGAAGACGCGAGCCGAAGTGGCGGCGGCGGCGCGGCGGTGGCGGAAGTGGAGTGGGGAAGAGGGGGTGGTTGTTAGTGTTTGGCGCCGGCGGAGGGAGTCATTCCTGCAGCTGCACTTCCGGTCGGCATTTTGTTCTGAGAGGGAGAGACGAAACGAGAGAGACACACACACAGGGCTCCTTCCCCCCCCGCCCTCCCCCCCCTCCCTCCGTCGGTACCGACTCACCCGACACCACCAAGCCGCAGGGAGGGACGCCCCCGCCGACTGGAGGATTGGTTCCCGGGCCGGCGGCGATGCCCCCCCGGTAGCTCGGGCCCCCGGTCGGGTGTTTGTGAGTGTTTCTATGTGGGAGAAGGAGGAGGAGGAGGAAGAAGAAGCAGCGATTTGTCTTCTCGGCTGGTCTCCCCCCGGCTCTACATGTTCCCCGCACTGAGGAGACGGAAGAGGAGCCGTAGCCACCCCCCCTCCCGGCCCGGATTATAGTCTCTCGCCACAGCGGCCTCGGCCTCCCCTTGGATTCAGACGCCGATTCGCCCAGGTAAATTCCTGCTCTTTATTTCGGCGGCGGCGGCGGCGGCGGCGCCAGGTCCTCAGCGTCTCTCCTCCTCGCTCCCCTCCCCGCCGTTTCCTTAGCGGCCCCAGGTCTCCTCCACGGGCGAGTCTAGAGTTCGCTCCTCTCTGGTGGCAGCCGCCCTGGGTGGCGGTGGTTTGGTACCCTCTCCC
Source organism: Eschrichtius robustus (assembly GCF_028021215.1). Classification (NCBI taxonomy): domain Eukaryota; kingdom Metazoa; phylum Chordata; class Mammalia; order Artiodactyla; family Eschrichtiidae; genus Eschrichtius; species Eschrichtius robustus. Next base: position 30,190,894 of record NC_090825.1, read on the forward strand.
GGCCGGCTCCGGTGGCGGGGACTGGGCTCCTGCCGGGCGGCCGGGGAGGCGTAGGCCCGGCGGAGAGTGCAGGCCGCGGGCCAGCGGAATCTACTTGAGCTCGGGGATTAGGAGAGCTTCGGGCTGAGCGGAGCTACTGCTGGTCGGTGACAGGCCTCGCCCGGGAGAAGAGCCGTAGCTAGCGAGGAGGCGGAAACAATACAACTAACAGCAAATGTGCCTTGACCGTCCCCATATTTACAACTTTCCTGGTCCGGGAGTGGGGAACGTCCCAGCGAAACAAACAACCCCCCTTCTTCCCCCTGTGACCCCATGAAGGGAGGAAGTAGTTTCAGTTAGTGAGACAAATGTAAATACTCAGACTCGGATCCAGTGGTAATTCTTTTCCTGTGTAAAACTTGTTTGGACGTTGGAAAGTTAATAAAGACTCATTTTCTTTTTAAAAAGAATTAAGTCGTCCACATGAATATTTCATATAGGAACCCGTAGTGTGGTAGACACTGCATATGACCCCCACCCACGCAAAGAGCTTTTATGTTGCTGTTTGACAGTGTGTTGCACATGGACTTTTTATTCAAAGACAAGTATAAAGTACTTGACAGGTTTACCCTGCCACTTTATATTTGTGTGCGTTGTATAAGGACAGTTTTAAACGATTATACATAACACACTTAGGTACTTCCTGATCTAAACGTGTAGAAGCTTAAAAAAGATTTTTTAAATGTTCTGAGAATTGTGCTGAGATACAGGTACAACCAATTTTCTTTAGAAGGATAGAAATTAAGTTATGCTTAAAATCCCTGGGAGGTTAAAAAAAAATGTAGAAGGTGCCATCCTTTCATGTCTGGGCAGATCTTCTTGAGGTCCCAGGATTGTCATTGGCTGTTTGTGCCCATGATGTTTGACTGTGTAATGAGAGAGGTGTCATTTTAATAGGTCAAATGTATCTGTAAATGCTGGAGAAAAAGATCAGTTCTATCCTAAATTCTAGTTCGCAAGTAAGTTAAGTGTTTAGATCTTGCTTATGGAGGCGTTGGTAATGTAGGTTGGCATAAGGGAAAAACCAATTTAAAAGTCCTCAGCCATACAAGTTGCACAGAAAAATAAATGTACCTGGGTTAGACTGTTTTGATAGTTTGTCTCATAGTCACTGAAGGAAAACTTTCATTGCTTAAAATGAAGCGACACTGATCAAAAAAGTCCCTTGTTTTATTAGTGGGTGTTAACATTGGTTCGAATTTTTTGTGTCTCATTGAATTATTATTGTCATTGTAGAATAAGTAACTTTTCTGAAGGTTGTTTTTGAGTTTGGCCCTCTGCTTAAAATAAATTGTTCCACATTTCCTGCAAACGTATGGATAAATGTTAAAAAGAGTGAAGCTAATATAGCTGTCACGTACGAGGCATGTTTTTAATGCTATAAATCCGTGTAGTAGTCAGTAGCGTGTCCGTGATTTGTATTGGTCAGGGAGCAGTTTGAATTTTAAAAAGCCTGAAGCTCCTGCTGAGCCCCAATCCCGGCCTCCCTCCCTCCCACTAATCTCCCATTCCTGTCTTTGTGCTGCCTGCTCCTGTTAGACACTGTTTGCTACAGGGCCTCAGGCCTACACTGGGTGGGGGGCACGCGAATGGGGGCTGGGGAAGGGGGGGGAAGAATACAGAAGGTAGGAACAGTTCACTTCTTAAGCGGAGGATTTGGGAGTGGGAGGCGGGGTAAGGGCTTCAATGTAAATGTTTAAAAGGCCCTTATATGAACCTGCGATTGTCTTTACAACTTTTATTTAAATAAAATACTGAGATGTATGTCAAGGGATGAACATACTTCTTCTAAAGGTAATGGAAAGAGGAGTTCTGCTTGCTTAGTTTTCATCAACAGGAACAACTTATCTTTAGCGTTTTATGTAGTTAAAGGGAGCTTCCTTACACAGATGTTTAAATCAGTATATTAGATATCTATTTATGTGACTGATTTTTTATTGTGACTTTGGAATTAAAGTGAATTAGTTCCTATCAGACCTTATTTTCCTAATTCTACATATTTAGTAATCTGTAAGTAATATAGGTTGTGTGATAGCTTTCGTTCAGATACCATAAATATTTCTTTAAATTACATTGAAAATATTTTTTGTTTAGTCCAAACCAATTAAATAGATTATTTTTAAAGGAGACATTGTGAAACTTGAGTAAAACCTAAACTTGAAGTTTACATTTTTGATAACTTAGTTGGAAGGAATAATTTGTGTTTCCCTAGAGATTATGAATAGTCTGCTCTACCTCCCCTGTATTGGTCGGGATAGTCACCAGTGGCTAATCTTGTATTTCCATTTTTTTTTTTTTTTAATTCAGCGAAAGGAAACAACTATAAATGTTCCAGAAATCTTATAATGCTGGTTATATTATAGGATAAATATTTTATAATATACTTAGAGGAAATTTCAACAGTATGGTTTATTGTTTCTTTTGAGTCTGCAGAGTTACCAGTAACTTATAATAATTACTTGAAAAGAAAGTAGTTTTAAAGTATATCATGAAAGTCTAGTAAATCAAATTAAAGTTGAATAGTAAATAATTACTTCTATTGTTTTGAGATGAGTATATTGGGTGCTTCCTTTTGAAAGCCATTCAACAAATTTGTTTACTAAAGTTATTCGAAAGCTTTTTGAACCTGTGCTACGGATCATTATAATACTGTCCACTTTTAAGAAGAAAAGAGTTATCTTCGAAGAAAGACTATTTCAGATTCTCTTTGGGGATGAAAAGTGAAAGTTTTCAGTATGGTAGTAAGCCTAGTTTTGGTTTTCTGCATAATGATCATTATTAAATTTCAAAAATATTATGAGCAAAGCTGTACCAATTCAAACATGAAGTTTTCTTTATTTGGAGCCAGGCTACCCAACTCAAACATGTATTTTCTAAGGCTTCCTAAACTAATTTCATATTTAATTTTTTGGTACCAATTCATCATCAAACTGCTATAGAAACATTTGAACCCATCTGTGTTATATTTTGACATACTCTATTGTGGTATTTTTACTCTCCCAAAATAAGGTGTAAAAATTAACAGTAAAGAGTAAATAAAAACTAAAGAGTTTGTGTTTTACACAGTTTCATTTAACTTTCCGCACTCTGTTGCTTATTAGGAAAAGCATAATTTGTAAGTAATTCTGAAATTTTTTAAATAATGTAAAATTTCAGTTTTATATAAAGTGACTGGGGAGACTGAGGTAAATAAAAATTCTTTTCATAGAAATGTAACTTCAATTCCGTTTATCACATTCATTTGCCATAAAACGAATAGGAAATTACTGACTAGGAACTTTATAGAAGCCTGGTAATTAAGTGTTTAGTTGACATCTTTAATATCCTGAGCATACTAAGTTGGCTTTGGTGGTAATGTGTGGTCTTATGTAGCTTTTAAAAATCATTTAAAAATATACTTTTTGAACAAAGTTTTTTTCTATTTTTAGCAGGTGTCAATAATTATTCTCTGTATTTTTAAATTGGTCCTTTTTCAGGGTGACCTGAGTTCATTCATAAATATTCTCATTTCCCTGCAAGGTAAATGACCAGCATGATTTCCATTTTTTGATGAAAAACTCAGAGGCCACATGATTTGTAGAGATTCATGTAGTGACTCAGTGGGGGATTAGGTATTCTCTGACTCTTAATAGTTTCTTATTAGATTATGTTGCTTTAAGAAACCTGTGAGCTTTGGTCATGAAGCTAGGTATTGCTCAGTGCTGACACTGATACCATTTGTGATTTTTTCCAGTTATCTGAGTCCAAGGTGCTTTTCTCATCTCCATAGAGATACGATACTTGTCTTTTGGTTGTATTTTCCTGGTATGAAAATAGTACTTTTACATTAGAAATCTTGACCTTGTGTGTATATATTTGGTGTTCAGGTGATTAAGTTTATTTACATATGTCCCTCTTCAGGAGTGTAAGTGAATTAACTGTATGTGTAGTAAATAATGACTCCTTAAAGTTTTATTCTTACTGTGTTTTTCAACTACTAGAGTGGAATTTTAGTGTTTCTATTTGATTTAAATGCAATTTTAAACACCAAATCTGCAGTCAGTTTTAATGAATTGAGTTTTGTCAGATTGCATTATGTTTTAAGGCAGGTTTCTTTCTATTCCCAAAGTGATATTACTAGGAGACATCATTTCGTGATACAGCATTGCCAGCTAGGTAAGATTTTGAGGGGTTATTATTTGCCAGGAATTGTGTTAACGTATGTATGACCCCCCCCCAATATTATCTCATTTAATTCTGCTAACAGGCTCATGAAATAGAAACAATTATCATCCACAATTTACGGATGAAGAAACTGAGGCTGAAAATGTCAGAAAATTGTCTATTGTCTTATTAGTATGATCAGTCTGATTTATATTTGTTCTTAAGGACTTAGGATTCCACATTTCTAGTTTTAGTAAATTCTTAATATTATCCTTTAGTTGCTCAGTTGAATCAATACTTAAAAGTCAGGTAGTCAAGGAAATTATGTACTTTAGGCAAAGAACTAAAATAGAATCCAGACTATATATGCTATATATATTAATGATAATTTCAATAATTTTGAAGTCAGCACATCTTTACTATCTTACATTTTAATTTTGAGTTTGTTAATCTGAATTTTTTACTTCTTTTAAGTTTTTTATATTGAGTTGAAACTGTCAAAGCATCTTTTTAGAAAGGGAAAATTGAGCTTTAGAGTAATTTTATTCGTAGAAATGTATATGACCAATTTGTATTGTAGTAGATGAATCTATAGATTAGTATGACTGGTACTTTTTAAAAATTCCAGTATTTATATAGCCAAAGAATGTGGATCGTTTTGAAGTTCTCAGCTTGGGAAGTTGTGCACTTATTCCAGAGCTGTTGCCATTACATACACTTTTATGGGGATTCCTTTAGTGAATACCTTTATAGACCTTGAACTAGTATTTTTTTATCATCCTTAATGGCATACATTTATCTTCAGGGGTGAATTTGAATTTTAGAGACAGTAAAAAAGTAATTTAGAACTTAGTTTAGGAAAGCTAAGATTTAAGATCTCTTTTGTGTCAGGCATTGTGTTGAGTACCTTACATTTGTAATATGTAATATTATTGAGTGATTCCCATGTGCCAAAAACTGTGCCAGGGGCTTTATATGGATTTTCTCAATTCTTCAAGGTATAGTATGAGTTTGGTTATATTTACTACTCTAAGATATTTGAGAAAACTGAAATATAGAATGATTAAGTGACTAAGGTCCCACAGCTAACAAGTGGAAGAAAGTGGAGAAGGGACTCCAGAGTTGATGCTTCACCCACCAACCTTAACCACTATACTGATTATCGTGATTACCTCCCAACTATCCAATGAGGTTAGTGATAATGTTCTCGTTTTACAGACAAGGAAGTTGAAGCTCATCATGTTTAATAACCTGTCCAAGGTGGCAAATCTAGACAGTGTTAGAGATAGGATCCCAACTCAAATATGTCTAATTCTAAAACTTCTATTCTTTCCATTCTACCACTCTGTCTCTTCAAGATTTATAATACTTTTTTTTGTTTGTTTTTTTGGTAAAAAGAGTAGGCTTGATTATAAAGTAGTGAGACTTGTTTTTCTTGTGTGGCTTATAAAGCGATCCTATGGCTTAAAAAGAGGAATTCTAAAGTTTTTTGGTCAGTTATAGCTGATTCATTATCTGATTACAGTCTTTTAAAACATACCTTGTTAACTTTACACTATATAAAATATACAAAATGTTTCTATGTACAGATGTGCATTTAAATAGAATATTGACTTTAAATATAATGCATGCTGTATTTTTTGAAAGTGTGGAAAAGCCACTTTATTTTCATAATATTGTGATTCTTGAATTATTTTTTATAAAAACGTTAAGCATTAAAAAATATTCTCAAGAATACACTAAATTTTTAACATAATTAATGTAGGTAAATTTTTTGGCCATCTTACGTGTGTGTAACATCATTTAACATGACATAGCAAACTCTTAAAATTTTCTTTTGTATGTATTTGCCTTTTGGCAGAAAGGAAAAACTTTAACAGGATGGAAAAGCATAGAATTAGCAACATTGATTAATTTATTTATTAAAATAATTTTGTATACTTTTACCTCTTCTGAGAAATTCAGAAGCTGTGACATAATTTTGAAATACTGGATTCCTTTTCGTTACAATGAACACATTTGGGTCACTTATAATCTCAATTCTTTAGTCTTGTGCCAATAAAATGCATATGTACTTCACAAGTACTGTTTTTTAAAAATAGTCACTGATTCTAGATACCTTAAAAACTAACAGTGCTTGAAACACTGATGAATTATTAAAACTCAAACTATAGGTTACTGTAAAAATATTAATATTTATGATGATATATTTAATTTTTTTATTTACAAACAAACAAGTCCTTGAAATTAGTCCTAGTAAGGAAATAGGAGTTTTTCAACACTGAGTTTTCTCAACACTGCTACTTGGCAACCCTTTCAGGATTTTATTTTATTTGTTCTTTTGCTTGGTTTTTTCCTATATTTGCTATGTTTTATTTTATTTGTTTTTTTTTTTAATTGAAGTATAGTTGATTCACAATATTGTGTTAGTTTTAGGTGTACAGCATATTGATTCAGTAGTTTTGCAGATTATATTCCATTATAGGTTATTATAAGATAATGGGTATAATTCGCTGTGCTATCCTGTATATCCTTGTTGCTTATCTATTTTAACCCTTTCAGGATTTTAAAATCTGCTTTTAGTGTTCTTTGTCTGATAAGGTTGCCAGTTTCTACCTAAAGAAATTGATGATCTGAGTATAAGCTATACATAATTTAGTTTTTCTTTGGTAATGACCAAATTGAAATTTTACATGGGTATATATTGGCCCTAACTCCCATTAAAAAAAAGTACTATTCTTAAAAAATTGTTGCACATAACATAATCTTTTTCCCAGGGTTCTGCCTTGCCTATGTCTCAGAAAACTCTTAAGGTTGAAAGTTGAAATGTAATGGCCTAAAAGCTACTGTTATCATTTTTTTCCCTTTGAGAAAAGAATTAAGAATCCAGTATTCATGCTGTAATCTACTCCAAGTTATCCTGAAAGACATATATGTAGACATATGAAAGACATATGTAATATTTCCATCACCCCCAAAAGTTCCCTTATATCCTTTTGTAATCAGTTTCCTACCCCTAGTCTAGCCTCTGACAGCCAGATCTAATTTCTGTCCCTATAGTTGTGTATTTTCTAGAATGTCACATAAATGGAATCATATAAGCTTCTGTGTCTGGTTTCTTTCACTTAGCATAAGGCTTTTGAGATCCATCCATGTTGTTGCCTGTATTAGTAGTTTGTTGGTATCTGAATTTTGAAATTGAATTTGATATACTCTTTAACTTTGGTACTACCCTGTCAAAAAATACTTTGAACGGTTTTAGATATTTGTCTCAGATTTTGCAGCTGCTTTATTATTGGACATAATTTTACTTGCCCATGTTTACCCCTCAACTCCAAAAATCTTGTAATTTACATTACTGTTGAGTGGCATGCATTTATACTAGTTAATTCTGTTAGGTTAGATGCTCTACCAAGTAGGTAAAATAGACATTGCCCTCTTTTTCATCATAATTAAAATAGGTAGCATCATGTATTTTGAACATACAGCACATAGAAACTGGAACAATGGTGCAGTGATAACTTATCCAGAAATTGAGTTTACACTTTAGTATAAAATTGCTGTTTATACTAAAAATAGAGCATAGGTTATAGTGAAGAACAGTCATTGCTTCTCCTCTAATGCTTAAAGTTAGAGAAGTAGTGCTATTTACTGAAAGTTGGGGCAGATAATGATGAAAAAGAGTTATTTTATTTGACCACCTATTTTGTTCCCCCTCCCTCCTCCCTTTTTGAAACCGCTTTCTCTCTTGGGTTCAAGGATATCAGTCTCTCATTTGTAGACTCTTTTTGCTAGCTCTTCCATCTCTGCCCACTCCTTAAATATTGGTATTCCCAAGGTGGTTCTTCAACCTTCATTCTGTTCTCTCTTCCTATTGATTTAATCTATTCATTTGACTTTTTTTACATGCTGATGACTCACATATCTATCTCCAGAATATAATTCTCTTCTGAGACAGATCCAGCTGTCTCACCAGGCACCTCCTGATGTCCCATAAATACTATAAATTCAAAAGTAGTGTAGAAATCTGAACTCATCTGTCAGTTCTTCCCTAACCTTATCCCCTCCCACTCAAAAAGAAAAACTATTCTTAGAACTATGTGAAGTAGGTTAATGTTCCCATCATTAACTCAAGTTGCCTAAACTAGAAACTTGGTGATAATGCTTGACCCTTCTTCTTTAGTGTATCTCCAAACGAGTTGTTTACCCAGTTGTTTACCCATTCATAGCACCTCCCTGAATATCACTTGAATCCATCCCTCCTTTACAGTTTGATTCTGAGAGTGGGCTTGTACGTACAGCTTGTTGGATGGAATAACTTATAGCATTTTAAGAAAGATTTAGAGGTAATTGTGAAAGATGTATTTAGTGTTAGGATACGTTTTGCTCATATGCTTGGGCTCTGATGTTTAAAATTAAGGTGTAACTTTCAGTACCTTTCATGTTTTATAGCTTACATGTCAATGTCTTCTGTACCCATTTCCATATCTAAAATCCAGAACTTCTTACTTTAGAGCCCAGTGTATCAAGTAGAACAGTTTGAACTCAGTCTTCTTTCCATACCTTGCTTTTAGAGCACTACATTTCATGGATGTGTACGTTCATTTAAATACTGCATGTTTATGTGTTCAAGGGGCAGAGTCTGAACTGAGAAGAAAATGAGAATGTAGGAGCAAAGGAAGGCTTTTTGATTGACTTTCCTGTACTGTGGAAGCAACTTTACTTGAATAACATTTTCATTTTTATTGCAGGTAACAAAACTAAAGAAGCAAATGCAGTGGGGATATGATACTGTTCAGTTGCTAGGCATGCAAACATTTTTAATGGCAAGAGTCACACATACTGTAGCTGTATTACTTGTTTGTGAGTTTGGAAGTTGTTGCTCATGGTTTTGTATAACCTTGCAATGTTTCTTCCTTAGAATAAGTTATCTCCTTATTCCCCAGTTTTAACAGAAGGGTATGCTTAGACTTACTGATTTAAATAACCCTAAGTATCTCTTGTGAAGGGCATCTTAAAATGTGATGCTATCTTGAAAAATGAAGTAAACATTTTCTTCACTGTATCTAGAATTTATAACTAAAGAAATAATAGGTGCTGTATTTTGTTCTAGTGCTAATTGCCATGTTTTTGAGAAAATGGGATCAGTCCAAAGGCTGTTTACAAAGACTGACCAAGAACCTTGCCTAGTTATTGCGTTGTGGTGGCTTGCACATAGTAAGCATTCAACGAACAATTGTTGAATACATGAATTTGAATTATATTTTAGTTTTGAGATATAAGACTGATTGGAGTGACAGAAGATAGGTGGGGCTTGCTAAATATTAAGCAAATTTGATAGAAGAAAGGGAACACTGAGCCCGTAAAAGGTAGGACAGCCTTTAAAGCAAAGAATTGTGTAATTTAACTACTTGTATTTGGACAATTAGGTTTGTTTAGCTGGATAAGAGGAAGATCTATGTACAGAAGTGTTTTTGAATTCTTTCTATTCTTTTATTCCCACTCCAGTTTTGCTTCTGATTTCAAGTATTAGCTCTGGGCTTCCATCTTCAGTGGTAAGGGACAATGTAATAGGCTCAGAGATAAAATGACCTGCATAATCCAGATATGCATAGTAGGACATGGAAGGTGTTGGTGGGAAAGGGAGAGAGATATTATAGTTCTTCAATCGTTTCCAGTTATTCATGGTTTTTAGCTTATGTCAAAGTGCCATTGTCCTCAGTATTGAGATGAGGGGGCCTGAACACTAGAATTTAAAACGACTTAGAAATTACAACATGCTTGTTACTATGCTACCTCGATGTTGAGCCATGTTGCCACCTATGCTAATTATCATATGGTTTTAGTGATTCTGTTTTCAACTAGACGATAGCCACCAAAATTCTAATGTTCTTTATAAAAATTTCATACTTTAGCAACTCTCCATTCCCTTAGTTTTCTTGGGAACCAAAACTACTTATAGTTTGCTGGTATGTTAGGTAAGGCTAAATTGTGGGATTTAGAGCTTAAAAAATTTTAAGAATCTCAAAGCTAAAGCTTTTCCCTCTCTTTTTTCCTTTAATTATAGAAGCAGTATGGAAAAAAACCGCATGCTATTTGGAAAATAGGAAAAATATATATATAATCTCATATTTTATGTTTTTCCCTACTAGGTTTTTAATAAAAATATTTATATGAATGTAATTATGGTTAAATATGTATTTACGGTATAAATATATGTACCTAGTCCTGTTTTCTCTTAAGGTTTTATCATAAAGATATTCCTAATTTTTTATATAGTGTTCATAAATATTTAAAATGTTACCCAACATTTTGTCAGTGGATGAACCGTAATTTTCTTAGTATTCTATTTCGGACATTTTACTTGCTGTCACTTCTTTCTGTACGAAAATGAGGCAGTGGAACATCTTTATATGTATAGTTTTTTTTCCCCCTTTGGGGGCTTTATTCATTTAGAGTAGAATTCCGTTAGTGGTAGTTAGGCCAAAAGGTTTGAACCTTTCTGTGGCACCTAATATGTATTTCCAAAAATAATTTTACCCTTCCATAATCTTTATTTTCATTCGCGTCTTAATTCATTCAGTGAATTCATTTCTTTCCTACGATGCACCTTTCCTATTAAGATTATTCTTAGGTCATTTAAATGCTCATCTTCTCCACTGTTGTGGCTGTGGTCTCTTTTCAATATATTTTTGAACTTTTTCATAATAAAAATAATGGGTTTTTCAAACTGGATATATCATTTGGAGGTATTATATAGTGAAATTAGCATAGGATCTAGTCTGAACTAGCTACTAGCCAAGTGACATTTAGACCAGTCATTAAGCCCATTTCTTCAGCTGTAAACTGAAGGAGTTCTCAGGTTTCAGGATTTTTGTGGACTAATAACACAAAACAAAGGGGAAAAAAAGGAATTTAGATAAATGAAAGAAGAGAGTAGGTAGGTCCTAGAGATACAGTTATAGTTAAGGGATCATCAGTCTTTTATCTGCAGAAAAGTAGTAGGTAGATTTTAGATTGGAACGTATGAAAAAGAAAAATCAGTTTTTTGGTAGGTCCTATTACTTAGACTTAATATTTGAGATATGAAACATCTAGTGTGATGTAGACTTGGCTGTGATCTCACATTCATTCTCTTGTTCATCAAACATCAAGTGTTTCCTTTATCTCAGGAACTATAAGGCATTACAAGTGGTGAAATAAAATATTTCACTCTTGCCTTCAAGGATCTTACAGTCTAATAATAGACAGATAAATAAAGATTTTGTTACAATATCAAGATTAACAAAGAGGATACAGTAGGAGCACTGAGGGGGATCACCTAATTTAGACTAGAGATGGTGTATAAAGTAAGTTTAGAAGGCCATTAATTAGACTTGGGAGTCTGGGGCAACAGTTTGATTTTGGAAACTGCAGATGCTTTGATTATTGGAGCATAGGGCTGGAAAAGGAGCGTGCCAAAAATATTCGAAGCTACAGAGAGGGGCAGGGTCCAGATTATGAAGGAATGTGTATGCCTTTAAGAATTCTGCATTGGCTTCTGAGTTGAGGATTGATTCTCAGTTTCATATTTCTGGGACTTGAAGTATGAAAGTTCCATTCACTAAAGATCAGTAATATAAGAGGAGAAGGTTATAAGAATTGGAAGATGGGGTTGTAGAGGAAGGGAAGGAGATGATATTACAGTTTTAAGCATGTCAGTGGGACATTCAGGTTTGTGGTAGATATGAGAGTCTCAATACTTCAGAGCTGAGAAGACATTAGGCTTTCCTTTGGCAAAGTCATAATTATGAATTGGTCTATTAGGAAATTATTTTTATGAGGACATTTCTAAATCTTTGTAGACTTTTAAAAAGGATATGTAAAATTTAAGTTTAAAACCATGTTGAAATCCTAGAATTTCTTTTATTACCTTAACTGAGAATATCCAAGGCAATATTCAATTTATTATTATAGTTCTCGTATAGATATACAAATTAGAATTAGCATATAACTTTTATTTATTTTATTTATTTTTTAACATCTTTATTGGAGTATAATTGCTTTACAATGGTGTGTTAGTTTCTGCTTTATAACAAAGTGAATCAGCTATACATATACATATATCCCCATATCTCTTCCCTCTTGTGTCTCCCTCCCTCCCACCCTCCCTATCCCACCCCTCTAGGTGGTCACAAAGCACCGAGCTGATCTCCCTGTGCTATGTGCCTGCGTCCCACTAGCTATCGGTTTTACATTTGGTAGTGTATACATGTCCATGCCACTCTCTCACTTCATCCCAGCTTACCCTTCCCCCTCCCCGTGTCCTCAAGTCCATTCTCTAGTAGGTCCACATCTTTATTCCCGTCCTGCCCCAAGGTTCTTCATGACCTTGTTTTTTAGATTCCATATATGTGTGTTAGCATACGGTATTTGTTTTTCTCTTTCTGACTTACTAGCATATAGCTTTTAAAGCCAACATAAGTTGAATAACTTTTGGCTGCTTAATAAGAATACAGTCTACCAAACACTGTATCACTTTTCACATTTTGGATGGAATGGATATTAAAAAATTTAGTGACTTGGTCAAATTGTTGTAGATACTAATAGTTATTTGAAAATTTCTTTCAAGGCTGACCTAGAAGATCTCTCCAAACAGTCTTAAATCAGGGTTAAAAGTAGTATTTAAAAAAAAATCTTACTTGGTTTAAATTACCAGAAGATAATAATACCGTTTCTTCTTATGGCTTTGTTTTCCAGTATATTGACTATTACTATGAACTTAGGATAACAAAATGAATGTTCTTGTATGACTATTTTCTATTGTATAAGTCTGTTCTTAGGGCCTTCCTGGTGTATTTGTCTATCCAACTTAATCTGAAGACTGCTTCTTTAGTTGGTTTTATACTAAATGCATACATATTATGAGATCTTTAGTGAGAGCTATGTTGCTTTGCTTATGAGGGGATTGTCTTTACAGATATAATTTAAGGCCTCCTTTTAGAATAATTAAATAAAAAATGAAAAGCAGTAGCTTTTCTGAAGTATTATATGCAGGAATAATTATGAAGGAATCAAACTGATTTATCAAAAATAATTTACCAGGTCAATATCAAAATGAAAATGAGTGCTTTCCTAGGATCTAAGTACATTTAAATAAATGTACTTTTTGGGTTTTTTTTTTTTTTGGATTAGAGAGGTGGCGTGTCAGAATCACCTAGGGAACTTTTTCAAACTGTAACCCTTTTATGGAGATGTAAGATAAGTTTTATAAGTTTCTCTATTAGCTAGTTCGTTAGTAATCATTCCACAAGACTTAATTGAATAACTGTTGTGCTGTCAGCAATGAATTCTAGGCATTTGATCATAGGAATTTTTTTCATCCTCGCTCTCAAAGTTTACATGGCTGCCTAAGAGATGCCTCTATTTTATTTATTTATTTTTTCTATTTCTATTTTATTTTTCTCTATTCTATAAAAATATCATCTGCGAGGCATAAAGGAGCAAGGAACCATGGTGAGCAGAGTTATTAATGACTTAAAATTAAAAATAGAGGTAGAATGGAGAGGTGTGTTGAATTCTGAAGAATGGAGTGGAGTTTCTGGTTATGAGAGAGAATGTAGTAGAATCGAGGAAAGAAGAGTAGCAGATACTACAAATGAATTTGGCAAAAGAATTAGTGAGAAAAATTGAAGTTAAAAACTCAAATACAAGTTAGCAACAGTACTTAGAATAAAATAAAAAATGATGAACTGACTGATCTGTTCGTAACGGTGGCTTATGTTTAAAAAGTTTACTCAAAAGTCAAAGTGCCTTATTTTGTATATGTTTGATATACACTCTTACAAAGTGATGTGTAAAATGCTTGGAACTGTGCTGTGCACTTACAGTAAGTCCTCAGCGAATATTTATTCTTTTTATTTGTTGACAGCTACCTTTCTAATTGGTGATTTGATGAAAAACATACTTGTCAAGTATATTTCTAAATAAAAGTCTGCGAGTTTGTGACATAAATTATTAGGAAGGTATTGGATAAGAAACAAAAAGTTATCAAATCAACTCAAGTTCATCTGGTATTGAAATGTGGTAAGTACTTCACAACACAACTTGGCTATATACCCCAAATCAAGTGAAGTATCCCAAATAATAACTCTACTTATACAAGGAACTTGATTTAATTCATTCTGTTATCTAAAGTTAATTATGCCTCTAAAGGTATTGTACTATACTGCTGTGTATGGCAATATACATATATATACAATATATACAAATATATCCACTATATTTTGGTAGCTCATTTTGTATTTTCCAGCTTCACACCTTTTAGTCAAAACATTTACCTCCTTTTCTCTCCATCTATCCAAATCCTACCTTCTTTCTATAAAGTTCTTAGGGGTTTTGGGTAGTAATGGAGAGAGGTAGCATATTAGAGTCACCTGGGGTTTTTGTGGGTTTTTTTTTTTTTTCCCCAAGCTTACATTTTCTCTCTTTGCTCTTGCCCCAGTTCATGTGATCTCTTCCTTTTCTAATACATACCTGTGTGTAGGAGTTAGTAATGTAAGTTATATGCTGACTCATCACATTTTCATATTGTATATCAAGCTACGGCTTATTTTGTTTCATTTTCACATTATATTATCAATCAGATTATAAACTCTTTGAGGGCGGGATCTGCCTGTGGTACCTTATAAAGTGTCTTGCCTGGAGCAGGCTTTTAGCAAGTGTTTGCTGATAAGTGGCTCATCTGAACTAGTTTGAAAAGGTTTGGAAACTATTTCACATTCTTAAAAACCATAAAATTCACTCTTTTAAAGTGTACAGTGGTAAAAATTCAGTGGTTTTTAGTATATTCACAAAGTTGTACAACCATCATCACTATCTAGTTCCAGAACATTTTCATCCCCTGGAAAAGAAACCCCATACCCGTTAGCAGTCACTCTCCATTCTCCCCACAGCCTGCGGCAACCACTATCTACCTTCTGTTGCTATGGATTTCCTTATTCATATAAGTGAAATCATATAATGTGGCTTTTTTGTACCTGGCTGCTTTCACTTGGTCATCCATGTTGTAGCATGCATGAGTAGTTAACTGCTTTTTATGGCCAAATAATATTCCATTGTGTGGGTATACCACATTTTACTTAACCTTTTGTCAGTTGATGGACATTTGGGTTGTTTTCACCTTTTGGCTATTATGAATAAAGCTTCTGTGTTTTCAGTTCCCCTGAGCAGATACATAGGAATGGAATTTCTAGGTCATATGCTAACTGTATGTTTCACTCTTTGAGGAACTGCTAGACTGTTTTCCAAAGAGGCTACACGGTCTTTACATTTCCATTAACACTGAGGTTTACACTTTTTCTGCATGCTCTCTAATACTTGCTATTGTCTGAGTATAGCCATCCTAGTGGGTGTGCAGTGGTATCTCATTGTGGCTATGATTTTACTTTGGGCATCTTTTCATGTGCTTATTGGTCATTTATATATCTCTGGAGAAATGTTTATTCTAATCTTTTGCCCATTTTTAAGTTGGATTATCTATCTTTTTATTCTTAAATTATTAAAATTTTAATATATTGTGGATATGTGTCCCTTATCAGATGTATGATTTGCAAATATTTTCTCCCATTCTGTGGATTATCTTTTCACTTTCTTGATAGTATCCTTTGAAGTGCAAAAGATTTTCATTTTGTTGATGTCTGATTTATCTGTTTTATTCCTTTGGTTGCTTGTGCTTTTGATACCATGTTTGAGAAACCATTGCCTAATCCAAGATCATGAAGATTTACACCTATATTTAGTTTGAGCTCTATAAGTCTGATCCATTTTGAGTTAATTTTTTGCATATGGTATGAGGTAGGGATCCAACTTCATTCTTCTACATGTGACTATCCAGTTGTGCCATTAGAATATGTTGAAAAGACTGTTCTTTTCCCATTGAATGGTCTTGGCACCCTTGCCAAAAATTAATTTAATGTAAATATAAGAGTTTATTTCTGGACTCTCAATTTTATTCCATCAATCTGTGTGTCTTGCCTTTCGCCAATATCACGCTATTTTGATTACTGTAGCTTTGTAGTAAGGTTTGAAAATGAGAAGTATGAGTCCTCCAACTTTGTTCTTCTTCCAGATTGTTTTAGTATTGTGGACAGTGTACAAGTGTTGCACTTCTTTTGTTAAATGTGTTCCTAAGCATTTTATTCTTTTTGATGATATTGTAAATGGGATTATTTTCTTAACTTCATTTTTCAGATTGTTCATTGCTAGTGTATGGAAGTACAATTGATTTTTATATATTGATCTTGTATCTTGCAACCTTGCTGAACTCCTTTATTAGCTCTAACTTATACTCCTTTCTCTAGGGACAATTTATGTTTGTTCAATATGGTTCATTCTGTTCTCCATTCTTCCAGACACTACATGCCAACAGTAGTTACAAGACAGACTTTTTCCTCTTGTCCAATTCTGCTGCTTTCTGAGCTGGAAATAAGCCAAACAAACTTGTACATATATGGAAAGTAAGATTAGATAGCTCAGAAGAAAAGTTATGGTCACATTATGTCAAAATTTTCATTTAGTGCTATCTGGCTATAGCATAGGATTAAAAATTGAGGAATTGTGGTCTAGAACTTAAAGCAGTGTGCTTTACCTGTAGTAAGGGCCATCTCAAATGTTTGTTGCGGGAATAAATAAATGCTTATGATAACGATGTGTATATATGGATGCAAAATAAATTCTGTTGATTAGTAATTTCTAAAGTCTTTGTCTTCCACTGGTCAATAAGTGATTTTCATTAGTGCATCTGGAAAGCTTGAACCATACAGGGTGTGGGGTGGGGGGATAAAAAGAATGACTAGGCAAAGAGGGTAAGAGTATTAGGGAAGAGGAAAAGAAGGTAAGAGAGAAGAGAGGCAAGGAGGCAAGATTAATAAGTTGACTTCTGTCAATACAAGCAATATAATGATATAAAAAATATATCTGCTGATTAGAAACAAAAGAAGAGAAACAGTGATAGTGCATTATTATTCCTCAAGTTCAAACTTCTGTTTTTTTAACCTGAGTCAGAATTGAACCTAAAATGGCAAGTACATATATAAAGAAATGTTCATCATCAGTGGCAATTAGAGAAATGAAGAGGTGTACTCTAGTTAGCTTATGATGTGTTCTGTTGATCAACAAGGATTAATCAAATGCAAAAGTACCTTAAAATTGTTCTTATGAGATAAGTTTTAGCTTCCATTAACATTAATACTGTTCTTATCACTAACCTTTCGGTGTTGTAATACATATAAAAATGGGTAGGGTAGTTCTTCCTGCTCTCCCTCCCCCTCTTTAAACAAACATTTATCAAAAAATTTCTATATATTATTCGTTGTCATATTTAACACTCTTAGAAAAGACCTCCTGGAGTAGATATTATTTGCATTTCCAGGTAAGGAAATTGAAGCTTAGGAAGTCAAGGTTACACAGCTTACACAGGAGGAAGGAGAATTTGAACCCAAGTTTTTCTGATTCTAAAGCCTAGTTTTGAAATCTTAACTACTATACAAATACTGCTTCTCCAGTTCCTTTGAGGAGCCTGCACTGAGGTTGATAATATTACACATAATACTCCTTGGATCCTTAAACTATAAATAACTATTAAATAAGATTTAAAGCAGAATTTTAAAATTGCATTTTAATTTTACTTCAGAAAAATCTCAAGTCTTTGCTTTTGGAAATCAAATATAGTGTTTGCCCATTCTTTTAATGTTGCTGTATCACTCAGTTTTTGTGGTTTCAAAAATTTCTTTAGTGTCCTCACTTTGGAAAGTTGGCTCTTAAAACTCACGGAGTCAGGCTTTGAGTCCAGAAGCTAATAGACTCAGTAAAAGAGGAAGTCCTGGGAGAGTTCCTTGAATAATTTTAGGATGAGAAGGTTAGCTTAAAGAGATGATGGGTAAAAGTTAGGAGTGAAAGAATTCTGAGTTTTCTCTGTTTTGAAAACTTCTGTTTTACCTTAGATCTTAACCAGAGTAAAAAAAAATAAGTGTAATGTGGTTACCTTATAAGTACTTAAAAATTAATATGTATTATATTTCTTTTTGATTGAACCTCTATGGAAGTTTTATATCATTTGTTTTGTTATACCTTTCTTGCGGAATTCCACATTCAGTGCACATCTTTGTTTTGAGTTTGGTTTTGTTGAGCTTTGAACAATAGGATTTTGTAGAATGAAATTTAGCTTAAAGAAATCATCCAAAACATTGGATGGTGTTGTGCCCTTTTAAAAATGAATTTTTAAATAGGTTTAAAATAACTGATAATCCTTCCAAAGGATTGCTTTCTAAATCTTGTGTCAGAGACATGTTTGGCTCCTGATTTTGTGAACATTTTCCATTTTAAGCCTCAGTCACCCTTTCTATGATTATTTGTTTATTTTTTCCTTTCCTCTTTTTTCATCTGTTACTGCAAGTCTCTTATTTCATGCTCTTCAGAACCTGCCTTTCAATGTATATCAGCTTTTTATTTTTAATTCTTAGTTTTTTAGATTTTAGGCCCATAGTGAATTAATTAAGGTTTTCTGTTATTCAATATTACTTATTTTTTAAAAAAAATTTTTTATTGGAGTATAGTTGCTTTACAGTGTTTCAATATTACTTTTTTTTTAAGGAAATCTTTTTTTTTTAATTTATTTATTTGTTTATTTATTTTGGCTGTGTTGGGTCTTCGTTGCTGCGCGTAGGCTTTCTCTAGTTGCGGCGAGCAGGGGCTACTCTTGGTTGCGGTGAGCAGGGGCTACTCTTGGTTGCAGTGCGTGGGCTTCTCATGGCAGTGGCTTCTCTTGTTGCGCAGCACAGGCTCTACGCACACGGGCTTCAGTAGTTGTGGTGCATGGGCTTAGTTGCTCCGCGGCACGTGGGATCTTCCTGGACCAGAGCTCAAACCCGTGTCCCCTGCATTAGCAGGCAGATTCTTAACCACTGCACCACCAGGGAAGTCCAGTATTACTCCTTAAGTACACTTATACACAGAGTTTAAAGTCCTGCTGCTAATAGAATCAATCCCAGATTGTATCATCAGAGACTATGTCTGCTGATAGATTAGGTGTTACTTCTAGTACTCTTTTGGGGGGACATTGTGACAGACTAGGGGTACTTAGTGCCTTGGTTGATGACATTATTGCTTCCTATACTTTGTAGAACCTAGAAGGAGCGAAACAGAAGAGTCCTTTTCAGTTCCGTAATGATTTAGAAAACAGAAGAATTCTTTACTAAAACTTTTAATTGCCTTATTCTTAGCAATGAGGATAATAACAGTAAAAGCAATAATGGCTAATATTTATTCAGCTCGCTGTTTTGAATATTTTACTTGCATTATTTAATTCTCACTACAATCTTTTGAAGTATACATATAATATTATCCCCACTTTACAAATTAGGAAACTGATGCTTACAAAGAATGTGACTTGCCCAAAGGATAAGAGAGGGAAGGAAATCTCATGAGCATTTCGGAGTTGGCATAATTAAAATGAAAATGTGCTCTCCTAAGTTGAATTAGACTCTAAAGCTCCCTGAGGTCGAGAACTTAATATCATGTTTATTGCTTTGTTTGTATTACCTAAAATGGGATTTGAGTTTTGCACAAGTGCCAGGCGTATGGTATATACTTAGTTTTGTAAAATGAATAAATGAGGTTGTGAGAGGCTGGTTCATTAGCCTTAGCCATGAGTCTTCTGGACGGAATCCATATGAATCTCATTTGCATTGCATACTTGTTCTTTTTCTTTAGACTACCATTTTCCCTGTATCTGGCAGTGTACCTGGCACGTTTCTGTTCATTTTTCAAGTTCCAACTAATTCCATCTCTTCTGTGACCCCTTCTTGTCTCTTTTAGGCAAGATTTGTTGTTGCATTCTTTATCTGGCCATTTTTTCCCCTTTAGTTAGCCTTTATTATAATACCTATTATATCATATTGTAATTATCTTCTTCCACTATCCTGGGAATCCTTATAGGTCAGGAGAAGGGTGGTGGTGGACTGTGTCTTATTCATCACAATTAAATTCAACAATGAGTATAGTTTCGGGCACTTTAGGTGCTCACTAAGTATTTGGGCTGAATGATTCCATACAAACAAGCTAAAAGTAGACTTGTAGGTGAATGTTGAGGGACTTTATTTCAATGCTGTTCTCTCTGAATTACTGTCATTTGCTTTGTGACTTTAGATTATGAAAAATCATTCCTCTAAACTGCTTTCTTTCAGAAATAATAATTGAGGAGATACTGTAGTATCTCAGGATTGTTACTAGGGCTTTCTAAGAAGTTCTCTGACATCCTTACCCTTTGGGGAAAAAGATTTAAGAAAGGAGGAAAAAACTTAATAAAAGATGTGCTCATAAATAAGCCAAATATCTATGAATGAACAAGTTATTTAAGAATTTGAGTATAGAAAGGAGTATATTAGATTAAGTTTTAGGATCCTTAAATACAGGGCATAAGTCAGAATTACATCTGTTCTTACACATACCACATTGCACATGGAATTGTTTATGAGGTGCAGTAGAGATAATAAGAATAGAAGTGCACTACCATATATATACTACCAAACGTAAAATAGATAGCTAGTGGGAAGCAACCGCATAGCACAGGGAGATCAGCTCTGTGCTTTGTGACCACCTAGAGGTGTGGGACAGGGAGGGCCGGAGGGAGGGAGATGCAAGAGGGAAGAGATATGGGAACATATGTGTATGTGTAGCTGATTTACTTTGTTATAAAGCAGAAACTGGCACACCACTGTAAAGAAATTATATTCCAATAAAGAAGTTAAAAAAAAAAAGTGCTTATAAATAGGATAGTGCTATATGTTAGTTTCTGCAAAAGGAATTTTATTAAACTATTAGGACGCTGTAAATTAAATGATTCTTAGGAATTTTGTCAACAACCATGTTAGTTACCTATTGCTGTATAACAAGTCACTCCAAAATTGCACAACTTAAAACAGTAAACACTTATTATCTCCCAATTCCTGGTTTAGCTAGGTGCCATGTAAACTCTGGGTGTCTCCCAAAGCTACACTCCTCCTACAGTCAAGGCATCATTGGGGCTGCCGTCATCACAAGGCTTGACTAGCAGAGGATCTGCTTCCAAGCTTACTCACTTGGCTCTTGGTGGACTCAAGTTCCTCACTGGTTATGGGCTGGAGACTTCTGTTCCTTGTCATATGGACCTCTCTGTAGAGCAGCTCACAATACAGCAGCTGACTTCCCTCAGAGTAAGAGAGGGTTCTCCTAACAGAAGCAATAGTCTCTTTATAATGTAACCTCAGAGGGACATGTTGTCACTTTTTCTGTTATTGATTTGTTAGAAGCAAATCACTAGGTTTAGCCTACACTCAAGACGAGGGGGTTACACAAGGGCATAAGTACTGGGACGATGGCATCATTGGGGGCCATCTTGGAGACTTCCTACCACAGTGCCCTATGGATTAGTGTAAGGATTTGAGTATTGCAAAAGTTAAAAAATGCAACAAAAATAAGAACAGGTTGGGAATTCCCTGGTGGTCCAAGTGGTTAGGACTCGGGGCTTTCACTGCTGGGGCCCGGGTTCAGTCCCTGGTTGGGGAACTAAGATCCTGCAAGACACATGGTGTGGCCAAGAAAAAAAAAAAAAAAAAAAGGAACCAGTTGAGTTTTTTAAACATACTTTTAATGCATAAAGGATAAATTGCCTAAAATTATTAGTCAAGAGAAAAAATATGTAGTTTGTCAGGAATTAGTTGGAAAAGGTAATAAGGAGCATAAAGGATAAATTGCCTACAATTATTAGTCAAGATAAAAAATATGTAGTTTGTCGGGAATCAGTTGGAAAAGGTAATAAGGAGTGAATTTGAGTAATCTAACTTTAAAGACAGTATTACTACAAAGTGTGCCTTCGTGGAATAGGGTCCTCTCTTGGTATACATTTCTCGTTTCTGTGTTGGTTCTGATATAGAAGTCTTTTCCTGGTTGAAGGAGATCCACTAATGGAGGATTCTTATTTGAAGATATGAGACTTAATAGTGGGTGATTGAGCAGAAAAGCCTACAGTTTGCTTATAAGATCAGGGTTAGACTTGACTATGGAATACCTTCTTAAATTTAGTTTTTCATGTATGAAAAGGGCAGTTTCCCTTGTGCTTTTTTCCCCTTTCCTAAATTAGTCTTAATGAGGAATGTATGTGACATATAAAGAAAACAAACTTTGAGAAAGGCAAATGGAGAAAATATTTTGAAGATACCTATTTCTGAATTATTTTTTGGTTTAATATATTTTCAATCAAAATTCAGTGAGGTGTTGGGGAAACTTGAAGTAACATTTATGTAATTTATCTAAAAATAAATAAGAAAAATTTGAAAACTATGAGTTAATAGGGAGGGGAAAACAGACATGCTTTACCATTATGTTAAAGCATATTATCAAGTGACAATAGCTAAAACATCACTATACAATAAATCATGATAGGTAAGTCAGTGAAACAGAGCAACCCTAAAATAAATCCTACTATCAACTTATCTCTGCAAATTAAATATATAATCAGTATAATATGTAATATATAGTATATAATAAATATACATAAAATATGTAAAGGAATTGTGTATTTTTAGCTCTCCCAGAACAATTTTAAATAATGATAGTGATACTAATAATATTATGATATCTTGGGACTCTGTTTTAAGACTAGTTTTAAAAAGAATAATTTGTTAAGCATAATCTTGGGAGCTTTTTACATAATTTTTCCTCTGTTAAAATCATTGTGTTGTCTTTATTAGTCTTTCTATTAAGAACGACTTTTTTTTTTCCTATCAAACTACTAATGCAGTGGCTTTTAAAAATTTATTCTGCCTGTGTTCATTGAATGTATCAATGAAAATAACAGTCTTGGTGGCTCCAGAGTCTTCAGTGCTATCTACTCTGATTCCATCTCCACTAACCACTTTAAAAGTTATTCAGTAAATAACTTCTTTGGCAAAGTGAGATGTCCAGGAACCAAGGATCTACCTGATGCTGTTCCATTCAGCTCCAGGTCTTGCTCCAGTAGGAAATAGATTTATAATGTTAAAATGATTCAGGTTCTCAAAGTCCCACCCCCCAGCTTACAGCACAGAAAGATGCCCAGTATACATTATAAGGCTATATAGCTTCTTCAGTGGTCTTAAAATGATCGTAGAAGTGGAAGCCAGTAGTCCCCTTAGGTAATCTTTCTTTTACTGTAGCCTCAGACCCAAGGTTTTCTCCTTTCCTTTATTTATTTATTTGTTTGTTTATATGAAACATACCACTGTAACCTGAACAGATTTTGTTTTATTTATTGTTAGCTTAAAATTGTTCTTTGCAGAAGGAAGTGAGGTGAAAATTTGATTACAATATATGGACTTTTCCTCTCTCCCTAATAATTTTCCTTAAATTAACTACCTACATTGATCAAAAAAAAAACCAGTTAATTGACTTTGTTGCAACCTGACTTTTTATTTTGTCAGTATGTAGTTATATCTTTCTCACTAAGTCTTAAATAGAAAGTATAGTTAATACTTAGTGATTTCTAGGTCTGAGTATTGGAGAAAAGGGCACAAAATTGAAGAGTACTAGATTTTGAATATTTTCTAGAACTTTAACCTTTATGTTCTTTGAGGGAATGATAGCTTATTAAGCACGTTATTGCTATGGGAAAACTGATCCACAAGAAATACAAATGAGTTTCAGAGTAGTGCTAAAATGCTGTGGTGTGTTTCTTTGCACAGGTAATGATTGTGGTAAACTATGGATTTCACCTGTCTTGGTGAGCCATTTCAAGTGTTTGCATTCTGAAGCAGTGGTTTTCAAACTTTGCTACATATTACAGTCACCAGGAGGGTGACTTAAAATCCTGGTTCCCAGCCCATACTCCTCTAACAGTGAAATCAATATATACAGGGGTGGTACCCAAGGCATAAGTACCTGTTTAGAGTTTTCCAAGTGACTCAAGTATGTAGCCAAGTTTAAGAAACACTCTTGAGAGATGCTCACTGAGCATCTTTTAAAATGCAGATTATGATTCAGTAAATCTAGAGTAGTCTCCGGGAGTCTGCGTTTCTAACAAACGACCAGCTGGTATGATACTCCTGGTCTGTATTCCACACGTAGAGTAGCAAGGTTCCAGAGTACTAAACTGCCTAGATAGACTTTAGTTGTTGTGATGTCTTTATTCAAAAAGTACTTTATTCTGTTCTTGGTCTCATAATTGCAAGATATTTTGTTAAGTGAGTCCCATATGCTTTTTCTCTTTTAAACTTCACAACATACCTGCAAGACTGTAGTACATGTTCATTATGAAAAATTCAGATAAGTGATGAGAAGAAAAATAAAATTAGGTAGCTACCAGAAATTAAAATCATGCTTTTTTTACAGCTTTGTCTAAGACTCCAGGTAAAAGTTAGAACTTTAAGAAGCGTTTCATTATGTTGTCCCCTTAGGTAAAGAAAACAAAATACTGTGGGAGCAATATGGCTAAAACTGAAATTCATTTGCTCATAAAAGACCAGAAAAAAATATGCCAAAATATAATGCAGTTACAATACATTAGGGTGACAGAATTATAGGTACTTTCTCCTTTTATCTTCAGTCTAAAATATTTATAACGTGCATATATTACCTTCACAATAAAAAGAAAAAAACCTTAGACTTCTCAAAAATGCCTCTGAAGAACAGGCCTGACTAAATAATTGACAACTCATATGAAAATCACCAAGATTTCAATAGATGAGCAAAGAATAGGTACCTACTTTCTCCTAAAAGAAGTGCTTTAGAGTTGATTTCCAGTGCTGACAAGGTACAGCAAAACTAATATATTCATTAATTTCTGGTGGCACTCTGCAGCCTTTTGAAAGGCAGTATCGTTAATGCAAAGAAAGATTATAATTAATATAATGGCAATAAAATACAAAAGTACTGTACACGCTCCAGCTGCCACTATACAGAATGTTTACAAGCTGAAAGACAATTTTTTGAAGTAAAAGCCCTGATTTGAGTGTAAAGAGATGAGACTGCAAAATGCTTTAATAGTTACCAAAAAATTTATTTAATCTTGCAAACTGTCTCTTCAACTTAAAAAAATCAAGTATGTCTAAGTTAATTTTACATATGATAGCCTTCTGACTATAGGGTGAACAAACCACATTTTGTATATTATGGATGCTTAGGTTTTATTTGTTTTTATGTTTTTGGCCCTCTTCAGTCTATGTCCTATAGAGGTTTCCTAAATAATAAACCAATTTTCATCGAGATTTTGTAAATTTCCTAATATTAAAGAGCCAACCTTTTATCAAAGGTTTTGTGTATGTATGTATGTATGTATGTATGTATGTATTTATTTATTTATTTGTGGCTGCATTGGGTCTTCGTTGCTGTGTGAGGGCTCTCTCTAGTTGCGGCGAGCAGGGGCTACTCCTGGTTGTGGTGCGCGGGCTTCTCATTGCAGTGGCTTCTCTTGTTGTGAAGCACGGGCTCTAGGCGTGCAGGCTTCAGCAGTTGTGTCTTGCAGGCTCTAGTAGTTGTGGCGCACGGGCCCAGCCGCTCTGTGGCATGTGGGATCTTCCCGGACCAGGGCTTGAACCCCTGTCCCCTGCATTGGCAGGCGGACTCCCAACCACTGCGCCTCCAGGGAAGCCCCTAGTGAAGGTTTTTTGAGCTGACTTTGTATGTGGTACAGTTACTGTCCAGGTACTGTGTAGGGAACACAGAATTAGGACCACAAAGACATTAAGATTTTAAGAAATAAAAAGGTATTAAAGATACTGCCTCAGAAATGACTGAAGACCTTTGGGCATCTTTAAAAAATAATCTCTAAGTCCTGGTTTCAGTTTCTTCTTTCCAGTATGCAAGGTTGCATCCAAAATAGTGCAGCCACTGACAAACATACCTTAAATCTTGGAGAGCAAAAAGAGAAATAATCTATGCCAGTAAGCCACAACAGTCAAAAGTTGAAGCAGGGAATTTCAGAAGTAATAAGTCAGATGCAGTTTCTTTAGAAACTTGAAGCCTTACCTAAGGAACTAGGTAAAGGAAAAGAAACTTATAATATTGCAGATAGTTCACAAAGCTCAAATTGTTACTGTGTCCCCACTTGAACCTCTTTGACTGTCTTTCCAGGCTTCTTAAACCTGAAATTGAGCAGCATACCCGAACTGTATATTTCCCAACCACAGGTTGGGTGAGTTCTGTTGGCATTTTTGGGCAAGACATTCATTGTGCTGGACTGCTCGGTGGTTCAGTGTCTCACTCACTATTGCCAGATGCATCCCTCAGGTATTATGAATACCAAAAATGCTCTCACAGTTTTCTGTCGGTTGATGAGTGAGTACCATCTTCCGTTGAGAATTTATCAGTCTAGTCTCTAGAAGAATGCCAGTTAGCTCTTTTAAAAATAGATTAACTTAATGTTGTAGAGTTTAGATTGAAACTTCACATTGGACATGAGTGAAAAGGATTAGAGTTCAGTGTATTGGGAGGGATTTGGGTCTTCTTTTTTCATTCCAACAATTGATGGTTTAGAAATGCAGGAGAGGACTTGTTACAGTCTTTTTGGAGGGTAATTTTGCACTACTGTGTCAGTCTAAATTTTAAATGTCCATTACTCACTAACACCACTTCGAGGAATCTGGCCAATAGAAATCTTGGAGGGCATAAAAATTCATGTTTTAGGATGTGCATTTGCAGTATTGGTAATAGCGCAGTACAAATACACGGAAGTTGAAAAAAACAAACAATTAACCAACAACAAAAAACCCCACCCAACTAAGTGGATATAAATAGCAGTTAAATAGTTCATAGTATATACTATACATCTACTTTTTTTTTTTTTAAAGGAAGTAGGACTCTATATACTGGATAAATTGTTAACAAATAATATACCATTAAAGGAAAAAAAACAAGTTCGAACAGTATGATTAGTGCAGTCCCAGTTTTGCAATAAAATTGTGTGTGCATTCAAGTATATGTGAGGCCTGGAAGGTGATTTTTGATACTGTTTAAATAAATAAAAAGTAGAACCAACCAATTGTAAAATAGATAGCTAGTGGGAAGCAGCTGCATAGCACAGGGAGATCAGCTCGGTGCTTTGTGACCACCTAGAGGGGTGGAATAAGGAGGGTGGGAGGGAGATGCAAGAGGGAAGGGGATATGGGGATATATGTATACGTATAGCTGATTGACTTTGTTATACAGCAGAAACTAACACACCATTATAAGGCAGTTATACTCCAATAAAGATATATAAAAAAAAAAAAAATAGAACCAGGACTTTCAAAGGTTGAGAAAGAGACAATGTAATACTTTCTTTGTTCTAGCATACAGTTAGTTCCCCTATCATTTAACCTTCATTTCATCCTTTTCCTCCTTTAGAGAACCCAATTACATTCAATAGAAAAGCTTGCTTCTTGAATCTCTACATCAAAAGGCTTAAAAAAGATCTAGTAGCTAATGGGTCAACACTCTCTTCATGGGCACCCTAGGCTCAAAATTATTTTTTGACTATTTCTGTCTTTCCTTGCACCTCTTCTTCACTTCAGTTGTTGGGTCCAACCTGCAAAACATTGTTCTCATATGTATCTTTGTTCTTACTGCTTTTACCCTAGCTCATATTCTCATTACTTTTATGTTTGGACTATTATAGTAGCCTATGAAATTGGTTTCCTTTCAGCCTCAGCCCATTCCATTTCCCTGCTAAGCAGTGACTTCTGAGCATATGATAGTCAGGATTAGTACTGTTATCTTAAATGCGCTTGCAGAAGCAGTCTTGTGTTGTGTATTTTCAGCTGTGCACAGGATACCCTAATAAAAAATGTTGTTTTTGCAATTTGTACCTCTTTGCTCTGTAAAGAAATAAACTTTTATCTCACCTTCTTTAGTAGTGGGGAGAAAAGGTAAAAGAAAAGGGATATAGAAGCTGTTACTACTGTGTTACAGTACCAGTGTTCTATCCCTAAATAATTATTATATAAGCTTATACACTAACTCAGCTCTTCCAGGAGGAAAGAATGTTATTATAACCAAGATTTAAAGTAGTTTTATTTATGGGAAGAGCTTGCATGGTGAATTGTGTTTTAGGATAGAAATGCTATAGTGAATAAGCATGTCTGCTCTTTTAATATCTTTTAAAGTCTTGGTTTGCTTTATTCTTTTGATGTCATTCATCTTCCCTTTGAGAAATTCTTAGCTAAACTAAGAGGAAAAAAGGATTTTGTTATTGTGATCTGTGTCTTGACTAGCATTGTATGAAGACTGTAGAAATCTGGAGAAACTTGCTTAGAAATGGTCAGGTGTCCTTTTGAGAGCAGATTCTCATTTACAGGGCAAAAGAACCTCGAGAGCTTTTCCCCAAATGACACTTAGCAGATTCTGAGATGGCATCCCATTTATTACCATTCTCCCTTTGAGAATCGGTTTTAATGAGCCATTATTACTAAAATAATATGTCATATTCCTCTTGCGTGTAGGGGCAGAAAACTGATTTAGAATAGTTGGCTTAGAGAAAGGGAGTTGGCAATAATTATGATTATTTTCTTCACACTCATGCCCAAACCTTTCATATTCTTCAAGGCTGCCAACTGCCACCTCTTCTAGGAAATCTTCCCTGACTTCCTTCCAGCCTTTCCCACTCAGAAATAATTTCTCCCTCCTCTGAACTTACTTGGATCTTATTTATGACCCTGGTAGTTTTCCGCCTACCTGTAATTGTATGTGTACCTTTTTAAAAAATCTATATTCTGTACTGGAAACTCTTGCTAGAGCAGGGTATATGTCTAACTTTTGTATTTCTCACAGTACTTAATACAATACCTTGCACATACTGTAGAGGCTAAGCAAATATTTCCTGATCAAAGTATTTGTTGTGAAATTTACATAGAATAAAGTTCATGAACTTCAAATGTCATTGTTCTTCTATCTCCATGAAGTGTCTTTTGCCCCAGAGGAAAATTATGGCAAAAATTATAAAGCTGATATCCAGTGACTAAAGTGAAGAGAGCGATGTAACTGAAAAAAGTACAGTGCAAGTCAAGAAGTGTCTAGAAATGTAGATAGGCAATCAACTTTGTAAATCTGTGTAGGTGATGTTGAGTTTGAACTCTGTTATGTTCCTTAAAGAGGAACCATCGAAAGGTTTTAAGAGGTGAGTCACCTGATCAAATTTGTGTTTTGAATACATTAAACTGTTACAGTGAGGAAGGTATATCTTAAGATGGTAGCTGGGACCCAGTTAGGCTATTGTAAGAGGTCTAGGAAAGAAAAAAAATCCTGAAATTCTAGAACAAAGGCAGTATATAGTTCAGTAGAAGAGAATGGATTTAAGAAATATAGATTAAATTGATATGTCATCTTGGTGTCTTAGTTGATGTGGGTTAAGGCAGAGAGAAGTGTCTTGACTGGGCTTTAGAGATGAGATGAAGTGCTGATATTTGAGTTTGAGAAGGAATATAAAGGGAAGGAGAGAGTAGCATTAAGTTTTGTGGCTGAGTTGAGTTTTGAACATGCTACTGTAAATTTGAATTGTCTGTAGGACAGCCAGTTGAAGATACCCAACAGTCAGTTGGTTATATAAGCCTCAGGCTTAGGGAGCGTCGTCAGCATGCAGTTTCAAAGTAAGAATGGTTAATGTTTGCCTGGAGAGTAAGTATTCTGGAGTTTAAAAACCCATTTCTTCTTCAGTGCTTTCTGTGATGACCCCACTAGCCAAGATTTGTTATGGTTTACTTTCTATATTTTTTTTATTATAAAAGCACAGTCTCTTTTAACTTGACTCTAATCATGAGGGAAAAAAGCAAAGCAATTAAAATTAAGGAAAACTCTATGAAACAATTGTCATTAACTCTTCAAAATATCAGTGTCTTGAAAGATTAAAAACGGGAATTCCCTGGCAGTCCGGTGGTTTGGACTAGGTGCTCTCACTGCCAGGGCCCCGGGTTGGATCCTTGATCCCTGCTCGGGGAACTAAGATCCTGCAAGCCACGTGGCACGGCCCCCCCCCCAAAAAAAAAAAAGAAAGAAAGATTAAAAACATAGGTTGGGAAACGGTTCTGGGTTAAAGAAGACTAAAAGAGACAATGACCAAATATAATGTCATCCTTGGTTAATTGATTGAATGATCCTGGATTACCCCTTTAGGGGACATTATTGAGGTAATTGGGGAAATTTGAATACGGACTATATAGCAGATAATTTTATCAACATTAAATTTAAGTGTGATAATTTATTATTGTATAGGAGAATGTCCTTTTTCTTAGGGTGAAGTGTCATAGTGAAACTAAATCAAGTGGTTCAGCATACAAAAAAAGAGAGCGTATAGGTAAAGAGAAAGGTGTAAAACAAATTGGGTTTGTATTGTAAGAGTTTTTTTACTTATGTGAAAGTGTATTTTCATAAAATTGTCTAGTTTTCCAGTCTTCCATTGGCTCTTAAATATTTCAGCCATGAAATGATAAACAGGTCGTTTCAACTTGTAGCCCATTAACCAGAACCAGTTGTATGGCCCTACCCTATTGGTAAGGGTCTGGGACATGTGGACAGCACATGGATATTTGGTGAGCAATAAATGTCTCAAATTTTGTAGTTCACCTCAAGAAGTAGTGAGCGTCGATAGTCTTTAAACCTATGGATAATGGCCATTGTTGCCATAACTCTGCTTATTAAGCTGTAGGAAAAGTTTCTATTACTTTTAGTGTCAGGAAGTAGCTTATTACTTTTAAATTAACTATTTCTCACATAACCCATTTTTATTTATTACCTTCAAAACTGTATAGTAAATGTAAACTGCATTTAAGGGAAGTTTAGTAATTTGCCCAGTTACATTGTATATCATTCGGAGAACTTGTGTTTTGAGATTTTGCTTTGCCATTTTATTATTTTTTTAAATTAATTAATTTATTTATGGCTGCGTTGGGTCTTCATTGCTGCGCGCGGGCTTCCTCTAGTTGCGGAGAGCGGGGGCTACTCTTTCCTGTGGTGCGTGGGCTTCTCATTGCGGTGGCTTCTCTTGTTGCGGAGCACAGGCTCTAGGCATGCGGGCTTCAGTAGTGTGGCACGCGGGCTCAGTAGTTGTGGCTCGTGGGCTCTAGAGCGCAGGCTCAGTAGTTGTGGTGCACGGGCTAGTTGCTCCTCGGCATGTGGGATCTTCCCAGACCAGGGCTGGAACCCACGTCCCCTGCATTGGCAGGCAGATTCTTAACCACTGCGCCACCAGGGAAGTCCCTGCCATTTTAATTTTAATGATAGCTACTTTTAAATACTTCTTTAACCTCAGACTTTTTTGAGATTTTTAAAAAGGAGGTTTCCTCAGGTTTTATTTTTTATTTAAAAATTTGCATTATTTACATTTAAACTAGCATTAGGTAGTGTTTTTTCAGTGTGGTCTATCAGCCACTTGTATATAACCCTGTATATAATCATTCCTTTATTTTTAGGCATTTAACTCGACATTTCTCAGAGGTAAACATTCTAATGTATTTCTGAACAAATATCCAAAATGTTTATCTTAAATACATTTGAAAAGGCTACATAGATTAATTAAACCTATATAAGCTTTAGTAACATATTTCCGAGGTATGGTTCAAAATTAATTTCTAATATTAAAATTTTGGATAGAACTACAAATAATAGAAAACTTCATTTTGAATATCTAACCTTAGGATGTTTGTTCTAAATCTATTACAAACAAAATCAGTTAACCAGACTCCTTGGTTGACTTGATCCCTATACATACATCTTCTTATCAAATTAGGTAAATTATAGGCCAAAGCTCTTGTTAGGTGAAGTTCTGAGGTCAGTATGGGTTCAGTACAGTCTTTTTGCCTCAGTAATTCTTTTTTTTTTTTTTTAATTTATTTTATTTATTTATTTTTGGCTGTGTTGGGTCTTTGTTGCTGTGCGCGGGCCTTCTCTAGTTGCGGTGAGCGGGAGCTACTCTTCGTTGCGGTGCGCGGGTTTCTCATTGCGGTGGTTTCTCTTGTTGCGGGGCACAGGCTCTAGGCGCGTGGGCTTCAGTAGTTGTGGCACACGGGCTCAGTAGTTGTGGCTCGCGGGCTCTAGGGCGCAGGCTCAGTAGTTGTGGTGCACGGACTTAGTTGCTCCACGGCATGTGGGATCTTCCTGGACCAGGGCTCGAACCCATGTCCCCTGCATTGGCAGGCAGATTCTTAACCACAGTGCCACCAGGGAAGCCTTGCCCCAGTAATTCTTGATGGGAGTTTTGTTCTCAAAACAATACCCTTATGAAAACACACTGGAGCTGTATCATAACTGTAGAATCAAAGGGAGATAATTATTTTAATATTAAGAATGTATTAAGGTTTTTATGCTTGAAACAGTAACTTTCTTTACCTTTTGTTCATTCATAGTCAAAAGAGGATTTTTAAAAAATAGCCACTCCTATTCATCATTCTCATATAAGTAGTTTCTGACCTTTCTTTTGACATAGAAAGATGGTATAAATCTTATCACATGGTAGTATGTGGTAACACATGGCTAAGGCTCTCCATGGCACGCCTTCATCTTTTGTGGAAGTGATGCTAACTGAACACATCAGAAATTCCTTGCATTTGTATCAGACTCCCTAAGGATCCAACTGTTAGCTTATAAGTCAGTGAAATCATATTTCATCATTTATTATCATTGGTAGGACACAGACTAAAAAGAAATGCAGCTGGTATCCATTTCTTTACCCAGAGCATTATCTCCACTGGAAAATATATGTGAAATGACTGCACTCAGCTGCAAATGAATTGTCATTGTCATTTTATTTGTGGCAGTTTTCCTTTCTTTTTTCCCCAAACCGTCTATTTCCTGAAGAAAAGGAAAATTAGTGAAATTTCTTATCTCAGTATACTTTATCCAAGTTTGAAGTTTCCTAATAAAAGTAGATAATTGCCTTCTGGAAGGTACAAGTTCATTTTGATGTTTGAATTTGTTTTTCTGGTAAGTTAGACAGATGACCCCTATTTTTGAAGTTATTTACTAAAGTATTGCTTTAATTGAGAAGAAACTGACAGCTTTCTCTGAAACTTTAAAAAATACAAGTAAGCACCTCGCCAAAGTAAAGCCATCTCTTTATTTTTGTATTGGACATGCCAAGGGTTTTTTTTGTTAATTTTTTAAAAAAATTTATTTATTTAATTTATTTTTGGCTGCGTTGGGTGCTCGTTGCTGCCCATGGGCTTTCTCTAGTTGCGGTGAGCGGGAGCTACTCTTCGTTGCAGTGCACGGGCTTCTCATTGCGGTGGCTTCTCTTGCTGTGGAGCATGGACTCTAGGTGCGTGGGCTTCAGTAGTTGTGGCACACGGGCTCAGTAGTTGTGGCTCATGGGCTCTAGAGCACAGGCTCAGTAGTTGTGGCACACGGCTTAGTTGCTCCGCAGCATGTGAGATCTTCCCAGACCAGGGCTCGAACCTGTGTCCCCTGCATTGGCAGGCAGATTCTTAACCCCTGCGCCACCAGGGAAGCCCCTGCCAAGGTGTTTAATACCAGTGTTTCACTAGATGAAATTGTGGGACAGAATTGTTAACCTCCCCTCCCCCCAGGAGGGGACATATTTAACACAAAAAGGGTAAAGTAGGAAAGATAAAACTTCAGAATCAAAGACAGTCCTTCCATATGTTAGTTGACAGTATCACATTGATATATTTGTCTTGCATTTATCTTTATTTCTCTTTTCACCATGTGCTTCTGTGAACTTTATTTTCATCCTTATTTGAAAAGCATGATTTTGAACGTATCTTGTGATGAAGTTTACAGTGCTTATTGCGATAGAAAAGGAGCTTTTGATTTTGTAGGGAAAGTATGTGGCAAGTACATGACTAGTAAAACAAAATATTTTCATTTGAAGTAAATTTGTTTACATAAGCAGAGAATTCACTACTTTTTTCCTAACACAGCAAATTGATCCATATGCATGATGAAAAATCCTCTGATGACATTGACATACAGATTCTCATTAATTGCAGTGTTCACAGGGATAGAATTTTTTTAAGTACCACACAAACCAGGTGTTTGGTAGCCATCAATACTGGGCTGAATACTCATTAAGCCAAATACAGACTTCAGCAGAACTATCTTGGTTATCTTCTAAAATTATCCTTTAAAACTTGTTGTCAGATATTCTAGTTTATCTTATTAATTCTAAAATGGATTGTGACAGGGAGTCCATATAGTGTAGTCTTTAATGACTTGGACCCTGAAGCCAGGTTTCCTGGGTTTGAATCCCAGCTCTGCCACTTACTAATTATGAAACTTTGGATAAAATGGATTGTTATATTTGAAACTCACTAAAATTTCTCTTTTACATTTGATGTTAATATTAATATTCTTTTGCCATTTTCAGGATATAGGCTCTCATCATTTTTAGCTGTTACATTAGGTAGCCTTTTTGGAAGGGATAGGGGATGCAAATATTGGAAAAATATAAATATTGCACATTATGTCCCTGATTTCATAGGTAAAAAGGAGTAGTTAAAAACAGAAAAAGCTTCACAAGTGACACAAATGCAAACATTTTCAAAGACTAGGAAGACATAAATAGATGATGGCAGAACTTGAAAGGCATTTAGGTTTGTGTCACTTGAGAAGCACTTGTTGCAAGCATCTTATCGATTTGTGCTGCAAGCATTTCAACAAATAGCCATTTTAAAGAAAAACATTAGGTAAATAATGGTACACAGATGATACTCAGATATGGTGAAGTCGTACAGGTAAACCTTGCATTAGAAGTGAACGTTTTAGGACGTATGTGACTCTCAACTTTTGATATTTGACTATGTAAGTTTAGAGTTGATACTTTAATTTCTTAGTAGGGTGAATTTGGGATTTATTGACTGATATTCTTTGGATAATAAAGAACACATTAATGTAGAACAAGAAACAGTGTTCTCAAATGGTAATTACAAGACTTTCATATCTATTTTGAAGAATGGACACAGCACATTATGTTCTTTGGCTATTAAAATAGACTCATTTTATAATTGTTTTCCAACAAAGAATAACTTTGCTTGTTGCCATGGCCACCACCACCATTGCATTCCTCATCTCAATGGCTTGGCTACCTTATATATTTTCTTTCTTCCCCCCCCCTCCCCCCAATTTTTATTTATTTATTTATTTATTTTTGGCTGTGTTGGGTCTTTGTTGCTGCACACGGGCTTTCTCTAGTTGCGGTGAGCAGGGGCTACTCTTTGATGCGGTGCGCAGACTTCTCATTGCAGTGGCTTCTCTTGTTGCAGAGCACGGGCTCTAGGCGCACAGGCTTCAATAGTTGTGGCTCACAGGTGCTAGAGCGCAGGCTCAGTAGTTGTGGTGCACAGGCTTAGTTGCTCTGCGGCATGTGGGATCTTCCCAGACCAGGGCTCGAACCCGTGTCCCCTGCATTGGCAGGCGGATTCTTAAGCACTGCACCACCAGGGAAGTCCCAAGCTACCTTATATATTTTCAATGGCATCTTTAACCTGTGTCTGGGATCTTACATATCTTTTTGTTAGTTTCCTATTTTCTTCAAAAACCACCTGAGCCTTTTCTCTCATCTTCAAGTACTTTGTTGAAGTTGCTAGTTTTAGCAACTTTTGAAAAAGCTTAAATCATAATATTTAATCATAAGGTTTAACCATAATGTTTAAATCAAACTTTGAAGATGTTTAAGTCATACCTAGACTCAGAAATAGAGATCTGTATTCCCCAGCCTCTTCTCTACATGTGCCATAGGCACTTTACTCTCCATTCCAGTTCTTTGTTTTAACTACCTCAAAGTTATCTTTTGATTTTGTCATTGTGGGCCTATGTAAATTACATTTTACCATGGGTCAGGTAAAATTTCTATTGCTGCCCATTTCCTACCCTCTTGTTTTTTACATATGACCTTGGATTTTGACCCATTTCTTAGAAACTGTAATTGTAATTTCTTTATTGTAATTTCTGTACTTGTCTCTTACTGTAAATATGCCTGTTAGTGTGATTTTTGAATAAGGAAAATCATGCTATTCATAGTATAGGTTAAATCTCATTTTGAGGTTACGCAATTTGGGAGTATATTCTTAGAAAGAAATTTTTGAGTCTATTAAGAGCTACGTGTGAAAACTGGAGTTCAATTTTCCTTTGGCCGTTAGCGAGTGTTACACTTTTTAAACTAGGATGAGCTGTGGGAAGTGTCACGCACACTTCTATCTAATTTCTCTGGGCTCACTCTGGCTTTTTTTCTGTGGTATTTGGTACTACTACACAGTGATATAAAACTTATGTTAGGTTTTATTTTAGAAAGTCCTGGATTTGACTTGCCTGCTTACTCATTTTATGAAGTTGGGCAAGTAACAGTCTCTCTGATATTAATTTTTTTTATTTTTTTGCTTTTCTAATATATCACCTAATTTATCTGGAAGGGTTGTTATGCCTAGAGTTGATAATTTTATGTATCATGGAAATTTTGTTGACAAGATAAATGAAATGTCAAAAAGCAGACCCTTGTAAATTGGTTTATCTTCTTTACCCTTCCTTTGATAAAGGGGATTCTAAAGAATGTGAGTGGTGACAGGGTAGGCAGTATGTTTGTAGATTTGAACTACCGCTTTCTTTCCACCACCTTTCAGTACTTTTAGGTACTTCCCAGTAATATTTCTGTAGACAGAGTTAAAGAAAAATACATTTGAAAGAAAATATTTGTTATAACTAAACTGATTAAAGTTGGCTTCTGTGGGCCAGTGATGCTGTTCTCTAAGTTGAGGGTATTATCTTTATTGATATCTCTTAATTTGGTAACTGGGTTATTTTTACACTTTTAAATAAGTTTTTATTGAAAACTACTTATCAGGGTCATTTGCAGAAATTGACCGTATCTCTCTTGTATAGTTCTTTTTTCTGTGACCTGAAACATAACGGTATTTGGTTATATTACTTTACAACTTAGGTGTATTCTTATAAATACTCGTCTTGTGAAAACTCAAAACTCTATCCTTTCCTGCAGGCACAAAAGTTACTTATAACTTAACTCAGTCTTTTAACCTGTTTTGGCTTTCTGTGTAAAGTGTGTATTATATACCAGCTGTTTGGCTTCAATATGAGACTAAGGGGATATTTATTAATAAGTGATAAAACCCAGCTAACAATGGTAGGTGTCAAAGTGTTCACTACTATTTGTAGAAACTTGAAATATAGTAGTATATGAGAATTACAAATAGAGTCTTTTCAGTGTTTAGTCTTATAAGGTGTAAGGTGAGATCCAGTTTCGAGAGTGTTTTATTGATGACTAATTTCTATTCTAGAAGTTCCTAATGAAGGTGGTTTAGAATTTTGTTTGCAAGTTCCAAGTTAGTTGTCTGCATTCTAATAATTGTCCTATAGATGGCATTGTTATAATTTGTTTGCTCATGCCTTTGCTTTCCACAAAGATCCCTTATTTTCATCCTTAGGACTTTCTGATTTGTTAATGTTTGCTTAAGTGATTAATCAAACTAGATCAGATAATACAGAATTCTATGAATATAGCTGTTAACTTTGGATAACAGCTATTTTTCTCCTGAACTAATATCTGAATTTTTAATCTTTTAAGTGTTAAAACAAATTAGCACAGAATATTATTGAATTAAAATTAAATAAAATTATTTTATTATAAATTATTAATAAAACATTTGAATAATGTGATTTTTTTTATGTTTCTTAAGGAAATTTTATATAAGTTCATGTAGTTTCATAGTTTGTCAGCATTATAGAAGTTTTTTAAAAATTGTGTTAAGTGGTTAAAAGCATGGGTTTTAGATTTGAGTCCATATCCTCACTCTGTCCCTTTTGGCTGTATGAATTTAAGCAAATTGGTTAACCTCTTTGAAAGAGTTTCAGTTTCTACAATAGTCTGCAAGCTTGGTAAGGGCAGGGACACTATATTGTCTTGTGTACAGTTGTATTCAGTGTCTGGCACCTAGTAGATACTCAATAAAGTTTTGATGATGAATAATACCTATATTGCAAAATTGCCATGAAAATTAAGTGGTGCTATGAATATAAAGCAGCTAGTATCTTGCATACTAGTATGCAAGCTAGTATCTTGCATAGTATCTTGCAGCTAGTATCTTGCAGCTAGTATCTTGCAGGAGTTATTAGCTGCCGTTGTTATCAACAATAACAGAAAACTCCCAGTCTAGCTAATACATGAAATAGATTTTCTTAGATTCTCATCTCACGTTCCCTTTCAAGATTTTCTTTCTCCGTCCTCATCCCAGATGTTTACATTTTGCTTCAGTTTTCTATGATATTTCCCAGGGGCCTTTGCCAAAGCCCCCTTTCTTTGCTTACTTTCAGCACACCGGTATCTTTGTTAATGTAATTTTATATATCTTATATCCTTACTGTCATCAGGTTAAGAGAGAATAACTGCATTTTTTAAAGAAAAGTATTTTACAGTGTTATTAAGCAAGTTATTTTGTCTGTGTACACAGGTATTTCATAAATGTAAAGTGGAAAATTTAAAACACACTTTTTCTACTATATCATCTCAAAACTATTAACAATGTTTACTATCTTCTACACTGATTTTTAGATACATTATCTCATTTAATCTTTAAAATAACTGTGAATTGGGTACTATTATCCTCACTTTGTATTTGAGAAAACCTTTAAAGAGGCTAAGTAAATAATCCAAAGTCATTCACTAATAAGTGGCGGAATTATAATTAAAACCTCTGTTCTCGCCACTATTGCATGTTGTTCGAAGGCTATTTCTTATAGAGGCTGAGCTAAGAGAAAGTAGGTACATCCTTGGTTCCTGTTCTATGTTCATTTTCCCATGTTCCACTCATATTTCCTGCTTTCTTTCTTTTTTCTTTTTTTCCTTCTTTCCAAATAGACCAAGAACACAGTATTCCATACTCTGTCTTCTAGATTTCTAGGTCATAAATTTGTTTTAATCTTCTACTTTGCTTATTTTGCTAGGTGTTCATTTATGAATATTTTCTTCTCATTCTCATACCCATTCCTAACTCCAGTTCATTCAGTACCTTCCTCATCCCCTTATTCCTGTGAGAATCAACATCTTCCCTGGCTTAATCCCTTTGGCTCTCTCCACAAAAATCTTCCACTTTTGAGCACTCGTCAGATGCATCTTTGTTGACATTTTAGTAATCTGTTTTGCAAGTGAGAATTGTTTCTTTTTATTGAAATTAATTATTTGATGTTGATTTTTGTTAACTACACTTTTTCTTCTGGAGATTTCACTTTTGTCAGTGACAAAAAGCCACTTCTATAATTATCTATCATGTTCCCTAAGATTAACCTAAACTAGAATTGAGTTAGCCTTAAAATACTTCTGTCAGTCTGTGCCTTTCTTATGGTAGCATTGTACCTGGAAATTATAGTAGGTTCTGAATACTAGTAAAATGAATGTGACAATAATTCCAGCATTTTATGTTAGTTACATTTTAGAGAAAATATAATTTGGTTGCCTTGTAATTTGTTTTTTATTATTTGATTGCTATGTTATAGGTCTTATATATTATTTTATGCCTTTTTCTAATAGTAATAGTAATAATTTAAAGCTGTACTTCCTGCACTTCCCATTCACCACTGGGGCCCATACCGTGCAAGGTGCTTTGTGTATGTTGTTTCTGATCCTCAGTGACCATGTAAGGTTGCGGCAACTATCCTAGCTTTCAGATAAAGAAATAGACCTCAACATAGTTAACTTGTATAAATAATATGTGTATTATATTTGTATTCTTTGGTGTTCATCCCCTCATGTTCACTGATGTACATGTCATTTTTAAATTACCATTATTTGGTTGTTAAATCAAGCAATTTTTTAAAAGACTTTTTAAAGAGCAGTCTTAGGTTTACAACAAAATTGAGAGGAAGCTACAGAGACTTACCCCTTTCCCCCACACATGTGTAGCCTTCCCTATTATCAACATCATTCACCAGAATGGTACTTTTCTTTTTTTTTTAAATCAAGGATGAACCTACATTGACACATCATAATCACCCAAAGTCCATTGCTTACCTTAGGGTTCACTCTTGGTGTTATACATTCTGTGGGTTTGGACAAATGTATAATAACATATACGTATCATTATAATATCATACAGAGTATTTTCACTGCCCTAAAAATTTTCTGTGCTCTTATTTATGTGTCTATCTCTTCCCCATCTCCCAATCTCTAGCAGTCACTGATCTTTTTTTATTTACTCCATTATTTCGTCTCTTCCAGAATGTCATATATTTGGAATCATACCATATGTAGCCTTTTCAGATTGGATTTTTTCAGTTAGTAATATGCATTTAAATTTCTTCCATGTCTTTTCACGGCTTAATAGTTCATTTCTTTTAGCACAAATAATATTTCATTGTTTGGATATACCACAGTCTATCCATTTACCTATGGAAGGACACCTTGGTTGCATCCAAGTTTTGGCAGTTAGGAATAAAAGTGCTATAAACATCCATGTGCAGGTTTTTTGTGTGGACATATGTTTTCACCTTTTTTGGGTAAATATGAAGGCGTGAGATTGCTGGATTTTATGGAAATAGTATGTTTAATTTTGTAAGAAATTGTCAAACTGGCTTCCAAAGTAGCTGTACTATTTTGCATTCCCCCTGCGGTAAATAAGAGTTCCTATTGCTTCACATCCTCACCAGCATTTGGTATTTCAGTGTTCTGGATTTTAACCTTTTTTTCAGGCGTGCATCAAGTAATTTTTAAAAACCAGTTGGCTAGATAGCATTATGACAGTGGACTCTGCATTTTTATTCATTCATTATTCTCATTATTTCCTTATTTGTGTATCACTCCATTACCTTCTTCCTAGGGCAATAGTACTACTTTCTCTTAATCACATCATTTGTTTTCTAGATGGAAGTTACATCTTTATTCTTTGGTTGATTAAATATTTTTAAATGTTGAGAAGTTGCTTGTTTCTTTGTAATTTATAAATTGCTCAGTGTACAAAATTTTCTTTAAATACAAAACGAGATTATGGTTCTTTTGCTGTTTACAAAAACCTTAGAATATTTTATTACATACTGAAATTTGCTATCATAATCGCAGAAAGTTAAAAGTCAAAGTAGTTATATGTTGTCATTTAAGTTTTAAGGAGTAAAGTGGGAAATAAGTTTTAAATAGTACATATATTTGGTTTCCAGAAAAAAGGAAAAGAAAATATAGGTTTATTAAATTTCTTTGTTGCTGATTTAATAAAAATGTTACTATTTCAGTTATCCCTTGCTGTGTAACAGAATACCCCAGAATTTAATGTGGCTTAAATTAACAATCATTTTCTTATGTCTCAAGATTTTGTGGGTCAAGAACTCAGGTAGGGCTCAGCATTGTTCATGTGGTGTTGATGGAGATTACTTGGGAGGTGTTCAGCTGACTCGTTCTTATGGTCCAAGATGGGTTCACCCAGTGAGTGCTACTTTAGTGGAGATGGCCAGAAAGCTAAGCTCAGCTGGCACATCAACCAGAGTACAGAATCACAGACATAGAATCACCAGCATGACTGATTCATGGTAGTCTGACATTTGACATAGTGGATCAGAGCTCCCAGGGAGTATAATAAAATGCTTGTGTGGAAGCTGTAAGGTTTCTTATAACTTAGCCTTGGGAGTCCCAGGTCATTTTTTGCCATATTTTATTCGTCATGAAAGTCACTAAGGTCAGGCCAGATTTAAAGGGAGGGATATTAGACTTCACCTCAATATGAGGTCTAGCAAAGAATCTGTGGCCATTTTTAATCTGCTACAGTGAATCACACCAGTTATCTGAGATTGTGCAAATTCAAGTGAAAAATGAATTGGTGGTAGAGAGGGCAAATGGTTTCATGTATTTTCTACCATGAACAGATTTAAACAATTATTGTTAGAGCAGCTGTAACTGAAGTTGATCTTTTCCTGGAACTCAAGCAAAATGTTTATTGGTTTGATTTGAAAGGAGATGGTTTTTTAACATTAGAACTATAAATCCTTTTCCCTATAAATGTGTGTATTCTCCCTCTAATATTTGTTTTATAATTAACAGTATAAAGCCATACACTTTTATCTCACATGTCTTGAGTTCAAGAAGTTAGCTGTATGGGATGTGAAGAAAGACAAAGAATCCCCTGCTCCATTTCTTAGCTTCTGAGCCAACATTATATCTTTTTCACCAATTTATATAACACTTAAATATTATAAATAATGTTTCCTAAAATAAGATGCAGGCTAGTATTTTACTGAGCGAAGAAAAGAGTATTAAAGCACATTTCTGCTTAAGAAATATTATAATTCCTATTCAAAACTTGTATATCATTTTAAAGATTCTGGTTTTTATCCTGAATGAGAAAGGAAGTTATTGAAGGATTTTGATCAGAGAGGAGTGACATGATCTGACCTGTATTTTAACAGAATATCTGGCTGCTGTGTCAAATTGACAAGGAGTGGCTAGGTTAGAAAAGACCAATCAGAAGGCTATGAGGGAGGAAGGCGG
Organism: Eschrichtius robustus; assembly: GCF_028021215.1. Lineage (NCBI taxonomy): Eukaryota > Metazoa > Chordata > Mammalia > Artiodactyla > Eschrichtiidae > Eschrichtius > Eschrichtius robustus. Next base: position 30,233,522 of record NC_090825.1, read on the forward strand.
CTTGGAAATGGTAGAATTCCAGATATATTTTGAAGGTAGAGGCTCATGATCCAAAAGTGGGGTGAGAAAGAAGTCAAGAATAATAACAAGATTTTTGGCCAAAGTAACTAGAATGAGTTGTTGTTAATCAAAATGGGGAATGTTGCAGAAGGAACTGGTGAGAATAACAATATAAAGAACTTGTTTTGAAAATATTCGAGCTGAAGATGGCTATTAGACATCCAAATGTAGATGTCAAATAGGCGGTTGGATAGACAGTCTAGTGTTCAGGAGAGAAATCCAAGCTAGAGTCATTAGCATATATGATGTTTAAAATCCTTGAGACAGGGAAATCACCAAGGGAGAGCAAAGAAAGAAGGTGGTTATGGAGATGAAAGCAATGAGTTGGACTAAGGATGTGAAAGAAAGTAAAAAGGAAGACAAGAATGGCAGTATAAATGCCAGACAGGGTTGAATATAAAGTTAAAATACTAAATCAGGTGAAGAGACATTTGGGAAATCAGGCAAAAACTTTCATGAACCCAGCAAATAGTTAAATATATAAAGCAAAAGATTTTTTGAAATGTAAATGCAACCTGATAAAGTACAATTGTACAGTGTATGTATATATGTGTATATGTATAAAGTGATGGATAGATAGATATGTATATATTATAGAGATTTAGTAAATTTTAATACTAGACAGATCTAGTAGACACAATAGGAAGATTAGAGGTATTAAATAGCGTAGGTAACAAGCTCAATAAAGAGATATACAGAGGTTCAAAAATTTTAAGTGGAAATCTCCCCGTTAATCTCAGAGGAAACGTTCATCAAATTTTGCTATCTTTTACCTAATTCCGTTTTATATCTTATAGTAAGAAATGACCCTTTAATTCCTTCCTCCATCAAATATTTATTAATGCCTATCACTTGCTATGCTTGATCAGAATATAGTAACAAATAAGATGTACCCATTTTCTGGCCTCTTAGAACTTGATGTCTAAGAAGGAATTAAACAACTAGTTACAGAAATGGTTATTTCATTACAGTTTTGACAAATGCTTTTGGGAAAAGCACAGAATACTTGAGAATGTGTTTAACAGAAGACATAATCGAGTCCAGGAAAGATCATGGAATGCTTTCTTGAGGCAGTGACCAGAGTAGAAGTAAGATAGCATGAGGGATTGGGGAAGGAGTAGTTTATACTTGAAGGAGCAGGTAGCTTTCCAGGCTTCCAGTGAAGCCAGGAAGAAGACTTTCTGGAACTAAAAGGCAGTGTGGTTGCATCATATTGAAAGATAGAAAGGGTTGCATGGATATGAGCCTGAGGAAGGAGGCAAGAAGTAAATTTTAAAAATCAAAGCAATATTTGAATTCTTGCATTCAAACTAAATAATCAAACTTGAACCAAACTAAATCTGTCTACAATCAAGTGGAGTTGCTGCTTTGGGCAGTCTCCATCTTGCCACTTCCTTCTCCTCCCACTTTCTTCTCTTCATTCTCTCTTCCTTCTCCTTATCCATCTTTGCTTTCACTCATCTAGAGTGACTCCATAGTCACTGGGCATTTGAGTTTGCAACCCCTACTTTAAATATTAGTACATTTATATGCCTCAAGCATTAGGAGCTCTAAGCACAGATAACACAAGGAAAAGAGCTTTTCATGATGAGATAATCCTATTTTGATAGAAAATTAGACAAAGCCTTTTTCAGAAGTTAGTTTAGATGCATATCATATATGTGTGTGGTAAAGTACTTAATAGGCCAACAGTTAAGCATAACACTTATTTAGCATGTATAACTGCTGGGTATTGTGATAGGCTTTGGGAATATAAAAATAAATGATAGCGTTTGTGCCATTCATAATTTAACATGAAACTCAGAATTTCGTAAATAATTACATGGTGTAAATGCAAAAATAGAAATACTCCATAGATACAAGAGGTAACATGAGATTACACAAACAAATCAGTTTTAGAAGAATAACTCAGGCAGTGGTTTTAAAAAGTAGATAGAGCAGGATGATCACTTCGGCACTATTGTAATTGGAGTTGCCCATGAAGATCTGTGTGAAGATGCCTGATAAATAAGTTATTGCGTATATAGTAACACCCCAAGTAAAAATTATTAGGAATGTATTAAAACTACTTTATTGACAGTGCTACTTCCTATCTACTGTAGAGATAACTATAGTACAGACAGAACTACAATAACGTTGTTGGAATCAAATGATAAGGCCACTTACGGAGAGACATTCTGAAAATCAGTGGTTTGGGCTTTAAAAACTTCCTCAGTGATGTCTTTTGCTTCTTCCTTCCTTCATTCCTTTCCCTCCCGCCCCTTCTCCCTCCTTCCTTTTTTTTTTTTTTTCCTGTAATTGCCTTGTTTTCCCTGTCTACAACAGTTTGTAGTCTTCTGTGTGAAACTAGCACCAGATATTACTACAATCACTAAGTCTGTTGCAGTTTCCAGTCTTTCTTTGGATGCCCATCCTGACTAACTCCAGTTCTTTCCAACTTTGCTTTTGTCTCTTTCATGTTTTGAAAATACTATGGGAATTTATTCAGGAAGATAGACTCTCTTGGGCAACAGAAATACGCTTTCTTTATCTTTAGTTTGTCAAATTGTTTAAAAAATCAGTCCCTGTAACTTTATAGTGTAAAGTTTTGTGAAAGATATTTAGAAAATGTGTTCTTAATGGGGAGCGATACCACCCCAAAGGGGCTGAAAATTGGTTGGCAAGGGGGACTCTTAAACAGTTGAGAAACACTGGTTTATAACCAGTGGCTGTAAGTCAAATTTGTAAGAGAACAAAGTTTGATTAGGTAGGAGAAAGATTCTAACATCTGGAAGGAATTGGACAGCAAAAGCTGAATTTGAGAAGTAGTATTTTACTTTACATTGAATTGCACTTCATCTTGGTAAAAGGTGATCCAAAGCCAAATCTATTTAATCATCCTAAGCTACATAAAAATGTCTTACAGCATACTTCTAATGAAGCATATTGTAGAGTCATTGAATTCTAATGAAGCATATACTGCAACCTGATTGCCACCTTCCTGGTTTCATATAACACTGTCAACAATTGTTTCAGTGATTTTTCTGTAGCTCAGAAAACAAACGTTATTATTTGTAAGGTTAAGAGATTACTTGCTGTTTTTACTTAAAAGCCAATGTTAGTATTATGGAAATATATTTTTGTTGTTGTTGTTGTTTGTTACCTAAATTTTTTTCCCCTACCTAAACACTGTAAACCTTTTGACAGAAAACTTTCAGTCTATCAGAAACATTATAATTTTCAATTATTTGTACAGTTTCTTCACATTCGTTTAAAAATTCTGATTTTTAAGTAAGAATATCCAGCTTTATTGATGGAGCTATTTGAGCTTTTAAGTGGATATAATCCCAATTCAAGAGCCTAGGCAAAAAATAAGAATAGAAAAACACAAGTTTAATAGAGGAATTAATTGAATTAGAAGTACAGGAATTAAAGCTTTTAAATGAGGGTAAAGTTTCAAGAATAGAAGAAAATTTCAAAGGAGGATGGTATTCAGTTCTGGAATAACACAGTATTATCTAGAATAGTGGTTTCCAAAGTGGTGAACGTGTACAGGAAAAGGTGTAGTATGGTGGGACTAGGGATATGCAAAATAATTTAAGCTTATTGTGCAAAGGAAATTAGAACCTGTAGACATTTTAAAAATCTTATCCTTTTAAAATGTCTATATTGTGGCTTTTCTAATAAGCATAGTTTTTGTATATTGGAGATGTAAGCACAATATTTATTGAAAGGAATTGTTTGGAGATCACTGCTGTGAAGTGTCTGAAAGAAGTGTGGAAAAATGGGCATGGGCTTTGAAATCAGATAAATATAGTGTTTTTAAATTTTGGCTTTATTATTAGATTTCTAGTAACTATGGCAAGTTAATTATTATCATTTTTTTTAATGTTAGGTTTGTTTTTTGTTTTTAATTTGGCTGCGCCAGGTCTTAGTTGCAGCACACGGGATCATCGTTGAGGTTGCGGGATCTTCACTGTGGTGTGCGGGATCTTTAGTTGCAACATGCAGGATCTAGTTCCCTGACCAGGGATCGAACCTGGGCCCCCTGCATTGGGAGTGCCGAGTCTTAACCACTGGACCACCAGGGAAGTCCCTATTTTGAATCTCAGTTTCTCCAATTATTAAATAAGGTAATTCTCTTCATGAGGATGTTTTGAGTACTAAATGAGATAATAAATATGTAGAAGGCTCTCTAAAGTTTCCTTCCTTGTTTGTAGAATACAAAAGGAACCAACAGTTGGGGTTACAAGAGATTTGTTCATAGGGTGAAAAATTAATCATTTGCTTAGCTGTTGCCTAGATATTTTCCCTGTGATTATTTTTTATAATCTTCTACCATTTTCTTCTTTCAGTAAAACCATAGTCAGTGCACAGAAAGAGCAGGAAAGTTAGGATACCGGAAAAGATTGGGAAGCTTTACAATTAACTTTCAAAAGTGTGCTCTTGAATGTGTCATTTTATCTCTTTGCTCATCTGTAAAACAAAGGGATTGGACTAGGTTATTTATGAAGATGCCTTCCTTCTCTTAAGTGTCAGTGATTCTATTCAAAGTAAGGTAATTGTATTGAATGTAACTGCCATCAGAGGGTAAGTGAAATAGTCTTTACATGCACGTGACAGTGAACTTGCTTAAATAACATGATTGCTTTCCTTATTCCTCACTAGAAGTTTTAGTCAAGTGCAGGTTAGAGCTAGTTAATGCCACCAAATCAGTGTCTGTATTTGAATTCCCAGAAATTGTTAGTATATGACTAATATGTACAATGTTTTAAAAAAAATTATGTATCATTATCTTTTTAAAGAAGAAAAATATTGAACTATGGAAAAACATATATAGCCAGCTCAGGGAGAGTAATTTCTCCAGTTGCATTTTTACAACTTTATTGAGGTATATAGTTTACATGATGTAAAATTCACCTGTTGCAAGTATACAATTTAATGGTTTTTAGTAAACAAAGTTGTGCAGCCATCAACACAATCCAGTTTTAGGACTTGTCCATCACCACCAAAACACCCCACAAGCTGATTTGTGCTCAGTTCTCACTCCTATACCCCTTCCCCAGCTTCTGGCAACTACTGATCTACTTTCTGTTTTTATAAGTTTTTCTGGACATTTCATCTAAAGGGACTCATACTGCCCATGTAGTCTCTTGCACCTGGCTTCTTTCACTTAGCATAAAATGTTTTTGAGGTTCATCCATGGCATAGTGTGTATCAGTATTTTGTTCCTTTTTATTTCTTTTTTTAAATTTATTTATTTATTTATTTATTTATTTATTTATTTATTTATTTATTTATTTAATTTATTTATGGCTGTGTTGGGTCTTCGTTTCTGTGCGAGGGCTTTCTCCAGTTGCGGCAAGTGGGAGCCACTCTTCATCGCGGTGCGCAGGCCTCTCACTATCGCGGCCTCTTGTTGCAGAGCACAGGCTCCATACGCGCAGGCTCAGTAATTGTGACTCACGGGCCTAGTTGCTCCGCGGCATGTGGGATCCTCCCAGACCAGGGCTCGAACCCGTGTCCCCTGCATTGGCAGGCAGATTCTCAACCACTGCGCCACCAGGGAAGCCCCCTTTTTATTTCTGAATGATATTTCATTGTGTTAATATACCATATTTTATTCTTTCACTAGTTGATAGACATGTGGATCATTTCCGGTTTTTGACTATTATGAATAATGTGTTTTTGAACATTCATGGACAAGTCTTCTTGTGGACATATGTTTTTACTTCTCTTAGGTTCCCAAGAATGGAATTGCTGGGTCGTATAATAAATTAGCTTTTTAAGAAACTGCCAAACTGTGTGGCTGTACCTTCCTACCAGCAATGTATAGGGTTCTAATTTCTACACATTCTCCAAACACTTGGTCTTATAACCAATTTAGTGGGTGTGTTGTAGTATCTCATTGTGGTTTTAATTAGCATATTCCCAGTGACTAATAATGTTGAGCATATTTTTGTGCTTATAAGTCATTTATATGTCTTCTTTGGTGAAATGTCTATTCAAGCAAGTCTTTTCTCTTTTTAGATTGTTGTCTTATTCAGTTGTGAGAGTTTATCTGTATTCTGATACAAGGGTATTGCCAGAAATACGATTTGCTTATTGTTTTCTCCTAGTCTGTAGCTTGTCTTTTTCTTGTCTTGTTGGTGTCTTTTAAAGTGCAAAAGTTTTTAACTTTAAGGGAGTCCAGTTTATCAGTTTTATCTTTTATTCGTCATACTTTTGTTATCTGAGAACTCTTTGCCTAAACCAAGACTCAAAGATTTTCTCCTGTATTTTTCTTAAATGGTTTTATTGTTGTAGCTCATACAGTTAGGTCTTTGATCCATTTGAATTAATTTTTGTGAATGGTGTGAGGTAAGGGTTTTTTTTTTTTTTTGCAAGTGCTATCCAGTTATCCCAAAACCATTTGTTGAAAGACTATTCTTTCTCTCATTGAATTATCTTGGCAGTTTTGTGAAAATTCAATCAAACATAAATATAAGGATGTTTTTCTGGACTCACATTCTCTTCATTGAATTATCCTTATACCAATATTACACTGTCTTGATTACTGTAGCTTCATACTATGTTTTGAAATTGGGTAGTGAAAGTCCTCCAACTTCCTTGTTCTTTTTCAAATTGTTTTGGCTATTCTCGGTCCTTTGATTTCCCTATAAAATTAGGATCAGCTTATTTCTATTTTTTAGAAAGGCCAGATGGGATTTTGAAAAGGATTGTGTTGAATCTATAGATCAATTTGAGGAAAATTGCCATATTAACAATATTGAGTCTGTTGGTCCATAAGCATGAAATGTTTCTCTGTTTATTTAGATCTTTTTCTTTGAGCAGTATTTTGTAGCATTGTATAAATCTTATACTTCCTTTTTTTCACATTTTAAAAATTGAACTTTTAATTTTGTGATAATTGTAGATTCACATGCAGTTTTAAGAAATACTACAGGGAGACCCCTTGTACCCTTTACAGTTTCCCCCAATGGTAACAACTTGCAAAACTATAGTACAGTAAGTATCACAGTCAAGATGTTGAGATTAAAACAGTCAAGGTACAGAACATTTCTGTCATCACAAGGATCCCTTTTATTGCCCTTACCTAACTCCCACCCCTCCCTTCTCCAACCCTTATACTTCTTTTAAAGGTTTTTTTCCTAAATATTCTTTGTGATGATATTTTGAATGGAATTGTTTTCTTAATTTCATTTTCACATATTTGCTAGAATATAGAAATGCAGTTGATTTTTGGACTGTGATCTTATATCTTGTGACCTTGCTAAGCTTGTTTATTGGTTCTAGTAGTTTTTTAATGGTTTCTTAGGATTTTCCATATGCAGGATAATGTCATCTGGTAGTAACAGTTTATTCTCTTTTAATTTTTTAAATTTAATTTTTAAAGTTTCTTATTTTTTGACAACACTGCACTGGCTAGAACCTACAGTACAACATTCAATAGAAGTAGTAAGAACAGACATCCTTCTTCTGTTATTCGGGGGAAAGCCTTCATCATTAAGTATGATCTTAGCTGTAGACTTTTCATAGGTATCCTTTAATAAATTGAAGAAGTTCTCTTCTGTTTCTAGTTTTTTGAGCATTTTTTATAATGAATTGATATTGGAATTTGTCATATGCTTTTTCTGCATCTTATTAAAATGATCATGTGATTTTTGTTCTTTATTCTATGAATATGATGTTTTACATTAATAGATTTTCAGATCATTAAACATACATTGCATTCGTAGGATAAATCTCACTGGGTGATAACATATAATCCATTTTAATATGTTGTTGAATTCAATTTGCTAATTTTTTAAGAAGGATTTTTGTATCTATGTTAATGAGGGGGGATATTGATCTATAGTTTTCCTGTGTTTATGTCTGGCTTTGGTATTAGGTAATAATGACCTCATAGAACGAGTTATTTCTTAAATATCTCAAAAGCTTCATCAGTTAAACTGTCTGTTCCTAGGCTTTTCTTAGTGCGAAGATTTTTAATATGTAGTTCAGTGTCCTTAACTGTTATAGATCTATTCAGATTTTCTATTTCTTGTAGTCAGTTCTGGTAGTTGTGTCTTTCTAGGATTTTCTACTTTTTAATGCAAGTGCTCTGATTTGTTGGTTGGAAGTTGTTTATCATATTCCATTGTGATCCTTTTCATTTCTATAGGGTCGGTAATGGTTTCTTCTTTTCCATTTCTGATTTTGGTAATTTGTATCTGCTGTTCTCTTATTTTATTTTATTTTTTTTATCATTCTAAGGGTTTGTCGATTTTCTTGATTTTTTTTTTTTTTTTTTCCCAAAGAACCAACTTTTGAATTCATTGATGTTTCTCTTTTGTTTTTCTGGGTTTTGTTTCATTCATTTTTACTGTAATCTTTACTATTGTTTTTTTTTTTTTAAATAAATTTGTTTATTTATTTATTTTTGGCTGTGTTGGGTCTTCGTTGCTGTGAGCAGGCTTTCTCTAGTTGGGGTGAGCAGGGGCTACTCTTCGTTGTGGTGCATGGGCTTCTCATTGCGGTGGCTTCTCTTGTGGAGCACGGGCTCTAGGCGTGCAGGCTTCAGTAGTTGTGGCACATGGGCTCAGTAGTTGTGGCTCGCAGCCTCTAGAGCACAGGCTCAGTAGTTGTGGCCCACGAGCTTAGTTGCTCCACAGCACGTGGTATCTTCCTGGACCAGGGCTCTAACCTGTGTCCCCTGCATTGGCAGTCAGATTCTTAACCACTGCACCACCAGGGAAGTACTACTATTTCTTCTTGCTTTGGATTTAATTTGCTTTTTTCTGGTTTCTTAAGGTATAGAAACTTACGTTACTGATTTGAGACTGATACAGGCATATGAATCTATAAATATTCCAATAAATACTACTTTAGTTGTATCCTATAAAGTTTGATGTATTGTATTTTCATTTTTATTCGGTTCAAAATATGTAATTTCCCTTCTGCTATCTTCTTTGACCCAGGAGTTTTCCCAGATTTATTTCTGTTACAGATTTTTTATTTTATTCTGTTATTATCAGGAAATATCCTTTTTATGATCCTAAATTTGTTTAGATTTGTTTGTGGCCCAGCATGTGGTCAGTTTTGGAGAATGTTCTGTGTGTGCTTAAAAAGAATGTGTATTCTGAAAAAAAAAATGTGTATTCTGAACAGTCTTTGGGTGGAGTGTTTTTATAAATGTAAATTAGGTTAAGCTGGTTGATAGTGTTACTCAAGTCTTTGGCATCCTTGCTGATTTTCTCTGTAGTTCTGTTTGTTCATTCAATTTCATTCTGTCACTTTTTGCCTCACATGTTGGCAGCTCTGTTGTTAGGTATGAGTGAATACATTTGTAAATATGATATCTTCCTGATGTATTTATTAACTCTTTTATCATTATGAAATACTCCCTCTTTGTCTTTAGTGGTGTTTGTCTCAAAGTCTGTCTCATTTGCTATTAATAATAGCCACTTGAGCTTTCTTATTGTTACTGTTTATATGGAATAAATTTTCCATTCTTTTACTTCCAACCTGTTTGTATCTTTGAATCTAAAATGTGTCTTTTGTGGAAGTAATGTCAGTTGGTCTGGGTAATTTATCCATTATTTTAATGTCTTGCCTTTTGAGTGGCATGTTCAGTCTATTCCCATTTAATGTAATTATTGATATGATTGGATTTATGTCTGCCATTCTTATCTTACTGCCTTCTTTTGTGTTAAATATTATTCTAGGGTACCATCTAAATTCTTCCTTTTTTTTTTTTTTTTTGCCACTTTTACGAGTTGTTTTTTTAGAGGTTGCTGTAGGGATTACAATATGCATCTCAACTAATCACAGTCTACCTTTATAGTTGAATTTTTATCCCAATAGAGTAGTGGAAAATGAAAGTTAAAACTAGATTTGTCTAGAATGGTAGTCATAAAGTATTTTCTGAATAATTATACATTTTTTAATACAATGATGATTCTGTTTATATTTCTTTGTTTTATTGTGTTTTTTATTTGTTTTATGTTTTTGTTTGTTTTAATTGAGGTATAGTTTAAGTTTCAGGTGCACAACATAGTGATTCACAATTTTTAAAGGTTGTACTCCATTTATAGTTATTATAAAATATTGGCTATATTCCCTGTGCTATACAATATATCCTTATAGCTTATTTATTTTATACATAGTACTTTGCACCTCTTAAACCCCACCTCTGTCTTGACTCTCCCCCTCCTTCCCTCTCCCTACTGGTAACCACTAGTTTGTTCTTTATATCTGTGAATCTGCTTCTTTTTTGTTATATTTACAAGTTTATGTTTTAGATTCCACATATAAGTGATATCATTATAGTATTTGTCTTCCTCTGTCTGACTTATTTCACTAAGCATAATACCCTCCAAGTCCATCTATGTTGTTGCAAATGGCAAAATATCCATTCATCTGTTGATGGACACTTAGGTTGCCTCCATATCTTGGCTGTTGTAAATAATGCTGCTATGTACATTGGGGTGCCTATATCTTTTTGAATCAATGTTTGTTTGCTTTGGATACATACCTAGAAGTGGAATTGCTGGATCATATGGTAGTTCTAGTTTTAGTTTTTTGAGGACGCTCCATACTGTTTTCCACAGTGGCTCCACCAATTTGCATTTCCACCAACTATAAACAAGAATTCTCTTTTCTCCACATCCTTGCCAGTGTTTGTTACTTATGGTCTTTTTTTTTTTTTTTTTTTTGGCTGCATTGCATCTTCGTTGCCGCGTGCACGCTTCCTCTAGTTGTGGCGAATGGGGGCTACTCTTCTTTGCGGTGCATGGGCTTCTCATCGTGGTGGCTTTTCTTGTTGCAGAACACTGGCTCTAGGCACGCAGGCTTCAGTAGTTGTGGCATGCGGGCTCTAGAGCGCAGGCTCAGTAGTTGTGGCGCACGGGCTTAGTTGCTCCGCGGCATGTGGGATCTTCCCAGACCGGGGCTCGAACCTGTGTCCCCTGCATTGGCAGGTGGATTCTTAGCCATTGTGCCACCAGGGAAGTCCACTACTTATGGTCTTTTTGATGATAGCCATTCTAACAGGTGTGAGGTGATATCTCATTGTGGTTTTGATTCACATTTCTCTGATGATTAGTGATTTTGAGCATCTTTTCACATACCTGTTGGTCATCTGTATGTCTTCTTTGGAAAAATGTTTATTCAGGTCTTCTCCCTATTTTGTTTATTTTATATTTCTAAGCTGTGATATTGTTCTAGTGTGTTTTCCATGGTAGTTAACTATACCTGTCAGTATTTTTTTTTTTTGGCTGCGCCGGGTCTTAGTTGCAGCATGTGAGCTCTTAGTTGCAGCATATGGGATCTAGTTCCCTGACCAGGGATCAAATCTGGGCCCCCTGCATTGGGAGCACAAAGTCTTAACCACTGGACCACCAGGGAAGTCCCATGTGTTAGTATTTAATAGAATTTATATCTAGTTAAAGGTGGTATCAGAAGCTATATTGAGTTCTGTTATTATGTGAGTTTCATAGTTACAATAAATTCCCAGTTTCCCCATTACAACAACTGTAGTAATGATATTTCTCCACACTGTTGCTCCCCAAAAGCTTTGTAAATACGCAGCATTCCTGTTTCTTATGTAAAATAAGCAAGTTGGACTAGTAATTCTTAATTTTTCTTCTACCTTGAAAATTTTCTGATTCTATTTAGTCAAAAGATCTGTGGAAATTATAAGATTAATTTGAAACATTTGCATAGTGGTTACTTAAAACTTACCCATTTTTTGGCTGATATCTGATCAGATAGCAGTAGAGATATTTCTGGGCTTTGGTTTTAGAGAACTTAATCTCTTAATTTCAAGAAGAAAAAAGAGGCTTGTAAATTTAGGAGCCATCACATGCCGAAAGTAGAAGTTTGTTTTTAATATCAACTTAATGGTAATTTTTGATAAAGAATTCAATTTTTTAATGTAGTAATTAATCCTAAGACTGAGCAGATTTTAGTTGTGGTTTCAGAAATCAATAGCGAAAATTACTAGAGTCCATTTAATTCAGCACAGATAAGATACCAAGTGGATTTGATTTTTTAATCCTCCTGTTCCCTCATCAGCTGTACAGCATTTATGTTTGATAAGTAAGAAGTTAGTAATATTACTGGTTTCTTATGGAGCTGTTTGGGGCTTTATTCTAGATTTTCCCAAGGATTTTAAATTATCAGTTTGTGTAAAAGTTCAACTCTAATTTTTCTATTCTCCTTAATAAGGTTATTGAAATGGGGGAGGAGAATTTTAGAGTTTAACTGATAGGTTTCTCTTAAAATGTGTTTCCCTTTCCAATAAAAACAGATATGAGGCTGCTAATATAAGCTTAACATGCGAAGATCGTTGTTTTAAGGTCATCTGATTATGTTCAATTACGACTCCCTGATGTCATCACCTTATAAGCGAACTTGCTCAGCATCCATATTTCAAATTCTTTTTATCTTGTGTTTGATTCTGTAAGGCCTTGAGTTATTTGCCTAATTCATCTTCTAGCAGTTTCCCACTGTTTTCATTTCGGTTTAACCTACTAACCATATGACCATCATTTTGTTAGGTATTATGGGAAAATGGAAAAAAATTAATGAGACAAGATTTTGCCCTTAAGGAGCCAATGAAATGACTAGAGAGAGTATAGCTATGCATGGTCAGATCCTGAGTTGTATGCATGTAACACAGGGGTTCATTAAAGGAAAAGATAATGAAGTACAGTAGTGGAGGAAGATTTCAAGGAAGAGGAGCTTGAAGAATGGGTAGAAATGGTTGGGTATAGAAAGGAAAAAGAACAGTATACGGAAATGTATTGGTGCAAGATTTGAGGATAAGCGTGTTTTGGAAATAGTGAAAAGATCAGTCTGGCAAGAATGGACAGTTTATGTTGGAATAAAGGAAAATATAATTGAAGAAAAAACTAAATTATGAAAAAGATTAAATGTGAGGATAAAGGCTTTGGAATTAAGTTTGTAGATGTTTTTATTATACTTCATTATGGAAATAAATAATAAAAACAGTTGTTTAAAGGCAATTCATTGCATACCTATATGAAGGACAGCTGAAAGTAGAAAAGTACGGAGGTTTAAAAAAAAGACTAGCTCATTGGTAATCAGAATAATCCAGGTGCCTGAGAATGAGATATTTAAAAAATGAGGGTTAGAGTTTGGGTGGATTTTTTTGTTTGTTTGTTTTCTGTTTTGTTTTGATGCTTATAACCCAAGAGTTTGGATTACTATGAATGGGAACAGTGATAGAAATTATAAGATTACAGGAATTGATTTTCATTTTAGAAGTGTTATTTGAGGTTCTGACACTTTGAGGGAGATGATTGTTGAATGTCAGACATATTGACACATTGGTACTGTAAGAGTTTGAAGTGCCAATGAAGAATCATGAATGAATTCTCATATAATGAAGTCATACAGGTCTTTCAGAATCCCATGAAAGTAAATGAATTTTGGAGGAAGTATACATAGAGTCGAGTAGCTAGACTTGAGAAATGATGAAAGGTAGTAAACCATTGGAGAAAGTGGAATCAGTGAAGAGTTAATCAGTAAGGTACAAGAGAGAAGGTAGGGTTACAGAAATCAAAGGATTAAATTATTGCAGGATGGAAAGACTTATTCACAAGCAAAGTCATCCCTTGGTATCCACAGGGGATTAGTTCCAGGACCCACCATGGATACTCATGTCCCATAGTAGGCCCTCTGAGTCCACAGATTTGCATCCGTGGATTCAACCAACTACAGATCGTGTAGTACTGTATTCACTTTTGAAAAAAAAATCCACTCTATGAGTGTGCCCCCACAGTTCAAACCAGTGTTGTTCAAGGGTCAACTGTACTGAATGTTTCATTACTGTTTTTCTTTACTCTGATACCCCTATTTCTCATCTTATACCTTAAATTCAAAGGTCAGTCATAGGAACCCTCTTGCACTGTTGGTGGGAATGTAAATTGATACAGCCACTATGGAGAACAGTATGGAGGTTCCTTAAAAAACTAAAAATAGAACTACCATACGACCCAGCAATCCCACTACTGGGCATATACCCTGAGAAAACCATAATTCAAAAAGAGTCATGTACCACAGTGTTCATTACAGCTCTGTTTACAGCAGCCAGGACATGGAAGCAACCTAACTGTCCATCAACAGATGAATGGATAAAGAAGATGTGGCACATATATACAATGGAATATTACTCAGCCGTAACATGAAACGAAATTGAGTTATTTGTAGTGAGGTGGATGGACCTAGAGTCTGTCATACAGAGTGAAGTAAGTCAGAAAGAAAAACAAATACTGTATGCTAATATGTATATATGGAATCTAAAAAAAAGAGAGAAAATGGTTCTGAAGAACCTAGGGGCAGGACAGGAATAAAGATGCAGATGTAGAGAATGGACTTGAGGACTCCGTGCTTTGTGACCACCTGGAGGGGTGGGATGGGGGGATGGGGGGGAGATGCAGGAGGGAGGAGATGTGGGGATATATGTGTGTGTATAGCTGATCCACTTTGTTGTAGAGTGGGGGCTAGCGCACCATTGTGGAGCAGTTGTACTCCAATGGAGATGTGAAAAAAAAATTTAAAAATTAAAATAAATTTAAAATAAATAAATAAAAAATAAAAAATTCAGTCATACTCACTCCCTTGCATACATCTTCAGTTCCTTTGGCCTTCTCTGTCTTGGCAAAACTACAACTATGGTTAAATTTCGCTCTTAAGAGCTGAATAGAACTGGAGAAAAATAGTAAAACCATGATGACTGGTCTTACTCTAAAATAATAACAACAACAGTATACTCTTAATGCTCTCAGCATTTGCACCACACTTATTTGATCCTTTCACTTTTCTAGGTGACTATTTCATAATTTCTCCCCATCCTTAAAACCTTCAGCATTTTCTCCCTCACTTTAATTTTAGCTGATGAACTTATTTCCTGTAACAGTGAGAATATTGAAGCAGTCATAAGAGAGTTTTCGTAAGTACCTGGCATCGCATTTGTTTATCTATCTACTTACCACTTTCTATACTATATATGCTATAGAGTACATGTATACTCTATTTTCTCTTCTGTCACTATAGGTGAACTGTCCAAGTTCCTAAATCCAGCCCTTCCACTGGGGTCTCACTCCCTCGCGCACTCAAAGATATCACACTCTTGTATTCTCCCCTCTTTCCTGTGTCATTTTTTTCCCTCTTGATCATTCATTTTCATGAGCATACAAACATAATGTTATATCTCTCATTTTAAACAAAAAGTTCCTCTTCTCTTGACCCTCCTGCTACTGCTCAAAATCTCAGCTCCCCTTTATAGAAGTTTGTCTGTAATTCACTCTTATTCCTCTCCTCCCATTTTTTCTTAGCCTATCCTAAACAAGTTTTTGTTGTTACATTTCTTTCCTTTCTAAATTGGTCTTCTCAGGGTTACCAGTAATTTCCATGCTGCCAAGTCCAGTGGTCATTTCTCAGACTTCAGTAGTAAGTGACACAGTGGAAGATGTTCTTCACTTGACTTCCAAGACCATATTGTATTTGAATTGTTTTATTAACACCACTGCCAAAATAAAACACACTAGGCAAGTTTCAGGATTTCTCTTCAATCTTTTCTGTCCTTAGAATATATCCCAGTGCATTAGTTTACCAGGGCTGCTATAATAAATAACCACAAATTTGGTGGCTTGAAACAACAGGAATTTATTCTCTCACAGTTCTAGAGGCCAGAAGTCTAAAATCAGGGTGGTAGCAGTCTCATTCTCCCTCCAAAGGCTCTGGGGAAGAATTCTTCCTTGCCTCTCTTCCAGCTTCTGGTGGCTCCAGCCATTGCTTGGTTTTGTGACTGCATAACTCCAATCTCTGCCTTCATCTTCAGGTGGCCTTCTTTACTGTGTGTTAGTGTGTCTCCCAATTCTGTCTTTCATAAGGACACGTTCTACAGAACGTGTCCTTATGGGCCCTAATTTAGGGCCCACCCTAAATTCAGGATGATCTTATCTTGAGAGTCTTACATTCTTACATTTGAAAGACCCTTTTCCCAAATAAGGTCACATTCATTGGTTCCAGGTGGACATATTTTGGAGGAGGCCGCAATTCAACCCACCACACCCAGTAATGGTTTACAGTCAGAGCACTGTGGTGAGAATTACTTGTATTAAATTTCTGTGTGTGTGATGATGTTATTATTTGATAGTATAGTTATGCTGCTTGTGTTTGATTTTAGGGTTTGCTTTTTTATTCAGTTTGATTTAATATTGATTTTTGAATGTAACATTTACATGGTTCAAAAGTCAACACTGTATTAGGAAGGTATACTCAGAAGTCTTGCTACAATCCCATTTCCACCTTCCCTATGGATAATGATTTCATTACTTTCAAGTTTATCTTTCGTGATTTCTTTTTATGATTAAACAATACCTATATATAGTCTCATTTCTTCTTCTTCATTAGAGAAAGATTGTACTCTGTATATACTTATTTGGTACCTTGCTTTTTTCACTTAGTTTATCCTGGGAATTACTCTGTCTTGGTTCATAGTTATCTCTCATTCTTTTTAACTGCTATATAATATTCCATGATGCGGATGTACTGTGGTTTATTCAGTCAGTTTGCCATGCTTGGACATTAGAATGTTTCCAAATATTTACATTGCAAACAATGCTGTAATGAATAACACTGTGCATATATGTTCTACATATTAGTGGAGGGTCAATTTCTAGAAGTGAGATTAATGAGGCAAAAGTTTTTGTAAATGCATATGTAATTTTGTTAGATATGCTAAATTCAACTACATTTTACATTCTTACCAGCAATGTATGAGAGTGCCTGTTTCTCCACAGCCTCCACAATAGTGTCTTAACATTTCTCATTTATCAGGTTGGCTAGAATTCAAAAACTTGCTTTCTCAGTGTAGTTTTAATTCACATTTCTCATATATTAAGAGTAAGGCTGAACGTCTTTTTTTGTGTTCAAGAGCCATTTTATAACTTTTCTATCAAAATGATGACAAATTGATTTTGAATACTGATTCCACATTTTAACTAATTATTATATTTTGGGCTAGTCATTTAAGTTTGTTCTCATCTTTAAAATGAAGATAATGAGACATATTCATTGGGTTATTATGAAGATCAAATGAAAAATAAAAGGAGAAGAAAAGCAACTGGCACAGTGCCCAGCACATACTAGCAAGTGGTAGATACAAATTTTTTTCTCTCCCTCTATACCACAGAATATAGGCCATATACTGCCTGCAATTAAGCAGTCTAGTAAGTGTATGGGGGGGGCATTTCTATAATGGAGAATTTGTGATGTGTTAAATACTATAGGCAATATTGCCTAGAGTAAGATGTTTTATTAACTTTCTGCCTTCCAGATTCTGAAAATTGCAATAACATTTTGCATAATTTATAGTTAGTAGAAATTTGGCACCATGATCTGCTCATTCATCCATGTATTAGAGCAGCATCAGAGTTTCTTTTTGAAGAAGAAGATTCTAACCTGCCTGAGGTTTCTATGTAGAAGCAGGACATGTTTTGGGTAAACTTCTTAAACTTCATAATGTTATCTTCTCTTCATTTTCCTTGCCTTGATTGATTGATTGATAAAACATACATTGCTGCCCTTAGTAATACTGCATGTTTGTATTCCACCATGTACTCTGGACCATCTCAATTTTTCAGAAGCCCAGTTCTGAGAAAATTATTAATGGAGGACTGCTTAATGGCGATATTCTGTCCATTCCTCTGAATATTTAAAATTTTACTCTTAGATTAAACCATACCATTAGAGATCTGTGTACTTGGATAGATTGCATTATTTTGGCCCCTTGTAGATTTGCTTTTACTGAATTGTGCATTTAGGATGTGATTTTGTGTGTGTGTGTGTGTTCTTATTCCATTTTTATTTTTTTTTAATTAAAAAAATTTTTTTTCTTTTTATCAGTCATCAATTTTATACACATCAGTGTATACATGTCAATCCCAATCGCCCAATTCACCACACCACCATCCCTACCCCACCGTGGTTTTCCCCCCTTGGTGTCCATACGTTTGTTCTCTACATCTGTGTCTCAACTTCTGCCCTGCAAACCGGTTCATCTGCACCATTTTTCTAGGTTCCACATACATGCGTTAATATACGATATTTGTTTTTCTCTTTCTGACTTACTTCACTCTGTATGACAGTCTCTAGATCCATCCACGTCTCAACAAATGACTCAATTTCGTTCCTTTCTATGGCTGAGTAATATTCCATTGTATATATGTACCACAACTTCTTTATCCATTCGTCTGTCGATGGGCATTTCGGTTGCTTCCATGACCTGGCTATTGTAAATAGTGCTGCAGTGAACATTGGGGTGCATGTGTCTTTTTGAATTATGGTTTTCTCTGGGTATATGCCCAGTAGTGGGATTGCTGGATCATATGGTAATTCTATTTTTAGTTTTTTAAGGAACCTCCATATTCTCCATACTGGCTGTATCAATTTACATTCCCACCAACCGTGCAAGAGGGTTCCCTTTTCTCCACACCCTCTCCAGCATTTGTTGTTTGTAGATTTTCTGATGATGCCCATTCTAACAGGAGTGAGGTGATACCTCATTGTAGTTTTGATTTGCATTTCTCTAATAATTAGTGATGTTGAGCATCTTTTCATGTGCTTCTTGGCCATCTGTATGTCTTCTTTGGAGAAATGTCTATTTAGGTCTTCTGCCCATTTTTGGATTGGGTTGTTTGTTTCTTTAATATTGAGCTGAATGAGCTGTTTATATATTTTGGAGATTAATCCTTTGCCCGTTGATTCGTTGGCAAATATTTTCTCCCATTCTGAGGGTTGTCTTTTCGTCTTGTTTATGGTTTCCTTTGCTGTGCAAAAGCTTTGAAGTTTCATTAGGTTGCATTTGTTTATTTTTGTTTTTATTTCCATTACTCTAGGAGGTGGATCAAAAAAGATCTTGCTGTGATTTATGTCAAAGAGTGTTCTTCCTATGTTTTCCTCTAAGAGTTTTATAGTGTCCGGTCTTACATTTAGGTCTCGAATCCATTTTGAGTTTATTTTGGTGTATGGTGTTAGGGAGTATTCTAATTTCATTGTTTTACATGTAGCTGTCCAGTTTTCCCAGCACCACTTATTGAAGAGACTGTCTTTTCTCCATTGTATATCTTTGCCTCCTTTGTCATAGATTAGTTGACCATAGGTGTGTAGGTTTATCTCTGGGCTTTCTATCTTGTTCCATTGATCTATGTTTCTGTTTTTGTGCCAGTACCATATTGTCTTGATTACTGTAGCTTTGTAGTATAGTCTGAAGTCAGAGAGTCTGATTCCTCCAGCTCCGTTTTTTCCCCTCAAGACTGCTTTGGCTATTCGGGGTCTTTTGTGTCTCCATACAAATTTTAAGATGATTTGTTCTAGTTCCGTAAAAAATGCCATTGGTAATTTGATAGGGATTGCATTGAATCTGTAGATTGCTTTGGGTAGTATAGTCATTTTCACAGTATTGATTCTTCCAATCCAAGAATATGGTATATCTCTCCACCTGTTGGTATCATCTTTAATTTCTTTCATCAGTGTCTTATAGTTTTCTGTATACAGGTCTTTTGTGTCCCTAGGTAGGTTTATTCCTAGGTATTTTATTTTTGTTGCAGTGGTAAATGGGAGTGTTTCCATAATTTCTCTTTCAGATTTTTCATCATTAGTGTATAGGAATGCAAGAGATTTCTGTGCATTAATTTTGTATTCTGCAACTTTACCAAATTCATTGATTAGCTCTAGTAGTTTTCTGGTAGCATTTTTAGGATTCTCTATGTATAGTATCATGTCACTGCAAACAGTGACAGTTTTACTTCTTCTTTTCCAATTTGTATTCCTTTTATTTCTTTTTCTTCTATGATTGCCGTGGCTAGGACTTCCAAAACTATGTTGAATAATATTGAATAATAGTTGTGAGAGTGGACATCCTTGTCTCGTTCCTGATCTTAGAGGAAATGCTTTCAGTTTTTCACCATTGAGAATGATGTTTGCTGTGGGTTTGTCGTATATGGCCTTTATTATGTTGAGGTAGGTTCCCTCTATGCCCACTTTCTGGAGAGTTTTTATCATAAATGGGTGTTGAATTTTTGTCAAAAGCTTTTTCTGCATCTATTGAGATGATCATATGGTTTTTATTCATCCAATTTGTTAATATGGTGTATCACATTGATTGATTTGCGTATATTGAAGAATCCTTGCATCCCTGGGATAAGTCCCACTTGATCATGGCGTATGATCCTTTTAATGTGTTGTTGGATTCCGTTTGCTAGTATTTTGTTGAGGATTTTTGCATCTATATTCATCAGTGATATTGGTCTGTAATTTTCTTTTTTTGTAGTATCTTTGTCTGGTTTTGGTATCAGGGTGATGGTGGCCTCATAGAATGAGTTTGGGAGTGTTCCTTTCTCTGCAATTTTTTGGGAGAGTTTGAGAAGGATGGGTGTTAGCTCTTCTCTAAATGTTTGATAGAATTCACCTGTGAAGCCATCTGGTCCTGGACTTTTGTTTGTTGGAAGATTTTTAATCACAGTTTCAATTTCATTACTTGTAATTGGTCTGTTCATTTTTTCTGTTTCTTCCTGGTTCAGTCTTGGAAGGTTATACCTTTCTAAGAATTTGTCCATTTCTTCCAGGTTGTCCATTTTATTGGCATAGAGTTGCTGGTAGTAGTCTCTTAGGATGCTTTGTATATCTGTGGTGTCTGTTGTAACTTCTCCTTTTTCATTTCTAATTTTATTGATTTGAGTCCTCTCCCTCTTTTTCTTGATGAGTCTGGCTAATGGCTTATCAATTTTGTTTATCTTCTCAAAGAACCAGCTTTTAGTTTTATTGATCTTTGCTATTGTTTTGTTTCTATTTCATTTATTTCTGCTCTGATCTTTATGATTTCTTTCCTTCTGCTAACTTTGGGTTTTGTTTGTTCTTCTTTCTCTAGTTCCTTTAGGTGTAAGGTTAGATTGTTTACTTGAGATTTTTCTTGTTTCTTTAGGTAGGCTTGTATAGCTATAAACTTCCCTCTTAGAACTGCTTTTGTTGCATCCCATAGGTTTTGGATCATCGTGTTTTCATTGTCATTTGTCTCTAGGTATTTTTTGATTTCCTCTTTGATTTCTTCAGTGATCTCTTGGTTATTTAGTAATGTATTGTTTCGCCTCCATGTGTTTGTGCTTTTCACATTTTATTCCCTGTAATTCATTTCTAATCTCACAGCGTTGTGGTCAGAAAAGATGCTTGATATGATTTCAATTTTCTTAAATTTACTGAGGCTTGATTTGTGACCCAAGATGTGATCTATCCTGGAGAATGATCTGTGCGCACTTGAGAAGAAAGTGTAATCTGCTGTTTTTGGATGGAATGTCCTATAAATATCAATTAAACCTATCTGGTCTATTGTATCATTTAAAGCTTCTGTTTCCTTATTTATTTTCATTTTGGATGATCTGTCCATTGGTGTAAGTGAGGTGTTAAAGTCCCCCACTATTATTGTGTTACTGTCGATTTCCTCTTTTACAGCTGTTAGCAGTTGCCTTATGTATTGAGGTGCTCCTATGTTGGGTGCATATATATTTATAATTGTTATATCTTCTTCTTGGATTGGTCCCTTGATCATTATGTAGTGTCCTTCCTTGTCTCTTGTAACATTCTTTATTTTAAAGTCTATTTTATCTGATAGGAGTATAGCTACTCCAGCTTTCTTTTGATTTCCATTTGCATGGAATATCTTTTTCCATCCCCTCACTTTCAGTCTGTATGTGTCCCTAGGTCTGAAGTGGGTCTCTTGTAGCCAGCATATATATGGGTCTTGTTTTTGTATCCATTCAGCAAGCCTGTGTCTTTTGGTTGGAGCATTTAATCCATTCACGTTTAAGGTAATTATCGATATGTATGTTCCTATGACCATTTTCTTAATTGTTTTGGGTTTGTTTTTGTAGGTCCTTTTCTTCTCTTGTGTTTCCCACTTAGAGAAGTTCCTTTAGCATTTGTTGTAGAGCTGGTTTGGTGGTGCTGAATTCTCTTAGCTTTTGGTTGTCTGTAAAACTTTTGATTTCTCCATCAAATCTAAATGAGATCCTTGCCGGGTAGAGTAATCTTGGTTGTAGGTTCTTCCCTTTCATCACTTTAAGTATATCATGCCACTCCCTTCTGGCTTGTAGAGTTTCTGCTGAGAACTCAGCTGTTAACCTTATGAAGTTCCCTTGTATGTTATTCGTCGTTTTTCCCTTGCTGCTTTCAATAATTTTTCTTTGTCTTTAATTTTTGCCAATTTGATTACTATGTGTCTCGGCGTGTTTCTCCTTGGGTTTATCCTGTATGGAACTCTCTGTTCTTCCTGGACTTGGGTGGCTATTTCCTTTCCCATGTTAGGGAAGTTTTCGACTATAATCTCTTCAGATATTTTCTCTGGTCCTTTCTCTCTCTCTTCTCCTTCTGGGATCCCTATAATGAGAATGTTGTTGCGTTTAATGTTGTCCCAGAGGTCTCTTAGGCTGTCTTCATTTCTTTTCATTCTTTTTTCTTTAGTCTATTCCGCAGCAGTGAATTCCACCATTCTGTCTTCCAGGTCACTTATCCATTATTCTGCCTCAGTTATTCTGCTATTGATTCCTTCTAGTGTAGTTTTCATTTCAGTTATTGTATTGTTCGTCTCTGTCTGTTTGTTCTTTAATTCTTCTAGATCTTTGTTAAACATTTCTTTTTTTTTTTAATTTTATTTATTTATTTATGGCTGTGTTGGGTCTTCGTTTCTGTGTGAGGGCTTTCTCTAGTTGCGGCAAGCAGGGGCCACTCTTCATCGCGGTGCGCGGGCCTCTCACTGTCGCGGCCTCTCTTGTTGCGGAGCACAGGCTCCAGACGCGCAGGCTCAGTAATCGTGGCTCACGAGCTTAGTTGCTCTGCGGCATGTGGGATCTTCCCAGACCAGGGCTCGAACCCGTATCCCCTGCATTGGCAGGCAGATTCTCAACCACTGCGCCACCAGGGAAGCCCTGTTAAACATTTCTTGATTCTTCTCGATCTTTGCCTCCATTCTTATTCCGAGGTCCTGGATCATCTTCACTATCATTATTCTGAATTCTTTTTCTGGAAGGTTGCCTATCTCCACTTCATTTCGTTGTTTTTCTGGAGTTTCATCTTGTTCCTTCATCTGGTATATAGCCCTCTGCCTTTTCATCTTGTTTATCTTTCTGTGAATGTGGTTTTTCTTCCACAGGCTGCAGGATTGTAGTTTTTCTTGCTTCTGCTGTCTGCCCTCTGGTGGTTGAGGCTATCTGAGAGGCTTGATGGGAGGCTCTGGTCGTGATTTTTTTTTAAGACATTAAAAAAATTAACTCAAAACAGATTTTTGGTTTTTTTAGGGATGCTTTCAAGGACTTTATCCATTATATCATCCAGAATCTTTATGAGGACTCACTAGTGAAATTTCTCTCAGATTACAGTATCTTAGAAAAGCTGTACTTCTCCTGAGCAACTGATTCACTTTTTACAGGCACTGTGCATTTTCTTTGCCTTGCTACCTAGGAGGCTTAAGCCACATTTGAAGGCCAACTCTCGGAGTTTTGGAGAGCAATATACTGTGCTTTACTCTGTACTATTTTTATTTATTTTCTTTGTCTATTTACTTTCTTTATCCCAGTGTATCCTTTGCCTTGAATCCTTCACCTATTTATTTTTCATCCTATGTATTCTTCTGGTAAACTGCCTCAAATCCTTGTGGAACAACGCAGGATGTGGTATCTGTGTTTATGAATGAATGAGTACGTGCATATTACACCTTTAGTTGCCCAACCTAAAGGCTGGAAGTTGTCCTAGATTCCCTCTCACTTACTCTCCACACCCAAGTTGTCACCAAATTTATCTCTTTCATCTCTGTATATCTATCCCTTCCTTGCTGTTACCTTGCCGTGTCTTGGTTCGTCTCATTGCTTCATTACTTTATTTCCTACCTTATTGTTCTTCCTACCTTCTGGCACCTTCCTACAAGTCTGGCACCTTTTCCTCTTCCACAGTGCTGCTATAGAGCATGTTCTAATATCAGAATCTGTTCATATCATTTTCTTAATACAAAAATCTTCTACGACTGCCTGTATCAGTCAGTCATATTTGGACTCTTTAATCTAGCACATAAGGCTTTTTAATGATCTGACTTCTGTTTAACCTTCCCTCAGTCCACATACTTGTCATGCAGTTTCACACCTATTTACCTTTGCACTTGCTTTTCCCTCTGCCCAGAACACCCTTCCCACTCTTCATCAATTCCTACCAAGCTTTCAAAATTCATTACAGGTGACACCTTCCTCGAAAGGTTTTCCCTGTCTCCCAGCCCAGTAGTTACCAGTGTGGTCCCTGGATCAGTAGCATTTGCATCATCCTGGAAAATTATTAGAAATGCTAAATCCTTGGGTATTACTCAAGGCTTACTGAATTAGAAACTCTGGGCATGAGGCCCAGCAATCTGTGGTGCCCATTGGTTTTCAGAATTTACCATGCATCAAAATCACCGGGGGTGGGGGAGTGGGGGCTTGTTAAAATATCAGCTTCCATTTCTGAAAAATCTTGGGTTGGGTGGGTGTGATGCATTGTATTAATAGCCCCAGTTCTTCACCCCTCCCTGCATCCAAGCCCTTTCCCAAGTGACTGTGTAGTTCCTCCCAGTCTTAAAGAGGCAGAGAATATTTCCCTGCCCCTTGACTTTGTATTTGGTCACAGGACATGCTTTGACCATTGGAATTAGTGGGTGTGACATGACCAAAGGCTTGTAAAAACATTTGCAGGATTGGGCTTGCACTTTTTGTGCCTCTGCCATGTCTGAAGACCAACATGTCCAGCCTGGCCCACTGGTTCTAGGAGGAGATTGAGAGACTATTGTTTTAAGCCACTGAGTTTTCTGTTGCGTATATACCTAGGAGTGAAATTGCAGGGCCTAGGGTAATCACCTAGCAGATAATGTCCCTTATCCAAAGTGGTTGTACCAATTTTATATACTCCCACCAGCATTGTATGAGCATTCCTGTTGTTTACTGTGCTGTCATTCCAACAGTTGATTAGTCTTTTTAATTTTAAGTGAATCTCATTATGGTTGTAATTTGCATTTTCCTAAAGACTAATAAAGTAAAGCACCTTTTCATATGGAAAATTGATCCAGTTTTCCATATTATGATCTAAGCTCTGTGAGGACATACAGGGATTGTTGTGTGTTTTGTTCACTGCTGTATCCCTAGCCATAACAGTGTATTGCACATTGTAGGCATTCAATAAATATTTGTTAATAAACAATGTAAGAGCAGAACTTGATGAACATTGAATTGAGCATTCGCTGACTTTGGCTAATAATTTATTCTGTGACCATATTCAGGATACCTAACATAACTAGGTCTTGGTTTTCTTGCCTGTAAAACACAAGAGTTTGTTATCCCTGAGATATATCTTGCCTATGAAATTGTATGATCCTGGAATTTATGAACTGCTTTTCACGTTTATATTATTTTGGGACCCATGCTTTTACATACTTATTTTCTCTTGATTCTCCGTTTTTCGTTTAATGTGCTTGACTTACAAACGATACACCAGTAGCAGAGAGCACAACTAGCACTGTATCTAAATATTATTCTCCACTAAATAGAATCAGAGCGCCTCCCTCAAGAAAAGGCTGGTTTCCACTACTGGGATAGGGAAAGTATGAGATGAAGTTGGAACATCTTCTTGCACTGGAAAGTAAGGACTCTCTTAAAGAATGATAGGACATAACAGAAGGACAAGGAAGTCAGCTTGAAGGAGCTGCCACTGTCCAAATCTGGGACAATTTGAGCATCAAAATAAATGAATAATAATAGATTGTAACCCATTCAATAAAAAAGAAGTTCCCAGTCCATACTGATATGAATGAATGAATGAATGAGTGAATGAATGAATGAATAGGGAGGAAGGGATGTTCCATTACAGTAGAATGTCAACAAATAAATATAAAATCATTAATGGTGTTAAAATTCAGGAGTAAAAGTTCAATGGGAATCAGATATTTAATAGCCTCTCTCAAAGTCTCTCTCCACAAATTGCTTATTAACTTAACTGCAAGGGGTAACTTTATAGTGGAGAACATGTCCCACACCACATTAAAGTGGCCAAAGTTAACATCACCAAATTAGCAAAACAGACTGGTATCAGGTGCTTCCTGATATAATGTACTAAGAACCTCTATGGTATACCCACCAAAAACGCATCACCTGAATCCCAAATCTACAGATTCTACAAAACAAGTCAATAAGTACAAAGAAAGTTCAGGGAAGTAGTCTAGATTCAAGAAGACAAAGTCATGACAACTAAAAGCTATATGTGATCCTGGATTGGTTCCTGAACCAAGGGGAACAAAACAGGTAAAAAAGAACATTATGGGACAATGGATAGAATAGGGACATTGGATTAGATATTATTTTATAAATGTTAAATTTCCTGATTTTGTAAAAGAATGTTCTTATTCTTAGAAAGTACGTACTTAAGTATTTAGAGGAATGGAGTGTGATATCTCCAGCTTGCTCTCAGATAGTTCAGAGGGATATACACACACACACAGTAGGGCAGGGAGGAGAGATGGATTGTGAAAGTTAAAGCAGATGGGGCAAAATGTAAGCAGTTGGTGAATCTGGGTAAAAGTTATGGCAGTTTCTTGTACTTGTATAGCAATTTTGTGTAAGTTTGTAACTTTTTGTAAGTTTGAAATTATACCAAATTTAAAAGTTATCTCTTCAATCTAAAAAAAACCTTAAAAAATTAAAAACCTTTAGGAGAAACTTTACAAACTTAATGCCTATAAATTGCTTTGCAAAGTTTCCGAATCAGCTAGTCTGAACTTTTAACTTGGTTCCATAATAAAAGCCTGCAAAGTGAATGAACTAGGGATTGTATAGAACACACAGATTATAATTGCTTTTTAATGATTTTTTATTTTGAAATAATTGCAGATTCATAGGAAGTTGCAAAAAAAAAAAAGTATAGGAATATCATGTGCACCCTTATTACACAGCATCCCCCAATAGTAACATTGCACCTTACTACAGTTTCAAAACCAGAAAATTGACATTTGTACAATCCAGCAGTTTATTCAGATTTAGCCAGCTGTGCCTGTACTCTCTTTCTATGAACTTTTATCATACGTGTAGTTACATATAACCACCACTGTACTCAACATACAGAACTGTTTCATCACCACAAGTACCACTTCCTTGTACTATCACTTCATAGCCACACACCTGCACTCCCCATCTCCAACTTCTGGCAACCACTAATCTGCCCTTCATCTCTATAATGTTGGTATTTCAAGAATGTCCCATAAATGGAATCATACAGTATATATTGTTGAGATTGTCATTTTTCACTCAGTATAATTTCCTTGAGATCCATTCAAGTTGTTGTATGTATGAATAGTTTATTTTTATTGTTGAGTAGTATTCCATGGTATAGATTTATCACAGTTTGTTTAACCATTCATGCATTGAAGGATATTTGGGTTTCCAGTTTTTGGCTATTACAGATAATGCTGCTATGAACATTGACGTGCAGGTTTTTGCATGAACATAAGTTTTCATTTCATAAATACCCAAGAGTGTTTTTTGGTTTTACTTTTTGTTTTTTTTTCTTACTTAGCATTTAGGTTTATGTTTTAAAGTTTATTCTGAGGCAGTTATTTTCATACTTTATTTGTGACAAACCATTGTTCCTTCTACTCTTAAATCCATGCCTAATTCTGTAAACACAGTGATTTGAATTCACGTTAATAAGGACTATATAGAGTCCGTGTGATAACGGAGAAATGGATTCAAAAATTAAGCAACTACAGTTGCTGTGTTCAGTAACTAAGATATGTATGTAAATGGCCAGTAGATTACATTTTTTTTTTAAGTGGCATGAATCGAAATCAAAAGCCCCTTGACCTGGCCCATCAGGCTAGGTATGATCTAATTTGTAT
Source organism: Eschrichtius robustus (assembly GCF_028021215.1). Classification (NCBI taxonomy): domain Eukaryota; kingdom Metazoa; phylum Chordata; class Mammalia; order Artiodactyla; family Eschrichtiidae; genus Eschrichtius; species Eschrichtius robustus. The sequence continues at coordinate 30,261,525 of NC_090825.1, forward strand.
GTACCTTTTCTCCTTAATCTTGTATCAGTCCATCATTATGTATAGCCACATAATCTTCTTTTCCTTTGTACTAGGCTCTGGCCTTCTGTAGGGACTTTAACATGCTATTCACCCACCCCACCCCCCACCCTGTCCCCATTTCTTCTTCCCCTTTTGCCTATCTAACTCTTATTCATGAGACTTCCTTAATGAGGCATGGTTACTGCCCACCCTCCAGTATAAACTTGTTACAGTCTTTTCTTCTCTCAAAGTGCCCAATTCTTTTCATTTAGGAAAAGAGCAAGGACTCCAGAATGTTAAGATCAGGGACTCTGGAATCAGACCTGGGGCCAGTCACTTACCTTTATATGCCTCAGGTCTTATTATCTTAAATGAAATTAATAGTAGTACCTGTTTGATAGGATAAGGATTAACTGAATTAAAATATGTAAATATGAATGAACTAAATATAAATTAATATGAAATTAAATATGTAAATCCCTGAGAACAATTCCAGGCATATATTAGATGCTAAGTGTCATCCATTATTGTGAAATTTATCACAATATGTAATTATATGTTACATGGTGATTATTCATAATATCACTCCTACTGGACTCTCTAAGCTCTATGAGGGTATTAACTGGGTCTGGTTTTTTTGATTTTTTGTTTTTTGTTTTTTGTTTTTAACCACATTATACTCAATACCCACCATCTGTCAGATCCTATTCTAAGTGTTAGGTGCTAAGTGCATAACAGTGAATACATAAAGACTTAATGTTTTAAAAATCAAGAAATCAGGTCATCAAGAAAAAGGAAATGAGTCACTTACAAATTTCATTATCTACTGATAGGCATACTTAAGATTATCAGGTACTGGTAAAGAGAAGCTAAACTACTTCCTCAAGTCCAGGCAATTCAGTATTCTGATTGAAATTGAAAGTGTTTATTTCCATTTTAAGTTTAGTTTGCTTTTGTGTTTATGTGTAATAGTGACTTGTGTCAAAACATTATTTGAGAAACCAATCTTTTTATTTTTTTAAAAAACTTAAAAAAAATGTTTAATTAATTTATTTATTTTTGGCTGAGTTGCAGCATGTATGCGGACTTCTTAGTTGCAGCATGCATGCAGGATCTAGTTCCCCGACCAGGGATCGAACCCAGGCCCCCTGCATTGGGAGCACAGAGTCTTACCTGCTGGACCACCAGGGAAGTCCCCAAACCTATCTTTTTACATCCCTCTTTTCTGCACACCTTCCTCCTCCCCACCAATTTTACCTAGATTTCTTAAACAACTATAAGAGTCCTCTATAACACACAAAGTCATTTTATTCTGTATTTCCACTAACCTTCTACCTTAGGATATAGTTGATGTTACATTTTCTTTTTAAGTAAACTTTCATAGAAAGTTTACTTTTGTGTAACTCATCATTATATAAATCAGAAACTCCACTTAAAATTTTAAAACCCATTTTTCCTGATGAAACGTTAATCAGACTGATAATGACAGAATTTAAATAACCAAAAATTATTTTCATTTTATATACAGAAAGGATATGGCATTTGATGTTATAAAAATCTGCATTTTATGATTAGTTCATTTTTCAAAAATATACATCCTTAATTTATATACTTATGTCCTATAAAGTGGCATAGTGGGAGGGACCTAGTGGAAATTATTTAAAAGGTTCCTGTAGGTAATGTGGATGAGAAATTGCTTTTTCCATTTATTATTTCTTTTCCTATATATTGAACTATTTAAAATAATTTTGAAATTGAGCTCCTTAATAAGGAGTTGTTTGCTATTGGTTTTAATTGACTTTTTACAAGGTTATCTTCCCTGAAAACTTACCCCAATATCTTTTCCACATTCATTAGTTATATAATTATGATATTTGGGTCTCTTGAATTCTTTTACTGGTTTTTTTAAAAATACCAATTACAGAAATAGAGTCTGAGGGAAACATGGTGTCTCAGTCCATTTAGGCTGTTATAACAGAATACCATAGACTGGGTGGCTTATAAACAACAGAAATTTATTTCTTACAATTCTGGAGGCTGGGCAGTCCAAGGTCAAGTTCCCAGCAGATTCATGTCTTGTGAGAGAACCCACTTCCTGGTTCATAGATGGCCGTGTTCTTGCTGTGTCCTCATATGGCGGAAGGGACAGAGGAGCTCTCTGAAGTCTCTTTCATGATGACATTAATCCCATTTGTGAGAATTTGACCCTCATGACCTAATCACCTCCCATGGGCCCCACTTCCAAATACCATCACACTGGGGATTAGGGTTCAACATACGAATTGGCAGGGGAGGGGGACACAGACATTCACTTCCATGGCACATGGTTTAGCAGTAATAGGTCTGATAAAGAAAAGGCTTTACTTAATCCTGACTTAAATATGAGACAATGTTATTTTGTACCCAACAAAAAATTTCCCTTAATTAAAAAAAAAAAAAGTTGAAACTTAACACAACATTTTAAATCAACTATATTCCAGTAAAAATTTAAAAAAAAAAGAAAAAGCAAGATACATATGAAAAAAAAGCTGTTTATTATGGAAAACTTTGTACGTTCAAGGTAAACAGAAGAGTATAATGAATGCCCAGTGTCCATCACTCAGCTTCCATAGTAATCAACATGCTGTCATTTTAATTTCATCTATACCTTCACCCATTCTCTAACCATTGCTAAATTATTATCATTATTACCTTTGCAGTATTTTGGAATTTGGTAATATTTAGATATATTGAAAAATAGAAATCTTGGATATACTCATGTAACCAATATCTCTCCATGATATAGAACATTTTGATCACACCAGAAAGTTTCTATATGCCTCTTTGTAATCAAATCCCACCACCATCATCATGAAAGCATATATTTATAAGTTGGACTTCATCAAAATTCCAAAAGATATTAAGAGAATGAAAAGGCAAAGCAAAAGATGATAAAATATTTTCAAATAGTATCTAATAAAACTTTTATCTAAAGCATATAAATCATGTTCTCAGAAGTCAGCAATAAGATTGCCAACCTCTACTCTAGACCTATACTTACTGGACATCAAAGCAGAGATGTTGAGTAGGTAGTTGGATATATGAGTGTAGTGTACGGGGGAGAAGTCAAAGTAGGAGACATAAATTTTAGAGTCATCAGCATATAGGTGCTATTTTAAAATCATGAGATCAGAGACTTCCCTCGTGGTGCAGTGGTTAAGAATCCGCCTGCCAATGCAGGGGACACGGGTTTGATCCCTGGTCCGGGAAGATCCCACATGCCGTGGAGGAACCAAGCCTGTGCGCCACAACTACTGAAGGCTGCGCGCCTAGAGCCCATGCTTTGCAACAAGAGAAGCCGCCGCAATGAGGAGCCTGCACACCGCAACGAAGAGTAGCCTCTGCTCGCCGCAACTAGAGAAAGCCGTGCACAGCAACAGAGACCCAATGCAGCCATAAATAAATAAATAAATAAATAAAATTTTAAAAAATGAATGAAAAAAATCATGAGATCAGATGAGATCAACAGCAGAGGTAGGACAGGAAGATGAGAAGGAACCAAAATAGGATTCAGGAGTGGCCTGTGTCCTATGAGGAAAAACCAGAAGAATATGTTGTTCTGGAAAACAGAAGATTGATCAACTCTGTTGAATGCTAAGTGAAATCAGATGAGATATGAGGTTTGCCCATCACGCTTAGCAATGTAGATGCATGCCATTACTAACCATGGCAAGACTTCTGGTGGAATGATAAGAATAAAAACACATACAGTGTGGTTTCAAGAGAAGGAAGAATTGGAGATGAATATGGACAACTGAAGGAATTTTGCTGTGAAAGGAAACAGAAAATTAAGCAGTTGTTTGATGGAGGGTATAGGAGTCAAGGGTTTTTTTTTTTTTTTTTGTGGGAGTAGTAGGAGTTATCAACATATAGATGTTCATATGCTGATTGGAGTGATCCAATAAGAGGGAAAATTGATACAGGAGAGAGAAGAGAGTTGCTGGAAGTGACATCTTTGGGTTAGGGCAGAAGAGGGATCATTAATGCATGTTATGCATGAGTGATCATGATTTTTTTGCATATCTTCTGTGTGTACCCTTTCTCAATTGTTCTTTTAGGTACTTTAAGTAATGATCTTAAACTGTTGAATTGGAAGAATTTCCTAAAGTACTTGAAACATATCCATTTATTCTCCTACTGAGTTGTCTTAAAGAATTTATTGTTCCTAGGGAATATGTCACGTAATGAGGATCAAAATAACCAGACAGAGGACCTGGATAGGCATTTTCCCAGTGAAGACTTACAGATGACCAACAGGCATGTGAAAAGATGTTTGACATCACTAATCATCAGGGAAATGCAAATCAAAACCACAGTGAGATATCACCTCACACCTGTCAAAATGGCTACTTATCAAAAAGTCAACAAATAAGGGAACTCTCATGCACTGTTGGTGGGAATGTGCAGCCACTGTGGAAAACAGTATAGAGGTTCCTCAAAAAATTAAAAATAGAAGTACCATACAATCCAACAATTCCACTTCTGGGTATTTTTCTGAAGAAAACAAAAATACTAATTTGAAAAGATACATGCACCCTATGTTCATCACATTATTTACAGTGTATGGAAGCAACCTAAGTGCCCATCAATAGGTGAATGGATAAAGAAGATGTGGTTATGTATGTGTGTGTGTGTATATACACACACACACACACATTTTTTATGGCTGATGTCATTTGCCACAACATGGATGGACCTAGAGGGTATTATGCTGAGTGAAACAAGTCAGATAGATACCATATGATTTCATTTATATGTGGAATCTAAAAAACAAAACATATGGACAAACATAAGAAAACAAAAACAGAGATACAGATACAGAGAGCAAACAGGTAGTTGCCAGAGGGGAGAGAGGTGAGGAGATGAGTGAAATAGATGAGGAAGATTAAGAGGTACAAACTTACAGTTACCAAATAGATGAGTCACAGTGATGAAATGTACAGTGTGGGGAATATAGTTAATAATAATGTAAATGTATACTTCAAAAACAAACAAACTCGTAGAGGAAGAGATCAGATTTGTGGTTATCAGAGGCTGGGGTTGGGAGGTAGGAAACTGAATGAAGGTGGTCAAAAGGTACAAACTTCCAGTTGCAAGATAAATAAGTACTAAAGATGTAACGTGCAACACGATAAACATGATTAACACTGCTGTATGTTATATATGAAAGTTGTTAAGTGAGTAGATCCTAAGAGTTTTCATCACAGGGAAAATTTTTTTCTTCTTCTTCTTTGTATCTGTATGAGATGATAGATGTTCACTAAACTTATTGCGGTAATAAAAAAAAAAAATTTCCAAGTAGCCAGAGTTTTTTTGAAAAGATTCTTAGGGCAGCCAAATTCCAAATAGCTAACAGGACCAAGATGGCTAATAAGACTATTACATACTTTTATCATTTAATATTAATGTAGAAGTCTTCATATATTCAGGCTTTTCTTATATTTTATATGCATCCAAAAAATTTGCTTGTGTGTGTTTAAACAAAAAGAATTACAGACTTCAGGATCTCTTGCTTTCTAGTGGTGTTGAATGATCAATTCAGAAAAATCTGGCCAATATATTTGATGCACTAGAAAAAAAAAAGTGAATTAAAAATTTTTACAGTAGTTGAAAGTGTGCCCTCTTGTGGACTGTTCAGTAATTTTACATAAAAGCATTTTCTCTCATATTTTAGATTACATTAATTGTGTATCATCAAGTGTGTAATGGTCAAAAGTTGTAGGTTAGACCTACATCCAAATATTATAGTTCTTTAAGACCTCAGCCTCATTTAGAAAGAAATAAAATGACCATTGTTTGATTTTTGCGTTTCTAATACCATTGTATAGGAAATCATCTTGTGATATAAGAATCAGTTTTAAACTATATTGAGATAGGCTCTTTCTTTTGCAGTGGAAAAGAATGTGAGAAATAAAATTTTTGGTGTGGAGGTGTACTAGTAACCCAAATAACTCATAGCAGCACTTGGAAATTTCCTCCATGGCCTCTATGTTTAAACAAAAAAATTCCAGGGCTCAGGACTGTTTTTCTCCTGATGAAGCTTGCAGTTTTGTGTATTTTGTTATCATTAGACATCATGTAACTACTCTGCACCTCTGTAAGTCAGTTTAACTGTCATAATCAAGGGGGACCTTTTAAAGTAATATGAACTTTTGTTAAAGTCAGTTCAAATAAAAATGCATGTGAAATAAATTGATAAGAACAAGGAACAAGACTGATTAGAGAAATATATAAAGTTATACTAATTGTTTTACTTCTCAATGAACATACACATATTCTATAAAGTGCTTTTGAGACACTCTAAATCTCAACCAGATTTACTTCTTAGTGACTTCTCTTTCTCTTCATAATAGTACTCAATAATGTAACTATATCCTCCTATTACATATTAAATACATTAAGATATAACAACATTACTGAATACACGTTATTGGTATCCAGCATGGTGGCTGCAGAGAGCTCAGGATTCCAAAAGCAAAGCATGTGTTTAGAGAGGGCTTTAGAGCTTTGTTTTATTTTGCAGTTTTCTTATTTAATGGAAATAATTTAGAACTATAGAAAGGGAGAAATGTTTTAAAGAAGTGAAAATTTTTACAGACAGCTGATTGGGAACTGTTTTTGAGCTAGGATTTGAAGAAGGTCTTTTGGAAGTGTCTTTAAACAGAATGTGAAAAATTCATTTGTAAATAGTAGGCAGCAAAAAGGAATCTGGAGGTAGCTTGACAAAGTGAAAGCATTCTGCTGGAGAGGTGCCACTCTAGGGAGTCACTGTTACCTATTTAAAATAGTAAATAGTACAACATGTATTTATTTACTTATCTAGCTACGTAGGATTTACATGCCACCTATTTCCCAAAAGAATTTGAGACAGCTTATTCTATTAAATGTAATATAAACTGAGATAATAAAAATGTACTAGTTTTAAGCCCTCCCTCCCTCCTTCCTCACCAAAGAAAAAAGAAGGAAAAAAAGAAATTAACATTACTAAGGAAGAAAAGTGCTAATTAGCTAAATAGTCCACACATATAAAATGTTGGTTTATTCAAAATAATGTTATAATCATGTAAGACAATGTAGTATAAAGAATACTGAACTAGAAATCCAAACATTTGTAGTCTTGACTTCAACAAACATTTAGCTTCTCTGAGGAACATTTCCTTTACCTTTTATTGGTTTGTCTTTTCTGTCTTAGCAATGTAGGTATTTCCCAGTTTTATGTCCTTCAGATATGCTTGAGAATGTAAGGTTTGGTTAGAAACACCTGAGTTCACATATCAGCTCTGCTGTGTGCTGTGTAGCCACAGGCAAAACATTTAGGCTCTTAGCCTTATTTTTGCATCTCTGAAATAGAGATCATCTTCACAGTCCTCTGACTTTGATAATTAAGGAAATATATGTGTTAATGTCTGGCATGTAAGAAGTGCTAAAAAAATTTCCGCTGCAAAAGTTACCTGGTCTCTTGCCTGTCTCATCTGTTACTATAATTTAACTGTTATCAGTCCTCTATGGATCACTTCCATATTTATAACTGTAGTTCTGACCTCTTTTGTGGATTCCAGAATTTCCAACTTCCTACTTTAGACATCTCCAACAACTGGATATTACTTTGGCATTTTAATCTGAATGAATCCAAAATCAGACCATCATTATATTTCAATATTGAAGTATTCGTCCAACAACTTTCTGCCTCTATTTTCACTCTCTACCACCCCATTTTCCTTATCACTCTTATTTTAGTCTTACTAAGTTCATTTATATCAAGTATATAAAAAAAAGTCGACATTTCATAACAAATACCTTTGCAGGGTCTAATTCATCTTTCTGGCCTTATGCTCTGGCCAAAGTGCTTATGAATGCACGCTGCATAGTCTATTAGTCTTTAACACCTAGCATAGGGTCTTTATACAGTAGATTCTTAACATAGGTTTCATAGATGATTATACAGATATACCAGAGAAATCTGTGTACATATAGCAGCACCTATTAGAAGGCTCATTTAATGTTTTTCATTTTAATACATATTTTATATCATTGTTTTTCTGATTTATAAAATAATTGTCTAATAGTTTTTTTAAAATCCAAGCAACACAGATATAAATATTACAAAAATGGGAATTCCCCAAAATACCAGAATACATCCCATCCCCTAACCATTGTTAATGGTTTAAAAATATATTCTTAAAGAACGTTTTTTCATGCCTATCATTTGTATAAAAATGTATTTTAAGCAAAAATGGGCTTGAACTGTACACATTGATATTATTTTCAGTTCCCAGTATCTATATGAGAAGCTAACATCTGTCTTTTGGCTACCATTTATAACTCAAGGAGTAGCTAGCTGTGTGGGTTTGGATGAACTATTGATCTAACCTAGTATGACATTTTGAGACTATTTTAACTATCCGGTAAAAGGAAAATGCTTTAGTTAGGTCCAAAAAAAGGTGACGCATATTTTCTGTAGAACAATACAAAGTACAATTTAATGGAATTTCAATTATTAATTTAAGGCAGACTGAATGGCTATTATGGGAAAAGTTACCAAATTGATATCTTATATTTAGCATACATTTATCTCATCGATGATATGCTCAGAAATGGAGGAAATAAGGGGTTTGTGCTTGACAATACTTAATAAAATGTTATTATATTATGCCAATTTTGAGAAGTTATTAACTCAGCATAAAAAGTATGAGGGTGTTAACTTATTCTTTATAATCTTTTATCAAAGACTGATTTTCTTCAGCGTGAGTTTTGCTTACTGCTCTATAGTCCGATCAAGAAGAAAGTAAGAGTACTTGAAGTACCATAAGATGTGAACCAAGTACAAAATAGACGTGGTTATAAATTATCAAGTAAGGAGTCTGATTCCATAAAGCCATAGTCGCCTTACTTTATATTTACATGGTATAGTTTACTGAATAACATTCATTTAAATTTGATATTTCAGTCGAGCTATAAAATAATATTAGATTAGAAAAAGAATGAGACATATCTGCATTTATGAAAGATTTCTGAGATAATGTGACAAATCAAGAAGTTTCCTCATTAAATAAAACTGGAATATTAGTACCTCAGGTTTATATAAGAATTGAATGAGAGTACATTTTATGTGTTTATTACCAGTTTTTATTATATAGTAGGTCCTCAATAAATGTTAGTTATCACTTCTACCAGTTTTTCACTACTAAAAACGTGCAATTGTTGAGACAGATTATACACATTTTTGGGCTGTGGGGTACAAAGTGGCTGTACAGGAAAGTTTATCTACCGTCAGATTATGAGATTGCCTTTTATTCCAAATCCATTTCAATTTGAATATTATTATTATAACTTTTACCAATACTGTTTTATTTTCATTTCTATCATTTACATTAGGAAATCATAAATTTTGAAGTGAAATTAAATGAGTGAAAGACTAAGGTCTTTAAAAATCTTGGCAAGTGCTTAGAAGTTCCCTTCAGACTCATTATAATGGGCTGAAATGGAAATTTACCAAAATATCTTCCACTAATTAACGATTAGTAATTGTAGGTGAGCGTGCCTAGGACTATTACACATACTTGTAATACTATGGTGAAATATATACTGGATAATAATTTTTAGTAGGTCTTTCAGAAGAAGGGAGTACTTGTATTGAAAGACCCCTTTTCCCTTATGCACCTATGTTTCTCCTCTGCTCCTCCAGAAGTGTTTTTCCAGTTAGCAGTAACATTGTTAACTTTCTGGATCACTTACTATGTGCCAGGTAGTATGTCAAGTGATTTACATGCATTATTTTATTTCATTCTCATTACCACTTATGCAGTGGGCTACTTTCTTTACTCTTCCATTTCTTTAAATCAGCAACTTTCAAACTGCTTTGATTTGGTGACCCATCATTAGAAAGACATGTTACCTAGACTCTCAAAGCAGTGTGCAGTGTAGCCTTACAGTTCTATTCTCTCCATCCCTCTCAGTATTGATCTCAACCCACTAAATTTATTTTACAATCTACTAATCAGTCACCGTTCACAGATTTTAAATAAAGCACTGCCTTAAGCGACAGTTCTAAAGCACTCATTATAACCTTTCCCATTTGGTTACCATTTCATTCTGGACACATTCTTCCCCAGAGATAATGACTTTCAGCTTCAGTTTTGGTAGTTTCATGAAGGACAGTGTACTTTCACAGAGGCAGGTGAACCAAACAGTGCCCAATCCAGAGCCAGAAATGCCATGTCTAATTAGGAGTGTGTATATTCACTTTTAGAGTTCTAGGAATGTTGTTTCTTGATGGTCTTTGGTCACCTTCTAGCATAAGACAGCAACATTTCTATAGATTACTCATATTCATTAAAATCTATGACCTTAGCTAAAATTATAAGTCTGTTTCTACCAAAGTCTTCTGTTCTTCAAAATCTTCGATCACATGAAATTGTCACAGTTCAGCAGTATGGTGTAAATATTTGTCAGTAGCCAAATACTTAATTCATAGTTAAAGCACCAAGTTTTGAGTTGACATCAGAGTGTTTAGATGCCTTTATTATATCAACTGAGAAAAATATTATGGTTAGATTTATTAATCTTCCAATTCACACGTGGTAACTAAATATGTAAATCTTTTTAGGCTAAAAAAAACTCCAGCCTAGGGTTGGGTCTACTTTACATGTTACTCATCTGAAATTTAGGAAAATAGAATAAAGTCAAATAGCCCACAAGAGAATCCCCTAGCATATTGTTCTTTATGGGTTTCTATCCTCTGAATTAAATACTTAAACACGGTCACTTGTTACTTAATCTGCTTGAATGAATATGGCAATTTACATGTACAATAGTGAGTCATATATGAATAACAAGAGGTTTTGTGCTGTTCTATCCATAATTTGCATTCAATGATTTTTTTCCCCATCAATTACTAATCATAAAATGGAACTTTCTTATTAACCTAAACTTAGAAAAACTGTATTGTTTTGATGACTCTGTCAGCTTTTAAATTCTAACTGAGTTTTTAAAGTGCTTGATGCAACTGTTAAATATGCAGTGCTTCTTTAAACTTCTTTAGTGATTATTAAATAATCAAATTAATTACTTCAAAGTATAAAGTCCATCGTGGAGCAAAAGGAAAAATAGAGGATAGCCAGTAGTAATTATATCTTTCCTATACTATTTCTTGTGCCTTTTCCCTATAGTGGGCTTCTACTAGCAAGTTTTGTGTCAGTCATTCATCAGAGGGAAACAGTGTTTTTTCCTTAGCCAGCTATAGAAAAGAATGTACATATAAAAGTCATCAAAGGAATAAAAAGAAAAAGAAATGATTACTGTTGATAAAAACACAGGATAGTTGTTATCTTTAGAAGGAGCTAGATTGCTAGAGTGGTTCCATGGATGCTTACTTTTTAACTGTTAAACGATACATATATGTTTTAGGAACTTTTGTCAGTATATCATATTTATAATAAAAGTGAAGAAAAAGAAAGTTCTTAATTTTAACTACTTATATACTTCTACTTTTTTAAATATATTTTTATTTTTTAATTATTATTTATTTATTTATTTTTGTCTGTGTTGGGTCTTCGTTTCTGTGCGAGGGCTTTCTCTAGTTGCGGCAAGCGGGGGCCACTCTTCATCGCGGTGCGCGGGCCTCTCACTATCGCGGCCTCTCTTGTTGCGGAGCACGGGCTCCAGACGCGCAGGCTCAGTAGTTGTGGCTCACGGGCCTGGTTGCTCCGCGGCATGTGGGATCTTCCCAGACCAGGGCTCGAACCCGTGTCCCCTGCATTGGCAGGCAGATTCCCAGCCACTGCGCCACCAGGAAAGCCCTATACTTCTACTTTTTTAATGAAAAAACTTAAATTGTAAAGTTGCATTAAGATGTAGGAGTAAGGGGAGTTATTATTATTATATCATTACACTGTTTTGAAGTTTTTAATTCAAAAAACTTAGAGGTTCTCTTAAAAGTTAATGACTAGCAGGTATAACCTCAAAGAGAAAACACTTAAACTGTTTAAACTAAAAATTACAATTCAGTTTTCTATTTTAGCACTATGTCTTAGATAATTGATGTAGAGCAGACTTCTTTTGTTTGCCGTTTATTTTATGAAGCTATTTAATAAGACAAATCTTTTAATAATGTGCACGTTATTTACTAGAAAGGCAAGTTGAAGCTAAATTTTTATGTATTTATGATGTGGCAAAGAAAATAGTGCTTGTCAAAATTGAGTATCCCTGTCCGGTAATATAGCCTACTCGTTACACAGACTCTTGAGCCAGATTGCTTGGGTTCTAATCTTTGCTCCACAAATTACTTGAAACTTCATGTAAATTAATTTCCTCATCAGTAAAATGCAGAAAATAATAGTACCTACTTTAGTTGGTTGTTGTGAGGACTAAATGAGTTATTGTATACAAAGCACTTTGCAGTGTGTAACATACAGTAAGTAGTATATGCATGATGGCTATTATTGTTATATAGCTTGAGCAAATAAGAAAAGCAGAAAATTTTATTTTTTAAGCACTTCCCTAGTAGTAATATATTTGACATATTGTTACAAATAATTGTCTGTTTTTTGTTGCAGTGTTTGGGAAATGGGAAGTAATGACAGCTGGCACCTGAACTAAGTACTTTCATAGGCAACACCATTCCAGAACTTCAGGATGAATGGGGATATGCCCCATGTCCCCATCACTACTCTTGCGGGGATTGCTAGTCTCACAGACCGTAAGTTTGGTTATTTTATCTAATTTATGTTCTACTCTGACATTGATTTTTAAAGAGACTATAACATTAATTATTTGCAGCGTCATAAATAACAAAATGTGTAAAGATTTTAGATTTTGAATGACACACAACATTATTTTCTTTGGTTTATTGGCATAAATGTGAAAGTAACAGAATTAGTGTAGTCAACTAATAATAGATAAGACCTTAATTTCTGTTTCATGCTAAGGACCCATTAAGAAATGGTAGTGTGTGTTTGTTTAAAGGGCTTATATGATAAAGGGATAAATGCAAAAGTAAGGATCAAAGAAGTTGGAACAAAGCATTAAGACAAATCAAAACCAAAGAAGCATGGGTTTGCATATAGGAACTATTACAGACTTTTAAAAAAGCGTTTATGGAAATGGTAACTGAAACTGCCCTTCAAAGAAGAAAATTTGATAGCCCAACATAATCTGATTTCTTAGTGACGTTTATTTTGGATGTCATGTTTAGTAATCTTTTGGAGTTTGTCATAGATGTCAAGAACCTATTTTACCGTGAACACTTAAGTTTAAGAACATCTTCATTCTCTTGAGATTTAATTAGTGTAGCATAATATTTTAGGGACTCATTCTTTTGGTAGGCAACTCTAATACTTAGTCCCTGGGTAATGGTGCAAAAAGCTCCTCACAATGTTAGTCCTTATCCTACCTGAATAAAGGGAAAAAGAGATATGAGAGGGGAGGGTAGACCGTGAGGAGATGACATACTTTTCTTTGTATAGCAAGCATTATGCAAGATATGGGGCTTCATAAAAGGAGCCATAAGAAAATAACTTCAAGAAATGTTTTCATCTGTTTTCCCCCAAATACTATTTTTTTCTGTTATTAATGTCTAGCTGGTTTAAGTGGGGGTAAAATAGATAACAGCCTACAGCTTTGCAGCAGGGCTAGTTTATAAAATCTGACATAACAAGAAAGTAGCCAGTAGGGTTAGAATAACTCAGGTAAGAGCTTTTGAAACAGTCTTTAGTTTTGGTTATCACTTTGTTATAAGTAAGCCATAAATTCATATAATATGTAGGAGTACAGAATCAAATATACTACCAGGAACTTCTTTGGGGGGGGGGTGGTCTGCCCATTATCTCAGCTGTACCTCATTTTAAAAATTTGCCCAATAAGCCCTACTTATTAAGTAATAATTTGTTTCCAGTGTTTTTATTAATAAAAACCCTGTTATTACCCATTGTGGCTGAGTGGCATGATAGTTATACTATATAGGTGATTAGAAATTAAACCAAAAACAAAGACACTGTAGTTAACTTTCTTAACTTTTAGTTTAGACAAATGAACAAATTTCATTTATATGAAGACATTAAATAACTGAATTTAGACTACTGTAAAACATTTATGCCCTTTTGTTTGCTGTCAGAATAAAATGAAGAGAGACTATTTAGTAATTTATAACTTAAAGCAAAATTCCTTAGATATTTTTCTTCCTTCAGAATCCTATTCTGTGGACGTTGTTCTCCTACCAAAGTGAGCTCTTTATTTTTGTATTTATTTAAGCTTTTAAAAACACACATTACTTGTCTATCTGGTAAAGAGTCAGGTATTGTTACTTGGTTTATTTATTTGATTCTGATAAATCTTATAACAGAAATAATTAATATAGTCTCAATTCTTGGAAATTACTTAGTTTTTAACCCTAGTTTTTTTACTCATTTATTAAATTAATAAAGATTTAAGACATGAAAAGTTAGCACAGAGTTTTATTCTTAGAGAGTAGTATAATCTATTATGGTCCAAGGGACGTGTGGGGAGTTTTAATAGAGTTGTTTGGGGTTTGTTGGGGGAGAGACGGAATACCTTTTTATAAATTTGTCACATTTATATTTATAACTTATTTTTAATCCCCAAATACATTTAAACACTAAAGAGATTTCTTTCTGTCACTCAGTTTCTAATAATCTGATTTTATTCCCAATAGTCCTGAACCAGCTGCCTCTTCCATCCCCTTTACCTGCTACAACTACAAAGAGCCTTCTCTTTAATGCACGAATAGCAGAAGAGGTGAACTGCCTTTTGGCCTGTAGGGATGATAATTTGGTTTCACAGCTTGTGCATAGCCTCAACCAGGTATCAACAGATCACATGTAAGTACAATCTAAAATAAAATGAAAAGTTTTGGTCTTACTAAGAGAATCAGTATTCCTGGTTTTACTTTTATTTCAAAAAATCTTTAATACATAGTTTATTTTAAATTACTTGAATATCCAAGTGAGAATATAGCCTTACTGTGATGAGATATTAATGAGATTTAAATAGGGCATAGTTATTTTGAGACAGTAGTTCTGACCCATGTGATTCTATGAGGATCTTTTTGATTCTTATAATAATCTTGGGATTCATCAAGATGGATCTGTGCAGAGGTCTAAAGTTGCTCATGAAGTTAGCTCCCTTTTTCCTGGAATTGCTGGAGTCGTTAGAATTCCCAGGCACTAGGGACTTTAATGCTGGCTTTATTTGGAGCAGGCTGATATGCTTTTCGTGTAAAGTATAACAAGAACTCAAAGATTAACTTCAAGGAAGGCTACTACAGAATTTGGGACTAATTTTTTTCCAGGATTTATAGTACAATCTGAACATAGGTGTGTATTTTCACACAATAGACTTTTAAAATAATATGCACTTAAATTACGTAGCTTATTTACAGAACTTTTGCACGAGTATACTTTTTAAAATTTACTTTTTACTGCAAAAGCAGTATATACTTATAATATCTGAACACAAAAATGTAAAAAAGTTCACAACCCACTACTCAGCGGTACTCATGTGTCCTTCCATTCTTTTACTGTTGTTTAACTTAAAGTTCATTATTTAGCAGAATGAGGATAAAGCACATTATAATGGAGAGGTCTCTGCCATTAGCTGTAGCACATACTTTAGGGCCATTTTTAAACCTGATGAATTTAGGTGAGATACTAAATGTGAATTTTCTGATGGAGAAACTGAGAAATGATTGGTTATGTCACTCCAGAAATTCAACAATGTCTAAATATTATATCACTTCTTATACATGTACATCCTTAATCAAAAGTTTTCACCACATATTTAAAGAGATAAGGGAAATAGCACATGTATAGTTATGATTTATTATATGGAGAGCTGCTTTAAGATTGACCCCAGAAATTAATTTTATCATTGGATACCATCTTTATGAATCTTACTAGATTTAATGAGTGGAACAGTGACGTGTAGAATATAAGACTTAAAATGCTGCCTATATTTAATTTTTTTATCCTTTACCTTCCATAGTTGTGAACCTAATTTGCTACTTACTAATTGCAGCTATTCTTAACCACTTGCTTGGGTTTTTTCCCCTGATGGCTTTATTTGAGAAGAGAATAAAGAGGGGAAAATTATGTAACCTTGGGTCTTGTCTTAAGCAACATGGCAACATTATTTCATTCAGAGGACATTCTCAAAAAGACAGATCCACTCACATTCAGATGTAAGGGAGAAAATATATTCCAAGCCCAAATATCAACTTCTGTGCATAATTATCACCTCTACCCTTCCGTTATTTTGAATAGTTTAGAATAGACACCATTTTCTCCTTTGAAACACTAATATGAACATTCTTAAATAAACTTATAGTTCCATAAAATAATGTTTGGGGTTTTTTTTTTTTTTTCTGTTTAAAGTAAAATGGGGTGGGGGAAAAGAAGTCCGTAGAAGAATTCCCCTCTGTCATTTTTTTGATAATTCTGTTTCTTCTAGGATTAGCGTCTTCAAAAATCCACGAAACCGTTAGACATGCTTGTGTAATTTATTTTTATACCATAAGTCTTCTTGATTTTCTGCCTCAGCATTGTCTGAATTTCACTGGCGAATTCTTAATCATCCATCACTGTTTTAATGTTTTGTATTTATTCTTTCAATGCCAGAGAGTTGAAAGATAACCTTGGCAGTGATGATCCAGAAGGCGACATACCAGTCTTGTTGCAGGCCATCCTGGCGAGGAGTCCTAACGTTTTCAGGGAGAAAAGTATGCAGAACAGATATGTACAAAGTGGTGAGGTTTTTCATAATTGAATTTCATAGTATATATTTCTTTAATGTGTCCCGTATTAGAACTTGTTTCACATGTAATTAAGTTCAGGTGTGTCCTTTAACAAGCTAGCTTGTCATCTGTTAATGCCGTGTTGATACCTTGAATGAAGCCAAGAACGAAAAGGAAACTAAATGGATGTTAACATTCTTGCAGTTTAATATGTAGCTAAATTCCTTGGGAATTAGGCAAAGCTTAATATGTAGTTTGCTAGATATTTCAGACTTTATTAGTTCAGTCAATGAAAGAGCTTTAGGAATTTTTTTTATTTAAAAAAATCATAGAATAAATATGAAAGGAGTCTTTTCATTAATCAAATAATAAATAAAAATATCTGCAGAGCTTCTCAACATGTAGTACATGTATAAATAATTATACCAGGTATTAGTTTTAGTATCGATGGTGATTATATTCATGCTTATGTAGTAATTGGTTTAACGCTTCTGTTGCCTTAGCAATAGAAAAAGGTTTATAATAAGTATTACTATTAAGGAAAATTCTATTTATAGTAAGCATTAGAAAACCCATAAAAATGTGATATCCAACACAGATATGATTTTTCTGTAGTCAAGAAGAACCTTTAAGTTAGGAACATTGTTCTGGTCTGAAGCTTACTGAATCTGGCAAGCGCAAGTACTTGCTTCCCTCTCGAGATTAAAACAGTCAGAAGGGAATAGTTTAGAGAACCCAGGAAGGTCTAGTTTATTTAATTGGTTACTTGTATTCAAGAATATTGCCACATTTATTGACAGTACCTCCATGAAGCTTGCCGTTCCATTTCTTAGTTTTGTTTTTTAATAGTATTACTTTGTTGATTCTTTACATTTGTGTGTAAGTTGTGTTTTTAAAGCAATTGCATGGTTACTATCCATTTCCCAAAGTGAATCCAGGGAAATTTCCTTTCAGGAAATCAAAGGTAGGTATGCAGGGCAAGACTGTATCTTCATCAGAACTAATAAGCTAGGTGGCAGTAGTAGGAGACAGATAGGAATGGTGAAAGGACAGCTAGAATTACACATACTCTGGAAGAGTGTTGGAATGAAAGAAAATATGGAGAGATTGTTGATTGGAAGAAAGGCTATAGGCATACCTCGTTTTATTGCACTTCGCTTTATTGCGCTTCTCAGATATTGCCTGTTTTACAAATTGAATGTTTGTGGCAACCACGCATTGAACAAGTCTGTCAGTGCCATTTTTCCAGCAGCATTTTACTTTGTGTCTCTGTCACGTTTTGTTAATTATCGCAGTTTTAATTTTTTATTATCATTGTATGTGTTCTGGTGATCTCTGATCGGTGATTTTTGAAGTTACTGTTGTAATTGTTTGTGGGCACCAGGAACCGCACCCATGTAAGACAGTGAACTAATCAATAAATGTATGTTTTGGCAGGACTGGCAGTTCCCCTCTCCTTGGGCCTCCCTATTTTCTGAGACACAACAATATTGAAATGAGGCCAATTAATAACTCTCCAATGGCCTCTTAAGTGTTCAAGTGAAAAGAACAGTCACATGTCTTTCACTTTAATCAAAAGCTAGAAATGCTTAAGCTTAGTGAGGAAGCCGTGTCAAAAGCCAAGATAGGCCAAAAGCTAGGCTTCTTGTCCCATACAGCCACCTAGCAAAGGAAAAATTCTTGAAGGAAATGAAAAGTGCTATACCCCAGTGAACACTTGAATGTTAAGAAAGCTAAATAACCTTATTGCTGATATGGAGAAAGTTTTAGTGGTCTGGGTAGAGGATCAAACCAGTCAGAGCATTCCCTTAAGCCAAAGCCTAATCCAGAGCAAGGCCCTAACTCTCTTCAATTCTCCGAAGGCTGAGAGAGGTAAGAAAGCTGCAGAAGAAAATTTTGAAGCTAGCAGAGATTGGTTTATGAGATTTAAGGAAAGAAGCTATCTCCATAACATAAAAGTACAAGGCGAAGCTGCAAGTGCTGATGTAGAAATTGCAGCAAGTTATCCAGAAGATCTAACTAAAATAATTAATGAAGGTGGCTGTGCTAAACAAAAGATGCTCAGTGTAGACAAAACAGTCTTCTATTGGAGGAAGATGCCACCTAGGACTTTCATGGCTGGAGAGGAGAGTCAATGCCTGGCTTCAAAGCTTCAAAGGACAGGCTGGCTCTCTTGCTAGGAACTAATACAGGTGGTGAATTTAGGTTGTGAAGCCAGTGCTCATTGAGCATTCTGAAAATCCTAGGGCCTTTAAGAGTTATGCAAAATCAACTCTGCCTGTACTCTATAAATGGAATAACAAACCTGGATGACAAACATGTTTGTTTATAACATGGTTTATTGAATACTTTAAGCCCACTGTTGAGACCTACTTCTCAGAAAAAAAGATTCCTTTCAAAATATTACTGCTCATTGACAGCACATCTGGTCATCCAGGAGCTCTGATGGAGATGTACAACAAAACTAATGTTGTTTTCATACCTGCTAACACAACATCCATTCTGCAGCCCATGGATCAAGGAGTCATCTCAGCATTCGAGTCTTATTATTTTAAGAAATACATTTCATGAGACTCTAGCTTCCATAGATAGTAACTCCTCTGATGGATCTGGACAAAGCAAATTGAAAACTTTCTGAAATGTTTCACCATTCTAGATGCCATTAAGAACATTCATGATTCATGGGAAGAGGTCAAAATAACAACATTCACAAGAGTTGGAAGAAGTTGATTCCAGTTCTCATGGATGACTTGTGAGGGGTACAAGACTCCAGTGGAGGAAGTAACTGCAGCTGTGGTAGAAATAGCAAGAGAGCTAGAATTAGAAGTAAAGCCTGAAGATGTGACTTAATTGCTGAAATCTCGTGATTAAAATTTAATGGATGAGGAGTTGCTTCTTGTGGATGAGCAAAGAAAGTGGTTTCTTGAAGTGGAATCTACTTGTGGCTGAGATGCTATGAATATTGTTAAAATGGCAACAAAGGATTTAGAATATTACATAAGCTTTAGTTGACGAAGTAGCAGCAGAGTTTGCGAGAATTGACTCCAATTTTGAAAGAAGTTTTACTGTGGGTAAAATGGTGTCAAACAGCATTGCATCCCACAGAGATACCATTCATGAAAGGAAAGAGTCAATCAATGCAGCAAACTTCATTGTTAATGCAACAAACTTCAGTGTTGTGTTATTTTAAGAAATTGCCAGAGCCACCTCAACCTTCAGCAACCACCATCCTGATCAGTCATCAGCCACCAACATTGAGCAAGACCCTCCACCAGCAAAAAGATTACAACCTCACTGAGGGCTCAAACAGTGGTTAGCATTTTTTAGCAATAAAGTATTTTTAAATTAAGGTATGTACATTGTTTTTTTAGACATAATGCTATTGTACACTTAATGGACTACAGTATAGTGTAAACATAACTTTTATATGCACTGGGAAACCACAGAAAATTCATGTAACTCCCTTTATTGCGATATTTGCTTTACTGCGGTGGTCTGGAACCGTATCTGCAATATCTCCGAGGTATGCCTGTAATAGGAAATAGGATAAGGGCATTAAGTATAGGATAACGTAAATAAATGTAAGACTGAATAAAGGAAGTCTTCCAAGGCTATTTATACTACATTTTTATAAGTTATATCTCTAATAAGAAACTTTGAGTATTCACCTTTCAGTCACATATTTTGTGGTTTTTACTATATATGCTTATTTTTTAGTCTGAAACATTGTTTCAT
The DNA here is from genome assembly GCF_028021215.1 of Eschrichtius robustus. NCBI lineage: Eukaryota > Metazoa > Chordata > Mammalia > Artiodactyla > Eschrichtiidae > Eschrichtius > Eschrichtius robustus. The sequence goes on from NC_090825.1 coordinate 30,282,043, forward strand.
TTCTCCATATCCTACTTTGTAAAAACAAACTAGCATTTAAAAATTGATTCATTGCATGTTGTGATTTTTTTTTTTCTAAGCATTTTCCATTTGGCTTTAAAATTTTAAAAGGTTATTTTTGGTTGTTAAATATAAATGTGAGTCACACATTTGGAGAAAATTTAATAATGTGCAAATCACTTCGTTCATAGTTCTTTGGATCTCTGAGAGAATCGGAAAGGACTACTAGTATTTTATTTGCCCCTTTTATTTATAAAGCCACTGCCTCCAAACTAGTAATTCCAGCTTGTCACAGTGATGACTGTTAATTCAGGAGAAAATACTTTTTAATTCCCATCTCATGGAGTCTTGCCCCCTTTCTCTCAAAAAAAAAAAAAATCAGCAACAGTAGTTATAGTAATTAAATTATTAAGCCATGGAATATATGATTTAGTACTGAATTTGAGTTGGAAGAGAAAATTCGTAAATTGAAGTTTAGACTACATAGAAAACACGCTATTAGTGTTAGACTTTAAGGTGCTCTCATCTCATTCAGCCACTGTTGTAGAGCTAGAATCCTTTCTGTAGTTCCTGGCAGATGAACATGTAACTTCTGTTTGAATGTTTCTGGTGAAAGGCACTTTTCATATCAGCAGCAGGAAATGAAATTTGGGGAAATAATGTGATACTTGAAACTCCCAGAAAGATTGGCTGTACATATCATAAGAAAGGTCAGAGTTAATCATAGATTTTTGTCTTTGATTTTAGAGTGTCTAAATAGCTGAATTTTTCTGCATCTCCTATATAACAAAACGCCACTTATGCAACAGTTGAAGGAACAATGTCTAACTTGAAAAGAAATGTGAGAATCTGAAAGCTCTTCTCACACTTTCATTCATTAAACAAATACTCATTTAATCCTATTTTATGGCAAGAATTACTGTGGAAGAAAGAACAGGAGCATTCTGTTGTTCGTTAACAGACTTTCAGATGGTAATTTCAATACCTCAGACTTTGGGCCCCTAAGTAAAGTACTTTTTAAAACTTAGGTCCGAATCACAATGAAATAAATAGAGTTGTAAAATTAAGCTCCTAAGGTGGGAGATGTATGTAATAAAGTATTCCATGTAATAGGAAAACCATCCAAAAGCCTGTTGTAGACAGAAGTGTGTAGTATTTGGAGAGAGGTTAGATAAAGCAACTTCTGAAAGTTCTTTTCAATTCTAAGGCTAAATGATAGGACAATAAGTAAGCAAGTAAATTTAAAAACAAAAAATTATATCTCTATCTCTGTCCCCGGATTAGTTATATGCTAAAAGGATGTTTTGGTAAAATTGGTTGTACTTGAAATTTATAGTTTCTATATTTTGCTCTTCAAAATTAACATGTTGGTCAAAAAGAAAAGAACAAAGAACTTTTGAATGTTTGTGAAAGAATGATTGATTTAAATCACTTAAAGAATGCTTTACCATTGGAAGAAAATAACGTGTTTTACCATTTTTGTATGTTGTGTAGGAATGATGATGTCTCAGTATAAACTTTCTCAGAATTCCATGCACAGTAGTCCTGCATCTTCCAATTATCAACAAACCACTATCTCACATAGCCCCTCCAGGTAATGTATATATCATTTTATTAAGTACTGTTTTCTGTAGTGAATATGCTTGTGAATATACAGTGTATACATACATTTAGGTAATGGTGAATTACGTGTAGTTAAAAAGTTTAGATGCTTAGCCTTAAATAGTAACCCACATGAATATTTGCCTTAAAATGTTATATGTGGAAATGCTCTAATATACTAATTTAAATAAATAGTAACTTAATTTCATACAAACAAAAGAATGTGTTAAAATAACCAGCGTGTTTGAGATAAATAAGAAAATTCATTGAGTAGAATTTAGGGAGCATGTAAAATAAATGAATTACTCCAGTTTTTACAAACTGCTTAGTATAACTCTTAGATTATGAATTGTGAATGATTTTTGTACGTTATTTATTTTTCAGAATTTTTCTGTGTACATTTATTTTATACAAATTAGAGTTTGGAGAATTTTATGACAGTGAAATATCAAGGAATATCATATTTATTTCATTTCCTGATATTGTTTATTTGGATTTTGGATTTTAGCCGGTTTGTGCCACCACAGACAAGCTCTGGGAACAGATTTATGCCACAACAAAACAGCCCAGTGCCTAGTCCATATGCCCCACAAAGCCCTGCAGGATACATGCCATATTCCCATCCTTCAAGTTATACAACACATCCACAAATGCAGCAAGGTAAGAAAGTTGCTTGTTTATTTACAGGGAGTGCCTCTAGTTCCCAGAAAATTCATTTTTTTCTTTTTATAAATTTTAAAACACAAATACTAAACTGTATACTTTTTTGTCAATGAACATTTCTTTTAAGTGTGGCTTATATTATTAAAAATATGTTATATTTATTACTTGGGAAGTCATTTGGGAGATAAAAATATCAGTGTAATTTGACTCTGGATTACCTTATTATATTATACAACTGAATATATCTAGTTATGAAATTAGGAACTGCTTTATTTAATTGGGCTTCTTACAGTAGCACTAAGTCAAAGAAGAATTACGTTTTAATTAGTAAAGTATATGTAGTGTGAAAATTTTAATATCAAGTAGATACAGTACTGGTAGAGGAAAATTAATATTCTTGGATTCAAAATTTTCTGGGATTAGATTACTAGTTCTCATTTGAAGTCAATTGTTGATAATATGTCTTTTTAAGATCATACTGCATTGGGATCTATGTCATAGCTATTAAATAATGTATTTACTAGTATATTGTACTTTTTTAGAGAAATTTTGAAAAGTACAAAAGGGTAATATAACAGATATCTGTGTTTTTGTCCCTCATAATTAACAGCAAAGTTTTAACATTCACAGTCAGTCATTAGTTCCTGTTTGTATTCTTGGTTTTTTATTATGCATGGATCAAAACATGCTTCATTTATAAACTTTTATCTTACAAACTTTTAACTTAGTGTCATCTATTAAAACAGCCAACTTCTGGTTTTCCAAAGCTAGATAATGAAATGGTAGGTTGAGCCTATTTTATACAGTAAGTCAAGGAAAAACCTGGAGACAAACCACACCTTTGGAATAGACACGTCCAAAATTATAGAATTTAGTGTGAGTGCTGAACAGAAGTATGCGTGTATATGGGCTCTTGATACTTGTGAAATATTACTCTTCTACTCTGGTATGCCAAAGTTATGTGAAACATTTTAAATGTAATTAATAAGAGGGAAAATATTGAAAGGACACATTTGCTTCATACGGAAATATCCACATAAATATGTGTAGAAAAAAAACATAAATTTTTACTTTAAACACTGTTGTTGTTTTATAACAAGATAAACTCAGCTTTTTCAAAAGAATAAGTTGAAATCACAAAATCAAAAGAAAAATGTAGTTTGAGGGCCTATTCAGTAATGAATCATTTCTTAGAAATTCTCAGATACTTGAGAGACCAAAAATAATACTAGGGACTAGCCCCACACAGATACCAAAATTATTATAAATAAGAAAATTTAATATGGTAAGGAACAAATAGATTGGTAAATGGGACAGAAATGGTTCCAGAAATAAGGCAGATGTCTGTGGGAATTCAGAGTTTGTGAAAGGTAATATTTAAAAAACACTTTATATTATAAAAATTTTAACCATGCAGAAAAGTTGAAAGAATAGCACAGTGAACCATTTCACCAACAGGCATTCTGCCTCTCTGTCCTTAAATACATCTGCTAGGAAGTCAATTCTCCTTTATAAACACCAAGTGTAATAATTTACCCCTAAAAAAATTACGAACATTTCTGTAGTATCATCTGATACCATCTACATTGTTTTCACCAGTTGCCTCAAATATGTCTTTTATAACCTTTTTTCCTCCACATATGATCTAATCTAGTTTCTCACACATTGCATTTGGTTTTTACATCTCTTTTGATTCTTTTAATCTAAACAGTCCCATACCCTTTCCCCATGACGGTAATTTTTGTTTTTTTGAGGAGTCTGTGCTACTTTTGTTGTAGAATATCCCATATTCTAGACTTCACTGTTTCCTCATTGTGTTGTTTAATTTGCTTATATACTTCCTGTATTTCCTACCAACTGGAAGTTATTTTAAAGGCTCTGTTAGTTATTTTAAAGGCTCTGTATATTTTTGGCAAGGGTGCTAAATAAGTAATGTTGTACACTTGATATTGCATCACATCAGAGGGCATATAATGGCAAGTGGCTTCATTATTAGTGACATTTAGGTGGTGACTACTCCACGTCTTCTTTTATAAGGAACATAATATTTCTTTGCAATCAGTGAGCAATCTGTCAGGTGATATTTTGAGATCATGTAACTGTCCTATTTCCTATTAATCTTTATCCTAAAGCGTTTACCATCCAATAATGATTCTCTTTTCATCAGTTTTTACACTGGTCATTGGAAAATGGTGATTTTCCAATTTTGTCATTCTAAAGGTGGTACTTTGAATCAGTGTGTAATAATGGATTGTTTAATAAATCATGTTGGATTAGTTGGCTAGGCATTTTGAAATTTTATTTGGATTCCTAGATCATCTAGAGCAAAAATGTTCTAGATGGATGAACTATTTACGTTTGTATTTTAAGTCATAAAATTTTAAGAAGAAGGGGCTTCCCTGGTGGCGCAGTGGTTAAAAATCTGCCTGCCAATGCAGGGGACACGGGTTTGAGCCCTGGTCCGGGAAGATCCCACATGCCGCAGAGCAACTAAGCCTGAGCGCCGCAACTACTGAGTCTGCGCTCTAGAGCCCGCGAGCCACAACTGCTGAGCCCGTGTGCCACAGCTGCTGAGCCTGCGCTCTAGAGCCCGTGCTCTGCAACAAGAGAAGCCACCGCAATGAGAAGCCTGCGCACCGCAGCGAAGAGTAGCCCTCACTCTCTGCAGCTAGAGAAAGCCCGCACACAGCAAGGAAGACCCAGTGCAGCCAAAAATAAATTAATTAATTTAAAAAGAAATTGTAAGAAGAAAACATGGGGTGAATTTTGGGTACCTTTGGGTCGAGAAGGCCTTGTTTCTAAGCAGGACTGGATTCTAGAAATGGAAAAAAAACCAGATTAATTATAAATTTCTGTGTAATAGAGAAGAAATAAGGACAAGTAAATTTAGGGAAAAAAATTTTTCAATATTTATTACAAAGTATTCATTTTAAATATAGCAAGATCTTATGCAGGTTGATAAGAATAAGACAAAAATAGACTACAGAATTAAGCAGTTTACTGAAAAAGAAAAGCAAAGTGGATACGGAAAGATTTAATACATATACGAAAGTACGGTCAACCTGGCTCACAATTAAAGGGATGCAAATCAAAATTAAATTGAAATAAAATTTTATATCTATCAGATTAGTAACATTTTATAGTGTGCAGGGAAATTTGAACTTCATACAGTCTTCATAGGGACATAAATTGATACAACCAGTTTAGAGAGCAGTTTGACAATATCTATTCCAGTTTAAAATACATATACCTCCTTCAGTTGTTAAAAATCTATCTCCCTTATAAGTAGGGGTGGGGATAAAAATGCTCAGGCAGTTTTATCTCAAGTTCTAGCAAGCATTCATGGGAAAGATATTCTGTTCTTACATGGATTAAAGACTAAGTGTGAAAAAACAAAACTATGAAACTTTTGAAAGAAAATATCAGACAGTAATTTTTATGATTTTGTGTTAAGTAGGGAATCTGAATGTCCAATACACATGAAAAGATGCTTGGTTTCACTGTTAATTAAGGAAGGAAATGCTAATTAAAGTGGCTGTCAGAGACATTTCCCATCTTCAAATTGACGAAAATCATTGACAAGGATATAGAGCAGTATGAACACTTATCTACTACCAGTAGAGGGGACATAAATAATTTGGAAAGCTATTTGTTAATATTTAGTAAAGTTTAAAAACAGGAATATCCAGCAATTTCACTCCTAGACACGTTTGTAAAAAAGGTCATATACAAGAATATACATTACAGCATTGTTTATGATGGCAAAAATACCCAAGCAATCTAAACTACTAACAAGGGAATTCCCTGGTGGCACAGTGGTTAGGACTCCACACTCCCAATGCCGGGGGCCTGGGTTCAATCCCTGGTCCAGGAACTAGATCCCACATGCATGCCACAACTAAGAGTTTGCGTGCTGCAACTAAGAGTTTGCATGCCACAACTAAGGAGCCAGCAAGCCTCAACTAAGGATCCCGCCTGCTGCAACTAAGACCTGGCGCAAACAAACAAATAAATATTTTTTTAAAATAAAAAAATAAACTACTAACACAAGGATGGATAAAGTATGTACATTATGCAGCAGAATATATGTAATTATTCAAAGTAAATGAATTTAAAACTACATATATAAAAATGGATACATTTCAATACAATATTGAATTAAAAAGCAAGTTATAGAAGGATATATACAATACATACACCATTTATACAAAGTCATAATGTGCAAAATAGTGCTATGTGTTATTTAAGAATATATTCATTTATAGCAAAGGTAAAAAGGTATTCATAGGTAGAGTGAACTCTAAATTCATTATAGTGGTTACTTGTAGGGAATAAGGGGAAGGAAGTAGAGGAGAGGAATATGCAGATATATGGAGAGCTTCAGCCATATCTAATGTCTTATTTCTTTTCAAAAATCAATCTGAATGACTTGTGGCAAAGTGTTAAGATTTGATCAAGCTCTGGATAGTCAGCCAGCTCATTATATTAGTCTTTGTAATTTATGTATGCTAAAATATTACTTGCGAACAATTATTATTGTCCTGTAAGAATTTTAACAGTTTATTTTTATAAAGCTTTTTTAAAATTCTTATTAATTTCAGCATCGGTATCAAGTCCCATTGTTGCAGGTGGTTTGAGAAACCTACATGATAATAAAGTTTCTGGTTCGTTGTCTGGCAATTCTGCTAATCATCATGCTGATAATCCTAGACATGGCTCAAGTGACGACTACCTACACATGGTGCACAGGCTAAGTAGTGACGTATGTAATATATTAGTTATCATTAAGGTAATAAAATAGTTCTAATATTTGTCTCATAACCTAGTATTTCAATTCTGTAATTTGAAGGATATCTACCTTTTATTGAGGATTATACTGGGTCTGAGAATCTAGCTGTACCTATAGAGCAGGGTTGGTAAACTGGCCGGTAGTCTGACCCATAAACTAAGACTGATTTTCACAGTTATAAAGAGTTTAAAAGAACAACAACAAAGAATGTTATGTGACAAACTGTATATGATCCATAAAGCCTAAAATATATACTATCTGTCCCATTACAGAAAAAGTTTGCCAACCTCTGGTCTAGAGGTTTAGGTCCTTAATGAAATATACTTCATTTTTAGATGTTTGCTCACACAAAGATGTCCTCTTAAATAATGAGCCTTTATTTATTAGTGCTTAGCTCTTTTTCCCTCTAAGACTTGTACAGAAATTTTTTCCCTGAAATTTAGTGTTGCTTTAATGTTACTGAAATATTCCACATACTGGAAATCTGTCTTGTCATTGGCTTGGTGGTATTATCACATAAGTTACATGTATTTAAGTTTAACAGAGATGACATTGGACTCTGCCCTCAAGACATTTACATTTACAGCCTGGTGGGATGTTCAGAGCTCCTTTGGTAGAAAATAGCAAACAAAAATGGAGCATACTAGTAATACCAGTTTTCTTATTCATTGCTATGCTTAGGCTGTTGATTCTTTTGGATACAATTTCAATTCTTCTAAGATATACCACGAAGAAAACAGGAAAGTGCAGAAGAATTATGCTTTTGAATACCAACACTTTACCTGTCAGTAATTTATGTCTTTTATTGGTTCTCTTTAAGATTTCTATAAAGCCTCTTCTATCATTCAAGATATAAATGTTATACTCTATTCCTAGGATGGAGATTCTTCAACAATGAGGAATGCTGCATCTTTTCCCTTGAGGTCTCCACAGCCAGTATGTTCCCCTGCTGGAAGTGATGGAACTCCAAAAGGTATCATTGTAACTAAGATTTCCTTAGATTTTTCACACTTCAGTTGAGTAAAGAATTCAGACTTCTTAATGCAGTTACCAAAAATTATTCTCTATTGTTTTTCACTTACTGTAGAAAAAAATGAACCTGTACTTACTGATACTGTTTTCAGATATATACAGTATCATTCTTACTAATAATCCAGTGGTCTTTTCAAACCACAATCTTTTTCATCTTTCTTAAATATTTGAAATTATTGATCAGCTTTCCCCAATCTTCACCCTCCCCCCCAAACTTATTTTGTGTTGAATCCACCTATTTTCCTCCTCCTTTTTTCATTGATTTTTTTTTCTTCATTAGCTCTTTTCTCTGCTCTATCATTTCTCAAGATTTCTATCATTAGATTTTTAATCTTCCATTGTACTTTTTTCCTTGGCTGTTTTACTCAGCTTTGGTAATAGCATTTGTTACTTTTGTGAACAGGACTCCCAAATCAGTGTCTTTTGCTTCCAGTCCTGTCTCCCAAGTTGTAATTTTTCATTTCCAGACAAAACCTCCTCATATCTAGCTAGTATTTCAAATTCATGTTCAAAATTGTTCTCACTGTTCTTTCCTCCATTCCTGTTTCTCTTAATGCTATTCCAAATCCTGAATTATCTTTAAAGTCTTCTCTTCTTAGGTAGTCATTTATCAAAATCTGGCCTGTTCTGTGTTAATTACTTCACTAGATCTCTTACACCTACTTTCATTTCTGCTTATTAAAATCGTATTAATTCTTCAAATTCTAAGTTAAATGGGTGATCTTCTTTGGACCCTTCCCTGGTTTCCCCAAGCCGTTAGTTTCTGTTTTTTCTAATAACTTATCCTGTACTATCTTATGGACATGAATTTTATTTTATTTATCTTCAAATTCCCAAAGAACCTTGTGTGGTCTTCTGTGTATAATAGAGTCACAGAATTCTAAGTCCAGATTTGAGCTATTTTTTAAAATACTTAAAACTAAGTTCTAATAATTGGAGTCATCCAAGTTTGTTGGAAGAGAATATTGTATCCACTTTAAAGAAGTAGCTTTTAATTAATTGCAATATAGCTGATAATAAATTTTATCTGTCTGTGAGAAATTCTAATTATAGCTGTCTAAAACATGGACTGGTCAGCCTCATTGTAAAGATTTTTTTTTTCATAGATTATGTTCGAACTCTTTGATCAGGGATATTCTTCATGAGGTGACAGTTGAACTTTTATGAGCCATTCTAATTCAATAATTAGAATTATGAGCCATTCTAATTCTATAATTCTGTGAACTTCCAGACATAGAAATAACCCGGCTTCTGAAAGAGAGAACAACTTCCAGAGTAACTCTATTTGTACTTTAGGTATCAAAGTTAGGTACATATCTTACAAGTATTTTCAGAGTAAGAAATAATCAGAGTGCCAGGGAGGAATAACAGTGGGATAGCTGGTTGCTCTAGATAACCAGACCATTTTTCCTCTAACTGTTGAGGCTGGATAGATGAGTGAATGGATGAATGGATTGTTAGGTGGATAGATAACTTTAGATAGAAAGAGAAGAAAACTTGAGAACAGTTAACCTCACGAACACATTAGTCATCAGAAGCCTCTATTTCTGTTCGTGAGGTTGTTTTCCAACTAGTTTTGAAGGTTGAATGCATCTTCAATTAGCCTAGTTTAATTTTTAGATAAATTGTTGGAATTTAAAGTTTGTTCTAAAATATATATAATGTGACACGTAAACTTTAAATAAAAAGGCAGTATGATGTGTTATAACGTGTAAGATGTTATGGAAAACCCGAACGAACATTTTTTGGCCAACCATATAAAGCACTTTTAGCTTGACTGATTTTTATAATTTCCTATGGGTTTTTAAAATTTTTATAATCTAATTCAAAGAAATGTATATATTATTCAGATACAATTATACTTTTATTTCTGAAGCATATTGATGCAGTTTTTCCTCATTGACAGCTTGTTAACTAGGAAAAATTTTCCCATTCGATTAGCTTACTTTTAACACTTCCTTATATCGTATAGTGTTTAATTTAATGGGATCTGGGCTGAAGATATTTTATTTGCTGGACCTGCATATTTTTCTAATAAAAGGAGGATTAGCAAGCTGAAGAGAGTATGTGAACGATATTAAGTGGAGGGAGAAAGAGAAGACCACATAAAGGTATAAATTAATACTTTACCACCAATTTGTTAAGTAAGTGAAGACTAATCATTGTAATTTTTCCCACTTCCTTTTTCTTATACCATTAAGTATTCCTGTGAGTGTACACCCTAGGATTAATTTTTTTATTTTTTTGTAATTTGACAGACTTATTTTTACTTTAGACACATCAGTTTTCCTAGATAATAAGTGAGAGAATAGAGATGATCATACCCAAAATATTTGTGTTGCATCTTTAGAAATAGTGAAGTCTTTTGCCATTTTCAAGCTAAGTATTTATATTTTTTGCGTGAAAAAATAGAAATAATACTGGTCTGGAAGATGGAATACTCATATTTTAATTCAAACCTGGATCATATACCAGCAAGCTAAAAGACCATGGGGGACACATCTTTAGGCTTTCTTCTCATGTTCTGTAAATAAGTAGCTTGGATGAGATAATTTAACATTTTTTCTAGCGGTACTGTATTGTCACTTATTTAATATGTCTATCACATTGTCTGAAAATGTAAAACTAGCACAACTGTTCATTCCTGTTGAATTGTTTTTCTAGGATCAAGACCACCTTTAATCCTACAGTCTCAGTCGCTACCTTGCTCATCACCTCGAGATGTTCCACCAGACATCTTGTTAGATTCTCCAGAAAGAAAACAAAAGAAGCAAAAGAAAATGAAATTAGGCAAGGATGAAAAAGACCAGAGTGAGAAAGCTGCAATGTATGATATCATTAGCTCTCCATCCAAGGACTCTACTAAACTTACATTAAGACTTTCTCGAGTAAGGTCTTCAGACATGGACCAGCAAGAGGATATGCTTTCTGGTATGGAAAATAGCAATGTTTCAGAAAATGATATTCCTTTTAATGTGCAGTACCCAGGACAGACTTCAAAAACACCCATTACTCCACAGGATGTAAACCGCCCATTAAATGCTGCTCAGTGTTTGTCGCAGCAAGAACAAACAGCATTCCTTCCAGCAAATCAAGTGCCTGTTTTACAACAGAACACTTCAGTTGCTACAAAACAGCCCCAGACTTCTGTGGTACAGAATCAGCAACAGGTATCACAACAGGGACCTATATATGATGAAGTGGAATTGGATGCATTGGCTGAAATAGAGCGAATAGAGAGAGAATCGGCTATTGAAAGGGAGCGCTTTTCAAAAGAAGTTCAAGATAAAGGTAAAATAGTCTCATTACTACCACTTCATGCTCTCGGCAAATATTTAATTATAATGTCAAAAAAGTTTTTTAAAGTAACTCTTTTTTTTCTCATAATTTTTAATGTTTCTCCTCAATTATGGTTTTATTACTAAAATGCTCATCCCTCAGAAGTTAAAGTCTTAATTTCATTTTTTATCTAAAACCACTATCTGAGATATGGTAATTCTATATGACACATCTGTCACCTATTATATACCAAGTGATTTTATCTGTGCTTGTCTACTAAAATGAACATTAGCATTTCTATATTACATGTGTTTTCCACAAGTTAGGTTAATATAATTTTGCATCTTCACATTTTTTCTACCAAAACAAGGTTAACAGCTATAGAATTATTTTGAATCAGTACATTTAAGAAAAGTTTATGTGTATGTTTATTATGCAGTTAGATTTTTCACTTAGTTTCTAATTCTGTCATCTCTTAATAATGCGAATTTTTTTTTAAGTAAACAAATTAGGAAAATTTTAAGTTAATATGAAATAGCAGACTTTAAGAATCAGGGATCTTTTGTTGGTGATTATGGTTAAGTGTTCTCTTTTGTCTGACTAGTGTATTAGGATGGATTTTCAAGACACCTGTTCTCTGAGTTTATGGGCTTTCTTTTTGTGCTTTATAAAAAATTATAATCAAAGTAAGTTTTGTTAATTCCTTGATTATTTGGTGAACATTATGTATAAAATCTCTTAAATTTTTAGAGAGACTAATGAATCAGTGGTTGAAATTAGTGATTTATGAATTTGATGTCTCTACAGTAGAGGCATATACATATTTGACCATTCAAACCAAAGAATACTTTAAGATTTAATTTTATAGTTCAATATTCTAGATTGATTTATAGTTCTTAGAGTTTCTATTTGGTCATTATAAAGCAAAACTTCTTGATGTTGACTAGAGCTCATTTTTATCTATGATCTTGTTCATTATGTGACAGGATCATTTTTAGATAATTGTGTTCCTCTGCTAAGAAACATGCTGAAGATTCGTATTATGTTTCCTGTCTATCATTTGTCTCTTTTTAACGTTACTGTATTTGGTAATTGTTGTACTACAGTGTTTGCTAAGTGCATAAATCACGGGTAGATGCAAATAAAGAGATTGCTAGAAATCTCCATTTTATTGGCTAGGGAACTGGTGTTGTTTTTAACTAACAAATCATGGACGTTAAAGAAGAAATAAAGTGTTGCTTGCCCTTTTTCTCTTTGCTTAGTAGTGTGGGATTTAGGAAGTAACTCTATGGGTTCCAATATATATCTCTTCCTCTAACCACTTATAAAAGTATATGCATGTCAAATGAAGAGAGCAGTATTATTCAGCTGCTCTCAATAATATTAACCTTTCCAAAATTCCTGAGTCCTGTTTTGCAGAAAACATATACAATTGTAATTTCTTGACCAAGAAATAATTAGTTGCCTTGCAAACTGAACTTTTGCATGACGTTTTAATCTGTGTTTTGGAAAATTATATTCTTTAAAAGGAGTATAATCTTTTTTTAATGACCTAATTGTTGGTAGGAACGAAAACAGAGGAAATGGTGAACTTTTTTTCTTACTTTTTTGAACTTTTACAGTATCATATTTGTTAAAACCAAAGTTTTTACTTTTAAAAACTGAATGGAAACAAGGATAGTAAATAATGCTAATTGCATGTTAGCAAACTTATTTTAGACTACTAACTTTTCTTTGGGAGATTAAAACAAAATCGACAAACAGCATACTGTTCTTCCTGACACTTGTTATGTATATTTTAATTTTAATTATCAGTTTTCTCTGTAATCTCTGATGGTGTGACTATAACAAAGATAGCTGAAAAGTTGAGTGAGCAAAGTTGACTTACAATTTTGAAACAATGTCATTTGACTTACAGAGGTATCTGGTTCTATTAAGATTTAAGGGAAAAGATGAACTCTCTGATTTTCAGTTTAATTTAGATGGTTTTTCCCAAATTGGCTATGCTGATTTGGCCGACCTCATATTAGTGCTGTCATCTCTAACTTGTCTTCTGACAGCTTTATTTGAAAAACCTTTGGAATTTTAGGTACCAGCTAACATTTGTATATTGTCATTTTATATTCAATTTCTGCATTGTATGATGAGATAGTGTTTTATATATAAGCAGTTATCTTGAGATTTTGGAAAGATTAAAGGGTTGGTATGTTGCTCTAAGTGTATAGGTGAGGTCATAAATAAAAGTAAAGTTTTCTGAAGTGGTAGTCTTACAGTCGGCCCTTGAGAGATGAAATACTTCTTTGAAATGAATTTATCACTAGCTACCACTGCATTTTAGAACTACTGTATATCGTAAAATTGATATTTACTGTATTCTAAGGTTTGGCACTGAGTACTTTTTTATAACTATTTTATTGCTGGTAGCAAGGAGCAAACAAGACTACTTGTGTGGTATACATGGTTTTACTGAGGGCTCTCTGCTCTAGGTTCTGAGCTTGTTTCCCATTATATTCATTTGTTACGAATGAATGAAGCATTCCCCTCAATAGACCAGAAATCAAAAACCTGTACCTTGTAAATAGAGTAGAAAGTTTGGCAAACATGGTTGTTTGATAACTATGGAATTCAGGAAAAGAGATAGAATGCGCTTAGAAATATTTTACGTAGGCTGTGGTATAACCTAATACACCTCTGTTCCACACATAGAAGACACTTTTCTGGCTGCTAGATATTTATGTTCCTTTGGCCTGTTCTCTCTTCTTTGGAGAGATTTATATACACTGATAGGTTAATTCTGTGCAACCTAATATTTTATAATATTCCTAAAGGACCTTCTTCTCAATCTTTTGCTCAAACTTTTAACATCTGTAATTACATAAATTAATTTCAAAAGGCTCTTTTTCTTTGCTTCTGGGATGAGCTGTCATAGACATTAATATCTCCATGTGCTGAAAATTCCTGCTTTCTCTTGTTAAAGAGGGGGTTTCTTTGTTCATCTTTGCCTGTTTCATCTTTTCCCAAGGTCCACTTTCCATGTTAGCAAGTATGAGGAATGGTCTAGCTTCACTAATGTTTTTTATGATGTTAAAATATTCTTGCACTATAACCCTGATTAGAAGTAAATTATTATCTATTGTCATTTGGAATAAGAGACTGGGATTTGGGACAGGAATAGGACAGTTAGTCACTTAGCCTGTACTGTGGTTTAGGGATGGGACGTTTTCATTTTTTATGATTGGCTATTGTGTGTACAATTGTTCTGCTTTTTGCTTTAAGTGTTTTCATTTATCACTTGTAGATTTAGGCAAGTGATATAGTTTGTTTCGTACAAGCACAATTGAGTTCACAATTTCTTTAAGGGCCAGATACTATTTTCAAAATATCAGCATCAAGATGACAAGTGTTGTTGGTCTTAAAATTATATCTTTTTGTATGCATTTTCTTCAGGAACACCTGTATTTTGATAGCTAATTTTATGGTTCCCAGTGCTTTAGAGGGCTTACAGGTAATAGTGTCCCAAATATTAAAATTATTCTTCATAGAGATGGCTTTCCATCATTAGGTGAAGATTATTATGTAATGAACACTGATAACAAAAGTGAATAGACAAAAGTGGCCTGTGCAGATTCAGAGCCACTTTACAGGAATAAGTTCATGGTGGAACTGAATCAGATGAAGTGAATCAGAACCTGCGTGCTCTTAACGTATCCAAGAGTCCTTGCAGCAGTAGTGGAATTTTTCCAGGTTTTACAGAAGAGGTGTAGTACCTTTCAATAGTTGAAAAGTTAAAACTTCGTATTTAGCAATATTTTATGCATAGTAGAGAAAATTATAAGATCTTCCCCAATCTTCATACATCACTCATGTGCAAATGCTTTTCGTGTTTTTATTATAAATAATCATAGCATCTATAAAGATAACTAAATCGAACATAATTTCTTTGAAATTAAACTCTTTGCTAAATTTCCATTTTAATAATGAAAGATAAATTAGAATGAGGTTAATGATCTATTAATTATTAAGTATTTTGTAATCTTTTAAAATTTAGCCTTCAGGTTATTTTAATGTTCTTCTGAAAGACAGATTGTTCATATTAATAGAAGGATGAGCCACAGATCTCTTAAGAGAGCTCTTCAGATGCCTGAGATCTATGTTATTAATAGTTCTTAAGTATGCTTAGGTTACCATTTTAATGACTTTCATAAAGCATATTTCATTTAAAAATATAAAAATCTTAGACTAGATTATACTATTTAAATTTCTAGATCCTTAAATTTTTTTTCTAAATGCTTATCATAAAAGTTTAAGGGATAAGTATAAGGTTACAAAGCATCCTGTTTTTGAGGAAATAATTATTTGGTGTGCCCTTTGGCAACATATAAAGATGATTTTGTGTGGCAGAACATTCTAAAGCAAAGTTCTATAAATTAGTATTCTAAGTGCTTTTTTCTTAGGTATTGATGCAGAAAGCTTCATATAAGTTCTTACCAGGCTAGTTTTAACTAGGGAAAACAGTTTGATGATGATATACTTTATTATTATCATCGTGTAGTTATTTTGCAAGTGGAGTATATGTGATGATTTGACTTCTGAATTACTGAAAAAGCAGAATGGCTTAGTTCTTCAAAACATTACTGGCAGATATCTGAAGCAAATTTTAGTAATATTTGATTAGGTTGTAAGCTGTAAGGGACTGCTGCTTCTCACTTTCAAAACAAAATGATGAAACTTTGGTGTATAAAAGCATCATTACTATTAAAAACATTTTTTTCAGAACCTGGTTCCCTAATATTAAGGGGCTATTTTTTAGTGGTCATTTTGACTTTTCACCTTGTGATCTTTTCCTTAAATGATACTGTATCACATTAATGAATGAATAGTATTAAGAGAATCTAAAGATTCTCCTGAATAAAAAAAAAAGATTAAAAATAACTTTTAAAACCGCCAGGCAATTCAGCAAGTATCATTAAAGCAGGCAAAGTCTCAGGGTGCTATAATGTTATAGTTATATATCATGTTATGATTCCCAAGACCTAATTGGAAATTCAATTTATAGAAAATGACCTAGGAGCCTCTTGAGTCAAGTGGAATCATGCACAGAAATACATAGCTGTTAAAAATACCATGACATTTTATTATAGTGGTAGATTTGTGTTTGTGTGTATTTTTGTCATTAAATTGCACATAAATACTGTAAATAACTTCTTATTAAGCCAGTATATAGACCCCTAGAACTTTATGTTGAAGAGCTGAAGCATTTTTCTTCAGTTGAAGTTGCTTAAGAAAGATAGAGTTTATCTAAAAAGTTCTTATTATATGCTTCTCATTTTTATAATTATGTTTCCTTGTCTAAAGATACTTCTAACTGTGTGTTAGCTTTTAAATTCCATTTGTGCTGTTGACACCTTGAAGAATTTGAATCCTGGATCAAAGGTTAATAACAAACTATTAAATTCTTTTTTTTTTTCTTACTCTCCTCATTTACCTTTTTTCCAGTGGCATGATTTCTATTTTCTTTTGAGTTTTATTCTTTTCCATACTTTTCTTACATGTGACAAAAGCACCCTGTTTTGTATGTTGGCAGATTTGGGGCTCTTTGTAGTTTTTATTCAGTTAGCAGTTTAAGTGATCTTTATACTATACTCGCTAATATTTATTGAGGTACAGCAAGCATGAATATTTCCTCAAACCTTGGTTTAAAAGTATTATGCCATTCGTGCCTACTATTTTATATATGCGTATTGACATTTGCATTCACCACATTTTTTAAAAATATGACTTTAAAAAATAGTCAAAGTCCATATGGTTTTTAATAAGATGAGAATATATGTCTATTACTGATACTGAATATTTATCTTTGAATTTCAGATAAGCCTTTGAAAAAAAGAAAACAAGATTCTTACCCACAGGAGGCTGGGGGTGCTACAGGAGGTAATAGACCAGCTTCTCAGGAGACGGGTTCTACGGGAAATGGGTCAAGGCCAGCATTAATGGTTAGCATTGATCTTCATCAGGCAGGAAGAGTGGACTCTCAGGCCTCTGTAACTCAGGATTCAGACTCCATAAAAAAGCCTGAAGAAATCAAACAATGTAATGATGCACCTATTTCTGTTCTTCAGGAAGATATTATTGGAAATCTTAAATCTACACCAGAAAACCATCCTGAGACTCCTAAAAAAAAGTCTGATCCTGAGCTTTTAAAGAGTGAAGTGAAACAAAACGAAAGTAGATTGGCAGAGTCTAAACCAAATGAAAACAGATTGGTAGAGACAAAATCTAGTGAAAGTAAGATAGAAACTAAAATTGAGGTACAAACAGAAGAACCTAAACAGAATGAGAGCAGAATGACCGAATCCAGACAAAATGAGAGCACCACAGCCGAGCCTAAACAGAATGAAAACAGAGTGTCTGACACAAAGTTAAATGACAACAAACAAAATAATGGCAGATCAGAAACAACAAAGTCAAGACCCGAAACCCCAAAGCAAAAGGGTGAAAGCCGACCTGAAACTCCAAAACAAAAGAGTGATGGGCATCCTGAAACCCCAAAACAAAAGGGTGATGGACGGCCTGAAACTCCAAAGCAGAAAGGTGAGGGCCGACCTGAAACTCCAAAGCAAAAAAATGAAGGTCGGCCTGAAACACCAAAACATAGGCATGAAAATAGGAGGGATTCTGGAAAGCCAACAACAGAGAAAAAACCTGAAGTGTCTAAACATAAACAGGACATTAAATCTGATTCACCTCGGTTAAAATCAGAAAGAGCTGAAGCCTTAAAGCAGAGACCTGATGGGCGATCTATTTCTGAGTCACTAAGACGTGACCATGATAGTAAACAAAAGTCAGATGACAGGAGTGAATCTGAGCGACATCGGGGGGATCAATCTAGGGTTCGAAGACCAGAAACATTGAGATCCTCTAGTAGAAATGAACATGGCATTAAATCTGATGTTTCAAAACCTGATAAAATAGAAAGAAAACATAGACATGAATCAGGGGACTCACGGGAAAGACCATCTTCTGGGGAGCAGAAAGCAAGACCTGACAGTCCTCGTGTTAAACAAGGAGATTCTAATAAATCAAGACCTGATAAGCCTGGTTTTAAATCACCAAATAGTAAAGATGACAAAAGGACAGAGGGTAACAAGAGTAAAGTAGACAGTAATAAAACACACCCTGACAATAAGGCAGAATTTCCAAGTTATTTGTTGGGGGGCAGGTCTGGTGCATTGAAAAATTTTGTCATTCCAAAAATCAAGAGGGATAAAGATGGCAATATTACTCAGGAGACAAAGAAAATGGAAATGAAAGGAGAGCAGAAAGACAAAGTAGAAAAAATGGGATTAGTTGAAGATCTAAATAAAGGAGCTAAGCCTGTAGTAGTCCTGCAAAAACTGTCTTTGGATGATGTTCAGAAACTTATTAAAGATAGAGAGGATAAATCAAGAAGTTCCCTTAAACCTACCAAGAATAAACCATCAAAGTCAAATAAAGGTAAGAATACTTACTCTGATGTCATCTGTGTTCTAGTGAGTTTTCTTTTAAGTTTTAGGGTTACTATGGATTAAAAAAATGGAAATTTACAAAAATTGAAACACTACTGCATGGAAAAAGAACAATATAAAACCACAGTGAAATTATTTGCAGTAATATAGATAAAAAGTTCTCATTGAAAATTCTTTTTCTCCCACCCCTACTACTCACCGTAGTAATGATTTTTACTGTTGGTTCACAGAGAAGAGTTCCTTTTGCTGTTTAATTATTTCAGTATTTTTGAAAGTTGCTTGCTAATCAAGTGAATGATTCGAATGGATGACTGAAATAGATGTATTTAACAACTTTTTAAAAAGTTATTTTGACTGTAGAGAGAATCCATTCTCTATAATGAGGTAATAAATTGACTGAGTTTTAATTTCTAAAGTCTCAGTAAAGCTATGTGGTATACAAAACTCAATATTATAAATTCTTTTAAGAATATTAAGTGTCTCTTAATATTGTTTTCTCACAGACCTATCTCTGAGTTAATTACTGATGAATAGTTTGAATGTATATAGTTTAGAAAGTTATGTAAAAGGTTATTTCATCTTTTTGTGGAGGAGGTGATTAGTTATGAATGTTTTATTTTTTAAAATATGTAGTTTTGCCCTTTTCTATGGAAGAGTAATAGGGAACGGTAGTTACCTCTTAAATTGGGTTAAATCATCAGTTTTAAAGGTTTTTTGGTATTTTTATTTGTTTGGGGTTTTTTTGTTTTGGTTTGGGGGTTTTTTGTGGGTTTTTTCCTCATGGTTCTGAGTTAAATTCTCTGGTTACATAAATAGTATTGTTTCCAGGAGGAAAAAAAAGTCTTAAGTGCTGAGAATACAGTGGCAGTTTGTATAGAAAATATGATTTTGTGTTCCTTTGTATACTATTTTTTTATATATGTATATATAAAATTTAATGATGCTGTGTGGTAAGGCCTGTTTAGCCTGTGCAATATAAATAGATTGGGATATAGTTTTTAAGGCAACAGAGGTGATAGTTTGATTTTTAAATTTACATTCTGTGAAAGAAGTTCATTAAGAACTTAGATTTATACTTATTAACAAATACATGAAACTCTAGAGTTGTGATTTCCAATATGACAGTCACTAGCCTCTTTAGGCTATTAAGTTTAAACTATATACAATTTAAAATTTATATTCTCAGTAGCAACATGTGACAAGTGTTTACCTTATTAATGCAGAGAGAGAACATTTGCATCATCACAGAAAGTTGTGTAACTGCACTTAATGTATTAGGAGATACAGAAGGTGTATTGGTTATTAGTTTTGTAAAATGCCTTTGTACCTTCTCTATCAAAAAAAGCTCGTTGAAAACAGTATTACTACTAAGAACTCTATTCGAAGAAATAACGTGTCACGACTAATCTTTTTATTCTTGTCTTCTCAAACGTTTACTTTCTCACTGTTAATTTATTTGGTTTTGTCTTTCAAAAATGAAAAAAGATTGCCTCTGAATCACTAATATTTGTACTATTTTAGTGAAGCTTTCAGATTTTAAATTATGGCTGTCAGATCTATAAAAATTAATTAAGATTTTAGCTTTAATTAATAGTCTTTAGTGTTTAACTTGAATGCATCTTTTCAGAATTGTTTAGGTAAAAGAGCTTGTTAGAATGTAGTGGCTTGCACTAGAATTGTTGTCTTTTAGATAAAGATTGTCTTTATTAATTTTCACTGGAAGTTTGGGAGTGGCTTATATATATAAACTAAAGAGTATAAGTTATACAATTGTAGAAGAGTCAGATGGAAAGATGGAAAGTGGTACCCTCTTGTCCCCTTGATCTAGACCATCTTTTTCTCCCCTGTCCTCTGTCAGCTTATTTATGCCAGCCTTGCTTTTCTAAGCTCTGTTCTAACAAAGAATCCTTACAGCTGAATATCAAGAAATGAATATAGCTCCTAATTAGTAACTGCTGTATTATTTCTCCTGGTTTTTTCCACATGTAATTTCATTGCTTGTGAATACAAAGTTTTTAGTACTAATCCAATGTTTTTCCTAAATATACCTTTAACACAAACGTATATACTTGATATGTTGATGTTAGTGAGTAACTAATCTGGGTGTGTCTGCCTGTTAGAGTATGGCGTTTGTGTGTATGCATGTGCATGTATGTATATACACACACATATATCAATATATATGCAACTATATTAAGTGAACCTGTTCATCAATGCTTAGGTTCATTTCAGGATCCCACGTAGATATCTTTTTGGCTTTATTTATACCATAGAATTAATATCTGCTTTTCAGTAATGTACTAATTTTGGTTTTATTTTAGATCTCTGCTACTAAGTTAACAATAGCAGAGGTATATAATTGTGGATTTTTTTAAATTACATGCATAGGAAGGCCAGTTGTGGATTACTGACCCTTTGTAGTACACATTACTTGGTATTTTCTTCGGAGAGTCACAGAAAATCACATATTCTGACATATTGGTGTTTTCTAAGTAAAAACTAAATATTGCTGGAATACTTTTTTGTTGATTCTTAGGGCCAGAATTCTTGGTAGGTTTTCCTTTCTTGGAAGAGCCATAAAATTTCACCTGATATCCATATTTAAAATAGCCATCCTTTAGGGTAATTTTAAGTTCCTTGAATATGCTTTAAGCTGGTAAATTTTGAATGGTAGGGGTATAGGTTTATGACTCCCAGTATAGGTTACTTATTTTTGTCTATTGTGTGAACTTATTAAATGCAAAGTGACATTGTTACATTTAATTTTATTTCTGTGGGGATCTGTGTATGCCCTAGTACCTAGCATAATACCTAGTCCATAAAAAGAGCGTATTAAATGCCTGTTGAATGAATAGACTGTATTGCTACCATGTTAGAAAAGGCTTTTGTGTGCAGATTAAAATTGTGTATTTATCTTTTATGTTCCCACCTGTAGATCCTTGCTCAAAAGCTACATAATTTTCAGCTGTTCCCTGAACTCTGTAATACCTCTTTCCACCCTGTCAACTACTAGTTTTTGTTAAGCTCCAAAGGAGACCTACTCATATTCATGTCTGTTTAATTTATTCTTTACCTTTATTTTGCTCTATAGCTGTTACAAGATTGGCTCAGAATGCATTCTGTTCTGATTTCCTGGGGCTGTTATCTTCCCAGTCTTTTTACCATCACCTTGTTTCTTCCTTGTCAAGGGGAGATGGGAGTGGAGAACCAACATAACCTTTGTAAAAACTTTAAATTAAAAAAAATATCTTCTATCTATTAAAATATACTTCAAGCAGTATATTAAATGCCAAAAATAATGTCTTTATGGTTAAAATATTTTTACTCATAATATTATCCTAATATACCCTAATGTACAGTGTGTCTCCAAATTAAAATATAAACTTATACTATCTTTAAGTCTGGGCATGATCATCAACTGATTTGCAGTATGTGTTGCTAACAGTGTATTATTTGTAATTACACACTATAACAATTTGATTTTGGTTTCTTACAATTCCTGAGTGTCTCAAAATACCTAAGCTTTATATCCAAGGAAATCACTTTTTCTTCTTCCTCCCCTTACTTCCTTCTAAATAGTGTATTGTTTTCCATCATTTGCACTTACTGCTTTCAAGAATATAACATACCATCTGTTATTTGAGATCATGGCCTTTAAACTAAAAAGTTATCTAACAGCTCTAATAGTCAACAGTGTTTAAGATACAGTGCTCATTTGATTAATGATTGCAGTCATTATTAGAGGCAATTATTTCACCTCAGTTACTACTGTAGTAAAATGTTGATCACTGAAATTAGTTTTTGCCTTTTATGTAGCATTCATATTTTATGTAGCATTGGATTGTGTTTAGGACTCTAGGCTTCGTAAGTCTGAGAGAAAGTACTGTTTCTGAGAGTGAATTTTTGGCATAGTTTATGAATTCCTAAATCGAGAAATTCTCAGTAAAGTAGTTATGATTATAATATTCAGAATCCTTAATTATGCTGCAGTAGAAATTTACTTTGGCTCATTTGAACAATATATGAAATACTTTTCTAAAAGAATAAAACTTTTAGTTTCCGTAAAGACTTTATTATTAGTTATATCTTTAGGAAGTTTTTGGAGAATATTTATTACAGAAGTTGGCATAATACACACTTGGCTGTTGTGATTTTAGAGCAATTCTTTGAACAATTTTGTCCATGATTTCTATTTATAGAATTTCTCTGGTTCAAGTATTACTTAGTAGATAATTGATATAAATATTGATTTAAAGAGATGCATTAAGTAGAATTTTTTCATAAAAATTAAATGTATTAAAGTTTGCTAGCAGTGTTCTCTTTCCTTCCCATTCATTATCTCAGGCCAGCTAAGGACATAGCTTCTATAAGGTTTTCTTATCTGTAGAAATAGATATATGGTTGAAGGGTGAGAGAAAACAAATGATTAATTCTGAGAGAACCCGCTAGTATTTATGAAGAAATACGCATTACTCCAACATACTGAATTCTCTCTCATTCTAAAATGAGAAATGTTATTGAAACCCACCCCTACAAGAGCGTGATACAGATATTAAGATAATGAATACCTACTTGATAACTGTAACAGTATAGTATATCATAGTATTATATTAAATAGTTAATATATTTTAATATTATTGTAGGTAGTATAATATAGTATGTTATAATACATATTATAATGTATTATAGTATATCAAGTAGGTATTCATAATCTTAATAAATGTATCAAGTTCTCGTATGGGGAGGTTTTCAGTAGTTTTTTTAAGAATTCAGTATGTTAGAGTAATATATATTAGAGTTAACAGTATATGCTGTACTATACTATGATATAATATGATACAATATAATATGAATTTTTTAATACGGATCCTTTTCTGCACCCACAAAAAAATAGCATTCTTTGACTACTAACGTGCTAACTTTTGACAATTCTCCGTTAAGCCCATTATACATTGTACTTCAAAGAGCACTGGCATCACAGCCTTCAACAAATCATAGCCTTTCAAAGCTCTGATTCAAAGTTCATTCACTTTTAAAATAGAGAAACCAATTTTTTTCCTACTTTGTGCAGTTATGAAGACCAAAGTGAATCTTACAGTTAGAGCTAAAATTTGTCTAGTTTTTTTATATAAAGAAATGCAGTCATCCCATTTTTAATTGAATTTATCTAATGAAGTAATTTTTTAAGATAAGTCTCACTTGTGTATACATACTTTATATTCAGTGTATATCTGAAAACATTGCTGCCATCATTTATTTCATTACAGTTTTATTGAGATAAAATTAACATATAACATTGTTTTAGTTTAAGGTATATAAAATAATGATTTAACATACAGTCATCTCTCGGTATCCACAGGGAGTTGGTTCCAGGACCCCTCACAGATGCTTTCAGGTCCCTAATATAAAATGGTATCATACAGTCAACTCTTTGTATCCGCAGGTTCCCCATCCACAGATATGAAGGGCTGACTATATGTGTTTATTGTGAAATGATTACCACAGTAAGTTTAGTTAACATCCATCATCTCATGCTGTACATTGCATTCCCAGAACTTACTTATCTTATAACTGGAAGTTTTTACCTTTTGACTGCCTTTACCCATTTCATCCACCTCCTACAGATTGCAAAGATCAATCTGTTCTTTGCTTCTGTGAATTCTATTTTTGTTAGATTCTACGTATAAGTGAGATCATACAGTATTTGTCTTTCTCTCTCTAACTTATTTATCTTAGCATAATGCCCTCAGAGTCCATCCATGTTGTTGCAAATGGCAGGATTAACTTCTTTTTTTGGTGGAATAATATCCCATTGTGTATACATGCCACATTTTCTTTATTCACCCATCAATGAGCTAAACAACGTAGGTTTTTTTCCCATGTCTTGGCTATTATAAATACTGCTACAGTGAAAATGGGACTGCAGATATCTTTGAGATAATGGTTCCATTTCCTTCAGATATATAACCAAAAGTAGAATTGCCCAATCATATGGTAGTTCTATTTTTAATTTTTTAAGGAACCTCCATACTGTTTTCCATAATAGCTGCACCCATTTACATTCCCATCAACAGTGCATAAGGGTTCCCTTTTCTCCACATTCTCATCAACACTTATTTGTTGTCATTTTCATAATAACCATTCTAACAGGTGTGAGGTGATATCTCATGGTTTTGATTTTCATTTCCCTCATGATTAGTGATATTGAGCACCTTTTCATATACTTGTTGGCCATCTGTATGTCTTCTTTGGAAAAATGTTTATTCAGATCCTCTGCCCATTTTTTAATTGGATTGTTTGGTTGCTTTACGTATTGAGTTATATGAGTTCTTTATATGTTTTAGATATTAGCCCCTTATCAGATACTGGATTTGCAAATATTTTCTCCTATTCAGTAGGTTGCCTTCTTGTTTTGTTGATGATTTCCTTTGCTATGCAAAAGCTTTTAAGTTTGATGTAGTCCCATTTGTTTATTTTTGCTTTCGTTGTCTTTGCTTTTGGTAAAAATCATTGCCAGGACCAATGTCAAGGAGCTTACCGCCTATGTTTTCTTCTAGGAATGTCATTGTTTTGGGTCTTACATTCAAGTCTTTAATCAATTTTGAGTTGATTTTTGTGTATGGTGTAAGATAGCTGTCCAGATTCATGTTTTTGCATGTGGCTGTCCAGTTTTTCCAACACGATTTAATGAAGTGACTATCATTTTCCCATTGAATATTCTTGGCGCCTTTTTGGTAAATTAATTGACCATATATGCATGAGTTTATTTCTGGACTCTCTGTTCTCTTCCATTGATCTATGTCTCTGTTTTTATGCCAGTACCATACCACTTTAATTGCTGTAGCTTTGTAATATAGTTTGAAATCAGTAAGTGTGGTGCCTCCAGCTTTGTTCTTCTTTCTCAAGGTTGCTTGACTCTTTGTCTGTTTTGTGGTTCTACACAAATTTTAGGATTGTTTGTTCTATTTCTCTGAAAAATGCCATTGGAATTTTGATAGGGATTGGATTGCATTGAATCTGTAGATTGCTTTGGGTGGTATGGACATTTTAACAATATTAATTCTTCCAGTCCATGAGGATGGAATATTTTTCCATTTATTTGTGTCTTCTTCAGTTTCTTTCATCAACTATGTCTTACAGTTTTCAGTATACAGATCTTTCACCTCCTTGGTTAAGTTTATTCCTAGATATTTTATTCTTTTTGACGCAGTTATAAATGGAATTATCTTAATTTCTCTTTCTGATAGTTTATTGTTAGTGTATCAAAAAAGAACTGAACTTTGTATATTGAATTTGTATCCTGCAAATTTACTGAATTTCTTTATTAGTTCTATCAGTTGTGGTGAAGTCTTTAGGGTTTTCTGTGTATAATAACATGTCATCTGCAAATAGAGACAGTTTTACTTCTTCCTTTCTGATTTGGATGCCTTTTATTTCTTTTTCTTGCCTAGTTGCTCTGTCTAGGACTTTCAGTACTATAAAAGTGGCAAGAGTGGCCATCCTTATCTTGTTCCTGATCTTAGAGTGAAAGCTTTCAGCTTTTCACCATTGAGTATAATGTTAGCTGTGGGCTTGTCATACGTGGCCTTTATAATGTTGATGTACATTCCCTCTGTACCCATTTTGTTGAGAGTTTTTATTGTGAATGGATGTTGAATTTTGTCAAATGTTTTTTTCTGCATCTATTGAGATAATCATGATTTTTATCCTCATTTTGTTAACGTGGTGAATCATTGATTGATTTGTGGATGTTGAACCTTCCTTGCATCCCTGCAATAAATCACATTTGATCATGGTATGTGATCTTTTTATTGCTAATATTTTGTTGAGGACTTCTGGATCTCTGTTCATCAGGGATATTGCCCTGTAATTTTCTTTTCTTGTAGTGCCCTTGTCTGATTTTGGTTTAGGGTAATGCTGACTTTGTAAAATGAGCTTGGAGGTGTTTCCTCCTCTTCTATTTTTAGAGGAGTTTGAGAAGAATTGGTTATTAATCCTTCTTTAAACGTGTGGTAGAATTCACCAGTGAAGTCATATGTCCTGGGGGTTTCTTTGTTGGGAGGTTTTTGGGCCCGGTCACCTAGTAATTGGTCTGTTCAGATTTTCTATATCTTCATGATTTAATCTTGGTAGATTATATGTTTGTAGGAATTTATTCATTCTTCTAGGTTGTCCAATTTGTTGATGTATAATTGTTCATAGTAGTCTCTTACAGTCCTTTGTATTTGTGTGGTATCAGTTGTACTGTCTCCCCTTTCATTTTTAATTTTATTTATTTGAGTCTTTTTTTTTCTTGGTAAGCATAGCTAAAGGCTAGTCTACTTTGTTTATCTTTTCAAAAATCCAACTCTTTCATTGATCTTTGCTATTCTCTTTTTAGTCTCATTTTTGTTTATTTCTGCCATGGTGTTTGTTATTTCCTTCCTTCTTCTACTAACTTTGGGCTTAGTTTATTCTTTTTCTACTTTATTCTTCTTTTTGTAGTTCCTTGAAGCAAGTTAAGTTGTGCTTCTATCATTTCTTTTTCTCACTGTGTATATATATTAAGGAAAGGATCTTATGATCCCTGCTCCTAGTTTCTATATTAGGTAGTAGTAAATTATCATTTACATAAAAAACTTCTTAAAAAAAATGTTTCCTTTTGTAGTTCTTCCTCATGGTAATTTGACAACTGCACAATATCAAAACCATGATGCTTAAAACAAGAGTTTTCTTAAAATCTTTTCTTGTGCATTCTTCATTTGTAACAGTGTTTTTTCAGTTGCTTTAAACCAACTCCTTGGTATTTTGTCTTCATTAAATAAACCAATTTGCAATGGCCTAAACTGTGCAGAATATAGCTATATAGTGACTGCACTTGCAGGGTGGGTGGCACTTTGTTTCATATGGAATAAAGTATAACAGGATGTAAATTGGGGATAGGCAAACTTCTTGTGTAAAGGCCCAGATAGTAAAATATGTTAGGCTTTGTAGGCCACTTACCTCTAACATTGTAGTACGAAAGCAGGCATAGACAATATGTAAATGATAGTGTGTCACTGTATTCTAATGAAACTTTATATACAAAAACAGGCGATGGGGCAAATTTGACTCACAGGCTTTAGTTTGCTGAACATAATATAAATATAAAATTGAAATTTTATATAGGTGCATCTGATAACTAGATTCTTTATTCTGTAGCAAATGAGACTCAAAATTTGTATTTCACACTATCATTTGAGTATTAAAAAGACTGATCTAGATAGAGTTCTGAATTATTTTCCTATTTTTATCCAATATTTATAAATGTAATATGAAATTAGCCAAATATAATATTTTTGCCAGGATATTTAATATTTGTGAGCACTTAGTTTTATGTAGTAGAATTATATATGTTATTAGTATATTAATATATAATTGATATATTAAATATAAACATATAACAAGTGTATACAGGCTGAAATTACCTTTAAATATTTTATACTTGTTGCATGTCAATTATGAAATCTTCTCTCCCATCTTTTCATTTTGTGGATAACTTCTCTATAATTGTCAATATAGAGCAACTAAGAACTGCTTTCAGGATTTAAAAAAGAATTTTCAGCTGGAAAAATTTCTTGAAAAATTTCACAAATTTACTCTAATGATTACACTAATCATTCAATAAATATTTATGGCCATCTTCAACATCTCATGCACTCTGCTAGATGATGCAACTGGAACACAAGTCTGTGTGAGTTTATCAAGCTTATGATCTCCTGGAGGATATGGGTAACTAAAGATACAGTGACAGTGTAATATTCTTAAGAAAAAAGGTGTTTTTAGCAGAAGGGCAGAAGGAAAAAGCACTACAAGTTGAGAGAAGTTAAACATTTGGCTAATTTAGAGTACAATGTGGAAGAAGTAAGGTAAGAGTAGATTAGTTAAAATTAAACATTGTTTTACAGCCATTAGTAGTAAAAACATAATCAGAAAATATGCCATTCCTAGTGTTGTTAGAAAATGTTTTTCTAGAATATTATAAAATTCTCTACATATTCAACCTAATGTAATAGTAGTTAGTTGAATAGCTAATAAACATAGTTTTATACTTGATCAAATTGATTAAAATATTTAAATAACAAATATCAACAGTGAATTTTGTTGTCCTTGATTTCATATTTTCTGGTTTCTTCATGATCTTAAACATGTTAAATAGTTAATAATATTTTGAGCCTAATATTCCTTTCTAAAGTTTTGCATGATATGTATGTAATAGTAACATTACCACTTTTTGAAGATGGTTAAATTCATGGCCTACTTACTTTTCTCCCGAGACACATTGAATATCTCTTAGAAGATTTCCTTTCTAATGTCTTTCCCTTTCCAGTGCATCCCACAAATTACTGCTAGAGTAACATTTCTAAAGTACATTCTGATTCTGTCCCTCCTCAAAAAGACTGTAACATCTAAACCCTACCTACTTTTATGGGCTTACCTACTTTTTCTCCCTATTGAATATCATGCTCTGTCCAGAGCAGACAGAGCTGGAATGCTCTAAAATGGCTACCAATTCCTAGTTCTTGTCCCCTGTTCTCCATCCTCCACCTCACTCCACCTCACCTCTGTTGAAAACCCACTGTGCTCATGAAATACCTCCTAATCCCTCACAAATAATCATTGACCTTTTTCTTGTTTCCATAAAATATAAATTTTATTTCTTTAGGAAAATTCATCTCTTGAGTTGGTATAATATTAGCATTCATTTCCTTCAACTCCTGTTACAAATATCTTTTACAAAGGTGCAATGTAGTATACCTATCATTTTGCATTCTGTTTTCTTTACATTTACTATCTCTGTACTAACATTGTTCATAATAATACTTAATATGATTTACTCTTCCACTGTGTTCCCCTATTGTTGGACACTTTGATATTACAATAGATAAAACTGATCTAAACATCTTTCTTCATAGAACCTTTTGTTATACAAATTTCCTTGGAATAAATTTCCAAGAATGGTATAAATGGGTTGAAGGATTTGAACACCATTTGCTGTGTGTTATATATTCTACACTGTTAGCAGAATCTGAGTGTATACATTTCAGCAAATTGCAAGCAGACCTACAGAACTCAGAAGGAAAGCATAGATCATTTTATATCATTTCGAACAGTCTTATGCATAGCAGTTAACTCCTGAAGGCATTGCCATGTAAAGCATAGTGGAAAACTTGATCTTTTCAATGATGATCATGAATCAAGAAACTTGTCTTGTTAAAAAAAGATGCATAAAGTGCTTTTTTAGAAAGGTTTACATAAAAAATAATTAAAAGAGTAATTTCTGAGTAATCCAAGGTTTTACTGTAACAGGGCTTCAAAAGTGTAGTATTTAAAAAAAAAAAGTGTAGTACTGGCAACTTTTATATCAGACTTATAAATGTAGATAATTAAGTTCTCTGATACAAGGTAGTGAATATTCTATCAACATAAGGTAGTGAATAGTCTATCAACTTAAGGTAGTGAATATTCTATCAACTTATAATGAGTAGAATCAATTTGATTTGAGTATATTATTTAAATTATTGTTTATCTTTCACTGAACCTGTAGTTTAAGAAACAGTGGGCTGGGAATTCCCTGGCGGTCCTGTGGTTAGGACTCCACGCTTCTGTTGCAGGGGGCATGGGTTCAATCCCTGATCGGGGAACTAAAATCCCCCAGGCTGCCTGGCATGGCCAAAAATAAGAAAAAAAGAAACATTGGGTAGATTAAGTTAGAAGGACCTTTTCAATTTGAATTGATTCCTGTTTTGAGAAACATGGCAACCATAAAGTTTAAAGGCTTTCAGACTTTTTTGATTGTGACCTAAGACAAATAAGATGCGTGTTGTGACCTAATATGCACATACAAACACATAATAACAACACCTGCCTTTACTACAGGCATAACACTAACATCTTCTCTTTCATTTTAAACACATTGCTAGTCAACACCTACAAAACTGATTCCACAACTTGCTTATGGGTCACAATCTGCAGCTTGAAAAATTGCTGGCTAAAATTTAAAGGGAGACTTGCCGGTTCTTAGGTTACAGCATTCTTTATATAGTGATTATATAATGATGATTTACGTTAGTTTCAGGAGTATTTCTCAAAGACTATCAGGAAGAGAATAGCTTCAAATTTGACCCTGATGACTGCTCCATAGCCACAAATGAATAACTAGTCTTTCTTTTAAATTAAAAAAAAAAAAAATGTAATCCTGAACAAGCTTCTAGCTAATGCTTAGGATTTCTGCCTCTTTACCAAAATTATGACAACTTTAAACCTGATTATCTCATTATACATCATTTCTTTTTATCCTGAACCATCACAAAAAAGCATACCTTTCAGTTATTTCTTGACCCTTTTCTTCTAGAGGGTGTAGTCTACCTGATCCCCTCTTTCCTTAAATTAAGACCTCCTCTTCAGTTATAAACAGATCCCACCCCCTTATTGTCCCGATGACTGTTAACATCTACTGTAGAAGATGTGAATTTCACTCCCCTCATTTTCAGTCAGCGAAGGAGCCTTAGCACCAAAAAGTAATATCTCCTTTCTCCTAGTTTGCTATTGCTCTTTCCAAATAATTGATAAAATACACATGTCAAAGTTCTTCGTCTAAGGTCAGTGTTCTGTGACCTCAAAACTTTTATTCATCAATATTCAATGTCCCTACGTTCACTTTGGATTTTGGTTCCTAGTGCACAGTCTTCTTCTTCACCCCTTGTTCTGCGTCAGGTTAGGTAACCTTCGGGGTGCCTGTGGAAGGAACATTCAATGTTCTGGTCTCATAGTTAAACCCCACATTTTTTTGGCTTCTCTTCACGTTGCCTCCCTTTGTTTCTGCCTCCCAAATGTTAACCTTTTTCAAGGCTGTGTCATCAGCATTTCATACTCTTTGAATGCACTTCCTATCAGTGGCTTCAAATAAAGAAGTTGACTTGAATTTAGAAACCATTTGCACCAAAAAATATGTGTCTTCAAACCATATTAACTTAGGATTCCAAGAGGGGCAGATTGACAACCTGCACTTCTGAACTTTTTTTCTTTTTGCCCCTGATTGAAGTAAAAGATCCATTTGTGCTAGGTTATTGGAAGGATTGTCACTGAACTACATTATGCCTACTTAAGGTTTTTTTATGACTTACCAAATTTGGAGGTTTATGTGAGTTTCTTGGTTTGTTTCTGAACAGGACTGGCTTCCATTGTCTGAAGCTTCAGTCCTAAAGAGTTCATTGATTGAAGTGATTTATTTTAATCTCAGGGTTGTTTCCCCATTTAAAAAAACAGACAAAACACAGTGTTAGTTATCAAATCAGTGACTCTTTGGGACTTTTAAGTCTTTTGATGACTTCTGGTTTTAATAATCTGGTAAATGTGCTAGTATGAGTGATTTATACTGGAAAACCAAGGTTGCTAAAATGTAGCACATCTAGAAGTAAATGTATTCTTTAGCTTTATTAGAGCCAGAAAACAGAGATACACTGTATCTAATGGAATATATATCTACAGAAGTGTGGTGCCAAACAAAATAGTGACTAAATGGCATTATCCCTCAAGCCAGTAAGTTAAAATTTTGTGGTATTTCAAACAACCTGATTTAAAGCATAAAGTAGCTGGGATGAGAGAAATGAGGTGAGAAAGATAATCATAAAGTATTAGCAATCTGAAGGTTTTGAGAACAAATAGCTCAGCAAACAACAATAATCTCGAAAATCATCAGCGTATTAAGAGGTAGCCAGTTAAACACTGTATTTGCATTATTTAAAGGACTATTTCCTACCTAATTCAGGGAAAAGAGCATAACCAGATATGTTCTAGGGATCAGTTGCAGTACTCACGTTTATTTCTATTGAAGCTGAGTCAGTTATCCAAACTTTCATGTATTAAAGATCCTGAGTGTGAGTATAAGAGTGTCAAGCATTTTATTGCTTACCCTTTATAATCAAGGGACCTGGCTGAGTCGATTTATAAAGTGTTTTATGAAAAGGAAGAGATACAGAAAATACATAAAACTGCGGAAGAGATATTTCTATTCAAAATGAGGCAGTCCACTTTTGGAGGACAGTATACTGAGAGACATTAACCATTGCTGGATTTTTTTTTTAAGTTGGTCATCTTTAGAAGTGGAACAGTTGGTCTTTGAATTATACCACCGTAACTTTCAGAGTTGTACAGATGTTAAAATGATGTACAGAATAGTAGAGCTCTTAAATCTGATAGTATTATTTTTAATTTAGGGAATAAGAAATGGTAAACTACAATGAATAAACTTTGTTACCTGCTTTATCAGATATAAGACATAAATTTTCTATATTTGGCTATTGTGCTGAATTTTTTTTTTTTTTAAAGAGAGAACGAAGAGAGCAGAGTCCTTGTTCTTGGGATACAATAAACCATTGTAAAGAGAGTGCAAGTACCCATACATATCTTAACCCTTGATTATTTATTGTAAGTTTATCTGCAGAATAATTCTATGATATTTTATCAAGTCAGCATATCTCTGTGAATGGAAATTTAAGCAGAACATAACAATTAGGTAAATCTGCTTCTTAAAAAAAGAATCTCATGATGAACTAAAAGCCAAATACTTTGGGTTATCCATATTTATAGACCCCAAAAGGTTATGTTTCATGTAGTACAAAAAAGAATTTCCAGTTAAAAAAAATTTGGAACTGTCTTCATTTGTGTAAAATATAGCAATTCTGAAATTATACAGGAAGTACATCTGTAAGTGAACATAATGTGAACCAAAGAGTCAGAAATCATTTATTGACCATCTGTATATACATACTTAATATTATAGGTCATGTGGAAAGGGGAAGATACATACTAGAAGACATGATCCTTCCATCAAAAAGCCACATATTTAGTTAGAGGTGCTCAGAGCATTAAGGACTTCTAAATGAGATGAGGGGTGTGTTTACCTTGGGGGTTGAAGATACTGACGATCCAAAGCTAAAGTTGATTTTTTACCTCTACTAATATTCTAAAAAGTGGAGCTCACTGATAAGATACAGTTTAATTAAGAAAGACAGAACAAAGAAATTAACATGATTTGAAAATGACACAGATAAGTTAAAGTCAACATGAATATGTCACAATCCCAAGCAGTGAAGTCTTTGGAATATTACTAGTCACGAATGTTACGTCTTTGTTGGGTAAAATTGTTGCTATGCGTGTCCTTAGAAGAATAGAGGTTAACAGTTACTGAAATAACTCCTTCATGATGTTGAATAAAAGTTTCATGATGAATAAAAAAAGGATTATTCTTCATTTGAGATTAGTAATTTATGTTTCATATTCTTAAATTATTAGTATTGTATATTCTTGAGGCTTTTAAATTGTCTTAATCAGTACCCATTTATTTTTGGAATGATTTATTTTTATTCTTTATTATCATTTGAATGTTATAGTCTTAATGTTGATTATAGTTACTAATACTTCCTGCTGTAAACCACTAAGGTACTCTTTGCTCCCAGTTCTTAAAATTTAGCAGGTAAGACATCATTTTTATACTTCCACTCAAAGATTTGCATGGGTAAGTTTAAATCATCACCTTTAGTAGTCATCAAGGACAAATTATCCTGAATAAATAACTTTTGCTAGTTCTACTTTATTTTTAAGCTCTCAACAGGATGTTAAGGATTTATTTCTTCATAGCAGCTGTTTGTGTGTTTGTGTATATGTGTGTAGGATTAAACAGTTAATATTATGTTAATAGTTCTAATTGTATTATGTTGATATATGTTTATCCTGTCTTTACTCTTTCATGGAAAAATATGAATTTATTTCATAACAGGCTTGAATTTACTCTTTTCAGTTATTGACATTTATATATTAAAGTATTGTTTTCCCTTTATCTTGCCTTTCATGGTCCTGTTATGCTCAGTTAAATGCATATTTTGGTTTATCTGTTTGAGGAAATTTTCCGTAACAGTAAAGGCATTACTGTGCCTCTCAAATAGACAGTGATGGGTAAAAGCATATAAAACTCTTGTCCCAGCCACCGCACAGGGCCACCAGGATGAAAGTGGATGAGAAGCAGGTGTTAAGTAGAAGAGAACGAGGTGATAAGTGTCTTCCAACTCTTCTCATCTGTACTGACGGATAGCATTGCTTTCAAACTAACTGCTCCAGACCTCTGTAAAACAAATCTGGGTGCTACCAAGAATGTGAGATGTACCCCCAACTACAAATACACCTGATAATGCAAGTGGATCTCTAGTTTCAGAAAGTTTTTAGTCAATGCAGACAAATGCAGGCACTAATTGTAGCAAAAATTGATGATATAACTACCTTCCATTGCTATGATAATAAGTACATATTTTAAAAGTTGCTGTATGATGATATATGTATTAAAAACTGCATTATCAGTTTAGGGTTAAGACTGTTAACAGTTGTAAATATGAACGTGTTTTATTAAAATACAAAGGTGACTTAGAAAACTTACATAAATATTAATATTTCATTTTCATTGTGCTTAATTTAGTTAAAATTTCCCTTTTATCTTCAGATTTATATTTTTTCTTACCTTTTATTAATAGGTAGTATAGATCAATCAGTGTTAAAAGAATTACCCCCTGAACTCCTGGCAGAAATTGAATCCACCATGCCACTTTGTGAACGTGTGAAAATGAATAAACGCAAGCGTAGCACAGTTAATGAAAAGCCAAAATATGCTGAAATCAGTTCAGATGAAGATAATGATAGTGATGAAGCTTTTGAATGTAAGTATCATATAACTTTATTATTACTTTAGAATTAAAAAGCAGATTGATATGTTTGTTTCATTTATAATTTGGGGGGGTTAGCAAGAGTACAGTGATCATAATTCTTAATAATAGAGGATAGCAAGTTTTTTTCTTTATACTTAATGTGTGAAAGATGAGATCAGTTGGCACCAAGAAAAAAAATTTTAATGAGTTATAATTAGTGTCAGATAACACAGGTATGCCTCTATATGCATTTAGCAAACATTTATTGAGTTCCTACTGTATGCTAGGCAGTGAGAATAAAAATATAACAAATAGGATGTGGCCCCTATCTTTGAAGAGCCTTCAGTCTAATGGGGGAAATATGTAAACAATTGTAGTACAATGAGAAGAGTGCAATGATAATAGGAAATCCAGGGTGCTGTGGGAGCACATTGGATTGGCATCAAAATTATACTGGGGTTCAGAGAACGCTTACTGGAAGAGGTGACACTTGAGTTGAGTCTTGAAGGACACGTAGGAGATAGCCAGATGAAGAAATATTTTAAACCATACTATCACTAAATTATGAATGGATTAGCCACATTGCCAATTATCTGTGTGGTTTGGACCTGGCTTCTCCTTTTTGCCCAGCTGTGTCCTGGAATTCCTCCCTTGTTTCACTGTTTTCCAGAGCTGGCTTCTTCACTACACAGCTACCTCTCTACAACACTGTGATCACCTGTCTTTGCACTAGACTTGCTATACCTCGCCTGTCTTCCTACTGGTCCACTGAAAAAGTTCTTCTCTTTTATCCCTATCTTCCTTCTACTGGAGCAAGAGAATTGAGCCTAGCCAAGAGGGGTCAGCAACCTTGTTTGACTTAAACGGCATTCAGTGGAAACAGACTATGGGAGATCTTCACTTGTGTGCCAACTGACTTAGTCATTATGACCAAAAGAAGTGGGAAGACTACCATTGTGTTCTACCTTTTCCACCTAGTGTCCATAGATTGAGGTGTGACAAGCAAGGGCAGGAAGGACAGATGCATGCTGCCATTTTAAAATGTATATCACTGATGGAAGCCCTTCACCTCCAGAGTTTTTAATCTATGTTCATTTACCCTGATCTTCTCAGAATTGTGAGCTCTTGAGTATGAGCAGTAGATTATGAATACTGAACAAATCTGAACAAAGTTTTAAAATTGAAATAAAATATGCAAAATTAATCTGACATTTAATTATATGTATAATTGTTATAATTTGTATTATCATGAGATGTATTTACATGCAGTATATTTCAATGGCTAAAGCTAACATTTTTATTATACTCAAACATTTTGTTCATACGGGGACATACGATCTGGAAAGAGAGAGGAGAAAGGAGATCTGGTGTCCTAGAAACTCACTCCCCTTTATATACATGCCTCTGCTTCACTTCACTTCCTTTCCCCGATACCTCACCCATTTCTAAAGGGAATAACTAAAAAGGAGTTCCTTAATTGCAGACTGATTTCAAATCACACTTCAACTCCAGGTAATTGAGAGTGGCTGCCTGCATTGCTAAGCTGATGAGAATTTTGTAGCTACCTCACAGTTAAGTAAAAAGGGTAGCATAATCAGAAAAGCCCACCAAATGTAAAATAGAGGACAGAGCCACACATGCCTCATGTTTGTCCTCATTGCAACCTCTGTTCTTTGCTTTCTGTGATGAGAGATATTGTCTCATCTTACGGGAGCACATAATTTCATCTTAAAAGCCATGGATCTATGCCCAAGAATATTGAAAGCTAATATTAGTTAGGGAACCTGAGCTTCATTCAGCCCCTGCTAGGAAAAAGGGAAGTTTCTCTGGGTTTTTCAAGAGACCTTAGAATAGTTCCCTGGTTTGGGGGGGTTTATTTCTGTACAAGTAACTATAGAAAAGTTGACTCTGAGGCCACTGAAATGAGTGATGAAAGAAGCTGACATAAACAACCAAATAGCCATTATACCACAACAAAAACAATGTAATAAAAATAGAGTACAATACAAAATGTAAAAATATTATGAGAACATAAGTAGCAAGCATTATCCTGATTTGAGGGAGAGAGACCTTTTTGAAACAAAATTTTATTGCGGTTTAATCAAACTGGTTTCCTAAAAATCTAAAACTACGGAAATAGTTACGTTGAAAGATAGGGGGAACTGTTGAGGGTTAACTTTGAAAGTTGGGCCACAAAGATTTGGATAGTCATAGCACAATTACAAAGTCTCTGGGTTGCTGGGGAAGGAGGAGGGGAGATATAAGAAGCTAAAGAGACATACAGGTGAAATTTGGAAAGGGTTAGGGTGGGAAACACCTAAGTCATATTTTACATACCTCTCTGTTGAATTCTTCCCCTGCTTCTTCCAGGGTAACAAGACATATAGAGAATGAACAGACTAGTCATAATGAATTGGGATCCTGATAGAACCTTATTGCAGCATACAGTGTATCATAGAAGATGTGGGGGTTTTTTTTCTTAATTTGCCATTCCTTGTTTTTCAAATTGCTTAGTTTAATGAATGTGAAAAAAAGATCTCCAAGACCTATAAAAATTACCACCGATACAGCATATTGTATGTACTTGCTAACTATAGGATTTTTCAAGCATTTTCTACTCATAGAATTAAAGGATTGAAATAGATTTCTTATGAAATTAATTAAAATTCAAAAAGACTAACTAGGTCATATTTAAGGTCATAGAATACTACTATCTGAACAAGTTTGCTTGTTAGTTGTCATTCCTCAAAGTAGGTATTTTGGTACTCGTTGAAAAAACATTTAGTGAATGCTATACATAAACGACCTGTTTCTCTGACACATGCATACACACCTACTTTTATTAGTATATGAGACAACCCCTCACTAAGAGAATGTTCTGGGGCACACTCATCATAAAAGGGGGGAAATCCTGCCTCTCCTTCATATATTTCATAGTCAAATTTTTGCCTCATTATGAAGAAAATCACTGAAGATTTAAATACATCCATCTACATTCGTCCTCTTGCTATGCCACACCTATGACCACAAAGAAGAGGAAACAAAATTATCTTTGCCATGCTGTCAGTAGATTCTTGAATAGGAATAGCTAGGGCAGCATATAAAGGTAAGATTAGCCAAGGTATAGACATTGATTACCCACACAGAAGGACATCGGCATAAGCATAGAGTGCATGGGCCAAAGGTTGGCATCCTTAAATCTAAGCCAAGTGGGGGACTAGGGACTCAAGCAAGAGTTTTGTCTTAAATACTTGGGTATTGATCATAGTTAAGGATTCAGAATAGAAGCGAGTCACAAGAAAGCAAGGGAGTCAGATTCAGATTAACAGACTAGAAAGTAATTCACTGTCAGCAACAAGTGGTCACTCCAACAACCAGTGTATGATCCCAAGATGTAGAACATATCAGTTCTCTATCCTGGTTTTAACTTGGTAGTGCTTATACTCTAGAGCAGGTATAGTAAATATTCTTCACTTGTATTCCCTCCAGTTCTCACTGGACAGGCATTTCTAATCAGTCTTTCTTGCTGAAATATGGTGCTTTGTCTCAGGGCTCAGAATTATTCTCAACATTATGCTTTAGGCAGCTACTACCAGTTGATCAGAGTTGATGTGTCAGATGAGATCTGTTTGCCAGTTCTGCCTAGAGGCTCCTGTCAGTACTGATGATTTTAGCAGAATGCTTATACCTCTGGAAGAATGGGGAAGGGATTGAAGGTAACATACATAAATATGCTTACCTAGCATGCATAAGCTTACAAGTTGTCTCCTTGGGTTTAAGCAAGTATATTGTTGGAGAACGGAATTCAATATGTGAGTATTTACAACTATACAGGTTTACTCTGTCTTTGTAGTTTGCGATGTTAGGTTATCAGAGTTTGTTGAATTTATAGCTAAGTTGTGGGCTTAACTTGGCTGTTAATTGACAGTATGCATGGTTACCCACATTCTGTAACACTTTCTCAAAAGTTTACTTTTCCTCCAAACCCCACTCCCCATCAACAGTCCAAATGCTTAAAGGTGTTTCTGGTTTTTATCCAAATTCTAGATAAAGTTTGTTTTATATGTCTTAATTAACCCTGAAGTTTAGATATTATCTTTACTGACTCACTGAATACCTCTTTGATATGAGCACTGTGGTTTAATTCCCAGAACATTCCTATCTACATTTATTAGCAAACCCATTTCATGTAAAATTTTCTAAATCTAGATAAATGCTAAAATAAGTGATACCATTTCTGTACCATAATTTATATTTCTGCTTAAACAGAATGATTCATAATTTCCTAGATCCACACAATGAAGATTTTTTCTTCCATGTAATTCATTTTTAAAGTACAAGTTTTAATAGTCTTTTAAATGAGGTAAATTATTTGTCATGGGGATTTGCTTCTAGCCTCTAGGAAACGACATAAAAAAGATGATGATAAAGCTTGGGAATATGAAGAGCGTGACAGAAGAAGCTCTGGGGATCATAGGAGAAGTGGCCATTCTCATGAAGGAAGAAGGAGTTCAGGTGGTCGTTATCGAAACCGAAGCCCGTCAGATTCTGACATGGAAGATTATTCTCCTCCTCCCAGCCTTAGTGAGGGTAATTCATCAGTGTCAACGGATTTCTTACATAAGCTGATTTTAAATTTAGGGCTTTAACTTTGAAGAATTTTTATACCTTTTTTATGAACTAATTAAAAACTAATTTTTAATCAAGACAAAAGTTTGGATTGGCAATGATTATTGTTAAAGTATTTAATGTTCAGGAAGAAAGTAGAAACAAATACATATATTTTAAGTTGTAATTACTGCATTTCAGTATTTCTTTTTGTTCATTTTAGTTGCTAGAAAAATGAAGAAAAAAGAAAAACAGAAGAAGCGGAAAGCTTATGAACCAAAATTAACACCTGAAGGTAACATTTTAGTTTGTCTTTATTCATAGTCTTCAACTTCAGTTTTCTACTTGGAATGTGGATAATAAGTTTTGGGTTTTTTTCCTCTGTTCTAGAAATGATGGATTCTTCAACTTTTAAGAGATTCACAGCCTCAATAGAGAATATTTTGGATAATTTAGAAGATATGGATTTTACTGCATTTGGTAAAATCATTTTAAAATATATTTGTTTACCTCTAAATATAAACTGAATTTAAGATATATTTATTTACCTATGTGTTAAGCTTTCTGCCAGTTACTCTAGTGGATACAGAGGCATGGTCTGTGCTCTTAAGAAACTTGAAACCTAGCTGTGGAGTCAAGTCTAGTCTGTGTTATCAAGTAACTGAAAACTTTGATATAAAAATCAAGTGTTAAATTAGTTAAGTGTTGATAGTGTTTTTTTAAGAGTCCTGAGAGTGCAGCTACCACAGTAGGTTAGAGTAATTAGGGAAGCCTTTATGCAGATGAAACTTGAATGGGCCCTAGATAAGACGGGTACTAATATGAGCAAAGATGCAGAAATAGGAACATATTTAATCTATTCTAAAAGCCAATATTTATTAAATAATTACTGTTTGTCAGTAGTACATTAAGTGCTAGAGGTGCAGAGATAAATACCCCAACCCCTGGCTTTAAGTAATACAGAATCTAATATGGAAAACAAAATAGAAAAGCAATCAGAATACAATAGGATTAATGTAATATTACATTTACGGTAATATGTAAAGGTCATATCTATAGATCTAAAGGTGTTAGGCTTATAAAAAACACTGCTTACAGTGTTTAGAGGTACTCTCAACAATTTTACGCCACTTTCAGTAGATACAAACACTAATTTATACAAAAGCTAGATGGTGTACAATAATTCTGATATTAGTACATCTATTTGAAAATGCATTAAAAGGTATATTACCCTTTATTTTAAAAGTATTTGTTTTTGTGACAGTTACTTGCCTAAGTATCATTAATGCATTTCCCCATTATTTGAAATATCTATCTCATCATTTCTAAAACTTTCCAGTTCTGTGCTGGGAAACTGTCTTCCGTGTCATTTAAGATCCCAACAGGAAGTCATATGGCACTCTCAAATTAGGATAATTTGAGAAGGAGCTATTTACAAAGAGACTGATTACAAAGATGGGGGCAGAATACAGCCAAAACCCAGACTTGGAACTTTCACCATCCCTACACCCAAAGGAACAAGGGTAAAGTGAAATCAACAGAACTCAGTCAATAGGAAAAGGAAAAAAAGTTGTAGAATAGGTTGCGGTGAAAAAAGAAGTAATCTTTTGGTCAGAGGACATAGGCAGCTTGAGCAGACCTTGCAAGGAAGGAGTCAGGGATATAAATACCCTGACCTCACTCTCCTTCTCTTTGATCTTCTGACAGGGCAACCCACTGGCTGAACCCAAACAGAAGCCAGAGGGCATGGGAGACTGTTGATGTAGTCCATACAGGTCAGCCTCCTGGGGCAGAGAGTTTGGTTGAGAAGGGTCATAAAGTAGTAAAGATAAGATATCTCATCTTCCCATCTTAGTCAGAGCTCTAATTTTAACCTATCCCCTTTCATTCAGGGTTTGCTTGAGGTTTACAGAGGCGTCCTAGGATGTTATTTTAGTTTGTTTATATCTGTTTGTATATCCAGAAATTATTAAGAAGTAAAGCTTACTATTTTGAGCTGTTTCTTTTACCTAAACTGTGTGTGTTTGGATTGGTTTTTCAGGTGATGATGATGAAATTCCTCAGGAACTGCTGTTAGGAAAACATCAGCTTAACGAACTTGGCAGTGAATCTGCTAAAATTAAAGCAATGGGTATAATGGATAAGGTATCTATTACAGTAAAATTTATAACTTTACTTAATTGAAATTAAAGTTTTAAAGGTAAATTGCAAAGTTTACATAAAGTAAGTAATGATGAAAAGAAAATTCATGGTTGCCTTCTGAGAGTGTAACAGAATTATTTCTTTTTTTTTTTTAATAAATTTATTTACTGTACTTATTTATTTTTGGCTGCATTGGGTCTTCCTTGTGGTGCACAGGCTTCTCATTGCGCTGGCTTCTCTTGTTGAGGAGCACGGGCTCTAGGTGCGTGGGCTTCAGTAGTTGTGGCTCTCAGGCTCTAGAGCGCAGGCTCAGTAGTTGTGGCACACAGCTTAGTTGCTCCACAGCATGTGGGATCTTCCCAGACCAGAGATCGAACCTGTGTCTCCTGCATTGGCAGGCGGATTCTTAACCACTGTGCCACCAGGGAAGTCCCCAGAATTATTTCTTAGAAAAAAAATAACAAAAAAAAAGCAACAACAAAGCTTGAATCAAAGAAATATTCTGCAATCATTCTAAAGAAAATCATTTTTGCATTGAAAGAGGCACAGTCCTGGATTTTTGTCACTGTTTATTTTTTCATTGTCTCACATACTTAGATTATTTAAATGCAGAAATACACTAAATTTTTCTTTGACATTTCCTTTAGCCATTTACATTGGTGAAAGAGTAAAGCCACGGTTTTAACACATTAATTGTTGGGGTTTTTTTTAGTTTATTTATTGAAGTATAGTTGATTTACAATGTGTTAATTTCTGCTGTACAGCAAAGTGATCCAGTTATACATCTATATATATTCTTTTTCAGATTCTTTTCCGTTATAGTTTATCACAGGATGTTGAATATAGTTCCCTGTGCCATACCTTGTTGTTTGTCCATCCTATATATAATAGCTTGCATCTGCTAATCCCAAACTCCCAGTCCTTCCCTTCCCCACTCCCCCACCCCCTTGGCAACCACAAGTCTGTTCTCTATGTCTGTTAACACATTAATTGTTAATAAGTACAGAACCTCATTGCTGTAGGCTTTATAATGACTTTCATGAGTTGTCTTTCCTCTGAGCTCTCTGTTGCTGAGTAGTCTCATTGCACTAATGGAATAGCAGAATATTTTTTCATTAATAGTAACTTTAAACAATAGTGACAGCATCAAGGGCTAGCTTCCCATAATCTTTATGAGCTACCAGTCACCCCCTAAACCACTGCATGATTGCTATGCAAATATAATTCCAAGACAAATCCTCTCTCCTCCTCTTCTAATCAGGCTCCTCTTATATAGAATTATCTACTCTAAGTCTTAAGTTTCTTAGTCTATAATGTAGAGATAATGATTTGTTCTCCAAGAATAGTAAAAGAATTAATAGAAGACTATATTTACCTGAAGAATTTATCCTCTCAACAAATTAAACTTATTTATTGAGTTTTAAAGTAGACTGGGAAATATTTTAATGTTTTTTCCAAAGTTAAGATATAATCACTTATTCATTTTGTATTCATTTATATTAGTTTCAGGTGTACAAGGTAACAATTCAATATTTGTATGTATTGCAAAATGATACAACAGTAAATCTAGTTAACATCATCACCACACATAGTTACAGTTTTTTTCTTATGATGAGACCTTTAAGTTCTATTCTCTTAGCAACTTGCAAATATAAACTGCAGTATTATTACCTATAGTCACTGTACTGTACATTATATTCCCAGGACTTACTTATCTCATAACTGGAAATTTGTACCTTTTGACCACCTTCACCAACTTCACCCACCCCCACTTCCCACCTTTAGCAACCACCAATGTGTTCTTTATATCTATGAATTCTTTTTTTTAGATTCCACGTATAGGTGATATCATAATTGCATTTATCTTTCTCTGTCTGACTACTTCTCTTAGCATAATGCCATCAAGGTCCATCCATGTTGTTGCAAATGGCAAGATTTCCTTCTTTTTCATGGCTGAATACACACACACACACACCCCACATTTTCTACATTTTCTTTATCCATTCATCTACCAGTGGACACTTTGGTTGCTTCCATGTCTTGGCTATTGTAAATAATGCTCTACTGAACATGGGGGTGCATATAGCTTATGAAGTTAGTGTTTTTGTTTTCTTCAGATATGTACCCAGAAGTGGAATTGTTTGATTATATGGTAGTTCTATTTTTAATTTTTTAGGAGCCTCCATACTGGTTTTCCATAGTGGCAGCACCAATTTACATTCCTACCAACAGTGCACAAAGGTTCCTTGAGTTTGGTTTTTAAAGCTATACAGACATA
Source organism: Eschrichtius robustus (assembly GCF_028021215.1). Taxonomy (NCBI): domain Eukaryota; kingdom Metazoa; phylum Chordata; class Mammalia; order Artiodactyla; family Eschrichtiidae; genus Eschrichtius; species Eschrichtius robustus. Next base: position 30,326,656 of record NC_090825.1, read on the forward strand.
TCACATAATTAACCAAGAATTAATGTACTATTAGTTCACATTGCTATTACTGTGTGCAGTGAGGGATATGTTGATTTCTTTTGTATACAGGAATATGGCTTCAGTTTTCTGAAGTGCCAATGCCAATCTTAGGTTTTATTTCCTAAGTTCTATAGTTACGTGTAGCTAATATTTCTATTTCAAAAGGTGAATTTGCTGAATATTTTCAAAGCATGGACAGTTTACCAAAAGTCTCAGTTGTTTAATCTCTTGTGAAATTATCTAAAGCAATATTTGGGGGAAATTTTTTCTGTAAGCCAGCATACGAATAATCAAAATGTACTTAATGTCAAGTTATTCTATTGATGCTCCCATTTGACTCTTCTGGCTGATTCCAGTAAGAGTCCTAGCTGCATGATAAGAGTCTAAAAGGAGACCTATTCAATCAAGGGAATGAGTAACAGTTGCTTCCTCGCAGAACCTATAAATCAACTATTAATTTTTTAAATATAGAAAACATTTGTAAGAAATGAAACAGATATTTTAAAAATAAGAAAAATTTCTACCAAATAAAGCAGTGTTACCACATTTGTAACTTTTATCATTCTCAGATTCAGGCTTCTGTTATTCAAAATATTACCTGGGATTTTAAGACACCCGCTAAAAAACATTGTGGTGTGGAAACCATGTTACAATTAATTCAACAGATGAAATGTTTAGAGAGTGTGTGTTTGTGCCTGTGTGTTCGTATGCATGTTCAGTGTCACTTTCATAAGAGCAGGGGGCCAGACATCAGAACAAATTCAGTCTTAACTAGCTATGTGGTAAGATTTGAGTTAGTAGCATACATATGTGCCCATTCTGTGTTTGCTATTCTGTCTTTCAAAAACAAATAATTAAGTTCTCTGCATAATCAGATTTTAGTAGAGGATCTAAGTAGGAAAGTTTTATTTTTCCACTCTTTAAGAGGGTGTTAATGCTGTATATTCCATTGGCCAAAAGGAATAATTGTACAGAATAGTTCTTGAATAATTTATTACGTTTACCAGTGATTGATGAAAGAATTTATGCTTCAATTTTAGCTTTCCACTGACAAAACTGTGAAAGTCCTAAATATCTTGGAGAAGAATATTCAAGATGGGTCGAAGCTCTCCACTTTGTTAAATCATGTAAGTTTAAGATCCATGTTGTTAATTTTACCCTTTCTGTTGTTAAGATGGAAAATTTTTCATATGGAACTTTGGTTTATAGGGAAAATTCCAAATTTCATTAATTTGAGCTTGTTACCACATTTACTAGTTCACATTTAGCCTTGCAGTTAGAATTGGATTTTTAGCTGTTTAAAATTAATGTTACACATTATCAATTCACAGCTTTGATACAAATAAGAATAGTAACAGATGTAAAGTCATTCAATTCAAAAGACCATTCTTTAATCTTACATTATGCTCTTCCTTTTGTAAGTGGATGAGTGTTTCAAATGTCTTTTCATTTATAAGATGAAAATAAAATGTTAGTAGGTAGTAATTCTTTTCCTTGACCTTCCCTAGAGAAATAAATAGTTGGAAACCTTATGGTGATTTCCTTATGTATCCTAAAATGTTAATCCTTATGTATTGTTTTTATATCTAGCTCAAATGGTTGTTGAAAGGATATTAAATAAATTAATTCATGTAACCTGCTTAACAATGTCTGGCACATTATAAGTTCTCAATAAATGTTAACTGCAACTGTCATTACATTTTAGTATGTTTTATCAAAAGCAGTGGCAACATGGTATAATGGTTTATGAACTGAGATCTACCTTCCTAGCATTATAGCAGACTTTCAAAATCATATGTGCATTTGAATTGATCTTGGTGTCTAACATTAATGAATTCAAACACTAATGCTCATAGGAATTTAATGTAAGAGATAAGGATTTGGGAATGTTTTGAGTTAATGAAATTTCTTTATTTTTAAATGACTGATTACAAAAGTAGTGTATTATAGAAAATTTTCAAAACACAAAAAACAGAAAGGTTCAATTTTCATCCAGCAGTAACCACTGTTAACAGTTTTGGTAGATAATACTTCCATTCTCATATGTACATACATACTATATGTATTTAGCACATGCACTGGATTATATCTCGTGAGGGAAATGTTCTTGATGTTTGCAGAAGCCACAGGAGTGCTAAGTGATCTACATGGAATTTAAAAATGTAGAGAAATAATCTCAGGTGGTATTTCTATGCTTTATTAAATATATCCATATTTTTCCAATGCCCTTTTTAAATTAGTTTTTGAATCATAGAAACTAAGGGATTAGAGGACCTATAGTGGCAATATACTACATCTTTAGTCTACAAGTTTTATTTAAAACACTTTGGCAAGAAATTGTGGTAAATATCAAGAATCGACAGTTCTGGAGAACTGGCTGACTCAGTTTTAATGAAATTATTTTCATTCCTGAAAACCTTAGCACTATTTAGTGTGTTGCATTTAAGCCTTAATGTTTGATATGAATGATGAACCTCCTAAACTGACTCTTCGAAACAGCAATTTCAATATCAAAGAAAAGTTACTTTATTTTTTTAAGTAGGTATGTAAGTAGTAAAATGAAAGAAAGTTAGAGATTGAGTTTTTAGGCATTAGTGATTTAGAAAGCCCTTCTGTGTTTTTACAAATATTATACCTTTATTTATTCCTTTTCCCAATGTTATAAGCTTTGAATAGCATGCATACAAAAGTATTCCTAGAACATAAAGTTGATATTTCATAACTAAGGATGTGATAGAAGAATTTTCACTTTAAAAGTAAGATTAAAAGCACTTTTTCCCAATTATAATGCAGGTTGCGGATATGTAAATTAAAATATAGTCTGTCAGTTGTTGAATTATCTATTTTAGAAAATAAGTTATGTTTTCAGTAGTCTACATAATCACCACTTTTTAATCTCAGTTTCAAAAATACAGTATTGTTGAAAAACAGTTATTAGGAATGATTGAGTCGATAACATTTTACTACTTTTAAATAAGGGTCTATCCTTTGTTGTTAATTTTTGTTTTACTCTCACAAGAGCAAGCAGAACTAAAAAGCTTTAATATTATCATAATGTTTTTAACCCCAAACACAAAATGATTTATGTATAATTATGATCTTTAGCTAAAATCGTAGATTTGAATAAATTACACAGAAGATAAACATAACTATAAGTTTGTTATTGGAATGACATTTAGTGGTGAAATTAGGAGATAAGAGTACATTATGTTTGAAAACTTTGAAACAAAAATCATACTTAATGTAATATAAGTATTTGTACTTCATTCCTGATATTCTTTAAATATACACACACCATATAACTCTCACCACGTTTTCAACCTGTGAAAATCAAATATAATCTTTAAAAAATATTTTAACCTATAATTGTGTTTATTTCCATTTCATTAACAATGTACTGTTTTATAGAATAATGATACTGAAGAAGAAGAAAGGTTATGGAGAGACCTTATTATGGAGAGAGTGACAAAATCAGCAGATGCCTGTCTTACAACTATCAACATTATGACATCCCCTAACATGCCAAAAGCTGTATATATTGAGGATGTAATCGAAAGAGTTATACAGTACACTAAATTTCATTTGCAGAATACACTTTATCCTCAGTATGATCCTGTTTACAGATTAGATCCTCATGGAGGTTAGTTTGCCCATTTATACTGATAGTTTTTTAGTATAACATCAAAATTACCTGTTATATAATTTTACCACGTCGGATGGGTCAGAATGCAATGACTTAAAATGGCACCAAAATTGTTTGATTATATAAATTGTAATAAACACTGGCTTACATTTGACTAGAATATAGAACTTGTTTTAATCCAGTACTTGTTCAGTGATAATTTCTTTAGCAACTATTTATATATAATAAGAAGTAATTTCTACTGGTCTGAGATTTTCCCAGATAACAGTAGCTTCTGGTTCCATTTATCACTTCCCCCAAATTTTACCCAAAATATTATCTACAAAATGGATTGATTAAAGATTATGTAATTCGGGCTGCCCTGGTGGCGCAGTGGTTGAGAATCTGCCTGCTAATGCAGGGGACACGGGTTCAAGCCCTGGTCTGGGAAGATCCCACATGCCGCGGAGCAACTAGGCCCGTGAGCCACAACTACTGAGCCTGCGCATCTGGAGCCTGTGCTCCGCAACAAGAGAGGCTACGATAGTGAGAGACCCGCGCACCGCGATGAAGAGTGGCCCCGGGCCGCTTGCCACAACTAGAGAAAGCCCTAGCACAGAAACGAAGACCCAACATAGCAATCAATCAATCAATCAATCAATCAATCAATCTTTTAAAAAAAAAAGATATATAATTCTTTCTCTTATTTATAATCTTTATAAATGAGTCATGTATGTTAACATGTATACATTTAAAGAGAGGAGGGCAAACTTGGATCACGAATACCTACTGTTAATTACCTGTTGTTTAATTATTGCAAGTTGATTTCAAGGGAAATATAATCTTAATATCCTCCAATCAGTGGAAAAAAATAGAAATAAAGTAATCCTTAAGATACAAGAATTTAATAACCATTGAAGTGTACCATGAATTATCTGTTACAAGAATGTTGACTTTCTAACTGAATATTCCCTAAAGAATAATTTTCTCTTTTAATAAATAGCTTTATTTGCCAGGTTGTATTTTTATATAGGGGGAAAAAAAGGTGTGTACTTTTAATTCAAAAAGCAGTTTTATTACTTTTTAATAAACATTATTAAAAGTTGATATATTCCTTGTTTTGAATTTTTTTTCATTTTAGGAGGCTTATTAAGTTCAAAGGCAAAACGGGCTAAATGTTCTACCCATAAGCAGAGAGTAATAGTAATGCTTTATAATAAAGTTTGTGACATTGTTAGCAGCTTATCAGAACTACTAGAAATACAGCTTCTTACAGACACAACAATTCTTCAGGTAAGTTTTTTTCAAGCATTTTCCATATTTCTAGACCAAAAAAATAAAGGAGAATAAGGGGCCTAATTGAGTTCAGTATAAAACCTCGCTCACTCAATAATAATACTAGCACTATGTTAATTTTTTCCATTCAGAGTATTTTATATCTAAATGGAAGAAATGAGTCTAGAGAAGTTTTAAAAAGAAACATTTGGGGCAGAAGACAGGTGAATGTAGTATAAATTCTAAACTGTAAATTATTTGAAAGATAAATGATCATTTCCTTTAAAATGTGTCAGGATACTTCTTCCAAAACAGTGAACTATTTTTTGTTTTTTACATTCCTGTGACATTTATCAATCCAGAAGTTAGAGATCAGAGGAATGGCAGCTATGAAGGAAGGTCTGTGCTAATTTGCTTGAGGGTGAAAGGGAACAAAAGGAAAAACTAGGTGCTGATTGATGAGGGAAAAGAAAATGCTCTCAGTGTTTTCCAGAAGTTTATGAATGCTTTGGGGTTTAGTAAGGTAGAATGTTACTGAAATCTGTTACAGATGTGTACTGATTACTGTCTATGTCTGTGCAGGTATCATCAATGGGAATAACACCATTTTTTGTGGAAAATGTCAGTGAATTACAGTTGTGTGCCATTAAGTTAGTCACTGCAGTAAGTATAATCAGTTCACATTTTTAGTTATCTCTCAGAAAAATAACAGTGGTATCATTCAATCCAAATGTGCAAAACCTAATGCAGATTTGAGTTTTCCGTGAGGACTATTTTAGTATGCCTTAGATTTCAAACACTTCTAAATATTTAAAAATATTTCAGTTAATAATTCCTTAATATTTACTGTAAAATCAATTATTTTAAATCATTTAAATCTTGGTTTACGTTTCATACCCAAGATATCATATTCCTCTAGATGAAACTAGCATACTATGACTTCTACAAGAATGTCATAATTAATGATAGAAAAGTTGAGCAAATTAAGTCATTGCCATCAAAGATGATGAAAACATTTTCATTCTAAATGGCAGATAATATTTTTTATCACATGGTATAGTATCATTTTTGTTTCTTTTCAAATAATTATAACAAACTTAATTTGGAATCTTATAATTACTAAATAGGTATTCTCAAGATATGAAAAACATAGGCAGTTAATTTTGGAAGAAATTTTTACTTCACTTGCAAGATTACCTACCAGCAAGAGGAGCTTAAGGAACTTCAGGTAACTAACTATAGCAAAGTCCGAGTATAATGAAGAACTCCATTGTACTGTAGCCATCATATATTTATTCTTTATCATTTCTGTCTGATTTTTATTTTAATGATCAAATAAAAGAGAGGCAATTCAGTCTCAGAACAGCGTGAAGAATACCTTAGGTGTGAGAAATGACAATGCACATTTTAGAGACTTAAAAGTTCAGTGATTCTCAAGTGTAAAGATCTGTGGCAAGGATTTTCAGTCTTGGCATTATTGATATTTTGGGCCAGATAATACTTTATTTGCAGTGCTGTCCTGTACATAGTAAGATGCTTAGCAGCGTCCTTGACCTCTACCTAATAGATACCAAAAGAAACGCACCTTTTCAAATTACGATCACCAAAGTTTTCGCCAGACACTGGCAAATGTCCTCTGAAGGGCAAAATGATCCCTGGTTAGGAACTATTGGCCTGTGAGAAAAGCAATAGAAAATACGGCTCCAGAGTCAGAGGCAGTTCAAGGATTTTATAAGCCTTACGAAGGAACTTGAACTTAATCCTTTATACAGTAGTAAGTCATTACATAATATTTTTAAAAGAGAGCTGAAAAATTACTCTAACAGAAGTATAGAAAATAGGCATGACGATTAAACGCTCTTAATCACTAAGCACAGAGTAACTAAGGAATGTTATCCACCGCTGTGGTCAGCATTATTGCCTTTGTTGGCATAGGTAATCATCATCATTTTCACAACTATCATTATAATATTCCTGGCTGATTAAATGTGTTGATCTAGCATATAGGGTTATATTTAGATTGCTTTGAAGGCTGTCTTCTGTAAAATAATTGTTTTTATCTTAATTTTTTAGACTGTGTACTGATAAACATCTATTGTCCATTAAAACCTGAAGAAAAGCTATCAACATCTAAAGGGATTCTTACGTTTTTAACTGTCTTTTAAACAAAAAGATTTAAAATTTGATTTTTTATATTCTGTCATAAAATATTCTATAACATAGAATATTTTATATTCTATGTTGCTCATACTCAAACATATGATCAGGAGCTGACTATGTAGCAGATTTTAATAAGAAAATGAATACCAGAATGCCTGGGCATTGGGAAATCCTGAAGACTTCTCATTTTAAAAATCATTCTGAAAAATATTTGATATTTTTTGTAATAATTTTTCAATCTGCAGTACATATATAAAGTATAGAATTTTATATTAAATACTGCATTTTTCCTTTGACTATTTTAATTATCTATGCATAGGCATTTAGTTGGTTTTTTGATAAGTTAGAAATAATTAGACTTAAGGACATTATTATAAGCAGTAAAGACAATGCCTAGAAATATTGGTAAAGAAAGCATCCTGAAACTTTCAGATCATAGATGACATGTAAAATGAAATTCTCTTCATACTCTGTAAGATTTAAATATTTTCTTCTCCGTTAAAGGTTAAACAGTAGTGATATGGATGGAGAGCCTATGTATATTCAGATGGTTACAGCACTGGTTTTACAACTAATTCAGTGTGTGGTACACTTACCATCATCAGAGAAGGACTCTAATTCAGAAGAGGACTCAAATAAAAAAGTAAGGAATCATTTGTAAGTTTTATAACTGTGTATTTTTGTAGGAGGAAGCAACTATATTCTCTGCCATTCTTATAAAACTGAAGTTCTTAATTAGGGCTTCATGACTGGGCTTTCAGATCCTTGTAGAGCATTAAACTAAGTTTTAGGAAACTTGAGTTCTTGTCCTGACTATTACATCCACCAGTCATGAAACATACAAATCGTTTTAATCTGAGTTTGTTTCTTCAGCTATAAAATGGGAATGATAATACCTAACAAGCCTACTATTACAAGTTGTAAGACTCAAGTGAGATATTGAATGTGAAAGTGAATAATATTATAATTATAATATGCAGTATCTATAATCACATACAGTAAATAATCGTTAATATAATTAATGTTAAATTCATGCAGAAAATGAGTTTATGCCCTCACTATTGAGTAACTTATAGCTAAGATTTGCTTTTGGTTTTGTAACTCTTACCCATCAACACTTAAAATTTTTCCAAGTTTTATAGTTTTACCTCAAAGAAGTTCAAAAGAAAGAGAGATAATTTTATTTCCTAATTCTGTTATAGTCGTGGCTGTGTGTATAGTAATAAATAATAAAGTGACTGGTTAATAAAGTATAAAATGAATATCAAAAAAGTTGAGGTCCCTATTCTCCCCTTCTCCTAATCTCACTGTTCTCTTTTCAGTTTTTCTTTCCTTACCATTGGTGAATGTTTATCTTCGTCCATTTATTTATTTATTTATCTGTATAAATTTGATAACAGAATTTTTTAATTTACATAAATGATATAGTGACATATTTACAGCTAATTTTTTCACTCACCATTGTTTTTAATACATGTAACTAATGCTAGATTCTTTTTGATTTAGGTTAAACACATCATATATGACATACAACAACTTGAAGCAAAAGTTTCTCTAGATATACTTAGAAATAGAATATTAAATCATAGTGTACATGCACTTTTAACTTCACTGGAACTTGTCAGTTTTCTCACTAAAGTGGTGTTCTAGTTTACATTCTTACATTTTGATTTTGCCTAGTCTGGTTAGTATGAAATGATACCATGTTTTATTTTTCATTTTTTTGGTTACTAGTGAATTTTTTCATATATTTATTCACTTTTCGGGTTTCCACAACTTTGAATTAACTATTTATATCCTGGTCTTTAAATTTCTAATGAAGGAGTTGAATTTTTTTAGTATTATATTCTAGCATTCCATAAACTTTGAGCTTGCAATTTTTTTGAAATTCTTTTTGTGTTGATATTTTCAATCAGAATTGTTCTGATCATGATAAACAACTGTTGATATTTCATTTGTTAAACACATTTGTCACTCTTAACATATTTTAATAAATAAAAATGAACTCTATCAATATTTTTATTTAGTTTTTATGAAGTATTGAAATATATTTAGTATGCTAATTGTAGCTTCCCTTTTTATAAATAATAGTTAAGATTTTTAGTATTTAAATGTATTGCCCCTATATTCAGTAATAACATGGCAATAGCAACTGAAATAACTTGTATGTTGGTTATTTCTTATATCTGTATAAATTCATTTTTCTCAATCTAGGTTGACCAAGATGTTGTCATTACCAATTCTTATGAAACAGCCATGCGAACAGCCCAAAACTTCCTTTCCATCTTCCTTAAAAAGTGAGTAAAATTAACATAATCTGATTTTTATTTTCGCCATATAGAGAATAGTTCATTTATTTTATGTAAAAGATTACATCCAACTTCCTGCTGTAATCTGAACCTTGACTATATCTCCCTGACTCTTGATTTCCTTATCTTTAAAATGAGGAAATTAGAATATTAAAAATCTAAAATTTTACGAACTTGCTCATATGTTGAACTCCTGAAGTTAAAGTTCGAGACTGAAATTCTATAATTTTTTTTCAGTGAATTTTGGGACTTTCTAATTGAATAGGAAAGTTTGGGGAGAGAGGTTTCCTTAGCTTTCATAAGAATTTATAGTAATCTCATAGAAAAACAGTGGTCATTATTTAAAATGTGTTACACTTGCCAGAAAATTATGTTAATGTCAATAAATGAATTCCCTGTAGTAGGGGAAAAAATGAAGATTGAAACAGATTCATTTTAAACCATATTTTATTTAATGTACTCTCGTATACCATGTTTAGATATGAGAGAAGAGAAAAACTTAGTTAACAAAGTTTTAGTCATATTGGTGAACATGTCACCTAAATTCACAGCCTTTTTCCATTATTTATCTTTGAACAGATGTGGTAGTAAGCAAGGTGAAGAAGATTACAGACCACTATTTGAAAATTTTGTTCAAGACCTTCTTTCAACAGTCAATAAGCCTGAATGGCCAGCTGCTGAACTACTCCTTAGTTTGTTAGGGAGACTGTTGGTAAGAGTATAGCATTTAAAGATTATTAGATTACTAGAAGACAACATAATGAGGATGTACTCTGATTCACAGATGATGAATTCTTTAAAAATGTGTAAGGAAATATGACCATTGCATCTCTATTTTTGCATGTGCATAACTGTACACAATACTGTCAGTACCTTGTAGAAACTTTGAAATGTTGTGACTTTTGGTGCTTTCATTTCATTGCATAAGATAACAGTGCTTTAAAAAACTTTTTTTTGTTGTTGTTTTTTGTTTTGTTTTGTTTTGTTTGGAGGTACTGTTAGTTAAAAGCATCTCAACACTGAGTCATAAGTTATTGTAGTTAATTCATTTCAAAGCATGAAACTGATTAATGTGAACTCTGTCATCTTTAAGAGTATTTCTAAAAACATGACACGTTTTAGTCCTAATGTAATATTGTATTAGGGAAATGCAAAGAAATACTATTGTGATTTTTCTTTTTATCTTTAGACTACATTTGGACTTGTGCAATTGTTACAAAGTTTTTGGGACCTTACTTTTTGTCAGCTGGAAAACTTAATACTATTCTGAAACCAAGATAATTTTTCATAGGCATCAGAATTCCAGCCTAACAAATTCTTACTCAGTAATAATCCCATTTTATAGAGTTTAGCCTACATTTAAAGAAAGTGACTGTGTTCTTAAGAAGGTTTAATTTATATATATATATATATATATATATATATATATATATATATATATATTTTTTTTTTTTTTTTAATGAAAATGTTAAAAATTCCAGAAACTCAAAAGGCAATTACTGGGAGTTCCCTGGTGACCTAGTGGTTAGGATCCTGGGCTTTCACTGCCGTGGCCTGGGTTCAGTCCCTGGTCAGGGAACTAAGATCCCATATGCTCTGGGGTGCAACCAAAAAAATAAAATAGAATAAAATTTTTTAAAAAGTCAATTACTTTGTGGAACAACATCACAGGGGAAAAAAGTGTTTAAATTTCAAATAATACAACATAGATTTGGAATTTATAAGTTGCTATTAAAAATAGTAAAAATTGGTTAAATTAAAACAAAATTATTTTTCATGTGTAGGTTCATCAATTCAGTAACAAGTCAACAGAGATGGCTTTAAGAGTGGCATCTCTTGATTACCTTGGAACTGTTGCTGCACGACTGAGGAAAGATGCTGTTACAAGCAAAATGGATCAAGGGTCTATAGAACGAATTTTAAAACAGGTATTGAGATAAAGAATTTGAATTTTGGGGATAAGTAATAGTTAAGTAGTTTTTTTAGATATTCTTATGTTAGTGTTGCATTTCATTTTGTAGATTCAGAATAAAATCTTACTCCTAAAAATGGGCTTTTTCAAAAGCTCCACTGAGAAAATTTATACCGTAGGGTGAATTGTGTGTAACAGGAACTTTCAAATGATTTATATAATCCTTAATTTACTTTTCTTTTTGTGAACTACTGTTATGACTGTATGATTCTATTTCCTATTTGGTTTAACAATACCTTTTTTTTTTTTTTTAAACTATGGACGAGGTGGTAGTAATACTAAAAGTTACTTAAGAAAATTGATAGGTAAATAATCTCTAATCCTACCATGCACAATGTTTTCACTTTCTTTCTACTCTTTTTTCTTTTTTTAATGTCCATAACCATATCCATGCTGGCCGTGACAAATGCCTCTAATTTTTTTTTCTTGTTACTATACTTTGCATTTTGAAATAATTTTAAACTTACAGAAAAGTTTTAAGAATAGTACAAAAAGCTCCCATTAATCTTTCACCCAGATCCCTTACTGGTTGACATTTGCTTTATCATTCTTTTTCAAAATATACACGCATGTGTATCTATATATGCATTTTTATTTTCTTCTGAACCATTTTGAGCAGACAGGATGCCCCCATGACCCCTGAATTTCAAAGTGTGATTCCCTGGACAAGCAGCACCAAGTTTTACATCACCTAGGAACTTGTTAGAAATGCAAATTCTCAGGACTCTCTCTGGAACTACTGAATCAGAAGCTCTGGTGGTGGGGACAAGCAGTCTGGTTTAACAGACCCTCCAGGTGATTCTGTTGAATGCTGAAGTTTGAGAACCACTGCTTTGTGTATGTTTTCCACGAACAAGAACTCTCACTTAAATATCCACAGTACAGCTATGAAAAGCAAGAAATTACCATTAATATAATACTACCATTCAATGGAATATTACCATTCCTGTTGTATTTAATAGATTATCATTTGTTGCTATCATTATTGTAGCACTCAAATTGAACTAGATTTGACTAGTGGGAGCCCCTTTAAATTGCCTTTTGTATCTTTTTGATATCTTCCCATCTTTCCTTGAGGACTTTGTGGCACAAGATGTTTCAGACTCATCTTTTACTTTCTTGCGCCAGCCCTGGAATCAGCCATTTCTCCAAGTATTGCTGATTCCTTTCATTGAAGAATGGTAACTAGGTGATTTTCAGTATTTCTGAGAGTAGACCTAGGACCTCTTATTTGCCACATACGGCCATGTATTGTACACTGTAAAACTTGAGGGGAGTGATGCTTGCTAAATATTTTTATGACTCTTGACATACTTCCAAAAAGCTTTTGGAACTTTACAGTGTACTAGTTTACAGTGCCATGACTAATTTCTGAATGTATCCATTTCACTATACTCCAAGAACATAGGTTATTCTAATCTTTGTTTTCTACTTAGATATATTCTAAACCATATATTTGGCATTTCACATGGTAAACCAGAGAATAAGCTATAGACATTAATGTCAGCTCAGAGTTAGTTTCTGCTTCTGTATTGTTCTTGACAGAACTAAAGACTCAGTCCCTTTCTGAATCTAGATCAAATGCACAGCTCAAATATACCTACTGTATATTTAATACCCTACATGAAATAAAGTACTATTTTATGTTAATTGCAAATAAAAATATTTCCCTTTCAGAATGTTTTTTTAAAATAATATCCCAAAGACACCTGTAACACATAATAATTCAGACAATAATTAGTTTCCATTTACTAGATTAAAAGTTTGGAGTTATCTCTTAGCAAACAGAAAACCAGTGCTAGGACCTTCCTACCTCTGAAGATTTACATACACGTTGTTCTAATAATTATTATGTCAGCTACTTACAAGCTTCTTTAAAGAAAGTTAACATGTAGTTCATAAAAATAAAGGCTAACCTCAGCTATTAGTACACTTCAGCTATCAATATATAATGTTTTTCAAAAATAGTATTCTTCTGTTTCTTTCTATACTTATATTTTTATTTTTATCATTTATCAGATTTTTCCCTCAGATTTGTGTATGCAACTGGATGATTTGTTAAAGAACATTAGTAATATCTTTTTTGTTACTACTTGGTTTATTTTGTAGGTTTCAGGAGGAGAAGATGAAATCCAACAATTGCAAAAAGCATTGCTTGATTACTTGGATGAAAACACTGAGACTGATCCTTCACTAGTGGTAGGATTCTGTTCTCCCTTTTTTTTGTAGAGTTTACATGTTTGTTTCAAACTTGGTCTGAAAGAAAATTGTGAAGTGTTGTGAAGAGGTAAGTTGTATTGGAATCTTGATTTTTAAAACAGGGGTACATGATAGTCTAAACAGAAAAGAATGATTATGGATTGATTTGTCTTAAGTGGAATTCTGGTACAGATATTGTAGTTTACTAAAATTGTGTGACATGGGAAATATTTGGAAATCTTTCCATAGGTTATCTTTGAGACCAAGTGAGAGCATTTGTCCAGGTGGTGCATGAGATGATCTGTTAGCATCTAAAAAGAATATTAGAATTTTATGTCTATATTTATTTTTAAATATAATCCTTAATTCTGTTTTTTTATATTTTAGGTATCCAGAATATTAGTATAAGAAGTTTATATGTAAAATTTATACACTATATTGGGGCACTTTTTAATTTTTTTTTTAATTGATGAGATATGCATCTAAAGAGGTTGGAGATAACTAAGCTGTTCAGCCAACTACTGCAGGTTTTCAGTCTTTCTGGAAAGGAACAGATTATACAGTGATGTATGTCAATTATTTCTCAATAAAAGTGGAAAAAAACAGGAACAGATTAAAAGGAACAGATATAGGTGTGCCTTAGTGTTAATATATTTCAATAATAATTGGCTATGTATTTCTTGAAGAAGTAAGGTGAAATTTTGAAAATAACTATAGAGTCTTCTACCTTCAGCATTTTATCCATGTGTTCTAAACTTTTCTAGTTGACCCATCTTCTCTCTAATTTTACTGACTCGTTGTGTGATCCGTCCTTAGTTAAGTAGTTGATAGTAGTATTGTAGACTTAATACAGTTGTGTTTATAAAATTATCTTTTGACATCATTGATATAACTGTTAGGACAAAGTAAAATAATAAGTTTTCTATCATTTAGATGTTCTAAATGTTCTAGCTTTCTTAAAATCTGTCTTTATCTGATGGAAGTTTTTTTAAAGTAAACCTTGATATTTGTATTCCTGATTGTGAACACTTTATCAGTAGGTTGGAAATTTTGTTACTAATTTCATCAAACTCAAATCTCACCAAATTTCTTTCCAGTTTTCTCGTAAATTCTATATAGCCCAGTGGTTCCGTGATACAACTCTGGAAACAGAAAAAGCAATGAAATCACAAAAAGATGAAGAATCATCTGAAGGAACACATCACGCAAAGGAAGTTGAGACAACTGGTCAAATTATGCATCGAGCTGAAAATCGGAAAAAGTTTCTTAGAAGCATTATCAAAACCACACCTTCTCAGTTCAGCACATTAAAGTAAGATGCAAAGAGAAAACATCTTTACTTTTTCAGTTATCTCTTTGATATCTATTTACCTACTTTTCAAAAAAATTAAATAAATTAAAATTTAATGACTTTTTGTTGCAGGATGAACTCTGATACTGTGGACTATGATGATGCTTGTTTGATTGTTCGATACTTGGCCTCTATGAGGCCGTTTGCCCAGAGCTTTGATATTTATTTGACACAGGTAAACTGGACCAGAATTCCTTATACAATGAAATTGATTTTTCTAATTCTGGTTATTTGTGTTTGAGTATGATGTCTATTCATTGTTGAGAACAGATATTTTAAAAAATCATGAAAGTAACATTTGTTTCTGTGTTCCATATTTGTTAAAATATCTTTGTTCTGCATGCCTTTTACCTATTGATTCTTGTTTTACAGATAAATGGATATGTATCTGTATGGTACAGGTAGAGTGATGGTATATAGGTAGAGTGATTGGTGTTATAAAAATATTCAATTCCAAGTTATTATTTAAATGATACTAAATATCGTTGATTAAAGTTACAGATAGGAAGGTTTCAGTGGGGCTACAGGTTCTTGCAGATGAAGCATAGCAATAAAAAACAGGTTTAATTGAGAATGCCAGGATAAAGGAAAGTCCCTAAAGCATAGAATGCCTTACCATGTTTTAAGTTAAAGCTTTGGATCAGTAAGATAACAGATCTTTTACTCACTTATATAAAAATTAAAGGAAAGTGAATATGATATTTATTTTAATTGTTTTGCATGTTTTCTTTCTATATTTTGTTAAATGTTATGTGTTCTAAAATTGATGAAAATGTCAATATTTGCTTGGCAGATCCTTCGAGTTCTTGGTGAAAATGCAATTGCCGTTCGAACAAAAGCCATGAAGTGTTTATCTGAGGTTGTTGCTGTAGACCCCAGTATTCTAGCAAGGGTAAAGAGGAGCACAGATGATTCTTTTTATCTGAGTTTTCTATTCAAATTAAAATATTAGCTCTACTTAGTATAAATTACATTTTCTTTATTTTTCTTTAGCTGGATATGCAGCGAGGAGTTCATGGACGATTGATGGATAACTCCACTAGTGTCAGAGAAGCAGCAGTAGAATTACTAGGTCGATTTGTCCTTTGTCGACCTCAGCTTGCTGAGCAGTATTATGATATGCTGATTGAAAGAATATTGGTATGTTTGTTATGTCATTTTTATTGTAATTTATGAGTATAATTTTGCCTTCCTAATGTCACTTTTTAAAAATGTTAAGCTAGAAATGTAGATATCAATTATGTATTTATATTACCTAATCTGTAAACTATAGCAACTTTCTAAAGAAGGACATATTTCAAGAGGAGGGCTGCTCAGTATTGTAAAACAAATCATTGGCAAAAATTGGATTCCTTTTTCCAGTTACTCTTGCCTTTTGATTATGCCAGTTTACAATGAGTAAATGATAGGCGCTACATGGCATAGTTAAATATTTTGGACAGGAATCTAGAGTAATTATATATGTATGTATATAAACAGGAAGAATTGTTTCAGTGAGAACTAGGTATAGAACTTTGGTGTCTGACAGTATTTTTGGCCGTTATGTATATTTGCATGTTTCCTTAAAGCTGAATTATGACAAGCTCAGATACCTGCAAGTTAAACAAGAAAGTCATTTGAGTCTTAAGACCAAACTTAAGAAACACTATTCTAAGATATTCTTTTCTTCTATGTCATTGAATTCTCTGGCCCTGAAGTATTTCCCTGGAAAATGAAAGGAAACATTGGCATTACAAAATATCTGTAGAATTTTCATACCACCCACTGCGGACATATTGACTTCTTCTGTAACTCAACAGAGATGCATTAGGTACAGGATTAGATATTTCTGAAATGACAAGAGTTTATTTTATCACCTTTAGCCCAGTATTAGAATACAGTGGGACTGAGAGTTACAGATAATTTCATCTTCAACTAGCATAAAATCTTGATGGAAACAAAGAATTTTAAGGAAAGAGTGGAAGAATTTTTTCCATTTTAGTGCCTCACTCTTTTCAAGAGTGAAGGACAAACTCCTCAGGATTTTCAGGTATAATGAACTCTGACAGTGTCTACCTTAGTATCCTAAAATATTTTCACAATTGCTAAATTGCATAATGGAAATAATTTTACACAATAGGTGTTCAATGCTTTTTATTTATTTTAAAAATGCTTTAATTCTGAAAATTTGTAAAGTTAAAGAAAAATAGTACAATGAACACCCAAGTATCCACCACAATATTTCACCTCTATTTTTTATATATATATAAATTTATTTATTTATTTTTGGTTGCGTTGGGTCTTCGTTGCTATGCACAGGCTTTCTCTAGTTGTGGCAAGCGGGGGCTACTTTTCATTGTGGTGCACGGGCTTCTCATTGTGGTGGCTTCTCTTGTTGCAGAGCATGGGCTCCAGGCACACGGGCTTCAGTAGTTGTGGCACACGGGCTCGGTAGTTGTGGCTCGTGGGCTTTAGAGCACAGGCTCAGTAGTTGTGGCACACGGGCTTAGTTGCTCCGCAGCATGTGGGATCTTACTGGACCAGGGCTTGAACTTGTGTCCCTTGCTTTGGCAAGTGGATTCTTAACCAGTGCACCACCTGGGAAGTCCCTTATCTCTATTTTATTTAGAGTATTCTCTAGCTCTTTTTTACACACATCCACCATGACATTGACTAATTTAAAAAGGCCAAGCCAGAGACTTCCCTGGTAGTCCAGCGGTTAAGACTTTGCCTTCCAATGCAGGGGTGCAAGTTCCATCCCTGATCAGGGAGCTAAGATCCCACATGCCTTGGGGCCAAAAAACCAAAAGATAAAACAGAAACAATATTGTAACAAATTCAATAAGGAATTTAGAAATGCTCCACATCAAAAAGTCTTTTAAAAAAAGGAAAATATCATTGAAAAATAAATAAATAAGTAATAAAATGGCCAAGCCAGTATTGTTATTTCCTCATGGTTTTGTTTCATTTAGTCTGTTCCTTTGTTTCTTATATTTACTATAAATCATAATATAATGACAATGGTTTGAAAGAGTTAGGTTAAACATTTTTGTTAAATATACTTCATATGCTGTTTAAGCGCCACTGTCCTAAAAGTTTCATGTTTGTTATCCCATTTAATTTTGGCAAGCTTATTATACTCTAGTCTTGTGTTCAGTGCTATTTTATATTTTTCCATGTATTAGATATTATATTTTAAAAGCAAAGACAGTGTAATAAAATAACTTAAATTTATAGTAACACTAATAAAAGAGCATATAAAAAGGAAATATATAGACCATGTTTATCATGTTAATAAATAGTGTATATACTGCTTGTTGGTATTTTCTGATTTCATTTTATCAAATTTCACACACCTAAGCATTTCAATTTTGCTGACGTTTAAAATACCTTTCTATTCCTAGGATACTGGTATCAGTGTCAGAAAAAGGGTAATAAAGATTCTAAGAGACATCTGTATTGAACAACCAACATTTCCAAAAATTACAGAAATGTGTGTAAAAATGATTCGCAGAGTGAATGATGAAGAGGGCATTAAGGTAGGATAAAAATGTTGACTACTTTAAATTTCATTTCTTAATTAATGTTTTAAATAATTGAAATGTTTATTTTATATAAATTTTGTTAATTTACATATATATAAACTTTACAAGTGAATCATCATTTTAGATTATAAATTCAAGAAAAAGACATACTTAGGTATTTTTATTTCTAGATCTTGCATTAATTAATAAAATCTGATCTTACCCAACCAATTTAGCAATTATAATATTTAATATCATTGTAGAGATTGCATTGTATATAGGAAGTTTATTATCAAATTTAGTTTATTTTGATTTTCAAATGGTATGTGCTTGGTTTTCTAAATTAGTAAATACTTTGTTGAAAGTTTAATCCTGAGTTCATTAGTGAATTTACGTGTATATGATTGTCCCTATATTTCTTTTTGGGTTTTTTTTCTTTTGTTTTTTAACAACTTCTCCCCCAAAAGTAGAAAAAATGTGTTTTTAGTTTGATTAAAAGCATTTGAATGTGTACTCTTCAGAAGTTCTATACTAGGCATCGTATTACCCATTTAAAATCATTGCCAAGTTGAAAAAGATTATAATTTTTGTAAGTTAATTGCTGATTTAAAAAAAAAAACTGAGGATGTCATACCAGTAGTTTCTGGTAATTTGTGTTTTGTTTAGTTATTTATAGGTTTTTTTTTTTTAATAGTTTTGTTTTGGGCTTTAATGAGAATTGGGGGTTAAGAATTTTGCCACATTCGTTGTAGTTACTTAGTTTGAAATTTTTCTTTCTTCTAGAAATTAGTAAATGAAACATTCCAGAAACTCTGGTTTACTCCAACTCCACACAATGACAAAGAAGCAATGACAAGGAAAATTTTAAATATCACTGATGTGGTAAGAAGGACTGGAACAAGGGTGGTCCCTGTGGATACAAACCTCATTGAGGTCTGCCTTGTCTTACAAAGGGAGAGACAATGACAAGATATTTGGTTATTCTCTACTACATCCCTTCCTTTATATTTCTGGATGTACTCAAGGGATGCAAGTAAGATGAGAGTGTTGTTTTCACCTAGCCCCACTTTTTGGCATCCACTGAGTTAAGCACTGATATTAAAATTCTCCAGATTCTTCCAGTGATTGAAAACTGAAAGGGAAAGGAGAAGTGGATAAAAAGATAACAATAACCCATGGATGGCAACCTGAAATGAGATAGTAATTTCTACCTTTTTCAGAAAACATGAATTAAGATTAGTTTCATTATGTTTAATTATATACATAAGCTACAATTTTTCTTGACACAGAATACTGTTCATGTTTTGAACATAAGAAATTTTATATTATGGATTACATGATCAACTCTATAGTTTCACTATTGTCTTTAAATCTTCCATCTAGAAGGAAAATAAGAAGCAAACATTTCCATTTTTATTGTTTTTAGACCTTACAGATTTTTCTGATAGTGTGTGATTCAATAATACCGTTCAGAATGTATACCATTTTAAAAATTTCAATACATTGAACTAATTTCTTGAATGTCTTCTAAGATATTTTTAGAATAAAGTTCTTTAACATGGTAAATTATTGGCTCACTGAAAAAATAGTTTACTCTAAAAATAATTTTTTTAATTTAGAACTTTGGATATTTATATACTTGAGGCTACAGCATAGCAAAAGTATATTTTAAAGTAAATTTCTAACTTTGATAGTTTCACCATATTTCTCCCCTTAGGTTGCAGCATGCAGAGATACTGGCTATGACTGGTTTGAGCAACTTCTTCAAAACGTGAGTTTTTGTAGAGTTTATGATTTAAAAGAAGTTTTTCAGTTATTTTTTAAGTATATACTTTGTGGTAGGGAAAATTTGTTTCAATATATTAGGCTGAATGTTTTGGTTAGTATCCCTGTTTAATGAATTGTTCAATTGCTTGCTACAAGTAAGTTTTCTAAATCACTAATATTGATATTCTGTCTTCCCATCCTTCTAGATAATTTTTTTATCCCTTTAATATAGATGATAGACATGAGATCTATAAATAGGTATATAGATTGCATTAAATATATATTTACATTATTTGACATGTTATAAAATACATAGAATTTCCTATAGTAGTGCAGGATTAAACCACAATTAGTGTTCTTTAAAAATTTTATAAATTGAAATATGAATTTTTTTTATTTAAGAATTTTCAAATAGAAGTACCCATCACCCAGCTTCAAAAATTGTTAGCACTTTCCTAATATCTTATTTATCTCTATCCCTCCCCCATCTTTTTTTTTCTTTAATTTTTTTTTTTTGGCTGTAATACTTATAAAGAAAATCCCATACTTTGTATCATTTCACCCATAAATACTTTAGTATTGATCTCTAACAGAAATGACTTTTAAAAAAATAACCAGAATATCTTTATCATCTATATCTAAATAAATATTAATAAAATTATTTCCTAATATCTAATACCTAGTCGATGTTCACATTTCCCTGATTGTCTCAAAAATGTATTTTTATAGTTGGTTTGCGGTTGCTTTGGTTGACATGGCTGTTAAGTCTCAGTCTATAATAGTCAACCCTTCACTCCTTTTTTCATGCCACTTACATGTTTTCCTGTAGAGTGTCCCACATTCTGGATTTCATAGACCTCTTCTTTCTGGTGTCATTTAAGTTGTTCCTGTGTCCACCATTTTTTTTTGTAAAATCTTAAGTTAGATCTAGAGGTTTACTAATACTGAAGTTCAGTTTTAGGAGTATAGACAGAAATACTTCACAGGCAATGCTAAATATTATTGCCTCACATCAAGAGGCACATAATGTTTGGTTGTTACATTTTCAGTGATTTTCATTGCCTGGTACGTCTATTATACAGTCTTTCAGGACTGGTTTTAAAAGATCACTACCTAGATTCATTATTTTCATTAGAAGTTGCAAAATACTGATTTTTTTTCTAGTTATTTTATTTATTCCATATTAATTAGCAAGGATTCTTCTTTAAAGAGGAATTTTGTCCTAATATTTGGCTACTGTAAAATATAGTTTGTACAGGAAGGGCAGGGGAAATACTTTATTCTTTTCCATTACTTAATCAAGTTTCAGAATAATGAGTTTTCCTGTCAGTATCAGTGTGAACTAAAAGATTTTTGTATCTTTGTATTTTAATTTATTGCAATCATAATTCTTTTTGAAGCTCAAATTGTCCCGTCTTTGCCCAGTGTTAGTTCCTTCAAATCGATCTTGTATCTTTTTGGTATAACCTCATTACTCTTTTGTAGCCTGATTACTTTCTGCCTCTACAAGATGCCCCAGACTCAACTTATACATTTTCTGTCCCAAACCTGAAATCAACCATTTTTCCAAAGAGCCCTGAATCCCTTTGGTGGGAATAATCTGGGTGCTGTGGATGTTCATTGCTAACGGGTTATCATAGCTTTGGGCCTTCTCAGAGGATAGAGCTAAAAGATACATATTTCTTAGAAAGAAAAAAATAAATCAAGAATTTATATTGATATTTTTAATTCAAATTTAAGATTATGAGATTCTGCTTCTTTGATTTTATTATTTCCTTTAGGCTAAAAATCTTATTTCCAAGGAAGTGGGCATAATTTCCTATTTGCTTTGCCCTACTATATTAACAGTAAGATTACTGGATACAGTTTAAGATTTTTTTTGCATTTCTTTTTATCTGTAGCTCACTAAACATATACCATTGAAAGTCTATCATGAAGTAATTTTTTCTGTTCGATTATGTCAACAATTTACTGTTAAGTCTATTTGTTTACTTTTTTATTTTTAATAATACTTTTAGTAATAAAACTGTATTTAGCAATATTTTTAACAATCAGTCAAAATTATTTTATTGAGGCATAACTTACATGCAAAAATATTCACCAATTTTAGGTGTACATTTTGATTAACTTTAATAATTATTTACAGTGATGTAAAGACTATCACTCTTAAAAGCTTCCTTGTGCCTCTTTGTAGTTGATCCTCTCCCCTTGGTCCTTGGAAAACACTGATTCATTTTTTGTCACTACAGTTGTCCCTTTTGTAGAATTTCATATCAATAGAATCATACAACATGTAGTCTTTTGTGTTTGACTTCTTTTAACTAGCAGAATGTTGCTGGTGTATTAATGTATTATTCCTTTTTATTGCTGAGTAGTGTCAGTAGTATGGATGTATAATAATTTCTTTATTCACAAATTTATGGACTTTTGGGTTGTTTTCAGTTTGGACTATTATGAATAATCCTGCTATGAATATTTGTGTGCAAGTTTTTGCGGGGATAGGTGTTTTCATTTCTCTTGGGTAAATTCCTGTGATCGTAATTCTTGGGTCATGTGGTGAGTGAGAAACTGCCAAGCTGTTTTTCCAAAATGGCTGAACCATTTTGCATTTCCACCAGCAATGTTCCAGTTGCTCCACATCCTCACCAGTACTTGGTATTGTCATTCTTTTTAACTTCAGCCCTCTGGTAGTATGTAGTAATATATTGCTTTTAAAAAATTTTTAAGATGCCTTTTTTAAGCATCCTCATGATGTTTTTGCCTCTGTTATCCAGTCTGTAATGTCTTGGACTCTCTTCATCAATCATCTTCCATTTTATAATTTTACATGATATATTTGACATCCTTTCCCTCCTAAGTCAAATAGTTAGCTCTACATTATAGAGCCTTATGACTGTCTTAGTTATATTTATGTCAGCCATTCCAAAGGGGACATAATAATTCCTAGAAAGCTCTACAACAGCGTTTCATGTGATAATTGTAATAAATGTTTAAGTAAGAATTAAGTATAGCTATCAGAAATGTCATTAGTTAGTATTAATAAAAAGAATCTAAGATAATATCCCTATGTGTTATTAGCAAGTTGGAAGTAGAAAAGAGAACACTAGATTTATAACCTCTTAGCAGTAGTTTTATATTCTTTATATCTTTACTCTCTAGTCCTCTTTTAGTTCATTGCTTTCCGTTGCTCCCTATTCATTGCTTTCCTACTTTAGTTTCTGCCAACAATTTAGTTTACCAAAATGACATTGTGACTTTCTGATACAGTCATTAGACTAGCAGAGTTTAGTTTAATGAAATAAAGAAAACTAAAAAATATTTATATAAATACATCTGATGGGGATATAACCACTCTTAGCAGTTGTAACAACACTGTGCATAAATTTTAAGAGAAGCTGGGAAGGATACAAAGGGACTACTGGAATTGTTTGAAATTCTTGAATCAAAAATAATTAGCACTCTTACTGTTTCCACATGGATTCATGTACACACATTCCATTCTGTCCAATTTCAGATACTTCTCATTATTATTTTTATGTTGGGTCGGCTTCGTATAGATCAGTGATTCCCAATTCACGGAATATGATTTCCTAGGGAAACTTGAAGTACTACATGAAACAGCTTCATATTTACACAGGCATCAAACTCTGTCCACTAACTACATATACACATTTTGTAAATGTATGGAAATTCAATTCCCTTATAACCTAATGAATTCATAGCTTTTTTGTGATTTTTTTCAGTAGTATTTGAAAGAAAAAGTTCTATCATGAAAGTCCTTGCATTTTTTTTTTTATTTCTAAAAAGTAGTTCAATTAATTTAAACCACTGTCATAGCCTATGGTGGGTACAGAGAATTAATTTCACAGAGCCACTCATTGTCATCGCTTATGGACTAAGACTACAGCCTTCTTTTAGCTCACAAGAAAATGCAGGCAATGAAAAAACTTGAATAAACTATATTTCATCTGTTCCTGGCCTTTGTAGTCCAAAACAAGATCTCCTTCTTGAAGTTTACAATCAGATACCCTTATTGCCATCAATCAGTGAATGAATAGAGAAACCGATATATCCATACGATTTGATAGTGCTCCACATCATAAAGGAACAGACTGCTGATACATACAGCAACATAGACCGTTAATGAACACACCGCAGAATGAAGGAAGCTTTACACGGAGGATTACATACTCTGATTCCATTTATATGAAGTTCGAGGAGAGGCAAAACTAATCTGTATTGGAAAAAATCAGAGGAGTGATTGCAGGGGGCCAGGGACTGACTCAGAAGGGACATGTATTAGTCATGTTTCTCCAGAGAAACAGAACCAACAAGATACTGAGAAAGGGAGACAGAGAAAAGATTTATTATAAGGAATTGGCTTATGTGATTATGGAGGCTCTTAAATCCCACAGTCTGCTGTCTGTAAACTGGAGACCCAGAGAAGCCCCTAGTACGTAGTTTAGTCTGTGTCCTAAGGCCTGAACCACGGAAGCTGATAGTGTAAATCCCAGTCCAAGTGTGGGAGGAGACCAGTGTCCCAGCTCAAGTACTCAGAGAATGGTTGGATTCTCTCTTCCTCTGCCTTCTGTTCTGTTCAGCCCCACCCACATTGGAGAGGGCAATCTCCTTTGCTGAGTCCACAATTCAAATGCTAATATCATTTAGAACCACCTTTACTCACCAACAGGTCCAGTAATAATGTTTAACCAGATAACTGGGCATCCATCCCTTGGCCCAGTCAAGTTAACACTTAGAATTAACCATCACAGTTCTACCCTTTGTTAACTTGGCACCCATATACATCTCCTTAAACCATACTAGATCTCCAAATAAAGACAATAACAAGGTCATGATTCTACCTAACCTGATAACAACTATCATGCATGTAACCAAAAATGCACTAACCCCTTCCCCAGAAGAAGTCCTTGAGTGATGTTTACTCTTCTTGATATCCCATAATTTAAGTACTGTGATGTCAGATTAACAACATTTAAATACTATGATAATGAGGTCAGTACACTTTATGTTACGTGATAAAGGAATAAGGGGGGGGGGGAAGAAAGATATTTTCTCACTTTCCCTCTCGATCTCTCTCTCCCTTTCCCTCTCCCCCACCTCTGTACACACAACACACACGCACACACACACACGCACACACAAATGTATTCATGAAAAAATAAGTAGGAAATACTCATGGCAATTAAAGTCCTTATTTCTATAACTGGTAATGTGATCACAGCTGGTATAATACTAAGAGATGGCCTAAGGGATCTCTTGTATTCCAGACATACTCTTCCGTACCTCCATTATAGAGTAGTACTCCAGTTTCTTCTTGGTAGTCAGGATCAATCACTCCATCCAGAACCCTAACTCCCTTCTTTGTTGTTGATTCGGAAGCATGAGGAGCACACAGTAGTTGGGTGACAGTACTAACTTTCAGTTCAGTGAGATTATGGTTGTGTCTCCTGGTAGAAGCATTCCCTCTCTAGAACCTCTCTCTAAGCCAGCAGAGCATAACGTAGCCGGAACAGAAGCAAAAATTTTGCTAATGGGTCACTAGGGGTAATAGTGAGTGATGCCCCTCAAATTTCCACCTCTTGATTCCTGGACTAATCCTGGCTATGGACTAAACAGCACCATGTATCGGTGCTGATTCAGAGCATAAGAGCCTGCTGGAGAATCTTGCCTGAGCCATTGCAAGATATTGCCACCTATCTGATGCTGTAACTGAATCTTTAAAGGGACATTCCACATTCTATCAAGTCAGCTGTTTCAGAATGGTCGGGAACATGAGCATGGGCTCGTTGCTGCACTTCTTTTGCTGTGAAGGGAGTTTCTTGATCAAAAGCAATGCTGTTTGGAGTACCATTATGGTAGATAAGGTATTCTGTAAGTCCACAGGAGATAGTTTTGGCAGAAGCATTGCATGCAGGAAAGGCAAATCTGTATCCAGAGTGTCTATTCCAGTAAGAACAAAATGCTGCCCCTTCCAAGATGGAGGCAGTCCAGTGTAATCAACCCGCCACCAGGTAGCTGGCTGATCACCACAGGGAATCATTCCATATGAGGGACTCAGTGTTGGTCTCTACTGCTGGCAGGTTGGGCACTCAGTGGTAGCCATAGCCAGTGTGGCCTTGGTGAGTAGAAGTCCATGTTGCTGAGCCTATACATGGCCTCCATCTCTGCCACCATGGATAGTTTGTTCATGAGCCCAGTGGGTGATGACAGGAGTGGCTGGGGAAAGAGGCTGATATCCTCAGAGAAGGTATCTGCAGAACAGGTCATCCTATCCACTTGATTTTTAAAATCCTCTTCTGCTGAGGTCACCCTTTGGTGAACATTCATGTGGGATATAAATATTTTCATGGATTTTGCCCATTCAGAGATGTCTCCACATGCCTCTTGCCCAGATTTCCTTATCACCTGCTTTTCAATCATGTTCCTTCCAAGTCTCTGACCATCCAGCCAAACCATTGGCCATGACCCATGAATCAGTATATAATCACACATCTGGTCATTTCTCCTTCCAAGCAAAGTGAACAACCAGATGCACAGCTTCAAGTTCTGCCCAGTGGGAAAATTTCTCTTCACCGCTGTCCTTCAGGGATATCCCAGAAAGGAGCTGTATTGCTACAACTGTCCACTTTTGGGTGGTACCTGCATATTGTGCAGACCCATCTATAAACCAGGCCCAAGTCTTCTCTTCCTCTGTCAGCTGACCCTAGGGTCTTCCCCATGGTCAGCTGAGGCCATAGGTGCAAGCTGGGAGAGAGAAGGTAGTGTAGCAGAAGTGGGAACCACAGGCATTTAGGCCGTTTTTTCATGTGCCCTTCAGCCTGCTCTGACCTAATCGTGTATATACCACTTACATTTGATGATAGAGTACTGCTTTTCACACCCAACTTTATGGCTTGGTGAGTCAGAAAACACCCAGTTCATGACAGCTCGGAATGCATGATAATTTGGTGGCCCATGGCTAGGCATTCAGTATCTACTGAGGCCCAGTAGCATGCCAAGAGCTATTTCTATGGAGGATGACAAGGCTTTGCTCCAAAATCCTAAGGGCCTGTACTGCAGGTCACCTACGGGGGCTTGCCAAAGACTCCAAACAGCATCCCTGTCTTCCGTTAACCCTTCAAGCACCACTGGGTCTGCTAGATCGTATGGCCCAAGTGGCAAAGCAACTTGCACAGCAGCCTGGACCTACTCCAGAGCCTTTTCTTTTGTTCTGGGCCCCACTCAACACTGGCAGCTTCTTAGGTCACTCAGTAAATGGGCCAGAATAATATACCCAAATGAGGAATTTGTTGCCTCCAAAATTCAAAGAAACCCACTAGGTGTTGAGTCATTTTTTTGGTTATAGGAGGGACCAGATGCAACATCTTATTCTTTACTTTACAGTGAATATCTCAACATACCCCATACCACTAAGCCCCCAGGAATTTCTTTGAAGTAAAAGACCTCCAAATTTTTGTTGGATTTATTTCCCACACTTTGACACACGCATCTTACCAATAAGTCTAGTGTAGTTGCTACTTTTTGCTTACTACGTACAATCAACATAATGTCATCAATGTGATGGGCCAGTGTGATATCTTGTTGAAGGGAAAGGTAATCAAGAACATGCAAACTAATTTATAATGTATGGCTGGAGAGCTAATATACCCCTGAGACAGGGCAGTGCAGTGTATTGCCGGCCTTGCCAGCTAAAAGCAAACTGCTTCTGGTGGGCCTTTGACAAGGGTGAGAAAAAGGCATCTGCTAGATCAGTAGCTGCACACCAGATCCCAGGGGATGTGTTAATTTGCTTAAGCACTGATACGTCATCTGGTGCAGCAGCTGCAATGGAGTCCCAACCTGGTTAAGCTTATGCTGATTCACTGTCATTCTCTAGGATCCATCTGTCTTCTGCACAGGCCAGTTAGGCAAGTTGAATAAGGATGTGGTCGGAATCACAACCCCTGTATCTTTCAAGTCTTTGGCGGTAGCACTAATCTCAGCAGTCCCTCCAGTGATACAGTATTGTTTTTGATTTACTATTTTCCTAGGTAGAAGCAGTCCTAGTGGCTTCCAGTTGGCCTTTCCCACCACAGTAGCCCTCACTCCATTGATCAAAGAACCAGCGTGGGGATTCTGTGAGCCTGTGAATAAATATGTTCTAATTTTGCATTCTGGAACTGGTGAAATAACCAGAGGATGGGTTTGGGGACCCACTGGACTCACTGTGAAACAGACCTGAGCTATACCTTCATTGATCATCTGACCTCCATAAGCTCCTACTCTGATTGGTGGGCCACAGTGATGTTTTGGGTCTCCTGGAATTAGTGTCAGTTCAGAGCCAGTGTCTGGTAATCCCCAAAACGTCTAATAATTTTTTTCCCCCAATGCACAGTTAACCTGGTAAAAGACTATAGGTTCCTTTGGGGAAGGTTGGAGAAAGGATTCACAGTATAAATTTTCAGTAGTGCATGGAACTCCTTCCTCAAGAGGATTCTTCGAAGAATGCTGTGGATTGAATGTTTGTGTCTCTCCAAAATACATAATGTTGAAGCTTAATCCCCGGTGTGATGGTATTAGGAGATGGGGCCTTTCAAGGATAATTAGGTCATGAGGGTGGGGCCCTCATGAATCAGATTAGTGTCCTTCTAAGAAGAGACATGAGAGAAATTACCTCTCTGCTCTCTGCTGTGTGAGGATACAACAAGAAGACAGCCATCTGCAGGCTAGGAAGAGGATCTTCACCAGAAACCAACCATATGTTGATCTTGCACTTCCCAACCTTCAGAACTATGAGAAATAAATTCTGTTGTTTAATCCACATAGTCTGTGGTATTTGTTAAAGCAGCCCATACTAAGAAATTGGTATCAATAAGTGGGGTGCTGCTGAAATAAATACCTAAAAATGTGGAAGTGACTTTGGAGTTGGGTAGTTGGTAGACACCAGAAGATTTTTGAGGTGCATACTAGAAAAAAACTGATATTGCTTTGAAGACATTTAAAGGCAATTCTGATGAGGGCTCAGAAAGAAAAGAGAAGAGCTATAGGGAAAGCTTCCATCTCTTTAAAGCATATATATAATCATGTACAGAATGTTGGTAGAAATATGGATGGTTAAAAGCCATTCTGATGAGGTCTCAGATGCAAATAAGGAACATGCTATCAGTCAACAGAGAAAAGTGAGTCTTTGTTATAACGTGACAAAGAACTTGGCTAAACTGTGTTTCTCTTCTAGTGTTTTGTGAAAGGTGGACCTTCAAGTGATGAAATTGAATGTTTAGCTGAGGAGATTTCTAAGCAAAGTGTTGAAGGTGCAGCTTGATTTCTCCTGCCTGAGTTTATAGTCAAATACTGTCTCTGTCTCCATCAGCCAGTGAATGGGTTAAAAAAAACCTGATGTATCCATACAACTTAATAGTGCACCATATCATAAAGGAACAAACTATTGATACATACAGCAACATAGGTAAATAATAAAAACATGCAGAATGAAAGAAGCCGTACACAGAAGAGTACATATTATGATTCCACTTATATGAAGCTCTAGGAGAGGCTAAACTAATCTATATTGGAAAAAAATCAGAAGAGTGGTTGCAGGGGGCCAGGGATTGACTGGAAAGGAACATGAGGGGACTTTCAGGGGTGATGGTAATAATCTATATCAGTGGTTCTAAAAGTTATCAAGATTACCTGTGACTTGTTAGAAGTGAAGTTCTAAGGCTTTACCCCAGACTTAATTAATCCATAACTCTGAAGTAGGGGCCCACCTAAACAAAGTCTGCAGATGATCCTGATATAAGTTAAAGATGGAGAAAGACTGTCCTTTATCTTGATAGGGAGTTTGACTTATATAGGTGAATACACTTAACAAAACCGGGCAACTATACACTGAAGATTTGTACGTATTTCATGTAAATTTTATCTCAAAAGGAAAAAAGAGGAAATACACTGATGTCTGCAGCTTACTTTGAAATGCATCAAAAAGATGGATAGAGATTTGTATATGTTTACATACACATATGCACACATATATACATATATCTATGCATGCATATCATGGGGCTGGTTTAACATCACACGTGTGTATGATTTAACATTAAACAAAAAATAATCATGTCAGGATACAGGAGAAATCATTGTTAAAATTTAATACCCTTGAATGATAACTTCTAGTAAAACTAGGAATAAAATCTGACAGAGAATAAACTATAAAACCTAAAATGAAAATCATGCAAAATGGAAAGATATTAAAAGATCTCATCAAAATCAAGAACGAAAAGTATTCATCAAACATGTCAAAGTGATTTAAAAATGTATATGGAAAAGTAAAGAGCTGAAAATAATTGTCACTTCTGAAAATGCAGGGACACTGATATGCCTTAACAAATATCAGGACTTATTTTTAGAGATACAGTAATTAAGGTAGCATGGATTTTTCAATAAATGAGACTGGGCCAAGTGGCTATCCATAAGGGTTTTTTTTTTTTTTTAATCAACTCAGCAGTCAATTCCATATAGATTAAAGGAAATCTTTAAAACTTACAGAAGAAAGTATATGTGTGAATATATTTTTGACCTTTCTTAGGGAAGAATTTCTTAAGTCACAAAAGCCATTAACCTGGAAAGATTGATAAATTTCACTGCCTTAAAATGAGGAACATTTATGAATCAAGAAAACACAAGTCACAAACTGGGAAAGATATTTGATACACATATAACTAACAAAGGATCATTGTTAAAAATATGTAAAGAACTCCTGTCCTGCAAACCAGTATAAGGCAGGAGTCCTGGTAGGAAAACAGGAGAAAGTCATGAATAGGCAGTTCATAGAGGAGATAGCACACATGGCCTATAAGGTATTCAGCCTCATAGTAATATAGGACATACAAATCAAGACCACATTTTACACCCATTTGATTGGCAAAAGTTGAAGTTAGGTGATAACAAATGACAGAGAAAAGATGGATTAAATAGCATCTCTTAAACACTGGTGCTGAGAAAATATTACAACAAAAGTTTTTAAATTTAGCATTATTTCATAAAGTTGAACATTCATATATCCTATGACCCAGTAATTCCACGCCAAGGTATATACCCAAGAGAATCTTGCATATGTGCACCAGGAGACAAGAATGTTCGTTATGCCGCTAAAATTTTAATTAACCTATCTTCAGAAGAATGGATAAATGAATTGCAGTATAGACATAAAACGGCCTGTCGTATAGCAGTGAAAATGAATAAAGTAGTTTCATGCAACAACCTGGATTACAGTTAGTGACATGTTGAGTGAAAAAGGCACATCCCAGAAGACTACATCCAGTATGATACCTTTCAGAAAGTTGAAAATCCAGCAAAACTATAAACAATATTTAACTTAGACAGTTTTTTTTAAGCAAAGAAATGGTAAAATTCCTGATAAGTGGTACCTTGAAAGTTAGACAGGAAGATGGGATAAAAGAAGGAGTACATTGGAAAATATAAGTTATTGGAAATATTCTTGAGTTAGGTTCATAGTACATCTTTATATTTATAAGTAAATACATTAAAAGGGCACATACCAGTATTGGCAATGTCGTGAACTAAAATTTATGATTAATACTTTTATGTATACTTGATGTCTTGGAGAGCAGAAAGAAAAAACAGGCGAGGAGATTGTTTTCTACTCCTGCCTGAAAAAGACCAGGGTAGCATATAATTTTAATAGCTGCTTAAGGTTGAGTTATAGAGCAGGACAAGGAGAATTTGCTGTTCAGAGTTGTAACTGGGTAAATTGAAGTTCTCTTGCTTTGATTTATTTCTTTAAATTGGAGGGAGCAGGGGAAATGTGTGTGATATGTTATTCTGATTGCTATCAGTTTTAATCATCCACGCATATTGTAGTGAAAGTTTAAACTTGTGCTGTCCCATACTAGCCACACGTTTTTTCATTTAAATTAACTTGAATTTTTATTTACCTTTAATTCCTCAGTTATACTATCCACATTTCAAGTGTTTTGTAGCTGCATGTGGCTTGTAGCAGCAATAATGGGCAGCACAGATATAGAACATACCCATCATTGTAGAAAGTTACATTGGACAGCACTGGAACTCTTGACAGAAATTAAACATTTCAATTTCTTTAATAGCCCCAGAATTGTATTAGCTGTTCTTTATTAACAAAACAGATATACCTTAGATGACTTTACCATTGACCTCTGATTATTATGAAAGATTGGATTGGTTTTATTTTTTGGCTATAGTTAGATTGATCTCTTTTCCTCATATCATTTTTTCTAACATTGTTTATTAATAACTTGGTAAAGATAACACAGGGAAGAAATCCAGCCTTGTGTTTTATAATTGCGAATTGTAAGGTGCAATTCAGATGTAGTTACAATAATTTTAAAAATGTAATTAACCCATAATATACTTTTTTGAGACATCAAAGAACTTGAAATAATAAGGAATGGAATTCTCATTCTTTAAAATCATTCAACTAACATTGAGTGGTACTCTTAAGGGAAGGTCACCGTTCTCATTTCTCTCATATTCTACCTTAGGTCCTACACATAGCAATTTAAATAACTTCATACTAAAATTGTTTGAAAGTATCTATAAATTACTGGTTTATAAGATATTTTAAAATATTTGTTACATATTTTTGTTTATTAATTTGCATTTTCAGTATTAAATTGTTAATAACCAGTTGAAAAGCTTATTACTTATGGACACATTAAATGCGTTTATATTATTATTGTCTAATGAATAATTATACTGGGATTTTTTTTTTTTTTTTATATATACACATATATAGTTGTTGAAGTCCGAAGAGGATTCCTCATATAAACCTGTGAAGAAAGCTTGTACTCAACTTGTTGATAACCTAGTTGAGCACATTCTTAAATATGAGGAATCTCTAGCTGGTAAGACATTTTATATATTGGTCGTTAAGTTGATTTTATAAGATACTTTAAAATACTTTGGGCACATTTCTCATTTTTGCCTCTAGCTCTGCTTAGCCTAATAATTAACTACTTCACTTTTAAATGAAATCTGTTTTTTGTTTGGTGTTGAATCCTAGGTTATATTGTTATGGTTGAGTAATATTATCTAGAGCAGTACAGTAAAAGCATAGGACTTATCTCTTCCACATATCTTTCAATAGCACATAATTTTAGATGTCATAATGAACAGGAATTAAAGTAAGTCCAGGGGCTAATATGTATTTAGCCAAATGCACTCATCCAAAAACTTCAATATCTTTTAAATTATATAAAATTTTCTATCAAAATGAAATTGTTTTAATTATTATAAAAATGTTTTTAAAAGATTTGCAGTATATACCTAATATCATTTATAATTATTATATAAAATGTGCTTAATCTTGACCTAGAAAGCTGTTAATATTTTTTTAATTGAGAAACTCCTTAAATATTTAATATTTTATATTATTTATCACACTATCAGTCACAAAATTGAAGTTAATGAAAATATAAATAATTATATAAAACTATAAAAGTCATAATTGATATCTATTGCTTAAAAGCACACAAGACTAACATTATTTCCCATCCCCTAATGTACGTTAATGAGGAACAATAGTCAGCCTCAGTCAGTTTTCAGAATTGGGGGCCAGTTGCCTCTATACAGAGGTATCATTTATGGTAAAATTGTTGATATTCTTTATATTTTTATTGCAGTTTTTTTTCTTTAATTTTTTTTTTCATTTTCCATGTTTACCTCTTTTTCTTTGTATATTTTGTTGTTTCCCCTACTTTTCCCTATCCTAGATTTTAAGGGTGATACTGTTGTCACTTAATGTTAAAAAGTTTCTAATCTCCTCTAAAAACTCCTGAGAACCAAGAAACATTTTATCTCCTAACTAGCAACATTTTCCTCTCACCTGAACAGCATTTTGTTTACTTTTCTAATACAGCACTGGTCCACCTTCTTATCATTCCTGTCTTCTAATATTCTTCTACCACAGCAGCATCTCTTTTTTTCCCCAATACCCTTAAACACAGTATCACCTCAGCTAAATTGTCTTTGTCCTCCTTTGCTAATTTTCTTTCCCATACTCATTTCCATCCAGTTTTAGATATAATCAACACCATGTTTATTCTGAAAATTCCATCTCTAAACTTCCCAACTTTCATTCTACTTTTTAACTTCAGTCCTACTCCCCTCAGTGTAAAACTTGCCTTCCCCAGTGCAGCCTCTTTGTCCTTTATCCTTAATATATGTAATACTATATAACAAAGAGAAAATGAAATGCAGGAAGTCTAGCATCATAAGAAATGCTAATCTGTTGTATTCAGGCATGTACTGAATCTATTCAGGGGATAGTATTGAGTAATTTAAATAATATTCTGTATAATTTCCACTGCCTTGTCATACTTTAGTGTCTTATTTCTCTGTTTGTTTTTCCAGACTCTGACAATAAAGGTGTGAATTCTGGAAGATTGGTAGCTTGCATAACCACTTTGTTCTTATTCAGCAAAATAAGACCCCAGCTCATGGTTAAACATGCCATGACTATGCAACCATATCTTACCACTAAATGTAGTGTAAGTATTAGAGCTGTCCTATTTTTCTCTTATATAAACCATGTAGTAAATATTTTAAATTTAGAATTCACATTGTGTCATCCACATTGTCACTGATAGATGACAGTCATTTTCACTGACAGATCAACTGGGTTATGTACTCAAATGTATGTTCTAATATTTGTGGCAAGTTATCTACAAACATCATTTTTCTGAGGTATTATAAATAAAGTTCAAGTCCCATTTCTTTGTGAACTCCTCAAGCTAAATCCTCAGTAATGCTTAATAAACGTTGTAATTATTGTTAGGACTTAAAAGGTGAATGAGACAGAGTTCCTGTCACTGAGAAATTTACTGTCTTTTGGATTCTGATTTTGCTTTTCATTTGTCATTTTTGATATATTTTATTTATTTTTATAACATATCAATATATTGAATATGGAAGACATAGGATCATCAGAGATGCTAGGCTGTTATGTTAAGTTAATATTACACATACTATGTTTTCCTAAAATCAAATGTGAAGATTAAATATTGCTTCAGTAAGATAATCTAGCAACTTAACATGACAGCGTGGTGAGTTAAGTGGCTTATTATAACACTAAATTTTAAAATACTCTAAAAACCTATAAATGTAAATAGTTTTTTACTTACTATGTTCCCAGTGTTCCTAAGGAGCTAATTTGAACTGTTTACTAAATTTGTTTTCTTGCCACGGTCAGGTTTTTTTGGCGATCTAAATAAACAACTTCTAGGTGAAAACCTTCAGGATGTCCTGACAAATTTTAAAGACTGAGGAAAGTACCAGAAGATAAATGCATTAAAAACAACATATAAAACAACATATAGGGCTTCCCTGGTGGCGCAG
This sequence comes from Eschrichtius robustus, assembly GCF_028021215.1. Taxonomy (NCBI): domain Eukaryota; kingdom Metazoa; phylum Chordata; class Mammalia; order Artiodactyla; family Eschrichtiidae; genus Eschrichtius; species Eschrichtius robustus. The sequence goes on from NC_090825.1 coordinate 30,362,228, forward strand.
TGGTTAAGAATCCACCTGCCAATGTAGGGGACATGGGTTCGAGCCCTGGTCTGGGAAGATCCCACATGCCGCGGAGCAACTAAGCCCGTGCGCCACAACTACTGAGCCTGAGCTCTAGAGCCCGCGAGCCACAACTACTGAGCCTGCGTGCCTAGAGCCCGTGCTTCGCAACAAGAGAAGCCACTGCAATGAGAAGCCCACACATCGCAGTGAAGAGTAGCCCCTGCTAGCCACAACTAAAGAAAGCTCGTGCGCAGCAGCGAAGACCCAATGCAGTCAAAAATAAAATTAAATAAATAAATTTATTTTTAAAAAAAACCAATATATAGTACTTCTGAAAACAACATTTAAGACAACATTTAATTCTACCTTTAAGGCTTAGATCTTGGTGTTAGATCCAGAAATAAACTGATTAATAGGTAATCTGTGGCTAATAATAATAGATAATATTTATTGAGCGCAGTGCCAAACACTGTGAAGAATTTTACATACATTATCTCATTTACATTGTGAAGTCGGTACCGTTATTATCTCAGTTTTACAGATAAGGAAACGAAAGCTTAGAGAATATAACTAACTTGCCCAGTGTCACACAGCTAACAAGTCCCAAAACTAGAATTCAACACCATGGCTTGCCTCTAGAATCTGAACTATAATGGAACCTTTATAAATTGTCCTCATTTCAGTCAATATTTTTTTAAAGCAAGGTTACTTTGAAAACGTTTTGTATAATTTGTTATGCATATATACATATTTTTATATATACACCAATATAATGTTTTATATATAAATAAGGCCATCTCATAAATATAATAGACACATTTTAAAATTTTTTTTTGTTTTTTATATCCTACCCCCATCTTTATTCCTCCTCTTCTCAAGATAAGCAATCTGGAATATCCTTGCCACTTTATCCATGTTTCTATAATTGTAGGCACACATAGACAAATATACAAATGGTTGACCACATTTTTAAAAAATCAGGTCATGTTATATACATATCTGTTAGGCATTTTTACTAATCTCAAAACAACTGATATATGTTTAATTCATCCTTTTGAATGGCTACATATTATTCATCTTATGGACGTCCTGTGATTTATTTAACCATTTCCCATCTTGGCAGGTATTTATTTGCATTGTTTCCTATTGATAGCCACTACAAACAATTCCTTAATAATCATTCCTATTCATATACTTTTAAATACTGGTGCTTTTTTTCCTTTGGGATAGATTCTGAAGAATTAACTTCCCAGATTGAAGGAATTTTTTTTAGTTTTGGTTTTGGTTTTGAATAGATCTTTCCAGATTGCTGGTGGACATGTTTCACAGCCTCTTTGGAAACCAGTAAATGACAATCTGCGTCATTTTTGTACTCTTTGCCAGTCTAACAGGTGTAAAAGAATATAGTTCATTGTTGCTTCAGTTTCCCTTCCCTGATTTCTAAGAAGGTTGAGCATCTTTTTTATGATATTAACCGATTGGACTTGATTTTCTGTGATTTGACTGTTCTTATCATTTGCCCATTTTACCTTTGAATTGTGGACCTCTTTTTGAAAAGTCTTTAAATGTTTGAGATACTGAACTATCTTATGTATATTCATTTCAAATATTTCTTACATTCTACAGCTCTTTTCGTTCATGATTTACGTCTTCATTTAAATTTTCCTTCTAGAATTTAAGATACTTCATTTACTTGATTTTTCAAGCCAGTTACGTTTCAAAAATTTTTTACTACATATTTTTAAGTAAAATTTCGGCAGTGATTATCAAATGAATTTATCTTACTTGACAAAAACTAATTTATCCCTACACCCACTTTAACTCATCCCCTGTTGCTTAAAGGAGGTGGAAGTGGGAGATGGCAGGGAACGATAGGACATCTATGCTACTTAGAAAAAAAAATATTCATCTTAGCCTATTTTTTTATTTAATCCTGTGTGTATCCTGAAAGGAAGGATGAATGTAAGGTCAGAAAGTTTTTAACCAGTGAGGTAATAATAAGCTCAAAGAGTTCAAAATGAGTGTCAAAAACCTGTTGCTAAGAGTAAGGACTGAGGGACTTCCCTGGTGGTCCAGTGGTAAAGAATCTGCCTTACAATGCAGGGGATGCGGGTTCAGTCCCTGGTCAGGGAACTAATATCCCACATTGCCACAGGGCAACTAAGCCCACGTGCCACAACTACTGAGCCTGCGTGCCACAAACTACAGAGCCCACACGCCACAACTACAGAGCCCACGCACCCTGGAATCTGCGCGCCACAACTCGAGAAGAGAAAACCCGCACACTACAACTAGAGAGAAGCCCGCGCACCGCAATGAAAGATCCTGCCTGCCTCAACGAAGATCCTGCATGCCACAACTAAGACCCGATGCAGCCAAAAATAAATAAATAATAAATCTTTAAAAAAAAAAAAAAAGAATAAGGAATGATAACTTGGCTAGATAAAAAAACATATGTTAAAACCTTAGTCAAGAAAGAAAGAGGAAGGAAGGAAGGGAGAGAAGAGGAAAGGAAAGGAAAGAAAGAACTAGTAACTTTAGTTGCCTATGGGCAAGGACACCACTGGGTGACTGGAGGACGGGTAGGAAAGAGACTTTTTACTGTAAATCCTTTAATACCTTTTTTTTTTAAATCACTAGCTTTTACTTTATTTATTTATTTTTAAGATGTTTTATTTGGCCGTGCCGCCTGGCACGTGGGATCTTAGTTCCCCGACTAGGGATCAAACCCACGCCCCCTGCAGTGAAGTGCAGAGTCTTAACCACTGGACCGCTAGGGAAGTCCCCTTTGTTTTTTGGTTTTTTCATTTCTTAATGTTCTACCTATTTTTTAAACCGCTTAGTTTGTAATCAGCTTTAAAACTTTTAAAATTAAGAAAAATTGTACTATAATATTCTAAGTTTTAAAATAAAGGAGCCTTATACCTAGTTCTGGGATTCCACATTTTCATCTATCATGAGAAGGGTTAACACAGGGCTTCTCAACCTCAGCACTGTTGACATTTAGGGCCAGATTATTCTTTGTTGTCAAGAGCTATTCTGAGCATTGTAGGATTTTTGGCAGTACCCTTGGCCTCAATCCACCAGATGCCAGTAGCACCCCCGTGCCCCTGTTGTGACAACCAAAAGTGTCTCCATATGTTGCCAAATATCCATTGGGGGGCAAAGTCACCCTCAGCTGAGAACTACTGAGTTAACATACCCTAGTTTGAAAAATACTAATCTTGAAAACGATACCAGTCTTGGTAAAATACTCTGTTAAACACTATTGTTCAGAATTGACAGTGCATTTTAGGAAGAAAAAGAGTAACTGTAGCATTGTGAATAAGTGACCCAAAGATCACGTGGTAAGTTAGTGACAGAGCTAGAATCCAGGTTCCTGTCACTATCTGCTTTTCTTCCCTTCATTCTTTAAAGAAGTTCTTTTCTAATAATGTTTTTTTTTTTTGAAAAAAAGCTTTATATAAATATACATATATATATAAATAATACCAAACCTCCCAACTACATAAAGCTGTATATAGTTTGTTTTCAGATTTTGTTATTCATAAAGCACTAATTTTATCCTTGTAGACACAAAATGATTTCATGGTTATCTGCAATGTTGCAAAAATCCTAGAGCTGGTTGTACCACTGATGGAGCATCCAAGTGAAACTTTCCTTGCCACTATTGAAGAAGATCTGATGAAGCTCATCATCAAATATGGCATGACTGTAAGCATTCACTTTACCATCTCTGTGTTGATCAGTACATAATTCACAAATGATAACTTAATCTTGTGTTTTTACCTTTGTCTTTAACTTTTGTCTAAACAGTAACATTTTCTCTCTTTTAGGTAGTGCAACATTGTGTAAGCTGTCTTGGGGCAGTTGTAAATAAAGTGACACAAAATTTTAAATTTGTGTGGGCCTGTTTCAATAGATACTATGGTAAGTTCAGTGCCTGGGCTTTAAAATTATTCTGCTAGATCCTGCAGTGTATACAGTTCCTTTTTAACACATCGGATAAAAGGTAGTATCAAGGGAATTATAAGAGGTGTGATTGTCCTCTCCGGTCCACTCTCAGAAGCAATATTTTCTGGTATCTTTTATATTCCCTTAATAACCCAGTATGATTACTTCAGAAATTTGTCTCCTCATAAGGAAATGTTGGTAAGTTTTTTGCCTACTATGTAAAATAAAATTTAAATATTTTTTTCTTACATTAATTCTTTTAGGCTCAATGGAATGCCCTTATATTTCTAGACGTTTAATACTTAGAACCGTTAGTAAAATTTAATTTTAATTTATTAGCAGTAATTGTCTGAACACAACAATTTAAGGATAGAGGGTTTGTTATAAATAAATATTACTTATTTTATTAGGTGCCATTTCAAAATTAAAAAGTCAGCACCAAGAGGACCCAAATAACACTTCACTGCTAACAAACAAACCAGCACTTCTTAGATCCCTTTTCACGGTTGGAGCACTATGTCGGCATTTTGATTTTGATCTGGAAGATTTTAAAGGCAACAGTAAGGTAAAGATCCTAATATTTATTATTTAGTATGCTTTAAAAACAGAACTGTGTGACCCTGGGCATTGAAAATGACTATAATGACTCGGGATGAAGGCGGCATTAGGGTAGTCTGGTTTAATTCTGAAACAGTGCTACTCAAAACATGGCCCTCAGACTGGCTTCTGATCCATGAACTGTTTGTTACCGGTCCTAATAAGATAAGTTTACACAAGTTATATCAGCTTTGTGTTAGTAGGCACACTGTTTATGTCAGCAGCAGTTCATTTTTTTAACATTCTCAATGAATGCCACTGTTCTAAAATTCATGGATTTATAAATGTATTGGTGAATTATTCTTTAGTAAAGTTCACATGTGGAAGTTCTCATTGTTTGCTTTTAGGTATTTTTTTCCTTTATAGTTGAAAACCGATCTAAGTTAACTCTTCCTTATATACTTTAACATGGTTTTTTTCCCCCTTAGGTTAACATAAAGGATAAGGTACTTGAACTATTGATGTATTTTACAAAGCATTCAGATGAAGAAGTACAAACAAAAGCTATCATTGGTCTAGGTAAGATAAGTCTAAATTTCTTCATATTTTTAAGTTGTTTGAGAGGTTGAGCAAATTTTAAAATGTTGTGAATTTAAACTGGTGAGTTATTTAAGTATGTTTTTGTTTAAAGTAGGATCTGATATCTCGAATATAAGTCTGGGGATTAAAACAACTGGGTTCCATTATTGGTTCATCCAGTGACTTCCTGGGTGACTTTGAGCAAGTCATGTAACTTCTATTTGTCAGTTTCCTCATTAGTAAAATAGAGATGACAATACATTCTTCTACCCCTAATTCATAGGGTTTCATAAAAACATTCATTAAAATACTTTAATAAAGAAAGGTGATATAGAAGAATTTGTGCTGTTGCGTATTTTTTAAATTGTTCTTTTTCTTTGCAAAGTTTTGTCATTATATGTGTCTGCCTCTTCTAAAGTGAAAACAATGGGCAGTCTTCCCAAACTTTTATTTATATAGAAGCACAGGGTAAACAGCCCCACAGGAACAATTTGGATGTATACTTTTCCTGTATTATTGTTCAGGGAGCATTGATGTAATAAATACATGTCTTTGCAGAAGGTTAGGTCTTTGTGGCTTATCTGGAAAGATATTGGTATATGGGAGAAATATGAGAAGGATAGAATTAAAGTACCTGAATTGAATGCACTGTAAAAAAATTAGTAGAAGAGCACTCTCTCCAGGTTTTTGTGTTGTTGTTGTTGTTTGTTTTGTTTTGTACAAACACATGTAAAGCTACTCAGTAAGGTTAACAGCTTATTTAGAAATTTTATTTTGGCAGCATTAGCAAGGTTTATAATTTAATATGCATGGACAGTTGCTGATATTTCTAAGTCACCCAAACTTCATTAAATGTTTACTGATTTCTTTAAATAAATTTAAATCTTAATATCTTATTCCTTCATCTCTTTCAGAAAATTACATATAGCAAATATAGTAAAAATTCAGATATCACTTACTAGAGAGTTATATTGATAGAGTATTATCTTTTAAGTCAAATGTATACCTTTGAATATTCAATCTGGACATACATTCTATAAAGTGGCAAAAACTAATAGTGTTACATCTAATTCAGAGAACAAAGAGTGTAAATTTTAACTTGCAGCACTATCCAGAAAATAGTGCCTTTAGACTAGTTAATAAAAGACATCTTGCCTGGGCCATAGTTATCCTGTGTCACCTTGGGCTAGTTATCTGATCACTCTATGCTTTGAATTTAGTTTGTTATTTGGCATCCATAATACTTGCTATCATCAAGGATCTTCATTTTATCTCACATAAATAAGCATTTTGTATACATAAACATGGACAATATTATTTTGCTGCTTATTAACTTGTGGTTGTAGAATTCAGCATTGTGGCTTCAATTATAATGATATATGAGAAATAAATAGAAGATTTTAAGCTTTATTTTAGAATTATTCCATTTCATCAAATGAATATATTTCAATATATATATATTTAATAGCTCCAAGGTAGTACCTTCTGCTAGGGATCTAAAAAATGTTTGCAGACATTACCTCTTAAATCCTGAAAATATCCCATTGAGGTAGGTGGGTGGTAAATATTATTGTCCCCATTTTACAGATGGAGAATTGAGGCACAGAGATATTATGTGACTCACCTAAGGTCACACTACAAGTCAGTGGTGGAGCCAGGAATAGAACCCAAGACTCCTGACTCCTAATCCACTCCCCTAGCCACTAGGCCCTGCTCCCTCCTCAAGGTTTCCTCTTGTGTGAAATTCTCCTTTGAAATGCAATTTCTTGTTTTTAATTCATGGGGAAAGAAGTACCTGCTCTAATACTTCTCTAGGTAAGGCCACCAGCATATTCTTCCAGTCATTTTAAGTTTTAATTTTTGAAATAAGGAGCTGTTTATATAATTTATCAACATTTTCATTAAATGTTATATTTAATTTTAATATGAATATATCAAGAGAATTTTTGTCTTCTCTCTTCTTTAGGATTTGCCTTTATTCAGCATCCAAGTCTAATGTTTGAGCAAGAGGTGAAAAATCTATACAATAATATTTTATCTGATAAAAACTCCTCAGTAAATTTAAAAATACAGGTGTTAAAAAACCTCCAGACCTACCTACAAGAAGAAGATACACGTATGCAGCAGGCAGATAGAGACTGTAAGTAAAAACATACTTTCAAAAGGCACAGTGTAGCTGCAGTTAGCATACCCTATGACTCTTTTTTAATCCAGATACCTAAAATTCCATACCTATTAGATAAAGGAGTTCAGTTAAAGAAGAATCCTTCATAAACTCCCTAAAGTAGTTCATAAAGTTTAATATATGTGCAGATGTTAACATTTTGATGGAGGGAGAGAGATTATAGTTCTCATCAGGTTCTCAAAGGAGTCTCTAACAGACCCCCCACCAAAAAAAAAAAAAAAAAATTGAGAACCATTGGGCCAGCTATAACATTTTGTGCTTTTGGTTGTGGCCTAATTTAGAGTATTTAGTAAAGTTAATATACATGTTCTTAGTGTGTTTACTTCCTTTTGTAGGGAAGAAGGTTGCAAAACAGGAAGATTTAAAAGAAATGGGTGATGTTTCCTCAGGGATGAGTAGTTCCATCATGCAGCTTTACCTCAAACAGGTGCTCGAGGCGTTTTTTCACACCCAATCAAGTGTACGCCACTTTGCCCTAAATGTCATTGCATTGACTCTAAACCAAGGTCTTATTCATCCAGTTCAGGTAAGTATGTTTTATAGCAGCGGCACTTAGCAAAAGAGCCAAATTTGTTGCCATTTGAAGACATGGTGATTAGAAAATAAGTAGTTCTTTATTCCTCTTAGTTGATGAGGTTTTTTTTGTCCCAAACTCTTAAGAATCCAAGTTTTAGTCCATCTTTTAGGTTGTCTTTACTGCAAAATACCCATATATTCATAACGTCTCTATTAAACAAACTTCCAATTTATATTTGTAGAATACGTACTCCAAATTATTTCTTCTGAAATGATAGATATGTTTTAATTGACATTGACTCTTATCTCTAAGAACCAACAGTATGTAATGTCAAATATGTAATGTAACTGGGGTTAAGAGTATAATCTATCTTAAACAGGGTGGATTTTAGTCCACAGAAAAATAACCTATATAATCTGAACTCAGTTCCTTCATCTTTAATTGGAAGTAATATCAAGTACCCAACACTTCAAAACACCAATGTGTAGACTAGATGATGTACTCAAGACATATTAGTACTACAAGGGATTGGCAGCTAATTCTGATGTTGTAGTGTTCACCATCTGACATGTTCAGGAGAGTGCCATAGGGGGCAGAAGTAAATTTGTTAGATAACCAAAGCCTGTACCCTCAAGATTTTTATTTTGGCTATGTTTTGTGGAACTTGTCTAAAGTATGCTCTATGTTGTTATGCTGTGTTCTTCCCTGTGTCCTGAAACAAAACACAGTAATGCGTATTTAGCCTATTCTTCATGATTCAGGGCAAGCTTACTTAATAAAGTGTACAGTACTATGTTGATACTCTTGAATTCTTTAGATACTTAGGGCTGTTTGCTGGTATTCTAAATGGTCTCAGGTGGTTGTGCTTTTATTATATCTTCTTTTTTTAAGCTTTTCTTTTAAACTTTACAATTATAAAAAAAATTGCAAGAGTGGTACAATAAACTTCTTTATACTCTTCACCTATATTTCACCATTTGTTAACATTTTGCCACATTTGCTTTCTCTCTCTCTTCATATGTACACTTTTTTCCAAACCATTTGATAGTAAGTTTCAGATATCATGATTCTTTACCTCTAAACACTTCAGCGTATATTTTTTTAAGAACAAGGACATTCTCTTACAAAATCATAATGCAGTCATCAAATTCAGGAAATTTAACATTGATACAATATTATCTAATATATAGTTCATTTTCATATTTTGTAAGTTAAGCTAATAATATTCTTTGTGGACTTCTCCCCCCCCCCACCCCACCCCAATTCAGGATTTAATTCGTGATGACCCATTTCAGTTAGTGCTGTGTCTACTTTTTTTAAGTTGTTTTCTGTTTGTTGTTGTTTTTCTGACCTCCTCACCTCTATCTAATTCAGATTCACTTAACACAGTAGTGGTGTTTCCTCACTTTTAGAAGTGTACAATGAGTATGGCTGTTACCAAATTACTAGCTATCCAACTGTCTGACCATTGGAACCATATTTAAAATCAACTTTGTGAGAAAAAATGTATATTTTTCTAGTTTTGAGTATGGAAGGCAAATTACTTTTTCCCCTCTATTATCTTTACATAGAAAATACAGTCAGGCTTGAAAAATTATTGAATTATACATTTGTAGTATATATCATAATCTTAAATGGATATTCTTAGTCTGGGAGCCCTTTAGTTTTAAAGAACCTAAAAATCACACTGAAATTACTTAAATTTCGCCACATCATTTTCTTGCTGATACTCCAGTGCTTTTTTGCTTAAGGGAAAGATTTAAGGGAAGATTAATAGTTTTTTAAAAAACACTAAACCATGGCATTTATAGGAAGGCCTATAAAGCTAAATTCGTATGTCCCAGATATATAGCAAGTTTTAACATATGTCAAGATACATATAGAGCTTTTACTACGGTGATGTCTTATGAATTCTTTATTTTTATTTCCAGTGTGTACCATATTTAATTGCTATGGGCACAGACCCAGAACCAGCTATGCGGAACAAGGCTGATCAGCAGCTTGTGGAAATAGACAAAAAATATGCTGGATTCATTCATGTATGTATTTTTAAATTGTGCAACCTAAATTTAAACATCGTTCTTTGGTAAACCATTTCTTTAGCAAATGTCCTGCTCAGATTCATATTAGAATAAAATATTTTGCTTAGTAGTTACTTCTAAACATGCAACTAAGTTTGTCCCCCAGTGTGTTTACTCTAGTTTAAAATTAACTCTTAAGACTGAGCTAGAGGTAACAGTACAGCACGCACACTTGATAAAAATCAGGATGCATGGGGTTCTAGTCCCTACTGTGTATCTTGGCAGTGATGGCTCTTCTGGGGCTCCATTTGTTTCTTCTATAAAATGAGCAGATTGCAGTAGATGATCTGCAGCATTCCTTCCAGCACTTGCATTCTATGATTTTTATTATTTTAAAGAAAACCAAATAATGAAGTTTGCCTCAAACTATAATGCTCAAAATTATATTTTTAATTTGACTCTTCTAATTTCTGTGACAAAAATAAGGCTTTTACTGATTTCAGATGAAAGCAGTGGCTGGTATGAAGATGTCTTACCAGGTACAACAGGCAATCAATACATGCCTAAAAGATCCTGTAAGAGGTTTCAGACAAGATGAGTCCTCTAGTGCTTTGTGTTCACACCTTTACTCCATGATCCGTGGAAACCGCCAACACAGACGAGCCTTTCTAATTTCTTTACTCAACCTGTTTGATGACACAGCAGTAAGTATTAAAAACTTATTATTTTAAGAAAATAAGTGTTATATAAATTTTATGCCTAAAGTAGCCAACATTTTAAAAATATTACCATTTTAGTAAATAATAGAGGGTATCTTAAATGTGTTTATTTAGGTCTATGTTAATTACAAGACTTTGATATACATACAGTCAAAATTGAAGGGGAAATTTTGCATGAGAATAAACACAATGAGGGATAAAGTATAATTGTGGGATAAAGTATAATTGTGTATAATTGTGTTTCCATACTGAGTGTCTTATAAACTTTGATAGCAATTCCTTTAAGCATACCTTTAAATAAGCTACGTTACTAAACTATCACTTCCAGGGATAGATTACGTAGATAGATAGATAGATAGATAGATAGATAGATAGATAGATAGATAGATAGATAGATAAATAGATAGGTAGATAGATGGATGAAGTGAAATTTCGCTTGTTTCTGTCAGACTCGAATGCTGTTAGAGTAACTATTCTAGGGTTTTGGCTGCTGAGATCCCTGGTTGTTCAACCTGACCTCCTTTAATGAAGAGCCCACTTTTGTGTAATTACAATTTTGACCCTTCAGGGGGCTGTTGCACAAGTTGCATTGGACAGGACCATAAGGCAAGAAAATAAAACATCCTGTTCTTTAAGCTTATCTCTTAATTTTTTCATTCATTTTATATCAATATTTATTCAGCATCTATTTGCGTTATGGTAGCATTGTGCTAGGAGATGAAGATAAAATAGTAAATGGGACAGATGTGGTATCTTTCCACGTAGAGCTTACCAATTAGTGTATTGTGTAAAGCTTTAAAAAGAAAAAAAAGAAATATTTTTTTCTTATTTTAATCACTTGATAGCTTGACTTTGTTGCTGTTCCAACACCAGATTTTTTCAATAAAGTAAAATTAAAATTACCAGAATGTAGATGTCTTATTAGACCTCTTCTTTTAAAGTACAACATGAAATTTTTGGATATATTATCTAACAAATAAATATAACAAACTTCTATTTTAGAAATACTTGGATTGGACTATAATTTAGTCATCATCAGGGCTGTCATCAGTATTAAGCTTTCACTGTGTGTAAGACATTTAGATAGGAGTACAAAATGGTATGATATAGTGCTCTTTTCCTCATTGGATCTTAACCTCCAGTTGGAGGGATAGGACACTAAATAAAGGAACTAACAGTTAAGATTAGCATAGTCTGAGTCCCAGGTGGTTTGTATCGATACTGCCCTAGTCTTTATCTCCTTTCTGAGCTTCATTCCTACGTGGTTTCATTGCCTGCTATATATCATTAGCTGGATGCTCTGTCACCTCAGCATGTGAAATGCTAAACTGGAAATCCAGCTCTCATAATACAGTGGGTGTCAGAGGAGGAACAAATCACTGAAGGCCTAGGTGATAAGATGGATCTACTCTTAAGGCAGGGCAGGTGTAAAAACATGAATAAAGGTACAAAGATAAGAATGTGTGGGAGGGACTTCCCTGGTGGTCCAGTGGGTGGGACTCCATGCTCCCTATGCGGGGGGCCTGGGTTCAATCCCTGGTGGGGGAACTGGATCCTGCATGCATGCCGCAACTAAGGATCCCACATGCTGCAACTAAGGATCCCTCATGCCGCGGCGAAGATCCCGCATGCCACAGCTAAGACTGGTGCAGCCAACATAAATAAATAATAAATGAATAAATATTTTTTTTTGAAAAAGAATGTGTGGGAAGTAATGAATAGATGTTATTTACCTGGAGCAGCAAGATCATAATGAGGCATGGTTAATGGAGGATCTTGTAGACAGTGGAAAACTGTTGAAAGTGCTAAATTCAGTGATGAGGACAGGTGACAAAGAGCATTTTAGGAACACAGATTTTTTAGCATTGTGTTCACATTGAAGGTAATAAGGGATTGACCTGTTACGATGAAAGTTGGAAAGAAAAGAATGGACAGTAGGAAAGGAAAGAAGAAACGTTGTGAGGAAAGAATAAATTAAATGAGAGTCTGTGAGAATAGTCAAAGGATAACTGACATATTTTTGTCCTGAGCACCTAAAAGAACAGAATGTTGCTAAAAGTAGTTTGAAAAGGAGTTGGTTTGAGAAGGAGATAGAAGAGGAATAGTCAAAGAGCTAGGAAGAGAAAACTAAGGAAGAAGGTTTCAGGAAGGAGAGGAGGGTGGCTTGTCTGTATTTTTCTAACTTTAACATGTAGGTATTGATACATATTTAAAAATAAAAAATAACGTGGGGGTCTCATGAATACTAATAGCAAGTTCATTCCATCTGTCCTATGGGATTTTTGTTATTACTACTGCTGATACTGTATTTTATGTTGTTTGGACAGCAGGATAAGGGAGATGGTAGGAAGGAGTGTTTTTTAATTGCCTATTTTTTTTTAAGCTATAAATGTTTTAAAGGAATTTAAATACTAGTATGTCTTTCTGTTTATATTCTGTATCATCATGTAAATGCTGAAAATCTCAGTTTGTTACTTCTTTTAAAGCAAACAACTAGTAGTAACCATAATTTGCCAGCATTAGAGTTTTTTGTGAAACTGGTAGCACTGTCAGAATGACTCTGATATTCTAAATTATGTACACATAGGAAACTGACAATTGTTTTATGAGTACACGAACTTTGATTTTTTTTTTTAACCCACATATTAGTACTATAATTACCACTTACTTTTGAAGGCAGAATAGTAACTGTGTGTAACTGATCTCCATATGGGTTAAACTTTTAGAGGCACAATGACAAATAATTATGAATTCATATGTATACTTTCTCATGTGGTATGGATTTATCATAAAGATTCTATATACTCTATAAGAAAACTTCAGGGACTTCCACTTGGGTGCACTAAAAAAGTTCACCCCTTCCCTTCTTAAGGTACCATGGTTTAAGTCATTATGAAATCTCTTAAAATGGGTTTAAGATTATTCTGTAAAATCCGTTTCTGTTCCACCTCCTCCCTTCTTCTTCCTTCCCTCTCCCTCTCCCCAACTCTCTCTCTCTCTTTCCGAAACATTAACTGAGGTGCAAGTGCCCTGTAATATTTTTTCTAAAAAGGCTTTTGTGATGGATTTCTAGATTATCCACTAAACATGTGTACCTTTTTTTCTAAAATTTACAGAAAACAGAAGTGAATATGCTCTTGTATATAGCAGACAATCTAGCCTGTTTTCCATACCAGACACAGGAAGAGCCGTTGTTTATAATGCATCATATAGACATTACACTCTCAGTTTCTGGTAGTAACCTACTGCAGTCATTCAAGGAGGTAAGTTACACACATTACTATTCTTAATCTTTCAAAGTACAGGCATGCTATTTTCACTGTTTTGTTTCTCATTGTTCTTTTTATTCTTTTCACAGGTATGTAAAATCTTTCTAAATAAACTTAACTGAAATCTAGGTAGTGCTTGAATTGGGGAGAGGAAGTGGGTTGCCATTTCATTTCCATTAAGAAAGATCTTAAAACCATTTCATTCCAGATCATTTAGGTGGAATTTATACACACACACACACACACACACACACACACACACACACGTGGATTGTTCTCTTGATAAGCCATCCCACTTCTTTATTTATCTCACTTCAAGCATCGACCTTAAGTGTTTGGTGTTCATTCATATATTTGTTTAAACCCCATTTTAAAACACTTTGCTATTTTATAAATCTGGTAATGCTGTAGATAATAGTAGTACACTTGAAGAAATAACAGAATAAATACAAGTAGCTTACTTACAAGTAAACACAGAAAATTTATACTATTGATTTCCTTATCCCTGAACACCAGCATCATAATGGAGTTGGCATATTGTATGCCCAAAATCTTTACTAAGTTTTTTGTTGTAAACTTTGTATCTTTTCTTTCATGGTTTTTAAGAAGGAAATATAATTAGTTTCATTGTAAAAGCACCTGGTATAGCCCTAGGTACATAGTAGGTGCACTCAGTAATTTACATTCTTTGTAAATTAATTGGAGTATTTTCATGTACCTGATGATATAAGTATATATCTCATTTTACAATATCGTGCTCAAAACTCAGCCTGGTCAAACTCGTAAATCAGGGAGATCTTTTTAATACCTAAGGGTTGGAATTACAGAAGTATCTAAACCCTTGCTACTTGAAGTGCGGACCAAGAGCAGTAGCACTGGCCTCACCTGAGAGCTTGTTAGACCTACAGAACCTCAGGCCCCACCCTAGACCTGCTGAAACAGAGTTTGCATTTTTAACAAAATCTCTAGTTGTTTAATATGCACATTAAAGTTTGAGAGGTTAATAATTTCCCAGGAACTTGATCCATCATGTTATCTTATTTTACTTCACTTACTGTTGTACATATACTTGTATCTGTTTCTCCTGTTTTATTTCTTAGCAGTTACATTTTGAATATTGCTTTGTAATCTGGTCTTTTCCACCTTGAAACCAGCTGACTTTGTTTCTTTTTAAAAGCTAACAGTTTCATAAAGTACAAAAAACCAGAATTTAAGTATTTAAGGAAAGTTGCACATTATCTTGCTGAAAAGTTCTTAAAAGGGAGAGTTTGATAGAAGCTGGGGGAATTCAAGCCTATTATATTTTCCCCAGTTAAATTATAATTACTTCTTTTCCTCTATAATGGCTTACCTGTATACCAAATTGTTACTTCTATAACTAATTTATCTTTCATTACTATCCTATAAGAAAATTCTTTCCCTTTGAATGATATTTCAGAATGGTTTAGGGAGGGTGGCACAGTGGTTGAAGGAGTGGATTTTATTTAGTCTTGGAACATAATTTTTCCCCCCAAGGGTTACATCCCCAGTTGTTCATGGAAAATCAGAGGGTTTCAATATATAAAATATTAATATAAGGATACTTTTGAAGCTGTTAAATGGAGCATATGTATAGTTGTAGTGGTATTTTTGTTTTATTATTTTTCAGACAGAATAATTTCCTCTTTTTTTTCAGTCTATGGTAAAAGACAAAAGGAAAGAGAGAAAATCATCTCCTGGTAAGGAAAATGAGTCAAGCGAGAGTGAAGAAGAAGTTTCCAGGCCTCGGAAGTCACGGAAACGTGTAGATTCAGATTCAGATTCAGATTCAGAAGATGATATAAATTCAGTGATGAAATGTTTGCCAGAAAATTCAGCTCCTTTAATTGAGTTTGCAAATGTCTCCCAGGGTATTTTATTGCTTCTGATGTTAAAACAACATTTGAAGAATCTCTGTGGATTTTCTGATAGGTAAGGTTGCATAAGCAGTGAGAGAAAAAACTTGCTGTGTTCAAATAATGAACAAACATGAAACCCAGTTTTGATTGCATGCTGAATATTAAAAATGCTCTTTTAAAAAAAGTTTGTTCCTTTTAATTGCTATATACTATTTTGTTGTATAATCTACCATACTTTGTCCATTCTCTTATTGAAGAGAGGAAAACTATTCCTCTAATTGGAGATAATGCATTATAAATTATAAATTAGAGGACTTAAATCCTTAATATCCTTAAAAAGATATTAGAGAATTAGGCTAACCTTAAAAATAGATAACAAATTCAAGTTTTTAAAGAGCTGTGGGGACTTCCCTGGTGGCACAGTGCCTAAGAGTCTGCCTGCCAATGCAGGGGACTTGGGTTCGAGCCCTGGTCTAGGAAGATCCCACATGCTGCGTAGCAAGTAAGTCCGTGCACTACAACTACTGAGCCTGCGCTCTAGAGCCCGCAAGCCACCACTGCTGAGCCCGCATGCCACAACTACTGAAGCCCGCGCGCCTAGAGCCTGTGCTCTGCAACAAGAGAAGCCACCACAATGATAAGCATGCGCACTGCAATGAAGAGTAGCCCCCGCTCGCTCGCAGCTAGAGAAAGCCCGTGCACAGCAATGAAGACCTAACGCAGCCAAAAATAAATAAATTTATTTTTTTTAAAAAAAGAGCTATGAATGAAGAATAGATGCAGACCAACTAGGCTAAGTTCTAACAGTCTAGCAGTCTTTAATGTACACTATCAAGTAAGAGATAGAAAAGTACTAATAACTTAGAGTGCCCTATAATTTTACTCATCGTCAATCACTATAGGTATCTCTTTTCTGCCTGTACCCATGGAATTTTGGACATTTTTCACATTCATTGAAACTCTATGAAGTCACATGTTCGTAGGGACAGATAATGAAATAAGTAGACCTGGTAGGTCAGTGGCAAAATGAAAAGAACATGTTTCTTCTAAAGGGTTTAGATATTTATTCAGATGTTCATCAGCTTGTTGCCATGGAAGAGAGTGGGAACAATGTGGCCAGAGCTTCCATCTTTTCAAGAGAAGCTAGATAA
Organism: Eschrichtius robustus; assembly: GCF_028021215.1. NCBI lineage: Eukaryota > Metazoa > Chordata > Mammalia > Artiodactyla > Eschrichtiidae > Eschrichtius > Eschrichtius robustus. The sequence goes on from NC_090825.1 coordinate 30,379,040, forward strand.
TCCAGATTTTAATGAGAACTATCTTGATGTTAAATATTGGCAGCCACAGGCATACCTTGTTTTATTGCACTTCGCAGATACTGCATTTTTTGCAAATTGAAGGTTTGTGGCAACCCTGCATCAAGCAAGTCTGTCGGCTCCATTTTTCCAACAGCACTTGTTCACTTTGTGTCTCTGTGTCACATTTTGGTAATTCTTACAGTATTTAAATTTTTTTATTATTATATTTTGTAGTGACCTTTGATGTTGCTATTACAAAAAGATTACGATTCACTGAAGGCTCAGATGATAGCATTTTTTTAGCAATAAAATATTTTTAAATTAAGATATGTATGTTGTTTTTAGACATAATGCTGTCACACACTTAATAGACTATAATATAGTGTAAACGTAACTTTTATACACATTGGGAAACAAAAAAATTCGTGTGGTTTGCTTTATTGCAATATTTGCTTTATCACGATGGTCTGGAACCAAACCCGCAACAACTCCAAGATACGCCTGTAATTCAGAATAATTTAAAACCTTGTAAAGTCTTGGGGCAGTGCTAAGGAGTTGGAAAGATTTTGAAACAGAGTTGTTAATAATGTGAAACAGGTTTGTAAGCAATAATTCTGGTCACTCTGTAGAGAATGAATAGTTGGGGCACAAAACAGTAGAAGGAGGTAAACCAGTTAGGTAGTATTGAGTAATTATATTAAAACTGTCCTACAGTCACAATCATGGTGCTAAAAAATAGACAGGAGAAACTACTTTCATTTAAATAATGCCTCTATCCAAGGCAAATACTGACAGAAACAAGAGAATATTGTTCTTTTTAATCTTTGATTTTGTGTCTTTACTTCCCTTTTTTAAATTATATTTATTTTGTATACAATTTCACTGGTTAAAATCTGTATGACAAAAAGTTTAATTATAAGTAAATAAAATTTAACTAGAATCAATTTAAATGTAAATGCCTAAAAAAATTTTAAGTTAATGGTTTTGTTTTTCCAAAACAGTAAAATTCAGAAATACTCTCCATCTGAATCTGCAAAAGTGTATGATAAAGCGATAAACCGAAAAACAGGAGTTCATTTTCATCCCAAACAAACACTGGACTTCCTGCGGAGTGATATGGCTAATTCCAAAATCACTGAAGATGTGAAGAGGAGTATAGTAAAACAGTATCTAGATGTGAGTAGTAAAACCAAAATATATTTCATTTTGATAATGGCTTTTTAAAAAAGTAAATTCCTTTGAGAGAGATAGCTGCCTCCTTTCATTGAAGGTATGCTTCATGACCCATCACTCATTATTTTTGTCTGTGTAGTTTTAATGAGTTACTTTAAGCTTGTCTTTCCCATTTCACCCACTGCACTATAATTGTTTTTTCTTAGGAAATACCAGCTGCCCTCTTCAGCCATTCTATTCCTCTTCCTTCTGGCAACCAATATTACTACTTTTTCATGTATTCTTACAGAAGCAGTACAAGTGTGTGTGTGTGTGTGTGTGTATATATATATATATATATATATATATATATATATATATATATATATATATTTGTATATCTGTTACATATAGACCCACCTAAGAAGTATGTGAGTGAGTATGTGAGTGTATAAATTGTGCTTTTAAAGTGTCTTTAAGAATAGGCAAATTCAGGGAATTCCCTGGCAGTCCAGTGGTTAGGACTCCACGCTGTCACTGCCGAGGGCCCGGGTTCAATCCCAGGTCAGGGAACTAAGGGCCCTCAAGCTGTGGTGTAGCCAAAAAAAAAAAAAAAAAAAAAAAAGGCAAAATCAGAGAGTCAGAAAATAGAAGTTACGGGGGGAGGGGGGCAGGAATGGGGAGTTGGGTGGGTTTTTTAAAGATTTTTTTTTAACTTTTTATTTTGTATTGGAGTATAGCCAATTAACGATGTTGTGATAGTTTCAGGTGCACAGCAAAGCAACTCAGCCATACATATACATGTATCCATTCTCCCCCAGACTCCCCTCCCATCCAGGCTGCCACATAACATTGAGCAGAGTTCCCTGTGCTATACAGTAGGTCCTCGTTGGTTATCCTTTTTAAATATAGCAGTGTGTACATGTCAGTGCCAAACTCCCTAACTATCCATTCCCTCTACCCTTCCCCCGCAGTAGCCATAAGTTCATTATCTAAGTCTGTGAGTCCATTTCTGTTTTGTAAATAAGCTCATTTGTACCATTTTTTTTAGATTCCACATAAAGCAACATCATATGATATTTCTCTTTCTCTGTCTGACTTCACTCAGTATGACAATCTCTAGGTCCATCCATGTTGCTGCAAATAGCATTATTTCATTCTTTTTTATGGCTGAGTAATATTCCATTGTATATATGTACCACATCTTGTTTATCCATTCCTCTGTTGATGGACATTTAGGTTGCTTCCATGTCTTGGCTATTGTAAACAGTGCTGCAGTGAACATTGGGGTGCATGTATCCTTTCGGACCATGTTTTTCTCTCGGTATATGCCCAGGAGTGGGATTGGAGGGTCACATGGTAGCTCTATTTTTAGTTTTTTAAGGAACCTCCATACTGTTCTACATAGTGGTTGTACCAATTTATATTCCCACCAACAGTGTAGGAGGGTTCCCTTCTCTCCACACCGTCTCCAGCATTTATTGTTTGTAGATTTTTTGATGATAGCCGTTTTGACTGGTGTGAGGTGATATCTCATTGTAGTTTTGATTTGCATTTCTCTAGTCATTAGCAGTGTTGAACACCCTTTCATGTGCCTCTTGGCCATCCATATGTCTTCCTTGGAAAAATGTCTAGGTCTTCTGCCCATTTTTTGATTGCGTTATTTGTTTTGATGATATTAAGCCACATGAGCTGTTTGTAAATTTTGGAGACTAATCCCTTGTCGATCACATCATTTGCAAATATTTTCTCCCATTCTGTGGGTTGTCTTTTCATTTTGTTCATGGTCTCCTTTGCTGTGCAAGAGCTTTTGAGTTTAATTAGGTTCCATTTGTTTATTTTTGTTTTTTTTTTTCCATTACTCTGGGAGATGGATCAGAAAAGATATTGTTGCGATTTATGTCAGAGAGTGTTCTGCCTGTGTTTTCCTCTAGGAGGATTTATAATGTCCAGTCTCACATGTAGGTCTTTAATCCATTTTGAGCGTATTTTTGTGTATGGTGTTAAAGAATGATCTAATTTCATTTTTTTACACGTAGCTGTCCAGTTTTCCCAGCACCATTTGTTGAAGAGACTGTCTTTCCACCATTGTGTAATCTTGCCTCCTTTGTCATAGATTAGTAGACCATAGGTGGGTAGGTTTATTTCTGGGCTTTCTGTCCTGTTCCATTGATCTGTAGTTCTTTTTTTGTGCCAGTACCATACTGTTTTGATGACTAAAGCTTTGTAGTATAGTCTGAAGTCAGGGACCCTGATTCCTCCAGCTCCATTTTTCTTTCTCAAGATTACTTTGGCTATTTGGGGTCTTTTGTGTCTCCATACAAAGTTTAAGATATTTTGTTCTAGTTCTGTGAAAAATGCCATTGGTAATTTGATAGGGATTGCATTGAATCTGTAGATTGCCTTGGGTAGTATAGTCATTTTGACAATATTTATTCTTTCAATCAAAGAACATGATATATCTTTCCATCTGTTTGTGTCTTCTTTGATTTCTTTCATCAGCATGTTATAGTTTTCAGAGTACAGGTCTTTTGCCTCCTTAGGTAGGTTTATTCCTAGGTGTATTCTTTTTCACGCAGTGGTAAATGGGATTGTTTCTTGAATTTCTCTTTCTGATCTTTCATTGTTAGTGTATAGAAATGCAACACATTTCTGTGTATTAATTTTGTATCCTGCAACTTCACCAAATCCATTGATGAGCTCTAGTAATTTTCTGATAGCATCTTTAGGATTTTATATATGTAGTATCATGTCATCTGCAAACAGTGACGGTTTAACGTCTTCTTTTCCAATTTGGATTCCTTTTATTTCTTTTTCTTCTCTGATTTCCGTAGCTAGGACTTCCAAAACTATGTTGAATAAAAGTGGTGAGAGTGGGCATCCTTGTCTTGTTCCTGATCTTAGAGGAAATGCTTTCAGCTTTTCACCATTGAGTATGATGCTAGCTGTAGGTTTGTCTTATATGGCCTTTATTATGTTGAGGTAGGTTCCCTCTGTGCCCACTTTCTGGAGAGTTTTATCATAAATAGGTGTTGAATTTTGTCAAATGCTTTTTCTGCATCTACTGAGATGATCATTTGGGGTTTTTTTAATATATAGATTTATTTATTTATTTTTGGCTGCGTTGGGTCTTTGTTGCTGTGTGTGGGCTTTCTCTAGTTGCAGCAAGCAGGAGCTGCTCTTCGTTGCAGTGCACAGGCTTCTCATTGCTGTGGCTTCTCTTGTGGTGGAGCATGGGCTCTAGGTGCGAGGGCTCCAGTAATTGTGGCACATGGGCTTAGTTGCTCCATGGCATGTGGGATCTTCCCAGACCAGGGTTCGAACCTGTGTCCCCTGCATTGGCAGGTGGATTCTTAACCATTGCGCCACCAGGGAAGTCCTGATCATATGGTTTTTATTTGTCAGTTTGTTGATGTGGTATATCACACTGATTGATATGTGGATATTGAAAACTCCTTGCATCCCTAGGATAAATCCCACTTGATCATGGTGTATGATCCTTTTGATGTATTGTTGAATTTGAATTGCTAGTATTTTGTTGAGGATTTTTGCGTGTACGTTCATCAGTGATAGTGGCCTGTAATTTTCTTTTTTAGTGGTATCTTTGTCTGGTTTTGGTATCAGGGTGATGGTGGCCTCACAGAATGAGTTTGGGAGTTTTCCTTCCTCTGCACTTTTTGGGAACAGTTTCAGAAGGGTAGGTGTTAGCTCTTCTCTAAATGTTTGATAGAATTCACCTGTGAAGCCATCAGGGCCAGGACTTCCGTTTTTGGGGAGTTTATTTTTATTTTTTTGGTTGTGTTGGGTCTTTGTTGCTGCACGCAGGCTTTCTCTAGTTGTAGCGAGAGGGGCTACTCTTCGCTGCAGTGCGCGGGCCTCTCACTGCAGTGGCCTCTCTTGTTGCAGAGCATGGACGGGCTCTAGGCGTGCGGGCTTCAGTAGTGGTGGCACGTGGGCTCAGTAGTTGTGGCTCGCAGGCTCTAGAGCACAGGCTCAGCAGTTGTGGCGCACGGGCTTAGTTGTTCCACGGCATGTGGGATCTTCCCGGACCAGGGCTGGAACCTGTGTCCCCTGCGTTGGCAGGTGGATTCTCAACCACTGCTCCACCAGGGAAGCCCGGGAGTTTTTTAATTAGTTTCAATTTCAGTGCTTGTAATTGGTTCATATTTTCTAATTATTCCTGGTTCAGTCTTGGGAGACTGTACCTTTATAAGAATTTGTCCATTTCTTCCAGGTTGTCTATTTTACTGGCATACAGTTGCATATAGTAGTCTCTTACGATCCTTTGTATTTCTGTGGTGTCAGCTGTAACTTCTCCTTTTTCATTTTTCATTTTATTGATTTGAGTCCTCTCCCCTTTTTTCTTGATGAGTCTGGCTAAAGGTGTATCAGTTTTGTTTACCTTTTCAAAGAACCAGCTTTTAGTTTCATTGATCTTTGCTCTTGTCTTCTTTGTCTCTATTTCATTTGTTTCTGCTCTGATCTTTATGATTTCTTTCCTTCTACTGACTTTCGGTTTTGTTTGTTCTTATTTCTCTAGTTGCTTTATGTGTATGGTTAGGTTGTTCGGGTTACTTTGTTTCCCGAAGTAAGATTGTATTGCTATAAACTTTCCTCTTTGAACTGCTTTTGCTGTATCCCATAGGTTTCGGATCATTGTGCTTTCATTTTCATTTGTCTCTAGATATTTTTTTATTTCCTCTTTGATTTCTTCAGTGATCCATTGGTTGTTTAGTAGCATATTGTTTAGCCTCCACGTATTTGTGTTTTTATAGTCTTTTTCTTGGAGTTTATTTCTAATCTCACAGTGTTGTGGTCAGAAAAGATGCTTGATATGATTTCAGTTTTCTTAAATTTACCAAGGCTCACTTTATGGCCCAGGATGTGGTCAGTCCTGGAGAATATTCCATGTACACTTCAGAAAAATGTGTATTCTTCTGCTTTTGGATGGAGTGCTCTATAAATATCAGTTAAGTCCATCTGGTCTAATGTGTCATTTAAGGCCTGTGTTTCCTTACTGATTTTATGTCTGGCTGATCTGTCCATTGATGAAAGTGGGGTGTTAAAGTCCCCCACTATTATTGTGTTACTGTCGATTTCTCCCTTTATGGCTGTTAGTATTTGCCTTATATACTGTGGTGCTCCTAAGTTGGGTACATATACGTTTACAATTGTTATACCTTCTTCTTGGATTGATTCCTTGATTGTTATGTAGTGTCCTTCTTTGTCTCTTGTAACATTCTTTGTTTTAAAGCCTATTTTGTCTGATATGAGTATTGCTACTGCAGCTTTCTTTTGATTTCCATTTGCATGGAATACCTTCTTCCATCCCTTCACTTTCAGTCTGTATGTGTCCCTAGGTCTGAAGTGAGTCTCTTGTAGACGGCATATATATGGGTCTTGTTTTTGTATCCATTCAGTGAGCCTGTGTCTTTTGGTTGGCGCGTTTAATCCATTTACATTTAAAGTAATTATCGGTATGTGTGCTCCTTTTGCCATTTTCTTAATTGTTTTCAGTTTGTTTCTGTAGGTCTTCTTTCTTTCCTCTTTTGTTCTCTTGTGGTTTGATGACCATCTTTAATGTTGTGTTTGGGTTGCTTTTTCTTTTTTGTGTGTGTATCTATTGTAGCTTTTGGGTTTGCTGTTCCCATGAGGTTTTGATATAGCAGTCTGTATATGTACAAGATTGTTTTAAGTTGCTAGTCTCTTTCCCGCCTAGAGGAGTTCCTTTAGCATTTGTTGCAAAGCTGGTCTGGTGTTGCTGAATTCTCTTAGCTTTTGCTTGTCTGTAAAGCTTTTGATTTCTCTGTGGAATCTGAATGAGAGCCTTGCTTCGTAGAGTATTCTTGGTTCTAGGTTCTTCCCTTTCATCACTTTAAATATATCATGCCACTCCCTTCTGGCTTGCAGCGTTTCTGCTGAGAAATCAGCTGTTAACCTTATGGGAGTCCTCTTGTATGTTATTTGTCATTTTTCCCTTGTTGCTTTTAATAATTTTTCTTTGTCTTTAACTTTTGTAAATTTGATTACTCTGTGTCTTGGAATGTTTCTCCTTGGGTTTATCCTGCCTGCGACTCTGCACTTCCTGGACTTGGGTGGCTATTTCCTTTGCCATGTTAGGGAAGTTTTCAACTATAATCTCTTCAGATATTTTCTCAGGTCCTTTCTCTCTCTCTTCTCCTTCTGGGACCCCTATAATGCGAATGTTGGTGCATTTAATGTTGTCCCATAGATCTCTTAGGCTGTCTTCATTTCTTTTCATTCTTTTTTCTTTATTCTGTTCCGTAGTAGTGATTTCCACCATTCTGTCTTCCAGGTCACTTATACGTTCTTCTGCCTCAGTTATTCTGCTATTGATTCTGTCTAGCATATTTTGCATTTCAGTTATTGTATTCATCTCTATTTGTTCATTAATTCTTCTAGGTCTTTGTTAAACATTTCTTTCATCTTCTCAATCCTTGCCTCCATTCTTTTTCCAAGGTCCTGGATCATCTTCACTGTCATTATTCTGAATTCTTTTTCTGGAAGGTTGCCTATCTCCACTTCATTCAATTGTTTTTCTCTGTTTTTTCTTGTTCCTTCATCTGGGACATAATTCTCTGCCTTTTCATTTTGTCTCTCTTTCTGTGATTGTGGTTTTCATTCCACAGGCTGCAGGATTGTAGTTCTTCCTGCATCCGCTGTCTCAGGAATGGGGGGAAGTATTGAATGGGTACAGATTGAGTTTCTTTGGGGGATGATGAAAAAGTTTTTGAAATGACTGTGGTGATGATTGTACAACAGTGTGAATATACTTACTGTCAATGAATTAAACACTTTAAAATGGTAAATTTTATGTTATATATATTTTACCAGAATAAAAATTTTTCAACGTTTTAAAAAATTTTTGGAGATTTTCCTAAAAAGTAAAAATAAAGTCTTTAATTTTAATCTACTTAAAGCTGATAGTTGAACACAACTAATAATGATTTTTTTGACCAAGAACGTAATGTACACAATGATTTTCATATTATTCATAGACTGCAAACCTTGTACTCTAAATTTGACATTTATTTTAGTTCTTTAAAATTCTTCAACATTTTTTGTTTCCTGTTGTATCCTCTTATCTTGGTGGAGAGCAGAAAATGGGGGGGCAGAAATGTTTAAAAGTGTTAATAATCAGTAATCATTTGGCTGCTTGATAACTGGGATCAGGGTCCACAACATCTGGCTTATGGGCCAAATCTGGCCAACTGCCTGTTTGTGTAAAATAAAGTTTTATTGAAACAGCCATGCCCATTCATTTTTGTATTGCATTTCGGCCTGCAAAGCCAAAAATACTTACTATCTGGCTCTTTACAGAAAATGTTTGCCAGCCCCCAACTTGGACAATAGCTAAAGTCTGTTTCACCCACACCAAACCACTACCATGGAAAACATTTAAGAAAAAAATTTTAAATAAAGGAAAACATTTAGGAATTTGGCAGTCTTGTTTGAAAAAATTTACTTAAAATTCTAAATTAATATCTAATTTTTGTAGTTCAAACTTCTCATGGAACATCTGGACCCTGATGAAGAGGAAGAAGAAGGGGAGGTGTCAGCTAGCACAAATGCTCGGAACAAAGCAATTACCTCGCTGCTTGGAGGAGGCAGCCCTAAAAATAATGCAGCAGCAGAGACAGAAGATGATGAAAGTGATGGGGAGGATAGAGGAGGAGGCACTTCAGGGGTGAGGCGGAGGAGGAGTCAACGTATTTCGCAGCGTATTACGTAAAATGATTTTTATGTGCTTATATATGTCAGTCTATTAAATGTACACCAAGTAATGTAATACTTATGAGAGAAAACATTTTGTAGATAGAAATTCTCTACTTATCCATTTATACATCCTTTTGTAGAAAGTTTAACATAAAAGACAATAAAAAAGAAAAAAACAGAAACGAGATTTATCCAGCATAAAGGGTTATTAATTTTTCTTTGGATTGTATTAATGTGTGTTATCCTTTTTTATTGTTGATAAGTTTTATGTAGCTTTATGGTTCATATGTACATATAATTTTATATATCAATAAGAGTAAAGACACGGGTACAAATTAAGAGTTACATGGTTTTACAAGTATATGTTAACCCCTTGGCGCTGGCGGTCACGGTGCGTCTCATTGCCGGCAATGGAAGTGTGCTGGGAAATCCCAACTCCCGGCGTCAAGGGATTAAAAGCAATAAAAACAATAATTTCACTAAAATTATTTTGTGTAACACTTGGTCTTTTTTCCCCCCTCCCAATGTTTTAGTCATTGAGAAGGTCAAAACGAAATTCAGACTCTACGGAGTTGGCAGCACAGATGAATGAAAGTGTTGACGTCATGGATGTCATCGCTATTTGCTGTCCAAAGTACAAAGATCGACCACAAATTGCAAGAGTAGTACAGAAAACCAGCAATGGCTTCAGTGTTCAGTGGATGGCAGGCTCCTACAGTGGCTCCTGGACTGAGGCTAAGCGCCGTGATGGCCGCAAACTGGTGCCTTGGGTAGACACTATTAAAGAGTCAGACATTATTTACAAAAAAATTGCTCTAACGAGTGCTAATAAGCTGACTAATAAAGTTGTTCAGACTTTACGATCCCTGTATGCCGCCAAGGACGGGACTTCCAGCTAATGAATTTGTACATGCAGCCAAATTTACAGGAGTTTTTTTTTAAAGGCAGAAAAACTTGAAATATCAACATTCTGGCAAAAAAAAAAAAATCAGTTTTATGAAGAGTAAGAATGGAACCTGGGATGCAGGAACAAAAGAAGGAAATGTTGGGCAAAACATTTTTGTGGGAGCTCCCTTCGCTGTTGTGCAGCAGAAACAGATTCTCAGTTCATTTTTACTCCCACTGTATTATAGTTTAACAAAAATTGTTTATATCTTGGAAAAAAAACTTTCTGTTTAAAAAATAAACAAGTGAATGTTGGAAATTAGTCTGTTAATGTTCTTAATAAAGTGTTCTTGGAGTTTAACCTAGCAGCGGATGGCTTTCTTTAGCTTAGCCCAGTTTCCAGGGAAGCATTGTTTTTTCCAGGCTGTAAAATGGCAGAATCTCCTGGATATATAATTTATTCTGTTGGGGAAAAAAAAAAAAAAAAAAGCATGCAGTATCTATGACCTATCTGCAGAAGGAGTTTTTGTAAATGTAGATTTTGATGTATTAGGTCACCCTGAAAACAATACAAGAAAAGGGATCCCCAGGCAATCTGGTGGAGCGAATACTGCAATAAATTTTTTTACTTCTCTTTGTTACTTGTCTGTTTCCATTTGAATTTCTTATTGTAAAGATCTGTTTAAATCCATTTATATTATTTTTCAGTCTTTTATGTAAAATTTATTATATCACTGGTTTTCAAAACAAAACATAAAATATTGTTTATACAGTTTGTATAGGCTGACTTCTGAATAATTGGTATCTATTATTTTCATTCCCATAAGAGGGTGTAAACAATTAATTCCAGGGTTTTATTGTATCCTGCAATATTTAGTATTAACGATATATGATTTAGCACTGTGCCAAACACATTTTCAAGAGTACATTTTGATATAAAAAGAAACTATAGTTTATTCCTTGTATGCTTCAATTTCTTTCTAGTAATGTCATGATGGTAATATTTATTTTTTAAACCTTGGGAAAAGGTAACAGTCTTGGGGAAAGGTAACAATCGTGCTATTTTGGAAAACTAGCATTTCTCTTAGTTAAAATTATGCCATGTGTTATTTTCAAAATAGAATTGAGATGACTATGACACTTCATAATAACATTACATTTTTCACAAGTTATTTTTTAATGCTGAAAAAGGAGTAATTTTACTAGTTGAGATGTTTATTCATTTTCTATTCTAAATGTTTTATACATCTTTTGGGAGCAGTTGTCGTTTATCTGTTACTACAGATGGGGAGGTGGGTATTTAATTAGTTGATTTGCATAGTTGATGCTCAGAAATAGTAATGCCTAAAATTTACAGGGGACGAGGTCTGTTTCAAAGTTAAGTCTTTTTAAAAATATGTACTATTTTTAAGTCAGCTTTTTAAATCTGACCTCTAGAATGTTAAGTTTTATGAAATTGGCCAATAAATGAAGATAATTTGTGAGGAAGAGTGACATTGCCATAAAATACCTTTTTGTGAACACCTATTAAACCACTATGAAAATAACTTTACAGGATCCATTTCCTATGTGGAATTATTTCAGAACTTTTTCTTGAAGGAAATGTTTTCTCATTCTTCTTTTTCTTCCACTTAATTGCATGTTTCCTCTTCCTTTTTACCGTGAACTATGTGGGACAAAACTGTTGTAGATTGGGTTTTTTCACCTTTGGCGTTTGTTTCATCAGCAAAAGATTTGAGGTGGCTTTTGAAAACAACAATGATATATCAATAAGAGTAAAATACCAGTCAGGAAAAGTAGAATGTAAAACCCAGCCTCTAGAGTTTTAAAGAATAGAGATGTGGGTAAAAAAAAAAAAACAGCCAGTTTTGAATGCTGACATTCAGTGATGCATGGTGTCTTTTTTTTTTTTTTTTAAGGAACATTTATTTGTTTGGTTTTGGCTGCATTGGGTCTTCACTGTTGCGTGCGGGCTTTCTCTAGTTGCGGCAAGTGGGGGCTACTCTTCATTGCAGTGCACGGACTTCTCATCGAGGTGGCTTCTCTTGTTGCGGAGCACGGGCTCTAGGCACGCGTGCTTCAGTTGTGGCACATGGGGTCTAGAAACACAGGCTCAGTAGTTGTGGAACACAGGCTTAGTTGCGGCACACAGGCTTAGTTGCTCTGCGGCATGTGGGATCTTCCCGGACCAGGGCTCGAACCTGTGTCTCCTGCATTGGCAGGTGGATTCTTAACCACTTCACCACTGGGGAAGTCTCCATGGTGTCTTTTAATTTTTACAAAAACTCTGCTAGTTAAATCTTTTTTCCCCATTTTGTAGATAAGGAAAATTGAGGCTCAGCAGGATTCAGTAATCTGCTTTTAAATGTTAAATAATAGGGATTTAAATTTGGAGTTGAAGTAATTGCATCTCACTACTCTAAGTTAATTGAACATCAAGCATTAAAGGAGATGATCCTTTTTGAAAGTAAACCAGTTCTTAAAGGATCCTTGGAGTATATATACTTGGGGATCCCATTTAGAGTAATGCTTCTGTTAGCTTGGTTGGTCATAGATGAATTGCTGTCTTCAGGAATTTTCCATCTATTCTAAGCTCCAATATTTTAGCTATTAGTATATTAATATTGGTATAATTGATGAAGCCCTTAAATATACAAACCAAGGCTTTCGAAAAGTAGATTTCTCAAATGTGATTTTAGGTCTTAACACTAAAATAAGTTAAGGCCTTGGCAGTCAATTATACAAATCAAAATTTTAAAGTGTATTGGGAATTTACAAATTTCAGTCTATAGTTTGTTGATAAGTAGTAAGCTGTACCATGTTTTATTGATTTGTATTGAAAAGAGGTTATATTTGAAATGAACATTTCTAAGTATGCCTTCACTTTTTATATTAATGTGAAATTTAATATTTTCTTATTTAAATTATTTATTATTTTGACAAATGGGTCGTTTTTTAAAAAATCCATACCAAAATACAAATGCAGAAAAGAGAATTTAGTAATCTCTGGGAGAAGAAATTCTGAACTTTTAGGGGAAAGTAGTATATGGCTTATTCTGTTAATATGTTGAGTATTTGAATTGTTAGCAGGTAAACTGAAGCACACAGCAATTTTTAACAACTGTAGTCTATTTCATGAAGACAGGTAAGTCTTTTTTGGCCAACCCAATAGATTTCATGACCAGCAAGCAAATTTATCATACTTTCATTTAGAAAGTGAATTTAACCATGAAGGTGTATGGTTCTCCCTCCTCCACACACCATTTTTAGTTGCATAAAGCGCTCGTCCTGGTCCCTATCTTAATGTCCAGGTAGTCTGCATCTTTAGAAATATTGATATCAACTGGAATAAGATTGCTTTTGCAAATATAAAATGCATCAGATTACCCATTTAAAATAATTTGAAACATTCGATAGTAATTTTTGCTCTACAAAAGTTCTGCTTGTTTGAACCTTTTGCCTTGCTTATTTTAAAGCTATTTATGAAGTTTAACCCTTAGCTAATTTTTGTCATAGATATTTATTACACAAATTGATTTTTTTATTTATGTGAAGTTTTTTTTAATTCACTTGTCGTATTGGTCCCATCTGAGAAACATTTGTGTGTAAATTTGGTATGATAGAAAAGGTCACTGACCAAATTCCAGTTTGTATAGTTTATTGACCAAGTGGTCATAAAATCCTCATACGTTTTGCATGACAACCAAGAAAAAACGACCAACCCACACTTCCTTTTTAAGCCTCCCTTGTGTATGGCTTCGTTGCTCATAGTGATGCCATATGCACACAGGGTTTTTTTCTCATCAGAATTTAACTATTTTAACTTTTTGTTATGGAACCACCATGTACTTACCACTCAGTTTCAATCAATTCTGAATTTCTGATCAAGCTTGTTTGCATTATACCCTATACACTCCTCTCCCTCATTTTTCTGAAACAAATCCCAGGCATCATATTATTTCCTCTATAAAAATATCTTTAAATATTAAATACCCCTTGACCTCAAGTATCCAGTAAGTGTTCATATTTTCACTTTCCTCAAAAAGTGTCTTTTTTTAGTTTTTATATGTATCTTCATCTGCCTTTTATTTGCAAATTTTTCATGAAGAAAGTCTTTGGATTCTTAAGAAAATAGTTAATTCTAAATAGAAGGATAACAGTTATTTTCTGGTTTGTAATCATTTTTCTTACCTGAATTTATGGTACATTTGAGAGTCATTGTCTCTCATCCAAACTCATGTGTTTATTCTTGAGCCTGCATAACTAGAACGGAGGTACCATTACAGAGATAATGAAGTAAGGAGATAGGTCTAGTTTTCAGACAGATGGTGATAATATTAACATCCTTTGAATTCTACTTGGCAAATGCCAAGCAGGCAATTGGAGATAAAGAACTGAAGTAAGGAAACAGAGGTTTAAATAGATAATAGAGGATACCCTAGGATTATAGTCCCTCTGTTAGAAACTTTTGTGTTAATTATTGTTTGAAATAAGTGGACTACAAACTGTGATTGTTTTTTACTCTATAGTTCATAGGCATTACAGTTTTTGCTGAAGGGAATTTTGCCCCTGTGTATTTGTTACTTTTTTCAGTCATTGTTTAATCTCAGTCACTTAGACCCTTAGAAATGAAAAGTTATTCTGTGTTACTTTGTCAAGTAGTTCTAGGGTCTTCACCTTTGACATTAGCCTTTCTTCTAAGACATGCCTGTAAGTTTGGCTTGATCATAACTTGCCTAGAATTATAATTTAGGCTTACCCTTATTAGATTTAGATTCTGAAATAAAGGAAAGGGAAAAGTAGTTATAATCTAGGTTTGTCATAAAAGCTAAACCAACAGTGGATCTGCACATTCCATAGTTTTAAAAATACAGAATTACACAATATGAGGAATCTGAGAAATCCTTTAATCCAGATGTTCTTAACCACTTTGTAATTCATGAACTTCTTTGAGAACCTAATGAAAACCATGAACTCTCTCTCCTTAGAAAACTGAACAAATTTATATCCAGAATTGTGCATACAATTTCAAGGGATTTATGGTTACCCCACCCAGGTCTATGTATGAATGACCTGACTTGAAAATCCATGGATTACAAGTTAAGAGATCCTTTCTAATCCAAACCCTTCTTTTTAAGGTGAAGCTGAAGCTCAAAGAGGTGACTTGTTACCTATAAGCTACATACTTAGAGCCAAGAGTGAGCCAAGAGCAACCCTCCAGATGTTCTTAATAAGGAAGATTTCGTCTGTCAGGTCATTCTTCACCCGTTGAGATCTCAATGAAGGCTACTTGATGACTAAATGTAACTTTTGAGATGCCTGCCATCCTGTTAAATAAATGGATATGGTAAAATGTATTATGTATATATATATTTTTTTTTTTTTAATTTATTTTTTGGCTGCGTTGGGTCTTCGTTGCTGCGCCCAGGCTTTCTCTAGTTGCGGTGAGCGGGGGCTACTCTTTGTTGCTGTGCGCGGCCTTCTCATTGCAGCGGCTTCTCTTGTTGCAGAGCACGGGCTCTAGGCGCACGGGCTTCAGTAGTTGTGGCTCGTGGGCTCTAGAGTGCAGGCTCAGTAGTTGTGGCGCATGGGCTTAGTTGCTCCGCGGCATGTGGGATCTTCCTGGACCAGGGCTAGAACCCGTGTCCCCTGCATTGGCAGGCGGATTCTTTTTTTTTTTTTTTTAATTGAAATATTCCTAATGCTTTTTTAAAATTATTTTTATTGATTGATTGATTGATTTTTGGCTGCGTTGGGTCTTCGTTGCTGTGCACGGGCTTTCTGTAGTTGCGGCGAGCGGGGGCTACACTTCATTGTGGTGGGTGGGCTTCTTATTGCTGTGGCTTCTTTTGTTGCGGAGCACAGGCCCTAGGCGCCCGGGCTTCAGCAGTTGGAGCACGTGGGCTCATTATTTGTGGTGCACGGGCTTAGTTGCTCCGCAGCATGTGGGATCTTCCCGGACCAGGGATCAAACCCGTGTCCCCTGCATTGTCAGGCGGATTCTTAACCACTGCGCCACCAGGGAAGTCCCAGCAGGTGGATTCTTAACCACTGTGCCACCAGGGAAGCCCAAAATGTAATATTTTATGTGTTCTATTTTTAATTATCTTTTACATTACCTGGCTTGATATAGAGGACTAAAACTTGGATTGATGAGAAGTCAGAAGACACAGTCTGAAGCCATTGTTTCTGAAATAAGTGTTACATGAAGTTTGGTACATAAAATCATAGAGCCATGCTAAGTGGGAACTTGAAGTGTGAGCAGCACAGGGTGTGGGTAGTAAAGTATCGAAAAATGAAGTTACAGAACTAAGGAGAGGTAAGTATAGAATTGTGAGAATTTAAATGTGTAGGGAGTGGAAGGACCTTAAGCAAGGGATTACTGAAAGCTCACTCTGGCTGCTACTAGAGGATAGATTTAAGGGTGTCAAGAAGAGGATATTAATGCAATATAGTCTCAGGGATGGTTAGAGCCTGAACTAGGATAATGATGGTAGTAGGGATAAAGAAGATTGGAGAGATTGCAGATGTATTTAGGAACTAAAAACAGCAAGACTTGACAGTTGACTGATAAAGTAAAAGAAGACAGTTGTCTAGAATAGCTATCAGGTTTCTCTACTTGAGATGACTAGGTTCAATTTTAAATATGTTGAAAGTGAGTGCCTTATGGGATGTTCAGGTGATGTGCAGAAGGTGGGAACATGACACTTTCGGGGGGACGTTTGGTCAGGGGCTACATTTGGGACTCATCAGCCACGTAAGCTGTAGTTAAAGCAAGCAGTGCAGAGCCAAAGAACAAGCTTAGAGGCTACTAACATTTAAGGTGCAGCAAGAAAAAATGCATTTGTGATGGAGGCAGGTGAAATGATTAGAAGAGTCTGGGAAGAATCCAGAACTAAGGGATTAGAGAGTTTCAAGAAGATAGAGAGCAGCACGTGAAATGCCACAGTAAGACTGAGACTGAAAAATGCTTGATCCCGCCATTCAGGATGTAAATGGTAAATTTTAGCGAGAGTTGTTTCAGGGAGGATGAGAGCAAAGCCAGATTGTGGTTGAGTTGAGAAATAAATGAGAATCAGCGAGAGTGGCAAGGGCAGGAAGAGAGACAACAGAGTACTGAAATGCTGAGTAGTGAAGCTAGAGAGAAAAGCAGATAATAAAGGGCCTAAAAAGCCATATTTAAGAGTTTGGAAGGGCTTTAAACAGTAAATATCCTCAGGGTTGTGGTTCAGAAAAAGCACTCACTGGCTACGATGTGGAGGATTGTGAAGATGCCAAACTGCATTATTTTTCCCAGCAGCACTCAGCTGCACAGCAGGAGTGACTCATCAGTGAGCCAGGGGCAGGAGTTTGTTGGGGGGATAGTTGAAGAGCTGGATTGAGAGAAAATTGGATCAAAGTTCAGAGGTCTCCATGACGTGGGAGAGCAAGTAGAATGAGAGTGGCAGAAGTGGAATAGTGGAGTGATGATAAAGTCAGAGAGAGGAGTGTGTGGGATTTCTGAGGTAGAGTGGTTCTGGAAACCAGGTAGGGAACGTGACCGTAGGAATGAATGAATCAAGTGAACAGGCGGAGTTTGGTGCTGCAGAGATGAAGGAATCACAGGCTACATTCTGCACTCCTTTCCTGAGCTTAAAGCATTGGATTCTACCTCTTTTTTTCCTGTCATACTGTTTGTCTTGGAGATCACTTGGTATTGGCACTGGTTCATTATTTTTAGTTTTTGCAAATTCAGTCATTTTACAAGTACTTGCTGAGTGCATACTATCAGCAACAAACTGTGCTGGACCCATTGGCAACAAGCTTGTGTTTCTAGTGGAAGAGATAAGAAGTGAACCACAAAGTACACAATTATACAGTTATTAAGTTACAGTTGAAATGAGTGCTGAAACGGAAAAGTAACAGAAATTATGAGAGTATGTAGCACTAAAATAGTCTGGAGGGCTGGGGGAGACAAGAAAGTCTTCCTTCTCCAAGTGAAACTAATCCTCGGATAAAGCCTGACATGTAATATATATAATAGATACCAAATAATGTTGGTTGAACCACTGATGATAAAAGGGAAAACTTCTCTTTTTTTTTTTGTTCCCAGCAGTTCATTCCTTAGGGACATGATGGTTGAGCTCTATAAAGTCTGAGGGGAGAAAAATTAGATGAAGATCTAATTTTAGAAAAAAATTAGATGAAGATCTCCTTGGGATGCAAGGAGAATCCCAAATTGATGATACGGCATATGCAAAGGGCCTGAAGAAAAGCACGTATCGCTTAAAGCTTTGCAGTTCCTGTGAATGGCAGAGAAAAAAGAGTAATGATGAAGCTGATGAAATAGATGGGCCAAATCATGCTTCTGTAGGCCATGTTAAGGATGTCCTATGAGCAATGGGGAGCCATTAAGAAATTAAGATAGGTGGGAAGTGGAACAGGGATTTGCTTTTGTGAAGTCAGATTTGCATTTTTAATTATTTATTTTTAAATTTATTTTATCTTATTTTATTTTGGCTTTATTGGGTCTTCATTGCTGTGCACGGGCTTTCTCTCTAGTTGTGGAGAGTGGGGGCTACTCTTTGGTGCTGTACGAGGGCTTCTCATTGCGGTGGCTTCTCTTGTTGCGGAACCCAGGCTCTAGGCACACGGGCTTCAGTAGTTGCAGCATGCAGGCTCAGCAGTTGTGGTGCACAGGCTCTAGGGTGCATGGGCTTCAGTAGTTGTGGTGCACGGGCTCAGTCGCTCTGTGGCCTGTGGGATCTTCCCAGACCAGGGATTGAACCCGTGTTCCCTGCATTGGCAGGCGGATTCTTAACCACTGCACCACCAGGGAAGTCCAGATTTGCATTTTTTAAAGAGCACTGACAATGATCTGAGGGGGACCAATAACGCCCTGTGGAAGGTGATGATGATAACTCTGGCTGGGGTGGTGGTGGTAGAAGGAGAGAAGTAGCCTTATTTGTAGAAGTGGTTAGGATGTTTAAGTTGGTCACATAGCTTTTGGTAGGCTAAAATAATGGCCAACAGTTAAAAATTAAATTGTAATGAGGAGAGAACAGGTGTGAATTTCCTTAGTAAGTTTTGATGAGTGAGACAAGTATTCCTGGGTAGATATCCATATAAAAGATAACATGACTTACCCCTGATTCATCTGGAGGACAGCCCATGAGGAATAACCATGATTTGAAGTGAAGAAAGGAACCAAAAAAGAGAAAAATAGTCTTGGATAGCTTAAAACTGTCAACTGAATCTTTAAAATCCTGCTTTTTATACAGTTCAGAGTAATTCCAAGATAAAGACTTTAATGAGACAGGCTTTTAATATAATTACAGGCAACCACTCTGATTTCTTTGTGTAGTTAACATGCATATTTCTAAAGAATATACTGTTGCAATTTATTAACTCTGGAACTTAGATATTGAATTATATTATGATCTATTGACTTCTTTTAGTTTATTTTTGCGGCACATGGGATCTTTGTTGAGGCATGTGGGATCTTTTGTTGCAGCGTGCAGTCTTCTCTCTAGTTGTGGCATGCAGGCTCTAGAGCACACGGGCTTAGTTGCCCCGCGGCATATGGGATCTTAGTTCCCCGACCAGGGATCGAACCCGTGTCCCCTGAATTGGAAGATGGATTCTTTACCACTGGACCACCAGGGAAGTGCCCTATTGACTTTTTTATGATAGATAAAGACTTGGCTCTTATAGTCTTTCCCTCTCCTCCCAGTATGGATATCACTATTTTTAATAAGCATTTATGTAATATAAAACTATGTAAATATTGTTCGATCAGAGCTAAGTTTACTATGAATACATTTCCTTTATTGTATATTCTTGTTTTCCTTTTAGTGAAATTGCTTTGCTTTTTCACTTACATAACTTCCACATAGAGCTCCAAAAGAATTACAGATTTCTTTCATATCATTCATTTGAGTCTTCTTCCCCCTGCCCCTCCTGCATTCCTCCATCAAGAAACTCCTTCCTGGAGCTGTTCTTACTTTTGCACCAATCTGGACCGATTTTTCAGGACTGCTGCAAAGATGTTCTACCAGACTTTTTCTGCCTCTCTTCTGGTAGGATCCAGAACCCATGTCTGGAACCCAAAACTTCCTCCTTTTTGCTTAAAAATGTTCAGTTTGCTTGAGCATATCCTGCAGTAGTTTCCTAAGAATGGACACATCAGGACAAAATTTTCGAATCATTAGATGTCTGAAAATGTCATTATTTTCACCTCATGGTTGATAGCTGGGTCTAGAATTCTAAATTGAAATTTTTCCCTTTGAAAGTATTTTCACCGTAATCTAGTCTGTGTTGTTGCTGTTAAGAGGGCTGCTACCATACTGATGATTATTCCTTTGTTTATGACTTGTGCTTTCCTGCTGTAGAGACTTAGGATATTTTCTCTATTTCTCATATTGTAAAATTTCACTATGATGTTTCTTAGTGGATCTCTTTGTGAAATTCATTCTACAGGGCATGTTATAGACTTTTGATCTGTGTTCTTAGCTATGGAGAATTTTCTTTGATAATTTCTTCCCCTTGGTCTCTTCTCTCTATAATTTCTTTTTTTAAATTAATTAATTAATTAGTTAATTTATTGGCTGTGTTGGGTCTTCATTGCTGTGCGCAGGCTTTCTCTAGTTGCGGCGGGCAGGAGCTACTCTTCGTCGTGGTGCACGGGCTTCTCATTGCGGTGGCTTCTCTTGTTGTGGAGCATGGGCTCTAGGTGGACAGGCTTCAGTAGTTGTGGCACATGGACTCAGTAGTTGTGGCTCGCAGGCTGTAGGGCGTAGTTTCAGTAGTTGTGGTGCATGGGCTTAGCTGCTCCGTGGCATTTGGGATCTTCCTGGACCAGGGATCGAACCCATGTCCCCTGAATTGGCAGGCGGATTCTTAACCACTGCACCACCAGGGAAGCCCCTCTCTATAATTTCTGTTAGTCAGATATTATTCTTCCTGGACTGATCTCCTCAGTTATGTTTTTTGCTTTTTTTTTTTTTTTTTGGTCTTTCGAGTCTATCTTTGAGAGTTTTTCAACTTTATCTTCTAACTGCTATTAAAATTTTTATTTCAGCTATATTTTAAATTTCAAAGAGTTTCTTCTTGTTCTCTGATTGCTCCTTTCATACAGTAACTTGTTTTATTTTATGAATGCAACATCTCATATCTATCTGTCAGATTAAAAAGTAGCATTCTCGCCATTTGGAGGCCTGAGCTCAAGCCACAGCCAATGCTTCACATGTTCAGATTTAAGGAGGCTGATAAATCACATTCCTCACTCCTTGGAGTTCTGATTAGAATTATACACTGAAGTCAGATAGAGATAAAACTAACAGCTTTATTGTCAGTAGAGCCAGAGTGGAGAACATATTGTAGCCTGGACCGGCAACCACCTTCCAGCTTGCTGCCATTTGCCCCAAATCTAGACACCCATCCATCTGCTGGTGGAGTGCTCTGCAAAGCAAACATTTAATCTACTTAGCTTCCTGGAGTAGCTGCCCCTCACTCGTCAAAAGCCAGAAGTAGGGACAAAGAGACCACACATATACTTGGTGAATGCATGTATGCTCGTTTTTAAAATGAGAATCAATTGATGTTGAACTCTTGCCACTCACCGATAAGAAATATGTCTTCTTTATTAACAGAAATGTGAGAATAGGGCTTCCTCTGTCATTGCCTGAGCCTTCCAACTTGTTAGCTTTAAAAAACCACTTGTTCTATTTCTTGCATGATCTTTTTGTCTGTTATTTTGCTCATTTAATTTTGACTCTCCCTTTCATGAAAAGGGCTTTCTCTTTGTGTCAAGTGATGCCTAACAACTGTCCATTCAGGTTTTTGAGCAAGGTACTAGAAAGTTTATTGAAGCTCTTTATTGAAGCTCTGAACGTTTATAGGTGGATTTCATCTGGTGAGCTCCACTCTAGAGCAGTGGTTGGCAAACTTTTTCTCTAAAGAGTCAGAAAATAAGTATTTTAGGCTTTGCAAGTCACATGGTCTGTGTAGCAACTATGCAACTCTGCCACTGACGAGCAAAAGCAGCGTAGATATCATGGGAATGGATGGGCAGGTTGTCTTTCAGTAAAACTTTATTTACAAGAACAGAAAGCAGGCCAGATTTGCTGATCTCTGCTCTAAGGTAATCAGGTGGGAAGTTGGACTCCTGCCTCGGGCATAGCTACTGGGAGCTCTTTGCACAAGGGATACAGAGATGAGTTGCAACTGTTCTAAGACTTACACCATGATTGTCTCACTGGGTCCCTTTTTGTGCTTGTCAGCTCTGTATCTTAAATTCACTGTTCATCACTATCCTCTTCTGCACAAATTCTCTTATGGCTTCCTCACCCTCTTACACCTCCTGTGACTTCTCTCCTCCGGTGATATCTCCTCTCCAGTTCTCTTCGTTTGAGTTATACATTTAAAAATTCTTTTATTATCCTCTCACTTAGGTCTTAGAAGGAATCAAAATAATTTATCGAACGGTAAAATATTTTACCACTTTAAAATTCTTAACGCTGGTTAATTAGCTTGTTTTTACCTTTACTGACTGAATATATTTTAAATACTTCTTTTTAAATTAGTATCCGTTTTTTAAAAATCCTACATAAAATTTTTCCCTTCAACTAGGCTACTCCTGCCATGGAAGTTGGCCCTAGGCCCCATATATATAAATTCATTCCTAACCTACACACCAACCTTAACTAACAAGGATTCTTTCCTCTCAGATGTTCCCCAGATTCAGTATTTGTATGAAAAAATGAAAGCATTAGTTTCCACTAGGGTCACCTTAATGACACAGAGTCACAGTCCAAATGCTGAACACACATGAAGGGTCAGGGTATAAGCAATGCTTAAAGGAAACTGGAGTTCTGGAGGGCTACCAATGTGACTTCTGCAGAATTCCTCTCTCTCAGATTTCCTCAGTAAGGTCCAAGGTTTGATTTCTTATAGAAAAGCTAGCAGGACACAAAGCATGGTACATAATTATTTGAATTGTTGAGAAATAGAAAAGGGTATAAGCTATAATGGCTTTTCGTGAATTCATCAAAAACACTTGAGCATATACTATAGGCTAGAAACAGTAGGAGCTGAAGTAGGAAAGAAAGAAAGGCTGAAGTTGGTGTTTTTAAGCCAGGTCCATGGATATAATTTCTTGGCAGAAGCTTTGTGTTTGAGCTTCCTTTGCTAACAGATTCCAAACTCAGCCAGAATAAAGAACAGGACACTCAGATGTGGCTTTAGTTTAGATATACATGATACTAAATGCTGTATAACATATTTTCTAATAAAAATGTGAGCAAAATAATATTGTTTTGAGAAATTGGGGAATCCTTTTGATAACTGGAGGTATTCCCAAGCATGGTTAAGTGCTTGAAATCTAGATATGGAAACTGCTTCTTTTAACCCTTGTTTGTTTGGAAGGTGTGCAGTCTAGACCCTTCCTTGTAAGGCTGTTTCCTGTGTCAGGCACACTACAAAACTGTCATACTGCAGTTTTTTGAAGACTAAGAGAACATAGTCAGGCTAGAGGCTGAAGACTGCCTAGGACCATCAGTCTTCTGCTGACATGCTCTACCCTCCTTCAGTCCTTATTTTCAGGTTTGCTGTATGGGTGTAAAATTGACTGAGACCAAGAAAAGACTTCCACTTGCAGCTATGACAGAGTAACTGGCACATGACTAGCCTGCATGCCTTAACCATAAAATTGGACAAAACATGTGAGGCAACTGCTTTTAGACACTGGACAGCAGCATGCAGTGCAAGACGGTGATCCCCGAGGGAAGGGAAGCTCACGAGGTAAGTCTCATAAATGCTTGGCTCTCTGCTTTAAGGGTATTATCCCGACTCCAGCATAACGAGCTATGTCCAAGCAGACCACAGTGGTCCCACTGAGCTGACAAGGCAGAGATCAAAGTGCAGGGTAGTAGCAGTGCCCAGACTCTGCAAGGCACCCAAAGCATCCAACTCTTTTTCTTCCTCCAAGGCTTTTCACGATACAGGGCAGAGGACAGAAGACCTGGCCCACGTGGAACATGTTTTATTTAGAAGTTCAGGATTAGTGGAAGGTGGCTGGCTCCTTTTCACTCCTCAGCCAAGCCCTACACAATTTTAGGATATATCTTTTAAAATGGAGTTCATTATTGAGCGTCTCTGGTGAGAGTGTGATTTTCTTCACCTCAATGAAAGAATTTTTTTTTTTCCTATCAGGTTTACCCAGCTAAGGTTGTTTCTCAAAACTCAGGGGGTAAAGGATGAGGCAAGACAGAAGATTTTTATTGAAAGAAGCTTAAATATTATACAAGCTTGCCTTGAAAGGTACTGTTTATTTCATCATTTAAAAAATTATACCTAAAGATAATAAGTCAAATGCAAAAACATATAAGACATCTATAGTTAACCCCTTTCCCTTGAAGGCAAACTTATTGAGAAATGTTTATTTTTCCTCTTAAAATGTCTAATCCAGGTAATAATATGCCTGCAGGTGGTAAATTCACATTGCTTCCTTCATTGCTTCTCTCCCTTAAACCCACAAATCTTTCAGAACTACAACGCTGAGTTGCTGGCCTTTGCGTGGAAGCAGAGTGACGTTCAGGTCTTACAGGTCCAGGGCCCAGTGGACAGACGGGCTCTTGTCCTCCACACTGGCCACCATATCTTCAATGGCATCCCAGTCAAGCTTGCTGAGGATGCTGCCCGTGCTCTCAGACAAGCCGTCCGTGCCACACACCCCAAAAGGAGGCTCTGGCTTTTCTTCAGTTGGTGATGAGTCCTATCAACAAATTGAGAAAGACGACAGTAAGTTGTGGTCCTAGCCTGAGGAAAAATAAATGGAACATGAACTAAATTTTCCAAAGATTCTAGAGCTGCTCATCCACCAAACCCTGAAGGAAATATGAAGGGAACCAGGGCTGTGGTTGCCCAGCACATCTGGATTGGCAGTGGGCTGAATGAACACCACCTGACACAACAAGATGCTGGCACCAGGTCTGAAGAGTGGACAGAATAGATTTTTATATCTATAGTACAATGATCTGTTCTTACATTTTTGTTGTTGTGTCTTGTTTTTTGAGTCTTTTTTTTTTTTAGGTTAAAAAGAAAATACAGTCAAGGAAAATTCTGAATGATAAATGCTGGAGTACTAAGCCAAAAGTGTAGATGCTTTGAATCGCTACTTCAAACTGACCTAATAATCTTTCAGTATGTCTACATCCCACTAAATAAATAAATAAATAACAAAAAACCCTAAAGAACACAAGGAATCACTAGGCAAACTGGAACCTGGAACAACGTGTACCTGTAGAAGGGAACTGTGACTCTCATAGAGAATCGCACGGATGTCTGAAGGTACCATCCAGGGGCTCACCACAGTCTCCTCTCTCTCATACTCTAAACATACCTCCTTGGTTTGAGGTGCAAGACCAGCACTTGTGTGATTTTTTGTACACCGCAGACAGGGAGCATTAGACCCTTTCAAGGGAAAAGAACAATGCATACATTAGGACTGATTCATTTATAAGTTTGTTACTTACAGTGACTTTTATCATCAAACCCAAGGCAGTCACACCTTACCTAATATTTAAATCACAAGGTCTGGATATGGCTGGCTTTAGGGTTCTAGCAATTCCTGTTCTGTCTGTGTGACAGAAGGAAATTGAATTCTGGCCACCTCTTTTGTTTTGTTTTACTTTTTATTTTATATTGGAGTACAGCTGACTAAAAACGTTGTTAGTTTCAGGTGTACAGCAAAGTGATTTAGTTATACATATACATGTATCTATTCTTTTTCAAGTTCTTTTCCCATTTAGGTTATTACAGAATATTCAGCAGAGTTCCCTGTGCTATAGTAGGTCCTTGTTGGTTATCTGTTTTAAATATAGCAAGCGTGTATACGTCAATCCCAAACTTCCAATCTATCCTTCCCCCCACCCTTCTCCCCTGGTAAGACTCATGCTCTCTAAGTCCGTGAGTCTGTTTGTTTTGTAAGTTCATTTGTATCATTTTTTTTAGATTCCACATATAAGCACTATCATATGATATTTGTCTTTCTCTGTCTGATGTACTTTGCTCAGTATGATAATCTCCAGGTCCATCCATGTTGCTGCAAATGGCATTATTTTATTCTTTTTAATGGCTGAGTAATATTCCATTGTATATATGTACCACATCTTCTTTATCCGTTCTTCTGTTGATGGACATTTAGGTTGCTTCCATGTCTTGGCTATTGTAAACAGCACTGCAATGAACACTGTGGTACACGTATCCTTTCGAACCATGGTTTTCTCCAGATATATGCCCAGGAGTGGGATTACTGGATCATATCGTAGCTCTATTTTTCGATTTTTTAGTAACCTCCATACCGTTCTCCATAGTGGCTATACGAATTTACATTCCCACCAACATTCCTTTTCTCCACACCCTCTCCAGCATTTATTGTTTGCAGACTTTTTGACAATGGCCATTTTCACTGGTGTGAGGTGATATCTCATTGTAGTTTTGATTTGCAATTTTCTAGTAATTAGCAATGTTGAGCATCTTTTCATGTGCCTCTTGGCCATCTGTATATCTTCTTTGGAGGAATGTCTATTTAGGTCTTCTGCCCACTTTTTGATTGGGGTTTTTTGTTTTTTTTTGATATTGATGAGCTGCACAAGCTGTTTGTAAATTTTGGAGATTAATCCCTTGTTGGTCACATTGTTTGCAAAAATTTTCTCCCATTCTGTGGGTTGTCTTTTGGTTTTGTTTATGGTTTCTTTTGCTGTGCAAGTTTTTGAGTTTAATGAGGTCCCATTGGTTTATTTTTGTTTTTATTTCCATTACTCTAGGAGACGGATCAAAAAAGATATTGCTGTGATTTATGTCAAAGGGTGTTCTGCCTATGTTTTCCTCTAAGAGTTTTATAGTGTCTGGTCTTAATTTAGGTCTTTAATCCATTTTGAGTTTATTTTTGTGTATGGTGTTAGGGAGTGTTCTAATTTCATTTTTTTACATGTAGCTGTCCAGTTTTCCCAGCACCACTTATTGAAGAGGCTGTCTTTTCTCCACTGTATAGTCTTGCCTCCTTTGTCACAGATTAATTGACCATAGGTGTGTGGGTTTATCTCTGGATTTTCTACACTGTTCCATTGATCTATATTTCTGTTTTTGTGCCAGTACCATACTGTTTTGATTAGCATAGCTTTGTAGTTTAGTCTGGAGTCGGGGAGCCTGATTCCTCCAACTCTGTTTTGCTTTCTCAAGATTGCTTTGGCTATTTGGGGTCATTTTTGTGTTTCCATACAAATTGTAAAATTTTCTGTTCTAGTTCTGTGAAAAATGCCATTGGTAATTTGATAGGGATTGCATTGAATCTGTAGATTGTCTTGGGTAGTACAGTCATTTTGACAATATTGATTCTTCCAATCCAAGAACATGGTATATCTTTCCATCTATTTGCATCACCTTTGCTTTCCTTTCATCAGCATCTTGTAGTTTTCATAGTACAGATCTTTTTGCCTCCACAGGTAGGTTTATTCCTAGGTATTTTATTCTTTTAGATGCTATGGTAAATAGGATTGTTTCCTTGATTTCTGTTTCTGATTTTTCATTGCTAGTGTATAGGAATGCCAGAGATTTCTGTGCATTAATTTTGTATCCTGCAGCTTTACCAAATTCATTGATGAGCTCTAGTAGTTTCCTGGTAGCATCTTTAGGATTTGGTATGTATAGTATCATGTCATCTGCGAACAGTGACAGTTTTATTTCTTCTTTCCCAATTTGCACTCCTTTTCTTTTTCTTCTCTCATTGCTAGAACTTCCAAAACTATGTTGAATAAAAGTGGTGAGAGTGGACATCCTTGTCTTGTTCCTGATCTTAGAGGGAATGCTTTCAGCTTTTCACCATTTTGTGTGATGTTAGCTGTGGGTTTGTCGTATATGGCCTAAATTTATTATGTTGAGGTATGTTCCCTCAATGCCCACTTTCTGGAGAGTTTTTAATCATAAATGGGTGTTGAATTTTGTCAAAAGCTTTTTCTGCATCTATTGAGATGATCGTATAGTTTTTACTCTTCAATTTGTTGATATGGTGTAGCACACTGATTTGCAGATACTGAAAAATCCTTGCATCTTTCGAATAAATCCCACTTGACCATGGTGTATGATCCTTTTAATGTACTGTTGGATTTGAGGTTTTTCGTTTGTTTTTTGTTTTATTTGGCTACATTGGGTCTTAGTTGCGGCAGGCGGAATCTTCACTGCAGCATGCGGGATCTTTCTTTGTGGTGTGCGGGCTCCTCGTTGTGGTGTGCAGGCTTCTCTCTAGTTGTGGTGCATGGACTCCAGAGCGTGTTGGCTCAGTAGCTGTGGTGCACGGGCTCACTAGTTGCGGCGTATGGGCCTGGAACATGCAGGCTCAGAAGTTGCAAGGCGCGGGCTCTCTAGTTGTGGTGCGCGGGCTCTAGAGTGCAAGGACTCGGTAGTGGTGGCACAGGGCTCTCTAGTGGCATGTGGGCTCTAGAGCATATGGGCTCGGTAGTCGCAATGAGTGGGCTTACTTGCCCTGTGGCATGTGAGATCTTAGTTCCCTGACCAGGGATTGAACCTGCGTCCCCTGCACTGGAAGGCGGATTCTTAACCACTGGATCACCAGGGAAGTCCCTGGATTTTGTTTGCTAGTGTTCTGTTGAGGATTTTTGCGTCTATATTCATCAGTGATATTGGCCTGTAATTTTCGTTGCGTGTGTGAGTGGTATCTTTGTCTAGTTTTGGTATCAGGGTGACACCGGCCTCATAGAATCAGTTTGGGAGTATTCCTTCATCTGCAATTTTTTGGAATAGTTTCAGAAGGACAGGTGTTAACGCTTCTCTGATTGTTTGATAGAATTCACCTGTGAAGCCATTTGGTCCTGGACTTTTGTGTGTTGGAAGTTTTTTAATTGCTGTTTCAATTTCGGTGCTTGTATTCGCTGTTTCAATTTCGGTGCTTGTATTTCGGTGTTCATATTTCCATTTCTTCCTGGTTCAGTTTTGGGAGATTGTACCTTTCTAAGAATTTGTCCATTTTTTCCAGGTTGTGCATTTTATTGGCATAGAATTGCTTGTAGCAGTCCCTCTGTATTTCTGTGGTGTCTGCTGTAACTTCTTTTCCATTTCTAATTTTATTGATTTGAGCCCTCTCTCTTTTTTTCTTGGTGAGTCTGGCTAAAGGTTTATCAATTTTGTTTATCTTCTCAAAGAACAAGCTTTTGGTTTCATTGATCTTTGCTATTGTTTTCTTTGTTTCTATTTATTTCTGCTCTAATTTTTATGATTTCTTTCATTCTACTAACTTTGGGTTTTGTTTGTTCTTCTTTCTCTAGCTGCTTTAGGTGTAAGGTTAGGTTGTTTACTTGACATTTTTCTTGTTCCTGAGGTAAGATTGTATTGCTATAAACTTCCCTCTCAGAACTGTGTCCCATAGGTTTTGGATCATTGTGCTTTCACTGTCATTTGTCTCCAGGTATTTTTTGATTTCCTCTTTGATTTCTTCAGTGATCCATGTTGTTTACTATTATATTGTTTAGCTTCCACATGTTTGTGTTTTTTACAGTTTTTTCCTTGTAGTTGATTCTAACCTCATAGGGTTGGGGTCAGAAAAGATGGTTGACATGATTTCAGTTTTCTTAAATTTACCGAGGCTCGCTTTGTGGCCCAGCATGTGACCAATCCTAGAGAATGTTTCACGTGCACTTGAGGAGAATGTGTATTCTGCTGCTTCTGGATGGAATGCTCTATAAATATCATCAATTATGTCCATCTGGTCTAATGTGTCATTTAAGGCCTCTGTTTCCCTATTAATTTTAGGTCTGGATGATCTGTCCATTGATGAAAGTGGGGTGTTAAAAGTCCCACACTATTATTGTGTTACTGTTGATTTCTCTTTTTATGGCTGTTAGCATTTGCCTTATATACTGAGGTGCTTCTATGCTGGGTGCATATATTTATAAGATCGTTTTATATCTTCTTCCTGGATTGATCCCTTGATCATTATGTAGTGTCCTTCTTTGTCTCTTGAAACAGTCTTTATTTTAAAGTCAATTTTGTCTTATATGAGTATTGCTACTCCAGCTTTCTTTTGATTTCCATTTGCCTGTAATACCCTTTTCCATCCACTCACTTTCAGTCTGTATGTGTCCCTAGATCTGAAGTGCATCTCTTGTAAACAGCACATGTATAGGTCTTGTTTTTGTATCTATTCAGCCAGTCTGTATCTTTTGGTTGGAGCATTTAATCTTATGTTTAAGGTAATTATTGATATGTATGTTCTTGTTGCCATTTTGTTAATTGGTTTGGATTTGTTTTGTAGGTCTTTTTTCTTCGCTTACTCTTTTGTTCTCTTCGCTTTTGAACCTACTTTTCATGTTATGTTTGGATTCCTTTTTTCTTTTTTGTCTATCTATTGTAGATTTTTGGTTTGCGGTTACCAAGAGGTTTTGATACAGCAGTCTACATAAACAGGATAGTTTTAACTTGACGGTCATTTAATTTCAAATTCATTTCCAATATCCTCCATTTGTACTCGCCTCACGATTGCTGGTTTTGATATCATACTTGTGTGTGGTTGACTTCCTACCTTTACTGTTATGTTTGCCTTTACTGGTGAGCATTTCTATTCATACTTTTCTTGTTTCTATTTGTGGCCTTTTCTTTTCCACCTAGAGAAGTTCCTTTGGCATTCGTTGCAAAGCTGGTCTGGTAGCGCTGAATTCTCTTAGCTTTTGCTTGTCTGTAAAGCTTTTGATTTCTCCATCGAATCTGAGTGAGAGCCTTGCTGGGTAGAGTGTTCTTGGTTGAAGGCTCTTCCCTTTCATCACTTTAAATATATCGTGCAACCCCCTTCTGGCCTGCATACTTTCTGCTGAGGAATCAGCTGACAACCTTTTGGGAATTCCCTTGTATGTTATTTGTTGCTTTTCCCTTGTTGATTTAATATTTTTTCTTTGTCTTTAAGTTTTGTCAATTTGATTACTATGTGTCTTAGCATGTTCCTCCTTGGGTTTATCCTGCCTGGGACTCTCTGGGCTTCCTTGGACTTGTATGACTGTTTCCTTTTTCCTTTCCCACGTTAGGGAAGTTTTCAGCTATTATCTCTTCAAATATTTTCTCAGGTCCCTTCCCTCCCTCTCCTCCTTCTGGGACCCGTATAATGCGAATGTTGGTGCATTTAATGTTGTCCCAAAGGTCTCTTAGGCTCTCATCATTTCTTTACATTCCTTTTTCTTTATTCTGTTCTGCAGCAGTGATTTCCACCATTCTGCCTTCCGGCTCACTTGTCCATTCTTCTGTCTCAGTTATTCTGCTACTGATTCCTTCCAGTGTATTTTTCATTTCAGTTATTGTACTGTTCACCTCTGTCTGTTTGTTCTTTAGTTATTCTAGGTCTTTATTAAACATTTCTTGTAACTTCTCGATCTGTGCCTCCATTCTTTTGCCAAGAACTTGGATAATCTTTTCTATCATTACTCTGAATTCTTTCTCATGTAGATTGCCTGTCTCCACTTCACTTAGTTGTTCTTCTGGGGTTTTATTTTGTTCCTTCATCTGGGACATATTCCTCTGCTGTCTCATTTTGTCTAACTTTCAGCGATGTGGTTTCCGTTCTGCAGGCTGCAGGGTTGTAGTTCTTGCTTCTGCTGTCTGCCCCCTGGTGGGTGATGCAAAGAGCCTTGTGCAGGCTTCCTGGTGGGGGGGACTGGTTCCTGACCACTGGTGGGTGGAGCTGGGTCTTGTCCCTCTGGTGGGCAGGGCCGTGTCAAGGGGTGTGTTTAGTGGGTAGCCATGTGCTCAGGAAGACTTTAAGCAGCCTGTCTGCTAATGGGTGGGGTGGGGCTGTGTCCATCCCTGTTGATTGTTTGGCCTGAGGCGTCCCAGCACTGGAGCCTACAGGTTGTTGGGTGGGGCAAGGTCTTGGTGACAAAATGGCAGCCTCCAGGAGTGCTCACACCAAAGAGTACTCCCCAGAACCACCACTGTGTCTTGTCACTGCACTGAGCCACAGCTGCCCCACCACCACCTCTGCAGGAGACAGTCCAATACGAGCAGGTAGGTCTGGCCCAGGCTCTTTTGAGGTCACTGCTTTTTTCCCTGGGTCCTGGTACGCACAAGACCTTGTGTGTACCCTCCAGTAGAGGAGTTTCTGTTTCTCCCAGTCCTGTGGAATTCCTGCGATCAAACCCCACTAGCCTTCAAAGCCAGATTCTCTGGGGGCTCCTATTCCGGTTGCCAGACCCCCAGGCCGGGGAGCCTAACGTGGGGCTCAGAACTTTCACTGTTGTGGGAGAGCTTCTGTGGTATAACTATTTTCCATTTTGTGGGTCACCCAAATTTTGTGGGATTTGATTTTATCGCAATTGTGCCCCTCCTACTGTCTCACTGTGGCTTCTTTGGATGTAGGATATCCTTTATGGTAGGTTCCAGTGGGTTTTTTTTTTTTTTTTTTTTTTTGTCTATGGTCGTTCAGCAGTTGTTATTTTGATGCTTTCCTAAGAAGAGGTGAGCTAACGTTCTTCTCTGCCATCTTGACTCCATCTCCTCTGGCCACCTCTTTTGATTTTAAAAGTAATGGTAACCAAGATTGGTTCGAGATGGCGGAGTAGAAGGACGTGTGCTCATTCCCTCTTGCGAGAGCACCGGAATCACAACTAACTGCTGAACGATCATCGACAGGAAGACACTGGAACTCACCAAAAAAGATAGATACCCCACATCCAAAGACAAAGGAGAAGGTGCAATGAGACGGTAGGAGAGGTGCAATCACAATAAAATCAAATCCCATAACCACTGGGTGGGCAACTCACAAACTGGAGAACAATTATACCACAGAAGTCCACCCACTGGAGTGAAGGTTCTGAGCCCCACGTCAGTCTTCCCAACCTGGGGGTCTGGCAACAGGAGGAGGAATTCCCAGAGAATCGACTTTGAAGTCTAGCGGGATTTGATTCCAGGACTTCAAAAGAACTGCGGGAAACAGAGACTCCACTCCTGGAGGGCACAAAGTAATGTGCGCACCAGGACCCAGGGGGGAGGAGCAGTGACCCCCTAGGAGACTGAATCAGACCTACCTGCTAGTGTTGGAGGGTCTCCTGCAGAGGCGGGGGACAGCTGTGGATCACCGTGGGGACAAGGACACTGGCAGCAGAAGTTCTGGAAAGTACTCCTTGGCATGAGCCCTCCTGGAGACCGCCATTAGCCCCATTAAAGAGCCTGTAGGCTCCAGTGCTGGGTCACCTCAGGCCAAGCAACAGGGAGGGAACTCAGCCCCACCCATCAGCAGACAAGCGTATTAAAGTTTTACTGATCTCTGCCCAACAGATCAACACCCAGCTCTACCCACCACCAGTCCCTCCCATCAGGAAATTTGCACAAGCCTCTTAGATAGCCTCATCCACCAGAGGGCAGACAGCAGAAGCAAAAAGAACTACAACCCCACAGCCTGTGGAATGAAAACCACATTCACAGAAAGTCAGATAAAATGAAAAGGCAGAGGACTATACACCAGATGAAGGAACAAGATAAAACACCAGAAAAAGAACTAAATGAAGTGGAGATAGGCCACCTTCCAGAAAAAGAATTCAGAATAATGATAGTGAAGATTATCCAGGACCTCGGAAAAAGAATGGAGGCAAAGGTCGAGAAGATGCAAGAAATGTTTAACAAAGACCTAGAAGAATTAAAGAACAAACACCTAGAAGAACTAAAGAACAAACAAACAGAGATGAACAATACAATAACTGAAATGAAAATATACTAGACGGAATCAATAGCAGAATAACTGACGCAGAAGAATGGATAAGTGACCTGGAAGACAGAATGGTGGAATTCAATGTGGTGGAACAGAAAAAAGAATGAAAAGAGATAAAGACAGCCTAAGAGACCTCTGGGACAACATTAAACTCACCAACATTTGCATTATAGGGGTCCCAGAAGGAGAAGAGAGAGAGAAAGGACCAGAGAAAATATTTGAAGTGATTATAGTCAAAAAGTTCCCTAACATGGGAAAGGAAATAGCCACCCAAGTCCAGGAAGCGCAGAGAGTCCCAGGCAGGATAAACCCAAGGAGAAACACGTCAAGACACACAGTGATCAAACTGACAATAATTAGAGACAAAGAAAAATTATTAAAAGTAAAAAGGGAAAAATAATGACAAATAACATACAAGGGTACTCCCATAAGGTTAACAGCTGAGTTCTCAGCAGAAACTCTACAAGCCAGAAGGGAGTGGCACGATATATTTAAAGTGATGAAAGGGAAGAACCTACAACCAAGATTACTCTACCCGTCAAGGATCTCATTCAGATTTGAGGGAGAAATCAAAAGCTTTACAGACAAGCAAAAGCTAAGAGAATGCAGCACCACCAAACCAGCTCTACAACAAATGCTAAAGGAACTTCTCTTAAGTGGTAAACACAAGACAAGAAAAGGACCTACAAAAACAAACCCAAAACAATTAAGAAAATGGTCATAGGAACATACATATCGATAATTACCTTAAAGGTGAATGGACTAAATGCTCCAACCAGAAGACACAGGCTCACTGAATGGATACAAAAACAAGACCCATATATATGCTGTCTACAAGAGACCCACTTCAGACCTAGGGACACATACAGACTGAAAGTGAGGGGATGGGAAAAGATATTCCATGCAAATGGAAATCAAAAGAAAGCTGGAGTAGCAATACTCATATCAGATAAAATAGACTTTAAAATAAAGAATGTTACAAGAGACAAGGAAGGACACTACGTAATGGTCAAGGGATCAATCCAGGAAGAAGATATACAATTATAAATATATGTGCACCCAACATAGGAGCACCTCAATACATAAGGCAAATGCTAACAGCTATAAATGAGGAAATTGACAGTAACAGTAATAGTGGGGGACTTTAACACCTCACTGACACCAATGGACAGATCATCCAGATAGGAAATAAATAAGGAAACACAAGCTTTAAATGCCACAATAGACCAGACAGATTTAATTGATACTTATAGGACATTCCATCCGAAAACAGCAGATTACACTTTCGTTTTTTTATTTTTTATAAATTTATTTATTTATTTATTTTTTACTTTTGGCTGTGTTGGGTCTTCATTGCTGAGCGCAGGCTTTGTCTAGTTGCAGAGAGCGGGGGCTACTCCTCGTTGAGGTGCACAGGCTTCTCACTGCAGTGGCTTCTCTTTGTTGCAGAGCACGGCCTCTAGGCACATGGGCTTCAGTAGGTGTGAAACATGGGCTTCAGCAGTTGAGGCTTGCGGGCTCTAGAGCACAGGCTCAGTAGTTGTGGCGCACGGGCTTAGTTGCTCTGCGGCACGTGGGATCTTCCTGGACCAGGGATCGAACCGTGTCCACTGCATTGGCAGGCGGATTCTTAACCACTGTGCCACCACGGAAGTCCCTACACTTTCTTCTCAAGTGCACACGGAACATTCTACAGGATCGACCACATCTTGGGTCACAAATCAAGCTGTGGTAAATTTAAGAAAACAAATCATATCAAGCATCTTTTCTGACCACAACGCTATGAGATTAGAAATAAATTACAGGGGAAAAACGTAAAAAACACCAACACATGGAGGCTAAACAATACGTTACTAAATAACCAAGAGATCAGTGAAGAAATCAAAGAGGAAATTAAAAAATACCTAGAGACAAATGACAACGAAAACATGACGATCCAAAACATATGGGATGCAGCAAAGGCAAAGTTCTAAGAAGGAAGTTTATAGCAATACAATCCTACCTGAAGAAACAAGATAATCTCAAGTAAACAATCTAACCTTACACCTAAAGGAACTAGAAAAGGAAGAACAAACAAAACCCAAAGTTAGTGGAAGGAAAGAAATCATAAAGATCAGGAGCAGAAATAAATGAAATAGAAACAAAGAAAACAATAGCAAAGATCAATAAAACTAAAAGTTGGTTCTTTGAGAAGGTAAACAAAATTGATAAA
Source organism: Eschrichtius robustus (assembly GCF_028021215.1). Classification (NCBI taxonomy): domain Eukaryota; kingdom Metazoa; phylum Chordata; class Mammalia; order Artiodactyla; family Eschrichtiidae; genus Eschrichtius; species Eschrichtius robustus. The sequence continues at coordinate 30,414,766 of NC_090825.1, forward strand.
CCTTTAGCCAGAGTCACCAAGGAAAAGAGGGAAAGGACTCAAATCAATAAAATTAGAAATGAAAAAGGAGAAGTTACAATGGACACCACAGAAATACAAAGCATCATACAAGACTACTACAAGCAACTCTATGCCAATAAAATGGACAACCTAGAAGAAATGGACAAATTCTTATAAAGGTATAATCTTACAAGACTGAACCAGGAAGAAATAGAAAATATGAACAGACCAATCACAATTAATGAAATTGAAACTGTGATTAAAAATCTTCCAACAAAAATAGTCCAGGACCAGATGGCTTCACAGGTGAATTCTATCAAACATTTAGACAAGAGCTAACACCCATCTTTCTCAAACTCTTCCAAAACATTGCAGAGGAAGGAACATTCCCAAACTCATTCTATGAGGCTACCATCACCCTGATACCAAAACCAGACAAACATATCACAAAAAAAGAAAATTACTGACCAATATCATTGCAGAATGGAGATGCACAAATCCTCAACAAAGTACTAGCAAACAGAATCCAATAACACATTAAAAGGATCATACACCATGATCAAGTGGGATTTATCCCAGGGATGCAAGGATTCTTCAAATCAATCAATGTGATACACCATATTAACAAATTAAAGAATAAAAAGCACATGATCATCTCAATAGATGCAGAAAAACTTTTGACAAAATGCAACACCCTTTTATGATAAAAACTCTCCAGAAAGTGGGCATAGAGGGAATTCACCTCAACATAATAAAGGCCATATATGACAAACCCACAGCAAATATCATTCTCAATGGTGAAAAACTGAAAGCATTGCCTCTAAGATCAGGAAGAAGACAAGGATGTCCACTCTCGCCACTCTTATTCAACAGTTTTGGAAGTCCTAGCCATGGCAATCAGAGAAGAAAAAGAAATAAAGGGAATACAAATTGGAAAAGAAGAAGTAAAACTGTCACTGTTTGCAGATGACATGATACTATACATAGATAATCCTAAAGATGCCACCAGAAAACTACTAGAGCTAATCAATGAATTTGGTAAAGTTGCAGGATACAAAATTAATGCACAGAAATCTCTGGCATTCCTATACACTAAAAATGAAAGATCAGAAAGAGAAATCAAGGAAACAATCCCATTCACCACTGCAACAAAAAGAATAAAATACCTAGGAATAAACCTACCTAAGGAGGTCAAAGACCTGTACTCAGAAAACTATAAGGCAGTGATGAAAAGAAATCAAAGATGACACAAACAGATGGAGAGATATACCATGTTCTTGGATTGGAAGAATCAATGTTGTGAAAATGACTATACTACCTAAAGCAATCTACAGATTCAATGCAATCCCTATCAAATTACCAATGGCATTTTTTTACAGAACTAGAACAAAAAATCTTAAAATTTGTATGGAGACACAAAAGACCCCGAATAGCCAAAGCAGTCTTGAGGGAAGAAAACGCAGCTGGAAGAATGAGACTCCTTGACTTCAGACTCTACTGCAAAACTACAGTAATCAAGACAGTATGGTACTGGCACAAAAACAGAAATATAGATCAATGGAACAGGATAGAAAGCCCAGAGGTAAACCCACGCACCTATGGTCAACTAATCTATGACAAAGGAGGCAAGGATATACAATGGAGAAAAGACAGTCTCTTCAATAAGTGGTGCTGGGAAAACTGGACAGCTACATGTAAAAGAATGAAATTAGAACACTCTCTAACACCATACACAAAAATAAACTCAAAATGGATTAAAGACCTGAATGTAAGACCGGACACTATAAAGGTCTCAGAGGAAAACACAGGAAGAACACTCTTTGACATAAATCACAGCAAGATCCTTTTTGACCCACCTCCTAGAGAAATGGAAATAAAAACAAAAATAAACAAATGGGACCTAATGAAACTTAAATGCTTTTGCACAGCAAAGGAAACTACAAACAAGACGAAAAGATAACCCTCAAAATGGGAGAAAACATTTGCAAACAAATCAGTGGACAAAGAATTAATCTCCAAAATACATAAACAGCTCATGGAGATCAACACTAAAAAAACAAACACCCCAATCCAAAAATCGGCAGAAGACCTAAATAGACATTTCTCCAAAGAAGACATATAGATGGCCAAGAAGCACATGAAAAGCTGCTCAACATCACTAATTATTAGAGAAATGCAAATCAAAAACTTCAGTGAGGTATCACCTCACACCAGTCAGAATGGGCATCATCAGAAAATCTACAAACAACAAATGCTGGAGAGGGTGTGGAGAAAGGGAACCCTCTTGCACTGTTGGTGGGAATGTAAATTGATGCAGCCACTATGGAGAAGAGTATGGAGGTTCCTTAATAAACTAAATATAGAATTACTATATGACCCAGCAATCCCACTACTGGGCATATACCCAGAGAAAACCATAATTCAAAAAGACACATGCACCCCAATGTTCACTGCAGCGCTATTTACAATAGCCAGGTCATGGAAGCAACCTAAATGCCCATTGTCAGATGAATAGACAAAGATGTGGTACATATATACAATGGAATGTTACTCAGCCATAAAAAGGAACGAAATTCGGTCATCTGTAGAGACGTGGATGGACCGAGAGACTGTCATACAGAGGGAAGTAAGTCAGAAAGAGAAAAACAAATATCGTATATTAACACATATATGTGGAATCTTGAAAAATGGTACAGGTGAACTGGTTTGCAAGGCAGAAATAGAGACACAGATGTAGAGAACAAACGTATGGACACCAAGGGGAAAAAGCAAGGGTGGGGTGGTGGGATGAATTGGGAGATTGGGATTGACATATATACACTAATATGTATAAAATAGATAACTAATAAAAAAGAAAAACAAAACAAAACAAACAAAAAAGCAACAGTAACCTCTAGGACAAGAGAGTCCAGGGAGGAGAGGCCACAGAAAAAAAAATGGAACTCTGGAGAAGTTCCAAGTTAAAAGCTGGATGAACTCAGAGAGCTGGGCCTTCCTTGCCTCCCTCTTATGGAAAATCTTGTGGAAGCTCCACAGGAGTGATATTCTCGGCATCACCACTCGCGCTGCACAGCTACAATCCGCCTTTGGGCGCAGGCATCAAGGTAAGTGCAGTAGCCACACATTATGGCCCCCTTCCTCCTTACTGAATATCAGTATTTGCTGAAAAGAAACATTCATCCCAGCTCGCGCCCACAGGCAGCTTAGCGCATCGGCCCATCGATAGCGCTTCTCTGCACGAGGCCTGGAGGAGCTGGCCCCACCTAACACACTTCATGTTCCAAAGCCAGTATTACAGCACATTCTACCCCTACCGGGTGACCTGAAGAAACACCCGAGATGAGTGTATATGTGGGGTATACGATGGGAAGTAAACTCAGGTCCCAACAAGCAGGGCTGTGGCTCCTTGAAGAGGGGAAGAAGAGGTAACAGAGTGCTAAGGTTTGGGCCACCTGGTCTTTCATCTCTCTACCAACCTCATGTGCTAAGGATACCTCCAAGAAATAAGCACCCCCCCACCCCCAAATAACAGCAGTACACATTTTGGCATTTACTATGGGCTATGCACACTACCTACATTCAGTCCGTTGAATTACCAGAGAGCCCCAGGACCTGGTCATCGGTCTTCTTACACATCTACATCCTCCCTCGCTGACCTCATCTAGTTCCATGGCTGGAAATACCTACATGCTGACAACTCTCAAACCTGTATCTCTAGCTTCATAGTGCAAACGGCCTTCTTGACACCTTGCCTTGGATGTGCAATAAACATCCCAATCTTAACATGTCCAAAATCAAACTGTTAATTTTCTGCCCTATTCCGGGAAATGCTCTATATTCCAAATCGAATGACTTCTCCCCATTTTTATTATTATAACCCTAGTCCAAGGAATATCTCTGTGCTTGTTCTGCTGCCTTCTGTTCTTTTTCTCCCACATGTTCTAAAATGTAAATTATATTATCTCCCTGCTTAATTCCCTCCAATGGAGTCCCACTGGATGCAGAGTAAAATCCAATCCAGGCAATCTGTCAAGATTGCCTCTGTAGCAGGGCTTTGAACTTGCTCTTCTCTCCGCCTGGAACTGTTCTTCCTTATTGTTACATGATAACCCCCTTTTCAACATTCAGCATCTTCACTCCAATGACACCTTCTCAAAGAGACCTTCAAGGTCTCCCATATCTTATTTTTGTGCTACCGTCTGTGTTGTTCCTGACTAACAGTGCCTGGTAAGTAGCAGGAGCTCAACAGACTGCTGCAGAATAAATACTCTTCATGAAAGTCCTGTGGGGAAAGAGTTACTATCCCCATTTTGCAAATGAGGAAGGTGAGGCTTAGAGAGGTTATGTAATTTGCCCAAGGTGAGAGAGATGATCTATGCCCAGAACCTGAGCTAATATGTTAACTTTCTGTTCTTTTGGGTGAGGGAAGAATAGTACTTAGAGAGCTCTTTTGGATAATCTTCACATCTATAAGTGAGAAACAGGTCTATTTATCTGGATCCCCAAAGCAGCAGCTTTCCAATAGCTTGCTTCTTGGATTACAGGGAGAAGGGTGGCAGTACAAGAGGGCTTAGGGATTCTTCTTTTGATTAGCCCCAAGGGTCTGAAACAGAAATAAGGTTAACATCATTCTGTAGCACCTGTGGTCACCACTTTAGAATCCAATGTGAGGACTGTGCTCTAGTTGAAAAAGGGCTTTTTTTCCTGCTGTTTAAAGACACCACTGAGTATTTTGGGGTGTGACTGAAAGTTTCATATTAAAATAATTATTTCAGTAAATATTACTAAGGAACAAGTTTTGAAAAACTGTGAAAGAAAAAATATCTATGAATGCACAATAAGAATGCACATGTGAACACACTGTATTTAAAAAAAAAAAAAAAAACAGCTGGTAAAACAGAAAAGGTTGAGACTGAGGATAAAAAGAAGAGAAACCAACAGGTAGTTAAACAGCATGGTAACTACAAGGGCAGGCTGTCCCTCCAGAGTAGATGGAAACAACGGAGGCGGGTGCTGAAGTTGTTCCTTTGAGTCTTCCAGGTATGATAAGAGATTAGCAAAGACTGTGACCATTAACTAATCCCACCCCTATCTCCACTGCAATTAATTTGGTACCTAATCTTTGCTACTCTTGTTTTGTCAAATGAACATAATTACTGCCATCTAGAAAGAATGACAGATCATCACCAAGTCGGCTGATACTAAGGTTAATCAGCCTACATTTTAGGGTAAACTTTTACCTATGGGGTATCTACAAACCTTGAGAGGCTATCACTGGCTTTCTCTCACCTTGCTTTACACAGGGATGGCTTTGTAATTTCCTTCGCTTCAGATCAAAGTGCATTTCTCTAGATTTACTTGGGATATCCAATTTTGAGATAAAAATACAATATGAAAAAAATTCTGTGAAACAGTGCATGTGCAAAGCTTCTCCAGGTGGGGTGTTCCTACCCCAACATGGCTAGGGAAAGCTTTCTAAGGTCAAAGGTAAGTGATATATCAAGAAGAAACCCCACAGTGGAAACTAGTGGGCAAGTGCACCAGCTTCCCCTAAAGTAGCATCTTCCTCTGTAGGAGAGCGAATGCCGCCTCTCAGTTTCTTTATTGCCAAACAACTCTATAGAGTCTTGCCTGAGGAATCTGAAACTGAACAGTAAACCTGCATCCATTAGTTCCACCTCCCCTGGAAGAAAACCCTGCTCCTCCTCTTGCCCAACCTGTGTCAATTATTAGGCCACAGTCTAGACAAACACCCCAGCTAGAAACCTGGAGTCATACTCTCAGAGGCTGGACCCTGGACAATGAAAGAAATACGTCTCTTTGCCTTTATATGGGCAAGGCCTAATGCTAGGTCATAACTCACTTCAAGAACACAAAACCCGGGCTTCCCTGGTGGTGCAGTGGTTGAGAATCTGCCTGCCAATGCAGGGGCCACGGGTTCGAGCCCTGGTCTGGGAAGATCCCACATGCCGCGGAGCAACTGGGCCCGTGAGCCACAACTACGGAGCCTGAGCGTCTGGAGCCTCTGCTCCGCAACAGGAGAGGCTGCGATAGTGAGAGGCCCCCGCTTGCCGCAAATAGAGAAAGCCCTTGCATAGAAATGAAGACCCAACACAGCCATAAATAAATAAAATTTTTTAAAAAAGAGCACAAAACCCTGAGTCTCTGGAGGCTTCATAATACAATACAAAGGTACATATAATTTCAGTTATTTTTAGGGGTAACGTATTTTGGGGCATTTTATCTGTTAAACATTGCTCCATATTTGCTTAGAAAAGAATAAAAAGCTATGGGGTATTCTAAATTAGAAAACATCTTAACAAAAGATTAAAATGAGAGACTTTGAAAGAAAACAACTAGCCTGGGATTATAAAATTATAAGCACAGGAAATGATGCTTCTAGGACTCAAATTAATCCCAGTAACTGGAGGCTTGGGTTTTAATGCATACAATGGGGGAAAGTATGGAAAGGACTGAGTAGAATTTCTAGAAGGTATAGCCATGGACATTAAAGCTTGATAAATGAGTTAAACAGCAGATTAGACACAGCTGAAGAGAGATGTGATGTAAACTGAAAGAAGAATCTGCAAAGAAAGGAGACAGCAGTGGAGAGAGGCATAATAACAGGAACAGATTAATTCACACCTCTCATCATTTTTATGGTATATATGAATTAGTGTTTTCATCATTATTCCCATCAAATTTAGTTCTTTAATTCCACAGATACCTCACTGGATTAAATGAGATCATGCACATAAGATGTTAATACAATGCTTGGCATCAAGTAAGTTCTCTATAACTGCTAGCTGTTCTTTCTATTGGTCTAAGGGGATTTGAGCAGGCCACTTGGCTTCTCTACACCTCAGCTTCCTCAGCTGTAAGATGGGGATAAGAGTTGCCCTGACTATCTACCAGGGTTGTTACAGACAGCTAATAGGAGGATGAATGTGAAACTTTTTTAAATTGTGGAGAGTAACAGCAGTTGAGGGGTGGGCTCGGGGAGATGTTGGGGACTGAGATAATGATGTATAATTTCCCTCTCTCTCCATCAGAGCAGAGCTAATTGGGCCAAACGTACGGGTCTGTGTGCTCCATGGCTATGTGATCACAGCACCTTCCTGAGTACTTGTTTTTATGTTCAGCACTGTGCTTATTAAGCCCATTACCACCACCTAGCCACACTCTTCATACTGAAATCCGTATCTGACATTTCTAAGAGTGACTTATGATTTTAAAATTTTTAGTATTAAGCTCAAGAACTTTTTAATCTTTATCCCATACCTTTTCGGATGGTAACTGGAGACTGCACAGCCTTTCTTACTGCCACTTTGGCTCCACCAGCTTTCCTCTGTATGGTAAAAGTAGCAGTTCCTATAAAGACAGGCGAACTTCTTTAGCCTTCCATATGCACCCTTCATGTTGTAAGTTCTTTGAGGACAGAAATCTTCTGCTTAGTAGGGGCCCAATAAATGGTGGTTGATTTGAACCAAGAAAGCAAAACAAAAATGCAGATGAAGGAAGGGAAAGTCTACTTTGAGACTTGGTATCCTTATAGCACAACCACGGACCTTTCTCATATGGCAAATGTGCCCTGACAACATCTCTGGCAACTGGAAAAGCCAGGCGTATAAGCCTATTTCCAGTAAACACCTAGACAAAATGCGAAGAGAATGATCAACTAAGGTTTCTTAAATTCCAGGATTAGTAGCAACCATTTACTGTTTATGTCATGCAAAATGTGTTACTTATGATCCTCAACAGCTCTATGTGGTAGGATTTAAAAAACATATCTGAGAGCACAAAGTAAGCGGCAGAGCTGGGCTATGAACCTAGGCCTGGATGATTTCAAAGGCTAGACCTATTGTTTATGCTTATAATGCCTCTCAGATACTTATTATATAGTCCTCATATATTGTTTTTGACAGAATTAAACACAAAACAAGCAAAAAAAAAAACAGAAAGAAAACCCTTAAATTTAACAGTTTGCGCGCGGGGCTGAAGAAGTTAGGCAAAAACTGTATACTGCTTTATAGAAGACAGATAGTTGGGACTTCCCTGGTGGCACAGTGGTTAAGAATCCGCCTGCCAATGCAGGGGACATGGGTTCGAGCCCTGGTCCGGGAAGATCCCACATGCCGCGGAGCAACTAAGCCCGTGCGCCACAACTACTGAGCCTGTGCTCTGGAGCCTGCGAGCCACAACTACTGAGCCTGCGCGCCTAGAGCCCGTGCTCCGCAACAAGAGAAGCCACCGCAATGAGAAGTCTGCACACCACAACGAAGAGTAGCCCCTGCTCGCTGCAACTAGAGAAAGCCCATGTGTAGCAATGAAGACCCAAGGCAGCCAAAAATAAATAAATAAATTAATTTAATTTAATAAATAAATAAATAAAAGACAGCAACATAGAGTCAAACTCAAAGAATTTTCAGGAAAACTTCTTTTACAGAAGAACTGCAGGGAATTTTTAAATCTTGATGGATCCTCACTTCCCACCTGTGCAACAACTGAACTTGCCCCAGCGGGCTCACGTTGTCTGTATCACTGACCGGAAGAGCCCGGTTTCTCCCACTGCCGCTGGATGTTGTCAGGGGAATGGCTGGGTTCTGGATGTGGCAGAGGCAGTCAGGGAGGTCAGTGTGTTCACACTCCCTCAAGTTGCCTCTCCTACCTTTGCCTTAGAGGTCCAGGAAGCTGAGTGACAGGTCGGCTCAGATAACAGTTAGGCATACGGTGTTCTATGACACAGTACAAACACTACAATACCTGCCCAGTAATATTCTTGAACAATAATTAGTTTATAAATAGCTATTTTTAAGCAAAAAAGCTAAACAGCCTTTTTTTCCCATTTATCCAGTTATTCAATTATTTCATTTGTTCAATGTGAAGCGGTAATGCAAGATATAGGGAGTGTTGCTACCCTCAAACATTTAGTCTATCCTGGGACAAAACCAAGTTTATAAGTAACTACAACATAAGACCTGTTGCAGTAGTGCCTCAAGAGGGGCAGAAACACGTGACTGAGGGTTCAGAGGACAAAAAAAATAACTATATTAGTTACCAATGCTACTATTTGTCTCTAATATTCACAACTACCATGCAAGTTAAGTATTAGCCAGTTTCAAAATGAAAATATGGATGTCAAAATTCATTACACTGGGTTGGAAGAGCTAAAGAATTAAAATTAGGGATGTCTTCCAAGACACGGAGGGGAGGCATTGAATGTATAAGGGAAATTTCCAAGGCAGGAATGGGAGCACACAGCATGTGTCTGGAAAACAAGCCTGCAAGTGCTGTGGATCATCCGGATTATACGCGGAAAGGGGGCTAAGGAGGCAGAAGGGGAGGACACCTTAAAGGCCAGGGAGAGGGTGTGGACTCATCTGTGTGGGGTACGGGTCACTGAGGGCTCCTGAGTCCCTGGGCAGCAGCAGCACCTCATCAAGCACAGCTCAGCAAGGACAGGTAAGGGGACCACAGAGGGCCAAGGCCTCAGCCCGGCCAAGTGCAAGGTAACAATACAGGCCTGACATTGGGCAGGTCCAAGGAAAAGACATATCTCCACATAATCCAAGACTTTTCCATCTGACATTAAGAAACCATGATTGAAGTATAAAATCTTTTCCAATTTTGGATATTTCTTTTATTTAATTTTGGTAAATGTATCAGGTATAAAATAAAACTTAAAAAAATTTTTTAAATGGTTACTATTTTGAAATTCTAGTTTAAAAAAGAACAGTGTTTTCTTATTATAATTCATCAATCAAAAGTAAGAGTTAACCAAACTATAAAGTTTCATCAAAAAGACTGCAATATATGGATACTTCAATTTTCTCAGTTAACGTGCATACTAAAGTTCAGGTTCTAGGTGTGGAGGCTCTAGACCCAGACTGGGTTTAAATCTAGACTCTACCACTTCCTAGATATCTGATCTTAGGCAGTTATTTCAAGTTTCTCTGCACTGGCCTTCTCTTGTTTCAAATGGGAACATAATAGTACCTTTCTCGCAGAGTTGTAATTCAAGTGCTTAAATGGAACCTGGCACGTTAGTTATTATTATACATTCTTAGCTGTATATATGTATACTACATGTTAACTATGATTACACATTTTTAAACAAATAAGTATGTTTTACTCTAGTAATCAAAACCCAAATATGACAAAATAAACTAAAGGAAGGCTAGTAATGAATAACATACTATATCTTCAAATGTGGAAAAGAATATTCAAAAAGGGTAAAAACGATATTATTTCAACCTGCACCTGTTCTATTCCTACTCTATGATATATCCATCCTGAAATCTATCAGAACTTGATTTGTAAAAATGCCTACATCTGTAGCCACACGAAAGAAATAGATTCCCAAATAAGTCATATCACACAGAATTGACTGTTCAAATTCTATTACAAAAAGGCCATTAGTTTAAAAAGATCCCTAGGGTCTTCTCATTTCAAAGCAATAGAACAAAATCCCAGTACCGCTAACTCTTTATCAATCCCTTGCATTCTGCTGAAATAGAAACTGCTTTTCACTAAGATTTACAACTTTTACTAACGAAAACACAACTTTGGAGACAAGAAAGAATAGGTCCAAATTACACAAGATAAAAAAAAAAGTTTTCAGTCTTACCACATGGCCAAGGTGAGCCTTGAGTTTGCCCCAAAGGTCTCCCCTTTTGGGTATAACTTGGTTTGATGGATATATATCTGACTTTTCCAGGTCTATGTATTGGAAAATTGTGATCATGTCGATTCTCTCTAAAGTAGAAATTACACAGTTATTGTAATAGAATCTTCTATCAGTGATAAACTACAATATTTCAAAAGATGTAAATTCCAGTTCAGATTAATACATTCATTTTGTACCTCAGTGATGCATTTAGTATATAATTCTCCTCATATCTCAAACTTCACTCATTTTTTTCCAAAGAAATTGTTTTTATCTCTCTATCCATTTCAAATGCTCTATACATTTGGCAGTTATTTATGTATTAAATACCATGCATTATTCTAGGAAATATTCAAGGAGAGTCTCTGCTCTTTTGATTACACCCCAAATGACACACACACAAGTAATCTGATTACGTCTAGCTTTGTGTCGGGTAGCATTTCCTCTAGGCTCTTAAGTTACATGATTATGTTTACAATCCTAATCAATTATTTTGTCAAAGGTGGTAATTTTTAACAACACTATACTGGCAGTTCATTTCCTCCTTATGGGTCATTAACAAATATAATTCTGTGTTTGTTTGCCATATATAAGAAACTTTACACTTGGGTACTTTTCTTTAGTATCTATGTTTAATTAACTCTTGCCTAATGAACTAATATCCAAACCTAATGCAGGTCATTAATTTAAGAAGAAACATATAACAGTATCTACAATTGAATCAGCAATAACTGGGTGGGAAGAAGAGGAAGAAGTGGTAAGCTGGTGATGACTGTCTGTTTCTACAAGAATGGAGCCAAGTAGAGAAACAGGGGAGCAGTTAGGAGGCAAATTACAGAAGGAATTATTAACAAAAACTACAGAAAAGAAGAAAACAGGATTGAATGGATATAAAAATTGTATTAGGCATACAGAAGTGCTTTGTTACATCTTAATTAGAGATTTAATGCCAATTTTGTCTTTTTCCTTGGTGATTAAAACTAATGAAGACCTCATAATTATGGCACCATTTTCCCCTTCACTTTATCATCATAATTCAGAACAAGTCCACTGAACGTGAGTCACAACAGCGCTTCACACTTATCACGCTTGACATAACCTTGCCAAATGACGTGCCAAACCTTGTCTTACCCTCTTGGAGAAAGGGAGCGTTGCCTTCTGGGAATTTGAGCAGGTCTGGGTTTGTTAGGCAATGGTTTCTGTGCAGTTGCTGGAAGCTGTACTGATTCAGATAACAGTTCATTCATCAGACTGTATGCTTGTGAGATTCGACGACTATAGTGGTCAGAGAGTAGCAATCTTTAGAGAAAGAATTAAACATTTAGTAAAAGAGTCACTTTCAGTTCATATTTCTAGAGGGAACATAGTGTTCAAAGACCACCTAGCATTTATTTTCTTCAATGCATTTCAACACAAATTCAAATTTCAGATTTCTGAAAACCATTAGGAGGTATTATTAAAGGCATCTGTAGTTATGGCCTTTGGGGTATTTTCAAAATGCACATACATATCTGGATTGGGAGAGGGAGGGGAATAGCAGAAATAAGGTATAAAAATTGAATGGAATAAATAATATTTGAAAGCAAATTCCAAAAAAGGCTATTGGAGTCTAATTATTTTCCTTGCAGTTAGCTCCCATAATTTTCTGTTTATCAACAAAAAAGGGACTACTGTGCAAACCAGAATCCCTAAGGCATTATCTACGGCCTCGAGTGAGCAAGCAAGAGAGAGAATGATCAGGGTGCAACCACCAAACTCACCTGTCTTTTTCGTGCTTCATCTTTTGTCTCAGCCTGATTTCCCTTGAGGTCATGTAAAACTGCACAAGAAATAACCAGTTAGTTCATTACTGTTCAGTTCAAATAATTAAACCATTATGACCCTTGGAAAACATGAAAATTCCACTAATATGTTTTAATAGGAAGTTAAAACATAATTTTGTTATTTAGGAAACAGTACAAAACACTGTCTGTCATATTTGATGAAGCTTCCTACCCCAGCACAAAATATGAAAATGTTAAATTAAAGCATCATGTAATTAAAATAAAATCCAATTTAATAAATGGAATGCAAAGTCTATTTTAGTAGTTAAACTAATGTATTTTCTCAAAAGGAGAGATCCTTATCAGCTGCATTTAAAATGGAAAATGGGAACGTTTTAAGGATGGAGACACCCATACTTTGTACTCTGTCTTATGATTAATCTCACCAAGAGCTTGGTTGATAAAAGCAGAAATGAGTCAGACATTTAAAACCATCACTTTAATGTTTTAAAATGTTTACCAGAAACCTACTATAGTGGGTTCATTGTGACTTGTAAACTCTTCAAAACTTATGCACCATGGGGTAAACTGGCCAACATCAGCTATATATGTCTTATTCCAGAACATTAAGAGTTACTGTTGAATTACTAATGAGGATAAGTCCTTTCACATACAATGGATTCACTTTCTCAAGGTCCTATACAGTAGTCAACAATAATTTAAGGTCTTACTGATTTCTGATAAAAATGAAAACGAAAATTTTAATTACATTAACCCCTCACTAGTTCCATACCTTTACCCAAATAGAAGCTAAAAATAAACAATTATCTGCGATACTGAAGATGTCACAAAGTCTATGAACAAAACAGTCCCAGTGCCCTCAGAGTTCATTTATTCTAAATTTGGATACAATTCTAACCGTCTGGGGAATCTGCTTGGCTGACAGGGAGGGCGATATGCAAACTCACCCTCCGTGGGGTGGAAGAGCACACATATACACACACACTGTAAGATTCTGGTCTTCGAGTAGCCCTGAAGGTCATTACCATGTCCCCAGAGCTATCAACAAAATGTTATCTAACATCAGCATGCTCTCTCCAGACACAGGTAAGTAAATTACACTCTTTAAATAATAGTTCACCTACTTTTGCACCATTTGGTGCTGAAATGTGACAACCTTATCTGGAAAATTCACTTACAGAATATGTTCCCCTCATGATGCTGAAAAAAAATGAAGTGCTATTATATTTTATTTCAGATGACAAAGTAAAAGATAAACTATAATCCAAGTGTAATCTAAATGTGAGTTTCACAGTTATGGAATCATCAAAGTAACATTGCTTTGTTTCACCTTCTGAAGAAAAACACTTCTGACCTGACCATGGTGATGTCCATAGTCAGGGCTCAGGAAACGAAAGATGACAGTTTAAAGGACAGTTGAAACACACACACAGAAGGGCCACTGTTCTGTTGGTTCATAACTGGACCATACTTTAATAGATTTTTTTGTAGATAACTTATGGAGAGAAAATTGATTTTTAAAATAGCTTTACTACACACACAGTTGTTCAACTGCCACTGACTTTCATTGAAAATTAAGGGAGTGACTCCAACTGGTCACCCAACCCCTCGACCTCTTCATTCGGTTAAAATGCTAGAGCCACGGGACTTCCCTGGCTGTCCAGTGGTTAAGACTCTGTGCTCCCAACGCAGGGGGCCCGGGTTCAATCCCTGCTCAGGGAACTCTATCCCACACGCAGCAACTAAGAGCCCGCATGCCGCAACTAAGACCTGGCACAGCCAAATAAATAAATTAATTAATTAATAAAAAATAAAATAAAATGCTAGAGCCATAATTAGCCTCAGGGAGAAAAAATAATTTAAGATAGTTCAATAGAACATGGTTTGTAGAATTCCCTGCTACATTTTGTTAAGGTAATTTCTTAACTTTTCCAGACTTAAGTAAAATGCTGACTTTTCTATCAAATAAAAAAATGCATCCAAATTATGTTAATCCTTTTCTTGAATACTTGCTAAGAAAAAAATTACAGATATTCTGTGATAATTCCATTACCCTGGATACCGCAGACTTACTGGGTTGCTCCTGGGGCAGAAAGGATGATGTTCTTGCCCTCTCTTCTCTGCTAGCTGAGTTAAGTACTCTGCCATTCTTTCTTTTCGTTTTCTTTTCATCCAGACTTGAATCTCTTTTCTCTCCTTCTCAGTTCTTTGTGGACGTCTACCAGAGGAATGCTGAATCCTAAGAAATTTAACCAGCAGGGCATCACTTGATGTTAAATTTGTTATGGAGATAAAAAGTATCACAACTAAATACTGCTTCTTTGGACAGATTCTGCCCCATCTTGAAGAGTCATACACTCATGATGTCTAATCAACTTGCTACAACCTGTCCCCTGAAATCCACTGACAATGATCTCAGGTCACTGACAGCCTCTTCAGTCTTCATCTTACTGCACTTCTCTACAAATTTGGTACAACTGGCTTCTCCTTCCTACTTTAAACTCTCTCTTACCTGGGTCTTTCTCTAACTCTCAAAACATGATGCAGCCTCTTAAATTGGTGCCTTTCTTCTCTGCTCACCATGAGATATTAGTGTCTTTAAAGGTTCTGGTTTGGATTTCTTCACTTATAATCTATTTCTGGACTATCTCAATCACTTCCAAAACTTATACTACAGAGATGACTTCTAAACTGATGCTTCTCTGGATCTGGCCTCACGTTCCTGCCCAGGCCACACCTCCCAAGGGCCGACTCAAGCTAATGACTGAGCGTGGCAGGGATGTTGTGGCTGGCCCCGATCTACAGAGACAGGACTCCTCTGATGGGCGATTTTGGCATGATGTCTCACCACTGACCCAGCTGAAACACGCTTAGAGCTATACTATACTCTGGGATTGCTTACCCAACCCTCTCTCCTTCACAGGCAGCAGTCAGAACTGCATTGGGGTCTGATGCCTCGCCCCACTTCTGATTTTTCCCTTCACAGGCATTTCTCTCAGTAAATCTTTTGTACATCTAATCC
This sequence comes from Eschrichtius robustus, assembly GCF_028021215.1. NCBI lineage: Eukaryota > Metazoa > Chordata > Mammalia > Artiodactyla > Eschrichtiidae > Eschrichtius > Eschrichtius robustus. The sequence goes on from NC_090825.1 coordinate 30,430,238, forward strand.
CATCTTGGCTTCCACACAAAGAGTACTGAGAGTGGCCCCAAAAAACAGGTGCTGTAGACGGGGATTTGGGGCAGACTCATCACCCAGTATGCGAAGAAGACACCATCCTAACTGGAAGATGGGTCATGGATACAGACGATATGGCTGATACTGAACACCTGCTTTCCTTCTGAGAGACTGGACTCTTTGTACATGCCAGGCAGAGGGTACCCTACCCAACCAGCCCCCAATGAATGAATAAGCCAAAAGGCATATGTATCCCAAAGAAGCATTAGTAGAAGAGGCAGCCTTCATTCTATCAGGAACGAGTTCTTGGCCCAGGAAAGGCTACAGGGAAAAACATTTTAACCTAATGTTCCAAGGAAAAGCTATTTAAAATGTATTCTAAGGGTTCATATTTAGGGTAAAGTACTACGAAATAAATCATTAATCCTTCTAAGAAGAAATAGGATTAAATTTATGTTGTACTCAGAGTGATGAGACCTTGGGAAAACTCAAAGGATACAGATGTGCTGCATTAGTTAAATAAGCCAGTCTATATATATTAGAGGAGGGGGAGGAATGACACATACACATCACAAAATGTATTTACAAAGAAAAAAATCTACTTTAAGCTTTGAATTTGTTTCTTAAAAAATCAGAAAATTAGAAATCAATTAGAAATCAAATACAGGAAAAACAAACTGTAAAAAACACAAATACATGGAGGCTAAACTGCACTGCTAAATAACCAAGAGATCACTGAAGAAATCAAAAAATAAAAAAATACCTAGAAACAAATGACAACAAAAACACGATGATCCAAAACCTCTGGGATGCAGCAAAAGCAATTCTAAGAGGGAAGTTTATAGCAATTCAAGCTCACCTCAAAAAACAAGCAAAACCTCAAATAAACAATCTAACCTTACACCTAAAGCAACTAGAAAAAGAAGAACAAAGAAAACCCAAAGTCAGTAGAAGGAAAGAAATCATAAATATAAGAGCAGAAATAGATGAAATAGAAACAAAGAAAACAATAGCAAAGATCAATAAAACTAAAAGTTGGTTCTTAGAGAAGATAAACAAAATTTATAAACCCTTAGCCAGACTCATCAAGAAAACAAGGGAGAGGACTCAAATCAATAAAATTAGAAATGAAAAAGGAGAGATTACAACTGACACTGCAGAAATACAAAGGATCATAAGGGACTACTACAAGCAACTGTATGCCAACAGAATGGACAACCTGGAAGAAATGGACAAATTCTTGGAAAGGTATAACTTTCCAAGATTGAACCAGGAAGAATTAGAAAATATAAACAGACCAATCACAGGTAATGAAATTGAAACTGTAATTAAAAATCTTCCAACAAACAAAAGTCCAGGAAGAGATGGCTTCACAGGCGAATTCTATCAAACGTTTAGAAAAGAGTTTTAACACCTATCTTTCTCAAACTCTTCCAAAAAATTGCAGAGGAAGGAACACTCCCAAACTCGCTCTACGGGACCACCATCACCCTGATACCAAAACCAGACAAAGATATCACAAAAAAAGAAAACTACAGACCAATATCACTGATGAATATAGACACAAAAAATCCTCAACAAAATACTAGCAAACAGAATCCAGCAACAGATTAAAAAGATCATACACCATGATGAAGTGGGATTTATCCCAGGGATGCAAGGATTCTGCAATATACACAAAACAATCAATGTGATACACCATATTAACAAATTAAAGAATAAAAACCATATGATAATCTCAGTAGATGCAGGAAAAGCTTCTGACAAAATTCAACTCCCATTTATGATACAAACTTTCCAGAAAGTGGGCACTGGGGGAACCTAACTCAACATAATACAGGCCATATACGATAAAGCCACAGCAAACATCATTCTCAATGGTGAAAAACTGAAAGCATTTCCTCTAAGATCAGGAAGAAGACAAGGATGCCCACTCTCGCCACTCTTATTCAACACAGTATTGGAAGTCCTAGCCACAGCAATCAGAGAAGAAAAAGAAATAAAAGGAATACAACTGGAAAAGAAGAAGTAAAACTGTCACTGTTTGCAGATGACATGATACTATACACAGAAAATCCTAAAGATGGCACCAGAAAACTACTGGAACTAATCAATGAATTTGGTAAGTTTCCAGGATACAGCATTAATGCACAGAAATCTCTGGCATTCCTATACACTAACAATGAAAGATCAGAAAGAGAAATTAAGGAAACACTCCCATTTACCATCGCAACAAAAAGAGTAAAATACCTAGGAATGAACCTACCTAAGGAGACAGAAGACCTGTACTCAGAAAACTATAAAACACTGATGAAAGAAATCAAAGATGACATAAACAGATGGAGAGATATACCATGCTCCTGGATTGGAAGAATCAATGTTGTGAAAATGACTATACTGCCCAAAGCAATCTATAGGTTCAATGCAATCCCTATCAAACTACCAATGCCATTTTTCACAGAACTAGAATGAGAAATTTTACAATTTGTATGGAAACAAAGAAGACCCCGAATAGCCAAAGCAATCTTGAGAAAGAAAAACGGAGCTGGGGGAATCAGGCTCCCTGACTTCAGACGATACTACAAAGCTACAGTAATCAAGACAATATGGTACTGGCACAAAAACAGAAATACAGATCAATGGAACAGGATAGAAAGCCCAGAGATAAACCCACGCACATATGGTCACCTTATCTTTGACAAAGGAGGCAAGAATATACATGGAGAAAAGACAGCCTTTTCAATAAGTGGTGCAGGGAAAACTGGACAGCTACATGTAAAAGAATGAAATTAGAACACTCCCTAACACCATACACAAAAATAAACTCAAAATGGATTAAAGACCTAAATGTAAGGCCAGACGCTATAAAACTCTTAGAGGAAAACATAGGCAGAACACTCTAGGACATAAATCACAGCAAGATCCTTATTGACCCACCTCCTACGGTAATGAAAATAAAAACAAAAATAAATGGGACCTAATGAAGCTTAAAAGCTTTTTGCACAACAAAGGATACCATAAACAAGACGAAAAGACAACCCTCAGAATGGGAGAAAATATTTGCAAACTAATTAACTGACAAAGGATTCATCTCCAAAATATACAGCAGCTCATGCAGCTCAATATTAAAAAAACAACCCAATCCAAAGATGGGCGGAGAACCTAAACAGACATTTCTCCAAAGAAAATGTACAGATGGCAAACAAATGCATGAAAAGATGCTCTCAACATCACTAATCATTAGAGAAATGCAAATCAAAACCACAGTGAGGTATCACCTCACACCGGTCAGAATGGCTATCATCAAAAAATCTAAAACAATAAATGCTGAAGAGGGTGTGGAGAAAAGGGAACCCTCCTGCACTGTTAGTGGGAATGTAAATTGATACAGCCACTATGGAGAACAGTATGGAGTTTCCTTAAAAAACTAAAAATAGAACTACCCTATGACCCAGCAGTCCCACTACTGGGCATATACCCTGAGAAAACCATAATTCAAAAAGAGTCATGGACCACAATGTTCATTGCAGCTCTATTTACAATAGCCAGGACATGGAAGCAACCTAAGTGTCCATCGACAGATGACTGGATAAAGAAGATGTGGCACATATATACAATGGAATATTACTCAGCCATAAAAAGGAACGAAACTGAGTTATTTGTAGTGAGGTGGATGGACCTAGAGTCTGTCATACAGAGTGAAGCAAGTCAGAAAAAGAAAAACGAATACCGTACGCTAACGCATATATATGGAATCTAAGAAAGTGGTACTGATGAACCAAGTGGCAGGGCAGGAGTAAAGAAGCAGACGTAGAGAATGGACTTGAGGACACGGGGAGGGGGAAAGGTAAGCTGGGATGAAGTGAGAGAGTGGCATGGACATATATACGCTACCAAATGTAAAATAGATAGCTAGTGGGAAGCAGCTGCATAGCACAGGGAGATCAGCTCGGTGCTTTGTGACCACCTAGAGGGGTGGGATAGGGAGGGTGGGAGGGAAGCTCAAGAGGGAGGGGATATGGGGATATATGTATACATACAGCTGATTCACTTTGTTGTACAGCAGAAACTAACACAACCTCGCAAAGCAATTATACGCCAATAAAGAGGTAAAAAAAAAAACACACACACATAAAATATGGTCAATTTTAAATATTCTTGAACCATAAACATTTTAAGCAGGTTAAAAATGAATTATTCAATGATTACCTGGAGATGCTCCTCGCCTGTTGTTCTGTTAAGCCAAGCTCTTCACTGGAAACTCCATCTTTTGTTATAAGGTCATTGATAATGTCTGCAATATCAGTCAGTTCACTCATCTGGAGTGGATCTACTGAAACACTTCATTCCCAAATGCAGTATGAGAGATATAAATCAATATCTACAACTTAATTACATTAAGCAAAAATGAACATGTAAAACTATGCTCTCCAAGAGTATAAATGAACACAAAAAATGATAAACATATAACTAATTTCCTTCTATTGCTTTAATTCCAGTAATCCTCAGTGGAAAAGCCTAATCATCAATAACTGATAACTTCATATGCACTCTCAAAGGAGCAAACATAAGGCCTAGGGGACAACTGGGACAACTAGGACAACAACCTGTCCTGCCTATGGAAATTTAATACGTACGTAGTAAAAGAAAATGTAGCAAGTGTAAGCTACTGTATTCTAATGACCTATGCTGAACAGTAAGGGATACAATATAACAATCCTCAGTTTCTTAAAACAGGAGGCCCCACCCCGGGGCTGTGGACCACTACCCTGCTACCGGTCCGTGGCCTGTTAGGAACAGGGCCACACAGCAGGAGGTGAGAGGTGGGTGAGCGAGAAGCTTCATCTGCCGCTTCCCACCGTTCGCATTACTACCTGAACAATACCCATCCCCCAGCCCCGACGTCTGTGGAAAAACTGTCTTCCAAGAAACCGGTCCCTGGTGCCAAAACGGTTGGGGACTGCTATCTTAAAACACCCCATTCCCAATGGGAATTACATTCCTTTAATCCACAAAAAATATGTAGTGTAGAAGTTTACATACATATGAACAACAAAATTTCCAGAACACATAATTTATACCTAACTTTAAGTAAAACTGTGAATTAATTCTTAAGATATTTACCTCTCAAATAATTCATCACTGTTATTCACACCTTAAAAAAAAGAAACATTACTATTAATAAAAATTTCAGGTCAGTTTTTTCTATTTTTGATTATTAACCTGATCTAGAAATTATATATATAGAAACTGAAATATTTTTAAACCTCCATTTGGTAGTGAATATTGTCTACATTTTAAGATTATTACTTTTCTATCCAGAGTACTCTGAATAATACATTTTAGGAGGTACAATCTTTCTTTGCTTCATACACAGTTTAGAATACTGGAGTGAGATTTACTAAAAAAACAAAAAACAAAAACTTCTGATGATCTAAAAGGAGTACTTGTGGGAAAGTATCTAATTTAACTACAAGAGCCTTTACTTGGAAGAATATGCCCCAAAGAGTAATTTTTAAACGTTGTCCAATATTAACAACACGTCTTTAAAGCAAAACACTTGGTCTACTCAATTTTCTGTATGTTTAACCCTCAAAGAGAATTGAGTTAATACAGGGAAAAGTGTCCTGACATCTCTTGTCAAAAACACTTCCTTGTTAAGATTTTCTTATCCTAAGATAAAGCCACCCTGCCTCTAAGACTTAGAACATCCGCATTTTTTTTTTTTTTTTGGTTTAAGGCCCATGTTCATCATGTCCTTTATTATATCATCCATGCTCACATGTTTTTAATATTAAAACAATTTTGCTTTCTTAAGCAGATGTTGTTTTGTTTGTTAATCCTCAAATCAAGAATTTTACATTATCTTTGCTCTCAGAGTCTGGTCATTTGCGAGTTCTTCGATAATGGTGTACATCTAGGCTAACGAGATATAAAAGATCTGACTAAGAAATGAAACGGATTCCTTTCATCAAAAGGCAGAGAAGTGTTATATTCAAATAACTACTTTTAAAAGTAGTTACATAGGAAGATTCTATCCTTACTTCATTTTCAAACAATTTTTGGAACCTGTTCTTTGGGACAGCCTTCACAATTTACTAAACACAATGGATCAGCTTCATTCCTTGATAGTCACAATTCCTGTTTTTAAAAAATTCCAAGCAGTGACACTGAGCCTGATCATCTACTTCACTTATCAGAAACACCTCTGAATAACTTACGGCTGTTAACAAAAATTAAATCCATTCTCAGTGACTAAATTATTTGGCACTTATATGAACACTCAGAAGAAATTGCTAAGAAATTAAAGTCAATTTCAAAAGAGTAAATTTGAGCTATTTGTGAGCACCAGAAGTAAAGGAATGACTGTACATCTTTCCAAGAAGCCAACCTTGGAGAAGAAAACACCCATTAGGGCATCTAAATTCTGCACTTCTAAAAAAATACTAATTAGGTTTCTTTTTTAATTTAAATTAAACATTGAATACTAGAGAAAAAACATTTCTATTTATCCATCTTTACCTGTGTTATGACATTTACTGACACTTCTCCTTGTTTTTCCCTCTTGCCTTATAGTTTAAGAAGCTATTACAATCCTGAATGAATCATCGCCTTAACCTGGTACTCTCAATTTCTCTTTTCCTAGTACTTTCTTTTCTTCTACCTTTAGACATAAGAGTTTATATTTATCCCCAACTCGAAATGATCTTTGACTTCATTTCATTTATCTCATTTCTACCTTCATTTTTCTCATTTCCTTTTACTGTCAGAATTCTTAAGTTGCCTATACTTACAGCTTCTTTAGCCTGTCTTCGTCCCCAACCTGCCTTCTTCTACCCTTGATATTACACTGAAAGTCCTCAAGTCCTTAAAAAAAACTCAGTCTTCATTCTTGACTTTCTGGTGGCTTGTGAAACTGTTAGCCACTCACTTTTTCTTGAAAATCCCTTTACCAGAGTCTGCTCATCCATTTCCCTCACTGGAGGCGGGGGCTCCCCTTGCTCTCTAATGGGTGGCATTTCACAGGTTGGTCCTCAGCTTTTCTCCTTTTTCCATCTTTCTTGCAGAAAACTGATGCACTCTCTAAGTCTTAACTATATAATTAGGTAAAAGGCTCTTACATCTGTTTTTTAAGCCTAAAGCTCTCAGCAAGCTCTACTTCCTTATCAAAAACTAGATCCTAAATATGACATGGCCCTGCATCACCTTAAATGCTACATGTGGTCCAAAGGTGCTCTAGAGTTTGACGTTAAGACCTGGTGATATCCTTGCTCTTAGTCTGACAATGCTAACCAGCCATTCACGTTCTCCTTCCTTTCCAACCGCTTAGTCAGTGAGTATCATCAGCTGCCTATTCGGAATGTCTCTTGTTTCTTCTCCTTTCCCACAACACTGCCCAGGCCCTCATCACGGCACAGGTCAGATTAATTTAACAGTTCACTAACTGACCTAGGCCTCCATCCTAGTCTTCCTCCTAACCTCCACTGCTCAGAATTTACCAATGATTCCCAAGTACAAAATGGAGTTCAGACTTCTCAGATACAGCTAGAACCCACTAAAGCCTCTTTAACCTCATTTCTCAATTCTCCCCCCACCCATAAGAGGGAAGAGGAAAGATACTGGTAACCAAGAACCTATAGGAATCAAACAGATTCTCAGCTAATTGCTCTATATATAGTACTTAATCTTCACAACAACTCTATGAAGTAAAAATGATTATCCCCATGTGATGATGACAAATACAAACAGAATCTAGAAAGAACTTAGAGAACAAAATTACAAAGTTTAAACCAGCTTCTTAATAGCTTTTGTTTAAATAACAGCAATGCCATTTAAAAATAGCATTTCTTAACTGATTATATTAAGTTAATAATGGTAATAAAAACATACTGTAAACATTCAGTAGAATCATCATTATTGACCATAAATATCTGAGGGCAAAAAAAATATTTAAAGCCACTGTTAGTGGTCCAACTGTGATATTTAGTATGCCCTGCTATTTATATGACACAAAGTATTTGTTAGGAGTAAGGAATAGCATTTTGAATTGCCAGCTCCAAATGAAATGGAATGAACAGTGGCACTGAACTTGTCTAAGGCTCAATATCCTCAACTGCAAAATGGGGATAATAATGGTAGCTACGTCACAGGTCAGGCTTACACCAGGGTCAATGCATGGAAAACAACAACGTCTGGCACATGGCAGAGGCTCAATAAATTACAGCTATTATTTTGTTTTCAAATCGAAACTCTCATAATTGACAGAGTTGGAATTTCTCAATTTTTATAAAAATCAAATATTATAGTGTTATAGTATAATATACCAGTATAATGGTATAATATTTCAGTTGCTATGTATTTAACATTAATAAGTTACACAGAGATATGACACATGCTTGCAGTGTATCTTATGAAGCTGACAAGATGACGTAGCTCTTCATGTGAACGGCACAATTTTTAACATCCCTTCCCCGAAACTTGTAAGTACTGCAAAATGGCTTCACGAATCCTTCACAACTATATTCTTAGTAAGTACTCTTCAGTAAGAGTATTGGAAAATAAGAGTAAATGAAAAAAGTTAAGAACGATACCAGGAGAAGTCAAATTCTGGTCACTGGAAAGGCTGACAGCTGAATCGGCAGAAGGAAACACACAGGTTTTCTGACTAGGATGAGTTTCCGTTACTGAAATCTGTTCGTTGTCCCTTTGATCTTCTTTATTCATATGAGTCAGGAAATGCACTAATCCATAGTACATATTACAATTAAAAGAAAACAGTAGAAAAAAATCACGTGGGAAAGACATAGCACTTAGCTAACACTTCCACATGGCAACAGACACATTAGAAGTTTACAACATATTATTCTGATAGCTTTCTATTTACCCCATAATAAAATAATTTAATACAATATTTAAAATTTAAACTCCCTCATGGTAAAAAAAAAAACAAAAACAAAACTATTAAAGTTACTATCAACTTCAGAAAACACATCAGATTGAGCTACAGTGGATAGGCCCATGCCCTGTTATAAAACAAAGAAGAAATGCTAAATTAAAAAAAGAAAAAAAGAGATTCATATACAACCAAGACCTGTAAATAAAGAAATCTTCTGGTGCCATAAAACCAAAAGGAATTCAAAGCTGGGCAATAAATGGACAATGCCGCCGGCATAGTCCACAGAGGAACAGAAGACATGGTTTCTACAGACTGCAGTGAGGGGAACTGAGCTACCTTCCTATGGCTCAGAGTGCTGAAGGACAGTTCTGTCCATAAAATGCTGATAAGAGGGCTTCCCTGGTGGCGCAGTGGTTAAGAATCTGCCTGCCAACGCAGGGGACATGGGTTCGAGCCCTGGTCTGGGAAGATCCCACATGCCGTGGGGCAACTAAGCCCGTGCACCACAACTACTGAGCCTGTGCTCTAGAGTCTGTGAGCCACAACAACTGAAGCCCGTGCGCCTCGAGCCCATGCTCCGCAACAAGAGAAGCCACCGCATTGAGAAGCCCGCGCACCACAACGAAGAGTAGCCCCCGCTCTCCGCAACTAGAGAAAAACCCACACGCAGCAACGAAGAGCCAATGCAGCCAAAAACAAATAAAATTATTTTTAAAAATGTGGATAAGAAAAACTCTGCCCTAAAAGAGCAGCAAAGAAGTTTTCTATCTCCGTGGATAGTGGACGGGAGAAAAATAAAAGTCAACTCTGAGAAATAGAAACCCCTGTCTTGCTACAGGCAAATGTGGGATCTGAATTTATACTATCTATGTAGTACAGCAACTCCAAGCCAAAAAAATATATATAAAAACTTGTCCCCATTTTTTTCTACTTCAGTAACAGCAAGAAGTAAATATAAAACCACTCCAAAGAAAAACATATACAACCTAGCAGAACCCCGCCCCCGCAAAATAAGCTCATGATAAAAAATTAAAACTCACACAAAGAAACAAGCAATCCTGAGGACAGTATATAGGTTTGACAATTGAGAATATGCACACAAAAAATAAAATAATCTGAAAGGGTATAAAATATTACTAAAATAATTAAATTGATGAAAGAAGGTATAGCAACCACACTAAAAGAACAGGACAGAGTACATCCAAAGAACAGATAGATTTGAAAAAGAAACAAAACTTCTAGACATTAAGAATGTAGTCACCAAAATTAAAATCCTACAGCAAAGAAGACAGAGCAGAAGAGAGAATTCGTAAACTAAGAGAGAGAGATCTGAGGAAACATCCTGAGCACATCATTGAGAGATAAAAAGGTGGAAATTACGAAGTGATTAAAAGACAAGAAATAGACTGAGAAGTTCCAACATACCTGTAACAAGTGTTTTAGAAAACAGAACAGAAAGAATGGGGAGGAAGCAATACTCCAAAAGAAACCAGATGAAAAATTCCCAGTGTTAAATCTGCAAATTAAAGAATCATTCCTCCCAGGCTGGTCCCCTGTCCTCCAAAGCCCGCTCTAGGTGGCGTGGGTCCTGGGGGCGTAGGAGGGAGACCGGGGAGATCAGGAGAGGCAGGTGGGAGAGGCCCTCCGGGACCAGAGGAGCAGGAGGAGGGCATTTCCCCACCCACTTGAGGCCAGGAAACCTGCTGGGCTCCCAGGTGAGGTCCCCCACCCTCTGAGAGCAGGGGTGGGGGCACATCTGGCCCCCTTCTGTTCCTGGACCCTAAGCCCCACCCCCCACAGCCCCCAGGGCCTTTTCCAACCCTGTGGGTCCTGAGCATAGGCCCTGCCCAACACCCAAACCTCACCCTTGCTTAGGACCCGCCCTCCACAGCCAAGGCCTTTTCCCTGTTTTTTTTTTCCTTTTCTTTTCTTTTTCCCTCTTTTCCCTCCTTCTCTTTTTTACTATTGTGGTACTGTTGTACCTTCTGGTTGTTGATTCATCTATATTTTTGTTTTTATATTCTTTCTAACATATCTGTTACTTTCCTAGTCTAATTTTATTTTTTACTTTATTGTTCTCTCTCTTTTTTTTTTTTGCCACCCCATGCGGCTTGTGGGATCTTGGTTCACGAGCGGGAGGTCAGGCTGAAGCTCCTGCGGTGGGAGCTCCATGTCAGAACCACTGGACTAACAGAGAACCTCAGACCCCAGGGAATATTCATTGGAGTGAGGTCTCATGGAGGTCCTCATCTCAGCACCAACACCCAGCTCTACCCAACAGCCTATAAACTCCAGTGTTGGAAGCCTCAGGCCAAACAACCAGTAAGACAGGAACACAATCCCACTTATAAAAAAAAAAAATGAGATGGCAAAAAAATATGTCACAGATGAAGGAGCAAGGTAAAAACCTACAAGACCAAATAAATGAAGAGGAAATAGGCAATCTACCTGTAAAAGAATTCAGAGTAATGATAGTAAAGATGATCCAGAATCTGGAAATAGAATGGAGGCACAGATTGAGAAAATACAAGAAATGTTTAACAGAGATCTAGAAGATCTAAAGAACAAACAAACAGAGATGAACAACATAATAACTGAAATGAAAACACATTAGAAGGAATCAATAAAAGAATAACTGAGGCAGAAGAACGAATAAGTGAGCTAGAAGACAAAATGGCAGAAATAACTGCCAAGGAGCAGAATAAAGAAAAAAAAAAAAGAAAAGCATTGAAGACACCCTCAGAGACCTCTGGGACAACACTAAACGCACCAACATTCTAATTACAGGGGTCCCAGAAGAAGAAGAGAAAAAGAAAGGGTCTGAGAAAACATCTGAAGAGATTATAGTCAAAAACTTCCCTAACATGGGAAAGGAAATAGTCACCCAAGTCCAGGAAGCCCAGAGAGTCCCATACAGGATTAACCCTAGGAAAAACACAACAAGACACACATTACTCAAACTAACAAAAATTAAATTCAAAGAAAATATATTAAAAGCAGCAAGGGAAAAACAAAAAATAACATATAAAGGAACACCCATAAAGTTATCAGCTGATTTTTCAGCAGAAACTCTGCAGGCCAGAAGGGAGTGGCAGGACATACTTAACGTGATGAAAGACAAAAACCTGCAACCAAGATTACTCTACACATTAAGGATCTCATTCAGATTTGAGGGAGAAATCAAAAGCTTTTCAGACAAGCAAAAGCTAAGAGAATTCAGCACCACAAAACCAGCTTTACAGCAAATGCTAAAGAAACTTCTCTAGGCGGGAAACACAAGAGAAGAAAAAGACCCACAAAAACAAACCCAAAACAATTAAGAAAATGGTAACAGGAAGATACATATGGATAATAACCTTGAATGTAAATGGATTAAATGCACCAACCAACCAAAAGACAGAAATGGGCTGAATGGATACAAAAACAAAACCCATATATATGCTGTCTACAAGAGACCCCCTTCAGACCTAGGGACACCTATGGACTGAGGTGAAGGGATGGAAAAAGATATTCCATACAAATGGAAATCAAAAGAAAGCTAGAGTAGCAATACTCGTATCCAAGAAAATAGACTTTAAAATAAAGACTATTACAAGAGACAAAGAAGGACACTACATAATGATCAAAGGATCAATCCAAGAAGATATAACAATTATAAATGTTTACGCACCCAAAATAGGAGCACCTCACTACATAAGGCAAATGCTAACAACCATGAAAGGAAAAATTGACAGTAACACAGTAATAGAAGGGGACTTTAACACGCCACTTAAACCAATGGACAGATCATTCAAAAAAAATAAATAAGGAAACACAAGCTTTTAAGTGACACTAAAGACCAGATAGATTTAACTGATATTTATAGAACATTCCACCGAAAAGTGGCAGAATACACTTTCTTCTCAAGTGCACATGGAACATTCTCCAAGATAGATCACACCTTGGGTCACAAATCAAGCCTTGGTAAATTTAAGAAAATTGAAATCATATCAAGCATCTTTTCTGACCACAACGCTATGATATTGGAAATCAATTACAGGAAAAAAAAACTGTAAAAAACACAAATATATGGAGGCTAAAGAGCGCGCTACTAAACAACCAAGAGATCACTGAAGAAATCAACGAAGAAATAAAAAAATACAAAGAAACAAATGACAATGAAAACACGACGACCCAAAAACCAATGGGAGGCAGCAAAAGCAGTTCTAAGAGGGAAGTTTATAGCAATTCAATCTCACCTCAAGAAACAAGAAAAATCTCAAATGAACAATCTAACCCTACACTTAAAACAACTAGAGAAAGAAGAACAAAGAAAACCCAAAGTCAGTAGAAGGAAAGAAATCATAAAAATCAGAGCAGAAATAAATGAAATAGAAACAAAGAAAACAATAGCAAAGATCAATAAAACTAAAAGCTGCTTCTTTGAGAAGATAAACAAAATTGATAAACCCTTAGCCAGACTCATCAAGAAAAAAAGGGAGAGGACGCAAATCAATAAAATTAGAAATGAAAAAGGAGAAATCACAACAGACACCTCAGAAATACGAAGGAATATAAGAGACTACCACAAACAACTGTATGTCAATGAAATGGACAACCACAAAGAAATGGACAAATTCTTGGAAAGCTACAATTTTCCAAGGCTGAACCAGGAAGAATTAGAAAATATAAACAGACCTATCATAAGTAATGAAATTGAAACCGTAATTAAAAATCTTCCAACAAACAAAAGTCCAGGACCAGACGGCTTCACAGGCGAATTCTATCAAACATTTACAGAAAAGTTAACACCCATCCTTCTCAAACTCTTGCAAAAAATTGCAGAGGAAGAAACACTCCCAAATTCATTCCACAAAGCCACCATCACCCTGATACCAAAATCAGAAAAAGATATCACAAAATAAGAAAATTATAGACCAATATCACTGATGAACATAGACACAAAAGTCCTGAACAAAACACTAGCAAACAGAATCCAACAGCACATTAAAAGGATCATACACCATGATCAAGTGGAATCTATCCCAGGGATGCAAGGATTCTGCAATATATGCAAATCAATCAATGTGATAACACCACATTAACAAATTAAGGAATAAAAACCATAAGATCATCTCAATAGATGCAGAAAAAGCTTTTGACAAAATTCAACACCCATTTATGATAAAAACTCTCCAGAAAGTGGGCACTGGGGGAACCTACCTCAACATAATAAAGGCCATTTATGACAAACCCACAGCAAACATCATACTCAATGGTGAAAAACTGAAAGCATTTCCACTAAGATCAGGAACAAGACAAGGATTTCCGCTCTCACCACTTCTATTCAACATAGTTTTGGAAGTCCTAGCTACGGCAATCAGAGAAGAAAAAGAAATAAGGGGAATACAAATTTGAAAAGAAGAAGTAAAACTGTCATTGTTTGCAGATGACATGATACTACACATAGAAAATCCTAGAGATGCCACCAGAAAACTACTAGAACTAATCAATGAATCTGGTAAGGTTGCAGGATACAACATTAATGCACAGAAATCTCTGGCATTCCTATACACCAACAACAAAAAATCAGAAAGAGAAATTAAGGAAACAATCCCATTTACCATCGCAACAAAAATAATGAAATATCTAGGAATAAACCTGCCTAAGGAGGCGAAAGACTTGTACTCAGAAAACTATAAAACACTGATGAAAGAAATCAAAGACAAAATAAATAGATGGAGGGATATACCATGTTCTTGGATTGGAAGAATCAATATTGTGAAAATGACTATACTACCTAAAGCGATCTACAGATTCAATGCAATCCCTATCAAACTACCAATGGCATTCTTCACAGAATTAGAACAAAAAATTTTACAATTCGTATGCAAACACAAAAGACCCCAAATAGCCAAAGCAATCTTGAGAAAGAAAAATGGAGTTAGAGGAATCAGGCTCCTGACTTCAAACTATACCACAAAGCTACAGTAATCAAGACAGTATGGTACTGGCACAAAAACAGAAATATAGATCAATGCTACAGGATAGAATGCCCAGAGATAAACCCATGCACATATAGTCACCTAATTTACGACAAGGGAGGCAAGAACATACAATGGAGAAAGGACAGCCTCTTCAATAAGTGGTGCTGGGAAAACTGGACAGCTACATGTCAAAGATGGAAATTAGAACACTCCTTAACACCATAAACAAAAATAAACTCCAAATGGATTAAAGACCTAAATGTAAGACCAGACACTATAAAACTCTTAGAGGAAAACATAGGAAGAACACTCTTTGACATAAACCACAGCATGATCTTTTTTGACCCACCTCCTAGAGTAACAGAAATAAAAACAAACAAAAAAACCCCAAATGGGACCTAATTAAGCTTAAAAGCTTTTGCACAGCAAAGGAAACCATAAACAAGACAAAAAAACAACCCTCAGAATGGGAGAAAATATTTGCAAACGAAACAACAGACAAAGGATTAATCTCCAAAATATACAAACAGCTCATGGAGATCAATACCAAAAAAACAAACAATCCAATTAAAAAGTGGGCGGAAGACCTAAACAGACATTTCACCAAGAAAGACATAGAGATGGCCAAGAGGCACATGAAAAGATTCTCAACATCACTAATTATTAGATAAATGCAAATCAAAACTACAATGAGGTATCACCTCATGCCTGTCAGAATGGCTATTATCAAAAAGTCTAGAAACAATAAATGCTGGAAAGGGTATGGTGAAAAGGGAACCCTCCTGCACTGTTAGTGGGAACGTAAATTGATACAACCACTATGGAAAACAGTATGCAGGTTCCTTAAAAAACTAAAAATAGAACTACCATATGACCCAGCGATCTCACTACTGGGCATATACCTTGAAAATACCATAATTAAAAAAGAGACATGTACCACAATGTTCATCACTGCAGCACTATTCACAATAGCTAGGACATGGAACCAACCTAAATGTCCATCCACAGATGAATGGATAAAGAAGATGTGGCACATATATAAAATGGAACATTACTCAGCCATAAAAAGAAACAAAATTGAGTTATTTGTAGTAAGGTGGATGGATGGACCTAGAGTCTGTCATACAGAGTGAAGTACGTCAGAAAGAGAAAAACAAATACCGTATTCTAACGCATATATATGGAATCTAAAAATTTAAAAAATGGTACTGATGAACCTAGTTTCAGGGCGGGAATAAAGATGTAGACATAGAGAATGGACTTGAGGACACTGGGTGGAGGGGGGAGTTGGGCAAAGTGAGAGTAGCATCGACATATATACACTACCGAATGTAAAACAGTTAGCTAGTGGGAAGCAGCAGCATAGCACAGGGAGATCAGCTCGGTGCTTTGCGATGACCTAGAGGGGTGGGATAGGGAGGATGGGAGGGAGGCTCAAGACGGAGGGGATATGGGGACATATGTATGCATATGGCTAATTCGCTTTGGTGTACAACAGAGCAATTGTGAAGCAATTATACTCCAATAAAGATCTATTAAAAAAATAAAAGAATCATTCCTACTCCCATATAGTATAAATAAAAAGAAATATACACCTAGACAAAATGTATCAAAAATGCAAAACAAACCAAACAGAAAGAGGAAAACTTTAAAAGGAATCAGAGATAAAAAAACAGCAATTAGACAGCACATAGGTATTATAAACTCAGCAATTAGAGATGTCAGTGGAAAATGGAATAATATCTTTAAAATGCTGAGGGAAAATACGCATCAACCTAGGATTCTGTACTTGGCTATAAGCCATCACTCACAAATTGTAGTAAAATTAAAACTATTTTCAAAGACTGGGAGAATTTGCTACTAACAGACTCTAGTTCAAAGAACTAATAAAGGAAGGAAGAAGAGAACAATCCTCAAAGAAGTGGATGCAAGAAGCAATAATGGCACAGAATAGAAAATGCCAGAGTGCATCTCAGGCAATAAGGACAAGTATTATTTGATGAAACTTGTGTTTTGGTTTCATATATTTATGGTTTACATATGTACACTATTCAATTTACAACTTTTTTAAAAAAAGAAGCAACTGAGGGGAAACTGGCAAACATGCTTATAAATTCAAATTAGTATTTACTTAAAAAAATACAAGATGGTGCAGTGGTTAAGAATCCGCCTGCCAATACAGGGGACACGGGTTCGAGCCCTGGTCCAGGAAGATCCCACATGCCACAGAGCAACTAAGCCCGTGCATCACAACTACTGAGCCTGCGCTCTAGAGCCCACGAGCCACAACTACTGAGCCCGCGAGCTACAACTACTAAAGCCTGAGCACCTAGAGCCCGTGCTCTGCAACAAGAGAAGCCGCCACAATGAGAAGCCCGCACACGGCAACAAAGAGTAGCCCCCGCTCGCCACAACTAGAGAAAGCCCGTGCGCAGCAACAAAGACCCAACCTAGCCAAAAATAAGTAAATTAAAAACAAAAAAAAGTTTAACAACAACAACAAAAACAATACAAGACAAAGGAGACTAAGTGGGTGGGTTAAAAACAAGGTAGAACAAAAATACTAGAAAACATTATCAGAGAAAATGTGAAAAGGCATATGAGTATTAAAAGTCTAAAGTCCTTATATTGTTTGGGAGGTAAATATATTCACCTCAACACTCCTCTGAATGTTGAAAATTGAAGAATAATCACTAAGAGATTAAAAATAGAATGTAAAATTTCTAAACAAATAGAGAGGGAAAGAGAGAATATAGAAAACTCAATACAAGAGAAGGAAAGAAAGGACAGAAGGTAAAGAAAAAATAAGGAGTAAATAGGAAGCACAAAATAAGATAATAGAAATAAGCACAAATATATCAGTAATCACAGTAAATGGAAACTGATTATACTTGATGATTAAAACACAAATTATGTAATTATTTAAAAGAATGAAATCTAGCTGTATGCTGGACACAGCTACAACATAATCACTCAGCTTGAAAGTAAAGGGATGTCTAATGTACAGGAAATACAGGGAACAGAGGAACATGTTAAATGACACCACAGAGATTCAATTAGCAAATTACAGACTCCAAAAAATACTTAAGGACAAACAATGAGGTTTCTTCAACAAATAAACTAGAAGGGAAAAAGAGAGATAAAGGGGTAACACAGAAGTTAAAGGAAACTTTTAAGCCGTCAACCAACTGCCATGTATAGACCTTACCTGGACTCCAACTAGACCAAATAAACTATTTTTTAAAATGAGGCAACTGGCAACAGTTGAACACTAATTAGATACATGACAGTATCAAGACTTTTTAAAAAAGAAATGACAATATTATTATTTTTTAAAAGGAGACCTTATCTTTTAGAGATACATATAAAATTTTTATGGATAAAATAATGTGCTGTCTGGAATTTGCTTTAAAATAATTCAGGAAAAGGTAGGAAGAGTGGGTGGGATACATAAAACAGGATTGGCCATGAGTTCGTAATTGTTAAAGGTGATTGTTGGGTACGTGAAGGTCAATTATACTATTCTGTCTGCTATTGAAATATGCTTGAAATTTTCCATTAAAATTTTTTAAAAATAAAAAGTACTAAAAAAGATATACCAGGCAAAAGAAAGCAGGAATGGACATATTAATATTAGACAAAATTGACTTTTGAGTCTAAAAAGCATTACTGGGAATAAAGAGAGTCATTAATGATAAAAGGGACAAAATTCAACAAAAATAATCATCATGAACTATATTCATTTTATAGCACAGCCTCAACTACATAAAGAAACATTTAACAGAATTATGAAGAGAAATGAGTAATTCCACAATCATTGTGGGTAATTTTTAATGCACCCTTCTGAACAGTATAATTTAGAAGTCTGACTATTATATACGTGTGTGTGACTACATATATGAATTTATTTATTTATTTATTTGTTTGTTTGGCTGTGCCGGGTCTTAGTTGCAGCATGTGGGATCTTTGTTGCCACGTGCGGGATCTTTGTTGAGGCATGCAGGATCTTTAGTTGCAGTATGTGCGCTCTTAGTTGCAGCATGCGGGATCTAGTTCCCTGACCAGGGATTGAACCCGGGCCCCCTGCATTGGGAGCGCAGAGTCTTAACAACTGGACCATCAGGGAAGTCCCCACATATGAAATTTTATGTAGGATTTTATGTAGGAGATGTGTGTGTGTATATATATAAACCAACATAAAACGCTTACTCTTTTCAAATAAACAGAATATTTACAAAAACTGACTATATATACTGAGGGAAATTTTAACAAATATCTAAGAACGACATTATTATACACTCATCTAATCACAATACAATGAAAATGGAAATAAATTACAAAAATATAGCCCAAGCCCCATAATATTTGGAAGCTGAAAACTCCTTTTATGAGCTAAAGAAGAAATCTTAATATAAACTGCTAACTATTTCAATCTGAACACCACCAAAAGACATAACATATCAATACTCTTATCTGGGTCCTTTCAGAAACATGTTCAGCCTCAAATGCATTTATTAGAAAAAATAAAAAAAGAAGGAATGAAGTTAGGAAAAATCCAACAAGGTAAGGCCCCAAAAGCAGAAAGAATAATAAAGCTAAGAGTAGAAATTTATGAAAAAGAAAATTAAGAAACAATAGAGAGACTCAATGAACTAAAACCTGTTTTTTGGCAAAATGCATTAAACGGCTGACAAGACTCAATGAGAGAATGTAGATATAAACAACTACAGTTACAGTAGAAATTTATTTAAATAACTACCCTAATTCCATTCATTTAACAAGAAATGAAAAAACTTAATACTTCACCATTGCCACGTCATTTAACCTGAACCTCAAATTCTAGCTCAGCTGATGACCACAGACAAACAAGCAGCTCAGCACAAAGCTCTGTGTGACCCTCAGCAGTGTGTGGCCCCTCATGTGGAGTGACAGAAACTAAGATCCAGCCCACAGTGTCCACCTCTGGTACAAACGCCAGGGGAGGGTACAGTGCCGGGCTTCTCGGAAAAAAGCTGGCCTGAGGTGGGAGCCAATCACATCATCACAACAATCATCCTCATCTAAAAATGAGGGGACGGATGGCTTCAGCTCCCAGAAGAAAACTATTCCCAGTTCTGGCACACCAAAAAGAAATACTTATTCTTTCAAAGAAAGGCTTCAGTCCCACCCCCGACCCCTCACAAACCTTCTTCAGGAATGTGAATGGTTTCTGAAGGCAATGTTTTCTCAGATTCGGGGCCAGAAGACAGCTCAATGTGATCTACAGGTTCAACCTGTAGAAAAACATACACAACAAAATAACTGTTACAAATGTTATGGTTTGATAATTTCAAAGCATCATAAACAATTTTATGTAGGTTTTACACATTTGTATTAATGCAACAAATGAAAGAATAGGATTAAATCCAATATGAGCTAAATGGTGAGAACTGATGAAGAGGAGTAAATTTTTACTTATTTTGTATCTTAACCGATTTAACCTTTTAAGAGGTTCAGGAAAATTGCATCATAAATTTTAGAATGGGGAGGAATGATAACTACTATCTAGACAAAACTTTTCTTTTCTTTACATAGTTCACCTTTATTTTATTTATTTATTTTTTATTGAAGTATAGTTGACTTACAATGTTATATTAGTTTCAGGTGCATAACATAGTAATTCAATATTTTTATACACTACACACCATACAAAGTTATACAATATTATTGACTATTTTCCCTGTGCTGTACATTACATCACCATGACTTATTTTTTTTTAAATAAATGGTAGTTTGTTCCTCTTAATCCCCTTTACCTATTCCGCCCATCTCCCATCCACCTCCCCTCTGGCAACCACTGGTTTGTTCTCTGCATCTATGAGTCTGTTTCTGTTTTATATGTTTATTTGTTTTGTGTTTTAGACAGTCTCTTCAACAAATGATGTTGGGAAAACTGGACAGCTACATTTAAAAGAATGAAACCATTTTCATAGACCATTTTCTTACACCATATACAAAAATAAACTCAAACTGGATTAAAGATTTAAATGTAAGACCTGAAACCATAAAACTCCTAGAAGAAAACAGGCAGTACGCTCTTTGACATTGGTCTTAGCGATATATTTTTGGATCTGTCTCCCCAGGCAAGTGCAAGAAAGCAAAAATAAACAGAGACTACATCAAACTAAAAAGCTTTTGCACAGCGAAGGAAACCAACAACAAAACGGAAAGGCAACCTACAGACTGGGAGAAAATATTTGCAAATACTATCTCCAGTAAGGGATTAATATCTAAAATATTTAAAGAACTCATACAACTCAATATCAAAAAAACAAACAATCCAATTTAAAAACGGGCAGAGGACATGAACAGACATTTTTCCAAAGACAACATACAGATGGCCAACAGGCACATGAAAAGATGCTCAACATCACTAATCATCAAGGAAATGCAAATCAAAACCACAATGAGATACCACCTCATGTCAGACAGAATGGCTATTATCAAAGAGACAAGTATTGACAAGGCTGTGGAGAAAAGGGAACCCTTGTGCACTGCTGGTGGGAATGTAAATTAGTGCAGCCACTATGGAGAACAGTATGGAGGTTCCTTAAAAAACTAAAAATAGAACTACCATACAATCCAGCAATTCCACTTTTGGGTATTTATCTGAAGAAAACAAAACCTTTCATTTTAAAGATGAGGGAATAAGGCCCAGAGAAATTCAGCGACTTGCAAATCCAGAACATGGGCTTGAACCCATATCTTTAAGGCACGCAGTCGGTGTGTCCACAGTGTCCCTCAGCCTCTTCCAGACCTACAAGCTGTTTTCTTAAACTAAAATGGGCAAGTCAAAATCTTTGTATTTATGTGTGCATTATAATAGGGTGAGAACATTTTAAGCCAATATGCCAAACCTTTCATTTAAATCAATTCTATTTCCTTCAAAGTAGTCACCTCGGAAGAATAGAGTTTGATCAACCATTTTTAGAAGTCTTCTTTTGAAACTGTCTCCCAAGCTTGTGCTACAATTACTAATAACTGTTCCATTAGTAAGTCTTTATTATATGAACATGATTTTATTTCTGTCAGAATCTAAAAATGAGAGCACAAAGACAGCCATTAAATAAAGTTATCAATTGCCTGCCATGCACCAAGCAAAAGACCTAATTCCTACCTGCCAGTTTGGAAAGGCTTGGGCTGAGAGGGGACCTGTCTCAGAATTTGCGGGAACTTTCAGAAAATACAAGTGTGTGACCTACGCCCTCCTCCTTGCAAAGTCACTCCCCTTCCTCTCTCTCCGCCCCACCCCTTTCAAAAGGGCTGGCATGTTTATTTTGAAAAAGCATCCCAAGTGATCTTGACATGCACAGCTGTCCTTTTATCTAATGACCCAGATCTGTGGAAATTCTTCTTGAAACTCCTCCTCTGGCTTGCTTTCTCCTGAGCCTCTTCCCTCCCTCAGATTGTTCCTTCTTAAGAGCTTTGTTGTTGAATCCCCATCCTTAAAAGTTAGTGCACCCACAGAATTCTGATCTTAACCCACTTTTTCCTTACTCAATATGCTCTCTCTGGGTGAGTGCCCTCACTATTATAATTTGAACTTTCTCCTAACTGATGACTCTAAAATCTGTACCATCACCCCGGATCTAGCTCCTGAGCTCCAGAAGTATCAATAGATATCCAAATGCCTACTAATCTCACAGCACCTCAAATTTCACATGGCCCTCACTGAAATCTCTGTCTTACTCCTCCCAAAAGGCATACATTTCCTCTACCCTAGTTTAGAAAATGACTCCAACATTCACCCAGGCTGGAAATCTGGACTCTACTGTGAATCTCTGCATTATTCACCTTCCCACAGCCACTCAACCACTGAATCCTGCTACATCCTCCCTCCATCCCCAGGGCCAAAGTTCAGGTTATTATTATTTCTTGGCTTGGTACTATACACCAGATCCCAAACACCAATCAACAGACCTGATATAGAGCTAACTGATTAAGAATCATTTATGAAACTTGTTAATAATACAGATTCCTGGGCTCTAACCCAGACCTACCTAAAATCAGAATTTCATAGGTATGGGGCCCATGAGTTTGCACTTCTGACAAGTTCCCAAGTTGATTCTAACAAACAGCTAGCCTAGAACTACTGTGACCCAACCAGTCTCCCTGTTCCTAGTCTTTACCTCTCCATTCTATTCACCACATGGCTGCCAGAGTGTCTGATAATATCATTTCAGTGCTTAAAATTCCTCAGTGGTTCCCTATTGCCTACTTATAGAGTAAAATCCTACTCTCTTGACACGGCAAACAACACTTTCCATCCTTCCCTATCTGCCCTACCTACCTCTCCTGCCAGGCATCTTAAAGCCCAGTCCCATCAACTGCTACCTTCCGCTAACGTTGATATAGTTCCCCAAATACTCTATGCCATTCTGCTTTTGCTCATGATGTTTTCATCAGCCCTTGCTCATCGAACTGATGAATATCAATTCATTATCAGTTCAAGAATCACCTCTACGAAGTCTTCTCTGGTGCCATAGCTTCACTTACCTATACAGTCACAACAGGCCATATGTACCTGTGTGTCCTTACAGCATCCTGTTCACGTGTATTTTTGGTGCATACATCAATCTTCTTTTAATAGATTCTAAGCTCCTTGAGAGTAGGGACTATGCCTCATTTACTTTCCTATTCCCAGAACTTAGCACAGGGCCTAGCATGTGGTAGAAGGTCAAAAAATGTTTGTTAAAGGAACGAATGATTCATGGGCTCTGGAGAGAGTGAACAAGCCAGGAACAAGACTAGATTCAGGTGTAAGTAACATAACTGGCTTTAGATATGCTTAATAAACTAGAAGATAAGGGATTTTGAAAGTGATTCCTTGGAATATGGACTTCCAAGGACAACTCTGACACTCAACATTAATTTGGATGTAACAGATCTAAACCTGGATTAAAAACAAAAAGGAAAACAACCAACGAAACACCATAATGTCATTACTTAATAGTAGTCCTGAAACTAACACAACATTGCAAATCAACTACACTCCAATAAAAATTTTAAAAAACCCAGTAGTCCTACTTCATATATTTTTTTCAGTGTAGTTTCACATATGTTTAACCTTAACCTTTTAATAATTGTTAAATGTTTGGATTAAAGAAATGCTATAAACCTAATAAATTTATATTTTAAAATATCAACATCTTAGCAACCTGGAATATTTGTTAGACATGTCACTGATGGAATTCTTTTCCTGCAAACCAATTTGCATTTCTCAATATAAGGCTTTAACACATTCAAAATATTTTTCCAATTTGTTTGTTAACCTTTATTTTATATAAATTTTGTTTCCTAAAAAGAAAAGATGGGATGTTTGTGCAAAGTAAGTAATTAACGTTTGAGACTTCCTTTCTATTGGTCTACTATGATATACCAATATACATAAACATTAATCTCTTTATTATGAATACTTTTCAAAGATACAGAAAACTTCTAAGCACTAGTAATCCCATTGTATAACATATCTGAAAGAAACAGAATTCAAAATACAAGGATAACAATGTTTGTAAAGTTATAAAAATCTTGCTAAAGAAAATGATACTCAATTATGAGCAGCGTTTATCTAAAACCACAGTCTGGTTTTGTAATTCATATATTTATTTTCCTGGTAGGAAGCAAGAGTTCACTTCTTAAAAGCTTAACGTTTAAGTGGTTCTCAACTGGGAGTGATTTTGTCCCCCAGGGGACATTTGGCAATGCCTGGAGACATTTTTGATTATTATAGCTGAGGGGAATGCTACTGACAGCTAGTGGGTCAAAACCAGGGATGCTACTAATTATCTTACAATGCATGGGACAAACTCCCACAACAAAGAAATATCTGGCCCACGTGTCAACAATGCTGAGGTTGAGAAACCCTAGTTTAAAGAAACCAAATTTCCCATTATTTTGAAAAATCAAGAGTCTAAAATTATATCACACTACAAATTTAATAAGTAGGTAACAAACAAAAAACTAAAATAAAGACAGCCTACCTTAACACAATGTCGGTCTAGCATTATGTGTCTCGGGTAATTCTGCTCTATGTTTTCAGCAATGTTCTGTATTGCTAACAGCTGTTCATCAATTCTCTGAAGCTTTGAGGTGAGATGCTCTAGCCGGCGAGCTGCAGAGCTTGGCGCAGGACGAGTGGCAGAGACATCCTGTGGTAGTTCCCACAGCAGATAATCTGCGGCATCTGACTTTGAGCTTGGTTCCTTGAATCGAAGATCTGGCTTTGGCGTATCTAAATATTAATAAAAGTAATATCAGAATTGACTACAATTAAAACAGAAGTAGATGCTGATGATCTAATTTTTTGAAGACCTCATTTTAAGTCAACATAACATTCCCTTCCAAATCAGTTTTAACTTAATATACTTAGAAATACCATCTCAGCTTCTTGACTTCTGAGATTTGTCTTCGTTGTGAGATAAGAATACATTACAGTGTTACCATTACCACAAAGTTCCATATACAATGCAATTTGAATGTTACTTTTATCTTCTGCTACACAAATACACTTCATCAAAAAGCAACCTTACTATTTTTATGACTTTTTAAAACTCTACTTGAAAACCAACAATGTCACACAGTAAAACCTAGGTCCAATGTTGGCCATTACTGCTTTTACGTGGGCTCGTAGGCAAACATTAAACCTCCCAAGACCCTTATCAAAGCCAATGACTAACTCTACTCTTAAGCCCAACTGATTCTTGTCCCAAATTTGAAACACTTTTGGCTTCTGGGTCTTCTCCTCCCTATCTCGCTCTCCCTTCTCAGTCGTCGTCTTGGTCTTCCCTTCGGTCACCCACTCCTTTTACCCTTCAGTATTTCCAGGGCGCCAGTCTCAGTTCACGTCTCTTCTCACTCCACCCACCCTCTCTGGGTGAGGTCTCAGATGCACTGCTGACTCTCACATCCAAATGGCACTCTTTCTGAGCTCCAGCCCTTAAATCCATCTGTATCCTGGTCATCTCAGTTAGGCTGTCCCAAAAGCATATAAAACCAAACTCATCGCTTCAGCCCTTTCACCTTGCTCCTTCCTCCTGATTCCCCAGCTCAGGGAGTAGCACTATCATTCACCTAGCTTCCCAAGCCAGAGGCCTGAGACACATTCGAGGTTCTTCCTTCCTTCAGTTCCAACGTGACACCAAATATCGATGATCCACGTACCAATCATCTCCTCATTCCTACTACCAGTGCTTAGCTGAAGCTTTCACAACCAACGGACCCCAAACAGTATCCTTATCTCTAACTTATTTCACTTCTCTCTAGCCCAGCTTCCACACAGGCCCTAGAGAGGTCTTTTAAAACACAAATCTGGTATTTTTCCTTTTCCACCTGAAATCCTTCAGCGTTTCTCTAATGCCTTCACCTTAAAAGTTCAAATGTCTCAGTATGAGAGACAATGGCATTGTCTTTCCTTGGCCTACTTATCCAGCTCATCTCTTGCTATTTCTTAAAAAAAAAAAAATTCCAAGCACACTGAACTTTAATTTTCTCAAACTCAGCAAGCTCCATCAAACCTCTGAGTCATTGCACAATCTATTCTCTCCATCTGTATGCACCTTTCCCTCGCTAGATCCTACTTTTAAGATTCCATTTAGGTGGCTCTCCCCTAAATAGCCCCAATCCTCCCCAGAGATGGATTAGATGCTATATTTCCCAGCAATCTCATCCTTATCACCATAACTGCACTTACCATGCTGTATCATAATCATCTCTTTACTTCCCTGCCTTCCTTCCCACCATATGTGAGCCCAAGGACACAGAACCTGGTATTACTCTCTTCTTTAGTCCCAATATATTGTCCGTAACGTAGTGTTGAGTGAATGAAGAGTTGGTCAAGTGAGGATTATGATGCCTGTCCTAATTCATAGAGGTTTTGTGAAGATCAAATTATCCAACAAAATACTCTGAAAACTGTGAATTACTAAACAAATGTTAAGTAGTGATTATATTTCAGTCCCAGTCTAAGGAGAAGCTTCCCATGAGAAGATAAAGGTAAATTCCAGTGTTGGCAATGGCAGTCACATAATCTTTCCCTACCTGTTTTGGCCCTACCCTTTTTTTAGCTTGACTCTCACAGTACTTTGCCACCTACCCTTCTTGTTTCTTGGCAGCCTGCAGTATCTCCCTTATTCACGCAGGAAAGAATCTGGTGTGCAAACTTCAAGTAGAAAATACAGCAAAAAGAGATGGATGTGCTCAAAATCTGGAATGGCCTACATACATAATGAAACTAGTTTCCCTTCCTGTGGAGAAACTGTTCCACTCTCACTGACTAACTGAAAAAAAATCACCTAGGAGGTGATTTTAAATATTGAGTTCCACTGACCCTGCAATGCTCTCCCTCTGCCTAGCAAAGCTCTGCTTGCTGTTACTGATAGTATTCCTATTGGAGATGGTTTCTAAAATAGTAAGCTACTGTCATTCAAAATGGTGAGGTCTCACTAACACAGAAATGTATTGTTTGTTTGGCTTTTGCTTTTGTTTTAAATACCTAAGAACCCTGTCTCTCCCTTCTCCCAGCCTTTTCTTATAATACAAATCCCACTCAACTCTACTGTGACTATATTCTGAGTCTTTAAAGTATACTATGTATATACCATGATGGAATTTAATTTCAAAATATAAAACCCTTCCTTTTAAATTGGCATTTTTAAGCTCTCTTTAGTAATAGTAGAAGGGTCCACTGACATATTTTCATGACCAATCTCCCCAGAGAAGGATCTTCCAAAAGGTTGAATATAGACTTGATCTCACTGATGGAGGAAATTAACCTGTAGCTTATAGTCATTTAAAATGCTGTCCTAAGATATTCTGAGGTCACCGGGAGATCAGTCTCGTTCTACTTTGTCAGAATTTCAAAAGTCAAGTTGGTGTGAAAATGAAGGGAAACTAACAGGATACCTAAGTAGTCACAGGCATTTGGCTAGATGCAACCCTAATGACAACCCTATAAGGTTGTATCTTACAGAGATACAAGTGAGGATCAGATAAAGTTAATTACCTGCAAAAAGTCTCCAAGCTATTAAGTAACAGGGCTGAGACTGAAAGCCAGGTCTGTTCTATTTGAATCTACTGATAAAAGCCAAGGTCTTTTCATTTCCCCACACACTTCCCCAGCCTGAAAGACTGTCAGCTTCATACATCCTCCCTCCACTACCCATGCACCTAGCAGTCCCATGGCAGGGGAGAGAGAGGGCAAAGGCTCCAAAATCTGAAATGCTGGCACTTATTGTGTATACAGCTGTAATACACATGCTCTAACACATCCTAAGGTGAAGTTTCCCTGCTACCCATCCCTTTCTTGCTCCTCACATCTCCTGAGTGTCTGCTGTTTATGCACAATGAAAAGGCAGTGCTGGACTTTGCACCCAAGCAGCTGATGACCACAAGGCTAGGTCCATTCCTCCCAACAGTTGTGGAAGCCAGAAGAGACATTAGGTCTCTGCTGCAGGAAGTCTGATTACATACTAGATTAATCTAATGATTCGCAACATGTAATAAGTTTAGGTTTTGGAGAAACATTCTTCTAAATCTTTCAAATATTTAACAATAATGCAACCTGATTTATGACTATAAAACTGAATATTTTACTAATAAAGTACTATTGGCTACCAAGCCTGTGTATTTTCTATGTGCTATTCTAGAACTTCCCACCTTCTAAAATATGAGAATTCCTTTTTAACACCAAAACACTCATGAAATCCCACAGGATATTTATTTTTAGCCTCATTAATTGAGAAAAGACATATGCACAAATAGATCTGTAGTCTCCTTGCACAATATCCCTGGATCCCAGGCTTGGAACCATGACTCTATCTCATTTACCTATCTGCCCCTACTCTCCTTAGCAAGGGAAAAACCCTTTTTCTGGTTTCCTCTGCAATGATCAAGTTTTAGTGCTTATTTCTAATATAACGGTAATTCAGAGAAAGGGGAAAGTTATGCTATAAATCTAGGGCATTCACCTTTGTCCTGCTGTATGTCTGATGGTGGAGGTGAGGTGATGCAAGGCTCCTTCACTTCTGGAATGCCTGCTCTCCAGCTTCTTCCATCCAGACAGGTTGGAGACACTTTTGCAGGTTTAAAAAATAAATCCATAGCGGAATTGCCAGATTCTATCAAGAATACGAAAGGCATAAAAAGATTGATTCTAAACTTATAAACAAGGTATTTAAAAGATTAATAGAACATTTCTAAATGTGAATATAAACATCTAAAATTACAGTGAATTTGGACTTCCCTGGTGGCACAGTGGTTGAGAATCCACCTGCCAATGCAGGGGACATGGTCTCGAGCCCTGGTCCAGGAAGTTCCCACATGCCACGGAGCAACTGAGCCCATGTGCCACAGCTACTTAGCCTGTGCTCTAGAGCCCTCACGCCAAAACTACTGAGCCCGCGTGCCACAACTGCTGAGGCCCACGTGCCTGGAACCCGTGCTCCGCAACAAGAGAGGCCACTGCAGTGAGAGGCCTGCACACTGCAACGAAGAGTCGCCCCCGCTCGCCGCAACTAGAGGAGGCCCGTGTGTAGCAACAAAGACCCAACGCAGCCAAAAATAAATTAAATAAATAAATAAATATATTTATTAAAAAAATAAAATAAAATTACAGTGGATTTGGAGGAAGAGAGCTAAGAGACATAAGTAGGGGTAACAATGCTATATTAAAGAATTTTTCAAAATGTTTTAAATTTATTTTAAAAGTAGAAAAAATTATTACCTTGACTCTTAAAATTGTGCAGGGGAACAGCATTAGTAACTGAAGCTGCCATGTAATGTAATTCTGCAGAATATGGGACTTCTAGACGATCGCTTTGCTGTTTGATAATATTATCATCTGAAGGCTCTTCTCTAACAGGTAATTTGTGTAGATCATCAGCTTCAATGTCAATCACATTTATGTAAGTGTGTCCAATCTGAACCAAAACACACAAAATCAAAGAGGGCTACATTCTTTTTACTTATAGTACAGCCACTCTACCCTACCCCTGTCCCAAAAAGGTTTAATTCTCAAGGCAAGAAGAGCTTATATAAGCCTAACTTAGGGAAAATTGCAGGAAGTATGTGTTATGGTCTTAGTTTACAGTATTTGGGGGCACAATATTTAAATTGTAAACTAATTTTTGACCTTTCCAACAAATCTACGTAGATGAGATTTTTGGCCTCATTTCACCTATACAACTGAATAATGCAGATGACCATAATAAAATTTAGCACAAAGGTATTATTAAAACTTCTTATTAAAACTTCCAAATTTAGTACCGTTTCACTTGCTGAAGGTGACAGAGGTTTCTCTGATATTTCAGTGGAAAGTCTGAGATTTAGATATACATCTGGTGCCAAGAGTTGAGGAACATTCAAAGATTCATGTTCTAGAAATAAGAAAAATCAGGATAGTAAAAAAATCTGTACATAGCTCTATGTAGTTAACTTGGTAAGAAAAAGTTAGCAACAAACAACATTAAAGACATTTGTTGAAGGGACTTCACTGGTGGCGCAGTGGTTAAGAATCCACCTGCCAATGCAGGGGACATGGGTTCAATCCCTGGTCCGGGAAGATCCCACATGCTGCGGAGCAACTAAGCCTGTGAGCCACAACTACTGAGCTTGTGCTCTAGAGTCTGCGAGCCACAACTACTGAGCATGCGTACCACAACTACTGAAGCCCGCGCACCCTAGAGCCTGCGTGCCGCAACTACTGAGCCCACGCGCTGCAACTACTGAAACCCGCATGCTCTAGAGCCCGTGCTCTGCAACAAGAGAAGCCACCACAGTGAGAAGCCTGCACACCACAACAAAAAGTAGCCCCTGCTCACTGCAACTAGAGAAAGCCCGCGTGCAGCAACGAAGACCCAATGCAACAAAAAAAAAAAAAAAAAAAAAAG
This sequence comes from Eschrichtius robustus, assembly GCF_028021215.1. NCBI lineage: Eukaryota > Metazoa > Chordata > Mammalia > Artiodactyla > Eschrichtiidae > Eschrichtius > Eschrichtius robustus. The sequence continues at coordinate 30,461,029 of NC_090825.1, forward strand.
GCTATCTGCTGAAAATCTAAGCAGAAGTTTCATAGGTATAAATAAATTAAAGCAAATTGTATTCTATTCTAAGGGCAAATTACTCTGGAATAATTCAGAATTGAATGCATATTGACTATTGCTTTTCTCATATGAATGACTCACAAGAATAATGAAATATCTAAGTCATACCAAGAAAATGCTATAATTTCATTTTTCAATTTCATATATATTAAGTCATTTTTGCTTGTTTAAAATTTCAATAAAGCCAGGCTTTAGGGAATTAATCATAACTAATTTATTTTTTTTACTTTCAACACTGTTTCTTGTTGTTTGTTCGTTTGTTTAACCAGCTTTTTTGAGATGTAATTCACCTCCTTTAAAAATGTACAATTCAGTGTTTTTAGTATATATAAAGACCATAGCTAAATTTTACCACTTAAAATGTTTAATATCTTAATTTTACAAAAGTCATTAGCTTCTTATTCAAAACAATATAGAAGCCTGTCACAGTAAGTCAGCAGTCTAACTTTGTGCCTTTTGTCCTACAACTCTTATTTCCTAGCATTGTATTTTTAATAGAACATTACTTTCAAATTTCACAAGCAAAATATAACTCGTTGCAATACTGAGTACTGGAAACTTGGCACCAAGGCTTGAATTTAAACCACATGACAACTAAAAAACTAGAAAAAAAAAAGGGCTTCCCTGGTGGCACGGTGGTTAAGAATCCACCTGCCAAAGCAGGGGACACAGGTTTGAGCCCTGGTCCAGGAAGATCCCACATGCCGTGGAGCAACTAAGCCCATGCGCCACAACTGCTGAGCCTGCGCTCTAGAGCCCACGAACCACAACTACTGAGCCCACGTGCTATAACAACTGAAGCCCGCGTGCCTAGAGCCCGTGCTCTGCAACGAGAGAAGCCACCGCAATGAGAACCCCACGCACTGCAACGAAGAGTAGCCCCTGCTCACCGCAACTAGAGAAAGCCTGCGTGCAGCAACGAAGACCCAATGCAAACAAAAATAAATGAATAAAATAAATAAATTTTTTAAAAAACTAGAAAAAAGGAAAGTGAAAATACTTAAATTATCATTCTATCTTTGATTGGTTTAACTGCTTTTTTTATGGGGGTTGGTAACTCCTGTTTCAGCCGTCATGCAGACATAACCTTTAACTAGTCATGGTGTTCTCAGAAAAAAAAAGAAAGAAATCACACCTGATGAGGAAGAAATGATTTGCTGATTTTTATGACATTCAGAAACAACTTCTTGAGAAGCAGCATCTTTACCTTGTAGTCAATTAGAAGATTTGGGACAAAAAGAGAAAACAGAAAAAGGATTTCACAAGCACGGAAAAAATTAAATATACAAGTGCAGATTTTTATATCTTGTGTATAAAACGTGGTAGAAAAGTAGACTGACAGCTTAAGAATTTAATTTTTTAATTAATATGATAATTTTAGATTTTATTACTATTTATATCCTGGGCCTGATCACCTGAATGAATAGCAAACTTCTAACAAATAGGCTGCTGACTTTAGAAGACTACAGAGCAGTCAAGTACCTCCAAGGCTTTCTCAGAGATACATTTAAGAATGTTTCTCAAATGCGCACTCACCATTTGCATCAAAAAATATCTTATTAAAAAAAAAACTTATACATGCCTAAACTCATTCAGAAAGAAATAAAAATTAAAATAACAGAGGCCTTTTTTAAAAATCTATTGGATTGGTAAAGGATAAAAGAGTTAGCTAAATCATAGTGATGAACAACGACAACAAAAAAGGCTCTATGCAAGAAGTTACTCACTGAAGCATCATTTATAGGAGAAAAATACTGGAAACCACCTAATACATTCATTCATTACATTAATGAAGAAGTCTGTCAGGCAAAATTCCAAATAATAGCTCCTCCAACATTTATTTCCTCTATTTTTGGACACAGTTACATATATTCTTCCCACACTAAACCCAATCTAGTCCTTCTCTTCCTAACTTAACTTCAGCAGCCACAGCTTCAGGCCTCTCAATCTTAGGCATGAAATTCTAGTAAAGTCAATTATGGCACAGAGAACCCAAATTCAAAATATTATTTCTACCAGGACTTCCCTGGCGGTCCAGTGGTTAAGACTCTGCTCTTCCAATGCAGGTGGTGTGGTTCAATCCTTGGTCAGGGAACTAAGATCCTACATGCCGCATGGCGCGGCCAAAAAATAAAAAATTTTAAAATATATATATATATATTATTTCTACTGATTTAGGATGTAGTCCATGGCATTTTTAAACAAATACCTATTACGTTTTAATAAAGTTATCATAAATTCAATTTCAAATTTAATTTTAGTTTAAAATTTGTAAAGTAGATACCAGGGCTGGGGACAAGAAGCTGGGATGAGTAACTAATATCACATAATTTTATCTATTTATTTTTTACTTAAATATTTATTTATTTATTTGGCTGTGCTGGGTCTTAGTTGCAGCATGCGGAATCTTCATTGCCATGTGCAGGACCTTTAGTTGTGGAATGAGGGATCTTTAGTTGTGGCATGCAGGATCTTTTAGTTGAGGCATCCGGGATCTAGTTCCATGACCAGGGATCGAACCCGGGCCCCCTGCATTGGTAGCGTGGAGTCTTAACCACTGGACCACCAGGGAAGTCCCTATCACATAATTTTAAATTCCCTTTAAATCACTGTTTTGAAAAAAAAGTTGATATATATTAAATATTGCAAAATATGATGAATTTTAAAAATTAAAGTGAAATAGCATTTTACCTGGGTCTGTATTTGTACTTGCATCCTGACATTCTTTAGCTTTCTTTTTTACAGAGGCCATGAAATGCAATCCAGCTGAAGTATTAACATCATCCTGGAGCTTTTCTTAAATATAACAACAAAACATTGGAAGCAATCATTGAGAAGCCAACATATTACCAGGAGCCCAGAAGCAGAGTACCTAACTCAAGGGAGGTGAGGAATTCAGTGTCAAGGTGTTACCAAAATGGACTTTCTGAGTGAAGTGGTATCTAAGTTGACCCTCACAGGCAGGTCAGTAGAATTAAAACCAAAATTGTGAAGGACTCTGTATGCCCAGGCTAGAAACCTATTCTTCTGGCTGATGAAGATCCAGTAGAAGTTATTGAGCAGGGAAATGATATGGTCAGACTGATGTTCTAGAGTAACCACCCCAGCCAGTGTGTGGAAAATAAATTTGAGTGGATAAAATTAAAGTAAGGCAATCAGATAGATGAGGCTGCTGCAGCAGTTCAAGTAAGTACCTAGTAATGGTGAGGAACAGAGGAGAGAGGATAAATTTAAGAATTACAACGATAGTAAACTAGGCAAGAACTGGCTACTGACTGGTTGAGAGGGGGAAGGGGAAAGCAGAACTCAGAATAATGTGTGTTTTGATGTTAAGTTGGTAGTGACACAAATGGAGATAGAGAACACAGAAGAACAAACCAGTTGGTAGGGAAGGGATAACGAATTCAGGCGGCACATGCTGTACCTGAGGTAATTTCCACCCTGGAGGAAACATTCAGCAGGAAGTAGAATCAAAGCCCAAAGACTATTATGGGAGTTTGGGTTTAGATGTGGATTTTCCTGGGAGAGTACCCAGGGAGTCTAAGTAGAATAAAAGAGTATCAATGATGGCACTTGGTAGTATAATAAAAAATATTTATATTTGGTCTTTGTCCTTGGTTCCAGGAACAAAATTCCTTACACCCTTGGATTTTCCTGAGTGGTAGGAGTATGTTTTGTTATTCATAATGAGCCCCTTTTGATCATATCTGAGTTTAGGCTAATGACTCCTGGCAGGCCCCTAGATAGTTTCAGGATGGGTGCTGGTCACCAGAGGAACCAACTATCAGCCCCGCCTTACCCCCACATCCATGGAAGGGAGAGCAGCTGGAGTTCAATCACCAATGGCCAATGATGTAATCAATCATGCCTATGTAATGAAATTTCAGTAAAAACCCTGAGACAACGAGGCTAAGGGGGCTTCTAGGTTGATGATTAAGTGGATGTGCTGGGAGTTGGTGCACCCAGAAAGGGTATGGGAGCTCTGTGTCCTCAAACCCCATACCTTGCCCTATGCCTCTCTCCCATTTGGCTGTTCCTGAGTTGTATCCTTTATAATGAAACTGTAATCACAAATAAAGTGCTTTTCTGAGTTCTAGAGTTGTTCTAGAGAATTAGTAAACCTGGTGAGGGGGGGGAGTGTCATGAGAATCCCTGAATTTATATTTGACCAGACAAAAATGCAGGTGTTGGGGGACCCCATTTGCAGCTGGTGTCTAAAGGAAATAGGGAGTCTTTTGGGACTGATTCCTTAACCTCTGGGGTCTGTGCTAACTCTAGGTTATTACTGTTAGAATGGAATTGAATTACAGGACACCCAGTAGATGTCACAGAATTGGAGAACTGTTGTCGTTTGGAATGACACAATATACATTCACTGGAGTACTACGCAGTCATTTTAAATGACATTGTAGAAGAATATCTAGTAAAATGGGAAGATATATACCTTAATAATAGTATGTAAAAACAAGTAAGTTATTAAACAAGTAGAGGAGGTATTCTTTTTATATATATATATACACATACATATATTTATAGATATACATGAGTAGCGATATTCAGAAAATAAACCCTAGAAGAATATTAACACTGGTTATCTCTAGACAGAAGGATTATGGGAGATTTTAATATTGGTCTTATTTTCTACTTGCATTTTCTAAATTTTCTCCAGTGAATATGTACCACCTTTGTGAAGAGAAAGAATGTTATCAAGAATGAAAAAGAAAATGGCTTTAAGACAAGTGAATGGAAAAGAAGAACACCAGACGGATTAAGAAGCTGAGAAACAGAAGCTAAGCAGGTCAGTGAGGAGACAACTGCTCAGCATGCAGAGGCCTGATGCTGGGTCGTGGCACCGAGAAAGGGAAGGAGCACCAGGTCAAGGATTAAGTGAAGGAATGGGGTAACAGACGTGAGGGATAAATCAGGGGTGACTTCCAAGGTAAAAATCTTGTCCAATCAAATGAGTGGTGATATCACTAATAGGAAAATGCCAGTTTAAAATGTGGACATGTGTTTTTTTGTTTTTGCTTTGGCCACGCCACACAGCTTGTGGGATCTCAGTTCCCTGACTAGGAATTGAACCCGGGGCCACCACAGTGAAAGCCCAGAATCCTAACCACTAGGCCACCAAAGAACTCCCGTGAACATGTTGAATTTAAGGGGAAAGTAGAAAAGAAAGATGAGGGACGGAAGGTGTATATTTGAATGTCACCAAAAAAATTTAAGAGCTGAAGTCATGAAAGTGAATGGTTGCAGAGGCACAAGAGTGTCTGTGTGTATACGTGTGAAAAATACTGAAGAGAAAGGCTTGGGGAACATGTACTTCAGTGGCAAGAAATGAATTGACCAATTCAAGAAAGAAAAGAATTTACTATCTATAAACAAGTTCTTTTTTCTGAACTGATTCCTTTACTTTATTGTACATGTATTTTCTATGATTAATTTGACTCCAGGCGTGTTCTCCAATAATTTCCTTTTAGGCCTTATATATCAATATATTATTTGAGATTCTAATTAATTGCATTGCTCTACTATAGGGGTTGGTAAACTCTGTAAAGGGCCAGATGATAAATATTTTAGGCTTTGTGAACCATATGGTCCCTTTTGCAACAAATGGAACCTGCTGCAATGTGAAAGCTGTCATAGACAATGTGTAAATAAATGGGCATGCCTGTGTTTCAATAAAACTTGATTCACAAAAACAGGTGTAATCCAGATCTGGTCTGTGGGCCATACTTTGTCAACCACTGCTCTAACGGATAACACATCAAAACAAACACATACACATACATACACACATACACACCATCCTGTCAAAGATAACATGAAAATAATTTGCTCTCATTTTTATCTACATTTTTTTTTTCATATATCATAACTAACATTTTAACAGTGCTCACAACATACAACACTTACATAAACATTTCCGCTTTTCCCAGTATCCCTGGGAAGTGGGTAGGTATCTACATATTTTTAGAAAACTGATTTTAACTCTGAATGGAGACATGACATTAATCATGCATATACATACCAAAAGGAATGTCAAAGTCTTCCAAAGGCTGGGAACCATGATGTTCTTGTTGCTCCTAAATGAATCCCCAAATGATCAAGTTATGATTAATTCAAAGACAGTCATTATTTTGAAAAAAAATATTCAATAGCTATGAGAAATGTCGATTTTTTAGGTATAGTTTAAAATCCTATAACTCTAGAAATATTTATTCTATCAAATTATTTACTCTATCAAAGTAACTCCACAAAGGTGCTTACGAAATTCACAAGTCAAACAATAAAAAAGAGGATTACCAATTTAATGCAGTTACTAAATTACAATATGCAATTCTCTCCTGCAAGACTAGCTTTAACTCACAAATAATATCCAAACTGTTCATGGACTCAACATTTTACTAAGTGCCTCTAGACATGTTCTTGAGGACTTACTGAAAAAAGGGTGCTAAGATTCAAGTAAACAAAATTATTTCTGTTTATTTAAACTCTTGTTGCAAATACAGGTAAACAGTCACCAAATTGAGAAGGAATGTTTGCAAAGATCTGATATAAAATATAGGTTGCATAACAAACTTATGTTTGGGAAATCCTAGAGGCACCTAAAAGAGTTAGGTGAAACTATCATAGGAGAAACCCAAATAATGTATGATACGCATTAAGATGTCATAGAAAAAAGGCGGAGTGATTTCAAATATAAGTCACACAAGCAGATGCTCTAAACTACAGTTTTTGATTTACCAACAAGTTCCTTTTCACATTCACAACTGTTTGTCTACCGTTGCACAGAGGGATGCAGCAGAGATTTATGTGCTTAATGATGTTAAGATTCTCCTAGTCACGATCAGAAGCTTCCAGCAATCAGACGACTAGATAAACCACAGACATTCCAAACTCTGAGTACATGCAGACCAGGGAAGAATGTATTATAGTTTTTCTATACCTTGGGTTTCATAACTATTTCTGAATCATTATCATTAATGATGAAATCCTCTGGTTGGAAAGTCACACTTGGTTTTCTCCTTAGTTTCTCTGATCTTTTTTCTTGCAGCTCTTTTTCAGCTCGTCGTCTTTGTCTATTAAAAACAATAGTGTAAAATATATTTTTACTATTTTAGTAACATCAGTTTTTCATTTGTATCATGCTATGCAGTGGGACAGTTATCAAAATTTTGTCAATAAATTATTTTCAGTGCCATTTAATTAAATTAGCAAGATATTCTGCTAGAATACAAGCAAATATAAGCAGAAGTCAGGGACACATGAAAGTTATTTCTAGTTCCTCTACTACGGAACTGACTTTTCTGTGTTAGTCACTAGAGTCCCAGGTTAGAGTTACACCTTTTAGGTAATTTTCAAATTCTCTTTTCTGCAGATTCTAAGCTGGCCCCAGAAACCCTACTGGACACCTCCATTCACCTATCTGAAGAAGTTAGGCAAACTCAGTCACCTCAGCAAGGAGGAAGGAGAGCCCAAAAAGTTAAGCGGAAAACTTACTTTGAAGAGGGTTTACCTGGAAAAGATGGAAGGAAAGACCATTTCTGGAAAGAGAGCACTGGTAGTAGATTTTAGGGTCTGATAAATGTGAAATTTTTGAAGTATTTTCTAGACTAAGTAATAATCTACCAGTTAATACATGTTTTGAACATCCATTATGAGTAAAACATTATAAATGCTCTTCATTAGAAGTCACAGCCTTGCTTTTTACATGCGCATTTCTTAGTGCCCTGAAACAATTCACATCACTGCTTCCTGTAAGAGTCTGGAGGATATGGTAAGATGAATAACAATGAACGTTACTTCAGTGTATTGGACAGTATATGGAAGATTTCATGATATCAAATATTTGTGCTGCAAAAGATGACTGCTCATCCTGTTAGAGAAAAATGTAAAAAGAAACCTCTAGCCTATGAATGCCAGGAAAGAATTCCTTAATAAAATGCAAAAAATAATAGTATTGTTTCTCACATTATAGGAATTTTTCTCATCACAAGGTGTGTTCAAATGCATGACACTTGACAAGGAAACTGAATATGCAATTGTGTAAGGCTGGGAGGTTGAACCAGATAACTTCTGTCTTATAACTATATTATTGTCACTAATAATAAACTTGCAGGTATGTTTGCAGGTATATGCTCAAATAAAATTTCACTTAAAACTTGCCTTTTTTTACTGTCCTTTCCTTGTCTCAATTCAGATGATTCTATTTTGACCTGTAGAAGCTGGAGGTGTCCAGAATCGCCTTGTTCAAATAAATTATGTGTTAATTTCTGTTGCGTTTGTTTAAATGCAATAAGGTTTTCAAGTGGAATAAGTTGTGGGTTTTGGTACTATAAGAAAGAAACAAAGCATAGTCATTTAAAATTACAAACCTCAATTAGGCAATATGTTAATAAAAAATTGAGAAAAACATTGGTTTAAATTAAACTAAGATGTGCAAGAGATAGAACATATCAAAGAAAACAAACTGATTTGGACTGGTAAGACGAGTACCCAGATCTTAAAGTACAAATGATTTTAGAAATCATTTCCTGAAAATTTCAACTGGACATTTTATTTCAGAAATTATGTTAAAAGTCCTCATCTTCTTAATTTCTTTTTCATATTAAAAATCTTCCTTCTTAAAAAATTATAAATGAAGTTATATAATGTCTAGCTTTGATTTAAAATTCTTTGGAATAGAGAGCATGCACAGGGGTGGAGATTATGGATGGAACAGATTAGCAATATGTTGATAACCACTGATGCTGGGTGATGGTAACTTGGGGGTTCATTATACTATTCTCTAATTAAAAAAATTTCTTTAGAACCTTCCCAAAATGTCTACTTTTCCATTCCTTTAATCCTTTCTTTTTTGTTCATAATACGTTCAGAAGAAAGGAAGGCACGATAAGTACTTTTTCTAAGGGATGACCATTTCTTTTCCCAGCACCATTTTCAAATCTTGAAAGTGTACCAGAGAATGAATTACTCAATTACTCAACTAGACTGACTTACAAAACTAGAACCTAAACAATCTTAATTTCATAAATCAAAGGTTACAACTTTAAAGACGATTTGGCGGGTTTATAAAGATTTAATCTTTGTGTTTAAAGTATTTTAAGAAGATACAATTTTTTAATATGTAAAAATACTTATAAATCTGGGTCTAAATTTCACAATTTTAACCTGTAGTAGATTTGAAGGGAATCGTATCACAATTGCTAGGAACCCCAAACAATGCTCTCTCTCTAGACAGACAGACAGACAGACAGACAGACAGACAGACACACACACACACACACACAAACAAGAACACTGGTCATTTTATTCTACTTCTTATTTCTTCTCTGAGCAGAATCTCAGAAACATCTTTTTGAAAGAGTCTAGAAAACTCTGGTACTGATACACGGAAGAAGACCTAAAACCTTTAAGGTACTCCAATATTGTTTTAAACCAAATTTTGTATGTTATTTTCAATAACAGAAGCATTATTTCTTTAAAAAGAAGTGTGTTAGAGCTTTTCACTGAGTGTATATTTACGGTATGAAAAAGGCAGGACTGTGCTTTTGTATCACTCTGCAAAAATCATTACCATATTTTCTTGGGATAGACATGAATGAAGTAGTGATAGTCTTGGGTATTTGCTTTCTTCTGCTACAGTTCTAATAGGTATTGATGGAACTGTAACTGATGCTCTTGAGGCAGAGGAGAATACAGGAGGTTTAAGTTGCAAGTGCAATAATGGGAGTCCAAAAGAATTCTGAGGAGATATCTCAAAGGCCCCTGCCTTAACATCAAACAGTTTTTCTGGTTTTATAAATGTTGCAGAGTCCTGCTGAGGTGTCAAGTTTTCTTGTCCAACATACTGATCCAAGTTCACACGCTTAGGGATTTCTGTAATTATTGTTTCTGCCCATTTCTTCTGCTCAACTGCTTTTTTTATGACTTCAGTATTATACTGGCTCAAATTCAAATGGGACATTGAAGTAGTATCCATTGCTCTCTTTGGCAAAGGAGGCTGGAAGAAATCAGATAATCCCCAAGCCACTCTTGGCTGTGGCGGAGGACTGAAGGGAACTTGAGGAACTCTTTCTGTATGGAAGGAAAGGGGCTTACATTCAGGCTTGGGCTGAAATTGAAGCAAAGGAAAACCATCACCAGGTCTGAAAGTTTTTGCAGTGGGGATAAGTTTAGGTGTCTTCAGAATGGCAGAAGACGTGGACAAAAGGTGGAGGTGAGTATTTCCAGCAGGAGCTGGAGACAATGAAGTGGTTGGTAAGCTCTGAGATGCTGGAGTTTGTCCTCTATTCTGGGTTTGGCCTTCTAACTGACAAAAAGGAACACTCCCATGTGGAACATTCTGGAAGATAAAAAAAATATTATGTAAGATTAAAATATATTACGAACTCCTACTTGTTAAATGATGTTCAATATGTTTTGGAGGAGGTGGAATATAATAACTACTAAATAAATTATTTACTCAAATAACCAACAACTGAACTACTAGGACAACTTTAATGGTATTTTAAAATGCATTACCTGTAAACTTCCAATATTATTTTCATCAGATTGTACAATTTCTTTATGGCAGTGTGGGCTGTTCTTGCCAGGCTCTCTGACGTGCTCTCCCATGGGTTGTGGTTTAACGAAAAATCTCTCCTTCAGATTTCTACTGCTGTCTTCAACATCATTACTCCCTCTTGTGGGGTTTGATCCTTGGCTTCCCACCAAATGCACAGACTGAGACTGCTGTAGAAGTTGATGTATATCCGGGAGGTTAGCAAAGGATGATCCTACTATTTGCATTAGGCTCATGAAGTTGATCTGTTGCAGCTAGGATAAAATAAAAATAAAAGAAACATCTTAAAATATAATGAAAAGAACTTAAAGAAGCAACAACAATTATCTGAGTATTCCAGAATAGTCATACTTCCACCTTAGTATCTGCTGGACCCATAAATGCTGAATAGAAAGCAGAGCTGGGAAAGATTTAAGAAAAGAAGAATAGCTTCCTGTCCTCAAGGAGCTGTCAACTAGGAATATGAACTCCTAGTGAGACTTGGGACTATCTGTAAAGCAGTTTACATAAACATCCTTGGGATCATAAAGGAGTGGTCTGATGGAGTGGGTGAGGATAATTAAAGAATTCCTAAAATGGGTGTGTTGTGACCAGGTTTTCAGGAAAGAAAAAAGCAAAGATTAGCAACAGGTGAAGAGAGAGGAATTCCTGTGGAAGGGCTGACCGAGTGAAAGGCAAAGGTATGCACTGTGGCTGAAAAACCTTGAATGACAGAATCACTTGAGGGCATTTAAAAAATCCCAATGGCCAGGTGACACCCTATACCAATAAAATCAGAGTATCCGGGGGATGGGAGCCAGGATTAGTATTTTTTAAGATGACTAGGTGATTTCAACGTGCAGAAAAGCTTGGGAACCACTGGCATGTACACTGGCTTAGATGGAGCAGGACATTTATAGCTAATGAGAAGAGAGGTTAGTACAGTGGTTCCCAAACTGTAGCATGCATCAGAGCCACCTGTAGGACTTCTAAAAGCACTCTTTGTTGAGCCCCATCCCCAGAGTTTGATTCCAGTAGGTCTGGGATGGCAGCCTGAGAATCTGTATTCCTAATATCTAAGTGATGCTGATGCTAATGGTTCAGGGCCCACACTTTGAGAACCACTAGACTTGTGAGAGTATGGTGGGAAAAGAGGGAAGATAAAAGCTGTCCATGGGGGTCTTTCAAGCCCAACAGAGGAATTTGCACTTCTTAAAACAAGCCAATAAGGAAACACTGCGGGTTTAAAAAAAAATGTAGGTTTCCTTCAATTACAAAAGAAATATATGCTTACTACAGGAAAAAAAAGGACAAAAGAGAAAATAAAAATGATTCATAATCTTATTCCCAAAGATAACTAGTATTAGCATTTTTTAGTGGATATCCTTTCATTCTTCATATTTTTATTTTTTTATTACTTATTTATTTATTTATTTATTTTTGGCTGCTTTGGGTCTTCGTTGCTGTGGGCTTTCTCTAGTTGCGGTGAGTGAGGACTACTCTTCATTGCGGTGCGCATGCTTCTCACTGTGGTGTCTTCTCTTGTTGCGGAGCATGGGCTCTAGGCACATGGGCTTCAGTAGTTGTGGCACGTGGGCTCAGCAGTTGTGGCTCATGGGCTCTAGAGCGCAGGCTCAGTAGTTGTGGCGCATGGGCTTAGTTGCTCTGCAGCATGCAGGATCTTCCCAGATCAGGGCTCGAACCCGTGTCCCCTGCATTGGCAGGCAGATGCCTAAACACTGAGCCACCAGGGAAGTTCCATTCTTTGTATTTTTAAAACATGATTGATATCATATAGTATACAAATTTGTGCCTGAAATTTACTGAAGATTTTAAAGCAGGCAAATAAGAGTATTAAAACAGTATCTGGGGAAGAATGTCTCAGAAATGCATATATGAGACAATGGAAGTATGAAGTTCTAAGAACCTAAGGTTGGCTACCACTATAGAAATAGCAAGTAACTGTACTGACATACAATGTGGGCAAAAGAGTCAAGAGGGCATAGTAAAACACTGGATATGCATAGTGAAAGAAGGTAAAGATGACTCTCTAAGACAGTGATTCTTAATCTTCTCCAGAATTATCTGGAGAATTTGTTAAATATACAAGGCAGTGACCAGCAAAGTCCCTAGGTAATCCAAAAAACAAGTTTGACAAATGCTTCTAAAACTTTAGGCAGGTAAAATAGGTCATGCTAGTAAATAGAAAAGGGAAAGAAGAGACTCAGAAGAATAAGAATAAAATCAGTTTCAATAAGTTCCATGGGACAGTGGGACATGCTGAAAAAGTATTCCCATCAGGACCCATAGTTCAAAGATTTTTTTTTTTTTAGTATAAACATCCCAGCAACAGCACATGGGGAGCTGTCGCGGAGGGCATAGGTCTCTATTGGAGGAGGGGTGTGGGCAGGGCATGAGGAGGAGTATCGGCATGCCAGGAGAATGGGAACAGTCCTGGCTGCCCCACAGTGGGATGTGTGAGGGTCTCTGGCCAGGCCACAGTCCACATGGGAAGACACCAATCAGTCACGAAGTCATGGGAATGCCACACAAGCCTGGCTGTGGGCCCAGGCACCACACAGGCGCATTCAGTGTTAAACTATACAGGATGAGGCTGTACATGAGTTAATTACGAAAGAGTCGTATTTATAAAAATCTGTACACATATTTGAAAAACTCACAAAATTAGTGCCCAGAATTATCCATATAAAAATGGTATACTGCATCACATAAAAGGATATGAGGGCTTCCAGGGTGGCGCAGTGGTTAAGAATCTGCCTGTCAGTGCAGGGGACATGGGTTCACGCCCTGGTCCACGAAGATGCCACATGCCGCAGAGCAACTAAGCCCATGCGCCACAACTACTGAGCCTGCGCTCTAGAGCCCACAAGCCACAACCACTGAGCCCACGTGCCACAGCTACTGAAGCCCATGTGCCTAGAGCCCATGCTCCGCAACAAGAGAAGCCACTGCAATGAGAAGCCCACGCACTGCAACGAAGAGTAGCCCCTGCTCACTGCAACTAGAGAAAACCCACGCACAGCAACGAAGACCTAACGCAGCAAAAAATAAAATAAATAAATAAAAAAGAAAATTGTACGATTAAAAAAAAAAGGATATGAAAGTGAACGTAGAACACATGAAGAGAAGAGAAGATCTGAGGGAAATTAATATTTAAGGAATAAAATAGAAAAGGGAAATATTTAAAAATTGTTGGTAGACAGAGGAAAGGATAACCAGGTGAGAAAAAGATGATGGAAGGCAAAGTGAACAATACTTTAAAATGCAGCTGACAATTTCAAACCAAGCCAACATTTGGTTTGGGGATGATAAATGTGATGTGACAGGCTGTGTTAGAAAATAAACTTTGGGCACCTTTGAGCAGGGGCCGCTGGTCTGGTTTGATTATCCCCCACCTCACTTTTGTGAGCAGCTCTGCATCCCCAAGAGCTCAGTAAAAAAAAAGTCATCATCAGAAGTAGGGAACTCAGCCTAGACTCTAGTCCCTAGAGTTAGGACTTCTGAATAAGAAAGCAAGAGTGCCCAAAGCAGAGAAGCCCTGCAATTTAATTTTTTTTTTAAAGATTTATTTATTGATTGATTGATTGCTATGTTGGGTCTTCGTTTCTGTGCTAGGGCTTTCTCTAGTTGTGGCAAGCGGGGGCCACTCTTCATCGCGGTGCGCGGGCCTCTCACTATCGCGGCCTCTCTTGTTGCGGAGCACAGGCTCCAGACGCGCAGGCTCAGTAGTTGTGGCTCACGGGCCTAGTTGCTCCGCGGCATGTGGGATCTTCCCAGACCAGGGCGCGAACCCGTGTCCCCTGCATTAGCAGGCAGATTCTCAACCACTGCGCCACCAGGGAAGCCCCCTGCAATTTAATTTTAACTTGTCCGTCTCTGGAAGTTTGTTCATATTTTAAAACCTTACATATATATCATGTGTAGACTTACTTGTTTATATGAAGATGTGCTTACCTGAACTAATTTAAACATTTCATCTTGGAGCATTTGCCTAACAGAATCGGAATAATGTGATAACTGAGCCCTGGGTTCATTTCTCTGGGTTGGCTGAGCTGTTGGCCCAGGTGTTTGTGAAGCAACAGTGACTCTATTTGATACCAAAGGTGGAGCTGAGGAAGATGTATCTTTACATGCAGAGATCCGTGCACTATGTGGAAGCATATAAATAAAAAACACACATTAATCAAGAAAGAAACAAATTAGATGTCTATGAGCTGAGTATTTTGATCCTACTTTTTTATTCTACTTTAAAAGCTTTCTGGAAGTTTTCAGGAAATTTAAACCCTAAAGCCGATCTCACTCTATCCCTCAACCCCCAGACACATTTGTCATCAGCACAGTTATTCATCCAAATGCTGTAATTAAGGGACATGTAATGTCTAGTTAGCCATGGTCCCCTCCCTATGGTGTTACAACCCAGGACAGTTCTCACGTTCATTTTACTTGCCTGGTCCCTGCAGGCATCTGAGTTTGAGACCTGTGCAATCATTCTGATTAGGTGTACAGAGTACGTAATTTGGGTTAGGAATATATTTCTTGGACTAAATTTAATGATCCGGAATGGATTTAAGAAAACTGTGGAAAGTATGGGTTAAAAAAATGTTTAATTCTAACATGGACAGAGCAAACTCCTGTTCTTCATTAAATGTGAAACAACACTATTGTGAACATTTCATTTCCAAACAAATCAGAGAGTTGATATTAATAATTAAACCCTAACAAAAATGCTTATTTAGAAATAAAAGTTAAAAATCAAAGTAAGTTTTGTTTTATAAAATGATTGTTTAGGGATGATTCCTTAAAACATAGAAGGGACTCAATGTTGTACAAGCAAATCAATTTCATAACCTAAATTAAGGAACAGGCACTATCATGTCAAATAAACTGATCATTGTCTCTAAAAAGAAAATAACACATTAAATTGTGTTTAGATTTATTTGGATTTACATTAATTCCCTTTCAGCAATAATATTTGCCTTTTGTCAAGCATCTCACATCTTCAATAACAAAACTATATTTGGGAAATCCATAAAAAACAGGCATTACAACTGACTTGCCTATTTTAAGACAACTTTATTGGCCTTTGCTTTTAACAAGTAACAAGGAGATAAATTCTAATACTGGAGAATTTTTTTAAAGCAAATTTGTGCTATATCATTCTCCTATTTCAACACGATTTGTAAACACTAAACACACTGTTCAACTTCTGTAAAAGAAATTCAGAAGACAACTGGATGACTCTCTTCTATGAGAGAATTAGAAGCATTTCATATGCTATTAGAAATTTGCTAGAGGCTGAAAATGAGCAAGAACAACATCTTTCAATAATATATCCACTACTTCTTTTTCCAGAAAAGACTTGTTCTAAAATAGTTCCTGCATGTCTTTAAAACACAACTGTTAGAGGAAAATCTTTTACTCTCTTAGTTTTTGGTCAAGATGTTAGTAATTATTTCAAAATGGTACAGTAGGCATCATTTCATTCTCTTATCTATTTGTAATTATATCAATATGGTGCAGTATGCAAAAATTCTTACCTAGAAACTTCTGAACTTGTATCTACACAAAATGAATGAGGAGTGATGTGTTCCGGATCTATAAAGCCTTCGATCATACTATAATTAAAGATTGATAATCAATTAGGAAGCATTATCTAAGCATTATCTAAGGTCCAGGTGATCTAATGCTCCACGATCTAAGAGTCTAAACATCCTCTAATCTTCTGTAATGCTTAGCTCATAATTACAATCTATTTACATCTGTCTCTATAGCAATAGTAACAGATTCAAACAAAAGCAAAGAATATGTCTGGATGGCTTTAATATACGACGTGAACACTATTAAATGCTTGGCAACAGAAATAATATAATCTAAAATAAGCGGAAATGAAGTTAGCTGGGACCTCAAATTTTACCTAGGAAGAAGCAGACACTTTGCTCAGGAACACTACAGAGCCCATTATCACATCTGAAACTGTAATGACTAGTTTTTTATTAATAGAAATATCTATATTACTTGTAAAGGCACAGGACATTAAACATATTTTTTTTGTCAATTATCCACAGAAGACCCGAACAAAAAAGAAGAGAAAAAAATCTAATTATGTTGCCTCTCTTATCTGAGGTAATTCTAAAATTCTAAAACATCAAAAATTCTAAAAATTAAGAAATCATGCCCAAACTGCAACAAATGAAAACTGCCTTCAGCTATCCTAGAAGCAATAATAAGCTAGCAAGCAGAGTCTGTGTCCATCAAAGCCCTATGGACAGTGTGCAGTAATCATACCATAACAGTGAAAGATTATACACATATGACTCATAATGATTCTTTACTTGACCCATGAAAAGTGGAATTAGTATGGAAAGGGAGTACCCTAATTAGCAGCTGAATAAACTCTGGTCTAGTCATAGTTATATTTTACTCTAAGGTTGATAGTGACAGGTGAACAAAAAGCATTTTAGACATCATTATTTATTTCACTCTACCAAGATTTAGAAGCAAGCATAGAATTTACTAAAAATCATCACTACCATTACTATTAAATTGAGGTTACAATTTCACTAGGAACACAGTATCACCATAAAATATATATTGTCAATGATGAAGAGAAAAAAAAAACCCTCTTCATCAAGTGAATCCCAAATGAGCTTTGAAAGCTTTCCATACTTTTCCCCCTTACCCTTTCTGTTCAGTTGATTTTTCCTCCATACATGTCTCTAACAGTTCTTCCCTTGGACACTGAACCTCTCCTGTGGAATGCTGTTAAAATTAATAGTACCCAAAAAGAAAATAGTTGAAACAAACAGGTATTACTGTCTCAGGTATCTTGAGTTTCACATTAGCCATTCGCCTGGAATAAAAACAGTCTAAAAGCCAAGTGCGAAACCAAACATTAAAATGTACTCCCAGTCCTGCTCTGACTAGACCTTTATACTGCGATGCCTTTGGCCCATCACCCTGAGCCATTGAGCATATTAAACTACAAAGACAAATGATGTCACTAGAAATCATTTACAATGTATTTACAATGTATTTGTAAATTACACACACATCACTACATAAGTACAACTGACCTTTGAACAACACTGGTCTGAACTAAGGGGGTGCACTTATATGCGGATTTTTTTTCAGTAAATACACTACACCATCTGGGGTTGGTTGAATCTGCGCCAGGTCCTGGAACCAATCCTCCGTGAATACTAAGGGATGAATGGATGAGGATTTTTGACTGCATGGGGGTCAAAGCCCCTAACTGCCATGTTGTTCAAGGGCCAACTGTACACTATGAAAACAACTAGAAAATCAGAAGAAAAAAAAATCCTTCTTAAAGGAATTGTTTCAATAATTAGAGATGCCTGTGTTCTACCTGGAAATCCAGTGTATAGAGTTTTGAGAAAACAAATAATACATAAAAGTGCATGTATGTGTAAAAACTGCACACTATTGCTGAATTATACGTCCTGAATATGGAACACTTGCATCACTCTTGATTAAATTAATTTACTACAGCAGTTTATGAAATTAACATTTCATAGCCTGAAATTATTAGACATCTAACTAATAATAGAATTTCAGTGAAAGAAAAATGCTGCATGGCTACACTCTACAATCCACAGTACACTTTTAAGAGATAATAGCCTTGGTTGGATATATTGAATAAAACACTATAGTGTTACCATAGCATAATTTAAGTAACTTTATCCACTGCTTATAGACTTACTTCTTCTAAATGCTGTGGTAAAGTCTGCATCTGCATGTAAGAGGCAATACTGGGACTTTTAACAATTCCAACAGATTCTTTGGCATCCTCTACACGGAAACAAGAAGGAAGAGAAAACTGACCTTTTGAAAAATAATCAATTTTCTTTTTAGAATGTTCAGAAATATTATAGGAAACAAATATAATGGCAGAAACATTTTCTATCCTCCTTACAAAAATATCTTTAAACACCTAGAGACAACCCCTCTTCATCAAAATCACAGGTGAGCCTTGAGAGGCCTCATATCAGTGTGTATAACTCCATACAAAGCTCTGAGAGTTTCTGTTTTAAAGAAGACTGCCAAGGAAAGGTTCATAGAATTGGTTCACAGCAATGAGGAGACCCATAGTAATTACACAGCAAGGCAAAAGGCCCCAAAATTGTATATTCAGGTTATAAGTTAATATGCTTAACGTTTCATAAATATTAAATACTCTTTAAATATTTGGCTTTAGGCTATTATAAACATGCCAATTTAGATGTAAGACTAAGTTATCTCAGATAATCATTCACCAATATCAAATTAGTAAGGTCAAACAAAAAAAGATTAGCTAAATGAACTGACCTTCATAGTCTGATGGGTATATATCCATTTCCTCCTGTGTAAATGTTTCTACTTCTAAAAGATGCTCCTCAATATCTATAAATTCTTTTTCAGTATCATCAGTGACAGAAATCATCTCATCATTGGTTCCTTTTATTTCGGGATTTTTTACTTCAGTTGGCATTCTACTGACAAAAATGAAGCAGCTAAAATTATAACTCATTCTTGGGAACAAAGAGCTTGCTTTCAATTGATTCAGTTTATTGAAAAAGAACAAACTAAGCTTTCGTATTTATAAAGTCTTTGTTTTTTAACCATGTATGGCAAATACTAGAAGCTTAATAAAAGGTTGTTCAATGAGTAACTGAATGTCCCGTTTTTATTTACTCAAAGGATTAGAATAATTTCAACTTTTCTAAATCTGCCATTCTCACAAAGGAATCTTCCTGCTACCAAGGCTTCAGCTTTAGTATTCAAAGATACATTACTTGTAGTATTACTTAATACGTAAAAATGGATGAGATGATTAGTTCAACTTCCTCTGACACAGGAAATCAATGAACATAATAAAGGGATCTCTTGGGATGAATTAGCTCCTCTCTTAGAAGATATAAGCTAGACCAACACGTAAAGAAACAAAATTTGTAATGAATTGTTAAAGTACTTCAGAAAGCACTCACTTACTGCTTCTCTAGTTCAAAGAAATGCTCATTTCTTTAACTTTCAAGGGTTCAATTCTCCTTTAAGCCCAAACACCATCAAACAAGGTATTTGAAAAGGAAGGTATAATCAGCAACTTACTTCAAGATACTTTGACAAGATTCATTTTGATCATTTCCTTCCTCTGTCCCACCTTGAGTGGATAGTGCAACAGAACAGCCAGCATCTGTTTTATAATCACTCTCTCTATTGGGTCCATTCTGAGGCTCAGGGTAATTATTCTCTAGCACCTAAAACAAACCATTTATAGTACTTAATATTCATTACTGAATCCCTTACTTTTCATTATATTTTTAGATTATTAATACTTTCTACAGAACTTCTCCTGATTAAGTCTCTTATTCATTTACCAAGTATTTACTGCATTTCTAATACTCAATATTTGATGCTGAAGCAATAACTAAGTCTTTATTCCACCTAGAAAAAATAAGCTTGACAACCTAAAGAGTATTCAAAAGAAATCAGCCTTACAAACTTGAAAGGTATATCACCAGTGTTTTCAGGCCACAGAACAATAGCAATAAAAACGTAAAGTTGCTTTCATTTCACTCTCTTTACAGTTAAAAAGACATTTAGTAATTATTTCAAAATGACATAGTGGGCAAAAATATATGCAGCTAAAAATACAAGGAATGTATCTCTTTTGTTTTACTTAGAAATTTAGGTATGCATCACCTAGAAACACTTAAAAATTTCAGTGACAACAAATATCACAGTATCTTCTAAACTACCTTACAATAACAGAAACTGATCTCAAAAAAAGGAAAAAAAACCACAAAAACATAAAACAAAACAAAATTTCTTCAACCCAGAATAAACTAGTTTAAAATGAAGGCAATTCAAAATAGAACAAATGAAGAATTAAAAAGTGTGGAGGGGTGTTGACCAAGATGGCAACACAGGAGGCTCCTGAATTCTCCTCCTCTCACAGACACACTGAATGTACAACTACACACAGAAAATTACCACTGAAAGAAATCCAGAAACTCACTGAGTGACTCCTACACATCAGGGGAATAAGAAAATACATGTTGAAACAGGTAGTTAAGGCTGAAACACAATCTGACCATAAACCCCAACCCCGGAACAGCACCCTACAAGCGGGAGGGAACTTCTAACTTCCAGCTTCTAAGAAGCAAAGGGTTTGGACCCTACATTTAGTACCCAAACTTTTAAGACTCCTACTTGAGAGTCAGGCCCCCAAAACACCTAGCTCTGAGAGCCAAAGAGTCTTGTATCCATGAAACCCACAAGACTATAGCAAACAAAGAACCAGTTATTAACAAGTGTGTGAGCACCAGCTGCAGCTATCCCCACAGGGCTTAGCACAGAGGGGCAGGCAAAAACAGCCATCTCCCAGTCTTCCCTTGGAATGAGTCCATCCGCATACTTTGTAAGCTGCTGCCTGGGGATCCCGCACCTGAGCACTCATCTAGGGCTGGCTACAGCCCTCCCCAGAGACCAGGGAAGCCAATGGACACCTCCTCTATCTTCTCTATCTAGCCTGCTCCAAGTCACCAGTATCTACCCAGAAGGAGCCTGTATACACGTATGCTGTCCCAGTTTTTGCAGCTGCTGACTGAGGGGGAGGTCCCTGGATCACCTGTCTCTGATAGCCGGTAGGGCTTGTATTCACAAGTCCTACAGGACTGTAGCAAACAAGGAAGCAGTTCTTAATGGGTGCAGGAATACCCACAATGGCTATACACGTGGGCCCAGACCATGGGGAGCAGGCAAAAATACCCATCTCCCGGTTCCTCCCCAAGAAGGGCTTAACTACATACTTTGCCACATGCTGTCTGAGGGTCTGGCTTCCAATCAGCCTGCATCTGGTGCTAAATGCGATCTACCCCTTTGGGACACTGACAGGTCTTCGCATAACCTCAATTACTAGGAATCACTAAAAACAAAGGAGGCTTAGATAATCACAAAGGTTTCAGAGACAACCAAAAGCTCAGGCCAGGCTAACTGATAAGCTTCATCTCCTACATAAGACCACTCTGTTCAGACTGGGCGATGTGGCTATTTTATCTAATGCTCAGAAACCAACAAAGAGACTCAAAGAAAATAAAGAAACAGAGGAATATGTTCCAAACAAATGAATAAGATAAATCTCCAGAAACAGATCTTAATGAAAGAGATAAGTGATTTACCTGATAGAGATCTAAAATAACAATCACTGAGATGAGGGGAACAATGCATGAACAAAGTGACAATTTCAAGGAAGAGATAGAAAATACAAAAAAAGTACAAAACGTAAATTAGAGCTGAAGAACACAATAGCTGAACTGAAAAAGTCACTGAAGGGATTCAGTAACAGACTAAATCAAGCAGAAAAAAGGACCAGAGAACTCAAAAATAGGGCAGTGGAATCAAAGAAGCAAGAAGGAAGAAGAATAAAAGAGTGCAGATAACTTAAGGGACCAATATATGCATTATAGAGGTCCCAGAAAGAGAGAAAGGGGCAAAAAGCTTATTCAAAGAAATAATGGCTGAAAACTACTCAAACCTAGGGAAAGAAACAGACATCAGATCCAGAAAGCCCAGAGAGTTCAAAAATAACATAAATCCAAAGAGACCTACACCAAGAGACAAAAGTTAAAAACAAGGAGAGAATCTTAAAAGCAGCAAAAAAACAATTTGTTACATATAAAGGAACCCCTATAATGTTGTCAGTAGATTTTTCAGCAGAAATTCCATAGTCCAGAAGGGAATGGCATGATATATTAAAAGTGCTGAAAGAAAAAAACTGCCAACCAAGAATACTCTACCCAGCAAAGCTGTCCTTCAGAATTGAAGGAAAGATAGTTTTCCAGACAAGCAAAAGCTGAAGGAGTTCATGACCACTAAACCAGCCTTACAAGAAAAGTTAAAAAGAGTTCTTCAAGCTGAAACAAATAGATGTTAATTAGTAGCAGAAAAACATATGAAAGTATAAAACTCATTGGTAATGGTAAATATATAGTTAAATTCAGAATATTCTAGTGTTGTAATGGTGGTGGTGGGTTAAACACTCATAACTTTACTATGAAGAATAAATCACAAAAGTATTAAAGATAACTATAACTACAATAATTTATTAATGGATACACAATGTAAAAAGATACAAATTGTTACATCAAAAATATAAAATGCAGGGAGAGGGGTAGTGTAATAAATATGCAGAACTTTTGTATGCATTCAAAGTTAAGTTATTAGCTTAAAACAGACTATTACAAATATAACTTGTTTTAGTATAAGCCTCATGGTAACCACAAAGCAAAAGCCTATAGTAAACAAACAAACAAAAAACCCACAAAAGATTTTCTAAAAGGAATCCAAGCATACCTCTAAAGAAAATATTCAAATCTCAAAGAATAGAGCAAAAGAGGAAGAGGGAGTTCCCTGGTGGCCTAGTGGTTAGGATTTGCACTGTCACTGCTGTGGCCTGGGTTCAATCCCTGGTCGGGAAAGAAACTGAGATCCTGAAGCCGTGTGGCATGGCCAAAAAAAAACAGCAAGAGGAAGAAAAGAACAAAGGAAATACAAAACAACCAGAAAACAATTAACAAAATGGCAGTATTAAGCCCATACATGTCCATACATACCTATAATTGATTTAAAGGTAAATGGACTAAATTCTCCAATCAGAAGACATGGAGTAGTTGAACGGATTTAAAAAAAGACCCAACTGTATACTGCCTACAAGAGACTCACTTCAGCTTTAAGGACACACACATACTGAAAGTGAAGAGATGGAAAAGTATTCCATGCAAGCAGAAACCAAAGGAAAACAGGGGTAGCTATATTTAGACAAAACGAACTTTAAGCCAAAGACTATAACAAGAGACAAAGAAGCTCATTATACAATGATAAAGGGGCCAATTCATCAAGAATATATAACATCAATTAATATTTATGCAGCCAACATAGAAGCTAACACAAAAATTAACTCAAAATGGATTAAAGACTTGAAAGTAAGACCTGAAACCATAAAGCTCCTAGAAGAAAAGACAGGCAGTTAAGCTCCTTGATGATGATTTTTTGGATCTGATTCCAAAAGCAAAGGAAACAAAAGCAAATTTGAATTATACCTCAATAAAAATGAACAAAAAAGAACAAATTTAGATACTATTGGAATTCTCCAAATACTAAAAAAAAAGTCCATGTCCCAACTACTTTACCATATAGAAATTTGTTTTCCAAGAAATTCACCTCCATCTTTTTCTGGAGTACAACAGCAAGTACTCAGTCAAAAGATATTTATGAAAAAAATACTTGCCTTGCAAACACTTAGGTTAAAAGAGCAGCCTTTTACTTGCCACTGGGTAGAGAAAAGAAAGAATAGCCCATAAGCATTAATTTCTCTACTGATATCCATCTGCCTTTCTAGGTTTGGCCCTCCAACCTCATCTGCCAGATAGTATAAGAAAAGATGATCCCCTAATACATACAATGAGACATCAGTAATAAAAACTGAACAGCTGCCTAGTCCTCCCTCATCTGAACAAAACCCTAAAACTTTAAAAAGAAATAATAGAAATGTAATACCACTTGTAATATCACTTAAAATTATCTCCTTTTTCCTCCTCATTTTTTTTTTTTTTTTATTTTGGCCACACCACGCAGCTTGCAGGATATATCAGTTTCCCGACCAGGGATTGAACCCGGGCCACGGCAGTGAAAGCACCAAATCCTAACCACTAAGACCACCAGGGAACTCTCTCTTTTTCTTTCTTATAAACACACATGAAACCTCAAAACCTCACAGCCTCTCTGAAAGCACTTTAACCATAATTTATCATTTTTCACAATTAAAGGAACCACTTTAAAAAATTAGGTGATACAGGTTATAATCAGCATTGTCATTAACTTTGTTACTTAGTGATTCATTAGATAGCGAAATATAAATATAGTTGTAATCTAAAATGAGAATTCTCATTTGTATGTAATTAACAATTCTTTACCTTAATAATGGCATTTTTTGCCTTATATGTAGCAAAATAGGGTTGTTTCAAAAGCCACAATGATGTAAGAATGGCAGCTGTAGAGGTCTTTACACGAATGACGGG
Source organism: Eschrichtius robustus (assembly GCF_028021215.1). Classification (NCBI taxonomy): domain Eukaryota; kingdom Metazoa; phylum Chordata; class Mammalia; order Artiodactyla; family Eschrichtiidae; genus Eschrichtius; species Eschrichtius robustus. The sequence goes on from NC_090825.1 coordinate 30,485,734, forward strand.
ACTGTACTCACAGGATGACGCAGTGAGACCAAAATCACAGAGCAGTCTTTTATCAGACCATCTTATCATCCATTCCAACAGCCTTCTTATACTGCCAAATGTGTCATTTAGTGCTAGAGGAAGATCCTCTTGAGGGTTAATATCGTTGCGTTGAATTGCTTTGAAAATACATCTTCTAGTTTCAATAGACTTGGGAGTGCAAAAACTATGGTTTGACAATCTCTGTATTAAAGTTTTCTCTGCATTGTCATCTTGTATTCTGTAAACTGACTTCTGTTTTAAACCAAACAACCCACTCTTCCCTTCATTTTTATTGACTTCATTCAAAGGGTTCTCTAAAAAAGGCCTGATCCCTTGATTAACCAGTACAGAAGCTGAAAGTGTCTGGTTTTCTGATTTTTCATACTCATATGACTCAGGAGCAACAACAAAGCAAGAGCCAGCTCTAAACACATTCTGGCTTTTGGTTTTGCCCTGACGTCGTTTTAATGTTGTATGTACATCAAAAAGTAAAGAATTAAGTTCATGTTCTCTAAGATGTCCAGAAAAGCTAGTTAGAAATGGAATGCCAGCATCCTCGGAACCAAGTAGGTCTCTTTCAAGAACATAACTCAAGAAGAGTTCAAGGAATTTAATATATTCATCATCGTCACGTTCAAATTCCCAAACACCTATTACAGGAAGTGCATTTTGTAATAACTTTTCATGATCTTCTTTTCCTTTAGGGTTTTCCTTCTGATTACATATTTTCTTTTTTCCATTGGGCTTACCAGTCAATGTTAATTCCATGTGATTTGGGGCATTTCTATAGCAAAATAAAATTTAAAAAGACAAAATTAAGATCATTTAATCACTAAAAATGATCTTAGCATTGACAATAAAAATTCTCTCCGCTGGTTAAGTCATACCTCTTGTTTTTTAATGCCTTGATAACCTATCTTTCAAATGAGGGGCAAAGATCTCTAAGTATTCACTCGAGCTGAACATTCTGAGTCCAAAAAATATAACAGATTAATATCAAAAGGGAAATTTTATGTTAAAAAAGATTAAAATGGGTTCACAGGAATTTCACTATTAAAAAAAACATGACTTTTTCTGGAAAAAAAAAAAAAGGTCCTCTAACAGGTCAGAATTTAGAAATACTGTACAAAGTCAATAAAAAATCACAAGCCACCAATACACATCATAGTTTACAGCTTTCTGTTTCTCTCTTGCATCTACCCCTTTCAGCTTCCCTGTATGATATGCAAGAAGCAGGACTGCCCTCAGGATTCTTTACCACACAAAAGTTGGGTATTTTTCTAAACACTTTCTGCTGCTATTAACCTGTTGGGCAGGCACCTAACTGCCAGCCATAATTACTTTTAAATCTGTTTCCTTTCAACATGGTTCTTAGGGCAGAACACAGATCCCTAGTTCCCTCAATAAAAGAAAGCTTCCAGTTAGGCACCTGGGCTGAAGCTGCCATGTCTCTTCCTATTAAGAATACACAATAAGCAGCCTCCAAGGTATTGCTGTGCTAACACTGAAGTTGCTTGGTGAAACAAGCACATCATTTATGATACTACCAGATACAGTTTAAGCAGATGTTTGAAGTAGATGATATTATTTCACTTAAGCAAGATTATGGTTGATTATATAGTCTTTCGATCACGAGAAGGATAAACTGCATTGTAGATACTGAATTATAAAGAAAAAAATCTGCTTAAATCAAAGTAACAGAGGTTTAAATGATAAGCAAGAATTTCTCAACAATTTACAGACAAGCTTCAAAGATGAATGTGCAAAGAGAAAAAAAAAAAGATGAATTTGCAAATTCCTTCCCTGGAAACTCTAAAAATAATATAGCTAACCAAATAATCCTGAACTATTTAAGTCTAAGATTGCTAAAAGAACTAAAAGTCCTCCAGTGAACTCTAGAATTTCATCTACTCATTTTATTTTATACCTTCAGGTGGCAAAATTATTTTGTATCTCAGTAATATTTTAAATGGATTGTCAAATGTACAGTCTCATCTTACACTCCTAACATTCTTGTGGGTATGGAGGGTGGTAATAATATAATCAGTGAGGTTGCTGGAAATAAAAATCAGGTCATCAGTTGCATGAAAATACTGAAAGTACTTTGTTCCCAAAGGAAGTGAATGCTTTCTATTATGAGATCTCAATTGTACCTTTGAGAGAAATGTATCCTACTTTTTTCTTCAGCCAACAAAGCTTCCGAGAAAGTATCAGCTGTATCTGCATCACTGTGGACCAGAGAATTCCCTGGTTCTGGGAGTGTGCTCCTGCTCAAACTAGTTCCCAAGGAAAACGTGTCAAAACCTAGAACCTCAGCTGGTTTTTCTTCTTCAGTTGGTTCCCATATATTCATCTCAAAAGAACCTATATTTCTCTGCACACGTTTCAGAGCTTTCACCCTCACTTTATGGATAGAATGCATGATAACAGACATCATTTCCTGAGTTTGGGGACCTAGAAAGAAAAGAACAAAAGGCCTTAAAGTTCATTAAAATGTTTCAACTCAAGACATAAGGGGATCCAATTCTGGTCCCCCCTGGGAACATGAAATCTAACTGATGGCTAAGGCTTAGTTCTACCATCTTACAGATCATGCTTTTTTTCAATATCTGTTAGAAAGGTATGGTCCATATTTTTAAGGTAGAACAGCAGAAGCTAGAAAAGGTCCATTAAAGAACAATAAAAGTGACTCCATAAAAAAGTATGCCCTAGAAAACAAAAAATTTAGAAGTAATTTAACTGTTTCAAAAACCGGATAATTAGAGAAAGAATCACTAACATTCTTCTCATTCCCACAGAGTGGCACACAAGAGAAAATAAGTATAATTTTAGCCAAAGAAACAAAAACACCTTTCTGACTTCAAGTAACAGGAAACAATAGAAAGGGAAGTTTTTCAAGACTGCCTACATAAAAATTTTTAAATATCATTAATACATAAACACGACATTTTAGAGATTTCAAAAAAGTCTGAAAAAATATAAATCACAAATACAATGTAAGTACATTAATGCAATAATGTACAATGATAGGATATTTCTAGACTTAAATAACTAGACTATAGTTCTAAAACAGAGAGTAATTTGAATTCTTTAAAAATTTCTACAACATTATGAATACCTCATTTTATTGTACTTCACAGATATTGCATCTTTTACAAATTGCAATATCTGTGAAGGTTTGGGGCAACCTTCAAGCAAGTCTACTGGTGCCATTTTTCCAGCAGCATTTGCTCACTTCGTGTCTCTGTGCCACATATTGCTAATGCTCACAGCATTTCAAACTTTTTCATTATTATGAGATTTGTTTTGGTGACCTGTGATCAGTGATCTTTAATGCTACTACTGCAAAAAGATTATGACTTGCTTATGATTATGACTCGGATAATGGTTAGCATTTTTTAGCAATAAAGTACTTTTTTAATTAAGGTATGTATATACACTGTCTTTTTTTAGAGCACACTTAATAGACTATAGTATACTGCAAACATAACTTTTATATGCACTAGGAAACCAAAAAATTCATGTGACTTGCATTACTGCATTATTCACTTTATTATGGTGGTCTGGAACCAAACCTGTAATATCTCCAAGGTATGCCTGTGCTTAATGCCATTGAACTGCACACTTAAAAATGGTAAATTTTATGTTATTTATATTTTACCACAATAAAAAAAAATTTTCACAAGGTCATCTTGAATGTATAGTATAAAATAAGGAGCATAAATAACCATAAAAGGAGAATACTAGTTTTCAATAAAATATCTGCATTATACAAAGCATTATATATTCATTTTATATGTTTTATCTTGTTTAATCCTCTTTCAATACATATTCATAAAGAAGTATTAATATACTCATTTTACAAATAAGGAAAAGAGTCTCAGAGATACTGAGCAATTTGCCTATGGTCACACAGTCACTAACTGACAGAGCCATGACATGAAGTCAGCTTTGTCTGGTTCCAAAGCAATAGAATTGGTGCTTCCGTAATGGGGAAGTGCTTCTGACTTCTCATACTCCTATCTCCAAAGAGAAATGCATAAAAACATAAGCACTAGAAAATAAATGCTTTCAAAACAAAATGAGAATCTTCAGCAATTTATCTATCAGATATCTAAGAAATGACAAATAATACCTTTCACAACATAGTGTCTGAGTCTCTGTTGAAGAGAGTGATATTTTTCTCTTAAAGGAACCCTTATGTCCTCAGGATTGGGAAATGCTTTCACAAAAATTTCTGCTACCTTCAGAAAAATTTAAAAATGAGTTTTATGAGCATCATTCTTAATTATAAATAAAATTAAAATTCTTTACAGTCTCTGATTCTGATTTAGTTTATTTTCACCTACATTTACATTACCTCTCTGATGGGTGGCAGTTCTCCAATGAGGCTCAAAATTAGATCCTGAATAAGTTCTTCAATATTAGAAAACCGAGAGAAGGGTAGCATTCTACAAGCCCATTCCACTGCACTGAGACAGTGCTCAACCATACAAGAGTCAAACTTCACTTCGAGGTCCTAAACGGATATTGAAAGATATCATTTCCTTTTCACTTTAGACAGATAGACTAGATTCTTCGATCAAGCAATAATTTCCCAAGGAATATTTATTTTTCTTATTCTTGTGTAATTGATACCTTTTTTCCCTCCACATTTTCTCTTGCCTTCTGATATTGCCTGCAACTATAGGATAACTTATCACGGACATGCAGCATCCAACACAAAGCACAAAGTTCTCTGAAGCAACCTAAATCAGGAATGGAAACATGAAAGAAGACTGTATGAGTATATACATTAATATTATAACAACTGTTGGTTATTTGTTTTCCAAAATAAATGTCTTTATACTGTTGATTATAAAAGAAACATGCTCATCCTCAATACTTTATATAAAAGTTGTGGAGATCCTTACAGAATTTTTACACATATTATTCCAGAACATTTCATACATGTCACTTGCATGAAAATATTAAAAACTTTATAGAGTAAATAAACTACTCTATTTATTGGTAGTTTACTTGCTTTAGAGTATATTGTAGATATTTTTCAAAGCCAATACACATAGCTCTACTTAATACCATATTGTTAATTTATTTGGAAAATCACTTATTAATAGGCATTTAAGGGACTTCCTGGTGGCACAGTGGTTAAGAATCCGCCTGCCAATGCAGGGGACACGGGTTCGAGCTCTGGTCCGGGAAGATTTCACATGCCGCGGAGCAACTAAGCCCACGCGCCACAACTACTGAGCCTGCGCTCTAGAGTCCACAAGCCACAACTGCTGAGCCCGCATGTTGCAACTACTGAAGCTCGCGTGCCTAAAGCCTGTGCTCCACAACAAGAGAAGCCGCCGCAATGAGAAGCCCGTGCACTGCAACGAAGGGTAGCCTCCGTTCACCACAGCTAGAGAGGGCCCGAGCACAGCAACGAAGACCCAACACAGCCAAAAATAAATTTATTAAAAAAAAATAATAGGCATTTAAGTTAAAATTTTTTCAATATTAGAAATATAATTTCCAATATAAAACAATTTTTTATTAAAAGTAATACAAGTACACAAAGATATATAAAATCATACTATGTATATACAGTTTTACAACTATCTCTTTTTTCACCTAATGTATCTTAGATATCTTTTCTTTTTTTTTTTTTTCCTGGCCGCACCACGAGGCACGCAGGATCTTAGTTCTCTGACTAGGGATCAAACCTGTGCCCCCTGCAGTGGAAGCACAGATTCTTGACCACTGGACCACTGGACCCTCAATATATTTCCATATTTCCACGGTCTTTTCATTATCAGCACAGTACTCTGTTACATGAAACTTCCCCGAATCAAATGTAAAATATATCATTACTAATATTTAGGCCTAATTTCTAAGCAAGCAGCTCATTTTGGACAAACCTATTGCTTTAATGGACACTTCATCAAGCTTGTGGTCTCCAGTTGCTCCAGGTCGAAAGAATGCTACACCTCCTTTACAGAAATTAAGTAACGACTGAGGGAAAGGACTCAATGAGGGAAGGGATCCTTTCATTCGAATCTGATAGTAAAGAAAGAATATGTTAATTACCAGTCATATAAGTCAATTTTTAAGGAAACTATAAAGCAACAAACAAGGCAGGTAAGATAAACCACAAAGAGTGGAAAACTCAGCATGGTTCCCATACTATGTAAGAAAATATCCCTGAAATCACTTGTACTTTCAGAAACTTAGCTCACAAATTTAATTCAACAAATCCACTAGGCTAAATTTCAAAGGAAAAAAAAAATGTTCTAGCCAAATTAACCTCTCTTGTCACTCAGTTTTGCCTAAAAAGTTCTGTATAAAAAGAATTTAATGCTATTTGCCCTGACTTTCCCCAAAGGAATAGTAAAGAAAATAAACTTAAGTATCTAACTCTACCTATGTGCATTACCTAAAACCTAATACAGAAAAAGGTATATCTACATACAAAACTTTAAAAAACTAATCTATAAGTGACAGAATTACAAAGTCATCATTTGGCAACTCCTAATAAAAAAATGACTCTAGCGAGACGAGGATCATCAATAAATGCTAAATTAGGTAAAAAATTGATGGGTTGACGGAGAACATCATAGTGGGTGGAACATGACCCAAATTCATTGATCCATCTCACTATCATGAAAAGTGAAAGAAAAAGACGTATATGCAACATGATGTGCTGCAGAGGGGAAGTATACAATACCACTTATGAAGGATTCAATTCTAAGAAAATGTTAACCTGAATTTAATCAAACTTGTCTACTTTGATGAGGATAGATTAATTACCAGCTTAGAGAAAATAAAAGAAAAGAGGAACAACTTAAATGACACTAAATGAAAAAATGACAGACAAATCCAAAATATGGTTCAGGACCAACTACCTAATCTCTCTAACAAATCAAGAATAGAAAATAAAGGAAACTACTATGTGTTAAAGGAAACTGTGATAGAATAAAAGAAAAGGGGGACTTCCCTGGTGGCACAGTGGTTAAGAATCTGCCTGACAATGCAGGGAACACGGGTTCGAGCCCTGGTCCGGGAAGATCCCACATGCCGTGGAACAACTAAGCCTGTGCGCCACAACTACTGAGCCTGCGCTCTAGAGCCCGTGAGCCACAACTACTGAAGCCCACGCACCTAGAGCCCATGCTCCACAACAAGAGAAGCCAACGTTATGAGAAGCAAGTGCACTGCAAAGAAGAGTAGCCCCTGCTCGCCACAACTAGAGAAAGCCCACATGCAGCAACAAAGACCAAACGCAGCCAAAAATAAATAAATAAAAATAAACTTATTTAAAAAAAAAAGAATAAAAGAAAAGGGATCTAAGAGACATAAACCTGGGAAGAAAAGGATTAGCAGCAGGCCTGTAATCTATTTTCTCCCTCTACTATTCACTTCCAGAAAGACATGATCTAGTCAAATCCCCTTGTAAGCATGCTAAGGACAGACTTCTTATCAAACAAATTAATGGTATTTACCAGATGTACAGAGTCTGTCTAGGTTGGTTATTAGAAACAAATCTAGAATGTATGGATTTATGGAATATGACCCCTGGAAAATGTTACACAAGCTATATAATTAGAGACATATAAAAAGGAGATGTTAAATAACTGAAATAGCTCCCTTTTGTGTCATGACGTTAAAAAGAAGACCAGGACACATTCTTCTGCAGTGAGAAAAGACTTGGAGCAGTGTATGCAATTCCAGAGTTCGTTACACTTCATCTGCATCTTTTGGCTACTTATATCCTTGCAATTATTGGTGCAGTTTGACCATGGATGAAAAACATGTGTCTACACAAAAACTTATACATAGGGGCTTCCCTGGTGGCACAGTGGTTAAGAATCCGCCTGCCAATGCAGGGGACACGGGTTCAATCCCTGGTCCGGGAAGATCCCACATGCTGCGGAGCAACTAAGTCCATGCACCACAACTACTGAGCCTGCGCTCTAGAGCCCGTGAGCCACAACTACTGAAGCCCGCGTGCCTACAGCCTATGCTCCACAGCAAGAGAAGCCACTGCAATGAGAAGCCCGCGCACTGCGGGGCTTCCCCCCACCCCACTCTCTAACCAAGAGTAGCCCCTGCTCGACACAGTTAGAGAAAGCCCGCGTGCAGCAACAAAGACCCAACGCAGCCATACGTACATACATACATACATAAATACATAATAAATAAATAAACTGCACCCCCCCCCAAAAAAAACTTATACATAAATGTTCATAGCAGCATTACTCATAATAGCTAAAAAGTGGAAGCAATCCAAATGTCCATCAATGGATGAAGAGATAAACAAAATGTTATATATCCATACAATGGAATATTATTCAGCCACAAAAAGGAATAAAGTACTGACTCATGCTATGACATGGATGAACTTTAAGACCATTATGCTAAGTGAAAGAAGCCAGTCACAAAAGGCCACATATTGTATGATTTCACTTATATAAAATGTCTATAGTAGGCCAATTCGAAGAGACAAGAAAGTAAATTAATGGTTGCCAGGGGCTGGGAAGAAAAGGAAATGGAAGTTACTACTAATGTGTTTCTTTTTTGGGGTGATGAAAATATTCTGGAATTAAACAGTGGTGATGGCTGCACAACTCTGTGAATATACTAAAAACCAAGGGATTGTACATTTTTAAAAGGTGAATTTTATGGAATGTAATTTATATATCAATTAAAAAATGGTAAAGAAATTAGCTAAAATAAAGATTCTGCATTATATTAGTTTCCTATTACTAGCCTAACAAATTACCAGGAATTTGATGGCTGAAACCAACACCCATTTACTACCACACAGTTTCTGTGGATCACAAGTCTAGGTACAGCTCAGCGGGCTCTCTGCTTAGAGTCTCACAAAGCCAATCAAAGTAACAGCAGGGCTGCCTTCCTTTTTAGAGATTCTAGGGGAAATTTATTTCCAGGCTCATTCAGGTTGTTGACAGAATTCCATTCCACGTGGTTACAGGACTGAGGTCCCCCATTTCCTTACTGGCTATAGGCTGGGGAAACATTTTCAGTTTCTAGAAGCTGCCTTCATTCCTCGGATAATGGCCCTCTTGAAACCAGCAAGGTTGAACCGAGTCCTTATCACTCTTCTAATCCTCCCTTGTGCCTCATTTCTCCTGCCTTCCTTTTCCACATTTCACTTGCCTAGAGCCTGTGCTCTGCAACAAGAGAAGCCACCGCAGTGAGAAGCCCGCGCACCGCAACAAAGAGTCGCCCCCGCTCGCCGCAACTAGAGAAAGCCCGCGCGCAGCAACGAAGACCCAACGCAGTCCAAAAAAAAAAAAAGAATAAAGGAAACCGTTTTCTACAACAAGCAATTTTTAAAATAAAATTTCCTATAACAAACACTCAGGCTCAACAGATCTTGAAACTATTAAAAACAATCTTTCAATAATACAGGAAAACTCTTTGCCCTTCTTAGTAAACATCCTTAAAAACACCTTTGGGATAACAAGATATAGAATGAGTATAGTTTTAATAGTTTTAACTTGTATTTTTATGGTAGCTGTATGCAAATTTCACAAACCTTTCTCTCTAAAAAAAAGGATAATTTTCAAAAACAACTTGATAAACAACTTCTCAGTCTCTCTTAGGGTTTCTACTAAAAAAAGTTGTAAACTCTCGTTACATTTAGTAATTTAATCAAGGGCCAAATTTTAGATTTTGGGGGCTAATAATATTTAGCTCCACATTTTACAGAGAGACAGACAACAAGGGAATTGCAGCTGGGTAAGGGACATACAAGCAGATGTCCCATCTGGCTGCAGATCAGGTAAGAATGCAGCTACATCTCAGCTGAAGTCAGTGTAGAAGAGGATGACAGCCCCAGAATCAAACTGAACTGCCCATCTCCGAAGACAGGAAGGGGGAGACTCTGACTGGGGGTGACTACTGCAAGGAAACACACTGCCAAGAACTAACTCTAACTCTCCACAGTTTGACACCACAGAAGCCCCCAAGGAACACAGATAACGTCTCAGGAAGAAGTGGGGTAAACCCTGAATTAAGCTCAAATCTTCAATGATTGTGGGAAAAGAAAGTAACTGGGGAAAAAAAAAAGTAACTGAAATTACCTGGAATTAACTGCCTAGGTCACACTTTCTATTGTCAGACCACATGGGACTAACACTGAGCTCCAGGCCAGAGTCCTTATCTTTCAGCAGAAAGAACCCGGTCTGTCCAGGTTTCGTACTATAAATAAGCCTGAAACTTATGGATTTATAGGGCAGGACTCCTTGGGAAAATATCACAATTATAAATATTAATAAATATTAGTATATTTAAATTGTTTACCGTACTGTTACCAAGTCTAAGAGCATACTGCTTGCTGCACTACAGGCCAATAATTGAGAAATGAGTTCTTGGGGCAAGGAATAACGACTTTATTCAGAAAGCCAGCAAACTGAGAAGATGGTGGGCTCGTGCCGCAAAGAACCATCTTGCCTGAGTTAGAATTCAGGCTCCTTTTATACTAAAAGGGGAGGGAGTAAAGTCAAACACTTCCTGGTTCCCATCAGCCTCTGGAAGGCATGTGTTAATTTCTTCCTCCCTGCAGTCATTCACAGGTGGGCCTGGTCAGGACGTTTCCTGTTAGCTAAAAAGAGGTATTTTAGCTTAATGCTCATTACCAGGGAAGCAGGGTTCCCAAAGATGGGCCATTATGTATAATTTAAGGTTAGAGGCAACAACCCTTTAGTGATTAACTTGTAATAGAATACAAAAGGTTCTTCCCTATTTCAATAGCACATAAGTGACTAGGACATTTCCATACCTTCTGCATGACTTTTCTTGCCCATCTCAACTGCAAGATGTACCACTGTGCTACAGGAAAAGAACACCGAGCTGCCCGGAAAAGCAAGAGAACACGTTGAAGGATTCCAGACACCTTTTGGCGATTATCTTTTTCAGCTTTTAAAAGAAGATCATCACCATCTTCCTAAAAAAAAAATAACAATTTTAGTAGCTAGTAAAACAGAAACTTAAAATGTTAAAGTGAAAATAAAGATAGTGCCTCTCAAAGTACAATATTCCTGGACATCTATAAAGGAAGTTTTGAGGCATGGCCTCAGATATTAACTATAGCTATTTCTAGTGTCAAGGAAACACTTCTCTCACCTCAAACAATGTAAAGGGATAAGTCGACCCTAATCCCAAGTCTTTCGGCTACAACAGTTGAAGCCATCACCCCTGACACCATGGGTGGAATGTTACAGAGAAAGCTCCTTTCAAAAAGAATGACTTTTCCCTTCCTCTTCCTGGAAAAATCCCATTATATTTCAATGTCACCTCCTCTGTGAAGCCCTCCCATTCTGTGCTACTATGACACTTTGCTCAGACTTCCATTATAGCTTTCGCTAATCTATTCTTGCTGATTTATGTATCTGTTTCCCACACTACTGAGAACTACCCAGGAGCAAAGGCCTTGTCATATAGTGCGTAGAGTAAACTCCAGTATGTGGTAGGATCCAACAAATGTTTCTTGAATAAACACAATTCAAGTCAGTAGCTACAGATTAATTTCCCAGAGAATGAGATAACGTGAGTACTGTAAACATTTGCTTCCCCAACCTTCTCCTACCACTGTCACTTCTTAAGAGTATTCAGTTTTTATTTGGGTATCTGCCCCTCTCCTACATAGCCAAATGATTCAAGGAGAGCTGATCCCATATCCCTAGCTGCCAAGGAAGGCCCTAGTCAACTGCCAAGCAGTACCTTGTATTAGCCCTAGCCAAGGTGTTTGATTCGAGGACAGGGAAGTGACCTCAGTCGCTCTTACAAGAGTAACTCTCAGTACTCTTGCTTGGAATGCTGGGAGAGAAATACTTTTACTGCTTTTCTTTCTCCCCTTCCCACTCCCTTTGGACATGGACAAGGTATCCTTAGAAGCTACTGGCAGCTATCCTGCTCCCACAAAGGGAGCCAGCCTTAAACTGAAGCTGACACCTTAGAAAACAAACTAAAAGAGAGAACCCAAGTCTTTGGTAACATAACTGGGCTTCTCAATTACGCCAGCCAATATTTACCAAGTTTTCTGTTACTTACAACCCAAGGGGTTCTAACTGATATAGAGGGACATTTAAGAGAAATCCTACCATTGAAGATTATTTTACTAAAAAATAATAAAATGAAGTACTACTAAGGATAGTTACAAAACTAATAACAGCATAGCATATCCAAAAATATCTTAAATGCTATTTCTAATTCCTAAACCAACATACTGAAGACTCAGATATGAGAGGAAAGAGGAGTTACTGAGAAATACCATGGACTACTTATGCTTTCCATTTGTAATATATTACACCTGAAATATCAACAAATGAAATATTTTAACCTACTGAAACGTAACTTGAAATATAACAATGAGAATACAGCAAATACGTCTAAAAAAAGAAAAAGAAAAAAAGTTGCTAATTCTGAAAAAGTAGTAAAGAAACAATACCAGAATCAATTTAAACTGCTAATTGAATATTAAAACAATTTAAATGTAAATAATTTACATCAACACTTTAAATCCTAAAACCAGCTAATTGTAATGTTATGATTTTCAATAAGAGTAGAGGAAAAGTTCCTGAGAGGAATACAGTATTGCTATTTATAAGACAGAACTACCATTTGAAAAGTGTAGGAGAAAAAAATGACCTTTCAAACCAAAGAAAAATCAAACTAAGTCTTTCAAAAGAGGCACAGACAATGAGATGAATAAAAGACTAAAATAATGTATGGCTTGGGACTTCCCTGATGGCACAGTGGTTAAGAATCCACCTGCCAATGCAGGGGAATCGGGTTCAAGCCCTCCCTGGTCCCGGAAGATCCCACATGCCACAGAGCAACTAAGCCCATGTGCCACAACTACTGAGCCTGCACTCTAGAGCCTGCGAGCCGCAACTACTGAGCCCATATGCCACAACTACTGAAGCCTGCATGCCTAGATCCCGTGCTCTGCAACAAGAGAAGCCACCGCAATGAGAAGCCCACGCACTGCAACGAAGAGTAGCCCCCGCTCGCCACAACTAGAGAAAGCCCGCACGCAGCAACAAAGACCCAACGCAGCCAAAAATAAATAAATAAATAAAAAATAAAATAAAAAATAATGTATGGCTTCTAAATTCTGACATTCTTTATTTTGCTACCCTAAACAAATGTTTATTTTTTAAAAATCTGGATACAGAGAAATATCTCTTAATTTTGTTTTATTATTGAAATAATTTTATTTCAATAATTTTAACATTTATTGAATGCTTACTATGTGTCCTAGGCCCTAAAGTAAAAGCTTTTACAGGATATCTCATTTAATACTCTCAATAATGCTGTCAGAGGTACTATCATCATCTTCATTTTACAGATAAGGAAACTGAAACATCAGTTTAGTACACTGCCCAATATTACACAATAAATAAACAGCAAAGCTGGAATCCAGAAGTTAGCTTCAGAGCCTGCATTTTTAACTTGATGATTATTATCAAGTTGATTATTTTAAAAATTGGACAAAATCAACTTTAAATTAATTAAAAGATTAAGCACTAAGCTTACTTCACTAAGAACAGCTGGCTGAGGACAATACAATGGAGGAGCTGGAAGATACAAGCCGACTGGCACTAAGCCCCACAGTCTCTGACTGAAGTCCTTGGCAGAGTTTATCAGAAGCTGAAATGTCTCTGAAAGAATATCTGCATCAGCCATAACCGCTGCTTTCAGTACTTCCTGCACAGAACCAAATAACAGATCTGCATCTTCTTCTTCAATGGGATCTAGCAAATACAAAATTAGGTAAAGTAGTTAAAATTTATATTATACTTTTCATGCTATTTTGTAGGATAAAATTTCATATCTGAAAAAGCTGATTGCCAAAAATGAACATATTGGTTGACATGCAAAAAACCCAAACTTCTAGACAGAAACTTAATAAAGATTCTCTTACTTTTAAGATTATAGGTAATCAGAGCACAAAGACTCTTCCAAAATTATACAAGATACTGTAATAAGAATTATATAATAAAAATAATCTTGGAATATAGTCATGACTCAAAAATAATAATAAAAGAGAAAATATTAATGGGAAAAATAAAATGTCAATAAAGACTCCAAAATAATATACAACATTAAATGAAGGCAGTGAGAGAGTAATTATTTTCTTTTTCGTAATAGTCCATCACAGTACTTTTATAATAAAAAGGACTTGTGAAGCTAAAAAAAAACCCAGAAATATACAGAATAGTCATACAGTATGGCTTCAATTATATAAGTATTTGTATATATGGAGACATGTCCCAGAAGGCAAAATGCAGAGATGCAGGTGGCAGAATTGGAGACTTACGTACTTTTATATTAGGAAATATTTTAAGCATACTTTAAGGTATAGAATATAATATGAAAACACTCACATACTGACTTTTCATCCTTGTCTGGTATTAACATGTTTCCTACATTCAATTTAGAATAAAAAAAAGATGTTGCAAATACAGCTGAAATTCCTTAGGTACCAATCTTATTTCACTTCCTCTCTCCAGAGATAGTCACTATCCAGAATTTGGTGTGGCTCTACTGAAACTCCTATTAGACATATGTTGTGTCTTCGTATTCCATACAAAGTTTAACTTCTCTCTCATATTTTCCAACTCTTTTCTTTATATCTATACATTTTTATCTCTCTCTATATATATTTTTTGTGTGTGTATATATACAGAGATAGATCAAATTTATTTTCCAGTTCACTAACCATCTGCTGAGTTTTTTGTTTTTAAATCAGTTTGTTGAGGTATAATTTACATACACTAAAATTTATCCTTTTTAAGTGTACAGTTCAATGAGTTTTGTTTGTTTTTTGTTTGTTTGTTTTTTAAAATATTTATTTGGCTGCACCGGGTCTTAGCTGCGGCACGCGGCTTAGTTGTGGCATGCGGGATCCAGTTCCCTGACCAGGGATGGAATCTGGGCCCCCTGCACTGGGAGTGCAGAGTCTTAACCACTGAACCACCAGGGAAATCCCCAGTTCAATGAATTTTGGCAAATCTATATAGCCTATAAGAACACTTTCATCACTCCAAAAAAGTTCTTATACCCTTTTGTTGTCAATTCCCCCCTTACTCCCATGTAACCATTGATCTGTTTCTTGTCCCTATAGTGCTGCTTTTTATAAAATCACATAAATGGAATCACACAGTGTGTAGTTTTATTTCTGAGTTCTTTCATTCAGCATAATGGTTCTTCAGTTCATCCATGTTGTTGCATGTTATCAGTAGTTTGCTCTTTATTATTTATTATTCCATTGTACACATAAATTGCAATTTGTTCTTCCATCCACAAGTTGATAAGCATTTGGGTTGTTTCAAGTTTTTGGCTATTATGAAAAAGCTGCTATGAACATTCATATACAGGTTTTTCAGTGGACCTATGTTTTTATTTTTCTTGGGTAAATACCTAGGGGTGGAATCCATTGACTTCTTCTCTTTGTTTCTGACCCCTGGAAATTTCCCTTACTTTCTTTAAATCTTAGCCTTTAAATGCATATCTTTATATTTTATCTAGAAACACACTGTATCTATGTATTTATTGTGGGAGAGTTTTCAGATCATCTAAAACAATATATTGCCAGAACTGGAAGTTCAGACTGGGAATTTTTTAGTCCTTTTTTTCAAAATCAACTTTCATGTAGATATGTTATCTTTTCATTTACTTAAAAAAAAAAACTTGACAGAAAATTATCAAAGAAATTTTCAGTCTGATTTCCAAGTATTATGAATTCTTTCCAGAAAGAGAAGTTATAATTAATAAGCTCTAGGAATCTGGAGAAGTCTCACTCCTTAATGGAGACAAGCACTAATAAAACAAAACAGCTATCCTGGTTTTATCATTAAATATATGACTTTAAGTAACAGACTTCATTACTTTTTGTCTAAATTTCCCCATCTTTAAAACAGATGAATTTTATAGAGCTCCTGGGTAAATCTATGTATTACATGTAATATTATATTATTTTTTTATAATACCACTCAGAACTTTTCAAATTAAAAGCAAAAAACAACTCTATGATTTATGCATTAGGCAAGAGGTTCTAAGTACCCCTCGATGTCTGAGATTCTACGATTCTATGACTGCAAAAGAAAACAATCTAAATGCAGCAAAATACCACTAGTATAAAGAAAGGTTATGTATGGAAAACCAGAATATCATTCAGATATTGAACACTGTATTTTGAACTGCATCAGTTTGGGATGCTCCCATTAAGAATAAATAGCAAAAATTTTTGATAAGCTTATTACTTCAAAGCATTAATATATGTGTGGGTACTTAAAAGCTTTTTAAAATACCATAAGCTTTATATTAATTAAGCTGATACATGTGTCGACCATACATAGGTAACACACCTGTAAACTGTTTGTATTTTGAGCCCATTTCATTTTTTGCTTCCAAAGAGGCTGGCTGACCTAAAAAACGCTGCAGTTTTTCCTGGAAAATCTGTGCTGGAGTCATATTTAATGGTAGATTCAGACCCTTTTTCCTGGACCTGAAATCACATCAAATTAAGGGAAAAGAATACAAATTTTGAAAAAAGGAAACATACGCATCAAATTAAGGGAAATCACATCAAATTAAGGGAAAAGAATACAAATTTTGAAAAAAGGAAACATACACACATCAAGAACTAAACATGAAATTTTAAAGAACAGAGAAATTCACTTTATTCATCCTGTATTTAGACAAGAAATAAGCAAGGAAATACTGTATTAAGGATAGTATTAAGGCTTTCCATAATTATGGTACTAATATATCTCCTCATCCTTACCTCCCACTGCTGCCCTACATACATACTCTATCCAAACCAAACCAAACTTGCTTTTGCCATATGCCTCTGCTCACGTTTGGAATGTTCTCTCTCCCTACAGCTACTCAGTTTGTCAAGATCCCATCTTCCCTTCAATGCCCATCTCAAATGACATCTCCCACATAAAGTATTTACTGTCCTTCCCTCACTTGATATCATTGCTCTCCCTACTGTACCATGGGCACTTTTCTTACCATACTATGTAAATTATGATAATGTTTTGTCCTATT
The DNA here is from genome assembly GCF_028021215.1 of Eschrichtius robustus. Taxonomy (NCBI): domain Eukaryota; kingdom Metazoa; phylum Chordata; class Mammalia; order Artiodactyla; family Eschrichtiidae; genus Eschrichtius; species Eschrichtius robustus. Next base: position 30,502,825 of record NC_090825.1, read on the forward strand.
TTCTCTATTAAACTATAAATGCCTAAGCATAGAAACTATGTACCATTTAAGTTTACAATCCACTAAAATACCTGGCATAGAGCTTGGTACAGAGTGGTTACTTAATAAATAAACATACATTGAATTATTGAATTAAAAAAATATAGAAGACACAGCAATACCATAACCTTCAGAATAGTTAAAATATAGGGATTAGTTTGATTAGCTTAAAACTCAAATCCTGTTTGGGAAAGACAAACTCTCCCATTGACTATAGGCCCTTTGAGGGCACTACTAACAAATTAATGTGCTAAATAGATGTTTTAACACCATAAGTAAGCCTCTGATCTGTCCAATACAGTAGCCACTAGCTGCATATAGCTCTCTAAATTTAAATTAATTAAAATTAGATGGAAAATCCAGTTCCTTGGTCTTACTATCCACATTTCAAGTGCTCAATAAATACATGTGGCTAGTAGCTATCAGACTGGATAGCACATACAGAATATTTCCATTACTGAAAAAAGTTCTATTGGACAATGCTGAACTAAGGATTCCACAAAATGCGTAAATACCAGCAATGAGTGAAATAAAAAATATTTTAGATGACACCATCATACTTTCCTAAAAATACATACCTTGTGAAATTGCTATCATGTTTACAGAACAATTGCAAGGCCACACCAATGGAAACAGACGTCTTCCAGTCTCCAAGTTTATGTGCCAACCACACAGCTTCTGGAACCAGGCCACCAATAAATAATAATTCAAGGGCATATTCAACTGTCCACACATTAGAAAGATTCTGCTCTCTAACAACACTGGCCACCTTCGAGTGTTGCAGAGGAATAAGTCGAAAGGGCTGCTCTGTGAGTAAATTAAGGAAAATGGATTTTACAATTATATATACAAGAACTCATACCTCCTTATATAGATCTCTTCAATCAGTATTTCCTACACAAAACCACAACAAGGAAGATACATACAAAATGGCCTAAAATAATGCTTAACATACTTTAGAATAGTTTTTTTAACACTGAACACTGTGTCTCTTTAGTGGGTCATGAAGCAAATGTCAGCATTCCTAAAAAAATGAAACAGAGTAGACACAGAAACAAAAGAGTATCAGAATGCATTACACAAAATAAAGGTAAATAAGTACAGTTTAATGAAACTTTTTGGTCAGATAATATAAACGTACACACACATGTAAATGTACCGGTCACAGTGTACAGTTTACTACTGTGGGCTGCTCTGAAATACACAGCTATTTCTCCTACTGCATATGAAATTTGGAGGGCAGAGACTGCATTTTACCTGACTTTGCATTCCTCATAGTGTCATGGGATAAAAAACTAGTTTGAGGTAATACTCAAGCATATTAAATGTTCAATGTATTAGTGTTTAACAGAAAGTAGAAAACTGTGATTTTCAGTAATCCTGAATAAATGACAAGATTTCAGTCTGGCCTGAGATTAAATACAAAGGGTAATAATATCCTTCTCCCCAGCCTTCTGTATCTTTCCCTAATTAAAGTAACTTGAATGAGAAATTTGAAAATACGATGACAGAACTGTTATCTTTTAAAAAATATATATTGCTAAGATTTTCACTCACTCCCTCAAAATAAAACTGGTAATTAGTATATGTAGGTTTTTGCTCCTTGAAATGAAATGATTAGTTTCTTATGTGATCTGCATAGGCTCTGCCCACACCAAGCACTAACATTTTAGCTCTTTGACAAAGATATGGAAAGAAACGAAAAATTTAGTCAATCGATGACTGTATGATTCTGCATAGCCAGGAGACTGACGAAATTTTTCCAGTTTTTAATTCACTATGAGTAAGGCACTGTACCATTAAAAGAACTTGAATGATTTAATTTTCTGAAAATTTTACTGCTTTCATACAGCAAACATCATACCAAATAAGCAACTCAAATCCCCAATACATTCTGCCACTAGTTCTGATTTAAAAGATTAACATGAAATATATTCTAAGTCAAGCCTGCTAATATTATTTTTCAAGACAGAGGGAGATTAAAGAAATTAAAGGATATATACCAACTTTCAGATATTTAAATTTTCAACAATCATAGTCTAGTCTCGGGCATAGGAAAAGAACACAAAGCCTTCTCTCCTACTCTCTCCTCTAACTGGGAAGATATTTACGTAGGGAATAAAAAGGTGTGTCTCTGCGCTTTTATGAATGTTTATGAATCTGCCCAGAAACAATTCAATAACTCTGTCACTTTTCTTCACAAAGTGTGATAAATATCAGTCTCCCTTAGGTATGTAAAGTCATCTGTAAAGATAAAAATCATGAGCAAAGAGCAAAAGTCCTATAAATATTGTAGGACAGAAAGATACGAAATTAAGACTAATCTTCTGAATACCAGGATTGTACCTTTTTTTTTTTTAGATTTTTCTAAAATCCACATGAGGGCTTCCCTGGTGGCGCAGTGGTTAAGAATCCGCCTGCCAACACAGGGGGCACGGGTTCGAGCCCTGGTCCAGGAAGATCCCACATGCCGCGGAGCAACTAAGCCTGTGCACCACAACTACTGAGACTGTGCTCTAGAGCCCGCAAGCCACAACTACTGGGCCCATGTGCCACAACTACTGAAGCCCACGCGCCTAGAGCCCATGCTCCGCAACAAGAGAAGCCACCACAATGAGAAGCCCGCGCACGGCAACGAAGACCCAACGCAGCCATAAATAAATAAATAAATAAATAATATATTTTAAAAAATAAAAACCACATGAGTTCTGCCTCTCTCCTTCAGTAAAATTATATGGATTAAGGATACAATTTGTTATCAGAAACATTATTACCAAAAATAGGGAGCACAAGTAGTCAATACCTCAGTTGTGACAAAATAAAGAGAGCTTAAATGAAAAACTATTGTAATAATAATAAATAGTGTCAAATGTACAAGGAAATAAGTAATATCCAACTGAGAGGTTCAGTCAGAGGAAAGCATAAAGGTGAGAGAAAGAAGCACAGGCTGTTCTCAGGGAGAAAAGGAGGGAGCACCAGCTGAAACTGAGTTAGTGGCCAATGGAGAGGGAAAGGAGAGAAGGTAGATCCCGGAAAAACAGAGCACCTGTTTCTCTGTTTACACCAGCTCTCTAAGAGAAGCCATAATCAGGTCAGGGCCAACTTTTCTTCCCCAGGGAAGCAGACACCTATGAAAAGGAACCTCTAGACAATTTCCTTTCTGATCCTACCTTACATATAAGGCTCTCTAGGGTCTAGAAGCTCCTGAAAACCCTGATGACACTAGAGTCTAACATTACTGTTGAAGCATCCAAGTGGGTGGGGACAGTCCTCCACTCCCACCCACACCCTGAGAAAATTACATTAGCGTCCGAACACATAGCTCAAAATCCACAGATCTGTGACTAAATCTGATGACCACTTGTTGCTACTTCTATTAAACTTCTAATTATATTACATCTTGTACTACTCTAATCTATGTGTGCCTTGTACATGTTTATCAGCAGTTCATGTTATTTCCTGCTTAAAGCCCTCCAATCACTTCTCATTGTACCTAAAATAAAATTCAGATTTCATACCCTGGCTTACATCACCTGGCCGTCTATCTCTGTCTTCATCTCATACCACTCTCTACCTCACCCTCTTTGCTCCAGCTACACCAGTCTTTCAGTTTCTCAGACACATCAAGTTTGTCCTTGCTCTAGAGCCTTTGCACAGGCTCAGGTTATAATGCTCTAAGTCCTATGTGTCCATGGCTGGCTCTTTCTTGTCATTAAGAGTTCAGCTTAAATGTCACTCCCGCAGAGAGCTCTTCCCTAAATTCACCACCTGAACTACCAACTCAGTCACAATACATTTCTCTACTTCAGTTCTCTGCATAATAAGTATCACAATTTGATAGATCTTTGTTTATATATGAATTTATTTAATTTTCCGTCTCAATCTATTAGATGTAATTCCATAAAAGAACAGGTATTTCATCTGTTTTGTTCATGGCAGTTAGGATAAATCTGTTTCAAATGTCAAGACAAGACAAAACTACAGATGTTTTCATATTAATTTCATATGGTGCAAGCTAATATATTTCCAGCACCTACAACACTACTTGACACGTAGCAGGCACTAATAAAAATTACTGGAATGAATGAATATCATAGAAATCTGTGTACATGTTTATTTCCATTAGGGTAGGGCAGTTACCTCACACAGATTAGGTACATTTTGACTCTATTAATGAAATGATTAAATAGAGCAAAGAAAATGATCCAAATAAAATTATAAAAGTAAAATGTCCAAATAAAATTAAATTCTAAATCAGCATCCTCAAAATTTGTTAAATTACATTTTTATAGCCCTTTTACTTTAAAAATGGAAACTTTATAAATGCCAATGTGTCCAAAATTTGCAATTTAAAAATACATATTCAATAAAAACAAGTCCAAAGCAATTACCTTTCTCAGATTATATTCATTCGTAAATAGTCACTTGCGTATCTCCTTAGCGTTCAGGCACTGAGCTAGAACAGTTTTATTTCCATAGACTAATGATCACCGTATAATATGATTTTAAATATTATGTGCAAAAACAAGGCGAGAAAATTATTTGTTTACCTGTTTTAATATGAAGGGGAGGAAGAACATTCACATTGTGAGGTGGCAAAATGCAAAGCAGCTGATTGGTGAAATAGGCAGCCATGAAGCGAGCCATGGACTGGATAACCCTCACCGCCGCTTCAGGATGAACATTTCCAGTCACTCCAAACTCACAATGAGACTTCTCAGGAACTGCAGGATACACCAAATGACCAAAGGAGAGTCTGACCAAACTATCAAAAGTAGTAATATTTAAGTTCCCAACATTATGCAACAAGAAAATTATAATTACAACTTTTTTCTGAGATGAACACCTATGGCCTACATAAGTTAACTTATAATAGCTATCTACACTTCTTGAAGACAATAGAACAAAAATAATTAGCTCATAATTACGAGCACATACACTTAGGAACTCTTTGTAACCTCAAGCTACTAGTTTTATCTAAAAACATGGAAGGATCTATACAAACAATCCAGCCATAATGGACTTGCAAGTTTAGCATTTCATTATTTATTTTCCCTTCTTTCTTCCCTTTCTAATTTTCTTTCTTTAATGAAAGGAGGCAGGGTTTACTACAAAGATAATCTGAAAAGCACCAGAGCAGTGATTCTTCATGCTTTTTTCTGTACCGTTAGGTCTGGATATTATGATATACTTCCATTAGTAAGAGTAACTCCTTACCATAAGATTCTTCTGGGAGGTATGGACAAAAGGAACACGTGGAGTGGAGGGAGAAGGCAGGGGAGGGAGAGAGTTACATCACTATTTCTAGGGTGATTCTGACATAAACTAGTAGGAGCAAACATGTGTCACCCCTATTTGAAAATCAAAACTCAATAATATAAATTGGCATTCAGATATATGAAAATAAACAGTTAAAACTATTAAACACAGATAAATACTAAGTTAATATTAATTTTTATAAAATGTACGGCCCCAACAATGGCAAAGTATCTTTCTTTCTCAGAAGTCACTTGGGGGAATTCCCTGGTGGGCCAATGGTTAGGACTCCGTGCTTCCACTGCAGGGGTCCCGGGTTTGATCCCTGGTTGTGAGAACTAAGATCCCACAAGCCACGTGGCACAGCCAAAAAAAAAAAGAAAAAAAAGAAAGGAAGTCACTTGGTAGGTATTCACAATAATATTAAGTTCTATATGTGTATGGCCATTTCTATCTTGTCACTTCTTGGAAGCTTGTGCCTGGTTTCCTCCGGACTTCACCCCATGCTCCTTTTCCCTTTGCTGATTTTGCTTTGTATCCTTCCATTGCAATGAATCACAGGTGTGAGTACAACTATATACTAGGTCCTGTGAGTCCTCCCTGTGAATCCCTGAACTTGGGGGTAGTCTTGGGGACTCCTGACCCAGGAGGGATATGATTAATATACTCTAAACAATTGTCATTAAAAATTAAAACAAATACATTACAATAGGTTCAACTTATCTTGAAATTTATTATCATGTCATGACAATACTACTGGAAAAAAAAAAAAAAAAAGAATATCAGTCAGTTAAAAAGTCACACATAAAAGTCTTCCACTCATACACAGCTACGAGTCTTTTTGGAGGGCAATTTGACACCAGGCATCAGAAGTCTTAAAACCATGGATTCTCTTTGATCCTGTACCCTCATTTCTCAAAATGTAACCTAGAGATATTATTAGTAATGTTCACAAAAATTTATGTACACTACAGCATTATTTAAAATATCAATAGTAAATAGGTGGTACCAATCTAAAATGTGCAATAATGAGGAAAAGGCTTAATAGGTTTTTAAAAAGAATATTATTTACATTGGAAAATATTCATCATAATATTAAGTTTAAAAGATTACAGGGCTTCCCTGGTGGTGCAGTGGTTGAGAATCTGCCTGCCAATGCAGGGGACACGGGTTCGAGCCCTGGTGTGGGAGGATCCCACATGCCGCGGAGCAACTAGGCCCGTGAGCCACAATTACTGAGCCTGCGCGTCTGGAGCCTGTGCTCCGCAACACGAGAGGCCGCGATGGTGAGAGGCCCGCGCACCGCGATGAAGAGTGGCCCCCCGCTTGCCGCAACTAGAGAAAGCCCTCGCACAGAAACGAAGACCCAACACAGCCATAAATAAATAAATAAATAAATAAATAAAATTTAAAAAAAATTCTTAAAAAAAAAAAAATTACAAAACAGAATATACATATATAAATGTATATAGACAAAAAATGGTTGAATTAAGTGATTTTATTTTCTTCTTTAAGCCTTTCCATATTTCAAAATTGTCTAAAATGAACTTGTATTACTTCTGTAATGAACACAAAAATTTAAAAAGACAAATATCACCAAAAGTAAGAAATCTATAAACAGTGGCTGCATATGACATCACTTATACGTGGAATCTAAAAAAATGATACAAATGAACTTATTTACAAAACAGAAACAGACTCACAGACTTCAAAAACAAACTTATGGTTAGCAAAGGGGAAAAGTGGGGGGGGAGGGATAAATGTAGGAGTTTGGGAGTAACATACACACACTACTGTATAAAAACTAGATAATCAAGAAGGACCTACTGTATAGCACAGGGAGCTCTACTCAGTATTCTGTAATAACCTACATGGGAAAAGAATCTGAAAAAAAATGGATATACATATAACAACCACTTTGGTGTACACCTGAAACTAACACAACATTGTGAATCAGCTATACCCCAGTATAAAATAAAAATTAAATTTAAAAAAATGCAGAGAAAATATGAATACCAGAATAAAAATGTCATGGTATTCTACCATCTATCTCACCTCAAAAAAAACAAAACAACAACAACAACAACAAAAACAGTGGCTGAAGCCAAAGAAACTAATACTGTTCTGATAAACCAGTGAAAATCAAAGAAAGGGTTTTATGTAAGAGATGGGCCCCACTTCTCAAACTATTTTTAGAAGCCTTTGTAAACTAACTTCTTTTGATCACTATTTTCCACCAGTAAAATTATGTTCTAAACCAATAAATAATCAGTTATTAGAAAAAAAAACAAAACAAACAAACAAAACTCCATTAGAGTCATGAACTCCATTTAGAAAGTTCTGATATATTAAGCCTTTCTGACACATTCATACGCATAGTATACATCTAATGGTCTACGACCGTATAACCATTATAACTATATTATGTGTTCATTCATATATATCTTTTACTCTGGTTACTGCTTAATTTAAATATACCTCTTTTAAAAAGGACAATCCAAATATTCTGCAGCCTATTAAGCAATTTTAAAAAGACTCAGAATACCTCAGAAAGTGATTTTCATCACTTTACTGAACAACCTTAAGCAACCATTAAAGAAAATATGAACATATCAAGGAAAGGTACTTGGGTACCTAATATTACGTCTAACAAATAGGGCTGTGAGACAATTATATCAGTTCAGCAGGCAATTACTGCTAAGCCTAGAGACCCAAAGATTAAAAACAAACAAAAACATGATCCTTGCTGAGAAGCTGACAGTCCAAAATTTACCACAATAGGGCAGAGCAACCAACTTTTATGTATAAGCAATTTCATATTTACACTTATAAATACAAATTACTAACATTAAACATACTGATTTTTGAAAAGCATACCTGAACAATCTTCATTTTCTTTTACAGGTAGGTGGGACCATATCAGTATTTCTCTTACTAGCTGATCACATAATCCTTGAGCATCATTTAAATTATAATTATAGAGGTGGCAGTACAAAAGGGAAAGATAATAGCGTATCTGAAGAAAACATATCCTTCTTCCTCCTTAAACAGGGAAGAATTACACTTACATTAAAAACATGTTAGCTAGGTAATGTTCTTGATCTGGGTGCTGGGTAGACAGGAATGTTCAGTTTATAAAAATTCATCAAGCTGTACATTCATGTTATGTGAACTTTTCTGTACCTGTTTTATACTTTAATAAAAAACAGGTAAGCAATATTTTGTTCCTTTTCATTTTAAGTTCTGAACAATTTTATTTTCTTTGATCAGGCCCTAGGATGACTAAGAATTTATCCAAAGAGAGGTGCACATCCTCCTCATCTCAGTACTAAGGTCCACTAACGACATCTATCTCAAGTACACATGGTATGAAACAGAAGGGAACATGCTAAAAATAAAAATTTTTTAAAAACCACACAAGAAATCATACAAATATCAAACAGACAGTCAAAGAGACTTTCCAAAGGAGAAGAAACACTATCCAATAAGATAGGAGCCCCTGACCACTGCCTTCAAACATCTGAAGGGTGCTTAGGACTGAGACTGCTGGCTGCCTGCTCCTTATCTATTCTTTCTGAGTAAAAGAATTCTAATTTATCTGAGGTTACAATGCACCCAGATCACAATTTCTTGCTAGATGTGGCCATGTGAAAATATGACAAGTTCTGAACCAAGAGATAATATTGTACAGAACTGCTAGAAAAGCTGCTTAAAGAGAGGTAACTCAGCTAGGAGGTACACCCTTTCTTGCCCTTCCTGCCTTCCTCCTTTCTGTTAACTGGATTATGTACATGATACCTGGGACTTCAGCACCCATCTTAACTCATGTAATGGCCTTAAGACTGGAAGCAACACACTAAGGATGATGGTGTAGAAAAGCTAAAGGAGCATGAGTCCTTGATGAGACCACAGAAACACCGAATCAGCCCCAGACTATCAACTTCTGGCCTCCTTTCCTAAGAAGGAGAAATAAACTTCTTTCTTGTTGGAGCCAGTTATTTTCAGTCTCCATTACAAGAAACCATACCAAATGGATACAGCTGGAAATGAAATTAAATGAAAAGGTCTACAATGAGACTCATTATGAAAACTTTTCTTCATGAGAACTTATCACCTTGAATGCCACTCTTCTTCATCCAGTTGGACAATCCCCGAATCTGAGAACTACATTAGACTTCTTTCTCTACTCAAGTCCAATTGATCAAACCTCTTAAATATCTGACAAATGTGACTTCTGTCCTCCAGTACTCTTGACGTTGCTTTGGTTCAGGACCTCCTCAACTAACTGTCTTGCTTCTAGGTAAAACCCACATCTCTACACCACATTCCTACAAATGGCCCTCCATAATGTACTAAAGTGATCTTTCCAAATGGCCTATGTTTATTCGAAAAGTTCTTTCTTACATAAAGTATCTTAACTGACCCCACTGTCTTCAGGATAAAATCTTAATCCCATGGCACTGCAGAATATCTTCCTTTATCATCTGTTCTCTACCTCTCACTTTAGCACTCACCACCCTATCCTCAATATTACACACATATTTCAAATAATCTGGTCCTGTTAAAACTACCTGCAGTTTACCAAACTGCCATGGTTTCTCATGCCTTCTTGCTTTAGGAATGCTATATCCTTTGTTAAACCATTCCCACTCCTTCAATTGGACAATTTTCACTCAATTTTAAACGTCAGCTCCTCCAGGTTTTCCCCAGACTGATGTTTGCACTCCAGCTCAGACTGTGTGCTTTCCCGGCACCTACCATAAAACATAATTAGAAACATGCTAGTTGTTTATGTGATCTCTCCTCCAGATTGTGGGCAACTTTAGGGTAATCTTGTTTATTTCAGTTATTCCTATTGCCTAATACACATAGCAGGCCCTCAATAAATACCAGTTAAGTAGATAAATTAATGAAACATACAAAGCCACATCAGTCAGAAAATAGATTTAATAATTGGCCAAACCTGACCAGGTAGTAGTTGCAGTCAAGGATAGCTCCAAGGTCACTAGCTGAGAACCTCTGTCATCTTACTCATACCCTCAGCCCTATATCATAAAAGCTATCACCAGTTTCTAGAATCCACACCCCTAGATTCTCATCAAAAACTCCATGTAGGAGACCTTCCCTGTTGGTCCAGTGGTTAAGAAACCGCCTTCCAATGCAGCGGACACAGGTTCAAACCCTGGTCGGGGAACTAAGATCCCACATGTCACGGGGCAACTAAGCCTGCACACCGCAACTTCTGAGCCTGCAAAACGCAACTACTGAGCCCATGCGCTCCAGAGCCTGAGTGCCACAACTAGAGTGAAGCCCGTGTGCTACAATGAAGATCCTGCGTGCCGCAACCAAAACCCAATGCAGCCAAATAAATAAATATTAAAAAAAAAACTCCATGTAGCCCATAATAAGTCTAACTCACAGGAAATTCTTTCTTTTTTTAAATTTTTTAATCTTATTTTATTTTTGGCTGCATTGGGTCTTGGTCGCTGCGCGCGGGCTTTCTCTAGTTGCAGTGAGCGGGGGCTGCTCTTCATTGCAGTACATGGGTTTCTCTTTGTTGCAGAGAATGGGCTCTAGGTGTGCAGGCTTCCGTAGTTGTAGCACGCAGGCTCGGTAGTTGTGGCACACGGGTCCAGTTGCCCCATGGCATGTGGGATCTTCCCGGACCAGGGCTCGAACCTGTGTCCCCTGCACTGGCAGGCGGATTCTTAACCACTGCGCTACCAGGGAGGTCCCACGGGAAATACTTAAAGTTAAATTACTTAAGGGCAGAGAGCCTTAGCTCCATGTTTCTGTAAGTCTGTAATAAGGTGACAAATTATCTGACCCATAGTTTCTCGTTTAGATACTTGCAGTCCACTAAATGACAAAATATATTTTTTTAAAATTTGGGATTAAGTCTCATTTTTTTCCCTATCAACAATCAATCACAGGTTCCATCACTAACCAAAAAAAGGACAGAGGAGCCTTATTTATGGATAACAGAAAAAATTCTTGGTGTTACAATTTCCAAGACTAAGAATAATTTTAAATAACTATTTCTGACAGTAAAGGTACTGACAATATGTATTCTATTTGAGCATTAAGAAACTATGAGCACTCAGAAATCTGAAATAATTTTTAAGCTCAACAGCATGCTAAAATATGGTCCTACCAATATTATGGCAAATATTATTTTTTAACACTCCCCTACCTTTCTCTTGGGTTTCTTGAAGAGCTTTCTTCCATAGTTGAACAGACTTTTCATATGATCCTAATAGGAAACACTCTTCCCCTACAAAGTTTTTAACCAAAAATTAGTGCTGGTTAATTAAATTACTTTATAAACATGTACTTATTTTAAAATTTAGTGGATACAGCTCCGCTAGAAATTATTTTGAAAAGCAAATAATTGCAACCAATTAATAAAATCAAAGTCCAACTAACTATATCACTTATTCCTGGAGTTAGAAATTGTTTATAAGATACTGACCATTGATAGATTTAAGTTCTAAGGTCTGGTTCAAGCCAACTCCAGCAGTCTGCAATTTAGCCTGTATATGACATAACAGGGACTTGACAGTAGATGCTTCACGTGTCATCTTTTCAGTTAACTGTATGTCATCTTCAGGAACTCTTTGATTTAATCGTGTTTGATACCATAAAGATTTTCTGTACAATACTCTCCAGAGAACAATCAATCTGCACACAAAATTAGGTAATCATAAAAATCAAATTTCAGACTAAGGATAAGAAGGAGTATAGCCTCCACATTAGCCTTTTTTTTTCTGCATGTATTCTTCACTGAGGTAATAACATGTATACAAACTGATCAGATTTAAATATAGCCCAAAGTCCACTGATCAAAAAATGCATATTTTTAAAACTTTCATAAATGCTTTATGTACCTGTGGTCAATTTTCTATAGTGCTTATCTAAACCAAAATCCTTCAACAGTATCATGGATGCCCAAGACTAATAAAATATATGTGTTGAATAATATTTGGCATAAATCCTATAACATAAAATCTATAATGCTGCGTGCTAATGCGTAGAAGGTTTCTTTTGAGGGTGATAAAAATATTCTGGAATTTGTGCTAATAGTTCTACAAGCCTGTGACTATACTAAAGATCACTGAACTGTACACTTTAAAATGGGGAATTTTACAGTGTGGGAATTATATCTCAATTTTGAAAAATCTATAAAGCTGATGGTCTCCTAATAGTAAAGTCATTATACCTGTGTCCTGGCTGTTGAACAAAATTTAATACTTGAGGACGAATCTTGAAAGATGAATTCCAAGACCAGTTCTTCCGAGCACCACTATCTTGAAACATTTGAAAAATGGGTACCACCAATGAGTCTTGCTTTGCTGTTCTACTTCCATCAGTTGATGCTGAAATAACTTCTGGTTGAAGACTGTATATGCCATTTAAATGATCAGCTACCATTCTAAGTAAATGAAAACAGGCTAAAAGCTTCTTTGAGAATAACTGATTCTGTTGTTGCTGTGTCAGCAAAAGCTTTATAGTATTTGAGGTCAGCTTTACCAAATGTCCTACATCTTGTCTGTATCTCATATCCCAGTACTGGATTGATAAACACTGATGAAAAAGTTGAAAGATACAAAGTACCCATGCATTATGTCTTGGGCTCTTGCTTAAAAAAAGATCAAGTTTGGGGAAAGGACATTTTATAAATTGAAGAATGTACAAAAAATGAGTGATACAAACTACTGTGTAATTTAACATTAAATTTTTTTCTGTCACATTTTTGGAAATTCCTATAGTCCATGCTGCAAGAAGATTTTTCTGGACAGAATACAGTTCTGTAACAGTTTTATCCGTCTCCTCAGTATTATCTTTTGCATGTATGGTATCAAACATAGAAGCAAATTCCAATCTTCCTCCTTTGGCACTACTAAACAATAGATCATTCTTTTGGTTCCAAAAAGAGAATAAGTTGTTTGGAAAATGTTCGCCTTCATTAGTTTCTTCGGCTTCAAAATCCTAAAACATGAGTGAAAAAAATTATACTTAATATCATTTGATTCCTTACAAGTAGAATCACTTTAGTGCTCTCAAATTTCTCTTCCCTTTAATAAAAGAAAAAGAAAATATATTTCTTGGAATAAAGTCAATACGTAACTGTTCAAAGTAAATAAAACATTGTTACTAAGTACCTGCAAATCTGCTGTTTTTTCATTTAACTTCATTGTTTCTTCTGCCTGCAAGAATCTGGGAACAGTAGAATCAGCTAAATTTTCATTTCCGTGGTGTTTTAACAAGCTAGATCTTAGGGAATCCAGTGATTGCAAGTTCAGCCCTTGGCCTTTTGGCTATAGAAGAAAAAAGATTTCCAGAGCAAAATTTTATCGATAATTGTACTACAAACAATTAAAACATCTATAGATAACTGTATACAATCCAAGGCTGTCAGTACAGTTTTAAATCTGAAAGGACTAAGAAGTCAACTTTTACTAATGAAAAGCACTATACCTTAGACAGCATCACACTTTGGTATGTTTTCTCAAGCCTCTGTGTTGAATCAAGTAGAAGGGATCTCATGAGCACTGATGGAGACAGATTATCAAGAAATCGAAGGGTTGTGACCATGTATCCATCAGAAATAATGAGGTAGGGTAACCGTGAATGTGCTTTTATAGAAAATCTCTGTCTCATAGGGTCACTATCAGAAGCTGATGAATTTACAGAATTATCTGAATCTTGAAGTGTAAACTGCTGTGGTCTAGCAAACAAACACCAAAATTCAAGAATTAGTAAGAGAAAAATCTTAAAGGAAACAATTATGTTATTCCAAAGAAAAAACAAAACAATTAAAAGTTCCAGAATGATGAAAAAGCAAGCAAATTAAATGCAAAAGTATTAAATGTGCATATATCTGTGAGGAAAACATAAGTGATTAAATAATACAAGGTTTATGTGTTTTTTTAAATTTTCCCAGCGTTGTGGCACTTACTCTGTCTTGTTTTTAATCTAGTTTTATACAACCTTTTTCAGAAACTAATTGAGGCAGTTCATTTTTACTATTAAAGAGTTACTTACCTTTCCTTCTTACTATCTATTTAAATATACTTATAAGAATATAATTAGGAGCTATGAGTATATTTGTTATTAAGGAGGAGAAAGAAAAGAAACAGAGGACATTTGGAGAGGATGGTGATAAGTATAATTTTATCAGCTTAAGATTAAATCTGACTGAGTTTCCACATAAGTGTAGTTATTTACTGTTATGGTGGTGTACCTGATTCTGATTACTTAGTATCACTGATTATTAACTTTGGAGCTTTATAAATATAAAGAGAATAATGAAAATATAATTTTTTTTCTGGTTAGGAAACTAATCAAATATAGATTTTATTAGCCAAATGATCCACAATAGAAGATTGGTTTTAGAATGTACATGCTGCGAAATTTATAAAACCATTAAAAAGTGACTCCATGGAAAGATGTATGACATACTGTTACATCAAAAAAGCAAAATAGTAAACAACACATATCATATAATTTATTTTGCCTTAAAAAAGAAACTAATATTGTTATAAATGTTATATAAAATTTTTAAATTTAGAGGACAACACACTAAAATGCTAATAATTGTTATCTCTGAGGAATAGGATTACAAGTCTCACTTTCTACATTATTTAGTTTTGTAACATTTGATTTTTAAGTTTTTTTAAAACAATGAATATGTATTACTTTTGTAATCAAAAAGAGCAATCCATTTTTTTTTTTGAGCAATCCATTTTGAAAGGCCCTAAATACTAATTTTAAAGGAAAATGTGAGGAAATTTAAGTCAATTATGAATCAGACCATAAGAAATAAGGAAAAACACTTTCACTGCACGAGGTGACAAGTTTTTCCATTAGAATTTTCTATTGCTAAAAATTAAGCAAAACTTTTTGCTAAATATAATCAAGGACACATCCTTCCTCAGTTTCTTTTCTATACAGCAAAGGGAATGGATTAGTTTCAAAGACCTTTTCCAATGCTTTTGATTTGTAAATAGGTGTCTATATGTGTCTAGCCATATACAATAATATCAACATCAATAACAGCAAATATTTACTGAGCACTTATTTTATGCCAGAACTGTGTTAAAGCAATTTATAATTATTTATCAGCTTACTTCATTCCCTCAACTCTAAGAGACAATTACTGTCATCTTCATTTCACAGTAAAAGAAACAGAGTCTTAAGAATAAATAACTTACCCAAAGTCACACAACTAATAAGTAGAAGAACCAAGGTTTGAATCTTGTTCTGACTCCAAAGCCAAAATACTTCATGATTTCACAATTAAAAATTAAAATATGGCTAATTTCTAAAGTCTACTACCCATTTCCAACAACTTTTCTCCTTTTTCCCTCTGGGAGAAAAGTAGATACACATGCCAAGTTAATTTTTACCTAAGTGTTCTGCTTTTGAAACAATAAAAGATATATCACACTTCTATTAATTTTTATATCAAAGAAGTTACTTTTTTTAGTGCTATTGAATATTTAAATAACATATACTTACATAAGGTGTGGGATAGGGAGGGCGGGAGGGAGGGAGATGCAAGAGAGAAGAGATATGGGAACATATGTATATGTATAACTGATTCACTTTGTTATAAAGCAGAAACTAACACACCATTGTAAAGCAGTTATACTCCAATAAAGATGTTAAAAACAAAAAAACAAAAAACAAAAACAAAAACAAAAACAAAAAAACATATACTTACATAGTCACAATGTCAAATTTTCACCAGGATTAAGCCACAAAAAGAAACAGAAGAAAAGTATAAATAAGAAGCAGATATTGAGATGACAGGCTCAAAGAAAGAATAAGACAATTTGAAAGATGAAGTTATATTAAAAAAATACACAGTAAAGTAATACCAAAAGAGAACAACTTCTGTAAATAAATTAAAACAATTCAAATGTCTCACCTATATGTTATTAGTGGGTGAAGAGGAATAAATTCTGCTGGCCCAAATTCTATAGAGCAACCAAATGTAATTAACGTTAGCAATTCACCTTGGCAGGTCAATAAAATCAGGGAGCCACGTTTTAACACACAAGCCAGAAAAAGACTATCATGAGTCCAGCTGATATCACCTATCCAGTAGGACCTAGAAAAAGCAAGACAATATGTTTAGAAAGGACTCTCTACAATGTCTTTGACAATTTATAATGGCCAAGAAGGGGTGAGACGCTTCAAAAAATAAGGTCAAAAGAATGAATAGGGGCTTCCCTGGTGGCGCAGTGGTTGAGAATCTGCCTGCCAATGCAGGGGACACGGGTTCGAGCCCTGGTCTGGGAAGATCCCACATGCCGCAGAGCAGTTGGGCCCGTGAGCCACAATTACTGAGCCTGCGCGTCTGGAGCCTGTGCTCCGCAACAAGAGAGGCCGCGATAGTGAGAGGCCCGCGCACCGCGATGAAGAGTGGCCCCCGCTTGCCGCAACTAGAGAAAGCCCTCGCACAGAAACGAAGACCCAACACAGCCATAAATAAATAAATAAACAAATACTTTAAAAAAAAAAAAAAAGAATGAATAATAGGCAAATGTCACATACATTTCGTGTATTTTACTTCCCAGAAAAAAAGGTAAGAAAAAAGGAGTTTGCTCATAAACATCTACTCCATACAACATACCAATTAGAAATTTACTTAGATTCATAAGCAAATCATAAGATGAAAATACGACCTAACAAAGTAAAGTTTCTGTCACTTACATTATAATTAGAACAACTTCTAATCCTACTGGTGTCCAAAACTAAGATCTACTGGTAGATTTGAAGGTCAATACCACGCCTGTCTTCTCTGCAGCCTGCCAGAGCTCCACTCAGTAGCAGACTCTCTCTTCCCAAAGCCATCTTTACTACTCCTTAACTATCTGATAATATTAATGTTTCTTTCATGGAGACAAAAAGTAGCTCCTCCTCATGTGAATGATGGACACCCTGAGTCAAACAGACCACTGAACTGAGACTAGTAGTACTTCTAGAAAGGAAATTTTGGGGAGAGAAAGAAAATAAAAAGGCAAGGCTGGATGAACCTGAAAACTTTGGAAATTCAGAGAGCAGCAGAGAAAACAATTCAGAATAGGAAATTAGGAGGATCCAAGAGGAAATTTTCCTACTCTATAATCCTTCATAGGTCCATGTGCCATCCAAAATCACTGCTTATGGTACTAACCACCCGTATGCAGAGAATGCTAACTTTGTTTAAAAAGCTAGAAACACCTCAGCCTGAGTATATAATGGTCTTCCCAACCCAGGTTTTTTCATTTCAGCCTCTCTAACTTAGCCCAGTATTTCTCTACCCAGTCATAATTCCACTCCTCCCAAGATAACATAGAAAGAAATAAAAGAGAAACGAAAATGTGTTCATGTATCGTCCACCCTTTCTTAAAGTATTTAAGCCTTTCCTTATACAAAGCAATTTTTAGAATCTATCAAGCACAAATGCTGAAAGTTGCATCATCTATCTAAACATCTATTTAGATACCTACTGAATTATCAATGCCTTAAACTTATTAAACTATTAAAAAAGAAAATGAAAACACTATTTAGAAATACAAAAGAACCCTTACCTGATAAGTGTAGCTGGAACCACAGGATTCTTATTACTACATCCTTTAAGGCTACCACAGAGTGTAACAAAATTCAGTGTGTTTATAAATAATACCTGAGTTGCCTAGAAAGAAAAAAAAAAGATAAAAAAACCATTAAAATTATTTTACTTATAATTCTGAAGACCTAGAGATCTATTATATCAATGAACTACCTAGTCTTTGCCAACTGGCAACCTATAACTTATACTGGCCACCTATAACTTTTCTCTCTTTTATACTACATTTTAAGAATATCAGTTACCACTTTGCCCTTCTTTCTTCCTTTTCCATTATCCTCTTTTCACCTCTGAAGGCCAAATTCTGAAAATTACGGCAGCTAATGTAAATAACTTTACCAATTTACAATGTCGAGGTGGATCAGAAAACACCAATTTAAAGAATATAAAGTAATATTAAGAAACAAAACTATACTCTGGGGGAAAAAAATCCCAAAACTGAACTAAACTCTCTGTTTTACAGGTTACTTCCAAGACAGATTACGTTTACTGACCTTTGGGTCTTTCTGATTAAGAGTTACTGCCAGGGTAATGCCATCTCTTGAAAATGCAGAAATTAGAGCTCCTCTTGACTTTACTGATTCACATTTAGGAATCAGACTGCACAGAAGGCAATCTTGTTGTGCCCACTGAACATGGTATGTCAATGATCTAAGTAGTGAAATAATTGAAAACAAAGTATAGTAACTTTTAAATTAATATATACTTCATTACAAAAAATTAAAGGGTCCAACTAAATTCATACATGTGCACATATATTTGGGGTCTCGTAGCAACTGTTCACAAGTTTCATCCAGGGCACAAAAGAGTAATTGCTAGTTAAACAAGGTCCATATCAGAGTTTTGTTAATAATGGCATGTTCTGTAGCCAGCCCCAAACACATCTGCATCCACTAAAAGTTTAGATACACATATTTCTACATTATTACAAACATTTTTACAGGTATTAAATAGGTGAGAAGAGGGGATTTTTAGGATAGTGGCAATGTTCTATATTTGATATGAGGATGGTTACAGGCATATGTGTATTTATCGAAGTCCACCTAGTTGTACATTTAAGATTTGTTCACTTTACTGTATATAAATTACACCCAAATAAAGTACTGCTAGCATAAAAAATAAAGAAAATAAACAGAAAAAAACAAAAAACCTCACTATTTTACTAAATCTTAGTCATTATATGCTTTTAATGCATTCTTTCTATTTCATTGGGCTTCTTAAAATAAATAAAATTACTTTTAATTGAAAAAATACTTGAGCATTTAAAAGGTACAGTAGTAAACTCAAGTTATTTCCTTTTCAAAATTCAATTGAATTGGAACTTCCCTGGTGGCACAGTGGTTAAGAATCCGCCTGCCACAGCAGGGGACACGAGTTCGAGCCCTGGTCTGGGAAGGTCCCACGTGCCGCGGAGCAACTAAGCCTGTGCGCCACCAACTACTGAGCCTGCACTCTAGAGCCTGTGAGCCACAACCACTGAAGTCCGCAGGCCTAGAGCCCATGCTCCACAAGAGAAGCGACTGCAATGAGAAACCCGTGCACCACAACGAAGAGTAGCCCCTGCTCGCTGCCACTAGAGAAAGCCCATGTGCAGCAACAAAGACCCAACACAGCCAAAAATAAACAAATAAATAAATAAATTTATTTAAAAAAAATTCAATTGAATTACTTTTCAAAGGAGTTATTTTTATAGTCTTAAGACAAGTAAGACCATAGTCTGTCTGCCTTACCTTTTATGTGTTCTTGATTCCAAGAAGGGAAACAAAATAAAAACAAGAGAAACTTTCTATAATAGACATTCAAAATGAAAAGTAAAGAAACAGAACAATACTTACAGGAAGAAAGAATTTGTAAAGCCTCAGAAGTTGATATTCACATTTCACTTACTAATCTTATTGCATATTTATCGGCCAAAAGATAACAATGTTTTAAAAGGGATAGAGAGACCTCCCTGGCGGTCCAGTGGTTAAGACTCCATGCTTCCAATGCAGGGGGCACAGGTTCAATCCCTGATAGGGGAACTAAGAACCCACATGCTGCATGGAGCAGCCAAAAAAAAAAAAAAAAAAAAAACAGATAGAAAACAAGGAAGAAGGAAACATTTACCTCACCTTATAGATGTAAATACATTTTCATGCCACCGAATTGCTAGAAATGTTAACTTCAGGCATTCCCCGGAATAGAAAGTAAATGAACACAAGCAGCAGTCTCCAAATAACTGTAGATAAATTTAATATACTTTAGTATATAATTAATCTGAAAATAAATCAAGAGGACCTAGAGATTGCCATACTGAGTGAAGTCAGACAAAGAAAGAGAAATATCGTATGATATAGCTTATATGCGGAATCAAAAAAAAAAAAAGAAAATGACACAAATGAACTTATTTACAAAACAGAAACAGACTCACAGACTTAGAGAACGAATTTATGGTTACCAGGGGGTAAGGGTGGGGATGAGGAATAGTTAGGAGGTTTGGGATTCACATGTACACACTGCTATGTTTAAAATAAATAACCAACAAGGAAAAAAAATAAAATAAACTAATTAAACTATAAATAAAATAAACTAATCCCTGAAAGAACAGCAAAAAAAAAAAACCAACCAAACAACAACAAAAAACCCCCACATTATTTCTCATCACAAATAAAATAAATGAAACATATCAAGAGCCTGCTCATATTTTTATTCTTAACATGTAGCTTAACATTAAGCTAAAGACTAAGTAATTAATTTCTGAGCCACAGGCATATCTCAAATGGGAAATCAAGGTGCAGTTTACTCTCTTAAGAAAACACTGCCTTTACTCTGGCTATAACTGGAAATATTCTAATATATTCATTTTTCTCTTCTTTTACAGTTACCTATTATTTATTTATTTTATTTATTTGGCTGTGTTGGGCCCTAGTTGTGGCATGCGGATCTTCATTGCAGCGTGCGGGCTTTTCTCTAGTTGTGGCTCGTGGACTCTAGAGAGCACAGGCTCAGTAACTGTGGCTCTTGGACTTAGTTGCCCTGCAGTATGTGGGACCAGGGATCGAACCCACGTCCCCTGCATTGGAAGGCGGATTCTTAGCCACTGGACCACCAGGGAAGTCCCTATAGTTACGTATTATTTAAATTAGGGCACTACCCATGGGGGTGGAGGAAAACAACAGAAGTTCAAAATGCAATTTCTAACAACAGTAGATTGGGTAATAAAATGTTGGTCCATACATACAAAGAGTACCATGCAGCTATTCTGAATGCTTTTAGTTAATGAACGTGTTATTTCCTGGGAATTAAATGGCTTACTTAATATCACTAATTCTAGCTTTTTTTTAAATCCTTTCAACAAATTATTTATTTATTTATTTATTTATTTATTATGGGAGTATAGTTTCTTTACACTGCTGTGTCAGTTTCTGCTGTAGAGCAAAGTGAAACAGCCATATATATACATATATCCCCTCTTTTTTGGATTTCCTTCCCATTTAGGTCACAACAGAGCACCAAGTAGAGTTCCCTGTGCTATACAACAGGTTCTCATTAGTTATCATTTTATATTTAGAAGTGTATATATGTCAATCCCAATCTCCCAATTCATCCCACCACCCCCTTCCCCCTTGGTATCCATACGTTTGTTCTCTACATCTGTGTCTCTATTTCTGCTTTGTAAATAAGATTGTCTATACCATTTTTCTAGATTCCACATATATGCATTAAAATACGATATTTGTTTTTCTCTTTATTACAGAACTAGTTATATTCTAAAACTAGGGAAAAGTATAACTAGGAAGCTCTAAGTTCAAACCATTTTTAATAAACATCTCTTAAAATGTGACCAAGAAATATAAAAATACCTTTTCCGTGATAATTTCACCATTACTATGACAATTAATGATGACTGGAGATATATAGCTACGCCATTACACACTCTGCTCAACAGCTTCCCAGATGGTGTCTGTTCTTAGAGTCTGAGATCTCCACTTCTATAATACCCCGTCTGATTTGGATTTTACCTCATTTTTTATAAAAACAGCATGCACTACAGCTTCTTTATCTTCAGTGGAAGGCAAATGAACTGCTTCTTCGGGTATGATCTGGGACCATTGGCCCACCAATGAAGGGCTTTTAGAAGATAAGATATTCTTGAATTCCAAATGTTCCCAAAGAAATATGCATCCAGAAGGAGTTATAAGCAGAACTCTTTTCCCATTGCCAGATACATACAAGTACAGTCTCAAAGAGCTTGCTAGAAAACAACAAAAAAAAGTAATTAAACCTCTGAAGTCTGAATTCCCACAAAAAAGTACAAATTTTATCTATTCTGACAATAAGGAACCTAAATGATGTTTCCATTCAGAATGTAAAACTAAGGCACTAGTAATAAACTAAAAGTAAAAATTATAATAACATTTATCATGTACTCATATGTGATATTAGGAACCCACTGTTATCACAGATATGTTAGGCATGCCAGATTTTTCTTCTTCAAGATGAACCTAACTGTCACAAATAAACAACAACAAAAAAATACTTACAGATATAAGGAAAAATATATATATACACAGATATATATATTTACACAGAGATATATTTCTTTTCTCCTATATATCAAGTTAAACCAATTTAAACAAATAAAAAACTCCCACCTACTGCAGCTTTAATCATTTCTTTAGGCTTTTCAGTTGCTTGTATAGTTTTCAAACAATCTTGATCTTTGTTCCAGAGGAAAAGCTCCCCTGTAGCAAGTACCCCAGCCAGCCAGGCATCTGCTTCCAAAAAGGAAACACAATACTTATAATCTAACATTTCCCTTAATATTACTCCCAAAATTATTTTTAAAAATACAGTTAATCTAGCCTTCTGAAAATATCAGTACTACTTAACCATTACTGGACGTTGTTAGGACTGTAACATCCTTCAACAAAGGCTGAAGACTGGGAATTTTCTTCTTTGTCCTTCCTGATAGCAAATTAATTTCATTTATGAATTTATCATCCAAAAGAAAAACAGCTTCATTTTCCTAAGAGAAGAAACATGTGAGAGACTTAAGAGATGCCAGAAGTTAATTCAGCCTCTTACCTAAGTAAGTTATCCCAGAAAAGAAAACAAAGTGACATTTAAGAAAGATTGTATATTTGTACTACACATCATAAAATGAACAATAAGGTTGATTCTGTAACCTGAAGATTTTTCATTCTATCTTAAAGTAACTCTTACTAGAATTACTAGGTAGGATGACCTAATAGTTGCACTGAGATTTCTCTGGAGTTTAAAATTATAGGAGTGTCTTCCAATTCTGCTAGCCTAAACTGAGTTACCTGCTGTTATCTCATCAATCTGAACAGTAGTATGGGTAAGTTTTAAATTATTTACTTAGATTAAAATAGACATGGCTTCTCATTTCTGAAGCAGTGTCATGCTGCTCCTAGACTTCAGTTTTAGAAAACATCGAGAAAATGATCTGAGCTTACTGGAAACCTTCCAGTTGGACACCACGCTGCTTCATCACTTGTGTGGGCATTCCAAGATTCACCAGGACACGAAACTCACCAAACATGTGCCTTTGCTCAAAAAGACCCTATAGCTGTTAGTTTGCAGAGTGAAAGCCATGCTCATCCTCAACAATTGCAGAGAGGTCTTCTGGCTGTGCAATCTCAAAAACCGGGACTTGCAGGGTGAAGAAACTATGTCCCAGCATTCCCAGGAGAGCACAGCAGATGAGAGCGAGGATGACACATCATCCCAGGTCTCCAAGAGCAAAGCAACAGAGGACTGTGAAGAAGATTAAGCAAGTTTATGGAGAAAAGGAGCAAGAGAGTGATGAGAGTGGTGGCAACTCTGATTAGACCACAGAAAGACTGATGCTCCCTCCCCATCTCTGCCAGCCTGTTACCACACAAATACACAAAACCCTGTTCAGTGGGCAGGTGATCCTTCTACAGATGATATGGTATTTTTTGAAGGCCATAGAACATTCTTTGATCTTAGAGGCAAAGCACACAGTTAACACATATTAGAACTGATATTGTATGATTAAAGAAAAACCTACCTGTCCCAACCAGGAGACTCGTGGCCAGGGTTTTTTCTGCTTGATACTCGTTGAAGTCAAAACTTCTAATCTTATCTCCATGCTTGCTGAGATATCAATGACCAAATAAGTCAAAAGTCACAAGATGCTGTAAAAATCAAAACAAACAAAAAAATGATAATAGCCCGTAATACTCACTGAGGATCTTAATTTAGAATTTTCATAAAGTTTTAGTAGATTACTTTTTCATCAGCTCAAGTTAACTCTTTTTAAGGTAAGATGCTGACAATTTATTCAGTGTCTCAACTTGAATAGTCAGACAAAATGTACTTGCTTTCGACAAGCTATTTCTCAGACTATGAAGATAAACATGAACTAGGAGAACATCTTGACAATATAGTGTCTATGTGATTTGATTTTCTCAGTGTGGCAGGTTGTATTTTCCAAAGATGGCCACAAAAATATCTCCCAGCCCATATGCTCTTCTTACACTATGACTTCAATACGCCTCTCATTGAGAGCTCTGGGCTATGCCTCATCCTTTGAATTTGGGTGGTTTTTGACTACTTTGACCAAGAGTAAAATGGAAGTGATGCTATGCACTTCCCAAGGCTAGCTCATATAAGGCAATACAACTTTTACCTTACTCTATGGAATAATCACTCTTGAAGGCTTCAACCACCACATAAACAGTCAAACTGCCCTAAGTCACAGAGCTGTAAGAAAGTCCAAACTAGTTGACGTAAAAATGAAGCCCTGAGATGATATGAAGTAAAGATGCCCAGCAAGTCCCCATGCTGGTTGTGGGGATAGTTGTGGTAGAGGCCATGAACAGTTTGTCAGAGCCCTATTTGGGTGAGGGAAGCATAATCTTGGGTGAATGGTCCATTCTTGAGTGAATCTTGGGAGGATGTTCACGCAGTGGAAGAGCCTGGCACAGTGTATTGGAGCCAGGCACAGTGAGGACACAGAAGCCATAATGAAAGGGATCCCATAGACCAAACTGAGGACAATTTGAGCATCAAAACAATTATATTAATGGATTTAAAATCCATGGAATAGGGACTTCCCTGGTGGTCCAGCGGGTAAGACTCCACGCTCCCAATGCAGGGGGCCCAGTTTCAGTCCCTGGTCAGGGAACTAGATCCCGCATGCATGCCACAACTTAAGAGTTCGCATGCCACAACTAAAGATCCCGCGTGCCGCAACTAAGACCTGGCGCAGCCAAAATAATAAAAATAAATAAATATTTTAAAATAATAAATAAAAAATAAAATCCATGGAATAAAATAGGAAACCATGAATCCATGTAATTATAAATTAGCAAATTAATAAATTGAACATTTGATGAAAAATGCTATATTTACATTGTTTCAAAATATCTCCCTATAAAATACTCATTAATTACAAAAGAGAAAAAGTAAGTTTACAATGAAGAAACCAGGCAGATTCCATTTTGTCTAGTGATCAAAATGAAAATTATCAGAATGGGACAAATGGAAATCACGTGCCACCTAATAGTTAAAATGAGAAAAACATCTCTGTGACATATGTACAAAGGAACACAACCTGAATCTAATCACAAGGAAATATCAGGCAAACCCAAACTGAGGGACATTTTACAAAATAACTGATCTGTAACCTTCAACAGTTTCAAGTTTATGAAAGTTTTAAAAAGATTGAGGAACTTGTTCCAAACGGGAAACTTGACAACTAAATGCAGTCAGTAATTGTAAATTTTATCCTTTCACTATAAAGGACAATATGGGACAATTGGAAAAACCTGAATAGGAAGAAAAACTGAGGATTAGATGGTTGTAATAGATGAATGTTAATTTTCTGATTTTGATGGTTGTCTTGCAGTTATGTAGGTGAATGTCCTTGTCTGTAGAAAGTAGATACTAAAACATTCAGGGGTAAGAGAACATCAGTTGTCACTCTCAAATGGTTCATGAAAAAAAGTTCTTTGTACTCTATTTCCAATTTTCGTGTAAGTTTGTGCCTGTTCCAAATTGAGTCTTTTCAAAATTTTTAATATTGTGAAATCTTGAACAATGATGGCATTTGGTCACTGGCCTGGATTGTATTTAATCACAGCCTTATTCCTTTTTTTTTTTTTTTTTTTTTTTTTTACTTTTATTTACATTTTTTTTGTGTGGCATTTATTCCCGGGCCGTAAGTTTTTGTTTCTTCAGTTTCTTCTGGGATATCTTTTTCTTCTGTGCAACCTCCTCTTCTGGTTTAGGAACAATCTGTTCTTTTTCAGTAAGGATCATCTCAATGTGGCAGGAAGAGCTCATGTATGGGTTGATCCAACTATGAGCTCTGTAAATCCTGTGCCACATCTTGGGGGCTTTGTTCACCTGGATGTGCTCAATGACCAGAGAATCTACATCTAAGCCCTTAAGTTCAGCATTTTTGAGCATCTGCAGTAAAAATTCAACACTCTTTTTGGGTCACCAAGCCTGCATCCAGCCCCACTGTTTGGCCTGGGCACACCTACCAACTCCACCACTGTAACAACGGAATGGCACACATTGCTTCTTTAAAGTAACATCCTTCAGACGCTTGGTGGGTTTTCGGATATGCATACCCTTAATGGCCTGGGCAGTTTCCTGAGTGTTCTTAAAGTGAACACAAAGATTTGAACCTCTTGATTTGCATGATTTTGTGGGGTTTTCTGGGTCAAGTGAATAGCGAACCATTTTTAGAGGTCACTTCAGACCACTTATACCCTTATTCTTTCTTTTTTTAAAAAAATTCTATCTTCCTAATTCTATTTAGTTTATGAAGTCCAAAAAAACTGAATTTATTTGGTATTATTAATGCCATCTTTAATAATAGCTGAATTTTTTAAAATAAAATAAGCTTTAAATGAAAGACTATTCAAATACAGCACAGAATGACCTATTAAGATGCTAACCATCCTCATATTTTATACTGTAACGTTGTTTTTCAATTCCTCAGAACCGTAATATTCCAGATGACTACTTCCTTAGACACTTTATTTTTAAATAATTTATTTTAAATAAATAATTTCAAATATTTACTTTTAAATTTTTAAATATAAATATTAAAATTATAAATTAAATAAATTCTTTAAAAGGCGCTAACCAAATGCAAGAGGAATAATGGCATTAGAAAAGCATCATTTGCAACTCCCAATGAAATAACAGATCTAGTCAATAGTATCAGTGGCTGCTAAAACTATTAGGTGAAAGTAGATGGGGAACTCTGTAACAAGTGGACTGACATGCCCTAAACCCACTAATGAATCTTTTTTTTTTAACATCTTTATTGGAGTATAACTGTTTTACAATGGTGTGTTAGTTTCTGCTTTATAACAAAGTGAATCAGCTATACATATACATATATCCCCAAATCTCCTCCATCTTGCGTCCCCCCCCCACCCTCCCTATCCCACCCCTCTAGGTGGTCACAAAGCATCGAGCTGATCTCCCTGTACTATGCGGCTGCCACTAATCAATCTTAAAATTACTAACAGTGACACAAATAGACATTATATTCCCTGTGATATGATGCTTTGTAGACAGGAAGTACACACACCATCTATGAAATATTCTTACAAAGACAGAAAATTAAAAACTGAACCTGAATCTGTGTCTGAATCAAACTACCAGCTGACAAGAAATAAAGAGAATGAAGGAACATATTAAACACACCAGGAGAATAAAATCAACCAAATTCAGAATGTAAGAAACTCTATAGGATAAATGATGTATACGTATGTGTACGGAGAAAAGGAGATACACACACACACACACACACACACACACACACACACACACACACATATAAAGAGAGAGGCTCAGTAGCTGTGGTGCACGGGCTTAGTTGCTCCGCGGCATGTGGGATCTTCCCGGACCAGGAATCGAACCTGTGTCCCCTGCATTGGCAGGAGGATTCTTAACCACTGCGCCATCCGGGAAGTCCTCTGTATAGTTTTGAGTTTTGGAATTATGTTAATTAAAAGAAGAATAGGGGGGAACTAAAACTTAATACAAAGAGAAATAAATAAAATAAAATTTAAAAACCACACTGAAGAGAAAAAGGATTAATTCAAGCAACTTTTACGACAGTATTTTGACTATATACTCTCAAACTAAAAATAAAAAGAACTACAAACAAACCTCAAATTCTTTTTAGTAGGTTTATTTTTCCTAGGGATGTGAGTATAGAAATTATGAAGCGATTTTCTGTGTATTGTAGGATTGAGCAAATCAGCGTGCAACTGACCTTGAACAACTCCGGGGTTAGGGGCACTGATCCTCTGTGCAGTTGAAAATCCAAGTATAATTTATAGTCAGCCCTCTGTACCTGCAGTTCCTTTGTACCCAAGGATTCAACCAACTGTGGATCTTGTAGTACTGTAGTATTTACTATTGAAAAAAATCCAAGTATAAGTGGACCCACACAGTTCAAACCTGTCTTGTTCAAGGGTCAACAATATACTGACGAGAGCTAGCATCTTCATTGTGGAAGAAAGGGGAAACAATTATAGAACAGGGAAAGGTAAGGAAGAGCCCTAAGGGGCTGGATTAGAATTGGAGGTACAGTATAAAAATCATGATTTCTAGCTCTGTCCTCTAAAAGGGCCTAGAAGCAACAACACCCCAGTAACCATGAGCAAAGTTAACACCCAGATCTCAGTTTCTAAATACCATTCTTCAGTAGGAGGAACCAGAGCTCCTAGGAAAACCCGGTGATTTCAGGGCTGGGGTAGGAAAGGAACCAGAAGAACCTGGAACATCTTGTTGTTTCAAAGTGAGGAAGCAGACACACAATGGGGGGGGGGGTGGATGTCAAAAAGAAAGAGGAATGAGATTGGTGGTGTGTGGTAATTCTATTATTTTTTTTTTTTAGAACCTCACCTCTCCCAGATATGAGAGATTCTGTCTATACTTAAGTATTTATGCCAGGGATTTGCTTTAAAATACTCCCTTTACATCCTTATTAGTTTGTCAATTAAAATGTAAAGGATAGGGACTTCCCTGGCGGTTCAGTGGCTAAGACTTGGTGCTTCCACTGTAAGGGGCACGGGTTCCATCCCTGCTCACGGAACTAAGATCCCCCATGCCAGGAGGCCAAAAAAAAAAAAAAAAGGAAAGGATAAAAAGATAGCTAATAATTTCAAGATGTAAAGACAGAGCCCAGTAGAATTTGATGATGGATGGTCTTCAATCTTTTACAACTCTGAAAATCACCTGTTATATAGCAAAGGTTATTTCTGCCTCATACCGAAATGGCACTCAAAACAATAATGCTACGTACGGATGGATACTAATAAACATCACGAAACAAGTCAAATTAGTTAATGGAAGAAAGAGATAAAAGTAAGCTCGATCACACTCACAAAATATGTGAGGAGGAGAAACATGTTAAGTCTACCCCCCCTCCAAAGTACCTTTATTTAAAACACATTGGCGAAAGCAGTTTCAAGAGAATCCAATTGACACGTACACACTGCTATATTTAAAATGGATAACCAACAAGGACCTACTGTATAGCTCAGGGAACTCCGCTCAATAAAAAAAAAAACAAGAGAGAGAGAGAATAATCCAAGTTGTTCTGTGGTTTCCACCACAGACGAGTCTAAGAAATCGCGTCCATTCCTCCGTGCTCAATTTATCACCCACTAAGGTCAAACATAGGAGCTTCCCCACTTCGCACAGGTCCCAGGGGACCCCTCTGAGATTCCCTACCCGACCCTGCGGGGCAGCGCCGCCCTCTGCCCCGAGAGGTGCCACCGCGGTGCCCACCCGGGACAGGGCGGGAGCTGGAGGACCCCGGTGCGGGGCCGAGGTCTGGCCCGAAACGGACGTCGTTCCCAGCCATCCGGAGGGCGACCCGGGCCCCTCGGAGCCGCCGAGCCTCCGTCAGGCTGAGGGTGCGGCGGCCGGAGGACGACTCCGGGGAAGCTGGGGGACGAGGGGGCTGGGTGCGGCGGGGGATGGCGGGGCTGGGGAGGTCGCGGGCGCGCAAGACTCGAGGGGGTGAGGGGGACGGAGGAGCCCAAGGACGCCGCGGGCCGGACAGCCTGGGGAGGAGGCTGGGGCCGTGAGGGGCAGGAATCTGCGGGCAGTTACCTCCGCCAAGGTCCGGCCCGTCCGGGGAGCGGGAAGCGCGGGGAGGCAGAAGGCGAAACCGGCAGCGCGGCGCAGGGACCGGACAGTGACTGCCGAGGGCCCAGCCGCCGGCGCAGACGCGAGCCTGCGCCCTGGCGACGGCGGAGGTGGGAGGAGGGGACGCGAGAGACCGCCGCCAGTGCGCCTGCCCCGAGCCGGCCGGGAGCGCGGGCGGGAAGCTGGACGTGCTCCTCCCTCCTCTTCTCCTCTTGGTCTCCTCGGGTTTCCCCCCGCCCCTTCTTCTCAGCGGTCCCGCGTCCCCTCCGCTCGGCCGCTCCTCCTCCCGTTCCCGGTCTCCTCCTCAGCTTCCGCGGGTCCTTCTGTGTTCACCTTCCCCGTGCGTTCCTCGGACACACGCCTTTTGAGTGCCCAGGCGATGCGCGGCGTTCTACAGGAAACCGTTTAGTAACCGACTAAGATGTAAATCACGGGATGTTAGCACCCCAGTGGAGACCTCCAGAGACCTGAGAATGAACGGGTTGTACACTTCCCTCCACGGATCAAGTGGGCAACTTAAAGCGCTAAGGAAAGCGTTTCTGTACTCACAACTCCTAGTGACTTCTGTTTATTTACAGCACTGTTTTCGCTCCTGTCCTGCTCCTGCGCACGGACTGGAAACAGGGGGCAAGAACACGTAGCTCGAGATCTATATTTGGTCCGGAAAAGCATTTTTCTGTAGCTTAACTTTGTATGCCTTAGACAGGGGCAAGCTTTCTGTTCCCTAGCCGCCCTCCTCTTAACTCACTGATGTCACTGGCCTGGTGTTTGAAGGCATTTTGGCTTGTTACCTATGGCTAGGCTAGGTATGTTCTGCTGAGTAAATCGCTCAGCCCTCTCAAATGGAAAGATATCGTTATCAGATTGGTTTATCTTGGCAAGCAAAGGGTACTGGGCAGGAGGACTTCCCACAGCATGGTAAATCACAACTCTCCCTGTGTCTCGGTGTGGGATAAGTGGCAGATGGGATAATGACCACTTAGCACCATTTATGTCAAAGGTTATAGAACTGAAGTGGTCCAAGGCTACTCAAATCACAAACATCTTACATAAATCTTGCTAGAGTTAGCCCAAGAAGTCTGAAGCAGAACAAAGAAATCCTAACTTATTCCCACAATTTTGTTCCCATTTCTAGGTCTTAAGATGTGATAACAATAGGATAACTGTGGCTGACTTTGCTGTGTGGCCATCAGACCTAGAGGTATTGGTGCAATTCTGGAGTTGACTGTTGTGCACATTTATTCTTTAGAATTTCATGGGAATGCCTACAGTTGGCTAAAATAGAAATTATTGGATGCCTATTATGTGTCATGTGTCAAACATGATGCTAGGTGTAAAGAGAGGAAGACGATGCTGTTCCTATTCAAAAGAGATTCATAGACACTTAAATTACAGTGCAGTGATAAATTTCATGATAGCAATATGCACAGAGCACATTTTTTTCTCCCTGGGAAATGGGCAGGTCAGAAGTATCTAAGCTAGGTTTTCAACAAGGAATAGTTCAATTTGAAGCACATTCATTTTGTGGTGCCTGTGGACTTGCAGGTGAGCAGTTAGAGTCATGGTTCAGAAGCCCAATGGGAGAACTGTAGATGTAGAACATGTAACCTAACCATCTGTCTCTCCATCAGCCTGCCCTGCACTTTTGTAAAGGTCCCCTCTCTTTAATATATATTGATGAATAAGGGTTTAATGGAGAAGACCACTTCTTATGAGAGCATCAGAGGGGTGAAGAGAACCAAAAAAGTGGTGTCAGGAAAGCATGAAAGCCTAGGAGGGAAGAGTCTAGGAAGGAGAGGTCAACCATGTGAAAGTCTGAGTAAAGTGAAATAGAAATAAGCCCGAGAATTCCCCCATCAGATTTGGTGTTTCATAGTTATAGTGCAAGATATATAATAACCTAGGTCCTTTAGGTAGCAGATAGTAAAATCAAATCTAACTAGCTTGAGCAAGAGAAGGAATTTATTGTAGGGATTGTGGAGTATCCCACAGAATCTAAGGAATGATTTCAATAACCAGTTCTTAGGAAGTACTGCAACCAGGACAGATCATAGACTTTCTCTCTAAAGCAATGCTATCTGGTAGAAATTTCTGTGATGATGAAAATGTTCTGCGTCTGCTTTGTCCAATATGGTAGCCATTAGCGACAAATGCTATTGAGCACATAAAATGTAGCTAGTGCAACTGAGGCCCCGAATTTTTTATTTTAATTAAATTCAAATAGCCACATGTGGCTAGTGGCTCCTGTATTGTACAGTGCAGCTTTAAAGCCTTTCCATTACCATGACTCAGCTCCAATTTTTCTCAGCCTGTGTCTCAGCTCAGAATTGCAAATCTCTGGGAGGGAAAAATGCAAGTGGTGCAATTTGGGTAAGAGATCTACTCCTGGAGCAGTCAGCTATGGCTAGGATCACATAGTGCAGAAATGGCTGCTGAGGGCTTGTCTGTGTGTATCTGAGGCCATTCTCCCCCGACAAGGGGAATCATTATAAGCTGAGGTCTGTTATAAGATGGAGTTGTGAGTTATTTAGGGTAAGAGTAGGCCATATCAAAAAACCTCTACCATAAATTAGTGGCCTAGAGAACATAGGCAATTATTTCTTTCTTGTGTAACTGTTACAAGGTGAGTGATTCAGTTTGTTAGGGTAGCTCTGCTCCACACAATTATTCAGAGATCTGGGTTCCTTCGAGATACTCACTCTGTAATTCTCCAGTATCTTGTTGCATAATCAAGACTGGGTTCCAGTGGATTCCAGCCAAAGGAAAGGAGAGAAAGAGAGAGCATACCCACAGTTTTGAGACCTGGGCCCAGAAGCGGTACACAGTATTTCTGCTTATGTTGTATTGGAGAGAACTTTATCACCTGGCCATACCTAACCGCAAAGCAGGCTGGGACATGTAGATTAGCAACATACCCAGTAAGACTGAAAGAATGATTTTGGTGGTCAATTAGCAGTTTTCATCACAAGTGGTTAGAATATAAAAAATAGTAATACATATTTCCTGCCTTCAAGGGTATCACAGATTTGGTGAGGAGATAGAAGAGTACGTAACTAGCCATGAATAAGGAACATGCTGTAAGAACCCAAAGAAAAGAATGACTTAAAACAGTATTTCTCAAACTTTAATGTACCTATGAATCATCTGGGAATCTTGTTAAAAATGCAGATTCTGATTCAGTAGGTCTGGGGTGGGTGGGGCCTTAAGATCTGCTCTCCTAAGAAGCCCCCAGGTGATGCCGATTCTGCCGGTCCTTGGACCATACCTTGAGTAGCAAGCTGTTGCAGATGCAGCAAACACCACAGAGGGAATGGCATTTGAGCTTTGTATTATGGTACAGTGATTAAGAGTCAAATTTTGAATGTTAGACATTTTACGTTCAATTCCCAACTTTGACTTACTGGCTGATTTAAATTGTTTATCTTTAAGCCTAATAAAGATCTTAAGTAATAGAGAACCCCACACAAACTAGATTTAGCAATAAGAGAAGTTGATTGTCTCATTAACCCAGGGGTTCAGCAGGTTTCTTGCAAGTTTTGATCAGGCAAAGCTCTTGTTCTGTTTTTCTCAAATTCTCTTCACTCTGCTCTTGGTCTTCAGGCTGGCTTCTCTTGTGGTAAAGTAAGAAGATGGCACATTTACACTTATTTTGCAAGGAAAATGTAGTTTTAAATTTTTTCTACTATTAAACATTCTTCTTG
This sequence comes from Eschrichtius robustus, assembly GCF_028021215.1. NCBI lineage: Eukaryota > Metazoa > Chordata > Mammalia > Artiodactyla > Eschrichtiidae > Eschrichtius > Eschrichtius robustus. The sequence continues at coordinate 30,536,599 of NC_090825.1, forward strand.
AGCCTCCAACCCAATGTATAGCAGGGAAAGTCTTTACCTTGACAATTAATGGTACTTCCATTTCTTCTTTGGTAAAGTCTCTTTCAGATAAACGCTGTATCTTGCAGATTGTCTTTTTCTCATTCTACTCAATCTACAGGGTAGATTCATAAGTGATAGTAGTAGGAGAGGTTGCCCTGAAGGCAAAGGGGGAGAGAGTGCTTGCATTCAAATTTTGTTTTTTATATTCTTAGTCATCCCTGCTTCCGGATGTCTGATGTTGGCTCCTGGGTCTCTTGCATTGGTGTGTACTGTGGTGTCTGTAGCTAGAGAGTCTCTAATTTCTCCCTTGATGATGCCACTATGCCCACTAAGGCTCAGCCACATCCTTCATCTGTCTATTCTGTTGCCTTTACAGTGGGGTCCCCTTGCTCTCAAGTCCCCCAGAGCATGTGAGAATGTTCTATGTCTTGAACTAGACGTAAGAGCTGAGAGCAGGTCAGGAATGATAACTAAACTCTTTTCTCCAATTATGACACGTTACCATGTTTTATTCTGCTGGGATCACCCCCTCCCCCCATATTGGGAGAGGGGGAGCATCCTAAAGGATAATCTTTTCCAATAATTTGGAAAAGCTACTCTGCTCTCAACGTTCTCTTCAACCCCATCCCCATGAGATTTTACCTTGAAATACATGCATGTCTGATTCTTTGTTTCCACTAAGCCAGAGGGGCTTTCTTCTTCCTCCTGGATAGTATCCCTCTTATGTATTTTCTGAGTCGTCTCTTGATTGTCCCTGCATTGTGGCAAAATTCCATATTCAGACTTTAATGCATTGAATTTGATATAACAAGAAATTTAGAGAGTCCCTTTCTCTGTGAATAAAGGTGAATTTTTTAGTATGTGCAAAGAACGGGTGTGTTACCCTGGAGGGCAGTGGCTGTTAGGCAGAGGGGGCCCAATCCCACTGAGGGTCTCTCAGGGGTTCAGAGTGACATCAGGAGCCAAAATGCAGGGCCTGAGGCCAAGGAGTTGATTCACAGCGGCCTCTTTGACTTGATGATGGCCCGCTCTCAAGGATTCCATGCCCTGATGCATACATGTTTGGCTGCTGACATACAGACAGAGGTGAAACAAATGAAACATAGAGGCGAGATACCTCGCAGGGCCTCGGGTGGCATTGCCCTTGTCCCCTGTGTGCCTGTGCACCTTCCTCAAGCATGCGTGTGTCTTCTCACCCACACCTAGGAAAAAAGAAAAAAAAAAGTGAACTATTTAGACAGTTGTCTCGCTAAGGAATTGAATAATAATTTTATTTGGAGACTTGAAGCTGAAAACAAAACCTTTGTTCTCAGTGCTTTCTATCTTCTCTACAAAGGGGTGAATGCCATTGATTCAATGAATGGGTAGTGCGGTGGCTTTATAATGTGTCAACTTGGCTAGGCTGAATTACCTTTCCCAGAATTCCCTTCCCTGGGTGTTGCTAGGTAGAATAGACCACAGGAGAGATTATTATGGGAGATTTGAGGGCAGAATGAAGCAGCAGCTATTTTGGAGCTCACATATGTGGTCACTTATCTGCTGGCTTACCTCGCTGTAAGGCAGTGGGAGAACTTGCAGCTGCTCTAACTTCCTTTGGATCCTCTTTCAGAGGCTCCAACTCCTGTGACAGGTGTAAATATTTAGCTCCAGGAAGGTCCCAGCCTCTGCAGGACACCAACACCATTAAGGTGACAACAAGAACTGATAAGGATTTGGGTCCATCCTCATGAGCTCCAGCTCAAGCTTGCAGGTCCCAGACTTTCATTACTCTCTTCCACTTTGCAGCCATCTTCTCTTGCTGATCGACACTTCTGTGAACTTCACGCTCCAGCATCTGACACAAAGACAACAGCTGTACAGAGACTACTTGAACCAACTCTCATGATTGCATAAGGTCAAATTCCTGTAAACACACACACACACACACACACACACGTATTTTCTAGTGCTTCTTTCTCTTTGATCGAACCCTGACTGATATAGTGTGCAAGGCAACAAGATTTAACAAATATAAAATTACTTTCCAAAATATTCTTTTAAAATATCATCTCTGTTTTGGTAGCAAAGAGGCTACAGATGGACCAGACCTTAGACTGTCACACCCTACTATCTAGAAAAAAAGATCTATTTCCCCAACCTGGGCTTCGCTCTGATTGGAACAATTTAAGTCACATACTCACTCTGAGTCAATCATCTGGCCTTAAAAAAAATGCATTGATTGCTTTAGGCTTTAGTTAAGTGTCACTGTAACAATGTGAGTTGCAGGTTTGCAGTGGCAATAGTTAAACCCAGACTTTCCCTGTCACCTGAAATGCAGCCATTTTACATTTTAAGTATGCCTTCCATTACTTGTCAGGTGGAGGGTTAATTTATCACATACTTGGACAGATAATGAGTAGGTGGCCAGAAGCCATTTTGACTATTAAACTGAGTTATATAATCAGTTGGAGTTGCCAGAGTTGTCAGAGACAAAGGACTTTCTCATGGCAAGTGCTATGGATCCGTATGTCATCCCAAGAGTAGAGACCATCCTCTGATTTCTCTTCCAAGGTTCTGCTTCAGAAAGTGGACCCAACAACTGTAACCTGGTAAATGAGGGGCTATGCAGGGATGCCTCAATAGTTAATCCAGCCACTGTTTGGATCTTATCTTTAGATAAGTGTAATAGTACCATCGTAACATGCAACATTTTAATTTCAAGTCCTAAGTTCTCTTCTTGTTTAAATGGCAGTTGGAGTTATTCTACTTTCAGAAAATCCATCAGAAGGAAAAAGACAACCATTACAGAGGGAAAAAGTCAAATACTAAGACCTGGGCTGTCAGGACAGGAAACAGGAAAGAACATGTGCTTTTAGATAAGGTTCTGTATTTTGATTGAGGTGGTAGTTAAACAAGTGTGTTCACTTTGAGAAAACTTACTATTCTATGATTTGTGTACCCTTCTGTACACTATTTCAAGTAAAAGTTTGTTTTTTATTTTTATTTATTAAAAAAAATATTTTATTTATTTATTTTGGCTGCACTGGGTCTTAGTTGTGGCACGCAGGATCTTTTCGTTGTGGCATGTGGGCTCTTAGTTGTGGCATGCATGTGGGATCTAGTTCCTCGACCAGGAATCGAACCCGGGCCCCCTGCATTGGGATCGTGGAATCTTATCCACTGGACCACCAGGGAAGTCCCAAAAGTTTGGTTTTTAAAAACATGTTGAAAGCTACCATTTAAACAAAAATAAAAATTAAAGCGGCCCTCTGGGGCTTCCCTGGTGGCGCAGTGGTTGAGAATCTGCCTGCTAATGCAGGGGATACGGGTTCGAGCCCTGGTCTGGGAAGATCCCACATGCCGCGGAGCAACTGGGCCCGTGAGCCACAACTACTGAGCCTGCGCGTCTGGAGCCTGTGCTCCACAACAGGAGAGGCCACGATAGTGAGAGGCCCGCGCACCACGATGAAGAGTGGCGCCCGCTTGCCGCAACTAGAGGAAGCCCTCGCACAGAAACGAAGACCCAACACAGCCAAAAATAAATTAAAAAAAAAAAAATTACAGGGGTCTACATCTTAAAAAAAAAAAAAAAAGCGGTCCTCTGTTGGCTCCCAAACAGATTCACCTTTAAAGGATGAGTAGGACTTTTGATAGCGAAGTGGAGAAAGATTATGATTTCAGTTACATCATATGGAATGAATGTAGGACATATTCAGGGAATGTGAAGTGAGCTCCTGTGGCAGATTCTAAATACAAGGCATGTTTTGGGTGCTACCTTAGCCGACTCTCTCTTTGAGAACTGCTGTTCTACACACTCAGAGGTGGATCTTAGCAGCCATAACCCTGTCCTCTCATGTCATCCCATCCCCAGCTAACTAACCAGCCCGATAGGACTTAAGGCAGTGGCAGATTGGTAAATATTTAACAACCTTCTCTAGGAGGTGGGGGAGATGTCATGATTTATAGCATTTGCTAATTTCTGTGGGGTAAATTTTCCCACCATGACTGCTTTCAAGTTAAAGCCTGACATCAACCGGCTCACAAATTTCCTGAAAATTTAACAGTCAGCTCTCAAAACCCAGTACTAGGGGCCCCAGAATACCACTGACTTGACTTAAGGCAGGCAAGCCACAATCATCCTGAGAAGGAGAACAATCCTTTTGATAGATTTATCAGAAGAGTGAAGAAGTGTCTTTCCCATAAGCCCACCTCCCCTCACATCTCATTCACCTAGATTGAATCACATGCCCTGGATATAATGTGTCTCAGGTTTCATGAGACACAAACACTGTGTGAAGATGGGTAGGCTGTATTGGCTTTTACCTGTGAGGACCTACTCTGGTTTATGCAGGGGAAGGGAAGATAATCTAATGAAACTGGGTTCCTGTTAGGAAGGTGAAAGAGAAAATGAATGGATAGATTTTAAAATTCATTATACCAGACTTCCCTGGTGGTGCAGTGGTTAAGAATCCGCCTGCCAAAGCAGGGGACACGGGTTCGAGCCCTGGTCCAGGAAGATCTCACATGCCGCGGAGCAACTAAGCCCGTGTGCCACAACTACTGAGCCGGCACTCTAGAGCCTGTGAGCCACAACTACTGAGCCCGTGTGCCACAACTACTGAAGCCTGTGCGCCTAGAGCCCGTGCTCCACAACAAGAGAAGCCACCGCAATGAGAAGCCCACGCACCACAACGAAGAGTAACCCCCGCTCGCCGCAACTAAAGAAAGCCCGCGCGCAGCAGCAAAGACCCAAAGCGGCCAATAAATAAATAAATAAATTTATTTAAAAAAAATTCATTATACCAAGTTCCCTTATAATTAGGTACCCCAAATCAGGTTGCTAATGAGGAAGCTGAAGAACGGGTCATGAATAAACAAAAACTATCCATTATACCAAGTACTGTATCCATTCTAAGATGCACTTCCCATTTCAACATCGCAAACTGGGATGAGTTTTACAACAGTTGTCAGCCAGGTGGCGGTAATTGCCTTTGTATGCATGTCAAAATCTGCAAAATGGCTGTCAGCAGCTTGGCAGGAAATTCCTGAGTCATTAGTAGAACACTTTTTTTTTCTCAGGAATATGTATATATATATATTCTTTTTCATATTCTTTTCCATTATTATCATAGGATATTGAATATGGTTCCCTGTGCTATACAGTAGGACCTTGTTATTTATCCATCCTGTATATACTAGTTTGCATCTGCTGATCCCAAACTCCCACTCCATCCCTCTCCCACCCCGCCTTCCCCTTGGCAACTACAAGTCTGAGTAAAACACTTGTAAGAAATGCCTCATCACCATTTTTGATGGTCATAAATTGTTATTTTCAGGGTTTGTGAAGATTGGGATTTTACCCTACTCACAAGCTAACAAGCTCTCCTGTTACTGTTTTTCATGGATGCTGGCAGAAAACATCAGACTCCTGTGGTTAGAGAGAAAGGACTTTATTTCTTAAGGCAAAAGCAGTAGGCAAAGTGTCAGTATGATATTCGTGAGGTTCCCCGCGACTCCTAGTTCCCACAGGGGCAGCACAGGTGCCTAGATGGATGAAGAGGGTTGTGTTACAGGAGAGGAATGTTGAGCTGGAGGATTTCCTGCTTTTATAGTGAGTGGCAAGTAGGGCCAGCTCGTTGTTTGGGACATCACCTCAGCAAAAACCCTCAGAAATGGCCCGGATAAAGAGCAGTATGGGTTTTGCATTCTTGGCATATCCTGCAAGGGCATAGGAAACACAGGGTCCTGGCGGATTGCCTATCCCATCAGTGAGTCCAAATATAATTCAGAAGACTTGGTCTGATAGTGGAAAAGAATCTAAAAAAGAATATATATGTATATGTATAACTGAATCACTTTGCTGTACACCTGAAACTAACACAACATTATAAATCAACTATATTTCAATAAAAAATTTTTAAAAAAAGAGTGACGTCCCACCCCAAAATTTAGTCTGTCAGTGTAAAATCATTTTAGGAATACGTTAACTGATTTATTTAGCTTCTATTTTCTTTTTTATGAATGCGCAAAAATGATATAAAACTCTATTTTATAAATCTAAAGATCTCTCAATAAACATAAAATAAAAATTCTAAGTGATGAGTCCATTATGTCAGTTTGATTGGCAATATTTTTTCCTTCTTGGTAGTATATTAAAAAATGATTAATTGATGACATTTGAGACTAAATGAAATATTTAATGTTTCCTATCATTAGGCATGTCATTACTTTCACTATAAACTATTTTTTATTACTGGAGTGTGGAAATACATTGTAGTCAATTTACCCTACGATGTTGCTAGCCCTCTTATTTTCTTATCACATTGTGTTTTTGATTCACTTGGTTTTTCAAGATATGTAATCCTGTTACCTTCACGTGGAATTATTTTGAGACTTTTACTTATATTTATCCTTTTACATTATGAAGTTTATAGAATTCTTTTTGCGTGTATCTTATTACAATTGCTAGCATCTGAATTATTGTGTTCACTAAAAATGGTGTCAGAATGGATGGACTCTAGTCCTTTTTCTTCAGGATATGAATTATACAAGAGAACAAATACACTGGCAAAACGTTAACTGTGACAATATGTGAAAACAACGGGTACTTTGATTTGATTTGCAAAATTCTTATGACTTATAAAAGATTGTGTTGTCCTGGTCTGGACATTGCTTTTAAACACATAGAATTTAGGAATTAATGTGTATTTAAGTCACTTCTCAGAAGTGACATAATCACATGGATATAGTCTCCATTAATCTGACCCAGTACATTATTAATTCTAAAGTTATCATGTAAAGTTATTTTTTATTATAAAATATGTATTAATTCAATTCAGCAAAAATTTGGTGAGGCTCCTACTACAATGTAGACCATTTGTTAGGCTGAGAAATAGATACAGAGGAGAATAAGACAGTCCTCCTTGTCCTTAAAAAGCTTGTGTGTTGTTTTTTTTTTAACATCTTTATTGGAGTATAATTGCTTTACAATGGTGTGTTAGTTTCTGCTGTATAACAAAGTGAATCAGCTATACATATACATATATCCCCATATCTCCTCCCTCTTGCATCTCCCTCCCACCCTCCCTGTCCCACCCCTCTAGGTGGTCACAAAGCACCAAGCTGATCTCCCTGTGCTATGCGGCTGCTTCCTACTAGCTATCTATTTTACATTTGGTAGTGTATATATGTCCATGCCACTCTCTCACTTCATCCCAGCTTACCCTTCTCCGTCCCCGTGTCCTCAAGTCCGTTCTCTATGTCTGTGTCTTTATTCCTCTCCTGCCCCTCGGTTCTTCAGAAACTTTTTCTTTTTTTCTTTTTGATTCCATATATATGTGTTAGTATACGGTATTTGTTTTTCTCTTTCTGACTTACTTCACTCTGCATTACAGTCTCTAGGTTCATCCACCTCACTACAAATAACTCAGTTTTGTTTCTTTTTATGGCTGAGTAATATTCCATTGTATATATGTGCCATATCTTCTTTATCCATTCATCTGTCAATGGACACTTAGGTTGCTTCCATGTCCTGGCTATTGTAAATAGAGCTGCAATGAACATTGTGGTACATGACTCTTTTTTTTTTTTAACATCTTTATTGGAGTATAATTGCTTTACAATGGTGTGTTAGTTTCTGCTTTATAATAAAGCGAATCAGCTATACATAAACATACATGCCCATATGTACTCCCTCTTGCATCTCCCTCCCACCCTCCCTATCCCACCCAACTAGGTGGTCACAAAACAACGAGTTGATGTCCCTGTGCTATGTGGCTGCTTCCTACTAGCTATCTATTTTACATTTGGTAGTGTATATATGTCCATGCCACTCTCTCACTTTGGCATGACTCTTTTTGAATTATGGTTTTCTCAGGGTATATGCACAGTAGTGGGATTGCTGGGTCATATGGTAGTTTTATTTTTACTTTTTTAAGGAACCTCCATACTGTTCTCCATAGTGGCTGTATCAATTTACATTCCCACCAACAGTGCAAAAGGGTTCCCTTTTCTCCACACCCTCTCCAGCATTTACTATTTGTAGAGTTTTTGATGATGGCCATTCTGACCAGTGTGAGGTGATACCTCATTGTAGTTTTGATTTGCATTTCTCTAATGGTTAGTGATGTTGAGCATCCTTTCATGTGTTTGTTGGCAATCTGTATATCTTCTATGGAGAAATGTCTATTTAGGTCTTCTGCCCATTTTTGGATTGGGTTGTTTGTTTTTTTGATATTGAGTTGCATGAGCTGCTTGTATATTTTGGAGATTAATCCTGTCTCAGTTGCTTTGTTTGCAAATATTTTCTCCCATTCTGAGGGTTGTCTTTTCATCTTGTTTATGGTTTCCTTTGCTGTGCAAAAGCTTTTAGGTTTCATTAGGTCCCATTTGTTTATTTTTGTTTTTATTTCTCTAGGAGGTGGGTCAAAAAGGATCTTGCTGTGATGTATGCCATAGAGTGTTCTGCCTATGTTTTCCTCTAAGAGTTTTATAGTGTCTGGCCTTACATTTAGGTCTTTAATCCATTTTCAGTTTATTTTTGTGTATGGTGTTAGGAGGTGTTCTAATTTCATTCTTTTACATGTAGCTGTCCAGTTTTACCAGCACCACTTATTGAGGAGGCTGTCTTTTCTCCACTGTATATTCTTGCCTCCTTTATCAAAGATAAGGTGACCATACGTGTGTGGGTTTATCTCTAGGCTTTCTATCCTGTTCCATTGATCTATATTTCTGTTTTTGTGCCAGTACCATACTCTCTTCATTACTGTAGCTTTGTAGTATAGTCTGAAGTCAGGGAGCTTGATTCCTCCAGCTCCGTTTTTCTTTCTCAAGATTGCTTTGGCTATTCGGGGTCTTTTGTGTTTCCATACAAATTTTGTTCTCCTTCTGTGAAAAATGCCAGTAGTAGTTTGATAGGGATGGCATTGAATCTGTAGATTTCTTTGGGTAGTACAGTCATTTTCACAATATTGATCCTTCCAATCCAAGAACATGGTATATCTCTCCATCTATTTGTATCATCTTTAATTTCTTTCATCAGTGTCTTACAGTTTTCTGCATACAGGGCTTTTGTCTCCTTAGGTAGGTTTATTCCTAGGTATTTTATTATTTTTGTTGCAATGGTAAATGGGAGTGTTTCCTTAATTTATCTTTCAGATTTTTCATCATTAGTATATAGGAATGCAAGAGATTTCTGTGCATTAATTTTGTATCTTGCTACTTTACCAAATTCATTGATTAGCTCTAGTAGTTTTCTGGTAGCCTCTTTAGGATTTTGTATGTATATAGTATCATGTCATCTGCAAACAGTGACAGTTTGACTTCTTCTTTTCCAATTTGGATTCCTTTTATTTCTTTTTCTTCTCTGATTGTTGTGGCTAAAACTTCCAAAACTATGTTGAACAGTACTGGTGAGAGTGGGCAACCTTGTCTTGCTCCTGAACTTAGTGGAAATGGTTTCAGTTTTTCACCATTGAGAACGATGTTGGCTGTGGGTTTGTCATATATGGCCTTTATTATGTTGAGGTAAGTTCCCTCTATGCCTACTTTCTGGAGGGTTTTTATCATAAATGGGTGTTGAATTTTGTCAAAATCTTTTTCTGCATCTATTGAGATGATCATATGGTTTTCCTCCTTCAATTTGTTAATATGGTTTATCACGTTGATTGCTTTGCGTATATTGAAGATTCCTTGCATTCCTGGGATTAACCCCACTTGATCATGGTGTATGATCCTTTTAATGTGCTGTTGGATTTTGTTTGCTAGTATTTTGTTGAAGATTTTTGCATCTATGTTCATCAGTGATATTGGCCTGTAGTTTTCTTTTTTTGTGACATCTTTGTCTGGTTTTGGTATCAGGATGATGGTGGCCTTGTAGAATGAGTTGGGGAGTGTTCCTTCCTCTGCTACATTTTGGAAGAGTTTGAGAAAGATAGGTGTTAGCTCTTCTCTAAATGTTTGATAGAATTCGCCTGTGAAGCCATCTGGTCCTGGGTTTTTGTCTGCTGGAAGATTTTTAGTCACAGTCTCAATTTCAGTGCTTGTGATTGGTCTGTTTATATTTTCTGTTTCTTCCTGGTTCAGTCTCTGAAAGTTGTGCTTTTCTAAGAATTTGTCCATTTCTTCCAGGTTGTCCATTTTATTGGCATATAGTTGCTTGTAGTAATCTCTCATGATCCTGTGTATTTCTGCAGTGTCAGTTGTTACTTCCCCTTTTTTCATTTATAATTCTACTGATTTCAGTCTTCTCCTTTTTTTCTTGATGATTCTTGCTAATGGTTTATCAATTTTGTTTATCTTCTCAAAGAACCAGCTTTTAGTTTTATTGATCTTCGCTATTGTTTTCTTCATTTCTTTTTCATTTATTTCTGATCTGATCTTTATGATTTCTTTCCTTCTGCTAACTTTGGGGTTTTTTTGTTCTTCTTTCTCTAATTGCTTTAGGTGTAAGGTTAGGGTGTTTATTTGAGATGTTTCTTGTTTCTTGAGGTAGGATTGTTTTGCTACAAACTTCCCTCTTAGAACTGCTTTTGCTGTATCCCATAGGTTTTGGGTCGTCGTGTTTTCATTGTCATTTGTTTCTAGGTATTTTTTGATTTCCTCTTTGATTACTTCAGTGATATCTTGGTTATTCAGTAGCATATTGTTTAGCCTCCATGTGTTTGTATTTTTTACAGATTTTTTTCCTGTAATTGATATATAGTCTCATAGCGTTGTGGATGGAAAAGATACTTGATATGATTTCAATTTTCTTAAATTTACCAAGGCTTGATTTGTGACCCAAGATATGATCTATCCTAGAGAATGTTCCATGAGCACTTGAGAAGAAAGTGTGTTCTGTTGTTTTTGAATGGAATGTCCTATAAATATCAATTAAGTCCATCTTGTTTAATGTATCATTTAAAGCTTGTGTTTCCTTATTTATTTTCATTTTGGATGATCTGTCCATTGGTGAAAGTGGGGTGTTAAAGTCCCCTACTATGATTGTGTTACTGTTGATTTCCCCTTTTATGGCTGTTGACATTTGCCTTATGTATTGAGGTGCTCCTATGTTGGGTGCATAAATATTTACAATTGTTATATCTTCTTCTTGGATTGATCCCTTGATCATTATGTAGTGTCCTTCTTTGTCTCTTGTAATTGTCTTTATTTTAAAGTCTATTTTGTCTGATATGAGAATTGCTACTCCAGCTATCTTTTGATTTCCATTTGCATGGAATATTTTTTTCCATCCCCTCACTTTCAGTCTGTATGTGTCCCTAGGTCTGAAATGGGTCTCTTGTAGACAGCATATATATGGGTCTTGTTTTTGTATCCATTCAGCCAGTCTATGTCTTTTGGTTGGAGCATTTAATCCATTTACATTTTAGGTAGTTATCAAAATGTATGTTCCTATTACCATTTTCTTAATTGTTTTGGGTTTGTTTTTGTAAGTCTTTTCCTTCTCTTGTGTTTCATGCCTAGAGAAGTTCCTTTAGCATATTTGTGAAACTGGTTTGGTGGTGCTGAATTCTCTTAGCTTTTGCTTGTCTGTAAATGTTTTAATTTCTCTGTGCAATCTGAATGAGATTCTTGATGGGTAGAGTAATCTTGGTTGTAGGTTTTTCCCTTTCATCACTTTAAATATGTCCTGCCACTCCGTTCTGGTTTGCAGAGTTTCTGCTGAAAGATCAGCTGTTAACCTTATGGGGATTCCCTTGTATGTTGTTGCTTTTCCCTTGCTGCGTTTAATATTTTTTCTTTGTATTTAATTTTTGATAGTTTGATTACTATGTGTCTTGGTGTGTTTCTCCTTGGATTTATCCTGTATGGGACTCTCTGTGCTTCCTGGACTTGATTGACAATTTCCTTACCCATATTAGGGAAGTTTTCAACTATAATCTCTTCAATATTTTCTCAGTCCCTTTATTTTCCTCTTCGTCTTCTGGGACTCCTATAATTCGAATGTTGGTGCCTTTAATATTGTCCCAGATGTCTCTGAGATTGTCCTCAATTCTTTTTTTTCTTTTTAATTATTTTATTTTTTAATTTATTTTTGGCTGTGTTGCGTCTTTGTTGCTGCACATGGGCTTTCTCTAGTTGCAGCGAGCGGGGGTTACTCTTCATTGCAGTGCACGGCTTCTCATTGTGGTGGCTTCTCTTATCGCAGAGCACGGGCTCTAGGCGCACGGGCTTCAGTAGTTGTGGCATGCAGGCTCAGTATTTGTGGCTTGGGGGCTGTAGAACACAGGCTCGGTAGCTGTGGTACACGGACTTAGTTGCTCCGTGGCATGTGGGATCTTCCCGGGCCAGGGCACGAACCTGTGTCCCCTGCATTGGCAGGTGGATTCTTAACCACTGTGCCACCAAGGAAGCCCTATCCTCAATTTTTTTCATTCTTTTTTCTTTATTCTGTTCTGTGGTAGTTATTTCCACTATTTTATCTTCCAGGTCACTTATCAGTTCTTCTGCCTCAGTTATTCTGCTACTGATTCCTTCTAGAGAATTCTTAATTTCATTTATTGTGTTGTTCATCGTTGTTTGTTTCCTCTTTAGTTCTAGGTCCTTGTTAAATGTTTCTTGTATTTTCTCCATTCTACTTCCAAGATTTTGGATCATCTTTACTATCATTACTCTCAATTCTTTTTCAGGTAGACTGCCTATTTCCTCTTCATTTGTTTGGTCTGGTGGGTTTTTATCTTGTTCCTTCATCTGCTGTGTATTTCTCTGTCTTCTCATTTTGCTTAACTTACTGTGTTTGGGGGTCTCCTTTTCACAGGGTGCAGGTTCATTGTTCCTGTTGTTTTTGTTATCTGCTCCCAGTGGGTAAGTTTGGTTCAGTGGGTTGTGTAGGCTTCCTGGTGGAGGGGACTGGTGCCTGTGTTCTGGTGGATGAGGCTGGATCTTGTCTTTCTGGTGGGCAGGACCACGTCCCGTGGTGTGTTTTGGGGTGTCAATGATCTTATTATGATTTTAGGCAGACTCTCTGCTAATGGGTGGGTTGTGTTCCTGTTTTGCTAGTTGTTTGGCATATGGTGTCCAGCACTGTAGCTTGCTGGTCATTCAGTGGAGCTGGGTTTAGCATTGAGATGGAGATCTCTGGGAGAGCTTTTGCCGTTTGATATTACATGGGGCCGGGAGGTCTCTGGTGGACCAATGTCCTGAACTCGGCTCTCTCACCTTAGAGGCTCAGGCCTGACACCCAGCCAAGAGCACCAAGACCCTGTCAGCCACACAGCTCAGAAGAAAAGGGAGAAAAAGACAGAAAGAAAGAAAATTAAAAATAAAGTTATTAAAATTAAAAAAATTATTAAAAATAAAAAAATAAAAAAGTATTAAAAAAAAAAGAAAGAGTGAAAGAAAGAAGAGAGCAACCACACCAAAAAACAAATCCACCAATGATAACAAGCACTAAAAACTATACTAAAAAGAAAAATGGACAGTCAGAGCCCTAGGACAAATGGTAAAAGCAAAGCTATACAGACAAAATCACACAAAGAAGCATACACATACACACTCACAGAAAGAGAAAAAGGAAAAAAAAAATATATATATATAAAAAGGAAGAGAGCAACCAAATCAATAAACAAATCTACTGATGATAATTAACTCTAAATACTAAACTAAGAGATACATAAAACCAGAAACAAATTAGATGCAGAAAGCAAACCCCAAGTCTACAGTTGCTCCCAAAGTCCACCGCCTCAATTTTGGGATGATTTGTTGTCTATTCAGGTATTCCACAATTGCAGGGTACATCAAGTTGATTGTGGAGGTTTAATCCGCTGCTCCTGAGGCTGCTGGGAGAGATTTCCCTTTCTCTTCTTTGTTCGCACAGCTCCCGGGGTTCAGCTTTCAATTGGCCCTGACTCTGTGTGTAGGTCGCCTGAGGGCATCTGTTCCTTTTGGGAAGTCTGAGGTCTTCTGCCAGCGTTCAGTAGGTGTTCTGTAGGAGTTGTTCCACATGTAGATGGAGTTTTGATGTATTTGTGGGGAGGAAGGTGATCTCCATGTCTTATTCCTCTGCCATCTTGAAGGCACCTCCAAAGCTCGTGTTTAAGTGCTTTATTTACAATGACTAAATGATTCATAATAATTCATTCAAATGTTTGTTTTCATTTAATTGTAAAATGTAGTATATACACAGAAATATATATAAAATACATATGTAAGATTTATAAAATATGGAGTAAATATCTATGACACATTACCAACCAGGTCAAGAAAGAACATTAACTTCCTAGAAGGCATGCACATCCCATACCCACAAAGTTCCCCTCTCTCCCCACAGCCATCTCTCTCCCTACTTTCTGGAAGTAACCATTAGACCAACTTTTATGATAACTTGGTTTCTTTAGGGTTTTGCCACCTATGTATACATATCTAAACAATCCAGGGCAGTTTTTTGTTATTGTCTGTTCTTGAACTTTGTGTAAATGGAATCATACTACATATATTCTTTTTGCTACTTAACTCTCTCTGAACACCATATTGTTGCTTATACTGGTATGGTACTTCATTGCATGACTATACTACAATTTATTATTTACTCAACTGTTATTGGAGATTTTGGTTGTTTCAGTTTCTGGCTATAATGAGTAAAGCTGTCATGAACATTCTTGTACAAGTTTTTCTGTGGACCTAAGTTTTTATTTCTCTTGAGTAAATATTTGGAGCAATAACTAGGATTACAGGGTCACAAGATTATATGGTTAACCTTAACAGAAACTGCCAGTTTTCCAAAGTGGCTATACTGTTTTGCATTCCTACTAATCATGTACAAGTTCCAGTTACTCTGCATCCTTGCCAATGGCCAAACTTTTAAAATTCTAGCCCTTTTTGTAGATGTGTAGTGGCATTTTATTATATTACATTTCCCTTGTAACAATGTTGAGCATGTTTTTGTGGGCTTATTTGCCATTCAGATATTTTCTTGGGTAAAGTATCCAAATCATTTTGCCCTCATTTATTTTTTGGGGGGTGGGGGTTGTCTCTTTATTGAGATCAAGTGTTTTATCAGACCTGTGGTTTGCAAATATTTATTCCAGTCTGTGGCCTGGCTTTTCATTTTCTTAATGTGTTTTTTTGAAGAGCAGATGTTTTAAATTACAGTAAAGTTCAATTTATCAGCTTTTTCTGATTTGGGGTTTTTTTTTTTTTTTTGTCCTAAGAATTCTGCCTAAAGTTACAAGATTTTTCTTCTCCAGTTTTCTTCCATTAGTTTCATAATTTTGCCTTTTATATTTAGGTCTGCGATGCATATTAAGGTAATTTTTGTGTATGTTATGAGGTAAGGGTTGAGGGTTTATTTCCATGTAGATATTCAATGGTTCCTGCACCATTTATTGAAAAGACTGTTCTTTCTCCTACTGAATTACCTTGCCACCTTTGTTGAAAATCCATTGTCCATATATGTGTGCATCTACTTCTGTACTCTTACTTTGTTCCATTGATGTGTATATCCTTATACCAATGCCACATTATCACAATTACTGTAGCTTTATAACAAAATCTTGAAATCAGAGTATATTCTCAAATTTTATTCTTTTTCAAAACTGTTTTGGCTATCCTAGGACCTCTGATTTCCATATAAATTTTAGAACCAACTTGTCAATTTCTACAAGAAAGTGTACTGGAAATCTGGTTGACAGTGCATCAAATCTATATATCCATTTGATGAGAATTCATGGTTAATAAGTTTAGTTTTCCAATCCATGAGTATTGTATATTTCTCATTTAGGGTTTCTTTAATTTCTTCCAGCACTATCTTATAGTTTCCAATGTATAGGTCTTATATATATTTGGTTAAAATTAACCTTATTTTATGGTTTTTCATGCTATTTTCAGTATTTAAAATTTTTTGATTACTTGCTGCTAGTATATTGAAATGCAATTGGTTTTTATACATTGACCTTATATCCTGTGATCTTGCTAAACTAATTAGTTCTAGCAGTTTGTTCTACTTAGTAGTTCTACTATTTTCTGTATATTCTATAGGATTTTTAACATAATTATGTTGTTTGTGAATAAGCACACCTCTAATTCTGCTTTTCCAATTCGTGTTTCATTTCCTTTGCCAAATTGCACTGATCAGGACCTCCAATCCTATGTTGAATAGAAACACTCGTATTTTATTCTCAACTTTAAGGAAAAAGTGTTTAGTCTTCCACCATTAAGTGTAATGTTAGCTGTACATTTTTTCATAGATGTCTTTTATCAGGCTGAGGAAGTTCTTTTATTCCTAGTTTGCTGAGAATTTGATTATATTGTGCTTAGGTGTGATTTTGTGTCTTTCCTACTCTGGGTTCATTGAGTTTCTTGGATCTACACTTTTATAGTTTTCATCAAAACACAAGGAATTTAGCGGTAAGTAAGGTAGGTGGACAGATACAGTGGACTGATGTGTGTCGAACATCCAGTTCTTTAGGAAAGCACTTCTTTCCTGTTACGTAGAGTTTGGGAATGATTCTGTACCCCAAAACTGAGTCCATAACTCAAGCTGGGTCAATCACCACCCTTCCTGGGACTTGTCTGTTGAATATACCTCTGGGTTAGATTAAACAGAATGAAGTAACTTGACACTGTCTGCACTCTCCCAGGGCTTATGGAGCAAACTGTAGAAAGACAAAAAAATAAAGATGGAAAGAAAAGCAGAACTGAACTAGAGACAGCCGTGAAGATATTGAGGTTCTGGATCTAGTCATGTGGAAGTAGCTCTATATTTGGACTTCTTAGTTTTGAGGGCCAATAAATTCTTCGTTTGCTTAAACTAACTTGAGATTCTTGTTATTTTTATTTTTGTCAACTTCAGTGGAGTCCTTGTACGTCACACCAGGAATCTGAAATTTCTTCTGAAGGAAAAGGTGGGGGTATAATATATTTAGGTTTACATTTTTAAAAGAAAACTCTGACTTTAGTGCAGGGAAAAAATGAAGACGGGGTCCAATTAGAGGCGGGAAAACCACTTAGACACCATTGTAAGCATCCAAGTGAAATAGGGTACCTGATTAAACTCTAAAAAACTAAAATAGTGAGGTAATTGGACAGATATTTCTTCATCAATAAATAGACTTGCTTAGAAATTGGTGACTAACTGGATTTGGAGGGAGGGGAAGGAATTTACAGATGAGACCTGTATTTCTGATTTGAGTAATTAGACGATAAAGACAGGTAGAAAATAGAGGAGGAAAAGGAGGAGGCAAAAGGCAGAGAGATAGAGGAATGAGTGCAGATTTGGTCACATTTTGAATGAGGATCTTTGGCAGTCATTCAAGTGGAAATGTTGATTACACAAGTAGACACTCAGCTGTGGGTTGCAGATATGAGAGTCCTAGTTCCCACATGGCAAACTGATTAAACTTAAAAAGAGTTATTCTTCCTGCTAATAGGAGCTGCCAAAATACAAGAAGCATAGCTGGGTTCTAAAACAAATGTTTAATTTCAAACATGCCATAATGCAGTAGAAATGTTTATTTGAAATGAAAAAGAGTAAAAACAATAGTATTTTAACTAATATGTGAAGCAGAACAACAAAACTGAATAAAAATAGATTACATTAGTTCTTACAAATTTTTGGATTAAAAAAAGTCTTATCATTTAGCTTCAATTTCCTTATGAGGAAACTTTCCTTATGAGGAAAATAAAACTTCAGAGTTTAAATGATTTACTAGAAGACTCAAAAATATTCTCCAAAATTTTTTTATTATTAAGAGAATTTAAATGAAAAAACTGATAGAAAATGAAAGGAAAGCATGTGCCTTTCAAGACCTTCAGATTCAATGTTCTATTTCTTTATTTTCCTGATACAACTGTATCACTATCATAATTTCCCCCTCATGAATAAGAGGAAAAAAGATGGAGGTGGGAAGCATCCTGAGGAAGAGAATGAGTAATATGTGAGTCCTGAGATGAAATCAACTATAAAACATTTAAGTGGAGGAAGTTTATGTGGTTAGCAGAGAGGTTTTCAATGAACAAGTCACTAGTAAGTCCAGGTATATTATACTAAAATGCTGAACATACATTTCATGAATTTCAGGATCAATATCCCATACCTTGTACAGTTAACTCAAAATAGATTTTTCTCTTTCCTAAACATTTTGCCATACTAAAAAGATCTGTCTAAAATATAAATATATGTCAAAACCAAGACTTTCAGTGACTTCTCACTGCCTACAATGAATGCACTGTTTCATATGTTTCACTTATTACTCATTGCCTGCATATGTTTAATAGTCACTATAAAGAAATAATGTGTTGAATGAACACCAAATACAAAGTGTATAAATGAAGTGGATGAATGTGCTAGAACAATGCTACTCCAAGTCTGATCCACTTACCAGTTTCACCATCACACTGAAGGTGGAATATCTGTTTTAACAGGCTTTCGAAGTGATTCTTATGAAAGTTAAAGTTTTAGAAACACTCTTCTAGACAACTAAAAAGAAGGAGGGGATCTTAATTTCTCTTAGGAATCTTACCACCCTCCAAAGGATACTGAAAACATCTGCTGTGTGGTTAGAATTCTTAAACCCTCTCAAAAGATGTTATGTAAATGAAAGAAACAGGGTTCAGATTTCTGATTCTTAAGGACCATTTAGCCACGTTAGCCATAATGAAAGATGTAGCTTCATTATTTTCAGTTCAGTATACTTAACATATATATTAATGTGCTTATAGGTAAATGTGCTAAAACAAAAACATGTAGCAGAACTGGAGTTGTGGCTAAGTACAGCATTTAAGCAAGACTTTCATTTTAAGTAGACATGACAGAATTTTAAATTTACAGAATTAACAATGTGTAGCATACATTCATTTTACATATTCAAAAAATCTAAACTTAGGGAACTGAAAAGCTGAAAAACATGAGAGGTAGTGGTACCTAATGAGTGGTATTTTGACATTCTATTAAATATTATAAATTAGAAGATTATAGGAGAAAGGGAGTTAAATTCTAAGAGAATACGGAAAGGGCAACCCATGGTCTTGGGAAAAAAATGAAAGTGGAAGGAAAAATATTTTCAAAATGTATTTTGAAAATTGTTAGACATACATTAGTGACAATAGGTAGAAGGTAATTACTCTTGGTAGCATAAAAGGTAAGAGGAAAGGAGTCCATGTTCTTGTTTTTTTGTTAGAACTGGTCATTCCCACTTTTTTCTCCCTCCCTGTTGCCATGACTTGGGGGCACTTGGTTTTGTCATCCTAATTTTGAAGATTAAAAACTATATTACTAACAATTTTGCTTCATATATGGTGTGTCTTGGGTGAAATGTGTGTTGTGGTTATTGATGGGGGAGGGAGGAGGAGGAATCAGATAGGGAGCTCAATCCATAAACTAGTTGTATCCTCTAATGCAATGGTTCTCAAACCTGACATGTACCAGAATGTCCTGAAGGGCTTATTAAAACAGAGTGCTGGGACTCATCCCAAAGTTTTGGGTTCAGTAGGTTTGGGACTGGGCTGGAGAATTTGAATTTCTAACAAATTCCCAGATGATGCTGATGTGATAGTTTGGTGCGTACACTTTGAGAACCACTGCTTTAAAGGAATCAGTAGTCCCAGGCCAAAGAAGAGCTAGGTGAACACTGAGGGAAAACAGTTATCTCCCTGCATAGGTTTTTAAGACATAGAACATTAGTTACAAGTTTATCACTTGCTCAAAAAACAACCAGGTGTGTATTACAAGGATTGTAACTGACCAAATCAGTAGTTGGAAGACATTTCTTTCCAAGGTTGAACCCAAAACCTAAATAACTTTTAAAAAGAGACAGTGTTTATTTGCCTATTTAGGAACTGCTGTAGAATCTAGTATTATGGGACTGGACCTGTTCAGCTAGCCTATTTAAGTTTTGATACTTGAACTAACTTGAAAATGAATACTATAAATTCAAAATAAGAGTTTTTTATTTTTTTATCTTTGTGTTAAAATCATAAATAATCTTATTTCATTTGTTTAACCTGATTATTAAAAAACAAAATAGTATTATGTAGTAAAAAAGAATTCACCTGCAAATGTACTCTCTGCTGATACCAGCCACTTATTAAAAACACGTTTCTACTAAAATTATTCTTAAATTCTTAGATTTATAGCACCTGAAATCTGGACCCAGCTGAGCTTTTATTTTACAGATCAAAATGCATGGATGAAAATACATTACAATAATTAATGAAGCCGTTCTAGTTTAGCCTGAAGAGATTTAAAATTCCCAGTGATGGCCTGTACTGCTGCTGAGGAGCTCATAGACTGGAGCTCAACCAGATAACCACAAACGGCATCCAGGCAGAGATTTGTGAATCTCCTCCTGAAATGAAAAAGACACCTGATCAACCATCTACATATTTAGAAACATTTCCTCCTATAGGACCTCCCTTCAACTTCTGCTAACCTTACTCATTATAGTCCCACATGAGAGCAAGGATCATGTGATTAAGTAAATGGCAAATAAATGAAAATAGAGAAGGAAACTCAGGGGGTAGGTGGATTACCACATCACCACCATTTCCCTTTTGAAGATTATTATAATGAGAAGGAGGCAGTAAGGGATGACTCCTTAAATTAATATTAAATTATTTACATTCATTTGGCCTTTTCAAACAAATATATCTTGAAATGGCCATTAATATCACAAATACATAATTGAACTTCCTAGGCCACTAATTCAAAGTGAAAGGAGTTTAGGAGCAATTCATTAATTTTATCCTGTCACCTTTAGAAAGACTTCAGGACAAGGGTTGAAAAATGGAAAAAACTCTAACCTTTCATAAATACTGACTGGTATCATTCAAATAGTTATTGCAAACATGCACAAGAGCTTAAATCTCCCATACTTCTTTTAGTTTCCATATCGTGCCCCATTGTCTCCAAATTTGTTACCCAGGTATTTATTAGGTGCATTTAAAAGCCTTTGGTATATAATAAAGCATATCTAATTCATACTTACCTCTCACAATTTAAAACTTGGCTAGGATTTTCAACATATCTTGTCAATAGTACATGTATACAATCCAAAAGGTGCAGTGGCTTCTTCATTCTGTTCCAGAATGGATCCTATAAAGAAAAAATACATCTTGAGTTGTAAGACAAATTGTGTCAACTGATTTTTTAATCATTTATGTTAGTTAAAATAGTCATCAGCGTTCAAAGCAAAATTTACTGATATTAAAATAAGTATTTAATATTATGTGGTTACTAAATTATATATCTGATTATGGTTAATAATGAATAGCACTGAAAACTTCATTGTGATGTTATTTAGGAAGAATATTTGATGTATCGATCCAGTGTGTAGAGCATATAAATTTCCTGTTTAGGAACCTGAGGTAAGAGAAGAAAATCCATCTCTTCCTATTGGCTGTGACACCATTTTTACTTTGAACTTATGCAGACTTAATCCGATAGTGTGAATAAGAGACTAAATCAGTAGTCAGAGAATCTTAATTCTAGTTCTGGCTTCATCATTACCAGCCATGTGACTTGGGCAGGTTATTTAACCTCTCTGCCCTTGTCAGATGTAGTAGAAGATGGGGATACTACTACTTGCTCATTTCCATCATGGGCTCATTGTGAGTTTTAATGAGATATATAAGTGCCTTGTAAAGCACTGTATGAATGTTTTGACGATGCTACTATAATCATGACTAGTATTAAACGCAATCCAGTTCAACAGGTTTTGTTTGGTTTTTGATCTCAGGATAAAAATTACAAAATATACAGTCCAATAAGGTTAAATATGGTGAGAAAGATCATTTAAAAAAAACTGAGGTATAATTGACATATAACATGTTAGTTTCAGGTGTACAATATAGTGATTCACTGTTTGCATTCACTGCAAAATGATCACCATAGTAAGTCTAGTTACCACCCGTCACCATACATAGTTAAATTTTCTTTTCTTGTGGAAAGATCTTTAAGCACTGATATTTTAGATGAGGTTACAGTGAATAAATACACTGATATTTTGTTCCTTTAAAGTAAATGATAATTCTTCATATATTTAGCCTGTTCCACTAAAAGTAAAGCATATATAATTATGTTTATTAATATTAAAAAATATTTGATTTTTATCATGATATATCGCAAAGCAACTCTCATTATTGGTTTTAAGTCTGAAGCATAATTTGCTTAACCAATGAAGCAAATTTCTGATACAACTGTATTAGATGAGATACTTACAAACACACAAGCAAAATACTCAGCTCCTGTATCTAGAAAGTTAATTGATTTAACTAAATAAATTATTTTATTCTATTTAATATTTTCCTTACCCGTGACTTGAACAAGTGATCATATACTTCCAGTAGTCTAGGTAATGGCACTCCAATTTCATTCATGGTCTGTATCACAAAACCCACATCCCAGTTCAAAGTACAAACTTGCTGCTCTAAGAACTGCACAATAAAATCTGGGGAGAGAAAAGGACCAGAAGTTGGGATTGTTAACTTGTTTTTTGCCCCCAGCATTATTGAGATATAATTGACATGTAACACTGTCTAAGTTTAAGGTATAAATGTGATAATTTGATACACATACATATTGCAAAACGTTTTCCACAATAAGGTTAGTTAACATGTCTTTCACCTCATATAATTAACATTTTTTTGTTGTTGTAGAATTGTTAACTCTTGATACTAAAAAGTAGGCCTTACTCATAATTGAACAGTTTCTACAGGAAAAACTTTTAAAAAACAATTTAAAAAATTCTTTTAATAAAAAATAAGGCATATACCAAAATATAAGCAAACCTATAGAGATAGAAAGTAGATCAATGGTTGCCTAGGGCTGAAGGTGGATATAATTTATTTTTTGGGGTGATGAAAATGGTCTAAATTTAATTGTGATGATGGTTGCACAACTCTGTAAATATGCTAAAACCATTCAACTGCACACTTTAAAGCTATTAGAGAAAAAACTTATTATAGTGAATTTGGAAAACAGCAAAAGAACAAGAAGAAAATAGAGACCATTCACAATTCCACTATTGGAGAGGATCCACTGATAATATTTAATATCTTGAAATACTATATCTTCAATTTAACAGCTTTTCAGAAAAGAAGCACTTACTGCATCTAGATTTTAGAAATATTAAATGTAATATTCATAAGATTCATAAGTTATTTATTTTGATGATTCTAATTGTGGTCCCATTCTCACTTTTTACTACCTGTTACATCGTAAATAAGATTTTTTGTTTTAAACTATCTATCTATCTATCTATCTATCTATCTATCTATCTATCTATCTATCTATTTATGGTTGCGTTGGGTCTTCGTTGCTACGCGTGGGCTTTCTCTAGTTGCGTCCAGTGGGGGCTACTCTTCGTTGCGGTGCACAGGCTTCTCATAGCAGTGGCTTCTCTTGTTGTGGCTCGCGGGCTCTAGAGCGCAGGCTCAGTAGTTGTGGCACACGGGCTTAGTTGCTCCGCGGCATGTGGGATCTTCCCGGACCAGGGATCGAACCCATGTCCCATGCATTGGCAGGCGGATTCTTAACCACTGTGCCACCAGGGAAGTCCCATAAATAAGATCTTAACAGTAACAATCAAATTCTTATTTATGGTACCTAAAATCTGAGACCGACCAATGTGAGTAACCATGGGCAAGAGGAGTCACTGAAAAAAGTGCCACTGAACCTGCATCTCCCCTACAAGTTATCATACAGAGATTGTGGAAAGGTAATAAAAATTCTAAAGACTCAATTTGTTCTAGTTTGAAGCCCCCTGGAACCTGTTTGCCATTGAGAGAGTGATAGAAAAAGGAAGGCCTCTTCTACCCTAAATTTTATTGGGCTCAACAATTAAAAATCTTAAGTCAAAGCAGAAATACCCTCAAAAGGGATTGTGTACAATGTGGCCTTTTTGCTATTAAAATTGTCAGGTTTCACATACTCATAAGACATATATATACAGTTGCTCTTTATTTTCCTGATCAATGAAATGGCATGGCAGTTATTTTGGCATGGCAGTTTTTAATACTGTACTTACAAGAAATAAGGGTATGATTATAATAGTTTTATTTCTTACCATGTCCAGGGAATAAACCCTAAATCAGAGAAGGTCTATAAACAAGTCTGGATCTTCATATTTTAAAAACAATTTGATGTTATAAGCATTTTCATGTTTCTCAACATTTTTCAAAAACACAAAGTGCTTATTTAACATTCTACTGTATGAATATATTTATGTTGAGTCTATCGTTTTACAACCGAAGAAGACATTATAGGTTGGCAAATGGCTTATAACAGAGTCTCCTACATAACAAAGAGTCAGTATATCTGGTTAAGAAAGGAGTTCACAAAAATTACATTTTTAACACAACTACTTGCTATTTTAAAGAAAAATATGCCCTCAATATAATAGGGGGTAGTTGAATCAATCACAGATCATCCATGCACAAAAACATCAGCTATTTTTCCCTTCTCTTCAAGCGTGTATAGGGTTACCAGTAATATAATCACTACGGTCTGTTAGTCAGACTATCCCAAGATAGATATATCAACTTGGAAGGTCAAGCAAAGAGAGTTTCATACCCAACTATTCATCAACAAATTCTGCTATTCTTTGGAGGTGTTTCTTTCTGGAGAGGTAGAATTAAATTGCAGAGCTAATAAATAGCAACAACAAAATGATTTTGCTCTACAAACCATTATTTTTCCATGTCAATGAAGAAAACCATCAAAACAAAAAGATAAAAGCCTCACGACCGTAGCTGAGGTTATGGCTTACCTAGAGGAAAGAAACGCGGTGTGCCGGCATACATCTTGCCAAGGAGCACAATCTTGAGACTAAGAGCATGCATCCTGTCTGGGGAGCTCAACGTCACACTTTCATTCAGTTCTGTAAGAAAGAGACATGTCATTAGAAACCCAAACTGTTTTTATTGTGAAAATTTTAAATTGACTATTTTATTCTGTTTCAAGGTACAAAATACTAGAACTTGTATGCACGTTAATATAATGAGCAGATTCTGTGTTTCTGTTACTGTCTGATATACTTTCCACTTACCAGGGCACTAGTTATGAGATTCCGAGCTAAGTGTCTCAGAATCCCTTATTAAGCAGTATAAACCACAAAAATGACACATCTTTTCTGAGGGTCCTCTCAAATATTTACTGGGATCATTCTCTACAGGATCGCCCTCCACCATATCAAGTACCCTCTACTTCCCTCTGTTTAGGTATATACAATTCTCATGAGCCCTAAATATATGACCATTAGCAGCTTGCATTCACTCTTCTACTAAGTCACTAAATAACGTACAGCTAATACACCTATAAATGAACACTTACCTTTCTCTATGATATCTTGCCAAAGTGTCTGCACCAGTATAGGGTCTGAATAACCGGCACAATGAATTATTGCAAGTTTACATTCTGCAAGTTTAAATGGGTCAGCAAATTCCCCATAAAGCTGTAGGAGAAAATGCCAACATCCAACCAGAGATTAGTATTCAGAAGTTAACAGTGAAGAACTCCCTGAAAGTTAAAAGTAACCAAAGATTTTATCTAAAGTTCCTAAAATATGATACAAAGATGTAATGACATGTAGGTAGTCGTAATGCCAGATTAAGAATGGTAAATGCATGGAAAACACATTTAAACAGATTTCAATATGTGTGCCTTTTTTTTTTCTTGGCTGATAGCAAGATACTGCAATGACATTTCTTTTAGAATTAGTGTTGTCTAAACTAAGGTTTGAAAAATCACGGAAATACTGACAAATCTAACGGTGCTTTCAGGGTACTTAGAGAAATGTCCATGAATAATTGAAAAAGAAACTGTTCAGAAGGGTACACAGAGTGGGAGAGGCTTGGAGAGTTAAGCAAAGATAAATTACTTTTTCAAGATAAGAAACAAGGCCATAAAATAGGTGGCAGGAGTTTTAACAAAGCCCCATGTGAGGCTGATAGATTCTTGATAGAAATTGGCCTGGAAAGAGATACATAGCTTTTTCTAAGAGTGAGATACCACAGTGGTGATGTGTCAGCCCAGTGATGTGCTTCCAAAGATGGCTTATCTTAAACACAAAATAAAATGCAAAAGAAACAAGATAATAGGTGACTACTATAGGAGTTTCACTTGCTTTTTTATTACCTTAGTTATGTCCATTAGCTCAGAGTCCAGCTGAGAAATTGCATCCTGTACAGAAGAATGATGGGAATATTGCCTTTGTAGTGTCTCTTGTATCTGAAGTTGGATCCTAGCAACCTAGTTTGCGTAGAAAAAAATCAAATCTTAAGTTCTTCATGATAAATCACCAGGTACTTGAAGGAATGACTCCTAGTATCTGACTTTAAGTTTGTTAAAATAAAAATAATATATAAATAACAGCATAGTGACTACAGTTAATCATACTGTGTTGCATATTTTGAAAGTTGCTAAGAGAGTAGGTCTTAAAAAGTCCTCATCACAAGAAAATAAATATTTTTGTAATCATTTATGGTGACAGATGCTAACTAGACTTACTGTGGGGATCATTTCTCAATATATAGAAAAATTTAATCATTATGTTGTATACCTTAGCAACTGTTATATGTCAAGTCTACCCGAATTTTAAAAAAATGTATAAATAAAGACTTCTTTCATAACAGACTAGCAACCTTTCATTACAACATAGAAGATTACACAGGGACTGTGCTGTGACAGAGAGCCTTTGCTACTCACCAACACATGTTTCGCCCATGATTAGAGCCAGACAAACTGGTCAGCCTCTACTTCCCGGCCTCCTCTGCTAGGAGTATGGCCGTAAGACTATGTTCTCTTCAAAGGAATGTGAACAGAAGTACAGTATGCCACTTCAGGGTTGAGGTTTTTTAAGAGTGAATGTGCTTCTTACATGCTCTTTTCACTCTTCCTCCCTTTGGTCAAAGAAAAAGGTAAGGCCATTGGAATGGTAGAGCCAGAAAATAGAACTTGGGAACTGACATCAACCAAGTGGAAGAAAGCCACATGCCAATCAGGAACACCAACTCTGGATTTTGTGAATGAGAAATAAGCTTTTGTATGTGGACCATTATACATTTTTGTGTCTCTTAGTAAAGGCAGTTTAGCCCACTCTACACAGCTACTTATTAGCCTCCAGAATAAACGGTGAATGTGACATAATCTGCTTGGTGTTAGAATAGTTAGGATAAATCTCTAGAAATGCCATAGAGAAAACTTTTAGATTACAGCAATGTCCTAGGACCCAAATGCTGTATCATTAAAATCTTTTAAAAGATTTATATATAAATATGAAAAGAAAAAAAGAAGGCATAAGAGATTAAAATTAATACTGACTGCTACAGACCTATTATTTACTAGGGGAAGAGAGGAAGTGGACTAACATGCAGCTACTAATCAATGTGGATAAGACTTAAGTGTCGTTAGCACTTACTTCCATTTTTTCTTCTAATTCATGAAGGAATTCACCATCTGCAGCTATTGATGAAATGGCAGTGGAACTTTTGGCACTAAGAATGGCACGAGCAATGTACTCTAGTCGCTGCTGAAGTGAAATTTCTGTGCTGGGGGGAAAATTCTTATTTTTATTCATGTGAATTCTTAAGGATCCAATATACATATATATCAGCTATGAGGTACGATTTATGCCAAATTAACATAAAAGGCCATTTGAAACTTGAAAAATTAGAGGATTTCTAATAAAAGAGATCCACAATTTAAGTCAACACATAAATACTTATGTTTACCTCCAAAAAGTAACTTCCTATTTTAATACTTCAGTATATTAAAACTTGGATTATTCTAAAATTAAACTAAACTTTTTATTATTCCTCATATTCTTCACTTCTCTACCTTAATGTGGCAAATACTACATTTCATTTTCCACACAGCAACTAGAGTGACCTCTTAAAGCCAAAAATCAGATCATGTCACATGCTTTCTTAAGACCCTCCAATCTCCTTTACCTACTCCTCCAACCTCATCTCATTCCTCCCTTGTTCACCATTTCCAACCCCACTGGCTTTCTTTTTTGTACCCTAAACATGATAAACTTAAATCTGATGCAGTGCCTCTTCAGAGACCATCGCTTCTGTGCTTAAACCACTTCCTCCATTTCTTTAATAGCTGCCTCTTCCTGTCATTTGAGAATCAATTTTAATGACAATTTGTCTGAGGCCTTCTCTGACCAATCTTAACTAAACCAGCTCCCCATTCCCCAAGGCACTTTCTACTGTAATATCCTGTGTTTATTGTATTTATAGAATATGAACTTGTCTGTCTATGGTCTTTGCCCACTAGAATGAAAGCTCCTTAGAAGCAGGGATGGTGTCTATCTTGTTCACTACTCCCTTCCTCAATGCCTTGAATTATCACTGGTACTCAAAATCTATTTGCTGGCTGATTGACTGACAGGTGTCAGAAAGCCCTAAGCATGTATCCACCTCCATGATTACCATCTTCAGTCCTTTCTAATCCCCTAAGTCCATCAGACCTGGTTCTTTGACATTATAAAGCAACTTGGCATTAAAGACAAACATACTAACTCATTTAGTTGTTGGCAACCCCTCAGATCAACCAGTATTAAATGAAACTTTTGATATCTCCATTAATGCCAATCTGAATCAGGAAAAAACTGGCTTTCTTTTACTTTCAGAGAAGGTCTTACTTAAAAAACTGTCCTTCTACATAGCTATGGCTCCTATAAGTTTTCCCCTTCCAAAAAGAAACCAAAAGGAAGAAAGGATTAACTCCTTTCTCCTATCTTGCAAAGTACGTGTGTGGATGACAGCACTGACCATCTCTTAAGATCAAATATGAAGGACTCTGTACCTTTAGGAGCTTTGCTTATAAAAGGCTTTCCTTTACCTCCCCTCTCATCTCTTAAAAAAAACCCACTTGAAACAAACATTTTAAACATGGGTAATATTTCCAAATTATTTAAAGTAGAACATTCTATAGCCGCCAACTTACTTGGTGCAGCCTACATATGTAAAAAGAGTGTCGTGAGGGCTTCCCTGGTGGCGCAGTGGTTAAGAATCCGCCTGCCAATGCAGAGGACAGGGATTCGAGCCCTGGTCTGGGAAGATCCCACATGCCGCGGAGCAACTAAGCCTGTGCACCACAACTACTGAACTTGTGCTCTAGAGCCCGTGAGGCACTACTGAAACCTGTGTGCCTAGAGCCCGTGCTCCACAACAAGAGAAGGCACTGAAATGAGAAGTCCGCACACTGCAACGAAGAGTATCACCCCGCTCGCCGCAACTAGAGAAAGCCCGCGCACAGCAACAAAGACCCAACGCAGCCAAAAATAAATAAATAAATAATAAATTAAAAAAAAAAGTGTAGTGAGAAAGAGAGTAACATAATAGTCGGAAAAAGATTTTATTGTGGAAAGAGATGGTAAGCTGAGAGCTGCTAAGACGTATAGGGTCTCTCACATGAGGAGGAAATTAGGTTATGTGTTTGTGTGTGAAGTAGATACGGACAATGGGCACTGTTCTTAAAAGTTAGAGGATTTCTGAATATTTTATAACAAGAATATAGTAACTGTTATAACAAGGAACAAGGTTAGTAAATATTAATGAAAGGGCAATTAAGAGCCACTCTAGGAGGCTTCCATGGTGGCACAGTGGTTAAGAATCCGCCTGCCAATGCAGGGGAAATGGGCTCGAGCCCTGGTCTGGGAAGATCCCACATGCCGCGGAGCAACTAAGCCCGAGCACCACAACTACTGAGCCTGCACTCTAGAGCCCGCAAGCCACAACTACTGAGCCTGCGTGCCACAACTACTGAAGCCCGTGCACCTAGAGCCTGTGCTCCACAACAAGAGAAGCCACCGCAATGAGAAGCCCACGCACCACAACAAAGAACAGCCCCCGCTCGCCGCAACTAGATAAAGCCTGTGTGCAGCAAAAAAGACCCAACGCAGCCAAAAATAAATAAATAAATAAGTGTGTGTGTGTGTGTGTGTGTGTGTGTGTGTGTGTATGTATATATAAAAAGAGCCACTCTAGGGTATTCCTTGGCGGTCCAGTGGTTAGGACTCTGCGCTTCCACTGCAGGGGGCCCAGGTTCGATCCTTGGTTGGGGAACTGGTATCCTGCAAGCCGCAAGGTGCGGCCAAAAAAAAAAAAAAGAGCCACTCTAACACTGAAAGCATTGAGCAGCATGACAGAAATGACTTACAAAGATTTGTATAGTAATGGTATCTAGGACGCACTAAGAAAAATGACAAGAGTAATCCAGAAATGAGATACTGAAGGCCTGGATAAGGGCACAGTCCACACGTGCCTCTGAGTACAGAAAATAATAGGCATTCAAACACTGGATAAAGGAATGAATTACATAACCTTAAGACAGAGCTACAGTGAATTAAATATTTAATAATGTTGTCAAATTTTTTTTTTCATTTGAACTTTTTTTTTTTCCCTTTTTTTTAACATCTTTATTGGAGTATAATTGCTTTGTTGTTTTAGTTTCTGCTGTATAACAAACTGAAGCAGCTATACGTATATTTATATCCCCATAGCCCCTCTCTCTTGCGTCTCCCTCTCAATTCTTAATTGTACAAAAACTATGAATTGACCGAGGCCTTTACTAGAAACTACCTTTTAGGCCTTTACTAGCTTAAATTCCTTTTCTTTCCTTTTATTAAATCAAAGACAAAGAAATTAAAGTCACTTCGATATATGTGACAGAAGATGTATATGAAGGGAACTTATAAAAACCAAATGACTGGGCTGCCCTCGTGGCACAGTGGTTAAGAATCCTCCTGCCAATGCAGGGGACACGGGTTCAAGTGCTGGTCCGGGAAGATCCCACAGGCCGTGGAGCAACTAAGCCCGTATGCCACAACTACTGAAGCCGCGAGCCTAGAGCCCATGCTCTGCAACAAGAGAAGCCACTGCAATAAGAAGCCCGTGCACTGCAATGAAGAGTAGCCCCCACTCGCCGCAACTAGAGAAAGCCCACGCACAGCAATGAAGACCCAACACAGCCAAAAATAAAACAAACAAACAAACAAACAAAAAAACCCAAATGACTATTATGACCAAAGACAACAAGAAGACCAAAAATGCCTTGGGCCCATACATGCAACAATTACAACTGCATGAGCACACACACACACAGATACACAAACCCTCACACTTGCTATTAGCCATATCTGGGTGATTTAAGTAACCATTCTGATTAACTTGGTTTAATAACAACCTTGTCTCAAACACCTCCTTGTCCTAACTTAACCAATCTCCAGATTTTAGAAATAGCACTGCACTATTGTGGCAAAGAAAATTCCAAATGAAAAGAGGGTCAAATTAATGATCTGTCCAAAATTTTAAGTTGTCTTTTGATACGACAATCTAATTAGAAATTTCAATGCACTCTTTAACAGGATTCTTAACAATCCTCAATACATATGCTCCAAGACCTATTCAGTAATTTAAAGAGAGTAGAGGAAATTAGCCTGGAATTTGTTGAACGTTTGAAATTATAAAGACTTAGAGAAGTATTTTTTGTCCTTTAGTTAAGAATAGTAATTAAGGGACTTCCCTGGTGATGCAGTGGTTAAGACTCCACGCTCCCAAGGCAGAGGGCCCAGGTTCAATCCCTGGTCAGGGAACTAGATCTCACATACATGTCAGAGCTAAAAGTTCACATGCCATAACTAAGGAGCCAGTGAGCCGAAACTAAGGAGCCCACATGCCGCAACTAAGCAGCTCGCCTGCCTCAACTAAGACCCAGCCCAACCAAATAAAAATAAATAAATAAATATTTAAAAAGAAAAAGAATAGTAATTAATTGCTGTTAATAGGAAAGAATCTAAAGACATACTTTAAAGAAAAGGATTTACAAGATAGTTTGAATAGAGAGTCTATTTAGTAGGAGGTATTTGGTACCTGCTACACATTATTAAAAACAAACAAAAAGAGAAAACTATAAACTTTAGGTAAATCCAAGCAAAAGCATAAAAATTCTATATATGTATAACCTGAATAAGGTTTTATTTAATATCTGAAATCTGGATGTAACTAGATATAGCCCAGTTATCAATTATTCGTCACAGTGAGAATATTAGGCCATACCTATGCATGTCAGCCAATTTGGATAGGACACGAGCAGCATTGTTAAAACTTCTGTTCTTCTCATAATACCTCCAGAGTAAATCCATGTAACGAACTTTGTTTTGATCAACTTTGGCCATTCGGACTAGATGTGGCTCCAGAAATGGAGAAGCAATCTGGAAATTGTAAAGTTACTCAGAAACATTTTCTGACTACCCACTTGCTCTTCAGATAGTAAATATATCATTTTATAGGTGTGCCTTGTTTTATGAATACATAAGCAATTTTATAATCCAGTAACAGATAAGAGAGGGCAATTTTTCTCATTATAAATGATTGTTTTACCACAGTTAATCAAAGAATTGCTATGATAGTTGCATTAGGTTGATAAAAACAATTTATTATAATCCAATTACAAATCTTTTAATAAACTTTGAGAACACAGCTATTGACTCCTAGATTCTGAGCTCAAAACCATTCTTGCAATTATCAAATGCCATATATTCATTTTACAGAATGAGGAACACTATGACTTAGGGTAGTGAAAGGACATTTATTTGTGAAGTGGCTTAATGGCAGAGCTAAGACAAAGTTCAGGTCTCCTAACTCATAATCCATTGATTTTCACCCCACAATATAAACAATCCCAATCAGCTTCTAAATAACAAGAAAACTAGACCAAAAGACTACCTTGCTCACTAGGAAAAGGCATTACATTACTTGGCTTTTCACTAACACCTAACGGTTGGTACAGGGTGAAAAACTGAATTTCCTTATGACTATATATGTGCTTAACCCACTGAGTTATGCTACTTAAAAATATAAATTAACAACATTGGTAGAAAAAATATTTTTTACCTGTAGCAGTTTATCTGCAAGGTCAGCTTGTATTAGCCAATTATAAAGGGCAATACTAAAGAGTTCATCTTTGGATCTTTGAGACAATTTAAGCATTTGTTCAAACTAAAATAAAGAAAACAGTAAAAATTAGCACAGTTAAAGGCTCAAAATGACTCCTTAGCCTTATAGGCTTCTGGTAAGAAATCAAGAATCCTTAAATGGTAAGTTCTAAGAGTTACTACCCTTTCCAAGATGGTTATGCTACCACCACCACACAGAACATCTAAACACAGTGTATTTTCAGAACGAAAACATGCTATGTCCCTTACATGATGGCCTGCTTCTTCATTACTCAGCATATTGGGATCAGATGACAACACTGGAGGTCCAGGTTTTTTGGGTACACTGGGAGACTGAGGAGCAGCCTTACTTTGATTTACCAGTTCTTGAAGTGTATCTGTAATACACTTGTAACTGTTTAATCTGAAAAAGAATGAAAAAGGAGCAATTACATGATTTAGTTATCAATTGGTTTATCTTATCTAATTGAAATATAAACTAAAGAGAATTTTGGAGAAAATACACACACACACACACAATTTGGTATTAAAAATAATACAAATCATTAGTTATCTATTTTATACATAGTATCCATAGTTGAGAACCTACTGTGTAGCACAGTGAACTCTACTCAATGCTCTGTAGTGACCTAAATGGGAAGGAAATCCAAAAAAGAGGGGATATATGTATACGTATAGCTGATGCACTTTGCTGTACAGTAGAGAGTAACACAACACTGTAAAGCAACTATACTCCAATAAAATTAAAAATAAATAAATAAAAATAAAAACAATACAAATCATATGCTTTTTCAATAGGTTTGAGAAGCACTTGTTTAAAAGGGTAAAGTCATAAAAATGAAACACATCTTAGATTGGTTATATATTTCCTTTATGGACATACTTTTTTTTTAAAGCAGTCTCTAATAATCTATGAACATTTAAAAATCATCCTTTAAAATACTAATCTTCATCCAGAACCAGACATTGGGGGTGGGGCGGGTGAAGCAGCAGTTTTGTTTCCAAAATCGTTATTGCATTTCAAATTGACATTAATACAATCTCAGGAAAACCAAAGAGGCAAGTTCAAAAACATTTAGGTCCTTAAGAATTCCCACCAGGCTATAATTTTATCCCTAGGCTAATAATTAGAATACTGCTTCACACCTTTGATAAAACAAGACATTTTTAGGTGAAAGCATAATTCAATTTTATGAGTTGTACTTGAAATATTATTTTCCTAATACCATCAGTCAAACTTTACACAAAGAACAGTCTATATCCATAAAGTTTCATCTGCTAAGGTGATAAAACTCACCTTTCTTGGAAAGCCTGAAGTCCCACGATGTCTTCTTCTGGTTCTCCATGTTTATAGAAATGAAGTCCAAGACCCTGAGGATCTTTTTTCTCTGCAGCAGTCAGAGAGAGCTCCACTACACCCTCATAAAAACGCACTAACAGGAAAGCCAAAGGACAAAGAGTTAAGGCATATTATTAAGTGGATACATTTTCCTTAGATGGCTTATAAAAATACTGACCAAGGTTATTATGTTTACTACTATGAGGTTTCTACTGTATATCAGTAACTCAGGTGACAGCATCATATAAAATATTTCTGATGAGTCTACTGAAGAACTAGGTTCCAACATGCTTAAAAGGCAGCTATTATATGTATTTTCTTCACTGCAAAAAAATTTCATACTTAAAATAGCAAAAAGGAGGGTTGCAGTTCCTTGATGGAAAAAAAATCTTAGGATTCAAAGTAGTACCTGTACTAACAGTTACTACATTATGTTAGATTTGATTTAAAGTAATTTTAAAGTGAGCAGACAGGTAGTATTTTTAAAATTAGTCAAAAGAGTCTAAAGCATCTGAAAAATAAATGTAACCCAGAAAGCAATCTAACACAGGTAGTAGTTTAACTGGAATAGGACTGAAACCCCAATGTTAAAAAGTTACACATTTCAAGATATAAAAAGAGCATTATAGCTTTTGTAGCCGCTGGTGCAGTCATCAAATACTAAGACATAAGAAATGAATTCCCTATGTCATATCACTTGGGCTACTGAAAGCTGAAGGAAGATCTCCCTCTGAGTTAAGCAGAAGGTATGAAGAACATTTTGTTTCTCACCTTGTCTATACTGAGCACAAACACTGGACAGGTCCACTTGATTGCTGATTTTTTGATACTCCTTTAATGATTCCCTTAACATTCTTTCCTTTTCAATCTTATTTTGAACTTGTCGGGAACGCTGGAGAAGCTCATTTGCCTAGAAGTAGAGATGACAAGAACTTAAAAAGATACAAGCACATGGATGATGCTGTCAATACAAGTTTTGTTTAGTCTACGTCTAAATTTACATCCGGTTTATTATCATCAAAGATAAAAACAACTCTACAAACTTACTTCTTCTTAATTTTAGGCAGAAAAGTTTTTGACCAAAAAATCCTAGCTATTCTTAATTCCTCTCACAAATATGTAAGCAAGACAGCTTTTGACTGGTAAATCTCTCGCCTAGTCAATACATTATTGGTCAGCAGGCAGTCCAAGCAACACTGATTTTTTAAATTTTTTTCACCTGTAGGAAAGGATCAATAAAAATTGCCCAATTAGCTCTAATTTATTACAGACAAAGTTTTAGTGATTTTTTTCTTAATTTTTAAGGAAAGGCATAGTTAACTATTTTAAAAATACAGTCTAGAAATACTATCAAAGATTCTTTATGAAAAATTTATATACGGATTTTAAGAAATAATATATTCCAACGTCTTTCTTACACAGATGAGGATCCTGACGCCATGGAAGGTTAAAAGACGTAACCAAGGTCGTATGTCAAACAAAAGACAACAGTTCCTGATTACAATTCTAGTGTGCTTTCATCATACCATGAAACCTCCTGTAAGAAACACTGAAATGAGTAACAAAGCATCATACCTTAGAACAAACTGCATCATCAGTGCTATACAGAAGTGGGCAGATGTC
This sequence comes from Eschrichtius robustus, assembly GCF_028021215.1. NCBI lineage: Eukaryota > Metazoa > Chordata > Mammalia > Artiodactyla > Eschrichtiidae > Eschrichtius > Eschrichtius robustus. The sequence continues at coordinate 30,572,461 of NC_090825.1, forward strand.
CTGTAAGTGTAAACTAATGCCATCAACAGCAGCATTATCTCTGATGTAGCAGTTGATTAGAGAAGCAATTAACGCCCCAGTCAGTTCCTTGTCCCTGATTACCAGATCTTTAAAGGTGGTGATTTTCAACTGTTCTTGAAATTCCTAGGAGTATAAAAGAAAATCCTCTTCTGATCAAAAATATAGAAAAATGTATCAAAAATGTATTTCCACACAGAATGAAATTTCTTTAATAATTTAAAATATCAAAACATTAATAGACTCTATAATTCAAAAGATAAAATATACTAAACTATAAAAAATAATAAAATTTTACAGATTTTCATAGAATCATTGAGAATTGTAAAAGAACCCACAGTATGCCTATTCCAAATCTCTCACTTTACCAATGAGGAAAGCAAAACCCAGGTGGAGTCAAAATTCGAGACAGGCTTCCTGACTTTAGTTATAATCAGGAAAAAACAATCAATTAGCTACATTAAAAAATCTTGGGCTTACATTTATTTTTCCAAAATAACATTTGAATTCTATTATTCAAGGACTTCTAACATTGGAGTTTGATCTTATTTAAACAAATCTGCTTGCTAAAATGGAGTTCTAAAGTACTGAGGTGATTTATACTATAGTAACATTCTGTTTAGTGATCTGACTGCTATTTCTTTTTCCTAAATTTCAGCAAATATACAATCTATGTTCAAATTTTTTGGATTAATATTTAATTTACATTCCTTGAGCATATAGGGAAGGAAAGTTTTGAAGATGGATCACAAAAAAGATACCTAGGCTAAAAATTGACCTACATTATTCTTACCAGCCAATAAAACTAAAAATCATTATTCTACCTGGCATGGAAAAGGAAGTAGCTTTCATAATTAAACATATTCACTTGAGTTTTTAAAAGAGGAAAAAAAAGTATGTGCTATTCTTTCTCAAATAAATGGACCTGGGGCTTCCCTGGTGGCGCAGTGGTTAAGAATCCGCCTGCCAATGCAGGGGGCATGGGTTCAAGCCCTGATCTGGGAAGATCCCACATGCCGCAGAGTGACTAAGCCCGTGTGCCACAACTGCTGAGCCTGTGATCTAGAGCCCATGAGCCACAACTACTGAGCCTGTGTGCCACAACTACTGAAGCCCATGCACCTAAAGCCTGTGCTCTGCAATAGAGAAGACACCACAATGAGAAGCCCGTGTACCGCAATGAAGAGTAGCTCTCACTTGCTGCAACTACAGAGACCCCGTGCGCAGCAACGAAGACCCAATGCAGCCAAAAATAAAATAAATAAAAAACAAACAAACAACAACAAAAAAACCTGAACTTATCAAGCCTCTGTAAACTTGACTTCCATTTCATAGAAAATTCAGGAAATAGATGAACAAGTTGACTACAAGGAAGGTAAAGACAACCTCAGAATGTTGGGATTCTACAAGATTGATGACCTGATGCCTACAAGGCAATAGCAACCCCCTCCCACCAAAGAGAGAGAGAGAGAGAGAGAAAATTGCTCTAGACTGAGAGATTTAAGAGAAAAAACAACCAAATTCAATGAGTGAACCAACTGTTTAGATTCTGATTAGAATGAACCAATCTATAAAAAGATATTTTTAAGACACAGAAATTTCATTATTTTAGATGTTACCCAAAAGAATTAGTGGCAATATTGCTAAATGTGATAATGACATTGGTATTCAAGAAAATGGCCAAAGGAATACATATTAAAATATAGAGGAATGAAAGGACATGATGTTAGGGATCTACTTTAAAATAATTCAGTAAAGAAAAAGAAAATAAGGGATAGATTAAGCAAAGTTGGTAAAATTGTGAAAATGTTGAATGCAAATAAATTGTGTATGGGGGATTAGTTGTTGTACTTGCTGTACTTTTGTGTACGTTTAGAAATGCTCCCAATTAAACTAATAGGTAGGAATACATTCCCCCTAAATGACCTAACATTTAGATAAATGCAAATTACCTTTATCCTTAAAAAGGATTCCAATGAGGACAGCAAACACCATTCATTTTCCACAGTGGCAAACATTTTTCTTTAAAGTAGGAATGTTTAATTTTAATTTAGGTCACTGGACTTCTTGAAATTACATGCAAAAATTTTATGTATGTGTCTGTATGCATTCTTTGAAGGTGGGGAGAAAGAGTTTTGATCAGATTCCCGAAGGGATCTGTAGCCCAAATAAAGGTTACAATCTACTGTTTGAAAAATATTTTTGGTAAAGTAAGAGTTCATTCACATATCACAACAAAGTTCTCATATACTGTAATAACTTGTGGTTTTGACAATGAATCCCTCAAGTTATCACGCTTTAGTGCAATTTTCTCATAACACATTAATTTGATCATAACCTAAATGCTTCCCAAAATAATCCTCTTCTGAACCTAAGTGAAAGATTACAGCTCACTCAAAAGCAAACAAACTAAGCACAGAATTAATAGCACGATCTTAGGGGGAAAAATATCCTACCTTCTGAAGTTCTCCTACAATGGCAGTGAACTGATGTTCACAAAGAAGTTTCCATAAGGCCAGAGCCTGGTATGATTTTCGAACCAACTGCTGGATTGCCTGAAGTGAAACCTTTTCACTCAGTTGAGCCTCTAATTACAAAACATAACTCATGAAGTTTTGAAAAATGACAGGTTAAGTTGTTTTAAGTAAAACAACACTTTATCTCAAATAACGACAACTATAGTTAAAGTTGAAATCCTCATTGTTCTCCTTCCTCCCCTCATAGGCAACCATGCTCATGAGTTGTTGAATTCACAGTTTTATCTTCTCACTATATATAAGTGCTTCTGTGTGTATGCATACATAAACAGTAAAAATGTTGCAGTTTTTAGACAATTTACACCATTGCTTTTTCTGCCCAGTTATATTTTCACAGGCTACCCATACTGATAAATAAAAATCTAGTATCAATACATTTATTTTAATTGCTGAGTGTTCCATTATGTAAGTATACCACAATTAGGTCCATTTTCCACATGAAGGACATTTCTGTTGTTTCCAATGTTTTGCTACTACAACAATAATGCAATAAATATCCTTAAAAAAGGTCTCCTCGAAAACACAGTCAGGTTTTGCTACGACTGTTTTTCAAATTAAGATGCATTGGCGAATCATGAAATCAATTCAGTCAGTCATGACAGCTTTATTTTTTTCCCCTTAAAAAGGAAAAAAAATATTAGAGTATAAAATAGGTATAGTTATTTCTTAAAATTCTGTTGCGTGTATATGCTTTTAAATATCTGGGTCATAATATAAAAATTATTACTTATTGTGGGAAAAATGTCTGATAAAGACTGTTCCTGAATATATACCTAGAAGTGAAACTGCTGGCTTTGAATGCATATGCATTTTTAGCTTTTAATATATATGATCAAATTGCTCTCCAAAGTGGTTATTTCAGTGCATACTGTCAGCAATTTGAATGCTCCCCTTTGTATAAATCCTTACCAATGCTTGTATTTTGTCAAGCTTACTTGAAAAGAAGTACTGAAAGAAGAATTTACAAAATAGTGAACAGAAAACTAGGTCCAGCAGGAAGGAAAGAAAGTACGTTGGGACAAAAGTAAATAGCTGAGTCTTAACTAGCAAAGTTCTATCAGCCAGAATAACTGGCTCAAACAATAGAAGGCAAAAGAACTTAAAAAAAAAATTGAATGGTAGGCAAAATTTAAACAATATTTTATTACTATGCCAGTTCACATCTGGAATAATTATTGGTTATAAGAACTTTTCAGTTCCCTTGCTGTTTCCTTAGTTGTTACTTTTTATAATAAATAAAAAAACACAACTTAACATTTGATTCATATTTTTAACTCTACAAGAAATACCACTTCACACACATTAGGATAGAAATGTTTTTAAAAAAAAAAAAAGAAAAATTATTGGTGACAATGTGGAGGAATTGGAATATTTTGTGTACTACCAGTGGAAATGTACCAATACAATGGTATAGTTGCTATGGAAAAGTTATGGTGGCTCCTCAAAAAATTAAAAACAGAAATACACATAATCCAGCAATTACAATTCTGGATATATAATAAAACAATTAAAAGTAGGGACTCAAATTTCACCATGTTCATAGCAGGATTATTCACAATACCCCAAAGATGAAGGCAACCTAAGTGTCCACCAACAAATGAAAGGATAAACAAAATGGGGTTGATACACACAATGGAGTACTATTCAGTCTCAGAAAGGAAGGAAATTCTGACACATGCCACTACACATGTGAACTCTGAAGACATTATATGCTAAGTGAAATAAGGCAGTCACAAAAAAACAAATACTACATGACTCCACTTACATGAGGTACACAGGGTAGTAAAATTCAAAGACAGGAAAAAAAAAAGGGTGACTGTCAGGGGTTGGGGGCAGGGGAAAACGGGGAGTTATTGTTTCATGGGTACAGAGTTTCAGACTAGAAAGATGAAAACGTTCTAGAGATGGATAGTGGTGATATTTGCAATCACCATGCTACCGTACAAAATGTGAACTTAACTTACTGAATGCCACTGAACTGTACACTTAAAAATGGTTAAAACGGTAAATTTTATGTTATGTATATTTTAGCACAATAAAAAAATTCATTAAAAAAAGGTGTGTATTGGGGAATTCCCTGGTGGTCCAGTGGTTAGGACTCCTCGCTTCCATTGCAGGGGGCCTGGGTTTGATCTCTCGTCGGGGAACTAAGATCCCACAGGCCACGGGATGCAGCACCCACCCCCGCCCCCAAAAAAAGTTAAAAAAAAAAAAAGTGTGTATCATGCTTTCTGGTGGAAGAAATGAAAACCTTTTATGAGCTGAAAGTTGTGGAAATACATGATGTCCATATCATCTTACTTTTCAAATCACACTAATATTATTTTAATAAAAATATTTGTTACCACAAACGATCTTATTAAGAGATGTCCACTGTTTTCTATTCACCTAATAAGATTCTTTACTGGGGTCATGTACATTTAACTGATCAGAAGCAATAATTTACCATGAAACTTCCTCTGCAGCTCCTGTTGCATTTGCTGGGTATTTCCATTTTCAGGGCGCATGAATCCTATCAGCCTCTGCTGCACTTTGGCAGTAGTACTGAAACAAAAATTCCAGAAAGTATATTCATAGGGTTGTGCAACTATCACCACAACTTAATTTTAGAACATTTTTACTCACTTTCCATTAGCAGTCTATTCTCATTTCCCCCGCCCTACGCTAAGCAACAGCTAATCTACTTTCTGATTCTATAAATTTGCCTATTCTGTATATAATGAACTGGAATATGTTGTAAATATTCTTTTCCTCTGTAGATTAGTGAAATAATCACTGACAAATCAATTCAACAATTTACACCTGGAGCATTTTAATCTCTCAGATGCTTAAATTTTCACTGAGAGTAAATGGATAATAACAATAGCTTCCATTTATCAAACCCTTGCTTTCTGTCCCCACCAATGATTTAACATAATACAACAACTCTGTAAGGTACGTACTATTAAGAATACCATTTTACAGATATGAAAACTTCAGGACAAAAGTGAAAAGCAAAGAACCTGCTGTCAGGAAATACTGGTCACTGAGAGAAATGAGCTAATAAAAGCATTTGGTGCTCATTTGGTGAAGAATCTGATTATTTCAGCTCTTAATGCAACTTCAGGGATGCAAAGAAAAGAGTGATGAACTTAAACAAAAAATGTATATGCAAAACAGAAACAGACTCACAGGCATAGAAAACAAACTAGTGGTTACTAAGTGGGAGAGGGAAGAGGGGAAGGGCAAATTAGAGGTATGAGATTAAGAGATACAAAATACTATGTAAAAAATAGATAAGCAAAAAGGATGTGCTGTATAGCACAGGGAATTATAGCCATTATCTTGTAATAACTTTCAATGGAGTATAATCTGTAAAAATACTGAATCACAATGCTGTACACCTGAAACCAATATAATACTGTAAATGGACTATACTTCCATTTAAAATAAAAAAGAGGGACTTCCCTGGTAGTCCAGTGGTTAAGACTCCATGCAGGGAGCACGGGTTCGATCCCTGATCAGGGAACTAAGATCCTGCAAGGCATGGAGCATGGCAAAAAAAAAAAGTATGACTACTGAAGCTATAATAGGTACACTGTCAGATGAAGTTCATAAGTGATTATGTCAATGTTGTTAGAAAACAAAATTTTTAGGGTAAAAGCAATACAACTATACTATAAAAGAAACTGAGCAAATTCCCTTTAATCTTAAATCTGAACTGAAAAACAATACAAACTCATAATTTTGTTGTATTAAAAAAAATAAAAAACAAAACAACATACAGCATGACCAGTAGGAATTAATACCTCTAGCTGTAGTCTCTAATACCCTTTCCTACCAAAAGAAACCAGGGCTCCCTAGAGAAATGGCCAAATCCATTTCTAGGGCAAGAATTGTACCAAATGAGCCTGAAATGTCCTGTCATGCTAGAAAGCAAAGATGCTACCAAATACTGTCAAAAAGGACTCCAGAGCAGTCTGAAGAGGCAAAAGGTTGGGATAATTTTCCACTGAAAAAACAACCTGCAATGGATTGAAACACATTAAATACGTTTGAAACCAGATTCACATAATGATACTAAATAAAAAACTCAACTGATGGTGCTGGCCAAGATGGAGTAAGCCTGCTACAGTCTCTCTCACTGACTACAACTGGGAACTTTGGACACTATACAAAAAGCAACTACTCACCTGAGGACTCTAATAGCACACAGATTGATGAGGGGAAGTCAAAACTCGAATGATAATCCATATGGAGGTGAGTATACTGGGTTCCCCCCCACTCCTTTATCTTCAGGCTTTGTCCAAAGGTGAACTGAGTCTCAAAACAGTATGGTGAGTAAAACTCCCAAGGAACATTCAGCAACGTCTGGAGACATTTTGAGTCATAACTGGGGAGAGCTACTGGTATCTAGTAGGCAGAGGCCAAGGATAATCCTAAACATACTGCAATGCACAAGACAGCCCCCAGCACGAAGAATTATCCAGTCTACAATGTCTACAGTGCCAAGGTTGAGAAACACTGGAGCAGAAGAACTGAGAAAAGGGGGCCCTGTGGTCCAAAAAGTTTGGAGGGAATCAGTTATTTCTCTTGATGCTTTGCCCCAAAGGCACCACCACTTCTCCAAAGCTGTATGACAAGACAGTGAAAACTGGGAGAAAACACTGACTTTCTATCCAGAGGACCAGTAAAAGAGGCCTCTGGGAGCTAGGGAATATATGGGAAATCAGAGCAAGAAGAGGCCGGAGGAGGAGATCCCCTAATTCTGAGGAAGATGAACACAACTTCTGGGCTCACCTCCCAGGCTGTATGTGCATGGAACATACCTGAAGAAGCAAAGCAAAGATACTAAGACTCTGAAGACCACACACTGTATGATTCCATTTATATGAAATATCAAGAATATGTAAATCTACAGAGATAGAATACATTAGTAATTGTTTGGGGCTGAAGGGTAGAAATGGGGAGTGACTGCAAATGAGCAAGACGGATGTGGCCTAAAAATGGATTGTTGTCATGACTGAAGAAATTCTATATATTTACTAAATCACTGAACCTATTTAAAACAAGTGAATTTTATGGTATGTAAGTTTTATCTCAAAAAGCTATTTAAAAATTCCCATACTCAGTGAGACTAATGTTGTGAGGGTTGGCTGAAATTAGGAAATCTCTTAATAAAGGTAAGGAAAAAAATTATACAATCATCTCTATAAGATGTAGACAACACATTTGACATACTTCAATACTCACTTTATAAAAATACTCAATAAAATAGAAATGGATGGATATTTTCTTATCATGTTAAACTATATCTAGGCATCTTCTTTAGTGGGGAAACACTATACACTTCCCCATTGAAGTCAGGAATAAGAGCAGGATGTGCACCATTATCTCCACTCTTTAACACCATGTTGGAGATATTAGCCTATGCAGACAGGAGAAAGCAACTAGAGTTAGAAAGAAAATGGTAGAACTATCTCTATTTGCAGATGACAGGATGACATATTTGAAAAATCCAAAAAACTCAATGAAAAAAACTACTAAAAACAGTAAAGAGAAATTAGCAAAGTAGTTGGTTACAAAATTGAAGGTTATAATTGAGGCTACAATTGTAAATTCAATAAATTGCTTAGAAACTATTAACAGAAGAATATAATGGTGGAAAAGAAAAAGAAAAAAAACACCTTCCAACTAAAATTCCAGCTATGTAGGAAGAAGAACAGTGGTAGAGGGCAGGGGAAGGAGGTAAGATAACAGATTCTGTTCAATTATTAATGATGACTGAGATGTATATTTTTCAGAATTTAAAACTATCAGAAGAAGAAAAGTCATATATAAAACTTTAAAATCAATCCAGTAAAACGGAAGGGGAGAAAAACAAACAAACAAACCCAAAACCACAACAAAGCCCACAAGTTCAGGATGGTGAGAAATATGTCAAACATTTAATTAACCCCAACAAAATGAGATGGGGTTATAAAGACAAAGATTCTTAAACTGAATAAAAAAGTGGCAGGGGCTAGAAATCAATATATACATGTTAAGATACACTTAAAAGAGTTCTCAAGGCTAAAAATAAAAATAATTGGTATAACCTTCACAGGGGACAACCAAATACTACATACCAACATTTTTAAAAGCTCTTGTACCCCAAATTTTACTTCTAAAGAAATTCATCTGAATATTACTGAACAAGTACACAAACATGTATAAAGAATACTCACTGAACCCTGTTTATACCATCAAGAAATAGAAACAACCTAATTACGAATAGAGTTATACCACTAATTGCTTGAATATAATGGAATAACATGTAGCCAATACAAACAAAATTTATTCTATTGATTTGGAATGCTCTAAAGAATATACTGAATGTAAACAATGTTTCACAAAACGTATGCCTACTTAGATCCTATTTTTACAGTGGACTACTACTCAGCCATAAAAAAGAAAGAAATTTTGTCATCTGCAGCAACATGGATGGACTTGCAGAGCATTATGCTAAGTGAAATAAAACAAAGAAAGACAAATACTGTATGATATCACTTATATGTGGAATCTAAAAAATACACAAGCTGGTGGATATAACAAAAAAGAAGCAGGCTCACAGATATAGAGAACAAACAAGTGGCCACCAGTGGGGAGGGGGTGGGGGGGGGTGGGCAATATAAGGGTAGGGGAGTGAGAGGTATAAACTTCTGGGTATAAGACAGGCTATGAGGATGTATTGTAAAACACAAGGAATATAGCGAATTATTTTTTAATAACTGTAAATGGAGTATAAGCTTTAAAAATTGTATTAAAAAAGAAGTGCATATTCATATATGAATATACATTCATATACGTATGTGTATATTCATATATTCATGTATGTTCACATATGATTTGAAAGTTTATATTGTCATACTTCAAATTAATTCATCAGGGGAGTGATGTGAATTTTTTACAAGTCCATATTACTTTTATAACAACAGCAACAAAAATTGCTCATCCTAAACATGTGTCCACACAAAAACTTTTACAGGAATGTGCATATCAGCATTATTCATAATAGCCAAAAAGCTGAAACACAACATTGTGAATCAACTATACTTCAATAAAAAACAAAAAATCAATTAAAAAAAAGAAAAAGAAAAAAAGGTGAAACAAGCCAAATGTGCATCAAACGATGAACTGAAAAATGAAACCAAGTACTGATATACACTACAATATATGAACATGACAATATTATGCTAAGAGAAAAGCCAGAAACAAAAGGCCACATACTATATATCTGCATTTACATAAAAGATCCAAAATATGGCAGGTCCATAGAAACAGAGAGTGGATTAGTATTTGCCAGGGACTAGGGGAAAGACAACTTTGCAGTGTTACCAACTGAATGTTTGTGTCCCACCAAATTCATAGTAATCCCCAAAGCGATGGTATTTTTGGAGGTATGGCCTTTGGGAGGTAATTAAGTTTAGGTGAGCTCACGAAGGTGGAGACCCATGATAAGATTACTACCCTTCTAAGAAGAAACCAGAGGACTTGCTGTCTGGTTTTCTCTCTGCCATGTAAGGACACAAAAAGAAAGCAGCTGTCTGCAAACCACGAAGAAGGTCCTCACCAGAACTTGACCATGCTGGCACCCTATCTCAGACTACCAGCCTCCAAAACTATGAAAAATAAATGTTTGTTGTCTAAGCCAGTCAGTTTATGGTATCTTTGTTATTTCAGCTTGAATTAAGACACAGAGTGACTGCTAATGGGCATAGGGTTTCTTTTTGGTGTGACGCAAATGTTCTGGAACTAGATAGTGGTGATGATAGTTTAACCTTATGAATATACTAAAAACCATGAAACTTTTTAAAAGGATGAATTTTATAACATGTAAATTAAATCTCAGAAAAAAAAAGGGAAATAAATCTTATTCCTACTTTGGATTTCCTAATGGTCCTCCTGTAAACTGGGAGTTTCTGTCTAGAAATTCTTGCAAACCTTTCAGTTCTTGTAGCACTGACTCCAGCAGCTGGGAGGGAACACTACTTTCAATCTGAAAGAAAGGATATATTTTCAAACATTTAAAAACAATGAAAAAAAAGTTTCTATAAAAAACACATATGCTGTATACCCATAATTGAACATGAAGTTTTAATTCTGAGGTACCCTATCTTCATAAACAGTAGTTATTTCTTTTATCAATTTATACTTGGTGACCAGAATAAAGGGCTAGACACCCACATCCCTCCCCGCCCTGCTGCTCTGGTTTTAATGAGGTATAATTTACAGACAGTAAAATACACAAATCTTAAGTGAATACCTTGATAACTTTTTACATCTTTATATAGTCAACACCCAGATCACAATATAGGGTATTTCCAACACCCAAAAAAGTTCCCTATTGCCCCTTTTCTAGTCATTAGTCATTCTACCTCCTAGGTAACCGACCACTTTTCTTACCTCTATCATAGAATATAGACTGGTTTTGCCTGTTCGAAATTCACACAAATGGAATCACATACTATGTTAAGTAAATACATTCTGATTCTGAGAAACTTTAAAACTTAGAACTTTAAAATAGAGTATCAGAGTTAAAAAGATATTTAGTATCTTTCCATTTTAAAAAGAAAAAAAGCTTAAAATAAATTGCATGCATACTTCACATTAAAAAAACCCCTTAATACCTGAATTTATGATAGTACAAATTTCTGTGTTTCTTAAAGCACTCTGGAAAGTACGCCAATACATGGAAATTAGTGCTAGGTTCTTGGAGTTTGGGGGCATATAAGCAAAACATTAAATCGTAACTTTGAGCAATATTAAGTATTAGGACTGATTCTATTTAGCCCTCATAACAATGTTATGAGGGAGATACATTCTCATTTTACTGTGAGATATCAGGCTCTGAAATGTTAAGAAATTTACTCATCATTAGTGAGTGACAGAGCTGAGATATAACTCAGGGGGTGAACAGTTTACTGGACAAGTACACAAACATGTATATAAAGGAATAATCATTGCATGTTGTTTATAACATCAAGAAATATGAAACAATCTACTTCTCCGTTAATAACATAAACTGGTTCCATAGAGATCATGGAATACTGTTATTTATATAACACACTTACTGCAGTGATCTCTCTGTTGCCACTCTTGAATACTCTCTCCACAACTAAACTAGCATCCCAGATGTTTCTGGAACAAAAAATGTTTTAATGATTGTGCTGTAGATGAATAAAAACAATTACAATATGTAGTAAATTCCTTTGTACGTGTTTATTTAGTTTTTAAAGTGTAGCAATGACTTTGTTTAACATTTTACTAAGTTATCTGAAAGAACAAAAAAACCAGGAAAATTTCCAAACCTGACAGATCTAAGTCATTTCACAAAATGAAATACTGTTGAAGAAAAATCAAAGACCCTGGGTAATAAATTGTAAACAAGGAAGCTTATAAAGTGAGTTCTGCACTGTTTCACATTTTTAAGCAAATGATTCATATGAAAGCATACATCACAAATCTAAGAAAAATACACACCAGACATGATAATTAAGTGGATCTGGTAGAATGATTGAAAAATGGCTGTAATTTTTTATCCCTCCCTACACCTATCCTCTTTACAATATGACTCTGATGCCTCCCTTATAACGAGGAGTCTATTTCCCACCTTTTGAATCTGGGCAGGCTTGGAGATGTCCCCCTGCCAAGTAAGTCAGGCAGAAGTGATAGTAGAGCAATTCTGAGCCTAGGCATCCTGAGGCTCTCCAAGTTTCTACTCTCTCTCATGGAACCTTGCCACCACCAAGTCTATGATCCCTGACTAGCCTGCTAGAGGATGACAGACCACGTGGAGAACAATCCAGCTGTCCCAGCTGAGGTCATTCTAGACCAACACACAAACATAACCCTAAACATGTGAGAGTCCAGCCAAGAGTGACAGAACTCTCTTCAACCTCAATGCTGATTTCAAATGCATTGTGAGCCTAGCCAAGACCAGAACTGCCTAACTGACTTGCAGACACATGTCACTGAGTTATGGGGTGGTTTGTTACACTACATATTAGTATATGTAGATATATTTTGAAGATATATATACATATATAAAACACAGTAACAAATATAGATGGTTAGACAATAAAAAAGCTGAATGACAGAAAACAATCTTATTAATGGACAAATGAGCTTAAACTATAAGTAAAATTTAGTAGGGACAAATGATGTCCCAAATTTAAAGTTAAAAATGTTCAACTATACACAATATAACAAGGTAAGCAATAGTTAATTATCCCATGAAAAACTTACCCCATGATTCGAGAAAAGTAAATGCAAATACCATTGTGTTTTCCAGAGTACACAATCTCTGGCCCAGCCATACAACTCATACTTGTGGCCTGAGTTGCTGGATTTCCCACAGCACACACTGGAGTTGACATGGCAGGAGGATGGACACCTTGTACACACGTAAGAAAAACAAATCTTAAAATTTAACCTTAAATATTCAGAATTCTCAATAATCCAAGTCAGTTGTCCCTAGACCCATAGGTAAAAACAATTACAAAAATACTGAAATAAATAGTTATTTAATTTGGTTTTCCTTGATAAGAAGAGAGATTTAGACTTGGAGAGGAACTCCCAAGTTGGCTTTCAAGTGTGGGCAATGCAGGATGAAAAGGAAAGCAAGCTTGCAATCACTGCACCTTAATGCTAGGAGTAAAACAGGACTAATTATACAGTTCAGAGCTGGTAATTAAGTCCTGATACTCAAAAAGGGGGCTTTCCAGGTACACTAAGTAAAGGCATTCATGGCCAAATGCCAATACTTGCTTGGATGCCACTTCTATTAAACAACATTATTTTCACGGGAATAGGACAAGTTAATCTTTCCCACTCTAAGCATTAAGAATAATAATTCACAATGTTAGCTCCTCAAAAAGTATAGTAGTAGCAACCTAAAACAAAGAAAAGAGGTACCTTGAGATGGTGTTCCCAAAAAGGATGGATTCAGGTATGTACTACCACTAGGAACAGGAGAACCTAAAAAGAAAGAAGAATATAAAGATTTATAAAATTATCTCCCAATTTTTTTGTATCTGATCAAAATTAGACACAGAAGCTGTTTCTAAGCATAAGAGTGAGGAGTGGCACCACCCATAATATATTCAAGAATTAGGGACTCATTTCCCAGCAACTTTCTAACAATCCCCACTTTGGAAAACATTGAGGTGGGAGTTTGTTATTAAATCACTCAACTCTTTCCTTTTGAATAAATAACAAATGAGTTCTGTAAATACTACTGGTTACATCTTATTTTGTTTCCCAGTATACACTAAAGATTCAATATTAATATATCATAACACTAAGAGTCAGACATCTATAGAATTATTCCCTAATAATGCAGTAGCAGTAAAGAAAATACAATGAAATTTTTTATCCATTAAAATATGCTACAAAGCTTCTAAAATTCAACTCTATTAGAGACAGTTTCATTTCAATGTTTCATACTCACCAGAGTAGACAGGAGACCCCAGGATGGGACCAACATTACTCGGAGTGGGGAGAGTGGCTGGAAATCTCATCTGTGCTTCACCACCATACCTATTTTTATGACAACAAGGGCTGAGTTTATTCAGTGAAACTATACATCTTAAAAGCTAGAACTGTTTCAAGTCCTGCTTAGCTTCAAAATAAACGCTTTAAACACTAGAGACTTTCCTGGTGGCACAGTGGTTAAGAATCTGCCTGCCAATGCAGGGGACATGTGTTCAATCCCTGGTCCAGGAAGATCCCACACGTCGCAGAGCAACTAAGCCCGTGTGCCAGAACTACTGAGCCTGTGCTCTAAAGCCCGCAAGCTACAACTACTGAGCCCGAGCGCCACAACTACTGAAGCCCACGCGCCTACAGCCCGTGCTCCGCAATAAGAGAATCCACTGCAATGAGAAGCCTGTGCACCTCAACAAAGAGTAGTCCCCTTTCGCCGCAACTAGAGAAAGCCCGCGTGCAGCGACAAAAACCCGACGCAGCCATAAATAAATAAATAAATAAATAAATTTATATTTAAAAAAAACATTAGAGACTTTAAATGCATTGTGTTGACAGTGAAATATACACAGATACATAATAAAATACTTATTTAGTAAATGTTGACTTCAAATTGCTAACAAGAAGAATCATAAGGGGCTCTGGCAATTTCTAAAAAAGAGTCTGCAATGCATAGAATGTATTTAATATGTATATGGTACTGTAATTTTCATACTAGATTATGGTTAGACTACTCAAAAAATTCTTTTAAACAAAATTGCATTTTAAATTTATTCTTAGCTAAATATTTTCCAAATAATATCTCTTTGATACCACGTTTTCTTAAAGTGACTCAATCTCTCAATGCAAATGATAGACATAAAGCAGAACTGGTAGTGTTTGAGGAAGTAGAAAAGATAGATGAGATAATAACTGAGGTAGAAGACTAGACAAAAGAAGTTGGAGAAGAGAATCCAGAGAAAGAGTAACAATGCGTAAATTATGCTAATCTAGTTGCTTCCAGTAGTATTATCACCTTTCCAATTTAAATTTTACTAACTTGCTTATATAGTTGCTCAACTGTTTTGCAAACCCTTAAACAACCACATTAGCCAATGCAACCATTAAAAAAAAGTGGCCAAGAACAAAAGAAAAGTGATATATACCTGAAGAAAGCCCGAGTGGCCCAAGCAGATACTTCTCTGTCACAGGCAGCAGTGGAACAAGCAAGAATAAGGCAAGTTGCACAGGCCTGGTCTTCCTGTAAAAAAAGAGTATCTTTCCTTATGTAAAACATAAACATTTCAAAAGAAGTTTTGTTTACTTCTGTATCCAGTGTTTCAACCGGTGCCTAGCACAGAGCAGGTACTTGATAAATATGTGCTGAATGAATGAAATAAGCTGGCATGAAAAAGGAGAAGTAAACACTATTGATTTTAAAGTTTATCATAGGCACTGTTATTAAAGGATGTTCTCTTTTTCTTTTTATCTAGATTCTACTTTAGTTTCTGGTTTAGTCTCCCCCCCACCCCCAGGTTTTTTTCTCATGGTGTTTTAACCTTTTAGAAAATAACAATAATAGCTAACATTTATTAAGTACTTGTCATGTGCCAGGCACTATTTTAGGAGGTTACAGCATATTAATCCTCACTCCACATATTATAATTTAATACACATTTTACACATGAGGAAATGGAAGCTCAGAGAATTCAAGTAATCTACTCTGATGGTGGAGCTGGTAGTTTGAATTCAGAGTGTGTATATTTAACTTTGATCTGATATTCCTGATTTTAAACTAAGCATTCCCAGTTTTACCTCATCATTTCTAGTTGTGGCTTTAAAATACTAAAGTCCCCATCATTACTGCCTCAAGTATTTTCCTCATGTCATTAAGCAAAAAAAAAAAAGTTTTTAATTAAAGAAGTTATTTATCTATAAATATCTTGTCCTTTTAATAAAAATACATTCATCATATAATTTGAACATCACACTCTTACTAGTACACTTTAATGATAAGAATTTATCAAAAACAGAACAAAAATCTGAGCATTTACCATAAACTCTTATAGCATATTAATACTGCTCCCAAGTACCAGTACACATACAGTGATTAAGGCAAAGAAAGGAAGACTGGTATTAATCACAGTATTTTGATCCTAACTTACATAATACCATCACAGTAAAAAAAAAAAGGTACAAATAATTACCTGATGTAATTTAAAGAATCTTTCAATCTCTTCTCCATCTCCACCCACATTACTCACAAGTAGATGCCTCAGTTGATCTACAGGTCTAAGTTTATGAAACATAAGACTCCCCTAAGAAGTTAAGAAAGAAAGAGGACGAATAATAGATTTATCAAGCATGGCTAGTAGCAACTGACCTTGCTACCTTATTTAATAAAAGCAATGAAACAAAAAAATAACTTAAAGAATAAGAAGTAAACTGGTCAAAAAGATCATCTACATTTCAATTCCTAACCTATACTAGATCTATATATCCATGCAGAAAACTTAATAAGAGAACACTGCCCCTCCCCCTTAAAAAAGTAAAGCAAAAGGGTGCAGGCTCTGTCAGACACAAACATATTATAAACCTTTATCTTATGCATGGTATTAGCACATGAATAAAGAGTCAGATAAGTGGAACAAAATAGAAGGTTCTGATATAGGCTCAAGTAAACACTAGAATTTAATATATGATAAAAGCTGCCCCTCAAACTAAAGGATCAAAGTTAGATTATTCATTAATCATGTTGGCACAAGTATGTCCACTTTGGAAAAAAATGAAGCTAGATCCATACTCATACCTAAAACAGGATAAATTCCAAACAGACAGGACAAAATAAAACTGTAACAGTACTGGAAGAAACTCTGGGTGAATTATTTTATGAACTTCAGAGTGCGGACGGTTTTTTTTTTTTTTTTTTTTAAACTTTAATAGAAATCCCCCCAAAAAACTGAATATTTCAACTACTTATAAACTTATCCACATGGAAAAAAAAATCTCAATAAATAAAATAAGATGGCAAACCAGGAAAAATGTTTGAGACTAAATCACAAAAAGTTAGTTTCCTTGACATATAAAGAGCCTCTATAAATAAAAAAGAAAAAGACAACTTAATAGAAAAGTGGATATATAATAGGAACAGATAATTCACAGAAAAATAAACACTAGAACAGACAGTCAATCTCACTCTTAATAAGATGGCATATTGTACTTGCACAAGATGTAAGGAAACAAGCACTCAACATTCACTGATAGTGAATGTATGTATACAGGGAACCTGGCAACATCTATCAAATTGATAAATACACATACTTTTTGATCCAGTAGATGTAATTCTACAGCTTTACTCACACACAGGCAAAACAATATATGCACAAGGTTGCAGCATTATTTTTAAAGGCAAAAGATGATCTATTAATAGGGGCCTAGTTAAATATGGTACATCCATATAAAGGAATGCCTTTCAAGTATAAAATAGAATGAGAGAGTTCTTTATATAGTAATATGGAAAGATATCTAAAATGTATCTTCGAAAAATAAAAAGCAAAGTATAAAACAGTGCATACAATATGCTATTGTTTGTTTATAAATATAGTTGTATTGTTTGTATATTGATATCATAACATATCTCTGGAAAGATACAGATTCTGATGACATGGGTGTCTGTAGGGAGGGGACCCAAACCAGAAGGGAGATATTATTGTGTATACCCCTCTGCTACCAGTGGAATTTTGTCAATGCATTGCTACTCAAAAAATAAATATTAAAAAATTATTTTTTTTAACAAGTGAGGACTACATGATAAGAAATAAACATAGCTTGTTTTACTAATTTTATGCTGAATACTGTTGATAGAAATGCTACTTTAGAAAAAGTATAATATCAATACTTTATAAACAGCAAGTTCTTGGGACTTCCCTGGTGGCGCAGTGGTTAAGAATCCACCCGCCAATGCAGTGGACACAGGTTTGAACCCTGGTCCAGGAAGATCCCACATGCCGCGGAGCAACTACTGAGCCTGCGCTCTAGAGCTCTAGAGCCCGCGAGCCACAACTACTGAGCCCGCATGCCACAACTACTGAAGCCCGTGCGCCTAGAGTCCGTGCTCCACAACAAAGAGAGGCCACCGCAATGAGAAGCCTGTGCACTGCAACGAAGAGTAGCCCCCCCTTGCCACAACTAGAGAAGGCCCGCATTTTTGGTATTTATAAACTATTCCTTAAGAATATTTTAAGAATAAACATTCCTAAGTACTTAGGTAAACGACTCTATTAAGCAACTACTGCAGAATACTTTGACCAAAATGTTAAATATGGCTTCTCTTCTTTTTCTCTCCACCTTAACAGATGATGTACATACCTGTGCTGAGAGGAGAACAAACTTCTTTGGAGGCAACATGTGCTGCTGTACAACAACTGGTGAGTCAGTTATGGGAATATGATCCTTATTTAAGGGTGTGATTATCTTATCTACTTTGAACTCATCTATTGCAGAAAGAGCCCAGGAATGACCATCAACACGAGTAGTCATCTATGTAGAAGAAATAAACGTTTTATACATATTATTAAAGTTACATGAGGCAAAACCTTCTAAAAAGAAAAAAAATACAATCTTTAAATAATGTAGGGTTTAACAGATTAATAATAATACATTAGCACGAATATTCTCAAAAGTCTGTATTTAATTTTCTAATGTCTATTCTTTTAATCAGGCATCTTCTATGATAGTAAATCTTTTCATACCAGAAGACAAAGGCAAAATTTTCTCAGGATGAACTATAAATAGTATTTACTAAAATTACAATTTTTTCAATAACTGAAGACTATACTTTCTACCCTCTTTCCAGGGTAAATTGATCTACACTGGTAGGTTCAGTGCTTAAATCTGCTGACATACAGTTTTTGTTTTCTTCTGAAGTTATATCTGCTTTCTAAACTAAGATACTCTCTAAAAAAAGTGTCTAGTCTTCTCAAATACTTTATTATAAAAAATTTTAAGCATTAATAAAATGTTGAAAGTACAATAAATGTCCATATGCCTGATACCTAGATTCAACAATTGATAGCATTTTGTCCTATTTGCTTTCTTCTTTCTATATTTTTTCATTTATTGAACCATTTGAAAGTTATGAATATCATGTCACCACTAAATACTTTTGCATGCACCTCTTAAAAATAAGGATGTTTTCTAACATAACCACTATACTATCCTAACATGTAAGAATATTAACATTTCTCTAATACAATCTAATGCCCAGTCAATACAGAATTTTTCCATTGACCTAACGTCTTTTATAGCTGTTTTTGGGAGACCAGAATTTGATTAAAGTTCATGAGCTATATTTTTATATATATATATATATATATATATATATATATATATATATTTAAAGTCCACATTTGTTTGAGAACTCAAGTATTATAGAGATGAAGTGATACGATGTATAGTATCTACTTTAAAAATAAAAACGATAGCTAACGTTTATCAAGTGCCTCCTGTGTGCCAGGTAGTGTTCTGAGCACCTTACACACATGAACTCATTTAATCCCACAACCACCCCACAGAGGTAGGTCCTATTAAAACTGCTATAGATTAGGAAATTGAGGACCAGAGACATGTTAGTCCTTTGAGTCACTGCTTTGAGGAAATAGAGCCAGATTTCAAACCTGCACCCCCTAACACTGTGCTCCCATCAAGACAGGGTTTATATCTTCCTGAGTTCTGAATCCTTACAGTCTGTCGCATAATGAGGCACACAGTATGTGCTCAGTAAAATTCAAAGGATAAAGAAAAGAATTTGAGAAAGGTGCTCCTTGCCTCCATACCTGCCTCCTGACTCTACCTCAGCTGCTTAGGCCATGTCAGAAACTTGGAAGAGCCCATTCAAACCATGCCCCCATTCCCAGGAATTGGTTCTTCCTGCTCCCATCTACACACACCTTTTCCCACTCCCCCTAACCAGAAGGGTTCACGTTTGAAAATAACCAGAAGCAGCTAGTGACACTAGAACCAAAATGCCTTTAAAGAGATGGCTCCAAAGAGAGTCTCAGACATTCACACCCTAGTGGGGGTTGGTCTATCTCGTTTGACCAGCAGCCTCTGGGGGCAGGTAACATGAGCTATGCTAGGGCATCTAGGAGGACAGATGGGAGTGGAGTAGGGGACAGCAAGGGGAGTGAGTAGAGATGGCCTCCTCTCAGCATCTCCTGGGCTGGGGGCTGGGGGGGGTGGCCTAGGTGTGGGATTGGGCCAGGATAGGCTGGGGCCGCACCTCTCACCCAGGACCTCTCCGCTGACTTCGTGGTATACGTGATATTTACTTTTAAAACACAATCATGTGTTTGTGTGTATACATTTATATATGTGGGGAAGAGATATGAAACAAGATGGAGAAATGGGTAATTTCTTAATGTGGGATTCAGTTTACCATTCTATTTTTTGCATATGTTTGAAATTTTCTATAATTAAAAGAAAAAATGTTAAATATTTAGGCGGAACTACAAATTAAAGAGATCATAAGAATAAAATTCTAAGTCATAACTATAATGGATGGCCTCAAAATAACTAAATATATAATATATTTAAGTGGGACAAAGATCATTTCAGAAAAGATATAGGCATTTTCAGGTACATTATGAAGAATATTCTAAAAGGGTTCCAATGTTTTTGTTAAAGGTTTTTTTAACGAGTACCATAATGACTTCTAATCTCACAGAGGAAAAACAAAAAATTAACAGTATATACTTCTTTTCAGTATGACTGCTAATCATATAAGATTATTAGAAGCAAACAGGAATAAATCAGAAGATAAAGTTTCTCATAATTTTATTCTTCACTTAAAATTATGTAAAAAATTCTTTATAATCTCTCAGGATAACTTACCTGGGTTTCCATCATTGGCTTTTGGAAAGGAAATGTATCATGGTTGACACACCACAAAATGTCATTATCTTCATTTTCTGAGGCTGCCATCAGTAGAATACCTAAAAGTTTAATATGTAAAATCTTATATGATGTCAAATAATATATATCCTCGATAATCATAATTATTATGATTATTAGTGACATTAATACAGATACATAGATATACAGCATTAATCTTTATAAACAAGTCGCAAAATAAACAAAAATAAATCCCCTAAAAGGATATATAATTAGTGCCAGGGTAGCATTATTAAGTGTTCTAGACCTTATACTGCACTTCTTTCAGGTAAACACAACTTTTTTTTTTCACATTTTAACATTTCTAAAGTTACTATATGATCCAGCATTCCATTCTTAGGTATATAGCCAAAAGAAATGAAAACGTGTCCACTCAAAAACTTGTACGTAAATGTTTATAACAACATCATTCATAATAGCCAAAAAATAGAAACAACCCAAATGCCCACCAAATTATAATGTGGTACACTCACACAATGAAATATTATTCAGCAAAAAAAAAAAAAAAAAAAAAAAGAACCTGCTACAATAGATAAACCTTGAAAGCATTATGCTAAGTGAAAGAAGCCAGTCCTGTATTTTCCAACTCCATTTAAATGAAATGTCCAAAAGAGGCAAATCCATAGAAACAGAAAGTAGACTAGTGATTTCCCAGGGCTGGGAGAAGGGGGAAATAGGGAGTGACAGCTAATGGGTACAGGGTTTCTTTCTGCAGTGATGAAAATGTTCCGAAATTAGATAGTAGTGATGGTTGTACAACTCCGTGAATAAACTAAACACTAACAGATTGTACATTTTAAAAGGTATGTAAATTATATCTCAATTAAAGCTGTTATTAAAAATGTTATGAAGGTACATGATACAATGTACTTGAAAAAATTCTATTTGTAAAGGAAAGTTTAATTTGGGTGTTGAAAAATAAAATATTAGAAGACACAGTAGAATAAGCAGAGAAAAGGCTTTAAAATGATTAGAAAATAAAAACAAATTGTTTTACAAATGCTTTCTCATATTGGGGAAAACCACATACAGATTTTTCAAGTTTTGATGTTTAACTAGAATCTCATTTTTTAAACTTAATTATGAATCCAAAAGAGTTTGTTATTAAAATTTCATATTTTGACAGGCAAAACTCTCCATATCCATAAAGACACTGACAAAGCAGGCGTGCTATCAGGAAAGTCATTTTAAGTTTGTAACAGTTTATAACTGTTTATAACAGTTTATAACACTGATTTTGACCAGTGAGTTCATGTACAAGGCTAATAAAACAATTTTAAAAGTACTTAGATATTTTAAAAAACTATATTTTTAATATATATGCCAATGAAAAATGTGAAATATAAGCTAATATAAAAAAAGAGTTCCTGGATTAAAAAACCCAAAACATCCTGAACTTCATTGGAAATCTCTGTTATTTTCAAATGCCTCAAAATGCATTCTAATTTTAATAATTTTAAGAATCTAATATTAAATCTGATAGTATTTCAGAATTTACCTTTACTATAAAGAGCTTTATGTACTTTTGAAGGCTTTTCCACCGTTGAAGATGCTGAGAATCCAGGAGGTAAGCGGATGTGGACCAGTGTCAATGTATTAGGGCGTGCCCATGGCTGTCTGAACGGACAAGTGCTGAAATATAGTCTTACACCTGATGATGGGGTAAAATTATCCATCATTAACAGGAAATAAAAGACATGAGGTACATGTGTTGTTGAAACAATTCCACAGAAAAACACAGAACTCTGTTAAAGCCATATATCACTTTCCTGACTGATCTTAAATCACCATGCGTACTACCAGCTGAAGTGGTTTCTAAGACATCACTTGGAATTGAGAGGTAAATCAACACATTTCAGTAGAAAGAACCTACAAGTATAAGACAAGGGAGCCTGCGTTCCAGTTCAGGCTCTGTCACTAAATGTTAGCCACTTTACCTTTCAGGCCTGGTTTTACATCTATAAAATGAGAAGACAGAGTGAGTGGAATCTTCTGATTTTTCAAAAGCCTTAATTTTATGAATTATTAATACAGCTTATAATTGATACAGAAGTAAAAACATATTTTCAGTCATAAATTTCCAAACCTTAAGATTATAAAAAGTTATCACAGTAATAGCACACATATAAATAAAACAACATACCTGCATGTGTGACAGCCAATAACTGACAGTCCAGTGATTCGGAGTTTTCAATCACTGCTATTTGAACAATTGGTTTAAAAACAGAACGATCTATGGTCCTAGAAGAAAGAAAAACTAAAGTTTATTTTTAAAATATATCTACTCACTTACAAGGAGTATATTCCACCAGGATTTTTACATGTTTAAATATGCTAAAATAGTTTAAGGCTACTTTTTAGGAAAGTAGTGCAAAAGCAGCAAGAACTGGCAAAAACCCTTGAATGTGTGTTCTTTACATTAATATTGTTAAGAGTAATCTTTTTTCAAAGACCATAAAAGAAAGCTAAATCCATTGGGTAAATGGTTAATGGGGAATAAGCTGTTCTTAGAGCATCAAAATATCATTGAAAAGATTACCACTAATGAAAAAGGGGGAAAAATGAACCTTCATAATGGTGAGATCTGGTGAATACCACCTTAACCAAGTGTTCATAATAGGAAAACTGGTACTATGGGCCTCTTAATGTAATACTGTAAGAAGTTCGCATCATGTATGTGATATTGGCTAAAAACAATATTATCCTGGGACTTCCCTGGTGGTGCAGTGGATAAGACTCTGTGCCCCCAAAGCTGGGGGCCTGGATTTGATCCCTGGTCAGGGAACTAGATCCCACACACATGCTGCAACTATGAGTTCTCATGCCACAACTAAGGAGGCCTCGTGCCACAACTAAGGAGCCCTGGAGCCGCAACTAAGACCTGGCAAAACCAAATAAATAAATAAATAAGTAAATAAATAAACAAAGAACAATATTACCCTGAATCTATAGATAAGGAAAAAAAAAATTCAGAAAATGGGATATTCTACAAATAACTCTCTTGCCCCTCCCCACTAAATGTCAACATTTGAAAAAGGCAGTAAGAGGTCTGTTTTATATTAAAGAGACTAATGACCAACGCAGCTCATGTGCTCTGGCTGAATGTGGAGAAAAATGTAAAGAAAAACAGCTATGAAAGATTTGGGGGACTACTGAGTAATTTTAATATGGACTATATAATTAGGATAACATTACAAAATTATTAATTTTTTAGGTGTGGTAATGATAATGTAGTATATGAGAGCTTAGGAGATAGAAGCTGAAGGGTTTAAGGGTGAAAGTCATGTCTGCAACTTACTTTCAAATAAGTCTTAAGAGTGAGCAAATAAGGCAAAATGTTAACAACTGGTGAATTTAGATAAAGGGTATATCAGATTTTATCATGCTATTCTTTTCATTTTTCTGCGGATTTGAAAAAATCTTTCCCAAAAAAATTAGGAGAAGAAAAAGGAAACTTTGTTTCAAATTGCTTGCCTTGAGAATTTTTTGGTCATTGAAGACCAAGGAAAACATGCTATCACTAGGATAGCTGATTGTAGCAGTGACCCAGGCACACAGAAAACAGAAACTGAAAATCTGAGGTCTTTGTTAGGTGAAGAGAATTTCTGCAGCTAAGTCACTTGTGACATATGCAAATAGCAGTGTATAGTGTCTGAAAACTTGGCTTTTAGGTTGGATATCAGCACTTACTTAGGAGTTAGACCTCAGGCAAATCATAACATCCCTTAGTTTTAGTTTCCTCAAGAATACAGTGAGGCTAATACAACTGTGAAATCCTGTATTTTCCGAAACGTACTTGTGTCCGTTATCAGACCAATGAAACTACCATGTAGACCTGTTAAAAGGGTGGAGTAGTTACAAAAGGGGAAACTTTGAGACTTGCAGTTTCCTAGTCATAATACCTATACTGCCTGCATAGACCACTTAGAGAATAATTTCAAACTCCAAGGAAAATCACAGGTCAAGCTGTCCTTTACACTGTAAAATCAGTCTGCCTTATGTTTCAAACCATCCAACATGAGAATAAAAGGAAGCATTGCTAGCAACTGTTTCAAACATAACCTACGATGTCACCTCCTTCAACGTTTCTTATTTTCTGGAGATATTTCGAGGAGGAAATAATTTTAGTATACTGCATATAAATAATATAATTATGCCTGCAAATGAAATGCCTGAGAATAAATTACATATTACCTAGCAATGTTTCCAGCAGCAGAAACAATAGAATTCTGTGACACTGAGGCAACTCTGTTCATTCCTTGTCCATCATGGCCCAAATCATACACCTGTGAATAAAAAATCATACCCACTTAAACATGATTATAAACTGTATATACTTTACAAAATAACCTTTTAAATAAACTTTTATTAAATAAACTTTTCCTTTTTAGGGATCCTTTAATTTTGGTACTTCATATAGGTATGAAAACATTCAGAGATTAACAATTTCATAAAAAGGGGGCCTTAAGAAGCGGTTTGGGTTTTTTTTGTTTTTTTTTGTTTTTAAAGCACACACTTCATAGGAAAAGCCCAAGAGTGACTAAATCTTGTTCCTTAAAAACAGGGATGTTCTTCCCCTCTTATACGGTGGTATAATATTAATACTTACTTGTATTACTCCTTTCTCCGATCGTGTATATAAAATATTTCTTGAATTATCAATTGCAATTTGAACAATAGGATCTAAGAATAAGACAGAAGAAGAAAAAAAAAAACAGAGGTTAACAAATCAAACACAGTAGCCACTTACAACACATTAAAATTGCTGATTTACATTCAGGGCTTTTCTTTTGTTTTATAGGTAAGTCTTAGGGTAGCTGCACAAGGACAAAGCCAAGAAGCATTCAGGTCAGACAACACGCGAAAAAAAGCAAACATCATATACTGTGACTGGGTTAAGAGCATCACGAATAAGTTATTCTGTCCTTTAAATTAATCTTAAGCCAAACCAAAAACAAGTTCCAAATTATTCCTTCATTCAACATTTAATGAATGTTTACTATATGCTAGAAACACATAAAATAATTACACCTGGTCCATTCCTTCAAGAAACTTCCAGCTTAGTTTAATAATTCATTGTGTAAAAGAAAATAATTAAAAAATTCAGTCATATTAACTTTTAGATATATTTATCTTACTTTACTGAAGCATTTTAAAATTACTTCACCTGCCTAAATCTCTCAATTAAAAACTCAGATATATTCATTTTATGCTGGGAATTTCTTTCAGACCAGGCAAAACATGTATTAAATGTCTGAATGTCTAACTCTCTCACAAACACAGACACGGGTGGTTTAAGTATATATAGCTGTTGTAGACACATGTTCTATGGTGCTACATTTATAGGAACTTGGGAATAAAACTCATGCTGTTTTATCATCTCTTCTCCCTTTAAAAGACGATATGAATATATAACAAATACTGTTTAGTAAGAAACTGTTTCAATTAAGAATGAGAATTTCTGAAGAAAATGTTAGGTCAGTGATTTGTTAAAATTTTTTGTTTGCCAAATTTGTTTTCTACTCACCATCTTCTGAGAATGTGAACTGTAGTAACGAAGGAACAAGGAAAGAAAGTGCACTCTTTGAGTGGTTTATTTTCCTACACCTCTGGCTAAACCAGCCTGCTTCTGCCTTAAAAGAAAAAATTGAAAGACATAAGACTTGTAAATGTAGGTACCTCCATCATAGCAACTATTATATACTCATGTTTATAAAGATTCTCAAATCTTAGTAAAATACCAATAATTGTAAACTAAGACATACTACTCAAAAATAAGTACTGAGAAGTACTAAGTTTAGTCCTGTAATTAAAAATAGAAAATGTATTTAATGAAAATCAAATCACTGCTCTCAATGAAATCGGCTATGTCTATTGCAGCAACCTCAGTAATGCTATGTTAGTGAACTCATTTTAATTATCTTAAAAACTCCTATTTGAAAGCAGTAAGGGAAATAATAAGCGTAGTTTATAAGTGTCAAAAGTACATAGGATAGAGGTATTTTTATCTCTTCCCACTACTGCTAAAAGGCAATTTAAAAAATAGTAGCCACCACCATCATAATCTACAGTCTGCCCCTCAATGATCGAGTTTTGCCATACTTAAATCTACAACAAAATCTTTTTTTTGTAGTTAACAAAACCAAGAGAAATTGGGTAAGTAAGAGATACAATATCATAAAAAAGCTAACCTCAGTTCTAATCCTATCTCTGCCACTAATTAGCTGTGTGCCTATGAGAATACTTGTCTTATCAGTTTCCTACTGTTTACCTTATGATAAAGGCAACAATACAGTAAAGGGGAAAAATAATGGAGCAAAGGATACAAAGACATTTCAGAGTAAACACAAATGACCAATAAATACATGAAAAGATGCGCAACCCAACTAGTAATAAAAAACAATTGTCTTCTATCTGACTGGTCAAAATTAATAAGTTATAAAATACCAGGGTTAGTGAGAGTGAGGAGGGAGAGGAAAGGGATACAATCACAGATGCCTGCTAAGAGTCTAAAACTCTTAAGAGGGCAAAATGAAAATAGAAAATTCAGTTTTAAATACACATATACTATAATACAACTATTAGAATTCTAAGTCTCCACACTAGAAAACCTCTACACGTGTGCACAAGGTAGCTTGCAAAAGAACACTTATCACGCCACCATTTCTGAAAGGTATAATAAAAACCTAGAAGTCTATCAAGAAAGGAATTGTTCAATCATGTATCAATACATCCATTTTATGGACAATCATGCAGCAATCACAAAACATAACACATAGTCTATCTATCAGATACTGACAAGGAAAGACTTTCAAGGCACAGCTAAATGAAAAAAAGCCAATTATGGGAATTCCCTGGTGGTCCATTGGTTAGGGCTCACCACTTTCACTGCCTTGGCCCAGTTTCAATCCCTGGTCGGTGAACTAAGATCCCGAAAGCCACACGGCGTGGGGGGGAAAAAAAAAAAAAGGCAGACAAAGGAAAAAAAAGCCAATATGAAACAAAACTTAAGTAATAATACAAGTAAAAAAATACATACACAGAAGTATACTATGTATTTGTACACGTGTATACACACAAATAAATACACATGTATTATCTATAGATATTTAAAGACATTTATAGGTATTTAGAAATGTATGCATCATGTTCTACAAGGACATACACAGAAATGACAATGGCTGTTACCTTTGGGGGAAGGACTGGGTTTTACACGTATGGTGTAGTCAGGAAGGACTACAACTTTAACTGTGTGTTTGACTACTTTCCATAAGAATATATTAACGTGCTATATAATTAGAAGATAAAGACTAAAGCTTATCAGAGACTAACACAACACTGTAAATCAACTATACTCTAATACAAAAATTAATTAAAAAAAAAAGACAAAAGCTTATGTATTCTTACTACATTAAGAGGGAGAGGGAGAGAGGAGAAGATGACGGAAGAGTAAGACGCGGATATCACCTTCCTCCCCACAGATACATCAGAAATACATCTACACGTGGAACTGCTCCTATAGAACACCCACTGAACGCTGGCAGAAGACCTCAGGCCTCCCAAAAGGCAAGAAACTCCCCACGTACCTGGGTAGGGCAAAAGAAAAAAGAAAAAACAGAGACAAAAGAATAGGGACGGGACCTGCACCAGTGGGAGGGAGCTGTGAAGGAGGAAAGGTTTCCACACACTAGGAAGCCCCTTCGCGGGCGGAGACTGCGGGTGGCGGAGGGGGGAAGCTTCGGAGCCGCGGAGGACAGCGCAGCCACAGTGGTGCAGAGGGCAAAGCGGAGAGATTCCCGCACAGAGGAGCGGTGCCGAGCACCACTCACCAGCCTGAGAGGTTCGTCTGCTCACCCACCAGGGTGGGTGGGGGCTGGGAGCCGAGACTCGGGCTTCGGTCGGATCCCAGGGAGAGGACTGGGGTTGGCGGCGTGAACACAGCCTGAAGGGGCTAGTGCACCACGGCTAGCCAGAAGGGAGTCCGGGAAAAGTCTGGACCTGCGGAAGAGGCAAGACTTTTTCTTGCCTCTTTGTTTCCTGGTGCTCGAGGAGAGGGGATTAAGAGCTCTGCTTAAAGGAGCTCCAGAGACAGGCGCAAGCCGCGGCAATCAGCATGGACCCCAGAGATGGGCATGAGACGCTAAGGCTGCTGCTGCCACCACCAAGAAGCCTGTGTGCAAGCACAGGTCACTATCCACACCGCCCCACCCGGGAGCCTGTGCAGCCCGCCACTGCCAGGCTCCCGTGATCCGGGGACAACTTCCCCGGGAGAATGCACAGCGCGCATCAGGCTGGTGCAACTTCACGCCGGCCTCTGCCGCACAGGCTCGACGCGCATCCGTACCCCTCCCTCCTCCCGGCCTGAGGGAGCCAGAGCCCCCGAAGCAGCTGCTCCTTTAACCCCGTCCTGTCTGGGCGGGGAATAGACGCCCTCAGGCGACCTACACGCAGAGGCGGGTCCAAATCCAAAGCTGAACCCCAGGAGCTGTGTGAACAAAGAAGAGAAAGGGAAATTTCTCCCAGCAGCCTCAGAAGCAGCGGATTAAAGCTCCACAATCAACTTGATGTACCCTGCATCTGTGGAATACCTGAATAGACAAAGAATCATCCCAAATTGAGGAGGTGGACTTTGGGAGCAAGATATTATCATTTTTTCCCCTCTTCCTCTTTTTGTGAGTGTGTATGTGTGTGCTTCTGTGTGAGATTTTGTCTGTATAGTTTTGCTTTCACCATTTGTCCTAGGGTTCTGTCTGCCCTTTTTTTTTTTTAATACTTAAAATTTTTTTTTCTTAATAATTATTTTTTATTTTAATAACTTTATTTTATTTTATCTTATTTTAATTTATTTTTTCCCTCTTTCTTTCTTTCTACTTTTTCTCCTTTTATTCTGAGCCGTGTGGATGAAAGGCTCTTGGTGCTCCAGCCAGGCATCAGGGCTGTGCCACTGAGGTGGGAGAGCCAACTTCAGGACACTGGTCCACAAGAGACCTCCCAGCTCCACATAATACCAAACGGCGAAAATCTCCCAGAGATCTCCATCTCAACACCAAGACCCAGCTTCACTCAACGACCAGCAAGCTACAGTGCTGGACACCCTATGCCAAACAACTAGCAAGACAGGAACACAGCCCCATCCATTAGCAGAGAGGCTGCCTAAAATCATAAGGCCACAGACACCCCAAAACACACCACCAGACGTGGACCTGCCCACCAGAAAGACAAGATCCAGCCTCATCCACCAGAACACAGGCACTAGTTCCCTCCACCAGGAAGCCTACACAACCCACTGAACCAAACTTAGCCACTGGGGACAGACACCAAAAACAACGGGAACTATGAACCTGCAGCCTGCGAAAAGGAGACCCCAAACACAGTGAGATAAGCAAAATGAGAAGACAGAAAAACACACAGCAGATGAAGGAGCAAGGTAAAAACACACCAGACCTAACAAATGAAGAGGAAACAGGCAGTCTACCTGAAAAAGAATTCAGAATAATGATAGTAAAGATGATCCAAAATCTTGGAAATAGAATAGACAAAATGCAAGAAACATTTAACAAGGATCTAGAAGAACTAAAGAGGAAACAAGCAACGATGAACAACACAATAAATGAAATTAAAAATACTCTAGAAGGGATCAATAGCAGAATAACTGAGGCAGAAGAACGGGTAAGTGACCTGGAAGATAAAATAGTGGAAATAACTACTGCAGAGCAGAATAAAGAAAAAAGAATGAAAAGAACTGAGGACAGTCTCAGAGACCTCTGGGACAACACTAAACGCAGCAACATTCGAATTATAGGGGCCCCAGAAGAAGAAGAGAAAAAGAAAGGGACTGAGAAAATATTTGGAGAGATTATAGTTGAAAACTTCCCTAATATGGGAAAGGAAATAGTTGATCAAGTCCTGGAAGCACAGAGAGTCCCATACAGGATAAATCCAAGAAGACACATGCCAAGACACATATTAATCAAACTATCAAAAACAAAATACAGAGAAAAAATATTAAAAGCAAAAAGGGAAAAGCAACAAATAACATAAAAGGGAATCCCCAGAAGGTTAACAGATGATCTTTCAGCAGAAACTCTGCA
Source organism: Eschrichtius robustus (assembly GCF_028021215.1). Lineage (NCBI taxonomy): Eukaryota > Metazoa > Chordata > Mammalia > Artiodactyla > Eschrichtiidae > Eschrichtius > Eschrichtius robustus. The sequence goes on from NC_090825.1 coordinate 30,603,542, forward strand.
AGCCAGAAGGGAGTGGCAGGACATATTTAAAGTGATGAAGGAGAAAAACCTATAACCAAGATTACTCTACCCAGCAAGGATCTCATTCAGATTTGATGGAGAAATTAAAACCTATACAGACAAGCAAAAGCTGAGAGTTCAGCGCCACCAAACCAGCTTTACAACAAATGCTAAAGGAACTTCTCTAGGCAAGAAACACAAGAGAAGGAAAACACCTACAATAACAAACCCAAAACATTTAAGAAAATGGGAAGAACATACATATCAATAATTACCTTAAATGTAAATGGATTAAATGCTCCAACCAAAAGACACAGACTGGCTGAATGGATACAAAAACAAGACCCGTATATATGCTGTCTACAAGAGACCCACTTCAGACCATGGGACACATACAGACTGAAAGTGAGGGGATGGAAAAAGATATTCCAAGCAAATGGAAATCAAAAGAGAGCTGGAGCAGCAATTCTCATATCAGACAAAACAGGCTTTAAAATAAAGACTATTAAAGAGACAAAGAAGGACACGCCATAATGATCAAGGGGTCAATCCGAGAAGAAGATATAACAATTGTAAATATTTATGCACCCAACACAGGAGCACCTCAATACATAAGGCAAATACTAACAGCCATAAAAGGGGAAATCGACAGAAACACAATCATAGTAGGGGACTTTAACACCCCACTTTCACCAATGGACAAATCACCCAAAATGAAAATAAATAAGGAAACACAAGCTTTAAATGATACGTTAAACAAGATGGACTTAATTGATATTTATAGGATATTCCATCCAAAAACCACAGAATACACTTTCTTCTCAAGTGCCCATGGAACATTCTCCAGGATAGATCATATCTTGGGTCACAAATCAAGCCTTGGTAAATTTAAGAAAATCGAAATCATATCAAGTATCTTTTCCGAACACAATGCTATGAGACTAGATATCAATTACAGGAAAAGATCTGTAAAAAATACAAACAGCTTGATCTTTTGTTAGCACTTTTATGAGTTCATCAGTTTTATGAGTTCATCAATTTTCACTGCAAAGTAAAGGAGCTGTTACAGTGGAGGATTACTGGACTGAATGTCAATATTATGACATAGTATGAGTGTGTTTCATGTTTGGCAATTGCAATCATTGTTGCTTTTGTTGTGGTCATCCATGTACAATGCTTGGTGTCAGTCTATTTATCGCTTGTAAAAATAAAATACAGTGTGTGTGTGTGAAAAAAAAATACAAACACATGGAGGCTAAACAATACACTACTTAATAACCAAGTGATCACTGAAGAAATCAAAGGGGAAATCAAAAAATACCTAGAAACAAATGACAATGGAGACACGACGCCCCAAAACCTATGGGATGCAGCAAAAGCAGTTATAAGAGGGAAGTTTATAGCAATACAATCCTACCTTAAGAGACAGGAAACATCTCAAATAAACAACCTAACCTTGCACCTAAAGCAATTAGAGAAAGAAGAACAAAAAAACCCCAAAGTTAGCAGAAGGAAAGAAATCATAAAGATCAGATCAGAAATAAATGAAAAAGAAATGAAGGAAATGATAGCAAAGGTCAATGAAACTAAAAGCTGGTTCTTTGAGAAGATAAACAAAACTGATAAACCATTAGCCAGACTCATCAAGAAAAAAAAAGGGAGAAGACTCAAATCAATAGAATTAGAAATGAAAAAGGAGAAGTAACAACTGACACTGCAGAAATACAAACGCTTATGAGAGATTACTACAAGCAACTATATGCCAATAAAATGGACAACCTGGAAGAAATGGACAAATTCTTAGAAAAGCACAACCTGCTGAGACTGAACCAGGAGGAAACAGAAAATATGAACAGTCCAATCACAAGCACTGAAATTGAAACTGTGATTAAAAATCTTCCAACAAACAAAAGCCCAGGAGCAGATGGCTTCACAGGCGAATTCTATCAAACATTTAGAGAAGAGCTAACACCTATCCTTCTCAAACTCTTCCAAAATATTGCCGAGGGAGGAACACTCCCAAACTCATTCTACGAGGCCACCATCACCCTGATACCAAAACCAGACAAAGATGTCACAAAGAAAGAAAACTACAGGCCAATATCACTGATGAACATAGATGCAAAAATCCTCAACAAAATACTAGCAAACAGAATCCGACAGCACATTAAAAGGATCATACAACATGATCAAGAGGGGTTTATCCCAGGAATGCAAGGATTCTTCAATATACACAAAACAATCAACATGATACACCATGTTAACAAATTGAAGGAGAAAAACCATATGATCATCTCAATAGATGCCGAAAAAGCTTTCAACAAAATTCAACACCCATTAATGATAAAAACCCTCCAGAAAGTAGGCATAGAGGGAACTTTCCTCAACATAATAAAGGCCATATATGACAAACCCACAGCCAACATCGTCCTCATTGGTGAAAAACTGAAACCATTTCCACTAAGATCAGGAACAAGACAAGGTTGCCCACTCTCACCACTATTATTCAATATAGTTTTGGAAGTTTTAGCCCACAGCAATCAGAGAAGAAAAAGAAATAAAAGGAATCCAAATCAGAAAAGAAGAAGTAAAGCTGCCACTGTTTGCAGATGACATGATGCTATACATAGAGAATCCTAAAGATGCTACCAGAAAACTCCTAGAGCTAATCAATGAATTTGGTAAAGTAGCAGGATACAAAATTAATGCACAGAAATCTCTTGCATTCCTATACACTAATGATGAAAAATCTGAAAGTGAAATTAAGAAAACACTCCCATTTACCACTGCAACAAAAAGAATAAAATATCTAGGAATAAACCTACCTAAGGAGACAAAAGACCTGTATGCAGAAAATTATAGGACACTGATGAAAGAAATTAAAGATGATACAAATAGATGGAGAGATATACCATGTTCTTGGATTGGAAGAATCAACTTTGTGAAAATGACTCTACTACCCAAAGCAATCTACAGATTCAATGCAATCCCTATGAAACTACCACTGGCATTTTTCACAGAACTAGAATAAAAAATTTCACAATTTGTATGGAGACACAAAAGACCCCGAATAGCCAAAGCAATCTTGAGAACGAAAATTGGAGCTGGAGGAATCAGGCTCCCTGACTTCAGACTATATTACAAAGCTACAGTAATCAAGACAGTTTGGTACTGGCACAAAAACAGAAATATAGATCAATGGAACACGATAGAAAGCCCAGAGATAAACCCACACACATATGGTCACCTTATCTTTGATAAAGGAGGCAAGCATATACAGTGGAGAAAACACAGCCTCTTCAATAAGTGGTGCTGGGAAAATTGGACAGGTACATGTAAAAGTACGAAATTAGAACACTCCCTGACACCATGCACAAAAATAAACTCAAAATGGATTAAAGACCTAAATGTAAGGCCAGACACTATCAAACTCTTAGAGGAAAACATAGGCAGAACACTCTATGACATACATCACAGCAAGATCCTTTTTGACCCAGCCCCTAGAGAAATGGAAATAAAAACACAAATAAACAAATGGGACCTAATGAAACTTAAAAGCTTTTGCACAGCAAAGGAAACCGTAAACAAGACCAAAAGACAACCCTCAGAATGGGAGAAAATATTTGCAAATGAAGCAACTGACAAAGGATTAATCTCCAAGATTTACAAGCAGCTCATGCAGCTCAATAACAAAAAAACAAACAACCCAATCCAAAAATGGGCAGGAGACCTAAACAGACATTTCTCCAAAGAAGATATACAGGTGGCCAACAGACGCATGAAAGAATGCTCAACATCATTAATCATTAGAGAAATGCAAATCAAAACTACAATGAGGTATCATCTCACACCGGTCAGAATGGCCATCATCAAAAAATCTACAAACAATAAATGCTGGAGAGGGTGTGGAGAAAAGGGAACACTCTTGCACTGTTGGTGGGAATGTAAATTGATACAGCCACTATGGAGAACAGTATGGAGGTTCCTTAAAAAACTAAAAATAGAACTACCGTATGACCCAGCAATCCCACTACTGGGCATATACCCTGAGAAAACCATAATTCAAAAAGAGTCATGTACCAAAATGTTCATTGCAGCTCTATTTACAATAGCCAGGACATGGAAGCAACCTAAGTGTCCATCATCGGATGAATGGATAAAGAAGATGTGGCACATATATACAATGGAATATTAGTCAGCCATAAAAAGAAATGAAATGGAGGTATTTGTAATGAGGTGGATGGAGTTAGAGTCTGTCATATAGAGTGAAGTAAGTCAGAAAGAGAAAAACAAATACAGTATGCTAACACATATATATGGAATCTAAGGAAAAAAAAAAATGGTCATGAAGAACCTAGTGGCAAGAAGGGAATAAAGACACAGACCTACTAAAGAATGGACTTGAGGATATGGGGAGGGGGAGGGTGAGATGTGACAGGGTGAGAGAGTGTCATGGACATATATACACTACCAAATGTAAAATAGATAGCTAGTGGGAAGCAGCCGCATAGCACAGGGAGATCAGCTCAGTGCTTTGTGACCGCCTGGGGGGGTGGGATGGGGAGGGTGGGAGGGAGGGAGATGCAGGAGGGAGGAGATATGGGAACGTGTGTATATGTGTAGCTGATTCACTTTGTTATAAAGCAGAAACTAACACACCATTGTGAAGCAATTATACTTCAATAAAGATGTTTAAAAAAATAAATAAATTAATTAAAAAAACAAAAACCAAAAACCAAAAAAACAAAAAGAGTCATGTACCAAAATGTTCATTGCAGCTCTATTTACAATAGCCAGGACATGGAAGCAACCTACGTGTCCATCATCGGATGAAAGGATAAAGAAGATGTGGCACATATATACAATGGAATATTACTCAGCCATAAAAAGAAACGAAATTGAGTTATTTGTAGTGAGGTGGATGAAGTTAGAATCTGTCATACAGAGTGAAGTAAGTCAGAAAGAGAAAAGCAAATACAGTATGCTAACACATATATATGGAATCTAAGGAAAAAAAAAAAGGTCATGAAGAACCTAGTGGTAAGACGGGAATAAATACACAGACCTACTAGAAAATGGACTTGAGGATATGAGGAGGGGAAAGGGTAAGCTGTGACAAAGTGAGAGAGTGGCAAGGACATATATACACTACCAAACGTAAAATAGATAGCTAGTGGGAAGCATCCGAATAGCACAGGGAGATCAGCTCGGTGCTTTGTGACCACCTAGAGGGGTGGGATAGGGAGGGTAGGAGGGAGGGAGACGCAAGAGGGAAGAGATATGGGGATATATGTATATGTATAACTGATTCACTTTGTTATAAAGCAGAAACTAACACACCATTGTAAAGCAATTATACTCCAATAAAGATGTAAAAAAGAAAAAAAGAAGTATTCCCTACAGATAGGTGATCACAATGATTAGTTAGATGAAGAGCAGTATAAAAGTACTTTGGATATACCTCTTATGAGATAGACTTCCAGTGTTTATGCACTCAGATGCTTTCTTTAACATACACTTTAAAAATTTCTAATTATGAGGCATCTAAAATTTTACAAAGATAACATCACTGACACATATGTACCCATAACTAAGATTAAACATATGTTAACATTATGCTTTATTTACTTCCTATCATTCCTTTATTGAAAGAAATAAAACATACTCCTCTCAACACCCTCATCCCTCTTCCATTGCTTGATCCTTAGAGGTAAATTTTATGTTAAAATTGCTGCATGCCATACCTAATTACTTTTATATTTTTATTAATCAGGCATTTATTTGATCACCATAATGACTAAATTTTCTGTTTTAAAATGATAAATAGTATGATGATATACTTGTTATTTTGTAATGTAATTTTTGTAATGCAAATTTACTTAATTATATATACATAGTATGATTTCATGTTGTTTTAGAATGCCATTGTACATATATTCCACATTTATTTATTCTTTAGCTACAGAAAACATTTTTTTCTACTAGTTTTCTAATATGTCTTTGTACATGTCTCATCATGTATATGTGTTACAGTTTTTGGAGTTAAACTCCTAGTTATGGAATTTCTCATTCTTGGGATATGCACATCTTCAAGTTTTCTAGAAATGGGTAAAATTTTATCTAAGCTCCATGAATATGAATGAGTTTCTCTCTCTTACCTCTTCACCAAGGCTTGTTATTAACAGACTTATAAAAAATTTACCATGTTATGGATATGAAGTAGCATCTCATTATTGTTATAATTTATTTTTACCCAATGACTTATAAAAACAAACCTCTTTTGGTTTCTCGACCCTTAAAAAAAAAAAAGAGGGAGGAAAACGAAAATGTTTACAAATGCCAGACTTACTTGGTATGCTACTTCATATAAACAGCCATCCTTTCCAGCCAAGAAAATTCTGCCATTATCAGTGGAAGTTATTGCTAAAAGGTAAGTATTATCAGTAGGAAGAGAATATAAAGGATCTGGAAGTAACTGCATTCCACCACACATACTGTCATTGAGAACTCCAGAACCTATTTTTTTTAAAAGAAAGAATATAGGAATCACTTTAAGAGCTTTTTAAAAGTTTTAAAACAATCACTGTATTATCTTCAGAACTGATATTCTTACTGAATTCATGATACGCTCAAAAATTTCAAAAAAATTACGTAAAACATACATTTCAAAATTACTATAAAAAGTCTGATATGAACAGTTTTATAATTCATGTTAAATAGAACCTACAGTATGTATATATAAAATATGTAAAATATACAGCACACATATATATAATATAGTAAAACATCAAACAAAAAAACTAACCCGAAGTATTAAATTTTGGAAAAAAGCCTAGGGATATGGTAGTAATAATCATTAATTTTTTCTTTTTTCCCCCCACCCCACCCCAATAATCATCCATTTGAGGCTCTGAAATTCAACATTATTTTACTGGTAGAATGCAAAAGAAACCACTGAATGTGCATGTAATAAATTAATTGATGGCTTCTTACTTCAAGGGAAAGAATAATATATATTTCAATGTTCCATATGTTAAAATGGCCATTCAAAAAATCAAAAATAAAGAAATTGAAGGCATTATTTAAAAATTACTGGGGCAACTATTTCTCTTCTACTACCCTTCCTTTATATTGGACATTTAAGAAATGTAGACTGATATGGTAAATAAATCCAAAATAATTTCTGGTGGAGTTATTAACCTGAAAGATACCATACCTACAGGGAAATATTTTCCTATGAGCAAATAGCCCAGAAAGTTAACTTAATGAAAAAGATTAGTTTTCAATTATAATATTAAATTGGGCAACATATTTTTATTTTAAAAAACACAATATGTGGGGACTTCCCTGTGGTCCAGTGCTTAAGACTCCGGCTTCCACTTCAGGGGGTGCAGGTTCCATCCCTGGTCGGGGAAGTTCCACATGCCATGCAGGGTGTGGCCAAAAAAAACAAACCCTAAAACCCCCCACAACATGAGGGTTGCTATACCTGTTTGCAAATTAGTATAACTGAGTCCAAGAATCACTACATCCACAGGGGTTGCCAAAACCAGGAGATGTCGTACGTGAGGTTGAAAGATGCCTAAGATAAAGTAAATATGAGTTAGGCACTATTTTCTGGAAAACACCCATCATTTAAGCATTAACAGAACATGGTTACCTTTAATATGAGCTATGGGTTAACCAGCATATGAAAAGTGTGAAGCTAATTTAGTTAATGTTGATGCTAAAACATTACCACTTATGATCATTTAAATAGGTAGATATTAGTAAAAAACCAACCAAACAAACAAAAAACCCAAATCTTAGACACAAACACTTCAGTATTTAATGACATTTAAAATCAGTGTTACAACAATCACAGTAGGGGACTTTAACACCCCACTTTCACCAATGGACAGATCATCCAAAAAAGAAAATAAATAAGGAAACACAAGCTTTAAATGATACATTAAACAAGATGGACTTAATTGATATTTATAGGATATTCCATCCAAAAACCACAGAATACACTTTCTTCTCAAGTGCCCATGGAACATTCTCCAGGATAGATCATATCTTGGGTCACAAATCAAGCCTTGGTAAATTTAAGAAAATCGAAATGATATCAAGTATCTTTTCCGACCACAATGCTATGAGACTAAATATCAATTACAGGAAAAAAAATCTGTAAAAAATACAAACACAAGGAGGCTAAACAATACACTACTTAATAACCAAGAAATCACTGAAGAAATCAAAGAGGAAATCAAAAAATACCTAGAAACAAATGACAATGAAAACACAACGACCCAAAACATATGGGATGCAGCAAAAGCAGTTCTAAGAGGGAAGTTTATAGCAATACAATTCTACCCCAAGAAACAAGAAACATCTTAAATAAACAACCTAACCTTACACCGAAAACAATTAGAGAAAGAAGAACAAAAAAATCCCAAAGTTAGCAGAAGGAAAGAAATCATAAAGATCAGATCAGAAATAAATGAAAAAGAAATGAAGGAAACAATAGCGAAGATCAATAACACTAAAAGCTGGTTCTTTGAGAAGATAAATAAAATTGATAAACCATTAGCCAGACTCATCAAGAAAAAAAGGGAGAAGAATCAAGTCAATAGAATTAGAAATGAAAAGGTAGAAGTAACAACTGACACTGCAGAAATACACAGGATCATGAAAGATTACTACAAGCAACTATACGCCAATAAAATGGACAACCTGGAAGAAATGGACAAATTCTTAGAAAAGCACAACCTTCCGAGACTGAATCAGGAAGAAACAGAATATATAAACAGACCAATCACAAGCACTGAAATTGAGACTGTGACTAAAAATCTTCCAGCAAACAAAAGCCCAGGACCAGACGGCTTCACAGGCGAATTCTGTGAAACATTTAGAGAAGAGCTAACACCTATCCTTCTCAAATTCTTCCAAGATGTAGCAAAGGAAGGAACACTCCCAAACTCATTCTACAAGGCTATCGTCACCCTGATACGAAAACCAGGCAAAGATGTCACAAAAAAAGAAAATTACAGGCCAATATCACTGATGAACATAGATGCAAAAATCCTCAACAAAATACGAGCAAACAGAATCCAACAGCACATTAAAAGGATCATACACCATAATCAAATGGGGTTTATCCCAGGAATGCAAGGATTCTTCAACATATGCAAATCAATCAATGTGATAAACCATACTAACAAATTGAATGAGAAAAACCATATGATCATCTCAATAGATGCAGAAAAAGCTTTCGACAAAATTCAACACCCATTTATGATAAAAACTCTCCAGAGAGTAGGCACAGAGGGAACTTACCTCAACATAATAAAGGCCATATATGACAAACCCACAGCCAACATCATTCTCAATGGTAAAAAACTGAAATCATTTCCTCTAAGACCAGGAACAAGACAAGGCTGTCAAATCTCACCACTATTATTCAATATAGTTTTGGAAGTTTTAGCCACAGCAATCAGAGAAGAAAAAGAAATAAAAGGAATCTAAGTCAGAAAAGAAAAAGTAAAGCTGTCACTGTTTGCAGGTGACATGATACTATACATAGAGAACCCTAAAGATGATACCAGAAAACTACTAGAGCTAATCAATGAATTTGGTAAAGTAGCAGGATACAAAAGTAATGCACAGAAATCTCTTGCATTCCTATACACTAATGATGAAAAATCTGAAAGAGAAATTAAGGAAACACTCCCATTTACCAATGCAACAAAAATAATAAAATACCTAGGAATAAACCTACCTAAGAAGACAAAAGACCTGTATGCAGAAAACTATAAGACACTGATGAAAGAAATTAAAGATGATACAAAAGATGGAGAAATATACCATGTTCTTGGATTGGAAGAATCAACATTGTGAAAATGACTCTACTACCCAAAGCAATCTGCAGATTCAATGCAATCCCTATCAAACTACCAATGGCATTTTTCACAGAACTAAAACGAAAAATTTCACAATTTGTATGGAAACACAAAAGACCCCGAATAGCCAAAGGAATCTTGAGAAAGAAAAACGGAGCTGAAGGAATCAGGCTCCCAGACTTCAGACTATACAACAAAGCTACAGTAATCAGGACAGTATGGTAATGGCACAAAAACAGAAATATGGATCAATGGAACAGGATAGAAAGCCCAGAGGTAAACCCACACACATATGGTCACCTTATCTTTGATAAAGGAGGCAAGCATATACAGTGGAGAAAAGACAGCCTCTTCAATAAGTGGTGCTGGGAAAATTGGACAGGTACATGTAAAAGTATGAAATTAGAACACTCTCTGACACCATACACAAAAATAAACTCAAAATGGATTAAAGACCTAAGTGTAAGGGCAGACACTATAAAACTGTTAGAGGAAAACGTAGGCAGAACAGTCTATGACATACATCACAGCAAGATCCTTTTTGACCCACCTCCTAGAGAAATGGAAATAAAAACAAAAAAACCCAAATGGGACCTAATGAAACTTACAAGTTTTGCACAGCAAAGGGAACCATAAACAAGACCAAAAGACAACCCTCAGAATGGGAGAAAATATTTGCAAATGAAGCAACTGACAAAGGATTAATCTCCAAAATTTACAGGTAGCTCATGCAGCTCAATATCAAAAAAACAAACAACCGAATCCAAAGATGGGCAGAAGACCTAAATAGACATTTCTCCAAAGAAGATATACAGATTGCCAACAAACACATGAAAGGATGCTCAACATCACTAATCATTAGAGAAATGCAAATCAAAACTACAATGGTCAGAATGGCCATCATTAAAAAACCTACAAACAATAAATGCTGGAGAGGGTGTGGAGAAAAGGGAACCCTCTTGCACTGTTGGTGGGAATGTAAATTGATACAGCCACTATGGAGAACAGTATGGAGGTTCCTTTAAAAACTAAAAATAGAACTACCATACAACCCAGCAATCCCACTACTGGACCATAATTCAAAAAGAGAAAACCATAACTCAAAAAGAATCATGGACCACAATGTTCATTGCAGCTCTATTTACAATAGCCAGGACATGGAAGCAACCTAGGTGTCCATCAACACATGAATGGATAAAGAAGATGTGGCACATATATACAATGCAATATTACTCAGCCATAAAAAGAAACGAAATTGTAGTGAGTTGGATGGACCTAGAGTCTGTCATACAGAGTGAAGTAAGTCAGAAAGAGAAAAACAAATACTGTATGCTAACACATATATATGGAATCTTAAAAAAAAAAAAAAAGGTCATGAAGAACCTAGGGGCAGGACGGGAATAAAGACGCAGACCTACTAGAGAATGGACTTGAAGACACGGGGAGGGGGAAGGGTAAGCTGGGACAGAGTGAGAGAGTGGCGTGGAGATATATACACTACCAAATGTAAAACCGATAGCTAGTGGGAAGCAGCCGCATAGCACAGGGAGATCAACTAGGTGCTTTGTGACCACCTAGAGGGGTGGAATAGGGAGGGTGGGAGGGAGGGAGACACAAGAGGGAAGAGATATGGGGATATATGTGTATGTATAGCTGATTCACTTTGTTATAAAGCAGAAACTAACACATCATTGTAAAGCAATTATACTCTAATAAAGATGTTAAAAAAAAAATGGGTAGGCAAATGTAAAGTAGATAGCTAGTGGGAAGCAGCTGCATCGCACAGGGAGATCAGCTCGGTGCTTTGTGACCACCTAGAGGGGAGGGATAGGGAGGGTGGGAGGGAGACAAAAGAGGGAGGGGATACGGGGATATATGTATACATATAGCTGATTCACTTTGTTATACTGCAGAAACTAACACAACACTGTAAAGCAATTATACTCCAATAAAGATATTAAAGAAAAAAAAAGAAGATATGGCACATATATATAATGTTATATTACTCCGCCATAAAAAGAAACGTAACTGAGTTATTTGTAGTGAGGTGGATGGACTTAGAGACTGTCATACAGAGTGAAGTAAGTCAGAAAGAAAAACATAAATACCGTATGCTAACGCATATATATGGAATCTAAAAAAAAAAAAAAAATGGTTCTGAGGAACCTAGGGGCAGGACAAGAATAAAGATGCAGACGTAGAGAATGGACTTGAGGACACGGGGAGGGGGAAGGGTAAGCTGGGACAAAGTGAGAGAGTGGCATGGACTTATATACACTACCAAATGTAAAATAGATAGCTAGTGGGAAGCAGCCGCATAGCACAGGGAGATCAGCTCGGTGCTCTGTGATCACCTAGAGGGGTGGGATAGGGAGGGTGGGAGGGAGACGCAAGAGGTTGGAGATACGGGGATATACGTATATGTACAGCTGATTCACTTTGTTATAAAGCAGAAACTAACACACCATTGTAAAGCAATTATACTCCAATAAAGATGTTAAAAAAAATAAACAAAAATAAAATCAGTGTTACATTACAAAACAGTTTAGGTTTATTACAATATAAAAATTTCTATTTGTATACTCATGTTCATAGCATTATTCACAATACCCAAATGGTGGAAACAACTCAAGCGACCATCACTAGATAAATGGATAAACAAAATGTGGTATGTATATACATGGAATATTACTAGACCTTTAAAAAAAAAAGGAAATTCTGACATATCCTACAATAGCGATGAACCTTGAGGACATCATACTAGGTGAAACAAGCCAGTCACAAAAAGATAGTACTATATAATTCCACTTATATGAAGTTCCTGGAATAGTCAAATTCATAGACCCAGAAATGAGTTTATAGATCAAATGAGTTTATGTACCAAAGCTGGATAATTTACAGTTTCGAAGAGGGAATTAAACCAAGCACAAAATTTTTAAATGTTAATTCACTCTAAGGTATCATTTAACTTTAAAAAGTATGGAGTGGTATGAGGTTTTATGTGTAATTATGACTCTCTTCATGTTATAACATCCAAAAATAGTGTGTCACTGATAAGAATAAAAGGAAATATATCTTATCTTATGATAATGAACATCTCTTTATATGTATACGTTTGGGTGTTAAATGTCAGAAAATTCAACAAAGCTTCTATTATCACTTGGTTTTACTTTCACTGATGAATACCAAGGGGCACAAAGGCCACAATTTTTTGTTTCAAGGTTCAAGTCAATAAAGCTGAAGGCACAGACCTTCTACTTAATGACCTCAAAATATACCTGATATTTCAGGATTTGATTTTGAAAAACTTGAGCTTTATGAAAACTTATCAAAGATAACACCTTTGCTGCTAAATCAAAGACTATGCCATTTCAATACTGTACTGAAATTTACATTTGAATATAACAAAATTTTACTATTTGTTTCAGACGGACAATTAATATTTATTATGATAGAGAGCATGAACAGGTGTTGACTTGTATATGAATAAACTTTTAAATTAAGAAACAAGATAGAGAAACATACAGCTGGGTAAAGACTGCTTTAAAATTTTATGTAAAGGAAATACATTTCCAATGCAATCACATAAAAACAGTGTTTAAAACTGCATGTTTATATTTATGTGAATTAGCATAATTTCAAAATGGCTGTGACCTTCAAAATTCCTACTTAGGCCTTGTAAACAAGTAAATTTCATCTATTATTTCCTCTTGCAGGAAGTTGCATTCAAGGGATGTATATTAAATTTAAATCAATCAATTCTGCTTGTCAGTGGCTACGATAAAAGATCTAGTGTACTGAAGTTGAAACTGTAAGTTAAACAATGCTCGTGACTTCTCTTAGGATTTATTCTGAACTCTGTTCTCACTTCCATGGGCTATCAGGACTAAAAAAATAGAGACAAAAATGGTTTTAACATTAAATTCAGTAATTAGTGAAAAATGTATAATGCAAAAAACTTTAGGTAAATCAAGAAAGACTAACAAAAAGCAAGATAAAATTCAAGAATTATAGCTTAACAATTTTAAAGGCAGACTCACTTATACTATAAGGTGAGTAAATTGCTAAATATTCCTAATCACTTTTTATATTTCTAATTAGAAGTAATTTAGAACAAAACTTCAATAGGAAATTTAATTACTTAAAATATGATATCATTTAGTCCTAAAACATTTGGAATCTTATGTACAAACATAATTTAATCTTTATATTTTTATTTCTTACCAGCTTTTGGTTTCACAAGCCCCACAGCAAGAATAGTCTCACTAAGTCCATCAAAATAGGCAAGGTCTCCTCTGTCAACAGTTGAAGAAAAACATGTTATACATGTAAAGGAAAAAGTTTTATAATATTCTTCAAGACTATAGAATATAATGAACCAGCAAACAAAACTGTTTTAGTTCTAAGACTCAGGCACACAGGCCTACCTAAGGCTAAGCATAAACCAGGAAAAAGGGGAATGCTGGTCCCCATTCCAAACATCCCCCCACAAGGTTGCAAGTCTCAAGTAACAACTAACTACTGCTGCGGCAGGGGCAAGAGGACCCTCTCAGAAGAACAGGCTCACAGGAAGAGCCTATTGCTGGGGGAGAAACAGAAACACTGAGAAAAAATCCAGCAACCCAATCTGTACGCTAAGTGCAAAATAATTCTAAAGGAATTTGAAACCTGTGGTCCACTGAAGGTAACCTCTGCAACAACAAAACCAAACTCGGCTTAACTCCTGAATTGGAAAAAGTCAACTCCCTCGCAATAAAGGCCTACCTGCTAGGCTCTAGCAAAGGAAGAGACGTGCCCATTTCTAAGGATAAAGGGTATTTATTGCAGTATTCACTGTGCTATACGTGGTCTGGCTTTGAGTAACAAAACATGAGCAAAAAAGCAAGCAAAAAAAAAAGCCCCACTGTCAAGAAACAAAGCAATCAACAGAACCAGAGTCAGATGTCTGAACTATCAGACAGGAAATTTAAAATAATCAATATAGTATAGGCTCTAATAAAAAAGATGAGCAATATGTATAAACAGGTAAGGAATTTCAGCAGAGCAATGAAAATAATTAGAAATAAGTCAGTGAAAATGTTAGAAATAAAAAGCACAGCACAAAGAATGTCTTATATGGACTTTTCAGTAGACTTGACGAAAGCATCAGTAAACATGAAGTTAAAGGTGAATAGAAATTGTCCAAATTGAAATAAAAAGAGAAAAAAGAGTGGAGCATCCAAACAGAGCATCCAAAATTTGTTGGAAAACATCAAGCAGTCTAACAAAAGTATAACAAATCTCAGAAGAGAAAGGAAGACAACAGGAAAGAACAAATACTTTAATAAGACAATGGTTGAAAAATTTTCAAAAATAACAAAGACTTCAAACCTAGATCCAATAAGCTCAGAGAGCAGCAAGCAGGATAAGTACCAAGAAAAAAAAATGATCCAGACTTTGAGGAAAACTTCTGGTTGTCCTGCAAAGGGCCACACAAGTGGACAGAAAACACCTACATGGCAACCTATGTGGGGCCAGGTTTCCCCATTTTCCCAATGCTGTGGAATTACACAGGCTCCTTCAACAACTGACACAGCCCCCAGAACTAAGAACAATACTGGGAGAGCTGGGGATTAGAGAACAGTGAATTGAACAACATTACGTTTCTATCATCCAGATGGAATTGGGATTTATAATAGAAAGCTATCGGAATAATTGAAATTAAGGCTAAGGTTTTTACAGAATTGAATTTACGAAGTAAAGATTTATATCCAGTACCTGTGCCTTGATTTTTTTCAATAAACACAATGTTCAAATAATTTTTCTTTAAATGAGTTTACTTTGAACACACAATAAGGTTGAACCACACTTTCCATGTGGGCAGGGACTACGTTTATTCAGTACTGTTCAAGCACAGAAAGTGTCTGATACATGATAGGCTCAATGTGGTTGTTAAATGAATACATTAGAAGTCAATGGAAATATAAAAATTTCATTAAAGTGAAAACCCTTTTCAACAAAATGATTCTCACATTTATCTATTTTGTAATTTTCTTGCATTAGGTTTTCTTGAAGAGATCAATGCCTAAATGAACAGGTTCTACTCTTTAGTATAAAAATGACTATGTTATGTGTAATATAACAAACTGGGGCAACGTTCATGATACGTGAAGAACAATCACAAACTTATATCACTACTATTATGACTATATACCATTTCAACAATAAAAATAGCTAGGAAAATTTCTAATTAAAAAAAAATCAAACAAAAATGGTTTAAGCTACAAGTTCTCATATAGTGTCAATTTTGATCCAATGACACTGTGTGCGTTTCTAACAAGTATGTTAATTACTCAGGAGCAAGAATAACATCTTAATATGGATCTTCCTCTGGTTATCTCACCCCTCACCGGAAGATAATATGATGGAGAACTGGAAGGTAAAATTTTTCTCCAAATAGCCAAGAGTAAGATCATCAGATTAATAAACTTTATTTAAGCAAGAATGCCTTGGGCCTTCACTCAGACTCTTTTATACACATTTAATTTACACAAGGTCAAGCCCACAGAATAACAAAAAAACTGTTAAGATACTTCAATAAACTAACATCCTCCCGCTCCATGATATGCAGGGAAAACAGAGGTCTTTGAAAATCTCAAACCGTCCCTCAAAGAATTACTGATAGACTATCATTATTATAGGAGTTTGGGAAATAAGACTGTTGCTACTCAGAGTGGTACCCAGATCCCCAGCATCACCTGGGAGCTTGTTACAAATGCAGACTCCTGAGCCTTAATGACTAAAACATAATCCACATTTTAACCCCATCCCCAGGTTGGTATGTATACTGAGAAGCACTGACCCGGATGTTAGAAGAATGAAAGATAAACCAGGCAGCTTTTAATGAGCAGAATACTAGTTGCAATAAAGATAATTTAAATTCTAATCATGCTAAAGCAAACCAGTCATAAATACATACCCATCTTCGTAGTTCCACATGAATATGTCACTGTCGATTGTGAGCCAAGCTCTACTGATAGGAGGGAACACGCCCATCATGCAGTTACACTGCATATCTGAGGTAGTGTGGATGTAAGGTAGAAAGATTTCAATCTCATCTTTCTTAAACTTGTTTCAAAAGATTTTGATTTAAAATGTATGATTAAAAAATCATGACTTACTCACTCTTCAATCAAAAGAGCAAATGAAATATCTTTATTTCCAATGAGTTTAATGAAAGCCATAGTGTATGACAGAAATACTTATTATAATTTCTAAACAAAGCTATCTGACCATTTAAAATGTACTCTAAATAACAAATGTAATGTTTTTGCCGTTACTAACTTAAAAAAATATTGATTCTGAGTAATATCATTGGACTTTAACATTATAAACTGTTTTACTGGACCAGGTTTTCCAATGGTATAAAAGAGTGATTAAAAAAACCCAAAAAAACCAAAAAACAGGGACTTCCCTGGTGGTGCAGTGATTAAGAATCCGCCTGCCAATGCAGGGGACACGGGTTCGAGCCCTGGTCCGGGAAGATCCCACATGCCGCAGAGCAACGAAGCCCACGCGACGCAACTACTGAAGCCCGCAAGTCTAGAGCCTGTGCTCTGCAACAAGAGAAGCCCCCACTTGCCACAAGCAGAGAAAGCCCGCACCCAGCAACAAAGACCCAATGCAGCCAAAAATAAAAACAAATAAACAAATAAATTTATAAAAAAATGAAAAACAAAGAAAAACAGTTGGCATGCTAAAGTCACAGCCAGGTGACAATCTACAAGCCTCGTATAAACTGAAAAATAGACAAAGAATTATTTACGTAATTATAAGATAATGAAACAATTGTGAAAACAAAATAATTTGCTGCTTAAAGAAATATCTCTTGTAGAGTATAGTATTATCAGAGAATTAAAGAATATTAAGAAACTAAGCAAGGGTAGAGTATATGGTAAGGTGTATTATTTATTTAATAACACTATTTTACAAAGTCTCAGAGAAACAATGAAAATATAGATTAGATTTTACTAGTTTTTCTATTTATTTTACAAGCATTTTCCCTAATTTTTCACTTCTTTTCTTTTTCTAAATCACACTGTATTGAAATATGAAGCCCTTTACCATGAACAGATTAACATACTTTTAAAAGTCAGATTAAATTTTTATATAGCATCTTGATGTCTTTATTATGAGAGTTACAGACTGATTTTTATAAAAGCTTCCTAGCAAAGAACTATAAATATAGTCCTTTTATAGGGTATGCGACACTTTAAGAAAAACAAATAAAATCTTATTTTTAGAGGATAAGAAAACTCCTCTAACTTCTCAGTCTATGAAGATGGCATTAGTAGCAATACTTCAGTTTCTTATACCTTTAGATACAGATTCTTACTGTAATCCTTAGAAATACAATAAATTATAAACTTCAATTCTAAGACACCAGTAAGTGTAAAAACACACCAAAAACTTTTCGGGGGGTATTTCCAGGAGAAAATACCTTGCAGTTCTTTTTTTTTTTAAATTTATTTATTTTATTTTATTTACTTATTATTTTTTGGCTGCGTTGGGTCTTCGTTGCTGCACGTGGGCTTTCTCTAGTTGCGGCGAGCGGGGGCTACTCTTCGTTGTGGTGTGCAGGCTCCTCATTGTGGTGGCTTCTCTTGTTGCGGAGCATGGGCTCTAGGTGCGTGGGCTTCAGTAGTCGTGGCTCGCAGGCCCTAGAGCTCAGGCTCAGTAGTTGTGGCGCACGGGCTTAGTTGCTCCGTGGCATGTGGGATCTTCCCGGACCAGGGCTTGAACCCGTGTCTCCTGCATTGGCAGGCGGATTCTTAACCACTGCGCCACCGGGGAAGCCCCATACCTTGCAGTTTTATTTTAAACATTTTCAGAGCCACTTCCCAGTTTTAAAATGTTAACATACAGGAAAAAATAAAAACAAAAATCATGGGTCTTTGAACTGAAAAAGAGTGGTAGTAAAAAAATTCCCTGCATAGCACTTAATTGGAAAGTAATGCCTTGCCGTATATCATTCAAAAATGCAGAGTTGCTTGTAAACAATTTACTCTCCTCAATGTCCCCAAACAATTAAAATGACTCAATTTTCAACATTCAATTTTACATGAAATTTTCTAGGCACATGGCAAACTACCCACATACTTAAAATGTATTTTAAATAAAACCTTATATGAACTTATACACAATGTGCTAATTAAACACAAAACTAGAATTATAATAATGAGAATACCAATTTTTAAATTTTTTAAAGAGTTAAATACAAAGTAATAGGATACGTCCAAACTGTTCAACAAGTTCAGGTGGGAGAGGAACTCTTCGAATGGAACTGATCTCTGGCAGGTTGGGCACTGACAGCAAACCAGGTCCTTGTAGAGGATAATCCATATCTGACATGCCAGAAACAGTGGGATTATCTACAAAAAATAAAATTAAAAAAAAAAGCATTTATTTAAAATAATAATGTATTGGGCATCAAATGGGCATACAGAAGTATTGCAAGCTACAAAAATATTGTGCATCTGGTTCTAAAGGTATAGAGAGAATAAAGTAGTTCTGATCTGACACAAAGGAGGCCTGAGAAATTCCAATGTTAAGATGGGGTGCAATTACTGGTTTCAACACTGAACAGAAGGTTATCTTTCACAAAGACTTTCTCCATAAGAAAAGAAATGTTTAGTTCAACAATTTATAGTGTTTTCCTATTATTTTACTAATCTGAAATGGGAAAAAAATTGTAAAACCGCTTTGTTATTCTCAGATAAAAACAACTGTGGACAAACAAAATACTGACTGGGGAAAAAACAGCATTTCCTTTCCCACTTAAAAATTTAAAGATTAAAACAATCCATGCCTTTTCCCATTATGTACCCACCCCCCACCTTCACACCAACATACAAATAAAGGCATACCTCAGAGACATTGTGGGTTTGGTTCCAGACCACTGCAATAAAATGAACATGCCCAGAAGCGAGTCACATAAATCTTTTGGTTTTCCGGTGCATGTAAAAGTTATGTTTACACTATACTGACGTCTAAGTGTGCAATAGCATTATGTCTAAAAAAACAATGTGCACACCTTAATTTAAAATATATTACTAAAAAATGCTGTCACCTGACAAGGCAGGGGTGCCACAAATCTACTGTTAAAAAAACCAGTATCTGCAAAGCACAATAAAACAAAGCACAATAAAATGAGGTATGCCTGTAATACCACAAAAGCAATATTTTATTGGGGGGGGGAGTGGGAGAGAATCAGACTACTCTATAAACTGCTCTCAACTGGCAACCTTCTCCTCCTCTAAAGCCCAGACACTAAGGGCAAGAGCAGGCTGGTCTACAGCCTGTCCTTCCTAGTCCTGAACAAGGTGTTTTAGTTCTGACTATTTACTATTACTATTTACTCAGGCACCTTTTCAGCCTCTGTAAAGTACAAAGATGTTGGGGGAAACTGACATATAAAACAAATTTTTAAATGTATTATGAAGATTTTTAAAATTTATACAACTAGAGAACAAATGCAATCAATCCCTGTATATTGAGTATCCAGCTTCAAAAATTACCAGTAACATGCCCAGTCATGTTTCATATATGTCAGTCACCATCCACTTTTTCCCTAATGTATTTTTTGAAGCAAATCCCAGACGTTCCATTTAATCTTAAAACATAATTTTAATAGAACGTTACACATGTTAAACTGCAGTAGGAACACAAAGGATGGAATTAATAACTCTGGTGAGGATATAAACCTCACCAGAGTTATTTCTGGTTGAGAAAGCCTTCAAAGAGAAAGTGGTATTTAATGGAGTCTGGAAGAATAGCTTGTCAGGCAAAGAAGAACATTCTAGAA
Source organism: Eschrichtius robustus (assembly GCF_028021215.1). Classification (NCBI taxonomy): domain Eukaryota; kingdom Metazoa; phylum Chordata; class Mammalia; order Artiodactyla; family Eschrichtiidae; genus Eschrichtius; species Eschrichtius robustus. The sequence goes on from NC_090825.1 coordinate 30,624,266, forward strand.
ATCCTGAAGAGGGGGTTCTTATGGAAAACCTGTTAAATTCGGTATAACTGGAACAAGGAGGTCGAGAATAGGATGGAAGAGGGAAAGGAAATTTGGTTGAAGAGGCAGATGTGTGTAAAGGTGGATGAGTTGGACTGGGGTCAGATATGATGAGAAGACCAGAATGTATGGACTGCTTTTACACCTTGCTTTCAGAAATAAGGAGTACAAAGGGGAGAGTGCTATTCAGTTTGAGAGTTGCTAATAGGCCATTCAGTTCTTTTAAGACAAGCCGACTGGTAAGTAGCTGTCAGGAGTAAATACTCTTTGCTTTGTTTCTGTCTTTTCTCTGATTACATGTCAATTAATGACTTTCTATAAATCGTCAGAGCTGTCTTTTAGGTTTACATTGCAGATTAACCTGGTTAGATTATCTTGGTTCTTGTTTACCAAAAATCTTGTTTTTATCTTATTTACTCTTCTCCAATTTCCACCTCACAAAAGGGGTCACTTTTTTTCCAGCAACTTGTGTGATTCTATACGCCTTGAGGAGCCTGGCCTTAATTTAAAACCGATACACAGAATATTTTACGGACACCTCTCTTTGTTGGCACAAAAATCTGCTTTACCCTCCTTGTTCACCCATCATCAGTGCTGATTTCCCTGTCCCCTTCCTTCATTCCGCTGGTAGTTCTTTTTAACACCTTTAAGGACTTCATATTACACTAACTCCATACATAATAAAGCATATCTATGAGCGAACATAGTAAATTTCCAAATTAACTTCGTATGCTCTTCAATTTTACTCCAACATTAATATGAGGTATTAACAAGGATGAGAATTGGATCAGGTGATCCTTCTCATCTGGTCTTGGCGATACACACTTGGAGGCAATGAGAAGCTCATTAAGGTTGGAAACTGCCTCTTTCTGCTTCAAATGGGGGCTTGCTCCTCATTCCTATCCTCTCAAGTGCCTGTAACGAAGAAAGTGAGAGAAGGAAAAACATTGAAAATGGGCTCTTTTCCGCCCTTCAAAATGCAGCAAACAGCGTCCCAGATCTCAGGATATGTTCGCCGATTCACCCTGCGGATAAGGACCTATTTAGGGAGTCAGACGAGAGTCCTTTGGGCTGAGAAACAGTCACCAACTGGGCAACGATCACTCACTTGGGGCAGACACCATGAGCAGATCGGAAAGGTCCGGGTACATGCGGTCTTCTTGCAACTGACGGTCGATGAGCCGCCCCGCATTTTCCAAAGCTTCCTGCAGGGCTGCGGCCGACGTGGAGGCCGGCATTGCCGAGCCCAGCAAAGAAGACGGCATATCGAAAATCGGAGACAGCAGCGACCGGAGAAAGTCAAAAAGCAAGGAGAAATAAGAGAAAACCCAAGATGCTAGCTCAGCCCCAAAGCTTAGAGCGCGCGCGCCAAACAAGCGCCCCGGCGCCAGTGCATGACGCACTTCCGGTTCATAGGGTGGGGAATTTGAAGCCAGCTTTTCGGCGCTGGGAAGAGGAAGCTGTTAGAGGGGGCTGGACGTTGGGGGTGGAGCTAGAGAATGGGTGGTGCTCCGAAGGGGGCGGGCTGGTTGTTCTGGGCGGGAGGGGGAAATCGGTAGTGGGAGTGGAGGAAGGGAGGGAAGGAGGGAGGAAAGGGAAAGGGGAGGGACTGGGGAAGGGGAGGGACGGGAAGGGGTCGGTAGGGGTGGGGATGGAGGAGAGAGCGGGGTCCGGGTAAGTAGGAGCCGGTTAGTGCGGGGGCAGCGCAGGCTGCTCGGGTTCTGGTGGGTTTAGCGCGCGCTTGGATCTGAGTCCCTCGAGCTTCGGGGATCGGAAACCGGCAACTGCAACTATTTTGAGTATGCGTGTCAATTTGGTGCTGCAAATAACTTGTCTTCTGAGAGTGGATAGGAGTTGGTAGCTGTTAGAAAAAGTTTACATATAAACCAAAATTTCACTAGAAATATGGGCTTCGGTGTAAATTAAAATTCATCAGGTTTTCTATTTCTGTGTCGTTACCATTTGACTTTGTGGTACGTTACTGTGAAAAATTATGAAAAATTATGTTTATGGAATCTTAACAGCGTGCAGGGACCTGATGCCTTGCTTTATTTCCCATTTCAGAGGGGAAGCAGGTGGTTCTAATTCACTGCTTCATCCCCAGCACATAGTAGAGGGACTGGTATAGAGTAGGCCACCTAATATATCATCTTCTACAGCAACTGAATTCTGAATTTGTGTCAGGCATTGTACCTGTGCTGGGAATATCAAACTGAAACAACATTCCTCTTCTCAAGGTGCTTTATGCAGGGACACACAGGCAAAAAAAACAGAGTGCATCACCATATTTTGTCTATGGGGTATGTATTAACTGCAGTAAAAGGGTAAGAGAAATGAGTGAGGAGAGGCAGGATGGGCTTCATTTCATGCAGAAGGCAGCTGGAGTGGTTAAAACAAAGCAGTAGTCTTCAAAGAGCAGTCCTTATTTAGAATACTTAGAATTAGTCCTTATTTAGAATCTCACCTAAGTTACATCCGATTATATTCGTAGTTTAGCAAATCAATAGCTGAATTGCTCTGAATTGGTCTTTTGCTATTTGAATTACTTTTTACTGCCTCCAAGCGTTGACTAAATTTCTGAATATTAAAAATACTGTGATATTACAGATCTATACGTATAATTTAAGACTTCATAGCAGGTATACCAAGAAAAATTAGATTTGTATTACCGGTAGATAAATAGGCAGAGGGGTCGCCAGTTGTCAGTTTTCTTTTATTTGGTAGAGTACAGATTGAAAACTGACAGTCTGTCACAGGGTTGGTTTGTTTTTAATTTGAGACAAAAAATACAATAGAGAGTTTTCAACTCTACAAATTGGATATCTAACAATACTGGTCTAATAGTCCTGCACACAGCAACAGCATTTCCAAGGGTCTAAGTCCAAGACCCTCCATTCATTTCCATATTGCAATGGCTGCTCTGCAGCTGCAACTGTTGAGTTGAATAGTTGGTACACAGACCACATGGACTCAAAGCCTCAGATATTTACCATCCAGCCCTTTACGTGAAAATTTTGCTGAAGACGTCTCAAGAATAAAGATTCTAAAACTTTTGATACCTTTAAAAATTATTAAGGAGTCCAAAGAGGTTTGGTTTTGTGTGGATTGTTGATAAAAAATTAATCAGTCGATCTAAAAAAGAAATGGAAAATTTTATTTGTGCCAAGCCGAAGACTATAACCCGAAACAGCATCTCAGAAAGCTCTAAGGACTGTTCCGCTCATTAGAAGTCAAAACACAGTTATGTAAGTTTTTCGAAACAGAGGGCTGTACATTAAATGATGTATTACTGACAGTTTACACAATCCAGATCTAACCATCATCTTGGCCACTTTCAAGATCAAGAAGGAACGTTACCTTTTAGGGAGTTGTCTTGTTGATGCTAGGAGAATGTTGCTCTTTATGGTTGAGCAGGTATTTCCGCTGATGGAGGAGGTTTGGTTGATGCAAAATGCATATACACAATGCACAGTAGAGGGGAGAGAGGAGGTCAAAAGGCAGAGAAATGTTTTTGTGTTTGAATTTTTCTTGTCTTGCGATAAAATATGAATTTTATTTCACAGGGTTATTTTTGTTAATAATTGCTAATATCTCATAAGAATGAGAAATTAAAAAAAACTTATTTAAAAGAATAAGCCTAATCCTCGTTAATATAAATAACACATATTTTATGAAAAATCGCCATAGTTTCTAAAACTAAACCATTAGTGAGAAGAATGCTGTTATTTTACATTTTTGCAGATCTCTTAAATGTTTGGCTAAATAAGGGATAACCAGATTTCATATCTCTTGTTGTTACTTGTTTAGTTGAAGTACACGAAGAAAAGGGGGCCTCACAGAGTTATGTAGCTGGAAAAGGGAGTATTTTAATAACCTTTTTAGACACTTGTGACTATTTTCTGACAGCATACCAAAACTTACCAAATGGTAGTTTCTTAATGGTTACTTGTGATGTGGAATTTGAAACCATCTTTAGAATTCTGAGGATTAAGTGTCACCTTGGCAGTAAACGCGTCTGTTTTTTTTTTTTTCGGCTGCATTGGGTATTCCTTGCTGCGTGCGGGCTTTTCTCTGGTTGCAGCGAGTGGGGTCCACTCTTTGTTGCGGTGCGTGGGCTTCTCATTGCAGTGGCTTCTCTTGTGGGCTCAGTAGTTGTGGCTCGTGGGCTCTACAGAGCAGGCTCAGTAGTTGTGGCGCACGGGCTTGGTTGCTCTGCGGCATGTGGGATCTTCCCGGACCAGGGCTCGAACCGATGTCCCGAGTTGACAGGCGGATTCTTAACCGCTGCGCCACCAGGGAAGCCCCGATAAATGCGTCTTACAAAGTAAAAAGTGTTACAGAAACTCCAGCTAATATTCCCCTTCCCGTGGGTTCAATTCGAAGCCAGCTTCTGTGGCGCTTATACTCCGCCAGCCCGCTAGGGCGGCGCTGCTTAGGAGGCCTCTGTCCCTCCGCGGAAGGCGCCGCTCTTGGCCTTGGCGGCGAGGCTGACGCTCGGAGGCGATACTTCCTGCCTGGTTTGCCTCTAGTCTTTAGCAGCTGTTGGGGCTGCAGGTGTTGCTGTTTCTGGGGCGTGTGGCCGACCATGGAGCGCCCCGGACCCAGCGGCGGTGGGTTCAGTGGGGCGAGCGGCGGCGGGGTGGGTCGGGCAGGGCCGGCGGCGCTGTCGGCGCCGCACTAACAGGGCCTTTTCTCTTTTCTCAGTGACAGGTTCAGACGCATCAGGACCGGACCCGCAGCTGGCGGTCACCATGGGCTTCACGGGGTTCGGTGAGTGACTGCCCTAGGCATGGTCCCGTTTCATTTTGCAGAGATTTTAAGAGCCGCAGGTTGGGAGGGGGGCCCGAGCTGTCACCTGTGTTCCGCCCCTTCCGCAGTGCCAAGTCCTAATTACTTTAGCTCTAGTGTGTTTATCTTGCAATTTTTAGACACAGTCTTCCGCCTCCGTTTTCTAACTCCTGCCTATCTCTTGGGACCAGCTCAGGTGACACTTATGAGAAGGCTAGTGAGAAAGAAAGATTGCTTTGTGACCCACGCGGTGGAGGGTGTTGGTTGATGGAGGGAGTTGTCTCTTTGCGTCCTGAGACTGAGCGCTAACCACTGACTCTGGTCTGTAATAAGATGGCCCTTTTGGCAACAAATGGGCCATTAGGTGATGTTATAATAATAAATCTTTTATTTTATTAAATTATAGTTGATTTATACTGTCATGTTAGTTTTAGGTATACAGCACAGTGATTCAGTTATATATACTAACATATATGTATATTCTTTTCCCTTTTACGTTATTACAGAATATTGAGTATAGTTCCCTGTGCTATACAGTAGGTCCTTGTAGGTTAGTAAGTCTTTTTTGATTCAAGTTTTCCTACTCCAGAATCTTCATTTCAGTCTCTCGTTTGTTCATTCATACATTCATTTATTCTGGTAACGTCTTGAGCCACAAAACATATTTACTATCTCCTAGGTGGTCATGTCTACAAAAGTACTGTATACTTCTGTAGTATTTTGGTACTTATTTTTGTTTCAGTTCTTTTAAATAGCTTTCTCCCTCATTTCAAAAGGAACACATGTGAATAGCAGGAAAATATAAAGAACCCAATAAATAAGAAGGAAGAAAGTAACATCATTCATAATCTCATGATCTAGAAATCAAGACTTAAAAGTTAGTTTGTTTTCCAGTTTTTCCTGTTGTAAGATCGTATATATGTACAGTTTTATATTATTCTTAATTATATAGAATTTGTTTTAATTCTTAATATTTTGAGGATTTTCCCATATTATAAAATGCTTTTCCAAAACATGATTTTTAATGGTTGAATAGTAGATAGAAGTGCTACAATTTGTAAAATTTTTAACTTTACCCCACATAGTTTCTAACTTTTATCAGTAATACTAAAATAAACATTTTTATAAATAACTCTTTTATCTCCTTTTGTAAAAGGAGTTTTATGCATATTTCCGTAGGGTAGATTTCTAAAAGAGAGACTACTTTGATAAAAAATACAGATATTAAAAAGTAACAAAAAATTGGGCATATAGCTTTTAAAGCTTCTTGATATATAGTGTCATAATGCTGCTCAGAAAGGTGATTTCAGTTTATAACAAAGTCAGTAGTGTGTAAGAAAGCCATTTTTACCATATTCTGGCAAACACAGAATAGGTATTATTATTAAAAAAAAAAAAAAGGCAGTAAAAGCAAATACAACATTGCTTCCAAGCAGATTCAGGTTGTCAGAATGTCAGTTCCTTGTGGTTTCCTTATTTCCTTACTGGCTGTCTGGTGGGAGTTTCTTAGCTCTTTTATATACCTACATTACTTGTCTTCTTGCCCCCTTCATCTTCAAAGGAACTGTAGCCCTTCTCAAGTTTCAGGTCTCTCTGACTTTTGCTATATCTATTCTGCATCTTTGCTTGTAAGGGCTCCTATGATTAGATTGGGCTGGCCAGGATAATCTCCCAGTTTTTAAGTCCATAACCTTAATTAATCTGCAGAGTCCCTTTTACCCTGTAATGTATTATATTTACAGGTTTCAGGGATTAGGATATGAACATTCTCTATTCTGCGTAGCACACCAGTGTTGTAGTTTCAGGGAGTAGGGTCTAGATGAATTACAGGAGGATGGGAAAGTTGGCTGGTTAATGTTATTTAGCGATAAGATTGTAATTAAAAATTCCCTGAGAAGTAAACTCTTTCTTCATTGATATTTTATGGTTGTTTTGTAGCCCTGCTATAAATTAGATAGACTTAAGTGGTTATTGGTCAGTCAGTAAGTATTTATTGAGTACCTAAAGTTTGGCCAACTTAGTTCAGGAAAATCATAGTCTGCTACTTATTTCTGTTTTAGGGAAAAAAGCTCGCACATTTGATTTGGAAGCAATGTTTGAACAAACTCGAAGAACAGCAGTGGAAAGAAGTCGGAAAACACTGGGTAAGAAGTTCAGTTACTTGCTCTTTTATAGGATTAAATACTGTATCCAGCTTACACCAGTGTCCTACCAGTTAGAAAATTATAAGACTGAAAAAAATTTCAAAATTGTTAAGAGACCATATGTGCTGGTTCCTTTGGAAGCAGATGCTTTTTTGTCTTTGTTTTTTTAAACACGATTAAAGTTGCATCTAAACAGGATAAGGAGGTCTGAGAGCTAAAATCTTTTAGAAGTGTGAACTATGAACAAACAAGGATTCAAAATTAATTTATAAGAATCAGAGTAGTGGTTTCTTTATTACCTCTTCTCCCCCCCTCTATCTGATTCTCATTTCATTTTTTTCTTTCCTGCTTACAGCGGAACCAGTATTTGGAAGGCTGGGCAAGAGGTGGCTCTCAGAGCTGTGTACATCACTGACCGTTGACCCAGACAGTATAGAAAATTGAGACATACAGTGAATGTGGCTGCTGCTGTTGAATCTCTGCATTAATAAGTTGTATCAGACATTTAATGAAGGTGTTAACTTCCAGACTGTCTGGTTTGATACCAGGTGGTTAGCAATTCTAGGTACCACCTCAGGGCCTTAGAAGGAGACTGACTCCTCTACTGCTTTCTTTAGATCTGATTCAGATCATTCTTACACTAGAGAAGGGATAGATGTAACCTGATAGAGCAGAAGGGGCTAGAAGCCAGAGACAGGACTCCTGGAAAAATTTAAGTGAATGTTATTCCAGCACTTGTCATTGTTGGTTTTAAAATGATAAATTATATAGCAGTAATATCTCATATTTGGGAAGTGCACTTGACATGAAATGTTTTTGGTTTTTGGAAGAATAACAGTTTTTGTTGTGTATGTGTGGTGAAAAGACAGCTATCTACATATAGTATGTATTTTAAAAAAAAAACTTTCATTTCTACATGCAGTGTAACATAGTAATGAACTCCCATATGCCTATCACACAGATTTAACTACTGTAACAGTTCATGGCCAGTGTTAGTTCCATTTACTTCTCCTCTCAGATTACTTTGACACAAATCCTAGGTACATTATTTCACCCATAAATATTTTAGTATGTCTTTAAGAGATAAGGATTTGGAAAAATCTTAAACAAAAAACTGTTACTACACCTAAAAATATTAAATAATTTAATATCATCAAACAATACGTAAAGACATGCTATCTGCAGCATATACACGAATGCGTTATACACTTAATTTTTAAAGGTTTTAGTGAACGCTTATACTGTTGCAATATAACTTTCTTGTATTTACCTCTTTCAGTGTGTGATACAAAATGCTTTGAATAGGGATTGTCTTATTCCCCTACCTAAGTTTTATAACTTTCTTGTATTTACCTCTTTCAGTGTGTGATACAAAATGCTTTGGATAGGGATTGTCTTATTCCCCTACGTAAGTTTTATAGTCCCCAGTACTGTGCCTTCCAAGATAGGTTCTCAATATATATTTGTGAAGACTGAATTGAATTTAAAACTGCAATACTGCCTTTAAAAAAGTAAATCCTGCATCTTTGAAGAATGTCTTTAAATGGCATGATGAATAGTAAAGAGTTTGGGATTTGGAGTTGGAGGATGCAGGTTTAAGGGTTAGCCCCACATTCCACTAGATGAATGACATTGGATGGATTTTCAAATTTCAGATCCTTAATTTCCCCATCAGTTCGGTGGCAGTGATAGTAAGATCTCTCTTAGAAGATTCTTGAAGGAATTAAGATGTTGGGCATAGTACTTTTTAAACAGTAGTGTTATAAATATCACTTTTAATTCCTGTCATTTTTCTTAGTAAAGTATGTCTGCATTTAGCACCTAAGAGGAATTCTAGTAAAGAGTTATTAACATTTTTAAAATTTTGAAAAGTTATCTCAAGACCATGTACTCCTATTGACATTTGTGGATGAATTAAATGAGTTGAACTTTCTTGATTTAGTGTTACAGTCTTGGATATGGACTGCTGTTTCTACCCCTGATCTAAACACAAGAATCCAAAGTTTGACTTACTTTTCTTAAAAGAAAAGTTAAAAAATTCTGATATGGGCATATTTTATGTAATGATTGGTATTAGAGTCTTTTCCTGGGCTTTGACATCAGACTTGAGGAAAATAAGAACTTTGGTCCCTTTTAATGGCAAGTTTAATTGTCTGTGTATATGGACGTGAAATTTTGGTTGTTAAACGCTCTAACAGAAAGGGTGAGTTACTGTAAAACTTCAATAAAATATGTGTTATGTAAAATGTCAGGGAATAATGTTTCAAAGTTTTTTGTTGTTAATAATCTTTTACTTTTTACAAATTAATTAATTATATTTTTTGGCTGCATTGGGTCTTGGTTGCTGCACACAGGCTTTCTCTAGTTGCAGTGTGGGGGCTTCTCATTGCCGTGGCTTCTCTTGTTGCGGAGCACGGACTCTTGGCACGCGGGCTTCAGTAGTTGTGGCACATGGGCTCAGTAGTTGTGGCGCGTGGGCTCTAGAGCGCAGACTTAGTAGTTGTGGCGCATGGGCTTAGTTGCTCCACAGCATGTGGGATCTTCCTGGATCAGGGATCGAACCTGTGTCCCCTGCATTGGCAGGCGGATTCTTAACCACTGTGCCACCAGGGAAGTCCGTGGATAGTTTGCTGTTAACCTAAATAAGAGTTGCATACATCTGGGGTGCTTTTGCAGAAATGGCTATCCAAAATTGGTAACTATCTGAGAGTAGGGAATTAACAATGAAATGAGTTACTTGGAAGAAAAAAATGAGGTGTTGGGGGGTAGGTTAATTCACTTTTGTTAAGGGAACATATGGAGCATTTTTACAGTGTTTACAGTGTACTTGGTCCTATGTTCAGTAAAAATATATGAAAATGATCCCCTTGGTCAGGGAGCTACAGTTTATTGAATTACGTTTCATTTTGGTTTGTCCTCAGTCAACAATGAGGAAAAAAATTATTTTTTTCCTCAAAAATGTCTTTTCTTTTTTTTTCTTCTTGCTTTAATGAAGCAGCAGGTGACAGCAGAAGCCTTTCTGAATAGAAAATCCTTACTATTGTTAAAAAAAAAAGTTAAATTTTAAATTAAAAAGTTAGATCTTCACCAGGATGGGGCAAATAGTTTGGAGTATTCATCCACTGGGAAGGAACTCTAGGTGGGTGGGTCATACTTTCCAGATAGTCTGGTGACAAGTAAGCAGTAAAGGGCTGTACTTTATGGCCGTTTGGAGAGAGAGGCAGGCTCACTGTTTTATAAGGTGGGTAGTAGTCGTTGGATAATTTTACAGTCTCTAGAAAGTCTGGTCACATCAAGGAAAGTTGCAGTTGTGGAGCCTCAATTCACTGCTTTGAGGCTTAATAGCTCTGTTAATTCTCTGCCTTGGATTCGTCAACTATAAAGTGGGGATAGTAATATCTACTTCAACTGTATTGTATAATTGAAATTTGCTAGGATAGTAGAACTTAAATGTTATTACTCCCCCCCCCCAAAAAAGGTCAATATGTGGGGTGATGGTTGTGTTCATTGACTCCATGGGGAGAATTCTATCACAATGTATTTTTGTACCAAATCATCACATTGTGCACTTTACATATCTCACAGTTTTATTTGTCAATTATACTCCAATAAAGCTGAAGAAAAAAAGTTTCTACTTCAGGGATTGTTATGAAGATTAAAGGAGTTAATTTTTTTTTAACATCTTTATTGGAGTATAATTGCTTTACAATGGTGTGTTAGTTTCTGCTTTATAACAAAGTGAATCAGCTATACATATACATATATCCCCATATCTTCTCCCTCTTGAGTCTCCCTCCCATCCTCCATATCCCACTCCTCTAGGTGGTCACAAAGCACCGAGCTGATCTCCCTGTACTATGCGGCTGCTTCCAACTAGCTATCTATTTTACATTTGGTAGTATATATAAGTCCATGCTACTCTCTCACTTCGTCCCAGCTTACCCTTTCCCCTCATGTCCTCGAGTCCGTTCTCTACGTTTGCGTTAAAAGAGTAATTTACAGGAAATGCTTAAAACAATACCTAGTACATAGCATAGTAAGCTCCATGTATTAGTTGCTATTATTTTTGTTAAATTAGGGTTGATGTTAAGATGCTAATGGTTACTTTCAAAGAAGTCATAGAAGACCTAATAAAAAATTGCTTAAATAAGAAAGGTTTAGTATTGCACTATGACAAGAACTCTGGAATGGGGCTGGCCTGTCTTCTGAGTCCTGACATGAAGGACATGAAGTTTTTTCCCCTTTTTTCTGCTTTGCCAGCTTTAGAGTGTTGGCTTGTCCTAAGCAGACTGTCCTCTTGTCTCAAAATTTTGTCAGCTAAATTTTGTTACATGCAGGTGACCACCTCCACAGGCTGAAAGGAGACTTGTGTGTAACACTTTTTAGGAGCAAGAAAACCTTTCTCAAATGTACCTTCTGCTGACTTCCCCTCACATGTTATTAGCCGGTATTAGTGTGGCACATCAGTTGCAAAAACAGCCATTGCAAGAGCACTATGGTTGACTTGGAATCAAACTTCAACCCCTCTGGGCAGGGAGGGGCCCAGCAGCTCCTGAAACACAGTGTTGCTTCTTACCTAGGGAGAACTGTGGTTTTCTTAGCAAGGAGAAAGAGAGAAGTGGCTGTTGTGTAGGTGGCTAGTAATGTGTGCCTTAGTATCGTTTCCTGATTAGAGTCAGAACTGCCCCTAAGACCTGAGCCTACAGTCCAAGTGTGGCCTTCCCTGCTTCACTCCCCAATCCCCCCTCACCCTGGAGGGAATGGAGGGAATGTCTGGAGAAGCATGATGAAGGTAGGAGCCCAGCAGGCTCACTCTTAAATTTGGGCATTATCCTTCTCTTATTGTTTTCAGCCTCCTCCAGCATCAGAGTGCCGAATTGTTAACTCCTAACCCAGCCCAGTGGAGAGCACAAAAAAATTAATCTGAGCTATGCCTTACCTCTTCCTGGAGAGTTTTATCTTCCATGTTTGAAACAAAAGACTGGTGTTGACACTTGCTGCCTATCTCCTTGTTACTCATCCTCTACATCCTAGCAACAAAAGACCTAAAGAGTACCACATTCCAATTAATAAGTGCCCTTTGACACCGCTTAACTTTGGGTGTATTATTCTTCATTATTAACTTAAGAAATAAATGCTAAAGATTATCTCAGTTTATTGAGGATGGTGGCAATTGAGAACAAGCCTTATTCATATAATTAATTTCCTTCCTATGTGCTTCCCATCCTCCGCCCCAGTTGTTGAGTGAGATTATCAGAGGAGAAAGATTAGATTTCCTTGGATAAATTTTTTTTTTCTTTCCAAGGTAAACAATTCTGGAAACTAAATGTAATTCAACTTTCCTCATAATTTTGGTAGGAAGTCTCTGACCAAAAATCCAGTTTGGGAAATTCAGAAAGGAATGAAGTACTGAATTTTTGGTTTAAAACATTAAAACTAAAAGGTGAGATTACCTAAAATCTTACCTTTGAATGCTTTCTTCTGGTCACTTGCCACATCTTTTTACATAGTACAGTCATGGTTCATATACTGTTCACGTGCTAATTTTGCTTAGCATATCTGTTTATATTTTCTCAGATTTGTACATTTTCCATTACTATTTTTTTTTTGGCTGTGCTGTGTGGCTTGTAGGATCTTAGTTCCCTGACCAGGGATTGAACTCAGGCCACTGCAGTGAAAGCACTGAGTCTTAACCACTGGACTGCCAGGGATTTCTCTTCTATCACTATTTTTATTGGCTGTATTTTATATTATGTTGATACACAGTAAACTTCAATTATTTTTTCAGTGTTGGGCATTTAGATGGATAATTTTTTTGCTGTTACTGATAACACGTCTGTTACATCTTTGTAACTATGTTAATTTATAGCGTTTTAAATAATAACAAATTTTGAAGCCTAACTGTTGAAAAAATTTTATAATCTTTTCAGAAGCAAGAGAAAAAGAGGAAGAAATGAACAGAGAGAAAGAATTAAGAAGGCAAAGCGAAGATCTTGAACCAACATCTTCAAGCTCAAATGTGGCCAGAGATTGCTCTAAATCATCTTCCAGGTGCTTGTCTTTCTCAAAAGAATGCTATTAAACTACCTTTTTGTAGGCGTTCATAACACAATTTAGGCAAGTTCCTGATACTAAAAGCTTGCATAATTTCTCCCATTTCAGGCAATTGTGTATGTCTAGGACCAGGAAAAAGTCATTTGTCACATTGTAAATCAATTGACTTTTTCTAAAGTATTCCAGATGTAGTATTAAAATCTATGCCTTTTGACTGCAGAGCATAACTATGTAAAGTTGGAAAGATGTTGACAAGTTTATTATTTTTTTCATGTTTATTTTGTCATTTACATCTTTTGTCCCTTTCCCCTACCTTTTTTGGTAGGATCCTTTATGGAAATAGATAATAAGAAAGAATATAAATAGAGGCACATTATAAAGTTTATCGAGTTATAGGAGAAAGCAGCCATTAAAATTACTTTAAATTGAAATTTAATACTATGTAACTTAATTACTAAGAACTTTAAACAATATAAATAGGTATTTAGATATCAAATCTGGGTGGAATAATATGAGAATTCTAATGTTGTTTAGATATATTTTAAGTCATCAAATTGGTTACATAAACTATTCATGGCAAATTTCACCAGTGGATTTCACTATTTCCTCTTTTTACAGTAGAAAAACGTAAAATATCTAAATACACAAAATATCACTTATACTATGTAATTTCATTTTTTGTTCACCCAGAAGGTGCATTCTTTGGTATCTCAGTCTAGGCTCTTGAGCAGAATATCTCTCCATAATAGTGTTGGTTGGTCTTTTCTATAGCTTCTCTTTGTGGAGGGAGGGGATATCTATATAGGACTACAAGTCTGGTTCTCCCTTTTCATAACAGTGCAGCCTTAACATCTATTTAGTCTCTGAAGCATATGAGTATCTTTGCATATATTAGTAAAGAGCAGGGGTCAGCAAACTTTTTCTGTCAAGGACAGATAGTAAATATTTTAGGAATTGGGGTCCATGTGGTCTCTTTCTCAACTACTCAATTCTGCCATAGACGACGTGTAAATGAATGGGCTTATCTGTGTTCAGTAAATCTTTAAAAAACAAACACTGGGCCAAAGTTTGCCAACCCCTGCTATAGAGTGTCCTTTCTTTATATTAGTCAAAAAATTCAGTTTAGCATTGTCTATGGTTTTATATCAGTTGTCAGTCTCACAATGTCCTTGGGTTTCAATATGATAGGAAAAAAAACCCCTTTTTCCTAAGAGGAACATTTAATATTTACCTTTAGTTTCTTACTTTTGGGATGATTTAAGATGTCAAAAACCTACTGTTGTGTTTTTGGAAATTTATCTTATTGCTAAGGTTTTGACAAACAAATGATTCCATTAATTGAAAATTGTAAAAATTTCAGTAGTTTTGTTGATTCTGTTTTTTCTGCAATACTAACTTTAAAGTCCAAAGATAAAGAACGTGCAGTATTGGCATTGAGAATAAATTTTATTGATATAACAAAACCCAGCATTACTTTTGTCATTAGTGATTAAAATTACAGAACTACTGTTGAGATTATAATTACAGATCTTCTTGACTTATGATGGGGTTATGTCCAGATAAACCCATCATAAATTGCAAATATTTTAAGTTGAAAATGCATTTAATACACCTAACCTACTGAACATCAAAGCTTAGCCTAGTCTAGCTTAAACGTGCTTGGAACACTTATATTAGCCTACATCTGGGCAAAACCATAGAACACAAAGCCTATTTTATAATAAAGTATTGGCTATCTCATGTAATTTATTAAATACTATACTAAAGTGAAAAACAGAATGGTTGTATAGGTACAGAATGGTTGTAGGTGTACTGATTGTTTACCCTGATGATTGCGTGGCTGACTGGGAGCTGTGGCTTGCTGCCACTGCCCAGCATCATGAGTTTGGTACTGCTTATCGCCAGTCCTGGAAAAGGTCAAAATTCAAAATCCAGTGTATGGTTTCTACTGAATGCGTATTGCTTTCACATCATTGTAGAGTTGAAAAATCGTTAAGTCTAAATTTTAAGTGGGGACCATCTGTATCAAATATAAAGATAGAGATGATCATCAAGAAAAATAAAATAATACAACTTTATTACAGTATTTTGTTGATCAAAGAATGGAAGTTTACTTATCCCTGTTTCAGAAGGCCTCAAATGAATAATCCATGGCAGATGAATAAGCCTGTCAGAAGCTTAACTGAGACTATATTAATATCAGATATGTTTTATGTAGATTTTCTATCTCTATTATAGGAGTCTTTAAGCTATTTCTGCTTAAGCATTGAATCATGTTACTATGAAATAATTTCACTGTGGCTAAATAAAATTTGAAGTCCTTTTTAAAAAAATAGCCATTTTAAGAACATCTTTAGGGACTTCTCTGGTGGCGCAGTGGTTAGGAATCTGCCTGCCAATGCAGGGATGTGGGTTTGAGCCCTGGTCTGGGAAGATCCCACATGCCACTGAGAAACTAAGCCTGTGCGCCACAACTACTGAGCCTGTGCTCTAAAGCCCGCAAGCCACAACTACGGAAGCCCGCGTGCCTAGAGCCCGTGCTCCACAACAAGAGAAGCCACTGCAATGAGAAGCCCGTGCACTGCAACGAAGAGTAGCCCCCGCTCGCCGCAACTAGAGAAAGCCCACACGCAGCAACAAAGACCCAACGCAGCCCAAAATAAATAAATTAAAAAAGACCATCTTTATTCACTACAAGTTGTAGTCCAAGATATTTTCCACTATATTAGTGTGCATCCAATAAGTTATTTCTTGAATTTAGCACCAGGACGAAAAAATTCCTCTCTTCCCTAAGTGCTTTTTCTTCTTAGACACTTGGAACACCATTGCTATTTTTGCCATGGCTCCTCGAAAGTTTTTCACTCAATTTATTGTTCTGTGATTGTCTCATTCCACAACTCCAGTTTAGGGAACAGTGATTTTGTGCTGGGAACGAGCCTCATGTTATGGGAAATGTTGGAACCATCTGGCTATAACTGAGTGTTTAGTTAGTTATCTTAAATGTATTGCAACTTTTGCTTCCACTATTCAAAACATTAGTAAATCAGTGCCTCTAACATTTTTCATATTAAGGAAACACATGGAAACATCTAGAAATCAAGTAACTTTTACAAGGCCATTGAAATCAATGACTGAATTGGTAATGTATGCAAACAAAACATTGGTGACTGACCTTTTGCCTATGAATTGTTTTTAAGAAAATATTTTAAGTTCATCTATGGGCGAGGCAGAGTTCTATTCTATATTCTAAGAAGTAAAGACAGTTAAGATAGGTTCCTAGGACTTCCCTGTTGGCGCAGTGGTTGAGAATCCGCCTGCAAATGCAGGGGAGACAGGTTCGATCCCTGGTCCGGGAAGATCCCACGTGCTGCGGAGCAACTAAGCTCGTGCGCCACAACTACTGGTCCGGGAAGATCCCACGTGCTGCGGAGCAACTGAGCTCGTGTGCCACAACTACTGAGCCTGTGCTCTAGAGCCCATGAGCCACAGCTACTGAAGCATGTGTGCCCTAGAGCCCGTGCACTGCAACTGCTTAGCCCGCGTGCTGCAACTACTGAAGCCCGTGCGCCTAGAGCCCATGCTCCGCAACAAGAGAAGCCACTGCAGTGAGAAGCCCGCGCACCAGAACGAAGAGTAGCCCCCGCTCGCCGCAACTAGAGAAAGCCCGCATGCAGCAACGAAGACACAACACAGCCAAAAATAAAAATAAATAAATAATGTTTTGAAAAAAGAAAAAAGACAGGTCCCTATTCATAAGGACATAACAGGCTAGGAATTCTTTATAGCTATGATTAGATAACTTCTTTCACTCCCATTTAGGTGTTTAAGTTTACATTAGCTAGTGAAACTGTGTAGTTTTCTGTTAGAAAGAAAAGAAAGAGGATAAAGATAGTGATTTTGTTCTAAGGAGCTCATTTTTTCTTTTTAAAGACCTTCAGTTCTAACCAGAGATCAGCAAATAAATACTATCAGATTTTAGTTTTCCCAGAGATATAAAGGAAGTGGTAACTTCTATGGCTGATCACCACAAGTACTATGCATTGGCACTATATGAAGCAGTCTTTATTGGTCCTGAGAAGGGACATGGTGTCCTTTTCCGTTGGGGGAAGAAACCCATAATTAAAGGTAATTCTCTATTGAAGTTTTGTAAAACACATTTTTAATAAAAAATAGGAAAATTCACAGTCGTTAAGGACTTTTAAAGACCCTTTTGCCAGTGGCTTTCAAAATGCTTAAGGTATCTTAAAAATAATTCTCTCTCATATATTAGGAAAAAAGTAACAGTAAATTATACAGGCAGAGAAAAATGTTAAGTTTTCCTCAGTGAAGCATCTTAAAGTTTAATTTTTGCATATTCTAATTGCCTTGAAGTTATGCATTTTTTCTTGTGATTTTGATATATCTCCTTTTGAATAAATCTGATTACTTCTCCATTTATTTGAATTTTGACCTCATATTTTATATGTAAATAAACTTTTTAGATTTGATATTTTTTCTCATTCTCATGCTTTAAAAAATGTTCTATCACATTTCATCGTACAAACATTTTCCCATCTGTTTGATAATGTTTTAATGTATTTAAGATATATCTCTTAGGCAATCAGTTTTCTTCACATACACATAAGAGATTGTTGTGCTATTTTCTTTTTTCTAGATTTAATAAAAATTACCTTAAGAGTTTAAATGAGAAATTATTATGAAGTATTTAAGACTTTCAAAATGGTGATAAAGTACAATACCCACTAGACAAGAAGTAAACTTTTGCTATTAGGAGTGAACACTTCTGAGAACTATCTTCATTTGCATCCCCTTCCCTTCTTGTCAGAAGTAGCCAACCTTCTAAATTTGAATTTTTTCCATGTATCTCTTTATAATTTTATTGTGTATCTCTGTTTCCCTAAGACTTAAATAATATTGTTTTGCATATTTTAAAATCTTTCTCCCTAGTGTCTAGTGTGGCACTTAGCATGTTGTACACTTATCATGTACTGTTTCTGTAGTGTGTTCTTTTATATGATTGTGGATGCTGTAAGGTTAGGGATGTTTTTCCCCTTAATTAGACAAAAAATTTTTGTTACGAAGTTTGTCATACATATAAAACTTTAGATATCCTTCATTTAAAGTAAAGAGAACAATGAAACAAGCACCCAGCATGTGAGACAGTGTGTAGAGCTTTATCAGTGCTTTGAAATCCACTCCCTACTCCTTTGCTCCACAAGGGAAACCTTCCCTGTATTTATCTTTCCTTCCTGTTTTTAATAATTTTATTATATATGAGTGTATTCCTAAATACATGTTGTTTTGTATGATTTCTTATTTTATATGGATGTCATTAATGCTGTAACGAATGTATTTTTTCAGTTTGCTTTTTTTATTCAATAAGAGGTTTTTCACATTCATGTTGACAAGTGAATCTATAGTTCATTTCATTTTCAGTGCATTTTAGTTTTCTAAGTGCACTTAGAAATATACTACAGTTTATCCATTGTCTAGTCAATTTAGGTTGCTGTTTTTCTATACTATTATAAAATATGCTTTTAGAGGTCTCCTTATAGCCATCCTCTGTTTTACTGTACAAAAGTTTCTTTAGAGTATATACCTAGTAGTGGACTTGCTAGGTCTTTGAGTAAGTACACGTTTATCTTTAGATTTGGCTCAGTTGTTTTCTAAAGAGTTTGTACCCACTTACTTTCCCACCAGCAGAGTGTAAGAGTTCCCGTTGCTCCACATCCTCATCAACACTTGTTATTGTTAGACATTTTTATTTTTGCCAATCTGATTGTTGTGAGGTGGTATCCTTATAGTGTTCATTTGCATTTTGATGATTACCAGTGTGGTTGTACATCATCATTTCAAAAGTTTACTGGTCATATGTTTTTTCTTCTGAAGATATAGTAAGAACTATGTCTTCTGCAAGATTTTCTGTCGGGTTCCTTGTGTTCTCCCCTTAATTGGTGGTTTACTATTACTATTTTTTTGTTTTTCAGTGGTATTTTTTTAAAAATAAGTTTCAAATGTTAATATATTCTTATTTTAACCTTTTCTTTTGTGATGTGTGCTTTTGTGTTTTGTTTAAGAAATGAGTCCTTACTCTGAGGTCATAAAGATAACTTTCTATATTTTTATCTAAAGTTTTTAAGTTTTGTTTTCCATATTTAGGTCTTAAATCAACATAGGATTAACTTTTTGTGGGTAATGTAAAGATGTTATTCATTTTTATTTTTTGCTCCATATGAATAATCAATTTCCCCAGCCCCTTTATTTTTAATTAAAAAAAATTCAGTAGAATTTTTTTTAGAGCAGTTTTAGGTTCACAACAAAATTGAGCCGAAGGTACAGAGAGTTTTCCATATATCACCTGGCCCAGTACATGCATAGCCTCCTCCATTATCAACAGCCCCCACCAGAGTGGTATATTTGTTACAGTTGGTGAACCTACACTGACACATCTTCATCACTCAGAATCCAGAGTTTACACGAGGGTTCACTCTTTGATGTTGTACATTCTGTCAGTTTGCACAAATTTGTAATGACGTGTATCCACCACTGTGGTATCAATCAGAGTAGTTTCACTGCCTTCACCATCCTCTGTGTTCCACCTCTTCATCCCTCCCTCCCCACAAACCCTTAGCAACCACTGATCTTTTAAATTTTTATCGAAGTAAGGTATACACATTACAAAATCAAACATTATAAAGTCTCATTTCTCCCTGCTCATGATTCTTGCTTCCCAGAGGAAACGATTAAAATTTTTTTTTAGCATTTTTTTCTTCAATTTACCTCTGTATTTCTAAAGGTTTTCTTTTACTATGGTGTCTTGATTTTTTGAATTGGGGCAAAAATTTTTTTAACATAAGAATTTCCATTTTAAACAATTTATACAATTTAGAGGCATTAGTAATGTTTATAATGTTGTACAGCCATCATCACTATCTATTTCCAAAAATTTTATCACTCTAAACAGAAACTTTAGCCATTAAGCAGTAATTCCCCATCTTTCATTGATGAACACTTGGGTTTCCATCTTTTGGGTATTGTGAGTGCAGTGAACATTGGCATACAAGTATCTGAGGCTTTGATTTTAATTCTTTTGGGTATACGCCTATGAGTAAAATTTCTGGGTCGTATGGTAATTTTATGTTTAACTTTTTGAAAAACTGCCAAGCTGTTTTCCACCATGGCTGTGCCATTTTACATTCCCACCAGCAATGTGTGAGGGTTCCAATTTCTCCACGTTCTTGCCATCACTTGTTACTTTCCCTTTTGTTTTGTTTTGTTTTTATTATAGTCATCCTGGTAGGTGGGAAGTGGTATCTCCTTGTAGTTTTTTTTTTTTTTCAATATATTTATTTATTTTTGGCTGTGTCAGGTCTTGGTTGCCGCTTGTGGGACCTTTCGTTGCAGCATGCGGGCTTCTCTCTAGTTGTGGCGTGCAGGCTCCAGAGCACATGGGCTCTGTAGTTGGGGCATGCGGGCTCTCTAGGTGTGGTGCGTGGGCTTAGTTGTCCTGCCGCATGTGGGATCCTAGTTCTCCGACCAGGGATTGAACCCACGTCCCCTGCATTGGAAGACAGATTCTTAACCACTGGACCACCAAGAAAGTCCCTCCTTGTAGTTTTTATTTTCATTTCCCTAATGTCTAATGATGTTGAGCATTTTTTGATATGCTTATTGATCATTTGTATATCTTCTTTTGAGAAATGCATATTCAAGTCCTTTGCCCATTTAAAAATTGTGTTGTTTGTATTTCTGTTGTTAAGTTGTAGGAATTCTTTATACATTCTGATTATTAACTCATCAGATGTGTGATTTGCAAATATTTTATTCATTCTTTAGATTGTTTTTTTACTTTCTTAATAATATCCTTTGATGTATGAAAGCTTTTAATTTTGGTGAAGTCCAACTTACCTATTTTTTCTTTTTGTTGATCATGTTTTTCATGTCATATCTAAGAAGCCATTGCCAAATTATAGGTCATGAAGATTTCTCCTGCTTTCTTCTAAAAAACATAGCTTTGGCTCTTACATTTTGGTTATTTATCCATTTTGAGTTCATTATGTATATGATGTGAGGTAGGGGTCCAATTTTTTTGTTTTTGTTTTTTGTTTTGGTTTGATTTTTGACCCATCTTGGTGATTCTTTTTTTTTTTTTTTTTATAAATTTATTTATTTATTTTTGGCTGCATTGGGTCTTTGTTGCTGCGCGCGGGCTTTCTCTAGTTGTGGCGAGTGGGGACTACTCTTTGTTGCAGTGCATGGGCTTCTTATTGCGGTGGCTTCTCTTGTTGTGGAGCATGGGCTGTAGGGCGGGCGGGCTTCAGTAGTTGTGGCACGTGGGCTTCAGTAGTTGTGGCTTGTGGGCTCTAGAGCGCAGGCTCAGTAGTTGTGGCGCACGGGCTTAGTTGCTCCACGGCTTGTGGGATCTTCCCGGACCAGGGCTCGAACCTGTGTCCCCTGCGTTGGCAGGCAGATTCTTAACCACTACGCCACAGGGAAGTCCCATCTTGGTGATTCTAATGTGTAACGTAAGGTGTGATTCCAGAGTAGTTTTCTATTTTATTTTATGAATGTTCAGCATTCATTATATGGTGATCATTTTCTTCACTGTTTTTTTTAAAATGCACACTTATTATATATGTTATTTATTATGATAATTTGAATTCAGTTCTGGAATTGGTCTTCTGCTCTCTTGGCTGTATTTCATTTGGTCCTATATATTTTAAATATGTTTCATGTTAGTTTTTCTCCTTTGTAGCATGTTGAGAGTCTGTTTCACAATGCATACAGATAATTTAAAAAACGTCTACAACGCTGTTAAAATTTGGTTTAGAGAAAGACAGTAATCTAAAACTACCCTTCTTATTGGCTTAAAGAAATATTATATGGGTGTAAGTTATCATTCAGAAATCAAGTACTGAGAAGAAATACGTCATTTATCCTATGAAAAATAGCTGTAGGATAGTAGAGAAATACTGATATAGTCCAGATTTATAAGGTAGGACTCATTTAGACATTTGCACTTCCTTTTAAGAAAGTAGTACCAGAAACAATGAATTTTGCCTATGAATTTAATGAAATTGTACAACCATACATATTATTTAATGCTTAGCTAAAATCTCACTTAAAAAGTCAGCTGGAAAAAAAAGTCAGCTGAGGAAAACGTTAGGATTGACTCAGCTGTTTTCTCATCGAGTACATGTAGTTTCTCAGGCTCTGGTTCATATTTGGGTACCACATTGAATCAAGGCATATTTTTTTTTAAAATTAATTAATTTATTTATTTTTGGCTGTGTTGGGTCTTCATTTCTGTGCGAGGGCTTTCTCCAGTTGCGGCGAGTGGGGGCCACTCTTCATCGCGGTGCGCAGGCCTCTCACTGTCGCGGCCTCTCCCGTTGCGGAGCACAGGCTCCAGACGCGCAGGCTCAGTAGTTGTGGCTCGTGGGCTTAGTTGCTCCGCGGCATGTGGGATCTTCCGAGACCAGGGCTCGAACCCGTGTGCCCTGCATTGGCCGGCGGATTCTTAAACACTGCGCCACCAGGGAAGCCCAAGGCATATTTTAAACATGGAATGTATTCTGTTTTCAGTCAGGGACATTTTTGGACATAATTTCATGGACTTTGTTTTTCAGGATATTGAAAATATGTTAAAAATGGTTCATTTTTTTTGGCTTGTGCACATTAGCAGCAAAAAGCTAGAAGCAGAATTAGAAGCTGATACATTCTATCAAGTTTCATGTGGGTATTAGGCCTGCATAATCAGCCATGAAATCTATATGGTTCTGTTTAGTTCCCAGTTCAATGATTATTTTTGAACTAGTTACCTGGGTTAAAGCATGGGTGCTAAGGATTAACATTTCAGTTTAGAGCTCTCTGTGGCCTTAATTTTGCGTTAAGGAAGTCTGTGACTTGTAACCAGTACAGTCAGAAATTTGTGATCTGATCACAAGAGAGAAAATTTGGGAGCATGAATACTTTAATACAATTTTATTCAGTCATTCAAGTATTTATTGAACATCTGCTGTGGGTTAGGCACTGCTTTAGAAATTGGTGATACAGCATTTAGCAAGTCAGATGAGATCTCAGCTCATATTGCTGTGGGGACATTTGAGGGGATGGATAACAGATTACAAACAACTAAATAACTAATCAAACAATATAATTTAGCAATGTACATAATAAAGATCATCAAAGTAAGGTAATTAAGGTAATGGTGACTGATGGGGGTGTGTTTGAAAGTTTAGAAAGGACTGTGTGTCTGAAGGCCTCTTTGAGGAGATGACATTTGAGGAGACCTGAATGATGAGAAAGAGACCGTGTAACAAGTGTTTTAGCAGAGGGAACTGCAAGTGCAAAGACCCTCAGGCTGAACCGAGCTTCAGGTGTTCAGTTATGAAGAAGGCCTGTGGGGCTGGAGCACCTTGAGCTTAACTGTTGAAAAAAAGAGAAATTCTCTTTATGGAGGTTTGCTAGCTCCTGTCTTTGTATAAGGATAACATGTATGTGAGTATGTATTCCTTTTAATATTGAACCTAGATGAAAATAAAAAGAAAAATCCCATTTTTTTTTCTTCAGTAGTTATCGACTGCCTATGTCAGGCATCATTTAGGTGCTAGAGCCACAGCAATGAACATAACAGACAAATTTTTGCTTTCATTGAGCTTATATTCCAGAGATACTTCATTAGAAGGCAGTGACACTTTGAATCCTAGAAAATATTTGATAGATTAATTGATATAATTAGGAATGCAATTCTCAACCTTTTGGGATGGGGTGGGAGGTAGAGGGATGGTGGATGGTGGTGGCTTCGGAAGGTATAGAGGTGTTTGATAAAGACTTTAATGAGAGTGTGTGATAGTCCTCAGGTGTGTTGGGTAGAAAAACAGTTGAGAATCAATATGATACTCCCTAGGGTAAGGTATCTTTACAATTCAGGAAAGCTATCAACACGTTTAACATTTTAGCAACTCAGCAAACTTGAATTAGCACTGAGAAATAATTTGTATTTCAGAAAATATACTGAAACATTTTGAGAGTAATATTAACTTTCTTACATGACTGACTTTATTTGCTCCTATGGCAGACAGTGATCGTATTCACATATAGTGAATAGAAGCATTGGTTATCTCAGTAGTTTTCTTTCTTATGGTGTAGTATCTAGTAGTTTTTCTTCCACATTCCAGTTGTTCTGCTGGCTCTTTATGAATGAGGATTATCTAATGGGCCTCTAACATGTAATTGCTCTGAGCTTTTGTCTCTGACTTTATATTTAGGTAAGATAGATAAAAGAAGTTTTTTACTTTCTTTAGGTGAAATAATATTTGAGTCACACATTCAATGTTTGAATTACAAATTTAAAAACATTTAAAAAACTCAGTTGTTAAAAGGAGAGTCAGGGTTTCCTGAGGAATCAGTATTATCTCCAGAGTACGTTCTTTGTTTCAGCAAAGGCAATGAGTTTCTGTTTCTGTATTTTCAGGGATACAAGCAGCAGTGAAAGTGAAACGAGTTCTGAATCTTCTGATGATGAGTTAATTGGCCCCCCTTTACCCCTTAAAATGGCAGAAGAACCAGTTAATCATATGGAGGAAGATATCCTCGGTCCTTTACCTCCACCTCTTGGTGAAGATGTGGAAGATGATGATGATGATGATGATGATGATGATTCAGAAGAGGAGGAAGTAAGTATTTCAGTAGTAATTTAAGAATTCAGTGGAGTAGTGTCTTTTAGAGTAGTGTAGAGATCAGTTCCCTGCTAGACAGTTATTCATGAATGAGATCAACTTAAAAAAAAAGTCTGAGTTTACTACTGACAGCCCCTTGTTGAAAGAACTCTAAAGAATGTATTTCAGGAATAAGGAAGTAGAACTCAAAAACAATAAATGGACAGTAGGAAGCAATGTGTTAAAAAGTTAATAAACATTTTATTAAGTTTATGTAGCATTGAGTGTCATGTTGATGATGAATAAATCTGGGAAGATTTAAAAATAAAGTGGATCTAATATTTTGAACAATAATGTGGAAGATAGGAGAGTGGAATCAGTTCAGTCATTTTGAAGTCATATTATTTGGATGGAGGCTAGAGATGTTAGTTAATTTTAGATTAGCTTAAGTCAAGTTGCAAGTTACAATTTTAAGAGTAAATGCCCAAAAAATAGAAATTGTGTAACCTCCAAAATAGTAAAAGGAAAAACATATGAAGAAAACCGTTGATGTACTTTGTATTTTTGGTACCTAGAATGGATCATTTTTTAATACCACCTTTCTCTATGTGACAGATTATTTTCAGTCATAATTATGAGTTGAAACAAATAATAATGGTCAGAAGAGAAGCTGACAGCCTTTGCAGATCTATCAGTGACTTCATCAAAATGGGCATTCTTTGCTTATTTGTATTTACTACACAGTATACCAAAGTTGTCATTCTATGTCTATTCCTAGTTTATTAAAGAAAGCTTTTCATGCACACATGTGTATGTAAAATTAGGAAAAGAGGAACATAAGGATAAATCAGGCAGTTTCATTAAAAATTTTGTTTTACAATAAACTCCTGAAACTGCAGTGTTGGCCATATCATTTTTCTTTTGATGTCAGTCCTAGTGGCTTTTAAACATCTCTGTTCTTAAAACACTTTCACTAAAATCTCTTCTTCCAGAAAATCCATCATTTTCTAATATATTTGGTAAAAACTTCTAAAGTTTCCTCTGAAAAATCAGAGAAAATGGCTAAATAATGGCAGATGTTGTCATTAAATGATCCATTGCTTTAGAATGTTTTTGATGAAAACAATTGAGGTGTTTAAACATTCCCATTTTGAATTCTTCTGCCGACCTAGTCTACCATCTTTTGTCTTTTTCTCCTGGCATTGAAATTATAGCAGAATGGAAGACTCTTTTTGTTTCTTTGACTTTACAATCATTGTTTATTTTGAACTTACTGTTTAAATGCACAACATGAAGTACACCAGGGATTGGAGATATGAAACCACCCTTGAAGTAAGCTTGAATGATTCTGAACCATTAAAAATATTACCTGAACATGTGTGTAGCTGAGTATATTTGTGCATGTATGTGGTGCAGATAGTATAACTGGGAGTGCGCCAAACTAACTTCGTGTAGAATGCAATGGTTATTAAAAGATAAGTAATAAAAATATGCTAATTTGAAGCTTACGTATGTGTTATCAAAACTCAGCACTAATCATAGCAAAAAAAAAAAAAATTTCTAAACTGACAATTTTAGAATTGCCAGCACCTGGTGATAATAAAAAGTAGTCTCATCTTTAGTTGATTTTATTTTTGTTTTTAAATTCTCTAAAGAAAATGTACCCCCATATTGGTCTGCAATACTACCACTGAAATGCTTTTGATATGCCATTGAAGAAAGCACAATCATTCCAAAAAAAGACAGTAAAGGGGAAAAAAGAAGTAAATGAAAATCTTGGTAAATAGAGATCGCAAAATAAGATGGTAAGCATGAATACAAATACAGTTGACCCTTGAACAATGCAGGAATTAGGGGCACCGACTCTCTGAGCAGTCAAAAATCCGAGTATAATTTACAGTCAGCCCTCCATTTACATGGTTCCTCCACATCTGAGGCTCCACATCCTCAGATTCAACCAACTGTGGATCATGTAGTACTGTAGTATTTACTATTAAAAAAAAAATCTGCTTATAAGTGGACCTCTGCAGTTCAAAGTCATGTTGTTCAAAGGTCAGCTGTATATCATTATTCACAATAGATGTAAATGGACTAAACTTGCTACTTAAAAGACAGAAATTCTCAGATTGGATTAAAAAATTCAGGCATATTCTACTTATGAATGATACATCTAAAATGTAATGACATAGAAAGGTTGAAAGAAAAAGGAATAAAAGAGACTACAGCAGGAAAATGCTAACTGAAAGATAACCGATTAGTATTATAAAATTAATGTAAAGATAAAATGAGTGTCATTAGCTAATGGTAAAAGAAACAATTTATTCTCCAGGGAAATTTGATAGTCCTTAACCTGTGTGCATTTTAACACAATATAATCAAAGCAAAAATTGACAGAATTATAAGGAGAAATGGACAAACCTACAGTGATAATGGAAAATTGTTCAGAAACAATTCAGGAATTGTTAAGATGGCAATTAGAGTATAGATTTTAGCAATACAAATGCACAAGTTTTATCTATTGAACATATATAGAACCTTCATCCAACATTTTCTTTTCAAGCATACATGGGTAATCAGAAACAACAGCAACCACACGTCTAGGCCACAATGTGTGATGGACAAGGAAAAGATGTGTTTAATTATTTTGGGTAGTTCATAGAGTAGGTAATATTTAGGTTGAACTATCATATGTGAGAATGACTTATGTTTGTTTGTTATGAATGTTTGTGTGCCCCCCAAATTCATATGTTGAAGTCCTAACCTTCAGTGTGACTGTATTTGGAGATGAGCCTCTTTGGAAATAATCAAGGTTAAGTTAGGTCATAAGGGTGGGTCCTGATCCATATAGGATTAGCCTCCTTATAAGAAGAGAGATGCCAGAGAGCTAGGTCTGCACATAACAGCAAGAAGCTGGCTGTTTATAAGCCAGGAAGAAAGTCTGCAACAGAAACCAAATTTGCTGGCACTTGGTCATGGACTTCTAGCCTCCAAAACTGTGAGAAAATAAATTTTTAATCTTTAAGCCACCCAATCTGTGGTATTTTGTCTGAGCTGATGAATGCAGGTTTGCAATGCTGGCAAGGTACCGGGGAAGAGAGAATAGAAGTAAGAAGGGTGTTGTGAGGAGAAAAAAAGTTGCTATAGTGAGGAACTAAATGTGTGCAAGTACATGATAGTGTGGTGAAATGTCATGTGATTAGTGCATAGCTGTTTTTTCTTACTAGGGGGAAGTGGAAAGATGAGGCTGATGAGATCAGATCCAGAGAAGAAATACAGTAATCCCCCCTTATCCAGGGGGATATGTTTCAAGACCCCAGTAGATGCCTGAAACTGTGGATGGTACCAACCCTTACATATACACTATGTTTTTCCTATACATATATACCTGTGATAAAGTTTAATTTATAAATTAGGCACAGTAAGAGATTAACAATAGTAACTTATAATAGAACAATTATAACGATATACTGTAGTAAAAGTTACTGGCATACCTTGGAGGTATTGCTGGTTGGGTTCTAGACCACCACAATGAAGCAAATGTTGAAATAAAGCAAGTCACATGAATTTTTTGTCTTCCCAGTGCATATAAAAGTTACGTTTACACTGTTCTATACTCCATTAAGTGTGCAATATAGCATTATCTCTAAAAGAAAACAATGTACATACCTTAATTTAAAAATATGTTATCGCTAAAAAATGTTAACCATCATCTGAGCCTTCAGCGAGTTGTAATCATTTTGCTGGTGGAGGGTTTGAAATATTGAGATTTACCAGAACATGACCCAGAGACATGAAGTGAGCAAATGCATGGGAAAAATTGTGCCAATAGACTTGCTCCAAGCAGGGTTGCCACAAACCTTCAATTTGTAAAAAACGCAGTAAAGAGCAATAAAACAAGGTATGCCTGAATGTGAATGCGGTCTTTCCCTCTCTCTCAAAATATATTATTGGACAGGTATAATGCCTTTTCGATCTTAACTAAGCATTTATCATGCACTGTGGTCATAACTTTTTGCAGTTTGAGGTGTGATAGCAAAACTAGCATGAATTTCTTTTTGCTTCTTCATGATTTCACAGATAGGAGATTTGTTCTTACTGTAGATCCTAGGGACCTCTGCATACCATTTTTTTCCTTATCAAGTTGAGAACTTTTCAACTTTTCACTTAAAGGAAGCACTTTATAGCTTCTTTTTGGCATTTTCAAATTGCCAGCATCACTCTTGCGCTTTGGGGCCGTTATTAAGTAAAATAAGAATTACTTGAACACAAACACTGTGATATCTTGACAGATGACTACTAAGTGACTGCTGGGCAGGATACACTATACAAAGGGATGCTTTACTTGTTGGGCAGGAAGGAGCAGGATAGCTTGAGATTCTGTCATGTTACTCAGAAAGGCACACAATTTAAAACTTATGAATTATTTGTTTCTGGAACTTTTGATTTAATATTTTCATACCAAGGGTAACTGAAACTGCAGAAAGCAAAAACCAGGGATAAGAGGGGATGCCTGTACTTTGTGGAGGAGGTGGAATTTGAATGAGCCTTGTAGAGGGTAAAATTTTGATGGGCGAGGTAAGTGGAGGCCACCTCCTATCTAGGAAGAGTGAATGGCCGGAACAAAGGCACAGTGTACAAGATTAGATTTGGGAAGATGGGAAAATCAACTTTTCTAGAATAGAGGGTTAATGAAGATTGGACCTTTGACTTGGAACTGATAGGTGAGTAAACCCAAAGTGCAGCTATGCAGAGAAGGAAAAACATGCATGGGTGTGGGGCTCAGAAGTCCATTTGAAATCTTATCATGGCTGTAATTAAAGTGTATCAGGAGACTGAATAACTGCTTTCTGGTTTTTTATAAGATTATGTACTGGTTCTTTTTGGAAGTAAAACTTTAAGTCTTTTTATGGTGTGCCTTTCCTCTTGTAAACATAGTAAACAGAAAATGCTAATTAAATAACAGGCAGGTCAAAACAAGTCTGTTGGTGATTTGTGCCAGTAACAGCTTCAGTTTTAAAGTATGCACTAATTGATAATGCAATACTTGTTAGCATTGTTAATGGATTAACTCTGAAACTAGATTGGAGAGAAAACAAGAGTGGGAGATTCCTTATTTCCTCTCCATTTCTCCTTCTATTTTTCTTTCCAACATATATCACAACCAGCATTTTCAAGACTAGGGCAGAGGTGATAGATGAAGCAGATAGCTTGGAAATTTGGAAACATTGTGAATGTGGCTTTGCAGTAGCCTTCCTAGATTCAGGTAAATTATGTTGGCCTTGAATGGAGGCCTTTGATTTTCAGACTTTGTGGTTAGATAGTAGATGAGTGGCAACATCAGTCTGTTTTTTAAGTCTGAGTGAGAACAAACTTTTCTACTTTATTATATTTGGTAAGTGGGATATTGGCAGCCTTCTAGATCAAACAGTAGTAGAATTAGGGATCATAGGCAAAGGAAATCTGTTGATTACTATCTTGAATATGAATGTTATTGTGGAATCTAGACAAAGTAGCATGATTCATTTTATTTGCATTACAGTGTTGGGCCTGTGTTTCAACACTGAGTTTCAAATGTTTCTGGCCTTTGAAAGAATTTTGTTTTTGTGTTTGGTTGGACTTAGGGCCTAGTAATTCTTTGCTTGTTGATTCAGAAACTTAATTTAGTTCCTTCAGGAAATCAGTCTGAGGTAATGCTAAGCAAAATTATAAGAGATTGTTTTATATATCAGAATGCTAGTTGTATTTTTACAGTTTGGGATATGTCAGAATTGCCCCGTCTACTTATTAAGGCTTAACCATTTTGTAGGTGCCCTTGGTTTCCTTTCCTTTTTTCGCTCATACTTGGATTCATCACCATCAACCTTTTGTATTTTTTGTTTCCTTTTGTTTTAGCCTTTTTCTTTCTACTTGCTCTTGGCTCTAAGCTTGCAAACATACTGAAATCTTCCTTTAAGTCAGTTTCCCCTCCAACCTACTGTCCAATTTCCTCTTTTTCTTTATCAGCTAATGTCTCGAAAGCAGTATTTATATTTGCCACCTCTGTTTTGTCACTACACAGTTTCTCCTTAAATCTTTGTTGTCAGTTTCTGCTCTTACCATTTCATAGAGATCCCCAGTGACAAAATCCAAATATCCAAAGGCCCTTTCTCAGTTCTCATTTTGTACCTACCTCTGCATTATTGGACAATATTGACTTCTTCTTCCTTGAAACTCTTCCCTTGCCATTTCTCTGTACTGTTGGCTTGCTGCCTATCTCTTTGACTGTTTTTTCAGCAGATATTTATTGAGCACATCTTATGAGTCAGGTACTTTGCAGGTGTTAGGGATACAGCAGAAAATAATGCAGACAAATCCCTGCTCTGGTGGTGCTTACATTTCCGCTAGAGCCTCTTTTACTACTTCATATTTCCTTACATTTCTCCAACCATAAGCATTCCCTGAGGGTATGTCCTTGTGTACCTTAACATTTCATATTTGGCCTGGGTGGAGTTTCTTACATCTTCCTGTACTCATGACTCCTATTCACTCAGAGCAACTGGAGGCATACCTCATTTCATTTGAACTTCAGATTCAGCTTTCTAACCACTCATGAAACATGTCCATATTTAAGCTCCCA
This sequence comes from Eschrichtius robustus, assembly GCF_028021215.1. NCBI lineage: Eukaryota > Metazoa > Chordata > Mammalia > Artiodactyla > Eschrichtiidae > Eschrichtius > Eschrichtius robustus. The sequence goes on from NC_090825.1 coordinate 30,655,567, forward strand.
CAAGATTCTAAATTCAGCATTTAAGATCAAACTCAGGCATTTGCTTTCCCACTTGAACTTTTGCTGTGGTCACTTAGCTTATCTCTTTGCCTCCAGGATCTTCAGTCCCTTTTCCTCACTGCTGCAAGATTAAACTATTGATAACACAAGTCATATTGCAAGTAATGGTACTCATTCCCTAGATGAGGGAAAATAAACTACCACAGCAAGTGGGCTTGACTCATGGGGATTCCTGAATACAATCTGATTTTTTTTGTTGCTCAGAAACTTGCAAAGCACTGTGACTTTTTAGAGAGACATTCTACTTGGTAGGAAAGCAGCCACATTTACATACTTGAGTGGCTAAATATTTCAGCAAGTATTATTGAAATTAATGGAAAAATATTTTTAATAACCCAGTGATTCTTAATCTGAACATAAGAATCATCTTTGGTACAATTAAAAAACATGTATTTGTAGGTTCTGTAATCCAGAGATCAATTAAGTAGGACTAGGGTGAACCTGCCTCAACTCCTGCAATCTTGTGTTGTAACAAAAGGCTTCATAGGTTATTCTGATGCACCTCTTCCCAAACCACTTGTGACTGCTCACTTAAATAGTCACAGTTGGGGTCATAGGTTAACTCAGTTAGGGTGCCTTCATAGGTTATGATCTGTATCATGCCTCATGGATGCCTAAGGACATGGGCTATTGCTTACAAAATAATGTTTCCTAAAAACAAGGATATGGAATTGCTGACCTGTTTCTCTGTGCTAATGAAGCCACTTTGAAGTTTTCATATAAAACATACAAGAATATTCTTTCTCCCAGATAGCTTAGAAGTAATACTTATTTTGATTTTTATTTTTTGAAAAATGTTTCTTTTATGATATGTGAAGGTTGATGTCTCTGAAAAGCATTAGTGTTTAATTGCTTCTGAAGATGACATGGGAGAGATGGTAAGTTCCTGGCCTTTTGAATCTCTCATTTTTATGTCTTTTTATGCCTATCTTGAATTATACCTATTAAATTATAATTGTCAGATTTTGTGAAGGGCTATGAAGAGGTAGGTATTCTAGGAATTGAGCCAATAGCTGTGTCAGTTATTGAGACTATATTACTAAATATCAGGAGCCTTAAAAATGTTCATTTCCTTTAAACTTAGTAATATCACTTCTTGGATTCTAGCCTAAGGAAATTTGGAAAAAACTTTATGCACATAGATGTTTATCATAGTACTGCATGTAGTAGTGGTTTTCAGAATGTGTTCCGTGGAATGCTGTTGGGGGGCAGTTGTGGTAGGGTTGGGTCCCTCCCCTACACTCAACAAGGTCAGCTCTGTTTTATGTTAGGCTTGCTCAGAGCTTTCTCTTGACAGTTTCCATGTCTAAAAAAGTTTGAAAATAACTGACATATTTAAAATATTAAAATAATTAGAAATAATGTAAAGAAATATCTAATAATGGAAGAAGGACCAGTAAATTGTTGTGTAGTCATATAAAAGCATTATGTAGTCATTAGACATGTTTAATAAGAGTTTTCAATAGCAATAGGAAAGGGCATAAAACTGTATAGACAGTATGATTTCAAAACTTTAAATATTGCATCGGTATGGAAAAAATCCCTCCCATTGCTTACTTCTGCATTATGGGAGTGAGGATAATGCTTATTTATGCCCTATACTTTTCTGTTCTTTTCCAGTTTCCACATTGATCATAAACTGTGCCTGTCATTAGAAACAAATGATGGGAGTACAAACAGCAGTCCTCTGTTATAAGGCAGTTATGATCTTAATTCAAAAATCTAGGACAGACAGAGAAAAAAACCCAAACAGAACAGTATTGAATATAAAATGTCTTAAGTACTGGTGAGTACACTTACTTTTTGTGTGTTTTACCTTGTTCCAAAAAGGATTTAATTAAGTGAAATGCTATAAGAAAGCAGAAGTTAGGAAGAATGAATGAAAAAAAGGAAAACCAAGGTACATAAATAAAGTGAATATAAAACACACAGGAAACAAAGTTCTGTATTTGCTATGGGTAAGCCACAAAACCTCATCACCATTATTGATTCCTTTCTTTCCTTCCTACCCTATATCCAATCTCTAATTCATTAACTAGTCTTACTAGCTCTGTCTTCAAAGTTTATACCAGATCTCTCCATTTCTGTCTCCATTACTACCACCTTAGTCTAATCTGGTATCACTTCAGTATCAGTAGCCATGTACGTCATCTGTCAGCTTCCGCTGTTGACTGGACCACTATGATGGTAATCCAGGCAATAAAAAGAGACAAAATATAGATATAGGGAGGCAATATAGAGTAGTGATTAAGGAAATGGACTTGGAAGACAGATGGAGCTCTTTCACTTTCAAGCTGTGTGACTTTGGGCATTACTTAACCTCTCTGTGTCTTTCTTTCCTCCTCTGTAAAATAGGGCTAACAAAACACCTAACTCGAGTTGTGTGGATGATTGAATAAGTGAATGAATATATATAGAACCCTTAGAACGGTGCCTGGTATTTATCATTATGATCATCTATTTTAATATATAACAAAAAGAGAATTAAAAAAACTAACATGATTCCTAATAAAAACATTTAAAAATGAAACTAAAAGGGAACTTTAATATTGTATTAAATGATTCATTCATGTTTCATACCACCAGTCAGCGTTATACATAATTAAGGAGCACTGGAGGTATTCCCTTTAAAATCAGAAATAAAAGATGGTAACTGTCACATTATTATATTATTCTAGACATTTTTGCTAATTAAACAAACTGAAATAATCAAGAGTATTAAAAGAAGTGAGAATATTGATGTATTTGATATGACTCTACCAAACAACAAAAAGGGGCTAATCAAAACAGATTAATAAGAGACTTCCCTGGCGGTCCAGTGGTTAAGACTTTACCTTCCAATGCAGCGGGCGCGGGTTCGATCCCTGGTTGGGAAGCTAAGATGCCACATGCCTTGCGGCCAAAAAACCAAAACGTAAAACAGAAGCAATATTCTAACAAATTCAATAAAGACTTAAAAAAAAAAAACTAAAAAAAACAGGTTAATAGTGTCTAGTTTAATAGTGTCTAGTTTAAAGGGTTAAAATTGAAAAAGAGATACCTGTTTTACAACAGGAACAACAACAAAAATTAGAAGTAAGCTTAGTGAGAGATGCATCTGAATATAAATATAATATAAACACTATAAAGCTTTTCAGTACAAAAAAGAAGTAAGAACCACTAAATAATCAGTAAATATTAAATTTTTTCCCACAGAGGTTAAATAATTTGCCCAATTTATTCATTTACTCACTTATCTCACTATTTAGTGGTAGAGTTGCTGTTCAAACCCAGGCTGTCTGTGCTTTTAACATTACTGTGCTGCCTCCCATACTTGGAAGGCAGTGGCATTGAGCTTTGAGCCTTTGTTAAGTGGTGAACCCATATATCAGTTAGTACATTATTGATTTGGCTGCCGGTGACAGAAAATAACAGTGACTTAAACAGATAGAAGTCTTTTTTTTTTTTCCTGTCTTACATAAATGAAATAAAGAATTAAATAGACCAGGGCTACTTTGCAGGTCCAGCATATCACAGATCTAAGCTGCTTCTGTCTTTTTGTTCTTCCATCATCAATGGGTGGGCTTCAACATGGACGCTCTAGCTGTAGCCATTATTTTTGCAGTTTTGTCAGCAGGAAGGCAGAAGGGATAAAGAAGGCAACTCATTTTGAACTTTATATCTTTCTGTCACATGAGAAATACAATATTTACTTTAGGGATCCAGGATTCTAGCTAAAATTCAATGCTTCCATTACAAAGGATGGATGATGGGGGCAGCCAACTAGCAACTATGTAGTGTGTATGAATTTATACTCAGTGCTTGGTACTTTCACTTATAGTAATGGCAAATTATTTATTTACTTTTTAAATCTTTTTAGGCATATTGAATAGTCCTTTAATATTGTATCGATATGACATACATATGTATACTCTATTTATTTGATTTCATTTTGCACATTGTGAACATATTAGCTGCCTTTCTCCAAAGTCTCAAAAGACATAGTTTATGTTTACTAATGCAATCTTTAAACTCCTAGGATTTGGTTACTATATTAGCATGTATGAATTTCATTTGAATTCCTGTCTGTTTCATCTTGCTATTTAGTTATTCTACTGTTTTTATTTCTTCTGGAATGAGGTGCAATCTTTATGGTTCATTTTGTTAAGGAGAGATTCCATAAAACTAGTCTTGGCTAAGATTTTAGTCAAGTTCGACTATATATGTCAAGTTCGTTTTTATAGAGGATCTTTGAAACGTTCATAAAAAAATGGAGGCATAGGAGTGGATTTTTGTTTTTAACTTTACAAAAGCATTCCCAGTAAGAGATCTTAACAAAGAAAGTACATTTTAAATGCTTTTACTTTAGGAGAATGTGCTTCTTCAGTGAAGCAAGTTAAAACTGTAAACAAAATAAGCAATTTTCCCTCAATTGAATTTATGATTGTCATTATTTTTAAAAAGAGTTTTACCTCCTCACCACTTTCTTTTATTATTTCCCACAACTGACATATAATTCATTGCTCATTTAGCACTGGCTCTATCAGTAATTCAAGATTTTTTTTAAGGACATGTCTAATCTCTCATTAGAATAGGATAATATAGAGAAGGCCTGATTTGTAAATGTATTAGACCTCACCAATTCCTCTTTGCCCATTAATTCTCTCTGACAAAAGAGTCTGTTAGTTTTGAGTGGACACTGATCCAAACTGTAATGCTTCCTTCCCATTCCTCCAGTTTCTGCTTGTTAAAATTCTGTCTAGCCTTTGGAGACCATTTCAAACGTGATTTCCTTCAAACAGCCTCTCCAGATGCCAGCTGCACGTGCTACTTCCCAGGCCTGTTTTCTCCCTTGTATAACAAACTTAAGCTATTTTTCCTGTGAAATCATTACTTGTATTCTTGTGTTAACTACTGTGCCTCTCCTTTGCAATCCTTTGTGATGACCTTAGGTACAGGGATTTGTATATAAATAGTACAGTAGTTTTTAAAAACTTGCAACCTCTGGTGTAGTGCCTTTAATGTAGTACATAGAGTAAATATTTGTCAGTTGGAATTGAATGTGTTTGGTTTTTATAATTGAAAACCTCATTTTATGACATTTGAGAGTGTTTTCTATTTTTGACATATAAATCCCTAGTTTTTACATGGAAAATGGAAGTTGGGATAGAGGACTGAACAGAAAACATGTGAGCATGAAAATGCAAAGAGACACCTGCTTTGTAAGAGCCATTATATATGCCTTGTCCTAAGCTTAAAATTTAGTTACATAATAGTTGAATAATTGTAAGAACTGCCCTACAGTTGAATGAGATTAGTTAATTTAATCGTATAGACTATAATTGCTTATGAACCTACCTTTTAAATGAGGCAAAAAAAAAGTTGTAGTTTTCTCTTCTGAAAACAGTCCCACAAAGCTTAAAATGTGATTGTTTTGATTGAGGTATAATTATATATAGTAATGTGCACAGATCTTAAGGTTTCAGTTTGAACAATTTTGACAGTTTTGTATACACCAGGTGTAGCCACCATCCTAAACAAGATACAGGACATTCCTGTCACCCAAATAGTTCTTTGTGCCCTCTTCTAGTCACAAACTTTTAAAAAATGAGCTCTTGATAGCACTAGAATTGGAAGGAAAATTACCAGAGAGCAATACTGATTGTTTTACGTTAAGAACTATGTGGATAGCTCCTGGTTGTGGTTAATTTTTTTAATATGCATTTTACTTTAGTTGCTGGTTAGTAGTTGTTTTAGTGTTGCTGCTGAAGTCACTGGATTGGAAGTGTTAATGTTGTTTGTTATAATTTTTTTTGATGACAAGCTTGCTTTTCACTCATTTTTCCTTTGTTCCATTTTACTCATCTACAGTGGTAATAAAATTGTTCTTTCAAATAGAATGCAAATGAAAATGGTATGCAAACCATAATTGAACTTTGCCAAACTATACCAACTGTTAAGTAATTAGAAGTATTTAGTGAGTATTTGAACTTATATTATTATTTTGCTTTGAACTGAATAAGTGAACAAAAATTCAAGAGGATAGAGTCAGGAAAGAGGTGAAAAATGCTTTTTAAACCATATCTATTATATGTACATAATTCTGATTTTTATTTTAAAGGTAAAGAAGGTTGTAACGTAATCAAATGGAAACTCTGGGATTATTGAGGATTTTCATTATCCTTGCTGTCCCATTTCCCGTTCCTACAGAGAACTGAAAGTTGCATTTTTATGACTGTAACTAAAGGCTAGATGTAGCAGTGACTTTTTAGCTGTGAGCACCTGTTTTCCATGAGCTTTCTCTGACTCCCTGGTTGGCACGTTCCGTGGTGGAGAGTCCAATTTGGGTCACCACTGTGCTTCCCTGACTTCTGGGCTGAGGCTTCTCATCTCTTGGCCTTGGTCATTGCCAACCACCTGTATCAGTCAGTCTCTTTCCCTCATGCATAGGCAAAGGTTGAAGAATTAAAAGTGGACAAAAACTCTCTTTTATTCTCAGGAGTTGATCTATGTGAGGAATGAGATGATGCCTGTAAACACTTAACATATGGACTGACACATACTGAGTACTCAAAATTGCTGGATTTTAACGTTGTTTTCATCATCATTACCAATATTTGATTAATGACCAATTTTAATTTAATTGCAGCTGACTGGAGAAAAAAGTTTTTAAAAAACAATGTGAGGAAACTTAATGATTTTAACTTCAGAGGAAAATCAGTGTTCTTTAAAACAGAGCAATTTAATTACACCAGCAAGATTCTGTCAGCAGAGGATGCTAGAAGCTCTATTCCAAAATCCAGTGAATGTGTTCATTACTATTTCCAAACTAATGTGGGAAGGTCTTCATTCTTTAAGATGGGCACCAGGGGGCAATAGAAGCATTTTAGCTTTTGGCGTGAATCCATTTTTTTCAACTGTCTCCTTTCTACAGTGGAAGGAAAAAAAGAATCTTATAAACAATGTCTTCTAAAAGTTGGAACAGGTGAGGTTTAGGTTGAGATTAATGTTGGAGTAATTACCTTTTTTTGTTTTTGAAGAATAATGTAGAAAAATTCTTTATTGTGATTTGAGAATATTATGACAGTAATATAAAGTTTGTTTTTTTATCTTTAAGCTTTTAAAATCACTAACAGATTCCTGTATAGAATAAGGCTTAATGGCAGGAATTTTAAGGATAGCTTCTTTATAATTTAAGTCTGTAAGGTCAAAGAAGAAGGTTTATTTCTCTGATCACCAGAGTAATCCAAACTTTAAAAAACACATATCAGATCTTGTCACGCCCCTGCTTTCTTTGTTACTTTCCTGTCAGTAAATGCTGCAATTTCTTCCTATCACATTGTTAAGAAATCCTCGTTCCTTGCCTTGATCTCTAAGGCCCTGCATGACTTGGCCTCTGCAGATCTCTCTGACTTGATCTCCTTCCACTCCTGTCTTACTCACTTTTCTCTACCCGTGTTGACTTTTCTGCTTTTCTTTGAACAGCTATGCTTGTTCCCTCATAGAGCCTTTCTATTTTGTCTTTCTTCTACTCGAAATAACACTCAGAGCTTCACATGACTCCCTCATTTCATTAGGATTTTTGTTCAAGTGTTACCTCTCTGACTACCTTATATAAGTACTCCACCTCCATCCCACTGCTTTATGGTGCTCCATTATAGGACATTTTTGTTTATTGGTTTATTGTCTTTCTTCTCACAGTAATTTAAGTTTCCTGAGGGCAGTAACAGTGTCTCTTTTACTGTTGTATCCCCAGTGGCTTGACCTGTACGTGGCACATAGTAGATACTCAAGGAATATTTGTTGAATGAATGGCCATCTTTGGCTCTGGTTATAGTTACTCTCTTTGCCCTGGACGTTTCATGGAATCAAAGCCAACTTCTGATATAATCACAGTTAACCTTTAGAAACTCAGGAGCAATATTCCACTCTTACACTTCCAGGCTAGTCCTACCACAGTTCCCTTGTCAAAACTCTGCAGACCTTTTTAAGCTCCCATTTCTAGGTGGGCTTTTGTATCCCCTCAGGTGGCTTCTGAGAATGGTCCGTAGTATGGGTCCTTTCTGCCTCTAATCAAGGGTTTTTATTTTGTGCACCTGCAATGTGAATGACTGCTAGTATGGACCATTTTCTTTATTTTCAGTAATTAGTGTATAGTGGGGACTATGCAGACAATATGCAGACAATACAAAGGACAGTTAAGTGCAATGAAGAAGGCAGGAGGGTACTTTTTATCTGACTGATTGTAGTCTCCTCAAATTACAAGTTGTTTTAATATTTAAGTATTCAGCATTAAATTCTGGTAAACTTCTATCAATATAATGGATATATAGTGAATTGCAAATCTTGCAGATGTAAAATTTCTTTAAGTCTATGGAAGTGATGTTAGGGATGTCCCTCACTCAAAGCCGTTTTCAAATGAGGATCTAGTTAAGTTAGACCAGTTCTTTTTTTTTTTTAAATTTATTTAATTAATTTATTCATTTTTGGCGCATTGGGTCATCGTTGCTGTGTGCCGGCTTTCTCTCTTTGTGGTGAGCGGGGGTTATTCTTCATTGCGGTGCATGGGCTTCTCGTTGTGGTGCCTTCTCTTGTTGCGGAGCACGGGCTCTAGGCAAGCGGGCTTCAGTAGTTGTGGCACACGGGCTCAGTAGTTGTGGGCTCGCAGGCTCTAGAGCGCAGGCTCAGTAGTTGTGGTGCACGTGCCTAGTTGCTCCGCAGCATGTGAGATCTTCCCAGATCAGGGTTTGAACCTGTGTCCCCTGCATTGGCAGGCGATTCTTAACCGCTGCGCCACTAGGGAAGTCCCAGACCGGTTCTTAATTGAAAAAGAGAAAATTTACAAGGATGATAAATGATTTGAATATTATGGGATTAAGAGCCTTGGAGAAAATTCACGAAGGTTTTGAATTTTTTTTGCAAAAACAGCCCCCTTGATGATGATGCCAAAGTTGATCCTGTAGTCTCTGATGCCATTTTAAAATAATTAATTAATTAATTAATTAATTAATGTTTGGCTGTGTTGGGTCTTCGTTGCTGTGCATGGGCTTTCTCTAGTTGCGGCGAGCAGGGGCTACTCAGTGTGATGCCATTTTATGTTGTCTAAATTTTAGTTGGAAAAATTGCTCCCTACTTCTTATAAAGTAATACCTGATTCATTCTTTGTGGATTGTAAGATTTAGTGTATTCTGAGATTTGATGTAGTTACGACTTAATTTTTGTTAAAGATTAAATAAACTATTTAAAAATTTAAATTTCATTTTAAGATAATTTAGTCAAACCTTTTAATGCCCCTTTTTAATGAAAATTTAGGTCTCCTTTTCAGTTGACTACTTATCTTGTAATCATGAAAAAAAGTTATGATGTTCTCCCTTGTATCCTTTATTATTTATTACAGCCATATACTTATCTTCTGGATTCACAGAACCCTTGTTCATTTCTGCAAACAATCCCTTGGACATCTTCTTTCTCAGAACTTCTTTTCCCCTTTACCCAAGGATTTTTACTATCATCAGTACTTTATATGAAGTAATGAAATCCTCTTCTTCTTTTATTCCCCCTGACTCTCTCTGCTTGTAACACCACAGTTTTTTTTCACACTTTGTATTTTTGATCTTACGTTCAGCGGGTTGCATTATTTACACTTCATAGTTCTATTAATACTGTTGTAATTGGCCCTGCCAAAGTCCTTCACTTGTTATTTATCTATGTGTAATCCTCCTCTTTTTATCTTTTGCTTTCATTGCTCTGTTTTTCCAGTTTCTTATGTCTTCCTACGTATGCTTCACCTCTTGGCTCTGTTTCATGTATGTTTCATTTTACCTTAAATTTTTTTTTTTGACATCTTTATTGAAGTATAACTGCTTTACAGTGTTGTGTTTCTGCTGTATAACAAAGTGAATAAGCTATATGCATACATATATCCCCATATCCCCTCCCTCTTGCGTCTCCCTCCCACCCTCCTTATCACACCCCTCTAGGTGGTCGCAAAGCCCCGAGCTGATCTCCCTGTGCCATGCAGCTGCTTCCCACTAGCTATCTATTTTACATTTGGTAGTGTATATATGTCAGTGCTGCTCTCTCACTCCGTCCCGGCTTACCCTTCTCCTTCCCCGTGCCCTCAAGTCCATTCTGTATGTCTGTGTCTTTATTCCTGTCCTGCCCCTAGGTTCATCAGAACCATTTTTTTTTTAGATTCCATATACATGTGTTAGCCTATGGTGTTTGTTTTTCTCTTTCTGACTTCACTCTGTATGACAGACTGTAGGTCCATCCACCTCACTACAAATAACTCAATTTCGTTTCTTTTTATGGCTGAGTAATATTCCATTGTATATATGTGCCACATCTTCTTTATCCATTTACCTTAAAATTTAAAAAAGAAATTGCATGCAGTGTAATTAAATTCCCCCCCCCCCCGCCATTTTTTACTCTCAGTTTATTACTTTAGAGTTTTACTTTGAGTTACTTTATTTATTGATCTCATTTTGTTTTCTTCTGTCTCCCAACTAGTAAGTATTCTTAAGAACAAAGGTCATGTAATTAATTTTTGCACTCCTCTAGATGTTAAAGAAGCTGTAAAAACAGACATCAGTTTTTCAGGTTAGTAGGTATAAACACAGTGTTTGAAAGTGAAACATCTCCGTTGATCTTTCACCCCTTCTATTTACATGGGTAAAAGTGGAAAATTTGCATATGTCAATTTTGAAAAAGATTTCTTAGTGCTTTAATTCAAAAAAGTGCTTTTAAAGAATCTTTACAAAATCATTAATATTTACCAGTATGGATATGTCTTTTAGTAGAATTGTACTTTCCTGTTACCAAGATTATAAAGTTTGCATTTGAATACATTTTATATTTTTAAGTGCCAAATTGATAAAATAGCATGTAAGTAAATATTAAAGCAGCACCAACAGAGCTTACTTAAAAAAAAAATTCTTCTATAGACCTTGATTCTTATTTGGAGGGACATTTTGTTCATACTGTTTGTGCTGAGTGCTGGAAGTGCAGCTAACTGTGAATTTGAAATAAGACCAAGACCACCAAGTTGATTCAGATAGCCTACCAGGCAGCTGTTGGATAGTAATTTTGCCATTTCTCTACTCGTCTGGGTTGGAATCAGGGAGTCTTTGTTCACCTCTGCATGCTGCAGAACCTTGAACACTACAAATGGTGTTTAAATTTTTTTTTTTTTTTGATTAAATGAAGGAGTTAATGGCATAGTGTTGATTTTTGCTCTCATAAAAAGTGTTGCTCGGGACTTCCCTGGTGGTCCAGTGGTTAAGACTCTGCACTTCCACTGCAAGGGGCACGGGTTCGATCCCCGGTCCAGGTAGTTCCAAATGCCACACAGTATTGCCAAAAAAAAAAAAAAAAAGTGATGCTCTAACAAACCAGGAATTCAGTGTTAAGCCACAGTTCAGTATCTGCAGTCCCCTTTTGTTTGATTTATGATAAAGAAATAAGCATATGCTCAAATCTAGAGCCCAGCAATAGTGCTGACAGTAAGTGGATACTTCCTTTGTACAGCAAAGTTCTAAGCACTTAAAGTGAAATAACTCATTTAATCCTCCTACTTCTATTATCCTCTTTTGAAGATGAGGAAACTGATACTCAGAGGCACTAACTTCCCCAAAGCCACAGTAAATGGTGGAGCCAGGTTTCAAATCTAGGGAAGTCTACTCCAGAATACATGTGTTTAACCAATATGCCTTCCTTTACCGCTGGTTGTGACCTATTCTCCTTCTCAAGGTCATCAGTTGTCTCTCCTACACTTGTCTCATACCCCAACCATACAAGCTATTAGCAGTCTTTGAATATGACTACTCTTTCATGCATTCCCGCATGCTTTTCCTTCTGTGTGGACCCTGGTCAATACTTAGTACAACTCCATTCTCTTGGTAGTCTATGTAAGTAGTGCCCCTGTGGGTTACATTGTGACAGACCTGTCTCCGTCAATGAAGAACCTTTTCATTTTGCAGGATCCAATTTTTCTCATTGTGAAAGGAGTGTATTTTCTCCTTTTAAAAGCGTTCACTGACAAAGGGAGAGTTGAATACCTCCTTCCTTATGCTACTTGTGTATTAGTTATATTCCTCTGTTATTTTAAAATTTTTATAACAGCTTTACTGAGATATAATTAATACCCTCAAATTCATAATTTTCAGATATGCAATTCAGTGCCTTTTAGTATAACCGTAGAGTTAGTTGTGCAACCATCACCGCTATCTAATTTTAAAACATTTAAATCCTTCCGAAAAGCAACCTTGTAGCCTTTTACTTTCATTCCCTATTCACCCTCTGCTAGCCTTCCTCCAACTCTTGGCAACCACTAATGTACTTTCTGTCTGTATGGATTTGCCTATTATGGACATTTCATATCAATGGAATAATACAGTAAGTAGTGTTTTGTGACTGATTTCTTTCACTTAGCATAGTGTTTTCAAGGTTCATCCATGTTGTAGCATGTATCAGTACTTCATTACTTTTTATTGCCAAATAAGATTCTATTATATGGACATACTACATTTAAAAAAATGTATTCACTAGTTGATGGGCATTGGGTGTTTACATTTTTTGGCGATTATGAATAATGTTACTTTGAATATTTGTCTAGAATTATTTGTATGGATGTATGTTTTTGGGTTTTTTTGGGGTGTATATGTAGGAGTAGAATTGCTAGGTCATATGATAACTCTATGTTTAACATATTGAGGAACTGCCAAACTGTTTTCCAGAGTAGTTGCACCATTTTACAATCCCATCAGTAGTCTGTGAGGGTTCAATTTCTCCACATCCTCACCAACACATTTTATTGTTTGTCTTTTTGATTATAGCCATCTTGGTGGATGTGATGTGGTATTTCATTGTGGTTTTGATTTGTATTTCCCTAAAGAATAATGATGTTGAACATTGTTTCATGTGCTTATGGGCCATTTGTATGTCTTATTTGGAGAAATGTCTCTTTAGCTCTTCTGCCTGTTTCAGTTGGGTTATTTGTTTATTTATTATTGAGTTATAAGGGTTCTTTACGTATTCTGGACACAAATTCCTTCTTAGATACCTGATTTGCAAATATTTTCTTTCATTCTGTGGGTTGTCCTGTCACCTTCTTTGATGGTGTACTTTGAAGTGTAATAATTTAAAACTTTGGTGGAGTCCAGTTTTTCTGGTTTTTCTATTGTTGCTTCTGCTTTTGGTGTCATATCTAAGTAGCCTAACCTAAGGTTGTGAACATTTACTCCTATGTGTTTTTTTTTTTTTTTTCCTGCGAGTTTTATAGTTTTAGTTCTTACATTTAGGTCTTTGGTATATTTTGAGTTAATTTTTGTGTATGATTTGACGTAGGACACTCTCCTATTGTTGTACTTGTCACAACTATGATAAAATGATCATTGTTGTGATAATTATTTGTTTACAAGTGTGCACCTTCTGTAGTTTCTGAGCTCCATGAAGACAGTGCCTGTGTCTTCCTTATTTTGGGTTTCCTGGTGTTTAGCATATAGTACCTGGCACTTAGGCTTTATTAGGTACAGCTTACAGTAAGTCTGTCTGTGGCCTTGAATGTTTTATCTTGAAGATACAGAGAAAAATTTTTAAGAGTAGATATAAAATATAAATAGTTAATAAATACGTCCCCATATTTTAGAAAGGATGGATAAACTCTACTTGTGTATTTTTTTTTCTCATGGATTTCATGTTTATTTTCTTTTAAAAACAAACTATCATTACTAGATAATTTATATCTTTAGTTAAGAATGAATATATTTGAGCATGTACTGTATGTCAGACACTGTGCTAAGTACTGAAGATGCAAATTAAATAAGACTTAGTATCTGTCCTCAAGGATTTTACAGACTAGTGAGGAGATGGCCAGTAAATAATCTGCTTTTGTTCTCTAGCAAGAAATGCCCAAGAGCAATTTAAAATATTTTGTTGTAGTAGTGGTGGCTTTAGACATTATGGAAAGTATGATGGAGTGTTAATAATTTATCTGTTCCATATTTGGTGGGATGAATAGGGTGTAGAATTGCTAGAGCTAGGACTGTAGAATGAATACAAGAGAATCTATACAGATTGACTTTGGGGATGCCTTTAATTTTCACTATACCTTTTACAGTTGTGAAGCATATACATGCTTTTGCATGTATGCAGAGTTACATTAAATAATATGTGGTGTCTATTCTGCAGTGTTAGTTTTCAAGAGAGCTATAGTAAGGGAGAAGGATTAAAATATATTTTTTCTCAGTACCAGGTGAATTTGATAAAAATTTATTATGTCTCAAGCTTCTTTTATTTTTCCAAATAAATTAATTCTCACTAATTTGACTGATACCTTGACATTTTTTATAGTCAAAATTAGTACAGTCTGTGCATCTTTAACTGAATATCAGAAGATTGCCCAAGTAATAACTCAATTTTTATAAAACACAGTTATGAAATCTTAAACATAACTCAAAATACTACAGTGTATAACCCATGTTGAACTAATTCTGCACTGCATATCTAAGATTCTGAAAGTTGGTGAAACTTTTCTATCTCAAGGCATTTTGTACCTGGTCTCAAACAATTTCTCAAATGTGTACTTTCAGGATAAAACCTTTATAGCCATAGGCTCGTAATAATGTCTTACTTATAATGGGGTTGTAGTTATAAAGTGTTTTGGCACATTAACTCATTTGGTCATCACGGCAACTCTGCGAAGCTAACAGGGTAAGTGTTACTATAGAGGAGACGTTATGTTGTAATGATTACGTGCACAGACTTTGGGGCCAGACTTCTAAGTTCAAATTCCCTCTCAGTCACTTACCAGTTATGTGACCGTGGACAAATTACTTAACCTCTCTTTGCCTCGGTGTCCTCATCTTTAAAATGGGGTGATAATAGGACCCATCAGAGAGTTGTTGTGAGGATTAAATTACTTAGTATATATGTGGTGCCTTGAGCAGTGCTTGGCCCATAGTATGCACGTATATGCTAGCTGTTAACTATTATTATTTATATACAGTAGATGGTTAAGGAAATAGAGGCTCTATGAAGAAGGGATTTTTTCATTCTTACCACTAGTAAGTAACAGAATCCAGATTCTTGTCCTGCTCTTGCCTTGACTCTTTAAAACAATATGAGTTTTATTAAGTACCTGTTGAATGAATGGTTGTATGAATTGGGAAAAAAAATCCCATGTTGCCTGGCAGTTTGGAAAATTGAATTATAGAGTAAGATTTTTGCTAAATTGAAAGTTAAATATGACTTCCAAGATTTTCCAATGAAAGAGAAAGACAAATACTATATGATATCACTTATATATGGAATCTAAAAAATAATACAAATGAATGTATATGCAAAAGAGAAACAGACTCATAGATACAGAAAACAAACTTGTGGTACTAAAGAGCAGAGGGAAAGGGGGAGGGACAAATAAGGGGTATGGGATTAACAAATACAAACTACTATATATAAAATAGATAAGCAACAAGTATATACTGTATAGCACAGAGAATTATACCTATTGTAATAACCTATAATGGAGTATAATCTGCAGAAATACTGAATCACTATGCTGTATACCTGAAACTAACACAATATTGTAAATCAACTATACTTCAATAAAATAAAATAAACATGTTACATGTTAGTCTTCCTATTCCAGGGTAATAAAAAATTAACAAATGGAAAAAAAAGATTTTCCAGTTGAATATCTTTTTTTAGGTTATAGAAATTATCTTAAGGTATAAAATGTAGCTCAGGCAATATACTATCAAGCTGTAATAGGACTGGTGAACTTTTGTTGCAGTAAAGTGGTAATCTCAGAAAACTTTTGCTTCTCATACTTTATTATTATTATTATTTTAGCCGTGCCACGCAGCTTGCAGGATCTCAGTTCCCTGACCAGGTCAGGGTGTTGAAGGCCTGGAATCCTCACCACTAGGCCACCAGGGAACTCCCTGCTTCTTGTGCTTTAATGTGCACATAAATCTCCTGGGGACCTTATTAAAAAGCAGATTCTGGTTTAGTAGGTCTGGGAGAGGTCCAGCATTCTGAATTTTAACAAGTTCCTGGGTGCTGCCCCTGGTGCTGCTCTGTGGACTGTACTTTGAGTAGCAAGGCATTAGAGAGGCTTCTATGAGAACCGTGGCACTCTCAGACTGAGGTTTGTATTAATCTTCACTCCACTTGTAAAAGTGCTTTGCTTCCCAAAAGAATCATTATAACAAATTCTTATTCTTTGTAGATAAGAGGCTAAGGGCTTGAAGTTTTGAGGGGATAATTAGTTCAGGTTGTGAAGATGTGAGAATGGTGTGTACATTGTTGCCACTGACATGGTGGAGGTGGGCCTTTTTAAGGAATAGGACAAATGGTAAAACTCAGGGACTCCAGTCTGAGCTGGTGAAATTTTCCCTCTTCCTTTATAGTTGTAAAGGAAAGCCTTCTCTTTTGGGTAGGGGTAAAGAAGTGGGAGAGGAGAGTTTCATTATAGGGGTCTTAGAAAGCCAGGTTGTTCCTTCTTAATTCTGGCAAGCTCAACCTCTGTTCTTCTATTCCTGCCTGGAGTGGTTAATTATGTGGGTAAGGGTGGGATCTTAATGCATACATTGATAAGTAATCATTGATAAATAAGTATCACTGCAAATGATAGGAATATTGATAGGCTCTTTAGAGATTAATGTCTTTTAAGAAATGATCTGCTTCTTGATTATGTATGAAACTTTTTTGTTGTTTTTTTTTTAAAGTGAATCTAGTTCTCTTTTTTTAAAAAAATTAATTAATTAATTAATTAATTAATTTTTGGCTGCGTTGGGTTTTCGTTTCTGTGCGAGGGCTTTCTCTAGTTGCAGCGAGCGGGGGCCACTCCTCATCGCGGTGCACGGGCCTCTCACTGTTGCGGCCTCTCCCGTTGCGGAGCACAGGCTCCAGATGCGCAGGCTCAGTAGTTGTGGCTCATGGGCCCAGTTGCTCCGCGGCATGTGGGATCCTCCCAGACTAGGGCGCGAACCCGTGTCCCCTGCATTGGCAGGCGGATTCTCAACCACTGTGCTACCAGGGAAGCCCTGTTGTTTTTTTTTAATGATATTTATTTCCTAGCTTTATTGAGGTATAACTGACAAATAAAAATTGTATGTATTGATACTTAACATGTATAATGTGATGGTTTGATATATGTATACATTGTGTAATGATTACCACAATCAACTTAATTAACACATCCGTCGCCTCACATAGTCACCTTTTTCTTTTTTTTGGTATGGCAAGAACACTTAAGATCTATTCTTTTAGCAAATTTCAAGTATACAGCACAGTGTTATTAACTGTAGTCACCATGCTGTACATTTGATCCTCAGAACTTATTTATCTTATAACTGAAAGTTTGTACCCTTTGACCAGAAACTTCTTAAAAACATTAATTTTTCTAAACGTAACCTGGAATAACATTCTACAAATGAAAATTTCTAAAACAATATGTGTGATGCTCTGAGAGGTTACAATTGGGACTAAAGGTGGTGGAGAAACATTGAAGGTTCTCAGTGAGAAATGCAGTAGGAAGAGTAATATCCTAGTAGTGAGCAGTGTGGAGTAAAGTAAAGAAGATGGAAGTCAGGGAAGGACATAGGGTAGTGTTCCTAGTTCCAGATGTGAGTTTAAGGTAGACCATGTCATCATAGAATGTCATGAATTACCTGGTCCAACTTTTTCACTTTTACAAGTTGAAAAGCTGAGGTTCTATACAGTTAGATGGCTGAGTGAAGATTACAAGTGGCAGTCAATGTCAGAGTCATGTCTAGATTTCAAGTCTTTGGACTTAGAGAGCAAATAAGAATAAAAGCTGACATATTCATAAAATTTTAGGGTGTTAGGAAATGACAGGGCGTATGTTCATGGTAGCTTTGAAAATAAATGTCATTTGATATAAATCCTGTTGGCTAATTACCTGCCATTGTTTTATGGTAAATAAACATAGAAAATTGTCATCTTTGCGTTTATTGCTAATGTCGTGTTTTTTTTAAAAAGTGATTTCTGATAAAATATAAGAATGAACTATCCTTTTTGAGTTTCTCGGCCCTCACACAGGTATAAAAATTATCTAACAGTGTGCTCTTAAGTCATGTTACTAAGAAATGTTCTCTAAGATTTCAGCTTGCAGTAGGGCATAAATGGTTTGAAGGAAATTTAGAAGTGGTTTGGGAATACTGCTAATTGAAGGATTGGAACCAGCTGTGAGATTTAGCTAGGAAATTGTCTTTCCTTCCTGCAATATTTTAGACATGTAACTTTACATTTTTGGAGGAAGATTTTAGACATTTGATAAATGATTTATTATGATGCTTACCTAACATTTATTAGAGTATTGAGAAGTATTCACGCATAAGAGTATGCATCTTTTAATCTTTTTTTGTTTGCTTATGTGTGTTGTATCTATTAAAATTTTTTTTAGTTTTGGCAAAATACACATAATGTAAAATTTACAGTCTTAATCATTTTTTAAAATTTATCTTATTTTTAAAAATTAATTAATTAATTAGCTTATTTTTGGCTGTGTTGGGTCTTCGTTGCTGCACTCGGGCTTTCTCTAGTTGCAGCAAGCGGGCATCTCACTGCGGTGGCTTCTCTTGCTGCAGAGCATGGACTTTAGGTGCGCAGGCTTCAGTAGGTGTGGTGTGTGGGCTCAGGAGTTGTGGCTCGCGGGCTCTAGAGTGCAGGCTCAGTAGTTGTGGTGCACAGGCTTAGTTGCTCCATGACACGTGGGATCTTCCCGGACCAGGGATTGAACCCGTGTCCCCTGCATTGGCAGGCGGATTCTTAACCACTGAGCCACCAGGGAAGTCCCAGTCTTAATCATTTAAAAATGTACAGCTCTGTAGTGTTACATTGTTGTGCAGCCAGTCTCCAGAACTTTTTCATTTTTGCAAAACAGAAACTCTATACCCATTAAACGACAACTTTCATTTCCATCTCTCCCCCCAACTCTGGCAACCACTGTGCGTTGTGTCTCTGTGAATTTGACTACTCTGTATACCTCAGATGAGTGCAATTATACAGTATTACTCTTTTTGTGAGTGGCTTATTTCACTTAGCATAATGTTCTCCAGGTTCATCCCTGTTGTAGCATGTGTCAGAATTTCCTTCCTCTTTAAGACTGAATAATATTCCACTGTATATTTATACCACTGTTCCTTCATCCATGGATGGACACTTGAGTTGCTCCCACCTTTTGACTATTGTGAATAAAGCTGCTTTGAACATGAGTGTACAAACATCTCTTTGAGACACTGCTTTTCAATTCTTTTGGGTATATACGCCAATGGAATTGCTGAATCACGAGGTAATTCTTGTTTAAGTTTTTTTAAGAACTACCATACTGTTTTACCTAGCAGCTGCACCATTTCCCTCCAGCAATGTATGTGTTCCAGTTTCTGTTCGTCTTTGCTAACACTTATTTTGTTTTTCTTTTTTTCCCTTAAATATTAGCTTTTGCATTGGGTGTGAAGTGGTATCTCATTGTGGGTTTTTTTTTTTTTAAATAAATTTATTTATTTATTTTTGGCTGCTTTGGGTCTTCGTTGCTGCACACAGGCTTTCTCTAGTTGTGGCGAGCGGGGGTATTCTTTGTTGCAGTGTGTGGGCTTCTCATTGCAGTGGCTTCTCGTTGTGGAGCACAGGCGCACGGGCTTCAGTAGTTGTGGCGCACGGGCTCAGTAGTTGTGGCACGTGGGCTCAGTAGTAGTGGCTCAAGGGCTCTAGAGCGCAGGCTCAGTAGTTGTGGCACACGGGCTTGGTCGCTCCGCGCATGTGGGATCTTCCCGGACCAGGGCTCGAACCCGTGTCCCCTGCATTGGCAGATGGATTCTTAACCACTGCTCCACAAGGGAAGCCCTTTCATTGTGGTTTTGATTTGCATTTCCCTAAGGATTAGTGATGTTGAGTATCGTTTCATATGCTTGTTGGTCATCTGTATAACTTCTTTGGAGAAATAAATATTGAAGTTCTTTGCCAAATTTTGAATTGGGTTTTTTTCGTTGTAGTTGTTGAGTCATAGGAGTTTTAAATATATTCTGGATATTAACACTGTATCAGATATATGATTTGCAGATATTTTCTCCTGTTGTGTAGGTTGCCTTTTCACCGTGTTAATTGTGTCTTTTGATGCCTCGGTGATTTTTTTGAAATCTCAAGTCTTATCAAATTACTCTACATGGCTCAGAGCTTAAATTTCAGATTCTTGGCATTGTATACAATCTGGCTCATAACGAACTCTCTGGGTTAACATTAAAAAAAAATACAACCCCCCCCCCCACACACACCACACATCCTTCTCCTTTTTCCTGCCCAGCAATTTAAACTCTAGCCAGGCAAAAATATTTGCTACTCAGAAAGTGTCAAGATTCATCTTATTCTCGCCTAGATGCCCTCCACATTCATCTAGGGAACTTCTGTTTTTCCAAAAGCATCTCAAACATCTCTTGTATGAAGCCTTTTCTAATCACTCTCTCCTTCCCCAGGCACAGTGGAATTGAGCGCTGAACCCTGTGTATCCTTCTGTCATAGCATCTGAAACATTTTAGTTTGCCTGTTTGTTTACCTGTCTGTTTTGCTTTGCTGGACTGATAGTTCTTCATGAGCAGAGTTTTTGTTATTGGTCTTTTTATCTTTAACTTAGTTCCTGGTATGTGGTATGTAGTATATAATTAAATACTCAATAAATGTTGTTAAGTGAATGTGTGATTAGTGAGTGAGTGAATAAATGAATTAATTTTAAGAGTTACACCAGAATGGACTCTAATTCTGGTTGCTTATGGTTCTGCACTGGTAACTATTTCCAAAGTGGTTTCTGGGAGAAAGTGGCACTCATTTTCAAACTCCTGGTTGGAAATCCCCATTCTCTGTCCCAACTGTTAGCCACTTGGCAGTAGATCTTTATTACTGAGTAGACTTTTTATTTTGGCTCATACTACTATACATATATAACTTTTAAAATTTATGACAAATTACCCCAGAAAGGTTGTAAATGATTTGCAAGTCTTTTGAAAAACATTACAAGGATGTATGTATAGTACATCAGATGGAATTGCTCATGTTATTCTAGATATGTTTGCTATCATTGTTCTTACTGGGGTAAACGAAAGAGCCTGGGAAAAATAATCCTTTGGTTGGCATTTAAAACCAAAACAAAACAAAAACTGGTATCTTTTCCCCTCTTCCATTAAGACTGTAGCTGTTGTTATGAATTTTGGTAATAAATGACTTCATTGAAGTCTTGTAGTTTATGATGTCCCCTGGCAGGGAAATCTTGAAAATATTTTACTG
Organism: Eschrichtius robustus; assembly: GCF_028021215.1. Classification (NCBI taxonomy): domain Eukaryota; kingdom Metazoa; phylum Chordata; class Mammalia; order Artiodactyla; family Eschrichtiidae; genus Eschrichtius; species Eschrichtius robustus. The sequence continues at coordinate 30,676,906 of NC_090825.1, forward strand.
TTACAGCAAATTTCACACTAAGCCATATTTCAAAAAGTCATTAGTAAAAGTTCTGGAAAAAGAACAGTCACCATCAAGTGATATGCTACCAAAAGATGGATTGCTACTATTTTAGATGATTTAGTTGTGCCAATTACATGGGCTTTTTATGAGTTACGCCCTACATGATTTCCAGTAAAACTTTGATTTTAAATGTAAACAATACTTATTTAAACATTTAATTCATTCCTAATGTAAATACTGAGTTGTTCTGTATTCTTGTAAGTTTTTTCTTGAAATGTCAGAAATTGTCTGTATATAGGCACGTTCTGCATTGAATTCAGTGAAATAATTTTCATCCTTCCTTCTGGTGACAGTGTTTCTCTTTCCTGAGTGATGAAAAGGAATTGGTTATGAAATGATACTATAATAGATTCTTCTTTAAGTAAAACGTTTGAACTGTTCTCCTGTTTCTTTCAGGAGTACTTATCACCTTTACATGAGTTTTTATTACTTACAAATATTGTCAACTGCAAAGGGAGCAGTGGTTTACATAATTTAATGTAAGGGTAGTCCAGAATTCATTTGTTCAACTTTTAAATTATTTTGGAATTTGTGTTGGAATATTGGTATCTCCGATATTGGTGTGTGCAGGACTTTCCAAAACATAGTAAACCGTACTGTAATGTCTTTGTCTTGAAATAAACTGCAAACTCTCCAGCAGTTCCTTGGGTTACTATGAGGTGAGTGTTTTTGTTCAGTGCCTCTTGCTTCCTGATCTCCTTCTGTACTGATCTGTGGTGGTAATGAACTATAGCCACTTCTCAGATGCAAATAGTTTAAAACAAAATTGCCTTTATTTCTCTATACTTGCAACTTTACATGTGCTTTTAGTCTGGGATAGAATCATTTGGCCTTCAAAGGTTTTCACTTTTGGAAAATATGACTCTCACTCACCAGGCTCACCTGATGGATAGCACCTACCTGTTCTTCTTTATGGACATAAACATTAATGTTTGAGGTAAATTAAAAATTATCTAATGTGATTTACGAGGTAGACATTGTAAGGGCCATTAATACACTCCAAAACCTCTTGTGTCTGCCATACACCCGGTGTTTTGTGGATTGGGGACCCGGAGACGATATATATACACGGTCTTTGAGAAGCATCTCTTGAGTTTGGTTACGGAGTGTTGTGGAGGGAGACCGGTCAAAAATTACAATGTATTATGATAGGTTCTGTGATAGAGACAAGGAGAGGGTGTCATGGGAGTGCATGGAAGGGTATTTAACCCAGAGTTTGAAATGTTGAGAAATGCTTCCAGGAGCAGGTCACAGCTGAATTGAGTCTTAAAGGGTGAGTAGGAATTAGCCAAGTGAAAAGGAAGAGAAGCCTGGAAATAGACTAAGATAATATGACAAGAGAGACAGGAGGTAAGCCTTAGAATAAATGGTGGCTGTCATTTATTGGGTACCTACTTTGTGCCGAACTCTGTATTATGAGCTTTAAACCACTTACCTCACAGTAACCTAAGGGGCAGGTGCTATTATCCTGTTTGCAAATGAGGAAACTGAGAGTCATTACTCTCCTGAGGTTATGACAAGGTTAATGAGTATCAGAGCTTGATTTTAAAACCCTAGATTTTCTGGCTTTTTGTCAAGGCTGTTTCCTCCCAAGAAAGAATAGTTTCAAGTTGGAGGAAATAGTTAAGTAGTTATCATGCTGTTGAAAGGTCAGACGTGCAGATTAAGTTCTGAAAAGTGTCCTGGGGCATTTATAGTGACTTATTTATTCATTCAAGAAATATTTACTAAGAGTCCTTTAAGTACCAAGAACTGTGCTAGGTATTGGGAATTAAATGACAAGTGCCAAAGTGGTAGAGGTAGAGGGGTGAAAGAAAGTAGAGACGATGAGTGAAAACTGTAGTGTGAGGTAGCTTGATTGTAAAGGAAAAGATAGTGATACAACAGTAAACCTAGGCGAAATTGGGGTGTGTGTGTGTGTGTGTGTTTTAATATGGGATGCACTTTTTTTTAATATAAATTTATTTATTTATTTTTGGCTGTGTTGGGTCTTCGTTGCTGCGCACGGGCTTTCTCTAGTTGCGGCGAGTGGGGGCTACTCTTTGTTGCGGTGCACGGGCTTCTCATTGCAGTGGCTTCTCTTGTGGAGCACGGGCTCTAGGCACGCGGGCTTCAGTAGCTGTGGCGTGCGGCCTCAGAAGTTGTGGCCCATGGACTCTAGAGCGCAGGCTCAGTAGTTGTGGCTCACAGGGGCTTAGTTGCTCCACAGCATGTGGGATCTTCCCAGACCAGGGATCGAACCCGTGTCCCCTGCACTGACAGGCAGATTCGTAACGACTGCGCCACTAGGGAAGTCCCAATATGGGACGTACTTAAATTGTTCATATTCTGAGGAGAAAGAGCCATGGTAGGGGAAAGATTTAAGATAAAATAGAGCTGGTGATCGATTGGTTCATCAAGGATCCTAAAGAAGGAGGGAAATTAGGGACCAAAGTCTGTAGATTGCACGTTTTTGTTTGTTTGTTTATTTGTTTTGGGCATGCCACGTGGCTTGTGTTACATGGCTTGTGGGATCTTAGTTCCCCAACCAGGGGTTGAACTTGGGCCCTTGGCAGTGAAAGTGCAGAGTCCTAACCACTGGACCTCCAGGGAATTCCCTGAACATGTTTAATTAAGTAGATTGCAAGGTAATCCTAACATGAATTTGTAATGGCTGTAGAATTTTAGTATAACTACCCTGCTCTTGGATAATGGAGACTTGACTAAACAATGAAACTTCTTATTTAAATGATCAGTGCGACCTCTTATGTCTGATTTATGCATCCATCTTCTTCATCCCTCAGTTATTCTGTCCATACCCTTTCTAACATAGCATGTATTATATTGAAGTAGAGTCATTGATGTTTCCCTCTTAGAGCATATGCTTCTTGGGAGGAGAGAGGAGTAGAGGCTGTGTCTAACGCCACTTAGCATCTGGTATAATCTCACTTTAATAAAGCCTTATTGAATCGATGAATCAGTGAATGACTCTGTTCCTTATTTGTACCATTTGAATATCAGTTTTTTGTTTTTTGATCTTTTATGGGTTAAAAGGTATGTATCTATCCTGTGCAAATTTTGTTGTCTGTTATAAATTAAGTACTTTAAGGTATGCGCAAGTACCAGTGAAAAGAGGACTTAAAAAATTTTCCGTATGGGGAGGACCTTATGGTTTCATACAACCTAAAGAGTATCTTAGGTTTATCTTTTTAGAGATTTAAGATAAATTTATTATCAGCTCAAAGTGACCAACTGTAATCTATCTAGAAGTGCAGAAATAAGATACGCTCACACTTTAAAAAAATTTTTTTATTTTATTTTATTTTTATGTATATATTTTTGGTTGCATTGGGTCTTCGTTGCTGCACGTGGGCTTTCTCTAGTTGCGGCGAGCGGGGGCTACTCTTTGTTGTGGTGCGTGGGTTTCTCACTGCAGTGGCTTCTCTTGTTGCGGAGCACAGGTTCTAGGCGCGCGGACTTCAGTAGTTGTGGCACATGGGCTCAGTACTTGTGGCTCGCGGGCTCTAGAGCGCAGGCTCAGTAGTTGTGACGCACGGGCTTAGTTGCTCTGTGGCATGTGGGATCTTCCCGGACCAGGGCTCGGACCCGTGTCCCCTGCATTGGCAGGGGGATTCTTAACCACTGCGCCACCAGGGAAGTCCCACGCTCACACTTTTTACTTCCTATTTTTTAAAAGTTTTGTGTTAAAAAGTCAGTGATGCAATTTTTAAAAATTAAATTTCCTGTGAGTGTGGTATGTAGTTCCCCCAAATATGTTATCTTACTCATCAATGTCATGGAATTTTCTTTTTTCAGAATCCTGTCCAAAAGATCCCTGACTCGCATGAGATAACGCTAAAGCATGGCACTAAGACAGTAAGTTTTAAAAATTTAATTCTTTTCCCTCAATAACAGGGCTCTCATGGAAAAGTGAACTAATAAGATATATTTATATTAAGGCCAATTATACAATCAGCTGGTATCACAAAGCTATAGACATTAAGGAAAATAGATTACTTTTCTGTTCTTCTGTTCAGTCAAAATAACCATTGCATTTCATTTAAAATAAGAACACTTACTGCCATTGTTATTGTTGGCTTTAAAACCTCTTTCTTTGATATAGGAACATTACAAGTGAAAGAAAGAAAGGAAACTCAAATACTTTTTTTTGTTATGATGTGGGAAAAATTTTCATTACCCTTAGCTTCATTTCTATATCAGTAAGAGGCCTGAGTTCATTTTTTAGGTGGATGTTGAGATAAGAAATGAACATAAGATAGTTACTGTATGGCTCTAAGATTATATTACTTAGATTTATGGATTATATTTTTATATTGTCATATTTATTTATGTTATTTAAAAATTAATAATGTAAACATTTTGAGGTATAAGATTAAATCATTTTATTGTAAAAAAAGATTTAATAATATCTTATTAAAAAATGATAGTTGAATGAATGAAACTTGCTTATGAATGAATGAAAGGATAAAATTATCTTGCTTTCCCTTTATAATTAAGCTACCTTTTTCTAGAAGTCTGACATGTAAAGAAGTAGGAAAATACATCCCATAATGAGGGGGAAAACATCAATCAATAGATATAGGTCCAGAAATAACACAAATGATAGACTTAATAGCCAAGGATTTTAAAATAGTGATAGTCTTTCCACTAAATATTTTGCTTTTGAAAATATCATTTCCATAAAATATTTGTGTTAAATACATTGGGTTTATTATTATTTTAAATGAAGTAAACAGTGAATATTTTAAAATGTCTTAATTTTAATTTTTGCTATGGTAAATACTGACACAAATAACTCATATAAACAGACATTTTGGGGGTTCTCAAAAGATTTTGAGTGTAAAGGGTCTTGAAACCGAAATATCTGAGAACTGCTGCCTTAAGAAATCATTTCCATCTAATTCTTCATATTATACCTACTTTTTATTAAATCACACTTTTGATATTTGTATTCTGAAATCAGGAAAGAATTTTACTAATTTTCATGTTTTTAAGTAAATCAGAAAAAAAATTATAGACTGTAAATAGTTAAAAGGAAGCTTTCCTATCATTGAGTCCAGAGATTTTTACAGCTGAGAGATAGTTCATGTTTAACACATGTTTTATTTAGATATGCATATTTTTTCAAATCAAATTTTATCTTTAAAAATGTATATAATTAAAAAAATACTCCAAGTTATTTTACACATTAATAATCAGAGCTTCTAACTGTACTGTTAGGTTAACTAATTTTTTTTGCAGTCCTGCCTTTGCCCTGCATGTATTTCAACTTTTTGGAAATATGTCAGAGACTAAGAAGGTGACTGGCTCGTCTTTTTTGTTTGTTTGTTTGTTTTTAAACTAGTTATTGTAAAAATGTTTACACCTTCACAGAAGTATAGAGAATACTGAGAGGAATTCCCGTATATTTATCTCTGAACCTTACCAATTGTCTACATAAGGCCACTCTTATTTCCTATATACTTTACATTTCTAGTAAACCTCCTTCCCCCCATCCCATCTACCTACCTTGTGGGATTGTTTAAAAACAAATTCCAGACTTCATATGATTTCATCTGTAAATATTTCAGTATGAACCCGTAAGAGCTAAGATTGGTCTTTCTCTCTCTCTCTCTGCTCCTCTCCCTCTCCTTTTCTCTCTCTCTCTCTCATAATCAGAACGTCTTTATTACGTCTAAAGTTTTTTCAATAATTATTTAATATCATCTAATATCCCATTATTCAAATTTCTTCAATTGTCCCATACTTTTTTTTTTTTTTTTTTAATTTTTGGCTGCGTTGGGTCTTTGTTGCTGCGTGCGGGCTTTCTCTAGTTGCGGCGAGCAGGGGCTACTTTTCGTTGTGGTGCGCCGGCTTCTCATCGCGGTGCCTTCTCTTGTTGCGGAGCATGGGCTCAGTAGTTGTGGCTCGCAGGCTCTAGAGCACAGGTTCAGTAGTTGTGGCGCACGGGCTTAGTCGTTCCGCGACATGTGGGATCTTCCTGGACCAGGGCTCGAACCCATGTCCCTGCATCGGCAGGTGGATTCTTAACCACTGTGCCACCAGGGAAGCCCCCATACATATTTTTCCAGTTAGTTTGTTCAAATCAGTATCCAGACGGTATCTGACTCACTCTGAGGAGAGTCATCATTGTTTATTTGTTATGTCTCTTAATCTGTATGTTTTTCCTTTTCTTTTTTTCTCCTTGCCATTGAAGAAATATATCTATTTTGTCAGTATACTTACCGTTGACCTGAAACAAATACACTACCAGATATTTCTTCAGCAAAGATGGGTTTATCCGGGATCAGCAGAGAATTACAATTTGGGGTCTGCAACCATGGGGAGCCATGCTCAAGTTCCTGCATGGCAAGGGAAGGAGAACCTTTTTATGGGCGTGAAAAGGAAGTTTGGAGGGCTAAACAGAGTCCATGGCCTTTCACTGGCTGATGAGTCCTTGCCAGGAAAGAAGAGGAGTCTTTATTCTTCCTATTGAGCTCTACTATCATTGCAGGGTTTCCCTTTCTGGTATCCCAACTCTATTTAATTGAGGTTTCTGTTTATTAATTTTTTACATTTACCCCTTTGATCACAAGATTTTTCTCTGAAAGCATCACTGATTAAATGTCAGGTTGCCTAGTTTCAGCAGCCTTTTGTCCCTCAGTGTCAGGAAGGACCTTTCTTGGGTGTAGTGTCTCACATCAGAAGGAAATTGCATAGATTAGAAACTTATTAAGATCACACTCGAATAACAAGCAGAGGTAGGAGGGAGAACTTTCTGGTACTTTTTATCTAAAGTCCATATGTTATCAAGATCATAGATACTGGAGATCATCTGGAGCGTTATGTCATCATCAAAGGTTTGGTGACAAACTTCTAACAGGGTTTCTCTGGATATCTTGGGAAAGCTGTCTCATCAGATGTCATCTGCTTCAATTCCAGGAAATCTTTACTTTCAGGTCACCAGATGATGTGCAGGTCCAGTCAGGGTTCAGTGCTTTCTTTAGGTGTGTTATGTTACATGAATTCAAGAATCTATTCCTTGGAGTTTGGTGGCAAAAATATTGGTTAACAGTGCCTGATAGGGGCCTCTCCAGGGAGGTTGAAAAGAGTTTTTCTGGAGGTGTCTTTTCCAATAGATGAAATCTCCAGGTTGTAAGGTGTGATGGTTAAGGTCTAGATTCAGTTTGCTGATATTTTGTTGAGGATTTTTCTGTTTATATTCATAAGGGATATAGGTCAGTAGTTTTCTTGTGGTGACTTTGGTTTTGGCATCAGGGTAATATTTACCTCATAGAACGCTGAAAGCATTTATTTCTCCTATATTTTCTGGAAGAGTTTATGAAGGATTGATTAATTATTCTTTAAGTGTTTGATAGCATTTACCTTGAAGCCAAATAGATATAGACTTTTCTTTGTGGGAAGATTTTTTTGTTTTTTATAAATTTATTTATTTATTTGTCTGCGTTGGGTCTTCGTTGCTGCGCGCAGGCTTTCTCTAGTTGCGGCGAGTGGGGGCTACTCTTCGTTGTGGTGCGTGAGCTTCTCATTGCGGTGGCTTCTTTTGTTGTGGAGCACGGGCTCTAGGCGTGCAGGCTTCAGTAGTTGTGGCTCGTGAGCTCTAGAGTGCAGGCTCAGTAGTTGTGGCACATGGGCTTAGTTGCTCCACGGCATGTGGGATCTTCCTGGACCAGGGCTCGAACCTGTGTCCCCTGCATTGGCAGGCGGATTCTAAACCACTGGGCCACCAGGGAAGTCCTGTGGAAAGATTTTTGATTACTAATTTAAGCCCTAATTAAAAATCTATTCAGATTTTCTTTCTTTCTTTTTTTTGTTCATGAGTCCATTTTGGTAGTTTGTGTCTTTCTAATAATTTGTACGGTTCATCTAAGTTATATAACTGGTTGGCATGCAATTCATAGAATTTCCTTGTAATCCTCTTAATTTATGTTATCTTCTCTTTCCTTCCTGATTTTAGTAATTCTTTCTTTTTTTCTTGGCTAATCTAGCTAAAGTTTCTCAATTTTCTTGAAATTTTCAAAGGACCATTTTTTGGTGCCTTTGATTTTCTTTACTTTAAAAATTTCTCTTTTCTACTGAATTCTGCTCTAATCCTTATTTCCTTCCTGTTGCATGCTTTGGGTTTTGTTTCCTCTTCTTTGGTAGTTTTTTAAGGTGGAAGCTTAAGTTATTGATTTGAGATCTTTCTTCCTGTCTAACATAGGTGTCATAGCCATAAATTTCCCTCTAAAGCACTTCTATTTTTATATATTGCTTGAATGAATAATTTACTTCTTTTTTTTTAACATCTTTATTGGAGTATAATTGCTTTACAATGGTGCGTTAGTTTCTGCTTTATAACAAAGTGAATCAGCTATACATATACATATGTTCCCATATCTCTTCCCTCTTGCATCTCCCTCCCTCCCACCCTCCCTATCCCACCCCTCTAGGCGGTCACAAAGCACTGAGCTGATCTCCCTGTGCTATGCGGCTGCTTCCCATTAGCTATCTATTTTACGTTTGGTAGTGTATATATGTCCTTGCCACTCTCTCACTTTGTCACAGCTTACCCTTCCCCCTCCCCATATCCTCAAGTCCATTCTCTAGTAGGTCTGTGTCTTTATTCCCGTCTTGCCCCTAGGTTCGTCATGACCTTTTTTTTTTTTTTTTTTTAAGATTCCATATATATGTGTTAGCATACGGTATTTGTTTTTCTCTTTCTGACTTACTTCACTCTGTATGACAGACTCTAGGTCCATCCATCTCACTACAAATAACTCAATTTCGTTTCTTTTTATGGCTGAGTAATATTCCATTATATATATGTGCCACATCTTCTTTATCCATTCATCTGTTGATGGACACTTAGGTTGCTTCCATGTCCTGGCTATTGTAAATAGAGCTGCAATGAACATTTTGGTACATGACTCTTTTTGAACTATGGTTTTCTCAGGGTATATGCCCAGTAGTGGGATTGCTGGGTCATATGATAGTTCTGTTTTTAGATTTTTAAGGAACCTCCATACTGTTCTCCATAGTGGCTGTATCAATTTACATTCCCACTAACAGTGCAAGAGTGTTCCCTTTTCTCCACACCCTCTCCAGCATTTATTGTTTGTAGATTTTTTGATGATGGTCATTCTGACTGGTGTGAGATGATATCTCATTGTAGTTTTGATTTGCATTTCTCTAATGATTGATGATGTTGAGCATTCTTCCATGTGTTTGTTGGCAATCTGTGTATCTTCTTTCGAGAAATGTCTATTTAGGTCTTCTGCCCGTTTTTGGATTGGGTTGATTGTTCTTTTGATATTGAGCTGCATGAGCTGCTTGTAAATTTTGGAGATTAATCCTTTGTCAGTTGCTTCATTTGCAAATATTTTCTCCCATTCTGAGGGTTGTCTTTTGGTCTTGTTTATGGTTTCCTTTGCTGTGCAAAAGCTTTTAAATTTCATTAGGTCATATTTGTTTATTTTTCTTTTTATTTCCAGTTCTCTAAGAGGTGGGTCAAAAAGGATCTTGCTGTGATGTATGTCATAGAGTGTTCTGCCTATGTTTTCCTCTAAGAGTTTGATAGCGTCTGGCCTTACATTTAGGTCTTTAATCCATTTTGAGTTTATTTTTGTGTATGGTGTTAGGGAGTGTTCTAATTTCATTCTTTTACATGTAGCTGTCCAGTTTTCCCAGCACCACTTATTGAAGAGGCTGTCTTTTCTCCACTGTATATTCTTGCCTCCTTTATCAAAGATAAGGTGACCATATGTGCGTGGGTTTATCTCTGGGCTTTCTATCCTGTTCCATCGATCTATATTTCTGTTTTTGTGCCAGTACCATACTGTCTTGATTACTGTAACTTTGTAGTATAGTCTACAGGGAGCCTAATTCCTCCAGCTCCATTTTTCGTTCTCAAGATTGCTTTGGCTATTCGGGGTCTTTTGTGTTTCCATACAAATTGTGAAATTTTTTGTTCTTCTGTGAAAAATGCCAGTGGTAGTTTGATAGGGATTGCATTGAATCTGTAGGTTGCTTTGGGTAGTAGAGTCATTTTCGCAATGTTGATTCTTCCAATCCAAGAACATGGTATATCTCTCCATCTATTTGTATCATCTTTAATTTCTTTAATCAGTGTCTTATAATTTTCTGCATACAGGTCTTTTGTCTCCTTAGGTAGGTTTATTCCTAGATATTTTATTCATTTTGTTGCAGTGGTAAATGGGAGGGTTTTCTTAATTTCACTTTCAGATTTTTCATCATTAGTGTATAGGAATGCCAGAGATTTCTGTGCATTAATTTTGTATCCTGCTACTTTACCAAATTCATTGATTAGCTCTAGGAGTTTTCTGGTAGCATCTTTAGGATTCTCTATGTATAGTATCATGTCATCTGCAAACAGTGACAACTTTACTTCTTCTTTTCCAATTTGGATTCCTTTTATTTCTCTTTGTTCTCTGATTGTTGTGGCTAAAACTTCCAAAACTATGTTGAATAATAGTGGTGAGAGTGGGCAACCTTGTCTTGTTCCTGAACTTAGTGGAAATGGTTTCAGTTTTTCACCATTGAGGACAATGTTGGCTGTGGGTTTGTCATATATGGCCTTTATTATGTTGAGGAAAGTTCCATCTCTGCCTACTTTCTGGAGGGTTTTCGTCATAAATGGGTGTTGAATTTTGCCAAAAGCTTTCTCTGCATCGATTGAGATGATCATATGGTTTTTCTCCTTCAGTTTGTTAATATGGTTTATCACATTGATTGATTTGCGTATATTGAAGAATCCTTGCATTCCTGGGATAAACCCCACTTGATCATGGTGTATGATCTTTTTAATGTGCTGTTGGATTCTGTTTGCTAGTATTTTGTTGAGGATTTTTGCATCTGTGTTCATTACTGATATTGGCCTGTAGTTTTCTTTCTCTGTGACATATTTGTCTGGTTTTGGTATCAGGGTGATGGTGGCCTCGTCGAATGAGTTTGGGAGTGTTCCTCCCTCTGCTATGTTTTGGAAGAGTTTGAGAAGGATAGGTGTTAGCTCTTCTCTAAATGTTTGATAGAATTCGCCTGTGAAGCCATGTGGTCCTGGGCTTTTGTTTGTTGAAGATTTTTAATCACAGTTTCAATTTCAGTGCTTGTGATTGGTCTGTTCATATTTTCTGTTTCTTCCTGGTTCAGTCTCGGAGGTTGTGCATTTCTAAGAATTTGTCCATTTCTTCCAGGTTGTCTATTTTATTGGCATAGAGTTGCTTGTAGTAATCTCTCATGATCCTTTGCATTTCTGCCATGTCAGTTGGTACTTCTTTTTCCATTTTTAATTCTGTTGATTTGAGTCTTCTCCCTTTTTTTCTTGATGAGTCTGGCTAATGGTTTATCAGTTTTATTTATCTTCTCAAAGAAGCAGCTTTTAGTTTTATTGATCTTTGTTATCGTTTCCTTCATTTCTTTTTCATTTATTTCTGATCTGATCTTTATGATTTCTTTCCTTCTGCTAACTTGGGGTTTTTTTTGTTCGTCTTTCTCTAATTGCTTTAGGTGTAAGGTTAGGTTGTTTATTTGAGATGTTTCTCATTTCTTAAGGTAGGATTGTATTGCTATAAACTTCCCTCTTAGAACTGCTTTTGCTGCATGCCATAGGTTTTGGGTCATTGTGTTTTCATTGTCATTTGTTTCTAGGTATTTTTTGATTTCCTCTTTGATTTCTTCAGTGATCTCTTGGTTATTAAGTAGTGTATTGTTTAGCCTCCATGTGCTTGTATTTTTTTACAGATTTTTTCCTGTAATTGATATCTAGTCTCATAACGTTGTGGTCGGAAAAGATACTTGATACGATTTCAATTTTGTTAAATTTACCAAGGCTTGATTTGTGACCCAAGATATGATCTATCCTGGAGAATGTTCCATGAGCACTTGAGGAGAATGTGTATTCTGTTGTTTTTGGATGGTGTGTCCTATAAATATCAGTTAAGTCCATCTTGTTTAATGTATCATTTAAAGCTTGTGTTTCCTTATTTATTTTCTTTTTTGGATGATCTGTCCATTGGTGAACGTGGGGTATTAAAGTCCCCTACTATGATTGTGTTACTGTCGATTTCCCCTTTTATGGCTGTTAGTATTTGCCTTATGTATTGAGGTGCTCCTATGTTGGGTGCATAAATATTTACAATTGTTATATGTTCTTCTTGGATCGATCCCTTGATCATTATGTAGTGTCCTTCTTTGTCTCTTGTAATAGTCTGTATTTTAAAGTCTATTTTGTCTGATATGAGAATTGCTACTGCAGCTTTCTTTTGATTTCCATTTGCATGGAATATCTTTTTCCATCCTCTCACTTTCAGTCTGTATGTGTCCCTAGGTCCCTAGGTCTGTAGTGGGTCTCTTCTAGACAGCATATATATGGGTCTTGTTTTTGTATCCATTGAGCCAGTCTGTGTCTTTTGGTTGGAGCATTTAATCCACTTACATTTAAGGTAATTATCGATATGTATGTTCCTATTCCCATTTTCTTAATTCTTTTGCATTTGTTATTGTAGGTCTTTTCCTTCTCTTGTGTGTCCTGCCTAGAGAAGTTCCTTTAGCATTTGTTGTAAAGCTGATTTGGTGGTGCTGAATGCTCTTAGCTTTTGCTTTTCTGTTAAGGTTTTAATTTCTCCATCAAATCTGAATGAGATCCTTGCTGGGTAGAGTAATCTTGGTTGTAGGTTTTTCTCCTTCATCACTTTAAATTTGTCCTGCCACTCCCTTCTGGCTTGCAGAGTTTCTGCTGAAAGATCAGCTGTTAACCTTATGGGGATTCCCTTGTGTGTTATATGTTGTTTTTCCCCTGCTGCTTTTAATATATTTTTTTTGTATTTAATTTTTGATAGTTTGATTAATATGTGTCTTGGTGTGCTTCTCCTTGGATTTATCCTGTATGGGACTCTCTGTGCTTCCTGGACTTAAGTGTTTCCTTTCCCATATTAGGGAAGTTTTCAACTATAATCTCTTCATATATTTTCTCAGTCCCTTTCTTTTTCTCTTCTTCTTCTGGGACCCCTATAATTTGAATGTTGGTGCGTTCAGTGTTTTCCCAGAGGTCTCTGAGACTGTCCTCAGTTCTTTTCAATTTTTTTTCTTTATTCTGCTGTGCAGCAGGTATTACCACTATTTCATCTTGCAGGTCACTTATCCGTTCTTCTGCCTCAGTTATTCTGCTATTGATCCCTTCTAGAAGATTTTTAATTTCATTTATTGTGTTGTTCATCACTGTTTTTTTGCTCTTTAGTTCTTCTAGGTCCTTGTGAAACGGTTCTTGTATTTTCTCCATTCTATTTCCAAGATTTGGGATCATCTTTACTTCTGTTATTCTGAATTCTTTTTCAGGTAGAATGCCTATTTCCTCTTCATTTGTTAGGTCTGGTGAGTTTTTGCCTTGCTCCTTCATCTACTGTGTTTTTCTCTGTCTTCTCATTTTGCTCAACTTACTGTGTTTGGGGTCCCCTTTTTGCAGGCTGCAAGATCGTAGTTTCCCTTTTTTTTGGTGTCTGTCCCCAGTGGCTAAGGTTAGTTCAGTAGGTTGTGTAGGCTTCCTGGTGGAGGGGACTAGTGCCTGTTTTCTGGTGGATGAGGCTGGATCTTGTCTTTCTGGTGGGCAGGTCCACGTCTGGTGGTGTGTTTTGGGGTGTCTGTGGCCTTATTATGATTTTAGGCAGCCTCTCTGCTAATGGGTGGGGTTGTGTTCCTGTCTTGCTAGTTGTTTTGCATGGGGTGTCCTGCACTGTAGCTTGCTGTTCGTTGAGTGGAGCAGGGTCTTAGCATTGAGATAGAAATCTCTGGGAAATTTTCGCCTTTTGATATTACGTGGAGCTGGGAGGTCTCTTGTGGACCAGCGTCCTGAACTTGGCTCTCCCACCTCAGTGGCACAGCCCTGATGCCTGGCTGGAGCAGCAAGAGCCTGTCCTCCACACGGCTTAGAATAAAAGGGAGAAAAAAAAGAAAGAAAGAAAGAAAGAGGAAGATAAAATAAAATAAAATAATATTATAAAATAAAAAATAATTAAGAAAACAATTTTTTTAAATAATTAAAAAAACAAAAAACAACAAAAAAAAACCAGACAGACAGAACCCTAGGACAAATGGTAAAAGCAAAGCTATACAGTACAAAATCACATACAGAAGCATACACATACACACTCACAAAATGAGAAAAAGGGAAAAAAATTTATATATCATTGCTCCCAAAGTCCACCTCCTCAGTTTGGGATGATTCGTTGTCTATTCAGGTATTCCACAGATTTAGGGTACATCAAGTTGATTGTGGAGATTTAATCCGCTGCTCCTGAGGCTGCTGGGAGAGATTTCCCTTTCTCTTCTTTGTTCGCACAGCTCCCCAGGTTCAGCTTTGGATTTGGACCCGCCTCTGTGTGTAGGTCGCCTGAGGGCGTCTGTTCTTCGCTCAGACAGGACGGGGTTAAAGGAGCCGCTGATTCGGGGGCTCTGGCTCACTCAGGCCGGGGGTAGGGAGGGGTACGGATTGCGGGGCGAGCCTGCGGTGGCAGAGGCCGGCGTGACGTTGCACCAGCCTGAGGCGCGCAGTGTATTCTCCCGGGGAAGTTGTCCCTGGATCACGGGACTCTGGCAGTGGCGGGCTGCACAGGCTCCTGGGAGGGGAGGTGTTGAGAGTGACCTGTGCTTGCTCACAGGGTTCTTGGTGGCTGCAGCAGCAGCCTTAGTGTCTCATGCCCGTCTCTGGGGTCTGTGCTGATAGTCGCGGGCGCCAGCCCGTCTCTGGAGCTCCTTTAAGCAGAGCTCTTAATCCCCTCTCCTCGTGCAGCAGGAAAGAAAGAGGCAGGAAAAATTCTCTTGTCTCTTTGGCAGGTCCAGACCTTTTCCCGGACTCCCTCACAGCTAGCTGTGGCGCACTAGCCCCCTTCAGGCTGTGTTCACGCCGCCAACCCCAGTCCTCTCCCTGGGATCTGCCCTCCGAAGCCCGAGCCTCGGCTCCCAGCCCCCGCCCGCCCCGGCGGGTGAGCAGACAAGCCTCTCGGACTGGTGAGTGCTGGTCATCACCGGTCCTCCGTGCGGGAATCTCTCCGCTTTGCCCTCCGCACCCCTATTGCTGCGCTCTCCTCCGTGGCTCCGAATCTTCCCCCCTCCCCCACACGCAGTCTCCACCCGCGAACGGGCTCCCTATTGTGTGGAAACCTTTCCTCCTTCACAGCTCCCTCCCACTGGTGTAGGTCCTGTCCCTATTCTTTTGTCTCTGTTTTTTGTTTTTTTGCCCTACCCAGGTATGTGGGAAGTTTCTTGCCTTTTCGGAGGTCTGAGGTCTTCTGCCAGAGTTCAGTAGGTATTCTGTAGGAGCTGTTCCACATGTAGATGTATTTATGATGTATTTGTGGGGAGGAGGGTGATCTCCACGTCTTACTCTTCCGCCATCTTGAAGCTCCGCCAGAGCTTTGTTTTCTATGTTACTCATTACCTTTCATATCCTTTTGGTGGATGATAAGTGGAGTATATAAGCAGCCACAGAGATCCTGATACTTTGTTTGTTTGTTTATTTATTTTTGGCTGTATTGGGTCTTCATTGCTGCGCGCGGGCGTTTTCTAGTTGCGGTGAGCAGGAGCTACTCTTCGTTGTGGTGCGCGGCCTTCTCATTGCGGTGGCTTCTCTTGTTGCGGAGCATGGGCTCTAGGCGCACGGCCTTCAGTGGTTGTGGCACGTGGGCTCAGTAACTGTGGCTCGCTGGCTCTAGAGCACAGGCTCAGTAGCTTTGGCGCATGGGCTTAGTTGCTCTGCAGCATGTGGGATCTTCCTGGACCAGGTACTGAACCCATGTCCCCTGCATTGGCAGGTGGATTCTTAACCACTGAGCCACCAGGGAAGTCCAAGATCCTGATACTTCAGAATGCTAGCATTGAAAATCTCATTTCGGCACCTTGCCCTTTCTTCTTTTCCATCTTTCTTCTGTCCTTAGATAATGAAAAGTGAACTTTGTAGTTTATCCTGTTCTTTCCTGAGAGAGGGTAATTGATCTCATATTTGTCAAACTGCATAGCTGTTTGTTTTGTATGTGTTTATTTTATTTACAGTCCTCCTTCCTTTTTTAAAAGTGTTATTTATTGGGCTTCCCTGGTGGCGCAGTGGTTGAGAATCTGCCTGCCAATGCAGGGCACACGGGTTCGAGTCCTGGTCTGGGAAGATCCCACATGCCACGGAGCAACTGGGCCCGTGAGCCACAATTACTGAGCCTGCACGTCTGGAGCCTGTGCTCCGCAACAAGAGAGGCCGCGATAGTGAGAGGCCCGCGCACCGCGATGAAGAGTGGCCCCCGCTTGCCACAACTAGAGAAAGCCCTCGCACAGAAACGAAGACCCAACACAGCCATAAATAAAATAAATAAATAAAATTTGAAAAAAGAAAATGCTCCCTATTAAAAAAAAAAAAAAGAAAAAAAAAAGTGTTATTTATTAAGTGTCAGATTTGTGCCAGGCACTGTGCTGGGCACAAGGATGGTCTTTGTCCACATGGAATTTACACTCTTTTTTTTTCTTCTAGTTGTTAGAGTTTTTAACTCATTTACAAATAAGAAAAAGTGATACATGCTAACATAAATAATTTTTATGAAAAATTACTTTTTTGAAAGCAAAAAAACATTAATGAGGAGAGTGATATTATTTCACAGTTTTGCAAATCTCTTTAATGTCTGGCTTAATGGAAGAGGGCTGGATTTATCATACCTGCTTTTTTGCATTCAGTCTTTTACAATATCACACATCCTGTAGCCTCTGGAAAAAAGGCAAATGATGTCATAGTATTGTAAAAATAGCTTTGATCTTGAGTACACTTGAAAGGGTCTTGTAGATCCTCCAGATCACACTTTGAGAACCACTGCTGTATTCTAATCTCCTCATTTTACATGTGAAGGCACTGGATCTCAGAGAGATTAAGGGAGAAATCCAAGATTACGTGGCCTGTTCATGATAGGATACAGATCCTAGAGGTTTGTCTCACTTCTCTTGGTTTGGATTCTCAATCACAAACCTGGGAAATATACCCTAATGGCCTGTCCTGTTCTCTCTAGTTGTTGCCTCTAGCAAGGACTGTCACAGTATATTACTGCCCCCTACTCCCATTTTTTTAAATAAAAGAAAAGAGGAAAATCAACAAACATGATAAATTCTGCCATAGGCTTACTGTGTTAGTATTTGAATTAGAATTTCTATTTGAACTAAAATGCTAAGGCAAATTTTATTGCACTCTATTCCATGTAAGCTGCTGCTGATGAACTGCACAGTAAATATCACAGGGAGATATAGAAAGCAGATTAACCATATTCTCAACAATTATCACATATTCTTTGTCCGAATATAATGCAGGCACATATCCTCGGAAAATTTTCACAAGAAAAGGCTGAAAAGGTGGTGGGTATATTAAGAATTTGCAAATAAACTGGCAGTCTTTTGAAACTTTTTAGATAAAATGGGAGTTTTTCTGAAATTAGATATTTTCCACTCCTTAGCGAGACCTTATTTTGTCTTTTTTTAAAAAAATCAAAGAATCTTCTTGGCCACTTAAGAGATCATTTCCTTTGTATCCTACCAGATGATCCAGAGAAGGATCATAGCCTTGTTCCTTTAAACAACCTAATGCCCAGAAAAGCTGGTCCAGTACAGGAAATTCTTCCCAAGGAATACACTTCCTACTTTCATTTTTTTTTAGGTTCTACATTTTTTGGTTCTAAATTATGAATCACATCCATTTCTTTTTTCATTAATATAGTGACATAATGGTAATTCTCTTCCTCAGTGAAAGAATTCACAACAGGGAAATTCCTGGCAGTCCAGTGGTTAGGACTCTGCACTTACACTGCCGGGAGGCACGGTTTTGATCCTTGGTTGGGGAACTAAGATCCTGCATGCCGCGCAGCGCAGTGAAAAAATAAAAAAAGAATTCACAGCGGTGAACGTTTTTTAGGTGAAGAACTGCTTCTCCCCAGGTTTCCCTTTGGGCACATTCTTCCCAGTTTACCCTGAAGTCCAAATGACCACCAGGAAGTTGGAAACTGCAGGTTGCAAACAACACTGTCCTTTTCCCCAGAAGAAGAGTGAGGATGCCTGCAGCTGGTCACCATTCCTCCCACCCTGATTCAGGGCCTCGGCCCCTGTGGCTCCACACTGGTGGTCTTGGGGTAGGAGCGGAATTTACACTCTTGAGGGGAGGACAGGAATAGAATAGACAAGTCACAGATGAATTTGCAATTTCAAATTACATTGTAGGGAGATGAACACTGGTGGGGTCAGCTTTATGAGGAGGAGGGACACCTCTTTAATTTTCACAGGAGGGAAGAAGGATAGAGTGGGCATGGAGGCAAGTAAGTTTGTAGTTGGTGGTAGCAAGTCACTTCTTAGACTTTAAAAACTACTGTTTATTCAGTTTTATTTTCGATTGTTTTAAGACATATTGTTCAGGCATTCAAATGATAGCTCTCATTTGTATGCTTTCTTTAACCCATTTAGGGTACATATCTAATTTAAACATATAACAAGTTATTCGTTTTATTTGTATATAATTCCATTATATTCTGAAATCAGTATTCACAGGTAGTAATTGAAATGAGTATAAATTATTTTGTCAGTATCTGGTTTTGATTGCAGTAATTCTGTTATATTTAATTAACATTTCAAGTCTATTTGGAGGATTGATTTATAGTGCCTTTCTTTATATAAAACTATGACCCTTTTACTGTCTCATGTATATGATAATCACATTTAATATTTCTAATGCAGTCTTTCCTTCTGAGAGGTCAGTAGATCCAGGGACTAACCACTTTGACAAGAATGATAAATGTAGCTCAAGAACAGTGAGTTACACATTGGATATTTGTATGTGAATTGAACCTTGAAAAGTTCACAGGGAAAGCAAGTATTTTACAGAGCCAGTATAAGTGATATTATAATGTGGTTAGTTACTTACAAATTCAGCTTTAAAAATAATTGTTTAAGGTGACTAAACAATTAGCCAAATGCACAAGATAATAATTTCTACTTTGCTCTATTTTGTTAAATAGATTTATGGTTCCTATTGGCATTACTCATTTTGGGAATTTAGATTCATGTGTTACTCATTTAGTGATAGTCAAACAATCTTAAAAGGTTTCCTCAAAATTGTTTATTGAAAAAGCTTAATTGTTTGTAAGATTTCTACTTATATACTAAAGCAACTTAGTTTATCATATGACAGCTATTCTGAGTACATGGTAGATAAGTTGGGATGAAGCTAGTAATTAGATTAAACTAAAATATTTTCTTGTATTTCAAAGAAATAATACTCCTAATAACAAAGCCACATAATATAGAAGGTGCTTTCCATTTTCACTTTTCAGAAGTAACAGCAGTGGTGATCTATATTTACAGTGCCTGTAAGGTAGGAGGTAGGGTTAGAGAAAGGAAATGGGGTTATAATAGACAATAAGTAGCTTTTCTCCATTTTTTTTTTTTTTTTAAAACCAGGTTTCTGCCTTGGGTCTGGATCCCTCAGGTGCCCGTTTGGTGACTGGAGGATATGACTATGATGTTAAGTTTTGGGATTTTGCTGGAATGGATGCTTCTTTTAAGGCATTTCGATCCCTTCAGCCCTGTGAATGGTATGTATTATGCAACTTAATACCTTCATATTTGAAGACAGAGTCTCTTGTTATTTGAATTCCGTTTATGATGATTTTTACCAAAATACAATAAGTTTACATGACTATATACTACATTCATTATTCAGATGAAAGCGAAGTGTACCTTTTATGTTTCTTTTCTTTAGTAAATTTCCTTTAGTTTCATTAATTTATGTTTTAAAGACATTTTCTGTCTTTTGTTGTTTTTTAAAACATATTTTAATTTAGAAATTGTTACCTTGCCTAGTTTGTTTTAAAACACTTCATTAAATACCGTGTAATATGATATATGTGTGTACAACATATGTTAAGCCAAGTGCTAGTTGGTGCTGCACTGTGCAGGTATGGTCAGCTAGCATTATATTATAAAGGACTTTACACGTTGCTACCATAAGCCACCCTCTTATTTCTACTTTTGACCATCGTTGATCTTTTAGCATATTGGATATCAGAAATGGATTTTATTGGTGAAACTATCTTGTTAACTTGCATAATGTATGTTGGAAATGAGCTTTCAATGATGAGATTTAAAAATATTCAAGATATGTGGATTAGCTGAAATTACTCTGAGTCAGTTTCTTACTCTTGCATGAATGGGGTGTAAATCTAGTTTTGCCTTCAACCTGAACTCTTAAGGGTTTTGTTAATCTCCACTTGTAAACTCTGGGTTTCATCAACTATATGGAGAAAGTTCCTGTCTCTGGACTGTTGAGCGTTTGCTTCCAGTGAACCTTTTGTGAAAGTGGTGGTTGGAGCATCTAAACGAGATGCTGGGATTTTTCTCAATCTTGCAGAATAGATCATATGAATTGTTTGTGCTTACTTGCCAATAGACATTTACATAATAAATGTCTGTCTTATGTGGATCAGAATTGAGTCAGACCTCAAATTTCTCTGGCAGTTATATAGTTATCTAGCAAAATAACCTTGCTGACTAAAGTGGCTCTGGTCAGTGTTCTACAAATCATTATTGATTTGTAAAGTTTGAAGTCATAACTCTTAAGCTGTCTAGTAGTAAAGATTTGAGAATTCCCTAAATAGATCTTAACAGATATATGATCAATTGAAAGGAAAAAAAAAAACTGAGCATCTCCAATGATGGCTATATTTAAAATAGGTCTTATGATTTAAAATAGTGACATTTATCTTGAGTTAGTATGATGACCTTTTTTTTTAATAAATTTATTTATTTTATTTATTTATTTTTGGCTATGTTGGGTCTTCGTTGCTGTGTGCAAGCTTTCTCTAGTTGCGGCGAGCGGGGGCTACTCTTCGTTGCAGTGCTCGGGCTTCTCATTGTGGTGGCTTCTCTTGTTGTCGTGGATGGGCTCTAGGCACATGGGCTTCAATAGTTGTGGCTCGCGGGCTCAGTAGTTGTGGCTCGTGGGCTCTAGAGCACAGGCTCAGTAGTTGTGGTGCACGGGCTTAGTTGCTCCGCAGCATGTGGGATCTTCCCGGACCAGGGCTCGGACGCGTGTACCCTGCATTGGCAGGCGGATTCTTAACCACTGCACCACCAGGGAAGCCCCATGATGACCTTTTAAAAATGTACTTAAAATATGTTGTTTATATCCCTTTTCCCCACATGATAGATAGTCTCTTGATTCATATAGGGATTGTGCTCTCCTTCTACCTTTACAACTATAAGGTGACTTGTTCAGGACTATCCAGTGCTATATCAATGATCAGCTCTGAATGGAATACATATCTCATGAGTCTCAAGCCAGTGCTCTATTATTCACTAAACTGTGTCATTTGCTACACTGCTGTAATTGGAAATGCAGAAAAAACCAAGAGTAAGCTTATTTTCTCTTCTGTAATTAAATTGTTGCATCCTATATGTAATTGTGAACTATCAAACATTAGATAGATGGGAAGAAATAGGATTCTTGACAAGTCATATAAAATTAATATAAAACTCTAATGTTGCAAACATTATGTGAATGTGACTCCTTTAAATCAGGAGAACTATTTAACTTTGCCATCACTTGCCCCTAATCTCAAAGTAATGTGACTCTGTTTTTTATGATGTTTTTGTGACTCAGTGTGTATTTTATATCTATTTACATATTCATCTATAATTCCCTTTTTACTGTAAAAAAGATTTCAAATGGAGAGAAAAGCAGAGGGATTAGTATGAAGAGAAAAGCGGAGGGATTAGTATGATAGCCATCTACCATTTACCTAGATTTAAGTTATAAATATTTTTCTTTATTTGCTTCATCTCATTTTTGTAATTTTTGAATTATTTAAAAGTAAAGACACTGTTTGTATGTAACAAAACAGAAACAGACTCACAGATAGAGAGAATAAACCAGTGGTTACCAATGGGGAGAGGGAAGGGGAGAGGGGCAGGATAGGGGCATAGGATTAAGGAGATACAAACTACTATGTATAAAATAAATAAGCAACAAAGATATATTGTACAGCATAAGGAAATATAGCCATTAGTTTGCAGTAACTTTAAATGGAATATAATCTATAAAATTATTGAATTGCTCTGTTGCACACCTGAAACTAATAAAATATTATAAATCAACTATAATATAAGAAAAATAAAGGCAGACACACCTTTCACTTTTAAATACTTCAATGTGTTATCTTTGAGAAAGATAGACGCTTTCTTATATAAATGTAGTTCCATTATTATTTTTAACAAAATTCTTCAAAATTCCTTAATATTTCTAATAAACATTCTGTATTTAAATTTCCCCATTTGCCCTCAAAATGTGTTCTTTTTTAAAAAAAATTATTTATTTATTTTATTATTTATTTTGGCTGTGCTGGGTCTTAGTTGCGGCAGGCAGGATCTTTAGTTGCAGCATGTGGACTTAGTTGCAGCATGCATGTGGGATCTAGTTCCCTGACCAGGGATCAAACTCGTCCCCCTGCATTGGGAGCGTGGAGTCCTACCCAGTGGACCACCAGGGAAATCCCTGAAAATGTGTTTTAAAGCTGGTTTGTCAGACATGGATCCAATCAAGTAATACACATCACATCTATTTTGTATCTCTCTTACATCTCTTTTAATCTACACTGACCCTTCCTTAACCATTTTCTTTCCCATAACTTTGTTAAACAGACAGGTCTAGTTGTCCTCTATGAGATTCTTCCTTCCTGATTTTCTAATTGCTTCCTTTTGGTATTATTTAAGTTGTTTCTTTATCTCCAGTATTTCCTATAGAAGATCCAAAGGCTTGATTATAGTCCATATTGTTTCACATCAGATGGCGTGTATTGTCTGGTTGTTGTCACTATTAGTGACTAGCAATTAAGACTGATCCCTGGAGTAAGGTGGGACATCTGATTCCTCCACTGTAAAGTTAATATTACATACTTGAGATAGGCAAGAACTTTGGGGGGAAAATACCTTGGTACCATGTAAATATCCAGATTCTATTCATCCTTTCACTTAATAAGTTTAGCATCCATTGATTATTCATACCTGAATCATTTATTTCATCGAGGGCTGCAAGATAGTGGTTTTCTAATTCTGTTGTTTCATCTACTTTTACTTGCTGGCATTCTTCTAAGAGAAGTACTTTTCCTCATGCCTGATGTTATTTGGTTCCTCTGAAATACAGTTCCTACTCCAGAGTAAGGATAAATGCTTACTTATTTCCCTTTTTTTTTTTTTTTTAAATTTATTTATTTATTTATTTCTGGCTGTGTTGGGTCTTCGTTTCTGTGCAAGGGCTTTCCGTAGCTGCGGCCAGCGGGGGCCACTCCTCATCGCGGTGAGTGGGCCTCTCACCGCCGCGGCCCCTCCTGCTGCAGAGCACAAGCTCCGGACGCGCAGGCTCAGCAGTTGCGGCTCACGGGCCCAGCTGCTCCGTGGCATGCGGGATCCCCCCAGACCAGGGCTCGAACCCGTGTCCCCTGCATCGGCAGGCAGACTCCCAACCACTGCGCCACCAGGGAAGCCCCTATTTCCCTTTTATTACTCATTTTTAGCTTACGGGTTGGTGTTGATAAATGAATTGTTGCTGTTATTTGTGGTGATAGTTTTTAAAAAATTTTTTTTGCTTTTTCTTTTTGATTACTGGTATTTGTGATTTTAAAATTTTCATGTGTTTCAGTCAATTGCAGTCATTCTTCTTTTTTTAAAAAATTTTTTATTTATTTTTGGCTGCATTGGGTCTTTGTTGCTGCACTCAGGCTTTCTCTAGTTGTGGAGAGCGGGGGCTACTCTTTGTTGCCATGTGCGGGCTTCTCATTGCCGTGGGTTCTCTTGTTGCAGAATACGGGCTCTAGGCATGCGGGCTTCAGTAGTTGTGGTGTGCAGGCTCAGTAGTTGTGGCTCTTGGGCTCTAGAGTGCAGGCTCAGTAGTTGTGGTGCATGGGCTTAGTTGCTCCGCGGCATGTGGGATCTCCCCGGACCAGGGATTGAACCCATGTCCCCTGCATTGGCGGGCAGATTCTTAACAACTGTGCCATCAGGGAAGTCCCAGTCATTATTCTTTTTGATGTTTAAAGTGTCCCAGATTTGGCCATTGGGAGTCCCTGATTGCTATGTAGTTTTGACATGACCTCGTTAGTCTTTAAAAGCTTACTTATTTTCTGGAACAACATGTTGTAGGCTTCCCAGTACATGCCTTTCCAGGTCCCAGAGTGAGCATTTCCCCACAGACACCTGTTTTGTTAGTGGGAATGGTATTCAGAGACCAAATCTGGATGCTACACATGTTCATTGATATTGGGGTATCATTACTTCTTGACCTTTTCAGTGGAAAGAGGTGAAAAATATAGATACGTGTGTGTGTGCTTAAATGATGAGATCATATTGACATTTCCATTTCAAAATTTTAGTAAACTTTAAATTTCTGAATATTTTTTAATTTACTGAAAAGATGTACAGATAGTCCAGAGTTCAGGTATGCCCCTAACCCAGTTTCTCCTATTGTTAACATCTTACATTACCATGTCATGTTACATTTGTGATAATTAAACCAACATTGGTACATAATCATTAGCTAAATGCCAAACTTTATTTGGATTTCACTTTTTTTATAAACTAATATCCCTTCCAAGATACTACATTACATTTAGTCTTCACGTCTGTTTAGTCTCCTCTGGTTTATGATAGTTTCTCAGTTGTTCTTTGATTTTCATGACTTGACAGTTTCGAGGTGTATCGGTCAGGTATTTTGTAGACTATCCCTTGACTTATTTTTTAATGGTGTTTTTCTCATGGTTAGACTGAGGCTGTGGGTTTTTGGGCTGAATATCACAGAGGTGAAGTGCCCTTCTTATCACATATCAGGGGTACATGCTATCATGTTTTTAAGATTTCTCCACTACAGAGTTACTTTTTCCTCCCCTTTCCATATGCCATTCTTTGGAAGCAAGTCAACAAATGCTGCTCACACTTGGTAGAGTGGAAAAATTAAGCTCTACCTCCTGGAGGGGGTGATAATTACATAAACTACTTGGAATTCTTCTGCAAGGAAGACTGTTTGTTTGTTTATTTATTCATTTCTATTTATTTATACCTTGAATTATAAGTCAATACTGAGCTGTGGCCATTGTGAGCTCTTTCAGTTTGCCTCTTGTGTTCTTTTCTTTGACATGCCTTTTTGTTTGTCTGTTTGTTTATACTTCCTTACTTTTGGGTACTATGAGATGTTCCAAACTCATATTTTCTTTACCCCTGTGCTAGAATTAGTCATATTTCTTTGGAGAATGATATCAGAAAAAAAGGATCTAGGCTCTTCCTGTGCTTGTTGTCCCTGGGGTGTCACTGCTTCTAGGCCTTCTCAACAGAGCTAGGAAGTTTATGCCTGTGTACTAACCTATGTATGCGCTATATGTGTAATTGTTTCTGTATCCTTTTGCATTTATATTAAGCTAAACATGAGTCCATACTGAAGTCTCTGACTCTAATCCAGTACACATTGATTCATTCTAGCCTTCCCTCTTCTTCTGTCTTGGAAACTTACACTTTCCTCCAGTGAGAAACCTCACTTCTACCTCCCATCCATTTATATATTTGTTTAACCCCAGTATACATGTAAAATAATTTCAGAATTGTTAATCTGTATCCCCATTCCAATTTAAATTTAATATTACAGAATGTTTACTTAATGTCTTTGATTTTTATACTCAAATTCAAAGATAGAACATATTTTTGAGGAAGACTTACTAGTCAAGACCAGGAGTTGGCAAACATTTTCTGTAAAGGGTCAGATAGTGTTTTAGGCCTTACAGGCCACAAATGATCTTTGTTAAATTTATTTGTGTGTGTGGTGTGTCTATATTGTATAATAATAAATTTAAATTAAATTTTTAAATAAGGAAAAAAATGCAGTGCAGGTATTTACTTGTTTTCTTTTTCTTTTTTGCTTTCAATATCATTCTCTTTATTTTATTAGCTCATTGTTCCAGTTTTTGATGCTGACATCCAATATATTAATCATCAGACCCTTGGTTTTTGCCAATTGCAAATTTGATAAATGTGCAATAAGTTCTCATTCAATTGATAACTTGTTAAATACGGCAAGAGTCAGACTTTAGTATGCCGTTAGAAACCTTTCTTTGTTTTGACATTGATCTGTTAAACAATTTTTTAGATTAAGTGGTTCACTCATATGAGAATCCATGCATACCAATTACTCAGCTAAACTCTTCCATAACTTTTTTGTCACCCATCTACATTATTTCTATATCATCTACCAAGAAAACTTGAGGGAATTTGTTAACTGTCTTAAAGATATAAAAACACATTATACTGTTTTCAGACTATCTCCTCACCTGTAATAGCAGATGTCAGAATTTGGCTGATATTCAAGAGGCAACATTATGATGAATAAGTGGGTTTCAAAGAGGTATTCACACACAAAGGACCCCCATAGCCATTCAGGAGGGGAGGCAGAAGTTCTAAATTTACGGGTGAGACTGAGGTAAGGTATTCTGGATTTGGGGCACCTCTGATGAATTTCTCCAAAGGACTCTGATGCTGTAATATTCTTAGCCTCATTCTCACTCTCCTGGGCCACCTTGAAAAGACTGATGTTAAATGTTTCCTTGATCCACTAGTATAAAAATCAAATTTTAAAAAATGCTTTTCTTTTGTTGTTCAACTTCTTTTTGATGCATCTTTCATTTTTGGTATTTTGAAGTCTGTTTAGTAACTTGTTTGGACTTTTACCCAGTATCAATATTAGATTTATGGATCTCTGGTTTCTAAAGTCTTCCTTTGTCATTTAGTGAAAATCAGTACCACATTTTCTCTGATACAATCTGCTAGTCACTTTTTACTTTCTTTATGTTTCCTCATAGATTCTTAATAATTATATATATAGGTTTAAGAATTAGAATCCTTGGGATCACAAACCCTTTGGTTGTATCCTCTATGCAAAAAAAAAAAAAAAAATGTAGATGAAGTAAAACTTGTCATTAAATATTGTGAGTAGTTTTGGATCACTTAGGTAGCCCAAAATAAGAATTTCTTATCTCAGCCCTTTTAAAAATGACTAAATACTCTCTTTTCTTTTCTTTTTAAAAACACTTTAATTCATCAAGTACTACATAAGTAATGTTTTCATACAGAAATTAAAACATTTCAGATAAAACTAAAGTTCTTCCTTTATCATCTTCATTTTAATCTTTTTCTCAGATTTCATCACTGTTTTCATTATGGTGTATATTTTTTGAGGTTTTTCCATGCAGTTATCAACAAATATCAAATGTATCTATCAAAAAACTGTGTATTCTATATTTATTTTCATAAATTATGTCAGATCATGGTTATTCCATAATTTTTTTCTCACTCACAATATCGCTTGGAGATTTTTAATAAGACTACATGTATACTACTATATTCTTTCTAAGCGCTACATAGCATACTATGTATAATTTACCATAGTTAAGTGGTTTTAAAACTTTAATAGGCATCAGAACCATCTGAAGGGCTTGTTAAAATATTAAATGCTATACCTTACCTTTAGAGTTTCCAATTCTTTAGGTCTGGTGTGGCCAAGAATTTGCATCTCTAACAAGTTCCCACATGCTACTGGCGTACCTGATCTGAGAACATACTTTGAAAACCACTACACTGATTAGCTATTCTCCCCTTGATGGACTTGGGTTATGGCCACTTTTTCACTATTCTGAATAAATGATGAAATGATTGCCTCTATACTGCATTGGGCATATGTGTAAATTGCGTGTTTCTTAAGAATAGATAGCAAGAAATGAAATGCCTTTTGTGCACATTTAAAAATGTTGACATTGTCAAATAACCGTCTTTTGATTATCCGTTTTGTGAAATGTCACATGGGTTTATCCCTGGGAGACAAGGGAGGCAACACAATTATGTGCTTTGCTATCTGTGCATGAACTGAGTAACACATGCAAAGTGACCAATCAGGGACAGATTTTGGAGGAAGTGGTGTGATTGGTCATTGATCAGGATGCACAGCTGCTATTTATATAGTGATTTTTGGACTGAAGGGCTAGTAGCAAAATTTGTACTTTATGCAGTTACTCACTGTTAATATACCGTAGTAACTGAAAGTTGAACCATGTTGTTGGGGCCTGGTATTATTTATCTAAAGCATGGCGACTGAAATTCATGCATATCAGAACCATGCAAAGCAGGGATTGCCTGTATTCGATATGCAAAAGTAAAAGAGAAACTCAATGGGACATATAGAATGAATTTTTTTTAATTGTTGAAAATAAATTATATTCCTCTACTCTGATCTTCTGGTCTGCTAACAGACTAACAAGTTAATCATTAGTTTGGAAACTTATAAGCCTGGTTCTTGCTTTAAGTTCTGGGATAATTTAGTCAATAAAGTGTTTTTAGTCAGATGTAACACAATTTCATACGTAGTAAGTATTGATTTAAGTGGTTGTGTACTTACATTCACTTTTGAGAAATTTTTTTGCAGGTTTAATTACTATATGATAATGGTTTTCAGTAGTTTGTTCATCGTTTGTGTCAGATGTTCAGCCTTTTCAAGTGGATGAATGCTACTATTTTGCATTAGGTGTTTGTTGCTTTAAAAGCGCTATTCATATAAATGTTAAAAGAAGAGTCCACTTCAGAAGTCCACCAAAGATCCATAACTGAAGACACAGTTGTTTTGGGCCATGCATTATGGAGACTGTCTTCCCAAAGCATTCTGTGAATGGGCACTCACTGGAACTGCTCAACTCTGTGACTGTTCAGCATGAGGTCACTCAGCCCTGCATACTGCAGTAAATTCTGAGACTTGGCACATTACAGGTTTCTCAGACGGGGGTTTATGGGCATATTTTCAGGGGTTCATGAATTCTTTTTATTAATTTAGAAATTCTGTTTTTTTCATTTTGATAACCATTTGGCACAACGCTAATGCCTGCGTTTGTTTACCTTTGTGTTTAAAATCACCTGGGCTCAAATGCTCCGTTCACTTTCAGTTGCCATGGCCTCGTGAGAAGGGAGCAGAGACACCCTTCAAAATGCCAAGTGAAAGCCTGTTTTGTCATAAAGTGTTGTATGAACAAAGTTTTCATAGTAGTTATAATAGAGACACTTGGTGGGAAGACTGGATCATCGCTGTAACACAGCAAAATAGGCCTGTGCTAGTGCAGGCAACAGGTATTCATTAACTTGTTCAGCTGATGGCCGATTAAAGGACCGTGGCAGAGGGATATAATCAGTTTGTCTCACAATAAAGAAGTTGTTTCATTCTTTATAGTGTTGTGTCAGCAAACAACATCTTAAAATTAGTTTGAATTTCATTGGTTATTTTGTTTCAGTATTTGCTTTAAAAAAATCGCTTTATTGAGTTTAATTGATATACCATAAAATTCACTCATTTTAAGCGTGCAGTTCAATAGTTTTGAGTAAACTTACAGGGTTGTGCAACCATGACCACAATCTAATTATCATCACCCCAAAACAAACTTCATTCCCATTTGTGGTCACTCTCCATTTCTACCTCCGGCCTTAGGCAGCCACTACTCTGCTTTATAGGTGTGCTTTTACTGGATGTCTCATATAAATGGAATCATACACTATGTGGTCTCTTGTGTCTGGCCTCTTTCCCTTAGCATAGTATTTATGAGGTTCACCCATGTTGTAGCATACATCAGGACTTTTGTTCCTTCTTATGGTTGACTAGTATTCTGTTTTAGATAGATAGATAGATAGGTGGCATATGGCATATATATATATATGGCATATTTTGTTTATCCATTCACCATTTGGTGGACATTTGGGTTGTTTCCACTTTTTGGCTATTATGAATAATGCTGCTTGAACATTTGTGTACAAGTCTTTGGACATATGCTTCCATCTCTTTTAACCTAAACTGCAAATTGCTAGGTCATATAGTAAATTTATGTTTAACATATTAATAACTTGAAAGCTGTTTTCCCAAGTGGTTATACCATTTTACATTCCCACAAGCAATATATAAGGGTTCCAGTTTCTCTAAATTCTCACCAACAATTCCGCGTCCCCCCACCCCACTGTACCATGTGGCTCATGAGATCTTAGTTCCCCAATCAGGGATCGAACCCAGGCCCTTGGCAGTGAGAGCACAGAGCCCTAACCATTGGACCGCCAGGGAATTCCCTCACCAGCATTTGTTATTGTTTTTTTGATGATAATCATTCCTGTGGGAGTGGAGTAATAAGTGTTTACTTTTTTTTTTTTAAATTTCTTTTTATTTCTTTTTGACTGCATTGGGTCTTCGTTGCTGTGCACGGGCTTCTCATTGTGGTGGCTTCTCTTGTTGCAGAGCATGGGCTCTAGGTGTGTGGGCTTCAGTAGTTGTGGTGCACGGGCTCAGTAGTTGTGGCTTGCGGGCTCTAGAGCGCAGGCTCAGTAGTTGTGGCGCATGGGCTTAGTTGCTCTGCCGCATGTGGGATCTTCCCAGACCAGGGCTCGGACCTGTGTCCCCTGCATTGGCAGGTGGATTCTTAACCACTGCACTACCAGGGAAGTCCTGATCAGTGTTTTCTTTTAAATTCATTGCAAATCTATACTCTTGTAAGAGTTGTTAGTAAAAGGAGCCTAGTTATATGTTCATACTCAGTTAAATAATAATATAATAAAATTATTTATCATCACAAAGTGGTCTCTAAAGTACTTTCCCATCAAAAGGAAGGTATTATTACTGAAATTAAATGCACTACCTAAGGCATTGAGAAAGGGTTCAGTTGTGGAACAGTCTTCAAAATGTATTGAGTTAAAAAAGCACAGTATGGAATAGTACATAGTTTTTTAAAAAGCTTGGAAAAAATAATATAGACTATTTGCTTATATATGCATTAAATATTCTTGGAAAGGTACACAAGAAACCAATAACACTAGTCGTCTATAGGGAGAAGAACTGATTATCTGGGAGACTAGTCGTCTGTAGGGAGAAGAACTGATTATCTGGGAGGCCAAGGTGGAAGAAAAATGTGTTATTATTTACCCTTTTATATCTTTTGAGTTTTAGATACGAGATGTGTATATTACTTATTTAATACAGAGATAAGTTTTTTTTTTGCTAGAGAACAAAGATATGTTCTGTTTACCTAATAGTAATATTGTGTATCATTATCATAGCTAACATTTATTGAGCCTGGCTAAACTCTTTATATCAGTTAATTCTCCTAACTGCCCTATGTCATAGGTACGTTTATTATCTCCCTTTGACAGTGTGGAAATGGAGGCTTAAAAATTAATTAACCCAAGATCATACAGTAAGTGATAGAACAGAGATTTGAACGCATGCATTCTAATTGTAGAGTTTGTGCCATTAATCACTATGTTATGCATAGGCACAGAGGGATTAAAACCATTTAGAGTAAGTGCCATCAGAAATAGTCAAGGGTGTGGTGTGTGTGTTTGCTTAAGTTCATTTATCGGTAAGCCTTACTTATTTTAACACTTTATTTACTGCCTTTGCCAGATAACTGAAGTAATGCTATTTTAGCTTTTAGGTAAAGTTTTTAAAATTAGTTTACAGCTGATACTTATGCAGCATAATATTTAACATAATTGTGTGATAGATGAGTGTTTTTTTTCAGGCATTTATGCTTTCATTTTTCATGTTATCAGTTGTGAAAAAGAAACTGAAGATGGATAAAGGTTCCTCTTATAAAACTGGAATCATGATTTGTGTATGAGTTAATGTGTAAAGAAGCAGAGTTATATAAATTTCAGTAATCATATCATTGTAACTGTCTCATTTCTCCTGGCCAATAGCTCATTAATTGAATTAAGTTAATGACAAAATATTTTTGATTGAACTTTTTATAATTATTAGTGAATTGGTAAACTCACTTTATGAGTTTCCATAGTAATATTATTTTCAAAACTATTAGATTTTGCAACTTTTAGGGTAAGTAACCATAAGGCCAAATATGACTTTTTTCCCATAGATGTCACCGATCAGTGGTATCATTAATTAGGCTCTACTTGAGAAGAAAAGTATAATATCAAATCCATCTAGCTACTTCAATTTTGCATAGCAAGCTTTTTTTTGTTTGCAGCTAATCTTGGATATCATCAATAGGAAAGAAAAAGTTAGAAGATAACTTCATTTGTAAAGTTAGTAGGTTAATTAAATCACAAGTCATTCTTGGTATGTCAGGATAGTCCTAGGGATGACAGAACTTTCTTGTGGTTTACTAATTAGAAAGAAGGTTGTTGACATGGTCTGTATGGAAGTCGGTGTGGGATCATGTGCATCACCAGAAAGCTTTAATATGAGGTGAAAGGTGTGTGGGAAAGCACAGTTAATATTCTTTGAGATATATATATATATATATATATATATATATATATACTATGTACCTGAATATATTTTCTCCTTTGATATTTTCATTGTAAATTTATATAAGCTTAAGGGTTTTTGTTTTTTTTTTTTTACTTTATTTCCTGGGTTTCTTTTACCCTCTATAACTGTCATCAAGTTGCATAGTTTCTGTATTTTGTTTCATTAACTGAAAACCAGTGACCTCTTGAGTTGTGTCTCAGCTCAGATGTCAGCTCTTCAAAGAGACCTTTCCTAATAATCCTGTTAAAAGTAGCTTATCCTGTTCCATTGATCTATATTTCTGTTTTTGTGCCAGTACCATACTGTCTTGATTACTGTAGCTTTGTAGTATAGTCTGAAGACAGGGAGCCTGATTCCTCCAGCTCCGTTTTTCTTTCTCAAGATTGCTTTGGCTATTCGGGGTCTATTGTGTTTCCATACAAACTGTGAAGTATTTTGTTTTAGTTCTGTGAAAAATGCCAGTGGTAGTTTGATAAGGATTGCATTGAATCTGTAGATTGCTTTGGGTAGTATAGTCATTTTCACAATGTTGATTCTTCCAATCCAAGAACATGGTATATCTCTCCATCTATTTGTATCATCTTTGATTTCTTCTATTAGTGTCTTATAATTTTCTGCATACAGGATAGAAAGCCCAGAGATAAACCCACACACATATGGTCACCTTATCTTTGATAAAGGAGGCAAGAATATACAGTGGAGAAAAGACAGCCTCTTCAATAAGTGGTGCTGGGAAAACTGGACAGCTACATGTAAAAGAATGAAATTAGAACACTCCCTAACACCATACACACAAAAAAAACTCAAAATGGATTAAAGACCTAAATGTAAAGCCAGACACTATCAAACTCTTAGAGGAAAACATAGGCAGAACACTCTAGGACATAAATCACAGCAAGATCCTTTTTGACCCACCTCCTAGAGAAATGGAAATAAAAACACAAATAAACAAATGGGACCTAATGAAACTGAAAAGCTTTTACACAGCAAAGGAAACTGTAAACAAGATGAAAAGATAGCCCTCAGAATGGGAGAAAGTATTTGCAAATGAAGCAACTGACAAAGGATTAATCTCCAAAATTTACAGGCAGCTCATGCAGCTCAATATCAAAAAAACAAACAACCCAGTCCAAAAATGGGCAGAAGACCTAAATAGACATTTCTCCAAAGAAGATATACAGATTGCCAACAAACACATGAAAGAATGCTCAACATCATCAATCATTAGATAAATGCAAATCAAAACTACAATGAGATGTCATCTCACACCGGTCAGAATGGCCGTCATCAAAAAATCTACAAACAATAAGTGCTGGGGAGGGTGTGGAGAAAAGGGAACCCTCTTGCACTGTTGGTGGGAATGTAAATTGGTGCAGCCACTATGGAGAACAGTATGGAGGTTCCTTGAAAAACTAAAAATAGAACTACCATATGACCCAGCAATCCCACTACTGGGCATATACGTGAGAAAACCGTAATTCAAAAAGAGTCATGTACCAAAATGTTCATTGCAGCTCTCTTTACAATAGCCAGGACATGGAAGCAACCTAAGTGTCCATCGACAGATGACTGGTTAAAGAAGATGTGGCACATATATACAATGGAATATTACTCAGCCATAAAAAGAAACGAAATTGAGTTATTTGTAGTGAGGTGGATGGACCTAGAGTCTGTCATACAGAGTGAAGTAAGTCAGAAAGAGAAAAACAAATACCATATGCTAACACATATATATATGGAATCTAAAAAAAAAAAAAAAAAAGGTCACGAAGAACCTAGAGAGGCAAAGCGGGAATAAAGACACAGACCTACTAGAGAATGGACTTGAGGATATGGGGAGGGGGAAGGGGAAGCTGGGACAAAGTGAGAGAGTGGCATGGACATATATACACTACCAAATATAAAATAGATAGCTAGTGGGAAGCAGCCGAATAGCACAGGGAGATCAGCTCAGTGCTTTGTGACCACCTAGAGGGGTGAGATAGGGAGGGTGGGAGGGAGGGAGACGCAAGAGGGACGAGATATGGGGATATATGTATATGTATAGCTGATTCACTTTGTTATAAAGCAGAAACTAACACACCATTGTAAAGCAATTATACTCCAATAAAGGTGTTAAAAAAAAAAAAAGTAGCTTATCTCCCAATCTGTCTACGGCTACCCACTCTATGCATTGTTCTGGTTTGTTTTCTTTATAGCACTTATCATTATCGGGAATGATCATCTCTTTTTTATATTTTACTTGTATTCCAACACCTGGAATAGTGCCTGGCATATAGTAGGAACTTATTATTCACTAAATAAGCAATGAATAATGGAATCTTTTCATCCTTTTCCCCAAAAATTTCTTGTGTGGAATAAAAAAAACATTTTCATCAGGATGTACCTATTTTTTTTTTTTTTCAAAAAGAAAGGAAGTATAAAGATTCCTTTTCCTGGAAAATTAAAAAATTGTGGCTTAAACCATATTAGTTCAGGGCAAATAAAGAACAGGAAGATTTTGAAATCTCTGGCTCTGCATCATGATGCATTGGGCTTCAGGTCTCAGGTTGATATGTTTAGCTCTTTAAAAAACAAAAAATAGGACATGGAATCTCAAGGTAACTGATTCGAGAGTTTTATTGCATCTTACGATTTCCGTTCACTTTATGTTAAAATTGACTGCCACTGAGCTGTAATTTCTACTTTTTGAAATAGCATTTGTAGTCCTTGGCATATATCTGTTAGTTTCTTCTTTTGATTAAATAGTTCCGGAGTTCAAAGGAAAAAAAAAAAACAAAACCTTTACCCAGTATTTCATCTTCCTGAGTGAATCCTGGTTTCAGAAATTTAAAAATTTCTATTACTAGAAATAAGAATGGGTGAGTCATTGCTATAGCCATTGGGCATGATTCTCTGCTTAAGTGGCTGAACTTGTGTCATAACTGTCAGTTATAGTGGAGATGGAAGGAAATTTCATTACTCTCCCAGACTTCCATTGAAGTATTTTTCCCCCTGCTTTCTTTTCCATAGCAGACTGATTTATGTAAAATTCAGTTCTACAACTAAGTATTAGTCTAGGGTCCATGTGCATGATGGGTAAGAACATGGATTCCATGTCATATAAGTCTGAATTTTTTATAAATTTATTTATTTTATTTATTTATTTTTGGCTGTGTTGGGTCTTCGTTGCTGTGTGTGGGCTTTCTCTAGTTGTGTCGAGCAGGGGCTGCTCTTCGTTCCAGTGCGCGGGCTTCTCACTGCGGTGGCTTCTCTTGTTGCGGAGCACGGGCTCTAGGCTCGCGGGCTTCGGTACTTGTGGCTCGCGAGCTCTAGAGCGCAGGCTCAGTAGTTGTGGCGCACGGGCTTAGTTGCTCCGCGGCATGTGGGATCTTCCTGGACCAGGGCTCGAACCCGTGTCCCCTGCATTGGCAGGTGGATTCGTAACCACTGCACCACCAGGGAAGCCCCAAGTCTGAATTTGAATTCTGCTTTGACCAGTTCATTTTCTGTGTGACTAGGCAAGTTTAATCACTTTGACCCATGTTTTATTTCCCTGCAAAATAGAATGAATAATTCCATTTCTTTGGGTTGTAATAATGATTAATGGATAATATATGCAAAAGGTGTGGCACAATGCTTGGTGCTTAGTAAAGCACTGTAAATATTAGCTCTTATTATCTTAGTACTGTTTTAACATGAAGGAATTTCAGTACACAGACTCACAAATTGTTATCTTTAATGTATTACTTCCCATTACTAAGATTTTGTTAGTCTCATAAGATTGGATTGTAGCTCTAAAAATTCAGACTACTGTTGAAGCTATTATCTGTCCTGATTTCCTTTTTAGGAGTCCTGGCTATCCAGATTTGTTATTTCTTCTCCATTTCCCTTTTCTTCTTTCTGACCCAGTTCTCTTTATCTTTTTATTTATTTATTTATTTATTTATTTTTGCCACAATCTGTGAGAATCTCTTAAGTCAATCCACGTTACTAATTTTTTACCATTTTAATTCAGGTCTTTATTGCTTTTAATGAACTTTTTAAAACTCACATTTATTCAGGTATAATTTACATACACCCACCAGAATTCATCCTTTCAAGTGTACAGTACTGCGAGTTTTGAGAAATGCATAGTCATATTAACCACCACCACCACAATCAAGTTACAGAGCATTTACATTATCCTAGAGAGTTCCTTCTAGTCACTTTGCAGTCATTCCTTTCTCCTGACCCCCAGACAACCACTGTTCTGATTTTGTTGTTGCCTCTATCAGTAGTGTTTCCCCCTTTTTATTGTTGTGTAGTAGTCCCTTATACAACAGACAGCTTATCTGTTCACCAATTGATAGACATTTGGGTTGCTTCCAGTTTCTAGGTATTATGAATCAAGTTGCTATAAATGTTTCCATATAGGTCTTTTTGTAGATAGATGTTTTGATTTTCTTGGGTAAATACCTAAGAGAGAATTGCTGGGCTGTGTGGTATGTGTGTTAACTTTATAAGAAGTTTCCAAACTTTTCCAAAGTGCTGTACCATTTTGCTTTCTTAGGAGCAATATGTAAGGGTTTTAGTTACTTCATGCTTACCAAATACTTGGTATTTTCAATATTTTTAAATTTAGCCATTCTTTTCCATGTGTAGTGATATATACTTGGGTTTTAATTTAAATTTTCCTGATGAATAGTAATGTTGAGCATCCTTTTATGTTCTTATTTGTGTTACATCTGTCTTTGGTGAAGTGTCCAAATCTTTTGTCCATTTTTAAAATTGGGTTGCTTTTCTTGGGTTGGTTGATAAAGTTCTCTATAAGATATGTTTATCACAAATATTTCCTCTTAGTCTGTGTCTTGCTTTTCATTTACATGATAGTGTCTTTTGAAGAGCATATTTAACATGCTTTTAAATATTGTTCTCTATCCTTGCTTATTTTCTGCTTACGTTAGTGTAAGCCATATTTTCTTGAAACTTTTTTAAATAGAAAGATTTCCACAAACGTTTATTAAATGAAAAATAGTTTTCAAAAAGATCTTATTTTTGTAATATATAACTTACATATTTCTGTCTTTCAATTACTAGGGAGAGTTTAAGAGGTTTCATTTTGGGAATGGACATAAATTATGTAGGGGTAATGAAGAACTTCCACTTTCTATGATATGGCAAAACAGCATGAATTACTTTTATAATTAAAAAGCTATCTTATACTTTAGAAAACAAAAGATAACATAGGCAAAATTAAAAGACAAATTATAAGCTCATAAAAAGTTGAAATACATACTGAAAGTAATGGACTTCTAGCCATACATAATATATGAGTTTCTACAAATCAGTAAAGGGGGTTATTTGAAAATTAAAACTGTCAAAGAAAATGAATTGACAGATAACAGCAGAAGAAATGTAACTGGCCAATAAACATGAAAAATTATACTCAACTTCACTGACAATTGAAGAAAAAAATTAAAATGCCAATGATGTACTACCTGTCCCCTGTAAGACTGGCAAAGATGAAAAAGATCTCTACTATCCTATGTGGGAAGAAGGCAAATGTGGGGAGAAGGCAAAGGTGGGATATCAATTTCTAAGCTCTTTTTCTAAAGAATAATTTGATAATATCCATCAAGATGGAAAATGTGAACTGTGATAAGATTTGGAGAAATAAGCACTTTCAGGCATTGTTGGTGGGAGTGTAAATTGGTACCACCCTGTGGAGGGCAATTTGGCATTATCTTACAAATTATAAACACAGATAGATACTCTGACCAGTAACCCACTTTAAGGAACTTCTCTGACACATGTATCCACACATGGAAATGACCAAGGAACAAAGTTTATTTATTGCAGCATTGTATACAATAGCAACAGATATGCTTTCTTGAATTTTATTTTTAGCAGTGAAACAAGGACAGTCTGAATATGTCTTCTTTTTCCTTAAAAAAAAAAAAATTTCACAGCTATGTTCCTCATCTTTTTATGTTCTACAACAGAGATTAGCAAACTATGACCAGAGGGCCAAATCTAGTCCCTGGCCTGTTTTTGTTTTTGTTTTTAAAATTTAATTTAATTTTTATTTTATATTGGATTATAGTTGATCTTGGCCTGTTTTTTTTTTTATGGCATTTGAACTAAAAATTTTACAATGTTAAAGGATTGTAAAACAAAATACAGCAAAGAAGAATATGTGACAAAGATTATATATAGCCTGCAAACCTTAACATATTTCCTATCTGGCCCTTTACAAAGGGAAAGTTTGCTGACCCCTAGTCTAGAATCTCTTCCTTGTTATTTTACTCTCCTTGCCTGGTGACAAAGGCTGTGAATAGATTTCTTCTTGTATCTCCTCACTTCCTTAAAGATAATACCTTGTAGCTAGTGGAAGGAGCCTATGGTCTGAGGGAGTTTCAAGGGGCCTGCTTCTGGGAGTAATCCTTGCAAGGGAGTTTCCTCTTTATGTGATGCATATTCTGTTTTCCGGGAAGCTATTTTGTTAGGGTTCTGACTAGTTAGTGTATCTTTGTTTTGTTGACCCCTGTGTCATCTCTTAAACATCCTTTTTAGCTGCCAGCTGCCTAATGTGATAACTGTTTTCATAAGGGCAGCCTTTCTACTTTGAGAATGTGCTGCCCTAGGAATTCTTGGTTTGTGGGATATTTTCACATGAGGCTGTTGTACCCTTTTTTGGGAGGTATTTTTCTAATCACTCTAGTTTTTTTCTTATAGAAATTTCTGGGTAGTTTTTCCTTTCAGTTCTTTCAGTTTCTAATTCTGATACTTATCCCTATTGTTATGTTTTTCCAGGTTATTTCTTTTGATATTTGGACTAGGGAAATCTAATGCGTAACTCGCATTTTTTGTAGAAGTCTTCTATTATATTTCCTGTTTTTAAGTTCTTAAGGACCCTGTCTTTACATTCTTTTTGCACTGTCTTCAGGATCTCCCCTACATTGACTGACTACATTTTAACATTCTTGGGTGATCTTTCACAAGTCCTTAATTTCTAAAGTCTTATGTTTATATTCTTCTCCTAAACTTTGAAGGACTTTATAGTTGTCATCATCTTTCTGTCTGACTTCACAACATGAAGGTTTCATTGCAGTTAGTTCATTGTCCCCACTTCCTTCCTTCCCCAGTACTTGGTCCTTCTCTCCATCCTTACCTGTACTCCGTACAAGTATTCCCCCTGCCTCTCCAGTTTCTTCCAGATCCCTCCTTCAGAATTCAACTCAAGCATCTTCCTTGCTTAAATCTCAGAGTACTGAAGCAGTCTGTTTTCCCCCACTATTCATGCTAAATCCACTTAATACCTTCCTGATGCATTTTGACTAAAACTCAAATGCTTTGCTATGATTTGTAAAGTCCTATGTGATCTGGCCCCTGCCCGTTTCTTCTCTTTTCTTAGTATGCTCTAGCAAAACGGCTGAGGGATTTTACACAGTACTTTTCTCCTGCTTAGAATGCTCTTCCCTGTCCCTTGCTACCTGCTCCTGCCTCACAAACATGGTTAGCTTATTTTTATGCTTAGGTTACCACCGAAATACTGCCTTTCTAGAGAGGCTCTCCAAACTAGGGCTCTCCCCTTATTTGCTCCCTCAACACCTTTTATTCATTGTTAAATGCTGAGCTCCTGTTGTTCTGCTGTTAGAATTAAGACTTGAATTATTCCTAACTCAACATTATCGTAAAGGAAGCTATTGGGAATAATCAGAACAAGGACTTAGTTTTTGCTAATCATCCTTATTGGTTGGCTGTTCTTGATCATATTTCTCTAATCCTCAGAAGATATGAAAATGCACAGTTTAGATATTTAGGTTCATTGTCTTTTAGCATGGAACTTGTCTGTGAGATCATATAAAGTCATGAAGCTGATAATCTGCACTTGAGTGATAGAGTAATTTTATCACATTAATAAACAAAAATATACATTTTAATGGAAGGGAAGAGTTATTTGGCTTTAGTAAAATATGTAGTCCTGGATAGAAATTTTCTGTGGCTTTAGTTCTGTTTGACAGATACATTATTTTGTAAAGTTATTACTAGCTTCCAAACCTTTAGTATGTGAGTAGGTATAAAAAATCAGAAAAGGTGTAAGAATATTTCTCTTGAGTATTTTGGTTAGTAATAATTAAAACACATGCTAAACTTATACTAACTTAAATTGTAATGAATTTGAAATATTCAATGTATTCAATTCAAATGTATTTATTACAGTTAGCTATCAAGATTTTATACCCCTCAAATAATCTTAAACAGCCCTTGGACATAAAGAAGTAGTAATAATAGCAACTACGTATTTCACATACTGTGCTAGCTGCACATAGATCTGTATTGTTTTTAGTCTTCACCCCAATCCTATAAGTATTATTTCTCTGGGTTTTTCAGTGGAGGAAACCAGGACTCAGCAAAGGTATAAAGCTGGTACATGAACTCTGTCTCAGGAGCATCTCTGCATAGTGCTACCATCTAGTTCCATCTACTCATTTGGAAAAAAATGGGGAGACTGAGTCTAGTGAAGCCAAAGGGCTTGCTCGTCGTCACATAGCTAGTTAGCGGCAGAGTGAGGGCTTGGATCCCTGGCCTCCTGACTCACATTCCGGTGCGCTTTTCACTGTATCAGGACACCTTGGCTCCTGAGCCCCAAGTGACAGCCCCAAACAGCTGTGTTTATCTGTCTTGCATGTCCCAGCTTGTTTTGCTAGCAGAGCAAAAACTACTTAAAAGGATCCTCAATCTTCACCTTCCCACTCACCTCCACTTACACACATATACTCCCACTTGCCCCATGAATAACTTCACAGAAAGAATTGTGCAATGTCACTAAGCCTTCCTCTGGTGTCAGAGTTACTCCCTAAGAGAACATTCACTTCCTCATGACTCCAGTTTACTGTCAGATTGGCTTTCGCTCTCTTCTCTTTGATCGGAATCTTAGTTGTTTAGGCAGGAATTTGGGGAGCAGATGTTATACCCCTTGAACAAGCCCTTTAATTCTCCTTAGTACTGTGTCTAATGACTCTTAATCCTGTCCTTTTAACTCTGTGGCTAGCAGAATTAAGAGCAAAGTGGGACAGGAATGGTGAGCTTGATGCTGAACATTTCATTTTAATGTTGGCAAAGAGAGCACGTGAAATGAGACAGAGGGTAAACGTTAGGCTTTCCTGTAAAGCTAAAAAGCAAGATGAATATTAGTGTGGGATTGCTGAGATTTTGTATTTCCCTGCAAATGTAAATAGAGCAATTTGGTAGAGCAAAGAGCCAGAGAAATGGAGCCATTGAACTGTTGCTACTACCCAGTCTTCTTAAATTTTGCTGTGTTTTGTAAGATTTTCATTTCCCTTTGGAAATGAAAATGGTTTGCCAAAAAAAAAAAAAAGTTATTGCTTAAACTATTTGATCTTCCATGGTTATTGAAGAAAATTAAGACTTCCCCAAAATGGGAGTACTGTTAGCAAAGATACACCCTGTGAACTAATTGGTGCATTCTGTTCTTACTTTACAGACTTTGGTCTAGCAGTCTGAACTGACTATCAAAGATCTGATCTGTTTGTTCATATAGTTAAAAAATTGCACTAAACGGCCTATAATTTTTTCAGTTCCTAATTAATCGCTTGAGATATGGTATATCAGAGGCTGATGAGGAGAGCGAAATCACACAGTAATTTGAATAGGGAAAGCTTATTATAAAGAGTTACTACCTGTAACAGGGGATTGGCGTAATGAGGGATTGCTCCTAAAAAATAAAGTGAACTCTAAAGAATATAGGAATAGCAGATAAGAAGAGTAGCCTTACTCCTAGCATATAGATAGAATATTTAAGGAAGAGGCTTCCAGGATTGGGATCCAGACCTTATTTGCGAGGGCAAGACTGTGGCTCACTAAATGATAAAGAAGCTTCTGTGGTGCTGTGACAGGAGAACTTGCCAGAAACTTTTTTCACCAGTTCACTCTGGTACAAAACTGTCTGAGGGAGGTGCTGGGGAATCTACTGGGTGCTGCTGGCTACTGATTGCTGTACACACTTCAGGAGCCTGGTAGTGGAGAATCCGCACAAACTGTAGGAGTTGGACACTGGAGAAGCCACGTGTGGTGCAGGAACCTACCAAGAGGAGCACACAAGACCCAGGGAGGAATACCCCTTTCTCTTGCAGTGTCCCTCCAGCACTCTCTAACTTAACATCATGCCAGACTTAACATCATGCCACGTGGCCCAGGGAAAATATTTAAAGGACCCAAATCTATTTTTGCAGAGCAGGCAGTGAAGGGTGAATTTGGAAATGAGAGGCAGTAGATGGACAACTGACACATTTGATCAAACAAATAATTTTATATTTTATTATTATTGATGCCTCCTATGGACTTAATTTAAATTTGGGACCCTGGTCAGAATCTTGCCCAGGACCTCATTCCTTTCCAGTGTTTCAGAAAGGATGTCATGGGTCCAGAGAGACTTTTCTTTTTTAGGAAGGAAGGATCCTGGGCAGTAGCCCCACCTTTGCTTCCGTAGGTCCCTTTTTCATGAGCGTCTCGTTTGGGAGCTTCAGTTTCTCATCTATCTTGACACTTTGATTTTGGGCATTGTGGTGAAATTCCTCACATTTTCACACATTCTAACCTCAGAGCTCACTCAGATCTTTGTTTGAATTATCTTTGCCATTGGAAACAGTACTCTGAATTCGTACATTAAGAATGGCCTTTTCCAGAATAAATATTTCAAAAACTATCAGCTAGAATTTCAGCATTTTAGGAGAAACAGTCACTGTAAATTTTGAGCAGCAGTTTCTAGTTAGTGGTGGCTCTGCGTAAAGGCAGTTTCATTGGTAAGTATCCGATTTGGATCTGATAACCAACCAGGAAGAATAACTCTACCGAGGCCTAGTTAGACATACATAAATTTTAGCTTTTTGTATATATTCTATTTTTAGAAGACAAAATTATCATGAGTTAATAGTTTTTTTATGAAATACCAATTTATTTCTCAGCCTTAAAATTATAGACTTACAAGGTAAATTGGACTAAATGGCCTAACATTTTGTTAAAATTGTTTTATATTGTTGAAGTTAATTTTATTTTGAGTTTGGCCTGTTAGGATAAATTAAGGAATTTAATTAATTTTGTAAAAAGATTTTTATTTATTTAGGCTGAGCCGGGTCTTAATTACAGC
Organism: Eschrichtius robustus; assembly: GCF_028021215.1. Lineage (NCBI taxonomy): Eukaryota > Metazoa > Chordata > Mammalia > Artiodactyla > Eschrichtiidae > Eschrichtius > Eschrichtius robustus. The sequence continues at coordinate 30,720,480 of NC_090825.1, forward strand.
ATGTGAGATCTTCGTTGCAGCATGTGGGATCTTTTAGTTGCAGCATGCAGACTTCTTAGTTGCGGCATGCATGCAGCATCTAGTTCCTTGACCAGGGATCGAACCCGGGCCCCCTACATTGGGAGTGTGGAGTCCTACCCGCTGGACCACCAGGGAAGTCCCTTTAATTAATTTTTTGACAGCAGAATTACATTCATAAAGGACGCTATAGCTGAAGACAGCTTTAAAAAAAAGATGATCATTTTTATTTTTGATAGAGAAACTTTATGTTTTGGGCTTTGATTATTAAGTTGGTTCTCTACCAGAGTTTTTTTTTAGTTAAAGTATAGTTGATTTACAATATTAGTTTTAGTTGTATAACATAGTGATTCAATACTTTTATAGATTATACACCATTTAAAGTTGTTATAAAATATTGGCTATTTTTCCTATGCTGTACAATATATCCTTGTATCTTATTTATTTTATACATAGTAGTTTGTCCCTCTTAATCCCCTACCCCCATCTTGCCCCTTTCCCCATCCCTCCTCCCACTGGTAACCATTAGTTTGTTCTTTATATCTGTTAGTCTGTTTCTGTTTTGTTATGTTTGTTTGTTTTATTTTTAGATTCCACATGCAAGTGATAACATATAGTATTTGTCTTTCTCTGTCTGACTTATTTCACTAAGCATAATACCCTCTTGGTCCATTCATGTTGTTGCAAATGGCAAAATTTTATTCTTTTTTTATGGCTGAATAATATTCCATTGTGTGTCTGTGTGTATATGTATATATATTACAGAATTCTTTGAGTTTGTGTATTAATATCTATTTAAGGTGTTTAATTATTTGCTTTCCATTCATATTTGTTTAGGATTTCTTTTTTAAGATAATGACACCTGTGATAGCATACCTTTAAGATTGCTCTGATGTGAGATACTTTGCCATGTGTGAAAAATGTTAGAGACTATTTTTTAGCATGGTAATAAAATTTTTACCTGAGGAGTTTACTTCAGTAGTCATTTCTAAATTTGTGACTGAAAGTCACATTTAGGGAGCTGCACAGAGGCTTTTTTAATATTGGTAGGTATTATTGTCCAAGTGGACTTTTATAGATTTCATTAGGTTTTCTTTCGTTTTGTTTTTAAAGAACATTTTACATAGCTTAGTATTTCATTTTTCATCCATTTTATGAGGCAATGTGAATCTTCTGTTGTTCCAAACTTGATACTGTTTTATATTTATTTCATATGTAAACAGGTGCACTGTTCAGTTCATTAGCCACTAGCCACATGTGGCTATTTAAATTTAAATTAAATAAAATTAAAAATTAAGTTCCTTAGTTGCACTAGTGATATTTCAAGTGCTTGATAGACACTTGTGGTTAGTGGCTACCATAATGGACAGCATAGATATAGAATATTTCCATCATTACAGAAAGTTCTCTTGAACAGTCCTGGTCTTATAGGATGTGAGATGGTGACAGACTCACATGTAGTCATCTCTCTGTATCTGTGGGTTTCTAATCTGTGGATTCAGCCAACCGCGGATGGAATCCATGGATGTGGAACCTGCGGGTACAGAGGGCTGACTTACTATGCCGTTTTATATAGGTGACTTGACCATCTGCAGATTTTGGTATGTGGGTTGGTAGTCGTGGAACCGATCACCCTTGGATACTGACAGACGCGACTATATTGAAATTGTTGATGTGATAGCTTTCGTCCTCACAGAGGGTAGATTTTTTCATTTCACCATCCCAGTGATAATTTTCTTGGCTCTTTGAGAATTTTATAATTTACTCTTATTGGTTAAAATAATATATAATTTATTTTGCCCTAACACTTATATCTGTATATTTTTCAAACCCTATGTCGTGGAGGTAACTACTGTTAACATTGTGGTATTTATCCTTCTAGTCTTTTTTACTCATATATGTAAATATTTTTATTTTACAAAACTAGTACCATTCTGTACATACTGTTTTATAACCTACTTTTTAATGTTTATACATATCACAAACAGATATAGTTGGAATTATTCTAAAATTTATATCCATTTGACAAGCATTTATAGAACACTTCCTGTGTGCCAGGTATTGTTTTAGGTTTTGGGCATAGAACACTACATAAATATAGTCCTGTCCTCATGGAGCTTTTGTTCTAGTGAGGGAAGGCCAACTATAAACAAAACATATATAATAACAGATGGTGTTAAGTGCTATGGGGAAATAACAAACAGCTCCATGCTTAGAAACATTTATATACCTTTTTAATTTGTACTTCTGAGGATTTCCTTTAATAACATGTGACTGTCTGACATGTGGCCATAGCTGTGGTGGGTTCAGGATGTATCCCCAAAGCATCTTGCCTATAGACTGGCCTCAAGCCTATAAAGTAGTCTCATGGGCTTGTTCCGCCTAACTGTGGTCCCCTACACTGTCTGGTAATTGGCCATATTTTTAAATGTTTACATAGGACATTTGCATTTATTTTGTGAAGTGTCTATTCCCTTTGCACGCTTTTTAGTGGGTTGTTGGTCATTTTTTTTTTAAATTATTGTACTTTAGGAGTTCTTTACATATATTAGATAGGAATCCTTTGTCAGATACATGTTATGAATATTTTCTCCCAGTCTTTGACTTGGCCCATTCATATTCTTACTAATGTCTTTTAATAAGGTTTATGAAATACTTGAATTATTTTTCCTACTATATTCTGTAATTATAGAAAATCACATGAATCGACTGGATGTTAAACCCGTACTGCCTTCCTTAAATAACTCTTACTTGATTGTGATGTATTTACATATTGCTGGATTGAATTTGCTAGTATTTTGTTTAGAACTTTTTTTTGTATCTGTGTTCATAAGAGATATTGGCTATTGTATAGCACAGGGAACTATATTCAATATCCTGTGACAAACCATAATGGAAAAGAATATGAAAAAGAATATATGTATGTATAGCTGAGTCACTTTGCTGTACAGAAGAAATTAACACAACATTGTAAATCAACTATACTTCAATAAAATCTAAAAAAAAGGGACATTTTATAATGATAAAATGTGCAGTCCACCAAGATTTTTTTTTTATGTCAAGTGATGCTTTATTCCAAAGCAACAAAATGCATGTACCTAAAACATATATAAAAACATAAAAATATATTTTTTAAAAAGCAGCCTTTTCTCTGCTTACCCTCAGATTTATGTCAGAACACAGCTTACAATTGTTTTTTTTTTTTTTACACATCTTTCACAAAAATGTAGCCTTTTCCCTGCTACGAAGTTTTTAAACTCACAATATACTTTTCTATCTCAAAGACTTTTTAAAAATCCTTTTCCTTCTTTAGGGAAAGCTATATCATGAGAAAACAGCTCAGCAGAATCCCTGCAAATAATGCAGAGGTAAAATACACATTACTTTCTTCCAGCCAAAAGGACTAACAGGGGAAAATGAACATTTTCAAAAGCACTTTGGAACCTTATTCCAGCTACCTCTGTGCTCAGCTCTTTTTTTCCAAGAAGATGTTTTAAATGTACTTGCACCTAATGATATACCTCCAAATATATAAAGCAAAAACCAACAAAACTAAAGGAAGAAACAGGCAAATCCACAGTCATACTGGGAGTGTGACTTTCCCAGTAACTGATATTGCAAAAAAAAAAAAAAAAAAAAAAAAATCAGTACGGAAATAGAAGATTTGAACAACATAATTAATAAATGACTAATTTACATATGTTGTTCCAAAATACATTCAGGCATATAAATAATGCTTTTAAAATTGACATATACTGGTCTGTAAATCAAGTCTCAATAAATGCCCAAAGTCTAAATGTTCTCTAATCCTAGTGGAATTACGTGAGAAAGCAATTCTAAAAAATAATTTGAAAACCACCAAATGTTTGAAAATTAAGCAATAATTAAGTAAATAATCCCTAGGTCAAAGAAGAAAACACAAGAGAAATTAGAAAGTATTTTTAATTGGGTGATGATGAAAAGACAATGGATTAGAACTTGTGACATGCAGCCGAAGCCATATTTAGAAGAAAATTTACACACTTAAATGCATATATTACCAAAAAAACATTTTAATGATCTAAACATCCATTTCAAAAAGCTAGAAAAAATAATAAATTATATCCAAAGATCTCCAGAGAACAGAAAAAGTAGGAATGATTTCCAATTTTTTTCATGAGAACAGAAATACCTTGATACCAAAACCTGATAAGAAACTTTTGTTTATCCATTCTATATATGGTAGTTTGCCTTCGCTAATCTCAAACTCCCATTCCTTCCCTCCCCTACTCCACTTCCCCCTTGGCAACCACAAGTCTGTTCTCTATGTCTGTGAGTCTGTTTTTGTTTCATAGATACGTTGATTTGTGTTGTATTTTAGATTCCACATGTAAGTGATATCATATGGGATTTGTCTTTGACTTACTTCACTTAGTATGATAATCTCTAGGTCCATCCATGTTGCTGCAAATGGCATTATGAAATGTCCTTTTTACCTTCATTAACGTTCTTTGCTTTAAAGTCTACTCTGCCTGATATTAGTAAGATATACCAGCTTTCTTTTAGTCGGTATTTGTGAATTATGTTTTTACATCCTTTTGCTTTCACACTTTCCTCTCTGTATGATGTGTCTCTTTTAAGTGAAAGCTTATTTTTTAATCATTCTTACAAACTTTGCCTTTTAATTGTAATACTTAATTTAATTATATTTAATGTTATTGCTGATAAGTTTGAGCCTAAGTCATCCATCTCATTCATTGTTTTCTGTTTGTCCAGCCTGTTTGATTTCCCATTTACTGTCCTTTCCTTTGAATTAAATTTTTAAATTATTTATTTATTTATTTATTTATTTATGGCTGCATTGGACCTTTGTTGCTGCGCGGGGGCTTTCTTTAATTGCGTTCGTTGAGTGGGCTTCTTATTGTGGTGGCTTCTCTTGTTGCAGAGCGCAGGCTCTAGGCGTGCAAGCTTCAGTAGTTGTGGCATGTGGGCTCAGTAGTTGTGGCACGTGGGCTTCAGTAGTTGTGGCTCGCAGGCTGTAGAGCACAGACTCAGTAGTTGGGGCGCACAGGCTTAGTTGCTCCGCGGCATGTGGGATCTTCCTGGACCAGGGCTCGAATCCGTGTCCCCTGCATTGGCAGGTGGACTCCCAACCACTGCACCACCAGGGAAGTCCCTGCATTAATTTTTTAATACTATATATTCTCCTCTCAGTTGGCTTGTTAGTGTCTTTTACTGTTCCTTTAGTGGTTACCCTAAAGATTACATCATATATTCTAATAATAGACTGAAATTTTATTAAAAATTAGTACTTTTACCCCTTCCCAGTCAATACAAAGACTTTAGAACATTTACTATATGTAACTACATTTATCCTCTCCTACACTTTTGCAGTTCTTTTCATGTATTTCAATTTTATATATGGGTATGTGTGTATGTATACATTTTAAGTCCCATCAGATATATTATTGTTGTTTTATGAAGTCAGTAGTCATTGAGATTTACTTATATATCCTCCCTTTCTGTTATTTTTCATACCATTACTGTGTCTGTATGCTTTTATCTGGGATCATTTTCTTTCTGCCTGAGGGCTCTTTCCGTTAGTATAGTCAGCTGTTGACAAACTCTTTTGGCTTCTATTTTTCGGGAAATTATTTTGTCTTTATTTTTAGTGATCCTATAATTCCATATAGGCAGTTATTTTTATTCAGAACTTTGAAGATATCATTGCATTGTCCTCTGGCTTTTGTTGCTTCTTTGCAAAAGTCTTCCGTTTTATTTTTACCCTTTTGAAGGTATTTTTTTTCCCCACTCTGGCTGTTTTAAACGTTTTACTTTTGTCTTTAATTTTTCAGCAGTTTTACTACGATATGCCTGGGTGTGGTTTTCTACTATCCTACTGGTGTTTATAATACTTACTGAATCTCTGGTTTAGTGTCTTTTATCATTTTTCCAATTTTAACAGTCACCTCTTCACATTTTGCTTCTCACTCCTTCCATTCTGCAATTCCTGTATGAGACCTTTTTACCATATCTTATGTGTATCTTATGTTTTTTTCTGCATTTTCCATTTTTTCTCGCCATGCTTCAATCTAAAAGTGATCTTTTAACTGTTAATTCTCTGCTATTAAACCCATCTATTAGTTCTAAATTTCAGTTATGTATTTTTCATTCTAGAATTTCTTCATATTTCTTTTTTATGATTTTCAGTTCTACATATAAGATTTCTACTTTGTCACTTAATTTCTTAATTATGGTTATACAAAATTCTATGGCTCATGAGTTCAATATCTGGTTCTCCCAATTTCTGTGAACCTGGATAAGAATTTCTTTCCTTTCACTAACCTCTAACTGAAATTTAGCATTTCCTTTAATTATGAAAGTAGGCAACAAAGTCACAGGTGTACCTGCAAATTTCAGATGCTTTCATATCACATTACCATTGTTACAGGTATATTGAAAGATATATTGTATATGATCATCACTGCTTTGAAATTACAGAAGTTATCAGACCTGCCTCTAGGCCTAGTTACTTGATACATTAGTGTAGAAACTCCATATTATGTCACAAATTTAAAAATATATATATTTTTATAGTTATTTCTTTATGAATGATTTCCATGGTATGTCTGGTGTGTGTTTTTTAATGTGTTTAAAAACATGCTAAAAAGGGCTCCATAGACTTCAGACTATAAAATAGTCCAGGCCAAAAAAGTGGTTCTGTACAGAATAAGTCAGATTGTGTCATTTCTCAGCTCAAAATGCTCTAGTGGGTTTCCTCTCATTTCTTCTAGAGAGAGTAAAACCAAGGTCCTTTTGGTGCCTTACCTGGCCCTCCATGATCTGCACCACCCCACTGGCTGCATTCTGACCTTATCTCCAACTCCTGTTCTTTTTGCTCATTCTACAGCCACATTGGGAACATACCAAGTATTCTCTTGCTGCAGGTCCTTTCTAGTAACTGTTCCCTCTTCTTGGAATACTCTTCCTGAAAATATCTCCCTAACCTACTACCTCAGTTACCTGATAAACTATTCAGTCACTTACTTCCTGACCACTCCACTTAAAATATTTATTCCTGCCCCCTTGGTACCTACTATCTGCCTTCTCCATTCTGTTTTTCCCTGTACACTTATCACAGTCTTTCATATTATGTATTTTACATATTTATTAGCTTAGTATTGATTTTAGGAGGGGGTCTTACCATAGGCCTCTGTTACTGGCGGGCTGGACCTTCAGCAATAGTTAGGTCAACTTTGGAGAGTTGTTGTCATTCCCATGCATAACTTTCATCCCTGCTAGCACCACTGTTTCATGTATGAGCCTATTGCATTAAGAGTGGAGTGGACGATGACAAAAGCTAGCTAATGTCAACTGAACTGGCCAACTAACTTTGTCTGCATGGTTGTTCATTGCCTCTTTTAAGGTTGATGCTCTCTGGGGTTAACATGTGATACAAAGAGCTTCATTTTTGGTGTCCACTTTCATATGTCCGTCTATGTGGATCTTCCCCACATCTCCTTTTCTCAGTCTCCTGATCTTTTCTAGGTTTTATCTCTCATCTCCTGGAGAGAGTGTTTCTCACCAATGTAGTTTAGACATTTTGCTCACCTGATATAGTTAACATTCTGTCATGGAGATCATGGACCAGCATGAATTTCTTTGGATTGTCCAGGTGATCCAGGTCCCTTGGGACTATTTTAAGACAAAGGACTAGAAAATTAACATAGCCCTGGTTCAAGCATGTAAATGTATGCTGCTGTTGATTTACATATGAATGTCAACTGCTTTTGGTCTTCCTTCCTAATAGAAGTAGAAACACCTGCTTTACGGGATCAGTGACTGCATAGCACTTACCTGACAGAGAGCAATAACCCTGTCTTTATATGCTGCTAAATGGGCCCTCCGGCTTTCAGTCTGTAGTCTTTAATTAGTGATTAATCATCCTCAGCCTTTCATTGTCTTTCTTTTTTGCGCTGACTGCCCCTAGCAATAGCTACCCAGTTCCATAGTCCTTTCAATTACTTCTTTTCCTGTACCTCTCAAATGCCTGAAGTATTTCACCAGCCAGTGTCTTCCCTTTGACCAACAGTTTTAGCAGTTGCATTTGCACTGCTGCAGCTTATCAGGGACTATGTACCACCAGAGATGGGGTCCTCATTGCTAACCAGTCAGTGACTGACACCACTGGAGTGGACTTCTTAGGTCTACTTTTGCTACCAAGTCTCTCAGGTTAGGTTGCCGCAAAACATTTTGAAGCTTCAGGATTTGCATGTAGGAGGTTTGTTGAGGAGTGCTTCTGGGATCAACCCCTAGGAGAGAAGGTGCAGGGAAGCAGCATTAGGAAGATGGAGGAACTGAATTGCCAGGTAGTTGCAACAGCAGCCTCAGCTGATTCCCACAGGGAGATCTGAAGCTGGAGTAACCCTTCTGAGATATTCCCGATTGAAACAGAGGGCTGGACCATTTTACTGCACATTGACCAGTCATTGACTGTGGGATGCTTTGGGATGGTAACATAGCCTTGGATGAGGGAGTTCTCTGCAACTCAGGGAAATTCCTGAGGGTTTAGTTGTAAGCCACCAGCAGGCCAAATCCTGGAAGCTTGGGGGAATGAGTACTTCAGTCCTGAAAGGATCCATCTGGGTGGCACACCATTGCATTCACTACAGCCACAATGGCAAGATCACTTTCAGTGGGGTGGTGAGGGTGGAAAGGATACTACAGTGCTAGAGAAATAAGGAAGGAGATGAAAACTTGTTTAGATAGCTTAGCTGTGAAGGGGAGGAGAGAGAGGGAGAGTAGGCAGAAGTTACTGAGGAGACTGGAAAGGGGTGGGATCCAGAATATAGGTAGTAGATATGCCTGGGGCAGGAAGAGGTTCACTTTCACCGTTGTAATCAAACGGAAGAAGCAAGAGGCGTTCAGAAGCAGATACATTTATAACAGTAATCAGAGGATGTTGAGGCAGTTCTTATATGTTTCTTCTGGGAAAGAGCAGGAAGAATCAACAGCTACAGAGGGGGAGTTGTTTGGGTTGAAGATTTAAGGCGAGTAGAGAAGATTTTAATAGGTTGCTGTGGAGAGTGGGAGGAGAGCTTAACAGGGCAGGCACTGGTGTTGAGGGCCCATTTGAGGTTGATGTTCCTGATTTTGTAGAATTAACAATTTGTGGAGTTCTGTGACTTTTTTTCTGACAGTGCTTAATAAGTGAAAGTATAAACATGCTCAGTGTCTTACCAGACTGTCTTTTTTTTTTTTCATAGCCATCAGATCAAGTCATTACAGTACAGTAACACAGGAGACATGATTCTTGTTGTATCTGGAAGCTCTCAGGCCAAAGTGATTGACAGAGATGGTTTTGAAGTAATGGAGTGTATAAAAGGAGACCAGTATATTGTAGATATGGCCAACACCAAGGTAAGTATGACACAGAATATTTTAGTGAATTTAATTAATTCAGTACACATTTACTAACAACTTGTTGGTGCTGCCATAATTTACCCCAAAAGTTAATGCCTTTTTAAAAATAATTTATTATTTCTTGCAATTTTGTGCATTGACCAGGAAGTTCTTCTGCTTCGTAGTGTCAGCTGGGGCACTAGGATAGTTGTAAAGTCCAAAATGGCCTCACTCTGATGGTTTACAGCTGGTGCTCTCACCAGTGGCATTTCTTTCTCTCTTCCTCTTTCCCCTGCCCGTTCTGTTTCTCTCTCTCTCTCATACACACACACACACACACACACACACACACACACACACACACACACACACACACACACACACACACACACACACACACACACACACACACACACACACACACACACACGCGCGTTCTCTCCCTCCAACCCTGCCCCCTTTCTCCTTCCACGTGTCTAGTTTGGGCTTTCTCACAGTGTGGTAGACACTTAGTGTGGTTTGACTTGCTGCTTGGTGACTAGGTTCCATGAAGGATGAACATGGGAACTTCAGATTCCTTAAGGTATGGTGTTGAGTCTTAACACAGCATCATAGGACCAGCCCAAATTCGGGGAGAGAGGAGATAGACTTCACCCTTTGGTGGGTGAATGGCAAGATCACATTGTAAAGTATCATGTGGGTTGGGAGATATGAATGCAGCCATCTTTTGAAATACAGTCTACCACAAACCTACTATGTACTAGGCTTTAGTCCAAGAATGAAAGAGGGTCTCATCAATCTTTTTATGTAAAGGCTTTTAGTGGTATAATGATATTTTAAAATTAATGCATATTAAATATCAATTAACTATAGTCCCAATAATGCTATGAAACTTAATGGCTTATTTATAATTGCTAACATATATATGGGTTGGCTGCTCTTGCCTGGGCTTGGCTCCAAGCTGCAGGTAGAGTGTAGGTTTGTTCCATGTGACTCTGTTCCTCCTTGTACCAACAGACTACCTGAGGGCATGTTTTTCTTATGGTGATGGCAGAAATACAAGAAGGAAACTCCAACTCTGAAAGCATATTTCAAACCATTGCTCATATCATGCCCACGAACATTCCACTGACCAAAGCAAGTCACATGACCATGAGTAACATCTGGTCTGTAGTGAGAGGAACTGCAGTACCACATGTCAGAAGTTGTGGATACAGGGAGGGGTGATGGATTGGGAACAATAATGCAATTTCTAATTTAGTGACCACACTGTGCAGCACTTGGTGCATTCTGGATTTTAAAAGGTTTTTATTATGCATTATATCAAGTCTACCACTGTATGAGTGGAAATTAAGACTTTATGTAGTTTTTATATGTCATAATACTTCTCTAAGTAAATCTCTCCTATACATAAATACACACGATTTAAAGATATGTTAAAGTGTCAGGGCATATGGTTGATGTAGAATTTTGAGCCTTCATTTGAATTCTGATTTTCACTCTTTCTTCCCCTCCTATCTAGTACCTTCTTCTAGTACCTTTGGGTTGTGCCTAAGTCAACATCTTACATGAGATTTGATTGTCTAAGAAAATACACTCGATCCTCATTATTTGTGGTTTCTGTATTTGCAAGCTCACCTACTTGCTAGAACTTTTTTGTGACCCCAGAATCAATACTCACAGCACTTTTCATGGTAATTTCCAGACACGCGTCTGGCACAGAGTGGCAAAAAAGCATTTGAGCAAGGCGATGCTCCACCTTCTCGTTTCAGTTCTCATGCTGTAATCAAGTGTCCTTTTGGGTCCATTTAGTGCTACATGTTTCTTATTTTTGTGCTTTTTGTTGGTGATCTTGCTGTTTAAAATGGCCCCCAGGGCTGAATTGCTGTAGTCCTGTCAAGTGTTACCTAAGTTCAAGAAAGTCTTTGATGTGCCTTATAGAGAAAATACATGTGTTAGATAAGCTTCATTCAGGGAAGAGTTATAGTGCTGTTGGCTATGAGTTCATTGTTAATGACTCAACTATATATGTTCAATAAAAGATGTCCTTAAACACAAAGATGCATAAAACAAAGTTATGTATTGATTGGTTGACAAAAATGTGACCAGAGACTTGCAGTAATCTAATCCTGTATTTGATAATTCAGTGTTTGCAGAACTTTGTAGACCATAACTGCTGCGAGTAATGAGAATTGACTGTAATCTATTTTAGGTGCTGTAGTTGAGCTATTGGAATAAATTAATACAGTGTGTTTCAAACTGCCCTCTGCTGAAGCCTAGTGAAATGCCTCTTAATCCTAATGAGATCACAGTCTCATGCCTTTCCTTTTGTTTATTGACTGTTTATTGAGTGTCCAGTGTGTGTTAGACGATTCAAACAGCATTCAAATATAATTTAAACATAATGCTATATGCAATTATATTGTAGTGGTGGTTTGAATAGTGTTTTTTTCCCCCCACGTATTCCACTAGAGTTTCTCTCCCCTCATCTTAAAATCATTGCCCTGAGGATTCCACCAAAGATGTTGTTTTGAGGGTGATGGTGATAAGGAAATAAAGCAGATAGGGCTCCAGATCAATCTCCCTATCTTAAACTCAAATAGTTCTGTTTTTATCTGTTTTATTTGAAGATTTTGGGAATCTAAAACTTTATTTAAACAATGGGTTTGTGGAAATGAAAGCTTTAAAAACTCTTACTTAACTTATTCTTTTTTAGTTTATGGTTACCATAGACAATTTTGCTTAAATAATATGAGGAAGAGAAGTTTTTGCCAGTTTCTAAGCTCTTAATGATTTCAGCCGCTCAGGGCTTCTTACATTATAAAAAGACTAAGACTTTGTGGATTTAGGTTTTAGCCAAGAAAGTTTCAAGAAGAAAGAAATCTGGTTGGTTCTGTATCTGGCTGTTTCTGCAGTTTCAGAAATATATATATATTTATTTCAGAAATATATATATATATTTATATAAATACATATATATTACATATAGTAAGATTATTGGGAAAGTAGGACGAGGGTGGATAAACAAATCTATGTAGAAATGTAGGAAATTAAAGTATTAAGTTAATTACCAATATGCAAAAAACAACCATATATTGTAACTAAATATTATAACTCTCCCAATCTTGTCTAATATTATCTCTACTTTGATTTCAAAATCATGGTTAATATTTACGCTCTCCATTTTCCAGAAGCAAATATAATTAACTATTTGTTTAGGAAACATTACTTGTAACTTTATTGTAGTCTTTGGCTTGAGTGATGGGTTTTAGAAATGCAAGAATTATTATTTGAAAGAAGCAGATTTCATGGGATACTTTTTCTTAACTTCTAAGCTTCTTTTCTGATTCCAAGAGTAATTATTAACTTGTGGCTTTACTGGAAAGTTCAACAAGTAGGACATTAAAGGAAACTATTAAATATATCTAATCTATTATGATAAAATATTATGTACTTCAAACATAAACAGGCCTTTCTAATTATATTATTAAATTGTTATATCGTTAGATTTTTATCTCTAATCTTTGTGTCTCTGTGTGTATGTGTATATTTCTTTTTAATGTGTACCTATAGTGGTACAGAATTTTTTTTTCTGTTACATACTGCAACACAATGCATTACAGGGAGAGTATTTACATTTATACCTTTTAAAAATAGTTTATTGGGTTTCTAACAGTAATTCTTATTGACTATTAAAAATTTGGAAAATAAAGAAAGAAAAAATACTCATAATTCTACTACCCAAATATAATCACTATTAAGATGTCAATTTCTGTATTTTTTCCTTTATGCGTCTGAAAAACATTTTTTCTGATCACACCAGAACCTTTACATCAGTTATTGTTTGGAGGCACATTTTACATGTTCTGCAGTCTTGGGATTGTATGCCAGTGCCTCAGGGCCTGTAGTGGGGTGGAATGAGAGGCCTTAGAGTGTGAGTGAGGGGCAGCAGGCCTCCTCCTTCAGCCAGAGAAGTTCCAATGTTGTCTGTTTTATGTGTTGGAGTTCTCTATAAGTTATCCTTTGAAAATCAGGTTCTGCTATGTCTTTAAAATATGAAGGTCACTGATCTGGGGTTCATGGGATTTATTGGTTATATTATCTGGGAAAATGGGGCATTACTTCTTCAGGTTTAAGTCATTAGGAAAGTAGGACAAGGATAAACAGGAATCAGCCCTTAAACCGTTCAAAAGCATGCTTTAAAAACTGTAGTTACATTGTCATCTAAAACTTATTTATTCTAAACGAGAATGTTAGTACATTACTTCCAATCAGAGAGTGTTTTTCTTTTTTTTCTGTTCTTTTTTTTTTGACCGCGCCTTGCGGCATGTGGGATCTTAGTTCTCCACCAAGGATCAAACCTGCGCCCCCTGCAGTGGAAGTGCGGAGTCTTAACCACTGGACCGCCAGGGAAGTCCCAGAGAGTGTTTTTCTCTATTACTTTAAACTCCTAGACACATCCTTTGCCTTCAGCCTTTTTCTTTTTCAACACTAAAACAGTTCTGTGCCATTTATTTCATAATTACTTGGCTAAAGTGGGAGGGGACAGGCTCAGGGGACACCAGAATTCTTGAATATTTTAGTGGGCCATCTCTCTGTGAGTGTACTTTAATTATGGAGATTAGAAGCTTTATAAAGAATTCTGGGAAAAAGGTATTTTCAAATGCTGTATTTATATTTGAATAGTACATGTAGTTATTCTGATATCCAGCCACTCCAGAAAATTGCCCTTATTATTTGGAGATGAAGTATTTTAGGCATGTCCTTTTAATGGTAAATATTGTTTCGAGGAGTAAAATATTGTAAACTGTGAATTCTAGGTATATTTTTATTTCCTTAAGCATTTGTAACTGATGGTTTTAACTGCAAATATAAACTCTAAAAAATGCAATGATTTAAAGTACATTGTGTTTCTTTGCAATTTCTGAATATTTCCAGAGCTTTTTATCTAATAGAAACTCCATAACACTGGTTTATATCCTTTTGACATATCCCCATCATTTGGGGGGTACTTTCTTACATTCTGGCACAAGAAAAGTTCCTGGCTCACCTTGTACTTTTCTGTTCTGATTTCTCTAGCATTCCATGGCTCTTTTGAATAGGGAATTCTGTTTACAAATCAGCATCTGGGCACTGGATATGTTCATTGCTGCTGAGGTGTTAATGCTTCTAGACTCTTTCAGAAGACAGAGCTGGGGCTGGGAGGATAAACCAACCAACCAAAAAATAAAATATATTAAAAAATCATGAGTTCACCCTGATATATCCAATGCTAATCCAACTTCCTAGCCTTTCCCCATTCCATATTTGTATTTCACTTCTCCAGTGAGAAACTTGGCCTCCAACATCACCAGTATATTTTCTCATTTCTTCAATGGTATAGTCCATAGAAAGTAATTTCAAAATTGCTACACACACAGTCCTTGTAGGAAGAATTCTAAGAAGGCACCCAAGGTTCCCTGCCCCTCCCCTTGAGTGTGGATGTGACCAATGACTATGATGAGATACTTCTGTGATGAGGTTATATTGTCTGGCACAGTTGTCTTTAAGAAAGGAAGATTATCTTCAGTGCATCCTGCCTAATCAGATGAGCCCTTAAAAGGGATTGGGCTCTTCCTGGCAAAAAAGGATTTTAAAATTCGAGGGATTTGACTCAAGGGGGATTCTCTGTTCAAGGCTTTGAAGATGCAGGCAGAACCTGAGTGATGAAGTTGGATGCATAGCTATAGCCAAGGAGATTTCCAAGCAAAATGTTGAAAGTACTGCCTGGTTTCTTCTTGCTACTTATAATAAAATATGAGAGAAAAAAGGTAAACTGAGAGAAGTCTTGTCAAAAAGGAACGAGTACTAGATGATTTAGTTAATTTTGAACCTATCCAGATGGCAAAGAATGTTAAAATGAAGAAATTGCTTCTGAAAGTGTGGCATAGAGGAAGAAGCCCAGGGTGTGGCTATATAACCTTTTGCTAAAACCTCAGAAAGATCAAAAGGTCAGAATACTCAGTCACGCTAAAGACTCTTTCAAGAAATGAAGCATGTGCCTCACAGATTTTCTCAAACAAACTAGGTGACCTCTAGGAAGCTTAAGGAGGTTATTTCTTAGCCATTTCAGCAAGGGCTATGGATAAAGAAGGGATTTTTTTCCCCCCTATTCTTTTTTTTTAAATTTTTATTGGAGTATAGTTGACTTACAGTGTGTTAGTTTCAGGTGTACAGCAAAGTGAATCAGTTGCACATATACAATATCCACTCTTTTTTAGATTCTTTTCCCATATAGGCCATTACAGAGTATTGAGTAGAGTTCCCTGTGTTATATAGTAGGTCCTTATTAGTTATCTATTTTATATATGGTAGTGTGTATATGTCAAGAAGAGATTGTTTTTGCAGAGATTTTGGGGCATGGCTTTGTCTAATTCAGATTCAACAAGAGAAAGGTTTTCATTTGCTGGCTTTGAAGGTGAAGGAATCCATGTGGCAAGGACACAGCCTCTAGATGCTGAGAGCAGCCCCCAGCTGACAGATGCAATGAAGTAGGCATCTTAGTCCTGCACCCACAGGAAGTTGGATTCTGCCAGCAACCTGAATGAACTTGGAAACAAATGCTTCCCCAGAGCCTCCAGAAGGAAGCCCTACCGACATCCTGATTTTAGTCTATGAGACCCTGAGCAGAAAATTCAGACTTCTGGATTGTGACTGGACTTCTGACCCCCAAAACTGTTAGCTAATACATTGGAGTTGTTTTAAGCCCCCAAGTTTGTGGTAATTTGTTACACAGCAGTAGAAAACTAACACAGTTCTGCAAATACCAAACATACTAAGTAATTATGAAAGTCCCCAAGGAAGTGGTAGTGATAGAGATCAAACATAAGAGCAGGAATTAGCTTTGAGTGGGAGGAGGGAATTTATTTACACTGGGAATGGAGGGATAAGGATGGGCTCATGTGCAGGTACGTTTATAGGTGGTGAGCCTTAGGCAGTTGAAGGTATCACCATGTAGTCACAGGGTCATTTCCTAGTTTTGTGTTAGGAGATGTTGGGATGAGGCCTTATGTAGGACAGTGAAGGCTTAGAATAGCTATTGATGGCGTGAGAGAAAAATTGCTGGAAGAATTGTGGGAGCATTAATGGCCACCAAATCTAAATTTGTAGATAGTCATTCGGCATATTCGTATGATATCCCTGAGTCTATTCATGAGTCCGAGGTGTTTGAATGGAGTACAATGATGAGGAGGAGGGAGTTTTTCCATAATAAAAGTTGTTCATTATAAGTACAGCAAAAGGACACTCAGGTTTACGCTGAGTGATTGGTTGAAATTTAGGATGTTGAAAAGAAAGTTCTTGATTTCAGAAAAGGAACCATCTGTGGGCAGAGTTAGCCATAGTTGGGGCTGCTGAAATATCTTAGAAGAGGTCATTGGAGTTGAGTAGATCAAAGAAGAATGAATCGATCTCTTTGATATCTTCAAATGGATTTTAAAATTGCTCAGGAATTAGAAAGATTTGGACTTCAGAGTCCTTGATTCCTAGAAGTAAATGACTAAGAGTGTGATGGATTAAAACAGGGGTCAGCAGGCTGTAGCCTGTGGTCCAAATCTAGCCTGCAACCTGTTTTTTGTGAATAAAAGTTTTACTGAAACACAGCCATGCCCATTCATTTACTGTTGTCTGTGACTGCTTTGTGCTTAAAGTGGTAGAATTTGGGTAGTTGCCTCAAAGACCATGTGGCCAGAAAGCCTAAAATAGTTACTGTGTAGTCCATTGGAGAAGAAGTTTGCCACCTCTGCAAATCAAGCTATGAACGTTTTCTCCAGCAAAATATACAGACACAAAATCTTGCTGGCAACTTCAGGAAGTTTGGTGATTCCTGAAAGCCCATGAATAGACTTTGGTTAAGAAGAACTTTTGGGTTAAAGCTCAAGGTATATTCCCTGATGCATTTCATCTCTTCATACGAGTTGCTTCTGTTAGTTAGCTCACCATGCCAAAGACATGGGTACTTTCATTTTTGTGGGTCACAGAGCCTCACTTCATTCAGTGACTACAAATGGTGCTGCGGTGAGGCAGCTATTTTACAGCTTTTGTCGTGAGGCTGCCACGGGGGTATGGACTGACAAGTATTGATCAGCACACCTCTGTGTGTGTGTGTGTGTGTGTGCACGCGTGTGTGTTAGAGGAAACCAATAGTCGTCATGGTTTGATAACGTCCTCTCTGTATGCAAAGTTTAGCATATTATGAGAAACAAATAGATGTTTCATTCTTTCTACTAGGCTCTTTCCAGTTAAGGCTGTTAAATAAAGGAAAAAAAATTTTTTTTTCCAGGGGTGCCTGCCTATGTTTAGTTAAAGGGGAAAGAGAGAAAACCTAGTTTATTTGATGAAAAAGTGTTTTAGTCACTGACTCTTCTTGAATAGGTGTCACTTTAAAAATTTTTCCACTAATGTTAGCTGTGGTACTGAATCTGTTTAGTTCCATTTAAGAATCCTTAGCTGAACTTCATTTTTTGTTATGACTAGTTTTCGTCACTGTTTTAACACAAGGGTACTTAACATTCCCATTGCCTTTGTCATACTCTTGTCTTTACAAACAAGAAACAACATTCATAGTCTTTTAGATTTCTTCAGTTTAACTTACTATTTGTGTTCATATTCTGTGTATTCAACAACTAAGGTGACCACATTTTATAATAGTGTTCTATGTAATAGGGATCATCTTCTTTTGGTCCTCTTAGAACTATCCTTTATATTTCAAGATGCTATTTCAACTCTAATCAACAAATATCAGTAGAAGACCTGTTTTCTGGAGCCTGCCTTGAAGACCTGTACGGGCTGGGTCAGTTGTGGGGTGGTTGTTATGGCAAAGCATAGGAAGTGGGATTCTAAGAACTGGACTGAGCAGCACCCATTGCGCTGAGGATGGGTGAATCCCTGAGTCTGGGAGTGGGAGCGGAAGATGGTAAACTAGGAACTGACTGGGAGGTAAGCAGGCTCCACATTAGATTAAGAGGCCAGGCGGAGATGTCAGTGGAGGTGGAGCTGAGCTAAGCAGAGCGGGAGAATGAAGGTGTGGAGTAGTGTGCAAGATTGAGGAAGCCAAGGCAGTTTAGGATCTAAGTCCTTGAAGGTAGGGCATGTCTTGGGGTTATTGGGGTGTTCTGTTGCAAATCATGAGCTGTTTTCCCAGAGGCAGATATTTAATGGGGTGAAACTAGATCAGGTACCTATTTACTACTTGGTATTAGAAATTCTTTTTTTTTCTTAAATAAGCAAAGACTGGCAAATTTCTATTTTGGAAAGAGATTAATGGGATCCCTGACAGTCCTATGATTTGACCCTATGAGCCAGTTTAATTACTGTCTTTTAGTACCTTTGGTGCACAGAATTGAGGGGAACCTAACTCACTTATCTGTTCATGGCGCCCACCCATCATGCCATTCATATCTGGTGGTCAGTTCTCATAATACTGTAACTCTCAGCAGTGTTTGACACAGTTGATTATTCTCTCCTTCTTGAAATGTCTTCTTTACTTCCCCCTTTCCCTCTCATTGCACATCTGTTCCATTGGCAAAACATGTTTTACCTACAAAGCTTTATGAATAAAGCTGCTATTAACATTGACATGTAGATAATTTTGAAATTGGAAAGTGTGAATCCTTCAACTTTGTTCCTTCTTTTCATGATTATTTTTAAAAATTAATTTATTTATTTTTGGCTGCATTAGGTCTTCATTGCTGCGTGCAGGCTTTCTCTAGTTGTGGCAAGTGGGGGGCTACTCTTCATTGCGGTGCACGGGCTTCTCATTTCAGTGGCTTCTCTTGCTGCGGAGCACAGGCTCTAGGCACACGGGCTTCAGTAGTTGTGGCACACAGGCTCAGTAGTTGTGGCTCGCAGGCTCTAGAGCACAGGCTCAGTAGTTGTGGCACACGGGCTTAGTTGCTTTGTGCCATGTGGGATGTTCCCGGACCAGGGCTCGAACCCGTGTCCCCTGCGTTGGCAGGAGGATTCTTAACCACTGTGCCACCAGGAAGGTCCTCATGATTATTCTTAAATTAATATTTCTTGAAATAATAAAATAATAAGAATAAAATAATAATAAGTATTCTTGAAATAATAAAATGATTCTGAAATTTTTTGTTATTCTTTTAATTTCCATGTGAATTAGTTCTCTTAGTTTTCTTTCATCTTAGAATGTCTTTATTTCACCTTCACTTCTGAAGTACATTTTCTGTACATTTAACTTGACAGTATTTTTCTCTCAGTACTTTAAAAGTGTTGTTCCACTGTCTTCTGGCTTTCATTAGTTTGTTTTTTGTTTTTAGTTCATTTTGTTTGGCATTCACTGAGGTTCTTAGATCTGTAAGTTTACATTTTTCACCACTTTGGGGAAATTTTTAGCCATTATTTCTTCAAAAATTTTTTGCACCTGTCTCTCCTCTTTCTGAATCTTATATAACATGAATACTAAATCTTTTGATATTGTCTAATATTATTGTCTCTGCTCATTTTTTCCCTATTCTTTTTTCTTCCTATGGTTTAGATTGAATTATTTCTATTGACCTGTCTTCAAGTTCACTGACTCTGTCCTTTGATGTATCCATTCTGCTATTGGGCCCCTCCAGTGAATTTTTAATTTCCATTATTGTATTTTTCAGTACAACCATTTAAAAAAATTAGTCTGTTTTTCTTTGCTGAGCATGTCTATCTTTGCATTTGTTTCAAAAGTGTTTGCTTTCCCTTTGTGTATCATGATTGTAAACACTGATTTAAAGTAATTTTCTGAGAATTCTAACATTTGGATCATCTTGTGGTTGGCATCTTTTGTCTTATTTCTTGAGAGCTGGTTAGATTTTCCTGGTTCTTTGTATGTTAAATTTTGGATTGTATCCTTGACACTTTGAATACTGTGTTATGAGATTCTGACTCCTGTCTAAAACTTCTGGAGAATGCTAGAGATTTTTTTTGCTTATGTGAATATGTGGTTTCTTTTTAGCTGACAGTCAATTTGATTAGTTTTAGACTGTATGTCCTGACCTGACTTCTGTGAGCTGTTTTTACTTCCAGTATTGGTTTAATTTCCAAAGCCTTTATGCCTCTGTATGCTATTCTGGTTTGTCTCATGTGTGTTACCCAGGAGTCTGTGTGGAACCTTGATGGTAGTCTGCACCATCTTGAGATCTCAGTGCTTTTCTTCAGTTGATTCTCACAGGTTTTACATATATGTACCTCAGGAGTGAGCTCAGGACTTTTTGTACAGATTTAGATGATATTTTTCTCTAGCTTTCTTATTTCTTAAGCCCATAATTTTCCCTTTCCCCTCTGTTTTCGGAAGTTTTCTGTTCTGGTGTTCTTGCTGGAAAACCAGAGACTTACTCTTTTTGTGCTATGTAGCAGTTCCTATAACTGGGTATGCCTCTGGGCAAAGCTGGAATGGGATGGGGAAATCAAGTTTTACCTACCCCTCAGCAGCTGCTTCTATGAGTTGGTGGGAAAATAGAGTGCTG
Organism: Eschrichtius robustus; assembly: GCF_028021215.1. Classification (NCBI taxonomy): domain Eukaryota; kingdom Metazoa; phylum Chordata; class Mammalia; order Artiodactyla; family Eschrichtiidae; genus Eschrichtius; species Eschrichtius robustus. Next base: position 30,741,377 of record NC_090825.1, read on the forward strand.
CTAGTCTGTGTTGGCATTATCCCAATGTAAAGCATAGAGTATCAGAAGGTTTCTGTCCTACAAATGCTACTGTCTGGTTGGAAGGCTTAGGCTTACTTTGTTGCTAATGTTGGCCTAGTAGAGGGCATGGAACATCAAAAGTGTTCTACCCCATTGAGGTTGCTGTCCTTGCGGCTTTTGGGTCAGGGGAGGAGATGCCATGCTTCTTTGTTGCTGGCCCTTCCCTGGTGTAGGGTCAGGAAAGCCAATAGGTATCCTCCCCGAAGGGCTTCTCCTGTCACTAGGGAGAGGGCAGTTACTGTTTTGTTGCTGGCAGTCATCTGCTGTAATCGCCTCACAGGGCCACTGCAGCTGATTGGGAGGATGAGAAGTGCCAGCTCAGAGCCACTGCTTGCCTGGTGTGAAAAGGAGGCAGTCAGTAGTTCTTTGGCCTGTAAAGGCTACTTCCATTTCTGGTACCAGCACTGAGGGGAGACCGGCAGCTTTGTTCCTTGTGCTTGCCTGGCATAGGGTAGGTCAGGTCACAAGAGCTTTGTCTCCCAGGTCCTTCACTACTCTCCCTACCCACCACCCCTACCCTCTGGAGATTGCAACCTTTTCTTGGAACCCCGTCTAGCTGCTCTTGCTCTCAGTTGTCAATGTGGGCTGCCCCAGAGCCTATGTTGGGAAGTGAGAAGGCAAAAAACATCCCCAGGAAACTCATCACCTCACTGCTCCTTGGGACCTGGGTTCTGTATCCTTTTTGCTTGATCTTATCTACTATTCAGTGTCTTCTGCCAGTAACTTTTAAAATTTTGTTCAGAACTTATTGTAATCAGATGGAGTGATAGGATGGAATGTGTATATTCCATCTGGAGTGAAACTGGAAACTCCTGTAAAATATATTTTAATTCACTGCAGTTCCCTGATAAAAATTATGAGCGAGGATTTCAGTACCTGTTCTTGCAGCAGAAGCTTACTCTATTTGATTGATGTGTAATGAGAATGCTGGAAGGGGTGAATGACACTTGATGTGAAATGCAGGAACAATGCCCCCAAACCATGCTACAAACCTGGTTTGCTGATAAAATCGTGATGGTCACTGCCAGACGTTGAATGTCACAGCTTGTACCACTGCTACTGAAGAGCAGGGAACTCTGTCTTGCGGGAGATGCAGTACTGCTGTCCTTAAGGAGAGTCCTCAGGTCTGAATGTTGTGTCTCCCCCAAGTTCATATGTTGAAATCCTAACCCCAACGTGATGTCACTAGGAGGTGGTGCCTTTAGGTGATTAGGTCATGAAGGCAGGACTCTCATGAATGGGTTTAGTGCCCTTATGAAAGTGGACAGAGAAACTTCTCTTTCTCCTTCACCATGTGAGGTTATAGCAGAAAGACCGCATCTGTGAATTAGGAAGTTCGGACACTAAAACTGCCTTGATCTTGAACTTCCCAGCCTCCAGCACTATGAGAAATAAATGTTTGTTGTTTATAAGCCACTCAGTTTATGGTATTTTTGTTGTAGCAGCCTGAACGGATGAGATAGAAAGAGGGTATCCTCATTGTCTTTGAGTCACAGCTCAAAATGAATGTCGTGGCTAGAGCTCAATTGCATTTCCTGTGTCATATCTGTAAGGGAGGCTGGCAAAGTCGGCATCTGACTTTTTGCTTCTCTATGAGAGGTAGCCTCTGTCTTCTACGAAGAGTCATTTTTGGGGCAAATTCCCTGAACACAGATTGAGGTTCATGTTCTCCATGGCCAGAAAGAATGGCATGTATTTATACAGTCACCCCATTCACACAGCTGCTCAGATCACAGGCACTGGCTTCATCTGTTATTATAGCCCAGATCCAATTCTTTAGGGAATCCTATTGTCTCTGTCTTTAAAATGTGTCCCAAATCTTCTCACTTCTGAACACTTTCTTGCTGTTCCCTAGTCCAGGCCACTGTCAATTTTCACATGAATCACATCAATATCTTCCCAGTTGACCCTCTTAATTCCTCTTTTGTTTTTGCAGCAGACTTTTCTTCACAGAGCAGCCAGAATATATTTTTTAAGGTATTTATTTTGATGTAATTTCAAATTTACAGAAAAGTTGTAAAATCAGTACACAGCTTCTTTATACCCCATTTTCAGATTTACCAATTGCTAACATTTCACCCCATTGCTTTATCTCCCCCTCATCTCTTCCTCCCTTCCTCCCTCAACTAATATACACTCTCCCTCCCCTCTCCCTCCTTTCCTCCCACCTCCCTTATACACCCCCCCAAACACTCACACACATATGTATACGCACATACATAAAAATTATGTATGTGTGTTTAATTTCCCCCAACTTTTGAAAAGAAGTTGCAAACATCATGCTCCTTTGCTCTTAAATTCTTTAGTGTGGTGTTCCTAATAACATTACATTTTCTTATATAACCATGAATTTAATGTTGATAAAATACTATTATCTAATCCATAGTCGATAGTTTCATCAGTTATCTTAATGATCTTGTTCCTAACTATTTTCTCACCAGTTCAGTCATCATGCCTTTTTGTCTCCTTTAATTCGGAATAGTTTCTCTGCCCCACCCCTTTTTTTACTTTGATATTTTTGAAGACTGTAAGCCTTCTACTTTGTAAAATGTAGAATTCAATTTTGCCTGTTTTTTCTCATAATTAGAGTCAGGGTATGCATTTCTAGAAAGATTGACCCACAAATGATATTGTACCCTCCTTACTTCCTCATATCAGAAAGTACATGATGTCAGTTGCATCCCAGTATTGATGATGTAAACTTGGATCACCTGTTAAGATGGAGCCTACCAGATTTCTTCTTCACTATAAAGTTACTATTATCTTTGTCATTATTAAGCCATTTGCAGGGAGATTTTGAGACCATGCAATTACCCTGTGTATTATCAGACTTTCCTCCATTAGTTTTAGCATCCATTGATGGTTCTTGTCTGAATCAGGTATTACTGTCATGATTGCAAACTGATGATTTTTCTAACTCTATAACTTATATTATATTTATTAGTATTCTGTAAGGAAGAGCTTTCTCTTATTTATTTCTTTATTATATTAATATGCATTCAAGGGTTCTTATTTTAGTCAGTGGTTTATAATCCATTACTTTATTTATTTTGATGCCCTAATTGTCCCAGGTTTAACTGGTGGAAGCCTCTCCAACCTGTATTTTATCTTTTTAGCATATCCCTGTCATTTTTGCAACACTTTCTTATTTTTTTAGCATAACCAAATATTCTATGTTCATCTTGTACTTTTCCTACCTCAGACCCCAAAGCAATAATTTCTCCAAGGAGCCCTGGTTCCTTTAGTGGAGAATGATATTTAGAAACCAGGATATCTGTGCTATGTTTGCTGAGGTGTCATTGTTTCTAGACATTTGCAGCATATAAAGCTAGAGAATAATTTACAAATGTACATTTACCCTTAAATTTACATCTACCTATTAAAAACCATGAGTTCATATTGATATCCCCAGTTTCAGTCAAACACCACAAAGTTCATTCTAGTCTTCCCCTTTTCCACTTTAGTAACTCCCTTCTCCAACAGTGAGAAACTCGACTCCCATTATCTTCAACATATTTCCTCAAATATTGCTTAAATCTTCATTGTACTGAAAGCAGTTTCAGAATTGTTAACGCATACCATTGCAAAAAAAGACGCAGATATATTAACTGGAATGCAGTATTTATTTACCGTGCTTTTGGTCTTTAGACTGAGAGTATATATTAGTAGTTTCCCAGGACTACTGTAACAGATTACCACACACCTGGTAGCTTAAAACAACGGAAATTTTTTCTTCCACAATTTTGGAGGCCAGAAGTCTGAAATCAAGGTATTGGCATGGCCACGCTCCCCCCAGCGGCTCTGGAGGAATCGTTCCTCGCCTCTTCTAGCCTCTGGTGACTCTAGGCATCCTTGTGGCTGCGAAACTCCAGTCTCTGCTTCCATCTTCGCAGAGCCTTCTCCTCTTTGTGTCTTCTCCTCTTCTGTCTCTTATAAGGATACTTGAGGATACTTGTTATCAAATTTAGGGCTGACCCAGATAATTCAGAGTGACCTTATCTTGAGATGCTTAATTAGATCTGAAAATATTCTTTTTCCAAATAAGGTCCATTCACAGGTTCCAGTGATTAGGACGTGGACATATCTTTTGGGGGGGCCACCGTTCAACCCACTACAGGGTGTATAGTTACTTGGGTTATTACCCGTTGTTTATTCTTTCAGTGTATTTGTTATTCATTTGAAATACAGTAGGGTTCATTTATTTCGGTTTATATTGTTTTAGGTTTTTTCCCATCCTTATTTGTTTATTTATGAATATGTAAAACATTAAAACAGCGTCAAGAATCAAATAGGAAGTTAATAGATATAGCATTACGAATTACGGTGACTATTATCAAGGAAATGGGCAGGTACTCTGGTAGAGAAGAACGGAATGGGCCATATTCACTTAGATAGAGGGCCAGGCAATACTCATTTGAATAAGTGGCATGTAAGCTGAGATTGAAAGAGTGAGAAGAAGCCAGTCACGTAAAAGTGGAAAAAGAGCTTTCCAGCAGATGGAAAAGCACGTGTAAAGGCCCCGATGTGGGGAAAGAGTCACATGTATGGGAGGAAATGAAAGAAGACCTGGGAGGTGTGTGCATCCTGGGCAAGAAGGAGCACAAAGTTAGTGAGGCTGTAAAGAAAGCAGGGGCTGGAAGATGTAAGCTTGTGTACAGTGTGGAAAGACATTGGAAAGCCAGTGGAAGATAAAAAGCAGTGGCATTTTTAGAAGTATATTTTTAAAGGATGATATTGATTGCTTTTTTGGGGGGGAGGAGAGGTTTACCTTAAACTTTATTTATTTATTTATTTATTTTTTAACTTTATTTTTTAAATTTTTTTGTATTTTATTTTATTTTTTTTTATACAGCAGGCTCTTATTAGTTATCTATTTTATACATATTAGTGTATATACGTCAATCCCAATCTCCCAATTTATCCCCCCTCCCCCCACTTTCCCCCCTTGGTGTCCATATGTTTGTCCTCTAAATTTGTGTCTCTATTTTATTGATTGCTTTGTGGAGCACATTACACAAGAGTAAAAGTAGAGAGACTAGTCACAGGCCTGTTGCAGTACATAATAACTGATGTAGAGACACGAGATAATGTTGGTTCATATAAGAGTTGTAGTAGTGAAAAAGGAGAAAAGTGGATAGATTTGAGATGTGTTTTGGGTTGAATTGACAGGACTAGCTAGTGGATTGAATCTGGGTGGGTAGAGAGAACAGAGTTTAGGGGTTATTGGAGTCTTTAAGGATTACTTCCATGTTTGTAGCTTTAGCAACTAGGAAAGAAGTTTATTGCAAATGAAGTGGGCAGTAAGAATCAAGATTTCCCTATTGGGCCTGTTATGTTTGAAATGCTTATGACATGCAAGTGGAGATGTCAATCAAGTTGATAGTTGAATATACAAGTCTTGAGCTCGGGAGAGGAAAGTGGAATCTCAAACTTCCTATCTAGTCCCTCCAGGCACTACTTCAGTCCATTCTTTCCTATTTCAGGAAGAGATTCCAGATCTCTGGTCCCTATTTGTACCTTTTTAACATGAACAGAATGTCAGGAGTTGGCCAGATACTATTTGAGGCATTGTGGGCAGCTGGGACTAGAGATGGGTCTCCAGGCCCATGTGTGGGTACTCCAGTTCCAATTCAGTCTTTCCAGAGAGCTACAGTTATTTTCCTTCTAAGTCATTTAAATATGCACATTTTACTACTTTTAGTTTAGCTTTATTCTGGACCCTTTCAGAATAAGAGGCCTTGCCATTATTATACTAAAAAGTATTAGGTTCTTTTCTGCCCCATCTGAACCTGACTTATAGTATGAGACCACTATAACTTACTTTGCTACCTAGGAGGGAATTGTGTGTGTGCGTGTATGTGTGTGTTTATGTTTGAAATATATACTCTGTGATTGATTTGGTATGTATGTCAGTTTTTATACCAACATCACAGTGTTTTTTTTTTTTCTATGACAACAGCCTTTATTTATTTATTTATTTATTTTAAAACATCTTTATTGGAGTATAATTGCTTTACAATGGTGTGTTAGTTTCTGCTTTATAACAAAGTGAATCAGTTATACATATACATATGTTCCCATATCTCTTCCCTCTTGCATCTCCCTCCCTCCCACCCTCCCTATCCCACCCCTCTAGGTGGTCACAAAGCACCGAGCTGATCTTCCTGTGCTATGCGGCTGAGAGAGTGGCATGGACATATATACACTACCAAATGTAAAATAGATAGCTAGTGGGAAGCAGCCGCATAGCACAGTGTTTTAATTGCAGTGTTTTTGCGGAGCCAGAGGAATCAGGCTCCCTGACTTCAGACTATACTACAAAGCTACAGTAATCAAGACAGTATGCTACTGGCACAAAAACAGAAATATAGATCAATGAAACAGGATAGAAAGCCCAGAGATAAACCCACACACATATGGTCACTTTATCTTTGACAAAGGAGGCAAGAATATACAAAGGAGGAAATTCAGCCTCTTCAATAAGTGGTGCTGGGAAAACTGGACAGCTACATGTAAAAGAATGAAATTAGAACACTTCCTAACACCATACACAAAAATAAACTCAAAATGGATTAAAGACCTAAATGTAAGGCCAGACACTATCAAACTCTTAGAGGAAAGCATAGGCAGAACACTCTATGACATACATCAGAGCAAGATCCTTTTTGACCCACCTCCTAGAGAAATGGAAATAAAAACAAAAATAAACAAATGGGAGCTTATGAAACTTAAAAGCTTTTGCACAGCAAAGGAAACTATGAACAAGATGAAAAGACAACCCTAAGAATGGGAGAAAATATTTGACCCAGCAATCCCACTACTGGGCATATACCCTGAGAAAACCATAATTCAAAAAGATACGTGCCACAATGTTCATTGAAGCACTATTTACAATAGCCAGGACATGGAAGCAACCTAAATGTCCATTGACAGATGAATGGATAAAGAAGAGGTGGCACATATATACAATGGAATATTACTCTGCCATAAAAAGGAACAAAATTGAGTTATTTGTAGTGAGGTGGATGGACCTAGGGTCTGTCATACGGAGTGAAGCAAGTCAGAAAGAGAAAAACAAATACTGTATGCTAATGCACATATATGGAATCTAAAAAAACGGTACTGATGAACCTAGTGGTAGGGCAGGAATAAAGATGCAGACGTTGAGAATGGACTTGAAGACACAGTGGGGGAAGGGGAGGCTGGGACATAGTGAGAAAGTAACATTGACATATATACGCTACCAAATGTAAAATAGCTAGCTAGTGGGAAGCAGCCACATAGCACAGGGAGATCAGCTCGGTGCTTTGTGACGACCTAGAGGGGTGGGATAGGGAGGGTGGGAGGGAGGCTCAAGAGGGAGGGCATATGGGGATATATGTATACGTATAGCTGATTCACTTTTTTATAAAGTAGAAACTAATACAACATTATAAAACAATTGTACTCCAATAAAGATAAAAATAAATAAATAAAATAAAATAATTACAGTGTTTTTGTATTATGCTCCATACTAAGTAGGGCTAATCTTCCTGAATCATTTTAAAGATGTTTTTATTTTCTCACCTATTTATTCTTACAGATGTATTGTAGAATTAAGATTGTTGACACATTTTAAAGAAGGGATTTTTTTCCCCCATCCTCTTGCTTTTGCCTTGGTTACTTGTAAGTACTTTCTATTCTCCTTAATTCTTTTACACTGATTTTTTTTCCCCATTGTCTTTCTTACTGTGGTTTTTCTTTTTACTTCGTTCCTAAAGAGAGGCTGTCATTTTCCCCTCTCTTTCTTTTTAAGCACCTGTTATATGTAAGCACTGTACTAATTCCTGGGCAGGAGGGGTTACACGGTGAATTAAAATTAAAATAAACAAAGTGAAATAAACAAAGCATATTATGAAATAAAACTGAAATAAAATAATATCAGTTTGTAATTAAAATAGTGTGCCTTGGGGAGAACTAAACAGTTTTACTTTTAAGCATAATATGTCAGCTTTTGGTCAGTTTGTTATTTTTACATTTTTAAAAGTTTTTTTTCCTTTTTTTTTTTTTTTTTTTAAGGGTCATACAGCAATGCTTCATACTGGCTCATGGCATCCCAAAATAAAGGGAGAATTTGTGACTTGCTCAAATGATGCGTGAGTATTGTTGATAATTCATCTAATACATTCATATATTTCAGTATTTTCTTTAACCTTTATATTGTAGCAATCTTGCCAGTAAAGTAAGAGATAGAATATTAGGAATCCTGATGTTTATATAGTCTTGTTCTGAACTTTACCTTGAATTTAGCTGACAGTATAAGGTTTGCTTAAATAAATATGGAAGCTATAAAAATGAGAGTTCGAAGAAATTCAAGTAGAGTTTATTAGGGAGCACAGTGGATCAGATTGATGCTGTTAAGTGGACTCAAATGACTTTAAACTTTGTTACTTTTTATAGTAAAGGCTGATTTCCATCTGAATCTAATACCTTATATAAATTTGTTGTTTAAATGATGGTTTTTTGGAAGTAACAACTGAAAAAATTGATTTAATGGTTATTCAGATTCTTTTTTTAAAAAATTAATTAATTTATGTATTTGTCTCTGTTGGGTCTTTGTTGTTGCGTGTGGGGTTTCTCTAGTTGTGGCGAGCGGGGGCTACTCTTCGTTGCAGTGCACGGTTTTCTCAGTGCAGTGGCTTCTCTTGTTGCGGAGCACGGGCTCTAGGTGCATGGGCTTCAGTAGTTGTGGCCTGCGGGCTCAGTAGTTGTGGCTCGTGGGCTCTATAGAGCGCAGGCTCAGTAGTTGTAGCACACGGGCTTTGTTGCTCCATGGCATGTGGGATCTTCCCGGATCAGGGCTCGAACCTGTGTCCCCTGCGTTGGCAGGCGGATTCTTAACCACTGCCCACCAGGGAAGTCTCTATTCAGATTCTTTTGCATTATATTTGTTGGCCTAGGATTCAAGAGTATTACAGGGAATATTTGAGCAGCTTTTTCCTGAATTGTTATATTGTATGATTCATTTTTAGTATTTACAGTAGTTCACAAGAATGAGTTATTTGTAATATTACAGAGAAAATTACAATGAAAAACCTTATAAATGAAAATATAAAGATGGTATTATTTAGGTGAAACACATTTTATTTTATTTATTTATTTATTTTTAATAGATCTTTATTGGAGTATAATTGTTTCACAGTACCATGTTAGTTTCTGTTGCACAACAAAGCAAATCAGCCATATGCATACCCGTGTCCCCATATCCCTTCCCCCTTGATCCTCCCTCCCATCCTCCCTATCCTACCCCTCTAGGTCATTGCAGAGCACCGAGCCGATCTCCCTGTGCTATGCTGCTGCTTCTCAACAGCCAGCTATTTCACGTTAGGTAGTGTATATATGTTGATGCTACTCTCACTTCGCCCCAGCTTCGCCCCCCCATCCCATGTCATCAAGTCCATTCTCTATGTCTACCTCTTTATTCCTTCCCTGCAACTAGGTTCATCAGTACCTTTTTCTTTTTTTTCAGGTTCCATATATATGTGTTAGCATACAGTATTTGTTTTTCTCTTTCTGACTTACTTAACTCTTTATGACAGACTCTAAGTCCATGCACCTCACTACAAATAACTCAATTTTGTTTCCTTTTATGGCTAATATTCCATTGTATATATGTGCCACATCTTCTTCATCCATTCATCTGTCGATGAACCCTTAGGTTGCTTCCATGTCCTGGCTATTGTAAAGAGAGCTGCAGTGAACATTGTGGTACATGACTCTTTGAATTATGGTTTTCTCAGGGTGTATGCCCAGTAGTGGGATTGCTGGGTCATATGGTAGTTGTATTTTTAGTTTTTTAAGGAACCTCCATACTGTTCTCCATAGTGGCTGTATCAACTTACATTCCCACCAACAGTGCAAGAGGGTTCCCTTTTCTCCACACCCTCTCCAGCATTTATTGTGTGTAGATTTTTTTGATGATGGCCATTCTGACTGGTGTGAGATGATATCTCATTGTAGTTTTGACTTGCATTTCTCTAATGATTAGTGATGTTGAGCTTCCTTTCAAGTGTTTGTTGGCAACCTGTAGGTCTTCTATGGAGAAATGTCCATTTAGGTCTTCTGCTCATTTTTGGATTGGGTTGTTTGTTTTTTTGATATTGAGCTGCATGAGTTGCTTGTACATTTTGGAGATTAATCCTTTGTCAGTTGCTTCGTTTGCAAATATTTTCTCCCATTCTGAGAGTTGTCTTTTCGTCTTGTTTATGGTTTCCTTTGCTGTGCAAAAGCTTTTAAGTTTCATTAGGTCACACTTATTTATTTTTGTTTTTATTTCCATTTCTCTAGGAGGTGGGTCAAAAAGGATCTTGTTGTGATGTATGTCATAGAGTGTTCTGCCTATGTTTTCCTCTAAGAGTTTGATAGTGTCTGGCCTTCCATTTAGGTCTTTAATCCATTTTGAGTTTATTTTTGTATATGGTGTTAGGGAGTGTTCTAATTTCATTCTTTTACATGTAGCTGTCCAGTTTTCCCAGCACCACTTATTGAAGAGGCTGTCTTTTCTCCATTGTACATTCTTGCTTCCTTTATCAAAGATAAGGTGATCATATGTACGTGGGTTTATCTCTGGGCTTCCTATCCTCTTCCATTGATCTATATTTCCGTTTTTGTGCCAATACCATACTGTCCTGATTAATGTAGCTTTGTAGTATAGTCTGGAGTCCAGGAGCCTGATTCCTCCAGCTCTGTTTTTCTTTCTCAAGACTGCTTTGGCTATTCGGGATCTTTTGTGTTTTCATACAAATTGTGAAATTTTTTCTTCTGGTTCTGTGAAAAATGCCATTGTTAGTTTGATAGGGATTGCATTGAATCTGTAGATTGCTTTGGGTGGTAGAGTCATTTTCACAATTTTGATTCTTCCAGTCCAAGAACATGGTATATCTCTCCATCTTTTGTATCATCTTTCATTTCTTTCATCAGTGTCTTATAGTTTTCTGCATACAGGTCTTTTGTCTCCTTAGGTAGGTTTATTCCTAGATATTTTATTCTTTTTGTTGCAGTGGTAAATGGGAGTGTTTCCTTAATTTCACTTTCAGATTTTTCATCATTAGTGTATAGGAATGCTAGAGATTTCTGTGCATTACTTTTGCATCCTGCTACTTTACCAGATTCTTTGATTAGCTCTAGTAGTTTTCTGGTAGCATCTTTAGGATTCTCTATGTATAGTATCATGTCATCTGCAAACAGTGAGAGCTTTACTTCTTCTTTTCTGATTTGGATTCCTTTTATTTCTTTTTCTTCTCTGACTGCTGTGGCTAAAACTTCCAAAACTATGTTGAATAATAGTGATGAGATTGGGCAACCTTGTCTTGTTCCTGATCCTAGTGGAAATGGTTTCTGTTTTTCACCATTGAGAACAATGTTGGCTGTGGGTTTGTCATATATGGCCTTTATTATGTTGAGGTGAGTTCCCTCTATGCCTACTTTCTAGAGAGTTTTTATCATAGATGGGTGTTGAATTTTGTCAGAAGCTTTTTCTGCATCTGTTGAGATGATCATATGGTTTTTCTCCTTCAATTTGTTAATATGGTATATCACATTGATTGATTTGCATATATTGAAGAATCCTTGCATTCCTGGGATAAACCCCACTTGATCATAGTGTATGATCCTTTTAATGTGCTGTTGGATTCTGTTTGCTAGTATTTTGTTGGGGATTTTTGCATCTGTGTTCATCAGTGATATTGGCCTGTAGTTTTCTTTTTTTGTGACATCTTTGTCTGGTTTTGGTATCAGGGTGGTGGTGGCCTCGTTGAATGAGTTTGGGAGTGTTCCTGCCCCTGCTGTATTTTGGAAGAGTTTGAGAAGGATAGGTGTTAGATCTTCTGTAAATGTTTGATAGAAGTCGCCTGTGTAGCCATCTGGTTCTGGGCTTTTGTTTGTTGAAAGATTTTTAATCACACTTTCAATTTGAGTGCTTGTGATTGGTCTGTTTATATTTTCTATTTCTTCCTGTTTCAGTCTCGGAAGGTTGTGCTTTTCTAAGAATGTGTCCATTTCTTCCAGGTTGTCCATTTTATTGGAATATAGTTGCTTGTAGTTAATCTCTCATGATCCTTTGTATTTCTGCAGTGTCAATTGTTACTTCTCCTTTTTTTATTTCTAATTCTGTTGATTTGAGTCTTCTCCCCTTTTTTCTTCATGAGTCTGGCTAATGGTTTATCAATTTTGTTTATCTTCTCAAAGAACCAGCTTTTAGTTTTATTGATCTTTGCTATCGTTTCCTTCATTTCTTTTTCATTTATTCCTGATCTGATATTTATGATTTCTTTCCTTCTGCTGACTTTGGGGTTTTTTTTTTTTTTTTGGTTCTTCTTTCTCTAATTGCTTTAGCTGTAAGTTTAGGTTGTTTATTTGAGATGTTTCTTGTTTCTTGAGATAGGATTGTATTGCTATAAACTTCCCTCTTAGAACTGCATCCTATAGGTGTTGGGTCGTTGTGTTTCGTTGTCATTTGTTTCTAGGTATTTTTTGATTTCGTCTTTGATTTCTTCTGTGATCTCTTGGTTATTTAGTAGCGTATTTTTTAACCTCCATGTGTTTGTATTTTTTATGGTTTTTTTCCTGTAATTGATATCTAGTCTCATACCATTGTGGTCGGAAAAGATACTTGATACCATTTCAGTTTCCTTATATGTACCAAGGGTTGATTTGTGACCCAAGATATGATGTATCCTGGGGAACATTGGTACAATTTGTGTCATAGAGTGCCTTGCCTGTGTTCTGTTCTAGGAGTTTTATCATGTCTTGCTTATATTTAAGTCTTTAAGCCATTTTGAGTTTATTTTTGTGTATGGTGTAAGGGAATGTTCTAACTTCATTGATTTACATACGGCTGTCCAGCTTTCTCAATACCACTTGCAGAAGAGACTGTATTTTCTTCATTGTATATTCTTGCCTCCTTTGTCGAAGATTAGTTGACCGTAGGTGTGTAGATTTATTTCTGGGCTCTCTAATCTGTTCCATTGATCTATATGTCGGTTTTTGTGCCAATACCATGATGTAGCTTTATAGTATTGTCCGAAGTCTGGGAGGGTTATGCCTCCAGGTTTGTTGTTTTTCCTCAGTATTGCTTTGTATGCCTGCTGTTTTAAACCATTAAATTTTCAAAATGTTGTGTTATGCACCAGTTGTTAACTGATACAGATGATATTATTGCTTCATGTTATGTGGAATCATGGTTATATAGAAGAATGTCTTTGTTCTTAGAAGATACCAGCTAGTGAATTTAGGTGTGAAGTATCATGAGATGTGCAACTTACTTTTAAATGGTATAACAAAAATAAAAAGTGCATTTGTGTATATTTTTGTGCATGTGTGTATGAATATATGTATGGAAAGAGAGAGACTGAGAATATAGATGTGACAAAATGAATGTTAGGGTATGTGGTGTTTATTGGAAAAGGTATATGGGTGTTTATTGTTCTATTCTTTTAACTTTTTTGTAGCTTTGAACCTTTTCCAAATAAAAAGTTGGGAGGATCTTCTTAATACTGGCTTATGTGGAAGTCATCCATTGCACCCCCAATCTAAAAGTTGAATATAAGATGGATAAAAAGGGTAGTGGGGATTATAGTTCATTGTACTCCACTTAAGTTTTCTCTTGGACATTTTTTCAGTGTGTTTTAATTTTCTGCGTATCAGTGCTGATTAAACTGTGAGAACCTAGTGATCAGGGATTGTAGCAGGATTTCCTAAGCTTGTTCCCAGTAATGCTAGTACCTGTAGGGTGTCCATAGAGAAAGGGTTCCTTTGTCTTTCCCTTGGAGAGTTATAGTGCCAAGGATGAAGTACAGTAGAGATCCTGAGAAATATATTAACGAAAGAAAACAGCATTTTCTGGGCTTCCCTGGTGGCACAGTGGTTAAGAATCTGCCTGCCAATGCAAGAGACACGGGTTTGAGCCCTGGCCCGGGAAGATCCCACATGCCGTGGAGCAACTAAGCCTGTGCGCCACAACTACTGAGCCTGAGCTCTAGAGCCCGCAAGCCACAACTACGAAAGCCCACGTGCCTAGAGCCTGTGCTCTGCAACAAGGGAAGCCACCGCAATGAGCAGCCCGCACACCACAAGGAAGAGTAGCCCCCACTCGCCCCAACTAGAGAAAACGCATGCGCAACAACGAAGACCCCACACAGCCACAAATAAATAAAATAAATAAATAAATTTATTAAAAAAAAAACAAACTCAAAAAGCTGTAATATAGGCCTACACGTGCGAAGACTTTCTGAGGAATGTTATACCATGGTGTAATAATGTATAAATTATGAAAATGTTAAATTATATTCAAAACATCAGAAATAAAAGGAAGCTAATATATTTTTTAAGTTTCCCCCAAAAATATTTAAAGAGAAAAAAAAAAACCTTTGGGCTATAGAAAAGTTTAATTTTCTGAGATCCATTTATGTAAATCATCATTCCTTGGAGAATTTTATAATTATATTTACATATGTTATTGATTATTAAAGTCAAGTCAAATATGCCTAGCAGCCTTCCAGCAAAAGCCTGTAAGACTCAGTGGTAAATTAGCAGCTCAAGGTCATGATGAGTGGTGGAGTACCCAAGTTCCTCTTGGTCTGGAAAGTGCATGCTCTTTCTATTATGCCATGCCAAAATTCGCCAGGAATTTTAATTGGTATAGTGCATCTTTATAAGCTGCAACGAAATAAAAAAAGATTTATAATTTACTGAATCCCACCATGAAAAGCATTTACTGGTGGCAACCTTCATTTCCCAAAGTATATTCCTGGGAACACTAGGCACAGAGTGTAACTGATGTTGTTGGCTGTAGGAGAGAGAGGAAGTTGTATCACTATGGATGGAAAATGCTGTTTTCGTTTTTTTATATATATAAATTTATTTATTTATTTATTTTTGGCTGTGTTGGGTCTTCGTTGCTGCGCGCGGGCTTTCTCTAGTTGTGGTGAGCAGGGGCTACTCTTTGTTGCAGTGTGCGGGCTTCTCATTGTCGTGGCTTCTCTTGTTGCGGAGCACGGGCTCTAGGCACACAGGCTTCAGTAGTTGTGGTGCACGGGCTTAGTTGTTCTGCAGCATGTGGGATCTTCCTGGACCAGGGCTCGAATCTGTGTCCCCTTCATTGGCAGGCAGATTCTTAACCACTGCGCCACCAGGGAAGTCCCAAGTTTTATTTTTTAAACAACATTAATTTTTGCCATCTCTGGCAGCTAGGAGACTTTTTCTTGCTTACTTTCTGATTCTGGGCAGAGTTTTATACTGTCCATGCTGCCACATAAGTAATGGTTCTTTTTTGGGTGATCCCGTTATAGAAACAGAAAGTGTCCTGTTTTCAGATTTTAACTAAAGTTACTGTGGTGATCATTTTGCAGTACATACAGATATTGAATCATTGTGTTGTACACTGGAAACTAATATAATGTTATATGTCCGTTATACCTCAATTAAAAAAGAAAATATACTGTTTAGATCTTGTTTTTACACTATCTGACATTGCTTTTATCTAACTTATTTCTTTGATCCTTTTATCTAACTCTAATTATTCTAATTATACCAGCATTTGTAAAATTAATAGCTATTATTTTATTTTCACTGTGTGGGTAATTAAAAATATGTCTATATATTTTAAAGCATTTGTTATAGAAATTTTACATGAAACAATAACTTCTTTGAACGATTAATGGGATTTAGGGTTTAGCTGTCAGTAGAACCTAAATGCTGAAAATGTTCCTATTCAAACTTTCTGATTATGGTGAAATATGCTTATAATAAAAGACATAATTTACTCAGACACTTTTTAAAGCTCTTTTTCTTCATGAGTTCTGAGAGTAATGAGAATCTATTCTGAAATTACTGCTGTAATTGAGATGTGCACATTTTGGTGTTAGTTTGATTTAGCTTCTATTGACAAGGTTTTTCTGTAGGCTTGAATGGAAAAAATGTAAATCTTTTAATTTTATCATAAATTCATTTGGTTCATATAAATTCATTCCTCTCAAGATAGTTTCCTTTTACTCATCTCTATTTTATTTCTATTTATATTGAGAAAACACACAGTAGGTAAAAAGTCTGTAAGATTTTAAAATAATAATAATAGCTCACTGCAGAGCTACCAGGACAAATTCTTTAAAAGGTTAGGTTTAGAACTTACAGTTAGGGTTTATGATTGTGGTTGGGCTGTAAATATCACCATTCACCATTTTATGTGGATTAATTTGTTACACAGACTGTGGTTGGATTTTTGTTTTTTGTTCGTAATCAATTGTATTTTAAACGGAAAACGTCAGTGTTCTCAGTTCCTATCATGAAACATAATACAATGAAACACAAAATCCTGGAAACGTATCTTAATTGGACAATGAAATTAACAGTTGTTGAGAACCATGCAGTATTTGGAGCTCTAGAACTAGTTTTCTGTTAGGAATTGGTAAGAGCATAAAATAGGGCATTAGTTAATCAGTTATTTTGAAGTGACTTGAAAACAACTCACCAAAAACAGTCTAGATATTTATTAAGTATATTTTGATCTTGTGGTGATTGAACGTAATTGGATGCTGGTCTGAAGGAGTCAGCACTAGACGCAGAGGAGAAGTTTCACACATGATTTTACAGATGAATTATATATTACTCTGTTAACTGGTGACATGGTTTGGTTCACTAAAAAACCCGATAATGTAATTTTTCAAAAAACTATAGCACAATATTTTAGTGTTATTAATAAACAGATGCAGAACTAAATAACCTTTTATATTCTTTTTTTAAAGCTCAGATATAATGTCATTTATATTTTGTAACTCAAAATAAGCTAATAAAATATTACTGGGGGAGTTAAACTTACTCAACAGTCAAGAGTTATTTATAATTAAGCATTTTAATTTTATGTACATTTTAATTTTTAAGCTCCTGTTAATGCTTGAAAAGCCTTTGTTTGATTTATAGTTTTCCTAGCACTTTCAAGTTACTTATATAATATTTTTGTCATACGTTTACAGTATAAAACTTCACCTTATATCTCTAGGAATTATACAAAAATTTAATGTCACATTATCCTTGATTTAAGTTTTATGTAATCTTTATACAAAATATTGCTCATGTGCACTGTATTGCCATACGTAAGAAGGGTAAGATGTTCATACCTTTAAAAATGTTGGCAGAAAGTTTGATAAAGTCCACGTTTATGTTTTACTTTATTTGCACACTTTTCACAGTTGTTAATCAGTAGCTTGTTGCTAAGGGAACATCAGTGCTGAACAATAATTTCTATGTGGGGATTATAAATGGTGAGGGATGCTTTTTAGTATTTTCTTTACCTTGAAATCCATAGGAAAAACATTGTTAATTTCATCAGTACATCTCTAAGTGTTACGTCAGTTCAATTTTTTAAATATTTGTTTATTTATTCACTTATATGTTTATTTTTAAAGGGAATATGGATGTTTCCAAATGTTGAAGAGTATACTTGTTTACTGGCATCCCTAGGTTAACTGAGGATTTTATAGAAGGTGGTTTGAATTTCTTCTGGGGATTTCTAGGCCAGGCAAGGTAGTGTCAGTACCACTGGTCCACTCCATGCGTGACTGAATGGATCTGTATGTATGACTAATGTACCAGTATTCTTACGGTATGTGGTGGCCCTCTTGGCCATTTATGGAGTAGTTGTTTATGAAGAATATGGTTCCTGTGAAAACTGATGAATTGAATTTAGTTGCAGGAATGGGAATAAAAGATGTTTCTGTAGCTTGCATTTTTGCTCTTCTTGAAACTCATAATTCAAATTAAAATGTTTCTTTCTTTGACTCTCTGACTTTTTCTGAAAGTCTTGGCTACAAGCGATTTTTCCTTTTTATATTATCCTTTCCATTTCTTTCCTAAGCTTCTGTGACTACATGGCAAATGTAGATGTATACTGTTTCTGAATCCCTTGTTTTCTCTTGTGTTATATAAGCCTGTTGAATCCATTCCCAACTTTGAAAAAATTGTCACCTCATCTTTTTAGTTTCATATTGACAGAGTTGATGAAGTTAGGATGGCATGTTATCAGGCACTTTGCTACGAGGTGTGAATAATGAGTTGCCTTTTTCTGTTGCTTCTTTTTAAGTCTTCTAAGTTTATATGACTTGTAAAACTATTTCTGTCTTATAAACTATCCTTTCTTGTGATGGTACTTCTAAAATTTGTCTTGATGAAAATGTTAAATTTGTTACTGCTTTTTAAAAAAGGCTCCAAGTGAAAATAGTTTATTCTTCTCTTGGTAACACTTTTCTGTTATTATAATAGTAATAAAATCAAGTAGAGTATAAAGTAGAAATATCTCATAAATTGTTAACTACAAGCTTCCCTTTGATACATGTTTCCTTAATGGGCTGTGTTCTATTAATTTGAATAAAACAAATGATATTGTTGGAAACTTGTACTAACTTATCTATAAATAGAGCTAGCACAGACTTGTTTAACTACACTTCACGCGGTCATTACATTCTTGCAATAACAGTCTGTGTTTTCATGGAGGAAATAAGGCTCACTAATGACATTTTTTCCAACAAAAACTTGGTTACATAGCTTTATCTCTGCATAGAATAACTGAAGAGGTAAAGCAGCTTCTGGTTTATATCACATAACTATGTTGTAGTTAGCATTCTTTATCTTTCCAAGGTGGTTTTACTTATATGCCCCAAATAGGCTGAAGATTATGATTCTTGTTCATAATGCATTACATAATTTATTTTTTCACAGAAAAATATATCCTTTGCAAACACAACTTTCAGCATTCTTAATTCCATTCTGCTCTTGTAAAATCATTTTGTCTATCAACCAGCAAATATTTATTGACAACCCACTGTGTGCTCAGGCTCACCTAAACTTTGTGGGTAAATAAAGCAGTTCCTGCTCTTGTAGAATTTAAAATACAGTGAGGAGATAGACATTTGAAAATACTTATGAATAGTTAAGTAAGTAATTTTGCATGTAAAATGCTGTGAAGGAACAATATATGGGAAGACCTAAAGCATACTGGAGAAAAAGCTTTTATGAGGTTGTGATGTTTAAACTGAGATGTGAAAGATGAATGGTCATTGAAAAGAGGGGGATGCCATCCCAGACAGAGGAAACATCATATTAAAATGCCTGTTATAGGAACTGAGAGAAATCCAACGTCAGTAAAGCACAGCGAGCAAGATGGAGAGCAGCATGAGATGAATTTGCTTAAGTAGGTGGGGACCAAATCATGCAGGGCCTTACAGATCATGTTGAACACATTTGGATTTTATTCCAAGGACAACTACAAGAGGTTAAAGGATTTTAAGCAGGGGAGTGACACAGTCAGATTTACATTAAAATGAATTACCCTAACATCTCTATGGAATAAATTGGATGGGTGAAGTTCAGGGCAGTTGTAACCATATTCTAAGAATTTTATAATGAGTGGCTTTCACTCTGTTAGGTCAGTGATTCTTTTTTATGCTTTTAGGGTTTTCATACATGAAACATACTCCCATCAGTAACACTGCTCATCATTTGTAGTGAATCTAATCTCCATCCATATGCTACCCACGCCTCAGGTGAGAATCACTGAGCTAGTCCAGCTCTTACCTGATAGGAAAACTGATGTTGAGAGAAGTGACTTAGACAAGGTCACATAGATAGTTAGCCAATGGTAGAGCAAGCACTTCAACCCACAGTTGAGAAACTCTTCCAGAGCCCTTTTCACATAATTTCTCTTAGATTTAGGAAACTAGCATCATCAATTAGAATGTATTTACTATGCACTGTGGATTGGCTATTGGACAGCAAAATATATGTAGCAAATTCTCTAATATGAAGATACAGTATAGGAGATATAATGATGAATGAAACAGTGGTTTGCAACAGCAGTTTCATAGTGTGATCCAGGGACCTTTGGAGGTCTCTGAGATCTTTTTGCTGCTCTACAAGGTCAGAACTATTTTCATAAAAATGGTAAGGCATAATTTGGCTTTATTCACTGGGTTGACATTTGCACTGATGACACCAAAGCAGTGGTGGGTAAAACCCCTGGTATCTTGGCCTTAATCAAGGCAGTGGTACCAAACTGCATGAGTATTCATTGTATTTACTGCCACACATTTATAATTTTTTAAAAAATGCCAGTTTTCCATAAGGATGTCCTTGATGAAGCAGTAAAAATCATTAGTTTTATGAAATCTTAACACTTGAGTACATGTCTTTACTGTTCTCTATGCCAAAATGGGAATGGCATATAAAGCACTTCTGCTGCATACCAAAACGTGATTGTTTGAAGGAAAAACACTTGCATGATTGAGTTGTGAGCCAGCTTTCTTTTTCATGGAACATCATTTTTACTTGTAAGAACTGTCAACAGACAAATTACGGTTATTCAGACTGGATATTTGGCAGACATTTTATTTAAAAAAAATGAACAAAGTCACTATTATTTTAATGAAAACAACTGACAGATTTGTGTCCAATGTTGAAATTTGAGTTTTCAGGTAAAATATAGAACTTTGGAAATTTAAAAATATTTCTTTGAGCTTGACAGCTTCTTAGTACTTAAAGGGTTTTTGTTTTGTTTTGTTTTGTTTTGTTTTTGATGAAATCAGTTATATTAATGAGTATGGTTTTTGGGGTTTCTTTTTACAATTGTTTAATGAAATATATCAACATTTTGAAGATTTGCATAGCCCAGCGACCAATATTTTTTAAGTGACCAGTGCATGATGTTACAGAAAGGATCTCTGCAAAGTTTAAGATAGACCTATAGATTTTAATGTAAGAGTGTGTAAAGTGTATTGACTTAGTTTCAGATTCCACATTGCAGCTAACTTTTAAGAAACTACCACTGGTTGAATTTTGGTGCAGTATTGAAGAATATCCACAACTATCTGAAAAGGCTATTAAAATACTCCTTTTCCCCACTGCATACCTGTGTGATGGATTTCCCTTCATGTAGTTTAACAAGAACAGCATATTGTAACAGATTGAATACAGAAGTACTCAGTACTCTCCTTTACTAAAGTCACACTTCAAAGTGATTTGCAAAAATGTAGAATAGTGCTACATTTCTTACTATTTTTGTTTGTTTCCTTTGGAAAGTAAGTTATATTTTCATGTGACATTTTTGTTTATATATATATTTTCATAAAAACATGCTAACATATGAGTTTGTTAATATTCTCTCTTTTTTTTTTTTGGCTGCACGGCTTGCGGGATCTCAGTTCAGTGACCAGGGATTGAACCCGGGCCAAGGCAGTGAAAGCCCGGAATCCTAACCACTAGGCCACCAGGGAACTCCCTGAGTTTGTTGATAGTCTTAATTGAGTCAATAGATAATTTAAAACTTTGTGCTGTTGTGGTAAACATCTATAGGTAGGACACATATAAAGAAAAGCTCCTTGGGGTGTGTGGACATTTTAATGTCTGTTAATGCAATTTTATTAAATTGCCATCCATACCAGCTTTTAAAGGATTTCTTTGTCATAACACTTAGCTTAATTCTACTTGTGGAATGCAGTTAAAAGTTCTGTATTTACTATATTTTTAAAAAATATGTAACTCAGCATTTTTGGCAGCTCATATTGAGCTTCTCCAATTAGTACAGTCTATCTTAGTATATCAGCATTGGCAGAGAAAGCTATGTGTATCTTCAAAGCTCAGTGTTTTTTCATGTCACCCAGAGAATTTACAAAATATATATTTGTGCAATTTCGTAGGCTTGTTGCAAGTTTTAAATGTGGTAATATATGGAAAGCATAGTTCTTGGCACATAGTTGGTGCTCAATACAAGTTTACTTCCATTCTGGGTTTTTTATTTTCTTCAACCAAATGTGTTTAAAATATACAAGGCCAAGTTTGCCATTACTGTAATGCAAAGCTTGGACCATAAATTAATTCAACATCTGTCATCTACTACCTGTGAGAGCTTGGGCAACATACTTGCCCTTCCTGGACCAATGTCTTTACCTGTAAAATAAAAGTCTTAGGCTGCATTAATTTAATTCTGCCCTTTCAATAAGCACCCGTTATCTATGTGAAGAACAATTCTAAAGCTAAGCTACAGAGAAGTAAGCCAATACTAAATAGGCTTTGAGTAGGAAAGAGGAGTGAAAGCAGTGGGTAGTGTAAAAATAGTTACCAACATGACTGTCCACTGTGGGAATGCACGAAGAAGAGGCAAAAAGGGAGTCACACAGAAATGAAACAGAAGATATCTTTTGCATTGGAGGATCTTTTCTCCACAGGCCAGAGCTAAGAAATTTTCTTCAGTTAAGCTCAGCAAATATTTATTTTATATCTATTGTTGTGGGTCAGGGGCTGCATTAGGCACTATGCTTTGAGCTGAATGCACAGAGATGAATACAACATGGTCCTTACTCTCCAGGGTGCTTCCCAGGCTCCCAGGATCGTTGGGCACCCATAACACTATGATTTGCAGCAAGGACATGGGAGTGGCTCATTCTGGATTGTTTCTTCAGAGGTACATGAAGCCCTGTTTGCTAGGAGACATGGATCCTATAATGGAAGAACATAGTTTTCCTCTAGTTACTTTTCAGCCTGGGCCTTAGTTCAGACTCACCTGGGAAAGAGAAAGTTTTTACCAGAGAGGATGGTGCTTGAGTCTTCAATAAGTTGTAGTATCAATCACTGGATCATTTCCTATTTCAAAATAACCCCAACCTCTGCTTTTATGAAAACTACTTCAAACCAACAGAGTAAACCCCAAGAGTTGGTGTTTCTTTATATGTGTTATGGGCCAGGAGCTTTATATACTCTGTCTCACTTAATCCTCACAGCACTGGCTCGAAGAAGGAAGTTACTCACTAGGTCACACATCTATTTAGAGGTGGAGTAGGGATTGGACCTCATGCCTGGGTCCATTATACCACATTCCCTCACTAGCTTTAGTTATCTTAAGCCCACAATCATCTGTATCCTGTTTACTATATCTTCCTTCAGAGTAGATGGTTGCATGGTAAAGCTGATCCTGGGGTAGTGCAGTGTGTTCCAGACTCCATTGTGAGACCCCTTTTGGGTCATGACCAGCATTTTTTACAAAATAAAATCAAGTAGAAATTGTTATACTGTGTCACGGTTAGTACTGTTTTGTTTCAGTTGTAGGTGTTGGAGGGTGAGTGGGTGTGTGAATGTGTGGGTCTTAGCATAAGGTATTTCCTGCTATGGGAAAATCACTCCCCATTTCAGTATAGGACATGATCACAACTTCACCATTGTGTCTTTTCTCCAGGTTTTGAAAATATTCCACATTCCTTTTAGTTACAAGGCAGTAAAATGTAGTTCTCAGCTTGGACCCTGGAGCCAGACTATGCAGGTTTGAATCCAGACTCTGCCATTTACAGTGACTCTTGGCAAGTTATTTCGTGTCTCCGTGCCTCTGCTTTGTCTTCTGTAAAATGGGGTTGTGTGAGCATTAAATGAATTTATATACCTAAAGTGCTTAGGATAGTGTTCATCTCATGGTAGCACTCCATAAGTTATCTGTTGTTATTACTGTTGTTATTGTTAGTGTTGTTGAAAGGTTTATATCTCTCTCAGAGGGATTATGGACATATTGACTTAACAACGGCTTTCCACAGCAGACAGTTGATTCATATGGTTAATTAATTTATTGCAAACTTTTCTTATGCTACAAGAATGCTAACTTTGCCACTGTTTTAGTACAATTCTCCCTTTGTTTATACACTTGGATTGTTTTTATTTGGCCAACACCACCAAAGACAGCTACTAAGTCATGTACCTGTTTAAGAGTTATTGTGGAAAATAGTGAGCATGACTGTACCAGATCTGGGCCTGTGAAGAACTGGCTGTCTTTATCGGCTGATTTAATCCTGGTCATAGTCCAGCATTGCTGGCTCATAAAATCTATGTTTATGCCTTGGCCCACTATGTTATAGAGGACTAAATAAGTACTGTACCTAGGCCCATCTGCCTCAAGCTCTGTGGCAGATTTGGAGTAAGATGTTTGGTGATCAGGGAAAGCTTCACAAAGGAAATAATGTTTGAGTTGAGGGTTGAATATTTTGAGTTGAAGTCTTCTAGGAAAGTAGTTAAAGGAAAATAATTCCAGGCACCAGTAAGATTTCATACCAAACTCTGAAGCCCAGAAGTCTTAAAATGGTCACAGAAAGGAAGAATAAGCAGAAGCAGTGAACAGAAGAAACTCTAGGCTGCTGTCTTCTAGGTTATCAATTACAGATTTTTATAAAAACTTACTGGAAAAAAATAACCAAAGGTTAAATATGTGTTATAGAATTATTTGTATTATTTCAAATTATATTTTTTATATAACCAACCTTATAGTGAACAGTTAGCGACATTTTATTATGATGATCATTGATAGAATATTCTTTTGTTTATAGAATTGTGTTGTGTGCTTTACCTCTTTTCTTCTTAGCTTCCATTAGCAGGTACCACCTAATGGCAGCCGGTAGAATTGCAGGCAATAAATGCATTGGAAAAATTCATGACTTAGCAGGAAAAGCCCAACCCAGTTCACGGGATAATTAGTACATATAATGTAGTGATATGAGTTAATCTTTTTTCATAGATCCCTGGGGTGAGCATGTTGTAGAGGATGGGAGCCAACTGCCAATATCTTTATATCCAAATTAGTGTTATATTAGGAAGTGTATATTGTTGAGGGATTACACAGGATTTAATATTTTTATTTTCTTTTTGAAATGGAATTATATATTAGAAATGAAATCATTGAGATTTTGTTTTTAGACACAATGTGAATAACTTCCAAAAGAAAAGATCAGTTAACTTAAATTGACTCGAAATATATGATCAGCCAGCATGAAAAGAAGTTAGCTATTGTTTCAAAACAGCAGAACTAGTGCTTGACATTTATAAAGTTCATTTTTAAAAAAGCTTAACAAAATCACTCATGTTAATGACCACCCAAGTAGCTTTTATAATTAATGCTGATGGGCCTTGAAGAGCATTGGCAAGGCACTGACCCTGAAGATCCACAATGAGTTTACCAAATATGGGTTATTTATTCTTCTTAGATAGTTTACAGAGACTAGGACTTCTGTAAAACACTATTTTTGTATGGGAATAATAGCCAATGTTACTGAATGCTTGCTATGTGCCAGATGCACTCTTCTAAACACTTTGTATGTATTAACTCATTTAATTCTCTTGCAACAAGACACATTGGGCAATTGCAAGATCCCTTCTTCCTTTTTTTCTTCTCTTACCTACTTTTTGCGTAGGAATATGAAATCATTGCTTTGTTCTGGAGATTCACTTTGACAAAGGCTGGGAGGTGCTATAGTCTTAGTGGTAAGAGGAATGTTTTGAATTTGTAATAGTGTCATTGGTGAGTCTTTGGTAGTTATATAGTTTCAACGTTAAGCATCTTCTAATAAGAATTTTATTTTGGTTTATGATAATTCTAAGTATTTTATTAAATAAACATATTTCCCATGAGTAATCCATACATTAAATAATCTACCCCACAAGAGTTGACTATATAATAAAAAATGAATTATTTACATTTCCGTTGGGTGAACATTTAATTTAGATTCCTTTTGGAATTTATTTTGAAATATATTATGTATATTAATTTATAATCATATTTATTTCTTAATATTAATAATATTCTTAATACAATTCCTATAAGAACTAGCATGACCTCTCTATTTCACTCTAAGTATGTCAAATGCATTGGCTATTCGAGTTCCATTAATAATAATATTCTATAAAAATTTCAGTCATTTTTAGTTGCAAAGAAATCCCTTTGGAATGTCAAATTTAAAATAGATATTAGACATTTATTTAGGAGTACTTACTATGATGTAACCCATCTAGATTTTCTGACAGCTTCCTGTTTACTTTTTAAAGCTACTGTATTGCATGTAGTTGCCATGTTAATATCTGTTGGCCCTAAATGTTTTGTTTTGAACTCAGCATATTTAATATTTTCCTTTGATTCTTAAATATCCCCTTCTTGGTGGAAGTTTATTTCCCTTTTCTTCCTTGTCTACCAGCCATCTGTGTTATTCATAGAGGTTAAGTTTAAATTCCTCTGTAGAGAAAAGTAGGTGGCTCCACAGTGATCTCATTCTTAGGCTAGTAAGCCTAGTTTTGTTGCTTCTTTTTTTTTTTCCTTATACCTGCCACCACCCTACCCTTAGCTAGAATATTAATAATTTATCTTCCTTTGATACTTATAATTATGTGTATTCTTACCCTATCTTCAAACAAGACATATTGAACTTTGGTGTGGCATCACTTACTCTTCCCCCTTCTCCACTCGTCCTCCCTCTCTCCTCCACTTCCTTCCCCTCCCCCCTTTTCTTCTCTTTCTCTTCTTCCATCAGCCATCCTCCTCCTCCTTCATCTCTCTCAACAACAAATATTAATCCAGAGCATACTGCTATAAAGTTGTATAGAAATATTGACTTATTTGGGTGTTATCTGATGGCTGGAAATGTGTTCATCAGTCGAAATAGAGAAAGCTTTTTGAAAGCCTTGGGAGATATGGATTGGCTCTCTTTATCCTTCAATAACACCAAGCTTATTTTGTTTTTCTTACATTAAAATAAAATTTCATTTCTTTCACTTACGTATTTAGTTTTGTTTTGACTGATGAACCTGTTTTTCACTGTATTTATTGCTTATGTCCATAACTTTTCAGAAGATAACTTTTACAGTTTTTTTAGTACTTCCCTTTTGATAGCAAAATTTTCATATTTTAATTAGCCAATTTAAGCAAAGCTAGCTATGGAGAGAATTAAAACCAAGAAAAGCCATTAATAACTGAGTTTTGCCAAAATAGCTTGAATTATGCATTTATATAATTCAAGATAGAAAGGTACAGTTACTACATTTATTTTTCATGTGATTAAAATAATAACATTGTAGTGGTTTGGGGGACTAGGTCAGAGCCAGCTATTCTTCAGAATCATTATGGATTAACCACTGCCTTTCGATGAACTATTATTATTTTTTAAAATAAATTTATTTATTTATTTGGCTGCATTGGGTCTTCGTTGCTGTGCGCGGGCTTTCTCTAGTTGCGGCGAGCGGGGGCTACTCTTCGATGTGGTGTGCGGGCTTCTCATGTGGTGGTTTCTCTTATTGTGGAGCGTGGGCTCTAGGCACGTGGACTTCAGTAGCTGTGGCTCGCGGGCTCTAGAGCACAGGCTCAGTAGTTGTGGCGCACGGGCTTAGTTGCTCCATGGCATGTAGGATCTTCCAGGACTAGGGCTCGAACCCGTGTCCCCTGCTTTGGCAGGCGGATTCTTAACCACTGTGCCACCAGGGAAGTCCCAGTGAATTATTTTCTTTCTACTGTATTCAAAGGCACTCTCTGACCTGTTGTGCCATGTATTTTTGCTGGTTAAAGTTATATAGTTTTAATGACAGCTAGATCATCTAGTTCAGTTCCTTCTGCTAAGATGTACAGTTTATAAGCTGCAGCTTATATCCCCTTTCCCAGAATTCTCAATTTAAAGTCAAATATGAGAGTCTGTCTGCTAAGCGAAACATTAGCTATTATCTGTCTGTATTAGATTAACACCTTTACTTTTCTTTTTTTTAATTAACATCTTTATTGGGGTATAAATGGTTTACAGTGTTCTGTTAGTTTCTGCTGAATAACAAAGTGAATCAGCTATATGCATACGAATATCCCCATATTCCCTCCCTCTTGCGTCTCCTTCCCACTAGGAAGTGGGAAGGTGGTCACAAAGCACAGAGCTGATCTCCCTGTGCTATGCAGCTGCTTCCCACTAGCTATCTGTTTTACATTTGGTAGTGTATATATGTCAATGCTACTCTCTCACTTCGTCTCAGCTTCCCCTTCCCCTTCCCCATGCTCTCAAGTCCATTCTCTACGTCTGTGTCTTTATTCCTGTCCTGCCCCTAGGTTCATCAGAACCATTTTTATTTTAGATTCCGTATACATGTGTCACCATATGGTATTTTTTTTTCTCTTTCTGACTTACTTCACTCTGTATGACAGACTCTAGGTCCATCCACCTCACTACAAATAACTCAATTTCGTTCCCTTTTATGGCTGAGTAATATTCCATGGTATACATGTGCCACATCTTCTTTATCCATTCATCTGTCGATGGGCACTTAGGTTGCTTCCATGTCCTGGCTACTGTAAATAGTGCTGCAATGAACATTGTGGTCCAAACTCTTTTTGAATTATGGTTTTCTCAGGATATATGCCCAGTAGTGGGATTGCTGGGTCATATGGTAGTTCTATTTTAGTTTTTTAAGGAACCTCCATACTGTTCTCCATAGTGGCTGTATCAACTTACATTCCCACCAACAGTGCAAGAGGGTTCCCTTTTCTCCACACCCTCTCCAGCATTTATTGTTTGTAGATTTTTTTGATGGTGGCCATTCTGACAGGTGTGAGGTGATACCTCATTGTAGTTTTGACTTGCATTTCTCTAATGATTAGTGATGTTGAGCATCCTTTCATGTGTTTGTTGGCCATCTGTATATCTTCTTTGGAGAAATGTCTATTTAGGTCTTCTGCCCATTTTTGGATTGGGTTGTTTGTTTTTTTTGATATTGAGCTGCATGAGCTGCTTGTAAATCTTGGAGATTAATCCTTTGTCAGTTGCTTCATTTGCAAATATTTTCCCCCATTCTGAGGGTTGTCTTTTCATCTTGTTTATGGTTTCCTTTGCTGTGCAAAAGCTTTTAAGTTTCATTAGGTCACACTTCTTTATTTTTGTTTTTATTTCCATTTCACTAGGAGGTGGGTCAAAAAGGATCTTGCTGTGATGTATGTCATAGACTGTTCTGCCTACGTTTTCCCCTAAGAGTTTGATAGTGTCTAGCCTTACATTTAGGTCTTTAATCCATTTTGAGTTTATTTTTGTGTATGGTGTTAGAGAGTGTTCTAATTTCATTCTTTTACATGTAGCTGTCCAGTTTTCCCAGCACCACTTATTGAAGAGGATCTCTTTTCTCCACTGTGTATTCTTGCCTCCTTTATCAAAGATAAGGTGACCATATGTGCGTGGGTTTATCACTGGGCTTTCTATCGTGTTCCATTGATCTATATTTCTGTTTTTGTGCCAGTACCATACTGTCGTGATTACTGTAGCTTTGTAGTATAGTCTGAAGTCAGGGAGCCTGATTCCTCCAGCTCCGTTTTTCTTTCTCAAGATTGCTTTGGCTATTCGGGGTCTTTTGTGTTTCCATACAAATTGTGAAATTTTTTGTCCTGGTTCTGTGAAAAATGCCATTGGTAGTTTGATAGAGATTGCATTGAATCTGTAGATTGCTTTGGGTAGTAGAGTCATTTTCACAGTGTTGATTCTTCCAATCCAGGAACATGGTATATCTCTCCATCTATTTGTATCATCTTTAATTTCTTTCATCAGTGTCTTATAATTTTCTGCATACAGGTCTTTTGTCTCCTTAGGTAGGTTTATTCCTAGATATTTTATTCTTTTTGTTGCAGTGGTAAATGGGAGTGTTTCCTTAATTTCACTTTCAGATTTTTCATCATTAGTGTATAGGAATGCTAGAGATTTCTGTGCATTACTTTTGCATCCTGCTACTTTACCAGATTCTTTGATTAGCTCTAGTAGTTTTCTGGTAGCATCTTTAGGATTCTCTACGTATAGTATCATGTCATCTGCAAACAGTGACAGCTTTACTTCTTCTTTTCTGATTTGGATTCCTTTTATTTCTTTTTCTTCTCTGATTGCTGTGGCTAAAACTTCCAAAACTATGTTGAATAATAGTGGTGAGAGTGGGCAACCTTGTCTTGTTCCTGACCCTAGTGGAAATGGTTTCAGATTTTCACCATTGAGAACGATGTTGGCTGTGGGTTTGTCATATATGACCTTTATTATGTTGAGGTAAGTTCCCTCTGTGCCTACTTTCTGGAGAGTTTTTATCATAGATGGGTGTTGAATTTTGTCAGAAGCTTTTTCTGCATCTATTGAGATTATCATATGGTTTTTCTCCTTCAATTTGTTATATGGTGTATCACATTGATTGCACATATTGAAGAATCCTTGCATTCCTGGGATTAACCCACTTGATCATGGTGTATGATCCTTTTAATGTGCTGTTGGATTCTGTTTGCTAGTATTTTGTTGAGGATTTTTGCATCTATGTTCATCAGTGATATTGGCCTGTAGTTTTCTTTTTTTGTGACATCTTTGTCTAGTTTGGGTATCAGGGTGGTGGTGGCCTCGTCGAATGAGTTTGGGAGTGTTCCTCCCTCTTGTATATTTCGGAAGAGTTTGAGAAGGATAGGTGTTAGCTCTTCTGTAAATGTTTGATAGAAGTCGCCTGTGTAGCCATGTGGTCCTGGGCTTTTGTTTGTTGGAAGATTTTTAATCACACTTTCAATTTGAGTGCTTGTGATTGGTCTGTTTATATTTTCTGTTTCTTCCTGTTTCAGTCTCGGAAGGTTGTGCTTTTCTAAGAATGTGTCCATTTCTTCCAGTTTGTGCATTTTATTGGCATATAGTTGCTTGTAGTAATCTCTCATGATCCTTTGTATTTCTGCCATCCAGTTGTTACTTCTTTTTCCATTTTTAATTCTGTTGATTTGAGTCTTCTCCCTTTTTTTCTTGATGAGTCTGGCTAATGGTTTATCAGTTTTATTTATCTTCTCAAAGAACCAGCTTTTAGTTTTATTGATCTTTGCTATTGTTTCCTTCATTTCTTTTTCATTTATTTCTGATCTGATCTTTATGATTTCTTTCCTTCTGCTAACTTTGGGATTTTTTTGTTCTTCTTTCTCGAATTGCTTTAGGTGTAAGGTTAGGGTGTTTATTTGAGATACTTCTTGTTTCTTGAGGTAGGATTGTAGTGCTGTAAACCTCCCCTTAGAACTACTTTGGCTGCATCCCATAGATTTTGGGTTGTCATGTTTTCGTTGTCATCTGTTTCTAGGTACTTTTTGCTTTCCTCTTCCATTTCTTCAGTGATCTCTTGGTTATTAAGTAGTGTATTGTTTATCTTCCATGTCTTTGTAGTTTTTACAATTTTTTTCTTGTAATTGATATCTAGTCTCATAGCGTTGTGGTCGGAAAAGATACTTGATATGATTTCACTTTTTAAAAATTCACCAAGGCTTGATTTGTGACTCAAGATATGGTGTATCCTGGAGAATGTTTCATGAGCACCTGAGAAGAAAGTGTATTCTGTTGATTTTGGATGGAATGTTCTATAAATATCAATTAAGTCCATCTTGTTTAATGTATCATTTAAAGCTTGTGTTTCCTTATTTATTTTCATTTTGGATGATCTGTCCATTGGTGAAAGTGGGCTGTTAAAGTCCTCTACTATGATTGTGTTACTGTCGATTTCCCCTTTTATGGCTGTTAGCATTTGCCTTATGTATTGAGGTGCTCCCATGTTGGCTGCATAAATATTTACAGTTGTTACATCTTCTTCTTGGATTGATCGCTTGATCATTATGCAGTGTCCTTCTTTGTCTCTTGCAGTAGTCTTTATTTTAAAGTCTATTTTGTCTGATATGAGAATTGCTACTTCAGCTTTCTTTTGATTTCCATTTGCATGGAATATCTTTTTCCATGCCCTCACTTTCAGTCTATATGTGTCCCTATGTCTGAAGTGGGTCTCTTGTAGACAGTGTATGTACGGGTCTGGTTTTTGTATCTATTCAGCCAGTCTGTGTCTTTTGGTTGGAGCATTTAATCTATTTACATTTATGGTAATTATCAGTATGTATATTCCTATTACCATTTTAAAAATTGTTTTGGGTTTGTTTTTGTAGGTTTTTTCCTTCTCTCGTGTTTCCTGGCTAGAGAAGTTCCTTTAGCATTTGTTGTGAAGTTGGTTTGGTCGTGCTGGATTATCTTAACTTTTGCTTATCTGTAAAGGTTTTAATTTCTCCATCGAATCAGAATGAGATCCTTGCTGAGTAGAGTAATCTTGGTTGTAGGTTCTTCCCTTTCATCACTTAAATATGTCCTGCCACTCCCTTCTGGCTTGCAGAGTTTCTGCTGATAAATCAGCTGTTAACCTTATGGGGATTCCCTTATATGTTATTTGTTGCTTTTCCCTTGCTGCTTTTAATATTTTTACTTTGTATTTAATTTTTGATAGTTTGATTAATAATTGTCTAGGCGTGTTTCTCTTTGGGTTTATCCTGTATGGTACTCTCTGTGCTTCCTGGATTGACTATTTCCTTTCCCATGTTAGGGAAGTTTTAGACTATAATCTCTTCAAGTATTTTCTCAGACCCTTTCTTTTTCTCTTCTTCTTCTGGGACCCCTATAATTCGAATGTTGGTGCGTTTAATGTTGTCCCAGAGGTCTCTGACTGTCCTCAATTCTTTTCATTCTTTTTTCTTTATTCTGCTTCCTGGGTATTATTTCCACCATTTTATCTTCCAGCTCACATATCCGTTCTTCTGCCTCAGTTATTCTATTATTGATTCCTTCTAGAGTATTTTTAATTTCAGTAATTGTGTTGTTCATCACTGTTTGCTCTTTAACTCTTCTAGATCCTTGTTAAATGTTTCTTGTATTTTCTCCGTTCTGTTTCTGAGATTTTGGATCATCTTTACCATCATTACTCTGAATTCTTTTTCAGGTAGGTTACCTATTTCATCTTCATTTATTTGGTCTTGTAGGTTTTTACCTTGCTCCTTCGTCTGTAACACAGTTTTTTGTCATTTCGTTTGTTTTTTTTGATGAGTGGTTCTGTATTCCTGTCTTACTGGTTGTTTGGCCTGAGACATCCAGCACTGGAATTTGTAGGCAGTTGGATAGAGCTGGGTCTTGGACCTGAGATGAGGACCTCTGGGAGACCTCACTCCGATCGATATTCCCTGGGGTCTGAGGTTCTCTGTTATTCCAGCAGTTTGGACTCGGAGCTCCTACCACAGGAGCTCAGAACCAGCCTCTGGCCTGGGAACCAATATCCCGCAAACTTTGTGGCACAGTTAAAAAAAAAAAAAAAGTAAGAAAGAAAGAAAACAAAGAGCAGTACAATATCAAAGAATAAAAAACAAAATAAAATTAGAAAGGTAAAAAATATATTAGGAAAAATAAAACTATAATTGAAACAACTGCAGCAAGGTAAAAAAAAAAAACCACAACAGAAAAAAGGAAAACAAAAGGGGGGGGGTGACAAGCCAAAAGGAGAGAACAATAACAAAGTATAAAGAATAAAATAAAGTTAACAACAATGAATCAACAAGGTAAAACAGAACCCCAATCTAAAAGGGTGGAGGGAGTCTTGGCTATGGGAGCGGAGTTTAAGGTGGGGGTGGAACTTAGGCAGGGGTGGGGTTTAGGTGGGGTGGGACCTAGGCAGGTGGGGGGGTGATGTTTGAGCATGGGGCGGGGCCTCTGCTTAGGACCTGGGCAGAAGGGGAGAGGCAGCACGTGGAAAGGAGGACGTCTGGAGTGTGGAGTTCTGGAGTTTGGAGGTAGGGCCCTGATGAGGGTGTGTGGGTGGGGTTTAGGCCCAGCACGTTGGAGGGTGTCTCTGAGCGTAGAGGTGGGGCCCTGGGTGGGCATGTAGGGGCGGGGCTTGGACTCTGAGCAGCAGGAGGGAGTCTCCGAGGGCAGAGCATTAGTCCCGGGAGCCCCGTGCCTACATGGACAGGGAAAGCGCCGGCCACGTTCTCCTCCGTTCCTTTGTGCCCCTCCCCCACCGTCTCCCCCAGGGTCTCCCCTATCCCCGCTGGACCCCTAACTGTGGGTGGATCCCACTGGGTGTAGGAACTCCTTCCCTCCCCCAGCCACCCCTCAGGGGTGCCGGTCCTGGAGGTCTGGCCTTTACTTTTGCTCCCCTCCCTCCCTCCCACTCCCTCAGGACCCGCACTGCTGGAGGGGGCCTAGGTGAGCAGAGGATCAGGCCCGGGATCTTAGCAGGTTCCTGGGAGTCCAAGTGGGCAGGGGAAGCCTGGCCATGGTCCCTTTTGATCCTCTGCCCTCCCAGTGGTTCCCCAATTTCCCCCTTCGGGCGTGGGATCCCTTCCCCTTCCCCAGCTGCCCCTCAGGGATGCCAGTCCCGTCCCTCCTCCACTTCTCCTCCCCTTTCACTGCCCCCATGCCACATGTCCTACCCAGTCACTGGGGGTTCCCCCCGTCCCCTTAGGGGTCCGTGTCCCCCACTGGTGCCTGGTAGGTGCCCGGTAGGTGCCCTAGTTGTGAGGAGACGCGAATTCCGCATCCTCCTAGTAAGCCATCTTGACTCCGTCCCCCCACCTTTCCTTTTTATCTTTTGTGCTATTTCAAATCTTGAAAATACATGCCCTTTGACAGAACATGCAGTTGTATGTCTTAGTTATTGCTGACTGCTGTAGTATTTTTTCAAACCAGGCTACTGCGTATCTCAAATTGTAAGTGAACCTGTCTGAGATGCTTTAATAGTTCCTAATAAAAAACAGGGACTAGTCCTATATATTAGAAGCTTTGCGACAGTTGGAGTCATTTGGGCCTTCCCAGGACACCCCACCAGCTACTCATCATTTATTTTATTACATGACCAAGGCTTACAGAAGTCAGTCTTGAGGGAAAAAATACAGGTCTAAGCAATTTATCTAGTCAGGCAGTGGCTTTAACTGAGTCAGCCATGTGGTACATGGTACCCATGACTGGTAGGCTCCTGCACATGTTCACTGTTACTGTATCAACCTCATACTTCCTTTAATTTCATGAGACAAGTTGTCTATTATACATACTGTTGGGGGAGATCTACTAAGAAGGATGTCTATGACTGGCTACTGCAGACCCATTATGTCTCACCTCATGGGTATTGCAGAGAAAGACCATTAGGAAATAAAGTCTGTAGTACCATCCACTTAAGTGTTTTCTAATTATTTTCAACTCTGTTAATATTATCTCTTTAAATATTACTTTAAGTGCCATGAAAGCAGGAATATTTTGTACTTCTTTTATCCTCTGTAGGCTCTCTCGAAGTTTTAGAAAGATAGAATTAACCAATCTAGAGAACAGAGAGATAAGATTATTTTGGTCGTCTTTAAAACCATATTTTTGAGTTCTTTTAGAAATAAAGTCTTTCTCACTAATTGATACCATAGAGACGGCATACACTGTGCTAACAAAACAACTGTTTAATTAAAGTTGTATAAGATACATAGTCAAAACACATGGTCATAACAGATAAGGTTAGCTACCTTGGTAGGAGGATGCAGTGACAGTTCTCCAGAATCAGGAAGAATTCATTTTTGGCAGCTGTTATGTTGGCATGGTGCTAAGGCTTGTTTTGTCCCCAACAGGGATAGGATTTACTGTAGGAGGGTCTCGGCAACCGGCCATATCATTATAAGGGTTATTTTTATAAAGCAAGTCTCATTGTATTTGCAAAGCTTAATCCTCTGGTGGGTGGAATTTTTTTATTATAGTTTATACTATGACATATTGCTTTTTTAGTAAAAACTAGAAAAGTTCTCTGTGTTGATTTAACATAAAGGTAGCATCTGAAGTTGTAAGTGCACTTGCTGTTTATATCTGTAAAAATTGTTTAATGTGTTAGTGTGGAAAAGGGAAAAAGAACTCATGGATTTAGAGAATTAAGGCTGAAGGGAACAGTGGCAAGGAAGAAAGAGGTATTTGAAGGGAATGGGTTAGGGCAATCACTATAAGTACCCCTTGTACTGTAGGCACCCAAGATGCACTCATAGTCCTGGGGTCTGCATATGAGTAGATGATGCCAAATGCATAATCAGATTTTGTGTAGTCAAGTGGTAGATTTTCTTTGTTCTTGTAATGACATTCTAGAAAAATCAGAAGACTTGGGTTTTAAACCTAGAAGCTGCTCAGTGGCTTTGAGGCTCCAGTTCCTCATCAGCCATTATGTGGGCATGGTAGATAGTTTTGGAGGAAGCTTAGCTCTTTAGACTGGAGATAGGAAAAAAGTTCCTTTTCCTCTCTTATAGTGAAATTTTGAGGCTACAGTTGGTATGACAACTGTATGAGATCTAATGGTGGTAAAACTTAAGATATAAAAAAGAATAAGGTTATCTGTTTTTACTGCTATTATAGTTTTTATTAATAACTCTTTACCTTTTTTCATTGGAGTGTTTCTGAATTATGGTTTTAGAAAAGATTTTTTCTATTGACATTGACATTTTTCTAATTGTGTCTGTTTTATTTCAAAGGCAGCGTAAGTGCAGATCATGTTTTTATGCATAAACATTTGCAGTAACTCATGTAGTTACAATTTAAATACAAAATAAACTATTTTAAACCTTTAGAAGGAGCATCACCACAAACCGAACTGCTTTATATGACAGTTATATGATGTGATAGCATAGACGGTAATCTTACAGATCCTGCTCTTTCTTGATGTCCCAGTTGTGGCAAATTAGCTCTGATATTATGTTATAAGGTAGCAATAAGAAGGAACTGTTAATATAGCTCGAGTTTTGGTGGGTTTGAAATATCTGCAAAGAGCTTAGAGGTTAAGGAAAAATTTGTTGTGATGTCAGCACAATTCAGATATATTCATCTTGATACACAAAACTCTAAAGTCTAAATAAAAGTTACAAAGCAATTTACAACCTCGGCAAATCAGGTCTTTTGCTAATCCCTTCTTTCTTCTTTTTGCTGCTTTGTGCAAGACTGCTTTTGTGTCGTTAGTAACTGAGCTGGTGAAATAGCTTAGCTGTTAGGCATATTTTGCTGCGAAAGTCATTCCCTTTTGATCTTAACAAGATGAGCTGGAGTCATTTATCGTTAGAGTCTGTTATCTTGTTGAAAGAAGAACCTTGAGTAGATTTATTTTATTACACATCAGCTTGATGTGTGAAATTACTTATGTTGTCTGTATTTACAACTGTTAATTCCCAGGAAAACAGGTGTCTTTATATTATGTAGCCCACTGGAATTTAAACCCTTTTAAATAAAATGCATTTGTCAAGATGTCGAAATCTTCAATGTTTAGTGTCATTTCTATGTTTTGAAGAGTTGTTTAGAAGCCTGTGGATATTTAGAGCACCAGAGTAACTGTTCAGGGAGATAATTTCCTAGAAAATAATAGACAAAGAAGTTTACAGATAAAAGATTTAAATATGTTCAGCATATTACCCTGGAATAAATAATTATTTTCTTTTCAGGAATTCACATAGGTAATGAAAATGTTTAGCATTGTTTGCTTTTTATGAAAAAAATTGTTATTGAGATATAATTCACATATCATAAAATCTACCCTTTTAAAGTGTACAGTTCAGTGGTTTTTAGTATATTTGAAGAGTTGTGCAACCATTTATCTAGTTTTTAAAATATTTTCATTGCTCCAAAATGAAACCCCATACCCATTGGCAGTTAACTGCCCATTTTTCCCATCCCTCAACCTGTGCTAACCACTAATCTACTTTTTGTTACTTTTTGACTAAAATGTTGCATTGAAGTTCAAGTAAATAATAGTTTAATACCAGTGATCTTTCATATTAATGAAATTATGTAATTAAGTTCTATTTTATTAAATATTGGTAGCAATGTTGCTAAGGTTTTACTTCCTTCATGTTGTTAACAATAGTTCATCATCATATGTTTTAATTAGGCATAGTAGTACATTGTTAATTACCTACTGTTATTTAGCAAAAGTTTGTTGAATCTACCTCTTTTTTTGTTTTTATTTCTGAAAATTTGAGGTAAATATTTCTTTCCTTTAACGCCCAAATTGGGATAAGTAAAATGACCTTGATTGTATTTATCTTTGCTTAGAATACCTTTCTCTCACAGTACAAATAAGTATTTACATAACAGTTATAATAGAATTTCTGTTTAAAATACTTTAAAATAAACTTTGCATTTTTTTCTCAGTCTTAGAAACATTCCTTTTTTGCACACAAACAGTTGACATTCTTTACTGATCATACTCATTTCTTCACTCATGCAAGCTCTTAAGGTCCTTGCTAGCTATGTGACTTTGGGCACCTGATTGTATGAATGACTAGTGGGTTAATTATCACAAATATGTGCCTATCATACAAGGTTAGTCTAGTTTTACCTGGTTTAAATACTGAGATTGATACTGAGAGGGTAAGGGAATAGTTTTTGAAGTTGGCAGGTATACTGAGGATTTTGTTCATGTAGAGATCTGCTTTATAGTTCATCTGGGATTTAGTTCAGCTGAGAACTGTCGGAATCATACAACGACTGTTATTGTATTAAACTCCAACGTGTATGGAGTGAAAAGATGTTGTGAAATTGATTATAAGAACTCTGAGAAAAAGACCTGTTTTAGGAACATCACTATAAGACTTCTCTGACTCTTTTTAGGAAGCAATGACAGAACCTGGGGTCTGCAAAAACAAATAATAGTAGTTTACTGTGACTATTCCTATGGTAGCTGTTTTTCACTGTCTCCGTGATAATAAGCAATGGCAAATACCTTCAACAGCCAAGATACTAGAAGAACCCACAGGCTGAACAAGACTCCATGCTTGAATTCATGCCTTAGGTTTCTCCTCTGAATAGAAAACCAAAACATTATTTTTGCATTGTAAATAAGTAAGAAGACTAAAACATTGCCATTGTTGGATGTTGACAAGAGATGCTTGGAACATAGATCAACTGGGCAGGTGGAAAATGAGGATCATCATAAAAGTAGACATCACACTACAACTTTATTGCGGTACACAAAAATATAACCTAAATCCATGGTCTTAGGAGTATGCTTATATATAGATACACATGTTGGATTTTATAATAGCTCTCAGAGGAAGAATGGGTTTCACTTTACAAAATTTTGTTCTGCCTACAGATTTTTAAGAATAAATCTCTTTAATAACTTGATGCTCTTATGTAAAAAAAAAAGAAAAAAGCTATGCTGTTTAAATAGTACAAAATAGGCCCCTGATAAGAAATGCTAATAATATAATTAGGTTCCAAGTTTTTTGTTTTATATTCAAAAAATTTCTTTTCATGCTAAATAAGCTACGCCATGTGCAGCCCCCAAAAGACGCATTTTATTGCTGTATCTCATGCATTTTTTTCACTTGAACAGGCAGTTTTGTCCATGCCTGTAGGAGACTTCTTTCACTGTTCCCAGTTATCATGCCTGGCTTGTGTAATTGGGTAGTCATCAGAAAAAAGGTGGGGGGGGGGAGAATTTTTTTAACCTTTGAAAGTGATATCCTTTTCAGCCTTGGCAGGTCTCAGTGTTCTATCTTTGTCTCTAAAATCCACATCGGAAATGCTAAGAGTTCCCGTGCTGGAGTTAAGAGAGGTCGTTGTCAGGAGGATCCTGTAGCACTTTTCAGAAATTAGAGGGTCATCCAGCAAAACTAGGCCACATAGTCTAAGGATCAAGTGCACCCAGTAATATCTTTGGATTTGAAGATCTGTATGCTTTCAAGCTTATCTGTAATTTGGTCTGGTTTCTATTTACCTAATCAAGGCCAGCATGGTTTTTGTGGTTGCTGAAAAATACCTTACTAATATCAGTTTGCACATATGAAAGTATTTTAATTTAATTTTCATTCTAGAAGGTTTCAAGGTTTACGTGAATTTGTCATAAGAACTCCTCATTTATCCCTACCCACCCAATCACCAGGCTTCTTATGGTACTAGGGTCTAGTGAGTGATTCTGTCAGTGTTCTTATAGAATTTTATCTCTGTGTGCAGGTGCTTAGGAATTCCTTTTCCTGAATTATATAAGTACACGTTTTTCTTTATATTAAAAGGATCTGACTTGGGCTTAGCCTTTGTTTAGTTTAATTGAATCCTTTCACCAGTGATACAATGGACTGTCCTATTACTTTCTCAAGCCTGTTGGTAGCACTCACAGTGAACAATTAATGCACTGTGGTAAAAACACTATTCTCTGAAATCAATGGGGAATGATACCACAATAAGTGAGTTATCTAGTGTAAATCTTTTAACTTTCATTCTGATCATGAAAAGCTTTTTATAGTATACTTCTCTGCCTATAATATACTGAGTGTTATTTAACTCCTTGCTGAATCAAAATCATCATTATGAATATCATATACTGAACTGTACCACCCACAGGTAGATACATATAGGGCCTAATAGTGTGGGGGGAGATCGATCGCAAAAAATGACCTTGATTTTTCTCTCTCTCTGTCTATGACCCTTGCAATGTGACTCTGCAGAGATAGAGTTCTTTTGCTTCTTGAGTCTGGGCTGGTCTTGTAACTTGCTTTGGCTAATAAATGTGGCAAAGGTGATTGTATATCAATTATGAAGCTAAGCCTTAAGACACCTTGTGCATTTCTGCCTATGGAACCCTGTCTAGCTGTTATGAGAATTAGCTTGAGCTAGCCTGCTGGATGTGTCCCCATCAAGCCTGCACTTCATCCAAGAGCCAGCCAACCTCAATATATGTGAGGGAGGCCATTCTAGATAAGCCAGTCTTAGCTAATTTATCAGACTATTACAGAATCATGAGAGAGCGCAGTCAAGATGGAATTGGCAACTGACCTGTAGATTTAAGAGCAAGAAATGTTCAATGTTTTAAGCCCTTGGATTTAGGGTAGTTTATTATGCAGCAGTGTCTTAACTTCTGTACAATGGTTGGTCTTAGAACATGTTTCTTTGGGGGAAAAAAAGCTTCAGACATCAGCTTGCTTTTTGGTCAGTTGTTGCTTTCTCAGAAAGTCATCCTGAATGATATTTCTGCAAAATTAGTGAATCAAAGACAAGAGCAGCTCATTTCCATTGTTGTTGGCCACCTCCAAGTGTTTGTTGAACTGAATTACCCTCTTTCGAATAATCTGTTTCAATGTCTTTGGTGTCCTTTTACCATAGTATTTCATATATTATTTGTCCTGTTGACCTTATTAGAAGTGGAACCACAGGAAGTCCCCTGTCATCCTGTACCATTTTAAAATCTTATGTGTGCTCAGTGTTTTGATGAAATGTGTTAAGGATTTCCTCATCATTTGTTTAGCCATAGCACAAATAGTTTTTGAGCTCTTACGGTATGCATAGGCACTGTGCCAAGGGCTTTTGTGAGCTTACAGTCTAGGAATATACTGATAAGTAACCAGCAAATTAAATTATAGTGGGATAGGAACACCTGTGACAGGAACACATAAGAGGAAGCGGTTGGGCAGGTACATTAAAAGGTGCACAACATCACTAATCACCAGGGAAATGCAAATCAAAACCACAATGCGATATCACCTCACACCTGTTAGGATGTCTGTTATCAAAAAGACAAGAGATAATAAATGCTGGAAAGGTTGTGGAGCAAAGGGAACCCTTGTGCACTGTTAGTGGGAATGTAAACTGGTGTAGCCACTATCGAAAACAGTATGGAGGTTCCTCAGGAAATTAGAAACAGGACTACGATATGATCCAGCATTCCCACTTCTGGTTATGTATTCAAAGGAAATGAAACCCTTATCTTGAAGAGATATCTGTACTCCCATGTTCAGTGCAGCATTATTCATAATAGCCAAGGTCTGGAAACTACCTAAGTGTCTGTCAACAGATGAATGTATAAAGAAAATGTGAGGTATGTATGTGTGTGTATGTATGTGTGTATATATATATATATGTACTTACATATATACATATATATGTATTTACATACATACATGTACACACAATAGAATATTATTCAGCCTTAAAAAAGAAGAAAATCTTGCCATTTTTGACAACATAGATGAACCTGGGAAGACATTAATAAGTGAAATAAGCCAGACGGAAAAAGACAAATACTGCATGTATCACTTACATGTGGACTCTTAAAAAAAAAAAATTGAACTCATAAAAACAGACAGTAGAATGGTGGTTACCAGGGGCTAGGAGGTGGGGGAAATAGGGAGAAGTTGGTAAAAGGGTACAAACTTACAGTTACAGGATGAATAAAGTCTGAGGATCCAATGTATAACATGGTGACTATAGTTGACAATACTGTATTGTATAACTGAAACTTGCTGAGAGAGTAGAACTTTGTTTTTTCCCTCTCTCTCTCTCTCTCTCTGTCACACACACACACACACAGTAAATATGTGGGATGATAATTAATTAACTCCATGGTGAGAATCTTTTTTACAGTGTATATTTATATCAAAGCATCACATTGTATACTTTATATTGCAGTTTTTTTTGTCAGTTATACCTCAATGAAAAAGAGAAACTTAAAAAAAATACCCCATTCAAAAAAGAAAGAAAAAAAGGGGGAAGCAGTTGGGGGATCAGTGGCTCCCCTGAAAAAGTGATGTGTAATTTTAGATCTAAAGAGAGAGCGGGAATTAGCCAGAAAATGAGAACAGAAATAGCATTTTATGCGTGGGAAATCTATATAGGAAAACCTAAAGGCAAGAGAAATGGTCAAATATGACTGGAAATATGGAATATGTAGGGGCTAGTGGCAAGAGATAAGTCCAGAATGTAATTAGGAACTGGATCACACAAGGTGCTATGAGACATTGTCATTGTGGAGGGTAGTTTGGAGGGAAGCAAGACCAGAGGCGAGGAAGTCTAGTTAGAAGGGTTTTGTAGTAATTTCATGCAAGAGATGATGGGACCATAAATCAGGACAATAGCAGTTGGGATGAAGAGAAGTAGGTGAATTCAAGTAAAAGGCAAAATTGACAGGACATAGGGACTGAATAAATGGCAAGTGTGATGGAGAGAGAGGAGTCAAGGATAATGTCCAAGTTTTTAGCTTGGAGGACTGACTGGCCAGTTCACTGAGGTGGAAGGTCAGCACAAGAAGAGCAGGGGGTTTGGGAGGAAGACAGTTTAATTTTGAAAGTGTTAAGTTTGAGGTACCTGTGAAATTTCAGAGAAGTACCCAGAAGACAGCAGTTATTTGGCTCTCAAACTCAGGAATTGCCTGTTCTGGAGATACAGCTTTGCAAGTCATGAGTATATGGTAATTGAAAACATGAGAGAGATGAGGCAACCAGGCAGAGGGCTTTTCATTTGTGAAAAAAAAAAAAAAAAGAAGGGCCTGGGACTAAACTCTGAGGACACTATGTAAGAGACAAAGAGGAGTCTTCAGACAATACTGAGTAAAATTAACCAGAGATAAGAGGAAAACAAAGAGAGTATAGTGTCCCAAAACTAGGAGAATGTGTCAAGGATATGAGAATGGTCATCAGGATCAAAAGTTGCTTTGAGATCAAGCAAAGTGAGATCTGAAGAATTGTCCTTTAGGACAGTTAGGAACATGGCCCCTGTTTCTAAGCACAAGGTGTTCCCTCCACTTACAATGTTCTTTATTTCTTTTTGTACTGGAGTTTTATTGAACTCTCAGTCCTCTTTCAAGATGTTTCTCAAATGTCCCCTCTTCTGTGAAGTCTTCTCCCAGCAAAATTATTTCCTTGCTGTAGTTTCACAGCTAGTGTAGCATATTTGAGCATTTTCACAGGTGATTTGGAGTTCATCTGTGTACCTTGACAAAGATAGTGAATTCCTGAACTCACCAAGTTTGTATTAGTTCTGTTAGGACTGGGGTCTTGTATTACTCATCTCTTGCTTCTTAACACTCTACACAGTACCTAGCAAATACGT
Organism: Eschrichtius robustus; assembly: GCF_028021215.1. Classification (NCBI taxonomy): domain Eukaryota; kingdom Metazoa; phylum Chordata; class Mammalia; order Artiodactyla; family Eschrichtiidae; genus Eschrichtius; species Eschrichtius robustus. Next base: position 30,784,903 of record NC_090825.1, read on the forward strand.
ATTGCTTGATAAATGCTTGTGGATTTGAATGCTTGATTTTGAATATAATCCTAGGCAAAAGCAGCATTTAAAATCATACATTAACAGTCACTTTAAAACCAGAATTTCAAATAGTGCTGCCTGTTGGATGAACTTTGTCATATGCTCTTTTCTCTAATAATACAATACAAATGAAATCCTGTTCTGTAATATGAATTATTGATATAACATTGAGTAAGGGGGTCGATAAGTAGCTTTCTATAATTGGCCAGGAATAGACTAATTGTTCTCTCTAATAAGCCCCTGGATCCCAAATGGTCTTTCACAACAGTGCCAGAATATGTAAGAGTCAGTGGAATAGTCTATTCTTTTTTTTTTTCCCCTCCTCTTTTTTTGGCTGCATCACGTGGCTTGCAGGATCTCAGTTCCCCTGCTAGGGACTGACCCTGGGCCATGACAGTGAAAGCCTGGAATCCTAACCACTAGGCCACCGGGGAACTCCCTGGAATATCTATTCTTTCCTAGAGGTTAGGAATAAATTTGGCAACTTCTAGTGGGTTATTTTAAGCCCATGTGTCCATTTGGAGTAAGTACATTGAACCATTTCCTGCTGAATAATTAAACTACCCCATGGATTTACTTCAGAAGAGAGTTACTCTTAAAATCCACTGGAGTATACTGGGGTAATAGTTACTTTTGACTCAGCATGCAACATTTAAATGTTTAATGTATATAAAAATATGTGCCTTGCATTGTTGATTGTCACTTTGAAAATTGGTAATATCCCTTCTTCCTTCCTCCTGGTAATTTAATTTACTCAAATTCTTCTTTTCTGTACTTTTTCTCATATTTTTGCAGGGATGATAGGGGCTTGATCATTTGTTGTATGTCTATGTAGAGGATATTCAGAGCTATAGGAGCAAAAAGAATGACCTCTGCGATTGAAAAAAAAAAAAAAAGACTAAGGAGTGTTAAGATCTGGTTTATGGAGTTTAATGGTTGTTTTAGATAAAAGGAGAAAGAAGGGACCAGCTCATGTTAAGCAAGGATTTCTAATTCCCAGGAAAATCCAGTAGGAGAAGCCAGTGATAACAGCTTCAAAAACTGCCCATAAATAAATTGCTGGACTGAGGGATTATGGCTGTTCCTGACATATGTGTAAAATTATATGTAAAGGTCAAGAGAGCATCATTAATATGTATGACCGGATTCCAACTCTAGTAGACAATCCATTCCCTCAGGCATAAAATGAGATAGTTGAGCGTTGAAGGAGAAACATGCTGTGTAAGCCTGTGTCGTGTAATGTATTTGTGTTACGCAGTTGTATCCTTTGGTGTTATGATGCTGGGGTGGGATTGGAAAGGCTTGGTGTACCACCAAAAAAGGGGCTACTGGATACATCTGGTCTGTGGGGCACCTGAGAAGCTGGTGTACCTCTGCTGGGCATCATAACCAGTTCTGCTCAGTTGGTTGAGCCAGAGTGCTAGGAATTATCCCTGATAACTCTCCTTCTTTGAACCCCATTTTCACCAGTTCTGTAGATTCTACCTCTGAAAATCCTTATTGAATCCATTTACTTCTCTCATTTATTAGATATTATTTGAATGAATTAATGCATTCAACTGCCCAAGTTCAAATCACCATCAGCTCTCAACAGGTCTTTCACTTCTGTTTTTTTCCCTACTGCCAACATAGTGATATTGTCTAAAAATCACAAAGTACCAGCTTAAAATGTCTAGGCTTTAGGCTAAGATCCAAAATATTTATCATTTCCCACATGACCTTGCATAACCTGGTTCTGGCTCTCTTTATTTCATCCACAGCAACTGGTTTTCTGGTCCTCCAATAACTCAGACTCTCTCCCACTCCTTGGCTTTAGCACCTGCTCTTCCTTCTTCTGGGAATGCTCCTATTTCCAGTATTCTGGTAAACTTTACCTCTTCAGATATACCTTCCGCAATCTAAATTAGGTTCCTCTGTTACACTCTTTTGAAATCCTAGTACTGTTCTTGCAGAGCACTTGTTATAGCTGGGAGTTATGTAAGCAAAACTTCAGAGAGAGTTAGTTGTCTGTAGTCTCTGCCCTATCCTCAGCTGTCATTTACCCTGCAGCCCGTTCCAGTTCAGTTTTGATTCACACTGCTCCACGGAAAATGTCCTCTTCAGGATCCTCAATGACTGTCATTTTGCCAAATTCACAGGTAGTTCTCTCTCCTTTCCTTAGTTGACTTCTCAGCAAACCTCATCACAGTGGACCATTTCCTTCTTGAAACATTCTTTCTTCTTGGTTTTTGTCGCTGTTTAACCTGGTCCTCCGGGATGCAGTTGCTGAGGTGGAGAGAGGTGTGCAAGAGGCTCGTTGGGAGGAGGGGCTTCCCTGTGAAAGATGCAAGAAGAAGGGAGCAAGATTGGATAGGTCAAGCCTTTAGACCAAGATTTAATAGCTTTGAAAGAAAGTGGGGAGGAAGCAGAATTGGTCAGGGAAAACTTCCAGCTGTGATGCAGATCTAACAAAGTCCTTGGCAACCCTACTGGGAGCTCTGGAGCAAAGGTTCTTTGAGAAGAGACCTGCATTAGGCAGACTTGGCCAGGCAATACTACCCATAGTGTGCTCAGCTATCAACTGGGGTGACCTGGGGAGAATGTGACTTTGGCTTAAAAGCTGAGCAGATCCTGAGGCTGTTAACAGCTGGAGGCTGTCAGTTAACTGCACTCCTTACAACTGAATGACAAGTGGTTTCTTGATGGGAGATCCTAGCAGCACACATCCACGACTTGCCACAGAGACACCTATACATTTCTCTGTTTCCCCCTACTTACTAATCACTTCTTCTCAATAGTCTTTGCTTTTTCTCTTCCTTTGCTCAACCCTTCTAAGTTTGAATGTGTCAGGGTTTGATCCTGGATGCTCCCCTCATTTGAACTCTTTTCCTAAATCATATGGCTTTAAATACCACCTCTATCACCTCTGCAGTGGAGGTCTGCCCTCTCCACTGAACTTCAGGCTCCTAAACTCAACAGCCTACTCGATAACTCCTTCTCGGATGTCTAATAGGCACCTCACTCTTTCTCACCAAAATAGAACCTCTTGGTTTTCTTCCCTAGACGTGTACCACTTCTGTTTTCCTCTATTTTAGTAAATAGCATTACACCCATCAAAGCAGTCGTCCAGACCGAGATGTGAGACTCATTCCCAGTTTCTCTTTCGTTTACCTTACTAATCCTATCTGTTGCATCTCTGAAATATAACCTGTATTTGTCCATTTCTTCTCCCTATCTTGTCCAAGCCAAGATTCCTCATGTGGGCTCTGCAGTGGTCTCTTAACTGGACTCCTTGCTTCTTTTTTGTCTTCACAGAATACTCTAAAATGAAAGCTCTGTGAAGGCAAGGGCTTTACCTCTCTTGTTCACCACTGTATCCACAGTGCCCAGAACAGTGTCTGGTACACAGCTGACACTTATTAAGTATTTGTTGAATGGAAGAATGAATGAATCAATTCTCCACTTCGAATTTATAATAAATCAGATGATGCCCTTTCCCTGCTTAAAATTCTCCAGTGGTTTTCCAGTTTAGAATAGAATCTAGACTAGAAGACTATGTATCTGGCTCCTGCCTGCTTCACTGACTTTATCTCACATCACACTATGCTCCAGCCACAGCACCCTTGTCTCCGTTCCTCACACCAAGCTCTTTCTCACATTAAGGCCTTTCACCTGCGGTTCTTCTTCCTGGTAAGCTGTAAGGCAAGATACAGTCCTTATCATTCAGATCTCACCTCCAGAAAGTCACAGTCTCAGAGATAACTTTCCTGGCCATTGTACGTAATTTAGTAACCACCGTCCCCCCAACCTCCATCCCAATTTTGTCACACAGTTGTGTTTTATTTCTTTATACCACTTAATTCTTCTAGCTGTTTAGTCTTTAAACTTTATTTTGACTTAGGGTACTAGAACAACTAGGTTCTTTTTTATTTTTAATTAGTTGCTAGCTAGCCCTTCCTTCCGGCTCTGTCTACCAAACAATCTCTTCTTACCCCCAGTGTATCAAACGTAAGTGGGCCGAAGTAACTGGACCAGAGCCTCGAAAGTCGAGTTTAGATTATGATCATTTTAGGAAGGCTCTTGGGTACTCTCTGGAACTTTTTTCTATAGCCTTCTGATCTGTCAGGCTTTTCCTCAGGAGAGTGACCTCATCAAATTTAACTTTTTTCCTGAAAAAAAAGCATCATTTTTATGACCGGGTAAAGAGAGCTAGGCTAAAGACAGAGAGCTTAGTCCCAAGGCTAGTTCTAGTGTAGACAATAGGTTATGATAGCCCAATCCAGGGCAGTGGTGACAATTTGGTGGAAAATAGGGAACAGATGTGAGGTGTGTTTCAGAATGAGATTCATCAGAACTTATGGATCAGATATTCATTCAGTCATGAGTTATTGGCACCTACTCTGTGCTCTGTGTCACACCATGGGCTAGGTTCTAGGGAACACTAGTGAACAAGATAGCTCACTAAAAAGCCCTACAAAGAAGCTGTGGAGGAGAAAGACACTCATGAATTCATAATTATGGTTTATAATCAGTCATTTGAAGCAAACTGACAGGGTCAAATGGTATGGCATGATGATGATGATGGTGATTAGAGAGATGTCAGGGAAGACTTCCAAGGAGATGCCATTTTAGTTGAGAACAGAGGAGAAGAGAGAAACAACTATGAAGCAAGAGGATGCTCTAGACAGAAGGAACCACACATGCATTGTAGGCATGGGGATGGAGAGGAAGGAGTTGAGAATGAATGAGACCACTACCTTGAGCAGTTGCATTAATGTTGATTCTCCCAAGTGAGGCTGGGAAGGTAGGAGGAGAAACCTGTCTGAGGGGGAAGATAGTACATTCTAATTTTGACATGTTCTAGATGCCTACAGGAAAACCACACGTCTGGGTGGTAGTTGGAAATGTAAAAATTGTGGCCCAGGCACTAGACAGATATGTGGATAGTAAACTTAGGCCTGAGATTCATTGTATAAGGGATGGTTGAAGCCATAGGGCTTTGTATAATTACCTCAGAACCCTAACAAATGCCAGCTTAAAAAAATTTTTTTAAAATTTTTTGTACATTTTTTAAAGGTTACTTTCCATTTATAGTTATTACAAAATATTGGCTATATTACCTGTGATGTACATCTTTGAGCCTATCTTTCACCTAGTAGTTTGTATCTCCCACTTCCCCACCCCTATATTGTCCACCTACCTTCCCCTCAGTGGTAACCACTAGTTTGTTCTCTGTATCTGTGAGTCTGCCTCTTTTTTGTTATATTCATTAGTTTGTTGTATTTTTCAGATTCCACATATAAGTGATATCTTACAGTTTTTGTTTCTCTCTGTCTGACTTATTTCACTTAGCATAATGCCCTCCAAGTCCATTCATATTGCTGCAAATGGCAAAATTTTCAAACACCAACTTTTTAAAGGCACAGGTCAGATGTGGTTCAGCAGAAGAGATAGGAAAACTTAAGGGCAGAGAAGGAAAAGCTTCAAGGAAAAGATAGATGTGCTTAAGTGTTGTATTTGGCAGCCAGGGAGTTAATGCTGGTCTCACAGAATTGAGTTTCAGAACATTGCCAGAGACAAAAAGCAAAGTTGCATGAAAAACGTGAAGGAGGTGTTGGTGTAGAAGGGAAGAGGTGTGGAGAGGCGGAATTAAGGGAGGTATCATTAAGGGTGGTGCGTTGATCAGTACAGGCAGAACGGAGAGGAAGAGTGAAGCTAATGATTTGAATAATTATAAACATACCAGGATTTTTGTTTTGCCTTTTTTTCAGGCTCTGTACCGGACCATTGTCATTTTATTTTATTTTATAGCTCTAAGTGTGACAAACCTACCGTTAGTGGAGACCATATAAATGTCAGAAAGTTGCGGAGTAACAGTGTTATCAACACGTGGAGCAGTCTTCCAGTAGTTAACCATTCAGCGCGAATTATACCCTATTTATGAAAATTTAAAAACTTACTGATTTCTTGCCTGTGTACCTCATGGTTCTTAGTTTTATTGAAGATCAAAATAAGTTTGTGTAACTCTTAGAAGAAAACATAGGCAGAACACTCTATGACATACATCACAGCAAGATTCTTTTTGACCCAGCTCCCAGAGAAATGGAAATAAGAACACAAATAAACAAATGGGACCTAATGAAACTTAAAAGCTTTTGCACAGCAAAGGAAACCATAAACAAGACCAAAAGACAACCATCAGAATGGGAGAAAATATTTGCAAATGAAGCAACTGACAAAGGATTAATCTCCAAGATTTACAAGCAGCTCATGCAGCTCAATAACAAAAAAACCAACAACCCAATCCAAAAATGGGCAGAAGACCTAAATAGACATTTCTCCAAAGAAGATATACAGATGGCCTACAGACACATGAAAGAATGCTCAACATCATTAATCATTAGAGAAATGCAAATCAAAACTACAATGAGATATCATCTCACACCGGTCAGAATGGCCATCATTCTAGAAACAATAAAATCTAGAAACAATAAATGCTGGAGAGGGTGTGGAGGAAAGGGAACACTCGTGCACTGTTGGTGGGAATGTAAATTGATACAGCCACTACGGAGAACAGTATGGAGGTTCCTTAAAAAACTACAAATAGGACTACCATATGACCCAGCAATCCCACTACTGGGCATATACCCTGAGAAAACCATAGGTCAAAAAGAGTCATGTACCAAAATGTTCATTGCAGCTCTATTTACAATAGCCAGGACATGGAAGCAACCTAAATGTCCATCGACAGATGAATGGATAAAGAAGATGTGGCACATATATACAATGGAATATTACTCAGCCATAAAAAGAAATGAAATGGAGGTATTTGTAATGAGGTGGATGGAGTTAGAGTCTGTCATACAGAGTGAAGTAAGTCAGAAAGAGAAAAACAAATACAGTATGCTAACACATATATACGGAATCTAAGGAAAAAAAAAAAAAAGGCCATGAAGAACCTAGTGGCAAGACGGGAATAAAGACACAGACCTACTAGAGAATGGACTTGAGGATATGGGGAGGGGGTGGGGTGAGATGTGACAGGGTAAGAGAGTGTCATGGACATATATACACTACCAAATGTAAAATAGATAACTAGTGGGAAGCAGCCGCATAGCACAGGGAGATCAGCTCGGTGCTTTGTGACCACCTAGAGGGGTGGGATGGGGAGGGTAGGAGGGAGGGAGATGCAAGAGGGAAGAGAGATGGGAACATATTGTATATGTATAACTGATTCACTTTGTTATAAAGCAGAAGCTAACACACTATTGTAAGGCAATTATACTTCAATAAAGATGTTTAAAAAAAAATGTTTGTGTGTTTCTAGAATGAGTGAGGTACAATATTTTGGGTAATTGTCTTTCTAGAATTACATGCCATAAATTCAATAAACTTATTTGAACTCATTTGCAAGGCACAGCTCTGGGTGCTAGGGACACAAAGATGTACAAAACTGGACTCTGTCTTTGAGGAGGTCTAATATGGGGGAGAAGAATGCATGGTGTAAAATATAACCTGATATGACAAGTTTTATACAAGAAGTGTAACATACTCAACCCTATAGAGGCACAGAAAAAGTGATAAATTTAGCCTGGAGAAGAGAGGGGAATCCTCCACAGGTGGGCCCTGACCTGAATCTGACCCATGTCTCTTCCACATGTTGTATTATCATTTAAATATAGTGTATTTGAAGTTTTATTTTTCCTTTCATAGTCTTAACCCTGATGTTGCTATTATATTTTGTTTCTCTAATTCCTAGTATAAGTGTTTCTCCAAGCTCCGTGTTCCTTGAAGGCACACAATAAAGAGATAGTGAAATGAGAAAATAAACAAATGAATCAATGTATGTAACTAGACTAATAGCTTCACAAGGACAGGGATGTTTGTCTGTTTTGTTCAGTGCTGTATTTCTAGCACTTAGAGAGGTGCTTAGTCTGTCAGTAGGTCCATAAATACTTTTTGACTGAATGGAAGGAAAAGGGAGAGAGAGAGAGAACAAAGGAAGGAAAATTTAAAATATATTCACTTCTAGAAGAGCAAAGAAAAGAGAAAGGACAAAAAATCCAACTCTGACAACAATTTTGGAAAAATTAAAATTTAGAACAGTCAGAGATTTGATTATAGTCTGAAAGAAATTTGAATTTCACTGTATTAACTTTTTTTTGTTTCATTATTGTGAATAATCCAACATGGTGTCCATCCAACATTTTCTTTCTTATAGCATTCAGCCCCTTTGGTGTCCCATCTGCTTAACACACAACAGCTATGGCACATTTCCATTCATCTGGGTCAGAAAATAAAGAGACCTTTACGTCGGCTTGGATATTACCTGCCACTGCTGTGGGTCCAATACAGTTAAAGACAGGAAACTTTTGTTTTTGTTTTCCCGAGAAATTGATGCAATCGAGCCCATTAGTGTGAATTTATAGCTTCTTTTTGAAATGCCCCTCATTGAATTCTAGAATTTAATTAACTTTCAGACATATAAGCATTCGCCTCAGAGGAACAGCATGTTGCTACACTCCTTCATTACTTCCTCACTCTTCGTATTAAGTTGTCATCACCATACCAGTCATTGGTTTTGCTTTTTGACTGATGACTCTTGATTCAGCTTTCCTTAGAGAGTCTAAACTGGTCTAGGGCAGATCCTACTTTTGGAAGTCCAAAGAATTAAATTTTTCTCCTGACTTTGTAGTCAATATACCCATGAATTAAGAAAGTAGCTTTTTATTTTAACCTAAATTATCACCAGCTCAAAAATAGCACTATGTATTTTTTCTATTGGTTTGTTAATTTATTTATTTTTATGCATCTTGTCTCATTCTAAGAAAGAATTCGGAGAAGCTCAAAATAATAATAGTAACACAACATTATAAAAAAGAAAGCATTCAGAGCCATGGGAAAGTAAGGGTAAAGGAATTAAGTTAGTTTACAAAAAATTGTTAGGAAGGTTTGGCTGCTCAGGGGGTAAAGTTAGGTTGTAGATTCAGCTCTAAACTTGCTAGTGACCAGAGCAAAGGTGGAGACACGCTCAGTTGAGAGTCCTAGGATCCCCAAGGTGAAAACATAGAGCTTTTCCTTTTAAAAGAGTATAAAAGAAAAATGTTTCCCGGGGGCCCTCATATAGGGAGCACTGGTCGATGTAGATAATATCCTCACAGTCAACACAACAGTAAACTTATAATAATTGGGCATTTACTGTGGACAAGGCATAAGTCCTTTATGTACACTTTCTCATTCAATTCCTTACAATAACCCTGTGAAGTAATTATTTTCAGATTAGGAAAGTTAGGCCCCAAGAGGTTTAGTGACTTGTCCAAGATCACATAGTAAGTGGGGAGAAAGGATTTAAAAACAGCTAAATCTGACTTTATTGTCCTCACCCTTAATCATTTTTTCTTTACTATATTCATGTTACTATTTTTTGTTGCACCTCTCAATGTTAGTCAAAAGCAGAACCAAAAACTGAAATTCAAGAAAAGCCATTCTAAGAGGGGATCAAAGCAATGCAGCCTAAATATACAGTCAGCTCTCTGAAGATCTTACTTGGCCAGGGGTACAATTTTGTTAACCTAGAGCTGTGTTCTTAACCTTTGTTGGATCTCTTTGATGATCTAGGGTAAGCTACAGACTTTTTTTCCCAAAAAGTATGCATAGGTACTATTTTAGGCAACTCAGAGACCTCCTCTCCCTCTTACCACCACCCCAAATTCACCCCCCAGAACTATACATGGATCTAGAGTTGGGCAGCAGAGTGTCTAAGGCAATAAACTGGTAAATATTAGGTGTGTCAAATGGGGACAGATCCTTTTGCATTAACTGGCTGTTGAATATTATATGGCTTGTCCCGTCTTAAGTCGCAAGCAAGGAGATATTTCACTAGATTCCAAATCCTACATCTCACAGTACTTTAGACAATTCCCAGGGGGTGGGGGAAGTGTATGAAAACTTTTATTATTTAAATTTATTAAAGCAGTATCTGCCTTATTAGGACCTTTGATGGTCTCGCTACTTAGTTATAGGATGGGTCATTTTAGCAGTTGTATTCTGGTCCTGTTGCTCCTGGAGTAAATTTAAGTGTTGTAGCAGACCATTTTACTCAGACTGATTAACTATAGGGACAGGTGAAAACCAAACTATGAAATCAAACCTTTTACTATTTTAGGAAGACGTGTAGTGATTGTCCCTGGAAAGTAGACTTAACAATCCTGTAAATAGTACTTTTCAAAGTCCCTATATTAGACACCTAGCAATATAACCCAAGAATTCTCTGCTTGCTTAGTAGTATCTGGCCCAACTTTATACAATGATTATACAATCAGAGGTCTACACACAGTTATCCTTTAGGTATCAAGGTACTTTTACAAGCAGGTTGACCTGGATTAGAATCCTAACTCTGCTACTAACTGTATGACTGTGGACAAATGACACAGCTTCTTGTACCTCATTTCTAACATAAGAGTGATAAAGGTACCTACTTCAGTGTTGAGCTTAAAATGAGATAACATGTGTAAAGCCCTTAGCCTAGTAGTAGTATAATGCAGACTTGATAGATGTTTAGCTTTTATTAATATTATTATACTTAAGTGGTAATGCGGCAGATGGTGAACATCTCTTTTTTTTTTTTCCGGCTATGTCGCGCAGCTTGCGGGATTTTAGTTCCCCAACCAGGGATCGAACCCAGGCCCAAGGCAGTGAAAGCACCGAGTGCTAACCACTGGACAGCCAGGGAGTTCCCGTGAACGTTTCTTTATGATGCCTCTTTATGTCACTGTAAAGGCATTAGGTCTGGAGAGCATTTGGAGAGTTTGCTGAGTTTCAGCCTGTTTTTATCATGGGCTGTCCTTGTGTATAGTACTTCTTCAGCGAGGCCTCCACCAGTGCCTTTTCTCCAACGACCTGTTTCTGATGGCAAAATGCTACCTGGGTGGTTCCCCCTGCTCTCTTGATCCTAGTAGTTCATAGCCTCTGTGCAAGGCTTTAAACTGTGTGTGGTGAGTTTTAAAACTTTTCTAGATTCACCTTGTTTATTTCCCCATTTGAACTCTGTGCATCAGCTGCTGCTAATTCTTCTCCAGGCTGTTCCTCCTCCCTTACACATGGAAAATTTATTCCCCCAAAGGTATTTTTAAAGAGTGTCTAACAGAGCTTATTCAGGGGGAAATGCCTGGCTTCTGAACAAATGTGTCACGGGTCTGGGAGGATGGGAAAGTGTTAAAGATGGGGGACAGAGAGAGGAAAGTATAGTAATTGGAATTTCTTATCCTTGTATCCTTTTGAAAGTGTTTTCTCATTGATTATCTTCATTGGAAGAGAAAAGTTGGTATTTATTTTGTTAAATAATAAGGACTACATTTCTGTAACGTAATATACTTTTTTTTGTAACGTAATATACTTTTTTTTTTTTAATAAAATTTATCTATTTATTTATTTTTGGCTGTGTTGGGTCTTCGTTTCTGTGCGAGGGCTTTCTCTAGTTGTGGCGAGCGGGGGCCACTCTTCATCGCGGTGCGCGGGCCTTTCACTGTCGCGGCCTCTCTTCTTGCGGAGCACAGGCTCCAGACGCGCAGGCTCAGTAGCTGTGGCTCACGGGCCCAGTTGCGCTGCGGCATGTGGGATCTTCCCAGACCAGGGCTCGAACCCGTGTCCCCTGCATTGGCAGGCAGATTCTCAACCACTGCGCCACCTAACGTAATATACTTTTGATAGACTTTCAAAGTCACCGCCTATTCTTAAAAGATGCAAAATACAAATAATATTCAGCTTTATTTTGCACTAGTTTTATAGGTATGGAAATTTTGCAGTATTCTTAAGTAAAATTATTACTTGAACCATCAGTATTTATGGCATATTAATCCAAAATTAATATGTGACCTTACCTGTCTTCAGTGGATCCATATAGATAACACTATGAAACAAGAATGGGCAGTAGGTACAGTAGTTGATTTTTCTGATTATCTGAATATTGACGTTAATTATTACTTAATCCTTTTGTGCCTTAGTTTTCCTCTGTAAAACAGGTAATAATAGTACCTGCTTCATAGAGTTGTGAAGATTAAGTGATAAAGTACTTAGAACAGTGCTTGCTTTGTTACGAGCGTGCAAATGTTATCTATCATGATTATTAGTCCAAATCTTAGCTTTTATGCAGATTATTAATTCAATATTCTGAATTCACTATCAAACACATTTTGGCATTCATGATTTCTGGAAATAACCCTTCAAGTACTGGAGTTCTGTTGTAGATTAATTTCTTAGAGATATTGAAAAGGTTCACTGTTTTTAGTGTAAACTTCTAAAGTAACATTGACTTCACTACTTAACTCTACAACTTGATTAAGCATTGTTGAACATTTCAGTCAGGAAAAACCATCCATTCCCTTTCAAAAGAAGAATATTTATCTCATTTTCAAATTTGCACTGACTCACTCTTTGGCATAAAATGTTACCTTTAGAATCTGTTTTGCAGATGTGGAGGCTGCTGCTTTTTTTTTTAACATCTTTATTGGAGTATAATTGCTTTACAATGGTGTGTTCGTTTCTGCTTTATAACAAAGTGTATCAGCTATACATATACATATGTCCCCATATCTCTTTCCTCTTGCGTCTCCCTCCCTCCCACCCTCCCTATCCCAGCCCTCTAGGTGGTCACAAAGCACCGAGCTGATCTCCTTGTGCTATGCGGCTGCTTCCCACTAGCTATCTATTTTATATTTGGTAGTGTATATATGTCCATGCCACTCTCTCACTTTGTCCTCAGTTCTGTTCCTTTTCATCCTAGTCAAGTTTTACTGATTCCTAGCTGTATTTTTTAATTTTAATTTTTCAATTTTATTATTTTTTAATTGAAGCATAGTTGATTTATAATATTGTGTTAGTTGCAGGTATACAGTGAAGTGCTTCGGTTATATTTATATTTATGTGTGTGTGTATTTTTTCAGATTTTCCGTTATAGTTTATTACAAGATACTCAGTATAGTTCCCTGTGCTATACAGTAAATCCTTGTTGCTTATCTATTTTATGTATAGTAGTTTGTTAATCCCATGCTCCTAATTTATCCCTCCCACCCGTGGATTCCTATCTGTATTTAAATAGCATTTTATGCAGGAGCACTCTCTGCCTGCTATCTCTACCTTATCACTTCCCACTCCTAACTCCATAGCATTGTGACTTCTGCCCCATCATTCTACTAAAATTGCTCTTGCAGGCCTCATCTATGACCTTTATCTGTTAAATCCAATGAAGACCTTTTAGTCGTTATCTTACTTAATATCTCTTGGGAATTGACATTCTTGATCATACCTTCCTTTTAAACTTTCTCCTTTGTCTTTCCTAACACTGTCCTCTTCTGCTTCCCATACCTCCTTCTTGTCTCCTGTCTCAGTGCTTTCCCTTTTTGCTGCCTATTCCTTAGGTGTCTGTTGCACAGAGGTCTGCCTTCTGCAGTTCCCACAGGTGTATGCCTGTCTGCATCCTAATGACTCCTAATTGTATTCCTTTCACCTGCCCTGCACAACAAGATTCTCCACCTGATTGCCACACAGATGTTTGAACTTTAACTTGTTCTTACTTCCTTTACTATTATTATCTTTCGTCTTACATCACCCCTTCCACAGCTCTGTTTCACTGAATGAATGAATGACACCACGTCCCTTTCCCTCCTCAAAGTTATTTTTCTTTTACACCCTCCCTACCTCATTGCCTTAGCCCAGGCCTAGATCATCTCTCACCTGGGCTATGCAACCTGCAGACTTGGCTCCAAACAGTCTTCTCCATTACCATTGCAAGTGGTTTTCTGAAACACAGGTCTGATTATATAATTTAAGTCATTCCTCTGTTTAGTGGCTCCATAGTCTCCTGGAGTGTAAAGCCTGTAATTCCAGTACAGCTTATAGGATACCCTTTGCAGTCTAGTAATTGCTGATGATTGTTGACAATCTCATCTTCTACTTATGCTCTCTGAGCACCTCATCCTCTTGTTAAAGCAAACTACTTGTTCCTAGAATAAGCTGTGCTTTTGCAAGCCCCCTTATGTTTGCATCTTCTAAACCAATTTCTAGGACTCAACCCTCTCCCCGAACTATGAATTTCACTTGCAGAATCTCAACTCTTCCCAAAAAACACACCTCTGAGGAATCCTTTCCAGATCTTTTCAAATGAGCTGCCTCTTTCCTTTATCTGGATGCTGCCTCATGATGTGATAACATCTTTTCCCTAGTTTTTCTCCTCCATTAGATTATATGTTCTTGAAGAACAGGCACCTTTGTATTCCCAGGTATCTAGCCTATAGAAAGTATTAATATATATTTGTTAAATTATGGCCCTGTGACTTATTGCTTGTACATTATTTCCACTAGCCAAGCTGTGATTTCCATGAAGGCTAAGGCCCCATCCTAGTCAATCCTTGTTTCTTCAGACCTAGAACAGTGCTCACGCCTCAACAAAAGTTAACTGGAGCAAGTTATGTTCAAGAACATTTCAGGAGAACTTGAGAGAAGAATAGTACTAAAAGGTAAATAGATAGATAATGACATATATTATAAATATGTATTATTTTACTATATAAATATGAATTAATTAGATACATCTGGTATAGGATTTTAATTTTATTGAAAGCCTATTATATGTACAAAATGATGCTAGATATTAGGAGAATAAACGGAGTTGAAATGGGTATCTATTTGGAAGATTTTTATTTGGCATATCAGAAGACGTATGAAAGTCTTCATATATTCTTCTGAAATACCTGTGAAGCATTTTTGTCATAAGTCTGAGCAGAGCAATTCTCAGCATCTACCTGTGAGTGTTGAGCTTCATGATAGGTTAAAGTAAAAGGTCTTAGAGGGAAAAAAGGAATCTACTGCTTTAACATATATGAATCTACATCTGAATATGTATTCATAGTTTTCCTTTCCCTTCTCCTTTTCCTTTTTCTCCTTCTCTCTTGTTATGTTTAATATTACTTATTCAGAAAAAGATATGAATTTCTCAATATATATTATATATAATTATACATCTATATTTTCCAATTGGTATACAAACCTTTAAGCAGTTGTTATTTGATATCTATAGGGTTTTAATTTAATGTTGGTAGGAAGCTGTTGAGTATCACTTCAGCTACAGTGATCCAGCAGGTCACTTGGACTAGAACTCTGTGTAATTCAGGATCCTTTGCTTCTTTTTTTTTCCCCCAACATCTTTATTGGAGTATAATTGCTTTACAATGGTGTGTTAGTTTCTGCTTTATAACAAAGTGAATCAGCTATACATATACATATATCCCCATATCTCCTCCCTCTTGCGCCTTCCTCCCACCCTCCCTATCCCACCCTCCCTATCCCACCCCTCTAGGTGGTCACAAAGCACTGAGCTGATCTCCCTGTGCTATGTGGCTACTTCCCACTAGCTATCTATTTCACATTTGGTAGTATATATAATTCCATGCCACTGTCTCACTTCGTCCCAGCTTACCCTTCCCCCTCCCCGTGTCCTCAAGTCCATTCTCTATGTCTGCGTCTTTATTCCTGTCCTGCCCCTAGGTTCCTCAGAACCATTTTTTTTGATTCCATATATGTATGTTAGCATATGGTATTTGTTTTTCTCTTTCTGACTTACTTCACTCTGTATGACAGACTCTGGGTTCATCCACCTCACTAAAAATAACACAGTTTTGTTACTTTTTATGGCTCAGTAGTATTCCATTGTGTATATGTGCCACACCTTCTTTATCCATTCATCTGTCGATGGACACTTAGGTTGCTTCCATGTCCTGACTATTGTAAATAGAGCTGCGATGAACACTGTGGTCCGTGACCCTTTTTGAATTATGGTTTTCTCTTTTTGAATTATGATCCAGTAGTGGGATTGCTGGGTCGTATGGCAGTTCTATTTTTAGTTTTTTAAGGAAGCTCCATACTGTTCTCCATAGTGGCTGTATCAATTTACATTCCCACCAACAGTGCAAGAGGGTTCCCTTTCTCCACACCCTCTCCAGCATTTATTGTTTGTAGATTTTTTGATGATGGCCATTCTGACCAGTGTGAGGTGATACCTCATTGCAGTTTTTATTTGCATTTCTCTAATGATTAGTGATGTTGAGCATCCTTTCATGTGTTTGTTGGCCATCTGTATATCTTCTTTGGAGAAATGTCTATTTAGGTCTTCTGCCCATTTTTGGATTGAGTTGTTTGTTTTTCTAATATTGAGCTGCATGAGCTACTTGTAAATTTTGCAGATTAATCCTTTGTCAGTTGGTTCGTTTGCAAATATTTTCTCCCATTCTGAGGGTTGTCTTTTGGTCTTGTTTATGGTTTCCTTTGCTGTGCAAAAGCTTTTAAGTTTCATTAGGTCCCATTTGTTTATTTTTGTTTTTATTTCCATTTCTCTAGGAAGTGGGTCAAAAAGGATCTTGCTCTGATGTATGTCATAGACTGTTCTGCCTACGTTTTCCTCTAAGAGTTTTATAGTGTCTGGCCTTACATTTAGGTCTTTAATCCATTTTGAGTTTATTTTTGTGTATGGTGTTAGGGAGTGTTCTAATTTCATTGTTTTACATGTAGCTGTCCAGTTTTCCCAGCACCACTTATTGAAGAGGCTGTCTTTTCTCCATTGTATATTCTTGCTTCCTTTATCAAAGATAAGGTGACCATATGTGCATGGGTTTATCTCTGAGCTTTCTATCCTGTTCCATTGATCTATATTTCTGTTTTTGTGCCAGTACCATACTGTCTTGATTACTGTGGCTTTGTAGTGTAGTCTGAAGTCCAGGAGCCTGATTCCTCCAGCTCTGTTTTTCTTTCTCAAGATTGCTTTGGCTATTCGGGGTCTTTTGTGTTTCCATACAAATTGTGAAACTTTTTGTTCTAGTTCTGTGAAAAATGCCATTGGTAGTTTGATAAGGATTGCATTGGATCTGTAGATTTCTTTGGGTAGTAGAGTCATTTTCACAATGTTGATTCTTCTAATCCAAGAACATGGTATATCTCTCCATCTTTTGTATCATCTTTAATTTCTTTCATCATTGTCTTATAGTTTTCTGCGTACAGGTCTTCTGTCTCCTTAGGTAGGATTATTCCTAGGTATTTTATTCTTTTTGTTGTAATGGTAAATGGGAGTGTTTCCTTAATTTCTCTTTCAGATTTTTCATCATTAGTGTATAGGGATGCAAGAGATTTCTGTGCATAAATTTTGTATCCTGCTACTTTACCAGATTCATTGATTAGCTCTAGCAGTTTTCTGGTAGCACCTTTAGGATTCTCTATGTATAGTATCATGTCATCTGCACACAGTGACAGCTTTACTTCTTTTCCGATTTGGATTCATTTTATTTCTATTTCTTCTCTGATTGCTGTGGGCTAAAACTTCCAAAACTATGTTGAATGATAGTGGTGAGAGTGGGCAACCTTGTCTTGTTACTGAACTTGGTGGAAATGGTTTCAGTTTTTCACCATTGAGGACGATGTTGGCTGTGGGTTTGTCATATATGGCCTTTATTATGTTGAGGTAAGTTCCCTCTGTGCCTACTTTCTGGAGGGTTTTTATCATAAATGGGTGTTGAATTTTGTCGAAAGCTTTTTCTGTATCTCTTGAGATGATCATATGGTTTTTCTCCTTCAATTTGTTAATATGGATTATCACATTGATTGATTTGCATATATTGAAGAATACTTGCATTCCTGGGTTAAACCCCAGTTGATCATGGTGTATGTGCCTTTCAATGTGCTGTTGCATTCTGTTTGCTAGTATTTTGTTGAGGACTTCTGCATATATGTTCATCAGTGATATGGGCCTATAGTTTTCTTTTTCTGTGACATATTTGTCTGGTTTTGATGGTGGCCTTGTCGAATGAGTTTGGGAGTGTTCCTCCCTCTGCTGTATTTTGGAAGAGTTTGAGAAGGATAGGTGTTAGCTCTTCTGTAAATGTTTGATAGAATTCGCCTGTGAAGCCATCTGGTTCTCAGCTTTTGTTTGTTGGAAGATTTTTAATCACAGTTTAAATTTCAGTGCTTGTGATTGGTCTGTTTATATTTTCTATTTCTTCCTGGTACAGTCTTGGAAGGTTGTGCTTCTCTAAGAATTTGTCCATTTCTTCCAGGTTGTCCATTTTATTGGCATATAGTTGCTTGTAGTAATCTCTCATGATCCTTTGTACTTCTGCAGTGTCAGTTGTTACTTCTCCTTTTTCATTTCTAATTCTATAGATTTGAGTCTTCTCCCTTTTTTTCTTGATAAGTCTGGGCTAATGGTTTATCAATTTTTTTCATCTTCTCAAAGAACCAGCTTTTAGTTTCATTGATCTTTGCTATTGTTTCCTTCATTTCTTTTTTTTTTTTTCCCTTCATTTCTTTTTCATTTATTTCTGATCTGATCTTTATGATTTCTTTCCTTCTGCTAACTTTGGGGTTTTTTTGTTCTTCTTTCTCTAATTGCTTTAGGTGGAAGGTTAGGTTGTTTATTTGAGATGTTTCTTGTTTCTTGGGGTAGGATTGTATTGCTATAAACTTCCCTCTTAGAACCGCTTTTGCTGCATCCCGTCGGTTTTGGGTCTTCGTGTTTTCATTGTCATTTGTTTCTAGGTATTTTTTGATTTCCTCTTTGATTTCTTCAGTGATCTCTTGGTTATTAAGTAGTGTATTGTTCAACCTCCATGTGTTTGTATTTTTTACAGATTTTTTCCTGTAATTGATATCTAGTCTGATTGTGTTGTGGTTGGAAAAGATACATGATACGATATCAATTTCCTTAAATTTACCAAGGCTTGATTTGTGTTGCAAGCTATGATCTATCCTGGAGAATGTTCCATGAGCACTTGAGAAGAAACTGTATTCTGTTGTTTTTGGATGGAATGTCCTATAAATATCCGTTAAGTCCATCTTGTTAAGTGTATCATTTAAAGCTTGTGTTTCCTTATTAATTTTCATTTTGGATGATATGTCCATTGATGAAAGTGGGGTGTTAAAGTCCCCTACTCTGATTGTGTTACTGTCGATTTCCCCCTTTATGGCTGTTAGCATTTGCCTTATGAATTGAGGTGTTCCTATGTTGGCTGCATAAATATTTACAATTGTTATATCTTCTTCTTGGATTGATCCCTTGATCATTATGCAGTGTCCTTCTTTGTCTCTTGTAATAGTCTTTATTTTAAAGTCTATTTTGTCTTATATGAGAATTGCTACTCCAGCTTTCTTTTGATTTCCATTTGCATGGAATATCTTTTTCCACCCCCTCACTTTCAGTCTGTATGTGTCCCATGGTCTGAAGTGGGCCTCTTGTAGACAGCATATGTATGGGTCTTCGTTTTGTATCCATTCAGCCAGTCTACGTCTTTTGGTTGGAGCATTTAACCCACTTATATTTAAGGTAATTATCGATATGTATG
Organism: Eschrichtius robustus; assembly: GCF_028021215.1. Classification (NCBI taxonomy): domain Eukaryota; kingdom Metazoa; phylum Chordata; class Mammalia; order Artiodactyla; family Eschrichtiidae; genus Eschrichtius; species Eschrichtius robustus. The sequence continues at coordinate 30,804,303 of NC_090825.1, forward strand.
TTCCTATTCCCGTTTTCTTAATTGTTTTGGGTTTGTTATTGTAGGTCTTTTCCTTCTCTTGTGTTTCCTGCCTAGAGAAGTTCCTTTAGCATTTGTTGTAAAGCTGGTTTGGTGGTGTTGAATTCTCTTAGCTCTTGCTTGTTTATAAAGGTTTTAATTTCTCCGTCGAATCTGAATGAGATCCTTGCTGGGTAGAGTAATCTTGGTTGTAGGTTTTTCCCTTTCATCACTTTAAATATGTCCTGCCACTCCCTTCTGGCTTGCAGAATTTCTGCTGAAAGATCAGGTGTTAACCTTATGGGGATTCCATTATATGTTATTTGTTGCTTTTCCCTTGCTGCTTTTAATATCTTTTCTTTGTATTTAATTTTTGATAGTTTGATTAATATGTGTCTTGGCATGTTTCTTCTTGGATGGGACTCTCTGTGCTTCCTGGAGTTGATTGACTATTTCCTTTCCCATATTAGGGAAGGTTTAGACTATAATCTCTTCAAATATTTTCTCAGTCCCTTTCTTTTTCTCTTCCTCTTCTGGGACCCCTGTAATTTGAATGTTGATGCATTTAATGTTGTCCCAGAGGTCTCTATGACTGTCCTCAATTCTTTTCATTCTTTTTTCTTTATTATTCTCTGCAGTAGTTATTTCCAGTATTTTATCTTCCAGGTCACTTATCCGTTTTTCTGCCTCAGTTATTCTGCTATTGCTTCCTTGTAGAGAATTTTTAATTGCATTTATTGTGTTGTTCATCATTGTTTGTTTGCTTTTTAGTTCTTCTAGGTTCTTGTGAAACGTTTCTTGTATTTTCTCCATTCTATTTCCAGGATTTTGGATCATCTTTAGTATTGTTATTCTGCATTCTTTTTCAGGTAGACTGCCTATATCCTCCTCATTTGTTTTGTCTGGTGGGTTTTTACCTTGCTCCTTCATCTGCTGTGTGTTTCTCTGTCTTCTCATTTTGCTTAACTTACTGTGTTTGGGGTCTCCTTTTCACAGGCTGCAGGTTCGTAGTTCCCGTAGTTTTTGGTGTCTGCCCCGAGTGGGTAAGGTTGGTTCAGTGGTTTGTGTAGGTTTCCTGGGGGATGGGACTAGTGCCTGTGTTCTGGTGGATGAGGCTGGATCTTGTCTTTCCGGTGGGCATGACCGCGTCCGGTGGGTGTTTTGTGGTGTCTGTGACCTTATGATTTTAGGCAGCCTGTCTGCTAATGGGCGGGGTTGTGTTTCTGTCTTGCTAGTTGTTTGGCATACGGTGTCCACACTGTAGTTTGCTGGTCGTTGAGTGGAGCTGGGTGTTAGCGTTGAGATGGAGATCTCTGGAAGAGCTTTTGCCATTTGACATTAGGTGGAGCTGGGAGGTCTCTGGTAGACCAGTGTCCTGAACTCGTCTCTCCCACCTCAGAGGCACAGGCCTGAGACTGGCCAGAGCACCAAGATCCTGTCAGCCACACAGCTCAGAAGAAAAGGGAGAAAAAAAAGAAAGAAAGAAAGAAACATAAAATAAAGTTATTAAATTAAAAAATAAAAAATGATTATTAAAAATTAAAAAAAAATTTAAAAAGCTAATAAAAAAAAGAAAGAAGAGCCAAGAGTAACCAAACCAAAAAATAAATCCATCAATTATAACAAGCAGTAAAAACTATACTAAACAAACAAACAAAGAAACAAACAAAATGGACAGACAACCCTAGGACAATGGTAAAGCAAAGCTATACAGACAAAATCACACAAAGAATCATACTCACAAAAAGAAAAAGGAAGAAATATATATATATAAAAAAAAAGGAGGAAGAGAGCAGCCAAATCAATAAACAAATCTATCAATGATAATAAACTTTAAATACTAAACTAGGATAAACATAAAACCAAAAACAAATTAGATGCAGAAAGCAAACCCCAAGTCTATAGTTGCTCCCAAAGTCCACTGCCTCAATTTGGGATGATTCGTTGTCTATTCAGGTATTCCACAGATGCAGGGTACATCAAGTCGATTGTGGAGATTTAATCCACTGCTCCTGAGGCTGCTGGGAGAGATTTCCCTTTCTCTTCTTTGTTCGCACAGCTCCCGAGGTTCAGCTTTGGATTTGGCCTCGCCACTGTGTGTAGGTCGCCTGAGGGCGTCTGTTCCTGCCCAGACAGGACAGGGTTAAAGGAGCAGCTGATTAGGGGGCTCTGGCTCACTCAGGCCGGGGGGAGGGAGGGTAACGGTATGCGGGGCGAGCCTGCAGCGGCAGAGTCCGGCATGACATTGCAACAGCCTGAGGTGCACCGTGTGTTCTTCTGGGGAATTTGTCCCTGGATCACAGGACCCTGGCAGTGGCGGGCTGCACAGGCTCCTGGGAGGGGAGGTGTGGATAGTGACCTGTGCTTGCACACAGGCTTCTTGGTGGCTGCAGCAGCAGCCTTAGCGTTTCATGCCCATGTCTGGTGTCCGTGCTGATAGCCGTGGCTCGCGCCCATCTCTGGAGCTTGTTTAGGCGGTGCTCTGAATCCCCTCTCCTCGTGCACCCCCAAACAATGGCCTCTTGCCTCTTAGGCAGGTCCACAGTTTTTCCCGGACTCCCTCCCGCCTAACTGTGGCGCACTAGCCCCCTTCAGGCTGTGTTCACACAGCCAACCCCAGCCCTCTCCCTGGAATCTGACCTCCAAAGCCCCAGCCTCAGCTCCCAGCCCCCGCCCGTCCCGGCGGGTGAGCAGAGAAGCCTCTCAGGCTGGTGAGTGCTGGTCGGCCCCGATCCTCTGTGTGGGAATCTCTCCGCTTTGCCCTCTGCACGCCTATTGCTGTGCTCTCCTCCATGGCTCCGAAGCTTCCCCCCCACCACCCCTGTCTCCGCCAGTGAAGGGGCTTCCTAGTGTGTGGAAACTTTTCCTCCTTCACAGCTCCCTCCCCGAGGTGCAGGTCACGTCCCTATTCTTTTGTCTCTGTTTTTTCTTTTTTCTTTTGCCCTACCCAGGTACGTGGGGAGTTTCTTGCCTTTTGGGAGGTCTGAGGTCTTCTGCCAGCATTCACTAGGTGTTCTGTAAGAGTTGTTCCACATGTAGATGTATTTCTGATGTATTTGTGGGGAGGAAGGTGATCTCAACATCTTACTCCTCCCCCATCTCGAGGGTCTCTCTGAATTTTTGAATTTTATTTTATTTTTTATACAGCAGGTTCTTATTAGTTATCTATTTTATACTTATTAGTGTATATATGTCAGTCAAAATCTCCCAATTCATCCCACCACCACCACCCCAGGATCCTTTGCTTCTTATTTTATGTACTAGACCCTGATCTCTCTTGTTGTTTGATTTAATGAAATAAAAGATTTTTAAAATGCTTTGTAAAGAGCTTCAGGGTTATTTGGTTTGTAAGAACAGGGCATAATTTTTGGCCAATAAGTATTTTGGTATATATTTTTAATTGTGAATCTTCTAATTTCATTTGATTGACTTTCTCATCTGAGATTTCTGAAAGTGATTCTCAGAAATGTTTAATTTTTGGTGGTTTGACGTTCAGCAGCTGAAACTAGAAGAGGATGGGGCAATTAACTGATTTTTAGTATATTTATAGAGTTGGATAATCACCACAACAATCTAATTTATAATGTGTCCATCACCCTAAAAAGAATCTATGTTTAGTCATTCTGTATTCTTACCTCCAGACCTAGGCAACCTACTGATCTGCTTTCTGTCTATATACTGGCTTTTTATGGACATTTCATATAAATAGGATTATATGATGTATGATCTTTTGTGTCTAGCTTCTTTCACTTAGCATAATGTGTTTTGAGGTTCGTCCATATTACAGTGGGTAGTGGTTTGAGTGGTAGCTCACAGATATATTTCTATATCAAATTCCTGGAACTTGTAAATGTTATCGTACTTGGAAAAGGAATGTAATTGTTAAGCATTTTGAGATGAAATCATCCTGGATTATTCAGGTGGGCCCTAAATCCAGGGACGAGAATCCTTATAAGAGACAAAACAAGGAGAAGACATACAGAGGGGGAGGCTGTGTAAAGATAGAGGCAGAGATGGGACTGATGTGGTTATAAGCCAGTGAAGACAATCAGTGCTGACAGGCACCAGAAGCTGGAGGAGGCAAGAGGGAATTTTCCTGTAGAGCCTCCAGAGGGAGTAGACTTCTGGCCTCCAGAACTGTGAAAGGATATACTTCTGTTGTTTTAAGCTACCCAGTTTGTAGTTATTGTTATGGCAGCCTCAAGAAAGTCATATACTATAGTACGTATCACTCCTTTTTTATTGCCAAACAATTCGTTTTTCCATTGTACGACAATTTTATATTTTGTTTATCCATTCATCAGTTGATGGACATTGGGCTTGTTTCCAGTTTTTAGCTGTTATAAATAATGCTTCTATGAAGATTCATGTTAAAGTTGTTGCATAGGATATGTTTTCAGTTCTCTTGGGTGGATACCTAGGAGTGGAATTGCCGAGTTATGTGGTAAATCTCTGTTTAATATTTTACAAAACTGCCAAACTGTTTTCCAAACTGGCTCCACCATCTTACCTTCCTACCAGTAAAGTATGAAGGTTCCCATTTCTTTACTTCCTCACCAACACTTATTACTATGTGTCTTTTGATTATTGGGTATGAAATGGTATCTCACTGTGATTTTGATTTGCATTTTCTTAATAACAAATGATGTCAGGCTTCTTTTTATGTGCTTATTGGGCATTTGTATATATTCTTTAGTGAGATATGTACTCAAATCTTTTACCCATTAAAAAATGGGTCACTTATCTTTTTATTGAATTGTAAAAATTATTTAAGTATTCTCAATGCCAGTCTCTTATCAGATATATGATTTAGAAATATTTTCTCCAAGTCTATGGCTTGTTTGTAAACTTTCTTCATAGTATCTTTCGAAGCATGTAAATTTTTAATTTTGATGATGTCCATCTTATCTTTTTTTTCCTTTTATCATTTGTGCTTTTGGTGTCCATCTAAGAAGTCATGCCCTAATCCGATGTCATGTTTTAAGAGTTTTACATTTATGTCTATGATCCATTTTGAGCTAATTTTTCTATGATGTGAAGTAAAGGTCCAGAGTCATCTTTTTTGCATATGGATATCTAGCTGTCTTAGCATCATTTTTTGAAAAGACCATTCTTTTTCCATGAAATTGTTTTGGCATATTTATTGAAAATCAGTTGGCCATAAATGTAAGGGTATAACTGGTTATTTATTGTAGCATTTATTCCTTACTCTAAGTCTAGATTTTATAAGGCCTTATTTTAATAATTATAAGTATAGAACATTAACACAAAATACATTTCTCCTAAATGCAACTATATTTTTACTGCAATTACTTTGTGTGCATAATGTGGCTTATGTATGTTTATAAAGATTGTTGTGGGTTTATATAGAAAAGATATTTTCCCCATTTCTGTGGGATAATACCTTTAATATTTGGGCATTTTTGAAAAGAAGGTTTTTCTTGTTGGATTTGTTCTGCGAAGAGAGCCAGCAAGTTTCAGACTCTTACATCACTCAAGTTGCTTGTGTAGTCTTTCGAGAAAAATTAAACCAAGATCTCTTAAGTGATTTCCATGCAAAATTAATGCTTCCCTTGACTTCTGCCAAATGCTGTGATGCATTTATGCAGCAGATGCCAGAATGTTTAGAACTTGTATCTGGAAAGAATTCAAAATTTTAAGATAGAAAGCATTTGTGCCTGGGGCAATGTAATGACCCCACCTGCGTCTTTTTCTTGTCTTCTGGGTGTTTTCATTTTGTGTCCCGAAAGGCCCAGGCAGATCCTTCTTCTATTTTTAAATCTTTTTTATGAAACACAGTTTTAATTTTACAAGACCAGATCTCACTCCAAGTTTCAAAATATGTGTTCTTCAGCATAAAATGTTTTGACAGATACCTAATGGCCTAGCATTTTAGCATCCATCTTTTCAGGCGTAGATTCAGAGAATCAGATCCATAAAACCATAATGTTATTAGTCACCATCAGATGCTGTGTAAATTTATATTTCATACATCTATATGCTAGGCTAGCTGCTTTTTCTTGCTGTTATATTGATAACTAGCTTAACCTTTTAATATACCACTGAAATAAATGGAACGTACTTAGTTGTTGGGTTTATTAGCTTTAATGTTTTATTTATGGTCTAAGAGGAAGAGCAGAAAGAAACTAGTATTTATTGAGTGCCTACTGTATTCCAAGTACTGTCCTAGACATGTTTACATCCCTAATCTCATTTAATCCTCACAACCCCTCATTGTTGGTATTATTATCCCAGTTTTACAGATGAACTTTAAACAAACCAGATAATGATAATGATACTTTATAGTACTTGTGTGGGGCCTTTCATATCGTAGTTCTAAAGTATCATCTGACTTTTGCAGATGTTCAGTTGTAAAAAAAGAGGAACTATCATAATTTATCTCCAGTGTTGCAGAGCTGAGGATAGAAAGAAAAGGCACAGTAGGTATTTCTCAACTTTTTGTGCATATTAACTATGGAAAACATACCGAACAGAGACAAGTAAACAATACAGAATACATTCATTTGGGAGTATGGTTTTATAATGCTCAGGTACAAATGGTATTGGAATAATTGGATATCCATATGTTAAAAAAAACCATATATAAAACCTAATTCATACCACATATAAAACCTAATTCAAATAGATCATAGACCTAATTGTAAAACTTAAAACTGTAATATTTCTAGACGAAAACATAGGAGAATTTCTATGACCTTGGGTTAGGCAAAGATTTTTTAGATACAATATAAAAAAATTTGATAAATAGGACTTTATCAAAATTTAAAACATCTGCTGTTTGAAAGACTGTTTAAAAAAAAATGAAAAAGCAAGCTACAGACTTGGAAAATATTTGCCAAACACGTATCTAATGCAGAACTTGTAACTTGTACCCATAATACCTAAAGAACTCTCAAAAAATAGTAGTAGAAAATAAACAACTAAATATTGAAAACAGGCAAAAGATTTGAAGAGACACTTCACCGAAGAAGAGAAATGGTAGGCAAATAGTACATGGAAAGATCTTCAATATCATTAGTCATTTAGGAAATGTAAATTAAAATCACACTAACAATATGCACCTATTAGAATGGCTTAAAAAAAGCTGATACTACCAAGTGCTGACAAGGATGTGGAGTAATTGGAACTCTTATACATTGCTGGTGGGAATGCAAAATGGAACAACCACTTTGGAAAACAGGTTAGCAGTTTCTTATAAAGTTAAGCACATACTTCTCATCTGGCCAGCAATTCCATTTCTAAGTATTTAGCCAAGAGAAATGACAGCTTATTTTTACCAAGAAAAAAAAAAACCCCACAAAACTGTACGTGAATATTTGTAGTGGCTTTATTTATAATTACCTCAAACTGGAAACAACCCGCTATCCAGCATTTGGCGAATGGAAAACAAAATGTGGTATATCCATATAGTGGAATGTTATTCAGCAACAAAAAGGAATGGACTACTGATATACACAACAACTTAGATACATTATGCTAAGTTAAAGAAGCAAGGCTCAAAAGGCTACATACCGTGTGGTTCCTATTATATAATATTTGGGAAAGCTTAACTACAGGGAAACAAAACAGGTCAATAGTTGCCAACTTTGAAGCTGGGGATGTGAGGGGTTTTCTATAAAGAAGCAACATAAGGTAAGTTTTTGGAGTGGTAGAATTATGCATTTGTCAAAACTCACAGAACTGCACATTTAAAAGGATGAATTTCATTGGAAGTATGTTATACCCCAATAAACTTTACCTACCTATCTATCCATCCATCAGTAAGAGAAGTCTATCCATAGGCACTCCAGCATTGGTTTGGTGGCTTTAGTGTCGTCAAGGACCAGGGCCTTCTATTTGGTTGCTCTGAGATGCTGCTTGAGTCCAGAATCATATCCAAATTGCTGGCAGAGGAAGTAGTAAACAAGAAGGGGTGAAGAAGGGTCTGCAACCTTCTTTTAGAGACTTTCTCAGAGTTCTGTAATACCCTTCCATTTACACCACGTTGGTCAAAGCATAATTGCCATATTTCATCACATGTATCTGCAAGAGGCTGGGAAATACAGACTTAGAGAAGAAAAGAGAATGGATGTTGGAGTATGCTGCTAGCAGTATCTGTCACACTGCCGATTGCTTCTAGCTGTCACAGTGTTTTGTAACACTGAAGTTAAGTCTCCTGGATCTTCCACTAGGTTGCTTTATATCCTGAAGTTGCAAAGTGCCTTTCTGTTGTTCCTGTGTTCTGTTCCCAAACTCTTATTTGAGCTTACATTTTGCTAGTTAGTAGTTCCTAAAATGTAGTGAATGCATTTTTATATTAGGCACTGGGTTTGACAGCTCTGAAAACTAGGGTTTGGTAATGTTAAACAGCTGATTAAGTTCCCAAGCAAAGCTTAGGGAGAAGACATGCAAAGGTTATTTTAAAAAAAAAAACAAAAAACCTTCATTTGGAAAAAATCATAAATATTTGACAGCAAATGCTGGCTACTTTAAACCTATACATTTAGAAGTCAGTTACATTTCATTGTATGTTGGTTATATCTCAATAAAATTGATTTCTAGCTTAGATAGGCAGTGAATTTCTTTCATTCATTCAAAGCAATTATTGAGAACCTAGTATGTGTTATGTTCCTATTGGGTTCAAGAGATTTGGTAGAACCTCTTTGTGCATACAAAGATTTAAAAAAATAAAACAAAAACCAGACAGAGCTCTTGTTCTAATGGAGCTCTTCTTGTAGAAGAAATAGATGTCAGTATGTGTAATTACAACTTATGTGATTGGTGTTATAATGTGGGAGTTAGAAGGTAATCTGGAGTCTGGGTAGAATGAGTTTCGGTCTTTTCCAGAATTGTTTTAGGCTGTTCCAAGTTGTTTGCATTTCCATGTAAGTTTTAGAGTTAGCTTAATCAGTTTCTAACCCCCAAGGAGACTCTGCTAGAATTTTGATTGAGATTGCATTGAATTTAAAGATTAATTTGGGCAGAATTGAAATCTTAACAGTATTGACTCCATGAATACAGTGTATCTTCTCATTTGTGTTGATCTTCTTTTGTTTCTCTCCGAAATATTTTATGGTTTTTAGTGTACAGATACTACACATATCTTGAGATTCCATATTTATTCATGTTGTTATAAATGGTATTATTTTCATAATTTCAACATCCAGTTGTTTGTTGCTAGTCAATAGAAATAGAATTGATTTATGATTATTTACCTTGTATCCTGTGACACGCTAAACTCACTTATTAGTTCTACTAAGATTTTTGTAGATTCTTGGGATTATCTATATAGATGATCATGTGGTCTCTTAATAATGACAGTTTTATTTCTTGTTTCCAGTCTGTAAGCCTTTAATATTTTTTATTTGCCTTATTGCACTGGTGGGCAGCTCTAGTATAAAGAAAGGGTGAGGGTTTGAGATCATTGTCTTGTTCTCAAGCATAAGAGGAAAGCGTTCAGCCTTTCCCCATTAAGTATATTACCTGTAAGTTTTTCTTAGCTGTCCTCTGTCAGGTTGAGGAAGTTCCATCCTATTCCTAGAATGCTGAGAGTTTGTTTTGTTTTGTTTTTTAATCACGAGTGGGTGTTGAATTTTGTTTCAAATGCTTATTTTGCATCAATTGAGATGATCAGATATCTTTTTTAGTCTGTTGATATGGTGTATTATATTGTTTAATTTTCAGTCCTTTCAATCCTCCTTTGCATTCCTGGTTTAAATAACACTTAATCAGGTCATAGTATCATTTTTATATACTGCTAGTTTTATACACTGATATTTTGTTAAGGATTTTTGTGTCTGTGTTCATTGGGGATATGGATCCATAGTTTTGTTTTCTTGTAGTGATTTTGGTTTTGGCATCAGGGTAATGCTGGTCATATAGAATGAATTGAGACGTGTTCCCTTTTCTATTTTCTGGAAGGGTTTATATAGAGTTGGTTTCCTTCCTCCCCTCCCCTCCCCTCCCCTCCTCTTCCCCCTCCCCTCCCCTCCTCTTCCCCCTCCCCTCCTCTTCCCCCTCCCCTCCTCTTCCCCCTCCCCTCCTCTTCCCCCTCCCCTCCCCCTCCCCTCCCCCTCCCCTCCCCTCCCCTCCCCTCCCCCTCCCCCTCCCCTCCCCCTCCCCTCCCCCTCCCCTCCCCCTCCCCTCCCCCTCCCCTCCCCCTCCCCCCTCCCCTCCCCACCTCTCCCCCCCTTCCTTCCTTCAGATGGTTTTTTATTTTTTTTGGCTGTGTTGGGTTTTTGTTGCTGCATGCGGGTTTTCTCTAGTTGCAGCGAGTGGGGGCTACTCTTCGTCGCAGTGCGCAGGCTTCTCGTTGCGGTGGCTTCTCTTGTTGCGGAGCACGGGCTCTAGGCATGCGGGCTTCAGTAGTTGCAGCACGCGGGCTCAGTAGTTGCGGCACGTGAGCTCAGTAGTTGTGGCTCACGGGCTCTAGAGCACAGGCTCAGTAGTTGCGGCGCACACGCTTAGTTGCTCCATGGCATGTGGGATCTTCCTGGACCAGGGATCGAACCTGTGTCCTCTGCATTGGCAGGTGGATTTTTAACCACTGCGCCACCAGGGAAGTCCCCCAGATGTTTTTATTTTTATTTTTTTCTTCCAGTTTTGAGATATAATTGACATGAAACACTGTATAAGTAAGTCAAAGGAGTACAGCATAATGATTTGACTTACATACATCATGAAATGATTACTACAGTAAGTTCAGAGAACATCCATCATCTCATACAGATACAAAATTTAAGAAATCAAAAACACTTGTTTCCTTGTGATGAGAACTCTTAGGATTTACTCTCTTACCAACTTTCATACATAACATGAATTATATTTATATAATGTGTGTGAATTATATTTATCATGTTGTACATTGCATCCCTAGTCCTTATTTATCTCACAACTGGACGTTTGTACCTTTTGACTTCCTTCACCCAATTTCTCCACACACTGCCCCTTGGGCTCCCCATCAACACACACACCAGCCACCTCTGGTAACCACAAACTGATCTAGTTCTATGAGTTTGTTTGTTTATTTTTGAAGTATAATTGCTACAACACTATGTTAGTTCCTGTTACACAACATAGTGATTTAATATTTCTATACATTTCAAAATGATGACCAGGGTAAGTCTCGTTATCATCTGTCACTATACAAAGATATTATGTAATTATTGACTGTATTCCCCAGACTGTACATTTCATACTTATGACTCATTTATTTGGCAATTGGAAGTTTGTATCTTTAAAAAAATTTTTTTTAATTTATTTTATTGAAGTATAGTTGATTTATGTGTTAATTTCTGCTGTACAGCAAAATGATTCTGCTGTACATATACATATATATTCTTTTTCATATTTTTCCATTATTGTTTATCACAGGATATTGAGTATAGTTCCCTGTGCTATACAGTAGGACCTTACTGTTTATCCATTCTCGATATAATAGTTTGCATCTCCTAATCCCAAACCCCCAGTCCATCCCTCCCCCATGCCCCTGACCCCTTGACAACCACAAGTCTGTTCTCTGTGTCTGTGAGTCTGTTTCTGTTTTGTAGGTAAGTTCATTTGTGTCATATTTTAGATTCCACATATAAGTGGTAGCATATGGTTTTTTTCTTCTCTTTCTAATTTAGGAAGTTTATATCTCTTAATCTCCCTCACCTATTTCTCTCCTACCCCCACTTCCTCCCCTCTGGCAACCACCTGTTTGTTCTCTGTATCTATGACTCTGTTTCTGTTTTGTTATGTTTGTTCACTTGTTTTGTTTTTTAAGTTTGACATGTAAGTGAAATCATACAGTATTTGTCTTTCTCTGTCTAACTTATTTCACTTAGCATAATACCCCCAGGTCCATTCACGTTGTTGCAAATGGCAAGATTTCATTCTTTTTTATGGCTGAGTAATGTTCCATTGTATGTGTGTGTGTGTGTGTGTGTGTACACACCACATCTTCTTTATCCATTCATCTGTTGATGGGCACTTGGGTTGCTTCCATATCTTGGCAATTGTAAATAATGCTGCAGTGAACATATAGGGGTGCATATATCTTTTCAAATTAGTGTTTTCTTTTTCTTTGGATAAATACCTAGGAGTGGAATTGCTGGATTATATGGTAGTTCTGTTTTTAGTTTTTTGAGGAATCTCCATACTGTTTTCCATAGTGGCTGCACCAATTTATATTCCCACCAACAGTGCACAGGGTTCCTTTTTCTCCACATCCTTGCCAACACTTGTTATTTGTTGTCTTTTGATAATAGCCATTCTGACAGGTGTGAGGTAGTATCTCATTGTGGCTTTGATTTACATTTCCCTGATGTTGAGCATCTTTTCATTTGCCTGTTGGCCATCTATATGTTTTCTTTGGAAAAATGTCTATTCAGATCCTCTGCCCTTTTTTTTTTTTTTTTTTTTTTAATCTCTTGTAGTTTATTCTTGGTTTTTTGGGGTCTTTATAGTCCTGCATCTGGTCAGCCTGAGAGGTGTCAACTAGTGTCCATTCAAATGTGTCAAGTGGATAATTTGCCTTTCTGAGTCTTCCAGGGTCCCCAAATCTTGTTAAACTCCCTTCCTTTTGTTGACCTGAAACAAATAGACTGTCAGATATTTCTCCAGCAAAATGGGTTTATTCGGGATCAGCAGAGAATTGCAATTCAGGGTCTGCCACCATGGAGCCACGTGCAAGTCCCCAGAGGCTTGGGAAGGAGAACTCTTTTATAGAGGACAAAAGGAAGTTGGGAGGGCTGTAGTAAACAGAGTCCATGTCTTTTCATTGGCTGAGTCCTTGCCGGGAAAGAAGAGCAGTCTTTCTTCTTCCCGTTGGGCTCTGCTATTGTTGTAACTTCATCTGTCAAAGTCATCAGAGGCTTTCTACTGGGGCCACATGGGGCTACTCAAGAGCACTGTTGTGGGGAAGGCTGCTCTTTGTCTGGTGGAACTTTGTCCTGCCTCTGCCCATTTTTTTTTTTTTTAACATCTTTATTGGAGTATAATTGCTTTACAATGGTGTGTTAGTTTCTGCTTTATAACAAAGTGAATCAGCTATACATATACATATATCCCCATATCTCCTCCCATCAAGTTGTTTGTTTTTTTGATGTTGAGCAGTATGAGTTCTTTGTATATTTTGGATATTAACCCCTTATGAGATACATCTTTGCAAATATCTTTTCCCATTCAGTAGGCAGCCTTTTCTTTCTTAAGGTATTATTTCTTTCTTAAATGTTTGGTAGAATTCAACGGTGAAGTCATCCTTAGTGGGAGAATTTTAAACTATGTACTTAGTTTAAAATCATATAGGAATATTCTAGTTATTTATTTTTTATTGAGTGAGCTTTGGTAGTTTGTCTTTTAAGGAAATTTGTCCACTTGATCTAAATTATCAAATTTATTTATATAAATTCATTCATAAAATTTCCTTATTATTCTTTCAATGTCATTAAGCTCTATAGTGATATCTTCTCTTTCATTCAAGATACTGGTGTTTGACGTTGTCTCCAATTTCTGTTTTTTAATCAGTCCAGCTAGAAATTCATTAATTTTATTGATCTTCTCAAATAGCCAGCTTTTGGTTTCTCTATTGGTTTTCTGTTTTCTGTTTTATTCATTTGTATTCTCATTTCCCTCCTTCTGCTAGCTTTGGATTTAATATTCTCTCTTTTTTCTAGTTTGAATTTTAGGTCATTGATTTGAGGCCTTTCTTTTTTCTAACATATGTAGCTACTGCTAGATTTTTCCTCTGTGCCCAGCCTTAGTTGGACACCGTGAATTTTGATATATTGTATTTTCACGTTTTTTGGCTTCAGAGTTTTGTCTAATATCCCTTGTGATTTTTTTCTTTGACTCATGGATTATTTAGAATTGTATTTATTAATTGCTAAATGTTTTGGAAGAGATATATTTCCAGATACATTTCTGTTATTGATCATTTATTTAGTTTTATTTTTTGGACAGTGTACATACTTTGTATGATTTCTGTCATTTTAGTGTGTTTAGATTTGTTTTAATGGCCCAGGATGTGGTCTATCTTGGTGAATGTTCAATGTATAAAAGAATGCACATCCAATTGTTGTTGGGTGAAGTATTATATAAATGTTAATTACCTCAACTTGTTTGGTGCAGTTTTTGAGGTCTTCTATAGCCTTACTGATTTTTTTGGGGGGGCAGAGAGAGGTCTACTTGTTTTATTAGTTAATGAGAGAGGAGTGTTGAAGTATACAGCTATAAATATGGATTTGCATTAGAGAAATGCAAATCAAAATCACAATGAGGTATCACCTCACACCGGTCAGAATGGCCGTCATCAAAAAATGTACAAACAATAAATGCTGGAGAGGGTGTGGAGAAAAGGGAACCCTCCTGCACTGTTGGTGGGAGTGTAAATTGATACAGCCACTATGGAGAACAGTATGGAGGTTCCTTACAAAACTAAAAGTAGAACTACCATATGACCCAGCAGTCCCACTACTGGGCATATACCCTGAGAAAACCATAATTCAAAAAGAGTCATGTACCACAATGTTCACTGCAGCACTATTTACAATAGCCAGGACATGGAAGCCACCTAAATGTCCATTGACAGATGAATGGATAAAGAAGATGTGGCACATATATACAGTAGAATATTACTCAGCCATAAAAAGAAACGAAATTGAGTTATCTGTAGTGAGGTAGATGGACCTAGAGTCTGTCCTACAGAGTGAAGTGAGTCAGAAAGAGAAAAACAAATACCGTATGCTAACGCATATATATGGAATCTAAGAAAACAGTACTGCTGAACCTAGTGGCAGGGCAGGAATAAAGGCAGACATAGAGAATGGACTTGAGGACATGGGGGCAGGGAAGGGGAAGCTGGGACGAAGTGAGAGAGTGGCATGGACATATATACACTACCAAATGCAAAACAGATGGCTAGTGGGAAGCTGCTGCATGGCACAGGGAGATCAACTTGATGCTTTGTGACGACCTAGAGATGTGGGATAGGGAGGTGGGCGGGAGGCTCAAGAGAGAGGGGATATGGGGATATATGTATGCATATAGCTGATTCACTTTGTTGTACAACAGAAACTAACACAACATTGTAAAGTAATTATACTCCAATGAAGAAGTGAAAAAAAAAATAAAATCATATGAACCTATAAAAAAAAAGTATGGATTTGGTATTTCTTCTTTTATTTCTATTAAGTTTGCTTTCACATTTTGAAACTCTATTATTAGGGACGTATGCATTTAGGATTGTTATGTCTTCTTGATCATTTGACTCTATCATTATGAAATTCTCCTCTTTGTCTCTTGTTTTATTTCTTGTTTTGAAGTCCACTTTGACATTAATATAGTCACTCTAGCTTTCTTTTGATTATGTTATGGCACATCTTGTTTCCATCCTTTTACTGTTAGACGGTTTAGTCTTTTTATTTATTTATTTAAAGATTTATTTATTTATTTATTTTGGCTGCGTTGGGTCTTTGTTGCTGTGTGTGGGCTTTCTCTAGTTGTGGCGAGGGGCGCTACTCTCTGTTGCAGTGCGTGGGCTTCTCATTGTGGTGGCTTCTCTTGTTGCAGAGCACAGGCTCTAGGCACGCGGGCTTCAGTAGTTGTGGCTCGCGGGCTCAGTAGTTGTGGCTCACAGGCTCTAGAGCACAGGCTCAGTAGTTGTGGCACACGAGCTTAGTTGCTCCGCGGCATGTGGGATCTTCCCAGATCTGGGATCAAACCAGTGTACTCTACATTGGCAGGTGGATTCTTAACCACTGCGCCACCAGGGAAGTCCCAAGTCTTTATATTTAAAGGTTTTTGTGTGTTTTTTAGTACAGAATCTGTTGAATTTTGCTTTTATCTAATCTAATCTGCCAGTCTTTTCCTTTTAATTTAAGCTTTTATGCCTTTTCCAATTAATGTGATTACTGATGAGGTTGGATTTAAACCTACCGTATTGCTATTTGTTTTATATTAATCCCACTGTTCTTTTAAATTATCTTTTCCTATTTTTGATAGGATTAATTTTTGGTTTCCATTTTTTCTCCATTATTACATATTCATTATAAAAAATGTCTTAGTGATTGCTTGAGAGTTAGTAATATACATCTTTACTGTAGCAAAGTCTCTATTCAAATAATATTTTACCATTTCAAATATAGTATAAACTGTATACTTTCATTCCTCCCTCCCAACCTTTGTGCTATTTCTGTCACACCTTTTACTTGAACATATGTTACAAACCTCACAATATGTTATTATTTTTGCTTTATAGCCATTTATCTTTTAAGGAGATTTAAACATTTTAAATGTTTTACATTTAATGTCTTTTACATTACCCTCATTTTTACCATATGTGGCACTCTTCATTTCTTAGTGTAGATTCATATTTCCATTTGTGTCATATTTGTTCTTTCTGAAGAATTTCTTTTAACATTTCTTGTAGTACATATCTGATGGAAATGAATTATCTCAGCTTTTGTTCATCTGAAAAAGCGTTTATTTCACCTTCTTTTGAAATATGTTTTCTCTGGCTTTAGAATATTAGATTGACTTTTTTTTTTCTTTCAGAACTTTAGAGATGTTGTTCTGTAGTGGTTTAGCCTGGATAGTTTCTGCAAAGAAGTTGCTAGTCTGTTTTTTCTGTATTTTTTTTTTTTTTCTCATATAGATTTTATTCTAGCCTCCCTCAGTGGCAGTACTCCTTTGCCTGGGACTGTGAGCGGGAGGGTATTCGTTCTGTCTCTGCCCCAGCTCTAGACTATTAGTTGTTACTTGGTGGAAACTTGAGGCAGTCAGCCTCCCCCAGAGACATGAGATATTTGCCTGGGCCCTAGAGCCGGACATCATTCTTTCTTAGTGACCAGTTTTTTTCAGTGTGTTTTCTGGTATGTGTTATATAGCAGTACATTAACACATGTAATTTAGAAATTAATGTGTGTATGTAGGGGGTGTATTATGTTCAACAGTTTTACTGATCAGAGTGTATAGTCAGAATTGTTTGGAAGCTGCTGCTTTAGAGGGTCAGAACTAAGAACTCTGACAGATTTGAAGTGGAATTTGCCACTTGCTATTTGATTTCATGACAACACAATTTGGATGGTTCACTTTATTTTAGTGGGTAATCTCATTTATAAGTTTAGAATGTCTTACAATGCACATTTTATTTAAAATATTATTTAAATATTAAATAAAAATTTAAAAACATTAATTAGATTTATATGCTTAAAAGGTGAAGCAGTCTTTGTGAACTCTTTTGTATTTTAAAATCCTTTCTTTTTTATAAATGAAAATCTCATTTTTTTTTAGGACTGTGAGGACATGGGAAGTTGAAAATCCAAAGAAGCAAAAAAGTGTGTTTAAACCACGGACAATGCAGGGTAAAAAAGTAATTCCCACCACTTGTACATATAGTAGAGATGGAAACCTCATAGCAGCTGCCTGCCAGAATGGAAGCATACAGATCTGGGACCGAAATTTGACTGTAAGTTAAGGACATTTAAGTCCTCTTTTCTTAGAAGAAAACCACCTTACAAAGCCAAACATCATGTTAACATATTATGAAGGTCAATTTCCTGAGTTTAGCTCTAATTTAAACTTCAGTGTTAGTTGATAAAACATTGGGACTTTTGCAGTAAACAGCATTTTAGCAAACATTCCAGCTCAGTATTTTCCAATGCGTATTAGATTTTGTTTTTAAAATAAACTAAATCTTTTGGTATAAAATTTAAAAAGCATAATGCAGTTTATTACATGACATCTCAGTATACTTGATTTTGAAAGCAAAGGATTTGACAGTAATATAAAACAAGACTAAGCAGAGCACTAGAAAATACCCTTTAAAAGATTTGAGAAAACCATGAAATAGCAAGGACAATCCATCAGTTGTTATGCAATTATTTCTTTAGTAATTTAAATAATATTTTGTTTTGACATTCTATGACATTCCGTTTGAATAGGTTTCAGATTTTTTTTCTTTTCAGTTTTTGGTCATTATTAGAATAAATAAACTTTGGAATTGGAAGGGATCATAGAATTCTGTAACCACAGAAATAATGAATAAGATAATGAATAGCCTTTGGCTAATTTTGTGAATTACCAATAAGCTTTGAAAAGGGTTTTGTTGTATGCATAGATGGTAAAACAAGAATTGTTAAGTGGAATGATTCTAGATCACCAAAGTTAAAATGAAAATCTACACTAATGTCATAATTGGTTATCTTATTTTTTAAAAAAATTTATTTTATTTACTTATTTTTGACTGCATAGGATCTTCCTTGCTGTGCACAGGCTTTCTCTAGTTGCGGCGAGCGAGGGCTACTTTTCGTTGCGGTGCGCGGGCTTCTCATTGCGGTGGCTTCTCTTGTTGCGGAGAATGGGCTCTAGGTGCACGGGCTTCAGTAGTTGTGGCGCGTGGGCTCAGCAGTTGTGGCTCACGGGCTCTAGAGCACAGGCTCAGTAGTTGTGGCGCACAGGCTTAGTTGCTCCACGGCATGTGGGATCTTCCTGGATCAGGGCTTGAACCTGTGTCCCCTGCATTAGCAGGTGGATTCTTTTTTCTTGTTTTTTTTTTTTTAATTTTAATTAATTAATTTATTTATTTATGGCTGCGTTGGGTCTTCGTTTCTGTGCAAGGGCTTTTTCTAGTTGTGGCAAGCGGGGGCCACTCTTCATCGCGGTGCACGGGCCTTTCACTGTCGCGGCCTCTCTTGTTACAGGGCACAGGCTCCAGACGCGCAGGCTCAGTAGTTGTGGCTCACGGGCCTAGTTGCTCCGCGGCATGTGGGATCTTCCCAGACCAGGGCTCGAACCCGGGTCCCCTGCATTGGCAGGCAGATTCTCAACCACTGCACCACCAGGGAAGCCCATGCAGGCGGATTCTTAACCACTGAGCCACCAGGGAAGCCCCAGTTATCTTATTTTAATAAAAGGTGATGGTCAAATTATTAATTTAATAAATATTAAGTATGTACTATATGCAGGCACTATTCTGGGCACTGCAAATACTGTAGATTATCCAAAATTTCTGCCTTCATAGAGTTTACATTCTTGTTCTTTTTAACAATTATAAAAATAATTTTCTTTCAAATAAAATTGCCTATCAAATACTTACATTTTGAAAGGGGCCCCAGGAAACATAGTTGTCGTTTCAGGCAGATGAGTTAAAGTCAGTTTTCTTGGAATAAGGTAAAAAATAGTGATAGGAAAAAGGAGTCCATGTTAAGATTGCTGGAAATATCTTTGGCATTTTCTGTTTGTCAGATCTTTTTATTTCTGTTTTCATCTCCACTATAAACCACATAATGCTTCATAACAGCTCAGAGATTTAAAAAATCCTTTGAATTGTAAACTTAGTTTTTTAACAAAGCAATAAATTTTTTATTTCCTAGCTTTCATCGTCTCTGGGTGCTGTTGATTTAAACATAGAAATTCTAAAACATGAAGTTTTCTTATCTAGCTTTAATAGTGATGTGTTTGGTATATATATATATATTTACGTATATATATGCCTTTTCTTAGAAACCATATATTTTCATAAAGTTCAGTATAGTTTTTAGAGATGGGCCTTGCACATCTCTTGAAATAATTAGTATATCTCCTATTTCCCATTTTGTAGAAACCAAAGCTATTTGAATGCCAGTTCCCCCCTGCACCCAAAATCTTTTAAGCCATTCTTCTAATCACAGACTTTGATTTTGTTTATTTAATAATACATGAATGTAAAGCTAATTATACCACATCCTATTCATCATATTTCATTCATATTTTTAAACTTGCATGTGTGTGTGTGTCACCTGAAGACAAATCAAATTGAGAGGAAAAAACTTGCTAGCAGGAAACGCAGTTTGATTAAAAAACAGCTTAAAAAATGTTCTTAACTATTACTTTAGCAACAGTAAGTCATCTACAGGGAAACACTAAAGCTGAGATAAGAAACCCTAATAACAATGTTTTTTTCCACACAGTAGCCAAAGAATTACATGGCAAATAATGGTTAATACATATGTTTTGTGACAATTAAGTAAAGCTATCACAATTGCCATGTTTAGTCATAGAATTTTCATTAGACCAATTGAACTTCAGCAAATTAAATGAAATGTATTTCTTTTCTTAGAAGTAAAGTGTCTATCAGTGATAACTTCCTGTGTTCTCAAGACCTACCTTTATTCTAGAATTATGCTGGCTAGTATAGTAGCCACTAGCCACATCTGACTATTTCAATTTAAAATAATTAAAATAAAATATAATTAAAATTTCAGTTCCTTGGTCATACTAGCTACTTATTGGACAGCACAGATAGAGAACATTCTCATTGTTGCAGAGAGTTCTGTTGGACATTGCTGCTCAAGAGGAGTGTTTGTTTGCCCAGCATCCCTCTCAGTCCTATGATGCTGGGCTGTCTTTAAATTTGAGAGGAAGCCCAGTTCAGAGGAGCTTCTACAGGTCTGCGCTGCCTTCCTGCTCCCTCACTCCCCATTCAACAGCACTTATGTGAGCAGCAGCGAGGAGGCCAGTGCTTGGTTGGAGTAAAGTGAGGGAGGTGCAGAATATGGGGAGATGACGTTGGAGAGGTAACAGCATGCCCCCTGACTCAGGGCCTTTGCATATGCGGAACCCTTCAGCCTCCAACATTCTTCTCTTAGGTGTTCACATAGCTTTTCCCCCCTCACCTCTTGCAGTACTTTGCTCAGATTTTCGCTTCTCAGCAAGGCCTTCCCTGACTCCACACTATGTACAATTGCAACCTTCACCCCACCAGTGGCACTCTCTATCCCTCTTATTTTCTTCCATAGGGCTGATCGTCTTCTGACATACTATACTATATATTTTACTTGTTTATTGAGATTGTCAGTTTATTTCTAAGAAGTCATTAAAAAATAGTAGCATAAAGTACTATCCTTGTTATATGAAAGCATAACGAGATAGAGATATGACAGAGAGAGAGGGAGGGAGGGAGATAACTGATGTTATTTTTCATGTATCCTTAATGATGTAGAAACACATAATCTGTGTTAACATAGATGGATTTTTAAAAACTGTTTTCATGTCTCTCTCACGTATAATTTCTGGCTTTTAAAATATTCCAGCTTGTATAGTCTTATGAATACCCAATGACTTCTTCTGTTCAAATAAAAACACCTACCAAATTCTTTGGACATATTTTGCTCAAAGCAGCATTAGTGCTCTTTAATATCTACCAGGAGTCTACAATATGCTAGACTCTTTACTAAAAGAATATGCTGTACTTCCCTGTACTGCAGTCACTCTTTGTAGACTAAGATTTTGGCAGGAAAATGAGGACCCATCATCTTCATGGAGTTTTGCTTTCCCTAGATCCAGGTGATGGGAGGGAATAATATTTGAAGTTTGATTTGGCAATGGGGTACTACCAGCAACTTGACCCGCTCTCCACCTGACTGCCTCCTGCTGCTCCTTTGGCCTGCAACCCCAGCCCAGATTAGGAACATGACCACACGCTACAACCCCTTACCAGGAAAGCCTCAAGCCTGGGAGACACTGCAGAGACATTTCTCTAGCTCGGAGGTTGATCAGTGCCCACATTCTCTCAGCCATGCTAGAGAATGGTTGGTATGGTTCAGAGAAAGCTGGGGCAAGAACTAGTAATCACACCAGGAGATAAGCTTCTGGGCAAATAAGCCCCTGGTGAATAAGAGAACAGGTATGAAGGAGAAAGAATACAGCAAATGAAATCACCAGTAGTAGCTTGCATCCAGTGTTCCACAAATCTTTAAATGTCTCCAGTCACCTTCAGATAACCCAAGTTAAGATTAGGTTGATTTATGGCCTTCTATATCTTTCCCTTTATTTGTGTGTGTGTGTGTGTGTATATATACACACACACACACACGCACACACACACACACACATATACATATACGCACAGACACAGAGTAAAATGTTTTGTTTTTATAATGGAGAATTTACAATTTGCTTTTTTTATTTGAGACTGTAACATGGACAGCCTTGTAATAATAGATATAGTTCTAATTGGCTTTTTTCAAAATTTCTTTATTTAAATGGAATCATAATTTTACAAACATGAAATATACACTCTTCAAAAAATTATTATTACTATTACTGTTTTATTAATTGCCTCTACTCTTATTATCCTATCTGTAACTCATGATGCTTGTAAATTACCTGGTATGTAGCTTTCTGTACTTTTCTCCATAGCTCTATGTGTGTCCATATATCTAGCTATCTACCTAGATCAGGAACATTTCACCTGGTGGTAGTTTTGAGAACCTACCGTCTCACCGAGAATGAGACAAATGACAAAAAGGTGTCTTTTCCCTTCTTTTTGCAAAGACCAATCGCACGTAACAATAATTCACAGCTTTCACCCAGTATTACTTGTTTAAGTTAAAGCAGTGAAATATTGACTACTGGGGGGAGAGAAGTACATTATAGAGGAAAAAATGATATTCTTAAACAATTTTTAAAAATCAAGTGATGTATAAAATGGTTCTGATATCTTCCTTTGAGGAAAAAAATGGTGTGTCTCTGTAAAAAATATAAAGAGTCATGTTAAAAAATCGAATATAGATTTCTGTCTTTTCATTAGGCCTAATACTTGGAGTTTAGAAAATATATATGGATAGCTAAAAGTCTACCACATAGTTCTATAGCACATTTTTTTGTAAATGACACCTGAGACGTACAATTACACTGTACATTACTTGGGGCTTTCATTCCATCAGTCCTGAGTTTCCTAAGCTCTCTACACACTCGTTTTCCTTATTCATGAAATGAGGGCATGATCCCCACCTTGTCTGGTTATTTTGAGGATTATATTTGGCAATATATTTAAAGCACCCAGAACAGGACTGGCACATAGCAGGTTTTAATAACTGTTGGTCTTCTTCCTCTTTTCTTTTTAGCTCCTAGGCGATTTACAGTTTTTATAGAATGGTGAAGTTAGATCTCAGGATGCTATTTAATTATGGCTGTGAAAGTGTCATGAATTTGAATGTGACAGATGCTTTGGAGACTAAAAGTATGACTTAGGAAGATAAGAATGTAGATCCCTGCTAGAGCCAGTCATTCAATTATATGGAAATACAACCATCGTCAATAAAGAAGATCTTTATATATCCATTGGTTAGTGTGCCTCAGTAGATATGAATTATAATTATTTTTAAAATAAACATTCAAGAGAAAACATATGCATACAACTTTTATTCTATAGAGTTTTTAACATGTGTGTTTTTCAAAGCTCATTTTTCAAAAAAATATGTCATTGATTCAAAACACAAATAAACCATCAAAACTGTGTGAAATTACTTGCAGGCCCTGAAGTTAAGTTCTAATTTGTCAATTATTTTAATGAAAGCTTTGAAGTTTTACTTATAATGCTCTTGTAAAATGTCACATATTTTTGTAAGCAACATTTGTAAAAATGGGAATATACTGGTTTCGAAAAAATCAGGTTAAAAGTTTTTCTTTTAAATGTAGATGATTGTTATCCTTGTATTTTTTTGTTTGTTTTGGCCCTGCCGCAAGGCATGTGGGATCTTAGTTCCCTGACCAGGGATTAAACCCGTGCCCCCTGCATTGGAAGCATGGAGTCTTAACCCCTGGACTGCCAGGGAAGTCCCTGTTATCCTTGTTTTTTGAGGGCAGGAAAAATAATTGAATTTAAGACTTCCAGTTAAATATGGTAAGTTAAACACATTCATTCAGTTCTGTTCCCTCCTGAAACCCCACTAAAATGACGGAAAAGGCATTTTTAAAGCATAAATCCATACAGACAAAGAGAATTAGAGAGGAGATGACAGCAGAATAGAGAAGTCAAGACACTTTTGGAAGCTAGAAACCAGGTGATTGACTTAAAGTATTTTAAGTACTTTACATGTAATATTTTATTTAATCCTTACAAGAATCCTATGATAGAAGTAGTTACTATCATTATTTTACAGATGAGGAAACCAAGACAAAAAGAAGTTGTGTTGCCTACCCAAAATTACAGTTAGTAAGTGGCAGAACTGGGATCCAGTCCTAGGCAGTCTGGTGCAAGCGCTTACACAAGGCATCAGCAAACTGTGGCCCATGTGCCAAATCTAGCCCACCACCTGTTTTTGTATGACCTGCAAGCTAAGAATGGTTTTTACATTTTTAAATGATTCTATTGTTTTCCTGTGGTTGCTGTAACAAATTTGCCAAAAACTTAGTGGCTAAAAAAACACAGACTTCTTATACTTATGTAGGTTAAAAGTCTCATTGAACTAAATATCAAGGTGTTGGCAGGACTGTTTTCTCCTTTGGAGGCTTCAGGGGAGAATCCATTTCCTTGCCCTTTCCAGTTTCTAGAAGCTGCCCACGTTCCTTGGCTTATAGCCCCCTTCCTCCATCTTCAAGGCCAGCAACAGTGAGTTGAGTCCTTTTCACTTTGCAAAACCATGACCTTCTCTTCCGCTTCTGCCTTCCACTTTTAAAGACCCTTGTGCTTACATTGTGTCTACTCGAATAATTGCCCTATTTTAAGATCAGTTGATTATCAATGTTAATTCAATTTGAAATCTTAATTCCCCTTTGCCAGGTAAGGTAACATAGTCATAGGTTCCAGGGATTAGGAGGTTAGAAATCTTTGGGGGGGCATTACTCTGCCTACCACAATGGTTTATAAAAAAATCAAAATAAGAAAAAATATTTCATGACACATGAAAATGATGTGAAATTCAAATTTCAGTGTCTATGATGAAGTTTAATTAGAACACCCTTGCTCATTCATTTTTGTATTATCTATGGCTGCTTTTGCACTACAGTAGCAGAGTTGAGTAGTTACAACAGACTATATGGCCCTCAAAGCCTAAAATATTTTACTGTCTGGCCCTTTACAGAAGAAGATTTTGACCCCTGACATAGTGTTTCTAATCAGCTTTTTAGTACCTTACTCTTATATATTAATGAACAGACAAGGATCACCAGATATTTGAAGAAATCCCCTAACAAGAAATACAGAGACTAAAGCAATCTCAGAGGGGAGAGAGAGAGACAATGTAGGAAACAGAAAAATATTTCAAGAAAAAAATTCTATATTTAATATTCTCAGAGAGGAAAGAGAATATTGCAGACACGAAACTAAAGCAGAATACTACAAAAATTTTTTGAACACTTAGAGTTCAAGAAAGAGCTCTTGGAAAATAAATAGGTGACACTTGGGGGAAAATCCATGAGAGTATTGAAAGAAATAGTCAAGGAAATCTCCTGGAAAATAGCATAAAGCATAGTGAGAAAGAAAAGATGGACTTAAGGGTCAATTCAGGGCCCAATATTTGACCAGAAAGTTTTAGAAAGAGAAAATGTAGAGGAGAGAGCATACAATTAGGTAAGAAATAATTACTACTGCCCTTCTCCCACTGCCCGCCCCCCATTACCCCCAAAAGTCTCAGAACTGAAAAGATTTTTTTTCCAGGTAGGAATTGCTCATCAAGTGCTCAGCACAGTGAATGAAAAAGACATCAAACCATATGTCATGAAATGTCAGGACACCGGGGTTATAGAGAAGATCCTAAAACTCTGAGAGAGAGAGAGAAAAATAGGAAACATGTAATAGAAGGATGTTGGGGCCATCTAATTTAGGTTGTTGATAAGACAGTTGGTCAAGATGTGTGAGATCATGGACTCCTAGCTCAATAGGGAAGGAAATGAAGAACAGGAGGGGCTGATACGTGGAGGGAAAGTAGAGAGATCACGTCATTCACTCCACAAAAGTTAACGAGCACCTTCTCTCGTCCAAGTACTATTCTAGGTCCTGGGGATTCCACAGTGAACAAAACAAGAGACCCCATCCAGTTTGCTTTCAAAGGCTCTGAAGGAGCTGGAAAATCGGTATTTTGAGGATTTATCAGAAAACATGGTACAATCTCTTTTAGTGTTTTTAAGGATTTTTTAAAAAAGGCTTTCTAAGCACCAAATTCAGCTGTCTTTTTACAGTCTCTGTTCTCCTTATTGACAGTATCACTCTTTGAAACAACCTTTCTCCTGCCAACTTCCCTCTTGCCCTCTGAACTCCAGGTAACGAGGCAATCTTGACGCGTGTGACAATCACTACCTTCTTGTCCTTATTATTCTTAGCCTCCTTCACTGGCTGTGTTTCCCACCGTCTCCATACTAGAGTAAAAGAACATCATCTTTCCTAGTCTCCTGTCAAGCAGATGAACTATTTTAAGCTCAGTTATCATTACTTGCAGTGACTGCTGACTGAATCTGTGGCTCTTAATTCCATCCTACACGTTCTCCTACACTCCGGAGGCGCATTCACTTGCCTGTGAAAGAACCCCACCAGGATGTTAAGCTCAAAATACCAGGACACAACTCCTCATCTCCTTTAGAACTCACTCTTCCTTTTGACTTTGCTAGTTTTCTTAATTTATATTTCCATTTAGAACTTCAGAATATTCTCTATCTCCTATAAATTCTATGTTTTAGTGTCCCTCACACCTGCCCCCTCAGTTTCATCTCTTTTGCCTTCACTCTACTTCCGACTTTCATCACCTCTCACCTCTGTTGTTGGTTATCCTTTCCATTCTCTGTCCATCCTCTCTGTTTTACTCAGCCCCAATTTAAATCACGTTCAATACAATAATCACTGCTTCGGTGCTTACCACATTGAGGATAGTTCACATTTCTGCAGACTGACACCTACAGCCTTTCAGTTTGTGTTTAACCTGTCTTTGAGTATCTCCCGCAACTTTCTCCATAAATAGAAAACCTTCTTTTTAAAATCAGATTAGGTTATACTCTGTTCTCTCCTCATCGTCCTCTACTTTACTACTTTATGTGCCTGTCTCTATACTGACCACTCTGCCCTGTCTGTCTCTCCTGCAAGCCCCCCACTACTGGAGGAGATCTCACCCAGTGAAGAAGGCAAATCAGATGCCATTCTCTTCATGATGCTGTTGCACAGTCGTGATGCAGTATTTATGGACTAGAAGATTATGTATCTAGGAGTGTGAATCCTGAACACATTCAAATAACAGAATTAGGTCAAATGTTTAAAAAAAATTAATCTTCCACTTAAAAATCTCATCTTTTTAATAACATAGTTGCCGTAGTTTAACCCATGGTGATGGTGAATTTCCCCAGGCTGCAGAAATGTCCAGTTATTGACCTAACATTGCCTCACGCTATTGAATAGGGAATGGGTAATTCAAATAGTGAAATAAAGCAAGATTCTGGTGTCTGCCTGTCTCTTCAACCTCATCTTCTACCATTCTCCTTCATGCTCAGGAAACTCCAAGCTAGCTGGCCTCTTTCTGTTCTTCAAGTATTGTTAGGCCTTGTCTACCTTGTAGCCTTTGTACTTGTTATCCTTGCTGCCTGTAGGCCTTTGCCATAGTTATCGGCCTGAGTGTGGCGGCTAACCTCTCATTCTGGCCTCTGGTGAAATGTCATCTCAAAGAGCCATCAAGCAATGTAGTAGCTGAGAATATAGATTAAGAAGACTGGTTCTAGAGCCAGGCTAGACTACTGACTAGAGTAGTACTACTCTACTGGCTTTCTCCTGCTCCTGTTTCTCTGTCCCATTACTTTGTTTTATTGTCATTATAGCACTTAACACTGTGTAATTACTTTGTTTCATTTTTCATTTGCCTTCTCATTCATTTTGTCTCCCCCTAAGCTTCATAAGGTCAGGGACTTTTTGTCTTATTTGCTATTTCCCCGTGCCTAAGAACATGGCATAGAGTATGTGCTTCCAGTTAATGTTTGTTGACTAAATGGGTGAATGGATGCTATCAGAGCATCATAGGTTTTATCTAGGATTAGTTTCGTTTTTCGGTTGCTGTTATTCTTGTTTTCAAATTTTAAATTACTGTTAATCGAGCTTCATTGTTATCAAATGAATGTGTTGTTATAGGTTATTTGATTTAGCCTTCAGTATGGACCGATGCTTATTTGCATCAATAGTATTTTTAGCCTATTGTTTTCTAATAAGTAGATTTTAAAGTGTATGATACTAATAATAGCTAATATTTATTGAACACTTACTTTGTGCCAGCTGCTGTTTTAAGTGCTTTATATATATGTTAATTCATTTGACCCTGAGGACAACACTGTGAAGCAAGTACTACCATTAACCAAATATTTTAGATGAGAAAACTAAAGCACCACAGAGAAAGGTTTAACAACTTGTCAAGGTCATGCAGCTAGTAAGTTGTGGAGCCAGGCAGTCTGCACTAGAACCTTTACTCCTAATTGCTGTGTTGCACTGCTTTATGGTTCAAAAAATGAATGATCCTGATGGAGATATTCTAAAACTAGATTGTGGTGATGGTTGCACAACTCTGTAAATTTACTAAAAATTGTTGAATTGCACACTTAAAATGGGTGAATTTTATGGTATTAAGTTATGCTTTGATAAAGCTGTTTAAAAAGTAAATGATCCTTACTCTTATTGTTAAAATGGATTATAATCTTGTCAAAACTGTATCTACAGTAGAACTTTAAACCCTGTGTTCTCTTGCCACTGGAAATGGGAGTAGATGAAGTAGGTAAACTTTTATCCTGCCGAAGTTGACTAAGGACAAAAAAGTTTGTGTGTCACTGTCATGTGCTCTTTGCAGGCAAGGATTTTTTTCTTCCTTTCCTTTGGATTCACTGGGATGCAAAGCATATATAGGTATTTGTTGAATTAACTTTCAACGGTTTAATTTATCTGCACCCTAGGTATTTAAATTGTATCCAAAAGATCCTTGCTTTCATACTCTAATTTTGAAATACAGACCTTGTGCAGTATCCTGAAAAAGGCAAAACTTATGCACTATCTCAATGCATAGACATTAACATATAGAAGGAAAAAATGTAACTGATGAAAATAATGTGCGAAAAAATTCTTAGGTTTAGATACTGATCAAAGTTGCTTAGGGAAGCCTGAAGGAAAATTAAAATTGAGTTAACATAGAATTTACTTACAAAGATTTGCAAGTATTTTTAAAGCATTTTAACTTGTGAGTAAAAACAGAAGAATCTTCCCCTGAATGTGATAGAAGAAAACTTACATGAATATTTATGGATGTGTGTTGATATTTAGAAAAAAAAAAAAGGAAATCAGTCATGAACCAAAAACCTCCAGTTTAAAATATAAGACTGCTGTTACTGAGTCAAATGTATACACATCATAACTAAGCAGTTAGTATAATCTTATATTTTCATTATATTGAATAAATAGACCAGAGGGGCTATGTAGATTCAAGAGAGTGATGTAATTTTTGTCACTACTTGGTAACTTGTAGGTAGCCAGAATAGTAAAGTGAAAGTAATTATGAAATGTCTGAAAAAAGGTAAGACAATTTTATCTGCATTTTTGTAATCATGATTGGAGACAGTCATTTTGTAACTCTGTTTTTAATTTTGTTAGACATGTATCCAAAACATAGCTCATAATTTCCTCTGAAAACTTGGTCCCAGGAACCTCTTTAATTGCCCCCAAAGAAAGTTTATTTTGGTTAGTTTTTTTCTGATTTAAAAAAGTAATCCATATTTATTCATAAAAATATTCATCTGAAGTAGAAAAGCATAAGAAGAAAATAAGTCACCTGTAACTATACTAATCAGAGGTGAACATTTCTAGATTCTTTTCTATACTCACGTATAAGGTGTGTGTGTGCCTTGCATATGTGTTTGTTTCCGTATGCAGGGGTTTTTGGTAGCCCTAATAATTAATACTCCCTTCTCCCTACATGGGTTCTAAACAAATTAATAAATAAGACTAATCACTAAAGCATGACAGATGAAGGCCAGAATCCACCTTTGTTACAGATGGTAGAGGAGGATGAAAGCCAAAAGTCCCAGCTGACTAACTCCTGAATTGGATAGATTTGCCCAGCCAGGCTGGCCCCAGGAAGACTCAGGGCATGGAGATGCAGAGGATAATTACCCACTAAGGGCAGCTTGCACCCAGGAAGGAAAAGGAGAGAGCTGAGCCAAACACTCTCAGTGAATTCTTCCCACATTCGAGTCAGATTAATAAACTGCCTTCTTTTCTAGGGAAGAGTGAATGAGAAGTGGGGAGAGGTTGGGGTGAGAGGATATCAGGTCAAGTAGGGCCTTGGAGGCTCTGTAAAGGAGTTTGAACACACTCTTGTGAGGGTAATGAGAAGCCATTAGACAGATTTTAGGAGAAGAATGACATCATCTAAATTATATTTTTCAAGGAATCACTCTGCATGCAGTTATTCTCTGCACAGGGAATAACTACAGGGGGAGAAAGGTGGAGGCAAGGAGACTGGTTGGGGGCTGGCTGGTGCAGACATCCAGGTCATTTCTTGGACGAGGGTGGTAGTGGTGGAGGTGATGTTCAGTTTCTGAAGATTTTTTGAAACTAGAATTGACAAATGGGTAAAATTTAATGTAAAGGTAATTTTTTCACAGTATTTTA
This sequence comes from Eschrichtius robustus, assembly GCF_028021215.1. Classification (NCBI taxonomy): domain Eukaryota; kingdom Metazoa; phylum Chordata; class Mammalia; order Artiodactyla; family Eschrichtiidae; genus Eschrichtius; species Eschrichtius robustus. The sequence goes on from NC_090825.1 coordinate 30,834,667, forward strand.
CATGATGCCTTTTTAAATAGCTGTACACTGGTGTAATATAGATGATTTGGAAAATGATTCCATAAAACACATTTGATCATTTCCTTTCATGGTGCCTGATTTTCTAATAAGTAGGCTCTTTGAGAGTTGAGAATTTGGATTTCATGAAAACCTGCCTTGATTTTGTGTTATTTTAGTTAATTTTGAACAGCTAATTTTACTTTTATTATTATTTTATATCAATTGGCAATATGGAGTAAATGCTCCCTAATTCTTAAAAGAAAAAACAGAAGATTTTTAGTGTTTTCTGTAGCACAAGCAGAGCCCTTTGCAGTTGTCTAGATAGGGCTGTTATGTCATCTAAAATGGTCAGACTCTCTGTAGGGTGACTATACTCTCTAGAAAGCCTATATAAGGGATGCCTCTCTCTAGGAGAGATAATTCCTGAGCCATGTTTCTCAGCTACAGGACAGCTCTGATTTATTTTGTAAGCTGACGAGGCCAAACATTACTGTTTTAACCATTATAAACAAGATACTAAATGTTAAATGTTCACTCAATAGAGCCACTAGTAGTGCTTTTATATACAGAAAATAGTGTCTGAGCCAAAAATGCAAAACAGTTCTCTGGTCTACATGCGTTCTCTTTTAACTTACTCTTTGATTCATTGCAACTGGAGAAGTGATGTAACCAGTGATGATTTGAGCTCCAAAACTCTCGGTGCTACAGTGATTCTTCCTGTTTTGTTTTATTTTGTTTTTTCCGTCTTCTTTCTTCTATTAATTACCCAAGCCTTACCACATTTCTTAAAACTTCTCAGAAACTTTAATTTTTATAATGTGAGACCCAAATTAAAGAGCATTGCAAGATTCTGTTAAACCTCAGCAATTCAGAATATTTTAAATATTTACCAGTTTTGTTCCATATCAGAGTTTTTGTGGCTTTCAGCTCTATCCTACAAAGTAATGCAAGGATCAAATCTTAATTCAGAAGTATTTTTAAAGTTATTGCTCAAATTTATTTATAGTTCGTTTATAAAGAATTATTCTCACTCTAAACTGTCTGATAAAGAATTTGACTTTTTGCTGTAAACATTTTACCCTGGGTAGAAAACACAGATGCTCATGGGACAGGTGTTCAGGAAGCCAGTTGCTGTGTACATCATGTGGTAACCCTGTTTTATTCTGAAAAATAGTTTTTATACTCTCTCAATTGGAAAATATAATAGAGAAAGGACTTACTTGTCTTGTAAAGCTGTGTACTTTTTATCCACAGTAAATTACATTTTACATTGTGACCCACTACACACGTATCTTTGCACAGACTGACATACACACACACACACACACACAACTGAAATAGTTTACCATAACAGTTCGTAATCTTGCAGTGTACAGTGCACTCTGATGTTTTTTCATTCCATTTGATTTCATTTTTAAAAAGTACTGATCATAATCTATTAAATTGATTTTATGACCCACTAATGAGTTAGAATCCAGAGTTTGCCAAACACTTCTAAATCATGTCCCCAGTATAATTTGATCTTCACAGGTGAGGTAGGCAAGGCTAATATCCTTTAGAAACATAATTAAAGCCTGCACTTAAAAAACAGAAGCTTTGACTGAAGAAGAAGAAATGGTTTGGGGCATTGAGTGACCAGAGGTCATAGTAAACACAGTAGGCACTTGAATGGTGAGGGAGAGGAAGGGGAGCTGTAGAGATCTAGATCAGGAGGCACATGGATGCAAAAGATGCTTTCCCTGACTTGGCATTTTTGCCTAAGCCCCTGAAGACATCTGGCATGCCACCAGAAATCACCTGTGGTTGGAACGTACTCAGTTGCTGGTGTCTCAGAAGGCTGCCAGAATTAGTTTGCAGGGCTCTACCTCTCAGATTCCTGTAGTTCACCCCCAGAAATCCCATCCATACTAATCCAGTCTAGTTTCTCTAGTTAAGTCTGTTTCCCTAACTTCATCTGTTTGCATGCTACTCTCATAATTCTTTCCTTGTCTATACAGCACCTTATTGTTTACTTAGTTAAAAATTGATTTATTTTAAAATTATAAATACTTTTTAAATTGAGGTAAAATTCACATAACATACAATTAACTATTTTAAAATGCACAGTTCAGTGGTATTTAGTGGTTTCACAGTGCTGTGCAACCACCAGCTCTCTCTAGTTTCAAAACTTTTTCATCACCCCGTAAAAACACTCTGAGCATTAAGTGATCACTCATCATTCATTGAAGGAAATAATTCATTCTGTACTATATTTATGCTTTAATTACTGAGATAGTGAATCAAGATTATAGACATGGTATAAAATTAAAACATTTTGCTAAGTTTAAATGGCCATAGCTAAAATAGAATTCTTTGTCATTGACTAGATCTAGTAGCCAGAGGACATTTTGCTGTTTTATTTTTAAACTGAGGAAGATTTGCCTATAAACCATTTAGTAGCAGAGCAAACTTTCCAAGTGCTCTGAGTTAAAACATATGGAGGTACTGAAGATACTTGCATGAGGCTTGAATGTTTTCCCACACATAAAATGTGTATCTCAAAGAGGGGAAGATATTTTAGACATTTCACTAAAATACTAGTTTAAAATTATAGCAAAATACATGGTAGTTATTTTTATATTGATAAATTAAGCATGCTTTTGTTTAATAAGATATGATAAGCCAAAAAATAAAAAATTCTCTGCTGTATTCCTAAATCCACATTCTTAGAGAAAGTGACCCTCCTGTATAAATCTGAAACGGATACAGTGGTGTGTGTGTGTGTGTGTGTGTGTGTGTGTGTGAGAGAGAGAGAGAGAGAGAGAGAGAGAGAGAGAGATTTTGGTAGCAATTGCGTGTTTGTATGGCGTTTCCCCATTTACAAAGATACACTTGGACCAAATACTTCTGTTTTATCTTATAGGAGAGTATTTTTTTAATATTTTGAAAACCAATACATATTCTGTGTTTTTCAATTAGCTAAGAATATTTGCTAAACTTTACTTTCTGTACTCTCTGTGTTACAGAAACAGTGGATAGATTGAATATGCTGTTTAAAGAGAATCTCTAGCCTTATCCCACACAGTAGCTTGCCATGCCCCTCTTGGTGGCATTGGAGTGGGGTGATCTTGAGAGGGAGGCCTATTTTTTCTCTTTCAGTAAATGGCTGTAAGCAAGAGAAATGTACGATCAGACTTAAGTTTTTGAAGAATCTCTTTATTGTCTCTACGGAAGATAAATTGGAGGAAATTAAGGCAAGAGACAGTTAAGGCAAGGGGTCAGTTAAGAGGTCTCAGGTGAGTCCAGTCCCAAATGAGCGATAATGAGGAACTCAACCAAGTTTGTGGAGTGAGAATGGAGACCAGTCCAGAGAAGTGAATCAGAAAGGTACTTAGGATGTGTAGGACAGATATGACTTTAAATGTTTGTGGATGAGGAGTGAAGGCTGAGTGACTGACTAGAGTAACTGAAGACCCATGCCACCCATCAGGGCAGGGAGGTTTTCCTGAGGAAATGGAGAGAGAAGGAAAGGCTATAAGGGGTTTGGTTTGGGATGTGTCAAGTCACAAAATCCTGAAGTCCGTATCCAACTCAGTTGAATAAATGAATGAATTTGCTAATTCTTAGGGGTAATTTACTAATATCCACGTCCATTACTCTCTTTTCCTATATTTTGAAAAATGCCCTAACTTTTGGCCTGGGGCTGGATTTCTGTTTCCAAAATCTGACTGAGATCTGGTTCTTTCCTCCATGATCTAGCCTAATTTCTTTGTTTCTGCTGATTGAATTACTGTGCCTTGACCTATGCCTCTGTACCTGTATTACCACTTTGTTTAGCACCTCTGGCCCAAGTTTAATTATGATCCTTACCAACTCCCTTCCTGCCTTGCTCACCTTTGGCTCAGAATCCCTTCTGGATGCATATCCTTGAGAGAGATGGTGCAGTAAACTTTATTGGAGGTGTATTTTCTCAGTGTCCCTGTGCACTGATTTTGATAGGGCATAGGAGAGAACACAACACTGTAGCGTGGAGGAAGAGTACTGTATTAGGTCTTATGCCACTCACTGCTGCTTCAGAATTAGCTGTTTAAAGTAAACCACTCAACCCCTCCATGCCTCAGCCTCTTTTTCTGTGAAATGAGTAGGTTGGGCTAAAGGACCTTTGAAACTCTACCTTCAGTTGTAAAAATTTGTCACAAAATTTACATCTGTAATATTTGACTCCATAGAATTGGACTTGATAGAACTGTGTATCAAATACAGTGTATTTTAAAGAATAGATAAATTAAATCTCTTTATAGAAATTGAATGGGAAAATAAATCTCAGGAAAAATTATTTCAGTAAAATTAAATTGAAAAGGGGAAAAAAAAAACCCTGAAAAAGGAAAATGGTTTATTTGTGCTGCTAAGATAATTGATAAAGGAATTAAATTAGCCTAATGGAGCTCATTCTGAAATATATTTCCTCCATGAAATTAATTGAAGTTGAGATAATTTGATTAAAATATATTTGAGAAAATATATTTCAAATATATTTGAAATGATGGGGCCATTTCACAAGGACACAGGAGCCAAATTGAAGGAGCTCCTAATGTTCAAATCTGAGACAAGTCTATGAACTATATCTGGGACAAGTCTATGAACTATATCTGGGACAAGTCTATGAACTGTAATTCATGGAATAAAGTAAACATCCAGGAATATATATATATACACACACGTACAAACACATGCATACATAATTTCTTACAATAGAATTCCAATTAATAAATGTAGAAGGAAAGACCGAAATAGGAAATCACCATGGGGCAAATACCACAGTAATAATTATTGCAAGCAAGAATCATCAATGGATGCTAAAATTAGTAGGCAACAGTACGGAGAGAAACAGGATATTTACATAATCTCAAGACATTTCCTCACAAGGTACTAACTACACAGGGAACAATAATGACTTTACATTGGAGGAACCTGGTAGACACCACCTTAACCAAGTGATTAAAGACCACATCACCTGTAACAAGACATTGACACTGTGTAACTCCTGATATGGTGCATGAGAAGGTATAGCGTCACTGCTGTTGTATTCTTGGTAAGAATATATAACTTCTGTCTAATAATGAGGAAACATCAGATAAATCCAAATGGAGGGATAGTCTGTAAAATAACTGGCCAATACTCTTCCCAACTATCAAAGTAAACTATCCCAGATTGGAGGAGACTAAGAAGACACGACAACTAAATGCAATGTGGGAGCCTTGTTTCAGTCTGGACCAGAAAAAAAGATAGTAGTGGGAAAATTGGTGGAATTCGAATAAGGTCTATAGATTAGTTAATAGTATTCTGCACTGTTAATTTTCTGCTTTTTAAATAATTGTACCATGGTTATAGTAGATGATAACATTACGAGAAGCTGGGTAAAGGGTATATAGGTATAGGTGATATTTTTGTAATTTTTCTATAAGTTTAGAATTATTTTGAAATAAAGAGCTTAAAACATGTATTTTAACCTTAAAAATGATTTTGAAACAGCCTTGATGTCAACATGGCAAGGTTAAGTCAACTCATACACCCTTTCCCCTGCCTATACACTAAGCCTGAAAGTGCTAAAGTTAATAGATTTTGAAAAATTTGAAAGAGATAATTTTAGGGCAGCAGGAAGTTCTTTTTAATAAATGGAGAGGTAAATTTTTGGTCTTCAACATCCCTGAGGATTAGTTAAAGCCTAAAAAAGAATGTGTTCAAGAGCTTCCCTGGTGCCGCAGTGGTTAAGAATCCTCCTGCCACTGAAGGGGGCACGGGTTCGAGCCCTGTGCGGGGAAGTCCCGCATGCCGCGGAGCAACTAAGCCCGTGCGCCACAACTACTGAGCCTGCGCTCTAGAGCCCGCGAGCCACAGCTACTGAAGCCCACACGCATAGAGCTTGTGCTCTGCAACAAAAGAAGCCACTGCAATGAGAAGGCCACGCACCACAACGAAAGTAGCCCCTGCTCGCCGCAACTAGAGAAAGCCCACGTGCAGCAACAAAGACCCAACGCAGCCATAAATAAATAGATAGATAGATAGATAGCGCTAGCATATGTGCATATAAATGACTTATCTTTTGAGGGTGACCATCTGGAGGATGGATAATCATGTCTCCTGATGCCATTAAATGAACTGTGGATCACATGAGTCTTAGTGGGAAGTAGAGCACAGCCTCCACTCCAAAACCCCAAAATGCCAAATGCTCACTTTCCCAGCCTTCTTTGTGTTAATAGAATGCAGGTATTCAAAGTAGGCTTGGCCAATCAAATTCTCCCACTATGGCCTTTGATTCAGGAGCTAATGAGAGGGAAGAATTCATTCTTGTGTGGGAGTGGAAGTAGTGGCAACCATTTTAGGGGTAGCAGTGACCCTGATGGTGTCACATGCAACATTCTGAAGTGGTAATGGTGTCCTCTAGGCTTGTTCTGGGTCCTGAATCTGGTTGGGACCCTGGCTGTGCAATGCCTGCTAGTTCCCACACATTTTCTGAGCCTGGTTCTGTAGCCTCCCCAGCAATTTTAGGGTGCACTTTCTATTCTTTCAGTAAATTCATCTTCTGCTACAATTGAGAACTCTAACTGATAATGTATAGATCTGTTAATCAAAATATCAGGAGCAAGACAGAGCCCTTTAGCGTATGATTTTAATGGATTTAATAACTTTATCCTGTGATTTAGAGAGCTATCTGGAACTTTAAACTGTCTCCATCTTTCTTATTCTTTTAGGACACTAAAATGAGTGTATGTTGCAAGAGTTGTTTTAAGGCATGTATATTTTTCAGCTCTTCAAGGTTTAATATGCTTTTATATGTATTATATTGAGCTAGTAAGTTGAGTTTGAGAGTCATTATTATGTAATGGTTAACAGAGTAGACTGTGGAGGTATGCCTGGATTCAAATCCAGGCTCTGTCACTTACCTGAATAACAGTTTCTCCAGTTATGAGACAATAACGGCACCTACTTCTGGGCTTGTTAGGGGGACTAAATGACTCTGTGTGTGTGTGTGTGTGTGTGTGTGTGTAAGTGTGTAAATATATGTGTATATGTGTGTAATGCGTATATGTGTGTAGGCGTAGAGTAGTGCTTGGCAGGTAGTAAGCTCTCTATTTAGCTATTGTTGTTATTTTGATTCTCAGATCAGCTCAGAATTTATTTATGTTTGCTTTTCTGAATGATTTTAACGTGTCAAGTTCTTAAACCCATTTGTGTTTGTAGTACCTTTTCCTCTTGGTGAGCCTCTCTAGTATGTGTCTTAACAGAAGAAAGTTCACACTGTTGATGAGATCTGAGAACAGATTTTGTACATTGGTATGTTACAGAAGCAACTTGGTTCTTGACAGTTATTGGAATCTATTTAGCTGATTTGCTTCCAAGGGAAAGTGATAACTGACATCCCAACTTCAGACGGAAATGAATTGGTTGTTTTCAAGAGCAAGACTAAAATATTAGCTTCAATTAATTATCTTTAAATATTTCTAGGATAATTTAATATACATAGCACTCAAAAGAAAAAAATGTATCCAACTTAAATTAATGGAATTTTATAAGCCAGATGAACAAAATTAAGCTATTCACTGGCTGCCCAAGGGAGGGGTGAGTTAGAACATTCGGAAGAAATGGAGAACATACGAACAACCCCAGAGAGAGTATTCATTTGAATAATGAACAACAGCATCATTGTGTCAAGCCTTTGAAATTCTTTCCCCCGTTGCCTATTGGAGTTAAGTTTTCCTTAAACAATTATCATACCAAGATGATGGAAAAAAGCCTGAAAAACTTCCCTACAACTTCACACTTTCTGATCATGATTAAGACTTAGCAGTGCAATTTTAATCCTTTAAATATGACAATGATTCTTTTCCAGAGGATATGGACATCATTACCCACCTCTGAAGACTTGTCAAAACTTTCCTCAGAGTTTTATTGTGGTCAGTTAGCAGTTTATTAAAGGAAAGACAAGGTGCTCTCTGGGGCTGCTAGTGAGACAGGAGGAAGTTAAAAAACTACTCTCAAAATACTTTTCCTGCCTCATTTGCAGATCTAGGAACTCTGATCTGTGAACCTTCTTTATGCATGAATGTTGTTGTAAGTCTTAATTCCTTCACTTTCTTGGCTCTTCAGCTCTTTCTGGTCTGAGTTTGTTGTGCAGTTCTCTGTCAGTGGCTCTGGCCTTTTACATGTTAGTTGGTGCCAGTGTCATCTGTTTTGGATTATAAGCTCCTTGAGGGCAGTTACTCTCTTTGGGCTTGGGCTCTACGTCACTCTTTGATGGTGATCATGATGGTGAAGTGGTTTTCTCCTTTGATTTGAAATACACTCGACCTCTGGTTAGTATATTCCGAGAATTAATTATATTGCAATTATTTCTCAATATTTATATTGCAAATATCCCTCAATATTTATCTACTTTCCAAGTGCCTGTGTCATATCAAAACAAAAATAATAGCTATTTTTTGTTGATCATTTTCTGGGTACCAGAAAGTGTGTTTGAGCCCTTTACATTTATTATTTCATCTAATTCTCACCACAACTTACTGAGATTGCTATTATTTTCCCATTTTACACATGAGAAAACTACGACTTAAAAAGTTAAATAATTTGCCCGTTGTATGTATAACTAGAAATGTTAAAGCCTAGAAACTCAGGTCTGTCTGGTTCGAAAGGCACTGCTTTCAACCACTGTATCACAGTTTTCTTTGATACAGTGGTCTCTATGGACATTTGTATGTGATATTGATTCTATTATGTCTCTGAAATCTATATTTAAATGTTTTTCTTTTAGAATACTTATAGAGAGTTATGATTATAATGGCATACCCTTGAAAAACAAGGATTTTTTTTACTGATTTGTCTTCATTTATTAGGGGAAAATATCCTAAAAACATCTTAAATACCTATTCCATTTATCTAACACTGAAAAACCTGCATTAATAGCAGGTTAAATGCTTTAATGCTGTTTAGAATATGTGAGCGAACATTCCTCATAGTAGCTGTCAGTGTGGATACATTTTGTTTTTCCATGATAATTCTTCTATAGCTATGTCTTAGCCTTTCTGATGTGGTATTCAGTAGTCTCTGATAAATAGACTGTATTGTGTGGTTTTTTCATTGAGAGAATGATGGAGTTAAAAATAATCACAATAATAATTTTAAAAGAACATGCTGACATTTAGATCTAAAGACTTTCTCCTCTAGGCTATAAAGTCTTAAAAGTAGGTCACACTTTGGGTTTAAACTCTGAACAGATACTTGCTCTCTGTATTAGCTTACCTTTTGATCTTAAAGCAGCACTTATTCTTGACTTCAGTAAATTTTAAATTTTCCTTCCAAATTTGGAAATACTGTATGAAATGAAAAATCACCAGTCGTTTAAAGGAGACAATTAAAGAAACAAGTTTGTACTTTTCCGGTCTGTCCCCTTGAAGAATTAGAACTTTTCTTCAATCAGTGATTTAAGCTAGAAATATGAGGCACTTTAAAAGTCTGGAAGTTCATGCTCACATGGATAAATGAGGTGTAGGGTAGTGTCCTTAAAATTCTCTGTAATGTTACCAGAGGACAGTAGAATAAGAGTGTTTGTAGGCTATACCCTAAACATAGCCTGTTTCACTGAGTTAGCATGATTGTTAATTCACTTGTTTCCCAATAAGCTATTCATTGCAGCAGAATTGCTGTGGGTCTTTTGAACTATTTTCCTTCAGTTCCACCACCACCACAAACCACTGAAGACATGACCTTCAGCCTTTTCTCTTTTATTTCTCTTATTCACAGCATACTTTCTTATACTTAGAATTTCTCTTCTAGATTCTCCTGCCCAATACTGCCTAGTCCAGTAAGTATAAACTTCAGTCTCACTTCTCTCCTATAGTACTGATCATTGAAACACTTATTTTTGAAAACGGACTTCAGTTGTTCTATAGTAGCATTTAGATGTCAGCTATTTGAGAAAGGTCTATTCTACGGTCAGAGCAGTTTGGTAGGGATGGAGGTGTAATCAAAGCTTACTTTAAATGTTCTAGATCTAGTAACTCAATATAATACTTGATTTAAATATATTTACAGGAGTTTTGAAAGCATGATTGCTAAAAGTGTGGTACCTGTTTACTTGAAGTAGGTATCCCTTATTATAAACTCCCTATAGTTACAGCAAGGTAACAAGATGTTCAGAAAAACCCGAACGAACATTTTGGCCAACCCAATATTTATTTCAAGTTCTCCTAACTGGGGATGATTTATTTCATAGCCCACTGTTCCTACCTCCCCACAGTATCACCTCTTCTGTTCCTCCTTATATTAACGCTAGTTTCCCTCCCCAATGTGTTCTTTCTTTCTCCATCTCTTCATTGTCTTATTACTGAAAATAATAAACTAAATGAAGTTTAGAAAATCAGAATTATATTCTTCATCTTATTATTATTTATACTTGACGTTATAATCATGACGTCTCTTGCCAAGATTTATAATAGGAGCACTGAGAGAGTTGTAAATGAGCATGTAGGTTACAGTCCTATATCCAGATATTTAAGGGGTTCCATTTAAGATGGCCTAAAAGAGAATATTTCCAGCATGAAACTGTCCAGAGAAGACACATAACCGGTGCTTTTGACAACCAGGAAATGAGGGAGGTATAAGTAGAAAAGAGAACCCTGTTGGAGGCACAGTGCCTATGAGTACACAGTGAGCGTGTGGGGGGTTTTCTTTTTTTTTTTTTTTTTGGCTGCGTTGGACCTTTGTTGCTGTGCGCGGGCTTTCTTTAGTTGTGGCGAGCGGGGGCTACTCTTCGTCGTGGTGCGTGGTTTTCTCTTGTTGCGGAGCACTGGCTCTAGGTGCGTGGGCTTCAGTATTTGTGGCTCACAGGTTCTAGAGCACAGGCTCAGTAGTTGTGGCGCACGGGCTTAGTTGCTTCATGGCATGTGGGAATCTTCCCCAACCAGAGCTCGAACCCGTGTCCCCTGCATTGGCAGGCGGATTCTTAACCACTGTGCCACCAAGTCCCAAGCATGCGTTTTATACTGATTCACAAAGTACTGAAAGTGAAAAGGCTTTGTCCTGCTTATCTCAGGAATACAAAGGAAGTGAAAGGAAGGGTGGCATAGAAAAAAGAAGACCTTGCATAAGGAGAAAGAGCAATGAAAACTCAACCTATAGATGTTTTTATGTCTTCAGTTTTTTTACTGCCAGCTTCTAATTAATTTAATCAGATGTTCATAAATAGTGAAAATAACCCAGTGTTCTCAATTCAACTAATATTTATTGTGTAAATGCTGTTGCTAGGTCCATTATTTCATAACATTGTGGTCCAGATCAAAGTATGAAAACAATTCAATCATAGAGAAAATAACCGAGCATCCTCAGTTCAGCTAATAATTATTGCGTAAGTACTATTGCTAGGTCCATTATTTCATAAGATTATGATCCACATCAAAGTATGAAAATAATTCAGAACTGACCACAATTATGTATATGCATTTTTTGGGTTTGTTTGTTTGCTTTTTGGTAATCAATAAGTAAGTGATGTGTTTTCTTGAAGAGAATGAAATCTCATTTGCCAGTTAATTTGTAAACCCTGAAGTATTTTGAACTTCTAATGACAGTTCTTACTTCTACTAAACGTAGGATAAGTGGTAAAACATTATTGTTCTTCAGGAAATGAACATTATACTTTCAAAAAAATTGTCACCTTCAATTTTTCATGACTTCCTTGGGCATTTTGGGAAGTAATTTTTAGATTTTCTAAGGTATTTTAACCTTTACTCAAATGAAAAGACAAAATAAGAAATAATTCCCTTTCTCACGTTTTTAAATAGAAAAGGTAGAGCTTTGTTATTGTGATTGTTGCTACTAAACAGTTGCAGAAAATGTAGTGAAATAGGTGGGGTCCTTCCTAGTGGCGTTTTATATGATGTGTGATTATCGTGATATTACACATACTGTAATCAGATTCATCCAGCAGAAGGCTGCCTGAATCTTGTGAAATTTCTCTGAAACCTGAGTTGATCCTTGTTCTTCTAGGTAGCTCATAATTTGTAAGAGAAAAACAACAGCTCTGCCTTTCGATAATCTCTGATATTTCCAGCCTTACCAAACCATTCCCTAGGTTAACATGAATTTAGGCACAACTGAAATTTATTTTAAAAACCTTACTGATCAATAGAATAAATTTATTGTCTTTTATTCTGTGTTGTGTCTGTGACACTTGAACTCATTTGGCCATTTTTCCTAGTTCACACTTTCCTACAGCAGCTGTATCCAGATGTCTATATATTAACTGTGTGACATGATATGCTAAATGTCAATGCTTTTCTCATGAAAAGAGGTTATATTTTAGCTTTGAGTGCCTCAGACACAGGAGGCACTTAATAAATATTATTGACAGACTGAAATGTGTGTAAAAGAGAGGAGGTTTCAAAAATATAAAATAGTTCTATCTTGGAAACAAATTAGTTTTCCAGCTTTCTCCCCTCAACCTCCCAACCCCCAATACTGAAAAAAGGCTCACCAGTAAATATATAGAAAGATCAAATGAAAAATGTTTATTTTTCTAATAATAATAAATACTAATAAACAGTAAATAGTATTTACCTAATAAATACTATTCTTCAGTATCTTTACTTCTTTTGCTTGCTTGACTAAGGTGGTGATAATATCTGCAGTGTATGAAGAGCCCTTGGCTTCTATTCCTAAAAGACCATGTCTTTCAGGCATGTTGGATTTCCTTCTGTTTTCGTCTAAATTTATGAAGCCACTCCACTGTAAAGTGTGATGCCATAATTTAGAAACTCACTGTGATTAATCCCAATATTGACTTGAACTAGTTAATAACTCTTTTTTTAAAGAATAATATTTTTCAGAAAGAGAGAGCTATTCTTTTCAAGGTAATCTGTTGGTAGCTAAGTTGTCAGAAGTCACTATAAAATAAAACGTCAACAAACATGCTCAGTACTCTTCACCAATTTTTTTTTTTTATTGTAGTATGGTTGATTTACAGTGGTGTCTTCACCAATTTTTTGTCATCTGGAGTTTATGGACAAAAATAGTGGTTTGAGATATTTCTTTGGCTTTGAACAAAGCAACACAGTGAAGTTGAGTACTTCCTTCTTCTTTGTAATTTATTATTCATGGGATTTTGAATTATAGCTAAAATAAGTGTGTCTTCTTTTTATGGAGAGAAAAGTAAATGAATTTTTCAAATATTAAGATTTTATTTCATATATTTTATTCTTTTGATAAAGAAATTGTGGTGTATATATACAGTGGAGTATTATTCATCCATAAATAAGAATGAAATCTTGCCATTTGCAACAGTTGGATGGACCTCAAGGGCATTATGCTAAGTGAAATAAGTCAGAAAAAGACAAATACTGTATGATCTCTCTTATGTGTAGAAAAGCTCATAGATAGAGTACAGATTGGTGGTTGCCAGAGGTGGGCGGTAGGGGGCAGGGGGTGGGAGAAATGGGTGAAATTGCTTTTGTTTTTGTTTTAGTTTAATAAATTGAATAAAAATAAATAAATATGTTACAGCACATCTAAAAAAAAGAGGTCATTAAGAGCAAGAATTTTCTCTGTCATTTTAAATTTTTATCTCTTACAGATTACATTCATCGTATTGAATTTTGCTTTTCATTATCCTAATGAATTTTACTTTTAAGACATTAATTTGATTTTCATTATTAACATTGTCAGTGGATGAGAAATGATTTTTGAAATGATCTTTAGAAATGATTTAGATATGACATAAAACCAAACAATGTGAACTAAACAATGTGAATTTTCAGTGATAAACTCCCTAAAATCATATTCCTGTATCCAGCTTTATAAAAATCAAATCAAATCAAAATTTTAAAAAGGTATTTTGAAAAGAGTGCTGTGTGTACACTAGAAAAGCTTCATGAAGCAAAAGGTGCCTGGACTAAGATATACAGGATCACTACAGGGCAGGCAGAGAGGGGAGAGGCAGGCTTTCTAAGTAAAGCACAACATAGGCAAAGGTGTAAAGTGGAAAATGGATGTCTTTCCAAGTGATAGTGACCATTCGAGTTTATCCTGAGCAAAGGATTTTTTTTTTTTTAACATCTTTATTGGAGTATAATTGCTTTACAATGGTGTGTTAGTTTCTGCTTTATAACAAAGTGAATCAGTTATACGTATACCTATGTCCCCATATCTCTTCCCTCTTGCTGAGCAAAGGATTTTTATCGGGAGTTGTAGGGAGTAAGTTCAGGAAACTAGGTTAGGGCCAGACCGTAGAGGAACATGAATGTCTGGTTTTAGACCTTCATTCACTTGTTCGTTGGTTCACTTATTTATTTACTTACTTTCTTACTTACCTACTTACTTATTTTGCAGTGCCAATTTCTAAAAGTTTATGCACATGGAAGTAATATAATCAACAAAAAGTTTTAGAAAGATTAATTTGTTGGGGTTATACAAGATAGTTGGGATGAGAGAAAGGAAATCTCTCCTTACCATAGTTATTATAACAACTAGGATGAAGCAGGAAAGCATGATGGGAAGTCAAATTTGTGGTCTTGAGCAGGTTAGTTAGCCTTTCTGATCCTGTGTGCTTTTTGCATCTTGACAATGGATGTAATAAAAATATCTTTCCTAATTGTCTCACTGGGTTGTTGTGAGCAGAAAATGTGATGGCACACATAAAAATGCTTTTTATAAACTGTGAAGCTTGGATACATTTAGGCTGATATTACTTAGTAGTATCATTATCATTATCAACATTTATTGGCAGTTCAGGGGATGTAGGTCATTGTACTAGTTACTAAAAGGAGGCATTGGATGTGAGAGATGGATTTTATCAAGGGATACTCGGTAAGGGTCAGCGATGATGCTCAGTGACAGAAAAAAGTGTAGTAAGTAAAGTGAAATGAGGAAGTCAGGACTGGGAGCAGGTTTGGGGGTAAAAATGTACGGGTTTAGTTCTAGAAATATTGATTGGAGATGGTAATACATCTAAGTGGAAATGCCCGGTATCATTAGACATAAAAGGCTTTGCTTGAGAGAAAGTTATAGAACACAGTGAGATTAAAATGTGGGGATCATTTGCGTGGTAGATCATTGAAGCCCTGTGCATGCGTGAGCTCTTGGGCACTAGGTGTGGACAGGAGAGCAGACATTTAAGGGAAAACCATGCACATATTTGTTCCCTCCTGTTCTCCTATATTCTCTGCTCCGTATTTTGAGAAGGAAAAGAAATTGTCCTTTATAATTCCCTCCACTGCTCGTCAACCCGCTCTTTTTTTAATACTGTCTTGAAACAGCAACACTTCCTTCAGCAGAACTTCCTTGAGGGCTTTCAGAACATCAGTCAACAGAATGTGCTTTATTTTTATAGGGGCAGAGTGTTAAAGGAGTTAACTGGCTACTGACCACACTGGCTTTGAAAGGGGAAAGAGAGAGTCTTTTTATCTGTGGATAGATTCCTCTCCTGCTTCATTTCTTGTACTGCTTTGGAGATTCTGGTACTAAGGTTGGCGTAATAGTGAAAAAGGCTGAGAATGAATCAGCCGATGTGGCCCTGGGAACAAGATATTTATCGGAGTCCAAATCCCTTAATCTGGGCCATTGCAGCAGGGCCATCTGGTAGGATTGTTCAGGTTGTACCCTGCCTTTTAAGCCCTTGACAATCTGACCCCAGTAAGTTTACTCTGCCTTGTGCATTTCTGTATTCTAACCAACCAAATTTGTATAATGTTTCCAAAACATGCCATGTACTTTCCCACCTGACTGGACAGTTTCCTCAGCCTCAATATCTCCTCCCCGCCTCTGGCCATGGAAAGCCACTCTCTTTGAGGCCCAGCTCAAATGATGTTTCTCTGTGAAACCTTAACCAGTCGGCTGGGAGCAAAATAATTGTCCCTTTCTTTGCTTTCCCAGAACATTTTATATTAGGTATAGATAAGAGGTTAGGCTCCAGATTCAGACCTGGTAGATTTTTTTTTTTTTTTTAATTTTTGGCTGCGCTGTGGGCTTTCTCTAGTTGCTGTGTGTGGGCTTTCTCTAGTTGTGGCGAGCGGGGGGCTACTCTTTGCTGCGGTGCGCGGGCTTCTCATTGCGTGGGCTTCTCTTGCTGCGGAGCACGGGCTCTAGGTTGTGCGAGCTTCAGCAGCTGTGGTGCACGGGCCCAGTTGCTCTGCACCATGTGGGATCCTCCCGGACCAGGGCTCGAACCTGTGTCCCCTGCATTGGCAGGCGGATTCTTAACCACTGCGCCACCGGGGAAGTCCCAGACTTGGTAGATTTAAATCCCAACCCTAGTGAAGTATACATAACCTGTTTCCTCATTTGTAAAATGGAGAGTTTTATGAAGATAAAATAATGTAAATAAAGTGCTTACCCTGGGCATGGCACATAGTAAGTGCTTAATAAATGCTGTTTTATGGTGATTATTATAACTTGTAACCGTAACAGTGATTTCATTCTTTGTTATTCATAGTTGTATACGTTTTTATTTCCTTTGCAAGATTGGGAGAACTTGGGGGTCAGGAACCCTGTGGTAGTTATCTTGCTCCCCAGGGGGGCTAGTGCAGTATCTCATTTACAGTGGAAACTCAGTAATTGAGGAGCCACTTCAGTGTTGATATGGAGCAACAGCAACTGTCCGGTCTGTCTTACACTGAAAGCATTGCATCTTCAAATCCAAATTTAAAAGGATAACACTTCGTTTTATTTCCTTTATAAATTACTGCCTGTTTTCACTCTGACCCCTCTCTCTCACAAACACCATGGTATCTGCACCTTAATCATGTCACACACTGACTCCCCTGTGTCATTACATGATTGACGTGTTTACACCCAAGGGATAACTTTTCAGAAAGGAATTAGGACTAAAAATCATGTAGAGAAATGACAAGAAGCCTAAACGTGTTAACTTTTGTTGTATAGGTGATTCATTGTTTTTAATTAAACTTAGATAATAGTCTCCAAAATTATGAAAATTGATTACTGCGGTTACAGATTAGTGCTCACACACTATTTCTGTTTTACGATGAAAATGGAAAACATTTAGGTACGTGTGTTCTTACTTTCCTTTAAAATATTTCAGATGCTTGTCAAATACGATTTATATATTCACAGAGGATACCTTTTCAGTGGAAATTCAAATGGAACCAACTCTAATCCAAAATGATAGTGAGAAGGGACAGTACGAGTATTAGGCTACCATACCAAACATTTGCTTGTCAACTCTAAACATATGGTGCCCCTTCCCACTCTTTGCCTTAGGAAATAGTGTTCCTTCTTCCTAGAATATGCTTCGCCCATTTCTCTGCCTGGTGATCTCCTAGTTATCCTTCAAAACCCTCTTTACGTGTCGTTACTTCTGCAAAACATTCCTGCCCCTTCGGCTGAATTAGTCACTTCCTGCTCTTCATCTGCCTGTATGAAAACCCGTAGAGCTCTCCTCCCACACTGCAGTGAGCTCCCCTAAACACGTGCCATCTCTCTATCCCTAGCTTCACAATTAGGTGCTCCATAAGTGGTTAGAGAATGGATGAATTAATGAATGAGTTAATGAGTAATATAGAAATCCACAAGTAACCCAAAATCCAGGTTTTTGACAAGAGTGGTAGGCCAGCAACTGGCCCTCTCCCAACCATTTGCTAGGCATGTTTTTGTTTTAAGATAAAAAGAAACATTTGAGGTTTTATTTCCAGTATTTTTCTTCCCACATTCCACTGGAAGACCATTTGCTTAAAGGGAGAGACTGAAGAAGAGAACTAAACACTTTGCAATCAATTCTTTTTTTCTTTTTTTAAAAAAATCTTTATTGGAGTATAATTGCTTTACAATGTTGTGTTGGTTGCTGTTGTATAACAAAGTGAATCAGCTATATGTATACATGTATCCCCATATCTCCTCCCTCTTGCGTCTCCTTCCCACCCTCTCTAACGCACCCCTTTAGGTGGACACAAAGCACTGAGCTGATCTCCCTGTGCTATGCGGCTGCTTCCCACTAACTATCTAATTTACATTTGGTAGTGTATATATGTCCATGCCACTCTCTCACTTCATCTCAGCTTACCCTTCCCCCTCCCCATGTCCTCAGGTCCATTTTCTATGTCTCCATCTTTACTCCTGTCCTGCCCCTAGGTTCTTCAGAACCTTTTTTTTTAGATTCCATATATATGTGTTAGCATATGGTATTTGTTTTTCTCTTTCTGACTTACTTCACTCTGTATGACAGTCTCTAGGTCCATCTACCTCGCTACAGATAACTCAATTTCGTTTCTTTTTATGGCTGAGTAATATTCCATTGTATATATGTGCCACATATTCTTTATCAATTCATCTGTCAGTGGACACTTAGGTTATTTCCATGTCCTGGCTATTGTAGATAGAGCTGCAGTGAACATTTTGGTACATGACTCCTTTTGAGTTATGGTTTTCTCAGGGTATATGCCCAGTAGTGGGATTGCTGGGTCGTATGGTAGTTCTATTTTTAGTTTTTTAAGGAACTTCCATACTGTTCTCCATAGTGACTGTATCACTTTACATTCCCACCAACAGTGCAAGAAGATTCCCTTTTCTCCACACCCTCTCCAGCATTTATTGTTTTTAGATTTTTTGATGATGGCCATTCTGACTGGTGTGAGGTGATACTTCATTGTGGTTTTGATTTGCATTTCTCTAATGATTAGTGATGTTGAGAGCATCTTTTCATGTATTTGTTGGCCATCTGAACATTTTCTTTGGAGAAATGTCTGTTTAGGTCTTCTGCCCATCTTTGGATTGGGTCGTTTTTTTTAATATTGAGCTGCATGAGCTGCTTGTGTATTTTGTAGATTAATCCTTTGTCAGTTGCTTCCTTTGCAAATATTTTCTCCCATTCTGAGGGTTGTCTTTTCCTCTTGTTTATGGTTTCCTTTGCTGTGCAGAAACTTTGAAGTTTCTTTAGGTCCCATTTGTTTATTTTTGTTTTTATTTCCATTACTCTAGGAGGTGGATCAAAAAAGATCTTGCTGTGACTTACGTCAAAGAGTGTTCTTCCTATGTTTTCCTCTAAGAGTTTTATAGTGTCCGGTCTTCCATTTAGGTCTTTAATCCATTTTGAGTTGATTTTTGTGTATGGTGTTAGGGAGTGTTCTAATTTCATTCTTATACATGTAGCTGTCTAGTTTTCCCAGCACCACTTATTGAAGAGACTGTCTTTTCTCCATTGTCTGTCCTTGCCTCCTTTGTCATAGATTAGTTGACCATAGGTGTGTGGGTTTACCTCTGGGTTTTCTATCTTGTTCCATTGTCTGGAAGGTTTTAATCATGTATGGGTGTTGAATTTTGTAGAAAGCTTTTTCTGCATCTATTGAGATGATCATATGGTTTTTCTCCTTCAGTTTGTTAATATGGTGTATCACATTGATTGATTTGCATATATTGAAGAATGCTTGCATTCCTGGGATAAACCCCACTTGATCATGGTGTATGATCCTTTTAATGTGCTGTTGGATTCTGTTTGCTAGTATTTTGTTGAGGATTTTTGCATCCATGTTCATCAGAGATATTGGCCTGTATTTTTTGTGTGTGTGTGACACCTTTGTCTGATGATGGTATCAGGGTGATGGTGGCCTCGTAGAATGAGTTTTGCGAGTGTTCCTTTTACTGCTATATTTTGGAGGAGTTTGAGAAGGATAGGTGTTAGCTCTTCTGTAAATGTTTCATAGAGTTCGCCTGTGAAGCCATCTGGTCCTGGGCTTTTGTTTGTTGGAAGATTTTTAATCACGGTTTCAGTTTCAGTGCTTGTGATTGGTCTGTTTATATTTTCTATTTCTTCCGGGTTCACTCTCGGAAGGTTGTGCTTTTCTAAGAATTTGTCCACTTCTTCCAGGTTGTCCGTTTTATTGGCATATAGTTGCTTGTTGTAATCTCTCATGATCCTTTGTATTTCTGCAGTGTCTGTTGTTACTTCTCCTTTTTCATTTCTAATTCTATTGATTTCAGTCTTCTCCCTTTTTTTCTTGATGAGTCTGGCTAATGGTTTATCAGTTTTGTTTATCTTCTGAAAGAACCAGCTTTTCATTTTATTGATCTTTGCTGTTGTTTCCTTCATTTCTTTTTCATTTATTCCTGATCTGATCTTTATGATTTCTTTTCTTCTGCTAACTTTGGGGTTTTTTTGTTCTTCTTTCTCTAATTGCTTTAGGTGTAAGGTTAGGTTGTTTATTTGAGATGTTTCTTGTTTCTTGAGGTAGGATTGTATTGCTATAAACTTCCCTCTTAGAGTTGCTTTTGTTGGATCCCATAGGTTTTGGGCTGTCGTGTTTTCATTGTCATTTGTTTCTAGGTATTTTTTGATTTCCTCTTTGATTTCTTCAGTGATATCTTGGTTATTTAGTAGCGTATTGTTTAGCCTCCATGTGTTTGTATTTTTTACAGATCTTTTCCTGTAATTGATATCTAGTTTCATAGCGTTGTGTGGGAAAAGATACTTGATATGATTTCAATTTTCTTAAACTTACCAAAGCCTGATTTGTGATGCAAGATATAATCTATCCTGGAGAATGTTCCATGAGCACTTGAGAAGAAAGTGTATTCTGTTGTTTTTGGATGGAATGTCCTATAAATATCAATTAAGTCCATCTTGTTTAATGCATCATTTAAAGCTTGTGTTTCCTTATTTATTTTCATTTTGGATGATCTGTCCATTGGTGAAAGTGGGGTGTTAAAGTCCCCTACTATGATTGTGTTGCTGTCAATTTCCCCTTTTATGGCTGTTAGCATTTGCCTCAGGTATTGAGGTGCTCCTATGTTGGGTGCATAAATATTTACAATTGTTGTATGTTCTTCTTGGATTGATCCCTTGATCATTATGGAGTGTCCTTCTTTGTCTCTTGTAATAGTCTTTATTTTAAAGCCTGTTTTGTCTGGGCTTCCCTGGTGGCGCAGTGGTTGAGAATCTGCCTACCAATGCAGGGGACACGGGTTCGAGCCCTGGTCTGGGAAGATCCCACATGCTGCGGAGCAACTAGGCCCGTGAGCCACAACTACTGAGCCTGCACATCTGGAGCTTGTGCTCTGCAACAAGAGAGGCCGCGACAGTGAGAGGCCCACGCACCGTGATGAAGAGTGGCCCCCGCTCGCCACAACTAGAGAAAGCCCACGCACAGAAACGAAGACTCAACACAGCCAAAAATATATAAATAAATAAATAAAATTTAAAAATAAATAAATAAAATAAAGCCTGTTTTGTCTGATATGAGAATTGCTGCTCCAGCTATCTTTTGATTTCCATTTGCGTGGAATATCTTTTTCCATCCCCTCACTTTCAGTCTGTATGTGTCCGTAGGTCTGAAGTGGGTCTCTTGTAGACAGCATATGTACAGGTCTTGTTTTTGTATCCATTCAGCCAGTCTATGTCTTTTGGTTGGAGCATTTAATCCATTTACATTTAAGGTAGTTATCGATATGTATGTTCCTATTCCCATTTTCTTAATTCTTTTGGGTTTGTTATGGTAGGTGTTTTCCTTCTCTTGTGTTTCCTGCCTAGAGAAGTTCCTTCAACATTTGTTGTAAAGCTGGTTTGGTGGTGCTGAATTCTCTTAGCTTTTGCTTGTCTGTAAAGGTTTTAATTTCTCTGTCAAATCTGAATGAGATCCTTGCTGGGTAGAGTAATCTTGGTTGTAGGTTTTTCCCTTTCATCACTTTAAATATGTCCTGCCACTCCCTTCTGGCTTGCAGAGTTTCTGCTGAAAGATCAGGTGTTAACCTTATGGGGATTCCATTATATGTTATTTGTTGCTTTTCCCTTGCTGCTTTTAATATTTTTCCTTTGTCTTTAATTTTTGATAGTTTGATTAACATGTGTCTTGGCGTCTTTATCCCTGGATTTATCCTGTGTGGGACTCTCTGCGCTTCCTGGACTTGATTGACGATTTCCTTTCCCATATTAGGGAAGTTTTCAACTATAATCTCTTCCGATATTTTCTCAGTCCCTTTTTTTTTCTCTTCTTCTTCTGGGACCCCTATAATTCGAATGTTTGTGCGTTTAGTGTTGTCCCAGAGGTCTCTGAGACTCTCCTCAATTCTTTTCATTCTTTTTCCTTTTTTCTCCTCTGTGGTAGTTATTTCCACTATTTTATCTTCCAGGTCATTTATCTGTTCTTCTGCCTCAGTTGTTCTCCTTTGATTCCTTCTAGAGAATTTTTAATTTCATTTACTGTGTTGTTCTTCATTGTTTGTTTGCTCTTTAGTTCTTCTAGGTCCTTGTGAAACGTTTCTTGTATTTTCTCCATTCTATTTCCAAGATTTGGGATCATTGTTACTGTCATTACTCTGAATTCTTTTTCACGTAGACTGCCTATATCCTCTTTATTTGTTTGTCCTGGTCGGTTTTTACCTTGTTCCTTCATCTGCTGTGTATTTCTCTGTCTTCTCATTTTGCTTAACTTACTGTGTTTGGGGTCTCCTTTTCACAGGCTGCAGGTTCGTAGTTCCCATTGTTTTTGGTGTCTGCCCCCAGTGGGTAAGATTGGTTTAATGGTTTGTGTAGGCTTCCTGGTGGAGGGGACTAGTGCCTGTGTTCTGGTGGATGAGGCTGGATCTTGTCTTTCTGGTGAGCAGGACTGCGTCTGGTGGTGTGTTTTGGCGTGGCTGTGTTCTTATTATGCTTTTAGGCAGCCTCTCTGCTAATGGGTATGGTTGTGTTCCTGTCTTGCTAGTTGTTTCGCATAGAATGTCCAGCACTGTAGTTTGCTGGTCGTTGAGTGGAGCTGGGTCTTAGTGTTGAGATGGAGACTTCTGTGAGAGCTTTCACCATCTGATATTATGTGGGGCCGGGAGGTCTCTGGTGGACCAATGTCCTGAACTCGGCTCTCCCACATCAGAGGGTCAGGCCTGACACCCAGCTGGAGCACCAAGACCCTGTCAGCCACACGGCCAAGTATGTGGGGATTTTCTTGCCTTTTGGGAAGTCTGAGGTCTTCTGCCAGCGTTCAGTAGGTGTTCTGTTAGAGTTGTTCCACACGTAAATGTAATTTTGATGTGTTTGTGAGGAGGAAGGTGATCTCCATGTCTTACTCCCCCGCCATCTTGAAGGTCTCTCTTGCAGTCAGTTCTTGGTAGTAGAAGGTTCTCTTTAGTACTAATCATGTATTCTATCTGTAGGAGAAATCTTGATGATCTTTACATATTTCATTCCATTATTTTCCCTTTAGCTAGTTCTTAGAAAATAATTAGAAGTAGACAATTACTAGTTCAGTTTCTTGGGGTTTGGAAAAAAGTATGTTCTAATTCCTCAGTAGAATATATAGAGAGATTTTAAGGTAGATGATTCTATAGTTAGAAAACAGATTATTAATACTTCTTGGCCATTTGTAACCCTCTGCAATTAAGTAATAGCCCTAACATTTTGTTTTGATTAATCTCTCTGTTTTATTAACCACAGAGGTCATAGTTTGATATAGATTTCTGTTTGATTTTCATGTTTTTGATACTTTTATAAATATTTTTATTTTAATATCTAATTATTCATTGATTTTTCTCTATTTTTTTAGTTTATTGATTTCTGCTCTTTATTACTTTCTTCCTTATTTGCTCATCTTTTTCTAATTTCTTAATGTGGAAGATTTTATTTGAGACCTCTCTTCTTTTGAAGGGTTTACACATTTAACCCTTTAAATCCTTCTCTAAATACTGCTTTATTTGCAGTGTTTTAGTTGGCTCAGGCTGCCATAACAAAATACTATAGACTGAGTAGCTTAAACAACAGACATTCATTTCTCACAGTTCTGGAGACTTGGGAAGTGTAAGGTCAAGGTGCCAATAGATTCATTTCCTGGTGAGGACCTTCTTTCTGGTTTGCAGATGACAGCCTCTCATTAGTGTGTCCTCACCTCACATGGCTGAAAGAGGGAGGGAGGCAGGCAGCAAATTATGGTTACTGAACTGATCTCTCTCTCTCTTCTGATAAGGACACTAATCCCATCATTGGGGCCCCACTCCTCATGGCCTCATCTAAACCTAATTACCTTCCAAAGGCCTACCTCCAAATAACATCACATTGGAGGTTAGGTCTTCAACATATGAATCTTGAGGGGACACAAATATCAGTCCATGGCAATCTGCATCCCAAAACATTTGTTTTGTGTTTTCACTTTTAACAAATTAAAAATATTTTCTAATTTCCCCTTCTGATTTCTTTTTGGGGCCATGGATTATTTAGAAGCATATGGTATAATTTCCAAATATTTTGTTTTTCTGTTATGTTAATTGATTTCTACTTTAATTCCATGTGGTCTAAGAATATGCTTTGTAGGATTTTAGCACTTTACAATTTATAGTGTTTTTTTTTCTGGTCCAGAAAATAGTGTGTCTCAATAAATGTTCCATGTACACTTGAAAAGAATGTGTATTCTGCTCTTTGGGGAAGGAGTGTCTTATAGATGTCAATTAGGTCAAGTTGGTTGATAGTATTGATCATGTCACCTATATCTTTACTGATTATGTGTCTACTTATTTTATCAGTTACTAAGAGAGGAGTGTTGAAATCCGCAACTGTAATTATAGATATGTCTGTTTTTCTTTTCAGTTCTTTTTTTTCTTCCTTTTTGCATTTAAGGCTCTTTTTGGGGGGTATGTACACATTTATAATTATGTTTTCTTGCTGAATCGACCCCTTCACCATTATATAATGTATCTCTCTTTCTGACAATATTTCTTGTTCTTTAGAACATCTACTTTGTCTAATAGTAATATAACTACTCCAGGTTTCTTTCGATTTGTATTTGCTTACTGTATCTTTTTTCATTCTTTTACTTTTAAATTAAGCTATAGTGGATTTTTTATAGAGGACTAGAGTTGAATGTTTTTTTTAAATCTCATGTAACAATCTTTGCTTTTTACTGGAGCATTTAGGCCTGTACTATTCAATACATATGGCTATTTAAAT
Source organism: Eschrichtius robustus (assembly GCF_028021215.1). Lineage (NCBI taxonomy): Eukaryota > Metazoa > Chordata > Mammalia > Artiodactyla > Eschrichtiidae > Eschrichtius > Eschrichtius robustus. The sequence goes on from NC_090825.1 coordinate 30,859,568, forward strand.
TTAAACTAGTTAAAATTAAATTTAAAATTCAGTTCCTTAATCATAGCAGCCGTATTTCTTGATCTCAACAGCTGCATGTGCCAAGTGGCTTCCACGTTAGACAGTTTGGGTCTAGAACACGGGCAGGTTTCCTTTGTCTTGCCTTCATAGCAACCAAACACTGCTTTGTGTCTGTAAGGGGTCTTGGGTGTGAGCAAGTGACCTGTCCTTAGCTTTTCTCTGTGACATCTGACCTTTGCCTGGAAGGGCAGGGGCCAGGAGGTAGGAGGGTTCCCTACTCTCTGTCAGCAGTTGATTATTTTTGCCTTATGTCAAAGTAGTATCTGGCTGATGGCCCTGGGCCAAAGCTCATCATCTGTGCCGGCACCTACAGATTGTGGGAAGGGTCTTAGGAGCAAATGCACTTATGGATAGCCTTTCAGAACTCAACATACTGATAAATAGCAGGTCTTCAATATTTTTCCATTAAAAATCAGGTGAAAAGGAGCGTTTAAGAGAATATTTTGAGCTTATGGAGATAGCACAGTTTTACAGATAAGTAAATGTTTTCCAAGGTAAAGGTAAATGCTAAATACCTGGAAATTCTTTTTTAGATCTCAGTATTGGATCACTAATAAAGATTGGTTGTGTCCATTCCCAAAACATATTTCTCCACTTAAAGGAGGAAACTACCTGCCTTGATTAAAATGTTTTCAGTGCATCCCTGTGCTTATATTTAATGATACCTTACTAATAACTGAGTTACATCTTCTTTACTTCAAATGAGGACAATTTGTTTTGTCATGTTCCCTTAAGGCAGTCTTTTTCTCCTCTGTGATACTGTGATTTATAATAAGAAATATATATATATATATGTTTGGTTTTTGTCTCCAGTCCCTGACACAGGGCTCCTAAAACCCTTGTAAATTCCTAAGTGATAAGAGTACTGGTAATATCTTTTGTTCCAATGAGGTGACTTGGGTGGGCTCCTGGATGGCTCTTGGATGGGGTCTGGTCACCACAAAGACCAGGCCATGATTAGAAGCTTGGAATTTTCAGCCCTGCTCCCCACTTCTCTAGAGAGGGGCTAAAAATGGAGTTTATAATTGATCACACCTATGTGAGGAAGCCTCCATAAAAATCCCCATATCATAGAGCTGGGAAAGCTTCCAGATTGGTGAACACATTCATGTACTGGGAGGGTAATGCACTCCAACTCCATGGGGACAGAAGCTGCTGTGCTTGGGACCCTCCCAGACCTCACCCTGTGTGTCTGTATCCTTTATCATATCCTATAATAAATTGATAAATGTAAACAAGTATTTCCTAGGGTTCTGTGAGTTGCTCTACCAAATTAGTTGAACCCAAGGAGGTCAGAGACCTACTACTTGTGATTGGCGTCTGAAGTGGGAGTGGGGTGGGAGCAGACTTGTAGGGCTGAGACTTTGACCTCAATATTGTCAGAATTGAGTTACATTGTAGGACACTGGGCTGTTGTCATGGAGAATTGCTTGGTGTGGAGAAAATCCCCCACACATTTGGTGACCAGAAGTATCAAGTGACGTGTTCTGTGTGAATAGTAAAGGAAAAATACAGATGAAAACTGAGTGGTTTTTTCCATATACATCCTCCATCAGCCTGTTGCTGTAATGTGGAAATAAGGGGCGTTAGGTCTTTTAGTTTATTAAGAAAAGCTGGAAATCCCTAATTTCTTGAATGTGTGTAGGTTGTTATAAATTCCTGTTTGTTTCTTCCACATTCTCTCTTCTTCAAATTAAAATATAAATGAAGATACTTTTTAAAAATTTATTCTATTGAAGTATAGTTGATTTACAATGCTGTGTTAATTTCTGCTGTGCAGCAGTGTGATTCAGTTATACATCTATATACATTCTTTTTCATATTCTTTTCCATTACGGTTTGTCACAGGATATTAAATATAGCTCCCTGTGCTCTACAGTAGGACCTTGCTGCTTATCCATCCTCTATATACTAGTTTGCCTCTGCTGACCCCATACTCCCAACCCCTCCCTCCCCCACCCGCCCCCTTGGCAACCACAAGTCTGTTCTCTGTGTCTGTGGGTCTGTTTCTGTTTCGTAGGTAGGTTCATTTGTGTCATATTTTAGATTCCACATATAAGGGATAGCATATGGTTGAAAATAGTTTTTTAAAAAATCCTTTTTCTCTGACAGTTACTACTTGGTCAGTGTTCATTTTTGTGGTTTTATTTGAAAGAGTGGCATCACCAGGATCATTAACAAATGTAATGATCAAGGAAATGTAAGACATTTTAAAACAAGGAAATGTAAGTTTTTTAAACAGGTAAAAAAAAAAGTTATTTAAATACTTAGAATGTGAATTAGAAGATAATCATCTTGAAGGCAGGATTGTGTTTTTGTATCTGTTCCTACAAGCATGGCATAATGCCAGGGACCTTGAAGGCACCCAATAAATATTCACTTCAAATTGATTTCTCTGGTGAGTGAAATTGGAACTCCTGCTCTTTTGAGGAAGTTAATGCTATGCTCAGAATAAGTAAAATGTTGATACTATCGTTTTTAGTGGTTGTGAAGGCATTTTCTCTTAATAAAGTGTACATTTCAAAAAGGGCAAAAAGTTTTACTTTTGTAATTGAGCTGCCAAGTTAAAGTTGCATTACATTGACCTCAACTTTGATTTGGGGGTCCAAAACTGAAATTTAAATCAATTAACTCTGGGGCATAGTCCTTGGAGAAAAGGCAAAAAGATCATTTGACTTCTGCAATATACATTTTACCAGCATTGTTAACTGTGCTTTATTTTTTGTTTTCTACCTAGCAACCCCAGGAGTGTGTGTGGTTCCTTTGCTTCCTCACTCTAGCTCTAAGTCCAACCTGATAAAATCCACAATTTTTCAGGTTGCTACCATCCCAGATTTATGATATACATTTTCTTCTTGGCCCTCCTTGCCTTTGGTAATCTCTTCCTTTTTCCTGTCCAGTTATCTCTGTCATTTCATCTCATCGGGTATTTTCAAACTTTCCCAGCTCTTCTCTGGTCCATTTTATAACCCCCTGCTCCCTAGTCAGTCAACTCCCCTCCTTAACGTGGAAAAGTAAGGACACTAGGTTGGACTTCTGTTAGACTTTTCACCCTTATATGTATAAATGTGTCTCTGTGTTCAGACCTCCTTGGTCTCTCAGCCTCCTTCCTTGAAGTCTCCAAGGAAGAGGTCTTTCTCTTCTCGTTCCTCACTAATCCTTCCACCTGTGCACTTGATCACGTTCTTCCTGCTTCCTCTGAGACTTAATTCTATCAGTTACTCCCTTTCCTGTGTTTTTATCCTTTTCATCCCTACTGGCTCCTAGAAAATATGCTCAAGCTTCTGCTTCTTATTTATGTGATTTAACAAAAGCCTTCTCCAACTCTTCCTTCTTTCATTGTCAGTTTTCTACCCAGAGTACCCGATGTTTGCTGTGTCCACGTCACAGATTCACTGCAACTGCCCATATCAAAGTCACTGAATACAACTTAAATTATCCTCAGACATCTATACTCCTCCATCACTCAGCTGCAAGCCCCAGCTGTTCTCACCTGGACCACTGCAGGTGTTTCTTAACTCTTCTCCCTGCCCTCAGTCTTCCCTTTTCCAGTGTATCTTTCCCACTGCTGCAGGGCAATCTTTCAAAATACAGATATGATCATATTACCCCTCTCTCCTTAAAACCCTTCAGAGGTTCAACGTTGCCCATAGGTACAGATAAAAACTCCATAACACATATGAAGCCGCTAATGATTTGACCTCCTGCTCTCCAGTCTTACGTGCTACTGATCCCTTCGTAGTAGCACCTGTAGTTCCAGAAGTGATGTGCTGTTTCACACTTCTGAGCCTTTTATATTCTGAGCCCTCTAGGGGAGTAAAAAAAAATTTTTTTTGTATTACTAGTGATCTCCTCCTTAACCTTCTAAGAGCACAGTCAAGCATCCCCAGGCTTTACCTGATTTCTCCTTCCTCCACTTCCAACCCGTCACCATTATGCTATCATAGTAGAGTTAACCTTTATTTCATGGGTTTACTATATAGTTTGTGGATACTGCCATTATTTATTGCACAATGCAGTGCAAATATTTGTCTTTATGTTTATCTCCCTTTCTAGACAGATATCCTGGAGAGAAAGGAGCCATTTTACTAATCTGTTGCTCACCTGCAACACCTAGCGTAGTGCCTTGCACATGGCAAGGACGCCATAAATATTTGTAGAAAGAGTGAATAAACAGTTGGACTAATTTCAGCAAGTATTAATTGGGGCTTCTTCTAGAGGCTTAGTGTTATACTTTTAAAGTTAAATAATAAGTTTCAGATTGTATGTCTTTCATATCACTGTGCTTAATGCTGGCTGCTGTGTCACACAGTTTTAAAGAGATCTAGAGAGCAGGGCCGAGGATGTTTGCAGCTAATGACTTAATACAACAGCCTATGTGAACACTTAGATCTTTCCCTCGCGTTGTCATGGTGCACAGGACAAGCTCATCCACCCATTTCTTTCCTAACCAAACTGTACAAAGCTAGAGGAAAGATTTCAGGAAATTTATCATTATTCTTCCTCTGGCTTCCAGTCTTCCTCTCCTCCATCTCCATGTAGATCTGATGATTTACTCCTCTGTTCATGACCCTTCAATTCTTTTGTTTCCGTTTTTCTATATGTTAGTCACTTTCATAGCCTCCCGCTTTACCGAACTTAAGATCTTGTTCTTAGTTAGACTTCTTTCGAAAGTTTCTTGTCACCAGTAGAACTGTTCTACATTCCTTTTGTACCTGCAGCTGATAACACACACAATTCTCTATTTCAAGCATATGGTTCCAGAGGATAAACATAACAACACGCTGGTGATGTTTATGTCAAGTGAGCCAGTCTTCTCCAAGCGTCTGCTGCACAGGCGCAGAAACAGATAAGCGGTTTCAGTATTGGCTGCCAGGGGAACAGAAGGGTTGCCACAACAAACCCGGCAAACAACCCCAGAAGTCCCCAAGAAGCATAAACTCACACCGCTGGAAAGTCAAAATTAGTAAAGAACTGTGCATTTTTGATTCTTGACCTTAGCTTTGTCCCCTGCGTCCCTATGTAGAGATTGGACCGCTTTCTGCAACAACTGGGCCGTGTATAGGAGGGTACATTTGAGATTCGCTCAGCTTTTGAAGGAAAGCATTTGAAATTTCTCTGCTCACTTAAAAGTTGCTTTGTCGTGGCATTGGATTGTGCTCCCCTTGGAAGCTTGGTCTTTTGACTGACACTGGTAAGGTTGGCTCCAAGGAAACCCAGCATCCTCTTTGCCCTGGCGCCACTGGGCCCGCCACCCTCCTCCCCGCACCACTCCCTCTTCCTCCCCCTCCCTCCTGCACCACCTCTCTAGCCCTCTCTTGAACTGGCTGCCAGAGTTCACAGACAGCTGGGCAGAGAGTGGCTAAATCTGCCCAGCTGCCCGGGAAGCTTGGCGGCCAGGCTGAGGGAAGGAAGCATCGGCTCTCTTTGAAGGTTGGCTGCCAGTGAATCTCAGGCAGCTGGACTTCAAAGGGGGGACCGCTGGGCTTTCCCTCCTGTCTAGGCAGGTCATTCCACGGCACTGTGCTTCCGGTGCTGGCATAGTGGCTTTCAAGTTCCTCCTCAATTAAAGAGCTGAATTGAAAGCTGCACTTGTGTTCACATTTGTGTTTTTTATGTGTTACAGACAGTCTAAGATCCTAACTCCTGTTACCCCAAGCTTAAGAGTAAAGATGGAGGAGAAAAGGTGACATCATACAAAGGGCAGCTAAGGAGATCCACAACAGTTAGTAGGATTTCCTCATTGCTAGTTGTATCTTGTGTTATTTACCAAGTTTTAAATTACTTCAGGGACTCTTGGTGCGATCTTCTTGAGTAAAGGCTAATCAGCGTATGCTTATGGACCGAGTTGAGCTAGTGACCTGGAACTGGGTTTGGTCATGGACGGTGGTTTTATCTGTTTCCAGAAACTGGTGTAGTGCTCACCCACTAGCCTGTACTTCACTCTCTTGCTGCACTTTCCCACCTTTTGCCTTCAGATTCCCCTGGCGGTTGGGGAGAGGACTGGTTTAGTAAGGAAAGAGCGAGGGTGCTGCACAGAGTCCGGGTCCACCTTAGTTGCAAACGAGGGTCAGAGTGGAGGGAGCCTGAAGTCAGAAGAGCCGTGAGTATGTCTGAGTATAATGGTGGTTAAAAGTGCAGACCCTGGAGCTAGGCTGCTTGGGTTCAAATCCTGGCTCTGCCCGTTACTGACCACATGATCTACCTTTCTGCCCCACCATGCCCTCCCTGGAAAATGGGAATATAATAGTGCTTATCTCATAAGGCTGTTGGAGGATTCAAGGGGTTAATACATACCGTGCACTTAAGGACAGTATCTAGCCCAGAGTAAATGCCCGATAAATGTTAGCTAGTATTATCATGTGCCAGATCCCATTGACCAGGACTAGAGGAGGTGAAAAAATGACTGATTTGTGATTTTCACTGCCCCTGTATGGATAAAAGCCTCCCTTAGATGGAATTTGTAATAGAATTTTTCTTTTCGAGAAATCCGTAATAGTGTAAAAAAATGTATTATGTAGTTTGAAGGAGAAAAATGTTACTTTATGTTATCCATCTCTCTCCTTGCACTGTCCTTCCTAGGAGTATAAGGAGATGCAATTCATTTAGAGCCATTACTATAATAATCTACACACATCCAAAAGAAGCCTGGTTTAAAACATGGCTGTAAATGTAAATATAAATAAATAAATAAATAAATAAGAGGTGTTTTAGTAAAGAGTACAGGTTCTGGAGTTAGAATCAGGGTTTGAATTTTCGCTCTGACAGTTTATTAGTCATATCTCTTTGGGTAAGTTACCTTGCTAAGCCTCAGTTTTCTTGGTTGTAAAATGAGATAATAATGACATACACACATGACACGAGGCTTGTTTTAAGAATGAAATTAGAAAATGTTCTGTTTTACTGCGCTAAGTAGCAGCATGTTCAATAAATGTACCTGTTGTTACTATTACTATTGCCACCACCATTAGCATTACAAGTTAAAAGTATTATTGAATCACAAGGAAGCCTTCAGTTTATGCAACAATGATTTTACAAATAGAGTGCCTTTGCCTAAGATTTTTGTCCTCTCTAGATCAGAGGTCAGCAAACTACGGGCCAAATCCAGCCTGCCACCTCTTTTTGTAAATAAGGTTTTGTTGGAACACAGCCTAATCCATTTGTTTATTGTCTATGGCTGCTTTCATACTATAACAGCAGAAGTGAAGAGTTGCAACAGAGACTTTATAGTCGGCAAAGCCTAAAATATTTACTGTCTGGACTTTTCCAGAAAAAGTTTACTGATCCTTGCTCTAAATATATATTTCCCCAATTAAGGTCCAGAGAATGTTAATTCTATTAGTGTTAGTAAGTACTTTCTGAAAAGAAGACGGGAAAAAAAAAACTAGTTCCACAGTCAAATAAGCTTTGGAAATGTTAGAGAAGTTGATTTATTCTAGGACTACTACTTGAAAGACTGTGGCTTTTAATATACTAATGTGCATTGTGAATCTTCAAGACAAGGCCATGGTATACAAATAAACTCTAGTTTCCCAGGCTTGCTTGGCTGTAGAACGACCCGCACCCCTCCACCCCACCTCTGGATCTGATGATGTTACACAAAGCCTCCTCTGGGAAACCCTGCTTTGGTGCTGTCTCTCTAGAAGCACTTTCTTCTTAAATCATTCCTCTTGGTGATTTAGGTGATATCCTCATTTAGAGACCTATAAAATATCATATGAGATTCTGTATTGCCTCATTATTTTCCCCAGTAAAATTATACTTTGCCTAAAATCACAATAGTAAAATATACCAGATATTTAAATGCTCTCATAAGATAATATCCCCGTCTTTAAATGATTCTGTATGATGTCTCAAAGGTTAGAAATGGAGTCTCGAAGTCCAAAGTTTCATTTCATGCCTTCTTGAAATTCTGAAAGCTTGGGTTTTCTGTAGGGCTTTAACGTTTTTTTGCATCCAGATTTCTGAAGCATAAATCTCAAGTGCCTAACTGGGATACCAGCTGATCTCAGCTCGGGTTTATAAGAAGGGAGATTAATGTGAAGGTAACTTGTGCCTTAGCCATAAGGGGTTTGTTTTATAGACTAAAGTAAACACCTTGAATTTCAAGTTGCAAGCACAGAGGGAGCCAGAAGATTCCAGAGCAGTGGCATCATATTCTGCCTGTGACTCACACATCTCAGTGGCTGAGCTTTCTCCTGCAGCTGCAGCTTCCAGCTGGTCATCAGACAGAGCCCTAGGTAGTCACACACTGCAGTCACCTGGTTTGAGATGACCAAACAAGCATGTAATTGCAACATTGTCCAGTTATGAATGAAGGCTGGGCTATCTCTTTGCCAAATACAGTTGAAAAATAAATGCTAAGTCATAGCAGTTTTCTGAAATCATAGTGGTTGCAACAGTGAACCTGGACCAAGAGAGAATCCTGCTGAAGAGTTCACCTCTGGTCATAAATGCTCATTCTCGCCTCCCCCCTCCCTGTCCCTGAGCCCACCACCACCACCCCCGCCTTTCCCGTGAGCTTCCCCATTATGGCAGAGGCCAGTTCTTAGTCATTTTGATGCCCTTTAAACCTGGCTTATACTTGATGCAGTAAATGTTTTATGAAAGAATAAGAGGTCTTAAGTGTTTCTTCTCCTTTCCCAACTTGTGAATCATTTCAAGAAAATTCCACATCATCTCTTCATTTATGTATCTCTGTGTTGTGTGTATAATGAGTCCTCAGTAAATGTGGTTGACATTGTAAATGTGGATCCTAAAAATTTTATTATCACACTTTTATTTTATGGGGGATGATGAATGGACTTTTCAGAAACCTTTGTCAGATGTCATTTTCTTTTGTCTTTAAATTATTTATTTAAAAAAAATGAAGGGAGGGAGGGAGAGAGAGAAGAAGGGAATGAGGGAAGGAAAAAACATCTTGGCTGGAACATAATTATCTTTTTTAAAAAAGTTAGAAACTTGGAAACTGTCAACTTGCTATGAAATATGTTGTTTCCTTGAAACATGCTCAAAAGTTCAGAGTTTCATTTGCTATATTTATTATGTTCATCTTTTAAGCACCATGATTATGTGATACATAACATATTATACTGTACTCTAAGACTCATTGGGGTTCTTAGAGTTCAGATGATGTGCCTGGGAAAGAAATAATCTGAAGCTGACCTACTTGAAAGAAAGGATCAGAAATGTGGGGAAAGAGCTCTCATTTAGTAACATAAAGAAAAGCAGTTTAAACACACAACCCTCCCTTCTGTGTCCTCCAAGACTGAGCTGTTTCCCAGCATTCACTTCTCTAATATTGTCTTCTGGAATCATTGTCTTAGTGTCAAAGAATATATAGAAGAAATGGCTGCAACTAGTTGAAAACAGACTACAGCTACCTAGAGACAAGGGTTACCTGAAGCAAACCCAGCGAAGATTAAGAAACATTGCTAGAGAGAACTTTTGGTCTCACAGGCAAATGCAAAAAGGCAAGAGAGGAGCATAATAATTATATAAAGTACAAGACCTGATAAAGTTGAGTTAATTTTAATTATAGAGTTGCAGGACAGGTTTATGGTGGATATTATTTGGTAGAATGCTAAGGTTAGGGAGCGAGAATTAACCTTCTTAAAACGTTATTAATGCTTCTGTGGTATCGTCTGACTTATAATAATGACAAACACTTATACAATGTTTACTATCTGCCAGGCACTGTTCACATCCTTCGTGTGTTGCATTAGTTAACTTTTGCTGCATAACAAACTACCTTAGAACTTAGTAGCTTAAAACAACAAACATTAATTATTTCTCAAGATTCTCTGGGTCAGTGGGGCAGTATTTCTGGTCTGAACTGGCTTGGCTGATTTCTTCTGGGTTCTCTATTGCATCTGCAGTTAACTAACAGCTCAGTCAAGGTTGGATGGTCTAGAGTGGCCTCACCCACATGTCTGGCTGTTGGCCAGATGTCAGCTGGTGCTACGGGGATGACTGGACACATGTTTCTGGTCATCCGGAGAGCATCTTGTGCTTTTTCACAAGGTGGCTAGGTTCCAAAAGCAGCAAGAGAGCAAGTCCCAACATATATGCCTTTCCAGGTCTCTGCTTGTGTCTTGTTTGCTCATGTCCTCTGTTAGGGTTCTCTGAGAAGCAGATGCTAAGATGTGTGAAAGATTTATTGCTAAAACTCCTGTAAGGGAAAAGTGTGTGGGGAGCCAGAGGAGGCTAGAGAGTATCAGATGGTGATGCAGGTCTGACTCCTATGAAGGAAAGAGGGAAGGAACGAAAGAGGGTTGGCTAGGAAGAATCTCAGACTTCAGCGCAGTTCTAAGAAAGCTTTGGCCAGGCCAGTGGGAACTCCTTGAGCCTAAGTCAACCCAAGGCTTTATTAATCTGCTCTAGCTATGCTGATATCTCAGTTAGCATAGCAGCTACAGTCGGGACTACTACTTGATTAAGTCTGTAGTCAACAATCCCTTTGTGGAAGGACTAGGAGAAGAATTATTGCCCCACTGAGTAGCACTGTCCTTCCTCTTAGGAATCTGGCTGCCTCTATAGTCAATCAGTTCCTGATCTGAAAATAGAGTCAGATATGGGAACAGAGCCAGGGATCATGACTCTTTATTGGGGTGACCACCCTCAGCTTCCTGCTCCTCCATTTATCTCTCTTTTTGGTTGTAGATACTAAGCAGTACCTTTGCTGTCTGCCCATCTCTTCTGCCCCTAGGAATGCCATGTTCTATTAACCATTTCCACATTTTTCTGCACATCAAGCCCCCTTGGCTGCCTCTCTGATCTTGTCAGTCATTATATTGCAGCCTCTTGGCTTCTAGCAATTAAGCACTGCAACCTAGCTTTTATTACTTTGGACCTCATTATCCCCATGGATATTAATGGCCCAGCTCAGTGAGATTAGCCCTGGGCTGCAGAGGAGACCTTGGTGAATGGTACTTCTTGGTGATGCTGAACTGAACTCCTTGGTGATGCTGGCTCCCTCTCACCTGTGTATTCCTGGTGGCCTTGGTGAATGGTACTTCTTCTGGGCTCTCCCATGAAAAATAATATTCTGTATTGTCTGACTTGACACAATATATCCATCCCAGCATGCCCGCTTCCCCCAGCCCTCTTATTCTCTTCTCTGTTGTCTGCCAGGACAATTGGGGTGTTTTTATTTTACTCAACATTGGCCATCACTTTTCCAGGCCTCTATAGCATCCTTGCAGCAGGTTTGCCCCATCCCCTGGAGACCTTGTACAAAAATGTGCCCCAAATCAATGAATCCTGCTGATGAAAGCCCCCTTGATTAAGGATCCTCAGAATCCAAACTCAAGGTACTTCATGGCTCCTGCCAGCAGCTGCGAGCTAATTCTTGCGTCTCTTTTGGTGTGTAATCTCTTTCCAGCCGCTTCTCCAGCTGAGTAATACTGGGATTCGGCACTAGTTACTGACGTAGAAGCCAGAAGAGGAGGTAGGGGCAGTTCCTAAGAGAAGTTACTGCTGCCTTGTGGGGGAGGGGCAGTTGTAGCATCTTCCAACCCAAAGGAATTGCTAGCTCTTACTAGGCAAGGGTGGGCCACCTCCGTAGGCTGTGAGGGTTCAGGGGCGTCTGCAGATCTAGCATCTTATAGACATCCATCCAGATATCCTGTCCTTATGTTTCAGAGTCTCAGGTTTTCCCAGCTAGAGCCCTGCCTTAGAATAACAGACATGCCTTGGCTGAGCATTTAGATATCTCTGGAGCTCTATAAATCGAACTACCAGATCGCTTTTGTTTGTTGCTCAGCTGTGTCTGGTCTTCCACTGCAGGAGATGAGGGCTTCTTTGAAAGCTACTAAAGAGGCCCTCTGGCTCTTCCACTTAGTCTTTAACGGTGCTCAGTTTCTCATTGTCCCTCTGCAGGGATAATGACTTAGCACTAACCAGCCAACACTATTGTCTTTGTAGGTATCTTCCTCCCATATATTTTTAAATGCCTAAAATGTTTGTCCCGCAAGGACAGTCCCCTGTACTAGGAAGTTTTCCCAGCTCACCTCCAGTGAAATCTGTAGCAGTTGGACCGCAACTAAGCGCTCGAGTATATCTGTGCTCCACAGTTCACTCAGGACAGTGTCTTCTTTACCCACGAAGGAGGCAGTCCTAGATTTTTATCTTAACACCTGTGCTGTTGGATCACTCCAGGTACCACTTGTGATAGTCTGGTTCCTCTGAGAAACAGACACCAAGATAGGGTTAAACATACAAGAGAATTCTTGGGGAAAGGCCTGTCAAGGGAATGGGGGTGAGGGAGCCTGAGAAGGCTGGAGAAGAGAGCATGATGTAGGCCATACCCCTAAGAAAGAGAAAGGAAGGAAAGGAGTGTTACATGTCCATCAGCTGATAAATGGATAATAAAATGTGGTACATCCATACAATGGAGCATTACTTGACAATAAAAAGAAATGAAGTATTGAAACATACTGCAACATGGATGAACCTCAGAAACATTATGCCAAGTGAAAGAAGCCAATTACAAAAGATAGCATATTGTATGACTTCATTTATTTGAAATGTTCACATAGGCAAATATACAGAGACAGAAACTAGGTTAGTAGTCGCTTAGGGCTGACAGATTAGGGGAAAAGAGGGAGTGATTGCTAATGTGTATGGGGTTTCTTTCTGGGGTGAGCCTAACGTTCTAAAATTGACTGAGGTAATGATTGCTGAGTTCTCTGAAAATACTGAAAAACATTGAACTGCATACGTTAAGTGGACAGATTCCGTGGTGTGTGAATTATATCTCAATAAAACTGTTATATTAAAAGAAAAGAAAAAGAGGATTGTACAGAAAGAGTCTTAGACTGTAGCACAATGCCCAGAATGCTTCAGTCAGGCTAATCAGGAGTCCTTTCTCCCCTGTGCGCAATCGTTGGTGAGGAGGAGCCCGTGGAAAGCCTGGCCTTGTCACAGAGGTAGTGAGTGCTAGTCATTATGCTTTTCACAGTGGGAAGTCTGAGAGACACATTTTCTTGGCTACATGTCCTATAATCCCAAACAAGTCACCTGTCCATACCCAGACTCAAGGTGTAAAGAAATACATGCCACATATTGATGAAAAGCAAAGCAAAGTTGTATTGCAAAGGAGTGTGACACACTTGCATTACCTCATTAAATTCTCCTAGCAGCTTATGGAGTGGGTACTATTATTAATCTCGTTTAATAGATGGCATAGGGAGATTAGCCCAAGATGATAAGCGGTGAAGCCTGGATTTGAACTCACCAGTCTGATTCCACCCTCTGTGCTTTTTATCATTATACCATATTTTCATACAATATATTAATTTGATTATCACAGAATCTTTTGCAGAGGTTTTATTGTCTAATTTCCTTTTATTAAAATGAAGCCTTCATGGGCATAGGAAATTGCAAAGTACCTTTCTATGACAGTTCCTATATTTTTGTATACATTATTCTCATAATCCTTACTACAGATCTCCAAAATCAGAGGAACAGGAGGAAATTATATTCAGTCTTGACCTATATCTATTCTGTTTTTTAATCTTGGCATTTAAAAAAATCCTGGAATATTTTTAATCCTGGTATGGTAAGTAAACCTAACATGTGATTGAAAATAAAGAATTGATTGGAATTGCTTGATTATAACGAAGCTTGAAAATAGATTCTCAATGAAAAAGAAAATTTATATCTATTTAGGGAGACCTAAGAGTAGATTTGAGAGGACAGTTAAATGTTAGTACACCTAGTTTGTTAGATAGCCTAGCATTTGCTTCATCTTGCTCTCAGAGTTTGTGTTTCGGTAGCATAGTTGCATTTCAGCAACGTTCTGAGAGGAGGTGCCCGCTATAGACTGAATAAATAAATGTGTGGCATTGACGCAACGCAGGGAGATAGTAGGTCAAATGCAGCTCAGTTTCTTTGGGAGTTGGGGAAAAAGAGTAAGAGTGCGAAGATGTGTAGGGCATGTTATTTGAAAGATTAATAAACTGTGAGACAGAAAGATTAAGCCTCTTGGCCAGGGTCAAACTAAATGTAGTAAGCTGAAATTTTAGGTCAAGTTGGCTTGGCTCTAAGACCAGTATTCTTTCCACTAAATCGTCCCCTATTTTCAGCCCAGAAATTTATTTAAATTCTCTCTTTTTTAGAATAGTTTATCCCACTGTTTTATTGATTACAAAACATGTTTTGATCCTTTTGAGGGCTGTCTTTCCTCTTGCATTGATAGATACACACTAGAGCGATGGAAAGATATTGGGATCTAGCTAGCTGCTGGATGTAAACTCACTGACCTCTGTTACCACCATAGAATATTTGGCCTATTTAGAATTACAGAAAGTGGTATATTTAAGACTTTGGGCTAGGCATCATATTTTTCTTTGAGAATTTGGCATACTTCCTTAGAGAGGAAAAACTAGAATTAGCATAGCCACAGAAGGCAGGACCAGGACTCACAAGTAGATGTTAGAAGGAGGGAGGCTTGGACCCAGTTTAAGAAAGGTGTTGCCAATTAGAGCCACCCAGACAAATGCACTGTTGTTGCTTGTGATGTAATGAGTTCTGTACTGCTGGAGGCTCTATGACCATCTGCTGAGAAGGGACAGTTTTACCAGTTGGAAGTTTGTACTGTATGATCTCAGAGAGGGCCTTTAAAACTCTAGGTTTTTGTGCTTGCATTTCCCATCACTCTGAATATTTGAGACTTGATGTTCTCCAAATCTAACATAAGGCACTCCTAAGAACAGGAAACCTATATAAAGGAGTTAATAATCTCAACTTCCCTAAAGAATAATGTTCTTTGCCTAGGATGATTATAAAAGGAATTAAAGGAGAAGTTGCAGTTTTAGATTTCCCACATTATGCCAGAAGTGTTTTTCAGTCAGGTTGACTTTGTTTTCAAAATGTGAGGGTATTTTTCATCACAGACTGTCCAAATATTGATGTTTTATACAAATTTAAGATCTCCTCTGGCTATCCATTTTATTTCATTGGAATAAACTTTTGTTACTGGTTAAAGTGAAGTTAATAATTGAAGAGCACACTTGACATAAAATCTGTCGAAACAGAACTACCTGCTTGCTCTTGGGCTCATGAGGAAGTGTACGTGATATGATTGCTTTGGATTCTACACCTTTTAAGGTTCTTTATCCCACCTGACTGGTATATGATATGTACATATCTATATATATGTGTGTGTATTTATCTTTTAGAATATTGGTATTCATGATCTATTTTGCTCTATTAATAATAAAAAGTACATTTGATCAGTTAGTCGAATTATAAAATATTATGTATTTACCAGTTTTTGTCTTTTCCTAAAGAATCATAGAGCTGTAAGTGACTTTAGAAATCATCTAGTTCAATCCATTTATTTTACAGAAGATAAAATTGTGATCTGGAGAGGCTAAGTAATTTGTCCCCAGTCATACTGCTAGTTTTTGACTGAACTAAGTCCAGATTTCATATCTCCTGGTCCTGGACCAGTGCTCTTTTTGCTATACCACATTACCTTACTGATAATTCATGAAGTGATGGGTCTTCCTTCTGTTTAGATGTATATATGTATTTATTAG
Organism: Eschrichtius robustus; assembly: GCF_028021215.1. NCBI lineage: Eukaryota > Metazoa > Chordata > Mammalia > Artiodactyla > Eschrichtiidae > Eschrichtius > Eschrichtius robustus. The sequence continues at coordinate 30,875,173 of NC_090825.1, forward strand.
CATTAAAAATAAATAAAACATTTAAAACAAATAAAAAATTAATTTCACTGAGAGGCCACATGTAAGTATAGGACTTTCTGGTAAACTGTTACCGCTGTAGTATCTTTCAAAAGCTTTATTTAGAGTTTAGGAGTTGATAAGTTGTTGAAATATAACTAAGTGGCATATTTTCCTTATTGAGATTAGTAGCAGAGTTCTGCTTTTCTGAGGAACAAAAAAAATATGTTCAATCTACTCTCCACGTGTCCAAGAATGATCTTTTAAAGATAAGCAAACCTAGTCACACTACTACTCCTCTGTGTAAAATCCCTTAGCAACTCCTTTTACCTTCAGGATAAAGTTTAAGCCCTTAACATGGCCTGCAAGGCGTGATCTGGGCCCTGCTTATGTCACCTCTCACCTGTCCTTTCCCTCTTCGTCGTGATTAACTTCTTTTAGTTCTTTGAATCAACCAGCTCCTTTCCCTTCAGGCCTTCCAATATGCGTGTGTTGGTTTTCTATCGCTTAGTAACAGATTACTACCACAAATTTAGTGGCTTAAAAAACCACCAGTTTATCATTTCACAATTTCTGTAGGTAAGAAGCCTGACATGGTATGGTTGGATTCTCTTCTTAGGGTTTTAGGGTTTCACCAGGCTACACTCAAAGTACACTTGACCCTTGAACATGTGGGGAGGTTTGGGGTTAGGGGCACCAACACACGCTCCTCCCACCACCCTGCGAGCAGTTGAAAATCCACATGTAACTTTACAGTCTGCCCTCCATATCCATGGTTCCACATTTGTGGATTCAACCAACCACAGATCATGTAATACTGTACTATGTATTTATTGAAAAAAAATCTGTGTATAAGTGGACCTATGCAGTTAAAACCCATGTTCAGATCCCTGTTTCTTTGATACATCTTTTAAGTCTATAGTGGCATGTCAAACGTTTCTCATTCTTAAAATCTCTCTTACTCTTCTGGCACGTCTTTATGGCTTCCTTCTCTGTCCTCAGCCAGGAGAAAGCTCTGCTTTTCTTTTTTTTGGCTGTGTTGGGTCTTCGTTGCTGCGCGCGGGCTTTCTCTAGTTGCAGCGAGCAGGGGCTGCTCTTCGTCGCAGTGCGCCGGCTTCTTCTTGAGGTGGCTTCTCTTGTTGTGGAGCACAGGCTCTAGGCACCTGGGCTCGGTAGTTGCGGCACAGGGGCCCTAGAGCATGCGGGCTCAGTAGTTGTGGAACGGGGGCCCTGGAGCACGCGGGCTTCAGTAGTTGCGGAGCGTGGGCTCAGTAGCTGTGGCGTGTGGGCTCAGTAGCTGTGGCCTGCGGCCTCAGTAGCTGTGGCTCGCGGGCTCTAGAGCACAGGCTCAGTAGTTGTGGCACTTGGGCTTAGCTGCTCCGCGGCATGTGGGATCTTCTCGGACCAGGGCTCGAACCCGTGTCCCCTGCATTGGCAGGCGGATTCTTAACCACTGCGCCACCAGGGAAGTCCCGAAAACTCTGCTTTTAAGGACTCATGTGACTCTTCAGTCCCCCCTGGGTAATCCAGGATATAATCTCCCTATTTTAAGGTCGGCTAACTAGTAACCTTAATTATGCCTGCAAAGTCCCTTTTGCTAAGTAGAGTAACATATTCATGGGCATAACACCAGGGATTGCAGAGGTCATGGGGTTCAAAATTCTGCTACCACAATGCAGTGAGTACCCTCTGACTGGAATAGCCGTTCTAGACCCTGCATCCTGCTCCTTCGTCTGCTAACTTTTACTTTATCCACTGCACCTCTGATTTCTTTTTGTCCCTCTTTTTTTTCCTCTCTTCTCCTGCTCTGATTAAGAACCTCTCTTCAGTGTTCTCAAATTACTCTATACTTCCCCACTGTAGCACTTGTCACTCTGTATGCTTATCTGTGTCCTTTCAGGGGGACCGTCTATCACCTCTGAGGAGAGAAGCCATGTTTATCTCGGCACATTTGTGTTTCCCTGCTAACCCATGTATCTGCCATACAGTTGATTCCCAATATATAAAAAAAAAGATGAATCAATGAATTATTTATATCCATGAAAGGAGGAAGCATGATTACTGTCTTTAATATAAATTTCTAAGACTGTCACGTGGAGGAAGAGGGAAGACAATTTTATTATTTATTTATTTATTTTTTACCATTTAACCTTCTGAAAATTTATTTAAATTTAAATTGTGACAATGGGACACAAGAATCATTAGAACTAACCTAGGAATATAATGAAAAGAAATCTGAGTGTAACAGTTCCGCAAAAGGCCAAGGAAGCTCTGGTCCTTATTAAAACAGAAGGTCTGAGTTAAGTGATGTATTTGACAAGACAATTTTAACTCAATATATACAATTTTTTTTTGAAGGCTTGCTTTTGTGAGGTAGTGTGTCCTCGTTACTGGAAACTTTTTGGTGAAAGCTCAGTGATGGGAGTATCGGGGATATTATTGGGAGGCTAATGTACGTGAGCTCTGTTTTGTGACTCATTCTTTGTTATGGTTGCTGCATACTGATGGAGATGGGTCATTTGTATTCCTATACCTGTGGCTGCCAGGGGAGACCTACATGCTGTCATCACTAGTAATGTCCCTGGCCATTCACCGTGTAATTATCCAGCCTGGTGGATCTGGGATAATTGATTCCCTAGTACTTTGGCCTGTTCTGGTTACTGAATCATAAATGGGTGGCAAGATTAGTGTAGTAGAGTTACTTTTATAAGTCATTAACTGTTCAGAAGTGACATTGCAAGTAAAAAGACTAATAGCATACATCCGTAGAGAGGGGGTATAGGGTAGTGTTTAGGAGTAGGCTTTTTGGTTCAAACTCCTAGCTCGACCACTTACTAGCTCTGTGATTTTGGACAAGGTACTTAAGTCTCTGTGCTTAGTTTCCTAATCTGTAAAATGACGATAATCTTCTAGAGTGAACGTGAGCACCGTAGGCAAGTTAGTAAAAGAATATAGTGCCTAGGAGGGTATGGTAAGCATTGTGTAATGGCTAGCTGTCGTTATCATCATCAACAACAACATTATCCTACAGGCACACTAAAGATAGTTCAAGACTTACCACCATGTGCACAGTGTCTGGCATATACTAGGAATACAGTGATATTTTTGAGTTAATAATATGTTCATTTGTAATTTTTATTTATATTTATTCAGATAACTGTAGGAAATGGTCCCCAAAACTTTTTAAGTATAATGAGAAGAACTAAATGCGGTGCTAATCTTGTGTTGCTCAGAGCTTGCTAAGGCAATCTGAAAAATATCTCCTACTAGAACTTAACCTGGTCTCTTCTTTTCGCTTATTAAAGCAAATGGATGTTTTTAAAAGCCCTTTGAAATTTTTTCCAAAATAAGAAAACTATCATCAGGTGAAATTAATATTTTTCATGTAGCTATATATCATTTTTTGGATGATAAAGTAAAATATTTTTGCCACAAAAACGTTCTCATCTGAATTCAGATGAGATGTTAACACTTTGCTTGTCTTTGCAAACAGGTTCATCCTAAATTCCACTATAAACAAGCTCATGACCCGGGCACAGACACTTCTTCCGTGACTTTTTCCTATGATGGTAATGTCCTTGCCTCTCGTGGAGGTAGGTTAGAAGCTTTCTTTTTGATATGTTTCTATATATAAAATGATCGTATGTAACTCTAACGAATGTCACACTAATATCCTAGTGCTTAGTAAAGCTAGCTGTGCTTTTGTTAATGTACCTTTGCCAGTCTAGTTTTTTTCATTAAAATGCATTTCCAACTTGGCAACATTATTTTATTAAAATTTTCAAGTAAAATTTAGAAAATATGTACTTTTTTGCCTAAGTTTTCATTTTAGCTCCAAATTCCATCAGCATTTGGAGCCTGCAAGGATGACCATTGCCTCTACCTTATGGACTTTTGTAGATGATATTCTATATTCTTTCTATATCATTTTATAGTTCTGGGTCTGGTATTTCAAACTCTTCTATTTGCTGACCATTGATTTTTTTCCAGTTCAAACACTAACTCAGTTCAGTTAAAAAAAAATTTGTATACCTGGATGTTATTTTTTTAATAGCTATGTAATTGTATGTGGTCATATTGTAAGTTTACCTATCCACACTCATATGGTTGAATAGAGATTGTTTCTAACTTTTTGCTAAATCTTTCTCACGTGAATAAGTAGTATGCTGATAGAAGGAAATAATGAAATAGTGAGGGCAGCTTATGAACAAAGCATTAGGGGGAAGTATGGGGCGTGACTGAGGATCTTCCAGTAGGCCCATTTGTGGGGAGAGAAAAGAATCAAGGTAAGTAGGTTGGAGCCATGTTACAGATAGCCTTAAATATCACATAAAGGATTTAGTCTTTATTCCACAGGCCAAATTAATCTAGCAACACTGAGTTTAGTCATTCATTCACTCACTTTACTGTATATTGAGCAACTGATCTGAGCTAAGCATTATGCTAGGTGCTTGGCATAAACTGTGGACATCATAGCAGGGTTCCTTTCCTGAAAGAATTTACAGCCTGATGTAGAGGGTATGGAAGTGAGGAGGACATAGAGTTGGCACAGCTCTCCCCTCAGTTTAACTGGTCCGTGCCCGTTTACCCTTGGGAACTCCATCCAGATTCTCTTTCTTCCAGGGAAGCCTTATATTGATATATTATACCCAAACTACCCTCACTTACATAATTTTAAAAAAATCAAAGCACATGCACATGTATTTTCTATTTACGGTATACATGGCAAAGATGGATATGTATAAAATATATGTTTTGGTTCATCAATTCTAACCTGTTCTTTGAGTCCTAAGATGACTCTTAATTAAGACTATGTACTATACTCTGTACTTACATCAGTGATTCTTACCCCAAGAATGTATCTGAATTCCCTGGGAAGGTTTTCAAAATGATAAATCCTCCACTGGGAAATTCTCACATTCACTCTCGCACCTCTAGAGTGGTATACCCCAATCTCCGAGGTAGAGTGGGGAAAGAAGAGGGGAATAACAGAGGAGTGTACTTTGAAAATTCTTCCTGGAGGATTCTGAAATAGCCCAGCCCCACCCAGTTGATTATTACTGCCTTAGAAGTATAGGATTAACTCAATTTCAGTCAAGCCGTTTTAGTGATAATTTTTACCTTCCCCTTCCATCCTATACTAGTTGTTGGGTAACATGTCGTCAACAGAACATGTATACTGTATTCCACCATTCTCCTTCCTGGATGTATAGAATATACCAGATGGAAGTCTCTCTGTTCAGCAGAGTCCCCAGAGTGTTGTAAGGTGCTGCTGCTAGCTCCAGAACCTGCCAGGTTAACTAAACTGTTTAATACAGACTAATGTTTTCTTATTGTTTGAGGATTGTGGGGATGTGTAACCTTTTTTTAAAGACTAAAAGCAAAAAGGTGAGCCTTACAAAGTTCTTCCAGTATAAGCAGGTCTCCAATCCAGCCAGTTGTGGATTAGTGCACCTGCCAAAAGTTGGGTTTCAGAGTCAGGGTTGCTGGGGAGAGAATGGGGATTTTTATTGAACTCTCCACTCACCTCACTTGCATCTGGTACTGATTCCTTATTGGACCCAGGGGGTTGAGGCAGGTCTCAGCTGTGGACACTGGGGAAAAGGAACAGCAAAGATATTACTTATATGAGTTTTGGCTTTCATTATGAACAGGAATTAGTAGTCCTATAGAAATACTTCAAAAGTGATTCTTTAAAGAATATTAATTATACTTTGGCTTGGAAAAGCTATACTCCCCAGCAAGGTGAAGAATGATAGCCACAGATAGAGTTACACTGGAGGGAGAGGAATCACATTGGCTCACTCTCATTAATGTTAATGGATAGTTTCACCCACACACTAGTGGGAAAAAGAATCTGTTGTGAACTGAACTATTTTCAGTCCTGGTGGTTGCTAAATTAATATCTTCTTAAGAAGTCAAGTTATGCTCAAATATACCACAGGGAAACTACCATCTGCTCTAAAGTCACTCTTTAGAGAAGATTCTCCAGGGTTCCTTCTAGCCTGCAGATGCTACATCAATCTGGAAAGTAATTTCTAGGAAGCTAGTTCATTATCATGTATCCTTCTACCGTTCTCACAACTCCTGCTCTCAAGCTCCCTAGTTAAAAAGTAAAACGTGTCATGTGCATCCCCTTCCCTCCTTCCTTCCCTCCTGCCTCCTTCCTTTCTCTCTCTCTCCCTCCCTCCCCCGCCTCCCTCTCTCCCTTCCTTTTCTTATAGTTATACACTAAGTTTTGCAAACTCTAAACTTGGGACTGGTTCTTTTTTGCAAAATTTACTTTCTGCCTTTTTTTTTCCTTTCTCATTCCTCTATCAGGTGATGATACCTTAAAATTATGGGACATCCGACAGTTTAATAAGCCACTTTTTTCAGCCTCGGGTCTTCCCACCATGTTCCCAATGTAAGTAGCATATTTTTAATATTTGATAAGCACAAGAGAATGGAAAAGTAATTTTTTCATCTTCATGTTAATTTATAGTTTCTTAGATTTTCTAGAAAAGGGACTTGAAGAGTGATTGAAATAGGTTTTTTGAAAGATGAATTTTTATTTTTCCTTTCATTTTGTACATTCTTCAGAATATAAAATTTTATTTTTGAAGTTGAAATGATGGCTGTTCATGTATTTGTGTGTGTGTGAATATATATATTGTATGCATATGTAGGTCTTGGGGTAGTAAAAACATTTTAAAGGGTTGAGTTGTTCTTTTAATAGTGTATAAATGACAGAGTAGGCCTGTCTTTTATTTGTTTTCTTTTGAAATTTGAATCCTCATACCATTAAAGCAATTCTTCATAGTTACTGGATATTATATGTCATTTTCTCAATTTTTTCTTATCATCATTTCAATCAATAATTCGGTAACCGTCACTTATTCAAACTGTCTTGCTCTGGGTAGCTGAACACTGTTATCTGCATTCTACTAAGTTGGTAACTGAAGCTTTAAAGATTTTTCTGCAAACAGCTGAGGTTGGGATTTGATCTCTAAGTCCTACAATTGGTGCCTAAGCAAAAATTTCTATTTTGGTAGAAATAAAATTTCTCATCTGTATTAAATAATGACCAAGAAGGAGAGTGTGAAGGTAATGGAAGCAGCAAATGGAGGAAGCTGTATAATATCAGAGCACTAACTCTGACACAGTCTATTGCCCATGGCATTTATCTGTTAAAACAAACAGATGGATAAACAAACATGAATTTATAGCTGATACGAATTTTTTGAGCCTTGTGCCTGCTGCAAGTAATGCTAACTAGATAGCGTCTTTGGCTCATGTCTTAGATTATTCAGTCAGGTGGCCAGACCTCTCATCACAAGAGCTGTTGAATCACAGCCATCAATTAGGTTCCAGCCGTACAAGCTGCTCCTCATTTCATGGTGCTTGACTTGACAAAGCTCAAATTGTTTGAGAGGTAGTGCTGATAAAAATAATTCCAAAACTGATCAAAATAATCACTACTTAGACATTAGTCATATACTGTCTATTTGTGTATAGACAGGGTCAATGTCTATATTGAGTTTTTCCCACACGTTATTTACATTGAAAGATATTATAATGTATTGAAATTAGAGCACAGATTCTGGAGTCAGGCTGTCTAAGTTCGAATCCCAGCTGTACCACTTACTTTTGTGATCTTGGGCAAGGTTTATTTAACCTCTGCCTGCCTCAGTTTCCTAATCAGTAAAATGGGGATAATAGTATCTACTTCATAGGATTATTGTGAGTATTAAGTGAATTAATATAAGTGCCTGACTTACTATAAACCCTATGTAAGAGTTGTCTCTTATTACAGTGAGGTTGTTTATACTTTAACTCATTATCACTGCACTGTTGTGGCGCCATAAGCCTATACTTATAAACTCTTTTTGTCTGTAGGACTGACTGCTGTTTCAGTCCAGATGATAAACTCATAGTCACCGGTACATCTGTTCAAAGGGGATGTGGCAGCGGCAAACTTGTTTTCTTTGAGCGCAGGACTTTCCAAAGGGTGTATGAAATAGACATCACAGATGCGGTATGTGTGTTCTTTCCTCCCAGCCTTGAGAATGAAGTGAAGTTTGCCTCTTAGCCATTTTTGGTTTTGGTTTTGGTTTTGGTTTTGAAATAGAACGTAAGTTCTTGCCCTTACAGTACAGTGGTAGCTGCTTTTTTTCTCCAACACAGGAATTATTAGTACATTGCAGACTGGCTTATCTACACTTTTCCCTCCCCAACCCAATATTTCCTATAGGCCCACACTTTAGTCAGAATTTCAGCTGGGCCTGGGATGTTTACCCGCTCTGCCAACCAATTTGAGGAGAGAAGAAACTGATCTTCATGTAGCATACAGAAAGGAGCTTCCCACAGTGTGCATGTTTGTAAGGATTCAGGGGTTATGGACAGAAGTGAAACGTTATGCCCTCAGAATGTGATGAAGTATATCACTGTTTGAAAACTTTGACAGAATTCTCCTTGTTAGGCTTGTCATTAAGGTAAGACTCAGCTTCCACTGAGGTTAATATCTATTTAGTTATTAGAAGTTTAAAACATTTCAGATTTAACTTCCACATCCGAAAAACCCCCCCTTAGTTTTGTTTACATATTTATGTAAGCACTAAAACACCAGCATGCGTGCATTCATTCATTCATTCATTCATGTCTAGAGACTGGAGCTGTATGTAATACAATAATAGTGAAGATTCCCAGAGGAAAATCTGAGTTCCTTTAAAGTCTTTGAAAGTATGTATTATTATTTAGATGGTAAGGCAAATCATTGTTATTTTTCGAGTATGAAACAGGCCAATTAATGTCTGTGCAAATTTTCTTTGGCTCATAGTCAAATCCTTTAGTAATATCCTGTATCTTAAACAGTGCTCTTATGTAGGTTTCTCCGGTTGTTTCAGCTCTACATAAACAGTTGAGACATATTATGTACTTAAATGATTCAGACAATTGAACAACTGTTTTTAAATCACCAGCAAAAAGCTCCTGTCTCTAATGTTTTAATATTACTGTGGAGTCTTAAGTTGTAGGCGCTAAATTTGAAACCATGGTATAGAGACAATGAACTAACAATGAGACTAATTCTAGATGAGTACTTAAGTTTTATAGATTCTAATCTCATGACATAATTTGAAATGTGCCAACACTAATAATACTTTTTTTTGGGTGCATCCAGGAGCCAACTAAAACACTAGAATCAAAGAAAAACACTCTTGACTCTATCAACTTTAATCTCAAAAAATAAAATTATTATAATTGGTTGTTCCAGAAATAAGCTGGTTTTGTTTTTTTTTTTTTTTTTTTAATGCCTCTCAACGACTATACATCTCAGTATTACTCATGGGGTTGTGTTTTTAAATTATAATTTAAATTGAAATGTAATTAAATTAAGGGATATAGAAGTATGATTGTACTTTTATTAAAGACATGTGGATGTCATAAGTGTACAGAACACACTGTTTGTTGTGTTGCTCTGAATTGCTTTTCTAACTAGATGTTTTTCTCCATGGCACTTACCACCATCTCATCTATTATATATTTGTTTTTGTCTGTCTGCTTCCACCAGGATGTACGCCCATGAGGGCAGAAACTTTGTCTGTTTTGTTCACTGCAATATCCCCAATGCTCAGAACAGTGCCTGGCACATAGAAGGTGCTTGTTTATTGAATGAGTGAATGGTATAGTTGGGAAGTGCAAGTAATGCATACTGTAGAGCACAGGTGTGTCTTTGGAGAGTGAGGCAGGAGAGAAGTATCTAGAGATGACAGGGTAAACTGACTTTGTATACCATAATAAAGTGACTTTATCTTATGGTTTTTTGTTTTTTGTTTTTTTTTTAAAACAAAGGAATGACATATTCAGATCCCGGTCTTAGATGTTGATTTTTATTGAAGTGTGAAGGTTAGATTTACAAGACATAGTATTTATTTGTATATGTATAATTTAGGAGACTGGGTCAGTGTTCCCTGCAATTAAAGGAAAAAAAGAAAGCAGGTTTTAGAAGAAAGACAGCGAGTCTGTTGTTGGTATGTTGAACTTGAAGTACCTTTAGGACCTCTGTGTGGAGATGTTCAGTGGGCAGATGGGTAGATAACTTTGGTGCTTAGAAGAAAGAAGACACAGTTTTGGGAGGAGTATTTATAGTTCATAGTTGAAATGTTGGTTGCTGATTAGTTTGATCACAGAAAGGGCATGAAGGATAGAGAAGATGTGCCCTAGGAAACCAGAGCATTTAAGGGATGAGCAAGTGAAGAGATACAAAGAAAAGAGTGAGGTCATTAAGGAAACAGAGTTTATCATATATTGAATTATCTTAGAAAAGTCAGAAAACTGATTTTGAGATGCATTTTAATAGATGGATGAAGAGAGAACTTCAAATAGGGACAAAACCACACACCTTAAAGTGGCCTTTTAAATCATTGATTTAGGATTTGTTTGTCTTTTTTTGGTTGTTAACATCAGACAGCATTGTTTTCTGTTTATATTGTAGAACGATATGCTAAAGGGACTTTAAACTGCCCCTTTGATCCCTATTTTCGCAAGTTTTAAGTCTTCTTGGAATGTAGAAAAATAAACAGATTCATTCTTTGGGATGGATAAAGAGGGTGGACACTTTGCTAGAAGGGCCAAAAAACACCTCTTTTATTTAATTGTATTTTTGTCATTAAAAGCCAGGATTGTCATTTCTTTTGGAGATACCACACTCTGCTATAATAAGGTACTTACTGTATTGAGTTTTAATTTAGCTAAAAGGCAGCATCTCATATTCTTAATATCAACATTTAGCTGTTTGCTTGTTTGACTAGGCACAGGCAATGGTGCTGGTAGGTCTATCCTACAGCCATTTACTTCAGTAAAGTATGATTGACTGCATTTTCCCACACCCTTTTCTAAAACTAAATAAATCCCTAGATAGTTATATTCTGGAATGCCAAGCTCAATATATATATAGGGAGGCAAACATTGTTTTCAGTTAGGGAATGTTAACAATCTATACAATTAATTTCCTAATAACTAAAAACTGTCCTACAATCTTCACAATAAATAGCTTTTTAAAATATAATAATTATATTTTCCATATTTAGTTTTGAAACAAACTTTAAAAATGGTTTTAATTACACTCTGCATTGTCATATGCTCTGAAAATTTTTCTTTCTCTATTCAGTTTAGAGACTCTCAACACTCTTCGCTAGGAGATGACAAATGTTTAACATTTACTATTTTTACTGTGTGATGTTTGTACACATTTTAAAATTCTGCTGAAATTATTTTTAGGTGTTTCCTTTTCCTAGTCCAATTTTGTTTCCTCAAGTTTAAAAAAAATGCATATCCTCATTTATCATCTACTTCGTTGTAATTTGAATAATGTGCTTAGCCTCTTTTCTAAGATAAATTCCAGAATATAATTTGATCTTGAATTTAAAAGCTCACCTTTGTCTTTGTGTAGATGGGACCCTAGAATGTTTATATATTGTGTAAAAAGCTTCCATTACTCTATTTTATGTGAAAAAGCATAGGAGAGAAGGAATGGACTAAATGTAATTTGGAGATGACCTATCATTTTTTTAAAAGGTAATTATGTTTAGAAGAAACAGAGAAATTTTTAAGTCTTTTCAAAGTTCCAGTTATTTCAGGAAATGCTGTGAAAGAACACTTAAAACTATTATTAGCTTAGTGATTTTTCATCAAACTATACTTTGTTGCAAAATGATTAATAGAATTTCCTTCTTTACTAATATAAATCAAGGGACATGGTTTATGCAGTTGTACTAGTATATTACCATTTATACTCTTTAACCCAAGCATAGTGAAATGAAGTTGTTTTGACCTGGTATTAAGATGGTGGCCTCTTCACCTCAGTTGCTTTGGGCAGTAATTTAAGAAAGAACAGACATTCCCTTGTGTAGAGAGAAGAAAAAGGTGGAAAGGAAAACAGCCAGAAATTTCACACTTGGTCCCAACTTCTCTACTAATTTGTTTGTTTGTTTACGTAGTTTGGTGAGAGATCTGTGTTTCTGTAAACACTGAATGTACAAAGTGAAGAGAAGAAAGAGAAAAACTAAACCTTTATTTTTAAAACATAGCTATAGCATTTAGCACGGCTACTGAACGGAAGGGAAGGGAAATTTGCTTCGGCGTTTTCAACTAGACTGCCTTAGGCATTTCAAAGTTGATTGAGAATCCTGGTGCCCATATAAGAAAGGTAATAGTAAAGGTCTTTTAAGGAAGAAAAAAACTCCTTTGTGATCATCTAAAGAATATTCGATTATCTTTAGGAACGTTTTTTAACCGTTGAAGAGAATAGATAGCAAAGAACAAGGATTATCTTAGAGTTTTGTTTCTTTCTACCACTACTTGTTCTCTGCAATATCCCTCTCCTGTGGGAGATGAAATCTGGATTATGCACACTTACTTACTTACTGCCTAGCTACCTACAGGCTGTATCTCTGCCCCTTATTATCATAGGTATTGGTTGAAAAATACATAATTATTGTTAAAATTATGTTAATTAAGTAATAGTTTATATGTTTACCAAAAGGTGGGGAAAGTTTCTTATTTCAGACCTACTTATCCGATTACAGAGATAGCCTACTGCATATATTGAGAAGAAGGTAAGGTCCATATTGTGTAAAAAAAAGAGATTTCTTTAAAAGAACAAAAATTTCCATAAAAATACCAACTGTCTGTCCTTCTTTATATAGTTAGGTGAAGTTCTGAAGAGAACTTGAGTTCGCATTATTTTTCTAAACATCATATCTTATCACATTACCCATAGATTATACCCAGATATGACCTTTAAATTAATGAATTTTGATGTCCAAGAAAATTGCTGTATGTGTCAATATGTAAAATGACATATAACATATAAAATGAAAGAATTAGCACTTCCATTTCACATAAAAAGTTTTTGTGTTCTTATTAGGAGAGAATATTGATATTTTAAATCCAAAGAGATTGATTAAGTATAAATGGATATAATGGGGCCATGAAATAATAGACCCTTCGTGAATCTAGCTGTGTATCTTAATTAATAAGTGTAAGGGACATGCTGACTCTTCAGACTACAATCACCCCATGTTATTTGTACATGTGAATGAGAACAGAAAGGTCATTCAAATTAATGGATATTCCAAGGAGTCCTCAGAATTGGCTTTGGAATGTGTCTTTGTTCTTATATTTGAATACAGATAACGACTAACATGGGAATTTACTTCAAACTTAATGAATTAATGAAGCTGTGCCTGTGAAAGTTTGTCTCTGAAGGAGCTGAAGAACTCAACTGTTCTTCCATTTTGTACTGGGAATAGACTAATGATCTGTCTTTACTGATATAAAGTCCCAGCTCAGTCCGAATCACACGTCTTTAAGCGTTTTCTAGAAGTAAAGGAGTCAAGTGGTGTCTTTGCCCAGTCAGGATCACATAAGGAATAGTACACAGAGAGAACTTGAGCTATATGCAGTGCAAATGCCAACTGAAAATAAGCTTGAAAGAAAGACTATATTTGGCATTTATCTGCTTTCTAAAATATAGTGAAACCTTCTTAATGTGAAGCACAAGGGGATGGAAAAAAAATGGGCTTTGAGTTAACTAGCTTTCCATTATCTGACTTTTATTAAAGAGCAATCAGGCAGCTGGTTGGCTAGGGAATAGCAGTTGCTTTGAATTATGTATTATTTTGAATAAAGCAGTATCAGCTTAGTGAAATTTACTTTCTTGGGAGGATTAAACAATGTAGATTCTAGATGGGTTCTGACTAGTATGTTTGTATTTAGTAAAATATGTTTGTTTTCCCACTGCCAAATGATAAGACAATATACTCAATATAGGTTTATTGAGCATTTGCTCATCGGCAACTAAAAGGGTATGTGAGCACTGCGTGTTTCCTAGTCTTCTGAGATATATGAATATTTGATAGGGAACCTGGGAGTAAATAGATGATGATGGAGTTTTAGTGTAAATTTGCCAACACAGCAGTTACAAGGTTCTTTTTCTAGCACTACCTTTTCCCAGGGTCCTGTGCCTGGTTATTAGGACAATGTTTTACTGTCAAGAAGCACAACGGTCAGTGCTACTTTCTGTAAGAATATTTTCTTTTTTTAAAAAATTAATTTTTATTGGACTATAGTTGCTTTACAATGTTGTGTTAGCTTCTACTGCACGGCAAAATGAATCAGCCATAAATATACATATATCCCCTCCATTTTGGACACTACAGTGCATTAAGTAGACTTCCCTGTGCTATACAGTATGTTCCCATCAGTTGTCTATTTTATACATAGTATCAATAGTGTATATGTGTCAATCCCTATCTCCCAATTCCTCCCACCCCACCCCTTTCCCCCTTGGTATCCATACACTTGTTCTCTATGTCTGTGTCTCTGTGTCTGCTTGGCAATTAAGGTCATCTATACCATTTTTCTGGATTCCACATATATGTGTTAATATACGATATTTGTTTTTGTGACTTACTTCACTCTGTATAACACTCTCTAGGTCCATCCACGTCTCTACAGATGACCCAGTTTCGTTCCTTTTTGTGGCTGAGTAATATTCCGTTGTTTGTATGTACCACATCCATATCCATTCTTTTTTTTTTTTTTCATATCCATTCTTTATCCATTCCTTTGTTGATGGACATTTAGGTTTTCTTTAAGTAGCAAAGAAAAGACATGCCATTGGGCTATGATGGAAAAAAATATTGCATTTTTACCACTTTTGTGATTTGACTTACTAAACCCTTTCTTCAGATTCAGTAACTGGAACTCAGCTGGAATCCCCTGCTAAGTTAGCCTCACAGTGTCCAGGATGGGGCTAGTGTCCTTAAGATGTGATTAAATTACTTTTCATTGCACCTAAAGGTATCATGCTATGGATGTTCCAGGACAGTAGTTCTCAGGATTTAAAGAGTGCAGTTGAGTGTTCATCTGTAGGCACGTGAGAATAGAGAGGAAAGAAGCCACGAATTTCATGATGGTTTAACTGTTACTATGTACCTTATCAAGTCTTAAAATATTTTATGTAGGGAAAATGAAAGGAACAAGCTTAGGCTGATTATTTTTTATTATTTTTAAAGTGTACAGTTCTGTGATTTTTAACCCCTATACATTCCTGTAGTTCCATCAATACAATCAGGATACAGAACAGTTAGTTCCATCACCCCCTAAAAACTCCTTTGTGCCATCCCTCTATAGTCACCCTCTTACCCCCTCCCTCGCTGTCCACTCCTTATCCCTGGCATTCACTGGTCTGTTCTCCATCACTATAGTGTTGACTTTTCAAGAATGTCATACAAATGGACTCATATAGTGTGTAACCTTTTTAGATCAACTTCTTTCAGCAGACTCCTTTGAGACTCATCCAGGTTAGTTGTGTGTATCAATAACTTGTTGCATTTTATTGCTGAATAGTATTCCACTGTATGGATATAGCACAGTTTTTTTATCTACTAAAGGACATTTGATTATTTCTAATTTTTGGAGATTACAGATGGAGCTGCTGTAAGCATTCATATAGAGGTTTTTGTGTGAATGTAAGTTTTCTTTTCTCTAGGGCAAATACCTAAGAGTAGGCTCGCTGGGTCATATAGTGAGTGTATATTTATTTTTATAAGAAACTGCCAAGCCATCTTCAGATTAACAATGTCATTTTGTATTCCCACCAACAGTGTATGTGTTTTTTTTACTTGCTCTGCATCCTTACCAACACTTTGTATTGTAACATTTTTTATTTTATACATTCTAATAGGTGTGTGGAGTGGTTATAATTTGGATTTTCCTAATGGCCAGTGATGTTGAATATCTTCATGTGTCCATTTTCCATGGTTATATTCTCTTGGGTGAAATGCCTCTTCAAGTCTTTTGCACAGTTTTAAATCAGGGTGTTTGTTTCTTACTATTTATTTTGAGAGTCCTCTATATATTCTAGATACCAAGTTCTTGGGCTGTTTTCTCCCAGTCTGTTGCTTGTTTTTTTTCTTTTTCTTAATAAAGTCTTTTACAAGGCAAAATACTTTATTTTTTTTTAACATCTTTATTGGAGTATAATTGCTTTACAATGGTGTTACTTTCTGCTTTATAACAAAGTGAATCACTTATACATATACATATGTTCCCACATCTCTTCCCTCTTGCGTCTCCCTCCCTCCCACCCTCCCTATCCCACCCCTCTAGGTGGTCACAAAGCACCGAGCTGATCTCCCTGTGCTATGTGGCTGCTTCCCACTAGCTATCTGTTTTACGTTTGGTAGTGTATATACGTCCATGCCACTCTCTCACTTTGTCACAGCTTACCCTTCCCCATCCCCATATCCTCAAGTCCATTCTCTAGTAGGTCTGTGTCTTTATTCCCATCTTGCCCCTAGGTTCTTAATGACCTATTTTTTTTTTTTTAGATTCCATATATATGTGTTAACATACAGTATTTGTTTTTCTCTTTCTGACTTACTTCACTCTGTATGACAGACTCTAGGTCCATCCACCTCACTACAAATAACTCAATTTCGTTTCTTTTTATGGCTGAGTAATATTCCGTTGTATACATGTGCCACATCTTCTTCATCCATTCATCTGTTGATGGACACTTAGGTTGCTTCCATGTCCTGGCTATTGTAAATAGAGCTGCAGTGAACATTTTGTTACATGACTCTTTTTGAATTATGGTTTTCTCAGGGTATATGCCCAGTAGTGGGATTGCTGGGTCATATGGTAGTTCTATTTTTAGTTTTTTAGGGAAACTGCATAGTGGCTGCATAGTAGTTCTCCATAGTGGCTGTATCAATTTACATTCCCACCAACAGTGCAAGAGTGTTCCCTTTTCTCCACACCCTCTCCAGCATTTATTCTTTGCAGATTTTCTGATGATGGCCATTCTGACCAGTGTGAGATGATATCTCACTGTAGTGTTTTTTTTTTTTTTTCTCACTGTAGTTTTGATTTGCATTTCTCTAATGATTAATGATGTTGAGCATTCTTTCATGTGTTTGTTAGCAATCTGTATATTTTCTTTGGAGAAATGTCTATTTAGATCTTCTGCCCATTTTTGGAATGGGTTGTTTGTTTTTATTGATATTGAGCTGCATGAGCTGCTTGTAAATTTTGGAGATTAATCCTTTGTCAGTTGCTTCATTTGCAAATATTTTCTCCCATTCTGAGGGTTGTCCTTTCGTCTTGTTTGTGGTTTCCTTTGCTGTGCAAAAGCTTTGAAGTTTCATTAGGTCCCATTTGTTTATTTTTGTTTTTATTTCCACTTCTCTAGGAGGTGGGTCAAAAAGGATCTTGCTGTGATGTATGTCATAGACTGTTCTGCCTATGTTTTCCCATAAGAGTTTGATAGTGTCTAGCCTTACATTTAGGTCTTTAATCCATTTTGAGTTTATTTTTGTGTATGGTGTTAGGGAGTGTTCTAATTTCTTACTTTTACATGTACCTGTCCAGTTTTCCCAGCACTACTTATTGAAGAGGCTCTCTTTTCTCCATTGTATAGTCTTGCCTCCTTTATCAAAGATAAGGTGACCATATGTGCGTGGGTTTACCTCTGGGCTTTCTATCCTGTTCCATTGATCTATATTTCTGTTTTTGTGCCAGTACCATACTGTCTTGATTACTGTAGCTTTGTAGTATAGTCTGAAGTCAGGGAGCCTGATTCCTCCAGCTCCAATTTTCTTTCTCAAGATTGCTTTGGCTATTCGGGGTCTTTTGTGTTTCCATACAAATTGTGAAATTTTTTGTTCTAGTTCTGTGAAAAATGCCATTGGTAGTTTGATAGGGATTGCATTGAATCTGTAGATTGCTTTGGGTAGTAGAGTCATTTTCACAATGTTGATTCTTCCAATCCAAGAACATGGTGTATCTCTCCATCTATTTGTATCATCTTTAAATTCTTTCATCAGTGTCTTATAATTTTCTGCATACAGGTCTTTTGTCTCCTTAGGTAGGTTTATTCCTAGATATTTTATTGTTTTCGTTGCAGTGGTAAACGGGAGTGTTTCCTTAATTTCACTTTCAGATTTTTCATCATTAGTGTATAGGAGGGCTACAGATTTCTGTGCATTAATTTTGTATCCTGCTACTTTACCAAATTCATTGATTAGCTCTAGTACTTTTCTGGTAGCATCTTTAGGATTCTCTGTGTATAGTATCATATCATCTGCAAACAGTGACAGCTTTACTTCTTCTTTTCCGATTTGGATTCCTTTTATTTCTTTTTCTTCTCTGATTGCTGTGGCTAAAACTTCCAAAACTATGTTGAATAATAGTGGTGACAGTGGGCAACCTTGTCTTGTTCCTGATCTTAGTGGAAATGGTTTCAGTTTTTCACCATTGAGGATGATGTTGGCTGTGGGTTTGTCATATATGGCCTTTATTATGTTGAGGAAAGTTCCCTCTATGCCTACTTTCTGGAGGGTTTTAATCATAAATGGGTGTTGAATTTTGTCAAAAGCTTTCTCTGCATCTATTGAGATGATCGTTTGGTTTTTCTCCTTCAGTTTGTTAATATGGTGTATCACACTGATTGATTTGCGTATATTGAAGAATCCTTGCATTCCTGGTATAAACCCCACTTGATCATGGTGTATGATCCTTTTAATGTGCTGTTGGATTCTGTTTGTTAGTAGTTTGTTGAGGATTTTTGCATCTATGTTCATCAGTGATATCGGCCTATAGTTTTCTTTCTTTGTGACATGTTTGTCTGGTTTTGGTATCAGGGTGATGGTGGCCTCATAGAATGAGATTGGGAGTATTCCTCCCTCTGCTATATTTTGGAAGAGTTTGAGAAGGATAGGTGTTAGCTCTTCTCTAAATGTTTGATAGAATTCGCCTGTGAAGCCATCTGGTCCTGGGCTTTTGTTTGTTGGAAGATTTTTAATCACAGTTTCAATTTCAGTGCTTGTGATTGGTCTGTTCATTTTCTATTTCTTCCTGGTTCAGTCTCGGAGGTTGTGCATTTCTAAGAATTTGTCCATTTCTTCCAGGTTGTCTATTTTATTGGCATAGAGTTGCTTGTAGTAATCTCTCATGATCCTTTGTATTTTCTGCAGTGTCAGTTGTTACTTCTCCTTTTTCATTTCTAATTCTATTGATTTGAGTCTTCTCCCTTTTTTTCTTGATGAGTCTGGCTAATGGTTTATCAATTTTGTTTATCTTCTCAAAGAACTAGCTTTTACTTTTATTGATCTTTGCTATCGTTTCCTTCATTTCTTTTTCATTTGTTCCTGATCTGATCTTTATGATTTCTTTCCTTCTGCTAACTTTGGGGTTTTTTTGTTCTTCTTTCTCTAATTGCTTTAGGTGTAAGGTTAGGTTGTTTATTTGACATGTTTCTTGCTTCTTAAGATAGGATTGTATTGCTATAAACTTCCCTCTTAGAACTGCTTTTGTTGCATCCCATAGGTTTTGGGTCGTCATGTTTTCATTATCATTTGTTTCTAGGTATTTTTTGATTTCCTCTTTGATTTCTTCAGTAATCTCTTTATTATTAAGTAGTGTATTGTTTAGCCTCCATGTCTTTGTATTTTTTACAGATTTTTTCCTGTAATTGATATCTAGTCTCATAGCATTGTGGTCGGAAAAGATACTTGACACGATTTCAATTTTCTTAAATTTACCAAGGCTTGATTTGTGACCCAAGATATGATCTATCCTGGAGAATGTTCCATGAGCACTTGAGAAGAATGTGTATTCTGTTGTTTTTGGGTGGAATGTCCTATAAATATCAATTAAGTCCATCTTGTTTAATGTATCATTTAAAGCTTGTGTTTCCTTATTTATTTTCATTTTGGATGATCTGTCCATTGGTGAAAGTGGGGTGTTAAAGTCCCCTACTCTGATTGTGTTACTGGCGATTTCCCCCTTTATGGCTGTTCGTATTTGCCTTATGTATTGAGGTGCTCCTATGTTGAGTGCATATATATTTACAATTGCTATATCTTCTTCTTGGATCGATCCCTTGATCATTATGTAGTGTCCTTCTTTGTCTCTTGTAATAGTCTTTATATTAAAGTCTATTTTGTCTGATATGAGAATTGCTACTCCAGCTTTCTTTTGATTTCCATTTGCATGGAATATCTTTTTCCATCCCCTCACTTTCAGTCTGTATGTGTCCCATGGTCTGAAGTGGGTCTCTTCTAGACAGCATATATATGGGTCTTGTTTTTGTATCCATTCAGCCAGTCTGTGTCTTTTGGTTGGAGCATTTAATCCATTTACATTTAAGGTAATTATCGATATGTATGCTCCTATTACCATTTTCTTAATTGTTTTGGGTTTGTTATTGTAGGTCTTTTCCTTCTCTTGTGTTTCCTGCCTAGAGAAGTTTCTTTAGCATTTGTTGTAAAGCTGGTTTGGTGGTGCTGAATTCTCTTAGCTGTTGCTTGTTTATAAAGGTTTTAATTTCTCCATGAAATCTGTATGAGATCCTTGACGGGTAGAGTAATCTTGGTTGTAGGTTTTTCCCTTTCATCACTTTAAATATGTCCTGCCACTCCCTTCTGGCTACAGAGTTTCTGCTGAAAGATCAGCTGTTAACCTTATGGGGATTCCCTTGTGTGTTATATGTTGTTTTTCCCCTGCTGCTTTTAATATATTTTTTTTGTATTTAATTTTTGATAGTTTGATTAATATGTGTCTTGGCGTGTTTCTCTTTGGATTTATCCTGTTTGGAACTCTCTGTGCTTCCTGGACTTGATTAACTATTTCCTTTCCCATATTAGGGAAGTTTTCAACTATAATCTCTTCAAATATTTTCTCAGTCCCTTTCTTTTTCTCTTCTTCTTCTGAGAACCCTATAATTCGAATGTTGGTGCATTTAATGTTGTCCCAGAGGTCTCTGAGACTGTCCTCAGTTCTTTCCATTCTTTTTTCTTTATTCTGCTTTGCAGTAGTTATTTCCACTATTTTACCTTCCAGGTCACTTATCCGTTCTTCTGCCTCAGTTATTCTGCTATTGATCCCTTCTAGAGAATTTTTAATTTCATTTATTGTGTTGTTCATCACTGTTTGCTCTTTAGTTCTTCTAGGTCCTTGTTAAACGTTTCTTGTATTTTCTGTATTCTATTTCCAAGATTTTGGATCATCTTTTCTATTGTTATTCTGAATTCTTTTTCTGGTAGAGTGCCTATTTCCTCTTCATTTGTTAGGTCTGGTGGGTTTTTGCCTTGCTACTTCATCTGCTGTGTGTTTCTCTGTCTTCTCATTTTGCTTAACTTATTGTGTTTGGGGTCTCCTTTTCTCAGGCTGCAGGTTTGTAGTTCCCGTTGTTTTTGGTGTCTGTCCCCAGTGGGTAAGGTTGGTTCAGTGGGTTGTGTAGGCTTCCTGGCGGAGGGGACTAGTGCCTGTGTTCTGGTGGTTGAGGCTGGATCTTGTCTTTCTGGTGGGCAGGTCCACGTCTGGTGTTGTGTTGGGGTGTCTGTGGCTTTGTTAGGATTTTTGGCAGCCTCTCTGCTAATGGATGGGGTTGTGTTCCTGTCTTGCTAGTTGTTTGGCATAGGGTGTCCAGCACTGTAGCTTGCTGGTCGTTGAGTGAAGCTGCGTCTTGGCGTTGAGATGGAGATCTCTGGGAGATTTTCTCCGTTTGATATTACATGGAGCTGGGAGGTCTCTTGTGGATCAGTGTCCTGAACTTGGCTCTCCCACCTCAGAGGCACAGCCCTGACGCCTGGCTGGAGCACCAAGAGCCTTTCATCCACACGGCTCAGAATAAAAGGGAGAAAAAAAAATAAAGAAAGAAAGAATGAAGATAAAATAAAATAAAAGGAAAGTTATTAAAATAAAAAATAATTACTAAGAAAAAATTTTTAAAAGTAAAAAAGAAACAACGGACAGACAGAACCCTAAGACAAATGGTAAAAGCAAAGCTATACAGACAATATCACACCCAGAAGCATACACATACACACTCACAGAAAGAGAAAAAGGGAAAAATATATATATATCTTTGCTCCCAAAGTCCACCTCCTCAATTTGGGATGATTTGTTGTCTATTCAGGTATTCCACAGAGGCAGGGTACGTCACGTTGATTGTGGAGATTTAATCCTCTGCTCCTGAGGCTGCTGGGAGAAATTTCCCTTTCTCTTATTTGTTCACACAGCTCTGGGGGTTCAACTTTGGATTTGGACCCGCCTCTGCGTGTAGGTCGCCTGAGGGCGTCTGTTCTTTGCTCAGACAGGACGGGGTTAAAGGAGCAGCTGATTCGGGGGCTCTGGCTTACTCAGGCCGGGGGAGGGAGGGATACAGATGCGGGGCGAGCCTGCGGCGGCAGAGGCCAGTGTGACGTTGCACCAGCCTGAGGCGCGCCGTGCATTCTCCCAGGGAAGTTGTCCCTGGATCACGGGACCCTGGCAGTGGCGGGCTGCACAGGCTTCTGGGAGGGGCGGTGTGGATAGTGACCTGTGCTCGTACACAGGCTTCTTGGTGGCAGTAGCAGCAGCCTTAGCATCCCATGCCTGTCTCTGTGGTCCGCTCTGATAGCCGCGGCTCGCGCCCGTCTCTGGAGCTCCTTTAAGTGGCGCTCTGAATCCCCTCTCCTCGTGCACCGGGAAACAGTGGTCTCTTGCCTCTTCGGCAGGTCCAGACTTTTTCCCAGACTCCCTCCCGGCTAGCCGTGGCGCACTAGCCCCCTTCAGGCTGTGTTCACACAGCCAACGGCAGTCCTCTCCCTGGGATCCGACCTCCGAAGCCCAAGCCTCAGCTCCCAGCCCCCAGCTGCCCTGGCGTGTGAGCAGACAAGCCTCTCGGGCTGGTGAGAGCTGGTCGGCACCGATCCTGTGCGGGAATCTCTCCGCTTTGCCCTCCGCACCCCTGTTGCTGCGGTCTCACTCCTCCGTGACTTCGAAGCTCCGCCCTCCGCCACCCCCATCTCCGCCCGCGAAGGGGCTTCCTAGTGTGTGGAAACCTTTCCTCCTTCACAGCTCCCTCCCAAAGGTGCAGGTCCCGTCCCTATTCTTTGGTCTCTGTTTTTTCTTTTTTCTTTTGCCCTACCCAGGTACATGGGGAGTTTCTTGCCTTTTGGGAAGTCTGAGGTCTTCTGCCAGCGTTCAGTAGGTGTTCTGTAGGAGTTGTTCCACATGTAGATGTATTTCTGATGTATCTGTGGGGAGGAAGGTGATCTCCGTGTCTTACTCTTCCGCTGTCTTGAAGCTCCTCCAAAATACTTTAATTTTGATAAAGTCTAATTTATCAGTTTTTTATTTTGTAGAATGTAGCTTTGGTGTCACATCTAAGAACTCCTTGACTGACTCCAGGTTACACAGATTTTCTTCTGTGTTTTCTTCTAAAAGTTTTAAGGTTTAATGTGGTTCATTTTGGGTGTGTGGTTTATTTTGAGCTAATCTTTGTGTAATAGAGTGAGATATAGGTTGAATCAAGGCCAGGACTAGGGTCAGACTCAAGCACAAAATTGAAGGAGGTATCAAAAAACTCAGTAATCAAAGCAAATTAACATTTTAATGCAATATTATAAAAAATAAGAATTAATGCATAAAATTCATGATGAGTAAAATTCCAGTGCTTTAAATAAAAATGGGATCAGTAAACAGTGCTATGCCAAGCTGTACTGAAGCCCGAGGCAAAAGGAAAATTCAGTTGAACTGAGGCTGCCTTAATTTAAACTTTTGATCTTTTGTTCATTACAGGTTTTTTTGTTGGGGGCGGTTAGGGTGAAGTACCAGAGTGGGGAAATAGTAAACTCACTGCTGCTTCAGTGATACTTTGAATTCTGGGCTAATTCCCCAATCCACCTACTACTATTTAGTTTTCAGAATCCTGAAATTTAGGTTTTATAACTGCATTCAGAGGGAGAGACTGAGTGGAATGTGATCCCTCTCTCTCACCCAGCACCAGGAGATTTTTTTTTTAATTAAAAAAATCATAACTGTGGTGGAAAACTATATGAAATAAATAATGAAATAGTACAAATTGCAGCAAATGTGCCTAGGAGGAAACTTCTAAGATCACTGCACGTTTGCAGGGACGTTCATATTATAGGAAATAAAATAATGTCTTTGATCCTAGTGCGAGTCCCCTCTCCTACACTGGCGATAGGCTCCCTTCACATAACTATGCCACAGGCAAAGCTGCTGGCTTTTGCTTCATCAGCTGCCATCTGGCATCAGGCATACGTTGCTCCGTGTCTCAATATTATCTTCCAGAGTCCATCTTCTTGCCTACCTGAGGACTACGGCTCAACTCTCCTCTATGAAAATTAGACTTTTAACAGAAGAGTTTACAACCTCCCTAAGAGTTCATTTCTGTTTATGAAATCCCATACCATCGTATCTTTTTTTTTCATTACTTTTAGGCTCACATTCTCATGCTTAGAGCCCACATCCTTTACTCTAGTCCTCAAGGAATTGGAGAACAGCTGGTCAACATCCTCTATTTCCTTGAAGATTATAAAGTTGCTGTTCTGTCTTCTCTTGTCTAAGTGAACCAAACTTAGTTGTTGTTGTTTTAACATTTCCTTGTGGGTCATATTTTCTCAACACTTCTGTTATCTTTGGTACTCTTTTTCTCAGACATTTCTAGATTCTCCAGTGACCAAATTGGAGTAAGGGACTCCTTGGTGCCATGTGGGTGGGAAGGGCATTATATTCCTATGGTTAGAACAATATATGGCACATGGTAGGTGTTTGGTGAAAATGTATTTGTTAATTTTGCTTTACCTTTTGTTATATTTTATTATAGCATGTTCTTATTGGGACTCACTATAATGGCCTATTCTGTACCAGCTTCTCTTGTTTTTGTTTTTTGTTAATAGTTTTTTCTAATTAATTTGGAATTTCAGAGCATAAATATGTTTTCTTTTAGATTTGATGAAAGAAGTACAAATTTTAATTGTCTACTTCTTTAAAACTTGAGATGATCTTTTTTCAGACTTACTAAAAATAGCTATGTTTTGAGTTCAGTGGAGGAAGCAAGTTTACTGTGGATGCTTAAAATACTGGTAATCTAAAACTGTAATGAATATAATTTGTTTTGGTTGTTATACTGTTAGTGAATATGATCTGTCTCCTGGATCTATTTTGTAGAACACACTCTGCTTTGAAGTAAAAATTATTTGTTGGAATTTGTCACTATATTTTATCAAAATTCTAATCATTATTCTTCCTTAGAATAGAAGACAAATTCTGATGTGCTTATCATTTCATTTCTGTTCTCATTTCCAGTCTCTTTTAAAAGAACAATTTATAAATTTAACCAGTAGACTCTTAGTTCAGGAGCAGTTACTTGGATTCTCTATTCAACATTTTCTTCTTTGAAATAATGTTTACTGCAGGAATCCGGATTCAAAACCTATAGTGAGTTGTCTTTTCCTATAATTATCTATCTGACAGTGATCTCGTTTTGGGAGTTACAATTAGATGAAGAACCTATCACATCCTGCTTCAGGCTTCATAAATCATTGAAGGCTGAAGAATGAGGACTAAAAGCAGGGCTTGTCCAGTTTAATAGTTTATTCATTTTCTAGTGTCATGTAACCCTGCAACATGCTGTACTAAAAGGCATCTACTACTTATTTGGTGTCAGCAGTCTCACAGAAATGTTTTCTGTTTACTATTTTGCTTCTATTTCTAGTCCTTCAAAGCAATAGAAACAGTCAATGTTTCCCTTTTGATTAGTTAGAAACTTTTTTTTTCTTCTCTACACAAGAGTTTGGTGTTTTACTTAATTGGCATTTAAACATATCTATACTTCCTAGTATAGACATAATTGCCACGAATGGCAAAACTGGGTGAAGAATCACCTACTAGATAACACAAGCCTGAAGGAGAAACATACTTGACGCTATAAAATATCAAGAAAAGAGAACTTGATTTTGCAGATATGCAAATTTTGTAGGTGTTCAAAATGACACACGATTCTTTATAAAATGTATAAACATATAATACAGTAATGACTAGTGCTCTGTTGTCCAAACCCAGCACCATATTCCATCACACTGGTAGAAGACCAAGTGAAGGACTTATATGTCTTGTAGGATTTTCTACCACGGATTTTCCTCTCCCAACCAGAATTTGATGAACGATCTTTGGTAACAAGTTTTCCGGCTGTTCTATCAGAATTCTGGCCAGACTTTCACAATTTATATTAGTGTGGGGAAGAAAGACTTCTATAATTAACACATGTCCCAGGATAGTGTTTTTTCCTTTTTTGGAGTGATAGATAATGCTGTGTCTTGTATGATGAGGGGTTGTGAGACCCCCAAAGGGCTAAATAAAAGAGTATGATTTGTAAAACATCTTTACCTATACTATATTAAGGCAAATAGTGCTTTACATATCCTGTATAGTTCATCTTTGAAGATGCAGCTTTTTCTATAATTTTTTGGTTTTACATACTTGGTGATTTCCAAGATCTGATCATATATATTTCTTATCTAGTAGTTAGGGATTTCAAGCTTTATCCATTTGTGCTTTGTTTATTTATATAAAGAAAAGATTTATGGTTATTATCTTTATTCCCATCTCAAACTACTGATAAATGAAGAATGGTAAAGGGGTCTGGGTCTGTGTAGATTAGATCGAGAGAGATGGCCTTAGGTACTGCTTCCCAAGCTCTTTCACAAGCTGGTCCTCATAATAGATGATAATGTGTGATATAACAGACAAACCCACTCTTTGCTGGAACTGACTTGCCTGAGGCTCCAGTGCCCCAGGCCCCTCTCAAGCTTGCGTGGCTCCATATCTTGGCACGCTTGATCCATCCTGTGCCCACCAGTAGGAAGTTCTACAAGAATATTGGGAATGTGCCTCCAGTAAGCACTGCTTTTTTTTTTTAAAATTTTTTAATTTAATTTTATTTATTTTTTTATACAGGAGGTTCTTATTAGTGATCCGTTTTATACATATTAGTGTATACATGTCAATCCCAATCTCCCAATTCATCCCACCACCACCACCACCCCCAGTCACTTCCCCCCGCCCTTGTTGTATTTGCCTTGTGGGATCCACCACTGGTGTCACTCACCCTGTGGACTCCAGCTTCCAGCCTCTTATTTGTTTCCTGCTCCCAGACTGTCATTAATAAGAATAATTACCAGATTTTCTTTAATCCTTATTTGTGCTTTTTTTTTTTTTTTGCCTTTGTAAGTCCTTCTCAAATAGCAGATTGGAGCAAACTAACATTTAGTGTTTTGAATTAGAGGAAGAAAATTGTATTTAATTTTCTTACCCAAGAGACCTTCCATTTTCTCTGAGATCTTTTTCTTGTGATGAAGTTCTTTAGGCAAGTTTATTGTCAGATACCGATGTGATTCATTTTGTGCCAAGGACAATTACCAGGTTCCAGATTTTTGCTGCTTGAGCAGTTACCTTAATTTTAGAGCAGAGGCTGTAAATAAACTGATTTTAATAAATGCATTTTTCCATCCGTTTGATGGGACTTAATTTGTTAATTAGATACCAGTTTTTAAAGAGCATAATCTGTGCATCTGTACCAAATATTTATGGCAGGAATAGAGCAACACTTTTCCTTGTTTGTTTTTTTTTGCAGCAACCCATACATTTATAAGAGTGCCATGGCATTTTTTTCTTTTCACCATTGAGCTTCTATCTGGTTTATCGGAGAGAGAATTGTTTGGGGCAGGGAAGGGCGAAGATTAAGAAGATTTCCAGCAAAGAGTGATAATTGCTACAAGTCTGGCCCTATGGTGGAAGTTCCTTAGAGTTGGAGGAATGTGGAGGAGGAAAAAAGGATAGGCACGTGCTCACTTATAAGAGCAGAGAAAATGTCTTTAATCGTTTTTATTTGAGGGATGTCTCCATGGAGATCAGGTGGGTGTTGAGGAGTCTTATTTATTGTAGACTAAGGCTTACTCACTAGGTTTGCTTCCTGAACTTTAGAGGAATGAAACTAAGCCCGATGGCCCATGCATGCTGCAAAATCATCCAAGTTTGGGAAAAGCAAGGCTTTGGGAGGACAGGACAAATAGCCTGGAAGAGTTTAAAGATTTCCCATCTTACTCTTCTACCTCCCTGGCTCAGTATTTTAATGTGGAAAGCAGTTTTTCTTTCTCTGTGAAATAAAACTTGGGCTTGTGCAGATCCAAAGAAAATTCTTTCTCCGGGACCTTTCCATTTTCATCTGCCTTCTTTTTATTTGCTTTGGACTCGCATCTTGATCTGTGTTCTTAGTTTTGGGGATCAGCATATACATGCCCTTTCGAATGTATTGGGTAGTCCTGAGGGTGTCCATGACCGTAAGACTGCCTCTACACAACTGTGCAAAACTGTGTGACAAGTCTCCTCCCCAGACAGGTGTTAGACTCTTTGTTTGAAATTTTGGAAAATGCTTCTTCTCCCAAGGATTCACTGAGTTAGCTTAATCCATTCTTGTACTATGTGACAAAAACCAAACATGAAAAAACCAGACGGAGTTTCTTTTACAGTGTGGGTCAGCAGCTGCAAAGGATCAAGAAATCGTGCTTCATCATAATCATGATTAAGATATAAAATTATGAAGGATGTTAGGCTTCTTCTAGCATGTGAAGTAGAATAAGGGCGGTGTTTGGATATGTGCATCACGGATGCCTAAGATGTCATGCAGGCATTGATTTCTTTTATAGTACCATTTGTGAACTGGGGTAGTAGTTCCTTTTTCCTTTATGATTTTAGTAATACCATCTGCTTTTTAGTATAAACTTGCTAAGACTTCTCTTTCTGGGTCAGGTGGGTTTGGAGATGATTTTAAATCTGCCACATCCCTTCCTCCCCATCATCTTCTAAAACAGGCCTTTGCGTAATTAGGTGATATAAAGGAATGAGCACTGGAGTTGCGAAAACCTCCCTGCTGGTCCCAGCTCCTCTGGGTACAAGTTATGTGACCTTGGGAAAGTTACCCAGCCTCCTACAAGCCTCAGTTTCTTCTTGTGAAATGGGGGTGAGATAACTAATTTTGTAGTGTTGCTGTGAGGATTCAACTACTTTAAATAACGTAAAGTTGCAGATACCTAATAGTTCCTTTCCTACCATGTCCTAAGATATAAATTTATTTCTCTCATTGATTTCCTCCTCTTCTCCTTATTTGCTTCCATGATTTCACTTAAAGTAAGCAAAACAAAACCACAGAAATAAATTATTTGGAATTTTTTGTGGCCTTTTTACTTTTGCAGAGAGGTAATTCCAAAATTCCTGTTTTGGAATCTTGACACTGCCTTTTGTACACAAAGTGCTTTCTTCTTCTCTGCCCCCCACCCCCTCTTTTTTCTCTGGTCTTCACAGAGAAGAAAGATCTCTGTGTTGAGCACATGAAAGTCTTGTAACTCCTTGTCGTCTTGCTTATGATCTCCATCGCCGGTTACTGTCTCTTTGTGGCTGCCGCTAGAGCTGAGCACTTTTGGGGCAGACTGTGGTTCCTCTGCACTGCCAGATTATCTGAAATGACAGTAGGTTTTGGTTTAAAAGGCTAAACTGGGACTTCCCTGGTGGCGCAGTGGTTAAGAATCTGCCTGCCGATGCAGGGGACACGGGTTTGAGCCCTGGTTCGGGAAGATCCCACATGCCGCGGAGCAACTAAGCCCGTGCGCCACAACTACTGAGCCCGCATGCCACAACTACTGAACCCCACGTGCCTAGAGCCTGTGCTCCGCAACAAGAGAAGCCACCGCAGTGAGAAGCCCGCGCGCCTCAATGAAGAGTAGCCCCCGCTCACCGCAACTAGAGAAAGCCCGTGTGCAGCTACGAAGACCAAACACAGCCAAAAATAAAAAATAAATAAATTTTAAAAGACTAAACTTAATTTTTATGGTAACATGGGGTTCAGCTTAGGCAGCTAGGGGAAGCCAGTGGTGGTCCCACGTGCTTCGGTAAGATGAAGTAGATTAGTGTAAGAATAAAACCCTTTATCGATTTAATTAAGCAAATCAGTATATTAAAATATGCAGACTAATTTCAGAATCTAGTTCTTCGCACTACAGTGGCCTTCTGCTTTCTCTTTGGTCCGTGCAGATCTCCTGTCATGACATTTTCCTCTGCTCCTTTAATTCAGATGTGCTCTCTACCCTTCATTTGCTGTGTCACTCAGCAAATGTGTACGTCTGGATGTGGCAAGCCCCCAGCTACAGAAGTACCTCTTCAAGAACAGAGGATGGAAGATGTCTTTGGTGGATGGTTGACTGAGTGAATGCATTCCTTCTAAGTAGTTATAGCTCATCTGTCTTCTGATAGCTCCTTGGGCTTCTAGCAGGCACGTGTCCCACTGTTGTTAAGTAAAAGCCAGTATGTGTGTTTGACAAGTTAGCAGCGTGGCAGCTCTCCTTGCTCCCCAGCCTCGCTGCCGTCTCAGGGCTTGTTTGGTTTGGCAGATGGCCAGCTCTCTGCTATAAGATGCATTTCCTTGACAGGACAAAGTGTGGAGCCGCATTAGCTGCAAAGTTTACGAAGGTTAGCTAAACATACACAGTAAATATTAATAAACAAAAAAAGCCCACCCACCTTTGACTTTGAATTCTGTTTCTTCATTCCATGTTTTGGAATCCTTGTAATATTTGATTAATAGCCAGTCGTAGCGTAATTGAGCCTTAAGTATCTTTTGCTTAAGTCAGACTGCTCCCAGAGTCCTCATTGGCTGCTTTGGTGACTCACTGCCACAGTGGATGGAGCTCTGGAATGACTGTTTAGTTCAAGGGGTCTCATTTGCCTTCTCCTTGCTTCCATGTAAAAAGCCATGTGTGTGTCTAAGGGCATTAGAGGGTAAAAGCTGTGAACAGGAATAGAGGTGCAGTGCCCTGAGCTTGGACTCCCTGGAAAGCCGTTTGTTGGCCTGGGCCGTTGCCTCTCTCTAACGTTTACACCCTCAGCGTAGAGGGAGAGAGTAACAGTAACCTGCTGCCCCTGGAAACTGCCTGTTTGGCTGGGTGTCTTGGAATTTACCAGGCCTACACTGTGGATCTTTTCCAATTCTGCACCCTGCTCACTTGAAAACATATTTGAGAACCAGTAATCTTAGACTGCTTAGACAGATCTCTAGAGAACCAAGGAAGAGAAATAACTTTAATGCTATGTCCTTAAAGTTGTCCTGGGGCGATTTGTGGGTGCTGAGATTTCTGAAGGCCCTTGAAAGCCCCTCTCACTCTCCTCCCTTGCTCTCTGGTCCTTGCACATCCCTCTTTTTAGGCCCGCATTGGCAGGGAGCTAACCCTACTCTGTTTGTGGGGTACTTGAGTATAATAATGATCTGGAGAAATCAAATTATCCCTCCTAGGCAGTAGTGAGTTTAAGTTGAAAACTGTCTCTACCTCCACCTAGCAAAGCAATCCATTTAGGCTTGGGTGAACTGTAACTTTTAATTCATCCCTGCAGCAAACATTTATTGAGTTCCAGACACTGATCTAGGCACTTGGGATTCTTGGCTACGTAAAACAGACGAAGATCGGCCTGTGTGGAACATATATCCTAGTAGGGGAGGCAGACAATAAGCATAATTAACAGTAAACTATATAGTACTTTAAAATGGGATACATGCTATAAAAACAAGGAAAGTAAGGGGAGTTGTGTGATGCAGTTTTAAATAGGGTGGTCTGGGTAGTTATGACACTTAAGCCAAGACTTGAAGGAGATGAGTATTGGCTTGGATGAACTTATTCTAGGTAAGATATGAAGTTATGTGTGAGACTCTTTTCATGTTTCCACATGCCTGGCCTTGACCATCTGGAAATTCCCAGTGGTCTAGGCGTGCTTCTCAAATTAGTTTCAGTGGCGGAGAACCTGGTAGTCAGGTTGTGCTTTGCAGACCATGAACTATTGATATACTTAATTCCATCTTACCAACCAGGCACAGTTTTATTAGGAGAAAATGTGACTTTTTAGACACATGCATTATAAAGTAAGTTTCATGAGCATATGCACAAAGCAACAACAACCCCACACCCTAAGAGTCAAATTTTGATTTACTATTTTCATATTTTACTAAAAATATGATTTACTATTTTCAAGTTTTTCTGTTAATATTCCCTCACCATTATAAATGTTTTATCATCTTTTAGCACTTGCTAGTAGACATTGGGTAGCAGGCACCACAGGTTTAAGAAAAATTGTGGAAAGAAAACTTAAAACTGTGAAAACCTGCCCTTTGAACTTAGTTTTCCCCCGACAACAGGGGAAACACAACTCCTCTGATTTGGCTTTCTCAGTAGATCATCTCAACGCTCTTCAGTGGTGCAGAGCTTAAGAACCACTCTTCTCGAATATTGTCAGACATGAATTAGAAGTTCTGCAGACTCTTTTACATTTCCTCCTTAGTTTCTCAGGAATCTCAGAGTAGGAATTGTAGCCATTTAACTATATGCATTTTTTTTTGGCCAGTCAGGTGGGAGCCAGAGTTTCTATCAAAAGGGGTTGCAGGGATTCCCAGATATTCTGTCTTAAGAAAAGAGCTGGATGGCTGGGGAGAAGAAACCAAAGAAATGCAGCCCAAGGTAGATTATTTGGGAGACAGAAATTCCATGATTTGCATTTTAATATTAGAACAGAAAATGGCAATATCTAATTGTACCCTTTTTCCCTTAGTCCTTGTGCATTGCTTGGCACGTGAGAGGTTCCTGATAATCATTGAATTAATGTTTCCACTCATTTCTTGCTCTATCAGAGTGAGATCTGCAGAATCCGGCACATGCTGTTTCTGCCTACCAACCTTAGCTTCATTTTTTTCCCCCTTAATTCTATCCCTGCCATCTCTTCCACCTCTGCCCTCTTACTTCAGCAAAAATTAAAAGCAGTCTGTACTTCTCACTGAGAACTCGTGGTTCTTTCTGACCCCAGAGTACCATTATTTTCCTTACTAGTGATGAACTCACAGGATCATAACTTCCAGTGAACCTTCTCCTAAATAGCTTTTCATTCAGGTTAATGTCAAGGCTTTATATTCCATATCTCTGTTTTACTTCTGCTACTGACCTGCTGGTTTATCTCATAGATAGGGAGATATTATTCAGTGTTTGCAAACGTGTGTTGTTCCTGAAAAAGCTTTATGAGATTTCGATCTTTGTAAACTAAAAACAGTAGCTACCTGGCCTCAATATGCTGCCCAGAGGGGCATATTTATTGTGTGTATAAAAGCATGAAACACTGAGATCTAAATCTGCTTCGTGGTAGAATGAACTGAGTTATGTGGGTTCAACATTCTAAGATGCCAGCCTCATGTGGCAGCAGAGCTGGGAAAGCCCAACTTTGTGGTTTCAAGGCTGTCAGGAAAGGAGAGGAGAGATGTCAGGAAGGGAGCATCCTTTTTTATTTTTATAGAGTATCACACAGATAACAAGTGATAGAACAGAACTCAACCTCAGGAACACGACCCTATGGTTTAGAAGAAAACGCCCTAAAAGTTACAGGTAATCATCAGGGTGATACTCAGTTTCGTAAACAAGCCATCAAAGGACCAGCGGAATTTTTTCCCCATTTTTATGTGCCCTCTTTAGTTGACTACCATGCCTTTCCTTTACAGAGTGTTGTCCGCTGCCTGTGGCATCCAAAGCTGAACCAGATCATGGTGGGGACTGGAAACGGATTGGCTAAAGTCTATTATGACCCCAACAAGAGTCAGAGGTATTTCATAAGTATTGCCTGTTTTAGATGGATGACAGCAACTGCAGGAGGGTTTTCTTTTTCCACCCCCACTTTTATTTATTTCCCTCTTTGATGGGGATCCACCCTTTTAGAAAATGCAGCTGGCACAGAGTAAAGCCTCAAACTCCTAGTATTGTGCTTTAAAGAGGATTTGGATATCTCCCTTGATCCATACAGAATTCAAAGTGAAAGTTTCCTGGGGATTTGCGGTTCTTTAGCTGAAATGTTGAGTGCAAGGGGGGAAAAAGGCCTGCCCACTTTGCATACCACCCTGGACAGTGGCATTAGCAGTGATGCATGTAAGGGATTAACAAAGCAGGGAACGAACCACTTATAGGAAGTGGAAACGGCTAGTCCGTTTTGTTCTCTTTCTGTTTGGGCTTTTATCAGGTGCCGGCTTGGATGTTTGGCAGGGTTGTTCTCTGCCGGCAGAGGAGGACAGCACAGCTACTTTCCCCTTCAATCCCATGTCTGTCCCAAAATGCCAAATTTAAGCGTACCAATGTGCTTCAAGGATCCGAAAACTTAACTAGAGGCTCAGTCACTCTCTCAGTTACTTCTCTTTTCCTTGGGCACAAAGGTAAACATGTATCACCAACCCCCAAAAAAGATGGCTTTGTTTCTCTTTGTTAAGGTATAGTGAGTGATTAGCTCTTTCTTTAGAGTAAGCCTTGGCTAGCTAGTACTAAAATTCACATGCTGTATTTACTGGAGTCCCCCATAAACCTGTTTTGAGCTCCCACGTTCTTTCAGGGGAAAGGAAACCCATCCTCTATTAGTGAATATGTATTGACTATAATTTGGCTCTGAATAGAAGCAGACAGTCCTGTTTCCTTCAGAATTTTCTGGAGTTGGAACCTTTGCCCTATAAAATAAAGTTATATATTGTGGTCTTTAAGAACAAATAGGATTTTGTTTGTTTTTTAATAAAGAAATTGAAAATGCTAATGTAATTAAGATGAGAGGTGGGAGTCTCTTTTACTTGAGAAAATAATGAACCCCATTTGATAGCACCCTTTAGAAGATTCCTATCTTTGGAATCTTTACTTTAAGAAATTTGCTTCTTTGTTTTTGTTTCTCCTGAAACGGATGCTCATTATTGCTAAGGAGAAGTAAAGTGTTCTAAGCACACTTTTGGTTAATCCCACACATTCTTGGGCTGTAGCCCCTTGGCAACACTGCCAGGCTGACTCAGTTCCAGAACACTTGTACTCTTGTATTTGAGTTGTAGACAAATGCCACTTGGGCTGTAGACTACCTAGGTTGCTTTCATCTGAGACGTAAACTAAAATTTGAACCCTATGACCTTTAGGGTGAAAAGGTTGATTAATGTTATTAATATCTCTTTAAGATCTTAATTTTAGGTTATTTCTATAGATTTTTTAAACTGGCCTTTTGTTTTGCAGTGACCTTTCTAACCCTTTCACAGAGTAGTAACCACTGACTCAGACTTGCTTTCCCATACATTTAATCTCTTATCACCAAGGGCTCCATCTGTTGCCAGAAAGTCAAGGACTTGGTGAGGTGGTGTGTACAGAGCATGTTCCTGAAAGTATCTAATGCTTTTGACCTAGACTTTGTTTCTGAGACCAAATAAAGAAAATCGTTTGCTTTTACCCCTCTCAGGGGAGCAAAATTATGCGTGGTTAAAACCCAGCGGAAGGCGAAACAAGCGGAGACTCTAACCCAGGACTACATCATCACCCGTAAGTTGTTAGCATGGTTTCTCCATCATGCATCTGTTTCTGTTCTAGTGTGCTGTTGATCTCATGGCTTTAGAGACAGAAAAAGCCCTCCAAGTTCAGGCATATGTTACAAAATACCCCTTTCATGTGTTCGGGACTGGGGGTCATATAATAGCTAACCCCTTTAGCTTCTGTGCCCCATCACGGAGACAGGGTTACTTCATGTAACTTTCAACCCAAAAGGGAAAAGCCTAAATAAATTCTGTGACCATGTGATAGACTGATCCAGAGACCTTTAGATATAAAATGAACTACCTGGGGTATGATCAGAAATCTTACCAGGACAGAGCAGCTTCTCTCGGGTTTGTCGCACAACCTCGTTAATCTGGCAGGTTTTTGTTTCCCAGAGTCACAGTCTCAGACCTGTCACAGGTTGCGGCTAGGCAGGAGATCTTGGATGCAGTAGCAGTTGTCATTAGCAGATGCCCCTGTGGACTTTTATCAGTGGCTCCGTCTAAAGACCAGGGGGCGCTGCACTGCTGGGTTTTCTCCCTGGTGGTTGGTCTCATGTAAGACCATGTCCCTTGGAGCTGATGATCAGTAAAGAGATCCGGTGACATTTTTTGCAAGAGTAGAAGTGTTAAAGTCGGTGTCATAACCAGTCTAACTCATGTGATTACATGCGGCCTACTTAAATTCCTGCAGTCGTTTGAAGTGAAAAGCTATTTTTCCCCCTCCTAAAAATACTGTTGTGTCGTGTTGCCCGACAGAGTGACGGGTGGCTGTGTTTCAGCTCCCCTGACTCAACGTAGGCATATTTTACTAGTGAGTGATATGGCCCTGGCCTAGGCTGGAAGTATGGGTAGAGGATAGGAGGGGTACTGGAAGTGTTTTTTAGGTGTGAACAGACATTTCTGTCATTCAGACCATAAATTTACTTTAAACCCCTATTATTCCTTTAACTCCCCCAGTTTTCTCTTTTAAAGGGGTTTTAATTTGCACATAAACATTCGAAGAAATTATTCTGGTACTTTTTTTGGTCAAAAAAAGTTATTTAATTCTATCCCCAATAGTCTTCTCCCTCTCCACCAGAATATCACACTGTTTCCCTTTTTAATACATTTTTTCTTTAATATTCTGAAATTTAATTCTGACATTGAACAACAGCAATTGGACAAATATTACTTTGATTTTTATTCCTTTGTCGACCGTATTGAAGAAGGATTAAGTCCCCATCAAGTCACCACGTCAGGAGATTCAGGCACCTCCTTGCATTCAAGGCAACCTTTATCCCAGTTTCAGTGGGATAAGTGTTCCTCCCTTCTGGTTACTCAGTGCTGTCAACTCCTCCTGAGAGGTGGTCACATTTCAGAAATGTGTGAAGTGATTCCAGTGTTTATGAGGCATCTGAGGAAACTTCAGGGCTGACAGGCAAGCTGTTGGCATTATTCGCATTTGGGTCCTATAAGAAAAAACAAGAGGCAGTCCCATTAAGCGTTTCTTTTCAAAACCACAGAAATTAAGTTTAACTGCTGCCCATGGTTTGGGAGCTGGGGAGCCTCACCAATGTTTCTGTGACGGTATTTGAAGGCGTTTCCTGAGCGCCATTAGTTGCCAGGAGAGGTGAACAGTGAGCCTGGTCTCAAACGAAATTGGCTAATTGGTTGCAGTAAGACTGTCTTTTATTATTAGATGAAGGCTGTCATTATGACTTCCATTTCATCTTCATTTACTCATGCGTTAGCTATGTTTTTGGATGGAAGGGTTATTATCATAATGAAATTTTTCAAATGTGACTTCTCGTAGCTCATGCCTTGCCTATGTTCCGCGAGCCCCGCCAGCGGAGTACAAGGAAACAGCTGGAGAAGGACAGACTGGATCCCCTGAAGTCTCACAAACCCGAACCTCCTGTAGCAGGCCCAGGTGACCGTGATCTAACTAGTGACTTGCAAAGGGGGTTGCGGGGCAGGGTGGGGTAATAGATACAGAATTTGGAAGATCTTTTGGGCCTAGATGCCTGTCTTCAGAGATTTTACTAAATAGGGGTTTTCAAACGTCTTCTTTTAGCATCAGAACTTCTTGTGTAAAGATCTGATGCGGAAACCCAGTGCATAAACTGATAAAAATGGAGCTGCTGTGCTGAAGTAGAGAGGAAGCCCAGAGCCCTTTCTGCTTGGTCTCCAACTAGAGCCCTTTAGGTGACCTCGGTGGGACTCTGGGGCTCCTTGGGACCCAGTGTTAACACCACTGCTCTCAATATTGGCTTAATATGCAACACTGGGTACTTTGACCAGAATTTAGGCTGGATTAGGTTTCACACAAGGCAGAAAGTGAACATCATTTAGTTCTGTGTTAACAAAATAGAGCTGCCCATTTCCCTAGAAGATGAATAAAAATCCTTGGAGTTTATAAGAAAGTAGGTACCAGAAGAAAGCAAGGCAGCATTGGCTATCATATAGCACGTACCTTTACTAGAATCCCGTTTTCTGTTATCACCTGCATAGTTTCCATTTGTCCTATGTTCACATGCTTAAAGCTTATGACTTGTTCGTTCATGTGAACCTGAGTTCTGGACCTGTATCTGTTTGGCCTGACCCTTCAGCATTGAAAATATTTCATATACCAATCTCAATTTTTTTTTCCGTTTTCTCTGCCACCATCCTAATCAAAGTTCCTAAATAATATTCTTGCCTGGATTATTGAAAAGCCCTTCTAACTAGGCACCTTCTCAAGTCTCTCTCCTCACCACCCTACCTTCGTTCATCTCACACACAGCTTTTATTCCCAATTCCTGTAGCTTTCGTATTGCTACTGCCCCCAAATCTTCATAAGCTTTACACTGTCCAGTTGCATTTCCAGAGATTCAGAGTTCTCTTCAGTCTGAATCTAACGCACTTTTGAGCTTTACACCTCACCTCTCTCCTACTCTGATCTTCTCACATGACTGTTGGTTCATTCCTGCCCCCAAATGCCCAGTGAACTTCCCTCTTTCTGTACTTTTGTATTTAAACCATTCTGCTCATTGAAAATAACCTTCTCTGTCTTCTGAGTTCTCCCAAATTGGATTTATCTCTTCCTACAGACTCCCTCCCCCCACCAGATCAGCCTGGAGAGCTTTCTCCTTCCTCTCCTTCCACTTAGTTACTGGCCATACAGATTCTTTGGCAGTTATTTCCTGCCTTATAAAATTAATCTTTTAGTGCTACTTGACTTTTCATGTGGTGTGGTTTTTTGTTTTTGTTTTTGTTTTTCCTTTTTTTTTTTTTTCTTTTTAACCTTCCTAAAAAGTCATACGTCTTCTGAGTACTGGGAACCAGGCTGGCAGTTGGGGATCCAGTGGGGAACAAATTCCTGCCCATGTGGAGCTTCCTGTCTAGAGCAATTACAGTACAGTAAAATAATGTGAATCAGTCTGTTCATCTTGTTTTCTCTCCTACAAGGTACTTGGAAGATGGCAAGCCCTAAGATATGTTTGTTTAAATCTAAAATAGCACCTAATGATCATTGGTTGTTTTTATTAATTGAATTTCATGTGTTCATGCCTGAGGAATTTTTTAAGGCATACACATGGCAAACTATTTGTATTTCTTCCTACATGGGTGTCATTGTGTAAATTAAGCAACTAAGGCATAATAAAAAATGTCTCTATTTAAAAATGTTATGGGGCAGTTGAGGTTTGTTGATGTCCTACTTTGGTTTTGATTATCATAAACGAAAGCTGAAAGGACGATACTCAAGTACTCTTGAGATTTGTGTGCTTCAAACCAAGGTCTGTTAGAAGCCTCAGAGTGCTCAAAGCCTTGATTCTGTAGGGAATGACAAAAATCAGGTAAACCTGAATCCCTGACCCTACTCTGTCATTCATTTAACCGTCCGCCTCGGAAGCCAGCAGTGAGGGATTCTCAACCTTGTCAGATAAGCCCAGTGTACAAAAGGTATATGCTCACTCCATTTCTGGATTTGGTTTTTTTCCTTTGGAACAGGTCGTGGTGGCCGGGTTGGAACCCACGGGGGCACTCTGTCATCATACATTGTGAAGAACATTGCTTTGGACAAAACCGATGACAGCAATCCCCGGGAGGCCATTTTGCGGCACGCCAAAGCAGCCGAGGACAATCCATATTGGGTTTCTCCAGCATACTCCAAGTAAGGAAACAGCCTTTTAAAATATATTATGTTTAATGAATTGGGAAGAACATAACAATGGCTGCTTTGAGGTTCTAGTTTCTCCATTTCTTTTTTATTCCTAAGCGTGAAAAATGGCCAGGTACTCATGGTCCTGAAACCTAGGCATTTGTTTGTATCTGAGGACTCTAAACGGTAAATGTTTAAACCAGGCCAGTTCCATTAGATCTATAGCCTAGCATAAACCCATTATGTGAAACCCATTCTACCTGTGATAAAAAAAAAAGAAAGAAAATCACTGCCTGCCTGCATTATCTTAGTTAGGGAGGGTTAAAAGCAAATGAAAGGAAACAGTTTGTAGAATCTATTATTGAGGATTAACTTTTATTTGTAGAGCTGTGTTTGTAAGTAGCACTTAAACATAGGCAGAGTAGAGCCTGCCTGCTCAGATTCCCTCAACTAGCTTCGCATGTGTGAACATGTAGTCGTTCTTAAAAACACTAAACCAGCTAC
The DNA here is from genome assembly GCF_028021215.1 of Eschrichtius robustus. Lineage (NCBI taxonomy): Eukaryota > Metazoa > Chordata > Mammalia > Artiodactyla > Eschrichtiidae > Eschrichtius > Eschrichtius robustus. The sequence goes on from NC_090825.1 coordinate 30,915,033, forward strand.
ATTTACACTAAAGAACAGTAATATTGTAGAATTTTGGGGTTTTAAGTTTTTATTGTAAACTAACGTTAGACTTACAGAAAAATCGTAAAAGCAATGCAGAGAGTTCATGTATGCTATTCACCCAACTTCCCCTGATGTTAACACCTTACGTGGCCATAGTACAATTAATTGGCAACACCATGAAATTAACATGGGTACAGTACTGTTAACTGAGCTACAGACCTTATATGATTTCCCCAGTTTTTCCACTAATATCCTTTCTCTGTTCTACAGTCCTATCTAGGATCCCACGTTGCATTTAGTTGTTACTTTTCCTTTGTCTCCTCCAGTCATAACAGTTTCTCAGTCTTTCTCATCTTTCATGACCTTGATGCTTTCAACGAACACTGGTTTTTTATTTTGTACACTTTGTCTCAGTTTGTGTTTGTCTGATATTTTCTCATGATTGGAATAAAACTATGCATTTTTGGCAAAAATAACACGGGAGTGATGTCATATCCTTCTCAGTGCATCACATCAGGGGCTTCGTGTCCCTCAGTCTGATGACTGGCGATGATAAATTTGATCACTTGGTTAAGGTGATGTCTGCCAAGTTTCTCCACTGTCAAGTTACTATCATTCTATTTTGAGTTAATAACCTGCTTGGGAGTAATATTTTAAGACTAGGCAAATCCTGTCTCTCAAACTTTTGCTCTCTCATTTTATCATGCATGGATAGATTTGCCTGCAGCAGTTACTACTGTGGTGTTTCCCTAGTGGTGTTTTCTTTTTCCCTCTTTTTTTCTACATTTATTAATTGAACTTCTACTAAAAGGAAGAATTGCTCCTCTCACATTTCTTTATTTTTCAAGTTTTTAAGTATAAGTGTGGACTTTAAAATACTGTGGGTTAAAATCCAATACTATCATTATTTAGTTTGTCGCTCACATTGTTCCAGTTTTGGCCAATAGAATCTCCTTCAGAATGGCTCCTTTATTCTTTCAACAAGGTGTGTTTTTTTTGGTTTGTTAGTTTGTTTGTTTTTTAGCACATCCTTATTTTCTGGCACCACAAAATGTTCCAGGCTCATCTTTGTTTTTGTTTTTGTTTTGCCACAGTCCTAGAATCAACCACTTCTCCAAGGAGCCCTGGCTCCTTTAAGTTGGAGAATGATGTTTAGAAACCAAGAGGTTGGTGCTAGATGTGCTCATTGCTACTAAAATGTCATCGCTTCTAGGTCCTCTCAGCCAGCAAAGCTCAGAAATACATGTATGTATACTAACCTACACACATACACACATATATATTTCTGTATGTATCTATCTGTATGTATATTTTAAATAGTACGAGTTTAAACTGATGCCCCTGATTTCAAACCTGTACCACAGGGTTCATTTAACCTTTTCCCTTTGCACATTTGTAACTTCTTTCTCCAATAGTGAGAAACCCAGCTCATATTATCTACAATATATTTACTTATTTGTTCAATTCTAGTCTACACCTAAAATCGTTTTAGAATTGCTAACCGCCACCCGCCCATGAGAAGCGCTTTTCCTAACTGAATTACGGCATTTGTGTACAGTTCTTCTTGTCTTTTTTATCCTTACAGTGTCTAGTCAAGTTACTTAGCTCTTTTCTTCTCCACTCCCATCAGTGTGGTTATGTTATTCATTTGAAAATGAAGTTAGGCTTATTTTTAGTGTTTATATTCCTTTCTTTTTTAGGGTGTGGGTAGGGTATATGAACTGTCACTGTGGTGCTAGGGGTCAGAACTTTAAAAGAGATATACTCAGGGAAGTGTCACTCCCTCTTTGTCCCTGCCCCCCCATTCCAATACCCCTGCTTCTTTCAGTCCTTTTCCCACTCACCCCTATAGGTAACCACTCTCTTTTAAAGTTTCTGGTTTATCTTCTTTTGCACAAATGAGCAGATCTGTATTTTCTTATATTCCCTCCTTTCTTACATGAAGGTTAGCATGGTATAAATAGTCTTTTGGGTTTTGGGTTTTTTCGCTTAGCAGTATGCCCTGGAAGTCACTCTCCATCAGTTCATAGAGCTCATTCTCATTCTTTTTCACAGCTGTATAGTGCTCTGCTGCATGGATGTACCATGGTTTATTCCACCACTCTCCTACGTATGGATATTTAGATTGCACCCAGTATTTTGCAATTACTAACACAGTAAATAAATTTGTGTATGTGTATTTTTGTATTGTTGGAAGCATATTCAGCTTTTGTCTTGATGTTTTTATGTATTGCTAAAGTTTTCAATTACGAGAAAGCTGGACTCTGATTACTTTTCAAAACATTTTTATGCTAGAAGAAAACCAACTTTATAAACCAACTCAACTTACATGTTATATTGATATCGATCCCTTATCTGCTGATCATTATGAGCTACTTTGCATAAAAGTAAAACACACTGTCTTAGCTTGGGTTCCTTAAAAGCAGACCCTGAGATAAAGACTCTTACAAAGATGATTTAAGCCAAGAAAGTGCACAATATTAAACAGAGTTCCAGGGAGGGTCACTTTGGCTTAGTCCCACCAGGTGATCCTGGAGACCCCGGTCAGAGCACACAGTAACTGGAGTATTTCACTCCAACATCTGTTGGTCCTTGGTGATGGCTAGAGATGGGACCAGGGGAGACATTTCAGGCAGTTCCAGCTATCAGGGCTTTAGCAGCCTGCTGCAGCCCTCTGACAGAGAGAGGTCGGTGCTGCTGCTGCGAGTGAAAGCACCCTGCAGAAAAATGCTAAAGGGATTTGAGGGCCCCTGGTGGGGAGCACCGCATCCTTTGCTATATGTGTTGTAGCAGAACAGACTTTACTGTGTAACGTCAGTGGTGGATGTTTGCAACATGTATTAATAACCAGACAGTACAGATGGAACATCTCTGAAGAAGTAGTTGGATAATATTACAGCAGCTAAGAGGGTCATATCAAGGCTGGCCAGCTAAATAGTTTGCATGTAGCCTTCATTTGTATAGAATCTGTGTGTGTATAAGCTAATATATGTCAACACATCCTTGGCACTCAGATACGCTTATAGATTATGCCTCTGACACTTCTGTTTTTCATGGAGTAGTTATTTTCTGTTATTATTAGGGATCTTTTTATACTTCAGAAAACTTGTTTATAAGCATACCAAAAATTAGCTGAGGAAAGAAGAGTAAACAGAGCCATGGTTTAAAATTTGCCAAACATAATATGTATCATTTTGATAGCAAACTGCTCCAAATAGACGTGTGTACGTTTGTACACAAAGTAAATCATTGAGGTGTCTCCACAAATATTGAAATAACACTGTTTGCTGATTAATGATTGATATTAGCAACATATAATTCATAGAAAGGTGTCAGAATTACCACTGAAGGAAATGAGACACTGAGAAGGTAACTTTTAGAACCTACTGGATTGCAAGTTATTGCTAGAACCCAAACCAGGAACCTGGCCTTAGAACTTCCAGGTTATTGTTCTAACTTCTAACAACTAATTATTTTGATAAAAAAATTTTCACGTCTGAGATTTTAAGTAATACATGCACACAATTTTTTAAAAATCCAGCAATGCTGAAGCATAGACAGTGGAAATTTGAAAGCCTCCCTTTCACTTTAACCCCCAGTTCCTTCGTTCTACCACTTAGAGATACCCACTGCCGACAGGTTCTTGTATTTCCTGCCAGAGAGAGTCCATGTAAAAATGAGCAGACATATGTGTAGAAACATTTATTGTTTAAAAACAGGTATATAACATGTTTTACAAGCTGGTCTTTGTTTTTGATTGTTGGTTGGTTTTTTGCTGTATTTATTACTTGGGAGATTGGACTAGACCCATTCATGCATATCTAGCTCATGCTTTATACTTTCTTGATATTTTCCATTGTGTGATATATTATGCTTTTCTAAAACAGTACAGTATTGAAGGACATTTGCATTGCTTTCAGTCTGTTGTTATTATAAACAATACTGAAATTAATATCTTTGGACTCCTTGACCACATATGCAAAACTTCGAGAAATAGAATTGCCAAATCAAAAGATATTTGCATTTTAAATTTGTATAGATAGTGCCCAGATTTCCTCCAAAGAGACTTTTTAACCAACTTATTCAGTGTATCAGAGCTTCCTTCCCCTCATCCTTTTATCTTTGTCAATCTGATAGGTGAAACCTTGTATTCCATCGTAGTTTACACTTTCATTAAAAATTTTCTAGGCATCTTTTCATATGTTAAAAGCCTCTTTTTCCTGTGAACTTTCTATTTATGTCTTTTGCCCTTTTGTCTATTGGTTGATTGGTACTCTTCTTACTGATTTGTAAGAGTTCTTTATATTAAGGAGCTTAACCCTTTGTATGTCACGTATTGCAAATATTCCTACTAGTCAGTCATTTTTTTAAAATAAATTTATTTATTTATTTTTGGCTGCATTGGGTCTTCGTTGCTGAGCACAGGCTTTCTCTAGTTGCGGCGAGCGGGGGCTACTCTTCGTTGCAGTGCGCAGGCTTCTCATTGTGGTGGCTTCTCTTGTTGCAGAGCACGGGCTCTAGGTGCACGGGCTTCAGTAGTTGTGGCATGTGGGCTCAGTAGTCGTGGCTCGCAGGCTCTAGAGCGCAGGCTCAGTAGCTGTGGTGCACGGGCTTAGTTGCTCCGTGGCCTGTCGGATCTTCCCGGACCAGCGCTCGAACCCATGTCCCCTGCACTGGCAGGTGGATTCTTAACCGCTGCACCACCAGGGAAGTCCCGTCAGTCATTTTTATTTTTACTTTGTTTATGCCATTTTTCCCCCATGTGAAAAAAATTTATTTTAATGCGGTCGGATTTAGAGGGGTTTGCAGGCATAAAATTATATCATATGCAAATAATGATAAATTCACCTCCTCTTTTCCAATTTTTATACCTGCTATTTCTTTATCTTATCTAATTGTACTGACTGGTACTGCCAGAACAATATTAAATAATAACAGTGAGGGCTTCCCTGGTGGCGCAGTGGTTGAGAGTCTGCCTGCCAATGCAGGGGACACGGGTTCGAGCCCTGGTCTGGGAAGATCCCACATGCCGCGGAGCAACTAGCCCCGTGAGCCACAATTACTGAGCCTGCGCGTCTGGAGCCTGTGCTCCGCAACAAGAGAGGCCACGATAGTGAGAGGCCCGCGCACCGCGATGAAGAGTGGCCCCCGCTTGCTGCAACTAGAGAAAGCCCTCGCACAGAGACGAAGACCCAACACAGCCAAAAAATAAAAATAAGTAAAATAAATAATAACAGTGATAGTGCACATCCTTTTCTTACTTTGAACTTGAACAGGATTCGGTTAAAACATATGTAATTGCCCTTTCTGTAGATGAAAAAAAAAGTCAAATATCGGCAATTTCATATTGTTCAATTTAATGGTATTTCTCCATAAAGCATGACAGCTTTTGAAAACACACACATACAAGATGTTAAAGAAGAATTCATCTCTTTTTATTTTATTTATTCATTCAACAAAGATTTATTGAACACCTACAGTATGTCAGGTACTAAGTTGTGGTTTATGGAGCTTATATTCTAGTGGACAGAGACAGACAATAAGTAAATCTATACGTGTTAGATGGTAGCAAGTGCAGTGAAGAAAAATAAAATACGGATAAGGGGACATAGAGTAATCAGGGAGAAGGAGGGGCGCTATTTTTAGATATGGTGATCAGGATAGAACCTCTGCTAAAGTGATCTTTGACTTGAATGAAATGAGGGAATGAGCTGTGCAGATATCCAAAGGAAGAGCATCCTATACGAAGAAAACACTGTACAAAAATGAGAGGCATGTTCATCTGAAATAGATGCTGAATTTTATTGAATTCCTTTGTTGTATCTCTGTATTTCTGCTTTATTTTTGTTTTGTTTTGTTTTTGGGGGTTTTGTTTTGTTTTTGGCTGCACCTCATGGCTTGCGGGATCTTAGTTCCCTGACCAGGGGACCAGGGATCGAACCCATGCCCCCTGCAGTGGAAGCTCGGAGTCCTAACCACTGGAGTGCCAGGGAATTCCCTCTGTATTTCTACTTTGATCAATGAATATGATTATATTACAAAATTCTAGTATTGAATCATCCTCACTTCTTTGGTATGACCCTCACATGCTTATGGTTTGTTCTTTGTCAGGTGTTAGGTTGCCTTCATAAAAATTTTGTATGCTTTCCTTTTCTGTATGTACTCTCAAACTGTTTTGAATACCATTAAATCTACTTTGTAAAAATTTGATAGAATTTACCCATAAAACTGTCGAAGCCTGGTGCTTTTGTGGAGGGGAGGGTGAGTAGTAATTCCTTAATTTTTCTCTTTCTTTTCCACCCCCTCATGGTAAGTAGACTATCTGGATATTCTGACTCTTCTGAGTCTGCTTGGTAATTAATATTTTCTTGGAAAAGAATTCATCCAGATTTTCAACCTTCTTTAACTAGAATTAATTGAAGCAGAAATTGGTTTTGTTCATTGGTTTCTGCTACCTAATGACATTTTCCTGCATTGTAGGTGGTTTAGTGATATCTACAATTGAATAATATGCTAGTTTAATAGTAGCTCTGCAAAATGGGTAGAACAGGTATTGTCATATCCTTACCTTACATGTGAGTACACTGAAACTTAGAGACTTGCAATTCACAATGATTGCAGTTAGAATTAGACTTCATTTCTCTTGATCCCTAATTTAATGAGCTTTTCGGAGGACTGTGATCTCTCTTAATATACACCTTTCTGCTGCTGCATTTTGCTCCCATCTCTTTCCTTCCACTCAGTTTTGTCACCTCACATTTACTGCATACTAAGTTCATGGCACTGTCTGTGGCATGTGATTTGTTAGCCAGAATTGCAGTGCAGTTTCTCCTGTGTTCACCTGCTACAGTATACTGCTTACTGCCAAGTGGCAGTGTTTGAAGGGAAGCTAATATTTAAAAGGATCTTTTCATAAAGGTCACTGTAATCGAGAATGTGTGTCTGGTTGTTTTTCTTCCCTGCAGTTGACTTGTGTCAGTGATGAAATGAAGATTTACTGTATCTTGCTTTATCACAGGAAAGCACAACTAGATATTACACAAATCTGCCTGCTTGCACATGACACTCACCTTTATTCTCCAGTGATGAGAACAAAGAGTCATTTAACGCTGTACCTTTATTGTTGAGTGTTTTAAGTTTCATTCCTGGCACTCACAATGTAACCATGAAGGTTTTAAAACACAGCAGGATCACAGAGGACTCTTGTTTAGCTATACATGGGCAGATTCAGTTACAGTTTCTTGTCAAAAGATGTTGCTGGAGGGAGGGGAAAGGAGCTGGCTGGGGAGTGGGCAGGATAAAGATCCAGAATGCTATTAGCTTACACATCAACAGGGCTAGTTGTGTGTGGGAACCTGAACCCTGGCCAGTAGCCAGACAGCCTGACAGTTCTGTCAGCCATGGTCACTTTTCTTGCCAGATAAGCTGCCGTTATTGCTGGTTCAGTCAATTTAATTTTCAGTGTGCATGTCTTGTCTGATACGGGATACGTGGATATGTGTGTATATGCATTAAAATATCATTCCCGTCTATAAAGGGTACGTTTAAGTCATGTTGAGTTACTAGGCAATATTTAAAGAGATCACTCTGGGAGTGAGTAAAGATTTATATATTATTTGTGCCAGGAAGAGACAGAAACCCACAGAGAAAAATATTACTTTTTTTTGTGAGTTACGGTTACATGACTGATATCACTGACCGCCATATTCCTGTGGAAGGACCAGTGTTTCTCAAAGTGATTTTGTGGACTGTCTGTGTCAGAGTTGCGGGTAAGAGTGGGAAAGTTAAAAATTCAGATTTCTAGACTTCACCCCAGCTCAATTAGACTGAGAGAGTGGGGCTGGGAGTCTGCATCTAAAGAAGTTCTCCAGGTGATTATTTTGCACACTAAAGTCTGGTAATAATAAAAAAAAAGTTATTATTTAAAATAAACTACAAGTGATTAGCCCTTCTGAAAATTCAAATGTATGGAATAGATTATTTTGATTATAGAGATTCATACTGAAGACAGTTTATTTACATAGAAGAGTATTTCCCCCAGGGTTTTTAAAAAAACGGCAAGCTGCTATGTTGTATTTAATATGCAAATTATTTTATCAAATATATTCCACATATAACTTTTGAAAATATGAAGTGAGGAACATCTGATAGCCAAAAGCAAGGTATATGGTAATAATGACACTTTTATATGGTAATGTAAAAACTTTATATATTATTCATTTAATCCTCACAACAGTCCTATGAGGAAAGTGGTATTATTGCTCCAGTTTTACGTATGAGGAGGTTGAGGCTTATAACTTGACCAAAGCCATACAGATAGCAAGAGGCAGAATTGGGACTTGAACACAGGTGGTCTGGCTTCAAAGTCAAGCTTCTGCTTTTGACTACTACAGTGTACTGCTTCTCATCACAAAGTAACTGATAGTAGTTATAGGAAAAGTTGAATAATAGTGAAGCCGAAAAGATTATTGTGTGGCATAGTGGAAGAAAGCTAGACTAAGAATCAGAAGTCCTGGGGTTTAGTTCCTGCTCTGAGACTCACTTAACTTCACTGAGACTATTTCGCCATCTATGAAGTAAGAGAGTAGAGTTACACTAATGCCCAGCTTTCGTATGTGTTTTTGAGTAGAAATTGTGGCACACCGTTATATGTTTCATAAATGTGAGCTTAGAGAGGGCATTTTGACGATACCTGGGCTGCCTCAGGCCTGTGTGCTCTTCAAAGATTTAATCATTCTAACTTGTTTACCCACTTACTGATAAAGTAGCTAATGGTGATTTTAGAGGGTTCCTTTTGTTTTTCCCTCTTTTTCTTTTTTTTTCCCCCAGTTTCCACAGGTTTCATGCATGTCCCTTTCTCCACCCTCACCCAGTCTTTGAACTCTCACACAAGCATTATGAGTTAGTATGTCCTACTTAATGAGTCTGAGATGTGTTTAGCTATTTTCCAAAATATTATGTGTTCATTTCCTGAAGAAGATAGAACATTCTTAATCTAGAAATATCTTGTTGCCTCTCATCTTTTTATGCATCCCTAATATTTTTTATGTATAACTGAATCACTTTGCTGTACACCTGAAACTAACACAACATTGTTAATCAACTATGCTCCAATATAAAATAAAAATTAAAAATAAGTAAGTAAATAAATAAATAAATAAAAATTATCTTTGATTAGCTCTTCACCAGAAAGAAGGGACCATTTCAAGTGGAATCTTTTGGTCAAGCCTTTACTTAATCTTAATAATTCTGCAATTGTGATGACTGGGTCAGAGTTCATCTGGACCGCATTCATTCTAACAGGGTTAACAAGTGTGTCAGATTGTCAAGTCATGGCTATAATTGACTTTGGCTTTGAGGTTTTCCTTCATAATAAACAATGGGCTCTGAGCCAAAAAAGCTTGTGGTTGATAGTCACATACTGATGATTAAGTATTACAAGTGATTTCCCCTCATACTCATTCTGTTACCCTGGAGCTCACTTTATGCTTTTTGAATGAATCATATCAGGAGAATATCCATAACTAAAAAGAATTTGACCTGTGGACTTCCCATTGCAGCCAAAGACATTCTGAGACTTCTCTCTGGCCTGAGCACTCAAGGAGGAGTGTAGAAAGCCTAGGTTAGAGCTTAGAAGAGAAAGGACAGCCTTTGAATCTTTGAAAGGACACTTTGAATCTCTTACACAAACACTGTATCCAAAAAATGCCCTTCGAAAAGATTACAGAGGGAATTTTTATTCATTACTGACAGTTCTATGCAAAATTCCTCTGGATGGAAACATTGAAGGTGGTGGGATTCGGTTTCTGTTGGGCTTCTGTCATTTTTCTGTAACACACAGTTGCTGGAAAAGACTCCCTTTGTACAAATAACTTTGAGAATTCAGTTTAAAAAATGTTCCGAGGGGGAAATTAATCAGCACAAAGTATCAGCTATTCAGAATGTATAGATTTGAGAAAGACATTTGCTTAAGCTTTTATATGTACTTCATGAAATATTAACTATTAGCAAATGCAGAGTTTGCTGAAGCTAAAACAAAAAACCCGTCAGCCCTCCTCTGATTAGTTTATTTAATGGTTAGCAGTAAATAACTATGTTGCTATCTAATCTGCTCTCCTTTTCTTGGTAACTCTAGTAAACAAGATGACATATATAGTCAAGTGAAAAATGTTTACTATTTGTCAAGTGAGTTTAATCAAACTGGAAAATACAAGTTTCACATCAGCCTTCTGTAAGTTTAAGTTTTCGGTTAACACTTAGAAAAATGGGTAAATGTGGACAGTAAATCAATGAAATAAATAGTCTGGATAAAGCTGATTTCAATAAGGTGGATACTTTAATGGTTCTCAGCGAGGCTTACCTTATCCCCATTAACCTGTTGAGCACGCACAATGCTTTGGCTTAATGGAATGTTCCCCGTACCTTCTTCTTCTTCTTCAGGTCAGTCCCTTTGTAGGCTTTCGTTTTGGGCAACTGAGGTAAATCTGCCATGAGGTTGTAAATTTGAGTTGACAACTTCCTGTGTCTTGAGAAAGGAGGTAATAGAATTACTCAGGAACTGCTTAAGTAGGAGGAGACAGGGAATGACTGGTAATGGAAATGCTTTCTTGAAGCAGTAGAATTTGTTTTTTGCACATTATTTATTTATATGTGTATTTCTTGAGTTACTGCCATGTCTTCAGTGCCCATTTGGTTTGGTTTGTTCTACTTTTCCTCATGGAAGCACCCAAAAGAGTCTATGTTAAGATCAGTGTATAAATTCCATTTCTTCAAGCAGCCCAGAAAGGAATACATTTTATGTGGCCAGTGACAAGGTTAGAAGGGGCCTAGAGGGTTTTGTTGTTTATTTGTTGGTTTCCTATTGGTTTTAAAAGTAGGAATTTCTGGACCAGCTTTTAAGTGCTCTCAAAACATTTTATCTTTTTGTATGTGTCATTTTGCTCTTGCTTGACATTGTTGATTTATTTTTATAGTAGTTTTCTATGCCAAGGGCAAATTAGGCCACCCCCAAGGAAGAAATCTCCTGGTTCTGTTCCTAACTCTGCTGGAAGTTGTCTAATCATCTCTGTTCTTCATTGTCTTGAAAAGTGGTGACTAAAGAAGTCTGTTTTAAATGCCCTAAATAATCCTGAATTGATTTTTTTTTTTTTTTTTGGTCTTCCTCATATATGGATTTCCAAAAAATCTCAAAAGAAGAACTGCTGGAAATAAATTTAAAGATAAAAATTGCTGACAAGAAAGAATAGCTACAAATTTTAAAGTTGTAATTCTCTCACTTTGCTTCTATAAAACACTGGCATTTCCTAGACTAGACAGAGATATTCATTGTGCTAAAGTCAAATAATATTTTTTGAAGAACCTGGTCTTTATTACAGCTCTTATGGAAGGTGCTGAACTATGCTGTAAGAATGTTGGTTTTGGGGGCAGGATGGATTGGAATGGGGGAAACTTCCTTCTGTGGGCCACGTCTCCCTTCACCTCCCCATGCCATCCATACTCCTGAGAATGAAAGACTGCTCCTTAACGGGTGGCCCTGTGAGAGTGCAACCTCAGGCTTCATTCCTTCACCAAGCCTTCAGTAACATCATACAGGGCCAGCTTCTCTAGATGTGAAAAATATTTTCCTGCAGTTGGAGGAAGCTCATCATGTGTAAAAGTTTATGTTAAGAAGACAGATTCTCACTCCACAGTCTGGTTTCAGCTTCCTGCTTTCAGAGCCTTTCTTTCCCAAGCAAGGGGAGGGATGGAGCTGCCAGCAGACGCTACTCACAGCGTGCTTCACCAGCCAGGGCTGACAAGATAAGCTTAGAAAATTTTATAGCAATTTGATATATTTATCGAATCTAATAAAAATTTTGGATCTGTATTTTGTAGTCTTTTAATTTTTCTAGAAATATTTATCTGCAAGTGGTGGGAAATTAGAAAACAAAGTCTGGCCTTGCACCACAGATGGTTTGAGAAGCACTGCTTTAGGCATGGCCCCAAGTTGAAGGCTAAGGCCCTTTCCAAGGGGCCCCCTTTTTGTCCCAGGAAGGGGGTTCCTTATTCCTTATTCCCAAGTTCAGGAGCCTACTCTTTTCTCTTTTTAATTTTGGTAAAATACACATAACATAAAGTTTACCATCTTAACCATTATTAAGTGTACATTTCGGTGGTGTTAAATACATTCACATTGTTGTGCAATCTCCAGAACTCTCTTCATCTTGCAAAACCGAAATTCTATACCCACTAAATAACCAGTCTTCACTTTAATCTGTTGATTTTGTCTTTTGATGTACAGTTTTTAATTTTGATGCAGTCCAGTTTACCTATTTTTGTTGTTGCCTGTGCTGTTGGTGTCATGTCAAAAAAATCATGGCCAAATCCAATGTTATAAAATGTTTCCCCTATGTTTTCTTCTAAGAGTTTTATAGTTTTTGCTCTTAGGTTTAGGTCTTTGATCCATGATGATTTAATTTTTGTATATAGTGTAAGGTAAGGGTCCAATTTCATTGCATATGGATATACGATTTCCCCAACATTATTTGTTGAAAGGAGCCTAGTTCTTACACTCAATTATTATCTACCTGGGCAGCGAAATGAAAGGAAAAGTGGTATGCAAGCATGGCTGGGAAAATTTGGACACTGATTTATGCCTTGATTTTGACAGTTTGGGGAAGGGGAGCATGGCTATTGAATGCTAAGTGGAACATGAAAGCTAAGTGTCATGATTTGATGTTGTGTATACATAATATGGCTATTTTGCTGAAAACATTTTTATTTTTTATTTTAATTATTATTTTTTTATGATGACCATGTACTTTTTATTTATTTATTTATTTATTTAACATCTTTATTGGAGTATAATTGCTTTACAATGGTGTGTTAGTTTCTGCTTTATAACAAAGTGAATCAGTTCTACATATACATACGTTCCCATATCTCTTCCCTCTTGCATCTCCCTCCCTCCCACCCTCCCTATCCCACCCCTCTAGGTGATCACAAAGCACCGAGCTGATCTCCCTGTTCTATGCGGTTGCTTCCCACTAGCTATCTATTTTACGTTTGGTAGTGTATATATGTCCATGCCACTCTCTCCCTTTGTCACAGCTTACCCTTCCCCCTCCCCATATCCTCAAGTCCATTCTCTAGTAGGTCTGTGTCTTTATTCCCGTCTTACCACTAGGTTCTTCATGACCTTTATTTTCCCTTAGATTCCGTATATATGTGTTAGCATACTGTATTTGTTTTTCTCTTTCTGACTTACTTGACTCTGTATGACAGACTCTAACTCCATCCACCTCACTACAAATAACTCAATTTCGTTTCTATTTATGGCTGAGTAATATTCCATTGTATATATGTGCCACATCTTCTTTATCCATGCATCCAATGATGGACACTTAGGTTGCTTCCATGTCCTGGCTATTGTAAATAGAGCTGCAATGAATATTTTGGTACATGACTCTTTTTGAATTATGGTTTTCTCAGGGTATATGCCCAGTAGTGGGATTGCTGGGTCGTATGGTAGTTCTATTTTTAGTTTTTTAAGGAACCTCCATACTGTTCTCCATAGTGGCTGTATCAATTTACATTCCCACCAACAGTGCAAGAGTGTTCCCTTTTCTCCACACCCTCTCCAGCATTTATTGTTTGCAGATTTTCTGATGATGGCCATTCTGACCGGTGTGAGGTGATACCTTAATGTAGTTTTGATTTGCATTTCTCTAATGCTTAGTGATGTTGAGCATTCTTTCATGTGTTTGTTGGCAATCTGTATATCTTCTTTGGAGAAATGTCTATTTAGGTCTTCTGCCCATTTTTGGATTGGGTTTTTTTTTTTTTGTTATTGAGCTGCATGAGCTGCTTGTAAATCTTAGAGATTAATCCTTTGTCAGTTGCTTCATTTACAAATATTTTCTCCCATTCTGAGGGTTGTCTGTTGGTCTTGTTTATGGTTTCCTTTGCTGTGCAAAAGCTTTTAAGTTTCATTAGGTCCCATTTGTTTATTTGTGTTTTTACTTCCATTTCTCTAGGAGCTGGGTCAAAAAGGATCTTGCTGTGATGTATGTCATAGAGTGTTCTGCGTATGTTTTCCTCTAAGAGTTTGATATTGTCTGGCCTTCCATTTAGGTCTTTAATCCATTTTGAGTTTATTTTTGTGTATGGTGTTAGGGAATGTTCTAATTTCATTCTTTTACATGTAGCTGTCCAGTTTTCCCAGCACCACTTATTGAAGAGGCTGTCTTTTCTCCACTGTATATGCTTGCCTCCTTTATCAAAGATAAGGTGACCATATGTGTGTGGGTTTATCTCTGGGCTTTCTATCCTGTTCCATTGATCTATATTTCTTTTTTTTTTTTTTGCCAGTACCATACTGTCTTGATTACTGTAGCTTTGTAGTATAGTCTGAAGTCAGGGAGCCTGATTCCTCCAGCTCCAATTTTCGTTCTCAAGATTGCTTTGGCTATTCGGGGTCTTTTGTGTTTCCATACAAATTGTGAAATTTTTTGTTCTAGTTCTGTGAAAAATGCCAGTGGTAGTTTGATAGGGATTGCATTGAATCTGTAGATTGCTTTGGTTAGTAGAGTCATTTTCACAATGTTGATTCTTCCAATCCAAGAACATGGTGTATCTCTCCATCTATTTGTATCATCTTTAATTTCTTTCATCAGTGTCTTATAATTTTCTGCATACAGGTCTTTTGTCTCCTTGGGTAGGTTTATTCCTAGATATTTTATTCTTTTTGTTGCAGTGGTAAATGGGAGTGTTTTCTTAATTTCACTTTCAGGTTTTTCATCATTGGTGTATAGGAATGCCAGAGATTTCTGTGCATTAACTTTGTATCCTGCTACTTTACCAAATTCATTGATTAGCTCTAGGAGTTTTCTGGTAGCATCTTTAGGATTCTCTATGTATAGTATCATGTCGTCTGCAAACAGTGACAACTTTACTTCTTCTCTTCCGATTTGGATTCCTTTTATTTCTTTTTCTTCTCTGATTTCTGTGGCTAAAACTTCCGAAACTATGTTGAATAATAGTGGTGAGAGTGACAACATTTTTATTAGTTCAAAAGTGGAATTTAAAATAAATTCATGGAGTTTCACAAAGAAGACCATTCAACCTTCCAAACAAGTTGATATCCCTTAAGTTAAAATACCTGGAGAGGAAAAGGAAACTGTTGTGGTCTGGTAATTGAAAGTGACAGTCGAAGTGACCCTGGTATGAAAATTTTCTCAGTGAATTTTCCTGAGTTCAGTGCTCGGGGTGGGGGAACTTACCTCCTTTGCAAAACTAATCTCTTTCTTTTCCTTTTGCCTTGGCGTCTAGGAAATTTAGTGCTAAGTTTTATGCTCAGTTACATACCTTTTTGTTCTTTTGTTCTTGACCTTTGACTCATTTTTTTGTTTTGATTTTCTTTTTAAGTTAGTTACAATAAAATACAAAATGCACCCATTTCAAGTCTTGACAAATGCATACACCTGTGTAATCACCACTTCAATCAAGATTATAGAATGTCTCCGTTCCCCCAAAATGTTCTCCCATGCCTCTTTGCCAGCATTACTCCCTTTCTGCTCCTTGTTAAATAGTTCCATTGATTCTGTGCCCTTCAATGTTAGCCACCAACCTACTAAGAATACTTCTGGAAGTAGGTGGATTATAAAAAAAAGTGACTACATAAATGAAATAGCCTTTTCAAGCTCTAGGTTTTCTTCCCGTGACCTGTCATTCAGTTTCTTTTTTTATATCCAAAAAAAGCAGCACTACAACTTCTTAAGTACTTAAGTCTCGTTGCAGCTAACATTGATGAGCTATGAAGCATTGCCAGGTATCTTTAGAAGATCATGTTCTTTTTATTCCCTTAGAAATTAAATAGCTAATTCTAAGGATTGTTTTTTTTAAACTTCCAGCACATTTTATTACAAAATAGATAGAAGAACATTATCTCAGAATAAAGGACAGTCATTTAACTTAAACACATTTTAACTCACAGTAAAATTCACAGTATTGCCTTTGGGTTTTTTTTTGCATTTTTTGGAATGCATGGATACAAACATCCTTATTACACACAGCACTGTGGATGATGCTGAATGGAGGAAACCAGGCACAAAATAGTGAACACTCTAGGCATCCTACAGAGACAGGACAAACACAGGCGGGGCTGATCTTTGTGGCCAGAAGTCAGGATATGGTGACCCTGGGTCTGGGGTTAGTAACCGGAAGGGAGTATGAGGAGCTTCGGAGGTGTTCGTCATACTCTGTTTCTTCATCTGGGTGTCGGTTTCATGACACGTCCAGTTTGTGAAAATCCAGAAAACAGTACATTTATGAAATATGCACTTTTCTGTTTGTACTATACTTGAATTAATGTTAAAACACACACTTCGTCATTGTCTACCCTGGGCCTTTAGTCCTTTGGGACCCACTAATCAAGTTCAACCTCCACATTTGGTAGAGGAGGAAACTAAACCCCTGAGAGGGGAAACACCTGTTCCAGGTGACAGAGCAAGTCAGTGGCCAAACTGGGAATGAATCCCCCACCTGAGGCTTAGCTCAAGGACTCCTTACAGCTTCAGGCTTCCAGAGGATTTTTTAAACCAGACAAATTTGTTCCTGTACAGGTTTGTCTATACCCAAGGGCTTGACATCTTTGCCAGAAGATGAAATATGTCATGAGCACCAGTTGCCTTGTTGTAGCATGTTAGAAAGCCAGTGGTCCTGCTTTCTAGTAATTCAGCAACTCATGACCTATGAAAATCTGCAGCTGGTTTTGGAAATGTTAGGGCTATGACTTGTTTATAGATGTCATAACAGTGTCTTGAAGTGACAACAAGAAATTTAACCAACTGGATTGTGTTTGGGGACAGCTTGGGCTCTCTAGGCAGGTAACTGGAGAGACAGGAATTGTGACTGACTTATGCACGAGGAATTCTAGTACATGGCTTGCATCAGGACAACATCAGCATGGAATGTGGATGGTTTATACTTCTTCCCCAGGATAATAAAAGGAAGAGCAAGAAGTAATATAAGGGGTTTTTTTTTTCCTTCCAGTTTTATTGAGATATAATTGACATACAGCACTGTGTAAGTTTAAGGTGTACAGCATAATTATTTGACTTACATACATCATGAAATGATTACCGCAGTAAGTTTAATTAATGAACATCTCATACAGACACAAAATTAAATAGAAAGTTTTTTCCCTTGTGGTGAAGACACTTAGGATTTACTCTTAACAACTTTCATATATAGCATAAAGCAGGGTTAATTATATTTATCATGTTGTACATTACCTCCCTAGTACTTATTGTCTCATAACTGGAAGTTGGTACCTTTTGACTGCCTTCCTCCAATTCCCCCTCCCTCACCCCCCCGCCGCTGATAACCACAAATCTGATCTCTTTTTCTATGAAATTGTTTGTTTGTTTGTTTGTTTTGAAATACAACTGACCTAAAACACTGTGTTAGTTCCTGGTACACAACATAGTGATCTGATATTTCTATACATTTCACAGTGAGCATCGTGATAAGTCTAGTTACTATCTATCATCATACAAAGATATTACATAATTATCAACGCTATTCCCCACTCCGTACATTTCACACCAGTGTCTCATTTATTTTATAACTGTAAGTTTGTACCTCTTTATCTCCCTCACCTATTTCTCTCCTCCCTATACCTCCCCTCCGGCAACCACCTGTTTAGTAATATAAGGTTTTAACCCTGTTTCACTTGGCAAATAAAAGGAATTATTGACATTATTTTTACCATTCTGCAATTACCTTGCTATTATGAATTGAACTCTAAATGATGATGTAATCTAAAGTATTTCATCTTCAGATATCATGCTTTAATGTTTCTTCATAATGCAGTAGAGCTGTTTTTAAAAGGAAATCAGCAGTAGCATGACTGAAAGGGGCATAAATTATGACCATTTGATATTTTCCTGCAATTGTTTTCTGTGTGAACGATGTAAAAGGGAGTGTCATTGAACCAGGTATGTTTACAAAACACAGCAGGTCCTAATGCAAAGATTGCTTGATGTACTGTGTGCCAGTATTACAGCAGTGATATGCAGTGATATGTCCTAAAATGCTTGTCATTTCCATGCATTGATCTGGGTGTTTGGTGGAAGGAATGTTCATTTGTTTTGTTTTTTATTTTTGCTGACAGGCCCAAATTACTATATATGTTATCTATTATTTTAAACTCATTAAATAAGAAAACTGTTGACTCAGATTCTCCTATTTGTGTGCACCATAATCACGTGTATTTGGACTACTGTACTTAAGTCTAGGAACAGCCCAGGGAGTTATAAATAAAGACTGTGTAGATTCTTGCTTGGTGACTATAGTTTGGCCCCCCGAACAGTCCTGGTTAAACTGAGGGTGGTTAATGGATGTATGAGTTTCCACTGACTTTGATACATTTTCATTTTATTTAAGGAAAGGACAACATACATAGTCTGCCACAGAAGGAAAAACCTTTAAAAGAATCTGAACATAATTAAATTTCCATTATCCTTTTCTTTGGCAGAAGTTTAATGATTATCTACTAATTGAGATATAATTGATTCCCCAAATGTGCTTCCTTCCACTTGTTGAAAGTAGCAAAGTCTAATGCACACTTGCTGACTAAATTTTTCCTCTCCTCTTTAACTTTCTTTTAGGACTCAGCCCAAAACCATGTTTGCCCAAGTTGAATCTGACGATGAGGAAGCAAAGAATGAGCCAGAATGGAAAAAACGTAAAATTTGAAGAATCTGATGTGAGAGCTGTTTGCATGAGGGGGAAGGATATTGAACAGGTTTGGGTTTTTTTTTTAATGAAATAAAAATACATTTTTATGATCAGGTTTTTGTCCTTTGTGTTATTGAACCATTCAAAAGATTGGTAGCTACTCTTCACTAAAATTGTGCTTACATTTTCTTACCTACAACTATTAAACCGTATTATAAGTAAATAAGAAACAGATTCTTAGCTTATTACCAAGTACTTTAGGTATTTGGAAACTTTATTCAACAGTGATTGGTTTTGTACAGATTGTTATAACCTTGGGGGAGGGGAAGGGAAGGTACATTGAGATGTACGTCTGTCTTGAGCAATTCTAGGAGCACAATATGGAAATGGACATCAAAACGTTTAATATCTCTGTATAATTTCACAGCAGTTGTTTACATGACTAAATAATTAGGCTGAGTTCAAACTAAAAGTATTGCCATACTAGGAAAGAACGTGTATCTGATTATCCTTCAACATCAGAAAGCAGTGATTAGGACTTAGGAAGCAGGCTTTGAAGTCAGACCAATGTGGGTTCAAATCCAGGCTCTGTTCTTTACTGTGTGGGTCACCTTGGGAGAGTTATTAAGCTTCTCTCTTCTAGACTCAGGTGATAATAGTATAACCTTCATAGGTTTGTCAAAAGGATAAGACATCCTTGTACAGCGTTTAGTATAGTACCTGACACGCAGTAAATATACACTAAATATTTGCTCTTCTAAAATAGAGCTAATGATATTGACTTTGCCTGATTTTTATCAGTATTAATTTTAAAAGTATAGAAATGCTTTGTAAGTATAAAAGCTGTATAAGTAGAAGACATTAAAAATCATTCTGAATGGTCTTTGTGCTTTTGACTAGAAAACTAAAACAAAAGTTGGCAGTTTGTCCAAAGTAATAATGAGTCAGTAGAATAAAATCCTATTTCATTCTCAAGCATGAAGAGGGCCACTTGTGTTGTGAGTAACAGTAAGAAAATCATCTTCGTGCTAAATTTGCCTTTTTCTCCCCTGACTTCACATCGACCTGGGGTAGTTTTTGCATGTCAAATCATCTCCGCTAGACAACTCAGGTTTTTTAATACTCTTGCCTTCTGCCCTCCTGCTCTCATCTGTCCCAGTGAATTAAATAGTTATGAAAGTGAATGATGGCCCAAAATGTGTATCAGAAAGCTCCTGGTTCTACAAGCCTCACATACTACACTCCCTGACACCCTTCCCCCGAAATCTTTTTTAACACCCCTTGAACTCACACAGATTTTTTTGCGTCTACAGTTCTGAGGTGGCAGCGGGCATTCTTCATAGATAAATCCTAAAAACCTACATTCTTGTAAGCTATTTTCTGTCCTTTTCTTCTCCCATCCCCATCTTCATCCCATTCCTCTTCCCTTGTCACCTAGCTTAATAGGTAAGAAGAGGAAGAACTAACATTTGCTGAGTGCCTACTATCTGATGACTACTTTTTTAAGCTCTTTACCTGCGTTAGCTCATTTAATCCTCACAGAAAACCCCATGAATAGGTAAAATTGCTAAACCCACTTTATAGATGAGACAGAAGAAGTCCAGGATATCAAATAATCTGTCCAAGATTACATTTATGGAATACTATATGAAGATACCCAAGATCACTAGACATCAGTAATTAACAAGTTACTGCCCCAAATTTCCTATTCTTGTTGAAATACACTTCATCCAAAATCAATTACAGACTAATATTTTGTTCCAGCTGCTTAGGATTTGTAAATTTATTGCTTCTTGGATAAAATTTACTTAAAGCATTTCATGTTTTTTCCTGTCTTAACATAAACATTGCACCATATGGAAGTATTCGTCTTGCACGGCCAAAAGTTGCAGTGGAGGGCTGGAGGAAAGAACAGAAACTTGATCATAGTGGTCTTGGCAGAGTCTGCTATGAGGTAAGGGAAGGGAAAGGCAAATTTAGCACGAAGATGATTTTTCTCATTGTTACCCACAGCACAAGTGGCCCTTTTCATGCTTGAGATGATCTATCTCACTCGGGAGAGTTTTGTAAAAAATGATTTTTTCCACACGAGATTATCAAAATACACATAAGAATTTCCAGTCTCGATTTTGGTGACCAAGGACCTGAGAGCTGGGATTGGACAAAGAGTAGGTGCTCATTTCATCCATTGTTTCAGTGCCAGGATGGTGACCACCCCCCACCTCCAGGCCTAAATTCTCTGACCCCATATAACCTTGTATTCCTGATCCTGGTCAACTCCATTTCTGTTCGCTCAAATGAGGAACTCGAAAGTCATAATTATGACCCCTCCCTCACCCCCACTCCCACCTCATTTAATCACTTGCCAGTTTCTATCCGTGCTATCTTCTGAATCTCTGGTATTTGACCTCCATGTCTTTCCCTACTGCCCTGACTAGAACTGAGACCCCCTTTTATCCCTCACCAGGACCTCAGGAGCCTCACTTCCAACTCATCTCTCTGTTTTTCGTTTGGTCCTCATCTAATCCATCTATTTTTTTTTTTTTTAACTCTGCCATCAGAATTAGCTTTCTAAAACCAAACGCTATCATTTCGTTCCTCTGCTTAGAGCCTTCCAGAGGCTTCATGTTCTATCTCTAACCCATTTGTGTGGCTCTGAGGGCATCGACATCCAGGATTCGGCCTCTCGTGGTCTTTCTTCCTTTATCTCCTGCTGATCTTACACATGCTTCTGAGATCCACCGGCACTGAACCCAGAGGTACCGTGCTCTTTGGCACCTGGATGCCTTTGCACATGTCCCTTTGTTGTCTGCCTGTTTGTTTTTGAACATGGGAACCACTTCACCTTCTCTGACCAGTCTTCCATTACCCATCCAGGCCTACAATTATTTGCTCCTTCCTCTGCCCCCATAGTTGCTTACGTATCTCTCCACTACAGCCTTCTTTTATGTTGCATCGTAAATGTGTACATGTGTGTGGCTTGTGGGCCTGAGTGTGTCTGTTTCCCCCACTGGGAGGTAGATTGTAAGAACTAAAATACATTGGGTTCTGTGAATATTTAATGAGTTTGTTTCAAAAAATGAGAGGAGCCATATTTTATTCCCATTGGTATTTCTAGATCCTAGCCCTGTGAAAGGGCTTAAAAAGGTGCTCATTAAATATTTAGCAGAGGGAAAGGAGGGAAAAGGATGGGGAGAGAATGAGGTGTGAGAAGTGCTTCTGCCTTGCAGATGGGAAGGAGTAATTTTTTTTTTTAACATCTTTATTGGAGTATAATTGCTTTACAGTGTTGTGTTAGTTTCTGCTGTATAACAAAGTGAATCAGCTATATACATATACATATATCCCCATATCTCTTCCCTCTTGCGTCTCCCTCCCACCCTCCCTATCCCACCCCTCTAGGTGGACACAAAGCACAGAGCTGACCTCCCTGTGCTATGCGGCTGCTTCCCACTAGCTAGCTATTTTACATTTGGTAGTGTATATATGTCCATGCCACTCTCTCACTTCGTCCCAGCTTACCCTTCCCCCTCCCCATGTCCTCAAGTCCATTCTCTACATCTGTGTCTTTATTCCTGTCCTGCTCCTAGGTTCATCAGAACCTTTTATTTTTTTTAGATTCCATATATATGTGTTAGCATACGGTATTTGTTTTTCTCTTTCTGACTCACTTCACTCCGTATGACAGACTCTAGGTCCATCTACCTCACCACAAATAACTCAATTTCGTTTCTTTTTATGGCTGAGTAATATTCCATTGTATACATGCGCCACATCTTCTTTATCCATTCATCTGTCGATGGACAGTTAGGTTGCTTCCATGTCCTGGCTATTGTAAATAGTGCAGCAGTGAACATTGTGGTCCATGACTCTTTTTGAATTATGGTTTTCTCAGAGTATATGTCCAGTAGTGGGATTGCTGGGGCATATGGTAGTTCTGTTTTTAGTTTTTTAAGGAACCTCCATACTGTTCTCCATATTAATACCGAAGCTTGGTCCATATCCCAGCTGCCTGCTTTACCTTTCTGTGTTGGGATTTACACAGGTAACTGGGTTGTACACAGGTAACTGAGTTGTTCACAGGTAACTGTTGTTGGCTCGAGGAAGAAGCAGGATTGTAAACAGGTGTCAGTGCTGTTACGGGGTTGGCCCAACAAGACATAAGCCACCATGACGCTTGTGCTGAGTCACCAAAGATCTGAGATGCCGATAGCATGGGGTTCTTAACCTGGGCAGGGTGTCAGTGAACCCCCTCAAAAAACATAGCATATGTTGCCTTTGCTCATGTACATCTTTCTGTAGAGAGGATCTCTAGCATTAATTAAGACTCCGGGATATTAGGTATTGCTAGCAGCTCTTTCATCTCCCAAGAGGACTGTGTAGAACTGGGCCATTCTGACTTGAAAACCAGAACATAACTCTCATACACATTCACAAACACACAAAATACCAGACAAAACAAACTAAACTAAAAACTCTAACACACTGTTCTTAATCTTAGGCAGCTAATCTTATTGCTTTGTAGACCTTACCTTTATTCTTTGAAAGATTATTAGCCTTCTGTCCCACTAAAAACTAAAGAGTTCAGCTTCATGATTACATGAAGGCA
Source organism: Eschrichtius robustus (assembly GCF_028021215.1). Taxonomy (NCBI): domain Eukaryota; kingdom Metazoa; phylum Chordata; class Mammalia; order Artiodactyla; family Eschrichtiidae; genus Eschrichtius; species Eschrichtius robustus. Next base: position 30,938,365 of record NC_090825.1, read on the forward strand.
GCATCCAAAGGTGAGCACTTCTTTATGTGATCTAAGAGCACATATTATGAGACTTGGGCCAATTTGGGAAAGATTTTAAGAATCAATATGACTGTATCAGGCAACTGTGAGCGCTTCTGTGTTTGATAACCCAAGACTCGGATATGGTAGGAGGAAGGGCAACCAGGTGCCTGCTTAGATGTATACATACAGCCTGGGTCAGAAGTCCTTTAGAGGTGATTATGTTTCATCCATTTATCAGCCTTCTTGTGTGGGAGGAGATCAGGAAATGGAGGGTTGTTAATAGACACTTTTGAAAAGTATCCATCTGGAATGGGGGATACCACAAGCCACCATGACCAGCACTCTAATTTTTACTTGATACCCTCACCAAAGAACGGGGAGAAGACCAGGCCAGGAGCACAGTGCCTAAAGATGAGATCGTGTGAGTGTGTGTGTGTGTGTGTGTGTGTGTGTGTGTGTGTGTGTGTTTAGAGGTCTATAGGTAGAGAAGGGGCTTTGAGGACAAAGAGAAGAGAAGTTTGCTATTCTAAGTAGTTTTCTGAATTATCAGAGAGTTTATATTAGGGGTCAAAATTGACTTGTAATGGTGATAAAAGATGGCCACAAGTTCTTTGACATTTCTCCCGTCAACAAGATCCCCTCCCCTTAAATCTGAGCAGGCTCTGTGATGACATGGCCAATAGAACATGGCAGAAGTGGTGCTGTTGCTAGCTACCAGGGCCAGGCATTAAGCAACTTGCAGTTTCTGCTTCTTTTCTCTTGGAGCACTTGTTCTTTTTTTTTTTTTTTTTTTTTTTTTAATAAATTTATTTATTTATTTATTTTTGGCTGTGTTGGGTCTTCGTTGCTGCGCATGGGCTTTCTCTAGTTGCGGCGAGCGGGGGCTACTTTTCGTTGTGGTGTGCGGGCTTCTCATTGTCGTGGCTTCTCTTGTTGCGGAGCACAGGCTCTAGGCACACAGGCTTCAGCAGTTGTGGCACGTGGGCTCAGTAGTTGTGGCTTGTGGGCTCTAGAGCACAGGCTCAGTAGCTGTGGCACACGGGCTTATTGGCTATGCGGCATGTGGGATCTTCCCGGGCCAGGGCTCGAACCTGTGTCCCCTGCATTGGCAGGCACATTCTTAACCACTGCGCCACCAGGGAAGCCCTGGAGCACTCGTTCTTGAAAGCCAGCTGCTATGCTGTTAGGAAGCCCGAGTAGTCCCATGGAGAGGCCCATGTGGAGAACTGAGGCCCCTGGCCAAGAACCCCAACTGAGCTGCCAGCCGACAGCCAGCACCAGCATGTTATTGCGCTATCTTAAAAAGCAGATCGATCCTTCAGTCCCAGTTGAATCACATCTGCTATTGTTGCATGAAGCAGAGATAAACCAACCTCTACTGAGCCTGGCCCAAAATGCAGATGAACGAGAAAAATGAATGATTATTATCATTTTAAGCAGTAAGTTGTGGGTTGGTTTGTTTGGCAGAAATATATAACTGGAACAACCTAAAAGAGAAAAAGAAATTCAACCATTCAAATACAAATAGTGCTAATATTTTGATGAATTACTTTCCAATATTTTTCTTTTATGTACAGTTTTGAGACTTATTTTCTCTTTTTCTTAAAACATAATTTTAATAATATTTATTAAATGGGGTATATTTTTTACTTTTTATATAAACATGTAAATTTTCTACATTATTACAAACCTCATGTATAATTTTAGAGTCTACTTAGTAGTCCATTATACAGATGTATCTGCTATACTTAATCATTCTCCTATTATTGGAAATACAGGTCATTTACAGATTTGCTATTATGAGCAGTGCTGCTTTGTCTTAAGATCTATGCCTAGAGTTTCTTTATGTACATAGGATTCTTTTCTTAAAATTGGTTACCAAAATGGAATTATGGGGTTCAAAAGAATGACTCATTTTTGCTATGAGAATGACTCACTGTAATCTTGGTAGTTACCTTATCAGTGGATGCCCAGTTGGAGAGGCCAAAGATAATTTTCAGAAATATTCCTAGTTACTGGGTTGAATAGTGCCCCCCCAAAATTCATGCACACCCAGAACCTCAGAATGTGGCCTTATTTGGGAATGTGGTCTTTGTAGATGCAATTAGTTAAAATTAAGATGAAGTCATAGTAGATTAGGGTGGGCCCTAAATCCAAAGGCTGGTGTCCTCATAAGGAGGTCATGTGAAGACCCAGAGAGACACACACACAGAGGAGAAAAGACCATGTGAAGATGGAGGCAGATATCGAAGTGATGTGGACAAGTGAAGGAACTCCAAGGATCACTGGCAACGAAGAGGCTAAGAAGGGGCAAGGAAGGATCCTTCCCCAGAGGCTTCAGAGGGAACATGGCCCAGCTGACACCTTGGTTTCAGACTTCTAGCCTCCAGAACTGTGAGAGACTAAATTTCTGTTGTTTTAAGCAACCCAGTTCGTGGTAATTCGCTAAGACAGCCGTAGGAAATGAATAACACCTAGCAATTAGATGTGAGGTACACTTGGTTCCAGGTGGGGGCTTTTCAAGTCTGCATTTCACAATCCATTAAGGGCCCAGGAAGAGAAAAAAGTTCACAAGTAGACTTTCAAGGTCTAACGTCAAAGTTTAGAGTCCTGTTTTCCTCCCTCTCACCGTACCCCTAGCCCCTGCAAGGCCCCAACTGTCAGTATGGACTTGACTTATGATGGTGGTTGTTTTAAGCCACTAAGTTTGGGGGTAATTTGTTACACAGCAATAGACAACTGATACAATTTCTAATGCAGCTAATTCAGCTTACATTTTGAGTATCTAGGGTGGGTTCATTAAGAATTTGTCTTAAAGCAGTGAGGTCTTGGCTCTTCTTGATGCGATGGGGGTGAGAGGACAGATTTTATTCTCTAGAATGGGAAGACTGTCAGGAACCACTTGGGACAAGCCCAGAGACTTTAGCTAAAGGGAATAATTATAATATTCTTTCGTTCAGTTCCCTTGAGTTAGTAGAGTGGCTGTTCCTTCCTCATTTTCGCCTCAGTCAACTTCGCTGGCAGGGTTTTCCTGAGCTGCTGTGGCTTCTGCACTTGGATCCTCGGGACAGACAGATGCCCAGTACTGTAGCCTCCTAATCTACGGTACCCATGAGGCTGTAAGCCTATGAATAAGCCTGTCTCACAGCCTTTTTATTCTGAGACACCAACGGCTGAATAAAGGTTGTTGGTTTTGCTGTTTACAAGTCAATTCAGAGCCTGGGTGGCTGACGACGAGACTCCCTGCTCAGATCTGCCCGACAGAGCTGATGTGACCAGATGTCTGGTGCCACTCCTCATATCTCGGGCGGCAATCAGCCATGGCAGAAGATAAACGTGTGATGGAAGAAAACTTACTCCATTAATCAAGGAGTCTTCATCAGTGGCTGGTATCATGGAAGTGACATGAAATATGAAGGCAAAAGTTTGGGTTCATGTTTCTCCTTTGCTATTTAGTAGTTTTGTGAGTTTAGGGAAATCAAACTGTGAGCCTCAGTTTCTTCATCAATGTAATGGGGATGATGTTAATCCCCCAGCCTGTATCCTGAGGGGTGTTTTATGGTTCAAATGCGGGGGGCTGGGGGTGCTTTGCAAACCATAATATGCTAATATAGTTGTTGGCTCTTGTGTTTATTTATTAGCAGTATCTCACTGAGTGTACATGAAGGGCATATTTTTAGAAAACAAGCCCAAATCCGTTATCAGCCCCATAATCAAGGAGAATGTCATCTGCATGTTTGAGAGGTTGCCGTCTAATGTGGAAGTTACCCAAGATTTGGCTAAGGCTGTCTTAGGGGGCCTCCGGTCCTGTTTGATTCAGCTTCTCATGGAGCCAGCGGGGACCCTGATCTGCCTCCTGTTGGCCTCACTGCTGGCCATGTTCAACTCAGTCAACAATCCTCATGGTGCTGGTGGTGACAGCATCTGAAAACCATCCAAATTTAGAAAAATGGGGAATTATCTTTTGCATTTCTCATAGGCTATTTTGTTTTTGTTTTTGTTTTTGTTTTCAGAAAGGGGAAGAAACATAGAATTGCCTTTATTTTTAAATTATAATTACAATCATATATCGGCAGCACATGTGAACAATTTAGTCGCAAAATTATGATGGAAAAAGCCTGCAACAAAGAGGAAGTTTGCCTAGACAATGATCCTCTGTCATAGGCTATTTTGATAGTGCTTTTTTTCTTCTTGTTTGTCCTTCTTTCTCGAAAGCATTAAAAAGTATCGTGTTCATTTTGTTGGGTATCGTGTGGTCTTTTCCTTTGACCCTACTGCCTCTTGTTTATGAAAAATAGCAAGTCAACTGTGACAAATGGCCAGCAGTCATCTTGCCTTCAAAGTACATAGACATTTTTCTTCTCCTTATTTTGTTTTAAAAATAACAAGTTATTTTTCCTTTGGGGAAAATATCTTATTATTCAGAGATACATAGCATAGAGAAAAGCTCTGAAGTCAGGAGACCTGGGTTCAAATCCCAGACTGAGCAAGTTACTTACATAAGTTCTTTGGAGCCTCAGTGACGCTTGGGGATGTTATGAGGACCAAAGTGTGAAAGCTCTTTGCAAACAATGAGATGCTCACAAATGTTCTTATTACTGCTGCTTTTTTCAGCAGCACCTTAGCAGGCAGACTTTTCGGAGATTCTGGTTCAGGATATTTCTTGGAAATGCTGTATCGTAGCATATGTGTATTTGATTTGAAACAAGAAAGTCCTGCAGAAAATGTGGCAGATCTGTTTCTTTACCTCAAAAATGTGGAACCCTATTTTTGAAATCCAGTCCCTACCTGCTCATTGCCCATCAACAATTAGGGTCCACCCTGAAGTTGGAAACTAGACTATAACCTGAGGCTTTCTTCTGCTGATCTGCCCCTGTGGCCATGTTCTTTATTTCATCCAGCTCCAAGGCTGGCTGAACCCCAAAAGTGTCATGCGTGATGACTCTCTTTCACCAGACAGTGTGTGACCTGGAGATGAGACTCATGAATCTCCTTGGGGCCAGATGTGTGGTCCTAACCCCATCCGTGCCTGGATTTCCTTGCATCTTCTAAGATCTTTGTCATTATAAACAGTCAACAGCAATCAACATTATTCTTACAATTTATGTGTAGTCAGCTTTCAGGTTTTCCCCTTTATGGAGGATCATAAGACTGTAAATTATGAGAAGACAGAACAGCACAACAGCAAATGTTACTGCTTTTATCTCTGGAGATTCTGACAGGCAGTCCCTCACCTTTGCCTCAGTGTGCCCTGGGAACTGCATCACAGCATGGGCTGCAGCAAAGCAGACACTGGTAAGGCAGATTGTATTTTACCCGTAAGAACAATGTTGTAATTGGGAGGCGGAGGAGATCAAGGACTGAGCATCCCATAAGTTATCGTTATGACTACCTATGTATCATAAAATCCAAAGAAAGTGGTAGAAGGCCGTTAATGTGATAATGTGATAGAGCGGAGCTGTAATTAGAGACTGTCAGACTTAGAAAGGATATTAGAGACCATCTACCGTGAGCCCCATATTTTACAGATGAGGAAACTAGAGCCCTGAGGACCAGCCACTTGTGCCAGGTCACAGTGTTAGTTAATGGTAGAGCTGGGACCATAACAAGGTCTTTGATAGACGTCCAGTGTTCCTTCAGCTCCACTATTCTTGAGGTCACTGATTAGAATGAGACAGACCCAGCCTGGAATCCCAGCTCTGCCATGTGTTGTGAACTTGGGCAAGTTATTTCACTTCTTTGACCCTCAATGCCCCCAACTATAAATCTGAGAAATTAATACTTAACTCATGGGGTTGTTGTCAAGATTAAACTAGATAATTAACGTAAGACTAAGACTTAACCAATGGCCAAGACAATGCTCAGTACATGACAGTTATTATGGTTTTGCAAAGGGCCAATATACCAGTAAGTACACATAAATCACTTTACCAAGACATAAATTTAACCTAACTGAAATTAATTCCTCATCAATTCTAATCTTCTCTCAGCTTGGTTTGCCTTTTATCAGCCTTTGAGTGGCTTTCAGAGGTAGATCTGGATTATCTACACATGTCTTTCAAATGCAATCCAGAGAAACTGATTTCAGTTTCTCCATTTTACCTTGCTAACTTTCTCAGCCATAATTAGTCATATGGGAGTCTTTCTATTAATCTGAGACTTCTACTTAAAATTCAGACATTGGAGAATCCAAATATTTAGAGACCTCACTAAAGACTTTAGATTCTGAGGATTTTGAGTATAGGTCTCTCTTGAATCTTCCTGATCTCTTTTTCTCTCTTGCCTCTTTTTTTAAGCCACTAAGAATTTCAAGGCTGCTTTGAAAGAAGTAAAGAAGAAATAAAGAAACAACCCAGGACCACGTGAGGGGGAAATGCTGAAGGCGGGAAGAAGGGGCGCGTTAGCTGGTTGCCTTGGGGGCAGGTACGGAGGCTCGGGTGGGTTGCAGCAGTGTTGGCAGTGGACCACCATGGGCTAAAGGCACCGAGTCGGGGGCAAGGCTGCAGAGTTGGAGTCTGATAAAGGAGGGGAGCAGCGAGAGGCCGAGTGCTGAAGCGCTGGAAGGTCTTGTGTAGGATTAGAAGGGGCAGCTGGCTTCCCTCCGGGTCTTTCCCTGGGTGTACTGCTCCGCAAGACCCAGAGTATGAGCGATGCTAGGTGAATCCATTTGAGATTCAGACAAGGGACGCACCTAAATCCCAGAGCGTGTGTTCACACGGGGGCATCTGAGGGTGGGCTGAGGTTTCTCCTCTGCACCACTCAGCTTTCTGCAAATCCTGCCTCTTTCTCCTGGCCATGCCCCTTAGAGGCAGGGCAGCGAGAGAGTTTCTGTTTTGCTCCTAAAGAAACCGAGGCACAGGGACTTAAATTAGCAGTGTGGCTAAGCTGACCCTGGGATCAAGAGTTTCTATACCCCGAGGTGGCATTTTATGGGCATTGTTTATAAATATCCCATTAACCCTCAGACACAGGGAAAGTGATCCGGTCTTAGAAAATGCCAGATCAGAGATCCCGCAAAAGTCAAACCCATGACTGGGGTGTAAGTCATGGGCTTGGGCAGCATCTGTCTGGCTGGAACATAATTGTGGCCATCGCTGCATTACTAACCTCTCGCTCAGCCCTTTGTTGAAGCAACCATTCTTTGGCAAATGGGGTTTGGACCCTTCCCCCCTTCTAAAATCCAAAATGCCATCAGTGACATCCTTCTCCATACTGCCCATTTTGACAGCTTGTGGTGTCTTACAAGCTGCTGAAAGAATGTTGCCCGGAGGGAGGTTTTCTGGGTTAAGACACGCTGTGGATTCAGCCTTCCGGTGTATGGTCTTGCCATAAAAGGGTGATCCAATATGAGGAGAAACTGATTCTAAAATGTTAGACTGCATCAGAGTCATCTGGGGGACAGTTATTAAAAATACCAAATCCCAGTCATTCAAGTTCAATATATTCCTGGGGCAGGGCCCAGGAATCTGCATTTGTAACTAGTGTCCTGAGTGACTCTGAAACAGGACATCATGGACTCTCCTCCATGAAGCACTTCTTTTTTTTTTTTTTTTTTTTTTTTGAGCTTGTTATTTATTTATTTATTTATTTATTTTTCACACACACACACACACACACACACACACACACACAGTGTATTTTATTTTTACAAGAGATAAATAGACTGACACCAAGCATTGTACATGGATGACCACAACAAAAGCAACAATGATTGCAATTACCAAACATGAAACACACTCATACTATGTCATAATATTGACATTCAGTCCAGTAATCCTCCACTGTAACAGCTCCTTTACTTTGCAGTGAAAATTGATTTGTATATTCTTTGCCTCTGAGTCCTTGTGGGATTTTTTTTTTTTTTAATTCAGACAGAAAGTCACAAAAATCATACTCATCCTCATCAGTTCACTCAGTCCCATGTAATTAATTTTTTTTTTTCATCTTGATCTTTTGTTAGCACTTTTATGAGTTCATCAGTTTTTCATTAGAGTTCTGAAAATGCTTATTCATTCAGTTCAGCAGTACAGTCAGTTACCAGAAACCTGTACTTGTCAGAGTCTTTTCCATGAATTTCTTGAAGATGTAACCCTTTTATAGGAACATATTTGCAAAATCATCAGAGTACACCCAGAACTGTCTGTAAATGACAAAAGACTTAAAAATGACCACGGTTAAAGATTTGATGAAAGTTCATAATAATGCAGTTGACAAGAAAATTAGTTATTTCTGAGATATACATTTTAAAGTAATAACTAGGATTATTACTTATAACATTATACCAGAACATATAAGATTTTTAGAAATTTCATGTAATGTCTGAAACATTTATATTAACATATTTCCATACATATTTCCATACAAATACAAATATAAGATTTTTAGAAATTTCATGTAATGTCTGAAACATTTATATTAACATATTTCCATACAAATAACCCAATGAAAGTTTAGTATTAGTTGTTTTGTTTGTTATTTTATACTGCAGGTTCTTATTAGGCATCAATTTTATACACATCAGTGTATACATGTCAATCCCAATCGCCCAATTCAGCACACCACCATCCCCACCCCACCGCAGTTTTCCCCCCTTGGTGTCCATATGTCCATTCTCTACATCTGTGTCTCAACTTCTGCCCTGCAAACTGGCTCATCTGTACCATTTTTCTAGGTTCCACATACATGCATTAATATACGATATTTGTTTTTCTCTTTCTGACTTACTTCACTCTGTATGACAGTCTCTAGATCCATCCACGTCTCAACAAATGACTCAATTTCGTTCCTTTTTATGGCTGAGTAATATTCCATTGTATATATGTACCACAACTTCTTTATCCATCCATGAAGCACTTCTGAGGAAGGAACACTTCACTTTCCTTCTGATTCTGAACTGGGGTAAATCTGGAGACTTGGTGCCTCAGGTGCCCTGAAGACCTTGACGGCAACCTGGCTGAGCTGAGAGGATGGCTGCCTGATCTGAGAAGCCCCAAGGAGTTTTCCAGTCTCAGCCCCACTGCAACCTCTTGATCCTCTATTTTTCTGCCTGCAAAATGAGGCACCTCATTTTTTTGTTTGTTTTTTTTAAATTGAAGTATATTTGATGTCCAATATTATATACAACATAGCGATTCACAATTTTTAAAGGTTATATTCCATTTATAGTTATTACAAAACACTGACTATATTCCCTGTGTTGTATAATACATCCTTGTAGCTTGTTTATTTTATACATAATAGTTAGTGTCTCTTAATCCCCTCCCCCTACCTTGCCCCTCTCCTTTCCCTCTCCCCACTGGTAACCACTAGTTTGTTCTCTTTATCTGTGAATCTGTATCTTTTTTGTCATATTCACTAGCTTGTTTCATTTTTTAGATTCCACGTATAAGTGATATCATACAGAAGCACCCCATACTTGGCGTTCTTAAGAGGAAAGGTACTCTATGACAATAATGTTGATAAAAAGTGTGTACCTTAAACCTAGATACAATGTAATAATAGCTTTCACTTTATCTTTTGATTTTCACAATAAACTTACTTGAATTTCACAATAAATTATTCCACTCATGAAGATGCTGAGGCACAGAGATGTCTTCTAGAGCCAACAGTGACATCCATCCTTCCCTCACCTTGCGAGCGGAACTTAAGGTTGGGGTCCTGCTTTTCCAACTGGCCATTGAAGAATCTGCATGGCTGATTGACCTCACCAAGGAGACGGGGTGTGGTGTTTGAATTTCTTCACTCTCTCGTCTGCCCAAGCTCTCACAGAACTAGATCTGGAACTGGAACATGAGCCAATCACCAGGGTGGCAGTCTTCCTGGTAGGCCCTCCTGCCTTTCTGTATTCAATCCACGGAGTATTATGTGGCTATTGATAATGATTATTGGGTATAGGTGTTGCCACTATTACCTTAATCCAGAGAGTTACCAAAAAAGAAGCTTAAAATGACCAGGAAAAACACAAAGCGGCCTGAACCAGGACAGGGGCTTTGAAGATGGAGAGAGATTTTGGCTTTTGGAACAATTTGGTGGGTTCATGTTTTTGTGGCGACCATGGATCCAGGTGGCCCTGACCGCCCCCCCACCCCACATCATTGTCCGCCAGGGGTTGTAAAATGGTCGCTTACCAACTTGTTTGGTTTGGTTCACATGGCACTTTTTTTTGTGTGTGTGTGTGAGCGGGACACTGAACTACACTCTCAATATGCATGATTTTATTACTCAGAGGAACATGGCATTATTTTTTATTGTGCATTACTTGCCAAAATAAAATACAGATTTTTAATATCTAGTGGGTACATACTGGTCCACCTGAACCAGTTGTTAAATTGGTGAAATCTTCCTGTTCTCTTTGGTAAATACTTTCCTGAGTACCCTTAGTGCCCCCCTTCCTCCGGGGGGGACATTCTCCGATAGCACCCTCAAGCCCACTTCCCTACAATCTGGCTATAAAGAGGTTCCATCTGGCATTAAGGGCTTCAGCTCCCCGCTCCAACGCAAGGTCTCACATCCATTTGCTGTCTAGTCCTTGCCCTGAGCCGTGATGGCAGTTAACTACTTTGACTGTCTCCCCTGCCTTTAGGTGACAGTCTGTGGCCTCTGGGCTGGACCATGCAATCTTGCCTCTGGAGCGGGGGATGTATTCCAACACAGATGGCTTTGGCGTTTGGGTTGATTTTGTTTTTAACTTTTAATTATAAATATAAGCTCTTTTATTTTTGGAAGTGTTTACATTTCCATAGCACAGTGCGAACCCTGATCAATCTGGAGAGGATTAGGTAAATTTTTATAACTTAAGGGAAACAGGAAATTATTTTTAATTTTTGCAGCTCCAACACATTAAAATAATGTGATTTTTTTTTTCGGTTATTGAATGCCATTCCAGAGACATGTCTAAGTTTTTTATAGTCAGCATCAGGTAGCAGTACAGCCTAAAAAAAACAAAGATAATAATAATAATAAAATACCTATTGTACTTTCTAAAGCCAGCCTGTTTGCCTTTCCTTCACAAACAGCCAATCTACGTGAGACTTAAAGGCCAACCTTAGAGGAACCTGCTGTTTCTCCTCCAAGAAATTGTTCTGCGTCTAGAGACACATGTGTTCCGTTTTAATTAGAAACCGGTGGGGCACTGGGCCGGCTGGCTGGCTGCTCAGGCCATGCTGGAAACCAGAGGGCTGAGTGGAGGCCAGGGCGTCTGAGCACATCTTCAGGGTAAGATATTTGGTTACATAAGGGAGGGGAGCTATGGCCAGTCCGCCCATCTGGAGAAAACTTTCTGGGTGGCAGGAGCTAAGGATAGGGTGAAAGAAAGTGATACACTGGGGAGAGAGGTGAGGTGAGGAGAAGAGGCCAGGCCCTGGCCGCCTGTGTCAGCCTGAGGAGGTCAGCTTCGCCTCTCCCCTGCGTCTACCCATCTACCCCAAATCGTGGTGGGACTAAATCGTGGTGGGGTTCACTTGGTGCCTGTTTCCACGGCTCTGCAGCTCTCCCTCCTCTCGATCACCCGGATAAACCCACTTCTTACCGCACTGGCTAACAGGCTGACCCACTGGCCCTCCCTCCAGGTTTTCCTGAGATGGTAGAATTGAGAGAAAGGCAGGCTCTTCTGAATTCCCCTCCCTCAGAAGCAGAGGGAGTAACTTCCCCGTCTCCTCCCCCCACAGTTGGACTTTCCTGCTTTTATAGCTCCTGTTCCATCCCATCCTAACTGGGGCTTCCAGACCTCTCTTCCCACTAGGATGTGAACCATGCGACGCTGATGACCAGACCTTCCACGTGCTTGTAGAGCCAGCCTCTGGTGCCACGTCTGCACAAACTAATTCAGTAAGTGGAATACATGTTTGTCAACCAAAGGCAGGCAAAATCCAGGCTCGATGGGAAACAGCACTGACATTATTGTGTGCGTTTGCCACAATCATGCCGCTTTCAAGGATGCAAAGCGTAGTTAAGACCTTGAGGTTCGTGGGGAATCAGGATTAATGCATCACACGGGACGGAAGATTGAAGCAAATAGGATCAGTAAACTTTCAGTCACTGAATGGTTTAAGAGCTGGGAAATTGGTTGTTGCTTGATGGTGAATAATCGCTCAGATATATGCGTGACCCTCAAATGTCAGTCTCAGACATTCTGGACAAATCAGTGTACCATTTGTGTAATTTATATTCATTTTGATTCCATGATACATTTTTTTGCACACCGTTGCCGCTCTGTTGGAATTAGTTGAGCTCATTTGTCGAGCTCTCGCGGCGAGCCCGGGCCTGTGGGAGACGCCTTGCGGGTATGAACCATCACAGTGGTGCTGGGACACGGAGAGTGTCCTCACTGCACACGTGAGGGTCCGGGGCTCAGACTGGACCCAAGGCAGCATGGCCCTGTGCTCAGAGAGACTCTGTTTCCAGGCTCTGCTGCTTATAATTATGGGACTTTGGGGAAGTTACCTAAGTGTAGTCATTAAAACCACAATATTTGGAAAGAAATCAATGTTTGTCTTGGCCAACCCATGCTGGGCCAGTGCAGTTAGAGGAGCAGTGGTATGTGAATGACTTGCTACGCGTCGGATGCACACATATTTACGAGAACTTTGTGACCTCTTTGTTCCCTTTCTCTGGGATGTGAGAAGGCTCTAAAGTCGGCATACTTTCAGCTGTGCTAGTTCCGGAGTTGGGAAGAGCCTGTACAACTAGCAAGCTGGGCAGGCCTTTCTCTTGGACCAGAAAGATTTATGACCTGATCAGCCAAAAGCCCCACCACAAAAACCTCATTGAGCTGGTTACGCATTATCTTCCGAATATCAGCTCAGATAAAAAGGACCGTCTGGCCCCCTGACAATCATCCATTGGCTTCTGCACAGTGTATTATTGTACAGCGCTTCCTCAGGAGCTATAATTAGGTGATGGTGTAAGGAGTCCACAGCGCACATTTGAATAGTGACTCTATTTGTTTCATGATGTCACTTGCTCACTCGAGTCCCTTCTCATCATATGGCCTTCGCCGGAGTGTGGTTGGAATTCAATACACATGAAATCAGACCTTCACTGAGTTTTCTGTGAAGTAATGATAGCACTTAGGAGGAATCATTTGGGACAAGAACCTTTACACACCTGAAACATTATGACTTAAGAGCCGAAGTTGTGGGAATGTCACTTTTTAGCTCTTTAATCTGGACAAGCCCCTCAGCCTCTCAGAGGCTTCCTTTGTTCATCTGGAACTTGGGATTCATGGTACTAGTTAGTTCAGTGGGTTATAATGTATAGTGTATAAAATACCTGCCTTTCTTCCGCCCAACCCCAATCAATGACCACGTCCTAAACATTCCACCTCTCAACTCCTTCCACGTTTCTCTGTATTCACGGCCACCATCCTGGGCCCAGCCGCTTTCCTCTCTTGCCTTAGACCGTTGCACTAGCCTCTTGGCTGGTGTCACTGCACCCACTCCTATATTCCTCTTATAGACTGGCTGCTTCCACAGTGATCTTTCAGGACAATTGCCTGGAACATAGCCTCTAGCTTAAAACTTTCCAGTGGCATCGCTGTGCTCTTAGGATAAAGCCCCAGTTCCTCATCTTGACCTGTAAGATGCTGCATGATCTGCCCTTGTCTGTATCACGAAGTTCATGTCACGCCACTCTTCCCCTACCACCAGCATTCCAGCCAAATCAGTTTATTTTCAGCAACTCAAATATATCAAGAGCTCTCCTCTTTAAAAGCACTCTGCACTGGATGTTCCTTCTGCCTGGCACATTCTCTACCCCTTCTTTATCCCCTCCCTGCCCTGCCAACTCCAGATGCTCCTTCAAGAACCAGTTTGAAATGCCACTTCCTAGGGAAATCCTCCTGAGACCTCCCCCGCCCCTCCCCCCCACATTATATAATCTCCTGATGAATAGTCAAACTCTTCTTCCCGGCATATGTCACAACTCCAATTAAATAATTACCTGGGAAGATATTTGTTTAAAGCTATCTCCCTCTCTGGACTGTTTCTAAAAGCCAGTCTTATTCCCAGTACACTAAGTGACACGTGACGCTCACCGATAAAACATTGTGGAGGGGATAAAGCTTGTTACTCCTCTCAGCACTTAATGCTGCCATTTTTGCAGTTGAATATTCTTGGGGCACCTTTGCTATTTAATCTCCAACCTCTTCTTGGTTGAGGACAGATGGCTCTGTGTGAGGGAACCCCATCTCTGGGTTTTCTTGGCCACTGAGGGCTGGGTGGAAAGCATGGCAGGAGTCAGGAAGAGTCACTGACCTGCTGAATGTCAGAGCTAGAAAGACGTTTAGGGTTCAACAAGCCCCATGGCCACATTTTACAGATGGGGAAACTGAGGCCAAGAGAAATTGAATGTTATGCCCAAGAGCAGAGCTAAGGAATGTATTCAGTGACCCTAAAGTATTGTTTTCTCAGGCATTAATACACCCATAGAAAAAAATATATTTATACATGATTTGTAGAACATTTTCTAATTTTCATTTCTATTACTCCATTGATCTTCATAGCAGCCTTGGGAAGAAGGAAGGGCAAGCATTGTTCATCGTCATTATACAGATGAGGAAACAAGGACAGAGGGTCTAGGTGATTTATACCTATACCCAAGGTCAAGCCAACTTACAAGTGCAAAACCTTGAGTCCCTGAGCCTCTGGTTCTTGGATGCATCTTCTCCCTCCTGTATTGCTCTGTTCCTCTCACAAATAAATACTTGGGTAACTCCATTTCTGGTAAGAAATACTTGGGCCGGGGAGCACCAGCTGGGAGCAAAGAAAAATTCTGTTTCATTCTCTTCCTTGCTTATTTAGCGGCTGTGATGTCTGTGACCCGGGCTTCCCTCTGTCAGGGTGACACCGCATAAAGTCAGAGGGTGTGATGGGAAGAGAGTGTAAGCGCTGCGGATTCAGCCTCATCTGGGCTTAAGCCCTGGCTCTGCTACTTACACCTGGGTGACCCTAACCAGCTGACCCTGAACAGGAACCTCTCTGAGCCTTAGGTGTCCGGCTATAAAATGCAGGTACTGGCTGCCTCTCCCTAGCTTTGTTTAGGATTAAATGAGGTAGTGCTTATAAGATACAGAGAAAACGGAAGGCACTCCATAAACACTATTTATCCTAACAACCAAGGCAGCCTGGAGCAACAAAGTTGAGAAGGAAAATGTCAGAAAAAGCCAGCCTTTGGGTTGAAGAGGCGTGGGGAGTTGTCAGAAGGGCAAAATGAACCCTGGAGGTGTGGTTGGAAGGGGAGCAGCTTGGCGGGCTGAGGCAGATTGTATTTTAGCTGCCATCTCGTTGACTGCCTCCTGATGTCATGAGCCCCGGCGTGTCCCGCTGCGTGAGGGTGTGCCTGCTCGCGGGGGCGGGGGGCTGGGGGGCGTGAGTGTGGGGTGGGGGCGAGCTGGGGGCGGGTGGTATCCCAGCTGCGCCCCCTCATCTTCAGCCTCATCAGCACATTTCCACGCAAGTTACGTTCCCTGTCTCTGCATTTGGAGGGTGAAAGTTAAAAAAGCAAATGGGAGAAATTCATCTGATTGTCAATCTGAAAATGGTTCCATTCTTAAAGCCATTTGGGAGCTTTTGTTTCTCTAAGCTGTGACTTCACAAAATGCAGCCAGAAATGGTGATTTAAGGAATCCACTAAACCGCACTAACACTGTTTTATGAGTACCTTTCTTCACAGTCTAGAAGTTGATGTCTAAAACACCATCCCTAATGGTTAAACTAGAAAATATAAATTGAGGATGGTTTTTCATTATCAACATTTAAATAAAAATTTCACAGCAGACTCAGGAGCAAGGTGGAAGGGTTGTGCAAAGAGGTGACAGGTGATCAATGTAGAGAGACCCACTCAGAGAAAAAAGAGCCCAGGTCATTCCTGGGGAGGGTGGCCTGCTTCTGAGGCAGAAGTCATGGCCTTGGGGAATTTACCAGGTCCAAGGGCTGTGCCTCAGCCCACAGGCTCTGTCACTGCATTTTGTCCACAGATCAAGGGCAAGTCCAGGGGCAGACCCATCCTCCCCAAGCTCCCAAGACTGAGATGAAAGCAGAAGCTGGATTAGTTAATTTCCGGCGCGAAATCACCATGGCAGAGGTCCAGAATCCCCCATTGGCATAGCGAGCTCATTCTCTCCTTGTAGCAGGCAGCCGTAGAACCGAGTCGAGTCAGAGGAATCGAATGTCTAATGGGGAGGGAGAGAGCATCTGAGTCAGCCCTGCCACCGGGGCTCAAGGGCACCAAGTCCCCAAGCCAAGGCTCCTCTTCCTGTGGGAGGACACTGCCCACATCTGCATCTGTGAGAGTTCTGTTCCCGTTGCCACCAAACCCCATTTTAAGGGGCATATCCTTTTTCTCTGAGGCGAAGACAAAGCTTTCTCTCCTCCACAGAGCTGTACAGTCATATATTTTCCAAAGATTGAAAATGATGAATCCAAGTTAATAAATGAGATATTCGGGATGGCAAGGAAATTGAGGCACGTGCATATTCCTTGAAGTGTCTCCTACGTGCAAAGGAAAAGAAAGCAAGTGATGATGTTACGACATGTGTGTGGGTGGGAGAGGAAGGTGGTCCCTGGACTGCTCTGACTACCTTAGGTTAGTTAAATTGTTGAGAATACGGAAGCAAGCATTAAGTGTCTAAGTGGTGGTGGTGGGTCAATATGATTCACTGTCTTCTCTGGGTCTGGCTCCCGGTCCCCATTCTCCTGCTTCCACCCACATCCCTGGGATCCATCCACCCAGTGGCATCAGTGATCACATGGGTGCTGGTGACCCTTACCTCTCTATCCCCTTCCCTTTTCTGCTGAGCTTGGGGCTCTACTTCAAGTCCATCTTCGCCTTCAAGTTCCATAGGCAGCCTAAGTGCACCACATCCAACGTGGTGAACTGGTCACCAAGCATCGGTGGGCACCTACTGTGCCCACCAGTGGCTCCGTCAATCCCATCATCCAAACATAAATGTGCGAATGAGTCACAATCCCACCTTCCCCCTCTGCCCTCAAATCTAACCTGTTACCACATCCAGTAGATTATTTCTTCTTTCCATTCATCACACTGGTCTCCTCCTCTCCTTCCCATCCCAAGTATTATTGCCTCGGTTCAGACCTTCAGCCACATCTTTCTCCTGGGCTGTTGCAGTTGCCTCCCAGCTTGTGTCACTGTCTCTCCTCGTATCTCCTCCAAGCCATACTCCACGCTGCTGCTGCAGGGATCTTTCTGCAGCTCACATGTAATTGCGATGTGACCCTCAAAGCTTTGTGTCACCTGCAAGATAAAGTCCAAACTGTTCACTGAGGCAGGTGAAGCTCACCTGGACCTGGACGATGTCCATCTCTCCAGCCTTCTCTTTTACTTCACTTCTCTAACCTCTTCACTCAGTACACGTTTATCACATACCTACTTTGTGCCAGGTACCGTGTAGGTGCTGGAGACACAGCAGTAAAAATAACTATCATCCTGTACCTTACAATCCATCTACACCAAGCACGTGTTTTTCCATCTTAATGCCTTCACTCACTCCTCTCTGCTGCTCCCCTGAGACCGCACATCTATTGGCAGGAACACTAATCCTTCAAGCCTTAGCTTAGGGCCCCTTCCTTAATGGAGACACCCCAGAACTCTCCTTCCTCTGTGCCCCAACTGCCTTGTATACACAGGTCTTTCCTGTGCTCAAAGTATTCCGAGGCAGGCCCCGCCCGCCACATCTGACCTGTGTGACCTTGGGCAAGTACTGGGCCGCGGTTTCCTCATCTGTGAAATGAAGACAATGATGATATTGCAGGAAAGGCAAAACTTTATCTCTCTTCGTCTTAGGTTTTCAGTTGGGACTCTTCAACAAAAAGATTAACAGGAGTAAAGCAGTTTACTAATGCGTGCAGCGCACATCCTTTGGGAGAAACCTGAATAAAAAGTAACTCAAAGCGTGGCTTAGAATTTCAGCTTACCTAGCATCTTCAACAAAGAACAATAAAGCTGGAGAGAAACGACAGGACAAAGGAAAGAAGCTGCAGGCTTCCAAGGGTGGCAAACTGTGGGAAGGTAAATAAATGGGAGGGAACTAATGGAGTGAGATTTGTTTGCAGATTCCTCTGGGGCTACCTCTGGTCTGATAAGAATCTGTCTCCAGAAAAGGAGAATTTATACTGTGCCTTTAGACAGAAAAATGGGAACTTTTTCTGAGTTTGTTGCTTCTTAATTGCCTTTAGCTCAAGATAATTTTTATATCAAAGAGGCATATTTTGGGGTGACATATTCTGGTTTCTTTCAATATCAACTTCATAATGTTGTTTTAAACATAGTCTGGCCCATTGTGCGCCCAATAAATATTAGCTGCTGTGATAACGATAATGATGATGGCAACAAGGGAGAGAAAAATGGTGCAGCCACTTTGGAAAACAGTTTGATGGTTTCTCACAGAGTTAAACATACAGTCATCACATGACCCAGCAGTTCCATTCCTAGGTATATACCCAAGAGAAGTGAAAACACATATCCACACAGAAACTTGTGCACACAGAAATTTGTACACAAGTGTTTACAGCAGAATTATTTGTAATAGCCCAAACCCAGAAACAACCCAAACGTCCATTGGCAGGCGAATGGATAAACAGATTGTGTATATAATACAAAGGAATATTATTCAGCCATGAAAAGGAAGTTCTGATACATGTTACAGCTTAGATGAATCTCCGAAACATTATCTGTCAGATGCCTAAGGGATGAGTTGGGGCTTGTAGAAAACAGCCTTCTAACAGCCTGATCCAAAGTGATTCTGTTAACAGAGACCTGAATTACTAGGATTTGGGTGGAAAAGGGGGGAAGTGGTCCCAAACAACAGGTAGTGTGAGAAGAGGATCAAGCAAATACCAAGGGAAGATGGTGGGTAGGTGGGATGGGGAGATTCTTGTCAGCACTGGTAAGAGGGTGGCAAGGAAGGAGGAGGTGGGCAAGGTGCTATGGCCACCACAAGGAGGGTGTGTGACCCACACTCTGGGGAGAGCCCTGAAACCAGGGTAGTGAATGAACAGTGAGACGTGGAGCAAAGGGATTTGGGAGGATTTTGTGGCTATGATTTAGAAGTCTGGAGAGAAATAAGGCAGCTGTGAGGAAAGACTTCAACTGTAGGGAATGCACAGGAGAGTGTGCCAGGTGAGGCTGAAATAGTCAGTCTGCGGGATTCAGTAGAGTCTGCACCTAATAGCAGGGGGAGCCCCACCAGCCCAGGTTGAGATGGTGGACGCTATGGTGTCCTGTAGGACAGAGATGAGGCTGTGAGAGGGGACCACAGACCCCCTTACTCAGCATGTATCTCCTAGTTCTCTAATTCCTAGAGTTCACTGGACATTATCTCCCTTGGGTTCCTGCAGCCTTTGGTACCTGCCTCAGTTTTACCTTGTTCTTCTTTCTTAGTAGGTTGAGAGCATCTTAAGGGCAGATGTCTTGGTTGCCACACAGTTCAGGCAGGAGGCACTCACTCTCTGCTCATTTGGTAGAATAGCATCTCATTATTTAGGGAATAAGCCTGCCTTCCAGATACCCTCAGAGAATGAAAATGCCTTCCCAATTGATGGTTACAGATGGCATTCCTAACTTGTTGTCTGGTGGGGACAGGAAGTAGAACTCATAACCATCCTCCAGAAGAGGAGTGAATAAGTCCCTAGGAGAGGTCAAAGGTCATCTCTTTTTTCTTTCCTTTCAGCGTCGGCATTTTTGCCTGCGGGGGTGCATTTTGGTGGGAAACTTGGAAGGGCTCTTCTTGGATAATGGTATGTTTGAGCTGGGAAGGGATGGAAGAACGTGAAGAGACTTGGTATGTGATGAAGGAGAAAAGAGCAAGGAAGAGCTTGGTTTATTGGACTTTACGGTGCAAACAGGCTGGGCCACAGGCATTGGTGGCAGTGAGGCTGTGATCAGGAAACCTTCACTTGGCTGGGTCTCTGCTGCTCCTGGGGGGCCCTGGGCCATGTGACTGCGTTTCGGGGCTGTGCTAAGTGGACTGGTTGCAATAGTCAGTGTTACAGATGCACTGCAGCTTCACTTCTGGGTTCTATGTTCCTGGGGGATTGGTGAGGGGTGGGCAGGATACCATCTGCTCTTCAAGCCTGTGTTACTTGCCTGATAGGGCTTTTCATACAAATTTTTCAGCTTTCAGCATTAAGTCTGCTTCTGACTATTTACCCTCACACTAAGGCCGGGAAGGTATTCAGAAGCAGCCTGGCCTCGTTGAACATAATCCCGGATTGATAGTCTTAAACTGCTGTCTTCACTGTGTCTCTCCACTGTAAACGTCTCCCATGGTCTGCATTGTTGCTACCCGGAGCATGGTTTGAGGACCAGCAGCACCTGTATCACCTGGGAGCTTGTTAAACATGCAGAATCTCAGGTTCCATCCCAGACCTGCTGAATCAGAATCTGCATTTTAACAAGCTCCCTGGGTGCTTTGCATGCACACTGAAGTTGGAGGAGGTCTGGTTGACATAGACTGAGATAAGCACAACTTCTTAGCTGACCCCATATTACTCATTGCCGCTCCAAATAAATATTCGCTCCAGGATATCTTGATCTAAATCAGCTTGGTGCCCTTAAAAGCTCTCTCTTAACATGTGTGCTTCTGGCTTTTAGTTTCAGACTTCGTTCTTATTTTTGTGTACAGAAATTTGTCCAGTACTTATTCTTCCATAACTGATTTCTCCTAAGATACTGCCTTTATTTCCCCATTATTCCATGTCCCACAATCAACCCCATGTCTTCCCCACTTCCACCTCAAGCCTAAAATTCCAGAATGCTACAACATATGAGAGCCCACTGTCCCTTTCTTTGCCTGGGCATGAGTTGCACAGCCTTCAGAACGTACCATGTTTTTTCATTCACACTTCTGTATCTTTGCTCAGCTGGGGTCACCTGTGGAAGTCCTTTTACCCCTTGGCTCATGCTTTCAAGGTCTAGCTGTAGCCACATGACTTGCTTGAAGCCCTTCCTAGAGACATCAAAAGTATCAAGGCCACACTGCTCCCTCCTTTTCTCCAGACTCAGATAATTTGTCTATACCTACGATTTGGGCAGTAAATCCTATGGACTTTGCATTGAGGTGGCAACTGGTTTATACGTTTACTAAGAAAGAAGACAATAGTTTTCTTTTTTACCTTAAATTTTGAAATAATTTTGGATATAAAAATTGTCAAAATAATAAGAGGAGAGCTCCCATATACCCTTCACTCGGCTTCCACTAATGCTAACATTTTCCATGACCACGTACAGTGATCAAAACCAGGAAATTAACTTTCTTACAATACTGTTAATGAAACTGCAGAACTTATTGAAAGAGATTTCTCCAGTTTTCCTACTAATGTTCTTTCCCTGTTCCAGGATCCCATCCAAGATCCCACCTTGATTTAGTTGTCATTGTCTCCTTAGTCTCCTCCAACCTGGGAATAAGTCTTCTGTCTTTCCTTTTCTTCCCATTCTTGACACTTTTGAATTTTGCTGGTCAGCTATTTTGTAGAATGTCCTTCAATTTGAGTTTGATGCTTTCTCAAGGCTAGTTTGAGGTTTTGCATTTTTGGCAAAAATTATACAAGGGTGATTTTGTGCCCTTCCCAGTACATCATTATATCAGGGGACATGATATCAATATGTCTTATTACTGATGATCTTAGCCTGCACCACTTGCTTAAGGTGGTTTCTGCCAAGTTTCTCTACTGTAAAGTTACAATTTTCCTCTTTGTAATTAATAGCTATCTTGGGAGAGATATTTTGAAATTATGCAAATATCCTTTTCTCCTCAAATATATGCCCACTATTTTTTTTTTAAAGAAATTCGCATTCTTATTGATTGATTGATTGATTGATTGCTGTGTTGGGTCTTCGTTTCTGTGCGAGGGCTTTCTCTAGTTGTGGCAAGCGGGGACCACTCTTCATCGCGTTGCGCGGGCCTCTCACTATCGCGGCCTCTCCTGTTGCGGAGCACAGGCTCCAGACGCGCAAGCTCAGTAATTGTGGCTCACGGGGCCCAGTCGCTCCGCGGCATGTGGGATCTTCCCAGACCAGGGCTCGAACCTGTGTCCCCTGCATTAGCAGGCAGACTCTCAACCACTGCGCCACCAGGGAAGCCCCCTATGCCCACTATTTTTAACATCCATTAGTGGATCTGCCAATAAAACATATCACTGTGGCATCCACTGTGTATATATATTCATAAACGCTCAGTTGTGTAAGACAAGTAAGCCCCTATTTAAATCACTGCAGTAGGGTTTTCTATTAATTGGACCTTCTTTGAATTGTCTTTCTAATGGGGTCCATCATAACAGGGTTTTAATCTTCTAGATGGCACAGTCAAATAAATAAGTCATCCATCCATCCATCCAATATTCCATTTTTTTTTTGTAAAAAAGTTGATTGCCCATCTTCATATTTCTCCCAGTTATGCCCTAACTGGTGTCCCCTACTCCCTACTGTTTTGTTTGAATTATTATGTGAAATGTTTTGTGCTGTTTTGGCCAAATGAGTAAGCCAAGGTAGGAACATTAATTTTTTTGAGTAGATTGTTGTCAAAATCAATCTGAAAAAAGAGGTGCCAAATTGTTTTGCTGGAATGTACCATCATAGAAAATGCCTCTGTCATGGACATCTGTTGTTTGTGCCTGCTGCGTGTCCCTCTTCCCTTCCTTAGGTCACAGCACACAACTTTCCTTTGCAGAATCTGCCCTTCCATGTTCTTAGTCCATGTGGTTTAGTGGAGCTGGCCCACCTGATGGCACCATTGGTGGGAACATTCCCTAGGCCGGGACAGAATTAGCCATCCCTCTGGCCATAGTAATTGACTGAGAAATTGGCGTCTGGCTCTAGCTGGCCAGTCAGAATCTCCTCCAAGATCTTTGGTGGCATTAATCACTGGGTATTTAAGAGAGTAGGATCAAAGCCTACAGCTTTCACTGGACATCTTTGCCACCATGTGGGGATAAACAGACTGAGAATAAGGCCAACACAGTGGAAGACAGTGAAGTGGGAGAGAGTGAGAGGGGCCTGTTCCTCATGATGTCAATTGATCACCTGGATCTAGCTTTTCCTGAAGCGATCCACCTCAGGACTTTGCAGTTACATGAGCCAATCAGTTCCCTTTCATTGTTTAAGACAGCTTGAGTTGAGTTTCTGTTGCTTGTAACTCAAAGTCCTGACAAATAAACATTCTTTTTGAGCATCTGCTACTTGTGAGGGCACATGCTTGGGGCTCTTCAGGATTCAAAGACGAGTCAGATGTGGCCCCTGCACTCAAGGGGCCCTCAACCTAGCACAGAACATAAGATCAGTGCACAAATATCCACAAATGAAGGGACCCATGCGGTCAGCCTGATCCACCCATGAAGAGCTTGGCTGTAGGACCACAGTGAAGTGAGTGATGAATACCAGCTGGGGGGAATTTGGAGCACTGAAGAGAAGAGGGACATTATTCCTGGCAGAGGGAAAGGCTTGGGCAAGGGTCCAATCATGGAAAGTGTAAACAGCTCAATGTGTATTTTGAGGTTCTATGGCGTCATCCATAATGACTGAAGGGTAAAGTTTAGGCTAAAAAGGAAGATTTGGGGGACAAAAAAAAAAAAAAACAACTAGAGAAAAGATTTGTTGGAAACAAGTTGAGGAGGCTCTGATTGGCAGTCTGAGGGGTCTGACTGGCAGCAGGAAGGTAGAGCTGGATTTTGAGTAGAGAAGTGAGGTGAGGAAGATGAACTTGGCAACAGCGAGCAGAGCTGGAGGGGCAGGGGACCAGGGAGGGGCCAGTGCAACCGGCCGGCTGCACCTCAGTACAGAGCTGGGAAGGACCAGACAGAAGAAGAAGGCTGGAGGTGGGTGGAATCCCAGCCTCTGAGAACATTCTGCCGAGAGGCTTTGGCCATATTTGCTCAAGAATCTTCCTCGTCGCATCATTTGAAAGCCACACTTTTTATTTCATGCTAAATGTTGTCAGAGGGAGCAGTGGCAGATTCCTTCTGAACGTGAGCCAGCTGGCCTGGCACGCACACGTTTAATGGCATTCCAGACCTCGGGGCCTGGCAGACGCCCTCGGAACCCTGCCCCGGCTCTGGCTCCTGCCTCACCCGGAGTTAGGACGCCAGGACCACCGTCCCTCTTCTCATGTGGCGACTTTCCGAGCAGAAAAGGTCCATCATGAGACTCCGACCCGCCCCCACATGAGCCGTGGACAGCTTGGCCTTCTTAGAGAGGCCGCTGCTTTGGCCTCAGACTCGGTGCCATCCTGTTCGCACCTTCACTCCTCTCGCTCTCCCGGCCTCCTCACCGCCTAGTCTTGAGCAAGCCCCATCTGCACCGCCATCGCTAACCCCCAAGCGATGGGGGATGATGGTCCAAGTCACCATCATCACACGTGTGGACTCCTGCCTCGACATGGCTGGCCTCCTCGCTTCCATGGTCTGTAACTTGACGAAGCAGCTAGAACAGTCCCTTATCATCACAAGCCAGATCCTGTCACCCCTCTTCTTAAAACCTTCTGATGGCTTTCTGCCTGAGTCAGAAGAAAATCCTAAATCCCTATGACAGCCCCAGGGACTCTACGTGATTTGACCCTTGGTTATCTCTTCAACTGTATTTCCTACCACTCCCCCTTCCCTTTGAGCCTTTCCGCCCGCTCCTCTGCCTGCCTCTGCTGACTGCTCTCTTTTTCTTCGTGACCCATAGTGTGCCTCATCATGACAGAAGCTTGTATCTGTCAGAATAGGCTAAGGCATGCTGCAGTAACAAATAGCCTCCACATTTCAGTGGTTCAGATAACACAGGGCTACTTCTCATTCGCCAGGCCATGTCTGCTGCAGGTTGGCGGAGTGGCCCTGTTAATCAGAGTCACTCCAAGCTGACTGAGCAGCCACCTTCTTGAACGTTTCTGGTGGCCATCCTATAGAAAAAGAAAGAGATTCTTGAGAGTCTCACAGTGGCAATTAAATGTTGGCTCAGGAGAAGCCCACGTCACCTCTGCTCATGCTCTCTGGTCAGTCACTGGCCTCAGTCAAGCACAAGAGAGCCCAGCTGTGTAATCTCACCACGTTGCCAGGGATGGAAGGGATCTGTCTATATCTGGTGAACAACACAAATGAAGGCCACGAGAGCTGATTTTTCTGTGTGCGTAGCATGGATTAGAACCCCTTGGAGTGTCTTCCAGCTCAGCAGTGGTGAACTATGGCAGGGTTGGCCAGCTGGGTGGAGAGTGAGGACAGGGGAGGAGGGTTGGTTACTTCTGTTCAAGCTCTGGGAGAAATGAGAACATGGCTGAATTTGGCTGCTCACTGGACCAGTAATGCATGTAAGAAAACGTGACGGTTATTTCTCAGGTCCTCCAGGCCAAGGGTGCCTGTATACCAGTGGTGGGGTGGAAAGATCCCCTTGCCCAGAAATAACTTACTACCGGTGTCTGCAGTTCTTCCATTAGACGTCCATTCCTTTGGTTCTAAAATAGCATTTCCCAAGTTGTGTCCAGCAAAACACTTACATTAGATGTCAACAGATGCTCCTTGGTCAAATAAGATTGTGAGATGCTGAGTTAAACAACATTAAACGTGTTTTTCCTCTGCAGGTCTTCTCAGGGCCTTGTTTGATATGTAACGTGTACTGTTTCTTCCTGAGATGGAATCAGACTATGCAGCATTTCTCCCATTTTTTAAATCAAGGAACTCTTGCCTCCATGGATGCTCCCCTAGTGTTCACCTAGACAGTTTGGGAAATGCTAGTCTGGGAGCCTTTTCATTCCTATGGAGTCCCCTGGGGAAAGTAGACATCCCCAGGAGAGGCTTTCTGTGGGAGAAGGAAAGCAGTGTGGACAAGATTTTGAGAGGATGGGACTCCAGAGGGGCCTGGGGGTGGGGGACAGAGGGTCTGAAGGGGAGAGGTCAGGCGCTAAGATTATAAGTGATCCTGTCTCCAGGGATGGATGCGGAGCTGGAGCCCACACCTCTCACCACCCCCAGCCTCTCTGCTCCCTTCCCTCTCCTGCCCAATGACGCTCACCCGTCCTGCTCTCCAAAGCTCCGGCCTTGCCCCATCTCCACCTTCTCCAGCCACCAACAAACCAGGCCGCCTCTAGTCTTGATGGCTTAGCACTCAAGTCCCTGCTGCCCGAAATGCCCTCTCCTCCTCAACTCCAGTCGGGGAAATTCCTATACTCTGGTTTCTCTTCAGATTTTATAAATCTTTCGCCTTTTAACTCTAGTCTGGGAAATTCCTTCTCTCCTTTAGTAGTCTGTCAGGCAGCCACCTCCAAGAAGCCATCCCTGATACCTTTCCTCACCCCACAGCCTCAGCTGGGTTTATTGTCCCTCCAAGCTCCCATAACACACGGCGACTCTTCATCACTGCCCTCGTCACTTTGTATTTTAATACTCTTATTTCTGTCCCTCTAATCTGGGAGCCCCTCAAGGGCTTTATCTTTATATCCTTATATCCTCCTCTGGTAGGAGATAGATACTCAATAATTAATTGAATGAATGAGGCCCAGGCACGTACAGGAAGTGTGTTAAAATCCCCTACATGTCCCACTTGAAAGAATTTCCGCAGTTAAAAGAATCTATTCTACATGTTTGAAAACCTCATCTCATGTGTCATGCGCACCTCTGCTGGTTCTCTGACCTCCTGGGGTCTGAAGTCTTCTCTCTTCCTTTCTCTCCATCCATCCTTCTGTCTACCTGTTCTTCCCTCCGTCATCATCCCCTCAACTACATCTGATCCAGGTCACCTGATTCATGTCCTTTTTCAAGAAGAGTGAATGAGTCTTGGACTGTTAATGGCTATCCTTAGGTTTATGTTTTCCTAAGCAGGAAGTAAATGCAAATATCTTAAGAAGACAATCTAACTTGAAAGGTGAGAAGAAGTTGTTTCTTTTTTTTAGTTCAAGGTCGGCTTTAATGATTGAACGAGAAAGGGAAAACTAGAAAAAACCTGCAGGTAGAGAACCTGGACAGGTTGTTGTTGGCAGCCCAGCCAGGGCTGAGTCACGACTTTTGTGGGTCGGAGACCCTTTTGCCTTTGTGGGTCCCTTCTGCATAAAAAATGTTAACAATTACCAATGACTGCACTGGTATATAAAGGCGAATATAACCCAGGCTGCTTTGTTATTCCATATTCGTTATTGTTACATTCACTTTTTCTTCTGATTTTAGAAATACTAAAAGTTAAACAGTTTTTGGATCTCTAAACATCTCGTGGCCCCTAGGCACAGTGTCTGCTGTGCCCTGTGTGATGAGGAAGTCAGCTCCAAGCCCACCACCCTGCCTGCTACACCCCGAACACACACTGCCCTTCCATCCTTTTGCATCACACTTTTCTTCCACCCGGAAAGCCTGGCCCTCATCCCGCCCCTGCCCTTTGCCCCGTCGTCTACCTGACAGATTCCTGCTCTCACACCAGTGCCAGCTTGAACATCGCTTTCTTTTGCCAGATTTAGCAAATTAAAATACAGGATGCCCCGCTGAACTTCAGATAAACAATGAGTAATCATTTTAGTAGGGTTAAGTCTCAAATAGCACATGCCCCAAATATTGCATGAGACATAATTATACTAAGAAATTATGCATGTTTATCTGAAATTCAAATTATCCGGGAACCCTACTCTGTAATTTTCCCTGACTCATTTTTTTTTTCTCAGGCTTTCTTCCCACCTGCTGCTTGTGGAGGCGTTCTGGCACTTTCCACACACCCATCACTGCACATCCTCTACCCCGTCTGCACTCCCATCGTCATTATCCTCACCTGCCACGGGGCCGGGACGTGGCAGTGTATTAGTTGTCACATATGAGTAAGTGGGTGCTTTCCTCTTATTTCCCCAACTCTCTATTTATTTTCAGGGATGACTTGGCAGGATCTGGTTTTGATTTCATTCAGGATGTCGTGTGGGGAGATAAGAGTCAAGTTAACTACTGTGTGGGATTGCAGTAATACCCTTTTAACAAAGATGTGTTCCAAGAAGGCACTTGGGGCTCAGACACTTCACAACCTGATGGCAAAAAGCCCGAGGCCTGCGGTGGGCTCTTATGTCCCCTCCCTGCCACCGTGCTCCGAGAAGGTAGAGGGTGTGAGGGCTCAGGCTCCCTCCTCCCCGTGATGCTGGGGTCAGGTAGCAAATCAGCTGTGGCCCAAGAGGGTCCCTGTGTGTGAAGGGGAGGGGGCTTTCTGTTTTTGAGACTTAGGTTCAGGGAATTCTGATATTCCATCTTAACTTTGGGAGTGGATTGATTCTTTTAAAAGTTCTTTTAAACTGTTACTTTGGCATCTGACACACAGGAGAAAACCGGCCCGCGATGACAGTGGGTACAGCCCCACAAGACCGTCGGAGCCTGGTGTCCGGGCTCCTGGTCCCGTGCTCTCACACCACCCTCAGCAGCAAGGACTCACAGTCAGACGCCCAAAGGGAGAAACATTCCTCTGAGGACCACTGTGAGGGGGCACCCATCCCCCCAAAACTATGGACCAGCCAAAGCACTGGTGGTTGCTAACAGCTTGAACTTGCTGAGCATTTGCGGTAAGCGTGGCGAGAGTTCCTTTTCTTATTGCTGCTAAGAACTTCCCAGCTTTCAACTCTCCCTTTCTCGGTTGAATGAAATTTCCAAAGTTGACCACTTGTTAATCATGCTGAACAAGAAACCCACAATGCCCAAATGTCCATGACATGTGTGTGTGTGTGTGTTTGTGCACGTGGGGAGCTGCCCGGTAGTTTCTGGCTCTTTATTAATCTCTAGTCCCCCGCTCTGCTCATCCCGATGCTTATAGGAGCAGGCAACATGGCCCAAGGTAGTTTCAAGGGACGGGCAACAGGTGTTATGAGAAAGAAAACAAAATCATGGGCAGTTTCATGGTGCCATCCATCTGGGGAAGTCTGCACGCTCTGCCCCTCCTGGACGGTCACAAGGTTCATTAGTTTAGTAAAGGCTCTGATAAGTTCTACACTTCTCTTTTTAACTTCAAAAAGACGTTGTTTAACTCAATGTTTTCCAAACTTGTTTGATCAGAGAACTACCCCATTTTTTACGAGTATCTCACCTGGTTCGTCATCCTGAGAACACGCTTTGGGGAGACGGTAAAAGGAGTGGAGGTAAGCAAGAGTTCGCATTCCTCTCCGAGCTTTGGACCAGAATTTGGCTTAGAGAAAGTGAGCTGGCCTCAGCACTGCCCTGGCAGAAGGACTCCAAGTGCCCACAGTGGGTACCAGCCACCCTACCCGGGGGATGGTGAGCGTCGGGAAGGGGAGGGCATTTCCTGTACTTCCCTGACTGCGGTCGGCTGGAAAGCCTAGGCTGGTGGCCACTTAGAAGAGTCTTAAGAGCGTCAGAGTTTCATTTTGGGTTTGAAACGCTGCACAAGGCCACCTTTTAATAGTCACAATGCCGCCTGTGACACAGCACGGGGTGTGTGTCATCTGAGGAGGAAGCATGCTCTCCCCCCCCAGTCCAGGGCCGTGGCATTTCCTCTCTTCAGTGAGTTTTTCTTGCCAGCAACAACTAAGCCCAAGGCCACCATTTGCACAATTCCAGGGATTCTGCTACTTTGCTGTGGAGAACCCACGTGAACGGCGTCACCCAGGGTTGTGCAAAGCAGTGGTGCCGTCCAAGTGCTTGCCTGCCACAGGGTTTTGCCAGGACAATCCTATCTATTTCGTAAGTCCCACCTCAATGTCACCTCTAGTTAGAGCTGGCCCCTGCTATTTACTATTATGATATCCTGTTTGTATTCTTTACAAATGGTGACTCATTTATCAACACCTGAATTCCTACATATTTTTACTTTTTTGAATATCGTCTGTCTCCCCCTCAAATAAAATATCAACTCCACAGGGTTGAGCAGAGTTTTGTTTGTTTGTTTGTTTTGGCCACTGTTGGATCCTTGGTGCCTTGGACAGTGCCTGGCATAGTGTCGCTCGCCCCAAGTATTTGTTGAATGAATAAATGAAGAACAGCTTTGCAAGTTCTTCCCCAGTTGGGTGGTGATTGGTTGTGGAGAGTTGATGGACAAGGCCACTGACCAACCAGTAGGCTGAGTGGTAGTGAAGGGCACGGCCTTCCAGCCTGGGCCAGTCATGGTCCGGGCAGGTGAGGAAGCACAGAAGTACAGAGAGCAATAGAAATGAGTTTTTATTTGTAAAAAGTTACAAAATAATATTGTACAAAAATAAAGTCTGTAGAGAACTTTGGTTGTATAACACAAACGACCGAGACAGATCAGAGAAGTCAAAACTTCCAAAGAAGTGCACTCCTTACTGGATCAGATGGTAATCACAATGATAGAGAAAAATCACAAACTTTACCCTTTTGTGGATTTGGTGGAGCGATTTGCTTCAGTTAAAACCTGCTTATGGTGTGTAGGTGATGCTGGGAACAAGCTGTCAGCACCCGTTGAATCCCACTGCCCCTGTGGGCAGAGGCTCTCCACGGGGAGCTGGGGCTGAGGCTGACCCCTGGGGACACCAGCCACCAGATCAGCCGGGACTCTCTGAATCGGACAGATGATCCTGGGGCTGCATCAGAGTGTGCTTCGTGAATGACTGGTCTGCTGGGTCCGTCCCTATTTTGAGCAGGCTGCTCCTCAGCAAGGTCCCTGCTTGGGCCCCAAGAAAGGACAAGAGGGAGGCCCTTTTCCTCTATTTCCGAGTCGTGCAAGGGGAGCAGAAAGGACAGAGGGGGCAGAACGATGGGCAGCTGGGGTCTTTTGGGGCAGGGGGGGAAGGGAACTTCTGGTAACAGGTGCTGCTTGGTTACTTTGTAAAATTAACATGATTATTTGAGGGAGGCCAGTAGGCTATTTAACGGCTAAATCTGTCATAGTTTGGGGCTAATAGCCACTACGGTAGTGATAGATGATCTCGCTGATAAAAATCCCTTTTATGAGATGTGTAACAAGCTCTACAGTAGGGCTCAGTGCGTTGAGCATGGGTCAGCTGCCAGACAAATCCATGATCTGGGGCGCTTAGGTGGTTGCTCTCACCCTCTACCTGCACCCCGTCAAGGGCTTTCAGCATCCAGGTGGCAGGGTGTGTGTGCTGAGGCTGGCCCAGGCCCATCCTGCTTGTCTACCCTTCCGGGGCACCTTCTCCCGAGGGAGGGGCAGCAACTGGTGGCTTTTTTGGCAACTGGCTGACCCCACTTCCGGAAGGCCTGGAGCACTCCTTGGCTGCACTGGGGCCCAGCACGTTTCTCAGGAAGGTGGTGGATGGAAGGATAGAGGAGGAGTCTCCACAGTCAGGGCAGAACCCTGGCTACCTGACAGGATTGTTACTTTGAGGTCTGCATTGAATCCAGGACTACCTACTAAGGGGACTTTAACCTTTGATATATATGGTTATGCACATGACAGACAGATACACGTGGAGGGGAGTGAGAGCTTAAATACAACAGGGAATGGAGCACACGGCCTGTCTGCTGGGAGACAGGACCGTGAAGAAATGAAGCCGAGTGCCCCAGTCTCTGTACTGCTCCCGAAAAGGGGGCCGGTCAGAAATGTTCCGTCTGACACGTTTCTTCTCTAGAATATGAAAACAGGTAAGACGCTGAGATCTGGGGGAATCACACAAGAGCTCTTCTTAAAAAAGGTAAAGTAAGTGATTTTTTGCCTAGCGGAAAAACTTTTTAATACTTTGAAAAGCATGGACCCTTGTTCCCAATTAAAATTTCCTTTGTCACCTTCTTTTGCATTTTGCGAGCACATATACTTTGGCACCTTTGAAAAGAAACTTTAATAAATAAGGGAAAAAAGAGAAACTCATTAGTGAACGGTAATAAATAACAATAACTTAAATCTCAATAAATATTTTCTCTATACTTCTGTATCTGAAACAGATGCATTGCATC
Organism: Eschrichtius robustus; assembly: GCF_028021215.1. Classification (NCBI taxonomy): domain Eukaryota; kingdom Metazoa; phylum Chordata; class Mammalia; order Artiodactyla; family Eschrichtiidae; genus Eschrichtius; species Eschrichtius robustus. The sequence goes on from NC_090825.1 coordinate 30,970,188, forward strand.
GAGTAGCTTCTCTGGTCACTGGTGACCACGCATAACGGAGCTGGGGTGTATGTAACATCTGTCTCTCTGTAAACCGAGAGCCCGGCGGCCTCCCCACCCCGGTGCAGCTGGGGGCCTTCCCCGAACGCTCTCCTCCTGCAAGAATGCTGCCGAAAACCACAACTGGTTTCCTGTTTCCAAGGACAGAAAGGAAATACCTTCAGGTTTGGTTTTAGTCATGAGGACAGCCTTTTTGGTTCCTAGCCAACCTCTTCCCACCTCACACACCATGTTTGAAATCAATCACCCACTGTTCCCCAAAACGCTGGCTGGAGTAAACCTCAGGCCTGAACCTTCAAAAGCAAAGGTTACTACCTCTCGTGTGTGTCTTTGCTTTTTTTTTTTCCTCCTTGCCGGTGTATGTCTCCACTGAGTGACAGAAAAATAAACCTTTCTTGCTTTCAGCAGTAAAACGTAATGACAAGGAATGACACCAGGAGGACCATTTCCCTGGTGTCTCCAGACATGTGAAAACAAACCACAGGAGATACACTGGTTTGGTTTCAAGTGCATCCGCAACTGTACCCGTGACCGGCGACGGTGGACCGTATCGGATGAAACGATGGCAACACCCAAGCAGGGACACCGGCCCTGAGCTTCTGGTGACGCTGGCCGCCATCTGGGAGAATGCAGACAGCTGTTTTCTCTCTCTCCCGTCCAGTTTTCTGTAGCTGGATCTCCCTCTACCAGGCTCCCACAACGGCTGCCTGCCTCCTCCTCCTCGCCTCCTTGGTCCTTATCTTCCACTCCGGGCAAACATCTTCTGGGAACCTTGGTCCCTTTCTTTGCACTTTGTGGCAGGAATGCAATACACAGCGGTCTCTGGAGCGGGAGTCAGATACATCCACAGCGTTTAGCGGAATGCTTTCTCAGAATATGGTAAACCAGATTATCATCTAAAAAGGACAGGTCGTCATCGAAGGCGAGGGGTCTGCAACACGCCTGCCCGACTTTGTCACTCACCAGCCTTCTATTTTTGGACAAGTTTTTTAATATTTTGTCATACATTGTCTCGGCTGCATCGCATGAGCCGCTGCAGTACCTGAAAATGAGTTCCTCCTTGGTTTCGTAGCCCAAACCCAAGTCGGTGACATTCAGATGCACGGCAGTTAAGACGCACCCCCGATTTCGGCCCCTCTGGCCCCGCCGGCCTTTCCCTCGGGAACCCTCCGGGCTGGCGGCTGCAGCCTGCCGGTGCCGCTCTCTGCGAGGAAGCACGGCCATTTGTTTCTCTGGTGACCTTTTCAGTCTTCTAATGGTGGCTTGTATAAAATCCATGACATCATCAAACTGATCAGGATAATCCTCTGGCATATTTGCTGTGCAACAAGAAAACAGAAACGGTCACATGAGACGACAGCAACGACCATTCCGAGGAGGCTCCAAGATCACAGTCTCTCCTGAAGGCGGCCAAGCTCGGCCTCACGGTGAGACTACCAGCTCAGGGCCCACTGTCACCCCCTCCACCCCGACCCTGAGGACACAGGCCAAAAGGTACCCTCCAAGACTCCGCGGAAGGAAGTGCATTCACTCGGAAGAGGAGACTGACACGGGGGGGTGACACGCTTCCTTGCTGAAAACAAATCCTTAGAAGTGGAATTGCCATTTGAATAACATCTGCCATTTTGTTAACGCGTCTGTATGAGGGTGCTGATGCTGATGGAGGCCCCTTCTCGTTCTAATAACGTAACCTACAGTTGTGGTTCTCAGATGTGAGTGTGGATGGGACTACGCTGGGATGCTCAGGGAGATGCAGAGTCCTAGCCCGACCCTTAAGGGAAGCGTGGGGAGGGGCCGAGGAATCTGTATTTTTAACGAGCCCTGGAGAAATTCTGATGGGGGTGGTCCATGGAGCATACGTTGAGAAACCCTGTCTTAGAGGGTGAAAAAAGGATTAACTTTGGATTGGGCTTGGAAGACACTGCTACTTTCACCTGGAATACTGAGGAGTGCTCTTCCCTGAAATCCACCCCGACTTAACACCTCTGCTCAGCTGAGTGGGACGAGAACCATTTTGATAGATCACATGAAAAGCTCTTGAGCTCAGCTATATTTTAAAGCTTCCTTAAAAAACATTAAGCCTACTTTTCACTAACACAGAGACTAATTTACCACTTCTTTGGATTAGCATGACTTTAAAAGTATACGGTCATACTGTAAGATGACATTTTTTAAAAAAATTTTCATATATTTTATTTAACCTTATATTTCTTTTTTTTTTTTGAGTATTTACAGTTAATGTATTTTCTTTCTTTCTTTTTTTTTTAACATCTTCATTGGAGTACCATTGCTCCACAATGGTGGGTCAGCTTCTGCTCTACAACAAAGCAAATCAGTTATACATATACATATGTCCCCATATCTCTTCCCTCTTGTGTCTCCCTCCCTCCCACCCTCCCTATCCCTCCACCCTAGGTGGTCACAAAGCACAGAGCTGATCTCCCTGTGCTATGTGGCTGCTTCCCACTAGCTAGCTATTTTACGTTTGGTAGTGTATATATGTCCATGCCACCCTCTCACTTCGTCCCAGCTTACCCTTCCCCCTCCCCGTGTCCTCAAGTCCATTCTCTAGTAGGTCTGCATCTTTATTCCCGTCTTGCCCCTAGGTTCTTCATGACCACTTTTTTTTTTTTTTTTTAGATTCCATATATATGTGTTAGCATACGGTATTTGTTTTTCTCTTTCTGACTTACTTCACTCTATGACAGACTCTAGGTCCATCCACCTCACTACAAATAACTCAATTTCATTTCTTTTTATGGCTGAGTAATATTCCATTGTATATATGTGCCACATCTTCTTTATCCATCCATCTGTTGATGGACACTTGGAGATTCCTTAAAAAACTAAAAATAGAACTACCATACGACCCAGCAATCCCACTACTGGGCATATACCCTGAGAAAACCATAATTCAAAAAGAGTCATGTACCAAAATGTTCACTGCAGCTCTATTTACAATAGCCAGGACATGGAAGATGACATTTAAATGTGTCATAGCAGTACATGGACTGAGATGCTGTTTGTGGGCAGACGGTGGGAGGGGGGTGTCCAGCCTCTGCTGCAGGCTGTCACACGACTCCCACTGGCTTTGGTTGCAAAGAGGACAAGAGATGTGCATTTTAGGGAGATCACGTGGAGGAATGATTGACATCATCCTTCTACGATGTTTGAGACCTTTGGGCAAACGCATGAATTTGCAGTCTCTTGGCATTTTCTGCTGTGTTTCAAGCATTTGCTTTGGCTGATCAAGTAAGAGAAGAGTAACTTTGAACAACTGAATACATTTTTAAAAGAGGAAAGCAATTCAAACGCCCATTTATTAGGTACTAAACCTTTTATGCTCCCCATCCCATTTTCAGGTAATTTAGTATGTTTAGGGTTATATGTGGCTTAGGACAATATGCCACAAAAGAGTTGTTAGCAAGAGGGAATTTTTTTTGCCAAGCCCATGTTAAAGCAGAGAAGGATTACACTGTGCCTAACCCACGTCAAATTGTTTTGTTATGAACAAATTGTTAAAACAGATATCAGGTATCCTGTTGTGTAAAACATAATCCAGCTAAGGCAACTTAACCATATCTATTTCTGTTTCTCTCTCATCTCTGTGTGTGTGTGTATGCAAAACATATGACATATAGTAATGAAAAGAGTGGGGATGGTGTGGAATTTCCAGATCACCTTGTTGCCCTAAATCTAGAATCTAAAGTTTGGCACTGGATCGTTCTGTGCACAGAATTCTCGAAGCTGCTTCCACTGGTCTGTGTCCCATCGCCTCTTGCCCCCGAGCCCCTGCATTCCAGCCTTACCCTCCTTCAGTCTGTTTTCCACCTGGCAGCCAGAGCAACACTGTTAAAACTGTTAATGCAGCTCATGTCCCTCCTCTGCTCCAAGCCCTCCAATGCCTCCCCATTTCCCTTGGCATAAAAGCCAAAGTCCACACTGGCCCAAGGCCCCCCCTGACCTGGCCACCCACTCTGTCCCAGCCTTTGTTACCACTGACCTCGTATGCAACTTCTTTCTTCCTTACTGCCTCCCCCTCCAGCTTCTCTGGCCTCCTCACTGTTCCTCAAACACAAGGTGTCTCAACCTCAGCACTACTGACATTTTGGGCTGGAACATTCTTTGTTGTGGGAGCATTTGAGGATGTTTAGTTGCATCCCTGGCCTCTACCCAGGAGATGTCATTAGTATCCCCCAGCCCCATCCCAGCAGTGATGAACTAAAGTGTCTCCAGATATTGCCAAACGTCCCCTGGGGGCAAGATCATCGTGGTTGAGACCCACACAGATCAGAACACAAACAGGGACTCAGGGCCTTTGTGCTGGCTGTTCCCTCTCTGCCTGAAACACCATTCCTGCAGAGTACCCCGTGGCTGACGCCCACATCCCCTTCAAGTCTTTGCTCAAATGTCACCACCACCAAGCCCCACCTTGACCTCCCTGTTTCAAATGCAATCCCTCCCGAGCCCGAATCCAGACCCTCCTGCCCTCTTCCCTCCCCAGCATAATACTCACTACCTTCCAACACACTGTCTGACTAACTTTCCTTATGTTGACTGCTTGTTGTCTATCTTCTCTGAACGAATGTCACCTCCACGAGGCAGGGACCTTTGCTTGGCTTGCTCGCCAGTGGATCCCAGGTGCCTACAATAGGATCTGGTCCCTGGAGGCCCACAATGATTTCTGAACGAGTTAGGTCACTTTATGAGGGGAGAAAGAGAGAGTCCTTAATTTATCCAGGGGACACTTGGGCGTCAGCTGAGAACCGCACCATGATGAAATGAAAGGCTCCAAAATAAACAGCCTCCGTCACGCGGGCAGCTGCAGTGCGCCGATCAGCACCGTCATCTCCCTCCTGAGGGCGAGTAAGCAGCGAATAACCAAGCTCACTGCCTTGCCAGCTTCCGGCAGCTTTAAAGTGTCAGCTCTCAAAGCCCACTTCATCCTGAGGATTCAGAAAGGTTCTGGCTCCATGGGAGTAACGTTTTCTCAAGAAGGACTGGAAGAGTGGGAGAGTACTGGAACCTGAATTTGTCATTTCCTCTGAACCGCTTCTACTCGACTCCCTTAGGAAGTTTCCATCCTTCCTCCCTTCCTCCCTCCCCACCTTCCTTCGTCCTTTCCTTCCTTCCTCCCTCCCTCTCTCCCTTCCTTTCCTTCTCTGTTCTTAAAAAAAAAAAAAATGTTGAATGGATAAAGAAGATGTGGCACATATATACAATGGAATATTACTCAGCCATGAAAAGAAACGAAATTGAGTTATTTGTAGTGAGGTGGATGGACCTAGAGTCTGTCATACAGAGTGAAGTAAGTCAGAAAGAGAAAAACAAATACCGTATGCTAACACATATATATGGAATATAAATATAAATATATATGGAATATATATATGGAATCTAAAAAAAAAAAATGGTTCCGATGAACCTAGGGGCAGGACAGGAATAAAGACACAGACATAGAGAATGGACTTGAGGACATGGGGAGGGGAAAGGGTAAGCTGGGACAAAGTGAGAGAGTAGCTTTGACATATATACACTACCAAATGTAAAGTAGATAGCAAGTGGGAAGCAGCCGCATAGCACAGGGAGATCAGCTCTGTGCTTTGTGACCACCTAGAGGGGTGGGATAGGGAGGGTGGGAGGGAGACGCAAGAGGGAGGAGATATGGGGATATATGTATATGTATAGCTGATTCACTTTGTTATAAAGCAGAAATTAACACACCATTGTAAAGCAATTATACTCCAATAAAGATGTTAAAAAAATAAATTGTTTTTTTTTTTTTTGGCCACACCACACGGCTTGCAGGATTCTTAGTTCCCAGACCAGGGATTGAACCCAGGCCACAGCAGTGAAAGTGCCACTGGACCGCCAGGAAATTCCCTGAAAATTTTTTTAAAGCACTCTGCGTTAAAGACATGAACTACTTATTTCGGAAAATGAGTTGCTTATGCTATTTGTGACTTTTTTTTCAATAATAAGCTATAAAAGAGGAAATTAGGTGTGCTCAGTTTCAAAAACCCATGCTTGAATAGAAGTCTGAACTTCTAAACCTGGTATCTTAGGGGTGATTAGTCAAAATACAGGAAAAAAAAGTCTTCAAATTTCTAGAGACTCTTTGTTTTACAAAAGGATCCACATGATGGGGTCCCTGGCTCTTTTCAAGAACTCCTGAATAGATCATTAACTTAAGAACCTGGGAACATGGAAGTTAAAACTGATTGAGAATCAACTGAGGATTAATCAGAAATGAGGATGAAATATTACTAAAAGTTTAACATAAACGAATGGGAAAACATTTGACTTACAAAAGTTCAACTTACACTGGTTTATAGAGACTCATTAATTTATATAACATGATAAATTACATAATTTTATATTACTAGGGTTATAATGATGATTTGAATCAGCATTTATAATGTTCTTATTTATTGCCTGACACTTTCAAAGTTCTGGAAAAATGTTGTCCCTCCTTTTTAAGACATTTTGACCACATGACTCTGTCCACTGGCTTTGCTTGCCAGATAAAATACAGAATACCTAGTTAAATTTGAATTTCAGATAACTAGCAAATAAATTTTTAGTATAAGCAGTCCTCAATAATGTTTGGGACATACTTACCCTTTATTATGAGAACGTTTAGTTCCTTTTTCTTTATTTTAATTTCTGCTTGGCGTTTTTGGGGTGATGCGTGTAGCAGTGTGAATGCACCAACCACTTATGCTTTTGGGTGAGGTGGTGAATGGATCATTAAGCCTGAATTAAAAGGCTTCCAGGCACCTGGGAAGCAGTCAATCTGTGTTTGATGTGTTAAACTATACACTGTAGGGGCTTGCCTGGTGGCGCAGTGGTTAAGAATCCGCCTGCCAATGCAGGGGACACGGGTTCGAGCCCTGGTCCCAGAAGATCCCTACATGCCGCGGAGTAACTAAGCCCGTGCGCCACAACTACTGAGCCTGCGCTCTAGAGCCCGCGAGCCACAACTACTGAGCCTGCGTGCTACAACTACTGAAGCCCGTGCGCCTAGAGCCCGTGCTCCGCAACAAAGAGAAGGCACCGCAATGAGAAGCCTGCGCACCGCAACGAAGGGTAGCCCCCGCTCGCCGTACTAGAGAAAGCCCCCGCGCGGCAACGAAGACCCAATGCAGCCAAAAATAAAAATAAAAAATAAAAAGAGTGTAGCTAATGAGAACTGCTTTTGATGGGACATCTCCCTCATGCCTTGTCGTTAAGGTGGAAATGTTTATTTAAGCCTCAGGTTCAGGACATAGGTGATTCTTATTGAACTGAAGGGATTCCCCCCTGTCCCCTTTCTTCCCCTTGAACAGTAGACGAAAAAATAAATATTTATGCTGAAAGTTTTACATGGATATGAATTTTGGAAACTAGAAAAGGGCAACATTATATTTTCCAAACCATAGAGCAAATTGGCCTGTCTCTTCCAACTGAATTCCTAATCCCAGGCCTTTTGCTGCTGACTGAGTTCATTTCTAAAGAGACCTCAAGTTATCAACACTAGGCATTTGGCGGGGGCATTGTGAGCCATGCCCCCACTGAGCCAATCTTTAGGGTCTCTGCAGAGGCCTCACACCTGGCTCAGGCAAGTAAACTCCCTGGGGGACCAAGAAGCCCCCAGCCGCCTCCATGTTCCTGGAATTCACTGAGCCAGGGGCAGCAAAGGGGTTGGGTTTGGATTAGTTCCCCAAATTAAGACTTAATGGCGTATCACTTTCTTTATCCTATAAAGGGCTTGGCAGCATGTCAGCTACACAAATGGCCCTCATTAGTATGAGCTTTGATAGTAAAATACGTGCAAAGCACAAAAGAGGAGCATCGTTTTTAAAAAGTAAGTCAAACACTTGCCCATTTCCCAGACCCACTTGGAGGCTAGATCTGGGAAAACATGGACATGTAAAAGCTAAAGTTTTCGAAAAATCAAAACGCTCAGATGCATTTAAGTCATCCTTCAGGGTGCAACTAAATATTTTGGCATTATTCTATTTAAAATATTTTAACTTTGATGTGTCCTTTGTATAAACAATGTTATTTAAACAAATGAAACCTTGTACCGGGCCAGACTCTGGGAACAAACCAAACCATTCACTGCAGAGGCTTTGCCCCCCTCGATTGTGGGAAAACAGTAACATTACCTCAGGAACAAAGGCCTGGGATATTGACTATCTGGTAAAGTTAATTGAGTTTTTGTAGGAACAGTGGTGAGACCTCGGAGTACTCCTTGTAATAGCTGAACTAAGAAGCACAAAATTCAAAACATTATCTTGGCTAAGCTGGCATTTAGTGGACAAAGTATTCTTTCTTTTTTATTTTATTTTCTAATATGTATTTGTATACGTATAGTAACACTAATCTTCATTTATCAATTTCCCCCCTCCTTTCCTTTTAATTAATTAATTAATTAATTTTTGGGTGTGTTGGGTCTTCGTTTCTGTGCGAGGGCCTTCTCCAGTTCCAGCGAGCGGGGTCCACTCTTCATCGCGGTGCGCGGGCCTCTCACCGTCGCGGCCTCTCCCGTTGCGGAGCACGGGCTCCAGACGCACAGGCTCAGCAGTCGTGGCTCACGGGCCCAGCCGCTCCGCGGCATGTGGGATCTTCCCAGACCAGGACTGGAACCCGTGTCCCCTGCATTGGCAGGCAGACTCTCAACCACTGCGCCACCAGGGAAGCCCCAAAGTATTCTTTTAAATGTTAGATTTCTCTTCAAAAGAGTACAGGTTAATTATATATATATATATTTTCAGGTTAATTATATTTTAATCAAAGGGGTCACTTTATACTCGTATTGGGTTGTCCCCCTCCTCACCCGGCCTGGCTGGGTGTCTCAGCCGGTTTTCAGCCTGTCTTGGACCCGTGGGCCCATGAGGGAGGCAGCGCAAGGTTGTGTAGAAAGCAGTGAGGAGGTGACCCCTTACCCGGAGTGGGGTGGGCCCTGAGGGGCCCAGGAAGGAGAGGGCTGGACCCTCGCACCCACAGTGGGCCTCTCCTACAGGAGCCGTCTTCCAGGCCAGAACTAGCCTCAAGCATGCAGAGGCTCTGGAGAGAAGGCCCAGGTGTTTCTCGCTCTGGGGAGGGCCCACCTCTGTACTTCAGCGAAAAGCATCCAGCTTCTGTGTACTGGAAGGGCAAGGGTTAATACGCTGAGGTCCGCAGGGGTGACCTACTGCCTAGGTCAAGGCCACACAGGCGAGAGGCACATCTTCAATCAGCGCCCGGGTGCCCTCACTCCAGGTGGTGCCCAGTTCTGGGGTGGGCTGGACCCTGGGTGCGAGGCCAGAGATGCTGTGCCTGCGGGGCCTCTCCTGAAAGGCTATCTGCAAAAGGAGGCCCGTGAAACCCGCCCCGCCGGGGGGGAGGACATTTAATCTGATATTCGTTGCCTACCTGTACCCCAGGTAAAGTACAGATTGCTCTGTAGACCAAGTATATAAAAAAGAGAAGTTCTGTGTGTGTGTGTATACACACACACATATATACAAACATATATGTGTATATACACATATACACATGCAGGTTTACATGGAAAGATCAGCCTAAGATTTATGTAACCTCTCAAGAAAATTCCCAACTAATGTCATTCTTTAGAATGCTGTTTTTGCTTTTCAATAATGTACAAACATGATTTTCTTTCACTAATACTGCAGTATTATGAGAACTACATGATGCAGTCTTACCTTTAAAATTCCTCACATTACAAAAAAAATGCGTCATCCTCTATTTGAAATGACAGCTTCCTTGATGTACTTAGTATGACCAGTGTAAAGGTGGGATGGATGCCACCCAGCATGAATTTCAACCCTGACAACATCCCTGCAAGGCTTAAGTCGGGGTCGCATATTTATCCCTACTTTACAGATCAGGAAACTGAGGCTCAGAGAAGGTAAATATCTATCTGCCCAAGGCCACGTGGCTCATAAATGTAGACTCATCTGGTTTTGGTTTCAAAGCTCAGACTTGTTCTAGGGCTCCAAGCTGCCTATCTGTTTTTAAGTAAAAATTCCACGACGGTGAAGCTTGTCTAGTCTCGGGTGTGTGGTAACTTACTCTGGAAAGAGTGCAAGATATGCTGATTTCACCTGCAAGCATTTACCACATTCAGAACAGGAAGTGAGAAACACACTTTCTACTGGAAAGTTCAGCATGAACTGAGGTACATTAAGTAGATTCTAAAGTTAGGCTGCCATGGACCACAGAATACAGTAAATCGTCTCCAGAAAGGGAAAAGCATGCCGTTCAGGGGCATCTCTCCCACATCCTGGGTCTTGCGTATCACCCTAAGGCAGAACTGGCAATTTCCCAGTTAAAACCGGAAAACCGGCAGCCAAGGGCGGTGGCAGATTCAGACAGAGAGGCCCCGTCTCCGGAAGCTCCTCAAACTCACTCTGGCACCAAATGATAAAGTCTCACTGCAGAGCTGGAGAGGACAGAGCCTGGGATTCCAGTCCGGGGTCAGTCCCTGCCCAGCCTGTGACCTTGGACTAGTCACTGAACGCTTCTGAGGTCGGCTAGCCCCTCTCGGGGGCCTTCCCCAGTGCTAATGCCCTAAGATGCGGACAGTCTAAATCTTGGTGTCACCCCCGTCAGGGAGAGGACTGCCTCTGCTGATGCCCCAGCAGCATTCTGCTAACCGCCACCATCAGGGGCCCCAGGAGACCCCATAAGAGGTATTTTAGGTTCTAGCAGTTCTCAACCTTTTCCGTTTGCCTCTTGGTTCAACGTCTTGGTTACACCTGAAATAACCAAGTGCCTCTCAACTCATCAAGTCATCTTCCTATGTCCTATTTAGGAGAGGTGAAGAGATGTGTAGAAAGGGCCCTATACTTGTGTGTCAAAGTACCCAGGTTCTAGTGGGAGGTATCCTTACACCCCAGTCTCCATCTGTAAAGGTAGAGAAGGAGCCAGTGGCCTCTGAGAGGACACAGACACCAACATGCTATAATCCTGCAGTCTCCCTCACCCAAATGGCAAAATTGCCATTTTCTCAAAATCTCTGTTTTATTCATTTCTGGTTTTGCTGCTTGGTCTTAGGACTCTAAGGCTGGAATCATCCACGGCAACTGCTACCAAATGCACTGTAAGAGCCCCACAGCTTGTCTTGGGGGCCGTTGACGCTTGTTTTTTATTTGACCTTCAGCGACCTCTGAAACGTGTGGTGTTGGTTCAGGAGAGTGTTGCAGTTCCCTGAGAAATTCAAAGTTCTGTCATCTGCTACTATTTAAAAGTGTTGACTTTGCCACTTATTTGAACTACTTAAAATAAAGCACCCATGGGTCTCTAAGTACTGGAATGCTGAGGCATCTCACGTCACGTGACGACCACCCTTACTTTCCTATTTTGGACAGAGTATTCATCTAGCATTAGATAGACCATCCTGGTCAGAGTGGACTTGGGTTAACTTCAAGAGGGGTCCACAGCATCTATTCTCCCATGAACAATCACCAGCTGAGGCAATTTACGAAGTCACTGTGACCACTGCCAGAGCTACCAGGGCATTCTCTCCATGACCAGTGGTTTGCTGGCAATAAAACATGACATGGGTTTATTTGAAAAGTATTTGCGTTGTAGAAACACCAGTGTTTTGTTGTTTTAAAAAAGCATTTCTGGATCCTCTCAAGACAGAAGAAAAGACCAACCAGTTCAAAATACAGAAAAAGAAGCCTTGGGTATACTTTTAAAGGCCATTTGCCCACCAGAATGCCATTTTAGTTACCACCTCCACCTACTTTGACCAACATCGCGCACACTTATTAGCTATACCATATCTTGACTACTTATCCTACAATTTAACTAAGAAAACTTGTCATCACTGTAATGGAAATTACTCTATGAATACAAATAGCCAAAAACTTCACTCAGGAAAGATGGACTACATTCATTTTGTTACTCAGCTTCTAATTGCCCTGCTCTGATTTCCACCTATGTGGTCCATACTTTTATTATAGTGATGTTAATAATTTTATGGTAATACAGAATGGCTCCCCTGAGGGGAAAAGGTCCATTCTTCTGCTTTTAAGTCAGGAGAATACTCAATAGGGTGTCCATTTGTTAGCTAATCCATGAACACCTGGTGCGAGCTAAAAGCAGACCACAGCCAGCTGTAAACACCTCATGCTCAAGAGTGCACACCAGGAGCCCTGCTACTGCCCTTATAAAACACTTAACAGGGGAGGGAGAGAAAGTTACCCAATACAATGAAGCGTACAAAGCGCCCCTTGGGAAAATAATCCCTTGAGATGTTCTCAGAGGCAGGTGGTTTTTGAGGGGAAACCCCAAAGGAACCTGGAAAGCAAAAGAACCTGGCTCCTTCCTTCCCACAAAGCCCTGCCTGCAGCCTGAGAGGGCCCCATGGTTCCACTGGGTTCTGCATTCAACTTCCCTGAGGTAGTGGGTAGAAGGAACTCGAAGGGCCTGAGGGACCTGGGCAAGAAGAGGAGGGATTAAGAAGCTGAAAGGAGAATAAAGGGGGTGAAGGAAAAGTATTCTTTATCATTGGAGCCTGCCTGATGGATTCCTGTGGTCAGATGTGAGGAGGGACTTTCTACCCCTTGGTGGATGAATTTACTGGAATCTCAAAGACTCTTCAGGTAATTAGCTAGACGTATCATTGAAAAACAGCTGCATTTACAAAACCTCCACGCCTGACTTTTCTCCTCGCTGACGTAGCCAGAAGAGCTTCGTAGGAGAGTGGTGGGCTGGCAGGAAGTGGTCATGTGGGATGGTCAAAAGAGTGAGTGTTCCCTCAGGCTTTCCTGGGTCCAGTCTGGTTAAGTTGATTAACCCTGTGCAGCCCCGATCTCCCCTGAAAGTGGGGAGAGTTACACGGAATGGAAGAACATTTTCGGTTCAGCGCCTGAAAGTACTTAACAAATGGCACCAAAAGTAAGTCCCTATGGTTTTCACGTCTGTGCCCGTTCTTCACTGACATTACACTGGAGGCAGTGGCGTGAAGACCAACTCTGCCGGCTCCGGACAAAGGGGATGCAGACACTGGCCCCTTGTTTGTCCAGCATGTCCCATGGAGGAGAAGGCCTGGAGGCCCCGGCATGGTGGTCTGTGGGCAGAGGGAACAGGCCTGTCTTGGGAGTCTGGGCTGCCCCTTCTCTCTTCCTAGAAATGCCCCCAAATTAACCACACAAACATCAACTGACTCCACAGCCCATGAACAATATTTTGTGTCCACCATGGCATAGATCGGTGTCTTCAAACTGTGGCATGTATCCCTCTGGGGGTACATGAGGACTTTCGACAGAGTCTATGGGTAGTTTTAAGAGAATCAATGTCCAGATCCCCAAATTCCACATGTGCTGCGTCCTAAGACTGGTCCACCTACGAACACTCCTGCAGCCAGTTCTCCTTTCACAGTCATCCTTCTGCCTTCCTGCCCAGCTCACTCATTTTACCGCGAGGCACTGTCTGATGGATAGACACCTGTAAGGACAGTTCAGGCGTGCATGGCTCCTTGGGATAAACTGGTATCGGTGACTCATGATGTGAGGACACGTCATCATGAACTTAGGATTCCAAAGATGTGTACCTGAATCTAATCACGTGGAAACAATCACACAAATCCAAACCGAAGGGCAGTCTGCAGAACAGCAGGCAAGACAGTCTGGACTTCTCAAAATGTTGTGGGAAAAAAGGCTCGGGAGCTAATTCTAGATTAAAGGAGAATAAAGAGACATGACAATCAAATGCAAGTTGTGACCCTCAATTAAGGGAAAAAACTATGAAGAACATTATTGCCACAATTGGGGGCATCTGAATATGGACTATCTATTGGATAACAGTATTGTGTAAATGTTAAATTTCCTGAGACTGATAACTGAATTGTGGTTATATAAGGTAATGTCCTTGGCTCCTAGAAGGTTCATGCTGAACTACTTATTGTTATGTTTGCAAGTAATTCTCAAATGGTTTAGGAAAAAAAATGAAGCAAAATGCTAACGAGAGGTCAGTCTTGGTGAAAAGGGGATGTGAGTGTTCATTGTACCATGAACACTTACTGAAAAGTCCCATATGAATGAATCAGGACATACCAAAGTAGGTGGTTCCATATTTCATTCTGTCCAGGCACTCATGGCAAGGCATCGTGCTTTATTTGCCTGTCTGTCCATCCACCCATCCATCTATTCATCTTATAATTAGGATCCAGAGGAGTGGTGGTTGTCATGGATGTATACTAACACGTGCATTTGAAGTGAAAATGAAGTTGGACCTTTTCTGACCAAAAAATAAACTTATTTGAGCTGATCTGTTTGATAATTTTCCATGAATTGAATAAGTTACATTTGCAGCTCCAAGGTTTTGCCAAAAATAGATTTGAAGCACATATCTAGTTCCCAAATGGGCTGGAAATTACATCTGCTACAACTATTTAAACTTGTGATAAAATTGCAGATATCACTTTAGAAGTGTGCAATAGTTTTTCAATGTAATTTTGTAGGTTTGCAAGCAAAAAAGTCTGAAGACTTTAAAAACCATGCTCAGTTATACAATCATACAAAAGTGGGTTTTGTCTCTACTGAGCTAAGCAGTTGATTCCCAATAGTGACCCAAGATCTGTGTATGCAATCCCACTCCTGTTCCCACAGAGGCCATCACTCTGGCACGTGTGCAGTCACCCTTGGCTTCCCAAGTGGACGCTTCCTTCCCTGGGCGGAACAGAAGCCACCTGAGGACAAGTGCCTTCTCGAAGGCCTCCCAAATGCCATCAGCCTATCAAGCATTCTAGGAGACCTCACTTTGTCCCGAAGAGTTAGGGAGCCTTCTCTCACTGCAAAAAGCATTGATATTATAGGAGTGTGCAGAGAAATACATGTTTCTCTCCCTAAAATGTCCTGATTTAGACTTCGAAATAGCCATTAATAATATGAGCCTAGGCCCACTGCAGCCCAAACAGGGATCAAAGAAAGGGCCTCAAGGAAATATAATTTTCCTTGCTTCTTTCTATTAGTTTGCTCATTGATTTTCCTAGAAAGACGTGTTTCAGTTAGTGAATACATTTTTAGCAAGCCAGGGTTTGTGTTTTCTTAATCTACTAATATGAGAACAGTCTGTGTTAAGCCAGCATTATTGGCTTTGGGACTAGAAGTTTGAGGTTTGCTGGCTTCACCACTTATTGGATTTGTGACCTTGAGCAAATCTCTAGGTCTCATTGCTTCATCTGTACAACGGGGATAAATAACATCTCCTCTTGTCCAGTATAGCTCAAACATACTCGATTTTAGGACAATATGCAAAACCTATTTGTTAAAATAACAAATGCTGGAGAGGGTGTGGAGAAAAGAGAACCCTCCTACACTATTGGTGGGAATGTAAACTGGTGCAGCCGTTGTGGAAAACAGTATGGAATTTCCTCAAAAAACTAAAAATTGAATTGCCATATGATCCAGCAGTCCCACTCCTGGGCATATTTCTGGACAAAACTATAATTCAAAAAGATACATGCATCCCTATGTTCAAAGCAGCACTATTCACAATAGGCAAGACATGGAACAACCTAAATGTTCATCAACAAATGAATGGATAAAGAAGATGTGGTGTGTATATATATATATATATATATATATATATATATATATATATATATATATATATATATAATGGAATACTACTCAGCCATAAAAAAGTATGAGATAATGCCATTTGCAGCAACATGGATGGACCTAGAGATTATCATAAGAAGTGAAGTAAGTCAGAAAGAGAAAGACAAATACCATATGATATCACTTATATGTGGAATCTAATCTAATCTAAAATATGACACAAGTGAACTTATCTACGAAAGAGAAATAGACTCAGACATAGAGAACAGACTTGTGGTTACCAAGGGGGAAGGGGGGAGAGGGAGGGATGGATTGGGAGTTTGGTTTTAGCAGATGCAAACCATTATATATAGGATGGATAAACAACAAGGTCCTATTGTATAGCACAGGGAACTATATTCAATACCCTGTGATAAACCATAATGGAAAAGAATATGAAAAAGAATGTATATATATGTACAACTGAATCACTTTGTTGTACAGCAGAAATTAACACAACATTGTAAATCAACTATACTCAATAAAATAAATTTAAAAAACCTTATTTGTTAAAAAGTGGGTTACCACGTGGAGAGCTAAGATGTGCTCTGATACTAACTTTATTTTTCTTTAGCTTTTATTTTATTTATTTCTTTATTTTTAATTGAAGTATAGTTGGTTTACAATGTTGTGTCAGTTTCTGGTGCACAGCAAAGTGATTCAGATATATATATATGTATATATATATATATATACATATATATATATGTATATGTATATATATTCTTTTTCAGATTCTTTTCCATTATAGTTTATTACAAGATATTTTTTAACATCTTTATTGGAGTATAATTGCTTTACAATGGTGTGTTAGTTTCTGCTTTATAACAAAGTGAATCAGTTATACATATACATATGTTCCCATATCTCTTCCCTCTTGCATCTCCCTCCCTCCCACCCTCCAGGTGGTCACAAAGCACCGAGCTGATCTCCCTGTGCTATGCGGCTGCTTCCAACTAGCTATCTATTTTACATTTGGTAGTGTATATATGTCCATGCCACTCTCACTTCATCCCAGCTTACCCTTCCCACTTCCCGTGTCTATTACAAGATATTGAATATAGTTCCCTGTGCTATACAGTAGGTCTTTGTTGTTTATCTATCCTATATATAATAGTTTGCATCTGCTAGTACCAAGCTCCCAATCCATCCCTCTCCCCCACCTTTCCCCTTTGGTAACCATAAGTTTGTTTTCTATGTCTGTGAGTCTATTTCTGTTTTGTAAATACGTTCAGCTGTATGATACTAACTTAAGTTTTTATTCGTAGCTCTTCACTTATTTGAGGATTAACAGGTTGATTCAATTGTGCTTATGCCTAGACACTTTAAAAATAAGGGCACACTTCAAAATGAAAAATATGCCTATGCTATAGACTCATGAAGCTTGGGACTTGTAAGTTTTGCAGCAAGAAGGCTTTGCAGTGAGATCCCGCTTGCTGCCACCTGCTTGCTTGAGACACTCCAGTGGCACCCTGCTGCCATCAGAAACAGAGCAAGCACCTTCTTTTCCTGGATTTTACAGTATCTCATAATCTGGGTATCACCTACAGAGATATCCTAAATTTCACACTACTTCCCGCCACCTGTTCTCAGTACTTGGCGACTAGTCTGGCCTCCTCCTTGTATCCACCACCTGCCCCTTCCCCATATCGTGATCACAAATTTGCCTATGCTTCTCCTTGGTCTGGAATGTGCCCTTTTCCTTTTCCCTTCCTTTCCTAATACCCATCTTTCAAGTACCAGCTCAAATCCCCCCTCTCCCCCAAATTCTTTCCTGCTATAATCTCCAAATCCCAGTGACTTCATTGCTAGGAATTCTTACCATGACCACAGCTAACAGACATGCCTTGGTAGACATAGCTATCTGTCGGAATGACAATCCACCCACCCACCCACCCACCCATCAGCCTATCCATAGTTTACAACTAGATCATAAGCTATTTAAGTTCACAATTTTGCCTTTTAGATGCCCACACAGCACCTAGAGCATGAAAGCTATTTAATACTTGCTTCCTGATTGACCTCAAGTGATTAATTAAAGAATATGTGTTTTAATTGAATAAAGGGGCTATGGACCATTAAGTGCTAAAGAAACAAAGATGAAAGGGGACATTAGGAGGGGAAAATGCCAGGTAGCTTTTATTTTTCTATCAGTGAAAGTAGAATCTTTTGAGAATAATTATTTGGCTGTTGGATCGGCCTAAGGTCCTAAGACTGGCCAATTCAAATTAAGCCTGAAATAGATTTCTCTAAACAGCAACAGTTTGAAATAGGTTTTCAGACTGAGGCCAGAATGAGATGTTGGTCTCAGATCTCAAGTGAGAAATCAATGCTTCCTAAAAGCCTGACATGCAATTTCCTGATTCCAGGAGCCCCATCCCAAGTGGCACAGCCCTTTTCCAGCTTAGGGACTTTATTACAGTATCATCTATTCATACAGTCCCTAAAATAATAAGAAGCAATAGATGGACGGCACTTATTTATTCTGAACTCTGAACCCACAACATTAGATTTGAAAGCTTAAAATTTAACCAGCTTATTGCACTAGAAGCTTTCTTAGCCGAATAACAATGGGCTGAAAGTTTACTAAATTCACTAACAGTTTTTTTGCTGGGTTTGTGAACCAGCTTAAATATCCAGGTGGGATCACTTAAAACAGAAATACTCTATCTGAAGACAGGGAGCCTCCAACTCACAGCCACCTTATCACCTACCTGTAAGGATCTTAGTGTGCCCTGGCCCCCTTCTTCCCATGGGGAAGAGGGTCTCCCTAACATGGGAATCTGGTGGGAACAATTCCATAGGAACTATGTGGACTCAGAGAATGGGGAAGGGAAGGAGCTGTGAAACCTGGGAAGAGCCAGGGGGAGCTGACCCGGGGGCAGAATCCCAGGCAAGACTGGCCCGCCTACGTGCTGACCAACTGACTGTCTCTGGGGCCCAAAATAGCCTCCCTGCAAGGCCTGCATTTCTTTCACTCTCCATGCTTTGTCAGGCTGCTTGAAATTCCACCAGTTAGAGCAATGGCTTGGCAGGGGCTGAAGTGAAAGTCTGTGGCGGGAGAAAAGGCATTCACTGGGTGCATGCTGCAAGGAGGAGGGTGGCAAGTACAATAGTTGTTTATGGGGCACAGGTTTTACAAAGCATTATCTCTTTTAACTCTCACAGCAGCCCCAGGAGGCAGGATGAATAGTATTCCTATTTTACAGATGAGGAAACTGCGCTTTCAGAGCTGTTAAGTAACAGCTGGGTAAGCGGCAAGGCTGGGATCCAAACCATAGACTGATCTGAATGTGTGAACGTGAGCTCTTGCTTGTTGAAACTCCATGATTTGCTCTATGCCCTCCTTCTGCAGATTATGGGACCTGGCAACCTGGGAAGAGACTCTAGCCCAATAATATTGTGAATTATATCTCAGTTCTATCACGGTTTACATAGATTTTTGTGGGCTAGTCTGGGAACTTGATAGCTTGATTTGTAAGATGGTTTCTCTAGGAAAATTTGTGACTTGCTAGCAAACTGGTGGAATATAACCCCATTAGATTACAATAAATTGTGGATTACCTGCAATTACAATTTAAGAATGCTCAGGGTTTCTTCTAGTTGGTTTCCGGTCACATAGAAAGCCCACCTTTTCAGCGCAAGGTTCTTCATGTTTAGTTTTAGTTTACAATGCTACCAAATTGCACCACACACTGCACCTTTACTAGAGAGTACGTTTCATGAGGACAGGGGCGTTTGTCTGTGCACCAAGGATTCCCTAGCACCTAGGACAGTGCCTGGCACATACAGGCACACATTAATTACTTGTTGAATGAATATGTGCTTTTAGATCTCAAATTTTTAAAAACCACGTGCATTTTGTGCTTTCATTTATGAAACACATTTAGAGTTATCATAAACAGCTGAGATCTGGTATGTGACTACGATTAACTAACCTTTAATAAGTTCAGGCAACCTTGTGCAACACGGTTTTAGTCATTAGCTGAAAACCTTCCTCCCACATAAAGTGTTTTCCCCTAGGTAGCAAAACTGAACGCTCTGCATTTCAGTGGTTTAGAGAAACTCTGGTCCCGGCTTCAGCAGATCTTCCTCCTGCCATCATGGAACTCTGGCACTTTGGACAAGCTGCTTTACATCTTTAGGCTTGGGGACCATAGAGTACCTTTGGGCTCTAAAATGCTATGACATCTGTGCGTATCACCTTCTAGTTTCGCTTTCTAGATGCCTCAGGCCTGCTCTAATCGCCCTTTGGAGAAGATATGGGTAAAAAGCAAAATAAAAAAAAAAGCCAAAGATGGTGAAAGGGAAAAGTCTTGGATGCCCCAAAAGGAAAATCACAAGTCTTTGCGTTTAGACAAGTTCAAAGTCGCTACAGGAGGCAGCCACAGCCCATGAACTTTATTGTCAACCTCTAGGCAAACGAGTGAGCCAGTTATGAATTCTACTTGGTTGGTTCAGCTCATGATAATGGTAGGAACAGAATTCTGGCTGTTTCATTTATATTGGAACCAGCAAAATACATGCAACCTCAAGGGTGTGTGTGTGGACAGGGTGCAGTCCAGCCCCCTTTAAACAGCACAGAATGACTCAAGGTGGCATGAAAGAGCCTTTGCTCAATCACTAAGTTACAAGCATTTGAAAAGAAGAGGGACCAGTATTTACGGTACTTTCTATTTCCAAATGAAACGAGTGACTGAATGTTTTTCTACATAAGCCTTAACCAGTTGCATGGCGTACAGTGCAGGATATAAATGTCAGCGCTGTGACAGGAGCATGTTGACACTGGTTGAGTGTTCAAAGTCTGCACATTGTCATTATTCCACCTTCCCCGCACTGACAGCTTGCTCCCGAATTGAACATACCTGGAAGGAAGTCAATTTGGCTTAGAATGCAGCTCATTTTCTCTTTGGGAACATTTCTCTTTCAAGGATCTATTGGGTCTTCCGATAGATAAAACAGAATCAGGTGTGTTCTGCTGGTTCTAATGTAAACACAGTGGTCAGAATCTTGTCCATTGATGATTTAGCGTCAGTCTTGGAAAAGGGAAGTGATCTCCCTTTCCCCAGAACCCCCAGCTACCGCCATCCATCAGTAGGATTACGGCTACCTTGCTTGCTTTGTGACTGCCTGTACCTTACATGAGGCACGGATTTTCTTAGGGTATTATCAAGCCATAGGGATTCAACCCTGACTACACATTAGACTCACTTGGGGAATATCTAAATATCTAGATGCCCAGGCCACGCCCCAAACCAATGAGATCAGAATCTCTCCTGGTGAAGCCCAGCATCAGCAGTCATTAAAGTTCCCCAGGTGAGTCCAGTGAGCAGGGGTCTTTTGTTATGAGTCTTTTCCCAAAGGAAGGTTAGGGTGGAGTGTGCAGGTGGGGGAGGGGGTCTTCCGGGGGGGGGGCCAATCTCACGATCATTGGCATTTTGGAGTGGAAAGGCCTTCCTTTACTGTATAGTTGTAAACTGTTCATTGAGTTCTGTAGTAAGTAATTTGTCCAAGGTCACAGAATTAGCCAAAAGCAGAGCCAGCACCAGGAGCCAGCATTAAATAAGCCTAAGTAGACAAGATACTAATATGCTAATTAAACCTCCATGAATTAATCAGCTTCATAATCAGGCACAGTCATTTTTCTCTCCAGAATGTCTTGGTTAGAAAACTATTACCTTCCACTGTGTTCCTGTTCCTCTGACCTAGGCTGCTTGAACCAATGAAAAGCCACTTACTCAGCCCTCATGGGTACAGTTCTGAAGACAATGGCACTAAAGGGCATTTTAAGTTTCTACTGCAGAAACATTGTATACGCTAAGATGGAAACTCATGGTGGAAACCAAAGCCTTTAAAAACAGGTTTATACAACTAATGGACAAAAACTCTTGGAACAGTTCCTTCAATTTCAAGGGATCAACTGTGTTCTCTTTCTAACCCTAAGTCACTCTTGAAGTCTTAATTTGCCTTAGAAAAATGCACTTTTTCTTTTCCCTGGGACTTCTGGAAGACGATGCTTTAATTGTTGTAATTAAGCATAAGATAAGCACATCACATTTCCTGGGCGATTTTTAGCCCAAGGCCATAGGTTTGGGGGACTCTAGCATACAGCTGACTCTGGGACCCTTTCTACTGTGCATGTTTCAAATGCAAAACAGCTTGAAGGGTAACGGGAGTGGTGAGTGGTTATGGTGACCGTTCACTATTGCTTTAGTTTGGGGTTATGCAAATTCTCTGCTGCTACCTTTGTTAGCTGCATACCTCCCCAATAATCTCTAACTTGTGTTGAAGCATACTCTGCTTTATGCAATAGATAGCTTCTCAAGAGCGGAGGGTAAATTATATCAAATCATAGTTGACGTGCCCTGATAAACTGCTAAGACACTTTTGAGAGGCAAATCACAGACTCATTTTCTAATATTAATAACCTGGTCTTTTCTTAAGCGTTAACATTGTCATGTGTGGAGTGAACGATGGTTTGTTTGTTTCTTTTCCCCCTAGCCCCAGCTAGCACTAAGTATCGTTGTCTTTCTAGAACTGGAACTTTTCTGAACAGATTTGACACTGCCCAGATGCTTGTTCTGGAAATCAAGGCCCTTCTGCGTTTTCTCTGACTCTGGCTTGGTTTTGTGAAACCTCAGCCTCTTCCCTTGCAAGGGCAGTTTAGGATGGAAATGCAATTGTTTTCAGAATTCAGCAAAGCCAGGCACACCCAAACAGAGAAAGAGGGCTTGGGAAGAAAAAACGGGGGTGTATGTATGTGTGATGGGGAAGCAGAGGAGGAAAGGGGACAACTGCGTGTTTTCCTACGGTGGTGGTGGTGGTGGTACCGCTGGGGAAAACAGCTGTTCCTCGGAACCCTAAATGAGCAGCAGGAAAACTGTGTTACCCCCTGTGCCGGGCAAAACCAGCGCGTGCCACATGCAGACTAGGTGGTGGGGTCCTGGGGCACCAGCCGGTGGCTACGAACCGCGAGGGGGCGTCGGCGCCAGCGCGGCTCTGCCCTGGGTCGGGAGGCCACACTGCGGTCGGGGCTGACTTGGGGTGCGTGCGAGCGGCGGGTGGGGTGACCCCCGCGGGGAGGGAGCGGTTCTTACAGTCACTGCTCGGCGCGAAGGGCGCGCGGCGGCGGCCGAGGGATCGGTCTTCGGCGGGCGCCTCGGGAGGCCTCTTACCGGCGGGCAGCGGGAAGGCGGACGCGGTGTGGAGCACCACCAGGCAGACAGCCACGACATCCCATAACTTCATCTTAGAGTCCCGTCCGGCGGCGGCACCTGGGCGGGCGGGCGGGCGGGCGAGAGAACCGGGGAGAGCGCGTTAGGCCTGGACGCCGAGGGCCGCCGCGCTGCCCGGGGCGCCTCGGCCCCGCGGGTCCTCGGGGCTCCCCGCCAGACTCGGCACCGCCCTCCTCCCGGACCGCGGCAGCGCGGCGGTTCCCCGGGCACCCCCCCCCACCCCCCACCCTCCTTCCTTCCCAGCCGCCTGCTCGTCCCCGCTCCTGGGTGCGCCTCCCTGGCGGCCGTCCCACAAGTGCCCTTCTCTTCCGCCACCGGATCCCAGGGGTCGGATTTTCGAGCAGGGCCGCTGCCCCCGCCGGTACCAACACGACGACACCGGACGCGTGGCCAACACGACGACACCAGCACTGGCGCGCAACACCCCCCCCCCCACCCCGCTTCCTGGGGGGCGACTGGGCAACCCTCACCCTGTGCTTCCCGCCCCGTCCAGCAGCTCCCACAGGCCCCGGGGAAGAGCCCTGGACCCAAGCAAGAGACTAGCCTTTTATTTCAGGAA
The DNA here is from genome assembly GCF_028021215.1 of Eschrichtius robustus. NCBI lineage: Eukaryota > Metazoa > Chordata > Mammalia > Artiodactyla > Eschrichtiidae > Eschrichtius > Eschrichtius robustus. The sequence continues at coordinate 30,993,620 of NC_090825.1, forward strand.
TAAAATCAAGTGCGGGACCGCCCGGGGTCCTGATCCTGCCCTCAGCTAGGCGGGGGCAGGCTCAGTGGCACCACTAACCTCGCCCAAGCTTTACTCCTCCCACTTAAATTAGTATTTTGTCGTCGGAACAAGAAGTTAGTAGGGACTTGGAGACTTTGGGGCTGTCCGGGGAATATCTGCATTAAGTTACTTCACTTCCCAAAGCTTCAACTCGGTTTAAAATACTACTTCCACTTCCTAAGGCTATGAATATTAACACATGGAAAGGCCTAGCCAAGCATAAAGGAAGCGCTCAATAAGTGTTTTAGCATTACTGTTAGGTAGGGATTGCCTTTGTCTTGAAATGTTCGTGGTGTCCCCGAACGCCCTCCTTATTTTTGCAGTTTTGCGAGATTCTGGCCTCAAATCCCTTCCCCTCGCAGAGGAGTTGCGAGCTCCCCACGCCCGGTCACGGTCACTCCTGGACAACTGTACCCGGTCCGGGACCCTACAGAGGAGCACGGGCGCCAGGAGGTCTAGACCAGGAAAGGGCGCGCGGTGGGGCTCAGGTCCTCTGAGTCACGGGCCTCCGTTTGGTCTGTCACTCCGCACACCCCTAGAAAGGAGGGTCACGCAGCAGGGGGCTGGTGAGAAAAAGGCCCCCTCAACTCGGGGCCAAGCCCCACACAATTAGGAGGTGGCGGGAGACCCGGGCGCCTTGGGGTGCGGTGTTACCCAGTGCCTTCCCAATGCCAGTGTTCAGTTTCCAAGGGCTACGAGACTCATACAGTTGATTATCCTCTTTCCTCCAAATAAAAGGGATTCTTAGGAAAAATCTCCTTGAACTTTTTCCGTGGGAGAGAGTAAGAGTTTCCAGGTAAAAACAAAAACCTCGGCCCCTTTCCTCTCCATTAGCGGCCAGGAGCGCCCGCCTCCCTTCCAGCAACCTCCCCCCATCTCCACCCAGAACTCCCGCCCGGCTTCCGGTGCAGGCCACCCGGGGAAGCGTTTCATTCGACCGCCACCTCCCACCGCTGCGGAGACGAATGCATTTTCCATCCCTCGGGCGTCTGTTTGTTCGCTATGCAGCTGTTGGGCTCGGGGAGTCTGTAGGGACTAGGAACTCCGAAAACCTGCAGCTCCGGGCGCCCCATGCCCCGCTGGCTGATTTACAAACCCGGGGAAAAGCAAAGGCTCTGGGTTGGGGCGCGGGGGCCCAGGCAACACCTCACCCAGGCCATGCAAAACTAGCCCAGCGAGGCGCTCGAGCAGAGAGGAACGGGGGAACGCGAGGCCTCCCGCCCCCTCGCCCAGGGCCCGCTCGCGGGTGCGTGCGAACTGGCTGGCGGCCCTGAGGGGCGGGGAGGCGCGGGATTAACGCGCTATCCCAAATCGCGGTGGCCGCCAGCAGGAAGCGACAGAGGCACCAGATTTCCCTTCCGCATTAAGAAGGTTTTTCCTTTTTTTCCTGCTTGGCCGACGGAGGGCTTTTTAAATTGGACGTGGAGATCCTCAATTAGAAGTGTGGCGAAGCTGGCAGAAGAGTTCAGCGGAAAACTCCCCGCCTCGCCAAAGGAGGCTCCCGGCCCCGGTTCCCGCCCTCCGCCGGGTGCGGCGCAGGCCACGAAAAGAGCTCTCCCACCTCCCCCGGACGGGGAGGGCGCATTCTTCCTTCTGCGCACCGCCGGGGCAGGCTGCAGCCGGAGCGGCTCTTTAGTCCCCGGTATTTGCCTGGCGGAGCCAGAGGAGGGAATCCGGCGGCTCGCATTCACAGCGGTCCACGCAGAGGTTTTTCCCACACCCCCCCCCACACCCCACGGGTTCCCTAATGGTCTCTTTATCGCTTTCTTAAAGCACATCTGTCCGAAGTGTTTCTGCCGCAACCGTCCGCCTTTGCTACGAGCGCGAATTGCGGAACGCGCTGCCACGTGCGGTAACCAAGCTCTCCTCCCGAAGTCGGCTCCGCCAGGTGCCCCCGCACCCGTCCTCGTACCCTGCAGGCTGGTTCCCCTCTGCGCCCAGGACTTACGCGCCCGGGAGGGCAAAAGGGGAACGTCGCGGGCGCCGGCACCTGGTGGTCCCCAAGTCCAGGGCGGAAAGGACGTCCCAAGAGCCAAAAGTGCCGGCAGAAGCCGCCGCTCGCCGCGGGGCGCTTCTGGGTTCCCAGCACCAGAGGGCACCAGAAACCGCCGGAGTCCTGGAGCGCCCACGCGGCTGGGGCTGCGTTGTCATTTTAAGCATAGAACCGAGGAACGAGCGCTCCCCCTACAATCCTTCCTCAAATGCAAATTACCACCCCCCCCGGAACTTCCGGATGTCCTCACGAACATCCCTGGTTTTCAGGCTCCTACCCCTCTTCATCCTCACTCCCTAATTTTTCTCTACCCACCTCACTTAAGCTGGTTTCTCGGCAACCTGCGTTTTGAACTCTCCCCCTCCCCCGCGTCACGGTGACAGCTTCAGCGCGTGTGAGCGCTCCCGCCGCCAGTGCCCCCGCGCCTTCTTGTATCTGGCAGGCTGGGAGGTGTGTTTGGGCTTTGCCTTCGAGATCCAGGTCTCAGGAGGAGAAAAGGGAGGCGGGGGTGGGTAGCGGCGTGCTGTAACTCGGGGGCTTTCTTTTGGGATAGGGACAGAAGTTGCTGAAAAGATGAATTGCTTTTCTTAACTGTGTCTTGCGTCCTGGACGGACGGAGGGCCCAAGACCAGAGCAGGAAAAAGAATGAGCGCCGCCTTCTGCAGACAGTCTGGGAAGGGGTCTGTCTGTTAAAGGGCCCGAAGCCGGGTGCCAGACCCAGGGGCACCCGAACCCCTTGCGAGAGTGGGCTGGGGACGCAGCGGGCTCCCCGAACACCTGACACTTGTTGAAAAGGCGACACTGTCCCTGAGCCCTGCCGAAGCGAAGACGTGGCGAAACTGTGAGGGCGAGACGTGGTCGCGGCTGGGAGGAAGCCCCGCAGCTCCCTGTTCCGGGCTTTGCGGGAGGAGGCGCGTGCGGCAGGTTGGCAGCAGCACCTCCTCCTTGGGATGCTTAAGTGTATGTTCAAGATGGCCTAGATGGGTGGGATGGGGGCGGGGAGGGAGGGCCAAGAGGGAGGGGATATATGTATACATATAGCTGATTCACTTCACTGTACAGCAGAAACTCACACAACATTGTAAACCACTTATACTCCCCCCCAAATATGCTGTGGAGGAGTGGAGTGCGCTCTAACCCATCCGCGGCAGGGCTCGGAAGAGTTGTGTTTGTCCCCACCAATGAGCAAAAGTGTTGCGAGCGCGGGGCTGGGCAGCTCCCCCGGGGCGCTCACGTCGGCTCCGCGGGCGCGTGTGCCAGCCCCGAAACTAGGGAGGCGTCAGGAGGCTGGGGGTTCCGGCGACAGTCATTCCCCGCCCCAAAGAGGGTTCGTTTTCACCCGGTGGGTCTGGAAACCAAACGACAGCGAAATCAGCCCTGAGGCTGTGCCAGGGTGGTGGCGGGGGTGTTACTGGGGGAGGTGGCATAGAGTACAGACGAAAGTCATTCAACCCATCACTGAGATGGCTTAGGGGAGACCTTGAGAAGGTTCAAGAGTCTGCTCGAGGCGGAGGCCCTGGTCCGGGACTGTTCAGGAAGCCCATCTCTTAAGCTTGACGGGGATGGTGAGGTGGGATTTCGGGCATTAGGAAAGTGCCAGCAACCGGGTTCCGACCAGGGCTAGGAATGTGGATTTGCAAGACCGCGCCGGAGGAGGTGAGCTCTCTATTTTTAGGTTCTCAGCACCTTTGCAGCAGTCCCTCCCGGGGCCTACACTTTCCCTTGGAACAGACCAAACCAAGTTACGCTCCCGGTAATGGTATCTATGCAGCTGCGCGTCCACAGAGAACCCGACTCTGGTCGTGGTAGGTTCAAAGGCGAGTCCAGTCCCGCACCTTCCCGGGACTTGACGGAAGAGCACCTCGTCGAGTCGGGGAGGGAAACTGCCCCTGTCGGATATGCCCGGGTCCAGAGGCAGCAGGGGCACCAGAGATTTTTGCCCACGAGGAAAGGCAACCTGCCCCTCCGCAAACGCAGCCTCTCCCCGGTTCCACTTCTCTCTCTCTCTTCTGTCCTCCCGGCGCTTCGGTTCCCTCTCGTGTCCCCTCTTTCTAGTCTCACCGCCTGCTCTGGGGTCCAGCCGCGCCCCCTCTGTCTCCAGCGCCGCACAGCCCGACGCACCCGCTGGCGACTCAGGCGTCCCCCGCTCGCTCCCCCCAGGCCCGCTCCCCCGCTTACCTCGGATCCGGTCTCCGCAGACCTCCAGTTGGACATTAACTCCAGGAGCCCCAAGTCCCAGCCAGGAGACCCATCCGGGCCGAGGGCAGGAGCGCGGAGCCCCGCCCGATAAGTCAGGGGCACGAGTTCGCAATCCTGGGGCTGCTCGGGGCAGCAGGGGCGCGCAGGAGGCGGCGGCCAAGGCTCCCGCCGCCGCCGCCGCCGCCGCCGCCGCCGCCGCGAGAAGGGCGAGGGATGCAGACAGCTCCCCCGCCGGCTCCCCGCACCCCCAGAAGCCGAGGTCCGAGCAGCCGCCGCTGCCTTGGGTGGGGGGTGACGGGGCTGCGCGCGCCGCGCTTTTAGCCCGGGCTGCACGGGCGCGGGGCGCGGCGGCCGGTTCAGCGGCGGCGGCCGCGCTCTGCGCCTTCTCGGGGCGCAGCGCCTGGGAGGACGAGACGCGCCGGGCTGATGCTGCCGCCGGAGCTGAGGTCTGGCCTGGAAATCCGAACGAGACACCACGTCAACCGGCGCCGAGAGTCCCGTGAAGACATGAGGGCGCCAGGAGCGCAGGCTGGTCCTTGAGAGCCCGGTCCGGGGGGCCGGGGTGGGGGAGGGGAAGCGCGGGGCCCCGTGAGGGGAGGGGTCTAGAGTCAGCGGTGGCGGGGAGGGAACGGAGAACAGTGAGGAGGCGCCCGAGCTCCCGAGGCGGGGGCTCGGGGTGCGAGTGGGTGACGCGAGGCGCCCCTCCCCGGGGTGCAGGGAGAGAGCGCTCAGCGCGTGGAGACGCTGCCGGGCTCGCGCCTCCTCCTCGCCGGGTAGATCCGGAGGAATGTGCGGAGCTCTGCGCAGACGAACCGAAGGGAGCAATCCGAACTTGACCGCGGCGCCCGCGCCCGGCTTGGCCCTCGCGCCTCGCTCTCTCAGCCGGGGCTCTGTCGGGTAGAGGGCTACCCTGGGCTTTCCTCGCGCCCGTCGAAGCCTCTCCTTCCTCCTCGGGTGTCTAGCCCTCTGGCTTTTCTGCAGGGCAGAAGGCAGTGGCGAGGAGAACAGCTGCTGGCCGGAGTTCTAGCACTGCGAAGGAGAGATGTGCAGCGGCCCAGGGAGGGAAGCCGAGTGTTTGCCAGGGCACGCTGAGAGTGGGGAAGAATTTATAGGGCTCTCACTCCGTGACGTGCCCTCCAGTGGCTTTTCTGATTCGCTTTCTGACCTAAACACACATTAGTTTAGTCCCCATGCTAGGGCCAACACGGTCTCCAAATATCTGCTGGCTGAAGTCAGAGGCTTTGCATATCATGTATTACATGGCAGGCAATGAAGAAGGCTTCTGAGGCTGGCCCGCTCCTCAGTCCTAGGCTCCATTTTCATGCGGTTGTAATATAATACCAGACGTGGGGTAGGCACATACATTCAGAATCCCAATTCCAGAGGCGTAAGATCACTTTATCAGGAACAGGTCGGGGGAGGTTGGACTGAAACCTGCTTTCATCCAAATTTTCGAAAATGCAGATGGGAAGCCTAAGCAAGCACTCCCTTGGGTGCCGCGTTTCCAGTGAGCAGGGGCCCAGCGCCTATTCCTGATCTTTGTGAGACCTTTTAGGAATTCCTTTTGTTGGTTTGCTTACCACCAGAAGCGCCAGAGCCTTCTTTCGTAGAGGACATGAGGAGGGCAAGTCCTTACACACCCTGCATATGACTCTCCCCATAAAGCCGTTTCATTCACCCAGGGCATGAAACTAGCTTTACCTTTAAAATAATGTACTGAGTAAGGTATGTCTTTGCTAAGCAGAAACCTGTTTTCCGGAAGCCACTGGACCTGGATTCAGTGGGATCGCTTTTATTTTATTAGTTGGGGCCAGGGAGAGCGTAAACAGGCTCAGTTTACATCCATGTACCTCTTATTTTATGACTCATCCGGTTGTTGGGGAGTACATGTCCCTTGGGTAGCTGATACAGAAGATAGACAGGGGGAATGTGTGTGGCAATGTGGGGGGAAGATCCTATATTATTAAACTTCTTAAAAGTCAAAGAGCAGCTACTTTGGAGGTTTGTCAGTGAAGCTAGTGTGGGAGGGAAATTGTTCTTACTAAGGTTACTGTGATTTAAGATTAAGCGGAGTGAAAAGTCTTCCAAACATACCTTAGCTGAAATGAGGATGCCTACTGTAGTTCTGCAGAATGTGACATTTCCTTCTTTGGTAGATTACAGTAGAAATGTAGATGGACTTGGAAGTGGCATGAGCTTAATATTTGTATCCTAGTTTAACATTGTTTTTGGAATTCGAAGGCGACCGTAGTCCGTGTTCTTACCATGAATGATTTCTTCATTTTCAGAAGGCTTTTCGCCCTGGATGGTCATGCCTTCCAATCACCTGCAATGATTTAGTGCTCATTATGTGCCAGGCAAAGTGCTAGACCCTGGAAATTGTGCTTGACTGGGCTTTTGGGGGGTTGCAAAGCACAAATACCACTGAGTTTACCCTATGCAATGGGAGTTCCCTGTGGAAGGAAGGCTGACCGGAATCGCCACCACTCAGCCACGTGTCTCCGAAAAGCCTTCCGGAAAGGCCACCCGGCCAGGCCTCACGAAAACTGGATTGAAGTTCAGGAACTGGAAGGTCATTCAGGGTCCGGCTCTGTGACTGGGATATCTTGCTGCCCCTTGAGCCGTAGGCATCTGCCGTCCCTTCTAACAGGCTTAGCCGCCAAGGTGATTCAGCTCCTCTCTCTCTGTTTTTCTCTGGGTGTCTCTTGGCTTCTGCTCCTGTTACCAACTGCTCAGCTCTCTGTTGATCTCACATTTAAACTCCTTTAGTGAAAGGATCTAATTGGCCCTGCTGGGCACTAACTAGGTGCTTGAGATGGACTGAGCTTTTGGGTCAGGACATACGGGTTACTGGATACCCTGCAGCTCAGCAGCCCTAGGTCAGGTGCTTATTCCCGGGCTAATCACCCATGTTCACGTTGTTGGGTTACGTGGTTCAGAGACTGGCCACCTTCGCTTAAGAACCTTCCTAGAGTTCCTTCTTGCCTTCGCTCCACAGGAGTTGGGCCCCCAGAAGAAGCCGTGTTAATGGCAGGCACTTGGAGTTTAACAAACCTCTGTCTACTACAGGACTGAAGGATGAATAAGATACAACTCCTGGCTCTCCGTCCGCTTACCATCTCTAAGGAGAGGGGCTCCCTCCCACAAGTAATCATAGTATAAAGTGGTAAATGCTGTGATAGAGGTATATATGAGGTGCTCAGGTCTGATCTTTACATGGCCAGTGAAACCCTGGAGAATTGCAAACACATACCCATGCCTAGGCCCTATTCCTGGGCAGTTAAATGAGAATTTCTTGGGTAGTGGAGCCCAGGAATTGGTATTTTGTTTTAAGTTGTTCCAAGTGCAGCCAGGGTTGAGGGATTAATTAGCTTTTTTTTTTTTTTCAGTGATTGTCATCATTATCATTATTATGATTCTTTTTGAGAGCAAAACTAAGAGGCTCACCTATTTTGATAGGTTCTAGGACTAAGACTCTTCCAAAATAGTAAATCCTTTTGAAATACTACTAATTATCTTAAATAGTAATATAAAGGAAAGTATAAAATTAATTTAGAGTTAAAGAAAATACTCCTAGTTTTGAAAGAACATTTATTTGCGTGATTACAACATTTAGGTGACTGCAGAAGAGGGGAAAAAGTCTAAAATTTTTCAAGATCCCTGACCGCAAAGCCCAACATTTAAAAGTACTATAATTGATGTTGACAAAAATCTCCTCAGACCTTCACAGACAATGAAAAACAAAGCTGCTTCCAAAGCGAGTGCCAGGAAGCAAGCATTTGGTGTCTTGGGGACAAGGGGATGGCCTGATGTCACCATCTCAAAGCCCCCAAATGCTGGAAGTAGGGACCCCACCCCCAATAGCTCTGTGGCTCCATCTTCTCCTTTTTCAAGGAAACAAAGATATGTTTGATTTGAAGCTGTTCCTCAACAAAGTCCAGAAGAGAACCACTTTCGCTCTGAATAGATGGATTGTCCCCTGATAGAGTAACAACAACACACTGCTAAGAATTCTCACAGGGTCCCTAGGTCTCGGCCTCTCGTCTGGAAAACCCTGCCAGAGAATCAGGAGGAGAGAAACAAGTATTGTTCAAGCATCTCATCTCCTCTTTGAGAAAAAAGTTTCATAACCTTACTAATTTCCCATTTCACTGTCATCCTCTTCATCAGAACTTATTGTGGATCTTTAACTGAAAGATGTCAGAATGATGGGTGCTCTCTGTGCCCCAGGATCTTACAGTCCGGGGGAAGAGAAAACACAAACATAAAATGATAAAAAAAAAAAAAAACACAGGGTATCCTGAGGCTGTGGGCCTCGAGTATGACCATATTTGGAACTCAAACTGGGCCTTGATTGGGGTAGGTAAGCAGAGAGGCGGGGGAGCTGAGGGGGGCATTCCAGGCTAGGTGGGGGAGTCTCTGGGGACTCAGTGCTGAGTGCTGCGGGTCAGCCTTTGGCCATTCACAGAGCATCTTCCCGGAGCTCCCAGTGGAGCTTTGCAGCTGCTTTGCCTAGAAGGGCCAGGACCCGGGTCCCTGGACTCCCTCATAACATGGGTCATGACGGCTGAAACCGAATCCATCACTTGAGCAGGGCAATTTCCTTTTCAAAGTCACCACTTTATTGGGCAGGGATTTGTTTCATGCTTGCTCACTCTTTCACAGTCATTTTCACCAATGATACGATTACTCATAAGGGAAAGATAAACGTGCTATCCTTCAGACCACTTAGAAAAAGAGAAAAGAAAAAAAAGAACAAGGGAAGAATGGACTATTGGCCTCTTTGTAAAGAGTAAATTGTAAAGTAGCTAAATTCTTTGGAGTAAATTGTTTCTCATAAGAAATCAATTCTGACATTGACATGGTAGATTTATCAATGATTTCCAGCAGTTTCTTTTATAGGGATCAGATTGTCTAATTATCCATAACTTTGTTTTTGGTTCTTAGGATTACTTTATGGGACTCTTTGGGTAATAAAACTTTACTCAGGTAAGAGGGTTACAGCAGACTTTGTTACTCGGCACATGGTCTAGTGGCTTAGATCTAGGGTTGGCAAACTTTTTCTGTAAAGGGCAAGCGTTTTCTGTAGATATAGTAAATATTTTAGGCTTTGCAGGCTACACAGTTTCTCTTGCAGCCACTCAACTCTACCCTTGTATTGAAGAAGCAGCCATAGATAATATATAAATGAACGGGCACAGCTGTGTTCCCATACAGCTTTATTTATGGACACTGAGATTTGAATTTTATGTAATTTTCACGTCATGAAATACTATTCTTTTGGGTTTTTTTCTGCAGCCATTTAAAATGTGAAAACTACCCTTAGCTCTGGGACCATATGAAAGCAGGTGGTGGGCAGGATTTGGCCCGAGGGCTATAGTTTGCTCACTCCAGTTAGGTTGAAGTTGTAACTCTGAGGAGATGTATCTCCTCTAGAATTATGGAATTCCAGAGCTGGAAAGCCTCTGAGGTTTCTAGTCTAATCTCCTCATTTTGCCAGGAGAGAAAACTGAGTCAGGGAGGGTTAAGTGACTTATCCAAGGTCACTCTTTGAGTGAGTGACACACCCTTACTATCGAGAAAACATGGGATCAAATGACTTCACTAGTGTGTGTGTGTGCGCGCGTGTGCGTGCGTGCGTGCTCCAGTGGCAGTAATGGGGAGTACATGGGGGATGTGTTGTATCATTTTTCTTTCAAATTGGGATTTAGTATTTTTTGTTGAGGCAAGAAATGAGTCCAAATACAGGGAAATCAATTGGACTCTTTACTGGTGGCAGAGGTTGATGTCTGGCTGAATGGGGAGCTATGCTCTAAAAGGCGGCAATTGACTTCTTTTCAACTTTGAAAAGAAGTCAATTGCCGCCTTTTAGAGCATAGCAGAGTTCCCAGGCAGAGCACAGTGCTAAATAGATTTCCCCCCCCTCCCCAAAAGGCCTTTATATTTCTGTGATTGGCTCTTAGCAGATACACAGGGTCTCATCACAAAGGCACAGAGATGTGTTGAGAAAGAGAGATTTGAGTGGGGAATCAAGACCCCTGCTTCCTAATCCTTTTGTAGACCACCTAGTGCTTGTTGCAGAGCTTCTGGAGGCTTCCTAAAGATGTGAAATCACAGGCAATAGCTAGAGATACTGCCAAAGTGGATGGTTGACGCTGGGGCAAGGACTCAGCGTTTGGACCTTCAAGCCAAAACATTCCAAGGGACCACTTTGCCATGTATTAATTGCATAACACAGACTTCAATCTAGAGTCTTCTCCTTTTGCCTAAAATAGACCAACTATTTGAAACATTTCCAACTTTGGCAACAAAACAAGAAGACAGCCTTCTCTTCTCTGCCATCCTATCCCCGCCCCCATTGCCTTCTCCACTTTTCCTCAGTGTGGGAAAACAAATTAATCAACTAATGAAGCCTCATCAATATTTACGGATTTAGTAGAAGCAAGTAGTAAGTCAGTGCGAATTTTGTGGTTTCTTAGGTGTTTTAAGCCACTACGCAAAGCAAATATCCTTCGTGGAATTAGCAGCAGGGCCAAGACTGGGAGGTGGCTAATTTTGCATCCTAGGCACCTCGCTAGCCTCACCTCCTCCCAATTAGCAGAAGTTTCAAGTTGAGAGCCCCAAATCCTGGGGCCTAGTTACGAGGAAGTCAGGCCAAGGATCAGGCAAATCGAGTTGGAGCTCCGTCCCTGACAGGCTGTGGGAGCTTAGGAACCTTCTAGCATGGCTCACCTATTTTTCTCTTCTTGCTTGTTGTCTCCGTCACCGGGATACTGTGTGAATAGATGAGATGATAAACCAGATTTTCTGAGTTCATTAATGACTCCCTGGGAATAATTTATATTACATGTATACTTTCCGGCCCCCGGGGTGCTGTTTGGTAAATGACTGCCCTCCTGCAGTGCTCTAAGTGGAACCCTAGTGACCCGAAAGTGTTAACACCTCCCTCCAAGCAATTCGCTTACTCCTGGGGCATAATTTACACTCTGATCTGGCCGACCATATGTGAAGTGCTTGGCATTCTTTGAGAGAAAGTCAGCTTGAGAAATGTAAAGAATTAATATTACAAAAAGCACATTTGCAAACCATTCTTTGAAGGATCCATCATGTAACTTTTTGCAGAACAACCCCATAAGTTAGGTCATTGTTATCCTTTTCAGAGTCATTCTCTATCCAGTGCAGGATCAGTGCATAATATACCCAACATGAATTTAGGGAAGCATGTATTTGTAGAATGACTTCACTCTTCGAAAAATAATGGATGAAAGGTTGGAAAGTGCATTTTAGACATCCGAGTGAAAAACAAAAGGTAAAAGTAAGGTAAATGTAATGAAGCATCTGCTTGACGTTGTTGAGTAGTAGCAATATTACCTAAATGAAATGGATCACTTTTTTATACAAACACAGGAGCACTGACATATTAGGATGTGGCATCCATTTCAAAATGGTCATCTGAGGAGATTATCTGTATATTCTGATAAGAAGCTATTGCTCAAAACACTTTTATGACATATGAATGTGTTTGTTCATTCATCCAACATAAATCGTTTAGGCATCTCTCTTCATAAGGCCTTGTGTTGGCAGTTGTCAAGGGACCTAAAAAGGCATGAGATAGCATCACCATATTCAGTGGTGGCAATTAACTGGATTTTGAAGATGGGTTTAATCTGGGGCAAAGACCAAACCATCTGAAATAAATTCTAGTGATAGAGGTGGGCTAAAACCAAGAGAAGGTAATTTAGAGACTGCTCTTCTGGTATGGCCTGATGGTTAATTGCAGTGATGGGCTCTCTGTAGCCATGCTGTTTGTCATGTGACTTTGCAGATGCTCTTTTACTATAAAGGTGGTGTCCATTTCCCCATCCCTTGAATCTGAACCGGCACTGTGACTTGTTTTGGCCAGTAAAATGCAGTGGTAGTGAAGGTGTGCCACTTTTGAGCGTAGGACCCAAGAGGCTAATATGTTTCCACTTACTCTCTCAAACCTCTGCCATTACTGTGAGAACATGCTTGGGCTAGCCTAATGTAGGATGGGAGACAGGTGACAGCTAAGGTCAGCTGAGAGCCAGCTGACTCCTACCCCTACTGCCCCCACCCATGTAAGTGAGCCTAGTAAAGATCAACAGAGCTGCCTTTCTGACCCCTCCAGAGAGATGGGCAATAAGTACTTCCTGTTGTATGCTACTGGGATTTTGTGGTTGTTACACAGCATTGTTATGGCAATAGATAACTGATACAGCTTGCAAACTGATTCCAAAAGAGGAACTCACAGGGTTGAACAGGAACAGCAATGTTCCTGGATTTAAGTGGTGTCTCCAGGTGACTGTAGGGGACAGTCACCTGGAGATACCACCTTTAGTTTTGGACGGTTGGGCCTATTAGATGTAGCCTTTAGGTTCTTTGTTAGAATTTTGGAAGAGCTATTACCCCCTAGTTTGCTCCATTTTGATTCAGCAACTTTCCCTCAGCTTGTTTAAGGTTTGAACATTGCTGGAATTAACACAGCTGTTTGTGTTTACTTCTTTGCTTGTCTACTTCTATCACATGAGATGTCAGCCCAGCTCTTGGAGCCTGGTAATTACCATGGAACCAGACAGCAGAAGGAGCAGATAAACTTAAAACATTGAGTTCTTTGGGTGACAGGGAGCCAGGAGCTCTGAAGTCCTAAAAAGAACCTTTTATCATGGAGCACCCATGCCTTTATTTGATGATGATAGTGGGGTGAGTATAATTTTAATTTAGAACTCTTAAAGGAATCTTTATAGGCCAGCATCTTGCCTCTGCTTTGTAACAATGCAGAGATTTATGAACATGGCAAAACCACGTTGTCATACCCATGTTGGCTGGAATAAAGTTGGCATTGTATCTTTTAAGGCATGTTTTTGGGGTTCTATGAAGCGGTTTAAACCAAAGCCACAAAAATGGGAAAAAATTTATTTTCAGATGGATTTTAGTAGACTGCCAACTCCTCGCATTTATATGCTAAAGATGCATATTTTTAAAAAAATCCATTTTAACAATTAAGTGGTTTAAAAATTTTCCAACTCATGATTCATGGAGTTTCAGGTTCAACTAGTTTTTGAGCACAAAATATGTACTAGGTATTGTATTAAATGTTTGTATATATATTTTCTCACTTAGAAATATATTGTTCATTAAATATTATGATACAAAGATCAAAACAAGAAAACTCGTAAGAAATAAAATGATGTGTTTGTTTTATATCTGCTTTTTATATTTGCATAACCTTGGTTTACATAATATGGTTGCCCATAATCTCTCTATAGAGGAAGTCTTTGTATGTTTAGCACCAAATTTAGCATGATTCATTGACACGTCTGTGATGGCCACTCTCAGAAGAAAATCTCCTGCAGCCTGGCATGACTGGGATGTTAGTTTTTTCTTTATGATTGAGGGACTGTTTCATCAAAACATTGTTTTAAACAGATGTGTTCTGGTGTTTACAGAAGGGAGAATTTAAGCCAGACTGATTAATTAGCAGTTAGTCAAGATGTTTCCCTGCTCCTATCTGGGTAGTCTGGGGATTATGAAGCTGTCAGTAGGTTATATTCAGATGAAGAAAAAAATGACAAACAGCAAACCAAAGTAAACCAAACCTCAGATCACTGTGCTGGGATATAAAATATGGTGTCCTAAATGCTCAACGTGGTTTTTATTGGAACATGAGGGGTTTTTTTTGTTTCTTTTGTTTTTCTTTTGAGTGGGCGTGATAGGACTAACACAGGGGAGAGCAAACTTTTTCTGTAAAGGGCCAGGTAGTAAACATTTTAGGCTTTTTGGGCCATAGGGTCTGTCACAGTGACTCAACTCTGCAATTGAAGCATTAAAGACAATAGTGTAGACAATAGGTAAATGAATGAGCATGACTGTATTACAATAAAACTTTACTTATGGACATTAAAATGTGAATTTCACATAGTTTTCATGTGTCACAAAATATTACTGTTCTTTTGGGGTTTTTTCCAACCATTTAAAAATGCAAAAAATGTTCTTGGCATGCTGGTTGTACATTTGGACCATGGATTGCCAACCTTTGGACTAAAGTGAAGAGTCTTGAATCCATTTTAATTTTGGTTCTCTTTGTTTTTTCACACAAGACTAATTCTTTTAAAATCTTAGTTTCTATATTTGTAAAATGAAGGATAATAGTTGCGCTATTTCTTTCCAGGATTGTTGGCAGGATTGAAAGAGGTAATGGATATGAAAGTATTTTGAAGAATGTGACGTGCCATGCTAATCTAACATACTATGTTGTGATTTATATCAGGAATGCGTTTGGTTACAAGTAGCTGAGAGCTGGATTAACAGTGGCTTAAGCTATAAAGACATTTAACATGCACTTACCTGGACGTGCAAGGCCCTGGGATTGGTGCAGTGGCTCCATGATGTCATCCGAGACGTAATGTTTGTGTTCTACATTCTGCTAATATCTATGTGTGAGCAATACCTCCTTTCATAGTGCAACACGGATGTCCTAACTCCAAAAGTCGTGTTCTCACAGGACAGTGTCCCAAACAAGAAGGACGAAGGGAATGGAGAGAAAGGACCAGCCATTTCTCCTTTTATCAAGGAGGAAAATCTTTGCTAGGACTCTACCAGCAGCCTTCCCTTCACATCTCATTGGTCAGAACTGGCTCATATGTCCAAACTAGCCCAACCTCTAGCAAAGGGGAAGAGGACTGATATACTCAGGTTGTAGACCAACCATGAAATCAGCTTTGGGGATTGAGTACAATGCTGCCTGAATGAATAGTCAGGGTCCTGCTAGCAAGGAAGATGAGGGGGCAACTCATGGTTTGTACTGCATTACTTTCTTCCCTATTACAAGTGGTGTGGCTGGCATCAGGTGGGGGAGTAGCTGATGAGCTCATTCCTTAAGAATGCTCAGATGAATCCTCCAGGTGCCGTACAAGCTGTCCTCATAGGCATCTACAGATGGAGGGAGGGCTTCTTTGAGGAAGCAATGTTTCGTCTGAGAACTGACATGTAAATAGGAGTTAATTAGGTGAAAGGTAGAGTGGGATGGAAAAGGCATTCCTGACAGAGGTACAGCGTGTGTGTTGACATGTCCATCTGTTCAGTCTGACCATCTACCCATCCATCCATCCATCTTTACAAAACAATATAGTAAGAAGTGATCACAGGGTTGCCAACAAGTAGAAATCAGCTGTTTTCTAAGTCTATAAGGAGTTAGTCTTCTAACTCCTCTGGGAGACCAGAGGATTATGTTTTAAAAAAATCCTCAGAGAACGTTAAGAGGTTATTTTAAGTAACAAAGACATGAGACAATTTCAGCCCTTCCTCTTGCTCTCGCTGGAATGGGATTTGCATGTGTGAACACCTAGAGGCAGCTCTCCCAGGTATCGGCTGTGCTCTATGTTCCCCTCCCCCCCCCCACCGTGGAGAAGGTGCAGATTGAAGAGGGTAAGACACATGCCTAGCACTGCTTCCATGGGAACTGCAATTTGCAGTTAAAAAGTGAAGCAAAATCCTGCGTTAACAGGGGAATTTATCTAATTTTACATGGAATTACTTTTTCCTAGTGCTTTTAGGATCCACCAAAAAGTAAAATTCAATATGAAAAAGTGGGAATTAATTGGTATCTATTTTACATAAAGAGACTTTACCATCTCATTGTAACCTTCGAGAATAGTTGCTTGTACTGAAATCAGGGGTAGTTTGTGGGCTCGTTTTTAGTGATTAGAAAACTATCCATTTACAGCTGTTGTCAGATTAATGGTAAGAGTTCTACTGAGTTCACAGAACCTTAGTATTAAATTTATACCTGGAATGAGCTTAGAGATCCAATGTGGCTCTCATTTTACACAAGAAGAAATTGAAAGCCAGATAGGTTAAATGACTTTTTTCAAGCCATTTAAAAATTTATGCCCCAACTCACTCCCCAGGCTTCTGTGATGGCTGTGCCAGTAGAGGACATGCCAGACCTGGGGTCTTCTAACTCCTGGTTCACTATGAGGGACTTTGGAGGGTGACTCTCTGCACTCAAATCCTTGATATTTACCAGCTCCATGACCCTGGAAAAATTGTTTAACTTTCCTTAGTCTCACTTTCTTCATCTATCAATATAAAAGAGGATAATAATTGTATCCACCTCATTGCATTGTTGTAAATGTTACAATGCCTGAGAAGAGTCAAACCTGTAGTAAATGCTCAGTAAATGCTTTGCCAACAGAAGGAGGACAGAAGTGACTGTAGGTCAGTCCTGAATGGGACTTCAAGAGGCGTGGAAAACTTCTTCTGCTTTCTTATGCCCCTGGACTCTACCATGAGAAAACCATGTCCTGGGCAGCCAGTCGTCCCAGAGAAAGGAGACAGATGGGACACATCTGAACTATTATGACTAATGTCACCATGCACGTTCTTCTACAAGTCTCTTTGTGGGCATCTCATTTATTTCTTTTAAGTGTGTACCTAGGAGTAGAATTATATTAAAAGCAACCAAACAGCTTTCCAAAATGGTTGCACCACTTTACACTCTCACTAGCAATGAATGAAACTTCCAGTTGACCTGCATCCTCGTCAACATTTGATATTGTCAGTCTTTAATTGTAGCCATTCTAGGGGGTGTGTGATGGTATCTCATTGCTGGTAGCCTACTGAGTTGAGAAAAGTTTCTGGCTTGTTTGAAGACTTCTTCTAATACTAACATCTGAGTCCTCTGTTTCACTCTCAAGGATGGAGCTCAAAAAGTCTGACTAAGCCCAGACCCAGACTTGACACTCAGCCTTGCTCATTGACACCGCCAACTGGAGATTGGCCAGACCAAGCACCACATACCCCAGAAACACTCAGCCAGGTCACTGGGTAGTTGGTGAACCTTCCAGGTGGCCACGCTACTTAGATGCTAGAGCTCCTTCTCCTAAGTAGCAGGTGTATCTGTGAATGTGATGTGGAGGTATTGAAGATCTTTTCTCTACCTTCTGTGTATTTAGTGAACAGCAAAAATTCACACTTTCTGGTGGACTAAATCACAGTGCACGTGTGTAGCTGGCAGAGGAGACGCCTGCTCAGGGTTTTGCGGGGGGGTGGCGAGCACAGGATGCTCTGACAGTCACTGCAATCATCTTCCTCTCCCTCTGCTCCCCTTTCTATTTGTCCTTTCTATCTCTGCTGTCTCCCGTTCTTTCTCCTCTCTCTCCCTTTTCTCCTCTTCCTCCTTGTTTTTCCTCCTTTCATCAACTGAACAAGAGTTGAATAAAATATCTGAACACAAATTTGCAATCACCAGAAAAACTCAAACCCCTGAAATGTCATGTGTATACCCTAATCCTGGATTTGATAACAGACCTGCTTTATTTCATAGATAATTTTAATACGTATATTATTGAGTTCTCTTTTGTCCTGTTATTACTTCATGCAGTTATTTCCGTATTTCTAGATAACCCTCATAATTGTGATTCTTAATGTCAATAGTCCATTGTATTAACACACCAGCCTGCTGAGCCATTTCATCTAGTAGCTACACAATATTACAGCATATGGATATTGCAGAATTTATTGGACCAGTCCCCTTTCATTGGACATTTCTATTACTTTCAGTTTGGAGCATTAGTGATAATGCTATAGAAAATATCTTTTTTACGTAATCTTTATCTGCATTTCTACTTATTCCTAAGGACTAAGTTCTAGATGTGGAATTACAGGGTCAAAGGGGAATGAACCTCTTAAAATGTTCTTTCCACACACAACAAACAATATTCCACAAAGACCCGACATAACTTTGCTACTAAAATTAATATACGAGAATGTCTATTTCATGGCAAATGAAAACTTAAAAAAACTGTGTAATTAAAACAAAGATCTTTTTTTAAAATTACCAGCTTTGCAGGATGTTCCAGGCAGTGGTAGATGCTGTTGAGTCAGGACTAGGGTTCAGTCGGTGACAGTAGGTAAGATTTCTCAGTGTGCCTTTCTCAGCAGCAGGCAGTTGCTGGCTTCTTCTCCCTTCCTTCCTACCATCCTGGTGGTCATTAGTGCCGCTCCCCAAATCTTTCTGGCTTTGTGACTTCTGGGCGCAGGGTTACGTTTTCATTTCCTGGCCCCCTTGTAGCTGGGTGACTGTGGTTGGGTCACCTGACTAGCTCTGGGCCGTAAGATGTGAGTGGAGGTGATGTGTGTCACCACCAGTGCAAGTGTGTAATTGCTGGCGTGAGGTTGTGCAGATCTTTCCTCTCCCATGTGCCTGGCTGCAGATGATGAGGATGTAGTGGAGTGAGAAAGATGCCTTTTTCTTGACTTTGAAATTTTGGTAGTATTGCTACCACAGCATAGACTAGCCGGTTCTCAATGCAGTACCTTCTCCTCCCTCTCTTCCTCCTGACATCATTTATGAGTAACTCACCCATATCCATCATATCGTCATAAGGCCTTTGCCATGAGCGTAAGGGTTGGGAGTCAATAGAAATGGATTTGAATTTCATATGTTGGAGAATTGACATAAAGTGCTCATATACAATTATTACTTAATTTTTTAAAAACCCTATTTGATGGCAAGTAAACCAAAAATAAGCACCTTTATTTACTCAGAGAGGTTCAAGATCAAATAGATTGATGGTTGCAGGGTGAGAAGGTAGTAGGAAGGGAAGAGATATTGATGACCAGCTCAGCAAGAGATGGAAGCCTGACCAGTTGGTACCATAGAGGCACCAGTCTAGTCTGTAGCTTTGTTTCCCAAGGTAATACAAAAAGGCTAAGCCCTTTATTACTCAAGAACCTGCCCAAAGAGTTTTATGCTGTGTGCACAGATAGGGTGTGTGTGTGTGTGTGTGTGTGTGTGTGTGTGTGTGTGTGTGTGTGAAATTGTGAAGAAACCACACGTGCAGTGGAAAATAATGCCCCTTTTAAACAGGCTGAGCAGGTCTTGATACAAGGCAGGTACCTCTCTGTTTACAGAGATACAAATGCTCCTCTGTTTACAGCGGAGCCCTTTCATGCGGGCGTGATATATGGAGGATTTAAACCATTGAGATCCTTTGTGCTAACAGACCATTCATCTTGGATTTTCCAGGTTTCCAGGTTGTCTTCAAGGAGTATACCATTGGCTCTGAAATTGGCTGATGTGTGGACAGATACATTACAAGTCCCTAAATTATCAAGTTGCAGGAACTAGCCATTCCAGTGCTCTAGTGGAGTCTAGTTCTGCCCCAGCCCTGCTCCCGTCCTGAGACGCTGTCACACGGTCAGTGTCAGAGCTCTTTTGCTTCCAGATGTCAGAGCCTCTGCTCCTCCTATTTGCTTCTTTAGCATCAACATTTTCAACTACTCTTTCCTACTTCTCTTTCTTTTTGTTTCTGTGCTACATCCAAACCTCGGCTTTTCCCTAGAGGGCAAAGTGGGTCTTCTACATAGAAGTGCATGCTTCCCAAATTGTGCTCGGGGGCTCTTTCCTTAGTGTTTAGACTTCTGGGGAGCTCAGACACTTTGATTGTTGGATTGTGTGTGTGTGTATGTGTGTGTGTCCCCTACCACCACAGAAAAGACAGAATATATGTTACAGCATTCTCTTTTAAATTAAAGTAAGTTAAAGTCTCGTTTAGAGAATGCCTGAGAATTTCCCTGAAGAGATGTCCCAGGATGGCATCAGACATCCAGATGTGGGAATTATTTTCCTGGAGGCGCTCTGGGACGAAACTTTTCCTCCTTCCAGAATTCTTTCTTTCTAGCCCTGTCTCTAACAGTTTATCATCCACACCATAGTCACCAGGGTGGTAGTTACTATGCAGATTCCCGGGTCACACCCCAGATCCACCGAGTCGGAGCTTTGGAGCCCCTTCTGGTCAGAGGCGATGGAACCAAGCGCCATTTAGTGTTTTCACTCATTAGTCCTCACATATTTATTTAGTGCTAATTGCCATGTGCCACGTATCAGTCTAGGGGCACTCTACCAAACTTTGCATTCCTCAGCTTTTTGTCAGATATGAAAAATGAAGCAGAGGTTTAACTCCCAAATTATCCCCAAATAGGCAGCACCAGCAAAATAATTAGGAGAATTAAGGCAGCTCTCCCCCCTTTCTCTGAGTATGTGTGTGCCTTTGTGTCACATATGCATGTATGTGGGTTAAGGACTTTAGCTTGTGTTTTCCAAACACATGTATATGACATTTATTTCTTTATTTCACTTATGCATTTGCTTATTCATTCAGTAAACATTCATCCATTCATTCAGTCAGTCAACTAATATTTATTGTAGGCCTGCTGTGTGCCAGTCTAGGTGGTAGGGATACAGTGATAAACGAGACAAAGTTCTTGTTCTCACGGAGCTTTTAATTCGGAGTAGACAGTGTTTTTATGTGCTTATTAAACGAATAACTATGATTTTACAATTTACGTTTCTGGTAGAGATCGGCAATTCAACAGCACGCAAATTAGAGCACAGGAGCTCAGCCCCTTGCTTTCCTCTTCCTGGCTTTACAAACGAGGAAGGCATTCTTTTCAGCAAAGATGCCTTCCCAGACATTTCATTACGTGTTTGAAATATTTATACACATAACTGGGGAAAATGAATTAAAACTGTGAATTCTATGTGGCACTTAAGTCAAAATAGGAAGTTAAGTTGCTCAGCTGTGGATTTTGCCTGCTTCCCATTAGGAAACCCCTTTCAAGAAAAACCTTCCCAGAGCACACACTTCAAAGAGATTCCCAGTAATGCTGTGTTTAAAATGTGTTAATTGGACCTAATTGCAAACAGCTGACAGTTTAGCCACTGTTTGGGTTGGCTTTCACCCACTCTAGACCTAGGTCATCTTTTTGGTTACATTATATTCATATTGGGACCTTAATATATTTGTTGTAATCTCAGAATGTGTCGCCATTCAAAGGATTATGAGATAAATAAAAACATGGGGACAACATATTTGTCAAGCCCTGCGGTCACTGCCAAGTACAAAAGTATTTGAAAGCAGATGCCCTATATGACACACTGTGTAGGGTCATGGTACCTCACTTAAATATATGGGAAATTTTCCAACCACAACCAAAAAAAAAAAAAAATCCATGGTGTTTGCTGGTTTTTGTATGTAGGTGGAAGCACTGAACGATCTTTTATTGTCTATTCTCCACCACTTAACTACTGAATTTTAATGCCATTGTAGGAAGGAGGGAAAAATAACAAATACTTATTATTTTATCAGGTGAAGTTGCTGTTGGATCTAGTTTTATAGAACATTGACATTTCTCAAGAAGCACTTGTGGTAGCAACTTACTGGTTAAATGTGAAGAGGTGGTTTTCAAAGTATTTAACAAGTAGTAAGGAATGAACACTGAGCAATTAAAAGGAACACTCACTGGCCATAATAAGTGGCATGACTGTACTGATGCATAGTTGCGTAGCAACCAAAGGTTCATTATCCAGCGAGCTATTACTGAGGGTAAGTGGAACGTGATCCTGCTGGGATTCAGTATAGAACATGCACCTCGGAGCTCTCTCGCCCTGGGAGTGAGAGAGCTGGGGTATCTCTACCCACTCCCATTGGACACTGGTTGAAGTTTGCTTCCTGGGCATTAATTCTCGGACATTTCCGTCCTGCCGTTCAAGTGGCAAAGTGGGCTCTGGAGAACTTTGCCCTTATGCAAAGAAATGCTGGTGCTGGCCATTGGAAGTCAGGCTGCTGAGTACTGAAATGGTATGGGCCCAGGGGTATGGGTGGTCCACCAGCTGCATCTACTATGGGGGTAGGTGGGCATTTGAGGATGTTGGTGGGGCTGAAATGGGGACCATGAAATATTTCTGTCTCTGTATTGGGCACATCAGTAGCAGTAGCCTTCCTGAGACTTTGAAACAAATTGGTCCTCAGAATGTGACATAAGTTAAATGGGACTGAGGGATGGAGTATATAATGAAAATGATGATGAGAAGGAGAATAATATAAGTAGCTCTTACTTATTTTTAGGTGTTCTCACTGTATGATAGGCACGGCTTCCCCATTTTCCAGGTGAGGAAACTGAGGATTAGAGGTGTCGAATAACTTGTCTGGGGACACACAGGTAGAACAGTATAGACAGGATTTGAATTCTGGCTTTTCTGACTGTATATCACAAACTCCTGAAAGTATGAAAGGTTTAACACAAAACCCTTCCCTTTCTCTTTCCTTCTCTTCTTCTCTCTCTTCTGACAAATATTTTGAGTACTTACTAGGTGCTAGACGCTGTTTTAAGCACCACACAGCACAGAAACAATTTTGGTCCTTTTTGATCCAGAGAGTTCCCCCATTTTCCCTTCCCCAGGCCCTCCACTAACTTTTGTGAGGCCCTGGCAAGTGTAAAAATGGAGGCTCATGTACCGTGTCGAAATATTTAAAAGTTGTCAATCAAGCTGACCGACTG
The DNA here is from genome assembly GCF_028021215.1 of Eschrichtius robustus. Lineage (NCBI taxonomy): Eukaryota > Metazoa > Chordata > Mammalia > Artiodactyla > Eschrichtiidae > Eschrichtius > Eschrichtius robustus. The sequence continues at coordinate 31,016,235 of NC_090825.1, forward strand.
TGAAATATGTTCCATCCTCCTGCCTCGACAAATACACCCGCACAGAGGCCAGGCTGGAATTAAAATCTGTGGACTCCTGGGGTGCCATGCAGGAATGTGGTGGCTCAGGGGGCGTGGACTCCCTGCCCTGGCCCGCTGCCTGCTCCACATCTCTTCCTCCCCTGGAAGCCCCAGCCTGCACATCCCAGCTCCATCCCTGCAAAGGCCACCCTGTGGCTACTTCTTAGGGGTGTGATTGCTGGAGGCGTGGCCTGCCCTTGGGAGATCGGGCCTGGAGAAGGCCCTGGAAATGGGCTCGGGACCAGGCAGGGCATTCTGGGGTCTCTGGTACCCAAGGTGTGGTCTGGAAAAGGAGGTGTAGGTGCCAGGTGGGCATGTCTTCATGGAATGGGAGCACAGCCAGGGGAGGAGCCGTAGTGCCAGGCCCAGGGGCCCCTGTCTACTGGGCCTAAGAGCGGTCCTGCTCCCTGTTCCATTCACTCTTCTGAAACTCACTTTCACCTGCCTTTTTTTGTTTTTTTTAAGATTTGGCCTTCTGAGGATTTTCTTTTAAGATAAAACGTGGAATTCAAATGCTCCACTTGTTGAACAGAGGGACGGTCCGCTGAGCTGGACAGAGGGTAGATGTTGGGGAAGGAGGAAGGCGGGGACTGTGGAACGAGACCCGCTGGCCTGGCTCCCTGGGGCCTTGACCAAGCCCGCACCCAGCGGCTCCCATCTGCAGAGGGCGAAGATAGGCAGCCCGGCCCTCTGTCCTGAGATCTGATGGGTTCATCCCAGACTTCTGGAAGTAGCATCAGCTCTTCAGCCTATTTACTTCTCCAGCTGTAATGATCCAAAGTTCTGGATAAACTCCTGAAACACTCACATAAGCAGTGCTTGCCTTTACTGGGTCAGATTATCCTGGGGGAGTCAGATAGAAGGGTGTCTGACCCGAACAGTACGTGTTCACGCTAGCGTGTGTTCCCCTCTCACTCCTGGGGAAGATAGGTAATATTTACTAGAACTAGGACTGGGACACACGCTGTTGTGTTCAGTAGGTGATAATAATCTTTTTTTTAAATTAATTTTTACTGGAGTATAGTTGATTTACAATGTTGTGTTAGTTTCTGGTGTACAGCAAAGTGAATCAGTTATCCATATACATATATCCACTCTTTTTTAGGTTCTATTCCCATATAGGTTATTACAGAGTATTGAGTAGAGTTCCCTGTGCTATATGGTAGGTCCTTATTAGTTATCTATTTTACATATAGTAGTGTATATGTGTCAATCCCAATCTCCCAATTTATCCCTCCCACCCTTTCCCCCTTGGTAACCGTAAGTTTGTTTTCTACGTCTGTGACTCTATTTCTGTTTTGTAAATAGGTTCATTTGTACCATTTATTTTTAGATTCCACATATAAGCGATTGATAATGATCTTTATTAATTCAGTTAGTACTAATTGCAGGTCTATATATTTGTTTGGGTTTCCACTTCGGGTGGTTATTATCTTCTGGGCACAGGTAACTAACTACCAACAGGTGTGCCTCTTAGGGAATCACTAGGAGATCCAGGAAGGCAAGAGCTTATTTAATATGCCAACTTCAGTGTGGTGGCTGGCAGGGCACTGTGATGGGCACGATTCTGCAGTCACACCCGGGCTCATTGGGCAAGAGTTCTATGAGTGCCATGCTGATGAACTTACTAGTGGCTTGCCCTGTGGGGACTGCCCAGGATGGAGATCAAATAGGAGGCATAGCCAGACCTCAGGGGTCCATGACTCCTGTGAGGGCCTGAGTGGAGCTTAGTCAGCGGAGCCCTGGCCAAGCCAAGAGAGCTCATAGCAGACCTTGATCAGCTGCAGACTTCAGCACTGAGGCCTTCCGGGGAGGACCCAGAGGACGTGAAGGATGGTACAGGACCTGCACATATGAATCATGGGGGCCAAGGACCTCCCTTCCGTTTCGTGCCATCACCAGGTAAAGCTAAACTCTTCCCCCAGAGGTCATCTTGGAGAAGAAGAGAAAGTTGGGGAGGAAAATTGCAAGACTGAAATATCCAGGAGACTGTTTTAATTATTGGGTGGGCTGACGTTTTTCTGTCTCTACATAGTAAGGTGAAGGGCTCAGGAGAAAGATTAGATCAATTATAGAAAATAAGCTGCATTTTCTTTGTGTAACTAACTGTAGGGGACTTTTGAACTTGCTAAAATTGTCTTTGCTCTGCACCTGTTCACCCATGCCTGCATGGATGAGTGAGTGTGCACGCGCGCACAAATGGCACTTCTGTAAGTTCTCTCCCACCACCATCTCCCCCCAAGAATCTATACCCACAAAAGCATCGGTGAGGAATGTAGGATTTCACTCAGGAATTCCAAGGGGAGATGAGGTTTCATTGCACAACCCACAGCAAACAGGCTCATTACCCCCCTTCAGTGCTGTATATTTCATAATTTCTAAGATGCGCCTTTTTCATATTTGAATAATTGCTATCTCTGAAACCACTTACTGTCTTAGTGTGATGGTGTGTCATAGTATAATTGGCAGCATTTTCGTAGCAATCCATAAGATTATGGTGTATCTTACATTAGCATCTTCTTATGTTTGATAAAATTCTTCTGCTTTGCTGTCCCTCCTCAGCTACTCCCAGAGGTTTACCCACAGAGGGAGTTGAGTAGAGTGGTACAAAGAACAGATTCTAGGGTCAGACCGTTGCTCACTAGCTCCACCATTCCCTAGCCAGTATCCTTGGGCAAGTTGTTGAGCCACTCTGGACCATTGTTTCCCCATTTGTGAAATGGGGATAATAGTACTGACCGCTTCATGGGGTTGTAAGCGTTAAATGAGTTGATACATATAGAGAGATTGGAACAGTGCCCGATAGTGGTAAATACTAGATAAGGAGCTACTCTTATAGTTGTTACCTCTTTAGGCCCCTCCCACACAGGCCCAGCCTCCAGTGGCCTGTTGCTTTTTCCTTCCTTTCTTATTTTATGAATAGTAGTTCAGTGACTACTGTTTGCTATTTGAACACCTCTTGAGATCTTGCCTCTCCTCCCCGAGTGGCTTACTTGAATATCTCCTCCAAACAAATCTGTTCTCTCTTTTGAGCAATAATGAGAGAGAAAAATTGCTCGATGTGGAACATATTTTTGTCATTATTTGTGAGGCATCTATGTTGGGTGTAAAACATAGTGAGGTATGAGCTTGACGGGAGTGGAGGAGGTTTGTTTGGGAGCAGGAGGGGATAGGATGGGAAAGATAGGTTGGAGCCATGGAGCCAGATGGCCATTTGAAGGATCAATAGGATATTTCCCCAGTACATCTCCTGTAGCCTTTGTGTTTGACAACAGCTGTCCATGCTGTGGACCCCCAGTCACACTGGCTGGCCCATGTAGGTGGAGAGCCTTTCCCATTCTTCAGATCACTCTCTCGGGGTGACAACTGCTTCTTCCCACATATAAGGCTGGTCTTAGAAGACAAGTCAGTGGATGTGAACTGGGAGATTAATTTGGGCTTAGGTGAAAGGTGGAGATTCAGGAACAAAATTTCCGATATCCTGGCCTCACAGAAAGACAGAAAAAAACAGAGACACCCTGGCACATCTGGGTCTGAGGTGTGGCCTAGGCCTGAATGCCCTTGTAAGATTTTCCAGACTCTTGGTGCTGGAGTTTGCATGGCTGCAGCCCTGGTTTTCTCTTCAGTGAAAAATAATCACTGGACCCAATAATCAGCTCTAGTAAGTGGAAAATTTCTGCTGTCGGGTTAGTACTCCCAGCTCCGGAAATCAAACACTCTAGAAGCAGAGGGTGTCTTAGCACAGGATGACTAGTACCCCAGCTGGTCAGTGCTCCACCCTGTTCGTTCATTTTGCTGGTGACCTTGTTCGTTCATTTTGCTGGTGACCTTGTCAAGAACAAATAGCTTTCTAGCGGGTCACCTCTGGAACACAGAGTTTTTGAATGGGGATTAAAAAAATACTTTTTGGTTTCGTTTTGGGTTTAATGAGTCAATGCTTTATTTTACAATGAGTGTTTATAACCAAACCTAAATGTGCGTAGGGTCTTGAACTCCGCCCCCCCCAACTATTTCCTATTTGTTCCCAGAAAAATTCCAAAGCCGGATTTTGTTATAGCAACCAGAGGCAAATATCAAGACAGTAATGAAGAGCAAACTCGGGGAAAGGCTTTCCCTCCAATGTGGCTTGAGTTTCTGTAGGGCATCCATCGTCTGTGTGAAGCCCTGAAAGGCACGAGTGGTCCCTGCAGTCCGTCGTCAGGGATCTAGTGGGGTCCAGCTCTGCCCACTTCTGGGACCCGTGCTCTTCTAGGAAGCGCATTTCTCAGGTGCCCGGGCCAGGTGCCGAAAGGCTGACTTCTCGGCTTTGCTCCTCAGGCTTCGCAACCTGTCGTGTGTTGATCTTTATTTTTGTATGCCAAGTTTTCAAAATTAAATATATTGAATTATTATCATTCCATCATGCTTTTCCTCTGAGGAGTTTAATAAATAAGCCTGTTGTCCCCTCAAATGCTCTTTGGAAGGAGGCAAGGTACATATGAGTAAGCAAACAAAACAACAAGACGAGCGTCTTCAAGTATCTGTCCACAGCGTCCCTCGTACTGTTCCTTTCCTCTTTGTCCTCGTTGTCACGATGCTGCTATGAGGTCAGACTTCTTGCTCATTGGTAAAATCGTCTCTAGTTTCCCTACAATCCAGCCTTCTTGCTAAAAGCACTTTTGAGTTTCGAATCAGTTATTTTAGGTGTTGGCTCTGAGTAGCAGTGCGTTGGCTAATGTTTCACAGCGAGCTCTCAGAAATAAAATTGCCGTGGGAATTCCCTTGCGGTCCAGTGGTTAGGACTCCATGCTTCCACTGCAAGGGGCGTGGGTTCCATCCCTGGTTGGGGAGCTAAGATCCCCCATGCCATGTGGCACAGCCAAAAAAAAAAGAAAAAAAGAAAAAAAATTGCCTTGGTTTGTAGAGTGTGCCAATATCTGTGGTGTAAATACTTCCACAATGGCCAATTTCTAGCTCTCAGAGTAACCTTATGAACGTGGAATTGAAGAGAGATGCACACAGACAACTCTAGGGGGATAGAGTAGCTGGCTGCACCATCCCACTCATTCTGTGGACTGGCCAGGCTTCTCAACCTCGGTACTGTCGACACTTTGGGCTGGATAATTGTTGTTGGTAGCTGTCCTGTACATTGTAGGATGTTTAGCCGCATCTTTGCCTTCTACCCACTAGATGTCAAGAGTGTTATACCCTTCCCCCCAGGATGTGGCAGAAATACCTCCAGACATTGCCAGATGTACCCTGAAAATCTACCTCTAGCTCTGGGTCATTCTGTATGGATGGTGTTCAGAAGGTCCATCAACAGACAGTAGGCTTTTTCCAACTCTTCTCCACGAACCACTCTTAACACGCACCTGAAGAGGTTCTCTTGGCATTTTGGACATGGTGTTGAAAAAAATCAGAATTCACTTCCTTGAGGAGTCTTGGGCAGAGTGATATCATAAAGGATTAAGGCACCAAGACAAAGCACGGCCACCAGGGGAGCATCAAGGTAATTCTGTGGACTGGATTCTAGAACAGAATAGATCATGAGGGACAGTAGCGGTCCCCTAGTCCAGACTTGTCTTTGTGTGGATGAGAGATGAGACTCAGAGGCAAGGAGGCACTTGTCCGAGGGCACAGAGCAAGCTGTAGACGTGCCCGGGAGGTGATGTTGTAAATGTAGTGAAATGTCTCTGTGACATACTGCGGATGGGACTGACTCCAGCTTGTAGCTATGAGTGTTTTGTAAGCTTTGCAATGTTAGGTTTTGATAGCCATATTTTGACATCTCCCTGTCCTTAACTTGCCTCCTCTCCCCCCAGAAATATCTGCTCATGAAAACCACATGATAATGAGGGACTTCTTTTTCTGACAGAATTATTTCCAAGAGTTTCAGGAGTGAGTAGTTTACTCAAATGATCTATTCAGGAGGGTCAAGCTACTTGTCATTAAAGAACAAATGTTGAAGATTGTCACTGGTTCCCCTCTCCTTCCTGCCACGTCTGCTCTGGGCCTTCTCATGGACGAGCTATCTCAGGCTATCCTCAAATGATTTAAGAAAAGGACTTCTGGAAGAAACTGACTTTCCAGTCGAAAAGTTAAAACCACAAAATTAATGTGATAAGAACTAAGGAAGTCCTTCCTAGTTTGCATTGAAATGTGTTTTCAGTCCACAGAGGTGCCCAGTCAGAAAGCAGATACTTGGGAGGGATTATTTTCATCAGCAGAGTTCCTTGGCTTTGGAAGTTCCAGTGTAATTAGGGCAATCACATACTAGTAAGTCAGTACACTTCGAATGCCAATAAATTGGGCTTAAGGAGGAGAGCAAATCTGCTTTTATTAGGGGATTGAGTAAAAGTGAAAGGAGTGCTTTGAATCATGGATCTTTAAAAACACATCAACATTTGAAAAGAATTAAGATTTGGTAATTTTATATGGAATAATTCATCACTTTATTCCAGATTATTTTTTTACAATAAGAAGGACTGGCTCTTGAGAAAATTTTCCATAACGAGAGTTCACTGCCTCGTGCATCTCACACGGTCCTTTGTCACACCCGCACCAGGTCCACAGCGATCATGCAGAACAACCCCAGGGGGTTACCTTACAACAGTCCTTCAGGGCTCTCTGGGTAAAGGGGGTCAGTTGGATTTTTGCTTTCTTTTCCCAGAGGACAATCCAGGCTCAGCATCTTAATCAATAATACAGGGGTGTCAGGTATGGGTAAGGATAACAGGGGGGAGGTATTTTGGGTTGTGGGGAGCATTTGATGCAACTGTGTATGACACGCCCTACTCAGTGATGTTCAGGCCACACAAGGAAAGGCCTCATGGGTGACTGGAAAAAAGTTTTTTCTTTTTTTTGACATGGATTTTGAATTGACCTAATCTTGTTGCTTTTTTACATTGAAGCTATCTACACAGCAACTAATGCCTTTCTTAAAAGGAGTTAACACTTTATTGTGTAATCTTGTGGAACTGTTTCTGCATACATTGTCAAGAACTCTTCAAAAGGATCATTATGCCTCTTACCGAATTACTGTCCAGAGGAACACACCAATATATGCCCCTACCTTCTGTGTATGAGCACCTTATTACTGTAGTAATTTAAAAGGTCACTATGTTGGGGAATAATATCTCATTATTATTTTTAATGATGATTTCTAGTACCTGTTTTTTAAAAAATTAATTTATTTTTGGCTGCGTTGGGTCTTCGTTGCTGCTTGTGGGCTTTCTCTAGTTGCGGCGAATGGGGACTACTCTTCGTTGCGGTGCGCGGGCCGCTCATTGCGGTGGCTTCTCTTGTTGCGGAGCACGGGCTCTAGGAGCGAGGGCTTCAGTGGTTGTGGCACGTGGGCTCAGTAGTTGTGGCTCACGGGCTCTAGAGCGCAGGCTCAGTAGTTGTGGCTCACGGGCTTAGTTGCTCTCCGGCATGTGGGATCTTCCCGGACCAGGGCACAAACCTGTGTCCCCTGCACTGGCAGGCAGATTCTTAACCACTGCGCCACCAGGGAAGTCCAATCTCATTATTATTTTTATTAGAATTTACATAATTCTAATGAGATTGATTATCATTTTGCATGCCAATTTTTTAAATTAAGACTTTTTTTCGGGCAATTTTAGGTTCACAATGAAATTGAGGGGAAGGTACAGAGGTTTCCTGTGTGCCCTTATCCCAACACATGCATAGTCCCCCCATTATCCATAGCCCCCACCAGAGTGGTCGATTTGTTACAATTGATGACACATCCTCATCAGCCATCATCCACGGTTTACATTAGGGTTCACTCTTGATGTTGTACATTCTATAGATTTGGACAAATGTCTAATGACACGTATCAACCATTATGATATCGTACAGAGTATTTTCACTGCCCTGAAAATCCTCTGCATTCTGCCTATTCATCTCTCCCTCCTCCTCCCAACCTCTGACAACCATTGTCCTTTTATGATTTTTTTTTTCAAAGTGGAAGAGGTAGGCGTAACAGCTTTCAGTTCTAAGGAAATGTTCTATTAACCTTCATAAGCCCTAGGAAGTAGGGGGCAAAATTGAGGATCAAATAGAGTCAGGAATTTGATCTGTAGTATTTGCCCTTGAGCCGACATCGGAGATTTCCAGAGCTTAGCACTGCACCCTTGCAACATTGCCCACACTACAAGAGCAGTGCCCAGAGATGCCAAGACATGAGCAGTACTGGTCCTTGGAAATAGCAGATTCCAAATAGCTGTCTTACTAGACTATTCCTTCTGAAGATCTGTTTGTGCCAACTTCTTGGCTTTGTCATATGATCCTCTCTGGCTCTGCAACACAGATGTGAAAAGTGAAGGGAGCATGCCATTGAATTTCATTTCTAAAAGGGAAAATACACAGTTAACTTTGGGACTTTATTTTATTTTTTCTTTTTTTGGTATTTTTTAAATTGGAGTATAGTTGATTTACAATGCTATGTTAGTTACAGGTGTATAGCAAAGTGAATCAGTTATACATATATATATATCGCCACTCTTTTTTAGATTCTTTTCCCATATAGGCCATTATAGAGTATTGAGTAGAGTTCCCTGTGCTATAGAGTAGGTCCTTATTAGTTATCTATTTTATATATAGTAGTGTGTATATGTCAATCCCAGTCTCCCAATTTATCCCTCCCCAACTTTGGGACTTTTAAAGTAGTAATATTATTCCCCATATGTATCCATAGCCATATGTAAAAATAGATCTACAGTGTGGTGTATACATGTGTGTTGCTTCTCACTGTAAAATGGTTAAGCCTGATGGGCTGTTTCAGGCTACATTTGGGGGGTTGGCTGGATGCATCAGCCAGGATCTGGTCCTCAGTTTGTAGACTGTACTGGGGGTGCTCAGTGTTGGGGGATCCATTCATCCCATCTAAACTCATAAACCTGTTTTATTCATCAGAACAACTTACCGGACTGTGAGGCCCTTGGAGATAGGACTCATAGCTTATTTTGTATCCTTAGTGCCTAGCATAGTGCCAGGTATGTAATAGGTTCTTTTTTTAAAAAAGTGTTTTACAGCTTTATTGAAGGATAAATGATGAGAATCAATTACACATTTTTAAAGTTTTCCATTTGATGAGTTTTGATATATGCATACACCCCTCAAACCATCACCACAATCAAGATAACGAACGTATCCATCACCTCCAAAGTCCCCTTGCGTTCCTTTGCAGTATTTCTCCTCTTTTCCATTGTTTCCAGACAACCATGGTTCTGCTTTCTGTCACTATAAATTAGCTTGAATTTTCTAGAATTTTATTTAAATGGAATTATACGACACATACTCTTTTTTTTTTTTTTTGTAGTTGGGGGAGGTTCTGGCTGTGTTCACTTAATGTAATTATTTTGAGATTCATCAATGTTGTTCTATATATTAATAATTTGTTCCTTTTTATTGCTGAATAGTATTCCATTGCGTGAATCATAATAGGTACTTAACAAATAATAGGTACTTAAAAATTATGTTTTAAAAATATAATTAGGGGAAGAGTGGATAATGGGGATACCACTGTATTTCCACTGACCATGTTCATTTAGGAAGTCAAAATAGAAATCGGGAGATGACTTGGCATGGTAGAGACTTTTGTTATCATTCAATATCTGTTCTCCCTTCTCTCACAGTATACAATGCCTGAGTTTTGGCTGGGCACAGAACTGTCTGGAATAAAGTTTACATTTCCCAGCCAGCCTTCTGTGCAGCTAAGTGTGGCCATGTGACTAAGTTGTGACCAATATGATGTAAACAGAAAGGGTGTGTGAAAGTTTTAAGAAGTCTCCTTAAAAGAAGGGGGATTTCCTTTGCCTCCTCTTCCTCCTTCCTGCCACCTGGAATGTAGTCATAATGTCTGGAGCTCTAGCAGCCATTTTGGATCAGAAGGGACCTTGAGAATGGAAGCCACTCATGGCAGAGCAATAAGGTAGAAGAAGCCTGGATTCCTGAGATCATATGTGCTGACCCAGCTCTGGACTAACTACTTCCAGACTCCATGACTGTGAGAGAGAAATAAACTTTGATCTTGTTTAAGCTTTTTTGAAGACACTTTTGTGTCATTCTGTTTATTGAAGCCAAAACAATACTTGTTAATACAGTGGTAAGGGTAGAATTAGAACAAAAGGGAGTTTGATGTTGCTGAAAGGTAATTGTATCATGCTCATGTGTCCATCTTCACTCAAAGGATGTTTCTGAGTAGAAACTTGACATCAGCTACTGGAATCTCTTTTGGTGAATTCTGGAAAAACACTGACAAATCATTGTTAACAATTCTCCTTTTCCCAACCATGCAATTCACTCCCATCTATTTATAACCATCATTGACATTAGACTTCTCAAAATTATAACTTATTTTAGATTTATTTACTTTTAACTTGGTGGCTCTCTGCTGGGTTATGGGCTTAGCCTAATCTCATTAAAATTTTTTATAAATAATAGTTACGGTGACTTATTTGGAAATGCTCTCTATAGATGTCTGGTCTCATTTATCGTGTATGAATTCTTATGTTTAATTCCTAGTGATGGTTTAGACTGTGATTCTCTCTCTCTTTTTAATTTGAAATATTTCAAACATACAGAGAAGAGCATATGTCCAGATGTCAAATAGCTGGCAAACATGACAATGTAGAACTGTAGCTGTCAACTTTATTGATTTAGCAGTGGAATCCTTTTTTCAAATGGCACTGTATGCAGAATCCCATTATATAAAATATCAGAGCTTCCCTGGTTGAAGCGGAAGTGGAGGGCTTGGAGCCTCCCTGGATAAACCTTTCTCTTTCCCTTCTCCACCGTGGAGGTCTTTGAGATGTGCTCACAGAGCATGAAGGCCCCGTGAATGTAGCTGAAAACCACATTTAGAATATGTTCAAGATCCAGAAAGCAAGCTAAACACTGTTCTATTCAATCAAAATAGGTGACACAATGCCCAAATGTTTAAGCCCATTCGTTGAATTCATAACGGAGCCTGTAAGACTCTCATTCAGATCTCTGTGCTCTTGTTCTGGTCACTGTTCTAGCAAGCTTTGTACTCTGGTTTCCCAGTCATAGAAGAATAGAAGAACAACTCAGAGGGGGAAGACACAAGCATAGCCAGACATGACTGGTAGCAGTTAGACCAATGAGAGGGGAGGCTAGGATGTTAAAAAAAGACAAACACAAGTCATTAAAAACCACCTTCTGAGGTCATTTAGGGTAGATGTACCCTTCCTAATTGATTCCAGTGGGTCAAAAAGGCATGATTTTATGTATTTTTATATGCATGCATGTGTGTGTGTGTGTGTGTATTTAGTGAGAGTGGGTGTATCGTAGTATATAATATATGGTATGTACATATGCCTACAGTATTTTGCTTGGTGTTTATGACAATGACCCTGAGAAGAAAAGTCCCTCTTATCTTTTATATTTTATATTCTGTTCTATCATAATATCCATAATACTTATTGAAATGATTATTATATGCCAGGTACTGTTCTAGTATTTTATGTTGTTAACTTATTTAACCCTCAGCACTAGTTTATGAAGTAGAGACTATCCCCAGAGACACAGAGACGTGAAGTCCCTTGGCCAGTGTCACGCAGTGAGCATGTGTTGGAGCTGGGATTCAAACCCAGACATCCTGGCCCCAGGGCCCATCTCTTAATATGTACCATATCTTAGGAGAATTTCCCATGTTTAAACAATAAAGTGCAAACATCTTGTAGCTAGCAAGTTTTTCTGTTGTCTGGAAAACTCACTTATCCAGTAAGTGGGAAACTCACTTGTCCTCCAACAATCCTGGGAAAATGAAAGAAAAAATTGAATTGAGTTGAATCTGGAACCCAGGTCTCCTAATGTCATATCTAAAGTGCTTTCCCCTCTGCTTTGTGGCTTGTCAGGAGGGCCCCAGAGAGACAGGCTAACTTGAGCAGGTCTGAGTAATCAGAAAATACCCCACAGTCAGACTTGGTGGTGGAAGTGAGACACGTGGACCTAAAATGCCTGCAGGATGATTGCGTTTTCATTTATAGTACTGTCATCTTCCTAGTGGTTCAAGAGGTGTTTTGGAGTTGCCATAAAGGCTACTGTAATTTTTAGAGGCATTTTCTTTCTGGCCTGTGTTTATTATATATTGTGGTGGAAGAGTCAGAAGGCTTCAAGCTTCAAAAGTGAATCCTGTTTCAAGTTACGAAAGTGCCAGGATGTGGGCTGCAGTTCAGCATGTGTCGCCTCAGGCACTGGGATTGGCCTGGCTTTATGTCCAACTTTGGTTGCTGTTCTTTGTGCTCGGGGTACAGAAATTGCCTTGGCTTTTCCTATTGCTATGCATGTAGGTACGGACTCATTTCCACCTTTCTGGAATGAAACGTTATTTCAAGGGAAGCTTCTGACTGTAAAAGGTCCACATATTCTGAAGGAGACACAGGAGCACATTTTCTCATAGGGCTGATGTCTTAATCAGTTTGGGCTGCTATAATTAGATACCATAGACTGGGTGGCTTAAACAACAGTAATTTCTATAGTTCTGGAGTTTGGAAGTCTGAGATAGGGTGCCGGCATGGTCAGGTTCTGGTGAGGACCTCTTCCTGGTTTACAGATGGCCGCTTCCTTGCTGTATCCGCACATGGCAGAGAGAGATCATTTCTCTTATGTTTCTTTTTATAAGGGCACTAATACCACTATGAGGGTTCTACCCTCATGACCTAATTACTTCTCAGAGACCACTTCCAAATACAGTCTCACGGGGGATTAGGGCTTCAGTATATGAATTTTGAAGGGACACAAATATTCAGTCCATAGCAGCTGGGGTGTTAATTTATTATACATTTTCCCTTCAGTGTTATTCTCATGATTGCTGTAAGTGGATGGGTCACATGCAACATATCACATACACATACACATGGTCCATCAACCAGGGTTTAAGGCAATTAATTTTCTTACTTTTTTTAAAGAAGATAAGTAAGTCAAAATAAAACAAATAAAAATGCTCAGCACATTTGCTGAGCTCTTAGGAAAATCAAATTCCTGATAATTTCTTAATCACACCACACTGTTTCAGCCCAATCCTACTTAATACCCTCTTCCCCATACGTGCTTGCCTGCTGAACTTCTAGTCAACTTACAAATCCCAGCTTCTATATGACCACTTTTGTGTTGTTTCTGAACATTGAACATATCTCTATTACAAAACATATCTCAGGGAGTAGGCATTATTTGTTGCATGTCCACTGCCCTTATTTAGGTGTGAGTTTTGTGAAGGTAGGATTCATACCTTATGTATCACCATACCTTTGCACATAGTAGGTGTGGTGTGCAGAAATCTAAGGTGGCCTCCAAGATTCCTACCCTCCGGCATACACACTTCTCCTTGCGTGTGGATGGAGCCTTTTAATATGACAGGTGTCATGCCCCCCCTAGGTTATATTATGTGGCTAAGGTAAGGGGTTTTGAAAATGTAATTTAAGTCCCAAATCAGTTGATTCTGAGTTAATCAAAAGGGAGATATATACAGGGTTGGCCTGTCCTAATCAGGTGAAGGCCCTTGAAGACGGACTGGGCCCTTCCTGAAGGAAGAGATTCTCCTGCTGGCTTTGAAGAAATAATTAGCCACGTTTTAAGAACATGGGTCCGCATGGCAAGGACCCAAGGGTGGCCTCAAGGAGTTGAGAACAGTTCATGGCCAACAGCTATCAAGAAAATGGGGATACCTACAGTTACAAGGAAGTGAACTCTGCCAACAACCTGAATGAACTTGGAAGAGGATCCTTCCCCTGTCAAGCCTCTGGATGGGGATGTAGACTGGCTGACACCTTAACTCCAACTTTTTGAGAGCCTGAGTAGAGACCCAGTTTAGCCACGCCCGGACTCCTGACCCGTGGAGACTTTGGGATGGCAAATGTATGTTGTGTTAAGCCACTAAAGTTGTGGTGATTTATTACACAATACTAGAAGACTCATACAGTTGGCATTTCTTAAATGTTGGTCATATTTAATTTAATCAGGGGCTTAGAGTATTTAAAATGAATCTTCACTAACGTTTTGGTCAACTTTGAGAATGTGGACATCTTAGAGAGTTGCTATGTCCCTTTGAGCCTTCCACCCACTCAATCAACTTCACACACTGCCAGGGTTCCCATAAATACCAGCTTCTGATCGTCTGGAAATAGAAGTGAGATTCTCTCCAGCCATCATTAGTATTCTTGGGAGATAGGAAGGATAAAAAGTGATGTTGAAATGAGATCACCATCATTTTCTCAGTCTGCTCACTACATACAGAGCTCAGGATGATTAGAAAATGTAAAATACATGTGAATGGCTAGAGCCTCTTTAGTTAAAAATCCTATCTACATAGATCGGTTTTCCCAAAGGACAAAAGTTAGCTAAACTTAGGCAATGAAAAAAAACCCAACAACCAAACACAAACCTAGAACCTTTGGCAAAAGCCAAAAAACATGGATGAGTTAAACCATATCAGATGTAATGGTTTGTTTTAAGAAGTGTTTGGTTTGTTGTCTATATGTATGGGTGTTTTTTTAAGGCAGATGTAAAAGCAGAACTTGCAAGATCTTTAGCTACCGAGATAGAAGTCCAGTATGTGGGGTTTAGTTCCACCAAAGCAGTCGATACCATCAGATCACTGATGACCCAGGTCAGGGACGCACCGCCAGTTCTCTGTTCCATTCCAGAGCCAACTCAGGGGCTGTGGCAACAGAGGGGCTGTGAATGTGGCTGAAGACAAAATTGGACCAACCCTGGCCTTGATGTTTCACCAAGAGCAAGTACGCAGGACCTTGAAATACCTCCTTAGGGGGACCCTCCTTGCTGTTCTGCCATGGGAGCGAAGAACAAACTTTTTGGTCCTGGAGCTTCTTTCCTCCTGTTGCCAACATTTTCAATTTCGTTTGCCCTTGGCTAAATGTAGCTTCCTGTTTCTAAGAAAAGAGGCCGAAAGAGCCTTTTGAAGGCCTCACAGACAGTCTCAGAAGGCTTCATGGGCAGCAAACAACTCTGAGCGAACAACAATTTGATGAGTTAAGTGTAAACGGATCAGAGACATATGGATTACATTTTTGGGGAAATACACATGGGCTTACAGTGCAAAGCAGGGCAGCAAGGGAGAGAGTGGAGAAGAGAATGCTTTGAAAAATGTGGTTTGGGTCTTGCCAATTGCAAAATGTTTGAAACAAATAATCTGAGATGTTTTGCCCAGCCTAGAGCATGGCTGGATTCACCCTTTCCTTCTACTTAGGTGTCATTTTCAGACTCAGCACACACGCCGGTGTTGGTTTGGGTCTTGGGTAGATTTTTTAAAATGCAGTTATTTAGAAGTATCATTGCATGTGATTTCTGTGTATTCTCTGAGTGTGAAGGGTGGGGTGGTGTTGGGGAAGAACTGGGCATTTATAAACATTTCTCTGCCTCTAGGCTAAACTGCTTCTGAACCCATCTGGTATATTTCTACTTGTGGAGGGTCCCAATCCAGGCTGTGCTAGTGAGGTGATGTGGCAGCTTGAGAAAGTTACTTAACCTCAGTCTTTCCACCTGTAAAATGGGGATAATATTACCCACCACAGGGCCCATGGGGGTTGACATGCTGGATGGTGTAGTGTTAGGAGTACAGATTTAGGAGGCATATTCCTGGGATGCCATCACAGCTCTGACCCTTGTGTGAACTTGGGCAAGTTCTTTGGGCTCTCTGTGCTTCAGTTTCTTCATCTGTATCATGGGGAAAATGTTAGCATCCACCACATAGGGTTACCTTGAGAATTAAGAGTTATCATACGTAAAGAACTTAGCACAGTACCTGGCCCATAATAAGTGTTTGGCAAATGCTAACAGTCACTAGTTGTTTATAATTTCTCTTGTTCCATGAAGCCTTTGGATATTGTAGAAAATAAGGCAACTTCACGTTGAGTCGGGGGACAGGGCAGCACCTCACTCCATCTGCAGGGCTCCCCTCCAGCCCACGTACCTTTTCTTACTGCTTCAGCTTGTAGATTAATTCTTGATTTCTTTCACCCCCAGTTAAAAAGCAGGTAGATGCCTCGGTCTAAAATTAGGCTTATCTTTTTCTCCCTTCTGGTATAGAACATTTCTCTCACCTCCTTTACCACCATCTAATACCCAGAGTCACTTTGTTCAAGAGTCCAACTAAATCGTACTAGAGTGTGAGAGAATTCTGGGGACTCAAGTGGAAGAAAATCATGAGCTCAGAGTTGTGTTGCTTCAACACATTGCTTCTCAGTCCTTCTTGCACGTTAGGATGAACTGGGGAATGTTAAAAAGGTAAGAGAGGTTTTGAGGGTGGAGCTTGGGCAGTAGTAAGTTTTAGAACTCTCTAGATGCTTCTAAGGTGTAGTCAGGGCTGAGAACCACTCTGGCTAAGGCATTCAGTGGGCATTGCAGGTGCTTCTCGTGGTCATTTATGACCCCTGCCCCTTTGAACTCATTGGCTCTTCCTTTGGAGGCCAGAAAAGACCTGATTTCTGTCCTCCATGCAGTGGGCAAGCTTTCCTCTGGGGCTCTGTCTTTGGGTCGGCAAAAGCAAGGCCACTTCCTTTTGGAACCTCAGGCAGGCTCCAGGTCAGAGCTGCTGCTACCAGGTGGTTGGTGTTTCCCACCCGTGCCCCAGCTCTGCTCTGAGAGACTTGTCTGAATCCATCCCTTCTGTGCCTGCCTCATGCCTTCTAGCTGCTGTTTCTCTTGATCAGCCCAGTTTTGCTTCGTCCTGTCCTTTTTGCTTCTTGGCCACTACCCTCTTCTGCTCTGTTAAACATAGTCTTGGAGGCTGTGCAGTGGAGTGAAGGAAGAGGGGACTTGGAATCGGAGCTGGGTTTAAATCTCTCCTTGGGGACTTCCCTGGTGGTCCAGCGGTAAAGAGTCCGCCTTACAATTCAGGGGACACGGGTTCGAGCCCTGGTCAGGGAACTAAGATCCCACATGCTGCGGGGCAACGAAGCCCACGCACCACAACTACTGAGCCCGCGCGCCTCAACAAGAGAGCCCGCGTGCCACAAACTACAGAGCCCACGTGCCCTGGAGCCCACGTGCCACAACTACAGAGCCCACGTGCCCTGGAGCCTGGGTGCCACAACTAGAGAAGAGAGAACCCACACGCCACAACTAGAGAAAAGCCTGCGCACCACAAGGAAGAGCCCCCACGCCGCAACGAAAGATCCCACAGGCCTCAACGAAGATCCTGCGTGCTGCCACTAAGACCCGACACAGCCAAAAATAAATTAAATAAATAAATCTTAAAAAAAAAAAATCTCCCTTTGGCTGCTGTCAAGTTACTTAATCTCCCTGGGCCTCAGCTCCTCATTTGTAAAATAGCAATAATGTTATCTAGATGATTCTATTGCTGTGAAAATTAAGGGAGATGAGGCAGGGGTATTTGTTGTGGTGGTGGCAGCAGGTGCCTGCAGTGGTGACAGTGGTGGTGGTGGTGATGATGGTGGCGATGGTGGTGACGGTGGTACTGGTGGTTTTGGTAATGGTGATGGTGGTTTGGTAGTGGTTGTAGTGGTGACCATGACAGTAGTGTTGGTGGTAGTAGTGGTGATAGAGATGTTTGTGATTGATGGTGATGGTGGTGATCAAAGTTCAGTCAAGAAAGCAGAAACGGGGAGGAAAAGCTGTTCAGAGTAACCACATGGGAAGCAAAGACAGAAGGGTCTTTGCTTGCATTGCTTGAGGCCATGGGAATCGCTGGTTGTATTAGTTAGCATTTGATCAAGAAAGCACAGCTACTCTGAGTGACGTGGAATAAGGGATTCACTATAGAGGGTAGAAGCTTCCCCAGCACTGTAACTCCTAAGCACTAGAGGCGCTAGAGGGAGCACGTATGGCCTGAGGATGCTGACCACCAAAGAGACCTATAGGTCCAGCTGGAGGATTTAGCAGGAGTAGATACCAGGAGCAGAGAGTAGGGTCAGCGCCAAGAAAAGAAGCCATTTAATGGGACACCAGAGTGAAGCCAGAGGTACACCAGGATCCCAAAGAAGGCCAGGTGTTTGCAGCCTTACCCAGCCCATGATTGTGAAATCAAGGATGAGTACGAGAGACGTCCAGTCTTTGGCATGCCCTCAGCTTGTCTCTAGTTATGCAGTTATCAGGCCACCCTCTTCCTAATACTCTGGCTTCTGAAGCCATCATTTACCAACAGATAGAATTATGATCTTATTTTTATTTTGTAATTTGCAAATTTTCTTTATCAAAGATGCATTTAGAATTTGGCTTGACTATATGCTCTCCCATTGGTCTGTCACTGCTCTAATCTATATCACATATACATGGGTGGCGGGAAAAGAAGTAGCTGGGTTTGAGTTTTGTGCTGTGAAATGAGTGGTTGGAGATTTGGTAGTCAGAATCATATTCTCCACTCCCTCTTTTTCTTTATTTACTATGCTACCTGGTTTGTGAATATTTTCTCCAGTTGCAAGCAATTTACACAAATTGTAAACTATGTAACTGCTGTAATCTCTGTAACTATGACTAGAAACTGAAAAATGACCAGTTGTCATCAGATTTGAAAACTTGTAGAAAGGGTCCTCTTGCTGGTGGCCTCATGCCTGACACTTCTCAGATGGTGGACAAGTTATTGTAATTATTTGCACCTCAGCTTTCTCATCTGTAAAATGAGCAGGTTGCCTTACATTTCATGCTGTGTTCCTTGAAGCCCTAGGTGTTGCTAGAGGACTTGTTGGGAGTTTGGGGTTGCGAAGGGCATGGGGTCCAGGCTCCCCACATCTCTAACTCAACTAGCAAAGAGCCACTTATGTCTACTTTATATATTTGGTTCCTGTGATAGATTGGATTACTGGTCAGCAAATAAGTCACTCCCTTTCTCTCTCCCTTGGAGCAGACCACATTCTCCTGTCCTACTGGTTTGGGGCTTGGCCATGTGACTTACTTTGACTTACTTTTGAATTATTTATGGAATGTGAGAGGATGTGATGTTAGCAGAGACTTTAAACATGTACTTGCCTGGTTTGGCTTGCCTCTCGTGCTCTTCTGTTTACTATGAGAATGTGCCCACAGGTAGCCACTGGGCAAAGAAAATGAGAGATGTGTGGAGCAGACCTAAACCCAACCCATAGCCTGAAGCAGAACTTCCCCAGCCAAGTCCCATCCAGACCAGCTTACCATCAACCTGCAGATCTGTAGGCAGAGAATAAATGTTGTTAAAAGCATTCTATTTGGGGATGGTTTGTTACACAGCATCATTGCAGCCATAGCTTTGTTACACAGCATCATTGCAGCCATAGCTAATACAGCTTATAAATATGTTTTAGTCAATAATCAGATCCATTGGTTTAAAACAAGTTTGAAAATCACTGGCTTTGCTGATTCTCCAGCACCTCCATTCAGTTCTAACATCTTATGGTTCTTTCTCTGTGTGTATATAGGAGAGAGAGGGAGAATGAAAGGGTTTTGGAAATAAGAAAAATCTTGTGGAAAAAAAGAAAAGAGAAACTGTTTTTCTTTTTGAGGGATGAGGAGGTTGTTAGGGAGTAGAGGTAGGTACATCCACAGTTTACGTATGTTTTATTTCTTCTTTGAATCCTCCAGTAAACAGATTTCTCCCCTGGCATTATTTCACACTGTTACATTATTTCGTCCTTTTTTGTGTTCCATTTGTACACTCTCTGAAGTCCCAGGAGGAAGGTGAAAGAATAACATTGCACATAGCCCTGGGTTGTGTTGTGTTTATTTCAGTTCAGGATGGGCCATTCGCTTGGGCTTTACCTTGTACTGACCTTCTTGATTCCAGACAATATGGCAAAGCTTTGCTAACAGATTCAAAATCATACTCTTAAGGAACAGAAACAATTTACTTTCCCAGCCAAAGACGTTTTCCATTCTCATTATTTGTGTTCGTGGTCACAAATGAGGTTCCAGGGAGATAATTTTGAGGAATTCGTAGACTACTTTACTGCTGAAGTGCATGCATAGATACCCTGGGGTCTTAAACAGTTGGCATCCCACCCCAAACTCTGGATAGATTTAACAGCAGTTTGGAGGGAGGAGGAAGGTTTTAGACTATTTTCAGGCTCATTTTTGCTCCAGCCCTTTGCACCATGGTTTCATTTTACTCCTAAAGTTTTGAGAACATCTCAAATGTACATGTAAAACCATTGTCCAAAGCCAAGAAAAAGCGATATTTGTATGCCCTCTGTTCTAATGAATAATTAAAGGGTTACTATATCATGTTTGAAGGTAGGTTGCACAACATTTTGGATCAGATCATGGAAGGATGGTTCTATTTCCCAGAAAGAGTCTTTGTGGGGTTTGGGACCCCAGCACGAGGCAGGATAGGCTGGGTTTGAGGCCATCTCTGCCATCAGCCTGTGCTCAGGTTGTGTCTTACACTGATGGCCATCTGAATCTGGGTATCAAGTGATTCGCTTGCTTGTTTATACTTTGAGGACAACAGAAACTGCTTAATATTTAATGCCAGAAATTGGCACTGCCTGTGCATAAGGAATTCTGCGGTCGTGCTCTGGAGGACCTGAGTCTATGACCCACAGTGCCATGTAGGACTTGAGGAGACAATTTATTTTAGGTTGACTAATGAGTATCTAGCAAAAAAATGTGCCAATAATTGTATTTATTGAGTGCCAGGAGATTTAAAAATAAAAGCCCTTTTCTGGTAACCTCTAAAAAGAATAAAAGAATATATACCTACCCAACTAATAGAAAGGGAAGATGGAATTAAAAAAGATAAAATCAATTTAGATAAAGGCAAGCAAATAGTTAGGTGGGATATTTAAATCCAAATGAGTCAATTACTACATTAAATGTTAATGAACTAAATATTACAATTGAAAGGTAAAAGTTGTCGGACTGAATAAGAAAACAAAACCCAAGTATATGCCCCTTACAAGTGACATACTTCAAAATAAGGTGTCTATAAAGGGCCACAGCTTTTTCTGAAAGCAGCATGGTGGTATGTACCAAGAGTCATAAGCTTGTTCACACTCTTTCATCTTTTAAGTCCTTATAATAGTTAAGACCTCAGAGTCTAGAGTGGGATAGACCTTAGTTCAAATCCCATCTCTGCCCTGTACAAGCTGTGTGATCTTGGGCAAATGATAATCTTTGCATTTTCCATCTGTAAAAGGAGGGTAATTAGTACTTTTCCCAAAGGGATATTTTGAGGAGTCAGTGATATTTGGGGTAAAAAGTGCTTAGCCCAGAGCCTGGCATGTGGTAACTGCTCAATAAATATTAGCTGTTATAATCACCGCTACTGCTGTTTTTATTGTCAGGGAAATAATTATATCAGGGATATAATTAAGCTAAAGGAAAGTGTTGTACGCATAAAGATGTTTATGGCATCATCTCTATAAAAATAAGAAATTAGATGGGGATTCCCTGGCGGTCCAGTGGTGAGCATTCTGTGCTTTCTTTGCCGTGGGCCTGGGTTCAATCCCTGATCAAGGAACTAAGATCTTGCAAGCTGTGCAGCGTGGCCAAAAAAAAAAAAAAAAAAAAAAAATAGAAACAATCCGAAAGTCTCATTCACTTATTCAGTCATTCAATTCAACAAACATTTATCGAGATCCTGTTATGTGCCAAGCATCGTTTCCCACTGTTTGGGAAAGATCCCTGTTTTTGTGATGGGGAACGTATAGCTAACCTGTGGGACAATAAGTCAATGGAATGTTCTGCAGCTATTAAAACAATAGCAATGAAGACATGGAAAGTTGTTTGTAGTATCAGTAAAATCAAAAAGTAGAAGAGGAAAACATGGATACCTTAAAATATGTGTGGGTGGAGCATTTGAAAATGAAAATGGTTGAAAGAGTGATGGGATCATGTGTTTTGTTTTGCAATAATATATGAAATGTTTTTACAGTATTATGAAAAAATATATGTAAGTAATTGAGAAGAGCAAATTGGCACAAGAAAAGCCTCTTATGGTTTAGGAATCAAAGTGAGGCCTGTAGGCAGAAGAGGAAATTGCCTAGATATCAGGGAAGGAAAATTTGCTATTTCAAAACAGGAATGACTGTTGCAGCTTCTCTGTGCGCTGGGATCAGTGGGTTTCATGCCAGGGGAAGGTGTTTTTTTTGTTAAGGAAACCTTATTAAGCAGATGAGAAAAAGAGGCCCCAAAGCCACTAGGAAGGGAATGTTCAGACTTAAACATGTCTATATAATAAAGTAACAGAAATTTTCCATCTTCGCTTGGCAGTTTGTGGGTAGAGGGAGACAGAGGGATTTAGAGCCTGGAAAACTGGGAGAAGATGAGCAAGAAAAGATCCAGCTAGAGAGGGAGAGAGGGGTGGGAACAGAATAGCAACTTTAACAACACTGATGACCAATATTCAATTTTAAGCTATTTTCTGTTATGTTTTCCCCAAACTTCAGTCAAAATATGATTATGCACAAAAGTGATTCTCCATTCATTTGGGGAATGAATCGGGGGAGGGGGTAGCGTCCGAGGGGAGGGGAACACACACAGGTGCACAGAGAAAACCATAAACGCAGGACGCAAGATGGTAAACACGGACCAAGAAGTCCCTGCAAGGGAAGATCTGTGTGAGGTGGCCAGGAGGCCATGAGTGCCCCTGCCATGCCCCCGCTTAGGAGTCTGGAGGAAAGCACTCTACTCCCATGGGATGGGGGCTCAGGCCATTTGTTTGGATATTAAAAGAAGGCTGGTGCCATAGGATGGACATTGAGAGTTCACATACACAGCTGATCTGAGGGGTCCTGGCTAGAGGTTACCTTTTTCACGTTGACCCTTCTTGGAGCCTTGAACTACTTCATCGCCATCATTAGCAATACAATCTTTTGGAAATGGACACCACTCAACCTAGAAATCCTGCTGTTTTAGGTGTGGCAAGGTCTGGGAGAAGTCCTGACTTTCCATGAAGGCCTTAGGGAGAATGGGTTTGGCAGATCACTTAGCCATTTAGGCAGGAGATTGGGCAGGTTTTGATGGATGGTGGCGTGGGGGAGTGAAGGAACAACAAACGGACATGAGTAAGAGTGATTCTAGGGTCCCAAGGCTGGACAGTGTAGGGTGGAGGTGGAGATGGAGGTGGTGGAAGGGACAAAAAAAGGGGAATGGGGTCTAGACCTGCTCCCAGGGGACCTTGTGACAATGGCTCTTTTAGGAATGGTGCTCAAATTCAAGGCTTCTAGAATAGCAACCCTGTGTGGCCTCGGTGGACCAAGGTGGGGCTGGGTGGGAGCCGTCTGCCCCAGGTGCAGGGCACGGGGGAAGGGGAGGGGGAGAAGGAGGGGGGGAAGGGGGGTACAGTGTCTGTAGAGAATTCAAAAACAGTAAGAAAACAAACCACATTTTATTATCATCATGTGTCAACAGTTCCAGACACTGTGGTGATAAATACCCCTCCCTGCTGGGACAGCCGGTTCGGGCCATCCCTGCTCCCTGGTCCACTGCCTCTGCTGTGGGATGGGGAGCAGCCGAAGAGGGGAATCCAGAAGGGGCACGTGCAGGAGAGAAGCCCAGATTCCTCCACCTGGTAAATGAGAGACT
Source organism: Eschrichtius robustus (assembly GCF_028021215.1). Lineage (NCBI taxonomy): Eukaryota > Metazoa > Chordata > Mammalia > Artiodactyla > Eschrichtiidae > Eschrichtius > Eschrichtius robustus. The sequence goes on from NC_090825.1 coordinate 31,039,770, forward strand.
TCTCAGGACTGAACTTGAAAAACATGAGCCTGGTCAAGGGCGGGACAAGAAAATCCTCAGAAGACGGCAGCTGAGCAGAGGTTAAGCAAACTTCGGTGCCAAGCCGGTGGCAGCTTGGTATACAGGTGGCTCACATCCTCTGCCAGCACTCAAGATTCGTGTCTTTTCAGAGAAAACAAAAGATGTAATCTCAGCTGCGATGGCAGGCTAGTGCCTCTTCGGTGAAAGATCACAGCCCCAGCAAGATTTGGAGAGACTATTCTAAGAAAAGCTGGAAAAGGAGCACTTGGTCATCCTATAGACCCTGGGGCACACCTCAGGGCTGGGAGGAAGCCTAGATCCCTTCTTAATCCAACTGTGTGTAAGGACGGAGGCCGATGAAGCCTAGACGGGCAGTTACCAGAGTGTGGTCCTCCAGCCGGCAGCCTCGGCACCACCTGGGCACTTGTTAGCAAAGCAGATTCTCAGACCCCACCTCACACCTACCGAGTCAGAAACTCTGGGGCTGGGGCCAGCAATCTCCATTTTCATAAGCCCTCCTAGTGAATCTGATGCCTGCTAAAGTTTGAGAGCCACAGATTCACGGTGGACTCTGGGGTTTGTTTTCCCCTGAGAGGTGGTGACAGTTAACCTCCCCCTCCTCGTCCTCAATCCGGGCACCTGGGACTTGTGGGGCTTCGAGGGTGAATGATAGGACAGGGTTAGGGAAGAAGACACAGGTGGGTTTTTGTCTGTTTGTTTGTTTTTTGTTTTTATTCGTGAACAGTGTTAGTTAGCTACTGGATCTGTGGACTGTATTGTGAAAGATTCCAAAGACACCTCAATAATCCCATTCCAGTGTCTCATTCTTCTTATGTTTGGAAAATTTTAATCCAATGGTCTTACCCAGTCCTTAGTGTTTGGGCAAGTTCTTCCAATTGTCTAACGAAATCCCTTCTACTGTACGTGCAAATCTTGAGGGAATGCGACCCTAGAAATGACAGCTTTCATCACAAGGTTTTTGATCCTAATATTCAAAGCTGGGCCCAGGCAGCCCTGTGTGTAGTGGACACTCCTGGTCACCTGGTGAGGCCCTGGGGCATGAATAGTGGCCAGGATCCTCACACCGTGTTGGGAGGCTGTGTAATGAGGTAGAGAGCACATCAGTTTTGAGAGTCAGATAGGGTTAACACTGGGCTCTCCTGTTTATAAGCTAGATGACCTTGGGCAAGTTCTTAGTCTGTCCCGAGGCTCAGTTTGCTCATCTCAAAATTGGGGCAAAATCTTGGGGGTAAGGGTGTGATGTGTTTGTTCATTATGATTGGAAGGTGCCAGAGGAGATGCTAGAGAAGAGTGCAGGGGGTACTGCATCCCTCCCTTTACAAAACCACTTGCCAGGCTTATTCTGTACTTTGAACATTTTGAATTTTACCCTGAGGGCCTTTACATGTAGAGCCATCCCAATGCTCACAGGGTGGAGAGATACTTCATGTGTTGATTTAAGCATGTGAGATGCTGGGGTGAGACAGCATCATGTCTCTGAGGCTTTCTCAGAGTCTTCCAGGGCAATATCTCAGCTTTTGCAAACTTGTCACCACAAATGGCATTGCCCCTACCGAAGGCTGAGAGACTCTGGTGGGTGAATGCAGCCCACGCTCTGTGCTGATGCGGAGTCACGGTCAGGATGGCTGTGTCTAAGAGTGAGCGGTCAGACAGGAGGCAGATGTGAGTCATCTAAGGTCACTGGGTTTAAAGGCAACTGGGAGAGGCTGGTTTGTTGGCCATGGTGGGCACTTCTTCCTGCATCAGATCCCACGGACTGCCTTCCATGTGTCAGGCGCTGGTTAATAAGACAGGAGAGGTCCCATCCTCAACTTGTTCACAATCCAAGGTGGCCCCGGGCAAGAGCTGTCAAAATGTCTGCACTCCGTGTGTGAAAATGACCTGAGGAGAGTTTTTTGGGCTTATGGGGTATGCCCACTCCCCAAAGGTGTCTGCGTCCTAATCTCTGGAACCTGTTATATTACTTTTCGTGGCAAAAGGGACTTTGCAGAAGTGATTAAGTTAAGGACCTTGAGACGGGGAGATGATTATCCTGAGTTTTCTGTGTGGACCCAATTGAATCACAAAGGTCCTTCAAAGTGGAAGAGGGAGACAGAAGAGATTCAGAAGGTGGTGTTTCTGTGGAAGAAGAGGGATGCCGTGTGACAAGGATTCAGCCTGCTGTGGCTGACGCTGAAGGTGAGCTGAGGAATGGGGCCAACAGCCAAGGAATGCAGGCAGCTTCCAGAAGCTGCAAAAGGCAAGGAAACAGATTCTCTGCTAGAGCCTCCACGAAGGAATGCAACCCTGCTGACACCTTGATTTTAGCCCAGTGAGACCCATGTCCACTTCTCACCTACAGACATGTAAGATAATAAATCTGTGCTGTTTTAAGTCACTAGATTGGTGGTAATTTGTTAGAGAAACCATAGGAAACATAAATGAAGCTCTCTGCACCAGTAGTTAGGCTAAGGCTACCTGTTTGTCCCCAACTCTAAGAAGGGGCCCACAGTCTCTGTATGTGAGGTCTTGTGAGGTCTTGTGTTGGGATGTGGGGCTGACTGGCTGCCTTGAATCTCTGGAGGGCCCGGGTTGCATGCGGTGGGAAGTCCAGATCCAGAGGGCAGCAATGCTCATAGCCACTTTTGAGGTGCTCTCGGGGTGCCACAGGAACCACCATGTGGCAGGTGGCATGGAGAGATGCAGCCCCAGTGGAATTTTCCAGGTCTGTCCCAGAACAAGTCAGGCAGGAGAGGCTCAGTCTTGACCTAAACACTGCATCTTTCTTGGGTCTTAGACATCCTTTGCTGTCATGGAGAGAGCCCAGGACTTAGGCTTGGTTCTATCCCAGCCAGATCGCTTATGTGTTGGTGCAACCTTGGACAAATTACTTTCCTTCTCCTAACCCTAGTTTTCTCACTTATAAATGTGCACTTTGCCATGTCGTTATGAGGAAGGCTGTTACAACATATAAATAAGACAATACATAAAGCACCTGGTACATCATGGAAGGGCGAACTTTTCCGAAGAAGGACAACTGTGGGGTTCTGTCCAGCTTGGTGACTGGGGGTAGAACCAAGTGTGAATACCTTCTTGCTGGCTCATGTGGGAGCCACGGTTTGTCAGAGATTTGGAGCTGCTGGGAGTGCCTCCAAGCAGGCAGTCCACTCCCTAGCCCCTTTGAAATAAGATATGCAGCTGGTCTCTTCCTCCAGGTTTTAGGGAAGGAACGTGTGACGGGAAATCGCACAGCCCAGGGCATTGCTGGGTCTGGCTTCTTTGGGCCTCAGTGCTAGCACGAGCGGGGAAGGAGATCAGAACAGCTTGATGAGCCTTGGAAAGCACAGCCATCGCCCTGGCCAATGAGTCTTCAGGAGAACAGGCATCTTTTGGCCTCCTTCTAAGCCCCTAGAGTGACACTGCCAGGCCTCTCCATGTCGGGTCTATTTTTCTGACATTAGCATCCTTCCATAGCCGATGTGCTTCTATGGGGCCAGACAGAACACCTGATGTCCATCCCTGACTCTAGGCAGCTCTTTGGTACCCGACACCCTAGAGTTAAGCGAGAGCTGCTTGGGAAGGCAGCGCTGGAAAGGCAGTCGCCAAGCAAACCTCTTTCTGGGACTTCCAACCACTGTCTCTCCCACCCACCACCCAGCCCGCGGCGTCAGAGCCCCTCAGGCTGGACCCTCACTCACGTGCTCCTGGGTAAGTGAGAGTTTACAGTAGACAACCCAGAGGACTGTGCTCCAGAACTTTCTGACTCCCTAAATTTGAGAATAACGTGAGAATAAGAGAATGTTTGTACAACTTCTTGATTTCCTCTTAATTCTCATTTCCCTTGAGATGCCAGTGTTTCTGTGCTTGCCCTTGCTCATTAACTGCAGGTAACTGCCTTTCCAACTTTCCCTGAGGTTTGATCCCTCACTTGATAGCAATTGTTCACAGAGAAACAAGTTTTTAAAAATCACCTACCAGAATCATGTCGTACGTGTCGTCTGTGAGTAATGGAGCCGAGTCCAGTGTGGGCCTGGTCAGCTGGCCGGGCTCCTTTCACCAGTTCCTCAGACACGCCAGCCTCACATTGGTACCGCAACCAAGTTATAGGTCACTACATGCCCTAGGGCTTTGGAGTTGCTTCATACTGGGGGTTTGAAATGAAATGAAACTGGTACTCTGCAGTGCCCACATCCCATCCTTCCTCTCTACCCCTTTTAACCACTTCTGTCCTTATTACCTAGGGGCTGGGTGGTAGGAAAGTAATCTGATTGCCCTAATGCAAGCTAATCTACCTCAGATGTTTGCTCATTTATCCAAGTGAATTTTGATTTAGTAAAGGATCAAATGTGGATGAGATTTTTTTTAGAATTGTGATTTGGGGGATTATTTTTACTCTATATTTGTGTACTTTGTATACTCTTTGGTCTATGATTTTTTTAAAAGAAGAACTGCAATGGCCATTAGGAAAAGAATACCCACTGTACATTAGGAGTAAGAAAAATGAAAGAAAATTATTTGAATGTAAACTTTAAGCATTCAGAAGATTTTTATTAATAAGTGAACATGTATTATTAATAGTAAAAACAATCGTTAACACTTATTATTAATAATAAATAATAATTATTAATTTCTAAGAAGATGGAATGTAAGTTTTTTGTACCAAGCATAGTTCTAGGCACTGGAGCATACTATGATGATATCAAGTCTTCCTCTTTAGCTCTCTAGGTCTTTCTACCTTCCTCACCATTCATACAAATATATCATTCAGCTCAATGATGCTTATGTGGAGCCTTGAACAGGTGTCAGATTAATTCTTCTGTAAATCAGTGGTTCTAAACTGGGGCAATTTTGGTCCTTAGGGGACATTTGACAGTGTCTGGAGAACCAAACTAGATGCTACTGGCATCTAGTGGGTAGAGGCTAGGGATACTGCAAGACGTTTTATAATGCACAGGACAGCCCCAGACCCCTACCCAACAATGAATTATCTGGGCCAAAATGTCAATAGTGCTGAGGGTGAGAACCCTTGCTCTAAATCGTGAGTTCTTCACTGCTGGGAGCTAATGTATAATGAGAAATGCTACTGGTATGAGTGCACTGAGTTTGGCCCCAGAGGTAAGAACATTTGAGATTCTGTACTCTGGCTTGTAACTACAATATCAAACCCTGTAATACTGCCCTGTCTTTGTAGATGGTACTCATGGTTATTTGCTGAAAAAAATCTATCTTGAGTCTTCCCGACCTGCTGTGTGACCTTGGGTAGATCACTTAAACTCTCTGGTCCTTAATTTCCTCATATAAAATGCAAAGTTTGCAATATATGATCTCTAAGGTACTTTTCAGTTTTCACATGCTATGCCCGTAACAGTGAATGAAGCATGCAAAAGCTGCCCTTCCTGTCCTCTAGGTGCTTATACTCCAAGCTCCCTGGTCTGCCATTCCTTCAAATCAGGGTGACCTTCCCTCTTGCTCCTCCTATTACTTGATCAATTTCTGAGCCAATTTTTATAAAAATGATGTAATCTTAAGCCCCCGGGGTTTCAAATAGCTCTTGGTAATTTAGAACTCAATAAATATTTCATAGTTAAACCCAAAATAGCAACCTGGCTCCTCCCTCGTATTAAACAGATTGAAAAATTCTCCTCAGTGAAGTGGTGGGAAAAGAATAGTTCAGCAATTGAAGACATATGTGGATATGGCGGTTTTATCCTCTGGCTATATCAAAGAGACATATTCCTAAAGTGTCTTCAAGGATGACCTGCCAATATCAGCACTTTGGTCCAGATAAATGGAGTCAGAGGTAAAGCACATGTATATGTTTGCATTTTGGGAAGGAGAGGGTGTGGCTTCCCAGTCTTTGTTATGACTGTGTCTAAATGAACATGTTAATAAATCAGAACTCAGTAATAAGCCCTGTCTACATAAGTTTAATAATCCTCTCTGACTTGAAGCCAAGTATCAGGACTGGAAACAGTTGATTGAAACTGGTCCCTTCTGTGAAAGATAAAATGGGTGAAATAAAAATATCCTTCTGAGAAGTTAAAAGACTTCTCATTTACAACTAGCCACTGGAGACATTAATAAAGACAGAACTCCAAAAGCCAAACAATTACTAACCTTGTCCATAGAAATTTGTTCTTCTATTATGGATTTGCTAATAGTTGGTTAGTCCTGGCCCTTAATAGTGATCAAAGCTGGACAGAGAAGTAATGAGCCATGAACTAGGAGAAGAGGATTTGGAAAGTACGGGCTGGGCCTGCTCCCACTGGCCATTGACCATTCAGAAGCCCATTCTCCTGCCCATCAGATTATTCTGGGCAGCCTTCCCCAAATCCAGCCCATTGTGTAGAACTCTAAGGCAAAGCTGGCACTTGGAAACCCCAGTTTTATGAATGTCTCAGTTACAGATTTCTGGTCTTAATTATGGGGTTGGAGAAGTGATGTGTGTTTTCTAAGACTAGCTTTTATACCAGCTACTGTAACTGGCTAGGCTCTAGTCTTGCAGAAGCAGCCTGGCAGCTGGAGAGAAATGACTTTACGTGATGAGGCAAAGAGTCATCGGCGTGTTTGGGAAAAGCCTTTTACAGAAACTCTTTTTGGTTTATGTGCGCTAGCTGGGGATTTTGACTTGGAAAGGAAAAAAGGTAAGCAAATGATAGTAGTGGGTCAGTTATATTTTTAAAAGTTTGGAAGTTAATGATTTTATGACCAATCTGAGAACTGTTACAGCATAGGATCCATTACTACCAGATGTTTTCCTCATCCAGCGTATGTTATTGAGCACCTATAACTGTTCCTGGGCTGTGCGAAGGGGATGCAGTGGTGAAACACCCAGCGTAGTCCCTGCCCCCATGGGTCTTGCAGTCTCGTCTTTGCCCAGTTGTTTTCACTTAAATTTTCACTATACAGTTTTCAGTATAGTGCTTGTACCATTTATCGATTGCCACAATAATATGTGTAACAAACCATCCTGAAACTCAGGGACTGAAAACAATTGGTTATTTATTAAGTCTGTCAGTTAGCAAGATGGCAGTTTAGGCTGGGTTTGTTTGGGCAGTTCTTCTGGTCTTGGGCTGTCTAGTATGATGGTCTCAAGGGTTGGCTGATCTAGGATGGACTCAGCTGGGAGGTTCTTCTGGTCTCAGCTGAGTTCACTCACTTACAAGTCTGGCAGTTGATTGGCTGGGGCCTTTGGGGTCATTGGGCCATGTGTTTCTCATCCTCCAATGGGCTAGCCCTGGCATTTTCTCCAAGCAATTGCAGACGAACACAAGCAAAAGTAGAAACACTTGAGTGCTTCTTTTTAAGCTTTGGCTTGTATCAGGTCTGCCCAATGTTCCAAGCAAGTCACAAACTGAGAATGAAGGAGTGGGGAAATATGTGCCCCCTTTTGGTTGGTAAAGCAGCCAAGTCACATTGCAAAGGCCGAGGATGCAGAGAGGGGTGAAGGGTTGGAGCCATAGTGGGATGAGTCTCTCCCTGTGCTTGTTGATGATATGGTCAGCGTTGTCTTTTAATTAGTAGAAAAGGCAAGTATATATGTTTATTTAAATACGTTTTTGCTTCAGTTTAAGATGAAACACTACTATCTTCAGTAGGAAAAAATAATTAGTTAAAAATACTTTTTAATGAAAAGAAAGTACACGGAAGAAAAAAAAAAAGGTGGCTTTAGGAAGTTTGGGATAGTGAGTGGACTTACTGGCTGTGAAAGATAATTTGTTCTGGAGTAGGATGGGGAGAGGGAGGTAAAGGTCGAAAGTTAGGAGGGATATAGATTGTGAAGGACCTTAACCTTCAAGCGGAGGAATCTGGACCTTTCCTTTTAATGTGAGTAATAGGCACATGTTAATATTCAAACAGGGGGTGGAAGTTGAAAGTGACATTGGAGTGAAATAACGTGAAAGTGTAGACTTGTCTGCTTGTTTTCTGCTTTTATTGAAACGCTAATGTCGGTGGGTGGATGGAAACGCTGTACCGTGGGGTCTGGCTGGTTCTAGAGAGTTTACATGAAACAAAGTACCCCAGCCACTCACTCGGTGAGTCTAATGGCTTTGCTCTTTTTTGTAACTTCTTGCACACTTAAATATTGTACAGCTGCTATGTAAACGTGTGTGTTTTTTTAGAAGGGGGACCAGGTAAGTGTAGATAAGATGAACTGATGATCATCTCCTCCAAATGCAGGAAAAACACTTTTAAATAAATAAAAAATAAATTTTACCACTAGCACAGGAAGATAGATCAATCTCTATCTCTCTGTCTCTAAACTTATACCTAGTAAATGATGCTATGCCTGAATGTTCATTAGTATGTTTATATTTCGTACAAGTTACTTTTCAGGGTTGAGGTTCATGCTCAGCCAAACCTTTCTGGAGTTGACATTTGTAATCGAGACAAAACGTTTTCCTTTTCCTTTTTTTTCTCCCAAACTGAAGCAACAAAATCCATTGCAGTCAAGCCGCGGTTCTCAACCTGGGCTGCACATTAGAATCATCCAGGGAGCTTAAAAAAAAAAAAAATTCCAGTGTCTATAGAGTCTCTGAGTTTAGGGCCCAGGCATCAGGATTTTAAAGAGCTCCCAGGTGATTCTAGCGTACCAGCAAGATTAAGAACCACTGCAGTGGGTGAATAAACAGAATCTTGGTGGCGTGGGCTTTTCTCTGCTGGGCTTTCAGCTTTCACGGTATGTTTTCTGCCAGTGCGTCTGCGCTAACCACCCCATCCCTGATTGCTAATCCTCCCTGGAGCTGTGGTTTTCCCGGGAAGCCGCTACACAGCAAAGCAAATTCTCTGCAACCGTGCTTTGCAATATCCTCCCTTGGTTTCTGCTGCCCACCTGCCGGCTTGCCTGTTGGTGTCCGCTCACTCGTTAGCCACATGTGAAGCGGTGGTGCAGAGCAATGCCAGGGGCTCTGGGAAGGCTGGCACACTGGGTGCTGTGACTTGGTACCCACGAGGCTGCACTCAGTCCCTTTCAGTCGGGCTTGCAGTGAAGGCCACCCTCCTTGGGTCTCGTGAGGACTCAGCAGGATAACGCATGTGTAATGGAGGATTGAATGGGCTGGACTCACTCGTTATTCCTGCTCGCCATTGCTTTTCTGTTCGGCTTTTCCTTCCCTGTCCCTGGAAGATTCCGTAGGTGTTTGGTCACTTTCAGGTATTTTAGTCTTGCTTTCTGGTATTAAAATATTATGATCCAAATCAAAATTTCAAGTTTTCTTCCAATTCAGAACTTCGAGGTCTGATCCAACCTTGGGAACTTGCAGTAGGGAAGGGTAGAGTGTCCTTTGTTCTATGATTTCTCTCTCTTGCTGTTTCTTTCCTCTTCTGCCACTTATGGTGCTGCTGCTGGTTCTTTGTGGTTTTAATCTGATGTTGATGCAGTTGAATTCTGGGGCTGATGCCCTCTGGGTGTCAATACTCAAATACTGGTGCGCGCTCTCTCTTTCTCTCTCAGTGCTTTTGTAGATCTTAAGAGATATCCTTTCCCTAAAGGGGTGTCAGGCACTGCCCCCTGTCTCATTCCCTGACTTAGGGCTCACCCTCCTATTGACCACCTATGGTTCCCCTCTCCCTCCTTCCGATCTCCTCCTACCTCTGAGCTTCTGGTTATGGGATCACTTTACCTTTGGGGTTGCATCCTTTCAAGGTGGCTCAAGAATACCTGTCCTCCATGATGCTAACTGATCCTGGGAGATATTTTGTATTCTTTGCCCACCCAACTCTGGAAGGACAGGCTGCACTCAAACTCTTTCATGTCCTGCTCTGGTTGTAGTGTTCAATGGCTCTGTGTCTGCAGCTTCTTGAGCATCACGCTGGGGGACAAGGGTTAATCTCTCTTTCAGGCAGTTTTATCCACCCTCTCTAAGGTTTGGTGGCAGTGGAGAATGTCTCTCCCTGCCTCTCAACTGAAATGAATGGGTTTCTCTAAGTATAAGGTCACAACTCTATTCCAAGAAGTCCGTGCTCCCCAGTCTTCCTTTGATTATTTTTATTTCCTCTTATGCACTGGCTGAAGGTAAATGGGTCACAGAATTAGCCTTTCCTCCTCTTTTTATATCTTGAAACAATCTCAAACTTTCAAAAACAATTGGAAAGATAGTAAGTACAAAGAACGTTTTTTTCCTCTGAACCTTTTAAGAATAGATTTCCAACTTGTATCCTATCACCCTGGAATATTTTAGAGGATGGTTTCTACAAAAGACATTTTCCTGTGTAACCACAATTCAAGCATCAAAATAGGGAAATGAATACTGATACCTTGCTATCATCTAATCCTCACACCCTCTTCAAGTTTTGCCAATTGTCCTGATAATGTCCTCAGAGCAAAAGGGTGCAGTACAGAATCACAGGCTGCATTTGGTTGTCATGTCTCTCAGGCCTCCTTCAGTCTGGAGGCCTGAGAGACATGACAAGACATACCTTGATTTTTATCACCTTGACACTTTGAAGTTCACAGGCCAATATTTTGTAGTACATCCCTCAATTTAGATGTTTGATGTTTCCTTGTGATTATATTCAGATTAGGCGTTTTTTGGCAGGAACACCACAGCAGTTGGGTTATGCACTTTTCATTGCATCTTACCAAGTGGCACAGATGCCTCTTTATGTTATTACTGGTGTTGTTACCTTTGATTACTTGATTAAGTTAATGTCTTCTAGGCTTTCCCACTGAAAAGGTACTCTTTTTCCCTGTGTAATTAATACGTATTTTGTGGGGAGGTGTTTTGAAACTGTATAAAGATCTCATTCCTAATCAAACAGTCAATAGATTCATCTATTTATTTACATTTGTACAGACTCATAGTTTCTCATTATATTGAACACATTTTAATTCTTCTTCTTATTTATTTTGATGCTCAAATTGTCCCTGTTTTGGCCAGTGGGATCACGTTCAAGCTGACTTCTATATTCCTTTCACATAAACCCTGTCGTTCTTTGAGTGCTTTCTGGCACAGTAAGATGCTCTAGGCTTGTTTGTACTTTCTGCCCCCCGGTCCTGGAATCAGCCATTTCCCCAAGGAGCCCTGGTCTCTTTTAGTAGAAAATTGTATTTAGAAGCCAAGATCTGAGGGCTAGGTGTGCTCATTGTTATTGGGGTATTTCTGCTCCCAGGCCCTCTCTATGGCCAGAGCTAGAGTCTACATATACACATTTCTCTCTCTATTGAAAACCGTAAATTCACACAGATGTCTCCAGTAGGAATCCAACCCCAGGGTTCATTCTAGCTTTCCCCCTCTCTGTATTTGTAACTGTCTTTTCTGACAATGAGAAACCTTGCTTTCATTAGTAATTCATTTATTGATTTGATCAATGCCCTTGTATATCTCCCATGTCTGCTGCCATCCCCTCCCCGATGGGGCCACCCTCTTCACTCTGTTTCAACGCTGATACCCTACTGTGGGCCAGTGTGGCTTCCTCCGTCTCTGCTGAAGAACCTTGCTCTGCCCCAACGAATGGCCGTAGGACTGAATTATTCAGAAAGGGAGTGGAAGTTCAAGGGGCATTGAACCAGTTTTGAGTCACCAGTTAGCAAGTCACATAGATATTCCTGCACAGGGTTCCTAACCTCTCTGGTAGACCCCAGAGGGTCCATGTAGAGAATTCAGGGGGTCTGTGAAATTGGATGGAAAAGTTTTAACTTTGATGGGGAATAACTACATCTTTATTTTTTAACTTCTAACTGAACGTTACCATTTCCATCAATTATGAATGTAGGCAACACCACAGTAGTATCAGCAGTGCCTGTGAGTTTGTCAACAACGGGAATCACACATATTTTCATGTCACATTGCAGGTGGTGCAGAAACTATTATTTATGCTCATTGCTACTTTCAAATTATGTTAATTATGAGACTCTCCTTTCAGTCTTATTATTTGTTGTGCTAAAATGAAGACATCTACATATTATGATATCCCAAACTTATTTTAAAAATATTTTGATAATTGTCTTTTAACATATTTAGTGTCCTTTATAATCCTATATATTTTATTTTGTGCATTAAAAATAATTATCCTGAGGAGAAGCCCACAGTCTCCACCAGATTGCCAAAGGAGTCCAAGGGAACAAAAATGGTTAGAACCTCCAGCTTAGCACTTCTTGTTTGAATATGAAAGTATTTTCCCTGATTATTTTAACATTTGGGGCCTGAACTGGATGAGAAAATGTCCCTCTAAGAAACCGTGTGGCACACCTTGAAATCATTCCCTTGGTAGGTGGAGGGTCACTTCTAAGTATTAACAGTATTAACCTCCTGGCACCTGTGGCCTGTTGTGCCTGTCAGCTGCGCGTGTTTCTGAGGCCAGAGGCCACGCTCGGGCAGGGAGGTGTGGGAAGCCATTGCTGGGTAAGAGGCTGTCTGCAGGTGACCTTGGGGATGGGCTGAAGGGTTATAGATGGGCCACCAGTTGGGTCGGCCAACCCCATACTCTTCTCTCTGGGCCTCAGCTTCTTCCTCTGTAAGTCTCCAAGGTCCTCCTTGAGTCTCGAACGCAATTTGAAGCATATGCTTAGCCCTGGAGAGGGCCAGAGGGCACAGCTGGAATGGAAGAGCCCGAGACTTTACGTCTTCTCAGGTGGCAGGTTGAGTGTGTCTCTCTGGCCCTCCACTGTATCCTCCCGCCTCCCCCCTGAGGTACCAGAGTTGAGGAGAGGAGAAGGAAGGCCACAGAGCTGTAATGGGGTGGCTGATGATCAGCCCTTTGGGGGGTGAGTCTGCCCCTTCTTCCCTTCCTCAGGGCCCCAGAGAGACTCTTCTGCAAATGAGCTGTCCCATCTCTGATCACTCTTCCCCAGATTGGGTTTCTAGACCTTCCCAACACTCAGGTTACTGCTTGGTCTGGTTCAGGGTATCACTTTCTGTGACATCCTCTCTGTAAAGCCTCTTGGGCATTCTCTCCCCAGAGGTTCTTGACCTACATACTCAGAGAACAGTTGGCCCTCCTGGGCAGAAAAGCAACATAAAGTGAGTGGGTGAAGCAGGAGGTACAGCAGAGGACCTCTAGGGCCTCCATTTCTACTGTTTCTATTTCTATTACTGGGACTCCGTGGGACTAGCAAATACATCAGACCTGATGCAGCCAAATGGGTGTTGTCCTTCCAAGTGGCCACACTGGGAGTACCATCGCTGAAAACATGAGTTGCTTTTTTTCTTCCTTTCCCAGAATTGTTTTATAGAGCTGGTGTATTAACCCCAAAAGAGAGCTACTCATATTGCCTTATCTTCCCATCTTGCTTGAGCAGAGACACTATTACTTTATTTACCAGGCTTCAGTCCAGGTGGCTTTTTGATGATTTCCAAAAGTCTAATTCACCCACCAGCGTTGAAGATAATAAATACCTTCCACAGAGTTCTGTCTGTATTCCAGGCACCGTGCTAAGCATACTTCATGAATTTTCCCATTGACAGTCCTGTGAAGTAGTTGGCAATTACTTTTTTTTTCATTTTTGCATATGGATAAACTGAGGTATAAAATAGTTAAGAAGCTTCTTGAAGTCACATAGCTATTAGAAGTAGAAAATCTGAGATTCAAACCTGGCAGTAAGACCAGAGTTAGGACCCTTAACTACTGATGAGTTTCTTATTAATTAATGGATTAATTAATCCATTCAATAATATTATGTGTCAGGCACTGTTCGAGACACTGAGGATTCATCACTGAACAAGACAGACAAAAATTCCTGCCCTCTGGGAGCTTAAATTCTAGTGGAGGAGACAGAAATAAAGAATTACATACTAGGTAAGAGAATTACATGGTATAATAGACTGCAATTTAGAAAAATAAAAGCAGGGTAAGGGGGAATAGGATGGCTAGGTGGAGGCTGAAATTGTAAATGAGGTGGGCTGCATATATCATTTGAGAAAAGATTTGAAGTAGTGGAAGGAGTGAGTGAGCCATGCTATCCAGAGAAAACTATTTCAGGCAGAGGAACAGCCAGTGCAAAGGCACTGAGGCAGGAGCATGCCTGGTATCTTTGAGAAACAATTTGGGTACACCTCCAATTTTGAAGGGACTTCTAGACCGTTGTGAAGACTTCGGCTTTTACCCTGAGATTACTGGGAGGAAAATTGCAGGATTTTGAGCACAGGTGTGACATGATCAGATTTCTACTTCTACAGGATCACAGTTTAGAGAATAACTGTAGAAGGACAAGGGCAGTTGTCTGTTATTACAGATAGACATAACCAGACCCTGTTGCAGATACGGCCAAGACATGATGGTGGTTCAGACCAGACCTGGAAGGCATGTCTATGCAGCCAGCAGTTGCTACCAGGTGTGTTAATTTTTCTTCAAATTGGGTGAGGCCTGAGTAAAGAGAATTTGGAGGGCCTGGCCATGTCTCGCTATAACAAAAGATTTAGAAGCAGCAGGATAAGCAAGAGACTGTGGCAGAGGAAACAGTCACCAGTGTGGCTGCTCGCAGAGCTCCCAAAGGAACCTGGGAACAGGAGTTCCATAAGAGGAGGCTCCAGCCTAAGAAGAGACTCAGACGAGCCTAAGAAAGGTCAAGAGAGGACCCGAAACAGGTTATAAGCTGCAAATCGGGAAGGTAGAGAAACATGCAAAGAGGAGAGCTGGTAAACCTGTGAAGATTTGGCTCCTTTGATTCTGAAGGGCACTAGTGTCAATGTTCATACAAAGTAGGTGAGGGCCCATGTCAGGCACGGGGCCCAGGCAGAGTGTGGCCAGAGATCGGTGGTCAAAGGTCCATTTACAGTCAGGACGGTGGAGCGGAAGAGTCCCTGTGGTTGAGCATGGGCTGGGGCTTGGGATCCATGGTTTGGAGAAGCAGGTGGACAGGAGCCACCAGCAGTACATCTGGCTGTGATGATTGAGCTCAGGGCACTGGCCTCTGTCTTGGTGTTCTGGAGCTTTTTTCTGAGCCTGGTCTAACTGTTGGCATGAGCTACAGTGGATAGTGTTGCAACGCGACACCAACCTAGCCTGAATGCAGAGGTTTTGAAATATTCCAGGGATGAGTTCTGGTTCTTGTTAGTGGCTCAGGAAGTTTTAACTAATGACTAACATGGGGTTTTGGGTTATCCGTCGGTTTCTTTTATCCATGCACTCTCTTTCCTGTTGGCAAGGAGAGAGGGGAAAGGTCAGAGGGAAGCTGGTGGGTTCAGGAATGCCAAATGTGGAATCAGGGAGACCCAGAGATCACAGAGCTGCTGGCAGAGCAACAGCTTTTGTGGGCCTCATTCCAAAGTTCCCTCGTGGACGTGGGGCTGGAAAAAGGAAGGAGGAAACAAGGAAATAAAATCATGCCTTGTATTTCACAGGGTAGCAGACTTGGTCATTTTTTTGAAAATTGAAGTATAGTTGATTTACAATGTTGGGCCAATCTCTGCTGTACAGCAAAGTGACTCAGTTATACACATATAGACATTTTTTTAATATTCTTTTCCATATGGTTTATCACAGGATATTGAATACTGTTCACTGTGCTACACACTAGGACCTTGTTGTTTATCCATTCTAAAGGTAATAGTTTGCATCTACCAACGCCAAACTCCCAGTCCATCCCTCTCCCTCCCCCCTCCCCCTTGGCAACCACAGGTCTGTTCTCTATGTCTATGAGTCTGTTTCTGTTTTGTAGATAGGTTCATTTGTGCCATGTTTTAGATTCCACATATAAGTGATACCACATGGTATTTGTCTTTCTCTTTCTGACTTACTTCACTTAGTATGATTATCTCTAGTTACATCCTTGTTGCTGCAGATGGCATTATTTTGTTCTTTTTTTGTGGCTGAGTAGTTTTCCATTGTGTATATGTACCACATCTTCTTTATCCATTCATCTGTCGATGGACATTTAGGTTGTTTCCATGTTTTGGTTATTGTGAACAGTGCAGCTATGAACATAGGGGTGCATGTATCTTTTTTAAAAAAAAAATATTTATTTATTTTTGGCTGAGGTGGGTCTTTTTTGCTCCACGCAGGCTTTCTCTACTTGCGACGAGCGGGGGCTACTCTTCGTTGCGGTGCACGGGCTTCTCTTTGTGGTGGTTTCTCTTGGTGCAGAGCATGGGCTCTAGGCACGTGGGCTTCAGTTAGTTGTGGCACGTGGGCTCTAGAGCACAGGCTCAGTAGTTGTGGCGCACGGGCTAAGTTGCTCCGCGGCATGTGGGATCTTCCTGGACAAGGGCTCAAACCCGTGTCCCCTGCACTGGCAGGTGGATTCTTAACCACTGCACCACCAGGGAAGTCCCAAGGGGTGCATGTATCTTTTTGAATTATAGTTTTGTCTGGGTATATTCCCAGGAGTGGGATTGTTGGATCATATGGTAGCTCTATTTTTAGTTTTTTTTTTTTTAATTTATTTATTTGTTTATTTATTTATGGCTGTGTTGGGTCTTCGTTTCTGTGCGAGGGCTTTCTCTAGTTGTGGCAAGCGGGGGCCACTCTTCATCGCAGTGCGCGGGCCTCTCACTATCGTGGCCTCTCTTGTTGTGGAGCGCAGGCTCCAGACGCGCAGGCTCAGTAATTGTGGCTCACGGGTCCAGTCGCTCCGCGGCATGTGGGATCTTCCCAGACCAGGGCTCGAACCCGTGTGCCCTGCATTGGCAGGCAGATTCTCAACCACTGCGCCACCAGGGAAGCCCTATTTTTAGTTTTTGAAGGACCCTCCATACTGTTCTCCATAGTGGCTGTACCAAGTTACATTCCCACCAACAGTGTAAGAGGGTTCCCTTTTCTCCACACCTTCTCCAGCATTTGTTATTTGTAGACTTTTTAATGATGGCCATTCTGACTGGTGTGAGGTGATACCTCATTGTAGTTTTGCAGACTTAGTCATTTTTAATACAAAGATGATCTGGCTTATTGCATGTAAACCACACACCAAACTTTGAATAATGGGAACAGACAGGAAAGAAAAGAAAGGGGGGCACTGATGATGACTCACAGAGTGGTAGGACCCCAACCTACAGCCCTGGAGAAATGGGGACCTTGGGCACATGCTCAGTGCTAGTAATGGGGATGATGTGCTATCTGCCTCCTTAAGGACCAAGGGAACGAGCCCAGCCTGCTCTACCTAACGTGCTGCTTCCCTATGATGTTGATATATCTCCACTTGCTGGTGTGAGGGCTTGGGCACTGGGGAAAACCTCCCTCCTCAACTCTAGGTCAACAATATTTCTTCGGTTCAGAGGACTTTGGACACCATCTTCCGATTTTGCTGATTCTAGCTCACCTGGGAGCATCAAGGAACATAACCATGGTCCCCGAATGTTTGAGGTGGAAAGGACCTTGGCAGGCGCCTCATGCAAACTGTCATTGTAATGATGAGAGTCAAGAATCAGCAAGGCCCAATGGCTTGACCAAGGTTCTGAAGCTCACTGGTCCCAGAACTTGTACTAGAACTCAAGTTTAGCATTTTAAAAAACTTATCTTGGTTTTCCTTTCAGCAAATATTTATTGAGCACATATTGGATCCTAGAATATTGGTGAACAAGACACAGTCCCTTCTCTCAAGGGGCCAACGGTCTGGCAGGGGAGATCATCATTAACCGAATAAACCCATATATAAAACAAGTATAGATGGTGATAAGAGCCAAGGGAGATAAACATGGGGGAGACACAGGGACTAGATGAGGGTTTCAGGGTAACTCGTTTTTAGACGGAGGTCAGTGAAGTCCTTGTAAGACTACTGACCTCCCCTCGCTTCCATCTAGACAAAGGACATCACCATCTACCCAGCTGGTGGCTCAACCTCTGAACCTAGGAATCATCCTTGATGCCTCTCTCTTTTTGTTTTAATTTTAATTTTATTAGAGTATAGTTGATTTACAATGTTGTGTTAGTTTCAGGTGTACAGCAAAGTGATTCAGTTATACATATACATAAATTCACTCTTTTTTAGATTCTTTTCTCATAGAGGTTATCCCAGAATATTGAGTAGAGTTCCCTGTGCTCTACAGTAGGTCCTTGTTGGTTGTCTATCTTATATATAATAGTGTGTATATGTTCATTCCAAGCTCCTGGTTTATCCCTCCCCTCCCCAATGCCTCTCTTAACTCACTTCCCACGTCCATTGCATCAGTAACTCAATGTAGACCAGTTGTCCTAAAACCGTCCCTTTCTTTCCACCTCCTCGGCACCCACCACCCCCAGGACAAGCCACCATTCCCTTGCACTTGGACAACCACGATGGCCTGATGCTCCTCTTCCCCCTACAATTCATTCTCCATATTACAGCCAGACAGATCTTTTAAAACATAAATCACAACTTGTCACTCACCCAGGCAAACTCCCCAACCGCCTACCACCCATGGCACCTCATCACACCTGGAATGAAGTCCAAGTCCTGCCTCATTCTCCCACTCTTCCTTCCCTCTCTCAGCTCCAGCTGCACTGAGCTTCTTGCTATTTCTTCTGCACTGCAAGCTTGTCTAACTTATAGTGTTTGGAAAATAACAACAAAGGCAGTTCCTTCCTAATGCTTCATCTTCCATATGTAACCAGCCATTAAGTAGGGAGACCATATGGCTTGGGTCAATGTTAGCAACGACTTTTACTCTCAGAATTGTCCCAGTTTGGGCAATGAGTTATGTGGTCATCCTGTCATTAAGGATTTGGGGGTAGTCTGTACATGGCTTCCTCCTTCCCCCCTTCTCTCTTCCCCTTCCTCAAACATATGTCGAGTAGCTACCTGGTACGAGACATGTACTAAATGCTGGAAGGTGGAGATACCTGAAAATAAATAAGCCTTGGTTATGCCCTCAAGGAACTTTCAAACATCTGCACAAACACTGAAAAAGAAAACAAAGCAAAATGACAATGATATGACCTAGACATTTTCAGATTCGATGTTTGCTATTCTATAGACAAAATGGCTCGATATTGGCTTGAACATTTTACAGTTTACCCAGATGTTTGGTACCACCTAGACATGGCCTGATTTCCCCCTCCCCACCAGTCACTCTCAGCTTCCCCCCCGCCCCCTTTTCTCTCTCGTTTGTTCCCATTACTCAAGGCTTGGCAGGTTTCACTCATGCATCATGCCAGAACTTCTTCACATGGAATGTGAGTAAGACCAAGGCCCTGGGTTTTTCCTGCCTTCTGACAATTCACTACATAATTTTCTTGTTCTTCCTCTGTTCCTTCCAGGCCCAAGTCAGCCAAGCGGGATCTAAATTAGCTTCTTGATGGCTCTTGTATTCCTGCCAAAAGTGTTTTTGATAGCTTGGCCTTTGAGTTCCTTGTATTTTAGCCTCTCCATGGTGCCCTTGGGGAAGCACACTGAGGCTGCCCTACCCCTGGAGTGCTGTTTGTCTGCCGGACTCCCCCTACCACAGGGTGAGGAAGCCCACCCTCCACGTGGGAGCCCAGAGAGGCTCCATGTGTGGTTCTGAGAGAGGTTGGGGCGGGGTGAGGATCGGAAACACTTAACCTAGTCTTTTCAGAGAAGTGCTTTCCGGTGGCCTCCTGTCCCTCCTCTTGCCTTTGCTCTCTGTGTCGAGTTGGTGACTGTTTACACAGGATGGCATGAGATGGCCAAAATCTCACTCGTCCCTCAAGTGACTCCTCGTTAGCCTACGTTGAATTCTTAGAATCCCACCTCTAGTTTTACTGTCTATTGATCTTGATAAGGGATAACCCGTTAGCTGGCAAATGATCAGGTGATAATTAAATTAACGGAGTGATGCATCATCTCCTGTCACCTTTAGGGACAAAGGACACAGAAGACTGGTATGTTTTTGATGAGAATAGAGGAGGTTTAAGGGGAATTCATGATTATGGGGCTCCATTGGGCACGGGGAGGACCTCTGGGCCAAGATCAGGTATTTGAGCATATGAGGGAGGGTCCTAGAGGAGAGGCAGGCATGCGGATGGAATGGTGGAGGCATTTTAAGGACAGACTGACTAGGGTGAAGCCTGGTACCCTGCTGGCTCTACTCATAGCATGGCTGGGAATGGGGTCGTAATGCTGTGGGCAGGAAAATGCTTCCTTCCCTTTGCCTCTCAAGAGGCTGTGGAAGTGGGGTGGTGGAGCACTCTGTGCTCAGGAGGGATCCCCCAGGTTAAGGGAGATGGAGAACTGGGACATGGCAGACAATGCATCTGGCCTCAGGAGAGTGGGAACATATAATGACTCAGGCCCTGCAGCAGATAGAGAATTTCCCACATGTTCTTAAGGGCAGCAGGTCATATTTATATAAAAGTCAGAGCTTATGGGCTTCCCTGGTGGCTCAGTGGTTCAGAATCCTCCTGCCAATGCAGGGGACACGGGTTTGAGCCCTGGTCCAGGAAGATCCCACGTACCGAGGAGCAACTAAGCCTGTGCGCTGAGCCTGCACTCTAGAGCCCACAAGTCACAGCTACTGAGCCCGCGTGCCACAACTACTGAAGCCCGCGCGCCTAGAGCCCGTGCTCCGTAACAAGAGAAGCCACTGCAATGAGACGCCCACGCACCACAACGAAGAGTAGCCCCCACTCGCCGCAACTAGAGAAAGCCTGCATGCAGCAACAAAGACCCAACGCAGCCAAAAATAAATAAGTAAATAAATAAATATATATATATATAAAAGTCACAGCTTACATCCATGCCCTCTTAAGAGACTATAACACAGGGAGACATGACTTTCACCGAGAACATAGGGGATGAGACTTGAATCTGGCTACAGGAAGTACTTTATTCCAAGGTGTTATTGGATCCAGATGTCCCTTGTCCCATAGAGGCTGCCTGGACGAGCCTTCCCACCAAAATCTGTACTCTCCTAGGGCAGACAAAGGCCCTTGGGAGAAAGAGTTGGGATTGATAGAGACAGTCACCTAGGATAAGGATGGGCTGCCCTGGGCTGTCCACAGGGTGAGATGGAGTGAGCCACAGTCCTGCAAGAGTGTGAAGGACTTGGCTTTTCCCAGTGGGGGCAGGTGATCTGGACAGGAGGAGGGAAGAAGATGTAGGTTCAGCATTACTTTACTGGAGGAAGGGAACAACCACGGAATAATAAACCATATAAATGGAAAGCATGTTTCCTAAAACGAGGCTGTACGTCAGCTATAGACAGGGCTCATGAGACAAATTCTTTTGTGAGGATGAAGCTTCACAAGAACACACACATACACTGTTTACACACATGAATTGTGCAATGCCTGCATGTGTACGTGTGCTCACATATATACACCCTTATACACACAAATATATACGTGTCAACCCCACGTTTATATATACACATGAATGTATACACACATATATAATATTGGTGTTAATTTGCTACATATATATGATATACATGCTCGTATATCTAATATGGAGATACGTGATAAGCCAACTCCTAATTATCTACCATTACCCACTCTTTTATCCAGGTTTTTCATCCAAGAATGGCTTCTTCCTCTTACCGAGTGTAATTCTGCAATCACCACTTGGTCTGTGTTTATGGAAAGTAATTATATCGTAATTGCCATTCTCCTCAACCGAAATGCTAAAAATTAATTGCAAAAGAAAAGAACAAAAATTTCTAACACAAATGCCAAATTATTTATTCTAAAGTCAGATAAAAATGAAGCTTTTAGAAATGTGCCATTTGAATTTATTTGCATCTTCTTGATTATTGGTGCTTGCTATAGACTAAATGTTTGTGTTCCCTCAAAATTCGTATGTTGAAACCCTGACCCCCAATGTGATGGTACTAGAAGGCAGGGCCTTTGGAAGGTAATTAGGTCATGAGAGTGGAGCCCCCGAGAATGGAATTAGTGCCCTTACAAAAGAGACCCCAGAGAGCTCATGTGAAGACACAGTGAGAAGATGGCTGTCTACGAATCAGGAAGTGGGTTCTCACCAGACACCGAATCTGCCAGGGCCTTTTTCTTGGACTTCCCAGGCTGCAGGAGTGTGAGAAATAAATTTCTGTTGTTTATAAGTCACCTAGTCTATGGCATTCTGTTATAGCGGCCCAAATGGAGTACGATAGTGCTGATACTTGTAAGTTGGCTGGGTTTCATTGGTGCTCTAAGATCTCTCTTTTTTCTTGCCTTTTCTGGCGTAGATGAACTGACTTGTGCTAGTTGGGAACATCGTCAACATGACAGGAAGAGTCAGGTGTGAGGCATGGCTCACAATCCTCAAACCTGTTTTTGTTGCGTGCACACATGTGCACGCGCACACATGCGTACATAAAACCATACACTTGTGTTTAAATGTCTGGTCTTTAGCCCTTGAAAACTTATAATAAAATTGAGGACAGCTTTGTTCTGCTGAGTCTTTCAAGCCTCTGGTGATAAAGTGCTGTTTTCAGCAATTGCGTCTATTATTACAATGTCCACAGACTTGGGATTGGGTAGGGGCTTCACTTTTAATGCCAAAAAAGGCCTCCTCTTGGGGTATGTATTCAGTTGCTCCAAACTGTTGGGGACATAACAAGTGGAAACTCTCTGGTGTGACTTCTAGAAGGAAATTTGTATTTAGGCAGCCTCTCAGACCTCTGGGACCAATGAACAATTCAAACTTAGGAGAACTAGGCTCCTAGGGTGTGGGGTTTTCTTGGAAGTTGAATGTTTAGAGAAGAAACCCTTTTGTCTCAACTATTTGATTGAAAAGCTTGATCAAATGTATTAATATCCTTCCTGGTTAATTCTGTGACTGGAATTGGATCTTTCCATCATTCTTGGGGATTCTACAGAGAGACCAATGCATTTGATAAAGAGATGAAGCTATAGAAGAAAGTTCAGAACCTTTTCCTTTCTTCCTAAAGTCCTGACATCCATTTCATTTCTTGTTACTGTGATGATTGTCATAACAACTCTGAGAACCTCTACTACTAACACTGCCACTTACCACTTCCTGAGCCCTTTATTCGTCCTGCCACTGTGCTGAGACCATTTACATGCAGCAGCTCAGGAAGCCTCACAACAACCCATTTTACAGCTAAAGAAACTGAGGCTCAGGGGGCTTGAGTAACTTGCCCAAGGTCTTGCAGCTGGAGGACTGTGAGATTCAGTTCAGGTCTGACACCTAAACGTGTGCTCTTAGTCACTGTAGCTTTTGCTTCTTTTCCTAAAAGAGATCAAAATGAGATTTTAGCAAGTGAGGTTAATAGTTGCTGTACTATATACATGTATGTGTGTATTTGTTTTTAGGTTCATTAAGGATAAGCCTAAGTATTTTACTGAACTCTTTTTTTTTGCCCGATTACACAGTTAAAATACTTGGATCGGATGGTGACTCTATATCACCATCCCTTAAATTTCATGCTCTCTTAGAGACTCTTTCAGTTTTACTCTTATTTATTTATTTATTTATTTATTTATTTATTTATTTATTGCTGTTCCCTTTCCAGTAACCTGAACGTTTTTTTGCATCAGCAACTTTTGCAATGCCGAAAGTCTTTTTGCTTAAGGGTGAATTTTGGCGCCTTCAGGACTACCAAGCAGATATTTAAAGTTTCTGTCAATTTCTTTGGAAATAGCAGAAGAATTAGAAAACTGGAATTTCCCTCTCTCAGTAGTTTCTTTCTAAAGGAAACCTAACCTCTGGGGATCTTTGCCAAGAATAAATACAGAGAAGGTATTGCTTGCGGAACATTGTCCTTGAGTTCAGACAGCCTCCTTCTGTCTCCTGGCCCCAGGGTATAAATAGAGGGAGACACAGAGGAGACTGGCAGAGATCTTGCTGACAGCCCTTCCAAACTTCCAGAAAAGATGACTCGCTGCCTATCGAAAAGCCTGCCTCGTGATTGTGCAGCTCCCCTGTCCCCTGTGGATGAAGATTCTTTTTTAGAGCAGAGACTTCTCTGAATTCCCCTGGTGTCTTTGTGTCCATCCATCCGTTCCCTTAGTAAGCATTTACTAGGCACTGGGGATGAGGAAGTGAAAGGGCTAGCTTTTACCCCTGGGAGCTCCTACTTTACTGGGGGAGACAGAACATAGCCAGATGACAGCATGACAGTATGTCCTTGGAGTATGTGGAGGAAGGCCTTGGGAACAAAGGAGAAAGAGCCATAGGCTCTACCTGGGGGAGTCCAGGGAGGCCTCACAGAGGAGGTGACATTTGAGCTGGGTCCTGAGGGTTAAGAAGGAGCTTATCAGGCAGAGGGACCAGCAGAGACAAGAGACCTGATTTGCTAAACCGGTGATTGTATTTGGAAAAGGGTGACCTGGTGAGTGTAACAGATTCATTCCACCATCCATTTCCATGAAAGTCATAATTTGTGTTCTTGGGTGAGAAGAGAGAGAAGCACACCAGAGAATCCCCTCCCCTGCCTCATTTGGCAGCTTCGCCCTGCTCTCTTGTTGAAAGCGTTGAATTTATTTGCTTCCCGCATCTGGCCTTCCAGGCTGAAGCCCTGAGCATTTCTGCTCCCCTTCTTTTCCTATCTACATTTTCTTTGGAAACTGTTTTGAGGGATTTAAAAGATGAAGCTTCCATTCCACTGACTTCCCTTAATCAAAAGCCTCTGTAGCCACTGGCAGTGGAGCGTGTCTTCCTCTCGGCCTCCCCCGGAGCTACACTAGGAGGTGGGAGATGGGCCGGAAGTGTCTGTAGTGTGGTAAGTGGAGGCTGACTTTGCCTGTCCTGAGCCAGTTCTGACTCCTCCGGTGGCTGTGTCCCTCGAGCTACCCCAGGCCCTCCATCCTTGGGGGCTTGCCCTTGGCTGGGGCTCTGCTCTCTAGTGGAGATTTTCCTCGTTCTCCTTGGAAACAGTCATTTTCTGGGCCTTTGTCCTTGGACCGCCATCCCTTACCATCCGTTCTCCATCCACTCTGCTGTGTTTGCTGTTGTCTTCTCTCTGATCCTTTGGGTCCCAAGTTGGTGTCTCTGTGCGAGTGGGGGAGTATGTGCATGGGGGCAGGGCAGGGGGATGGGATCGTTCTGGACTGGGGAGACAGGACAGGAGGGAGAATATATAGACTTACACTATAATGAGTTTGGTGCGAATGGCCTTTAACTGCCAGTGTGCATGGAAGGGGGCCCTGCTGTTAATAACGCCAAAGATTAGGCAGTTAAGCCCTGCTTGATTTTAGAATGAATTTCTTCATTGAACTCTGACTGCTTTCTTGTCTGGTCAGGAACCACGTGAAATTTCAGTGTTTTGGGCGTACTCTGATGCTTTTGCAAAAATGTTCCTGTAAAAGGGTTTCATCTTCAAGGAATTCATGGGAAAGACTCTGACAAGTACAGGTTTCTGGTAACTGACTATACTGCTGAACTGAATGAATAAGCATTTTCAGATCTCTAATGGAAAGCTGATGAATTCATAAAAGTGCTAACAAACGATCAAGATAAAAAAAAAATTAATTACATGGGACTGAGTGAACTGATGAGGATGATTATAATTTTTGTGACTTTCTGTTTGAATAATAAAAAAAAAAAATCCCACAAGGACCCAGAGGCAAAAAATATACAAATCAATTTTCACTGCAAAGTAAAGGAGCTGTTACAGTGGAGGATTACTGGACTGAATGTCAATATTATGACATAGTATGAGTGTGTTTCGTGTTTGGTAATTGCAATCATTGTTGCTTTTGTTGTGGTCCTCCATTTACAATGCTTGGTGTCAGTTTATTTATCTCTTGTAAAAATAAAATACAGTGTGTGTGTGTGTGTGTGAAAAAAAAGAATAAAATGCAAAAGAATAAAAGAGAAAAAAAAAATTTCAGTGTTTTGAAGAGTGCTGGGTTTCCATTAGTCCTGCTGCATCCTTGTGAGGCTGTAAAACCAGGAAACTAAACTCAGGTGCGAGAGTTAGGAAAGGTTAGGATTGTATCAGCCTGACCCTCCATCCCAGACAAGATGCTTTATTTTTGGGCAAATCCAATGTCCAGCCTTGTTTTGCTCAGGTATTCCTTATCAAGACGTTTTACCAGCTCTTGGAGTAGTTGAAAGCAACAACAGCCCTGGCTGTCATTCTCTTGAAAACATGCCCTCACGCCAGGCAGGGGACTTCCTTGGTAGGAGCCAAAGTGAACCACCTATGCTACAGCGCCCCTATCTGAGCCAAAATGAATGTCAGGTGGACGAGTGAGCCTAGAGCCAGGACCATCTGTCCTAACCTCTGGAGCCCACATTGGTCAACAGCCTTTCCAAGGACATATGCTAAATGGCAGAAATAGGACTAGACCCCTGGGCTCGCTAATTCCTGGCCCTGTGCTTATTCGGCTCACTGAGCGGCTACTGTATGTAGGGGAGTGCTTTCTCAGCTACCACAAAGTGATTAGGTTGATTCTAACCAACCACTCATTACTTGAACTTGCAGTGGTTCTCAGCCCTGGCTACACATTAGAATCACCTGGGGAGCATTTAAAAAAAGGCCCACAGGTCTCACTTGACCAGTTGGATCTGAATCTCTGCACGTGGGTGACCCACCTACCCCTGCCGGGCATGAGTACTCTAAAATAATTTTCCAGCTGATTCTAAAAATGCAGAGAGGATTAAGAATCCCTGTTCTAGAGTGGAGATGGAAATAAAGAATCTTTAGTTTGCTAACTGGACAACAGTTTACTAAAGCAAATTTAATGTCATTCATTGCCCTGAGAAAATAGTTCTCTCCAGGAGCTGGTTAAAGCCTAGAGCAAATTTTTTTCTCACCCCCAATTTGAAAATGATCCAA
The DNA here is from genome assembly GCF_028021215.1 of Eschrichtius robustus. NCBI lineage: Eukaryota > Metazoa > Chordata > Mammalia > Artiodactyla > Eschrichtiidae > Eschrichtius > Eschrichtius robustus. Next base: position 31,066,346 of record NC_090825.1, read on the forward strand.
GTATTTCCTGACTATTTCAGAAAGGGATCCTGGGCTCAGAAACCAGAAACAAATATAGAGGATGGAGCTTTCCTTCCTTTCAAAATGACTTGGGGACCATCCACGGGACCTGGGACTATGTCCTGCTCTACCCCCCATTGAAACTTGAGAGTAAATTTGTTTTACCTGAGAGATAATTAATGTCAGATCTTGGATCAGTGTGTTACAACAGTAAGGCAGCTGTTTATAGTACAAATGCCTCAGGCTTTCTCACAACCTGTTTTGTCGAACCCCCTGCAAAGGTGATTAAAGGGTAACGGCCTAAAGCCATTACCTCCCCACCTGAGATTGTCCCTGCTTTGCCTTCTGAGGAGTGTGCGGGCCTGGGGACGGGGTCCCTGCTGCGGCGCTGTGCTGGGTCCTGCTGCCCTTATGGGTGTGGGAGAGCCGCTGTGCTCCGCCTTCCCCTCTCTGCATTCAGTGACCTCATATTGCTAGCTTGAAATTGGCCAGGGTGGAGTATTTACACAGTGGAAATCTGTAAATTGCTACAAATGAAGAATTTTTTTTCCCCTGGAGAACATGTTGTTAAACATTTACCGGCAAACCCCTGGTCACAGGTATTCTCAGGACAGTTCCCAAGTAGAAGATGTGGGTGTTGTCATTGGGGATTATGTTTTAAATTCTCCAAGGAAGATTCTAGAAGTCTGTGGTAATTCTATCACAATTTCATAAGATATCTAAAAGGCATCTCAGATTTCTCATGCCTGAGATGCAACATGCAGATTTCTATCTCCCACCAGCCCAAGTACATTCCCTCCCTCGTCTTTCCCAGGCCAGTAAAGGGAGACTCCATCATTTCACTTATTCAAGCCTAAATGCTGGGAGTCATTTCTGAGTCCTCTTTTTCCCACTCCCCATACTGTAAGTTAGCAAATCCTACTGACTTTACCTTCACAGTATATCCAGTTCTTACTAGCTCCATTGTTGCCACCTGGTCCAAGCCACCCTCATTCCTCATTTGGATTACTGCAATGGCCTCCTAACTGGTCCCCTGCTTAGAGTGAGACCTTTGTCCTTCTAAGTCTATTTGTCACATACAGCAGTGAGGATAATCTTTTAAGCACATATAATAGATTACACCATTCTAAAGCTCAAAACCCTCCAGTGGATTCCCGTCTCACTCAGAGTGAGACTTTGCCAGACCTTGATGATCTTTCTGACTTCACCTCGTTCCACTGTACCCCTTGGTCACTCTCTTTCTCAGCCATACTAATTTCTTGGCTGTTCTTTGACTGTTGAATAGGTCAAGATGGTTCCCTCTCAGGGCCTTTGCACATGGTATGGCTTCTACCTGGAACCTCCTTGCTGTGACTATCCAATGGCTCACTCCTTTACTGTACATCTTTCAGAGCTCTGCCCAAATGGCATCTTTTTAAAATATATATATGTTTCAGGTGTCAAATATAGTGATTCCTAATTTTTAAAGGTTTTACTCCATTTATAGTTATTATAAACTATTGGCTATATTCCCTGTGCTGTACAATATATCTTTGTAGCTTATTTTATACCTAATAATTTGTACCTCTTACTTCTCTACCCCTATCATTCCCCTCCCCGCTTCCCTCTCCCCACTGGGAACCACTAGTTTGTTCTCTTTATCTGTGAGTCTGTTCCTTTTTTGTTATATTCACTGATCTGTTTTATTTTTTAGATTCCACACCAAATGTCATCTTATTCAGAGGGGACTTTCCTAATCATATTTCAGATAGAACATTCTACCCAACTCTGACAGTCTCTATCCATTTTTATTTTACTCCATGGCAGTTATCACTACCTGACACATATTTTTTGATTATTTTGCTTCTGGCCAGTCCTGGAAAGTAAGCTCCAAGTAAGCAGGGCTTTGTTTGTTTGCTGCTATATCGTCAGTGCCCAGAAGAGTGCTTGGCATCTGGCAGGCAATACATTTTTACCAAATGAATGCGTAAATGTCTGTAAGGGTGGATGCATAGTGAGTGTGTGTGTGTGTGTGTGTGTGTGTGTGTGTGTGTGTGTGTATGCTATGTTGAGCCATATGTAGTTGTAAGTATTTGACCACTTTTGACATTTGTCATTACTAGACAATATGGCACCTCGATGATCATTTATAATTCAACTCTTTATTTTACGATGAGATCCTTTGAGACTGTGGAAGGGCAGATGACTTGCTCTGGGGACAGTTAGTGATAGGAACGTGCTTTTCTTTTATGAGCAAAAGGTTTTTGAAAGCAGAGCACCCAGATAATATCAATCAGCAGTGCATGGGATATTTGTCCTTCCCATGTGTTATGGTTTTTGTCTTCATCTCTGAGCAGGCTAGGCGAAATGCTTTCAAAGAGATTTTCACCCCCTTTGGGTAAGATAATACTTTCCAGAGCACTCTTAGAGAAGGCTCAGAGCTGCTCCTGCACCACTGTCAACATGGGGTCCTTCCATACTGGCTGAGTTAGAGCCAGGAAGTACCTTGAACTTACTGCTTTGGCCTTTGGCAAGAAAGCTTGCAGCTGGGTGCCTTCACGAGTCAGCCGTGAAGTCTGGACTTAACCACAGGTCTTGAGCTAGCAATACTTAGTGCATTGCTGGAGCCACATGGCTTTTTAATGCAGAAGTCTCAGCTCTGCAAGCCTTTCACTCCCCATCTGTGCCAACACCCCTTCCTGGGAGTCATGCCCTGTATGGGGGGCAGGGGGAAGATCTCAGTGGCCTTCCCTATGAAAAAAATGTGAGGCAGGAATGTTGAATTCCTTGGAGCGTCCACTGTATAGTGAATTTGACTAGTTTCATCTGAAGTTTCTCAATGAATAGTGTTTGATGTGAATTTATTGCTTAATGAAATTTACTAGAGGGGAATGGGGCTGGTGGGGAGACATTTGGATTGATTTTCAAACAAATCAGGATTTTAGAACAATTCAAGATGAGGGCTCTCATGCTGATGCTGAACAAGCAGTGAGAGTTCTTTTCAACAAAGCTTGCAGTTCTTTTTACATGAACTGTTTCTCTGAATTATCTAAGGATACATCTGGCTTCCCCTGGAAAGCTTTTTGCCCCGTGGAGTAAAATTTTGCTACAGACTAGCATGCTCAGATTTGGGTCCTTGTATTAATAATTTCTCTTAAAGCCCCCTAAATGACAGGCTCCGTTTGATGGAATATAGTTCACAAATTTTCTCCCTGAATTTTGTACCATTGGACTTTTACACTGGCATACATAACTTTTCAGGATGTCAGTACTGGAAACCCAGAGCTCTGTCTGCTGAGGTGCAGAAAGGTTCGCTAAACTCATTCTGTGCCCACAGAGTTAGTGGTAAGAGTTAGATTTTCTTAAGTCTTACTCAGTAGCTGCCTATACTTGGATATCTGACTACAGAATTTCCTGTCAGGATTTCACTCTCTGTAGGAGATCGGAACCTGTGTATGGGTTCACTTCTTTGGTCAGCTCCCATATCCTCTGTTATGAGCTCTATAATGTGCTCCTTACAGAGGCGGGACTGCTTTCCAGTCTGGAAATATGTCCAGAGCATGTGATCTGTGTTCTTCACGCTACAGTTTAAGCTTGGGAGGGTGTTTCTAGACTGTACTGCCTGGGTTCAAACCCCACCTCTGTCAGTTGTGGGACTAGGGGCAAGTTAGGTTCTTGCCTCAGTTTCCTCATCTGTGAAGTGGGAATAATAACAATCATAATAGTGACCTACAGTGTTTTTGTGGGGATTAAGTGAGCTAATAGAGGTAAAGTGTTTATAGCCCAGCACACAGCAAGTGCTCAATAAATACCATTTTTTAAAATTAATTTACTTTTAAATATTTATTTATTTGGTTGCGTCGGGTCTTAGTTGAGGCAGGTGGGCTCCTTAGTTGCGGCACATGGGCTCCTTAGTTGTGGCATGCGAACCTTAGTTGCGGCATGCATGTGGGATCTAGTTTCCGGACCAGGGATTGAACCTGGACCCGCTGCATTGGGAGCACGGAGCCTTAACCACTGCGCCACCAGGGCAGTCCCAATAAATACCATTATGATTGTAATAATATCCCAACCTGCCTACAGTTACCCAGCTTCCCTTGGTCATTGGTGACTGTCTCCATTCCATCTGCTTCTCTGAGACAACTACATGCCTGTTCAAGTCATCTCTCAGGTTGGATCATCCACATGTGCCTTTGGTATATCCTTCATTTCATAGGTGCTATGTGATGGAGCTTTCCTTGAGTGTCCTTACTTTCTGTACTTCCAGAACATTCTGGCTTATTCAGTTGTCAGCCTAGAAGTACCGTTATGGCCACCTTCCTACTCTAAAAAATTAATGCTGTTATTGATAATATCAAATTAGAGAATTTAGTATATCTATAAACAACCCATGGCCACATTATCCAGCCATAAAGCAGTTTAACTAGAGGATGCTCAGTGAAAAGCCCTCCAAGTGCTGGGCTGCTGTTACCGCAGGAAAAGCGAAGCTCTATCTGCTCCATGAATTATTCCTGTCACATGTGGCAGGAGGTGGGAGCAACAGGCCCCAGCAACCCCAGGAGCAGGTGGGGGGGGCGCTTGGACAGCACCTAGTGAATTCAGATCCAGTCCAAGAGGCAAAGGACAGAGTCTCAGGATGAAGTAAGCGTTAGGATATCTGAATGGAAGCCACAGAGAGTCCCAGAATCCTACCTTCGAAACAGGACCCCAAGGTCCTGTCCTACAAGGTAGGGGAGGCCAGGCAGATGGCGGGGGCAGGCAGCTCAGGGAGGGGTGCAGGGCAGTGGAGCAATTTCTGAGAGACTTCATTGGCTCCAGCTGCTTTCCCAGGGCCAGGTGTGCATTCAGGTGCTCTGGTAGGACAGCAACAAGGGCTGCTGCTCTGTACCTTGCAATTCCAGAGCCTCTTTTAGGGCCTGGCCCACCTGTGTAAAGGATAACTACAAGTGGATTTAAGCGTGAGTAATTCCTCAGTAAAAGTCTCAATCTACCTGTGACTCCACAGCAGGTAGGAACTCAGTTAACGCCGTCCCTCTGGTTTCCGTGGGACGCTTTCTTCTGGTTCCCCTCCCACCTCTTCGGTGTCGCCTTCTCAGTCTTTATGCAGGCTCCTCCTCCTTTTAAATGTCAGTGTTCCTCAGACTCTTTAGGGTCCTTTGCTTCTCACTCTTCCCCTCCTTGCATAAGCTTCTATATGTCTCTCTTTTCTCTTAAAAATTCTATTAAAAATTGTTCTGAGAGACTTAAAATGCAAAAAGCAGCGTGCTACACCTTCTACCCCTACCCTATGTGCATTTCCACTCTGTGCAGACAATACTTTAAAATTCTGTTGGCAGTTTCTTTCCATAGTTGTCTCCTTATTCCTGTAATATTTTAGACCACTAGTTCTTCATTCATCAATTTCAGGCACGGTCTGAAATTAACAAATTCCTTCCAATGTAGATGAAGATGTAGCTCCAGTGCATCTACCTGCACTTCCCTTTCTGATTCCCTAAGACAGTTATATGTCTCGTTAAACCAACTATCAGCATTTAAGTGTTACTACATTAATATTATTCATTTTTGACCCAAGAGGAGGATTGTTTCAAGTGTTTCTGTTTATTTTATTTAAAACATTTTTATCGGCGTATAGCTCATCGACGATGTTGGGTTAGTTTCTGCTGTACAGCAAAGTGGATCAGCTATACATATATCCCCTCTTTTTTAGATTCTTTTCCCATATAGGTCATTACAGAGTATTGAGCAGAATTCCCTGTGCTATACAGTAGGTCCTTATTGGTAATCTATTTTATACGTAGTAGTGTGTATATGTCAATCCCAGTCTCCCAATTTATCCCTCCCTGCACCCCTAAATGGTACAAGAGAATTATTTACAAAACAGAAATAGAGTCACAGATGTAGAAAACAAACTCATGTTTACCAGGGAGGAGGATTATTGATAATATTTACTTTCTAGTATCATTTTTATTTCTCCTAGTGTCAATAATTGCCCCTAAGTCTCACTTGCAGATTCTTCAGTACAGGTATTCATTATTTCTTTTTTTTTTCCTTGAGTGCTACATTATATCTGTCACAAACCTATCAGTTTTTCCCAAATGCTCAATTATATCTGGTCACATTTCAATTCTCCCTTTTTCCTTTTCCTCAATATACCTTCCACCATATTTCTCCTTTCTTCTACTCTGGTCGGACCCCTTGTTCTCTTGATCCACTGGGTATTCCCATGTTTGGTGGATAAATTTTTGAAAGCTTCTAAAGAAAGAGTGCATGGGAGTTAAATTGTTTTGAGTCCTTGCTCAACTAAATGTTTTAAATTTACCCTCACACTTGATTGGAAGTTTGGATGAGTCTGGAATTCTAGATTCAAAGCTGTTTTCTCTTGGAATTTTGAAGGCATTCTTTCATGGTCTTCTACATTCCTGCATTGCATTTGATAAGTCTGATGCCATGTGTTTCCTTAATTCTTTTTCTTTTTTAAAAAAACAGGTATAATCTTATAAACTGTAAGATTTCCATTTCTTATCAAAATGGAAAAATATTGAATGTATAGCTGTATTTACAGATACATTTGCCCATGTAACCCCATCCAGGTCTTGAGAGGGAGAGAAGACATACACTTGCCATCGATCTAGATTCTCCCCCATGGTTTCTGTTCCCCTCTGTTTATCCCCAGATATATATATATTTTTCAGTGTATAGCTATCTCTTGAGTCCCAGACACATCAAAATTCCTGTGTGAAAAACCACCTCAAAGTCAATACACCCACGACAAAACTCATCACCTCTTCCTAACCTGTTCTTCCTTCTGAGTTCTCAGCCTTGATGAAGGGCATTGACGTTCATCTAGTTGTTCAAACAGGAACACAGAGAGTCATTCTTAACCCCTCCCACTTCTTTACTCTTACATAACATCATCCCCAAGTCCTGTTCATTCTTTCAGTGTCTCTCATCTGTCCCCATCTCTTCACTCTCACTGGTAGATTTTAGACACGTTATTATTTATCTCTACTATTGCAGTAACCTCCTTCCTGTTTTCTCTGCTTCTCTTCTCAACCAACCGCTTCTGATCCATCCCCCTTACTGCTGCCACAGTGCCTTTTCTGACATTGGCATTTGAGCTCCAGGAGGGCAGGAACTTTGTTCACCAGTATATCCCCAACTCCTTGAACAGTGCTTTGCTCTTACTAGGTACTCAGTATATATGTGTTGACTGAAAAGATGAGTAAATAAATCTGATCCTGGCACTCCCTTGTCAGAACCTTCCAATGCTTCTGCCCCTCCCCCCATCACCTCTATGGTAAACTCTCAACTCCTTATCATGACATGATCTAGCACGGGTCCAAGCTCAGTTCCCACTTCTTCCCAAATCGCCCTTCTTTTCCTGTGAACACTGAGTAACTTGTTCTCAGAGAGCATCCTGCTCTCTCAGGCCTCCAAGCCATTGCACATGTCAGTCCCTCTGTCTGGGACACCTCCTGTTCCTTTGCCTATCTGTCAAGTTGTAATTCATTACTAAAGTTTCTTCACAAGAGTTCTCTCCCTGACAGAGGCTCTTCTGGAAACGTAAGGCAACCTCAGACTTTTCTTTTTTTATGACCTCGTCATACATTGTATACCTTCTGTGGAAGAAATGAGTACTTTTATCAATCTCCAGTTCCACTGTACTTCTGAGCCTTCAGGAAGCTTACACTTCCCTGTCCCTCTGAAATTATGTATAGCCAGGGACTCTCTCTGGCTAACGATATATGAATAGAGTTGTGCTGAAGTATATTTAAGAGCTGGAGTAGGATTCTCCATCTCCCTCTCCCTCTGCCAAGACAACCAACTACACTGCATACAGTGGAGTCTCTGTTAGCCTGTGTGTCTGAATGAGGATGAAGTGGAGCAGACCCCCACTCCCCCGCCCACCTGCTCCTGATGGACATACATAATACGAGCAAGAAATAAACCTTTTTTGTTTTAAGCCACTGACATGTTGGGGTTGTTTGTTACTGCAGCATAACCTAATCTATCTCAACTAGTACACTTTCATATAGCCATTACCCTAGCTCTCAACATTAGTTTACCTTATCTTTGAGGTCAAGGACTTTATCATTATATCCTGTTTTATAGCCACGTAAAAACATTTGTTAGCTAGCACTTGGCTAGAAAACTTACTATTTTTTGTAATGTACATGGCCCTGTGCTAAGGATTTTACCCATGTTATTTCATTTAATCTTCACAACAATGCTTTGAGGTAGGTATGACTATTAACATTCTTCTGAAAAGGAAAGAGGCTCAGAGGGGTTTAGTGACTTGCTTGGTGTCACACAGCTGGTGAGAGGCCATCAGACCCAAGCAGATCTGATTCTGAAGCCCACACTCGTTCCATCGCCTGCCGCCTTAGGAGTAACAGAGGGGGAACACACTGCCTGCTTGGGGGTTCCTGTCAAAGTAGACATTCCTGTCATGAGCCTTGTAAAGGACAACTAAACAAGCATTGAACAAATGCAAAAGTCGAGTAACTAAATAAACAAAATTGGAAACATGTTTTTAGCATCGAATGGGAAATGGAGAATTCGTCAGATAACTCTCCAGTTCTTGAGGAAGAGCCAATCACATACTGTACATTCACCAAAAACACCATCAGTGGTTCAGAATGAAAGCTAACCCAGAGCACTGCTTGCTTGGCCCAGGTCTGGTTGGCATGGCTGACATCTGGACCAGTTTCCTCAGTGGCCTCTGTGAACTTGAACTAATGACCAACGACAAGGCACAGTCCCATGGCCCAACCTCTAGCCTTAGAAGTGCATCCTCAGAAACACATTCCCGCAAGAATGAGTCAGCTGCCAGCTGACTCAGGCAGCTCTTAGATGATGTGCTGAAGTGGATCGACAGTGGAATGAAGACATGCTCAAAGCCCCACAGAAGCATGGGTGGCACCGTGGCCCACTGAAGGAACAGCCACAGCTAAGGAGCTGTTGCCTCAGGCCAGAGAGCATTCCAAGAAGGAGGCACTAGCAGCCTGGGAGGCAAAGGGGCTGAATGCCAATGACCGTGAAGTGGATGGTTTCCCACGTGTGTAGGAAAACCACAGGAGTGAACCTCAGAGTTGGACTTGGACCAGAATATTTCTCCTTTCCTTTAAACTGTTATGCTTGGCTCTCCATTGTCTTTTATTTGTATTATGGGTGCTTTCTTGCTAGTCTGAGCTTTGATAGTATATAAATTTCATTTGGTATTTTTCAGGTATTACTATATATATTTGAAGGCAAAGAGCAGGGCTTATGTAGCTTTGTAACTTTCTAGCAGGGGGCTTCACACATTTGTAGCTGTTGGCTTATCTAGCTTGTGTCTCCTATTTGGGGAACAGCTACTGGTCATGAATAGCATCTTTGATCTTGAGAATATTAAGGACTCCCTGGTGGCGCAGTGGTTAAGAATCTGCCTGCCAATTCAGGGGACACAGGTTCGATCGCTGGTCTGGGAAGATCCCACATGCTGCGGAGAAACTAAGCCCGTGCGCCATAACTACTGAGCCTGTGCTCTAGAGCCCACGAGCCACAACTACTGAGCCCGCGAGCCACAACTACTGAAGCCCGCATGCTCTCGGGCCTGTGCTCCGCAACAAGAGAAGCCAGCACAATGAGAAGCCCGTGCACTGCAACGAAGAGTATCCCCCGCTCACCACAACTAGAGAAAGCCCACGTGCAGCAACGAAGACCTGACACAGCCAAAAAAAAAAAAAAAAAAAAAAATGTTTAAAAAAAAAGAATACATAATACAGGTATCCTTTGCTAATCAAATTTACTTGGATCCTAGTTTGAACAGTAAGTTTTCTAAAGTTATTTGGTTCCTGGGTTTTGACAGTGAATAGTAAGAGTTTGGATAGCAAGGGTGTTTTGACTGTACCCAGGAATTTTATTTATAGAGGTGACTGAGTGATGACACACAGAGGTCAACGCTGTTGAAAGAAGTTTATTACTTATAGTTTTCAAGAGGAGGGGACATACCATGCCATGCAGGGCCACATGGGAAGCACCAGGGCTGGTCCAAAGGCAGAAGGAGCAAGGAGAAAGCATGGGCAGGAGTCTTTATTGTGATTCCTGCAGGAAAGGCATGGCAGGGAGGGATAAATATTTTAGGACTGGGTAGTTTGAATAATTATGGCAGACTCTGTGCTATGGGGTGATCTCTAGTTGTCCAGTACCAGGCCCTGGGGTGATTTAGGGCAGAGGAAAGATTGGCTTGGTGTGTGTGAATTAGGTAAAGGAGTTGGTTGATGACCTGGGCTCTGGATTGATTTGTTTGCATATGAAAGGCATATTCACAGGTAAGTTATTTTCTATCTCTGGAAACTAGCTAACCCTGGAGGGGCAGTCTCTCCCCAGCCAGCCAGGTCCTCAAGGTATCAAAGCATTATAAAATATAGAAAATTCAAAACATGATTAATACAAAGGGCCCCCGACATTTACTACTGTAGGGACTGGTCTACAGAAAATTCTGAGAGCCCTTTCTTCTACACTGTGCCTGCAGTTATTCCTCCCAGCAATAGCACGAGTGGGTGTGATCATCCGCATTTTATGGATGAGGAAACGAACAGTGTGCCCCAGGTCAGGCAGCTGGCAGAGGATGGATTAAGATTTAAACTTCGGTTCTGCCACTGCACTGTGAGGGTTTATCACACCTCAGCAAAGGAGACAATTTTGCTCCATCTCTGCTTGAGGCAGCATTGAGATTGTTCAGGAGCTTCGGATGTGAATGATGGTAATTAGGCCTCTGAGGTTAGCGCAGGCTAAGGAGGAAAGGAAGTTCTTATCTGGGCTAGTGCTCATAGCCTCTGCCCTTCCTTTTTTTTGGCTTTGGTGTCAGCTGGAAGGGTTGACTTTTTTTTCCCCTTAAACCAAACTTCCAATTTGGACATACATCAGAATCCAAGTCAAGGCCTGAAACCCAGGGATTCTGTAGATTGAGCATGTCTATGGCTACTTGGAGCTGCCTGTAGGGGAGCAGATAGTGTTAGGGGGGTGGTCAAGCTGTGCCCACTGAAGTGTGCCCATAGCTGAACACTTGAACCAAGCCCAGTGGAGAGGGGCCCAGGATGGGGAGGCAGCTCCCCTGTGAGGTGTTTGGCTTGGGAGGGAGGGAGCCTCAATGAAATCTCTGTGTTTCTTTCCTTCCCCAAAAGGACACTTCCCAGCTTTTTCTGTGTTGGTGACATACTGGTGACTTAAAACTTCGGCATCTATTTGTTTTAGATGCTGTGTGAAAGCAGGCATCTATTTGTTTTAGATGCTGTGTTTGCTTAAATAACTGCCCAGAGGGCACTTTTAAATTCCAAATAGGGTGCCTTTGGGTACATTACAAGGGCCAGCTGAGGGAGGCTGCTCTTTAGGAGCTAGATAGGCCATGTTGCCCAAAGTAGAGTAGATTTTGGGTGTGGAGGCTCTGGGGTGACACTGTTGGCCTTCAGATCTTGACACTGCCACTTTCTGCCTGTGTGACCCTGGGAAAATGACATAACAATAAGAGCTAACACTTGACAGCTTTTGTCATGTGCCAGGTACTATTTCTAAGCCCTTTGCGTAGATGACCTCATTTGGTCCTCAGAAATCGTCTGGTGAGGAAGGTACAGGTATTGTCCCCATTTTGCCAGTGGAGACACTGAGGCACAGGAGGTTCTGTAACACACCAAAGTCGGACTCCTTAGTCAGTGGCGGAACCAGGATTCAAATCCATGTGGTCTGGCTCCAGAGCCCGTGGTCTTAACCACTGTGCTCCGCTATTGAACTTGAGCTTGTAGAACTTTTGTTTCCTTATCCGTAGTGCGTATTATCATAATCTCTGCTGCGTGGGGTTGCTGAGGGATTAACTGAGATAATATATAGAAAGAGTTTGGCACATAGTAAGTGCTCAGTAAGTGTTTGCTCTTGTTCATCATAAAGCAGTGTGTCCCCTTCTCTTTTTGCCAGCTGTCTTTCCTTGTGTCCCCTCTTTGTGGACATAGGAAGTGGGTGGGACTAGAGGGCTTATTTTCCAAAATACATTTAGAAAAGAAAAATATCCCAGAGCACATAATAACTGCATGAATGTGCTGTCATCCCTGGTGCCTCCTGACCCTGGTAAACCTCCGATGCAGATCACATACCACCTTTCAACCATACGTGATCCACCCATGTGTTAAAACCAGCACAAGTCTGTCCCCTGCACAGTTTCGCCAGCCACGCTCTCTGCCCAGCTGACGGGGTACATCCACAGCACTGTGTACAGAAGCCCTGGCTGCACCTGGCGTGACTTGACCTGGGATGGCACCCAGGCTTGGAGGGGGAGGGCCTTCTCATGGGGCAGGGTTACTCTACACTCTCTGCTCACCTGCGACCTGCCCCACCTCCAGGTGTCCAGATGGATGACATTAGTCTATTAGGGAGAAGGGGGTCTGAACACTTTCCCTGGGTGGGTTCTATGTAGTCAAAAGAGGAGTCGGAGAATTGAAACAATGATCTTGGCTAATTTTCCAGGACTGTTCCAGTCATCTAAGCAGACACCTTACCTCTCTTAACTCCATCCCCATCTTTTTTCTCCCCTCGGTTATCCAGACAGGATGAAACAGATTTCTATCACACTGTAAAAAAGAGTTTAATGAGATGTAAGGGAAGATTCTTGTCTGTAACACTGATTAAAAGGTAACGAGAAGATGAAAAATCTCTATCCATGAGGACTTTAAAAACCTTTAAAGAGTTTTCCTAGTTGAAAGAACATACACGCATTCCTATTTTGAAAACATAAGAAAATATCAGTCAATTCTTCCATCCTCCAGAAACAATCCTCTATCACCATGAAGTACTTTTTAGACCCATTAAAAGTTATGCCTATGAATATTTTGTTTCACAAAATTGAGATTATTCTGTATTACAGGACATTGTCTTATTTACATATTATATTTTATCAAAAAATTCTCTCATATCCTTAGCTGTATTTTTTTAGAAGCATGTGGACAGTTTATTAGGGCAGACAGCCACTGGTCTTGAGTGGTTTGCACTGAGAAGCTAGGGCTTTGGATCAGGTAACCGATGAGGATATAATCCTCCTTCACTTTAGCAGACACTGTCTATTAATACTGTTTGTGTAAAGCATGTTTCCATGATAAAATTCTAGTATCAACTTTGGAAGGTTATTTCTGAGTGTGGGAGGTATAGGAAAGGCAGAGAAACTGAGAGAAGTGAATGCAGAGGGAAGGTTTGGGTGCGTCTGATGGAGACCCACGAGGAGCTGGGAGAGTGAGGATTAGGGGCTGGGGGTCTGATCCAGACAAGGATGGACAGCTCACTGGGCCTGAGGCATATCCATCAGCCCTGTGGTGAGCAGAGGGGTCTGGTGGTACCGGTCAGCGCTGATTACCATGCATTTCCAGATCTCTTTCCAGGCACATGATGGGGTGGAACTTCCCTGCTCCCTTGCGGTTTGTATGGCCACGGGACATGCTTTGGCCAATGAAATATGAGTAGAAGGGACGTGTGTCCCTTTTAGGTGGAAGCTTTAAGAGCTAGTATACGGTTTCCCATGTTCCTTCTGCCCCAGTGACTGGCAATTCTCCAAAGGGTGGCAGACCCATCCGGGTCCCAGAGCAAGGATGACACAGACCAGAGCCCACAACTGACCTATAATGGACACTCTTCCTTTGAAGGAGGAAGCAGAGTATGCTTGTGGGTCCTTTCAGGGGGCTGACATGATGCAGACAGATGCTCTGGGTAATGGCATTTGCCCCTGTGGACCCAGATATTAATTTAGAACAAAAGATGAAAGAGGCTGAGCCTCAAGAGGGGCTAGAGTGATCCTTCCCAACAGAACATATCAAAGAGAAGAGGACCAGAGGGTCATAGGGGCTTCTAGGAGCCACAGAGAACAGACCTGATGTGGGCCCCAGTCGTAACTACCACATCAATGCAACTGTGGATGCTGGGTGTGGAACCCCAGAGTACTAGAGCGGCATTGGAGAAGAAATTCCAGCCTGGGGCCAGAGAGGGTGAGCCAGAATCCCACCTGTGACGGTTAACTTCACGTGGCTATGGTACCCAGTTGTTTGGTCAAACGGTAGTCTAGATGTTGCTGTAAAGATATTTTATAGATGTGATTAACATCTGCAACCAGTAATCCTTAATCCTGCAATCCTTACTTTAAGTAAAGATTACTCTTGAAAATGTGAGGTGGTCACAGCTAATCAGTTGAATGCCTTAAGAGCAGAAACTGAGGTTTTCCAGGGAGGAAGAAATTCTGTCTCAAGATTGCAAAGTTAACTCCTGCTGAGTTTCCAGCTTGCTGGCTGGCCTGACAAATTTTAGACTTGCCAGCCCTCACCATCATGTGAGCCAATTTAGAGCCAATTTATATTCCTTAATATAAATCCCCTTATATATACATATATGTATGTATTTATTTATATTTTTTATTTATTTCATAACTATATATCTATATATCATCCCTATTTATATCATCTATCTATCTATCTATCATCTATCTACCCTTGAGCCTTTATGGTTCTTAAAGAGACTTGCATAAATTCCACCAGGCCTGGCCATAGTACAGGCCTGAATCTACCTCAGATTAAAATTTTAGCAGTTCTCAATACCCAGTCAGTGTGGGAGGTGGTGGATTCCCAAGAGAAGGAGTAAGGAAGGTACCTGAGGAACTGGGCAGAGGGAGGCCTAGTGCTTGACAAGCACGTCTGCTTGTTGGTCTGTCTATTTATCTACTTTATTTATCTATCTATCTACCTACCTACCTATCTGTCCATTCATTCCATTGAATCAAAAATTTTTTATTTAAAATTTTTATATTAAAAACAATCTAATTAATAGCTTTAACAGGCCCAGGAGATCCACCCTCTGGCTACCGAATGATAAAGCCCTGTTCCCAAACCAGAGCAACTCAGTATTTCAAAAACTTCATTTTGCCACAGTTCTCATCCCCCTCAAATTGTTCATCAGTCCCATTAACCAAGAGCCAAAGTTGCTCTTCAGGGATTTTTTTTTCAGTCTTTTAAAAAATCTTTTCCCATCCCAAAGCTGTTCCATATGTATAGAAAGGAGCTATCAACTTGAGTTCACATTCTTGCAATCAGGTTCCTGGGGAGACAAACCACAGGACAGAAAGCCATATCTTCATGGCTGTTTTCCTTGGAAACCGAGTGGAACTTTTCAGGGAACTCAGTTCTGCAAACACGTCGGTTGAAGGTAAAGTTGTGAAATGGGCCTGTTTTGTACTTCGCTTCTTTTTTCAGAAATCCTTCTGTGTCATCTTCCCTTCACCTCTACCCCAGGTCCCCCCCTCCCCTAACCCTCTTTCATGTCCCTTTGTGCCCTCAGCTTGCTGGTAATCAAACCTTCTCTGCCTACCATTGTCTAGACCATGCCTGCCTGAGCTCAGGCATTTCCTCCCTGAACCATCAACCTTTCCCATTGCAGTTGGGTCCCATTTTCAAGTTCATAACAACAATGAATAAACTTACCCTTGCTAAGGTGCTAGCTTGTTCCCACCTAACTCAAGGAGTTAGCCCCACTAAAGAGCCTTGTTCCATATCAACTACAAAGAGAACAACTCTACTGCGCAATATCCACCCAAGGGTATAGTCAGGGAGCTGTATGTTCCCTAAGCTCCCTTAATGGGACACTATCTCCCAGACTCTGCAAGTCCCAAGTGATATGGGACACAGTGTATTGGTTACTGATTGCTGTATAACAAATGAACACAAACATAGTGTCTTAAAACTACACAAGTTTATTTATTCATAGTTCTATAGGTCAGAATTCTGGGATGTTGTGGCTGGGCTCTTAGCTGAGGGTCTGTGATGATTAATTCTCCATGTCAACTTGACTGGGCTAAGGGATGCCCGCATAGATGGTAAAAGATGATTTCTGGGTGTGTCTGTGAGGGTGTTCCTGGAAGATATTAGCATTTGAATCAGTAAAGAAGATGACCCTCCCCAGAGTGGCTGGGCATCATCCAAATGAGGGCCCGAATAGCATAAAAAGATGGAGGAATGGACCAGGAAGCCTACACAAGCCACTGAACCAACCTCATTCACTGGGGGCAGACAACAAAAACAATGGGAACTACAAACCTGCAGCTTGCAAGAAGGAGACCCCGAACACAGTAAGTTAAGGAAAATGAGAAGACAGAGAAATATGCAGCAGATGAAGGAGCAAGGTAAAAACCCACCAGACCAAAACAAATGAAGAGGAAATAGGCAATCTACCTGAAAAAGAATTCAGAGTAATGATAGTAAAGATGGTCCAAAATCATGGAAATAGAATGGAGACAATACAAGAAACGTTTAACAAGGACCTAGAAGAACTAAAGAGCAAACAAACAATGATGAACAACACAATAAATGAAATTAAAAATTTTCTAGAAGGAATCAATAGCAGAAAAACTGAAACAGAAGATTGGATAAGTGACCTGGAAGATAAAATGGTGGAAATAACTACTGCAGAGCAGAATAAAGAAAAAAGAATGAGAAGAATTGAGGGCAGTCTCAGAGACTTCTGGGACAACATTAAACACACCAACATTCGAATTATAGGGGTCCCAGAGGAAGAAGAGAAAAAGAAAGGGTCTGAGAAAATATTTGAAGAGATTATAGTGGAAAACTTCCTTAACATGGGAAAGGAAATAGTCAGTCAATTCCAGGAAGCGCAGAGAGTCCCATACAGGATAAATCCAAGGAGAAACATGCCAAGACACATGTTAATCAAACTATCAAAAATTAAATACAAAGAAAGTATATTAAAAGCAGCAAGGGAAAAGCAACAAATAACATACAAGGGAACCCCTGTAAGGTAAACAGCTGATCTTTCAGCACAAACTCTGCAAACCAGGAGGGAGTGGCAGGACATATTTAAAGTGATGAAAGGGAAAAACCTACAACCAAGATTACTCTAGCCAGCAAGGATCTCATTCAGATTCAACAGAGAAATTAAAACCTTTACAGACAAGCAAAAGTTAAGAGAATTCAGCACCATCAAACCTGCTTTACAACAAACGCTAAAGGAACTTCTCTAGGCAGGAAACACAGACAAGGAAAAGACCTACAAAAACAAACCCAAAACAATTAAGAAAATGGTAATAGGAACATACATATTGATAATTACCTTAAATGTAAATGGATTAAATGCTCCAACCAAAAGACATAGACTGCTCAATGGTTACAAAAACAAGACCCGTATATATGCTGTCTACAAGAGACCCACTTCAGGCCTAGGGACACATGCAGACTGAAAGTGAGGGGATGGAAAAAGATATTCCATGCAAATGGAAATCAGAAGAAAGGTGGAGTAGCAATTCTCATATCAGACAAAATAGACTTTAATATAAAGACTATTGCAAGAGACAAAGAAGGACACTACATAATGATCAAGGGATCAATCCAAGAAGAAGATATAACAATGGTAAATATTTATGCACCCAGCATAGGAGCACCTCAATACATAAGGCAAATGCTGACAGCCATAAAAGGGGAAATTGACAGTAACACAATAATAGTAGGGGACTTAAACACCCCACTTTCAACAATGGACAGATCATCCAAAATGAAAATAAATAAGGAAACACAGGCTTTAAATGACACTTTAGACAAGATGGACTTAATTGATATTTACAGGACATTACATCCAAAAACAACAGAATACACTTTCTTCTCAAGTGCTCATGGAACGTTCTCCAGGATAGATCATATCTTGGGTCACAAATCAAGCCTTGGTAAATTTTTAAAAATTGAAATCGTATCAAGTATCTTTTCCGACCACAACGCTATGAGACTAGATATCAATTACAGCAAAAAAAAAAAAAACTGTAAAAAATACAAATACATGGAGGCTAAACAGTGTGCTACTAAATAACCAAGGGATCACTGAAGAAATCAAAGAAGAAATAAAAAAATTCACAGAAACAAATGACAATGAAAACATGACGGCCCCAAACCTATGAGACACAGCAAAAGCAGTTCTAAGAGGGAAGTTTATAGCAATTCAATCTCACCTCAAGAAACAAGAAAAGTCTCAAATAAACAATCTAACCCTACACTTAAAACAGCTAGAGGAAGAAGAACAAAGAAAACCCAAAGTCAGTAGAAGGAAAGTAATCATAAACATCAGAGCAGAAGTACATGAAATAGAAATGAAGAAAACAATAGCTAAGATTAATAAAACTAAAGGCAGGTTCTTTGAGAAGATAAACAAAATTGATAAACCCTTAGCCAGACTCATCAAGAAAAGAAGGGAGAGGACGCAAAGCAATAAAATAGAAATGAAAAAGGAGAAATCACAACTGACACTGCAGAAATACAAAGGATTATAAGAGACTACTACAAACAACTATATGCCCATAAAATGGGCAACCACAAAGAAATGGACAAATTCTTGGAAAGGTACAATTTTCCAAGACTGAACCAGGAAGAATTAGAAAATATAAACAGACCTATCACAAGTAATGAAATTGAAACTGTAATTAAAAATCTTCCAACAAACAGAAGTCCAGGACCAGATGGCTTCACAGGCATATTCTATCAAACATTTAAGGAAAAGCTAACACCCATCCTTCTCACACTCTTCCAAAAAAATTGCAGAGGGAGAAACACTCCCAAATTCATTCTATGAAGCCACCATCACCGTGATACCAAAACCAGAAAAAGATACCACAAAAAAAGAAAATTATAGATGAATATCACTGATGAACATAGATGCAAAAATCCTGAAGAAAACACTAGCAAACAGAATCCAACAGCACATTAAAAGGATCATACTCTATGATCAAGTGGGATTTATCCCAGGGCTGCAAGGATTCTTCAATATATGCAAATCAATCAATGTGATACACCACATTAACAAATTAAGGAATGAAAACCATATGATCATCTCAATAGATGCAGAAAAAGCTTTTGACAAAATTCGACACCCATTTATGATAAAAACTCTCCAGAAATGGGCATAGAGGGAACCTACTCAACATAATAAAGGCCATATATGACAAACCCATAGCAAGCATCATACTCAATGGTGAAAAACTGAAATCACTTCCACTAAGATCAGGAACAAGACAAGGATAGCCATTGTCACCTCTCTCATTCAACATAGTTTTGAAAGTCCTAGCCACAGTAATCAGAGAAGAAAAAGAAATAAAAGGAATACAAATTGGAGAAGAAGAAGTAAAGTTGTCACTGTTTGCAGATGCCATGATACTATACATAGAAAATCCTAAAGATGCCACCAGAAAACTACTAGAACTAACCAATGAATTTGGTAAGGTTGCAGGATACGAAATTAATGCACAGAAATCTCTGGCATCCCTGTACATCAACAACAAAAAATCAGAAAGAGAAATTAAGGAAACACTCCCATCTACCACTGCAACAAAAAGAATAAAATACCTAGGAATAAACCTGCCTAAAGAAGCGAAAGACTTGTACTCAGAAAACTATAAAATACTGATGAAAGAAATCAAATGACATAAACAGATGGAGAAATATACCATGTACTTGGATTGGAAGAATCAATATTGTGAAAATGACTATACCACCCAAAGCAATCTACAGATTCAATGCAATCCCTATCAGACTACCAATGGCATTCTTCACAGAATTAGAACAAAAAATCTTACAATTCGTATAGAAACACAAAAGACCCTGAATATCCAAAGCACTCTTGAGAAAGAAAAACAGAGTTGGAGGAATCAGGCTCCCCAACTTCAAACTATACCACAAAGCTACAGTAATCAAGACAGTATGGTACTGGCACAAAAACAGAAATATAGATCAATGGAACAGGATAGAATGCCCAGAGATAAACCCACGCACATATGGTTACCTAATTTACGACATGGGAGGCAAGAACATACAATGGAGAAAGGACAGCCTCTTCAATAAGTGGTGCTGGGAAAACTGGACAGCTACATGTCAAAGAATGAAATTAGAACACTCCCTAACACCATACACAAAAATAAACTGCAAATGGATTAAAGACCTAAATGTAAGACCAGACACTATAAAACTCTTAGAGGAAAACACAGGAAAAACACTCCTTGACATAAACCACAGCAAGATCTTTTTAGACCCATCTCCTAGAGTAATGAAAATAAAAACAGAAATAAACAAATGGGACCTAATTACACTTAAAAGCTTTTGCACAGCAAAGGGAACCATAAACAAGACAAAAAGACAACCCTCAGAATGGGAGAAAATATTTGCAGTTGAAACAACAGACCAAGGATTAATCTCCAAAATATACAAACAGCTCATGGAGCTCAATATCAAAAAAACAATCCAGTTAAAAAATGGACAGAAGACTTAAATAGACATTTCACCAAGGAAGACATACAGATGGCCAAGAGGCACATGAAAAGATGCTCAACATCACTAATTATTAGAGAAATGCAAATCAAAACTACAATGAGGTATCACCTCACGCCAGTCAGAATGGCCATTATCAAAAAATCTAGAAACAATAAATGCTGGAAAGGGTGTGGTGAAAAGGGAACCCTCTTGCACTGTTGGTGGGAATGTAAATTGACACAACCACTATGGAAAATAGTATGGAGGTTCCTTAAAAAACTAAAAATAGAACTACCATATGACCCAGCAATCCCACTACGGGGCATATACCCTGAGAAAACCATAATTCAAAAAGAGACATGTACCACAATGTTTCATTGCAGCACTATTTACAATAGCCAGGACATGGAACCAACCTAAATGTCCATCGACAGATGAATGAATAAAGAAGATGTGGCACATATATACAATGGAATATTACTCAGCCATAAAAGGAAACGAAATTGAGTTATTTGTAGTGAGGTGGATGGAGCTAGAGTCTGTCATACAGAGTGAAGTAAGTCAGAAAGAGAAAAACAAATACCATATGCTAACACATATTTATGGAATCTAAAAAAAAAAAGGTACTGATGAACCTAGTTGCAGGGCAGGAATAAAGATGTAGACATTGAGAATGGACTTGAGGACATGGGGTGGGAGGGGGAAGCTGGGGCAAAGTGAGAGTAACATCGACATATATACACTACCGAACGTAAAATAGTTAGCTAGTGGGAAGCAGCAGCAGAGCACAGGGAGATCAGCTTGGTGCTTTGAGGTGACCTAGAGGGGTGGGATAGGGAGGATGGGAGGGAGGCTCAAGAGGGAGGGGATATGGGGACATATGTATGCATATGGCTGATTAACTTTGTTGTACAACAGAAACTAACACAATATTGTGAAGCAATTATACTCCAATAAAGATCTATTAAAAAAAAAAAGACTATAGGGGGCCTGCAAAGACTAAAATATTTACTGTCCATCCCTTTATAGAAAGAGTTAGCCAACCCAATTTTTAGTGGATTCTTTTTAAAATGCAATATGCACATTTAACCTATCAAATTCTTAAACTAATCAAAACCTTTGTCTTCTTTACGGATAAATCAAGGCCCTTAGGATATTATAACTCTACTTACCCCTTGCCACATACATGTTACTGTAGTCGGAAATTTTAATTTTATTTTTAAAAAAACTTTATTTTGAAAGCTACCATATGATCCAGCAATCCCACTCCCAGGCATATATCCAGAGAAAAACATGGTTTGAAAGGATACGTGCACCCCAGTGTTCATTGCAGCGCTGCTTAAAATAACCAAGACGTGGAAGCAACCTAAACGTCCATCAACAGAGGAATGGGTAAAGAAGTGGGGTACATATATAGAGTGGAATATTACTCAGCCATTAAAAAGAATGAAATAATGCCATTTGCAGCAACATGGATGGACCTGGAGATTATCAAACTAAGTGAAGTAAATCAGACAGAGAAAGACAAATATCATAGGATATCACTTATATGTGAAGTCTAAAAAATATTGATACAAATGAACTTAATACAAAACAGAAACAGACTCACAGACTTAGAGAATGAATTTATGGTTACCAGGGGGAAGAGTTGGGAGGAGGGATAGATTGGGAGTTTGGGATTTACATGTACACACTGCTATATTTAAAATAGATAACCAACAAGGAAAAAGATAATAATGTATTATGAATAACTTTATGACAATACATTTGACCTTAAAAGAAAAAAGAACTACTATTTCCTTTTGCTATTTTGTAGAGCTGCAACTGGCATGTTTTATTTGAAAATTAGAACAAATTGAAGCAGAGAGTGAAGCTCAAAGTGGGATTCACCCCAAAGTGGGGTGATGATTCAATGGCTAATCCTTTATTAAGACAATAATGTTGAGCTCTTGGCCAGGGGACAGATCTCCCATGCTGTCCTGGCAAGCGCTGTTGAGTATGAGGGGCTGACTGGCCACAGGCAGAGCTGACTTTGCACAAAGATGGAAAGAATGTTGTGCCAGGCAGGCAGCTTTACCAGGTGCCTGAAATTCATCATGCCCAGAAGATTGGGGTTTAGATGACAATGTTTGATCTGGAACCCAATGTTCAACTGGACACGTGCTTGACCAAGCAGAGTGTAAGAAAAACACAAGAAGAATGGGTGGAGGACAGAGGAGGAAGACCCTGAGGACAGCATGGCTGATGGGCCTGAGGGCTAAAGACATAAGAGGGATGGACAAGGACAGACAAGAGAGCTGTGGGCCCCCAGGAACTCTTGTGAAAGTTCCCATGCAAATCTCTCCCTTGCAGAGAACGCCCCTCATCTACAGCCCCTCTCCCATGATCTCTCTCGAATAGTGATTCAATGAGTTCGCCAGATTTGCTGTCAGATTCCCAGTAGGATAAGGGTCAGGTAGGTTCTGAAGGGGAAACAAGGAAGTGAAGCCTGAGTTGCCTTGCTAGAGAACTTCTGGAATAATCCATTGTTGTTGGCCCAAAATATTTAGACTTTTTCTAGAAGAAGCCAACTTTGTGACCTAGTTGTAAGTACCCTTTTGATCAGCCCTTCTGACAAAGTGCCAGGTGCAGTAACATGGCTTTGACAAAGCACAGAATTCTAAAATGTTAGAGCAAGAAAATATTAGGGATCATTCAGTCTAGAGGTTTTTGAACTTTTTCTCTTTTTAAAGCAGTGCAATCTTTTCTTCAAAAGGAATCAAACCAAGAAGTCCAACATGAAATAATTTATAAATCGAGCAGCTCTGGTTATCCCTAGTGGCTCTTCTGAAGCAGCCGGGTAGAGAGGTGAACTGATTTTGCCAAAGTCATCCAGGCTGGGGAGGGATTTGGCAGGCCCCAGAGTTCTGGTTTCTCATACTCAATCCAATATTCTGTTCACTGCACCATGTATCATTAAATACTGACCTGACAACCCACAAAGCTGAGCTGCAGAACTACTGGCATAAAGGTGTAATGCGGTGCTGCTATTGTAAAGTTATGGAATAAACATGTGGGTTTTTTTTTTTCTTTTTGTATTCCGAGGAGCAAAGATAAAACATGGGTTACGGGGGTTTCTTGCAGACCTGATTCTGGGGACATTGAAAGGACAAGGCGTTCAACGTGCTAGAAGGAAATTCTGCTGCTTGAGTCCTTTCATGTGATGTTAAGTCCCTGTTTTGTTGCTTTACATCCATATCTTTATTTTTAAAATTCATGGTACATATAGTGTGTACAACATCTACACACAGTTTAATAATAAAAATTATGAACACCTGTGGATCTCTCCCCAACCTTGCTTAAGAATGAGAATATTTCCAATACTATTGAATCTCCCATGTGTGCCCTGCTCCTATTGAATCTCCCTGTCTCCCCAGCCACCAGTCTGAATCTTACCTATTTTCTTGCTTTTCACTGTGGTTTTACAACCATAGATTCATCTCTAATCAGTATATTGTTTATTTTTGTCTGTGCTTTAACTTCATAGAAATGGAATCATCTCTTGTCTTGCTTCTTTTGCTTAACGTCATGCTCTAGAACATTATTATCATTGCAGAAAGCCATATATTTAGATATTTATCTAGATATTTATCCCTGAAGTTGAGTGGAGATTCACCCATGCTGTTTATCATTAGTATTCATTGCTGTGTAATGTTCTACTCTCTGAATAACCACCATGCGTTTATTCATTTTACAATTGCTGGATATTTGGTATATTTCTAGTTTTTTGCTTCTATAAAATGCTTCTGTGAATATTATACATATTCTCTTGTGTAAGAGCTGCTCTAGGGTATACACCCAAGAGTAGACATGTTGGATGAAGGGTGGAAACATTTTCAAATTTTACCAGGTAAGAACTAATAACTTCACTTTCTCCTCCCTCTCTCCCTCCTTCCCTCCCTTCCTTCCTCTCTTCCTTCCTTCTTCACTTCTCCTTTCTCTTCCCTCTCTTCTCTTCTTTCCTTATCATTGGATCTCAGGTGTTTAAATTGTATTAAACACAATCCTTGGCTCATGACACACTCTCATCATTGGACCATACAAGGTCGTCCCTATCTATCTATCTATCTATCTATCTATCTATCTATCTATCTATCTATCTATCTATCTATCTATCTAGACATCCATCCATCTGTCTAGCCAGCCATTCATCTATTTACCTATTAAAAACACACCATCCAACCAATAGGCAAATCTTTACCAATTATTTAGCAATTACTTGTGTCCTCTTATCCTATCCTGGTCTTTTGCCTTCCCTGCAGAGGTAGCCACTATATTGAATTTTGAACTGTAATTTTTTTTTTGCTTTTTAGGAAAAGTTATTTTTGCATACATATACACCGTGATATAGTTATCAACCATGGTGTAGAAAATTACCCCCAAATGCTAGTATCTTAAAACAACAATTATCATTTATTATCTTAGAGTTACTGTGGGTCAGGAATTCAGAGAGAGCATAGTATGGGTGGCTTGTCTCTGCTCCATGACGTTTTCTGTGATTTCAGCTGGAAGACTCAGATCCTGGGGGGCTGGAACCACCTGAAGGCTTGGCAGGGGCTGGAGGACCCACTTCTAAGGTGGCTCACCCACATGGCTGGCAAGAGGGGACTGGCAAGATGTTGGGCCTCTCTACATGCTGCCTTCTCCCAGGGCTGTTGCTGTCCCCATGACATGGCAGCTTGCTTTAGTGAGCATATCAGCCATTGTTTCTTCTAGCCTAGATGCCAGCTCAAACAATAACGTGATGAAAATCATAACATTTCTCCATTTTCTTGTTCAAAAATAGATAAAGATCTTGAATTCGTGGGAAAATGATCCAAACTATTCAGGTGGAATGATAGACTCTGGATTACCAGGTACAATCTAGAAAAGGGCATGTGAGCCAATGAAGACACTGGCTGCAAAAAGCCAACGAATTCTGGATGTCATTTAAGGGTGTCGGAAACTAAACAGCATTGTCTTACCATCATGGAAGAGAAAGGTGGGTTCACCCCAGCAACCGCGGTGCTGTTTTGAGCCCAGGCACTGTGCCGCAAGAAAGAAAAATTGCATCTGCAAGAGAATGGTTATGGGGAGATAAATGAGATCTAAGCATGAATATGGGAGAGTGAAGAGACGGAAGTGGGTAGGGAGAGGCAGGAGCTGGTTTTATGAAAACAGAGTGAAAAGGTCAGTATTATTCAGCCCAGAAAGGTAAAGTCTTAGAGGATGCCATAATGAAGAGGACACAGATGTCCTGAGTTTCTAAAGAAGTCGTCTTTGAAAGGTAAACTTTGCATAATATAAGGAAGTCCCACTTCATATAGTGGATAATGCACTTTTGTTTCTCACTACTCAAGAATTGAGGCGATCTCTGAAAATATAAATCTATAAGGCTTATATGTTTATGGTTGATAGAGCTGGCTGTGGAGGGAAGAGGTTTTTTGTTTCGTTTTGTTTTTGAGTTCTGATCTGACTTTTTGAGTTCACAACAAAGAGGACAACTCTGACCTTCCATAAGATGCTTTTTGGGGTCTCTGTCACTGCTAGTATCCTGATCCAGAAGAGCAGCTTTTCTGTTTTTATAGAAGAATTCACAAGTCTCAAGCATCTTCTGATCTCTCAGGATTAGGTGTGTAGGAGAATCCACAGATGATGTAGCACTTCGGGGTGGTGATGTGAGGGCTAGTGCTTTGACAGCAGTTGGTAGTTCATACATTTTTTTTTTTTTTTTTGTAAAAAGTGGAATGAGGGGAGCTAGGCCCCAGTGATTGGCAGGGGTCACAGGGAATACTGTGGGCTCACAAATTACTGCTGATATCCAGCAACACTGGCTAGCAAGTTTGAACTCTGTGTGGATGGAATAAACATTGGGACAGAGTAAGAAAGAAAAAACCCAATGAATTCTGTTAAATAAGCCTCTCTTGGACCCTAGTGCAGTTGTTTTCATAAAGAAACCCATATAGCAATGGACAAAAATGAGATTCTTTTATGTATTTAACATGCAGCATCCAGAAAAATCCAAGGACTATTTAATCTTGGGTTTCTAGCTTCCTTCTCTAAAAATAATACATCACATCATTTAGCCATCTGAATCAAGTATCCAGGGGCATCCCGATCCAACAACCACATTTCCCTGAATTATTTTATAAATGGTAGAAGTGTCTGGAAGTTTAATGCCACAGGATCATGTGAATATAGACGGGTTGGTGTTTAAATGGATCTCCAAGCCTCAGGAGGGAAGGTACAGTGTCTAGTTCGTCATTGTGTTCTGGTACCTATCTTAGTGACTGGCACATAATAGATGCACAAAATAATTGGATTAATAATTAATAAGTAAAGCAGGGATGACTTGGGGTTTTCTTTCTATTTATAGTTATGTGTATTAAGTAGAGCTATTGGGCTTTTATATCTTAATTTGTCCCATCTAATGGTTATTTAATTCTGAGATATTTTCAACATGGTTTAGTTTATTTCTTAAAACAAAAATGAAAAAAAAAAAAATCCAAGTAGGTAATTTTGGTGGAAATGAGCATCTGAGGGAGATGGAATTGGATTCTTAATTGGTGGCTCTAAGAAAATTCATGCTTGAATTCTTCTGGGGTGAGAGAGTATCACCCTCCAGATCTTAAGAGTTCTCAAATGGGAGGTGTAGTATTTCAGAAACAACCCTTTCAAGCCGTAATGCCTTTCATCAAAGGCTTTTAAAGCACTTTGTCTTTAACAGGGCCCACCTCTACCTCCTGCCCAGCTCACACACATGCCTCCCTTTGAGGTCAGCAGAGGCTAATAGTGCTGAGAAAACAAGCCAATGTATGTAGTGGAGGTTGCAATCTAGTCTTATTTCAGTCTTGCATGTGAATGTGTACCTGAGACTTCAAAGAAGTCTGTGTAGGCCAAAATGAAATCAAGCATGAGGTCCAAAGAACAGCAGCTGTCACATGAAGGGAACTTAGGTCTCACATTAGAGCCCTCTCAGAATGGAATAGTTTACCACAGACGGTAGTGAGTTCCTCATCATGGGAGATATTCAAGCTGAGGCTGACTGACCACTTGATGGCAATGCTGTGGTTGTGGGGCGAGCAGGGCCTACACTCTAGGTGGAGAAACCAGCTTCATGGTCTATAAGAATCCCCATCCCTCCATGACTAAGAGTCTATGAAATCAAGTCTACCTCTTCTTCCTGGAATAGGCCATCATAAATCCATGATTTACTGGGACCCTCATCCACCCACATTTCCCCCCCGTTACTCAAGTTTAGTGAGAAAGAGGCAAGTGACTCCACCTCCAATAACAGTCTATTTGGCATCCAAAATGAATTAAAAATGGAGCTCCCAGGGACTAGGGCACATCTATTACTGGTATTCCAAATGAAGACCCTGGGTTGGGAAGGATTCTGAATCACCAATGATTTGGTTGGATTTCCTATTCTATACTTGTCAAGGCAGGACATGGCACCGGTAGATTTTATCATGGTTAATCAAGTCATTAATTGTCAGTGTTGAGTTTTCATGGGGATGTGTGTCAGAGTGTGTTTGCTTCAGGGAAATAATTGTGATTGTTTAGTCTAGTGCGCGGTTCTGAAACCTCAGCATGCATTAGAATTACTTCCAGGCTTGTTTAAAGACAGGCTACTGAGCCCCACCCTCAGATTTTCTGATTCAGTAAGCCTGGAATGTGGCCAGAGAATGTGCCTTTTTAGCAACTTTCCAGGTGTATTAGTTTTCTAATGCTGCTGTAACAAATTATCACAAACTCAGTGGCTTAAAACAACACAAATTTATTATCTTAGAGCTCTGGAGTGACAGAAGTCCAAAATGGGTCTCACTGGGCTAAAATCAAGGTGGCGGTAGGGTTTTGTGGAGGCTCTGGGGGAGAATCCATTTCCTTGCACTTTCCAGCTTCTAGAGGCTGCCTGCCTTCCCATGGCTCCCTTCCATCTTCAAAGCCAGCAATTGAGTTGAGTCTTTCTCACCACGTCGTCTCTCTGGTTCTTAACTCTTCTGCTCTCCTCTTCCCTTGTATAAGGATCCTTGTGATGACATTGGACTCACCTGGGTAATCTCCTTATTTTAAAGCAAGCTGATTCGCAGCCTTAATTTCATCTCCAAACTTAATTCCTCCTTGCTGTGAAACATGAGGTATTCACAGGTCCCAGGGGTTAGGACATGGACATCTTTGAGGAACATTATTCTGCCTACACTGTAACAGGTGATGTTGGTGCTACTGGCCTGAGGTCCATGCTTTGAGAACCTCTGGTTTAGTGACTCAAGGGACTAATCAAAGGCTGCAGAGTGATGGGGAAGATTGCTTGTCGATAAAATTGTGTAGGAACATGCATGTCTTATGGAAAACTAGCATTTTGTGTGGTTTAAGATTTTCTGAAACTTTTATGCAAAATAATACTTTGTAAAATATTAATCCCAAGATTCCTGTGGACATCCAAATAGGAGGCCTATTTCCCAGGACTCCAGTACTCTGCCCTGCCCCCATGAGTCTAGTTCACCCCTTGTACTTATATTGTCTTTGCTGCTGTCATGATCATTACCTGTCACATTGTTCCCCTTCTTTTTACCTGTTGAGACCCTGTTCCTTTTTAAAACTCTGGAGAATCCCTCTGCCATGATGCCTTCCCTAATTGCTGAATGTTATCTTGCTAGTTTACTAGATGCCCTCACACATGAAATCATTTGTTCCCGTAACAGTGCTGTGATGTGGGTAGTTTCTCCATTTCGTAGATGGAGAGAACAAGGCAGCAGCAAGTTTTAGTAAGCTGCTCAAGTTCACTCAGCACTGGCAGGTCTGGGGACTCAGTTTCTGCAATGGACTAAATGTTTGTGTCCCTCAAATTCATATGTTAAAGCCTAACCCCCAATGTGATGGTATTTGGAGGTGGGGCCTTTGGGAGGTGATTAGGTCATGAGGGTGGAGTCCTCATGAATGGGATTAGTGCCCTTTAGAAGAGTCCCTAGAGAGCTCTTTGGCCATTCTGCCATGTGAGGACACAGTGAAAAGATGGTGCTCTATGAAACAGGAAGCAGGTTCTCACCAAACATCAAATCTGCAGATGCTGTGATATTGGACTTCCCAGCCTCCAGAACTGTGAGAAATAAGTGTCTGTTGTTTGAGTTGCCCAGTTTATTGTATTTCTGTTACAACAGCCTGAACAGACTAAGACAGTCCCTCAAGCTGTGACTCAGGATCTGAGCTTATCCAGCACTGTGAAGGATGGGCATTTTTTTGAGGAATACCTAGCTAGTGAATTCCAGGTTGACTGACCAAATCTCAGCCTCAGGTGAGCAGGATATCCTCTGGAGTCTGTGACTTCCTCTTTAAGCTCCTTCCTTGTCAGTCTATGTCAAAGGAAAACTGTTGCTTGTTATACTGCTCTTTATTAGGTAGTGGTTTTTTTACTCTTGTAAATGGATGTAGAGTTCCTTGCTTGTGAATTTAACTTGTCAAATAGGAGTGCTGTCATTATAATTATTATGTGTAGTTGAGATGAGCTGCTGTGGTTCAGAGCTTCATTCCTGGAGTTTCGAAGAAAGACTGTTGTAATGATGAGTATCACCAATTTGGAGAAAGGTTTATTACAATCAAACACTAACAGTAATGTGTTTTCTGCAATCTGTAAACTTTGTGTACCACGACATAGGTGGTCATTATTTTTTTCTTTCACTTAAAATATATCTTGATCATCAGGCCCATGATTCTGATCTGGGTGAAAGGTTATAAGATTAGACTAGCTCCATGGGATAGGAGAGGGAAGAGGAGGGCCAAAGACCTATAAAAAATAACCCCAGGGTAGTAATTTTGTAAAACCTTTGTATGAGTAGATGGTGATTCAACACCAGTCTTTTTTTTTAGCAAGTGTATATTTTATTTTTGGGTGGGTGAACGGGAGAAAAAGAAAAAACAATGGATGAGCATGGAATTAAGACATCCTGATGCCTCCTCTGGTCTTTCTCACCTCTGGTCTTTCTTAGAAAGGATCCCTCTGCATTCATTTCCTTGAGAATGTGAATGAATAGGCTGAGATCAATAAACATTTTCCTGCTGGTTGGGAAATCTTGTTGGGTCAGTTCCCCTGAGTGGTCATGAGACAGTGTCCTGCCCAGCAGGTGTGTCCCTGAAGTGCATCTGTCATCAAAAAGGGAATTCCTCCTCATTGCAAATGAGGTGTGATTGCTTGTCAGGTGAGTGAGTGCCCGTGAGCCCTGGATCCCTGCCAACCTTGTGCGGGTTTGGCTGTTGGAAGTATACTGGGATTTAAGGGAACATACCATTGTAAACCCAGGGAGTGAAATTCACTGTAATGTGATTACTGCCATGATGAAAGATTCATTCACTTCAAATTCTTAGGTTATGCTTTGAACATTCAGAAGAAATGTTAAATTAATTGACTAAAATATGAAAATTCAACAGAAGTTTTTAATGTTCTCCTCTATGTCCTGAAGCACTGTCAGAACATGAAATTAATATGGTAAATTTCCTTCTGAGTAACAGCCAGTGAGTATCGACAAAACCGACAAACAGACTTCTTAATTTTTCACTGGTTACCAAATCAAGGTATTTCTAGAAGAAGAGAACCAGTTTCAAGATCAATGGGTAATGGTGACTTTAGGAGATGCCATGATAATGATGGTGATGAAGAAAAGAATAGTAATTAACATTTATGGAGTGTTCTTTACATGTATTACTACATTTAATCCTTGAACAACCCAGTGAGGTAGGTGCTATAATCTCATTTCACTGATGAGGAAATTGAGGCTTTCAAAGCTTAACAAACTTGCCCAAGGTGACACAGCTAGTGAGTTTCAGAATTGAAATTTAAGCCCGTCATTCTGGCTCCAGAAACTGTGCTTTATTTACTATCTCCTCATATTACCAGGAATAAGTTAATTCTTTCTTTCTCTCTCTTTCTCCAGACTTCATTCTTTTCCATTCCTGTTCATTTTCTTTATATTATTTAATTTTTCAAGCATTGAATAAGCACTTGCAAGGTGCTAGGCATGATGTTAAGAGGCAAAGATTCAAAGAGGAACAAGGCTCAGATGCTACCTGCAAGAAACTTGCAGGTATCTTGGCTTCTTTGCTGACACTTTCTCCTCCTCCTCATCTTCCTCTCTCTCCTTTCTCCTCCTCCTCACCTTCATCCTCAATGGCAGACATAACAGATGACTGGGGCTACTCTACCAAGACTTAAGAATTTTTCCTCTGAATGAATGTTAACTGCTGAAGGTAGAAAAAGCTAGAAGGCATCTATCCCTTTGCCAGGGAATTCTGACAGGAGAAAGGCAGATCTGAAGGGAAATGGTGCTAAAAATACCACCAAGTTGTGAAGGACAGACTGATAGCCAGAGTCTTCAGAATGAGACAGTGTGAAGCTGGAGAAGGTGAAAATAACATTTGGTCCATGATTACTCCCAGAGTGATAGTGATCTGCTTGTATGTGTCTACAGGGTGTGTGCACACAGGAAATGAGATGGTTGGGCAGAGTTCTTCAGATTAATCTGCCAGAAAGATTAAGGAGGGCAGGGAGGGGAGGAAGGAAAATGATTGATTGTAATTCCTAAATAGATCTTTTTTTTTTTGGTAGACCTTACATGCAATTTCATACTCTGGGCCTGCTCATAAAAATCAAGGGAAGGTGTTCTTACTTGAACTATTTTTGGATGTTCCCTTTGCTTTTAAAATGCAGACTTCCCAGGGATCTAGGGAAACCCCTATGGAATCATATGGCCTCCAGTGGCAGAACACTATCTTTTTCTCCAAATGTTTTATTCCATTTGTCTCAAATGACCAGAATTTAATGAGATTTGAGTTCATGACTTTATTCCTGAGATGTACTGCCAGATCAACTGAAAGCATGCATGTAAAATCACTTTCTAAAGGATTAAAAATGGTCATGAAATCACTTTATGACACTGACCCCCAAAGCCTTACCCTTCCTGCTTGGATATTTTCTTTAAATGATCTATTCTGAGATTGTATTTGTTATTAGAAGCTTTGCAAAGGCCTCTAAAATGAGTGTTAAAATGGGGTTCCTGCATTTGTAGGTTTCTACTTTTTTGGATTGCAATGAATCACTGTGCTCCTGGCCACTTCTTCCAATGAGAGGTCTCCTGAGAATGTGGAGGTTTCTCAGTGGGCCTTGCTCCACTGGAGAGGCTGCAGTTCGCAGATGCTATATTAGTCAATGTTCTCCAGAGAACAGAATTAATAGGATACATGTGTATCCTATTGATATATATCTCCGTGTGTGTGTGTGTGTGTGTGTGTGTGTGTGTGTGTGTGAGAGAGAGAGAGAGAGAGAGAGAGGGATTTATTAGTTTATTGTTTTACTGATTTATTAATCATGAGATTGCAGTGGCTAGCAAGTCTGAAATCTGTAGGGAGGCCACCAGGCTAGAAACTCATGCAGAATTTCTATATTGCAGTCTGGAGGCAGAATTTCTTCTTCAGGAAACCTCGGTCTTTTCTCTTGAGCCCTTCAACTGATTGGATGAGGCCCACCCACATTATAGAGGGCAATCTGCTTTACTTAAAGTCTACTGATCTTAAATGTTAATCACATTCTAAAAATACCTCCATAGCAATATCTAGATTAGTGTTTGACCAAACAGTTGGGCACCATAGTTTATTTAAGTTGACACATAAAATCAGCCATCACAGATGTCCAGGCAGAGCCCAGGGTCTCTGGGGATCATGTTCAGAGCAGGAGGATGACAGGGCTTGTCTTAGCACTAAGGTTAAACCCATGTTGTATTGTTGTGACCTCTTACCTAACTAATACACACTGTATGTCATGGCGGATCAATCTAGTCTATCTACAGGGCCTGGCCTGAAAGTGAGGGAGATGGAGGATGCCAGGGGGCAGCATAGATTCATGTACCTAAATCACAGAAAGTTAAGGTGAGGGGACTCCGAGGCAGAACCTCTGGTAGCCCGTTTGGCATCTTTGTCTAAGTTAGAAAAAGGTCCCCCTTCCTCTGAGTGGGTGTAGCCTCTAACCAGGATGCATGGTGAGTACTGGAAGTCACCCCTCACCAGACACCTTAGCCAGGTGTCCTTTTGTTGTAAGCAACCTTCCCAACCTTAGGGATTGGCTTTGTTCACTGTTTTATAGGTGAGAAACTGACTCCGGATATTGATGATCTTGCCAAAGGGTGTGCCCTTTCTGAATTTAGAATTCTGGATTCTAAACACTGAATTTAGAATTCTGGATTTGGAATTCTAGATTCTAAAACTAGAGTCTGAGTGGACTGATGACATGTACTTATTCTGTGGGAGAGGGAGCCAGAGGAAGTGTGGACAGGAAAGAACCCTCTTCAAAAGTTCTGTCAC
This sequence comes from Eschrichtius robustus, assembly GCF_028021215.1. Taxonomy (NCBI): domain Eukaryota; kingdom Metazoa; phylum Chordata; class Mammalia; order Artiodactyla; family Eschrichtiidae; genus Eschrichtius; species Eschrichtius robustus. Next base: position 31,099,990 of record NC_090825.1, read on the forward strand.
CCTACCTATTAACTCACCGATTTCAGAATCACTTAAGTTGACTACAAAATAAAAATGCCTTCTGAGAGTATTGCCTTATTCATGTTTTAGCATTGAATGACTTCACTCGTGTGATGATAGTGGTAATTCTTTACATATAAAAAATACCTAATGGTTTTCAAATACACACAGTATTTTATTCCCAAGATTGCAAGGATTTCATGGCAGCTGAGGACTTTCTTGAGGAAATTCATAGTTAATGACTCCAAGAAGCATTAAAAATTTTTTTCTAAGCATACTTTCTATTGAAGTATAACACATATCCATAAAAGTATACAAATTGTAGGTGTAGAGCTCAATGAATTTTTATAAACTGAATACAACTATGTAACCCCCACCAGATCAAGAAAGAGAATATCAGCAGTACCCCAGGAATCCCCTTTCTCTAAAAATGTCATTGCTAAACTCTTCTTAAAGACTCAGTTCAAAGAGATCATAACTCTAGTATAGGTCTCAAGGTGAAGAAGAAGAATTCAGTCAAATCTGTGCCTCACCCCAGGATTAGGTTAATTTGTGCTCAGCAAGTTAAGGATGAATGAGACAAGTACTAAATAATTCCTGGCTTTAATTGCTTTTAAACCTTCTCTAAACCTTAAAAATGTTTATTTCCTTTGACTCAATGATTTTGTTTCTTGGAATCTATCAGAGACTCAGAGAGATTTCTATACAAGTTGAGAAATAGGATTCAACCTAAGCATTAGTAATAAGGGCTCAGTTAAATCAATTTGTCATTGACTGGTAAATGGAATATTATGCAATGATTAAACAAATAGGAATCTTTGCTTAAATGCTCATGATACAGTGAGAAGTGAAAAGGGCAAGATACAGGAAGTGTATGTATATTAGACAATAATTATCTCAATTTTCATTAAAAATGTCTGAACAGTTGGAAGAAAATTACATGAAAACATAAACAATGGTGGTCTCTAGGTGTGAAATTGTAGGTAATTTTATTTTCATGTATTTTGTTTTATGTACTTTGTTATAAATTAAATATTTCTAAATGAGTATATTACTTTAGTAATAAAGTATTTAGAACTTTTTTATAAAACCATTTACCTTTTTAAAAAAATTTTTATTTTATTTTTAAATTTTTTTTAACATTTTCATTGGAGTATAATTGCTTTACAATGGTGTGTTAGTTTCTGCTTTATAACAAAATGAATCAGTTATACATATACATATATCTCCATATCTCTTCCCTCTTGCGTCTCCCTCCCTCCAACCCACCCTCCCTATCCCACCCTTCTAGCTGGTCACAAAGCACCGAGCTGATCTCTCTGTGCTATGCGACTGCTTCCCACTAGCTACCTATTTTACATTTGGTAGTGTGTATATGTCCATGCCACTCTTTCACTTTGTCCCAGCTTACCCTTCCCCCTCCCTGTGTCCTCAAGTCCATTCTCTAGTAAGTCTGCGTCTTTATTCCCGGCTTGCCCCTAGGTTCTTCGTGTCCTTTTTTTTTTTTTCTTTTTAGATTCCATATATATGTGTTAGCATATGGTATTTGTTTTTCTCTTTCTGACTTACTTCACTCTGTATGACAGACTCTAGGTCCATCCACCTCACTACAAATAACTCAATTTCGTTTCTTTTTATGGCTGAGTAATATTCCATTGTATATATGTGCCGCATCTTCTTTATCCATTCATCTGTTGATGGACACTTAGGTTGTTTCCATGTCCTGGCTATTGTAAATAGAGCTGTAATGAGCATTGTGGTACATGTCTCTTTTTGAATTATGGTTTTCTCAGGGTGTATGCCCCGTAGTGGGATTGCTGGGTCATATGGTAGTTCTAGTTTTAGTTTTTTAAGGAACCTCCATACTGTTCTCCATAGTGGCTGTGATGCAAACCTTTTGAAAACTGAGACTATAAATGACATGGAGCCAAACCAATGGTAGGCATTCTTAATATTTTTGTCATCTTGAAACACCTTTGGAACCATTAAGAAAATATATACTTATCTGTAGTGTGGGTTTCAAAGTAGGTGGGCTTTTGTTTTCTAATTCTTCAAAACTTGATCATCTATACAGCACATGCTTGGTAATTCTCAGTCAGAATACTCTATCCCCTAACTATTTTCATTAAGTAGGAGAAAGGGTTTAAGTTATTTTTCCCTTTGCCCTTGAAACCCCACACCCAATATATAACAAGCGCATGCTCAGGCGTATTTGTCCAGTTGTTCAAGTGAGGGTGGGGTGGAGGTGGGATCATGGACTTGGAATGAGTTTTGTAATTTTGCAACCTTGAGAAAGTGAACAAATGTCTTTGTGCCTTGGTTTGCCTCTAGGAAAAGAAGCCCAGAGACGTGCCGATTTTTAAGAGTTGAACTGAACTGCAAGCTTGTGGGGGCGATCAGCGTTAACAGAAGAGGAGAGGGGAAGAGAGGCCTGGCACCTGTAGTGCTGCCCTGGGAGAGCATGGTTGGTCGAGAAGGGAAGAGGCCTCTGGGCAGAGCAGACAGTGCTCGCGCCATGGTGGAGGGGGCATGGAAGGTGAGTGATTTTCTTTGCAATTGTAGAATGCTAGGGCTCAAAGAATCCTCAGTGATCATCCCACCCAGCAAACTCATTTTAAGATGGGCAAACTGAATATAAGACAAGTTAGCCATGTGGCCAGGAGAGGGATCTAATTAGCAACAGAGGCAGGATTTAAACCAGGTCTTTGATCTCCTGCTCCAGCATTCTTTCTCCTTTCACAGTCTTATGCCAGGTAACTATCTAAATGGAGTGACTCTCCAGGGATACCTGTGGGAAAAGAGTGTCTTTTCCAAACCAGACACTTTATCAAGTGGCACAGCCTTTCCTTAAGAGCTGCAGCCCATCTGCTGCCATCTTCAGAAGCCAATATCACTTGCTTATTCCTTGGGTTTCCTAGGCCAGCCCCATGGCTTATTACATAGCCAAAGGGTAGGAGAGACTGGTTGCTGAGAAATACAATGTCTGAGGAATATTTTATGGTTTGGGTTTGGCCAGAAGCTAAACCCGAAACAGTGATTTGCGGGCAAGTAGTTGGTTTGGGAGGTGATCTGGGAAACACCACTAGGGGACCGGGAAGTAAGACAGGGAAGGGAAGAAAGCCAGTAAGTGGTGTGTGATCACACCAGCTACCACTGTGGGCAACCGGAGCTCGGCTCTTCGGGAGACTGTGTAGAATATATTTCCTTAGAGTAGGCTTTCTCAACCTCAGCACTGTTGACATTTTGGGCTGGATCATTTTTTGTTGTAGGGGGCGTGTTGTCAGATGTTTAAGCAGCATCCCTGGCCTCTACCCACTGAATGCCAGTAGCATCTTCCTGTTCCCACTACCCCCACCCCCCTCCAGGGTTGTGACAACCCAAAAGGTCTCCAGACATTGCCAAATGTCCCCTAGGGGGCAAAATTGCCCAGGGCTGAGAACCATTGCCTAAGAGTTATTCCATTCAAGGGGTGAGAAAACTTGTACATATTTATCCTCTGACCCCCATCCAGCTTTGGTAGAGTGTTGTTTCTGGGGACATTATCTCTCTCAAACTCATTGGCCAAACATGCTATCTTGGTCAGAATAAAAGTCCACAGGCAGAGATTTGCCAAGTAAATAGCTCTTGGAATTTATAGTAAGTTCTGAGGGTATATGGGTGGGGCACAGGCAACACCTACTTTTTGTGGCCATCTAGGGATCTGCTTCATCATTCATTCATTTTGTCTTCATTTCTTCATTCATTCTACGAATGTTTATCAAAGATCTATTATGTTCTGGGCAGCAGGCAAGACACAGGAGATCCTATGTTCAATGGTGAGCAAAAAAAATGGACACAGTTCCTATCCTATGTCATTAGAAGTAACAGTCTAGAAGAGCAATGAGCATTAATCAGATAATACAAATGTTTTTAATAACAACTGTGATAAGTGCTAAGACAAGATACACAGCATGGAGATAAATCATAACCTGTGGCTGTTCCTCTGACACTCTACCTTTAGGAACTTGTCACTCATCGTGCCCTCTCCCTGGAACTTTTTTCTTCCAGAAAGCATTGCATGGTCCTTCACTGCATTTGGAGCTTTGTTAGTTGTCTCCTCTTTAGAAGAGAATTCCCTGACCACTTTATCTAAGATAGTGCCCCTGTTCTTTTGCCTTTTACCCTATTTATTTGTGGTCCTTGCACTTATCATACCCATAGAAGATTTATATTTATTGTTTATTGTCCCTGCTGCCACACTGACTGTTGTGTTTCCTTTATGCTCCCAGCAAGTAGGATAATGCCTGGCACTTAGTAGGTGTTAAAAAAGATTTGTTGTATGAGTAATCTAGAGAGATTGACTTGTTTGGGGAGACCAAGGAAAACTTTCAGAAGAGAACAGCAATAAGCCAAGATCTAAAAAAGGTAGGAATTATCTGGATGAAGAGGGTAGGGAAGAGCATTCCAGAAAGTGGAAGTGGTATGTAGAATGGCTCTGTGGATGGAAGAAGCATGGTCATCTTGAGGAACTAAAGGAAGGCCAGTGTGCCTGGGACAGAGAGAGCAGGAAACCATTAGTTAAGATTTTAATCTTTAGAGTAAACATATGAAGAAGTTATGGACGTGTGTTGATCAATGGAAAGTTGGGCATGGGAAGGTGGATGATGGGGTGGGAAAATACAACCAGATTTCTTTTTTTAAAAAAAATCTTGGGGCTTCCCTGGTGGCGCAGTGGTTGAGAATCTGCCTGCCAATGCAGGGGACACGGGTTCGAGCCCTGGTCTGGGAAGATCCCACATGCCACGGAGCAACTGGGCCCGTGAGCCACAATTACTGAGCCTGCGCGTCTGGAGCCTGCGCGTCTGGAGCCTGTGCTCCGCAGCAAGAGAGGCCGCGATGGTGAGAGGCCCGCGCACCGCGATGAAGAGTGGTCCCCACTTGCCGCAACTAGAGAAAGCCCTCGCACAGAAACGAAGACTCAACACAGTCATAAATAAATAAATAAATAAATAAATAAATAAAAGAACGTGAATTTCTTTAAAAAAAAAATCTTTATTGGAGTATAATTGCTTTACAATGGTGTGTTAGTTTCTGCTGTATAACAAAGTGAATCAGCTATACATATACATATATCCCCATATCTCCTCCCTCTTACGTCTCCCTCCCACCCTCCCTATCCCACCCCTCTAGGTGGTCGCAAAGCACCGAGCTGACCTCCCTGTGCTATGAGGCTGCTTCCCACTAGCTATCCATTTTACATTTGGTAGTGTATATATGTCCATGCCACTCTCTCACTTCGTCCCAGCTTACCCATCCCACTCCCCGTGTCCTCAAGTCCATTCTCTACATCTGCATCCAGATTTCTATTTTAAAATGATCATTCTGGCTCCAGGGTCTAGAATATTGGAGAGGGACAAGACTGGACGCCATCCTGGTGGTATGTTTCATCCACACAACTTTGTACCCATCTGGTTGAATAGTTGTGTATACATGGAAAATTTCAGGTCATGTGTCAGGGGCTCATGTATGTATGTCCTCGAATTCCCAGGAATGGAAAAAGCATTCTTCTCCCCAAAGAGCTTCCAGAGAACTCTTCCTCCCTGTGCTCCTCATTGGTGTCCATGCCTTCAGAATGTCTCTAGTTTGGGTTGAGGAAGGAAGAGTTGTCATTGCCCCCATTTTAGTGGATGATTCATCTCCTGGGGTCCTAGCTCCTTATCTAGTCTGCATGAAATCAAGCCTTGTCCTGGATCTCAGGATCTTGTGGAGGACTATCTTACTGTTAACAAATTTGATGCCTTTTCCAGGGGAGGTTAATCTATCCCTGACTGTTGCAATTGGCCAGTGACTTGCTTTGTCACATGAAATGTGAGCAGAAAGGATGTGTGCCACTTCTGAGACAGGAGTTTTCAGAGTCAGAGCATGGTTGTCTGTGTTACCTTTTGCCTTTGTAGGCACGCAATAAATGTTTGTTGAGAAAAGATGAATGAAAGGAAAAAGCCCCAGTTAAACTGGGATAGCCAAGGCCTATTACCAGTTTCCACTAACAAGCTGTGGCATAGCTGTTTTGCTATTCTAGTGGCCACACATGTTTCTTAAGGTTCCTTTCATTTCTAAGACCCTGTCCAGATACGGTAGAAGTATAAAATGACGATTTTTGGATGCTTTTTGGAAGTGTTGCCCCTGCTGGCTAATGGGGAATAGACTTGATGGAGGGATGGAAGCGCTGGTAGACAAGTTATTTTGGAAAAAATCGCTCTTCAGGGTGGTCGCCTGAATAGTAGGTTTTCTCTGGAAACTGTATTCCGTCGCTCTTTCTCAGACTTTACCCCTACTGAGATCACAAGAAGGGCCAGCGAATATTAATTCACTGAGGAGCCTCAGGACTCTTCCCTGAGACCAGGAAAGGAGGGAAATGTTCCTTCCAATTGCTGTCAAAATTTATTCTTAATAGTTGTTCCTTGTAATCATTGTTTTGGTGACCTCAATCCCTGGAGTCACCTCCTTGGGGCAAAAGGATGCCTTAAGCGGGGAGTTGACAGGCCTGGGTTGTGTCTGAGGTTGGTAGGGGGCCGTCGCTGTCTCCACTGGAGTCAGATGTTTCCCAGCCTTTAACCTATGGTGATCTTCAATAAGAGTCTCGGACAACACCATCTTGCAGATGTACTGATGCTTCAGCCCCCATGGGTGCCCCACCTGGAAGAGTCTTATGCAGAAGAAGAAGTAAACTTCACACTTAATTCAGGTTAAAACTGCGCTGTGGTGAAAGCAATGGGATGGGGTGAAAGGGACCCGCACACGCCCCCAGAAGACCCCAGTGCTCTCTGCCTTTCACATCTCTTGTGCTTTCTGCAGCTCGTGTCAGATTCCTTGGACCCTCAGCTCTGTGCACGTGTACCTGGGCTGCCCCTCCACTGCCAGGGGTGTGTTACCTAAAACCAGGCGCTGACCTGAGGTCAGGAGCTCTTGAGTGTTTAATCTCTCTGCTGTTCATGCCTAGCTGGGTGGCCTCTGAAATATTATTTAATTTCTCTGGGTTCTGATTTCCCCAATTGTGTGGTACCGAGTGACCGCTCCGTGGCATTTCATTGCCTATGAAAAATGGTGTCATTCGAATGTTTAGTCTTTACCTAGAAGAATATATAGAAGTGTTACTTGCTGGGGGATGATTCTGTGAATCTAGGGTCACAGTTTATCTTCTCAACTAGGGCAAGAATTATAACCATAGAAGATTACACCTTAAGAAAAAGGAAAGTTTCTCCCTTTCTAAAAATGAAAGTTGTGATACTTACGTTTATAATTTTGCCCTAATGGCTCAGAGCCAATATAAATTTAATTGCCAATTGTGTTAACCTGATTGTTAGCATATTTTCATTTTCCTTTTGCCCTTTAGTCCTACTTTTCTATTTTATTAACCTTATTGATTTGACAGGGTGTAAGTAAATGCAAAAACTAAATGAAATTACGCATAACTTGAAGGGACCTTATGGATTGTTAAATCCAACTATGCAGTTTACAGACTAAGCAGTAAAGATCTGGACAGAAGGGCTGGAACAGGTAGCCTCAGCTTGTGAGTTCCAGAGCCCTGACTTCCGATTCGAGGCGAATACTTGTTCCTCTATTCCATGATGACTGCCCTTCTTAGAGAGTGGAGTTTACTTATGACAATGGGGACAAAGCAACAGTCTTTGCTTGAGTTGCAGGAGCAGGATTTTTTTTTCCTTCAGCTAAGACAGCAAAAGAGATGATTTATTGTATACGTGTTACATTCAGCCACAACTGAGAACAGAACTAGTCCAGAAAGTCACAGGTCCAGGGCAAAGGACCAAGAGGGACTGTTTTGATACGAGCAAGGTGGTCAAGGTGATCCAAGTGGCCATAGATGTTCTAGATCCATTGAGACAAGTTCTAGACAGTAGGCGTGCAGTCCAGCAACTTTTACCAGCGTCCTTGGCCTCTGGCTTCCCTTGTTTCTGCTTCTGTGGCTTCCATGGGTGTACAAGTTTACGTGGACCTTTGTCTCACTTTTCTTCTTTTGTGCTTCAGGCTGCGCATTCACTTCTTCCTCCACTTCGCTCTCATGGCACGGAGGTTTCTCAGAAGATGACGCTAAGGTCCAGGAGCAGGATTTTTAGAATTAAACAGATTCTGGTACATGTTACAGAAAAATCAGTTAATTTGTGCTGATTAGGTCACACTTGGTTATACTTGTGACTCTAGGTTATAGGTTCCTCTGGAGTCTTCTGAACCTGGTGGGCCATTTCTAACTGGATGAAAATTACCAACTGTTTGTCTTCATCCTGATGAAAATTAGCAGTTCATCTTAGTTTCACAGCCACAGTGTACAGCTATGGCGGTAAGTATATTTTCATTTATCTAGTTGAAATATTAGGGAGTACCTATTATAGGTCTGGTACAGGGGCTCAATCAATTTTTACATATAATATATATGTGCTAAATATTTTTATGGGTAAGTGTAATATATTGTGTTTATGCAGGTAAATGTAATATATTCTGGTGAATGTAGAATATATAACAGAGCTATTATCTGTGTATGCATATTTTTTGGAGGAATTCTGTTGCCTGGCTTCCTCATATTCCTTATTTCCTCAATTCCCATATTCTCTTCCTTGACTCACTGTTTTCCTCTAATACTAAAGTAGCATAAAGGAAACCATGTGTGATGGAGAAAGTTGTACACAGCACAGTTCTCAAGGGCTTATTTATACCTGGTCAGCTATAACGAGCAATCTTGCAGTTCAAATCAAGTCACTACCCACCTAATGACATCTTGCCATCCTAAACTGAAGGCATCCTAAAGCTTTAGGTGAAACAAACCATCTTCTGAGTGCTGAATTTGCAAACAAATATATATGAAAAATAACAATAAGATCACAAAGATGAATCAAACAAATTGGTAATTTTTACCTCTAGTGTGGGGTGAAATGATAAGACTGAATCATCAAGAAAGATGCTTAACTCTCCTTATTGCTGTTGTCTCCTAGGACGTATGGCATGGGAATGCTATGTTATATTGAAATTCTTTCAGCTCTCACTGATACAGAAAGGGTTCTAAATGTATCTCAGTAGATTATAATATAGCAAGCATCCAGAGTAATTAACTTCTCTATCATTTGGAAAATTAATTGGAAAAGACACTACTGATTTTGCAGATAATCCCTCTCAATGGTAATATTATAAATATTTAAGTATGGTTAACATAATAGTAATACCACATATTTATGTATCATCCTATCTCCAAGGAGCTCTAAGTGATTTACAAATTATTATTAAATCCACTTGTAGCTCCCAGATTCTCTGGGAAGCAAGCAGGGACAGGTTCTATGAACACTGTTGAAAGACAAGGAATTTGAGGTTCATTGAGTGGCAAATCCAGACTCATCCAGGATGTCAGTGTCTGAGTTAGACCCTCTCGGTACCCATGTCCTTCCTCTTTTGTTGTTTTCAGTGGGGGCCTAGAGCCTTCATTTTTATTTGATCAACTTTCTTCCTTCTAGCGTGCTTCCTAAACACTGTCAGGCTACACTCTATGGCATGAAGTTCAAGGCAAAAATGGAATCTGTACTCTTTAGTGAGGGATTAAGACTATTTTGTGCTCACAGGGAATTGCCAACAATCACAAACACATTGTTCTGGGTCAGTCTCTTTTTAAATATTTGGTGGATAGCAAGAATAAGGATTCATTGGATTCTAGAATTTCACCAATGGAAGGGAGGTGATGGGGTAGAGTGGACAGAAGACCACTTACCTGGGATTCAGGGATCTGGGTTCTAGTTTCAGGAGAGATCTGTGAGTTGATCTGGAGCCATGAGAGCCTTCCCCAGGAGATGGGGATTCAGGAAATGAACTTGATTTGTAAGGAAAGGCATAACTGGGCCCTTTAGCACTGGATCCTTTCTGGAAACTCATGGTTTTCCCCTCCTCTCTAGCCACTATTACAGGCTTTTGGAATTTTTAAAATACAAAAACAGACCTAGTAATAATTGCTGCCATTCTTGAGGCCTTTACTCATGTGCAGTCATTATTCCCTTTTAACCTATGACCTAGGTTTTAGCTGTGTGACCTTGGGCAAGTGATGTAATCATTCTGGGTCTAAGTTCCATTAAATATAAAAAGGAGCAGTTTGACTAGATCTAGTGGTTTTTAACTGGATCCTGTGAGTCTCTAAGCATCAGGGGAGACTCCTTAGGAGCTTCTGAGAGCATCAAAGAAGAAGCTACATCAGCAGATTTCCTCAGGCCATCAATCCTTTACCTCATTTTCAATCATAGGAGCTTTGCTTTTAATCTGTGTTAAATAGGGCATTATTTGAAAAAAGACTTCTCACACAAAAAAGTTTAGTTTTACTTCTGTCAAAATAGATTAAAAGAGATTGGATTTGCCATTCCACCTGAAACAAAGGTATAACATATGAAACAATAGTTTTCAAGACAGTGGACTTCAGCCCATGCGTGTGTGGAAATTACCTGAGTCCAAAGAAAGAACCATCCTAAAGGATTAGGAGGAAAAATCTCTGGTGCTGACACAGGACCAGAAATAATGCCTGTTCCCACCAGCCAGATTGGAGAGCCTTACAATTCATGGAGCATTGGGTAAAGTACTCAGAGAAGTCTTGTCTCAGTAGTGGGAAATAACTGGCCCTAGGGTAAGCGCTGCTCTGGTGCTGTTAACAAGTCTTGAAAGCAAGAATAAAAGGCCAAATTGTTTCCTTGTAATTTAGTTGTATCCCTGAATAAGCGCAAAAATATTTATAGGGATACAAAAGTATCTAACACCAAAGTAAAATTCACAATGACTGGAATCCAATAAAAAATTACCAAGCATGCAAAAAAGCAGGAAAATACAACCCATAATGGGGAGAAAAATAAATCAAAACTGACCTAGAATTGGCACAAATGTCAGAACTAGCAGACAAGGGCATTAAAACAATTATTATAACTACGTTCCACATGTTCAAAAAGTAAACTAGAGACATAGAAGATATTTTTTTAAAAGCCCAAATCAAACTTCTAGATATGAAAGCTATAATGTCTGAGGTGAAAAATACACTGGATGGAATTAATAGCAGGCTAGACATTGCAGAAGAAAAGACTGGTGAATTTGAAGACATAACAATAGAAACTATCAAAAATGAAACAGAAACACACAGAGAAAAAAGAATTAAAAAAATAAAGAGCATCAGTGTGCTGTGGGGCAACTTCAAGATGATGTGTGTGTGTGTGTGTGTGTGTGTGTAAGTATATTTGGAGTCTCTGAAGGAGAGGAAGGGGAAGGACAAAAAATATTTGAAGAAACAGTTTGATGAAACCTATAAACCCTAATATATTACTTTTCTCTTGTTGTAATAACTAATTACCACAAACTTAGTGGCTTAAAAATGACATAAATTATCTTATCCAGGCACCTTAGAGATGTTACAGGTTCAGTTCCAGACCACTGCAATAAAGCAAATATCACAATAAAGTGAGTCACACAAATTTTTCAGTTTTTCAGTGTGTATAAAAGTTATATTTATATTATACTGTCTAAAAAAACAATGTACACACCTTAATTTAAAAATAATGCTGTTAGACAAATGGTGCTGATAGACTTGATCCATCACAAATCTTCAATTTGTAAAAAATGCAGTAGCTATGAAGCACAGTAAAATGAGGTATGCCTACAGTTCTAGAGGTCAGAAGTCTGAAATGGATCTTAGGGACTAAAATAGAGGTATCAGCAGAGCCACATTCCTTCTGGAGGCTCTAGAGGAGAACCTGTTCCTTGTTTATTGCAGCTTCTAGAGGGTTTGCAATCCTTGGCTTGTGTTTGCATCACTGCAGCTTCTTCCATTGTCACATCTTCTCTGACTCTGGCTCTCCTGTATTCTTCTTATAAGGGCCCTTGTGATTATATCATGTCCGCTTGTATCATTCAGGACAATATTCCCATATAAAATCCTTAATTTAATTACCTATGCAGGTCCATTTTGCAGTTTACGATTACATAATCACAGGTATTATGGTGTGAATTGTGTCCCTGCAAAAGGTATGTTGAAGTCCTAACCCATGGTAACTCTGAATGTGACCTTATTTGGAAATAGGGTCTTTGAGGGTGTAGATAAGATACAAATTAGAACGAGGTCATACTGGAGTAGGGTTGGCTCTTAATCCAATATGACTTGTAGGTAAGATGTAAAGAAAGGGGGACACAATGTTAAAACACAGACACAGAGGACAGATGACCATGTGAAGACAGCTAGAGATTGGAGTTAAACTGCCACAAGCCAAAGAACACCTGGGGCTACCAGAAGCTGGAAGAGGCAAGGGAGTGTCCTCCCGTAGGTTTTGGAGGGAGCATGGCCCTGCCAGCATCTTGATTTTGGGCTTCTAGCCTCCAGAACTATGAAAGAATAAACTTCTGTTGTTTGAGCCACCTAGTCTCTGGCAGCCCTAACAAACTAATACAATAGGTTTCAAGAATTAGAATGTGGGTATTCTTCGGGGGCTATTATTCTACCAAGAAGCTCAGGAGACCCCAAGCCCAAGAAACAGGAAGAAAATTACACCAAGGCATATCAGGATTATGTTGTCAAAAATCACTGATAAAGAGAAAAATCCTAAAAGCAGCCAGAGGAAAAAAGACACCTTAAGTACAGAGGAACAAAGATAAAAAAGCAGATTTCTAATCAGAAACAACGTAAGTGAGAAGACAGTGGATCAACATCTTTAAAGTACTGAAAGATAAAATCTGTCAACCTCGACTATACCCAGCAAAAATATCCTTTGAAAATGAAGGCAAATAGGCATTTTCAGACCTACAAAAGCTGAAAGCATGCATCACCAGCAGACCATAACTACAAGAAATGTTTAAAGTCCTTCAAGCAGAAGGAGAAAGATCCCAGATGGAAATCTGGATCTACACCAGGGACAGAAGAACAACAGCAGAAATGGTAACTACATGGGTCAATAGTAAGATTTTGCTCCTTATTAGTAATCTTTTAAAAATATAATTGACTGTCAAATATAATAGCTACGTAGTTATTACCTTATAAAATATGTAAAAGGAAAATGTGTGATGACAATACCACAGAGACCAGGAAGGGAGAAGTAGAAGAATGCTATTGTCAAGGTTCTTATACTATACATAATGAGGTATAATATAACATGAAGGTAGACTGTGATAAGTTAAAGATATACACAATATCCTAAAGCAACCACTAAAATAACAAAACAAAGAATTATAGCTGAAAGACCAATAAAGAAGATAAAATGGAATCATTAAAAATAATTAATCCAAGTCAGACAAAGAAGAATGAATAAATAAATTGTGGTTTAACTTCATAGTGGAATACTACTCAGCAATGAACAGGAGTAAACTGGTGACACATGCAATTATATGGATAAATCTTAAAATAATTATGCTGAGTGAAGGACCAGAGAAAAATGTGTACATAGTTATGATTCTGTTTATATAAAATTCTAGAAAATGTAAATTAATCAACAGTGACAGAAACCAGATCATCGGTTACTTGGGGATGGGAGAGTGAGGCAGGTAAAAGTGGGAGAGAGAGACTGCAAAAGGGTATTAGGAGATTTTGGGGATCGTTGGGTGTGTTTACTCTCTTGATTGTGGTGATGGTTTCACAGGTGGATGCATATGTCAAAAGTTATCAAATTATGTACTTTAAATATGCGCACTTTATTGTATATCAATTAAACCTTGGTAAAGCTGTTTCAAAAAAACTAATCATCAGACTACTTGATATCTAATTTCTCTTTTTGTTCTAAACAATGAACAAAATTTCTAATGAGGGAATTACTGATGGTAGTGTAAATTATTATACTCCTTCTAGAATGCAGTTGGAATTATGTATCAAGGTCTGTAAAAACGTTCATATGCTTTGCCTCAAAATCCCATGTTTGGTAAACTGGCCTAAAGAAATAATGGAAAAGACAGAACAAGTATTATGGAAATCCTTGCAACCTCTCCTTCCCACTCCAAATCTTCAGAAATGGCAAAAATCTTGTTTTAAAAACTACGCTTGAAAACAAGAGTCTTCAACTGGCCAAAATGTACTTGTTGAATTTCAGAAAGATGGAAGATATTTGGGATCAGATTGAAGAAGGAAATTACAGCCCAAAACCCGTGCAGGAGAGAACTCCCGTAAAGGTGCGTGTGGCTCCAAGGATGCTTCTAGCTGAAAATTTGGTGACTTTCAGAGGTCTGGGAAGCAGTCCCCCGGGGCAACTGATAGGGTGATCAGTTGGGGTTCTGCAGCAGAAGCCATCAGGTCTGTTGACCATCTGCAGTCTCCCTCTCCCTTGCCTCTACCACTCCCAGGCAATGAGCAACCCATATGTCTGTGCCCTTAGGCAGGAACAGTGAGTGAGAGGCTGAGTGGGGGCTTTGGTGGCTGTGACATGCAGGTGAATCAGTGAGCTCCCACATCAGGAGATAACTGAACATCTGTCCCCGGACAGCACATACTGTTCCTCATCCAGGTCACAGGAGATGGGCTAGAGGTCACACTGCACAGAATGGCATGTCCGGCTCTCTCCCACAAGCAGGCTAAAGACACACAAAGGCTGAAACGAAAGGAATGGAAAAAAAATATAAAGGGAAAACGTTAACCAGAATAGAGCAAATTTGGCAATACTAAGATCAGACAAAAGAAAATTCAAGGTAGATATTATTAAAATAGCCAAAGAGGACTATTTCAGAATAATAAAAGTTATAAAAGTTATCAAATAAACCTTTATAACCCTGACAACATTGCTTCTAAATATATAAAACCAAAGCAAAATGAAATGACAGGATAGACAGATCCACAATCACAATAGACTTTAACATATGTTTTTTAGAAATTCAGAAATCAAATACACTAAAAATAAGTGAGGTTATAAAAGATTTGAATAACACAGTGAATAAATTTTACGTATATATCTCCAATGAACAGCATTCCCTTTCTTCACAAGAACATTAAACTTTCAGAAAAAAGTGACATGGATTAGAAAATGTTAACAAATTAAAAGATAGAAATCACATAGGCCACATTCACTGATCATGATGCATTAAAATTGGAAATTGAGAAGGAAGAAAACAACAACCCCCCCAAACCAAAAACCAAACTATATTTCTTAAATATAAAACTATACTATACAAAGCCCATGTCTTTGTAACATCTGAGTTAAAGAGGAAATAAAAACTATTTAGAAATGCAATATAACAAAATACAATGTGTTAAAACCATTGATATGGCCAAGACAGCACTTGGATAAACATTTGTCATAATTGTACTTATTAGGAAAAACAAGGAAGACCCAAAAATGAATGAACTAATCTTTGAAATCAAGAAGCTGGATACATACGAGAAAAATAAACTCAAAGAATGTGAAGTGAAGGAATTGATAAAGATTAAGGGAGAAATTATTTACACAGAAATTAACAAATAAGAAGTTAGTAGAGTTGCCCTGTAAAAAACAAAAGCTGATTCTTTACAAAGGCCTGTGCATTCTGGTCTCATATCCTCATCCCATTGTTCCTCCTTCCACCTCCATCAAACCCAGTGGGCATCCTACTACATCGCTACTCAGAGGCCCTGAATATCGAATATAAAGTGCTACTTTACTGTGGCAGGTGGCATTTATCTGTTTGTTCTATTGAAGTCTACAGATGGTATGTTAGAAAATTTGAATACGGCCTGTAGAATTGTACACTTGGAAGTGTGTGCAAACCTCAGCACTCTTGAATGTACTGTCAAAAATCTGGTACTTATAAACCCATGGGTTTCTTTCTTAGGGCTGAAATCCTTCTTTTGTGAGTGAGCCCTGCAGGAGGAGAGGAATGTGCATTCACTTCAGAATCTATGAAGCCCTGCCCAAGGGGCTGTAAGGGTTTAGGTGAGGTGGGCACTCCTGCTTTTCTTTTGATTCCTGTGCTTGGCTTCTCACCTCCACTTCATGCTCTACAAAATGGGTGGCCCTGGGAAAATTTGCAAAGGTCAGTTTTTGCATATGTTGTCACATTCCTAACCCTTTTCAGCACCATCGAAGTGCCTAGTGCGTTCCACTTTGGATCCCACTGAGCTAGAATGGGACCCTAAATTCTAACCACTTCTTCCTCCATCCAGCTTATTAGTCCCATGTCTCATGCATGACCTTATATCTCTACTCTATCCCAAAAGCAGATAACTAATTAGATAAATGATTCGAATTTAGAATTCCGGGATCTAAAAGCAGTCTGAGAAATCGTCACATTCACTGTCCTCAACACTTTAGATCCGTGCCGCCCACAGAGAGCTTTCTGACTTTCATCTTTTGAATATTCCTACCAGCCAAGTGTTTTTTGTTTGCCTTTCATTGTGTAATATTTGCGATTAAAACAATGAGAACGTTGACGTGCCCCTACCCCCATTCTGATGTGCTTCTCCTATGGGGATGTAGTCTACTAGGGAGAATAACTGATACCTAGTGCACGAATTGAGTTTGCATTTGGCTGTATGTAACAGAAGCATAAATGCAATGGCCTAACCCAATAAGGTTCTGCTGAATTCCCAAGTAATAAGAAGTCCAGAGGCAGAGAGTCAGGCTGGGGCTGCTGCTCAGGGAAGTCACCAGAGTCAAGTTCCTCACCTGGGTACATGGCTTCCCTGATAAATAGGAGCTCTGCTAGTATGGAAGACGGGAAGAATAGGTATCTGCATCGGAATCAGCATAGTCCAATCCCCCCATTTCATAGATGAAGAAACTGAGATCCATAAAATTTCAGTGACTTGTCCAAGGTCATGAAGCTATTCAGTAACAAAGTTTAGATTAGAACTCAAGACCCAAGACTTCTTACTTGACGTTCTCAAAATTCCCCTAAATTGGACATGCTGGCACATGCTTCTGTATTTTGCAGATGCCATTCCCCTTTCTTGGGACCACAGGCCAACATGCCTGCCCACTTCAACCATTTTGAAGCGTCCGCACCCTCACTTGACCCTACTCATCTGATCTGATGCTTTCCTTGACTTGAAAGTAGCAATTTCAAGAACTTGGGGAAAGTGGTGTTGGATTTGTGTTTGACCTGAGGGTTAAGTCTTCAAATCATAAAATTTTTTTATTGAAGTATATTTGGTTTACAATGTTGTTAGTTACTGGTGTACAGCAAAGTGATTCAGTTATACATATATTATATATATATTCTTTTAAAGATTCTTTTCTATTATAGGTTATTATAAGATACTGAATATAGTTCCCTGTGCTATACAGTAGGTCCTTGTTGTTCATCTATTTTATATGTAGGAGTGTGTATTTGTTAATCCCAAGCTCCTAATTTAGCTCCTTCCCCCCAATCATATAATTTTTAAGCCTCTTCATAATCTGCATTAACCTAGTGACAACTCCTCCTCACCCACCTCACTGTCTCCTTCTGTCCATCTACCATTTCCTTCCCACCGCTCACCGAGATCTGCTCTGCACTTGAGCTCCATGGGGCAGGGCTGCCTTTGGAGCCCAGTTCCCACTACACTCTCTGTTCTTATACCTCAGCCTCCAGCAGGTGAATTAGAGGAGTTTTGGGGGGTCGTTATTCTTGTGGGACTCACAAGTCCCTCATGGGAATTGAGCATTGCCAGGACAAGGCCCCTCATTTTTCTCATCTTTGGATTTCTCACAGCACTTTGCACAGGTACTCACATGCAGTAATTCCTCAAAAAAATATTTGCTTGGTGAATGGCTCCTCAGAAAACTTCTAAGAGTGAGATCTGGGGGCTTGTAGAGATGTGCCTTGCCTAGTGCCTGGTACCTGGTAAACCTCCTGGTGTGATGTCTGCAACTTACTTTCAACTATTTCAGCATTGATATTATGGTATTTTCTGAGTGTTGGTTTAAGCTACAGTCTAGAGATGATCAGTTGCTCTAATCAGGAATATATACTCCGGGGTAGTCAGCTTGTATTTAATCAGAAAAACCACACTTCAAAGGCCCCTTCAATAAGCCATCTCCTATTAGAAGCATTACTAATTCTCATAATGATTATTATGTTAGTAACGATAGTGGTATTCAAGAGAAGTGGGTGGCCTAAGTATTTTTTGATGTATTTCCCTCTCTTGTATAAAAAGGCTATGAGAAATTAGTACGGTCTCAGGGATGGTTTTGTTGGTGTGCTGGTAAATGTTTAACAACAGGCTCTTTGGGGAAATGTGTAGTGTTTGCTGATTATTGTGGTGTGAATACTCCTACCATGGTCCAACTACCAACATGAAGCCATTAAACAAGGAGTTGGGAAGAAATGTGTTCATCATACATTTGCCTGTCCAGGTTTCAAACAACTGGCCACTTACAAAGATTTTTAACCCAGATATGGCAGCTCTTCAGCTATTCTCATTAACCTAGACATTAAGAGGACCGGCCTCTGAAATCATTCAACTTCAGGTGCTGCCCCTCTTGTGATAAACTTGACTCAAAACTATGTACTACAAAACTCTGAAAAAGCAAGTCAAAGGGACATTAATGGGTACATTACCTCTGGGGACAGCTAATCCTTTTGCAGACCTTCTGAGAGGCTGGATAGGACACACCTAAGAATTGTCTCACCAAGGGACATGAAAGCTGAGGTATTCATTCATGAGTTGGTGAATGAATACCTCACTGGTTGCAAGGGCCAGGCATGCTCCTGAGTCTAGAGAAAAACCATAGGCAGAGAGAGATGCAGGTCCTTGAGGGAGGAAGGCTTCGGCATGTTTGAGAACTGTCTGCTGGAGCCACAGATGCCCTCCAAGTAAGCTCAGGGAATATGGCCGGGGCTGGACCTACAGCAGGGCAGACTGGCCAGCTCGCAGTGGAAGAGCCTCCCCAACATCCTGGCAGAGCACAAGGATGCCACTCCTGCCAGGGCTGTATGGGAGGCAATGAACAGGAGGTCAGCACCCCTACTCTACCCTGTTCTCCGGTGACTGGTCTTGTACTGGAGTGGGGGTGGGAGCTGCAGCCCAGGGTGCGGGGGAACTGAAGGGAAATAGTCTTAACCATTGACTAGTTCCCTGGAATATTGACTAGTGATTTGGGAGAATGTCTGCCTATTGGGTCCTCACCACTCCCCACTTTCACTCCGTGGGAAAGAGGGACCCAACTGTGTTCCCAGAAATCTCCCCAAACTCTCACACATTCTTCTTTGAAACAAGGAAGCCGTGTCTCCTCTAAATCCCAAGCATTGCCACTGTAACCCCTTACACCACATCAGCAACAGGAAAGAACGTCAGACTTTACAAGGAGCAGCTCTGTATTTCACGTATCCAGGCTCTTGTCTCTTCAAGGAATATTTGTTTGTTCTGTATCTTAGCTGGCAGTGCCCCCAGGCTGTTGAAGGGCAAGATGCCATCTTTAAAAACTCTGCAGAGTAAAGCAAGACCTCAGCAAACCCAGGAGGCATTAGCAGTTGCCTGAGGTCAGATTATTTAAATGAACATCAGCTTCTCCATCATGAAGAAGAACCTCCAACTGAAAATTAAATCAGCCTAATAATAACCATTTGTTTCTCCCACTGTACACACTAGTTGGTAAAGTGCCTTCTGCTTCCAACCAGTACATTTTACTCATGTCTGGTGGCATTCTTGTCATCCCAGTTCAATATGGAAATTTTTGTCCTGAATTAGTTTCAGCTGATATTTACTCAGCATCACACTTTTTGGTAGTAGAGTAGCCAGTTGGTGTGATGGAATCTTTTTTTTTTTTTCTGTGTAAGTTTATGCCATCCTTACAGTCTTCTTTTTCTACATTTCTTTAAAGATGAGAAAAGAAACCTTAAATCTTATGAAATCTGTCAGTGTAAGAGGACAAGAGCTTCACAGGAAAGATAAGAGGGAAAAAAATCATTTGTCAACCCCCAGGGCAGGTTCTGAAGGAAATGTACAGCTTTATTTCTATTGCAGGAATATGTGAGATAGATGAAAAAAAATCCAGCCTTGGCATAATGGGCCCTGTTTGCAGCCGACAGCATGAGGTTTCTGCACCAGGGACCTGAAGAGTTGTTAATAAAAAGAAGTTTTCCTGATAATGGCTTTGGTGCACTTTGTGCAAGCGTGTGCTATTCCTAGTGTTTGGTTAGAAAGAGACTATAATATGGAATGCATTATACAGAAGAGCCAAAAATAACATCTGTCTTGCAAATAAGGGGAACGATCTCATTTCATATCTCTTACTTGACAGCATCTTTTTTTTTTGTTTACTGGAAGATTATAGTTTTGTATAGCTTACAGAAATAGCATTTAAACACTGCATGTGATTTTAGACTGAAATGGGATCTACTTAATAAGACACACAAGCAACTAGAGAACTTGATTGTAATCACTTCTGAAACCCCAGAAGGTTCACATCGGCTGGGCTGAGTTGCTGCCTTCCTAGGCTTTCTCGTTTCGGAAGCTGAGTAGAGGAAATCACCACTGCCCACATCACGTATACAGATCACCTTTACCTAGCAGTACAGATGTTTCTGAACTTCGTGCTGCTACTGCTTGGGCAGATTTCTCATTTCCAGAATGAAAATTATGTTCGCCGGGGATTGGAGTTTTGTGGACACAGAAGTTAAGCACACTTGGCAGTTCATCTTAGAGATCATCTTAGCGAAGAATGAATGATTAGGAAAGAAACCCTAGTTTTCTGTTTTTAATTTTATGTAACAGAGGAGTTACCTGTCTCAGCTGTAATCTAAGCCCACCTACTTAACATTCTTAACCTTCCAAATGTAGGAACTCTTCTACAATTCCAAAATGTGCCGATATGAAGGTACAATTCTGGCAGATGTCTCATGACAGCCATGTTATTGTCATTAGGATTTGCCTTGCTCTCGGATCTCCTTCTGTGCTTTAGCTGTTTTAATTGGTTGAACTCCATATTTCAGAAGAAGCTGGTATTCCCTGCTGTCATGACTGTGCTTGATGAACTACTAGTCTTCACTTCTTATCATCATTATTGTTAGTGATCACAGTCTTTGATTTCAGTGCTCGTATCTATTGGCTGAATCATCTCTTGGATGTCCAGGAAGAGTCTAGTTGGATAGATAAATAATATGTCATTTAAGTAATTCTGATGGTTTATAATGGGCAATATTATGGTGGTAGAGATGGTAGTGGTGTTAGTGATAATTGGTGATGGAGATGGTGGTGTTATTGGAGGTGGTGGTGGCGGAGATAATAGTAGAGGTGATGGTGGCGGTGATGGAGATGGTGGAGTTAGTGAAGTGGTGGTGGAGGTGATGGAGAAGGTGGTGATGGGGTGGTGAGACTATTTTGCCAGGCTCAGTCATTGGAGGGAGTTATATATAGGAGGCACTGAAGGCTTACTATTAATGATGGTGGTCAAATCGTTACTATTTAAGGTGTGGTCCATAGACTTGTGGCAGTGACCACCAGCCAGCTCTTTGTTAGAAATGTAAAAGCTTAGGTTCTGTCTCAGACCAACTGAATCAGAATCTGCATTTTAGCAGTACTCCCAGGTGATTTATATGTACATTAAAGTTCCAGAAGCACTGGTCTAAAGGAGAAATAGCTACAAATACCCTTTACTCTCATGGCCCCGTGTTCCTGCCCTGCCTCCTCCCCCTGAGTGAATCTCAGCCTTTACCTGCATATAAGATAAGGGAGGTCAATGTTTAGCTGACCAGTAGAAGGTTATTTGGCCTATACTCCAGGGTCTAGAGTCAGGTTTAAGTCTGGATCCAAAAGAAAGCTGTTCATGCCCTGAAATTTGAGATACCCCAACTAAATATATCTAAATTTGCCATGGTGCCTGGAGTGCTCATTAGCTTGACTTTTCAAGAAACACAGCCTTTTAGCAGGAATAAGACATTTGGGTACCACACTGAGGCCTTGATTACATTATCTGATTACTGTATTAGAACCTGAGGATCTTGGGACCATGACCTGCTCCATATAGGTTCCTTAGGGAAGTCTGTAGAGAGCTTGCCTACCTTACCTGATATATAGTGGAAACCCATGGCACAAGGCACACACACACATACACACACAGACACACATACACACACACACACACACACACATACATACACAATCCAGATTAATTACATTAGCAGAAATTCCTGTGTAGCATTAGTGGTGTGTGTGTGTGTGTGTGTGTGTGTGTGAATTGTGTGAGGAGAGACAGGGTTGATTTCTACACATATGTTATGGTTATGTATTGCTATATAGCAGACTACCCCCAAGATTTAGTGGCTTAGAACAACAATCATTTATTTTTGCTCATAAATCTATCATTTAGGCTGTGTTTGGTGAGGACAGCTTGTTTCTGCTCCACATAGCACCAGCTAGGTTGGTCCAGTTGAGACTGAAAGATATGCTTCCAAAATTACTCGCTGCCTGTGAGCAAGTTGGTGCTCAGCTAGGGCTGTCAACTGGTGTCTTGGTACCTCTCCATAGGGGCCCATTTGCTTGGGCTTCCTTACAGTATGGTGTTTGGGTTCCAAGAGTAGATGTTCCCAAAGACTTGGGCAGAAGCTGTAGAACTTCTTATAATCTAGTTTCTGAAGTCTCAGATGCTATTTTTTTATGATCACCTTTCTTTTTTGTGGGTGTCCTTTTCATACATATATCCCAGTGCTGGTGTTTTTTTTTTTTTTTTTTTTTTTTGGGGGTGCCGCACTGGTGTGGCATTAGCTAAATGAATAAATATATTTTTCCAACACTGATGCTATCTGAGAAATTTCTAACCTGGTCTTCCCCAGCTTGCTCAGGTACTGTAGAATGAGAAAAAAAAGTACTGTACAAATAATAAATGAATATGCTATGTTATAGAGCACTCTAAAAGTAGGACTGGGCTGTGAGGGGCAGGTTAATCTGAGGCCAAGAGGGAAAGAATCAAGGTGGTCTTTGGTTGAGGTTGAGCTTACGAAGATTAGGACTCTGATTGATTAAACTACACTTGGTCTCACAAGGCAACTGTATATTGAAATAGTGAGTAGAAGTAAGAGTTTAAGTAGAAGTTACCCGTGGAGGCGATCTTCCCCAAATGATGCTTTCACGAGGGCCTTCCCCAGCTTAAGAACCTATCATGGCTTCCTACTCCCATGTTTGGCTTTCAAAGTACCCCATAAATGGACCTCACAGTAACTATCCCGACCATCCTCCCACAAGCCCCCAACATTCTTGGCCTAAGCCAGCACCATCTCTTCAAGGCCCTGACTTATCAAACTGTATCAAGCTTCCTTGCCTTTGCTTAGTCTGTTTCTCCAGCCAGAAAAGCTCTCTGACTTTTTATCTAAGAAGATCATATTCCTTCAAGAAGTCCTCCTTCTCCCACAGAATCTTTTCTGACCACTCTGACCACTATGGAGTAGTTTTTTCTTGGAACTCTGATAGTCTTATCAGTGTAAAAAATAGTTTCAACTTCCCTCAACTTTCCATTTCCCCCACTCGGGGAGGGTCTCCCTTTTCCCGTACCCCTTCTTCTCAGTACTGAGTTTTCCTCTCTGTCAGTCCCAATCCAAACACCATTACAAGAAACACCATGCAAATGCAGGTGTTTAACGATACAACAGGCTTATAGTATTGTCTTTCTCAGGGATATTTGCCTTTTAACTAATCTTTGTTAGCTCAACCTAAATCAAATCACTGTATATTTATTGAGAATCTACCATGCGCAAGGCCGTGTGAGGGCCTGTGGAAGGGCCAAAGCAGTGTTAGACATGACTTGCCCCCAAGGAACTTAAAATTTAGCTGGGCACTATATATAAAATAGATAACTAATAAGGACCTACTGTATAGCCCTGGGAACTCTTCTCAATACTCTGTAATGGCCTATATGGGAAAAGAATCTAAAAAAGAGTAGATTTATATATATGTATAACTGATTCACTTTACTGTACACCTGAAACTAACACAACATTGTAAATCAACTATACTCCAATAAAAAATTAGAAAAAAATTTAGCAGGGCAGTGGAGCCTAATATACATTAGAAACAATAAAATACGAGTTTAATGGTAAACCGTTGGTTTTGAAAGTAGGGTATCTTATGAAGGTAAACTCACCGCCAAGATGAAATGGCAGGGGTGGCTAGAAGGGCATTTTTCTGCTGCCATGCTCAGCTCTTCCAGGTGCTTCATAAAGATGTTCCGTGATTCTGCCGGATGGAGGGAGTGGTCTCAGCGAAGCTGTGACCCAGAGAGATGTGGAGGGTGGCGGAGGTGGCAGGTGGGGAACTCCGGTGGAAATCCTCACTCGTGCTTGCAGACGCGGCCAGGGGACTGAGAAAATTATAAAGGAGGCGTGAGGACACAGCAATGTCGCTGCACCCCATTTTGGTTCCGCGGCCAGGGTTTTCATGTTTCTTCACCATGGTGATATACCTGCTGTCCAAATGATACTGCTGCTGTTTGGAGGAAACCGTTATCACGATTTTCAGAGAATGACAATCTGAATTTGAGCCATGCTCAGAAGCCTCCAGGAAGCCTACTTCCCTTTAGCTCTTTAGAGGGAAACAGGATATTTTGTGGTAGGTCAAGAAATGAGGAAAGAAAAATAGTAGGATGGGGAATGGAAATAAGGAAAAACAGACCTACGGAAAATGGAAGAAGGTTAAGCAGGGGAGGCATGTGGCATCCATTGAAATGAGACAAGTTTCCTATCTTTTACAACAAATTTTCCGACTTTTCATATATACAGGGAGACCACACAGTGTTTGTCATAAAAGTCAGTAGGATAGATTTCTGGACTTCCCCCACTCTCTATTCCCATGGACCCCACCCTCTCAAAGAAACAAAAAAGGAAGCGAATCGGGGTGGTGGGAGGCTAAGTGACTACAGAAGAATCCCACTAGCTTCACGTACAACTGGAACTGAGACATTTAATGCTAGGCCAGGCTTGCCACCAAGTCCCGCAGAAAGCAAGTCCACACCCGGTGTTCTAGCCACAAGTTAGCCCTGAACCAGGGCCCATTAGTGACTTGTAAACCATTACTGTTGTTGGTACAGTTACTACTTCTCCTAGAACTTGGTAGAGGCAATTTTAAGGGGGCTTATTTATATCATTAGCTAACTGCTGGTTCATTCATTCATTCCTTCATTTCATCAGCCACAGTCTTGTCCTTGTGCTAGACCGGTGGTCTGTGTGTGTTTTCCTTACACGTTGTATTGTTAGCTTCTCAAAGAATATGGATGGCTGTAGTGTATTCCATACACACGCCTGGGTTATAAGAAAACTTATCACGTGAAATTCTCTATGCTGGTTTCCTCTTCCAGCTGGCTGAAAGGGAGATGATGCCCAGTGAAATTTTGTAATTTTCTTTTGTTATAATGTCTTTATTTAGTTAAAGTATTTGGGTTATGCTGGCCTCATAAAATTTTTCGGAAAGTATTCCCTCCTCCTCTATTTTCTAAAAGAGTTTGTGTAATGCTATAATTACTACTTCCATAAATATTTGATAGAAGTCACCAGCGAAACCGTCAGGGCCTGGGGTTTTTTGTTTTTGTTTTTTTTTTAAACATCTTTATTGGAGTATAATTGCTTTACAATGGTGCGTTAGCTTCTGCTTTACAACAAAGTGAATCAGTTATACATATACACATGTTCCCATATCTCTTCCCTCTTGCATCTCCCTCCCTCCCACTCACCCTATCCCACCCCTCTAGGTGGTCACAAAGCACCGAGCTGATCTCCCTGTGCTATGCGGTTGCTTCCCACTAGCTATCTATTTTACATTTGGTAGTGTATATATGTCTATGCCACTCTCTCACCCTGTCACATCTTACCCCTCCCCCTCCCCATATCCTCAAGTCCATTCTCTAGTAGGCCTATGTCTTTATTCCCGTCTTGCCCCTAGGTTCTTCATGACCTTTATTTTCCCTTAGATTCCGTATATATGTGTTAGCATACTGTATTTGTTTTTCTCTTTCTGACTTACTTCACTCTGTATGACAGACTCTAACTCCATCCACCTCACTACAAATACCTCCATTTCATTTCTTTTTATGGCTGAGTAATATTCCATTGTATATATGTGCCACATCTTCTTTATCCATTCATCCGATGATGGACACTTAGGTTGCTTCCATGTCCTGGCTATTGTAAATAGAGCTGCAATGAACATTTTGGTACGTGACTCTCTTTGAATTATGGTTTTCTCAGGGTATATGCCCAGTAGTGGGACTGCTGGGTCGTATGGTAGTTCTATTTTTAGTTTTTAAAGGAACCTCCATACTGTTCTCCATAGTGGCTGTATCACTTTACATTCCCACCAACAGTGCAAGAGTGTTCCCTTTTCTCCACACCCTCTCCAGCATTTATTGTTTCTAGATTTTTTGATGATGGCCATTCTGACTGGTGTGAGATGATATCTCATTGTAGTTTTGATTTGCATTTCTCTAATGATTAGTGATGTTGAGCAGTTTTTCATGTGCCTCTTGGTCATCTGTAAGTCTTCTTTGGAGAAGTGTCTATGTAGGTCTTCTGCCCATTTTTGGATTGGGTTGTTTGTTTTTTTGTTATTGAGCTGCATGAGCTGCTTGTAAATCTTGGAGATTAATCCTTTGTCAGTTGCTTCATTTGCAAATATTGTCTCCCATTCTGAGGGTTGTCTTTTGGTCTTGTTTATGGTTTCCTTTGCTGTGCAAAAGCTTTTAAGTTTCATTAGGTCCCATTTGTTAATTTGTGTTTTTATTTCCATTTCTCTAGGAGCTGGGTCAAAAAGGATCTTGCTGTGATTTATGTCATAGAGTGTTCTGCCTATGTTTTCCTCTAAGAGTTTGATAGTGTCTGGCCTTACACTTAGGTCCTTAATCCATTTTGAGTTTATTTTTGTGTATGGTGTCAGGGAGTGTTCTAATTTCATACTTTTACATGTACCTGTCCAGTTTTCCCAGCACCACTTATTGAAGAGGCTGTCTTTTCTTCAGTGTATATGCTTACCTCCTTTATCGAAGATAAGGTGACCATATGTGCGTGGGTTTATCTCTGGGCTTTCTATCTTGTTCCATTGATCTATATTTCTGTTTTTGTGCCAGTACCAAACTGTCTTGATTACTGTAGCTTTGTAATATAGTCTGAAGTCAGGGAGCCTGATTCCCCCAGCTCCATTTTTCGTTCTCAAGATTGCTTTGGCTATTCGGGGTCTTTTGTGTTTCCATACAAATTGTGAAATTTTTTGTTCTAGTTCTGTGAAAAATGCCAGTGGTAGTTTGATAGGGATTGCATTGAATCTGTAGATTGCTTTTGGTAGTAGAGTCATTTTCACAATGTTGATTCTTCCAATCCAAGAACATGGTATATCTCTCCATCTGTTTTTATCATCTTTAATTTCTTTCATCAGTGTCTTACAGTCTTCTGCATACAGGTCTTTTGTCTCCTTAGGTAGGTTTATTCCTAGATATTTTATTCTTTTTGTTGCAATGGTAAATGGGAGTGTTTTCTTAATTTCACTTTCAGATTTTTCGTCATTAGTGTATAGAAATGGAAGAGATTTCTGTGCATTAATTTTGTATCCTGCTACTTTACCAAATTCATTGATTAGCTCTAGTAGTTTTCTGGTAGCATCTTTAGGATTCTCTATGTATAGTATCATGTCATCTACTAACAGTGACAGCTTTACTTCTTTTCCAATTTGGATTCCTTTTATTTCTTTTTCTTCTCTGATTGCTGTGGCTAACGCTTCCAAAACTATGTTGAATAATAGTGGTGAGAGTGGGCAACCTTGTCTTGTTCCTGATCTTAGGGGAAATGGTTTCAGGTTTTCACCATTGAGGACAATGTTGGCTGTGGGTTTGTCATATATGGCCTTTATTATGTTGAGGAAAGTTCCCTCTATGCCTACTTTCTGCAGGGCTTTTATCATAAATGGGTGTTGAATTTTGTCGAAAGCTTTCTCTGCATCTATTGAGATGATCATATGGTTTTCCTCCTTCAATTTGTTAATATGATGTATCACGTTGATTGATTTGCATATATTGAAGAATCCTTGCATTCCTGGAATAAACCCCACTTGATCGTGGTGTATGATCCTTTTAAGGTGCTGTTGGATTCTGTTTGCTAGTATTTTGTTGAGGATTTTTGCATCTATGTTCATCAGTGATATTGGCCTGTAGTTTTCTTTCTTTGTGACATCTTTGTCTGGTTTTGGTATCAGGGTGATGGTGGCCTCGTAGAATGAGTTTGGGAGTGTTCCTCCCTCTGCAATATTTTGGAAGAGTTTGAGAACGATAGGTGTTAGCTCTTCTCTAAATGTTTGATAGAATTCGCCTGTGAAGCCATCTGGTCCTGGGCTTTTGTTTGTTGGAAGATTTTTAATCACAGTTTCAATTTCAGTGCTTGTGATTGGTCTGTTCATATTTTCTATTTCTTCCTGGTTCAGTCTCGGCAGGTTGTGCATTTCTAACAATCTGTCCATTTCTTCCAGGTTGTCCATTTTATTGGCATAGAGTTGCTTGTAGTAACCTCTCATGATCCTTTGTATTTCTGCAGTGTCAGTGGTTACTTCTCCTTTTTCATTTCTAATTCTATTGATTTGAGTCTTCTCCCTTTTTCTCTTGATGAGTCTGGCTAATGGTTTATCAATTTTGTTTATCTTCTCAAAGAACCAGCTTTTAGTTTTATTGATCTTCGCTATTGTCTCCTTCATTTCTTTTTCATTTATTTCTGATCTGATCTTTATGATTTCTTTCCTTCTGCTAGCTTTGGGGTTTTTTTGCTCTTCTTTCTCTAATTGCTTTAGGTGAAAGGTTAGGTTGTTTATTCGAGATGTTTCCTGTTTCTTGAGGTAGGCTTGTATTGCTATAAACTTCCCTCTTAGCACTGCTTTCGCTGCATCCCATAGGTTTTGAGTCATCGTGTCTCCATTGTCATTTGTTTCTAGGTAGTTTTTGATTTCCCCTTTGATTTCTTCAGTGATCACTTCGTTATTAACTAGTGTATTGTGTAGCCTCCATGTGTTTGTATTTTTTACAGATCTTTTCCTGTAATTGATATCTAGTCTCATAGCGTTGTGGTCGGAAAAGATACTTGATACGATTTCAATTTTCTTAAATTTACCAAGGCTTGATTTGTGACCCAAGATATGATCTATCCTGGAGAATGTTCCATGAGCACTTGAGAAAAATGTGTATTCTGTTGTTTTTGGGTGGAATGTCCTATAAATATCAATTAAGTCCATCTTGTTTAATGTATCCTTTAAAGCTTGTGTTTCCTTATTTATTTTCATTTTGGATGATCTGTCCATTGGTGAAAGTGGGGTGTTAAAGTCCCCTACTATGATTGTGTTGCTGTCGATTTCCCCTTTTATGGCTGTTAGTATTTGCCTTATGTATTGAGGTGCTCCTATGTTGGGTGCATAAATATTTACAATTGTAATACCTTCCTCTTGGATCGATCCCTTGATCATTATATAGTGTCCTTCTTTGTCTCTTGTAATAGTCTTTATTTTAAAGTCTATTTTGTCTGATATGAGAATTGCTACTCCAGCTTTCTTTTGATTTCCATTTGCATGGAATATCTTTTTCCATCCCCTCACTTTCAGTCTGTATGTGTCTCTAGGTCTGAAGTGGGTCTCTTGTAGACAGCACATATATGGGTTTTTTTTTTTTTTGTATCCATTCAGCCAGTCTGTGTCTTTTGGTGGGAGCATTTAATCCATTTACATTCAAGGTAATTATCGATATGTATGTTCCTATTCCCATTTTCTTAAATGTTTTGGGTTTGTTATTGTAGGTGTTTTCCTTCTCTTGTGTTTCTTGCCTAGAGAAGTTCCTTTAGCATTTGTTGTAAAGCTGGTTTGGTGGTGCTGAACTCTCTCAGCTTTTGCTTGTCTGTAAAGGTTTTAATTTCTCCACCGAATCTGAATGAGATCCTTGCTGGGTAGAGTAATCTTGGTTGTAGGTTTTTCTCCTTCATCACTTTAAGTATATCCTGCCACTCCCTTCTGGCTTGCAGAGTTTCTGCTGAAAGATCAGCTGTTAAACTTATGGGGATTCCCTTGTGTGTTATTTGTTGTTTTTCCCTTGCTGCTTTTAATATGTTTTCTTTGTATTTAATTTTTGATAGTTTGATTAATATGTGTCTTGGCGTGTTTCTCCTTGGATTCATCCTGTATGGGACTCTCTGTGCTTCCAGGACTTGATTAACTATTTCCTTTCCCATAGTAGGGAAGGTTTCAACTATAATCTCTTCAAATATTTTCTCAGTCCCTTTCTTTTTCTCTTCTTCTTCTGGGACCCCTATAATTCGAATGTTGGTGCGTTTAGTGTTGTCCCAGAGGTCTCTGAGACTGTCCTCAGTTCTTTTCATTCTTTTTTCTTTATCCTGCTCTGCAGTAGTTATTTCCACCATTTTATCTTCCAGGTCACTTATCCGTTCTTCTGCCTCAGTTATTCTGCTATTGATCCCATCTAGAGTATTTTAAATTTCATTTATTGTGTTTTTCATTGTTGCTTGATTCCTCTTTAGTTCTTCTACGTCCTTGTTAAATGTTTCTTGCATTTTGTCTATTCTATTTCCAAGATTTTGGATCATCTTTACTATCATTATTCTGAATTCTTTTTCAGGTAGACTACATATTTCCTCTTCATTTGTTAGGTCTGGTGTGTTTTAACCCTGCTCCTTCATCTGCTGTGTTTTTCTGTCTTCTCATTTTGCTTATCTTACTGTGTTTGGGGTCTCATTTTCACAGGCTGCAGGTTCGTAGTTCCCGTTGTTTTTGGTATCTGTTCCCAGTGGCTAAGTTTTGTTCAGTGGGTTGTGTAGGCTTCCTGGTGGAGGGAACTAGTGCCTGTGTTCTGGTGGATGAGGCTGGATCTTGTCTTTCTGGTGGGCATGTCCACGTCTGGTGGTGTATTTTGGGGTGTCTGTGGCCTTATTATGATTTTAGGCAGCCTCTCTGCTAATGGATGGGGCTGTGTTCCTGTCTTGCTAGTTGTTTGGCATAGGGTGTCCAGCACTGTAGCTTGCTGGTCGTTGAGTGAAGCTGGGTCTTGATGTTGAGATGGAGATCTCTGAGAGATTTTTGCCGTTTGGTATTACGTGGAGCTGGAAGGTCCCTTGTGGACCAGTGTCCTGAACTTGGCTCTCCCACCTCAGAGGCGCAGCCCTGATGCCTGGCTGGAGCACCAAGAGCCTTTCATCCACATGGCTCAGAGTAAAAGGGAGAAAAAATAGAAAGAAAGAAAGAAAGAAAGAGGATAAAATAAAATGAAATAAAATAAAGCTATTATAAAGCAAAGTTATACAGACAAAATTTCACCCGGAAGCATACACATATAGACTCACAAAAAAAGGAAAAGGGGAAAAATTAATATATCCTGCTCCCAAAGTCCACCTCCTGAATTTGGGATGATTCGTTGTCTATTCAGGTGTTCCACAGATGCAGGTACATCAAGTTGTTTGTGGAGCTTTAATCCGCTGCTTCTGAGGCTGCTGGGAGAGATTTCCCTTTCTATTCTTTGTTCACACAGCTCCCGGGGTTCAGCTTTGGATTTGGACCTGCCTCTGCGTGTAGGTCGCCTGAGGGCGTCTGTTCATCGCCCAGACAGAACGGGGTTAAAGGAGCAGCTGCTTCGGGGGCTCTGGCTCACCCAGGCCGGGTGGAGGGAGCGGTACGGAGGAGGCAGGGCGAGCCTGCGGCGGCAGAGGCCGGCGTGACGTTGCACCAGCCCGAGGCGCACCGTGCCATCTCCCGGGGAACTTGTCCCCGGATCACGGGAGCCTGGCCGTGGCGGACTCCACCGGCTCCCGGGAGGGGCGGTGTGGAGAGTGACCTGTGCTCGCACACAGGCTTTTTGGTGGCGGCAGCAGCAGCCCCAGCATCTCACGCCCGTCTCTGGGGTCCGCGCTGATAGCCGCGGCTCTCACCCGTCTCTGGAGTTCTTTTAGGTGGTGCTCTGAATCCCCTCTCCTTGCGCGCCGCGAAACAAAGAGGCAAGAAAAAGTCTCTTGCCTCTTTGGCAGCTGCAGACTTTTTCCCGGTCTCCCTCCCGGCTAGCTGTGGTGTGCTAACCCCTTCAGGCTGTGTTCACGCCGCCAACCCCAGTCCTCTCCCTGGGGTCTGACCTCCGAAGCCCGAGCCTCAGCTCCCAGGCCCCGCCCACCCTGGCGGCTGAGCAGACAAGCCTCTCGGGCTGGTGAGTGCTGGTCGGCACCGCTCCTCTGTGCGGGAGTCTCTCCGCTTTGCCCTCTGCGCCCCTGTTGCTGTGGGGTCTGCGCTGATAGCCGTGGCTCACGCCCGTCTCTGGAGCTCGTTTAGGCGGCGCTCTGAATCCCCTCTCCCCGCGCACCAGGAAACAAAGAGGGAAGAAAACGTCTCTTGCCTCTTCGGCAGCTGCAGACTTTTACCCGGTCTCCCTCCCGGCCAGCTGTGGCGCACTAACCCCTTCAGGCTGTGTTCACGCCGCCAACCCCAGTCCTCTCCCTGCGATCCGACCTCCGAAGCCCAAGCCTCAGCTCCCAGCCCCGCCCGCCCCGGCGGGTGAGCAGACAAGCCTCTCGGGCTGGTGAGCGCTGCTCGGCGCTGATCATCTGTGCAGGAATCTCTCCGCTTTGCCCTCCGCACCCCTGTGGCTGCGCTCTCCTCCGTGGCTCCGAAGCTTCCCCCCTCTGCCACCTGCAGTCTCCGCCCGCGAAGGGGCTCCTAGTGTGTGGAAACCTTTCCTCCTTCACGGCTCCCTCCCACTAGTGCAGGTCCCGTTCCTATTCTTTTGTCTCTGTTATTTCTTTTTTCTTTTGCCCTACCCAGGTACGTGGGGAGTTTCTTGCCTTTTGGGAGGTCTGACGTCTTCTGCCAGCATTCAGTGGGTGTTCTGTAGGCGCAGTTCCACGTGTAGATGTATTTCTAATGTATCTGTGGGAAGGAAGGTGATCTCCGCGTCTTACTCTTCCGCCATCTTGCCCTATTCCCAGGGCCTGGGGTTTTGTTTGCGGCAACGTTTTAAATAATGAATTCAATTTACTTAATAGCAATGGGACTATTAAAAATTTTTACGTCATTTTGCCTCAGTATTGGTAAGATGTATTTTTCAAGAATTTGTTCATTTTACCTAAGTTGTGGAATTCGTTGCCATAAAGTTTTTCATAATGTTCATTTCTTACCCATTTGATGTATTGGATTTGTAGTGATAACGCTTCTTTTATTCTTGATATTGGCAATTTGTGTTCTTAATGAAATTTTGGAGACCAAATGTTGATGATGCTGAAGCCACAAGATGGAATAAACCTTGGTCTTTGAATCACATATTGGTAGAGAGCTGCCAACTAATCAGAAAACTTGCATCATATTGTTACATGAGCAGGAAAGAAACATCTGTCACAGAGATTTGGGGGGTTGGTTTGTTATAGCAACTAGCATTACCTTACCTATTGCAGATCATCGTAACTAGTTTCTGTGTTCATATTCCTTGCTCTACTGTGACCCCTGGAGGATAGGGGCCATGATAATACTGCTCTTGGTATTTTTTCCAGTGCATAGTGCAGTACTTGGTGAATATTAGGTTCTCCATAAATGTTTCTTGAATATACATGAATGACTGAAATTGTTCCTTTGTGTTTGGAGCCTTGAGGTATTCTTTCCCTGGGATGGGTGACTCAACTCCAGGTTGGAGCTTCCAAAAGCACGCAGTATTGGTTGGCTGTATCTTTCCCATCATCCTTCTCCTTTCCCCTCCCTTCTTCTCACTGCTTTCTGTGTCCTGTCTTCTTTATTCCAGAACCACACCTGAGGGTCACTGTCAGAGACCATTTATGAAGGTAAAATCTCTTCAATTTGGATCCCACTAGAGGGGAATTCAGAATAAAACAGACATGGGCTGGGCTCATGTTTGCTTTTGCTTTCTCACCAAAACATACTGAAAAAAAATCTACCCAGCAAATAACACCACCACTTAGAACTTTATGCAAATGAATATATAAAAATTGATCCCACTGACTTTGATCTGTTTGTTTGGTGAAGTTTGTTTCAATTTGCATTTTTTAATATTTTGATGTGGACCATTAAAAAATTTTTTTAAAAACTTATTTTTAGGCTGCATTGGGTCTTCGTTGCAGTGCACAGGCTTCTCTCTTTTTTTTTTTAAACATCTTTATTGGAGTATAATTGCTTTACAATGGTGTATTAGTTTCTGCTGTATAACAAAGTGAATCAGCTATATGCATATGTATATCCCCATATCCCCTCCCTCTTGCGTCTCCCTCCCACCCTCCTTATCCCACCCCTCTAGGTGGTTGCAAAGCACCGAGCTGATCTCCCTGTGCTATGCGGCTGCTTCCCACTAGCTATGGAAAAGATAAAAGAAAATACTCTTAAGTTGATAAAGCCACGGGAAAACGTATACCCACATACACTGCTAACAGAGTGTTAATTGGGATTTTTTCTTGGAGGGCCACATTATACTAGGAAAATCTTTAAAATGTTTGTAATGTTTGTACGCTTTGACCCACAATTCCACTTGTAGGAATTGATTCTAAGGAAATAAAGATGTGTATAAAGAAAAAAAAAAAAAAAAGATCCCAGGGAGGGATGTTGAGATTACTTGAAATAACAAAT
Source organism: Eschrichtius robustus (assembly GCF_028021215.1). Taxonomy (NCBI): domain Eukaryota; kingdom Metazoa; phylum Chordata; class Mammalia; order Artiodactyla; family Eschrichtiidae; genus Eschrichtius; species Eschrichtius robustus. Next base: position 31,134,479 of record NC_090825.1, read on the forward strand.
GTTTGAAGGAGTCTTCCAGCGGCATCAGTTTAATGCCTTTGCATATGTAATAGACTAATCATAAATTATATTTAAAGTAGTTACCAGATTCATTGCTGGAAAAAGCATATTTTGCTGTATCTTAGCATATGTTCCTATAAAATAATTTTATCAAAACATTTTCTCATTCAGACTTTCACCAAATTGGACTAGCCCCTTAAACAACAGGAAGTATTGGCGAGGGGCTTTCTGTGCGAAGTAACTGTTAGCTGAAGGTTGGGTGCCTCCTGCAGATATTCTGCGGTCCTTATAAGTGAGAATGAAAACATTCCAACACATACAGTTTGCTGGGTTCTAGGTAACGTTTTGAGTGTTTTTAAAGTAATAACAAATGCTTAGAGCTACATTTCATTTCAGTGGTGTTTTTTCTTAATTACTTGCTGACAAGTTTACTACTCTGTCCAAAGCAAATAGGTGCCATACGAATTCTCAAAACATCTTTGTTCTTTGTCTTGCCTCATTTATGCTAAAGAGTTTCTACAGTACTTCTTTTTTGTGCATCATATACATTCTTAGAAAATGTAGGCCTCCTTCAGTATACTCTGCAAAAACATTCTAGCAAACATTTATTATAAAGCAGACATTATTTTCCATTACTACCTGGAGGTTTATTCATCAGGAGAAAAGCCTCCCACAGACTGAGTTGAAAAATTCTGGCAGGAAGTGTGTGGAAAGGATGAATGGCATAGGGTGGCATGGTAGGAATTGTGTGATTCCTGGAGTTTGCAGTCTCCACTTAAACCATACCCTTCCCCATTACATCACCTTTCTCAATTCTCCTATGACCCTTCAACTCCCATCCTTCCTTAGCCCATAATACCCCTAGGAATTTACACAATATCTAGAAATTCCCTGATTTCATACTCAGTTCTCTGAAACTCTGCTTCCCTTTTCCTTTAGTTTGCTTATTTAGTGTCCCCTAAAGCTGGGCTGTGATATTGTACCTCCACAGAAGATGTCTGATAAATGAAAGACTCTCATCTGTACATCTTCTTAATTGGAGGCCTTAGGCTCTGTGAAATGCAAATACAATTTGGTTAGTTTAAATTCTATATATAATTTACTTAATCAGAGCGAATAATTTAAGAGCAGACAGCGGAGTAAAACCTTGCCATAAACTGTCTTGTTTTAATAATTATGATGATTAAAACTGTTAACTATTATTGAGTGCTTACTATGTTCCAGATGTTATTGGAAATACTTTACAACATATGTTAAGTCATTGATCCTCATACCAGCCCTATGAAATAAGCACTATCATTACTCCCATTTTACAGATGAGAACACTAAGGTACAGAGAGGATAAGTAGTTTATCCAAGCCTAAACATCTTGTAGTGGGAAATATTCAAATATTTCTTGTTGAAGAATCGTCCTCTTGCTCAGAGTATGCATATTATATCTGCTTTTGGTGTATAAGAGAAATATTATGATGGTTATTCTTGTCTTTGAATGCCATCTACATAAAAAGTTTCTACTCTATATTTTAGAGCTATACTCATGTTAACAGCAAAATCATTCTACCTAGTATCCTAAAATACTATCTTGGTTTTTAACCCAGAAATATCAGATCTAAATTCTTAATTTGATGAAATATTTTACAAATTGAATTTGAAGCCATCACAACCATCATTGTGATCAGTAGGATTGATTCTCATTATAACCAGTTTGCTCTCTCTTAATAAGGTATGGTATTACAAAACCTGCCAGTTTTCACTAGCATAATCTGTGCTGTAAAAGTAACTAAAGGGAACTTGGCTCCTGAAACTCTTTCTGCCCTGTCTTCTCTGTGGTGTATTATGAGGGTAACGTGTAAAAATACATGTGGTGTCACTTATGTTAGAGTCCTAATCAAATGTTAATAGTTTAACTTCATATTGTATTTTATTAAGCATTCATAAAACAATTTTAGGTGTGTTTGTTCCTCATGGGTTCGTGTAGGTTTCTGATAACATATTTGTTTAAAGAATCCATTTTTCAGGTTTAATTCTGCTGTCTCTGTAACTCTGAGTATTTCTGCAGTGGATTAATTGCACTGAAAGCCCCAAGCTTCCACTCCTCCTACTTTGAGAGGGACATTTTTCCCCAGCTCTTGACTCTGTGGTCAGCCACATGATTTGCTTTGGCCAATGGGGTCTTAATAAATGTGGTACAAAGTATGCACTCTGGACTCAGTCTTTGCTGCTATTGCATCTTTGCCATAACGATGAGAACACGACCATACTAGCCCACTAATAGACTGTAAAAGATGCCTATAAAAGATTCAGGTCATCTGAGGCTATCTAAGACCAGTCAACCTCTAGCCAACCTGCCAGCTGTCCATAGACTCACAAGTGAGCCTAGTCAAGATCAGCCAAGATCAGCCAAGCATGAGCCGGGTCAGCAGAACTACCCAGCTGACATATAGACTAGGGAGAAATACTAAATTATCATTACTTCAAGACACTATGCATTGAGATGTTTTGTTATATTGCAATAGCTAACAGATTCAACCTTAATTGCAGCGATAATCCTTACTATTTAGAAATATTTCCCCATTCGAGTGTATATTGAAGCTGTTCAGAATAGTGAGTTAGGCACTTGGCTTCAGAACCAGGCTGCCTGGGGTTCAAGTCCCAGTTTTTAAATTTATTTCACTCATAATAGTGCCTGGCACTAGTAAATATGTTAAATAAAATGCTGTGTGGCCAGATTTGTGGCAAGTGTATGCACAGATGATCTCTTTCTATCCCTTCAGTAACTCTTATGAGGTAGATAATATTACACCCATTTAGTAAACATGGATACCAAGGCTCAGAGAAGTTAAGAAACTTGCACAGTATCACAGTAAGTGGCAGAGCCAAGATTATGAATCTCAGTCTGGCCATGTTTATAATCACTATTATAAATACATTGCCATAGCATCTTACCCATTTTGGCTTTCTTTTGGACTTTTGGTCCAAATTTCAGTCTTGTGCCTCAAGTATAATTTTTAAAAATAAATTTAGAAATCTAAATAATATTAACAGGGAAGGAGAGGATGTAACAGAGAAAATGTAAACTGTGCAAGTGCTGTGTATCCCCTTTTACTTGCCAAGGGTACCTTGACATTAAAATCCTGTTTCTATACGTCAGTTTTGGTCATGGGAAATGAAGATAAATGAAAACCACATTGGGTAAATCTAATCTACTAAATACAGTAAACACTTCATTAAACCAGACTTATTGCTGAGTTTGAGGATGGAGTTGGGGAATAAACCTAAATGAACTTACAGTATTTGAATTATAGATTTATTTTTCAAAGAAGTACAGTTTTACTTAGGTAAATAGTGTTTTCATGGCAAATACTGTTGTTTATAGCTTCTGCTGTGCAGTTATATGATAATAATTAATATTTAGCTCTCACTTGTTCCCCATCCCCTGCTGAAGGCTATGGAATTGTAATGGGATAAACTGCTTAAACACAATGTCCAGTCATTGCTCATTGTTAATTTCTTTGGAAAGACAATAATGATAGAATGATCCTAAATTCTGGACTCTAGGATCTATATTACTGAGATTTTATAATCCCTCATTCCTCTGGATTTTCCACACAACTTTTTTTTAGTTTTAATAATATATCTTATTTACCCCAATGTTTCCAAAACATTATTACTTCAACATGTAATCAGCATAAAAATTATTAAGAATATTTTACATTTTTATACTAAATCCAGTGTGAATTTAATCTTATAGCGCATCTCGATTTGGATTAGCATTCATTTTTTTTGTTCTTGTTAACTTTATGTTTTTTTTAATTGAAGTATAGTTGATTTACAATGTTGTGTTAGTTTCAGGTGTACAGCAAAGTGATTCAGCTTATAAACAGACACACATTTATATTCTTTTTCAGATTCTTTTCCATTACAGGTTATTACAAGATAATTGCGTATAGTTCCCTATGCTATACAGTAGGTCCTTGTTGTTTATCTATTTGATATATGGTAGTGTGCATCTATTAATCCCATACCCCTAATTTGTCCCTCCTCCCCTTCCCTTTCCTCTTTGGTAACCATAAGTTTGTTTTCTATTTTGTGAGTCTATTTCTGTTTTGTAAATAAGTTCATTAGTATCATTGTTTTATATTCCACATATAAGTGATATCATATGATATTTATCTTTCTCTGTCTGACTTACTTCACTTAGTATGATAATCTCTAGGTCAATCCATGATGCTGCAGATGGCATTATTTCATATTTTTTGACGGACATTTGGGTTGCTTCCATGTCTTGGCTATTGTGAATAGTGCTGCTATGAACACTGGGGTGCATGTAGCTTTTTGAATTAGAGTTTTCATCTTTTCTGGAAATATGCCCAGGAATAGGATTGCTGGATCATATGGTAACTCTATTTTTAGCTTTTTAGGACCCTCCATTCTGCTCTCCATAGTGGCTGCATCAATTTACATTCCCACCAGTAGTGTAGGAGTGTTCCCTTTTCTCCACACCCTCTCCAGCATTTATTATTTGTTGACTTTTTGATGATGGCCATTCTGACCAGTGTGAGGTGATACCTCATTGTAGTTTTGATTTGCATTTCTCTAATAATTAGCAATGTTGAGAATCTTTTCATATGCCCGTTGGCCATCTGTCCATACACTTTTGATCATTGTCACCAACAAGCAACAAAATGCTAAACTTGTCCCTTTCTTGTGCACATGCTAACAGTCATAAAAAAAAAAAAAAACCCACTGGAGTCAATTCTTTGGGATCAGACTTTGGACAAAATGGCCTGCGTAATCCACAGCCTGGATAATTCGCCTCTGGACTCTGGACTCTGTTCTGAATGTACTTTGCAAAGTGTTCAGTTTCTGTTTTCTTTTACTCTGTCCAGTAAAGGAGACTCAGACTGTTGTTTAACAGTTTCTGCCTGGAATCAATCTCAAATGACCCAGGTTTTTCTGTCTTTTATCCTATACATCAGAATCATAATGCGCCTCCACCAAATGTTTGAGAGCTGTAATTCACCCCGGGGAACTCAATACCAGTCGCTTTGTGTGTATGGTGACAAGTGTGTCAGCTAAGATCGATGGGCAGCCTTCTATGTCAGGAGCTTCCTTGCTGAAGATGGGCTGCTGTTACATGCACCCAAATCCCCATCCCTAGGGATAGGCCAGTGCCAACTCCAGACTCGTGGACAGATAATTATTATCATAGTAAAGTAACTTCAAAGAAAGAGGGGAATTCTGTGGCCATGAGATCACAGTAGATCTGAGTGCAACTTCTGCAGTGCTTCATTAGTTTTTCCTGCAACAGACCAGGAAGTGGCATGCATGAGGTTTTCTGGCTTACAGATTTGCCGTGCTTCTGGAAAAACAACAACAAACCGCCCCCCCCCAAAACTGAAGAATTAAGAAATATGTTTATGGTACCCATATCTTAAGAAGCTTTTACTTGATCTTGGCAGGGCAAGCCATTGTTCTAACAACTGAAAACATCTTTTTAAACTGTTTCCAGAAAGCATTTGGAAACATCTCCAAGTAAGGTTACATATTTACAATTCAGCTCTAAGCCTCAATTAAAGCTGTTGTTGTATAGCGTTTGCTGCCTCTGATAGCCTGACACCATAATAATATTATACAGTATCCCAAGACAATGAGATGAGTCTCTAACATCTGCTTATACTCAGAAAACAAAGGAGAATTGGAAGGCTGCATCCTGCAATGCTTGTGAAGCACCGCCTTTACTTGCTGGAGACACAGGATGGCTTTTCCGGTGGATTGTTGCCTGCCATCCGGGGGCAAGAGCAAAATGATCCGGAAGAGGTTGGAGAAAGCTTACCATAGATAGGCTGCTCATTCTGGGGATTTAGCTAGACTGAGCTCATTACCTCATTAGGGGAACCATTTGTGAGCTCCTCCAGAATAGTTCAAGATTGTGTTTTTAATTACCATTTCTTTTTTTTGTGGCGAGAGCATTTAAGGTTTACTCTTTGAGCAACACTCAAGAATATAATACACTATTATCAGATGTAATCACCGTGCTGTACATTATATACCCAGAGCTTGTTAATCGTATAACTGGAAGTTTGTACACTTTGGCCACTATCTCCCTGCCCTCCACTCCCCTGCCGACTCTGATAATCACTGATCTACTCTCTGTCTCTCTGTGTTTGGCTTTTTTAGATTCCACATATAAGTAAGATCATACAGCATTTGTCTTTCTCTGACTTCTTTCACTTTGTGTAATGCCCTCATGGTTCATCCAAGTTGTCGCAAATGGCAGGATTTCCTTCTTTATCGTGGCTGAAAAATATTACATTGTATATGTATACTTCATCTTCTTTATCCATTCATCCACTGATGGAGCTTTAGGTTTTTTCCATATCGTGGCTATTGAGAATAGTGCCACAGTGAACATGGGAGTGCAGATATCTCTGTGAGATCTTGATTTCAATTTCTTTGGATATATAACCAGAAGTGGGATTGCTGGATCATATGGCAACTCAATTTTTAATTTTTTGAGGAATCTCCATACTGTTTTCCGTGGTGGTTGTACTAATTTACATTCCCACCAACAGTGCACAAGGGTTCCCTTTCCTCCACATCCTTGCCAACACTAGTTACCTCTTGTCTTTTTGATAATAGCCATTCTAACAGGTGTGAGGTGATATCTCATTGTGGTTTTGATTTGCATTTCTCTGATGATTAGTGATGTGGAGGTGTTAGTTAATGCTATGGTGGTAATCCTTTTGTAATATATAAATGTATCAAATCAACATGTCATACACCTTAAACGTACGTAATAGTATATATCAATTACATCTCAATAAAGCTGGAAAAAATCTTAAAAACTTATAAGTAATACATAGTTGTAGTTTTAAGTTAGTTTATTAAATAAGAGTCAATGATTTCCAAATGGTGGAGAATACTCCAGAGGTAATGCGTTTTTCTGACTTGGATCTTTGCTCTAATCTGCTCTTACCTCGAATGTTGTCCTCTGGAACTGAGTGATAGTGAATGATGTTTTTGTTTGTTTGTTTGGTTTCTTTCTTTTTAAGATTTTTTTTTGAAGTGGACCATTTTTTAAAAGTTCTTATTGAATTAGTTACCATATTGCTTCTGTTTTATGTTTTAGTTTTTTGTCCGTGAGGCATGACGGATCTTAACTCCCCAACCAGGGATCGAACCTGCACCCCCTGCATTGGAAGGCGAAGTCTCAACCAGTGGACCACCAGGGAAGTCCCCGGGAATGATGTTTAATATGCCTGTCTGACACTTTGAGCAAAAGACCCACTTGGAAAGAGGTTTAAGATGGATCTACCTTATGCCATGCTCTGCTTTTCTGGGGTCATACTTTATAGGGACAAGGATCATCATTCTTGATCTTCATTAAGTAGGACCTTGAGACATGATGAAGGGAAATTACTTACGAAAAGAAACACAGCAGGTAGGGGAGGGAATAGCAAAAATGGAACCCATTGAGCGTGCTTCCTGATCTGCCAGGCTGTGCTGTGCTCTTATCTGTTTAACAGAACTGTAGGAGAAAACATAGTAGGCTTATTAATTAATTGATAGAGAGGAAACAGTAATGACTATAGTGGGCATTCATTGGTTGACTTTCTAGTGCTTTCCAGTCTTACCTTTTCGCTTTTCTAATGGAACTCTGAAATTCCTCCCTTGCAGTTTATTGGGACTTATCCTGGTTTAGATATCCCTGGAAGCAAACCTGACACAAAGATTTAAGTAAAAGTGGTTTATTTGGGAGGGATACTGGTGGGGAAGTGGGGAAGTGTGGCAGGGAAGGGGGAAGTCAGTAAAGGGTGTATTAACCAATCACTGTGGGCACCTGGTGCTCAATGCCCCTGGGAACTCTGGAATACTCTGTAGAACACACCTCAGAATCCTTCCAACTGAAGAGTGAGGATGCTGGGATATTTGTCTGCCAATTCCCTGCTAATCCTTAGTTGAGGGCTGCTTCTGGGAGCATTAACTCTGGAGTTTCTAGCTTGTTCTGTGCATGGGCCAAACATTTTCTTGTGGTCAGGGGGGGAAAAAGCTCTCAAGCAGAAAGTAGTGGGTGTTTGCAGTGAGCAGCCTTGGGTGAGTAGATTGAGAGTTGAGGGGGAGATGTATGGTCACCAACAGTGACTCAGCAGGACCTGACTCCACCCCCATCTCAGGTGGGGGGCCTTGATTGGCTCAAAGCAATTGACACAGTCCCTCCCCTTAGACACTGTCATTGATCTGCTGTTTGGGCACCTGACTCAAATCAGTCTATGTCAGAAATGCAACTCAAATTCCAGACTTTAGTCAGCTATTGCAAGAGCTGACTCTCTCTTCTCCGTTAAATGTGAAGAAGCAGGAAGCCCTGGAAATTGCTGGCGGCCACCTTGGGAGCAATGAGAAGAACAACCTGAGTCTGAGGACGTGTGGCCAAGACTGGAGGAGAGTAACAGGGTCCCGATCATAGGAACTAACTGAGCCTTGCATTAAGGTTCATACAAAGCTGTATACAGGCTGCTAAGGGCTGCTGTGATAAAGTATCAAAAACAAGGTGGCTTAAAACCATAGAATTCTACTATCTCACAGTTCTGGAGGCCACAAGTCTGAGGTCACGGGGTCAGCAGGGCCAAGTGCTCTTGGATTGTCCTGGGGGTGGGGGCAGGTGGGAATCTTTCCTTGCCTCTTCTAGCTTCTGGTATATGTTGACAATCTTTGGCACTCCTTGGCTTGTAGATGCATTACTCTAGTCACATGGCCATCTTCTCTCTGTGTGTCTTCACATCTTCTTCCCTCTGTGCACCTCTGTGGCTATGTCCATATTTCCCCTTTTTATAAGGACGTCAGTCATATTGGATTAGGGCCCATCCTAATGACCTCATTTTAACTTGATTACCTCTGTAAAGACCCTGTTTCCAAATAAGGTCACATCCTGAGGTAGTGGAGGTTAGGACTTAAACATATATTTCTGGAGGGACATAAAACAACCCATAACAGAAGCCAAATCTGTTCATTTATGATAGGAAATAAGTCTGTTTTGGCTTAAGGACATTTGGGTTGAGACTCTATGTTGTCTGCAATGTCATCTTACTTACCAGTTCCTTGATCTGTGGCTATGAATAAAACAAGACAGGACAACCAAAGCAAGTGGGAGACTTGCTGTCTCTGAGTTAATGGGCTGGCATGATTAGAGGGTGGAGCAAGCAGTAGGATTAGAATATGCACTGCCGAGGTGCTCAGTAAAATGTTCAGAATGGGCCACCATTCATTCATTGATTCAACATGTATTTCCTAACATCCCCTCCTCCCCAATGTGCCAGATACTGTTCTAGGGATTGGGAATATAGCACTAAATAAAAAAGATGTGCTTTCCTGCCCTCAATGGAGTTTATATTCTAGTAAGGGAGACAGATAATAAAGAAGAGAAATGGGTAAAATGTAGAGTACGTTGGATAATATTACGAGAGGGAGTATCAGGAGGCCTGGAGTTTTAGATGGAGAGGGCAGACAGGGCCTCACCAGTCAGGTGACATTTGCATAAAGACCCAAAGGAAGTGATGCAGTTCTTCATGTAGTGAGTCCTAATGGGAACATGGTATCCAGTCTGGGTCTAACTGGAAGCACAAATGGGTTAAAAGCCAGAAAAGCTTACCTATAGAGGAGGCTCTCTGTTTCCTGAGGGGGTTATAGCTAGAAGCTTTTGTGTTTGAAGGGAATTTGGTTTATTTCCACCTGGTCCATCTTGGACACCTGGAGAACTCTGGGAACCACTGAATCTGTTTGCAGGAAATGAGTTGTGGCAAAGGTTGAGTCTAACTCACGACAAGCTGAATGTGTCTTTAAAAACTTTAAAAGCTGAGACATTATAAGCTTTATGAGCATTCTCTCTGACTTTGAGGTTTCAGTGCTATGAAAAAGAAAGAGCAGGACCAAGTCTAGTTGTAATGTCCCTTGGGACTTATTATTTTTAACAGCAAAATATTGATTTTCTAAAACATCCAAATATGAAGGCTGGATTGATTCCACAAGCACCCTGTGAAAATTAGTTGTATTTCTTTTAGTTGTAGCCTCCTAAGGTCTTATGGATGGTAAAAAATATTGAACAATGCTTTAGACCTCATCAAATACACTGATTGTACAAAAGGACTCTCTGTGCTCCAAATTGATGTTGAGAAGGACAATTTGTCACTTTGCCAATTTACATCACTTAGCGTGATATTTTTTTACAACTCCAAATTAAGACAGCAGCCATCAGTTAAGTAAACAAAGCATTTACTCTAGTGCAGATGGTAAACATAGTTATATTCTACTAAATTATTTATTGTTCTTAGATAGTAGCTACATGAAGAGCAGATGCTTGTGAGTTTTCAGTATCCATGGTGTTAGTAACAATAGTGCTTGGACATAGGAATAAGAAACTTCAAAAATGTCCCCTTCTCTTGCAAAATTAAGTTATAGAAATTTACAACTAATGTGAGTTATTAAAGGTTCAATTCAAGATGCTAAAAAAAGAGAGAGAGAGACCAAAATTCAGAGGCATAAACAATAGACAAGATTGCTTCTCTCTGATGTAAGTCTAGAACCAGGTGAGTGGTCCAGGGTGGATAGTGGGTCTACTCTCTGAGGTCACCCAGGACTAGGTTTCTTCTGTCTTGTGGTTCTGTCATTCCTTAGGTTGTTGCCCTCATCTCCCTGGCTGAAGCTGTCTCACCACCACTATGTTTGTTTTCCAGGCTGTAGGAAGAGAAAGGAGCAATTAGAAGAGAAGCAGCTATTTTAACATGACCTGCGTGTTGAACATGCTCTTCAGCTCACGTTCAGGTGGCCAGAGCCTAGCTGCAAGGGAAGCTGGAAACATCTCTAGCTGTGTGGCCTTGTTCCCTGGCAAAACTCCTGGGGTTCAGTTACCCCAAAAAGAAAAAATTAGAATGGCTATCAGGAAACGATTAGCTGAAGTAAAAGTGCTATGGGTTCTCTCAGGAGAAGGAATGAAATTTGGATGTTAAGGGCTGATAAAAGTTGGGAGGCATTCATTTACTTACCAGCTGCCATGTACTGAGGAAATGATGTTTTCCTCATGGCCATACAGTCCAGCTGGAAAGATAGGCAATTAAATAGAAATTAATAACCTGTGAAGACGTTGCGACTGGGGAGATACAAATATTGCGAGAACACAGAACAGAAGGACCTATCCTAGTCTAGGGGCGGAAGGATCAGTGATGGTTTCCTGGGGTGATGGATGCTGGGCTGAGACTTCTGTGCAGGGTCCCATTTGGGTAGAAACTGGATATTGTTATAAGGGTGGGAATCAGAGATACAGTGTAGTTTAATGAATCTTCCAAAGATGGAAGTCATTTACAAGGCTGCTGCAAGGAATCTTAACCCAAGGCAGGAGCAAAGGGAAAGCTATGTAGAATTTATCCAGAAAGGAAGGAGGATTACTGAGCTTGGAAGAAATTTTCTTGGCACTGGTCTTGTAGCAAAGTACAGAATCATGATGAGCCCCAGATTCTGGGTCATCTGCAGTGGTTTGAAACATGGACCTGGTAATTGTTTGGCTGCAAGCACAAATAAATCGATCACGCTTTTCAACAATAATTAGAATATTCCTATAATTCCCCATTTATCACATCTTTTGGAGAGGTAGGAAGTGGTAGGAATCACAGCTGTTTGGTTGTTTGACACGAAAGTCTAAGCTCTCCTAGTATTTATCTGGTGTTTCTTTACTAAAAAATGTTGTAAGTTTGAATCATGATGAAATCTATTTTATTTGGAGAGTTGCTTTTGAGAATGGATAGCAAATTGTCCTAAAAAAAAAGGGGAAAAATATTACAAGATAATGGTTGGGTAGGACAGGGGAACTTAAAAGTTTTTGTTAGTTTGGAACAAAACGTCTCATTTTTTTCTGTTTTGGTGCAGGATATCTCCTTTTCTCTGTATCTCTTTGATTAGGTTTTGGTTTAAGTGCAGGTTCTGAGCTGCTGCATGCTTTGAATTTTACCTTTTTAAAGATCATTTATTTGCAAGCACTTACTGAGTGCCATGGTGAAGTGTTGTTAGATATTGCCAGGAATTGCAGGCTCTGAGTGTTGCTAGGGGCTAGGTGTTTAGGCTATGACAGTGAAAAAGGCAGACTTAATTCATGCCAAAATAGAGCTCAGTCCTGGAAATTGAGGCACGCCACTTGTCAGCTTTACTTCCGAAATGCTGTGTGTCTTTGGCCAGTTATTCAACCTCTGTCGTCTATGAAATTCCTGACATATAATGAGAATGATCATAGTATTGTTTTCCCTCCTTTCACTCTTCATTCCTACCCTCTGGCAAAATTCTACTGTATCCGGTTCTTTCACTGTAGCTAGGACATGATTCATCTTTGACAAAACCAAGCATGAAATATACCAAGAGCTTCTCCTTTCTGAGGCTTCTTGGAGAAGAATGACTCTGAAAGTATTTGCTAGAAGGAGAGATGGCTTCCCCGTGGCAGGCACTCCATGTTTTTACTCACAGATGGAAGCTTAGGTATCCCTTAGAATTCCATGCCCAGCTGAGGTCATTTCCATTGTCTACTACACTTTAGAGACATTCTGAATGGAAGAATGGAATGTAGGGAAGTTTTTTCTCCCAGCATTTGGCAGGAGTAGTGGCAGGGAACGCGTCTTAATGAATTGAGTTATGTGCCAGGCACTGTTACGTATATTACCTCATTTTGTATAAGGAGCAAGCCAACAATGAGACATTATTATTCCCATTATAAAGATGAGTAGGTTGAGGTTGGGAGAGGCTAAGTAACAGCTGATAAAATGTGGAGGCAGGATTCAAACCCCTCTCTTAGACTGCCATGTCCATGCTGCCTTCCACCAAAATGATTTTCCTTGAGCTGATGAAATCCAGACACTAATTAGTCCGGTTGGGTTAGCCCTGCTCCTTTCAGGAATCTAGGTGAGTCTCAGCTGTCTGGAAGAGCAAACTCCTCCAAGGCTGGGGCAAAATGGGACAGATTGGAGCTGAGAAAGGAAGTTGGCTGGAATGTTGTTGCTCAAGCTGCTGTCTTACTGGCAAGAACACACCATTTTTGTTTAGCAAATGATCGAGGTTCATCACCCTGTTTTCCCTTCAGCTGGACCTTAAAGATACCAATAAAACATTAAAAATTAAAAAGAAATTTTCTGTGGCTTTGAAAACTTGTTCCAAATTTATGTCTGGACCAAGTCTACAGAGAATGTGCGTGATTGCCTTACACACAGCAGAAGTTGTTCTTGCCCTGTGTGTTGGTGCTGTAATTTATCTGACTGTGGGTCTCCAGAGGGCAGGGGGGTACAACTCAGTCATTACAGGATCCCAAGCACCCAGCACAGTATCTGGCACACAGCTCAGCAAATGTCCATTGAAATTAACTGGTATCCCCATTCTTGTCCATGACTAAAGAAATTAAATTTAAATTCAAATAGACTTTTTTGTTATAAAGCAGAAACTAACACACCATAGTAAAGCAGTTATACTTCAATAAATATGTTAAAAAAAAAATTCAAAAAGACTAATGCCAATCAAGTCATTTCCAACTCTCTCTCTTCCTGGGGAAAGTGTGGGCTTGGTTTACTTTGAGTTTTACTTAGTTTTTCCTGGAGGGACGGCATTGTCTTTGTGCCATACATACCCCCACCTTCTTTAGGAGAAAGCCCTCTAGCGGAGGTACATGGATTCCCAGTGCCATGCCTCATGGTTCACCAAAGAATGTGACAAGTGGGTAGTAACATTTGTAACATGTCCATTTGGTCTGTGAATGTAACTGCCAAATTTGCCAAGCAAAAAAAAAAAAAGGAAATTTGGAGAGAAGTTAGGGGAAGACCATAGCAATATTGAAATATATTAAGTTTGAAGAGCTGCTTGGGAAAAGGTTAACTTCTCACGAGCACAGGGAGAGCAGAGAGAAGCGCATGAGTGGAGGACAGCTGCTCTGTGGTCTGAGTGGGTCTATTTGCATTTTCGCTGGTAGGGTTCCTGTGGCCTTTTTTACTGATGTTGGTAATGCTCCGGTGGTTAGTTTCAACGATTTTCTTTATTGTGATTTGTAGATCAATCTCTTACATGGTTGTTCCATTTAACCTGTATTCCCTAGGTTATTTCTTAAAGCAATTTACTGAACATTACCTAAATTGAACTGCATTTACTATCCCTTGACCCAATTACTTAAGTGGTCCACGTCCATTTGATTTTGGTTGTCTGCTCGGCCCGTTTGCTTTCCCTCTAATTTTACTATCTGTTGCAAAAGAGAATGGTTCTGCTGTCCCTTCCTTCCCACACCACTCTCTGTATGAACAGTACAACTCATAAAGGCAGCTGTTCTAATTTGAAAAATCCCAGTTCTTCCATCTGAGTATGGTTTTATTTGAACAATTCAATTCTACAAAGATTTATGGAGTGCCTACTTTGTGATAGGAATCAGCTAAGAGCTATCTGCTTGCCCCCTTTCTCCTTTGGAGTGAGTTTGCTGGGCAAAGAGGTCTCTGATCTCTGAGCAGGGCATCTTAGCTCTGGATCCTATCAGATGGTTTTCCAACACCAGTTTCAACTCCTGGGTTCCTTTCCACACGTCTCTCACAATGCACAGCAAATGTGCATCACGTTGGTTGGCTGCCGTCATTCGTGTGTTTGTAGCTTCTAATTCATGATCTAGCCCTGTTTCTTCAGGTGTTCTTCTATCATAGTCCTTAGACTAGTTTCTACTCTTTGTCTCATAACATTTGTATAATGTGCTTGGTCCTGGTTCATGTCTTGAATTATTAAAAAAAAAAAAAAGTCAGTATCAATACAGTTTGTCACTTCCCACCCTTAGAATTTCCTCTTTAAACTTCTGAACTCAAGGAAGATTCACTATCTCCCTTCATTTCTCCTAACCCTTGTAAACCAGCACTGTGTTTTTATTGGCCTTCAAACTTGTTTAAGTAGAGCTAGTGGTGGGAATGGAAATGTCTTTTTCTGGGAAACCTGACTATTTATACTGCACGAGGAAAGACATCTTTAAACAGGGCTCCCTTCTGGTCTTTTCCGATTTCTCTCCTGGTATGAAAGTGACATTTTGTTAATCTTTTCCATTATTTGTTAATTCCTACATCCATCTTGGGAGGTCAATGCTGCTGTCACCAATTTGTTGCTTAAATCGCATGACAACCAATTCTCCACTAACCCACAGAGAGCCCGGTCACAGGTGGAGCTCTCCTCACTTGCAATGTCCTACCCTATGGAGTCCCAGGCTGTACAAACAGGATTCGACCTGTTCTCATGAGGCAGAGGGAAATCTTGTCTAAAGCCACTTAGGAGCTCAGTAGCTGAAAACCCCGAAATTCCAGATTTGGGAATATTTGATTTGATCACTCAACCATGCCATAGTTCAAGCCTCAGGTTATATTTTGAGTGACAGCAATTTGATTCAACCATGACATTGAACAGGAGATTGAATTACCAGGGTGCTGAGTTTACTGAAGGAAAAGACAAAACAAAGTAGGTGAAGTGGTAGCAATGGAGAGGGGCAGAATTTGGTAGCAGAATGGAAGGAAATGGAATTAGCCTGTTATGTGAAAGAGCCGAGACTGTGGAGGTTATGCTAAGGAGCCCATGAAGTGCTTTTTAAAATTTTATGTGCAATTCAGGGCCTTTGTGAAATGCTTTCTTCTGTTACAGCAAAAATGAGGTCCTGTTTCTTAGCCAAAAAGGAAAAAATAAGGCATATTAAAAAAAGAAACAAACCGTTATGTTTTAAAATATGATCTTTCATCTTAAAAATGCTTCTCCTTTTCTTTCTTCTTGGATTTATTCTATGGCAAATGGAAGAGAAGGGTCTGATTACCCTCACCTTTTATCCCTGCCCCTTTTCCTGGTGGTGTCCGGATTCCACTAGACTCTATAACTGGTGTGAGGATATGGCCATTTGGCAAATAACTGGAGGAAATATGATATTTTTTGTTTGCAGCTGTATTGTATTCCAAAAGGAAATGTGGTTCTATTACAAGCTCGCTATATAATCTTAAATGTCTGGGCTCTGATACAACTGTGCACTCGTAAAAGGGGGAACCCAGGCTTGGTGTTTTGAACATTAGGTGCTAAATGTTCTTTTACAAAATATGCTGTTTCTCTCCATTTGAGATTCAAAACTTTGTGTAAAGGATGGCTTTCCTTTCTCTCAAGAACTAAAGAGGAATATCTAATGTAAACACTTAGTCTGGTGTGAAGCATTTCATCCTTGGATATAAGAGGCTTTTGAAATAGGTTCATTTGAAGGCTTTAAGTTTATTTTGTGTGCAAAATACAACGTTTCAGAGTTTCCCAACCCTCGTGTCTGGTAACAGTATATTTGACGATAGGAGATCGATTTTCTCTATTCACTCTGTCAACTACACATGTTTCCCCTTCAATCTATTTGTCTCAATAGAATGAAATGGTTACTTTTGGCATTTGGCATTCGTTATAGTGGCTTGTATTTTTTCCAGATGACTTTAGTGTATATGTCAGCACTATGTACATAGAACTCTATTTTTTTAAAAAATAAAGCAGAATTCAGCCTAACCCTTTTATACAGAAGAAAATAAAGCCATATGGAAAGATTTCATTTTTCAAATGTACTTTCAGCAGACAGAAAATTTAAATTCGGCTTTTGTGGAGAGCAGGTTGCGTTTGTTTCACGTCGGTCTCACTGTTGACTCTGAGTTTGAAGAGTGTTGCACTGACTCTTGGCTTTGCATCGCGTACAACGTACCTCTTGCCCTAGTGTTCGGACAGATGTGAAGAGTAAGGGGGACTTGAGCAGATATTTCGGACAGCCAGACCAAGTCAGACATTCTTGGAAACTGATGCAATCTAGGTTTCAGCAGAGACTGTAAAGCCCCAACGGCATTTATCTGTTCCACAGTGAGGCGCTGGGGGCTCTCAAGCCAAGCAGTGGCATCTGCGGCCACTGCTGGTTTGACACTTACACGCCAGCTAAAACAGAAACCCCTTTCCCAAGATAGCTGGATTGCCTTCATCTGGAGATCTGACCACTTTGTAGAATTTGAAGAAAACTCTCATAGAATCACGGAATAAAGATGTCAGCCAAGAAATGTCCTGGAAGACATCTGCCCTATATATGTGTGTAATAATCTTCTGTTTGAAAAACAAAAATCATATACAGTGTAGCTTGTAATCTATATTTTGCTTGAGAAAGAGAATGGTTGTGAATAGAAGTACATCTGGGTCTCTTTAAAATACCAAGCACCTCACTCATTAATAAACGTGTAAACATTGATTGTAATCAGCCATGGTTGGGTGACATCTCTTTTCGCCTAAAGATGGGTTTAGAGCAGGTTGGAGATTCTGAGGACATGTTGCCAGAGATGGAAGCTCTAAGGGGAAAAACAGATTCCAATGTGAAAGGCACAGCCCTAAAGGAGAGCATTAGGGGAGATTTCCTACCCATGGACTGCTCTTGAGTATTTCATTAAGAAGAGACTAGTGGCTTGGACAGTATGGAAAAAGCCAGGTAAGCATATTCAGAACTGTGTGTTTCTTAACAAGATGATTGGCAGCAAGTGTAGATTAATATGTAAGATTCAATAAAAATTTGAATTGAAAGCAGCTGTAAAATTATTAAAAATCAAGTAAGAAGGGACAGTATTTTCTTATTTTTAGCTGTTTCATTTTTTCTGGATTCTTTTTATTTTGGTTGTATCTAGTGGTTCATAAACAAGACTTTTGAGCTTTCTATTTTATTATGAATAACATTTAAATATTTTGATATATCATTGTATGTCTTCCCTTGGTATTCTTGGTATCTAATGTAAGGTATTTTAAATTTCAGGTTGCAAGTGATTAGTGAGTGGGATAATCTAATTTAATGGTGTGTGACCAGTATTTTTTCTTAATGTTTTACTGAAGTGTGATTTACATACAGAAAAGTGCACATACAGTTTGATATATCTCCACAAGTTGAACACACCCATGTAACCAGCACTGAGGTCAAGAGGCACCAGCTCCCTAGAAACACCGCCCCCCATAGTGACTCCTTCAAAGAACTACCCCTCCAAAGGTAACCCACTGTCCTGACTTAGAACAGCGTAGATTTTCGTTTTGGCTGGTTTTGAACTTTATATAACTAGAATCATAAAGTATGAACTCTTTTGTATCTAACATTATGTGTGGGAAATTCATTTATATTATTGCAAACAATTGTAGTGCTTTATTGTACGAATATACTAACCTTTATTTATCCATTCTACTGTTGATGAGCCTTTGTGTAGTTTCCGATATTTGGCCTTATGAACATTTCTTCTGTTCGTATTCACTTCATGTTCACTTCTGTGAACATTCTAAACAAGTCCAGTGGTGGACACATGTATTCATTTCTCCCGAGTATGTACCTAAGAGAGAAATTGTTGGGTCACTGGATATGGTATATTCCACTTTAGTGGACCCTACCAAAGAGTTTCCCAAAGCGGTTGTCCCAACTCAGAATAGAATATCATAGAATAAATAGAAATAGAATAGAATGGAATGGAAAAGAAAATGGAAACCTGCATCACATGCTGTAGTGGTAATTATGGTTTCTTCAAAGTTTCATTTCAATTATATAGATATTTATGTTTGTACTAGATCTTAAGATGAAATGTATTCCTTCTTTTTCTGAGTTTCCATAAAGAAGTTTAAGAAGCACTTGTCTAATCTTAAGGCTCAAGTCCAAACAATTATATTGACTGTACTGCTTTAACAAGCAACAGAAATTGCCCTGGTGTCAGTGAGTAATAGAAAAGGCTCTGTCAAGAGTAGGGAAATCATAAGTTCTTTCAGGATCTGAACCAATTTTCAATAATAATAATATTTAGAAGTATGCTGTGATAAGAGCCGCACAGAGAAATGAAAGCATGAGGTTGAATAATCACTTGTGATTCTGGGGCAGTCAAAACAGCAACCTGGGTAATTTCATGCGATCATTTCTGGTCTTGGGTACTGAGAGTGCTTGTGGAGTGTCCCTTAAAAGGCCTCTCCTCACACACAACTCCAGCTTACCCAGCTCTCAACCAGGGAAATCAATCAATCACTCCTCAAGTCCAAGGCAAAGGGCTAATTCCATCATAAGAAGGAAGATGTGTAGTTCACATACAAAACATATTTGCCTGAGTTTCCTGATCGATCACCCAGAGTGGTTAAGACTCATTAACAGACATCATGAGAGAGTATAGCATAGTTGACTGCTTGAGATTATATCCTGCTTCTACTACTTACTACCTATGTCTCCCTCCCTCCTGCCCTCCCTCCCAGTTCTGATTACGAGGGTGGCACCTATTGCATATTGTGGTTCTATCTTTTAGGCTTATGGTTCTATTAAAAGTACAACTCTGATCATTCCCTTGCTCAATATCCTTCAGTGTTCCCATTGCCTTCAGGGAAAATTCTTCATGTGGCTTACAAAGTCCTGTGCCCTCTGGCCACTCCTTACCTCTCCTTACGTTACTTGTCGACTAACATTGCCCCTTGCTTTCAACCACGTTGAACTCCCTTTGGTCTTCTGAAAGTGCCAAACTCTATCTGTCTTTAAGGACTTACTGTGGGAAGTTCCCTTTCCCTCTTTTGTGCCTGGCTAATTGCTGCTCTTCTTTCAGGGCTCATCTTAGATGACACTTTCTCCAGGAGGCTTTCCCAAGGTGTGAATTATTTGTCCTTGCTCCTATTGATTCTTGCTGTTTACTAAATATGCTGTATTGTATTTGCTTATTTATTTTCTTCCTCAGAGGATGTCTCTCTCGTTCATCTTTGTATCTTTAAAAGTGTTCATCAAGTCAATCATGAAACACAGGGTATTCTCTGAAGGGTGGATATGCAGATGACTTTTCATTTCTTTCTACTTATCTGTTGTGACTTGCTTTTGTACAGTGAACAGGAATTATCTGTGTTGCAAAATTGTAAAAGTTTGAAATGAGTTAAATGTCAAAAAGTAAATTTTAAAAAAAACCCAGATAACTGCAGAAAAATGATAAAGTTGGTACCTATTAGTGAGTCTGTTATCTGTGGCTGGTGTTTAAAGGGTGATAGAATTCAGGGCCCCTAGCCACCCCTATCCCAAGCTTATATTTGTTAGTAGGATTTAGGGTGTGGAGATTGTAGGGTCCAGCCTATTAAAGGCAGGTGGAATCAGAGAGGATATGTGTATGATTAAAGAGGGGAGGGTCATTTAGGAGAAACAGATGGGAACAGCTGTGAAAAGTCTTTGGAAAACTGGAAGAAACTAAAAGGTTTGCAAGTATAAGAAAAAAATAGGAGCTACAGAACCAGGAAATATGAGCAAAATCTGGAGGAATAAGAAGTACAAAGTATAATAGAGAGAGAAGAGGGAATAAAGGAAAAAAAAGAAAGGAAGAAAGGAATAGGGCTCAGTAGGGAAAAAAATATATCAGAAAGATATGTAGGGGACAAGTCAGGAAGGAATAGAAGTTAAGACTGCTGACATGTCCTACCCAGTGTGGGACATCTGGTCTCCTGCTGGTGGTAGATCTGCCTCATTTTCAGCCCTCCAGGTGCAGCTGTCATAGCCACAAGGTGCTGGAGGGATTTCTGAATAGTACCCTTTGGGTCACTCTTTTCTTTGGGAGGTTTTGTCTTCCAAACTTAAGTGCACTGGGCCTCTGGTGTGAGCCATTTATTTACGTTTTGAAATGTGAGCGTTGCCTGTGAACTTTCCCTACCCTGCTGTCTCTGTGTGCCTGGGACAAAAGACATGACTTAGCTGTCAGTGCACTGAAGTATGCAGCCTGCCTGCAGGTCAGGTCACAAAGCAAAGCTGTTTAAAAAGTATGGGGCTCCTCTCGGGAGACAGCTGTGTGTCCATGCAGCATTTGTCAGCTGTGCTAAAGATGGAATTGAGGACAGAAAGGAACATCCAGAACACTGTATGAATGGAAGGGTGCCATAAAGTGTTTTAAACTGGTGTGAAGTCAGGTTTGAAGTGTTGAGGTCAGAGTGTAAGTTCTCTTTCCCCTGGAGCCTATGTCATTCTCCGGCAGAGTTTCAGAAAGCTAGTTGTGGTAGGTACAGAATGGCTGCACTGAGACTCATTGACCGTGAGTCTTCCTGCTAGTTTACCAAGGTGAAGCCTATGGTACAGAGTCCGGGGTGATCATATTTCCTTGGGCTTAGGAGGAGGTAATGGTCATACTGTATCATTTATTTTCTTATCCTGCCACAGATTCTGCTTTTAACCATGGACACTTGGTCTTAGAAATACACACTCTTGGCCACTGTCTAGTGAGTCTGACTAATAAAATTGATCTTGAAGATGAAAGGGCTAAGACAGGTGGTTAAATTACTTGTTATTTGCAGGGAGGAATTTAACCTTCATGAGATGATCAAGTTCAATATATGGAACAACATGGGTTGAGTAGGGCAAAACTTGCTTTACATTGTGGCCTTGAATTTATTTATGAGGCTACAGAGATGGCTGTTGAGTTTGGTTGTTAAATTGGTAAACAATCACAGAAAGTAGAATTGGGCAGAGCTAGGATGGCCCACTGGCTCCAGGGACTCATCCTTTTCTGCCTTTGACATGGGTTGCAGGCAACTTTCCACTTTTTGGTGTTCCTCTGCCATCGGAATGATTCACATCTAGCACTCTGTATTTCAGTCCAGAGTCTGAAAGTAATATTTAATGACCCATTATGGAAACTATTCTGTTTGTAGATACCCACACTCATATGGAAAATATTGAGACTCATTCATGTCTCTGCCTTCGGGAAACAGTTATGATATTGTGGAAATGGCATGGATTTCAGCATGAGATTGCCCTAGCTTCAAATCTGAGCCTGACCACATACTTACCAGAAAACCTTGGACCATTTACTTAACCTCGTAGCTTCAGTTTCCTTACCTGTAAGATGAGGATAATACTATCTACTCATGCAATTGTTGTGAATGTTAGACAGGAAAATGTGTATATATTAGGGTTCTTCGTTGCGTACGACAGAATTTTCTTTGACTAATTTAAGGAGAAAGGTATTTGTTAAGGGATATTAGCTCACGGGATTGTTGGGAATGCAGAAAGAATGGTCTTCTAGGCTCGGCTGGAACTGACCTGCTAAGAGAGATGTTGCCACATGGAGCCCCAGAACCAGGTTACCTCTGCCCTCATCAGAACTTGATAAATCAAAGGTGGTCATTGCAGTTGCCATCCCTGGAAGAGCCAAATGCTTCCACCTTCATGCTTCCCAGAAAAGCTGGACCCACCTGAGTGGCCTCCACATCTCGCTGTGCTCTTCTCTTACCTCCAGTCCGAGTATGCTTTTCTTCAAAGAGTTACGGTCCTTTTACAAAGATTACTCCCAAGTGCTTTGCATTTTGCCCTCTGATTGTTGTTGCTACCTTGCTACCCAGAATGACTCTCCCTCTGCTCTCCACCCATCAAAATCCTAGTAACCTTAAAGACGTATCTCAAGTTCTCCTGTTCCAAGCTTCACAGAATTAAGTCATTCCTCTATCCTTCAAATTTTAAAATGACCTCTGTCTGATTACCCTCAATTCTCAGCTGTTGTTGTCTTTACCTGTTATTTTAAAATTTTATTGTGCAAATATTTTCTTTTGCATTTTAATCTATTCTCCTCAAGTAAACTATAAGTTTCTTGATAGCAAAGATACCTATATAAAATTGGGCAGTCTCTGTAGTAATGAGCACATGGTATATATTCAACAAATATTGTTGGTAACAAACCAGCTGGACTGTTAACATACTTAAAACTGGCTCCATTAGGAACTACAGTGGGTGCTGTGAAGAGCTACAGAGATCCAACTTCAGGGCTAAAGGACTTATTCCTCCATCTGTTTTACCTTAACTTGGGATAGGTCTGAAGGACCATCTGGCTTCAGGGCTCCCTATGGGTTTGGTAGAGGTGTTTGTTTGTTAAGACTACATCATAGCCCAACTTCTCCCTCTTCTCAATCCCTGCTTCTGAGTCCCTTCTTTTCCTTAGGTGCTCATCTTGGGAGCACTCCCTAATAAACTTCCTACACACTTATCTCAGGGTGTTTTTCTGGGAATTCAACCTGCAACAGGAACTGCGTGATAAGATAAAAATAATAAACGATTTGAAGGTTCTGAGCTTTGTTTGATGTGTTTGAAAGAAAAAGAAGTTGTTCAAATTTTGGCAAGTTTTTTTATGCCTGCATATTTGAAACCAGAGGCGTGTAATTATTATTATTGTTGTTGTTATTTTCAAATGAGGATCTGAAAAAGCATCAGTGACTAAGGTGTGTCTTTGCATTCAGGTAGCATCTACCACCTTATTCAGAGAGCGATACATGAAACCGCAATTAGGATAGTTTTAACATGTATGTATTATTTTCTTACATGCAAAAACTTTGAAAAATTACTGACGGGTACTGCCTGATGGAAACGGAATACACCATAATGTTGGTAAAAGACCATTACTAATTTGAGTTTTCTAAATGAATTTGAAAAATGGAGTAAAACTAGAAATAATAAGAGCATAAATAAATGTTTAAAAATTAATCGAATTTTCAAAGACTCGCCACCAATTTAATATAAATTGTATTTATTAACTTCATTGTTTTACAGTGAGAAATCATGCATTTGGGAAGATATTAACTGTTATTTTACAATGATTCTATTTACAAGTGGAACTAGGTTTCTTATGGAATTTGTAATTATCCTACACGTGTGACATGGCTGTCCCCCACCCTCCCCCAGATCGGAGTCATGCAGCGAGAAGCAATCTTAGATTTCAGCCAGTGAATCTATATCTCTCAATTTACATATAAAAATAAAGGAAATGAAAAAACATGTCCAGAGTCAAGATCTGTCTAATAGCCAAGCCAGGCATCTAATCCAGGACCTTCAAATTTCATCCATTGTGTGTGGTAGCCCCTTCCCTGTGTCTGTCTTTGAGAGATTATCTATGTAAATTATCTCTCACTCAGGGCTGAAGGATCATTTCTATTACTTGTATTTTTTTACGCTATGCCAAACAATTTGAGGCATTCACAGGTCAGAGTGTCTGAATTCCATAAAATAACAAAAACCCAAACAAATTTAATTCAGTTAAAAGATTGATTTTTTTTTTTTTTTTTTTTTTTTTGGCCTCCATGGTGCCTAGCAGGTGGGTTGACAGAAATATTTACTTCTCAAATTACTGTTGTTCCTGCTCTGATGACATCTGGTTGCTTTGGCATAAACAAATAAAGGAAGACAGAGGGGAGCAATAACCTCTATCTTATATGTAATTAAGTTCAACTCAAAGGCCAAGTAATAAAAGAAGATATATTTCTGAAGTGTCTCCCACTCCACTCTCCATAAATCAGCTTTTTTGGCATCAACCTGACCTGCTCAGAGAGACCTATGAACCTCTGGCTTGTTCCTCTCACTTGAGGTTGGGAGGCTGGCAAATGTTGACTGGCCATGGGTCCTCAGTGGGGCTGTGTTTCTAGATTTGTTTAGAAACTTGGAACGGTTAATCAGTCTTCTGGTGGGGAAAGAGTGTGTCTATCAGGTTAGCCTGGAACCAGAGACAGAGTCAGTGGCAGTTGGGCCCAAAGTAAATGGCGATTTTGCTTTTATTTGGCTATTTTTCTTCTCCATAGACAGTCAAATGGGCGTATAAAATAGAGTAAATATTTTGGCCATATTTGGTTGTCTTCATGAATCGAATCTACCATGTACTGTTCTGTCACCTCTAGAATGGTCAAGGCTATCCAGAGATGTTTTCCTACAATCTGTGTAACAAACAAACACGATCTATAGCCAGAAAACAAAAAGGCAAATGGAAGTATATACACCTATTCTAAGAGTAAACTTGATATTTGACTCCAATGGAGTTTAAGGTCTCAGTACCTACATACTTTTGTTGGGGTTCTAACACATTTTGGAAAAGTAGTTTTGGGGGCTCCCTATGACTTTCTCAACCCCAAACAGATCTGGCTTGTAACTGTTATGCATCAGATAACAGAAGCTTGGTTTCCAGACCCCGACCCTTTAGTGATAACTACCTTATTAAATACAATTATTTCTTTAAGGTGAAATAAAATGTCAGCTTGAAATTGTGCAGTTGCAACCCATCTTGGGAAGGACTCATTCCCTAGTTCTCACACGATGATGTTTATAATTATTTTCATTTCCCAACAGACATTGATTACTGGCAGATAGATCATCCCTGACATGCCAGCCAGAGTGTAAGTACACGGGTCTCTCTAAATAGATATTCTTTTTTCCCAAATGCAGTCCTCAAAGTTTTAACTTTTACCAATAACACTCCATTATATTTAGGGATTATCACTATGCATGGTGAGATTTTATATTTGTACTTGTGAGCCTCAAAGTTACACAAATCACAGAGGCCAGGTCTATATTATTGCCACTAATACTACTACAGTGGCCATTTATTGACTGTAGACCATGTGCTAGGCACTTTGTATATACTATAGTTAATCCTTTCTATAACAGAGCAAGTTAGGTGTTATTATATCTATTTCATATATGGAAAAACTGAGAGTGGAAGAAATGAAATAATCTAGCTGGGGCCTCACAGCTGACTTGTAACAGACTTGGGTTTCAATGCCAGTTCTTTCTGGGTTTAAAGATCTTAATTTTTCATTTTTTCACTCGGAAAATAATATCTGTGCAATGCAAATAATTTGGGGATGGATTAATCTAGCCGTTTTCCGTATTGTAGTTGAACATAGAAATATTCTGCTTTCCTCTTTCTTTTTTTGTAAATGGTGTGAGCCACCCCCTTTGTCTCTAGACCTAACGTGGTAGCTGTAACACTTAAAATCACAAGCCATCCATGGGAATGGTAAATAGTGCCTGGGTTCAAATTCCATTTCAGCCACTTACTAGCTGTGTGACCCCAGGTAAGTCACTCAGCCCAATCACACAGGGAGCTCTGTAGCCTAAATGACACTTTAGGTTTGTCCTGCCTTGAGGTAAGATTGCTGAACTTTGATACTCCCTCACTGGCCAACTATTGGCTAAGGGCCAGGAGATGGAGGAGAGAAGAGAGGATGCAAAAGCCCCTGTGATCTGCACATGTGACAACGTGGTGTTGCCGGTGTTAGTCACTAAAACATCAAGAACACAGCGACTGTGGGACACACAGAACTGGCCAACCAGGTCTGAGGGTCGCCAGAGCACAGGCAGGGTCCTGTGCAATGTGGGAATCATTTCCCCATTTATCTAATGTACTGTGGGCGTGTCCTGTGCTATAGGAATGGCTGCCTGGCAAGACCCTCACTGCTCTAAAGCTGTGGTTCCTGCCACTTTTGAGGGCACCTGGGATCCTTTTCTCCCTCTGTCCTCTTTCTGCCTTGATAAAGCAGAACCTTGGCCTGGTGCCGAGACAGCGGGTATATGAAGAGGAGTAAGTCAAGGTCTCTGCCGTTTGCAGAGCTCACTGGCTTGTGGGAGAGGCAGCCATGTATACAGTTGGCTAAAATAATTCCTAAAGACAACAACATTGGGGCTACGAAGCACAGTGCTATGGAAACACAAGAGGAGGAGTAGAGAATTCAAAACGGAGCTTTGAGGGAAAATTCATGGCAGTGGTGGCATTTCAGCAAAACCCTGAAGGATAAATATCAGTAAGATTTTCCGATGGGAAAGAAAGGGAGGGCCCTGCAGATTGAGGGAACAGCATGAGCAAATACTGTGAGAAAGGAAGCATGTGGTTTGCTCGGGGCAATGAATAGTCCACTGGCTACCTTAGTGCCATGTGAATCAGGAGAAGCAGGGCCTTGATGCTGTGGAAACTCTCACATGAGGACAGGGCTGTCGCCGTGACCAGCTTCTATAGCCGTGGCGCTGCTCACACTGGTTTCATTGCATTATAGCAAAGGTGTGCTTGGGAAGCTCTCCTCATAAATGACTGAAAAAGGAGGTCCCCATGGAAGTTTCTGTTGACACCCAACGACAATGGAAATAACATTCCAAACTGAAGAGTAAGACCAGGATACACAAAGCAGTTGCCTGAAAACTTAAGACCTTGAACCCTTCATCCATATTGAGGTTGTAAAATGGTCTAGGAGAGGAGTACATTTGAAAAATTTGTGGAGATCATTTTTGGGGAGAGGAAGTTCAACCCAAAGGAATCCCACAGAGGAGTTGTTCCCCGTCCTCTTCAAATAAAGAGAAACGGGCTTCTAGGACAGCCGTTGGACTTGTGTGTCCCTTTAGGCTGTTCTCGTGTCTGACATCGCCCGGAAAGCCCGAAAGCTGAGATAGACAGGCTAGTTGCTCTGACCTGAGGAGTGAAGGAGAGTTTGCTCTGAGGTGAGATTGATTAGCACTTTCAGAGTTGTCGGGGCAGATAACAGGACTGCAGCAAGAGATAACTAGCGTGGGCTCTCCTTACGTCCTCTCTGAAAGGAGGGACACCCAGACTGCAGCAGAGGGAAGCTGGAGGCACAGCTGGATTTCTTAGGGCTAAGGAAGGAGTAAGCCACCAGTGGCAGAGAAGTGCATTCTGCTGGTGCAGACCTACAGTTATGGAGCATTTCCAAAGAACCCAGAAAAGTGCCCATGAGAGATTTATCTTGAGACGCCTGCCAGGTCCTGAGAGTGGCAATGCTGAAGTATCACAGTAAGATCAGTCAAGTAAGAACATACCTGCCTGATTTCCTTTACTTCTTCCATGACTTCTCATTCTGAGGTGTCAGAAAACACATTTAGCAAACTGAGGGAGGAGGAATAAAAGTGCTGGGCCATGGAAGAGGGAAGACATTTTCTTTAGCCCCTTTCCCTGATCTTAGGCTTCTTGTGTATAGTTAGGCCCTAGCTTGGGGTAGGGGTGATGGGGGGCGGGGGGGGAAAGATTTAACTTTATAGCAAGCCTGACATTTACGTGGGATTAGACATTTATAATAATGGATTGAGACTATTTAAATTTCTTAAAGCTTATCAGAAAAGTTGAGAGACTGCCCAAATTTTCATCCGAGGGTATCCACCAATTAAGCTCCACTGAGTAAGTCATTTTATGGCTAAATCCTCTGAGTTATGCTTGTTTAATGTAGTGGTGACACCACTAATTATTCTTAAAATTGTTTCCATGAGAAAAACTCACCCAGTTCCCAAAAGATGGAATACAGCACATCAACACTCCCTATTTGCCCATGTTAGGTAATACTATGATGGTTATAAGCATGCAAGACAGTGAATGAATGATTCTGATATAAGAGCCAAATAAGTGATCCTGGCTCCTATTATCACCCCGAATCTACAGTGAAATGAAACACTGTCTGCAAGTGAACTGCTTAAATGGTCTCAGCATCAGATAGGGGGGATCTTGCCCCCAGAGTCCAGGCCTTCACCTTCCTTCCTCCACGTTGAGCCACAGACCCTTCGTTAAGTTCACCACCTCCTACCACGCCCCTTAACAGGGCACTGACCCCACTGGTTCCCAATCAAAGGCAAGGAGACATTACTTTTCCCCAGTGGGGTTCTGCTAGGCCTTCAGGACTTGAATAAAAGGCAGCCCAGATGCTCACACTCAGGGAGTGACTACCTTGTCTGAGCTCTTCTAAGAACTATGTGCTAAGCACTTATAGGGCCTGTGGATCTTATTCAGTCCTGCTTAAGCATTTTGTAGAGCAAAGTTTTCTTCTAGATGGAAGTCTGCACACTTCAGCCCATTGGCCAAAATCAGCCCGATGCCTGTTTTTCTGCCTGTAAGCTAGTAATGGTTATTATTTTTTAAACATTTGGTGGGGGGGGGGGAATCAAAAGAAGAAACAGTATTTTGTGACATGTGAAATTATATGAAATTCACATTTCAGAGCCCATAAATAAAATTTTATTGGAACACAGCCACATTCATTCATTTACATATTGTCTGTGACTACAATGAAAGTTGAAGACTTGCAACAGAGACCATATGGCAAAGCCTAAACTATTTACTATCTGGCCCTTTCCAGAAAAACGTTTGCCAATTCCTGATCTAAACTATGACATTATCTCCTACTTATGATTTTATCTTGATCCAAGAAAGTTCTGTTTTCCACGCATTAACCATTTTTGATTCTGATGTTTAGGCTGTAGCAATCATGGGGTTGCTGATTTAGAAAATGAATCTTTCCCTGCTAAATGATTTCAGTGTGATATAGTGGGCAGAGCACTCGCAAAGTTAGGACCCCTAGGGTTTAGGCTTGATTCTTTCATTAGCCTAGAGACTCTAGGTAAGTCAGTTCACCACTGGGGGCTTTGAGGAGTGAGCTATTTAACAGGTTTTCAACCTGTGCTTTGAGGAATTCTGGTCAGTCTTTGAGTCCTTTTAGGATCAAATAGACAAGGGGTTCCTAGTACCCCACTACTTGATCTTCAACCAGAGTCCCCTAAGGGTATGGACTTTACATAGTGGCCATTTGCATAAGATTTTAATGGATAGAAAGAACTGGCTACTAAGCATTTTTTGAAAAGCCATAGAATCAGATCATCCCCAAGATCCCTTACTGTCCCATGAGACTGAAAGGAAGGAAGAACTTTGGGGATCTGATACTACTCAGACGTGTAAGCCATAGACAGGAGATGCTGATCATCAAATTCTAAATCCAGCTTGTTGGCATGTTATGTAATAGTCCACCTGTTTCAGTTTTCGCATCTGGACAGCAGAAGTGGCACATAATTGGGTTCTCCAAAACATATGGTAGTTATGGCAATATTTACTATTTGGAGAAGGAATGGTAGCCTGGCTAGTTTATTCCAATTTTTGGCTTACTAAAAACTCACAGATGTGGATTCCACCAGGGAAGCTGAAAGGTGAGAAGCATCTTATTACTTTCACGTCAACCCTTGGGGTTGACAGAGCTTTGATAAGCAATTCTCTAAAAACAGTTTGAAATCAGTATTACTTAACACACTCAAGAGTAGATCAGTATGGTTTTAACTGGTGAAGTTCGTTAGAAAAGCCTAAGAAGGGTGGAAATAATAAGCCATGGTTTTTCCTGACTCCCTAATGTAGACATGACTGGCTATTTTTAGATGCATTATCTTTGAGTTGATAAACATTTTCAGTTATTATCTCAAGAAGGCAAGCTTAACTGAATTTGCAGTTCACATTCGCTGTGTTTTATGCCCATTTACAAATGACCGTTCATCCGCCCACTCGAAAAGATTAATGATAGAAGGCAGGCAAATTGCTTAAGATACAGATTTGATTTATTTTTACTAAATAATGCTTAATAGTGGGTACATTGGAGAGATGGTACTGATAATGTTTCTACAGTTAAATTTTGGAAGTACAAGTGAGTGAAGAAGTAGAAGGGATGGTCAAAGGAATAATAGAAGAGTCCATTAAATTTTATTTTAAATAGGCATACTCATTTTATTCAATGATAGCGTATTAACCCCCATATACCAAGCACTGTGGTGGATATGACAATGAATTAATTAGACAGAGACTTGTATTCAAGGGACCCACTGTCTGGAGAGGAGTTCAGAGGCAAAGAATGGATCCTCTCTGTTTAACTCAGAAGATACCACCCTTCTCTGGCCCACCGACCATTAGCAACTTGGGGCCCAGCTAGTGGGGAGGGCTCAGCTTGATGAAAACATTGCATGAAATGGAGAATTCCCTCTCATCTTTTTCAGTGCTCTTCCCCAGCTTCCAGTTTTGACAACATTGACTTATGTTTCAAATCATCTTCAGACAGGAGATTTGAGGAGGCTTCATAGGCTTATAGTCCTATCCATTCATCATGAGGTTTGGAGCCATGTCTGTAATGGAACATTTGAGAATAAAACTGTGGATGCTCTGAATCCAGATCTTCCCACTGTGATGTTTTACCATCAGGGTTCCCAGAGGAAACCTGGGATCCCCAGCCCTGGTCTTCAGTTGAGACTGAATTTTTGGCTCTGCCCCCAACCACTCTGTTACTCCTGGCCAATCACTTGATTTTCCTTCTCAGGTCCCTGGAGGGGGCGGTGAGGGCTAGCCCTTCCTCCACCTGCTCTCCCTCATGGTATTATTGTGGTACTTCACTGGCAGATAGCTCTTAATTTGCTTTCATTGGAAGCTTCCATGAAAGTATATGATCAAGATTGAGAAGGCATGGTGGAAACAAGTATCCCAAGATTTACAGTTACATTGGGGTGGCTAGGGGGACGGAGGGTGTATTTCAAAGCCTGGTTCAATCTTCGGAGTTGGGGACTTGGAAAGGAACTTGGACTTTGGAGGGTTCGAATTTGTTAGTTCTTGGCCAAACACAACTTTCCATTCCTAAGAAAGAAGTCTATAAAAAGGCCATTTGGACTTCAAAGAGATGATATTTTGATGCATTAAGTATACATATGAATCAGAAACATGTGGATTAAATTTCCCTTTCAAACACGTGGCCTTGAAAATTTCAGGGGAAAGTGTTTGGCAAAGTGTGCCTGGGATTTGGATAAAGATGGAGCTTTTTTTTCATGTTTGAGAAGTTTTATCTTCTTCCATGTGCCCCTGTGTGATGTGATTGACATAGCCCTAATGTACACTCAGAGGGTGGCAGGGGAAATTTTGGCTTCTGGTGAATACATATTGAGTTTATGAAAGGAGAGGAGGACATGGACCTTTGTTGGAGGGGGTCACTGCAGTTTACAAATACCCCAAACCCAACCAAACAATTTTTTCCTGGAATAAGGGCATGGGAAAGCAAGACACCAATTACACTGGCGACAAGTGCTGCGGGACAGCTGGCTCTGTTTTAATGACTAGTGTCCTACCCTCTCAGTCCAAGACCACCATCAGTATTGGCGTGACCTTTGCTAGGCAGCCTGTAAAGAACTCAGAAGGAAAGCCAGCCCTTCTGAGCTTGGCTGCCAAGGCACTGGTCTCTGCATAAACTTTGGGTCATCTACAGTTTACTGGCTATAGTATGTGTAGGATGCCTTTTTGGGTTCCTCTAGAAGAGACTGCCTGTGTCCAAGAGGAGCTAGAAAACTTGACTAATGTCAGCTTCAGTGCAGCTCTCCAAGGTGAATGGTGATGACCTTCCAATCAAATAAAAGAGGGCCTACCATCTGTCTTAGGGAAGAATATGGAGCCCAAATCATTGTTTGGTCAAAGGTTACACTCAACATTCTTTCTTTCTTTTTGTTCTATAATAGTGTGTTTTTTTCCCTGAATATAAATAATTCTTGCTCATTGTAGAAAATTTAAAAAACACAAACAACTATGCTGAAGAAAATAAAAATCACCAGAATCCAATAACTCAGTCACCATTAACATGGACAGTTTTCCATGTCATTAAGTATTTTTCAAAAACATTACATAGCCTTTTCAAATTCCATAGTCTGGATGTTTCAGAATGCATTTGACCAATCTCCTATTGTTGATATTTTAGTTTCCAATTTTTTTGCTATGATAATGCAGAGATAAACATTCCTAAACATAAATCTGTGTTCCTATCTCTGATTATTTCCTTAAGGTAGCTTCCTAGTGAGGAGAATGCTGACTTAGAGTATGTGAACATTTTTATACATTTTGATGTATTATGCCAAGTAGATTTCCAGGAAGGTGGCATTAATTTATTTTCCCACCTGCAGTGCATTTGAGGGTCTCATCCATTCTTTGAAGCCATTACAGTTTTAGAGGGCACCCTCTTTCTTCATGCACAGCCTCACAGATGGGGATATTTATGAATCCTTTGCCATGCTGAACCATCCAGTAAGAATGGCAGTGACCATGGTTGCCAACCACTGAGCCCTAGAAGAGGTGAGAGTTCTACAGAGCATTTCAAAGAATCTTGTTGGCTTTAGAGCATATTGGCTAAATTTTTCTTCTCTCCAAGTGCACCAGGGCTCCAATTATCCCTTCTTTTCTTTGAATTGCTCTAAGAATCAGCATAGCTGCTTCCCTGGGGACTCCCTACAAAACCAGTTCTAGGTTGAAATCATGGGGTGTGGGTTCTCTTCCAAGCCTATTGAAGAGTTTATCTCCCAAAGATACAGGGACCATACTCTTGACTTCCCAACCCAGTGTGGTCCGATGGGAGCTAGGATCTGGGACAGGCAGTATATGGCCTCAAACCAGGATGTTCTTCTCTGCATTGGCCAGAGACGGTTAACCCCTCCTTGGCTCTTAGTCCAGAGTTTCCTGAACTGTATTGTCTCATCAGTCCTTCATGGCTGCAAAGCCAGTGGGTCTTCACATCAAGCGGATGACACTTTGCAAGGGAATGGCAATCCTGTCTCCGGGATTCAGTGGGGGATGCCTTCCAGAATCATGATCCCAACCCTATACCATTTAGGCTCCTGGCTCAGCTCCCCTTTCCCCCATGGCTACTGTATGTTAGGAATGCAAATTAGCATCAATATTAGTTTGAGTAACACATACATAGGGAAATTAGATTTTCTGTTAAGCAAGCCATCAATTAACAAAATGCAGCAATTTTGCTAAATCTACTCTCCTCATTAATCAAGTACTTAGTAGAGTCTGTGGAAATATTACAAAAACAATATTTTTAAAACATTTAAAAAGGAAGAAGAAAGGGAAAGAGAAATTTCCATTTACTTTAGGCCACATAGTGTTCTGACAGACATAATTAATGATATAATTTCCTGAATGTCCAAAGGACCTGCTTTTTTTCTTTAAACATATAATGCACACATATAACAAAAAACCCAAACAGGTAATTAAAGTGTTTCCCATTTTTAACGAATAAACCCTTCAGAGACCTGTTAGGCAGCATCTGGGCTCCACCGCCCACTCTTTATTAACTGACATGTCAAAGAAGAAAGCCATATCATTTTTATGTTCCCATGGCACAGAAACTAATTTGGGGTATTTTAGGCCAGGGAGATTTATAGATCAGCATCAGAAACTTCTCTCAGGTTCCTGAGAGAGTAGTAACATTCCAGGAGTTGGATGGATTTAGTATCCGCTCTGTTTAAAATATGGGCTCCTGTCAAACCTGTGGGTATCCCTGAGTAACCTTCTATTATGGCCCAGCTGTTCCTTAAAAGAAGCTGTGGAGAATGTCAGGACACGGCGGCGGGGCTCCCCTCCTTTGCTGGGTCACCCTGGGGAGGCTTGGGTTGAGCAGAAATTCTGCAGGAGGCTTCTGAGGTTCTCAGGAGAATCGCCTGCCAAATGCTGTTGATGGTGGCCCTTGAGGTTGAGCATTTAGTGGAAAGGGAGAGAAAGGGTACCTGGGAATCAACACTTTGGAGCAAATACCACATCTTTCTTTAGATCAGCCTTCATGGGGATCCCAGGAGGAAGGAAGTTGATGTTTCAGGGCATCAATGAAAAAAAAAATCATACAAGGCTAAATAGAGGAGGTTTTCTTTAGATTTTTAGTGTTAAAAAGAACAAATATTTGTTGTTCATTTGTTGGCCAAGGAGAAATAAAGGTATGATTGTCATTTGGCTGGATTACCTACTAAAAAAAGCTTTTAATACTTCATGTGCCACATTTCCCTTTTTTATTCTAATGGAGGTGACAACAAAATGCTTCTTCCTGATACCCTTAACCTGCACAGCTAGATCTTCAAGGAATACCTCATAGAATATAGGTGGCTTTGGAATCAGAGAGGCTTCGATCTCAATCCTTCCAAGCTGTGTGACCTTGGGGAAAATTTTAACCTCTCTGGGCCTGATTCCCTAAACTCAAAGTGGGGATAATCACACTGATTTTACAAGACTGATTCAAGGATTCAATGAGATAATACAAGTAAAGATTTTAGTATCGAACACATGGTAAGCCTTCAATGAATGGGAGCTTTTAGGATGATTATCAGGGAAGCACCAGGAGAAATAGAAATAGATGACTGACTGGATGGAACATATGAAGGCCAAAAGCAAGGCTGCAAGAATTGCTACTATTTGCGTTATGAAGAAATTTGATGGAAGTCCAGTCACCTCTTAACTAGTAAACTCCATGAGAATGGGTTCTGTGTCTTATTTTGCTCAACATCGTATTTCCAGTACCTGGCACACAGTAGTGTATAGGGTGTGACCGTTTGGTGAAGGAAGGAAGGAAGGGAGGGAGAGAGGGAGGGAGGGAGGGGGAGGGAGGGAGGAAGGAAAGAAGGAAGGAAGGAAGGAAGGAAGGGAGGGAGGTAGGAAGGAAGGAAAGAAGGGATAAACACTAAGTTCCAGTTCAAGTCTTCTAATGGATTAGAGATTTCTTAAGTTCACCGCCTGAACTATTTTTGGAAACTTTATCACATTCTCCCTTGTACTGATATTTCATAGTACTCTGTGTGTGTGTGTGTGTGTGTGTGTGTGTGTGTGTGTGTGACAAGACTATAAACTCTGGAAGGCAGGAGCTATGCCTTACACTTTTCCTGAGTTTTCCCCTGGCCTCCCCTCACCACCCCTGACACCTCAAACAAACAGCATCCACCGGCACACATTAGTGACTAAATACATACACGCTGAATTGAATTGAAATAGTGCAGTGCCTTAGTGGAGGGAGTCAGCAAACACAGTTACAGATTTGTAACTAGAGATTTGTAACAGGAGATTCACACTGCCCACAGGACACGCTGACTTTTATATTCTCTCCTGATCATTTCAGGAGTCTCGGGGCTTGGCATGTGCCCGCTTGTCTTCTTTTGCAGAATATCTCCGCCAACCTAAGCAGGGTTGTCATGGGCTTAAGTTCCCTTATTGCCTTCCTGTGAAACACATACTCTCAGAAAGCTCCCGCTTTAATTTTGGTTGACACCAGTTTACAAATCTATGCCAGCAGAGAAAATCCTGCTGCTTTGCAATCACTGACTCTTTGAATAGGTGAGCTATTCATTGGTTTCTCCAGGAATTTGGTTTCAAAGTTGAACAGGTATGAGGAATATGACTCCTGTATGATCATATTTCATGGCCACCACAAGTAGCTGCTAAGAGATTTTGCTTAAGGCTGCAGCTGGGGCTAGTTGGGTGCCTGCCAAGAGCAGGGGCATGATATATTTCTGTGGTATATGTGGATGTCTATTTTCATAGGTATGATATTTGTATATATTGCTTTGGGAATTGAGGGGAAGGGTGTGAATACTCTGTTTCCCTCCATAGTGGTTTGTAGTTCGATTCTACTTCCTGCCTATGTGGCTTCAAACAGGATCCTAAAGATTACAGATCCTCAGAAAAAGCCAGAATGGATAGTGGTGCCTTCAAGGAGGACAATTATGCATGCTATTCATGAGGCTGGGGTAGGTAGGTACTAGACATAGGGGTATTACTTGTTGATACACAGATGTCACAAATAACCACGTATGTTCCTACATTTTCTCTGGGAGCTTCAAGTTCTGTTTACATTGGTCCCCTCACTCATCATCCTGCCTCCATCTGAATATCTGCATTAAGGGAATGGCTTGCAGAAGATTTCCAACATCACCCTCCCCACTTATTTAAGAAAGAGTCTATAGAGAAGATAGGATTTCAGGACCTGCTTAAATAAAGGAAAAGAGGTGTCTTGGTGACTCAAGCTCTCTATCCAACTCTATTTTCCAATTCTTTAGCATAAACTTTGAGTCCATCTTTAAAGCACCTGACAAAGTGTCTAGCTCAGTAGTTTTTACGTATTGAACCCTCCTTAAATATTTTTAAGTTTTCATGGTTTATAGTAGTAAAGAATATCCTATGCCGCCTATAGGTACTTTTCAGAGAACTGGAGGTTAAAAACAGAGGACAGAGACCACGTGTGTGTGTGTTTATATGCACACGTGCACATGTGTGTCTTAGATTCTGAGGAAACTTTGGATAAAGAAGGCAGTAGCCGCGGTGCCTTGAGTGCTCACGATGTGCCAGGCACTCTACCATGGCTTTGCAGGCATTGTCGCATCCACCGCTCAGGTTCTCACAATAGCCATGAGGCCGGCATTATCATGACTCTCATTTTACAGATGAGGAACTTGATGTTTCAGAAGGGGAAGCAACTTGTTCAGGGTCACACAGCTAGTAATTGGCAAAGTCAGGATTCAAATTCAGGTTTTTCTCACTCTAGAGCTGGAGCTCTTCCTAATGTTACACTGTCTTAAGTCCTCCAATAGGTTCAAAGACACACACACACACACACACGGGTGTGCATGCACACATGCCATCCCCACCCCCAGCCCCATCCCTGTTCCCGTCCCCACCCACTCTGAGGATTGAGGACCTTCTTCTGTGCTGAGGGAACTGTTCCCTGAGCACAAGCTCCTGGTACTGAAAGCCCAAGCGAAGCACGTTTAGGGACTCGGAGGTCTTTCGGTGGAGTGGACTTGTGACTGCCCTTTCTCAGTTGTGTGGGACTTACAGAGAGGTCCATGAGCTCAAAAGCCATGTGGTTTTCTGCGGCTGCTCCGTGGCTGACCTGCAGGGACTGGTCCCATATCAGATTCCTGGATGCGGACAGTGGGCGCATGCAGTCAGCTCAGGCGCTTCCTGGATATCTCCTGTCTGTGGATCTCCCTTTTCCTGAAGCGGCCCTCATTCTTTATTGATAGAGCGGCTGTTTACCATTGAACACCCTGTTGGCAGGATGCTGCCTCAGTGTTTTGAAAGATGTATCTCTTCTGATATGGGTGGACGGATATTTGCCCGGCAGTATTGGTGGTCTTGCTCGTCGTCTCTTTCACTTTCCTTCCACAATAGCTGCAGAGCATCTTGATCTGTTCCCGAGGATTGGGTCTGTAGTCCTTAGACCACTGACCATAACTGCTTCTGCCCTAATCATCTTAGAAATGGACCTGGGATTTGGTTCTAATGTTCCACCCAGGAGCAGAAAGCCAGCTTAAATATCTCGAAGAATAGCTCATCAAGTGATTAAAGAAACACTCTGCAAACTGAGATCAATATCCTAAGCTCAACTCTCACTTAAAGTCAGACCACCAATGTAATCAATGTCAGTAGGCATTATCCTGCTCCGTCAGGGAGAATCAAGCCATGTTATCCCCATGTGGGCTGCATACAGAAGAGGGGTCAAAGTGAGTGGAATCTCAAAGAGCAGAGGAATTCCATGAATAGCTCGTCAGTCAAAGATGACAATACAATGTCGACTAGCTTAATGGAGTTGGTCACCTGCTGCTTCCAGGAAGCTGGTTAATTCAATGTATCAGCTCCAGGCAGTTGCTAGGGACCCAGGTCATGCCTAGAACTCATAAGGACCTATATTTAATTCTGATGTCTTTAGTTTATCACCTCCTTTCAGCGGCATGTACAACAGGATTCACTGACCCCAAGAGGCGGGAGTTACGGTGATATAAGGAGGCTGTTATGAACTGGCGAAGAATAGACTCAGTGCTGAAGAAAACTGGTTAAGCTACAATCTTGCTACCCTCCTACAGTCTTGGAGTCCTGTGCTTTGAGATGTCTCTGTATGACCGGAGCAACCAAGGCATGACATCGGACCCTGTTGTTTACTTTTTTGTGTAGAATTCAAGAATCATCTTGTCTCAAATTGAAACACATTTTCTTTTTCTTTTTAATTTTTTAAAATTGAAGTACAGTTGATTTACAATGCTGTGCCAATCTGCTGTACAGCAAAGTGACTCAGTTGTACACATAGATACATTCTTTTTTTATATTCTTTTCCATTATGGTTTATCACAGGATATTGAATATAGTTCCCTGTGCTGTACAGTAGGACCTTGTTGTTTATCCATCCTATATATAATAGTTTACATCTGCTGCACATTTTCTTTTGTGTATACGTAAATTCCTTATTAAGTCTTCCTTGATCGAGGAAGAAGCAGTAGTAAATTCCCCCTACATTACCCACTCTCAACCCAAAATTACTGTCCTAGCTCTTGATGAATATATCATCCCATGATAGATAATGTTTACTTAGAAGTTTGCCTCTGCAGGGCGTTGAGTTTGTATGGATGTTGTCAGAGACATTTAGAAGATATAGAAATACAAAAATCAGACGGTGTGGCTCGATTTGGAACCTAGACCCAAGAACTGGGGTTTAAGTGTTATTCACTTATAAGTGTTATTCACACTGATAATAATGCAGTCATGGCCTGATGGTTCCACCTAAAAAGCAAACATTCAGGAGAGCAGGATTACTTTTGGGAATGGCCAAGTCATTTGAGAGCACCTGCCTTTTGTGAGTGATCTAATTAGCATTCTTGAGGCTACACAGCTACAAGCAATGGTCCGAAAAGTGTAGGTCTGTGTGCTTACAGCAAGCAGGTTTATTTAAGAACTTTCCCAGGGCCCTGGGGCACTATTGAATATCAATGGCCAGTTCCAGGTTGGGAGGGAGGGCAGTGTACAGTTACAGGAGGCAGTGTTGACAATTTTTGTGTCTAACTTGCTATCTAAGCAAGGTGCTTGGGTAAACAACATCTAAATTTTACAGGCTTTGAACATGTGGCACTCCACACGTATTGGGCAGTTGAGTTGACTGGTAATTTTTTTTTTAATTACTTTTTTTAAACGTTATTTTTGGCTGTGTTGGGTCTTCGTTGCTGCGCGCGGGCTTTCTCTAGTTGTGGTGAGCGGGGGCTACTCTGTTGCGGTGCGCGGGCTTCTCATTGCGGTGGCTTCTCTTATTGCGGAGGACGGGTTCTAGGTGTGTGGGCTTCAGTAGTTGCAGCACGCAGGCTCAATACTTGAGGCTCGCGGGCTCTAGGGCACCAGGCTTCAGTAGTTGTGGTGCGTGGGCTCTAGAGCACAGGCTCAGTAGTGGTAGTGCACGGGCTTAGTTGCTCTGCGGCATGTGGGATCCTCCTGGACCAGGGCTCGAACCCGTGTCCCCTGCATGGGCAGGAGGACTCTCAACCACTGTGCCACCAGGGAAGTCCCTGACTGGTAATTTTAAATGAGGAGGATTTCTTTTTGAGTTCACTAGAATTTCCCTGTCATATGTTTTAGATTTTCAAAGCAGTGAACCAGGAGGCCTGGAGCTTCCAGTATTAGAAACTAAATGTGAACAATGCAAAAGAGCAAGACCTTAGAAAATTAAATAATCTTTTTAACACTGGTAATGCTCATCACTTTAGAAGGCAAACGTTCTACTGGGGGACTTTTGTGCAAAGCTAACTGGATCCAGTTGCCGTCCTCCTCTGCCTGAATCTGACAGAATCTTGATATGGTTTTATTTCTTACCTTTCTGCAGCAAGATTTTTAATCTTGTTTTAGAAAAATCTATTTTGCTGTTATCTTGTCCCTATCCTCATGACTTTCATTCCCAAGTTGAAAGAAAGAAGGAAAGAAAGAAAGAAAGAAAGAAGAAAGAAAGAAAGAAAGGGAAAAAAAAGAAACCAATCCAGTCTATTTTAGATTAGCATAATGGGCCCCCTGTATGTTTGACTTTAGAGTTGGCATTAGTCAAATTTGAAGGTGAATCCAAAGGTCTGGATACCAGGTCAATGGAAAAGTGGAGGACTTAGAATTTTCCCACAGTAAATGAAATAAATAATTAGCTTAACTAACTCCCGAAGGCATTGTAGGAGAGCATTGTACAAGTGATTCCACAAGTCTTTGTCTTCTGCATCCCAGACTGTCCTGTCAGGTGCCTTTCCCTCACCTCTCCTTTCCTTACACAACTTAATTTTCCCAGCAATTTCTGTCCCCCTCTGTGGATTCAAGTAGTACTGCTGTAGTCCATGCAGTTTGGACTTTATACCATCCCTGCATTGTTCTATCCATGTCAGTTCTTCCTCTTCATTGGGATCATAAGCTTTCCTCTGGGCTAGTTGTCTGGAGTGAGGAAGGCACCAGGTCTTCCTCTACTTTTCTGAACCTCACAGGATCCACAAAATCATGCACAATAAATAGTTATGGATTAATTCAAATTTTATATTATATAGTGAGAAGGGACTAGGACCAAAAGAGGCAAGCATACTGGTCCCTATG
Source organism: Eschrichtius robustus (assembly GCF_028021215.1). NCBI lineage: Eukaryota > Metazoa > Chordata > Mammalia > Artiodactyla > Eschrichtiidae > Eschrichtius > Eschrichtius robustus. The sequence continues at coordinate 31,175,254 of NC_090825.1, forward strand.
CCTCAGTTTTTTCATCAGTAGGATGAGGGTAATGGATGAAATACAGTGGTTTCAATCTTTTTTTAACAGTGGAACATTTTTTCCCACATGAAGTCTTATTTTATCTAAAGTACCAGTAGGCAAGAGTTTATTAAAATTTCTATTTTAAAAGTTTACATTTATAATGGTTATTACAAGTCACTTGGCACATGCAGTGAGGCTTTCTTTATGAACGCAAGCATGGAAGTCAGGGGTTTTAACTGCAACTAGTACATCAGCACCCTATTTATTGCTGTGTTCTGCTTAGGTTATACAATACTGAGAAAGCTCTGATTCACAAAGAGACTATTTGCAAATAGGAGCAGGTTTTCTTTTTTAAACATATCACCTTGCCATTTCAGGGAACCCACCAGTTAAACACATCCAGAAGATGAGAAACATGAGAGAACATTTTTTATTCACATTTTAATCACTAATAACTTGTAATGCCTGACAATACTCATAATCTCAAAAGTCAGATGTAAAAGCACTCATATTTTATGAATGTGAAAACTGTAAGAAGTTAATAGTACATCTCACTGTATTATTTACTTCTTGTTATACAGTTGATAGAGACAATACAATAAGATATGCTTATGACATGCAATTTAATGAATATTAGTTTCATTAAAATATAAGCATAAGCAGAAGATAATTAGAAACTCATGGAACGGTACAGTTAAGATTTGTACATTTTATTTAATGTGAATTTAACCTAAAAAAGGAACAATAAACAAATACCGAACTCTGGTTTGAGATATGCATACTGAAGTTTTTAGGAGTTAAATGCTTTGATGTCTGCAACTTACTTTGAAATACATCAAAGAAATTAAATGAGTAGATGGTTGGATAGAGTTGGGTAGTTGTAGAGATACATGGTAAAACAAACATAGCAAAAATGTTACCTGTTTGCTGTACAGTTCTTTCAACTTTTCTGTATGACAGTTCCCATGTTATCAGGGCAATGTAACTAGAAAGACAAATCTTTATCTGAAATGGAAGAGTGTATATCAAACATGTTACTTTAATTCACATACAATATTGACGCTTTTGTTGTAAATTGAATTCCTCAAAACTTGGATGACCTTACGCCGCTCATGAGGGTGACAGTCACCCAGCTGGTTCCAGTGATGGCAGTGTGAGTGGGGTCATATCACTGATATCAGTCCAGTGAAAAAGTTGTAAGTTACATTCTGTGGTGCCTAGAGCTTCAGACTGTGTAGGTACCAGCACAAAAATCAGAACCTGAGAGAAGACAGATAATCCCACACGGTCCCAGGTTTCATTTGTAGTCCAGCTTGGAGAATAGCACTCATAGCAGCTAAGATCTCCCCTTTACACAGTCCCATGACCCCAATTCCTCTCCTATTTCCTAGGGGATGGCAGATCTCATCCTCACCAGCACAAGGGAACAGGAGCGGCTATACATTGCTGGTAACTTACAATTTCAACCGAAGTCTCCCTTTGTGGAGGAAACTCATTACTGGTTTCCTTTTCAGGTGCCCAGGAGAGGAGAGGTTGAATGGAAGCTTTACTGAGTCCCACATCCAAACAGACAGAGATGCTGTGGATTAGGTCAAGGGTCTTCTTGATGATGCATCTTACTCCTTGGCTTCAGAATGGATAGTTCAGATGCTGAGAAGGAAAACCAGAACTTACGCACAGCGAGGATGGTCTCTAAACCGGTATCCCTGTGCCTGGTTTCTTTTCCCTTCATTCTGTCCAATTTACCATATTCAGTTTAATCATCCTACACTTTCAGTTTTGCTTTTGTTCCCTTAAAACTCTTCTCTTTCAAATTCTTTAGTGGCTTCCCATTACCTACAGGATAAAATATGATCTCTTTAACCTCTCACTTAGGAACCTCACACTGAGGACTATGGCTCTAATCTGTCTTTTTTGGATTTAATTTCCTCGACTCTTTAGGAACTCCTTCTGCCTCAGCTTGATTGGTTCCCACTGCTTCCCTCTACTCCCTGCACTTCCTAAATGTGCTGTAGAAATTCTGTGAGAGCTTTGCATGTGCTGTTTCCTTCCACCTCATTCATCCAAATCCAATTAGCTAAGGTAGTCCTTTCTTACTCTGAGTTTCTGCATCAGTTACAAATACAGGATCAGGATGCTTTGGGCTGTGAGTAATAGAAAACCAGGGGTCAAGTTATCCTAAATCAGTGGTTTTTAAGCTTTAGCGTGCATCAGAGACCCCTGGAGGCGTGTTAAGCCACATATTGCTGGGTTATACTCCTGCATTTTCTGATTCACTAGGGCAGGGGTGAGACCTAAAAGTGTGCATTTCAAACCAGTTCCCAGGTGATGCTTATGCTGCTGGCTGGGGAAACACACTTTGAGAAACACTGGCTTAAATAACAGGAAATGTGTTGTCACACTCAACAGGAAATCTAGAGCAGTGGTTCTCAGACTTGGCTGTACAATATAAAAAACTGGGAATATTTTTTTAAATCCTGATAATCATACCTCACCACTTACCAATTAAATCAGATCCTCTAGGGCTGAGGCCCAGGCAACAGTAGTATTTTTTAAATATACTTTTTATTTTTTAAATTAATTTTTATTGGAGTATAGTTGCTTTACAATGTTGTGTTAGTTTCTGCTGTACAACAAAGTGAATCAGTTATACATATACATATATCCCCTCTTTTTTGGATTTCCTTCCCATTTAGGTCACCACAGAGCATTGAATAGAATTCCCTGTGCTATACAGTAGGTTTTCATTAGTTATCTATTTTATACATAGTAGTGTACATATGTCAATCCCAGTCTCCCAATTCATCTCACCCCCCTCCCTTGGTATCCATACGTTTGTTCTTTATGTCTGTGTCTCTATTTCTGCTTTCCTTAGTTTCTTAAGGAACCTCCATACTGTTCTCCATAGTGGCTGTATCAATTTGCATTCCCACCAACAGTGTAGGAGTGTCTGCTTTTCTCCACACCCTCTCCAGCATTTGCTGTTTGTAGGTTTTTTGATGATGGTCATTCTGACCAGTGTGAGGTGATACCTCATTGTAGTTTTGATTTGCATTTCTCTAATAATTAGTGATGTTGAGCATCTTTTCATGTGTTTGTTGGCCATCTGTATGTCTTCTTTGGAGAAATGTCTATTTTGGTCTTCCGCCCATTTTTTGATTGGGTTGTTTGTTTTTTTGATATTGAGCTGCATGAGCTGTTTGTATATTTTGGAGATTAATCCCTTGTCAGTTGCTTTGTTTGCAAATATTTTCTCCCATTCTGAGGGTTGTCTTTTCATCTTGTTTATAGTTTCCTTTGCTGTGCAAAAGCTTTTAAGTTTAATTAGGTCCCATTTGTTTATTTTTCTTTTTATTTGCGTTACTCTAGGAGGTGGGTCAAAAAAGATCTTGCTGCAATTTATGTCAGAGTGTTCTCAGGCATCAGTAGTTTTAAGAACACTCCAGGTGTTTACAATGTGCAACCAAGGTTTAGATCCACACCGGTCTAGCAGTTTTGGTTATTTCATGAGTCCAGGAGTGTCGTCATGGACCATGCTTCTTCCATCTTTCTCTTCTACCTTCCTCTGGGTGTTGGTCCTTGTTGACTCTTCCCCTCACTGTTGCAAGTTGCTTGCATCTATTCAAACCACACCTCCTTTCAAAATACTGTCCAAAGCTCAGAAAAGGAGGAGAAAGCACCTTCTTTCCTTTTGTCTTTTTAAACCTAAAGAAAAACTTCCCAGAAGCTTCCCAGCAGATACCTTCTCACATCTTTGACCTGAACTAAATCACATGACCAACCCTATGCCAATCACTAACTATGGAATAAAATAATTGGCTTGACTTAGACCAATGGTTCTCAGCCTTGGCATACATTAGAATCACATGGAGGACTTTTAAGCCTATGGGATGCTGGGACCCATGTCCAACCAATTAAATCAGAATCTTGGGATTGGGCTCAATCACTGGGATGGTTAAGCCACTCCCCAGGTGATTCTATTGAGTGGGCAGAATTTAGAACCATTGGTTTTGACCAATCAAGGTTCCCCCACTAGGGCTGTGAGGAAGCTCACCCTTTAGGAAAACACATAGCCACCTGATAGGTGAGCAGAGTCAAGGTTCTCTTAGCAGGTAAGGAAGGGTAATTGCTATTGGAAAGGCCACTGTCACTCATGGGATATCCATATGCTGCCATGTACGGTTAATTGTAATTGCCTGGATTCACACCCTCATTAGAGTGAGACTCTGCTCCACTTCTTTATAGCCCTGACAAGTTCTTATCTTAGTGCCCTGCACAGAGTAGGCATTCAGTACATTTTTATTATTAATTTCATTGTCAATCTGCTGGGTGATTCACTAAAGGAGTAAAGTTATTTTGCCTGGACATTTAAACCTGCCAGAAGGACTGGTTCACCTCCCCCAGCATGGAAGCATTGAAAGATCCCACTCTGCTCCTTGATTGGTGTATCTGACTCTTGACCCCACCGTGGTTTTATGTGACAGGGAAATTCCACACTCCCGGCATGAATGCTTGGCCTGACAGGGGCCACGCCAGGAGCTGCCGTGGCATTTCTGTGTGCCTGCTTTTGTAGTCAGGGTGGTGAGGGCCAAAGCTTGTCCCCTAAAGCCAACTGGGGCAAGTCAGCTCTGGGGCTCTTTTGTGTGATGAGTACATTTAGATGCATAGCAGAAACTTTTCCCCCCTCTGCTGAGAACTTGACATTTCCCTCTCGCGATGAGAGAATAAGCATTGGAAGAGTGAAGGGTGAAGAGACAGACTGTCAAGTCTAAATTAAAGGAATTGCTGGGGGTGAGGGAGGGCTGGTTGTGACTTCAGAAGCACAAACTCTCTTTCATTCGGCAAAAGCCCCTGCACAGCGTCTCGTTCACATCTCCTACAGAGGAGAATGTCCAGGAAGGCTTGCCCTGGGGAGGCCTCACTGGCATGTTAACCTGTACGCTGTTTCATGTGGGGCAGAAAAGGAGGCGGTTCTAAGGGCAAGGTCTGTGAAATAATCACTTGGAACATCTTTTTTTCAAGGTGGGAGGAAGGTGTCGCTCGTTAATCATTCCCTTCTCTGTAATAAAGTCAGAAATAAAGACTTTATATTCTGTTACACAAAACCCGATTCTCAGGGAATGTTGCTTCTCATTTCCTTCCTTTCCACACTCACAATTAATCTGGCCACCCCCTATTAATGACTCAGTTCTTTGTAATTGGAGACATTTACCGGTAGAGCTGCCTTTCATATACTCACCTTGGAGGGCTGTCCCACATCTAACAGGTGTTAGAATCAAATTCACTCCATGATACGCAGAAAATGACCATTTCTTTCCTATCATTTTTCCCTTAATTAAAAATCTTTGCATCGCCACCACCTTGTAGATAAGAGTCTTTGCAGACTAATTTCAGGGACAGTTTTCTTCTAAGGATTTGGGGAGGAGGCTATAAACATACCCCAGTGTGGTTGAAGCCGACGCAAACTAAAACCCTCTCTCTTCTTCTGAGCCGTAGGTGAACCCAGGTGGATTCACTTTGGAGGCCCACAGCTGGGAGTGGACTGAATGGTATTGATCTCCTTTGTTTTCAATAACGTTCCCTGAGACCTCTACAAAGACAACAGGATAGCTTTATGGGGCCAGATTAGGAGCTAACATTTGCTCTGTCAATTGCCATTTCCTATAAGTCTTACAAAGACTTGCCATGCTGTTTACAAAGGTGCTGCATCTGAGTGCCAGAGCAAGGATCAGATTCCTTTTCTGAAACTTCATTAAGGGCAACGTTCATCCTTCTTCTATGAAGAATTATTGTAAAAAGTGAAAACTCTTTCACATGTGGCTAAAGGAGGGAGCAGTGGAGAGTGGTCCGGAGCCCAGTACAGGTGCCTTTAATTTGCCTTGTTGACGGTCATCCAGGCTCCCGAAGAGACGGCATATCCCAGCCCCCAATCCTCCTCGTTTCTTTCTGAAGAATCCTTATGAAAGTGTAAAGTGAGTATACATTTGCCTCAAATCTTAAAAAAAAGAGGAAACCTGGGTTTTGCTTCCCCCAGTATATCTCGTACTGCTAATTGGTTGGCATCCAGGGTGAGGGGACACAAACTACACAAATGAATTTCCTGGTGCCTGGACACTGGTGGTGGACGGGTGACAAGGAGGGGAGCATTATGCTATGACTTCACTTCTTGGGAGGCAAGGAGAAGAGAGAATAGCCAAGGTACTCCTCCATTTCCCTCCAAAGAGCCCCCCTGCTTGCCTGTCCAATTCCTCAGGGTTTGTGGGGAGGGGTGGTTATAATAGTACCTTGGGGATTTCAGAAACTCTTAGGGATTTGCAAGCATTTCGATCGTAGCTGTTCTCTGCTCCCGGTGAGTGTCTCCTGGCGGGGCAGACAGGGGCAGCCAGTGGAGGCGAGTGGGCACCAAGCGAAGCTCTGGGAGCCCTGATGGGAGCAGACTCGTGGGTGTGGTCCTCGCAGAAGAGGCTGAGACCTGATCCCGGTACTCCCTGATGCTGCAGGTGGTGGATGGATGACTTGATTCAACTTTCATCCTCATCTCTTGGTCTGGAAAATAGGGATGATGCCATCGGACTACTCAGGATTTCCAGCAAGGTGACTACCTAAGAATTTGCCAGTAGGAAATGCTGAGTGTTCTGTTGATGAAGCTGGCTTCCCAGATCTGGGAGCTCACCAGAACATCTCCATCCACAGAGCTTTCACCAGGCCCTTCCAGGCCTTTTAGTCTAAATCCTGACCATGTCCTGACAAGACTTTTTGCACCTTAGCTAGTTTGTTAACTCTCAAGGGACTGTGAATATGCAAAGTGAAAGCCAACTGTATATTTGTGGCTTTGTTCCCTGTGGCTTTCCTATTAAATAGGAAAGAAATGGAAGAGATGATTTAACTTCTCAAAAACTTGCCCTTCTCTTTGGGTATTTCTTCCCCTTCTCTTTGGGTATTTCTTCCCCTTTGGGGGTCAGTTGCCTTCCGACTCTGTCAGCCAAAAGAAAAGATTCAGCGTGCTAGTTTGAACAACCTTAAAAAAAAAAAATAAAGGACGATCTTTATACATTGTTATTTGCCTATGGGTCAGATATTCTTATCTTTTGGCTGACTTCAATATTTACCTTTTCTACTGCAAATGTGCTGCAGTCTTGTGTAATTCAGTCAGAAACAGCCTTCCCATCCACTGGAGCATACGCTTTGTTGTTCTTGAGCCATCGTAACTCTAACAAGCCGGTATTCTATTCATCATTTTCAGCTCGGAGCACAGTCTTCCTCTTGTGTTCTCAGGATTCCTGCTGGTCCCTCCTCTCTTGACCTGGAGGACAGGAGTCAACCTTACCCAGGAAATCAACAGCAGACCATTAATGCAACCTTTTTGTAATGCTTGGAGCAAGATTAACATCTATCACGTAGAAGGATGAACCCAGTGATTTCTCATTACTGTCCTTTACGTGCAGTGAGTGACATCTGCATCACCAGGCTCCTGCTGCATTTCTGGATGTGTCCTGTCCTTATACTCAGTCTACTTCTAGCTGTGTGACCTTTGCTGTCACTGTCGTTCCACCTCCAAGTCAGCTGGGGGCACTAGATGGGGGTTCAAGATAAGAAAATGTCCCATTCTGGCATCTTTCTGCTTTGTGTTCCCCCAAATAGCCGGGTGTAAGTGGGTGGCAGTTCCCAGAAGTCAGAGAGTGGGAATAATGCTAATGGCAGAAATGTCCTGAAACTCTTCAATTTCTCGTATCTTATCCAACCACCACCTCCCTACAACCACCTGTGCCAAATCCTCATATATCAAGGGCTGAATTACAGAGTGGCAATAGATCCTTCCAGGACTGTCTCCAAGGCTCATCACTATCCTGGATACTCAATATGTGTCTAATTCAAGGATGTTCTCTTTTAGTGTCTCAAGTAATTTATTCTCTTAGAGCAAGATCTTGGAGTCATAGAACCATGAATCCTGGAACCATAAGCCACGGACTCTTGGAAGCTGTGATTCATAGGCTTTGTGACTGTCTACCTCTAAGTAGAATGTACTGAAAGTTCTCTAAAATGTATGCAATGGATTTACATGTCTATGGTATTTCACATGCTGTGCTATTAGAATAGGTATTGTTTTTCAATTTTACTGATGAAGGGAACGTTAGAAGTGAATTAGTTTTCAAGCTTTTTGACCTCTCAGTGCAGGGAGGACCCTGAGAGATCGTGTAGTAAGTTTTACAGAGGAGGAAATGGGCTCTGAGGGGGTTAAATGGATTGTGCAAGGTGGACGCAGTTGTCAGGCAGGGCTGGGGCCACTTGCAGGTGGCCATGACTCTGCTCTTCCTGGCACCATGCTACCTCCCTACAAGGTTGTGCTTATGCACCAGTTACCATGAGGCAGATTCAGTTCCAATCGAGACAACTCCATTTTGTTTGGTATAAGCAAACCTCATCATATTAAGAAGAGCCTAAAAATGTAAGTCTGAATCAATTTAAAATGCTAAGCAATATTGACACTTCAAAGGGACTCTATGGGACTCTTTTTGTTCATTATCATGGTCTGTAAGTCTTGCTGTATTTAAGGGAGCTAGTTGTTTTATGCCTTAAGGGTGGCATAAACTTTGTGAATCTGTACCTCTCAGTAGAATGTACTGAGAGTTGGGGGCCTTACTGGGCATAAAGTTGAAGTCTTTCTATTCCATACGTCGTTTTCTTTGAGATACTATGGCAATGGGTACTCTTCCCTCCTCCCTTCCTTTCTTCCTTCTTTCCCTCCCCCCCTTCTTCCTTTCTTTCCTTCCATCTCTTCTTCCTCCTCCTTCTCTACATCTTCTACTTCTTATGCCCTCCTCCTTCTCTGCTTTCCCTTCTTTGATAAAGAAATGGCTGGGAGTGAGTTGTCAGGATGAAGGTAGAGGATATGTTTATGGTTCAACCAATGCTAATTGCCTTCAAATAAAACACTTTATTTATTTGCCCCATAGACTAAAAACAAACAAACAAAACAAAGAAGAAAGCCCAAGCCAACTGTTAGAAAAAGAAGGTATGTAGAAAAGACATTAATAGGCATCCACCTCATATTGTGAAATCCTCAGTTCCTAATGGCATTCTTATGAAGAAAGTGTGATCATGGATGACATGATCATAAACTAGGTAAGATTTATGTGTACTTTCTCCACGCAGCCTCACAATTTTAAGACAAAATCTGGGACTCCTGAGAGTAGGAAAAGGGGCAGCAGAGTTATTGAACTTCCCCAGATTAAAAAAACACAAGTCACTCAAGGATGACATCTTCCCTGACTATCCTAAAGAGTCTAGACATGGCCTCATAGGAACAATACCACTTGTTATAGGCCGGAGGGCAGAAATCCATTTGGATTCCATTGTTAAAACCAAAACAGAATTAGTCTGGTCAGGCTGCAGTAGGAAAAGGAATTAACACTAATGAGTTGGAAGAATGTAACTAAGCTTGCAGCTAAGGAAAACAAATACATTCCGAGAGATTAAAAGACGTGAATTTTCCCCATAAAAGGAGGGGTGGGACCTAATCCCCTTTTCTACTAGGTTTATCACATACAGGTGTGTGTGTGTTTCATCTTCTCTAGATACTTCTTTCTGGTTTTTTTGAGGCGAATTTAGGCCATATTTGATAATATGTAAATAGTTCCAACCATGATGGTGTTCAACAATTAAGGGCCTGTGAGTATTCCCCTGGCTCTACAGAGATTACAGGTGCCATGATTAACCCCGTCCATTTGGAAATTGTAGTGGCAAATTGTGTGGTAAAGTCCTTCCTTGTGAACGTATGGTTCTCATCAGATTTGGGGACATACTGATTGCCGAGGTGAGGGTAGGGCTTTGAGCTTGACTGCTTCATTGCTCATCCATACCTTCCTTTTATTGCCTTTCCTGTTCAGGAGCTTCATAGTTTTTCAAAGCCCAACAGCATTCCTAAAAGTAGAAGGAAGAGTGTTTGTTTAGCTGAATTAGGTGAAGTCTCCCAAGGCCAATGAAGTTTTTATTGAGCCATATCTGGAAGGACTTAAAAAATTAAGTGGGTTTCTTTATTCTGTGCTTTATTGTTTCTTTATATCCCTTTGAAAAGGTAATCTGTACTGAGGTTCAAGCTGGTTGATGTCCGTTGAGAAGTGAGACATCATTAATAGGACAAAAAGAGAGGAGGAGCCTGTGGGAGGTGAAACTTGAACATGCTGGGATAGACAGATCATTTGGTTGAACTGGGAAGGGAGAGTCTGAGAATTTCATCAAGTCAGTGACAGGTTTTTGTGACTCTTTCTGGGTGTATGGTGTGTTAGATGGTGAGGACTAGCTGGGGAGTCTAAAGGATTCCCAGCAAAAGGTAACAAAAATGGAAGGTGTGCCAGATGGAACAATAAGTAGGGAGAAGATGGGGGTAACCTTATCAATAAGGAAAAATTGGGAGAGAACTAAAGTGTGCCAACACCATATCACATAGCTGAACTACGATAGGGTTAAGAATATGTGTGTGTGTGCTGTGTGCATGTGTAGTCACTACAAATATAAACATTTTTAACCTAATTCTTACTGAATGCTTACTGTGTACCAGGCACTGTTCTAGAGTCAGTGATTTCAATCTCACAAGACCTTTTGTCCTCTGGATTGTGCTTAGCTTTCTGTAAGCAAGCTGGACTTTCAGATGCAGGATTACCCTTGTTTGCCTACAACGGAATTAAAAAAAACCAATAAGCCACAAAGCATATAAACCTGCTTACTATTGGATTCAAGGCAAATGTTATTATCAATTGTTTTTTATAGAAACACAAGGAAGTTAAGGAATTTGCCCAAAGTCACACTGCTAGGAGTGGAAATGGTGGGATTTGAACCCAGGGACTGTGGGACCAGAGCATGGCTGCTTCACCACTGTAGTACTTTCCCTCTTTACAGGCACTGTGTGGTCTTTTCTGTTTGTCATCATACCAAAATGCATTTAAAAGGATGTTCAGGGAAGTATCATTTATATAGCACATTATTGGAAAATATCTAAATGTTCTACCAGAGGAAATGGTTGAATAAATTTTGCTATGTTCCTATGAGAGAACACTATGCAGCTGTGAAAAAGAATATTCTCAAAGAACACATATGGGTACTAGGTAATGTTAAGTGGAGAAAGCAGGCAACAAGTCTGTATGTATAATTTGATGTCAATTCTTTTTTTAACGATCATAAAGGGAAAAAAGTGAAGACAATCTAACGGTGTATTAGTAGATGGGCTACGGCTTAGTCTTCCAATGGAATACCACACCTAGTCCAACAGAGTGAGAGTGATTGCCGTGTATCAACATGGGTAAGTCCTAAAACATGCTGCTGACTAAACAAAGCAAGGTACAAATGATGCATATGACATTATATCATTTATGCAAAAATTTAACATGTACAAAAGCAATATACATTGTTATGGATGTATAAGTACATAGTAAAAGAGTAAAAATACATACAGGATCTATACATACCAGCTTCAGGATGGCACTTCTTGGCTTCTCTTAGGAAGGAGAATTGGATGAGGTTGGGTTTTAGCTGGCCCCATTTTATTTTTAAAGAGAGAGAATTGAAGCACATATGGCAAAATGTTAACGTGTGTTAAACTGAGTGGTGTATGTAGGGTGGTATATAGGTTTCTTTTATACTACTTTTCTGTACGTTTGAAATATTTTATAATTAAAATTTTACATATATATATAAATACGTACACCAATATATATGGAAGAGACTGGCAGATAGGTATCAAAATATAAGCAATGATTACTGTTGGAAGATTATAAACAATTATTTTCTTCAAGTTCTGTATTTTTCAAATTTTCTGTAGTAAGCATGAGATAATAAATAAAAACAGTCGATGACTTTTTAGAAAGTATCAATATCGGAGGCAAAGAGCACTGCCTTGGAATCTGCTTCTGTCACTGCTTTGAAACCCAGCCCTGGTTAGATGACTAATTTAGCTGCTTGGAGGCATAGTTTTTTTCCCCTGCACGCTGGTGGTGATTGGAGTCTGTGTAGAGGTGGGCTGCATGCTCACTAAATCTACTTATTTTTCCTGGTAACCTGGTGCCTAATTGGCCCACGTGACTAACTCTCCCCAGTGCAGTGGGAGGACGCAGTTAGGACTGAGTGTACCTTCTCTGAAGTTTCCCTCTTCCCTCTGACTGCTGGCTGGATGAAGCCTAGGGTGCCTTGAAACACTTGTTTGAGATGGTGGAGCCACAGTGTGGAAGTAGCCTGGATCCCATGTGTCACCACTTGGAGGAGGGTGGTCTAACCAGGAACATACACATTGGATTTTGTGAGAACAAGAAATAAACTTTTGGGGTTGTTTGTTACAGCAGTTAGCCTACTCTGACCAATACATCTCTAGGGTCCCTTCAAATTCTAATATTTTATGAATCCAAAGAGGCCCTTGGTTTCACGTTATTTTTCCATTCATTTGACTCAATGAGGTTCACTAGTTTCAAGGACAAACTAACTTAAACCATAAATTTGGATGTGTCCAAAATAATAAGTGAATAATAATAAGTGAATTGAAAAGATAAATAATAACAGAAAGAAGGCCAGGGGCAAATTCAGAACCATGTAAGTTTGACATGTGACCAACTTGAGGCTGTTATGTTTTCTGCATTTCCTGAGGACAAGACCTGAATATCTTTTTCTCTTTATAACCCCTATTTTTATATAGCATAGGCACTTAATCAATACTGTTGGATGAATGAATGAATGTGTGGGAAGATGCTATCAAGTTCTGATGGTCACATACCTTGAGAAGTGGTATGTGTCTCCCCCAGATTCGTGTTGAAATCCTAATCCCTGAAGATGATGGTATTAGTAGGTGGGGGGCTTTGGAGGTGCTTGAGTCCTGAGGGCAGAGTCCTCATGAATGGCATTAGTGCTCCTATAAAAGGCTCTGGGAGACCCCCTAGCTCCTTCCACCATGTGAGGACACAGTGAGAAGAGCTCTTACCAAAGGCTATCGCCTTGATCTCAGACTTTCAGCCTCCAGAACGGTGAGAAAAAATTTCTGTTGTTTGTAAGCTACCCAGTCTGTAGTATTTTGTTCTAGCAGTCTGAATGGACTCAGGCAAGAAACCCCAGTGCTGCATCATTTCTGGGGTTATAGTCACCTGAACTCAGTTCTGTCACACATGGATGATGTGCCCTTTCAGCTTGGTGAGGGGAGTCAGACACATGACTCTGGACCCGGAGGGCTCAGACAGGCTGGGTTAGAGTCCTCTAGCCTCTGCCTCTGCCTTAGACCTTCCGTGCCTCAGTTTTCTTAGATATAAAATAGGGATAAAAGTGCTACAAAACTCCTAGGGTCATTTTGAGTATGAAAGAAGTGAATGGAGATGAAGCACTTAGCATAGACCTGCCCCAAAGCTGAGTAACTTGGAGTTAGGACATGAATTCAAAGTGACCCTAGGTTATATCAAGATAAGACTTCCCCCTCCTCCCTTCTGGTCTGCCACTGCCAGTGTCTCAGCCAGCAATGTGCTGGCCTTGACAAGATGTAGCATTGCTCTATAGTGTGCGCCAAAATTGCCTTATTAAAACATCATCAAGTCATACTCGCATACTCACTGCTAAAGAAATCAGTGGTTCTTATGTAGCAGGAGTGTGGGTGGTGTGGGAAGTTTCCTAAAACAGACGTCCTATAGGGTAACTTCTTAGCTGAATGACTTAGAGCAAGTGACTCAAGTTCTTGAGTTTCATTTTCTCATCTGTAAAGTGGGGAGAGAAAACCTACCTACCATACAGGTTATTGTGAGGATGAAATCAAAACAGTGTCCCTGAGGCTCAGTGCCTGGCATGGAGGGGTCACTCTTACCCCTCCCTGTCACCCCTTTGAAACCCAGCCCTTGTTGAAGCGCAGAAGACATTCCTCCAGTTTTTATTCAGAACACTGTGGTTTTGTTAAAACTCAGATACTTTGGGGGAAGCTTTTATTTATTTACATTTTGTGTCCCCAAACACCCATTTTCCTGAAGGGAAATGGAATCTGTCTGGTTTTGATTCACTTACACTCAACTTGTTGGTATTATTTTGTAAGCGCCAGCCAATATCCAAGTAGCCCTTGGAATCTTCTTTTAAAAGCTGCATTTTAAAGTCTAGGAAGTTTATTTTTCTCCCTTCCTTCCTTTGTTCCTTCCTTCCTTCCTTCCCTTTCTTTCCTTTCTTTCCTTTTTCCTTTTTCAAAAAATGTTAAGAGGAAATTGGACTTTAGCACCAGTTTGAGTTTGGGTTTATCCTCAGTGTTTGACTGACTGGCTTCCAACAAGTTTGGTAAAAAGTACACTTTGCCATTCCTGGTTTGAAGATTTCAGCTCAATTTCAGTTACTCATGAAAAATGTTTTCATATTCCAAGCCAAGAGCACGTTTGTGTGTTCTGTTGCTGTTCTAGTGGATCATGAAATTGTTGCCTCTTCAAGACTTTTGGTTTGCCACTTAAATGAAATAAATGAGGACCTTTGCTGCATATTTGCATCGTACTGGCTTTCCATTGACCCTATCTTCATTGATTTGGTAGAGGGTTTGGTGGAAATTGGTAAGAAGTTTCATGTAGTCAGTCAAGAGAAATTACATGTAATTATCCTAACCTATACTCAACAGAAAAACAGAAAGGAATTGGACACTACCCTTGGTGTAGAGGGTTTCTCAAAGATTTCTAATGAGTAGGACACCAGTCCCACTCTCTACCATGTCATCTTACCCACCAAGCCGGTATAGTGAACACAATCTCAAGACAATGCCATGTACTTTCCATTGTGTAGTAATAGGCTTCGTCTGCTATTTCTAGGCTAACAGTTGTTCATTGTTCATGCTGCTTCAAGGTTTAGAAATTGAATTTTCTCTCTGGTTCCCAGGGGAAACAGGGAGACTAAAAACAAACAAGGAGGTAATTTCCACATGTGTAGCAGCCATTTCATTTGCCAAACTGTATATTTGTGTATTTTAAGAGATGAGTTTTCAACAGCTTAGATTTTTGTATAAATCTCAGGAAGGAAATGAAGTCTCCTTTCGAATTTGCATTCAGCTGCGCTTTCTGGGCAGACAAGGTAAGCCTTGTCAAGTTTGACTTGAATACTCGTTTCCAGGCAAGGAATGTGTATTTCTGGTTTCATAAGAGGAACAGTAAATTTCAATCTTCTAGCCTTCCACTTTGCTACTGTCTGGAGGCAGTGCATGAGATGTCACACTGAAGACTTTTTTTTTTAATACCAACCTCCAGTGACTTTATTATTATTTTTTAATAGATCTTTATTGGAGTATAATTGTTTCGCAATACTGTGTTAGTTTCTGTTGTACAACAAAGTGAATCAGCCATATGCATACATATACTCCCATATCCCCTCCCTCTTGAGCCTCCCTCCCACCCTCCCTATCCCACGTCTCTAGGTCATCGCAAAGCTGATCTCCCTGTGCTATGCTGCTGCTTCCCACTAGCTAACTATTTTACATCTCCACCTAGATTGTGAGCATTTTAAGGTAGATAAGGGAGACTCATAAGTATCAAATTGTTTTCTTTGCACCTGTACCTAAATTTTCATATAGCCAAAATAGCCAAAGAAGATTTGGGTAGAGGGATTAAACAACCTTTGAAACTCTTCCTTGTTTAATTTAACTAGGTCGGTGGAGCCCATTGAGGGCCTGCCCACCCAAGGCAAAAAATGGGAATGAAACCCCACCAAATATTGTACTAACAAAGGTGGCGTGTGAGAGGAGTGGAGTTATGTTTATGGTTTGTCTGTTTCCTTTTTCTTTTCTGAATTCTTATACAATGAATGTATGTGTGTATCTATAGATCTTAAGGTTGTGTTTGCCAAAAAGATGAGCATATATATTTGTTTTTTTAAGAAATCAAACTATAGACAAATGTATAGACTGCAATGCACAAGTTCTTATCATTCGACCCTAATCATTCTGATCTCTAGAGATCACAGTTGGTTTTGTGGGTAAACTTCCAGACTTTTCTCAGGTTATCTATGTGTAATTGTCAACGTTGTATTGAAGGAGTGGGACTCGCTAGAGTACAGGTAGAAAACAGATTCCCTTTGCTGTCTCTATCAATGTGATAAGCAGGTTCACTTCAACTTTCTTGGATACTCATCTGGATAACAATTCCTCCAGTCCTTTCAAGTCCCAAGCAAAATCCCCAGGCTCTCTGGCTCTCTGCACATGAGGGGTTCCGACAGCTTGAGGGCATCCTCTGACAAAAGATGCAGGTGTTGCCGGGGAGAATGAAAGCTAACCCTTGGAGCAGGTGTATGAATATCATCAAGAGATCGGAAGGATATGAGCAGGGAGTGCTGACAGCACCTCTACAGGTGGGGCCCCTTTTAAAATGATCCTGGCTGGCTCCCTCACATGTGGTCCAGAGGGAACATACATGCAGTTTGGCTGCTGCTCTTAAGAGGAGGGCAGTCTGCTTCAACGCAGTGCCTTCAGTGCCTGGCCCTCCCTGGGCCACTAGATCCAGTCTCTTGCCAGTAGATGAATTTTGATCATAGATTAGTCTGTACTCCTATACACTCCAGTGTTCTGAGCAATCTCCTTGAGGTGCCCCTTATCTAGATTGAAGTAAAGATGGAAGTACTACCCCAACATATCATTCTAAAGAAATTCTTTCTCAACCTTGTCAATTTAAGTCCTTTTATACTCTTGAGGCGGGTGATGGGCTAACGGTTGTAGTGGATGCCTCCTTTGCAAGTCCTGTCTAGGTGGTCTAACAGCTCAGTTTGAAATGTGAGAGCCCTAATCACCTATTGCTTTGTTCTGAGTCTCTTGTAGCCTTAGACAAAGCTGAAAAAGAGTTTCATTTTAACCTCTTGTTACAGACCTAGAAGTTTTATCATTTTCCATAAATTGGAACATATTAATGTTCTGCAAATTGCTGTCTTAATTACTTAGCAATCTTTTCACGTCAGATGGTGTTGAACTGCCTCATTCATTTTTTTTTTTTTAAATCCTAAACCAGGAATTCTTTTTTTATTTTTTTTTTAAATTTTTATTTATTTATTTATGGCTGTGTTGGGTCTTCGTTTCTGTGCGAGGGCTTTCTCTAGCCGTGGCAAGCAGGGGCCACTCTTCATTGCGGTGCGCGGGCCTCTCACTATCGCGGCCTCTCTTGTTGCGGAGCACAGGCTCCAGACGCGCAGGCTCAGTAATTGTGGCTCACGGGCTTAGTCGCTCCGTGGCATGTGGGATCTTCCCAGACCAGGGCTCGAACCCGTGTCCCCTGCATTGGCAGGCAGATTCTCAACCACTGCGCCACCAGGGAAGCCCCTGCCTCATTCATTTTAATGAAAGCAAAAGATTCCATCAGGTAGATCAGCTGTAGTTTAGCCATTTCCCTATTGATAGGTTGTTTTCAATTTCTGGATCTTTTAAACAATGCTGCTATCAATATTTCTGTACTCACATTTTTTTTGCATGCGTGTACACAGGCAAGTAATTTCTCTAGAATAGAGACTTAAAAGTAAAGCTAAAGGTATGAAAGGTGTGAACCAGGAAGTTTTTGCTAGATTCTTCCAGAGTGCCTCTGTGAGGGTTGTAAAAACTCTACTTTCTCCAGCAGTGCCTAAGAGTACCCATTTCCCCACAGCCTCACTAAATGTTTTCACTGTTTTTAATCTTTGCCATTTTGGGGAGCCAACAGTAATCTCATTATTATTTTATTCTGTATTCCCTTGGTTACTAATGATGTGAGTTATCTTTTCTCATGTTTGTCCATGTGTATCTGTGCTCTTTGAATCAACATATCCTTCTCTAGTTTGGAGTTCTAAGGTCTTTACCAATCTCTCGTACTTCTAAACAAGGGGGAAATGGCAAAATGATAAAGGAGAGATAAATTGAAGAGATTTGGTGAGAACCTGGCCCAGCTCCACAAGGACAAGAATGGCGGAATTTCTACCACTCAGATTTTATCACCTTTTTTTCTATAACTCTTGACAAGTCTGAATCTGAAACATAGGCTACCCTTTTTTCTCAAATTGACACGTGTAATTTATTGGTAAAATTTCAACTGATTTTTTGTATTCAAGAGCACGTGCAAACTTAATTTGAATCTTAAACCCAAGTAGTTGCATGCGTGCCTTTTGTCTCTTGGCCCTTATTTTACACATATTAAAAATTACTAAAGGCATATTGGGTTTAGAGGGAGAACCAAAGGAGATTATTTAGGAACACCTAGCAGCCATGGCAACATAGAAGGGGCATGTACTCTCCTCAAAAATATTCCACTTACAGGTAATGACATACATTTGCTAAACAGCCCCAAGCTAACCCAAGAAAGAATAAACAGATGGTTTGAGGTGTGTCAGGAATAAGATTTACAAAATAAGATTATAGTTATTCTGGAAAGTAACAGCAATCATTGTAAAAAGATGGAACAGACTCACTTTTTGCCATGGGGCAGAAGAAGAAGAGGGGTTTTAAATTGCTGCATGTGAATTAGAGTTGCGTCACCAAAATACATAGCTCTCTGGGTTCTATAGATTTCGCTAGGCACTTGTATAGACAATATGATGGGCCTCTAGTTGGGTTTCTTCAGATCTGAAGCAGGGGAATTGCATTCTAGTTATAGACATCCCTGATGGTGTTGGCCCTATTTTACTTGTGTTTGGCATGCTAATCTACAACCTTTACTACCCGAACATCACTATCATACCACTTGAAATGTCAGTTGAGAAGACATTGGAAAGAGCCAGCCTGTTTATTCCTGAATGTGTATTTTTGGCTGCTTGAAATAGATTTTCAGCAAAGGAGGGTACAGAATACCTCCCATGTATGATTGGCCTATTTTCTCATTAGCCCAAATCATAGCCTTTGAAAGTGTAATGAATGAGTCTGTCTCTGCCATGAATTTTATTTTATTTTATTTATTTATTTTTAATTTTTTTATTTTTTAACATCTTTATTAGAGTATAATTGCTTTACAATGGTGTGTCATTTTCTGCTTTATAACAAAGTGAATCAGTTATATATATATACATATGTCCCCATATCTCTTCCCTCTTGCGTCTCCCTCCCTCCCATCCTCCCTATTCCACCCCTCTAGGTGGTCACAAAGCACCAAGCTGATCTCCCTGTGCTATGCGGCTGCTTCCCACTAGCTATCTGTTTTACGTTTGGTAGTGTATATATGTTCATGCAACTCTCTCACTTTGTCCCAGCTTACCCTTCCCCCTCCCCGTAGCCTCAAGTCCATTCTCTACTAGGTCTGCATCTTTATTCCCGTCTTACCCCTAGGTTCTTCTGACCATTTTCTTTTTCCTTCTTTTTTTTTAGATTCCATATATATGTGTTAGCATACGGTATTTGTTTTTCTCTTTCTGACTTACTTCACTCTGTATGACAGTCTCTAAGTCCATCCACCTCACTATAAATAACTCAGTTTCATTCCTTTTTATGGCTGAGTAATATTCCATTGTATATATGTGCCATATCTTCTTTATCCATTCACCTGTCGATGGACACTTAGGTTGCTTCCATGTCCTGGCTATTGTAAACAGAGCTGCAATGAACATTTTGGTACATGACTCTTTTTGAATTATGGTTTTCTCAGGGTATATGCCCAGTAGTGGGATTGCTGGGTCATATGGTAGTTCTATTTTTAGTTTTTTAAGGAACCTCCATACTGTTCTCCATAATGGCTGTATCAATTTACATTCCCACCAACAGTGCAAGAGGGTTCCCTTTTCTCCACACTCTCTCCAGCATTTATCGTTTGTAGATTTTTTGATGATGGCCATTCTGACCAATGTGAGATGATATCTCATTGTAGTTTTGATTTGCATTTCTCTAATGATTAATGATGTTGAGCATTCTTTCATGTGTTTGTTGGCAATCTGCATATCTTCTTTGGAGAAATGTCTATTTAGGTCTTCTGCCCATTTTTGGATTGGGTTGTTTGTTTTTTTGATATTCAGCTGCATGAATGTTTTGGAGATTAATCCTTTGTCAGCTGCTTCATTTGCAAATATTTTCTCCCATTCTGAGGGTTGTCTTTTGGTCTTGTTTATGGTTTCCTTTGCTGTGCAAAAGCTTTTAAGTTTCATTAGGTCCCATTTGTTTATTTTTGTTTTTATTTCCATTACTCTAGGAGGTAGATCAAAAAAGATCTTGCTGTGATTTATGTCAAAGAGTGTTCTTCCTATGTCTTCCTCTAAGAGTTTTATAGTGTCCAGTCTTACATTTAGGTCTCGAATCCATTTTGAGTTTATTTTTGTGTATGGTGTTAGGGAGTATTCTAATTTCATTCTTTTACATGTAGCTGTCCAGTTTTCCCAGCACCACTTATTGAAGAGACTGTCTTTTCTCCATTGTTTATCTTTGCCTCCTTTGTCATAGATTAGTGGACCATAGGTGCGTGGGTTTATCTCTGGGCTTTCTATCTTGTTCCATTGATCTATGTTTCTGTTTTTGTGCCAGTACCATATTGTCTTGATTACTGTAGCTTTGTAGTATAGTCTGAAGTCAGGGAGTCTGATTCCTCCAGCTCCGTTTTTTTCCCTCAAGACTGCTTTGGCTATTTGGGGTCTTCTGTGTCTCCATACAAATTTTAAGATGATTTGTTCTAGTTCCATAAAAAATGCCATTGGTAATTTGATAGGGATTGCATTGATTCTGTAGATTGCTTTGGGTAGTATAGTCATTTTCACAATGTTGATTCTTCCAATCCAAGAACATGGTACATCTCTCCATCTGTTGGTATCATCTTTAATTTCTTTCATCAGTGTCTTATAGTTTTCTGTATACAGGTCTTTTGTCTCCCTAGGTAGGTTTATTCCTAGGTATTTTATTCTTTTTGTTGCAATAGTAAATGGGAGTGTTCCCTTAATTTCTCTTTCAGATTTTTCATCATTAGTGTATAGGAATGCAAGAGATTTCTGTGCATTAATTTTGTATCCTGCAACTTTACCAAATTCATTGATTAGCTCTAGTAGTTTTCTGGTGGCATTTTTAGCATTCTCTATGTATAGTATGATGTCATCTGCAAAGAGTGACAGCTTTACTTCTTCTTTTCTGATTTGGATTCCTTTTATTTCTTTATCTTCTCTGATTGCTGTGGCTAAAATTTCCAAAACTATGTTGAATAATAGTGGTGAGAGTGGGAAACCTTGTCTTCTTACTGATCTTAGTGGAAATGGTTTCAGTTTTTTACCATTGAGGACAATGTTGGCTGTGGGTTTGTCATATATGGCCTTTATTGTGTTGAGGAAATTTCCCTCTATGCCTACTTTCTGGAGGGTTTTTATCATAACTGGGCATTGAATTTTGTCGAAAGCTTTCTCTGCATCTATTGAGATGATCATATGGTTTTTCTCCTTCAATTTCTTAATATGGTGTATCAGGTTGATTGATTTACGTATATTGAAGAATCCTTGCATTCCTGGAATAAACCCCATTTGATCATAATGTATGATCCTTTTAATGTGCTGTTGGATTCTGTTTGCTAGTATTTTGTTAAGAATTTTTGCATCTATGTTCATCAGTGATATTGGCCTGTAGTTTTCTTTCCTTGTGACATCTTTGTCTGGTTTTGGTATCAGGGTGATGGTGGCCTCATAGAATGAGTTGGGGAGTGTTCCTTCCTCTGCTATATTTTGGAAGAGTTTGAGAAGGATAGGTGTTATCTCTTCTCTAAATGTTTGATAGAATTCGCCTGTGAAGCCATCTGGTCCTGGGCTTTTGTTTGTTGGAAGATTTTTAATCCCAGTTTCAATTTCAGTGCTTGTGATTGGTCTGTTCATATTTTCTATTTCTTCCTGGTTCAGTCTCGGCAGGTTGTGCATTTCTAAGAATTTGTCCATTTCTTCCAGGTTGTCCAGTTTATTGGCGTATAGTTGCTTGTGGTAATCTCTCATGATCCTTTGTATTTCTGCAGTGTCAGTTGTTACTTCTCCTTTTTCATTTCTAAATCCATTGATTTGAGTCTTCTCCCTTTTTTTCTTGATGAGTCTGGCTAATGGTTTATCAATTTTGTCTATCTTCTCAAAGAACCAGCTTTTAGTTTTATTGATCTTTGCTATCGTTTCCTTCATTTCTTTTTCATTTATTTCTGATCTGATCTGTATGATTTCTTTCCTTCTGCTAACTTTCGGTTTTTTTGTTCTTCTTTCTCTAATTGCTTTAGGTTTAAGGTTAGGTTGTTTATTTGAGATGTTTCTCGTTTCTTAACATAGGCTTGTATAGCTATAAACTTCCCTCTTAGAACTGCTTTTGCTGCATCCCATAGGTTTTGGGTTGTTGTGTTTTCATTGTCATTTGTTTCTAGGTATTTTTTGATTTCCTCTTTGATTTCTTCAGTGATCTCTTGGTTATTAAGTAGTGTGTTGTTTAGAGTCAATGTGTTTGTATTTCTTACAGATCTTTTCCTGTAATTGATATCTAGTCTCATAGCATTGTGGTCAGAAAAGATACTTGATATGATTTCAATTTTCTTAAATTTACCGAGGCTTGATTTGTGACCCAAGATATGATCTATCCTGGAGAATGTTCCATGAGCACTTGAGAAGAATGTGTATTCTGTTGTTTTTGGATGGAATGTCCTATAAATATCAATTAAGTCCATCTTGTTTAATGTATCATTTAAAGCTAGTGTTTCCTTATTTATTTTCATTTTGGATGGTCTGTCCATTGGTGAAAGTGGGGTGTTAAAGTCCCCTACTATGATTGTGTTAGTGTCGATTTCCCCTTTTATGGCTGTTAGTATTTGCCTTATATATTGAGGTCCTCCTATGTTGGGTGCATAAATATTTACAATTGTTATACCTTCCTCTTGGATCGATCCCTTGAACATTATGTGTTGTCCTTCATTGTCTCTTGTAATAGTCTTTGTTTTAAAGTCTATTTTGTCTGATATGAGAATTGCTACTCCACCTTTCTTTTGATTTCCATTTGCATGGATTATCTTTTTCCATCCCCTCACTTTCAGTCTGTATGTGTCCCTAGGTCTGAAGTGGGTCTCTTGTAGACAGCATATATACGGGTCTTGTTTTTGTATCCATTCAGCCAGTCTATGTCTTTTGGTTGGAGCATTTAATCCATTTACATTTAAGGTAATTATCAATATGTATGTTCCTATTCCCATTTTCTTAATTGTTTTGGGTTTATTATTGCAGGTCTTTTCCTTCTCTTGTGTTTCCTGCCTAGAGAAGTTCCTTTAGCATTTGTTGTACAGCTGGTTTGGTGGTGCTGAATTCTCTTAGCTTTTGCTTGTGTGTAAAGCTTTTAATTTCTCCATCAAATCTGAATGAGATCCTTGCTGGGTAGAGTAATCTTGGTTGTTGGTTTTTCTCTTTCATCACTTTAAATATGTCCTGCCACTCCCTTCTGGCTTGCAGAGTTTCTGCTGAAAGTTCAGCTGTTAACCTTATGGGGATTCCCTTGTATGTTATTTGTTGTTTTTCCCTTGCTGCTTTTAATATTTTTCCTTTGTATTTAATTTTTGATAGTTTGATTAATATGTGTCTTGGCATGTTTCCCCTTGGATTTGTCCTGTATAGGACTCTTTGCGCTTCCTGGACTTGATTAACTATTTCCTTTCCCATATTAGGGAAGTTTTCAACTATAATCTCTTCAAATATTTTCTCAGTCCCTTTCTTTTTCTCTTCTTCTTCTGGGACCCCTATAATTTGAATGTTGGTGCGTTTAATGTTGTCCCAGAGGTCTCTGAGTCTGTCCTCAATTCTTTTCATTCTTTTTTCTTTATTCTGCTCTGCAGTAGTTATTTCCACTATTTTATCTTCCAGGTCACTTATCCGTTCTTCTGCTTTAGTTATTCTGCTATTGATCTTTTCTAGAGAATTTTAAATTTCATTTATTGTGTTGTTCATCTCTGTTTGTTTGCTCTTTAGTTCTTCTAGGTCCTTGTTAAACGTTTTTTGTATTTTCTCCATTCTATTTCCAAGATTTTGGATCATCTTCACTATCATTATTCTGAATTCTTTTTCAGGTAGACTGCCTATTTCCTCTTCATTTGTTAGGTCTGGTGGGTTTTTACCTTGCTCCTTCATCTGCTGTGTGTTTTCTCTGTCTTCTCATTTTGCTTAACTTACTGTGTTTGCGGTCTCCTTTTCGCAGGCTACAGGTTCATAGTTCCCGTTGTTTTTGGTGTCTGTCCACGGTGGCTAAGGTTGGTTCAGTGGGTTGTGTAGGCTTCCTGGTGGAGGGGACTAGTGCCTGTGTTCTGGTGGATGAGGCTGGATCTTGTCTTTCTGGTGGGCAGGACTGCGTCCGGTGGTGTGTTTTGGGGTGTCTGTGACCTTATTATGATTTTAGGCAGCCTCTGTGCTAATGGATGGGGTTGTGTTCCTGTCTTGCTAGTTGTTTGGC
Source organism: Eschrichtius robustus (assembly GCF_028021215.1). Taxonomy (NCBI): domain Eukaryota; kingdom Metazoa; phylum Chordata; class Mammalia; order Artiodactyla; family Eschrichtiidae; genus Eschrichtius; species Eschrichtius robustus. Next base: position 31,199,591 of record NC_090825.1, read on the forward strand.
ATAGCGTGTCCTGCACTGTAGCTTGCTGGTTGTTGATTGGAGCTGCGTCTTGGCATTGAGATGGAGATCTCTGGGAGATTTTCACTGTTTGATATTACGTGGAGCTGGGAGGTCTCTTGTGGACCAGTGTCCTGAACTTGGCTCTCCCACCTCAGTGGCACAGCCCTGACACCTGGCTGGAGCACCAAGAGCCTGTCCTCCACACAGCTGGCCCATGGTCCCAAGGATTGTCACGGTTTTGGCTGGTGGGGCCCCTCCAGAGCTGGCAGCGTCAGTGAGGCCGCCCTCCCCTCGGGCTCCGGGGCAGTTCAGTGACGGCGGAGGGAAGAGACCCCGAGCCGGGAGTTCCAGCTCTGTGGAAACGCAGGCTCCATTCTGGGTGCCTGCCATGAATTTTAAATCTCAAATCTCTCCTTTCCAATTCAACTAAGAATTTAGAAAGATAGTATTTCCTCTTGGGAGTATTTTGGCATTTTCCAAGGGAAAAGAGAGAAAAGATTGTCAGTGGGGATTTGCTGATGATGAGAAGAAGGTGGTCACAAAGAAAATACTGGAGATCTCAGAACTTGGGATGCAGTTGAAGCTTCCTTGTGTGGTTAGGAACTGTCCCCATGTAAGCAAAGGATGGATTTGGCCTTTAGACTATATTTCCATTAGTCCTAGAGTTTGACAGCCAGTTCCCAATGGCAGCCCACCAGAAATCATGTGAGACCTCCAAGTTGGCATGGCTGATCTCTGACTAATGGGGAAAACTACCCAATGAGAATTAGCAATCTTGCATCACCAATCAAAATTCTTATATTACCTTTCATGTGGGTAACAGAACAAGACTTCCAAAAGCAGTTAGGACTGGTTTTAACATGGCCTGTTGGTCACTGAGACAGGAAATATTTAACATGAATCAGACTCATTTGGAATATTTTCGATTTGTCTTGATCCTAAGGTTTCCTGGTGTTAGTATTATTGAGCACTCATTTAGCCCTTTAATGTATCGAAAAAAATGTGCCTTCTCATCATTCCTGGATAGATACAATTGGCCTGATTTGACTCTATCATGGTTTTTATTTGTAACAGATTTTTCAACCTGACACTTTTGGAGAAGTGGGTCTCTTAAATGTTAAACTAACAAAACCAGTCCTGGCCAACTATTCCAAAGAACAGTGTTGCTATCATAGGCTGAATTGATCCCTAATGGATTCTGGAGTGGGAGGACTAACAGTTACGTAAAATGGCCTAAATCTGAATTACACAGTGGTGACCCTCTGGAAGAGGGCTGACCCACAACCACGTGTCCTCAGAGTTGGGGCATAGATACTATTTCTTTTGGACTTTGGATGGCATGAGGTGGTCAAAATGATTTGAAAAATATTAAGTTAAGCTGGCATTGGAAGATGGCATAGTTTGAGAACAAATGCAGCAACTGAGGCAGTAAACTTGCCTTCCTCGTTATTGATGTCAGAAATGACAAGCTAAGGGTCCAGGATAGAGGTGATTTATCCTCTTTACCTTGCCTCTTTAGACTGTGTTGAGAAATCCTGCTTTTGTACGTTTGCTGCCATGTCTTTTGGTAATAATGACATCTGAGCAGAGGAAGACATGGTTGTGGCTTTCTGACTCCTCTCTAACCAGGACGATAAATATAATGACAATAATGAAAACACCCAGAGTGCTTCTTTATTTATCTCTCCATGGGAACTCATAAGATTGAAGGAGCTCTCATTTAGTGGATTCCCCTGGTAGGAATATACACAAGCAACACCAAACCCACAGGATCTATCCTGGACCAGAGGACCCATGTCTGATGCCAGGTAACTGGAGGATCCTGAGCAGACTGTGGGATTAGATGGGCCTATCTCTTCATTATTCTGTTCTTAAGGGGCATATGAACTGCGTACTGAGAATGGATTTTTCAGGACACAGGCTATAAAATGTATAGGAATGTATAAGAAATGACCAAGAACTGATCTCAGGTGGCCTTGGCCTGCAGCGGCTTGAAGCAGGGTTTCAGTTCCCGGTCAGTGACTGAGGTCAGGTCGCGGGGGTGAGAGCACCGAATCCTAGCCACTAGACCAGTGGTCAGTGACAAGGCCCTGGCCCTACGGCTTTGCAGAAGAAGAATTCCCGCAAAGACAGAAAGTAGTGAAACAAGTAAAGAATTTATTAGGAGAAAAAAAAGAAGTACAGTATGTGTGGATAGACACACGGGCGGGCTCAGAGAGAGAGTCGCGCCCTTGTGGCAGCTTGAATCACTTCTATGGGGCATTTCTTCCGGGTTTCCTTTGACCAATCATTTCGATTTGCCCGGTTCAGAGCCCATATTTGGTGTATCTCAGGATTTTCCCATGTATGCGCGCACATCTCTTAGCCAAGATGGAGTCTACCGAAGAGGCCTATGGGTAGGTTTGACCACTTGGCGTCACTCCCCTTTTGACCTCCAAGGAGCCTTTCTGCACATGTGTAGTTGGGGAGGTCTCCTGACTTTGAGAATGAGGAATATGTGGTCTCTTATCTTCTATCTGGGCAGGGCCCAGCCTTCTCTCTCAGTTGTCCTGTTATTCCCATCTTGGAGTATCAGTCCACAAGGAACGAACTCAAACCGTTTGCCCTGAGGGCCCATCTATCTCCTGCCTCAGAACCAAAGTCAGAATAGGGGGGTCATATGAATTCCTAGTTTCACCCAACATTAACTTAATACTGTAGAGTCAGGAAAGCATTCAAGGGAGGTGTGCTCTGTAAGGTCACCAGAGGGAAATTTGAAGAGTTTTTGGACCAAAACTGAAATTGTGTGAATTTTACAATATAGTCAACAGGAAAAATATTAACATGTGATTGTGTAAAAAATGAGGGTTGTAATATCTCACAGATACTGCCATTTTCTGTGATTTTCACGGCAAAGTCAACAGAAAAATAGAGGTTGTTGAATCTACTAGATTTTTTTCTCTGTTCTCCAGTCTGCCTTCCCTCCTTCACCTAGAAGCACTTAGGGAGCGAGCACTTTCTGATTACTCTCCTTATTCTGATTGCATCCTTGGTGGACAATTTGATTCTCAACTTCCTCCTTGGCTTCCCCCCTCCTTGGCTTCCCCCCTCCTTGGTGTCTCTTGGAATCAAACACCATAGTAGGCTGCAACAAATCCTACTCTCAAACAGATTCTAGTCCTTGCTGTTTTGTTTTATTTTAGTACCTGTACTTCTAACAAATTCTACTCCAGAAAACATGATTATACAACAGTAATGCTAAGCCTTGTGCCAGACATTTTATATGTATGATCTCGTTTACTCTTCAGAACAATCTTATGAAGTAGGCATAATTACTTTCAATTAACAGATGAGAATTCTGAGTTCAGTGGAAGTTGAACACTGTCCCTAAGACCACACGGGTGGTAAGGGGCACCTGTAGAATTTGGACCCAGGGCTGTGGATTTCTTGACCACTGTGTTACAGTAAGATCTTAGTTTTATAGTAAAAGTGACATTGTTTATTAAAGAATAATGATGATTATTCTTATGGTAACACTTATTTAAATTTCAAATCACTCTCAGTTCTTCCTAAATATCAGCCCACTCTATGGAATCAATTGGTATTTTAATTCAGAAATCTGAGCCTTAGTCCAACTCTACATGTTCTTATGATAGATCTGAAATATGATAGAGCTAATGACTGTTTCACCTCTTCTCTTCCCATTTACAGGGCCCTCCACTAATATATATGGTCTCTTGGTACAAACTCAAAAAGGGGCATCTCCCTCCAAGCAGAAGAAGCTTTGTGCCAGGATGCTCATTGGACAAGCCTGAGCTGGATCTCAACCTCTAGTTATCCTCTTGGCTGGGGCCAAAGGTAAAATATGGAGTGAGGTGAGTCAAGGATCCAAAACAATTGCATTTCAGATAAATTGAGATATGGATATGTGCATTTCATATGGTCATATTTTATGAGAAGCAGGGTGTTAATTGACAAAGGAGAACTAAAACAAATATCAAAGAACAAAGCAATTAGGCCTGAACTACCAGAGAAAGAGGAAGACTTTCTTGGGATCAATAAAAGCTCTAATCTGCTTCTGAAGCCCCAAGTTTTAACCTTCTGGTTAAACTCTTGATAAGGTGTTCAACTTGTCTGTAGTTCCTATAGAAAGTCATTCAGTAATCTGCATGCCTCAGCTTACATCTCCCTCAAATGAAGCTCAGTACATAGCAAAGTGTTCAAGTAAGGCCAACTAATAAACCCTCATCTGATTTCTCCCTGGACTCTCATGTGAATAGAACAGATATGACTCCAAAATATGAGTATAACTATGGCACCAAAGTAGGGTTCTGATTGGCCATTATACTTGGATCTGGAAGAACTCATAAAACAAGTTAGGGTATTTTCCTTCTTCAACCAGGTTTATAAAGAATAGCCCAACACCCCGGGCAAGGGTGTTACAGGGAAGAAGTATTGCACTTTTTTAGGGCCTTTCGGTCGCTCTAATTTTGGACACATACCTTACAACATACAGGAGGCATGCACGAATCAGCACTCAGAAATGCCCTGGCTGACATGTCTCGTGGCTTAATTATAGCAGTGCACATCCGCAGCACAGCACCAATGTCTTGAATGATTCCCATAGCAATATCCACACTCTGGTCTCCCTCAGGTTTCTAGCTATTCAGCCCAGAGATGGGTACTGATATGCTGTACCATAATTACAGTTGTCCTACCAGTAGATTCCATTTCAACTTTTCAGAGTTCTCAATAAATTTATCCAGAAGTCCTATACCTTAATTCTAATCCAGTGTTTTTCAAATTGTAGGTTGCCACCCATTAATGGATTTGAAATCAATTGAATGAGCCATTACCGGTGTTTTGGGGAGAAATGACATTAAATAGAATAGAAGAGAGTAGTAAATATCAAAGTGGACTACACATAATAAAGATTAGTATTGATGCTTGAAATGTTCTCTATATTCCATCCAAGACGTAGCATTCCATATAGGATATACATTTTTTCATCATAAATCTCTTAAATCAGGATAAGTTTTATTATAGACAACATTTTTTTCTTTGTCAGTGGTAAAATTATGGTTTATCTTGCAATTGATAACAACTCAGATTTGTGTATGTGTATATTGGGTTTCAATGTAAAATGTGTTTCTCTTTGTGGGTCATGGCTGAAAGAGCTAGAAGCAGACTTGATTTAACCCAACCTTTCCAGGTTGCCTTCTCCACCGGAAGTTGGACAGTTAGTCTCTTGCTGCCTGTAGACTGTACACAGAATTTCTGAGCCTCCAATGTCACCCCATTTCCTGATGAGGAATGGCTGTCCTCCCTCCACAGGGAAGTATGCATTCCAAAACTAGTCATCTCTATGTAGTCTCTCTTTGGATGCTGAAGATGATTCAGCCAGGATGGTAATAGTGTCAGAGAGCTTGGGTAATGGGTCTTCTCTCGTCTGACACTCCTGTCTACTGTTCATGCCAATGCCTCCCAAAAGAGACTTCTTGGTGGTAAAGCAGGCTTGCAGGTGGAAGAGAGAGATGCTTCTAGATTTTTCTTTTGCGAACACCACCCCCTAAGCCTACCTGTGGTTTCTTCTGTTAGCCAGGGCTTCCTGTGGCCAACAGTGAGGGTTCACTAGAGCAGCGGACTTTTAAGGTCCTTGGGATTTCTCATATCTCAGGTGGTTTCTGCCTCTTTCTCAGGCTGACAACTCAGTAGGATTCCCAGCATCACTTACAGAGGGCAAGTCACAGGGCGTTGCTGAGCCCTCTGGCTCAGATACTGTCCTTTATAGATATGTAAGGGAAACGGGTCTGCATTACACCAGGGACCATAGCCCTACCTCTCTTTTGCTCTGTCCAGAAAGGGAAGTTCTTAACCCAAAGGAATGAGCCACTTAATGGGAATTTTTAGATTCTGTGGCTATTGAGAGGAGAGGTGTAATTTCCTGTCATTCCTTGGGCCCTGTCCCTACCCCAAATCCTCCTCCTTAGATAGTCATCTTATCAATGTCCCCAAACACTGCAAGCTAGAATCTTAAATGCTGTATAAAACCCTAAAACCTCTTGTGTTTGACTCCAAATTTGTTCTGTCTACAAATCCTGCCCACTTTCCTCAAGTTCAAGTGCTACCCTCCCCAACAACCTCTATCTTGACTCCAGCCATATAGAATCACCTTGTCTCTTTTTGCACTTTATGTAAGTGGAACTGTACAGGATGTGCTTTTCTGTGTCTAGCTCCTTTTATTCATCATTATGTTCATGAAATTCATCCATATTTTTGCATGTTCCTGTAGATCATTTGTTCTCATTGCTGTAAAGTATCACATTTTTGTGAATATACCACAAATTAGTCCTCCATTCAACTACTGAGGGTATTCGGGTAGTTTCTATGGTTTACCTATTGCAAATAGTGCTGCTATGAACATCCTAGTACCTTCTAGGATGTATACCTAGGAGTAGAGTTAATGAGTCATAGGGAATATATATTCAGCTTTAGTAGATTCTGAAAATGGACTTTTTCATTTCAGCCATTCTGGTGAATGTGTAATAGCATTTAATGTGGTTTTAATTTGCATTTCCCTGATGGCTAATGGAGTTGAGAATCTTTCCTGTCCTTATTGGTTATTTGGATAGCTTATTTTGTGAATCGTCTATACATTTTTCTGTTGGGTTGTCTGTCATTTTCTTATTGATCTATGAAAGTTATTCTGGATGTGAGTCCCTTATCTGATGTATGCAATTGCAAATATCCTTTCCACTGTGGAGTTGCCTTTTAATTCTCTTAATAATGTCTTTTGATGAACAGGTGCTCTTAGATTTAATATTGTCTAATTTATCAATTTTATGTTTAATGTTTTCTGTGTCCTCTTTAAGAGCCTTTTGCCTACCCCAAAGTCATGAAAATATTCTCCTATGTTTTAACAATTTTTTTAAAAGGTCCAATTCCTTCTTTTCTGCCTTTTCTTCTTACCTTTACTTTCCTTACTTTTCTTGCTTTCTATGACTCTCCCTTTTCCTGTTTCTCCTTTCCTTACTTCTTTTTTCCCCTCTGTTTCTCTGTCCAAATAAGCAGCATAAGAAAACCTTTCATCTTTTCATTAGGAAAATCAGATTCGTCCTCAGCCTAAAATATTCCATGGTCTACCAAAGCTTTCCGGATAAAGTTGGAATTTCTTAGCTTAGGAATTAAGGTTTATAATGATCTTTCTCCTGCCTACCTCTCTGGCCTCCCCTGATTACTGTCTCCACCTGAAACATACTCTTCATTCCAATCATATTGTGATATTAAAGTTCCTAAAGATATCTGCTTTTTTATGCTTCCATGCCTTTGCATATGCTGTTCTGTCTGCCTGGTACACTCTTCCTCCTTTTCTTTTTAACTAATTACCCTTCATCCTTCAAAACTCAGCCCAACCAAGTTTTCTCTGGTGATCTTTCTGCTCCACACATCTGGTTTAGCTGTGCTTCCTTTGCTCCCTCAGCATCCTGGGCATATCTGGGTTATGTCACTTATCACACTCTATCATTTTGCCTGTCTTTCTCCCTCACTGGAGTCACAAGATGCTTGAGAGCAAGGACAGTGTCTTATTTGCCTTTATGTGTCTAATGTCGATATGCCTGGATTGTAGAAGATGCTCTAAGTGTTGAGTAAGTACATTGGGAGATCAATGCAGCCCTGCTTTATGGCTGAGGAAAACAGTGGTTGCGAAGTGATAACCAGACCAAACTAGAGAAAAGAGATGGAATTTATTGAGGATACATGCACCAGCATTTTCTGTTATTGGGACCTCTTGATCGAGAATTCTGTGTGGAGCTTTCCCATAGCATATTTGTTTTGCTAGTAAGCTCTGCACTAGTTCTTTTTCTTATCTCTTCTCTCTGGAAGTTTGTGGTTCATTCTGAGAGAACTGGCAAATATTTAAATGCTCTGGTAACATCATTACATCAGTTCCCTTTCTGTACACCTTGTCAAGAGATTTCCTAGCCATTCATCTATCTTAAGAAAAAATAAATGAAATCACTTTTGCTAGCTCATGTCTTTCATTTTTTGTTAAGTGTTCATGTTATATTTTTATTTAATTAATTATGAATAAGCAATGTGTGCATATGGTTTAAAATCAAAAGGTGAGAAGGATATATAGTGAAAAGATTCTTCCTAAAAGCCTCACTTTAACAGTACCAAATGTTGGGGGAGATTGGTTCAAGATGGCAGAGTAGAAGGATGTGCGCTCACTCCCTCTTGCGAGAGCACCGGAATCACAACTAACTGCTGAACAATCATCGACAAGAAGACACTGGAACTTACCAAAAAGATACCCCACATCAAAAGGCAGAGGAGAAACCGGAATGAGACGGTGGGAGAGGCACAATCACAATAAAATCAAATCCCATAACTGCTGGGTGGGTGACTCACAAACGGTAGAACAATTATACCACAGAAGTCCACCCACTGGAGTGAAGGTTCTGAGCCCCATATCAGGCTTCCCAACCTGAGGGTCCGGCAACAGGAGTAGGAATTCCCAGAGAATCAGACTTTGAAATCTAGCAGGATTTGCTTGCAGGACTTCGACAGGACTGAGGGAAACAGAGACTCTTCTCTTGGAGGGCACACACAAAGTAGTGTGCGCATCAGGACACAGGGGAAGAAGCAGTGACCCCATAGGAGACTGAACCAGACTTACCTGCTAGTGTTGGAGGGTCTCCTGCAGAGGCGGGAGGTGGCTGTGGCTCACCACAGGGACAAGGACACTGGCAGCAGAAGTTCTGGGAAGTACTCCTTGGCGTGAGCCCTCCTGGAGTCCACCATTAGCCCCACCAAAGAGCCTGTAGCCTCCAGTGCTGGGTTGCCTCAGGCCAAATACCCAACAGGGAGGGAACCCAGCCCCACCCATCAGCAGACAAGCAGATTAAAGTTTTACTGAGCTCTGCCCACCAGATCAACACCCAGCTCTACCCAGCAGCAGTCCCTTCCATCAGGAAGCTTGCACAAACCTCTTAGATAGCCTCATCCACCAGAGGGCAGACATCAGAAGCAAGAAGGACTGCAATCCTGCAGCCTGTGGAACAAAAAACACATTCACAGAAAGACAGACAAAATGAAAAGGCAGAGGACTATGTCCCAGATGAAGGAACAAGATAAAACCCCAGAAAAACAACTAAATGAAGTGGAGATAGGCAACCTTCCAGAAAAAAGAATTCAGAATAATGATAGTGAGGATGATCCAGGACCCTGGAAAAAGAATGGAGGAAAAGATTGAGAATATGCAACAAATGTTTAACAAAGACCTAGAAGAATTAAAGAACACCTAGAAGAATTAAAGAACAAATAAACAAAAGAATTAAAGAGATGAACAATACAATAACTGAAATGAAAAATACACTAGAAGGAATCAATAGCAGAATAACTGAGGCAGAAGAACAGATAAGTGACCTGGAAGACAGAATGGTGGAATTCACTGCTGTGTAACAGAATAAAAAAAGAAGAATGAAAAGAAGTGAAGACACCATAAGAGACCTCTGGGACAATATTAAAAGCACCAACATTCGCATTATAGGGGTTCCAGAAAAAGAAGAGAAAGGGAAAGGACCTGAGAAAATATTTGAAGGGATTATAGTTGAAAACTTCTCTAACATGGGAAAGGAAATAGCCACCCAAGTCCAGGAAGCACAGAGAGTCTCAGGAAGGATAAACACAAGAAGAAACACACTGACGCACATAGTAATCAAATTGACAAAAATTAGACAAAGAAAAATTATAAAAAGCAACAAGGGAAAAATGACAAATAATATACAAGGAAACTCCCATAAGGTTAACAGCTGATCTTTCAGCAGTAACTACAAGCCAGAAGAGAGTGGCATGATATATTTAAAGTGATGAGAGGGAAGAAACTACAGCCAAGATTATTCTACCTGGCAAGGATCTCATTCAGATTCGACGGAGAAATCAAAAGCTTTACAGAAAAGCAAAAGTTAAGAGGATTCAACACCAGCAATCCAGCTCTACAACAAATGTTAAAGAAACTTCTCTAAGTGGGAAACACAAGAGAAGAAAAGGACCTACAAAACACCCAAAACAGTTAAGAAAACGGTAATAGGAACATACATCTCAATAATTACCTTAAATGTGAATGGATTAGATGCTCCAACCAAAGACATAGGCTCACTGAATGGATACAAAAACAAGACCCATATATATGCTGTCTACAAGAGACCCACTTCAGACCTAGGGACACATACAGGCTGAAAGTGAGGGGATGGAAAAAGATATTCCATGCAAATGGAAATCAAAAGAAAGCTGGAGTAGCAATTCTCATATCAGATAAAACAGACTTTAAAATAAAAACTATTACAACAGACAAGGAAGGACACTACATAGTGATCAAGGGATCAATCCAAGAAGAAGATATAACAATTATAAATATATATGCACCCAACATAGGAGCACCTCAATACATAAGGCAAATGCTAACAGCTATAAAAGAGGAAATTGAAAGTAACACAATAACAGTGGGGGACTTTAACACCTCACTTACATCCAGACAGAAAATTAATAAGGAAACACAAGCTTTAAATGACACAATAGACCAGAGAGATTTAATTGACATTTATAGGATATTCCATCTGAAAACAGCAGATTACACTTTCTTCTGAAGTGCATATGGAATATTCTGCAGGATAGATCACATCTTGGGTCACAAATCAAGCCTCGGTAAATTTAAAACTGAAATCATAGCAAGCATCTTTTCTGACCACAGCGCTATGAGATTAGAAATCAATTACAGGGAAAAAACTGTAAAAAACACAAACACATGGAGGCTAAACAATACGTTACTACATAACCAAGAGATCCTTGAAGAAATCAAAAATACCTAGAAACAAATGACAATGAACACACGACGATCCAAAACCTATTGGATGCAAGAAAAGCAGTTCCAAGAGGGAAGTGTACAGCAATACAATCCTACATCAAGAAACAAGAAAAATCTCAAATAAACAATCTAACCTTGCACCTAAAGGAACTAGAGAAAGGAGAACAAACAAACCCCAAAGTTAGTAGAAGGAAAGAAATAAAGATCAGAGCAGAAATAAATGAAATAGAAACAAAGAAAACAGTAGCAAAGATCAATAAAACTAAAAGGTGGTTCTTTGAGAAGATAAACAAAATTGATAAACCATTAGCCAGACTCATCAGGAAAAGAGGGAGAGGACTCAAATCAATAAAATTAGAAATGAAAAAGGAGAAGTTACAGTAGACACCTCAGAAATACAAAGCATCATAAGAGACTACTGTAAGAAACTCTATGCCAATAAAATGGACAACCTGAAAGAAATGCAGAAATTCTTAGGAAGGTATAACCTTCCAAGACTGAACCAGGAAGAAATAGAAAATATGAATAGACCAATCACAAGTAATGCAATTGAAACTGTGATTAAAAATCTTCCAACAAACAAAAATCCAGGACCAGATGGCTTCATAGGTGAATTCTATCAAACATTTAGAGAAGAGCTAACACCCATCCTTCTCAAACTCTTCCAAAAAATTGCAGGGGAAGGAACACTCCCAAACTCATTCTATGAGGCCACCATCACCCTGATACCAAAACCAAAGATACTACAAAAATAAACAGTTACAGACGAATATCACTGATGAATACAGATGCAAAAATCCTCAACAAAATACTAGCAAACAGAATCCAACAACACATTAAAAGGATCATACACCATGATCAAGTGGGATTTATCCCAAGGATGCAAGGATTCTTCAGTATATGCAAATCAATCAATGTGATACACCATATTAAAAAATTGAAGAATAAAAACCATACGATCATCTCAATAGATGCAGAAAAAGCTCTTGACAAAATTCAACACCCATTTATGATAAAAAAAAACTCTCCACAAAGTGGGCATAGAGGGAACCTACCTCAACATAATAAAAACCATATACAACAAAGCCACGCAAACATCATTCTCAATGGTGAAAAACTGAAACCATTTCCTCTAACATCAGGAAAAAGACAAGGATGTCCACTCTCACCACTATTATTCAACATAGTTTTGGAAGTCCTAGACATGGCAATCAGAGAAGAAAAAGAAATAAAAGGAATACGAATTGGAAAAGAAGAAGTAAAACTGTCACTGTTTACAGATGACATGATACTATACATAGAGAATTCTAAAGACTCTACCAGAAAACTACTATAACTAATCAATGAATCTGGTAAAGTTGCAACATACGAAATTAATGCACAGAAATCTCTGGCATTCCTATACACTAACAATGAAAGATCGGAAAGAGAAATGAAGGAAACAATCCCATTTACCACTGCAACAAAAAGAATAAATTACCTAGGAATAAACCCACCTAAGGAGGTAAAAACCTGTACTCAGAAAACTATAAGACCCTGATGAAGGAATTCAAAGATGACACTAACAGATGGAGAGATATGCCATGTTCTTGGATTGGAAGAATCAATATTGTGAAAATGACTATACTACACAAAGCAATCTACAGATTCAATGCAATCCCTATCAATTTACCAATGGCATTTTTCACAGAACTAGAACAAAAAATCTTAAAATTTGTATGGAGACACAAAAGACCCCGAATAGCCAAAGAAATCTTGAGGGAAAAAAACGTAGCTGGAGGAATCAGACTCCCTGACTTCAACCTATACTGCAAAGCTACAGTAATCAAGACAATATGGTACTGGCACAAAAACAGAAATATACACCAATGGAACAGGTTTAGAAAGCCCAGAGGTAAACCCACGCACCTACGGTCAACTAATCTATGACAAAGGAGGCAAGGATAGACAATGGAGAAAAGACAGTTTCTTCAATAAGTGGTGCTGGGAAAACTGGACAGCTACATGTAAAAGAATGAAATTAGAACACTCCCTAACACCATACTCAAAAATAAACTCAAAATGGATTAAAGGCCTAAGTGTAAGACCGGATACTATAAAACTCTTAGAGGAAAACATAGGAAGAACACTCTTTGACATAAATCACAGCAAGATCTTTTTTGACCCACCTCCTACAGTAATGGAAATAAAAACAAAAATAAACAAATGAGACCTAATGAAACTTAAAATCTTTTGCACAGCAAAGGAAACTATAAACAAGACGAAAAAACAACCCTCAGAATGGGAGAAAATATTTGCCAACGATTCAATGGACAAAGGATTAATGTCCAAAATATATAATCAGCTCATGCAGCTCAATATTAAAAAAACAAACAATCCAATCAAAAAATGGGCAGAAGACCTAAATAGACATTTCTTCAAAGAAGACTTACAGATGGCCAAGAGGCACATGAAAAACTGCTCAACATCAGTAATTATTAGAGAAATGCAAATCAAATCTACAATGAGGTATCACCTCACGCCAGTTAGAATGGGCATCATCAGAAAATCTACAAGCAACAAATGCTGGAGAGGGTGTGGAGAAAAGGGAACCCTCTTGCACTGTTGGTGGGAATGTAAATTGATACAGCCACTATGGAGCACAGTATGGAGGTTCCTTTAAAAACCAGAAATAGAATTACCATATGACCCAGCAATCCCACTACTGGGCATATACCCAGAGAAAACCATAATTCAAAATCACACATACACCCCAATGTTCATTGCAGCACTTTCTACAATAGCCAGGTCATGGAAGCAACCTAAATGCCCATCGACAGACGAATGGATAAAGAAGATGTGGTACATATATACAATGGAATACTACCCAGCCATAAAAAGGAACGAAATTGGGTCATTTGTAGAGATGTGGATGGATCTAGAGACTTGTCATACAAGGTGAAGTAAGTTTGAAAGAGAAAAACAAATATCGTATATTAACGCATATATGTGGAACCTAGAAGAATGGTACAGATGAACCGGTTTGCAGGGCAGAAGTAGAAACACAGATGTAGAGAACAAACGTATAGACACCAAGGGGGGAAGCCGCGGGGGTGGTGGTGGTGGGATGAATTGGGAGATTGGGATTGACATGTATATACTAATATGTATAAAATGGATAACTAATAAGAACCTGCTGTATAAAAAATAAATAAAATTAAAAAAAAAAAAAAGGCACATGCACCCCAATGTTCATTGCAGCAGTATTTACAATAGCCAGGTCATGGAAGCAACATAAATGTCCATCGACAGACAAACGGATAAAGAAGATGTAGTACATATATACAATGGAATATTACTCAGCCATAAAAAGGACTGAATTTGGGTCATTTGTAGAGATGTGGATGGACCTAGAGACTGTCATACAGAGTGAAGTAAGTCAGAAAGAGAAAAACAAATATCGTGTATTAATGCATATATGCGGAATCTAGAAAAATGGTACAGGTGAACCAGTTTGCAAGGCAGAAATAGAGACACAGATGTAGAGAACAAACGTATGGACACCAAGGGGGAAAAGCAGGGGGAGGGGTTGGGTGGTGGTGGTGGGATGAATTGGGAGATTGGGATTGACACAGATACACTAAAATGTATAAAATAGATAACTGATAAGAACCTGCTGTATAAAAAAATAAATTAAAAAAAACAATACCAAATGTTGGCAACAATGTGGAGCAACTAACTGGAACTCTCATGTACTCTCATGTACATGGGAGTGTAAATTGGTACAAACGCTTGGAAATCTCTACTAAAACTTAAATACTTTTACCTGTGGATCTAACAATTCCTCAGAAATGAGTTTTTGTAAGTCCTCCAAAAGACTCCTGGAATACTACCAGAATACTCCTAGCAAATTTTATTCATTATGTCTCTAAACTGAAACAATGCAATGTTCACCATAAGTAGTGGATATACAAACCGGTGTATTGCTACATCATTTATTCATATGCAATGGAATACTACATGGTAATGAAAAAGGACTGCCACATACAAGAACATGGTTGAATCTCATAGCCATAATGTCCAATGAAAGAAGCCAGACATGAGAGATTAGGTACTGTATGAATCCATCTATATTGTGATCTAGGTCAGAAGCCAGTTGTCTTTTGGGTCTGGGTATTGACTGGATAGGAGCAGGGGGTGGTGTCCTCTGGGGTTCTGGAAATGTTCTGTATTTGACCAAGGTTGTGGTTATAAGGGTGAATACTTATGTAAAAATTCATTGAGCTGTTCACTTAAGATTTTCACACTTTACCTCAATAGAATAGTAAACAATAATGTTAAAAACACACCCACAAAAACATTTAAAAAAGTCTCTTCCTATTTTCCAAGTTCTCCTCCCTACAGATAACCAGTATTATCACTGTTTTTGGTGAACCCTTTCAAGGATATTTTGTGCAAGTATAGACAAATGCATATATATGTGCATGCATGGATATTTAAATGTGTGTATGTAATTTTTTTTGCTGTTTTATAAATAGATGGTAGCTTTTTATACCGACTGTTTTGTTCCTTTAGGGTGTTTTCCTCAACAATCTTGGAGGTTGTTAGATGTTTTGGTATATAAGTTTTATGTATTATAACATAAGTGATAGCCTGAATATTCTCTACCCTGATCAAAGAAGAATATGGTAAAAAATAAATAGAAGGAATGATGGTAGATGTTGTAAACCTGTGAAGTCTGCTTTCTATTGATTATCTCAGTGTTAATGGCAGTGCTACCCTGGAACTAACATTAAAGCAAGTTTAGACTTAAAATTGGTAGGTAATTTAAAAAATAACCATTCCAGAGACTTGTAATTTTCCAGTTCTAGTTGAATGGTTTATGTCTTTTCTTCAAACTGAAGTATGGAGTGACGTCTTCATTAAGTAATAGTAGATTTAGAACTATTTTCAAACTTCCTGAGCCCAGAGACTGTTTGGAGGTTCAGTTCACTCTTCAGGTCCAAATGAATGTCCTGAAGCCATCAGTCAAGCATAATTTTTGAGCATGTGCTGTGCCAGGTGCTGTCTCACTGTGTGCTCCCCAGCCTTTCTTCTGTGCATGTGACGGGGGAAGGACTCTCCCTCTTCTTATAAGGCCACTGGTCCTAGGGGATTAGGGTTCTACCCTCTTGACCTCGTTTAACCTTAATTACCTCCTAAGGACCCTATATCCTAATACAGTCACATTGAGGGTTAGGGCTTCAATTTATGAACTTGGGGAGGACATAGGTCAGTCCATAGCAGTTACTAAACCTACCTGAAAGCTTGTTTCCTCGTCTGTAAAATGAGGATAATATTTGTCTCATTGCGTTAGTGGTAGGATTGAAAGATATATGGCACACCAAAGGCATCTGATGTTTGTTTTCTTTTGTTTTTTAACTTTCTTCCTTTGGAGAGAAAATAGTGAAAGTGAGGACTGTCCTGCCTCTGTGGTAATGTGTGGGCTTATTGATAGAATCCTAAAGCCAGAAGGTCCCACAGCATTTAAATGACTTGTCCAAGGTCACCTGTTAAGCGAGTTATAGAAATCGGACTGAACCCTAGGTCTTAGGACCATCAGGGCTGTGTTACACTGCACTGGATGACTTATTTTGCTCAGGGTTGACAGGAGTGGGAGGACTTCTCAGCAGGCTTAGATTTGTCTTGGGTATTTCACAGCAATGCCGCCCCCAGACACAGGCAGGCATTATGGGCGGAGGGGAACACTATGTGCCCTGTGGAAAGCTACCCTTTCATTGGATTAGTGAACTGGGCTGGCCTCTTCTGCTATGCACCGCTCTGGCCTCACAGTATCTAGTTTCAGAAGAGCATGACTGGCCCACACGCAGGTCAGGGAGACAAGGTTGGGGGGGGGGTGGTCACCAGTGTCCTTGGGGAAAGGGGATCATGCTTCTCGCCGGACAGGAGGCATACACCAACTGCGTTGTAAAGCACACCAGCTCAGGCAGCTGAAATAATTTGCCCTCTAAGGGCTTTGGGTTTTGAGGGACAACATCTGCGATTGAATGACTCTCTCCTCTGAACTCCGCATGGCTCCTGTTACCCCATCATTCCAGCCTGCATAAATATTCTCTCTCTAGCCATGGGCGGCTGGGTACAGAATCCCAGGCTGACTGGTGAGAGGGTGGAGAGTGAGCTGCTTCCCAACTGGTAGGATTTAAGGGGCAACTGTCCTCAAAGAATCCTCCAGTATGGTGGTTCTATGCCTGAACTCCCACCATTAGCAAGGAATTCTTTTGTGTGCTGAAGGCTTTGGGGTTGGTCACTATCATCCCCCTTGGAGACTTCAGGACCACTGGGTAGGATGAGAGGAAGCCGGTGAGTCTCTGTTATCAGGCAGCTGACAATGAGATCCCCTGAACGGGTGACACAGAGTAGGCTGAGGAACGGTGAGGTTGAAAGGCAACCTGCCATGAGTTTATCTAACCTCTTTGACTTACAGTCAAAGGAACCAAAGTAAAAAGACTTGTCTGAGGTCACACAACTGGTTAGGACAGAGCCAAGCCCGATACCCAGGCTTTTGACTTCGGCTTCTGTCTTATTTATTTGGTATAAGCAATGCTGAAGAACACAGATGCTGCAAAAGAGTGAGGCCTGGAACACAGGGGCTGGAAGGGCACCAAAGACAAACTCTGACTGCTTCCCGGCTGCACCTTAGGCCAGTCCTGGTGTCAGCGCTCATGCAGGAAATCCATGCATATAAACCGAGTCCTACTCCAAAAGTTCATTCTTAGGTTTATTTCTTGAATCATGGGGCTTGTGTTCCTGTGGAAATACTAATTTAAATGTTTTAAATGGTGAATTAGGTTCCCAAGATCTTTCTACGGAAACCTGTTTAATTCATGCAGTACCTGAAGGGAAGTATTAATAAGAGTATTTCAATTAATCCTGCTGTTCCCAGTGAATTTAAGGTTCTTGCCGTATCACAGAAAGAATTCAGAAATGAGACAGGGAGGTCAAGAAAGTAAAGTGAGGATTTATTTAAGTAAGAATACAGTCAGAGGGAGAGCAGGCAGACAGGTGAGAAACTGCGGCGCTGGGCTTCTTTGGCAAGCTGGTTATGAGGGGCTTACAAATGAGGGCGGAATATTCTCTGGGGAAGGAGGAGTTTGGGGGTTGTAGTCCCTGATTTTCATCCCAGCTTCATCTTCCCAAGGGGAGGAGGGATTTTTCTCCTTATTTAGCTTAGATCAGAAGTGTCATGGTGTCGGTGCATGATGGGTACTTCTTATCTGCAAGTCTAATTTTATTGTAATGAGAGCATAGTGAGCACCAGGTTACATTTGGATGCAGGAGATTCCCGCCTTTCCCCGCCTTTCTTTGTCCGCCTTCAGGACACTTATCACCCAAAATGTGTGTTTTCCTGTCGGGGTTCCTGCTTTTCGTTGTCTGCCCATGGACCCCTGCTGTTTACAAGATGCATATTTCCTGCCACCTGGCCCCTGCCCCCCTTTCTCTGCTCATATCTAGCTACCTGCCTGCTGTAACACTACCTGACAATTGTTACATTATTAGTTCTATGGGAATATAATATATAATGAATTTTAAATCAGGTTAGAAGAAAGGTATTTCCCGTACAGGACAGGGGTGGCTTTCCCAGAACAGAATCTGGAGGATGGGACGGGGCACAGATTAGGAAGGGGTGGGGAGGGAGGGCAGCCATACTCTCTGAACCTCAGCTGTAAAATAAAAAATAGTAGGAATAATGTTGCCCTGCCCACTTCATAGGATTGACTGAAGGCCTGAGTGAGATAGTAAATGGAAAAGCGCTTTGAAAAAAATAATGAGAACACTTGTCTAAGGTGAGACCTTTCTAGGTCAATCACTCCCTAGATGGTTCGATGGGGTGGTGGTGCTATGGGGCTGTGTTCAGGCCTCAATTAGTAGTAGTACTGATGGTAATAACAACTCCATTAGTGACAGTAAACTAAGTTGTACGGAGAGCTTTCTAGTTGCCAGCTATGGTGCTGGTGCTTTATACTATTAACTTATCATACCCATTGTAATGGTTAATTTTATGTATTAACTTGGCTGGGCCACAGTACCCAGATATTTGGTCACACAGTAGTCCAGATGTTGCTATGAAGGTATTTTTCAGATGAGATTAACTTTGAAATCAGTAGACTTTGAGGAAAGCAGAGTACCTCCCTAATGTGATGGGCCTCATCTAATCAGTCGAAGGCCTTAAAATTCTGAGATTTCCTAAGGAAGAAGGAATTGAGCCTCCAGACTGCCTTCAGACTCAGACTTGAACTGTAAAACTCTTGCCTGCCAGTTTGCTCTGATTTCAGACTTGGCAGCTTGAACAATCCCGTGAGCTAATTCCTTAAAATCAATCCATCTTTCTGTCTCTGTCTCTGTCTCTGTCTCTCTCTCTCTCTCCACACACACAGACACACACACACACACGCACCTACACACACACACACACACATACACACACACTCGTATGTCATGTGTTGTTTCTCTGGAGGACCCTGACTAGTATACCCAATTAACAGGGGAAGAAACAACATAAACGCGTGAAAATAGAAGACATAAAACACAGGAATTTTCTTAAGTAAGCAGATATGGCAGAGACTGGGTTTGTCCACCACGCCGGTTTCCCTTTCCCTCTGGGCCAAGCTAGACTACGCTTCCCAGCCCCCCTTGCCGATAGGTGAGATCATATCACTGAGTCTGGTCCATGGCTGGTGGGTGAGAGTGAAATACACATCTCCAGACCATGCTCACTCTTCCCTGATCTGCTGACTCCAAGGCTCTGGGTACTGGCAGGGCCATGGATGGAACGAGCCTGAGTCCCTGAATAACTTCACGGAGCCAGGCCTCTTAGCCAAAAGCACACTATACAGCGACCTGAGTGAGCAGTACCTGTGTTATGTTTAGTCACTGAGATTTGGGGGTTTACTTGTTAATTATAGCGCTTTCCCTGACAAATATAGTGGTGGAGCTAGACTCAGATCTAGGCCATCAGTATCCGGAGTCTGGATGCCTCATCTCTGTACTGGGCAAACCTCCTCTGTGTTCACTCATCAAGAACTCAGAGTAGGAAGTAGCTCCTTCACTTTTCCCTGCCTGCTCCAAACACTGAGGGTACCTCAAAGGTACAGAACACCACATCCTGGAGCAGAATCCTGAACCATCTGTCAGGTGCCCGAAGCTAGGCAGAGGCAAGTG
This sequence comes from Eschrichtius robustus, assembly GCF_028021215.1. Lineage (NCBI taxonomy): Eukaryota > Metazoa > Chordata > Mammalia > Artiodactyla > Eschrichtiidae > Eschrichtius > Eschrichtius robustus. The sequence goes on from NC_090825.1 coordinate 31,219,635, forward strand.
AGCCCCAGGTGTGAGGGGAGGGAGAGGAGGAGGAAGGGGACCGGGCATGCACTGGATCAGTCTGTTTCCTTATTTCCCTGGATGTGGCCTTTGTCTTCCCAAGCAGGGGAGTTCCTGGCTCGTCACTGACTAATAAGCGAGGTCCGTTTACGCTGGAGTAGACTGTGGAAACACACAGCGCGTTCTGCCCATTGCCAGCCATTCTTCACAACGTGGTGCTTTTTGCCCAAGCCCAGTTCAACAGTGGAGGAATGAACTGTCACGGGGCTGCCCAAGGAGGCTGGCACAAACGCGTTTTTCCACATAAAGTTTGCCACCTGTAAACAAAATCAAGGTTCAGGGGAATGAGGGCTGCTTTGGTTTCCCTTTCCTGTGCATCGTGGACTGCTCATCCACTCTTACCTAGGACAGTCACCCTGTCCCATCCAGGGCCCAGGGCAGTGATACTCCTTGGATTTGTCCAGGGTCAGAAAACCTAGGTGGGCAGGTATCAGATTAGGCTCTTGCGGCCAAATGTGATTCAAAGGGGCTGACCGAGTCTCTTTACCCCATAGAACAAAGCAATCCCTGCAAGGAAACTTTGAACTAGAAAGGGATACAGTGGGACGTGTATGCTTCTACTGAAGCCACCCCAGAAACCCTGCCTGTGTTTGTGTGGAAAGGTGACCTTGCACACAAGCTCAGGTACAAAATCTGAATCTTGAGGCATGTGTGGTCTGGCTGAGTCTGTGGGAAGAAGTTGTTCAGTTTAGGAAAACGTGAAGTTAAAAATGTAGTATAACAACTATATGAGGTCAAAAGACTTTCTGACAGACCTTTCACTTTTCAGCTAGTATTAAACTTCAGCTTCTCTCTAGTCCACCTTTTTGAAATTAAAAGAAAATTAGAGTAAGTCTTTGTTTAAATTGACCAGTTAATTTGTTTCTACCACAATGACCGCTGACTACCTTGGTTTAAATAAGACAATGGTTGATTCCCTATGGCATAGTAGAATTCAAGTATTTCAAATCAGCATGCCAGATTTGGGAGCATGAGGTATGTGGTTTCACAAAGCTTTCCATGTACCTCTGATCTTTCCAATTCTACAACCCTGGATTTTGTTTTTGTTTTTGTTTTCTGGTGAATTGCCGGATATTTATTGAAGCTTGAGACAACCAAGTTTCTTGATTGTAAGCAAGAGAAGTAGGCTTTGGTCAATGTCAGGTAAATGGAGATTTGTTTATTTACGTTAGGAGTCATCAGCTTTTTTTTTTTTTTTTTTGGCCACGCCACGTTGCATATGGGATCTTAGTTCCCTGACCGCCAGGGATCGAACCTGTGCCCCCTATTGCGGAAGCATGTAGCCTTAACCACTGGACCGCCAGGGAAGTCCCAGGAGTCATCAGCTTTGATGAGAGGCTGGGAGACCAAGTTTGAAAACGATAGGAACCACCATAGACCCAGAAAGCAGGAAGTGGGAAAAACAGCAACAGTCTCTGTCTCCTAGCAGGAACCAAGTGTCTGAGATGCTATCACCACTGCTGCCTTTGAAATGAAGGTGACCTCCAGATGTCCCTAGCTGTGGCAGGTAGAATTCTACAGAGGCTCCAAGATTCCCATCCCATGGTTATTCACTGGCACACTAATCTAGGTACTGATGTGAAAGGATCTTGCAGATAAGAAGTCCAAAGTCAGTTGACCTTAAGATATGGAGAGTATCAGGATTGGCCTGATCTAATCATAAGATCCCTTTAAAGCAGAAGAGGAAGGCAGAAGGGGAAGTCAGATTCAAAGCGTCAAAAAGGTGCTGTGTGCTACTGCTGGCTTTGAAGATGGAAGGTGTCATATGCCAGGACCATAAAATGACTTCAGGGAGCTGAGAGTGACCCCTGGCCAACAGCCAAAAAGGAAACAAGGAACTTCAGTCCTACAACTGAAAGGAGCTGAATTCTGCTAGTAACAGAAAGAGCTTGGAAGAGGTGTGTCAGACGAGAACATAGCCGGGCAATATCTTGTAAGATCCTGTATAAGCCAGGGTTCTCCAGAGGAACAGAACCAACAGGATATACATAGTTACAGTTGACACTTGAATGACTCGAAAGTTGGGGCACCGGCCAACCCTCCAAATAGCTGAAAATCAGCGTATATTATAACTTTACGGTAGGTCCTCCATATCTGCATTCCCACATCTGCAGATTCAAACAACCTCGGATCGTGTAGTGCTGTATTACATATTTATTGAAAAAAATGTGCATATCTTACCTGAATTTGAACTGTGAACTCACACAGTTCAAAACCATGTTGTTCAAGGGTTAACTGTATATATAAGAGGATATTTACTGTAGGAATTGGCTCACATGATGATGGAGGCTGAGAGGCAGATCATGTCACGTGATCTGTAAGCCAGAGACCCAGGAAAACTGGGGTGTAATTCAGCCTGTGTCCGAAGTGTAAGTCCTAGTCCAAGTCTGAAGGCCCAAGAACCAGGAGTACCGACGTCCAAGGGCAGGAGAAAACGGATGTCCCAGCTCAAGCAGAAAGCAAATTTGCCCTTCCTCCATCTTTTTTTCTTTTTTTTTTTTTTTAACATCTTTATTGGAGTATAATTGCTTGACAAGGTTGTGTTAGTTTCTGCTGTATAACAAAGTGAATCAGCTATACATAAACATATAACCTCATATCCCTTCCCTCTTGCGTCTCCCTCCCACCCTCCCTATCCCACCCCTCTGGGTAGTCACAAAGCACTGAGCTGATCTCCCTGTGCTATGCGGCTGCTTCCCACTAGCTATCTATTTTGCATTTCGTAGTGTATATATGTCAATGCTACTCTCTTACTTCGTCCCAGCTTACCCTTCCCCCTCCACATGTCCTCAAGTTCATTCTCTACATCTGTGTCTTTATTCCTGTCCTGCCCCTAGGTTCATCAGAAACTTTTTTTTTTTTTTAGATTCCATATATATGTGTTAGCATACGGTATTTGTTTTTCTCTTTCTGACTTACTTCACTCTGTATGACAGACTCTAGGTCCATCCACCTCACTACAAATAACTCAATTTTGTTTCTTTTTATGGCTGAGTAATATTCCATTGTATATATGTGCCACATCTTCTTTATCCATTCATCTGTCGATGGACACTTAGGTTGCTTCCGTGTCCTGGCTATTGTAAATAGAGCTGCAATGAACACTGTGGTACGTGACTCTTTTTGAATTGTGGTTTTCTCAGGGTATATGCCCAGTAGTGGGACTGCTGGGTCATATGGTAGCTCTATTTTTAGTTTTTTAAGGAACTTCCATACTGTTCTCCATAGTGGCTGTATCACTTTACATTCCCACCAACAGTGCAAGAGGGTTCCCTTTTCTCCACACCTTCTCCAGAATTTATTGTTTGTAGATTTTTTTGATGATGGCCATTCTGACCGTTGTGAGGTGATACCTCATTGTAGCTTTGATGTGCGTTTCTCTAATGATTGGTGATGTTGAACATCCTTTCATGTGTTTGTTGGCAATCTGTACATCTTCTTTGGAAAAATATCTATTTAGGTCTTCTGCCCATTTTTGGATTGGGTTGTTTGTTTTTTTGATATTGACTGCATGCCGCATGAGCTGCTTGTAAATTTTGGAAATTAATCCTTTCTCAGTTGATTCATTTGCAAATATTTTCTCCCATTCTGAGGGTTGTCTTTTCATCTTGTTTCTGGTTTCCTTGGCTGTGCAAAAGCTTTCAAGTTTCATTAGGTCCCATTTGTTTATTTTTGTTTTTATTTCCATTTCTCTAGGAGAATGGTCACAAAGGATCTTGTGGTGATTTACGTCCTAGAGTGTTCTGCCTATGTTTTCCTCTAAGAGTTTTATAGTGTCTGGCCTTACATTTAGGTCTTTAATCCATTTTGTGTTTATTTTTGTGTATGGCATTAGAAAGTGTTCTAATTTCATTCTTTTACATGTAGCTGTCCAGTTTTCCCAGCACCACTTATTGAAGAGGCTGTCTTTTCTCCATTGTATATTCTTTTCTCCTTTATCAAAAATAAGGTGACCATATGTGCGTGAGTTTATCTCTGGGCTTTCTATCCTGTTCCATTGATCTATATTTCTGTTTTTGTGCCAGTACCATATTGTCTTCATTACTGTAGCTTTGTAGTATTGTCTGAAGTCAGGGAGCCTGATTCCTCCAGCTCTGTTTTTTTCCCCTCAAGATTGCTTTGGCTATTCGGGGTCTTTTTTGTTTCCATACAAATTGTGAAATTTTTTTGTTCTGGTTCTGTGAAAAATGCCGTTGGTAGTTTGATAAGGATTTCATTGAATCTGTAGATATTGCTTTGTGTAGTATAGTCATTTTCACAATGTTGATTCTTCCAATCCAAGACATTGGTACATCTCTCCATCTGTCTGTATCATCTTTAATTTCTTTCATCAGTGTCTTATAGTTTTCTGAATACAGGTCTTTTGTCTCCTCTAGGTAGGTTTATCCCTAGGTATTTTATTCTTTTTGTTGCAATGGTAAATGGGAGTGTTTCCTTAATTTCTCATTCAGATTTTTTATCATTAGTGTATAGGAATGCAAGAGATTTCTGTGCATTAATTTTATATCCTGCTACTTTACCAAATTCATTGATTAGCTCTAGCAGTTTTCTGGTAGCATCTTTAGGATTCTCTATGTATAGTATCATGTCATCTGCAAACAGTGACAGTTTTATTTCTTCTTTTCTGATTTGCATTCCTTTTATTTCTCTTTCTTCTCTGATTGCCGTGGCTAAAACTTCCAAAACTATGTGGAATAATAGTGGTGAGAGTGGGCAACCTTGTCTTGTTCCTGATCTTAGAGGAAATGCTTTCAGTTTTTCACCATTGAGAATGATGTTTGCTGTGGGTTTCTCATATATGGCCTTTATTATCTTGAGGTAGGTTCCCTCTATGCCTACTTTCTGGAGAGTTTTTGTCATAAATGGGTGTTGGATTTTTTCAGAATATTTTTCTGCATCTGTTGAGATTATCATATGGTTTTTCTCCTTCAATTTGTTAATACGGTGTATCACATTGTTTGATTTACATATATTGAAGAATCCTTGTATTCCTGGGATAAACACCACTTGATCATGGTGTATGATCCTTTTAATGTGCTGTTGGATTCTGTTTGCTAGTATTTTGTTGAGGATGTTTGCATCTGTGTTCATCAGTGATATTGGCCTGTAGTTTTCCTTTTTTGTGACATCTTTGTCTGGTTTTGGTATCAGGGTGATGGTGGCCTCGTAGAATGAGTTTGGGAGTGTTCCTTTCTCTGCAATATTTTGGAAGAGTTTGAGAGGGATAGGTGTTAGCTCTTCTCTAAATGTTTGATAGAATTTGCCTGTGAAGCCATCTGGTCCTGGGCTTTTGTTTGTTGGAAGATATTTAATCACAGTTTCAATTTCAGTGCTTGTGTTTAGTCTGTTTATATTTTCTATTATCTTCCTGGTTCAGTCTTGGATGGTTGTGCATTTCTAAGAATTTGTCCATTTCTTCCAGGTTGTCCATTTTATTGACATATAATTGCTTGTAGTTATCTCCCATGATCCATTGTATTTCTTCAGTGTCATTTGTTACTTCTCCTTTTTCATTTCTCATTCTGTTGATTTTAGTCTTCTCCCTTTTTTTCCTGATGAGTCTGGCTAATGGTTTATCAGTTTTGTTTATCTTCTGAAAGAACCAGCTTTTCGTTTTATTGATCTTTGTTACTGTTTTCTTTGTTTCTATTTCATTTATTTCTGCTCTGATCTTTATGATTTCTTTCCTTCTGCTAACTTTGGGTTTTGTTTGTTCTTCTTTCTCTAGTTCCTTTAGGTGTAAGGTTAGATTGTTTATTTGAGATTTTTCTTGTTTCTTGACATAGGATTGTATTGCTATAAACTTCCCTGTTGGAACTGCTTTTGTTGCATCCCATAGGTTTTGGATCATCATGTTTTCATTGTCATTTGTTTCTAGGTATTTTTTGATTTCCTCTTTGATTTCTTCAATGATCTCTTGGTTACTTAGTATTGTTTAGCCTCCGTGTGTTAGTGCTTTTTACGTTTTTTTCCCTGTAATTGATTTTTAATCTCATAGCATTGTGGTCAGAAAAGATGCTTGCTACGACTTCAGTTTTCTTATGTTTACCGAGGCTTGATTTGTGACCCAAGATGTGATCTATCCTGCAGAATATTCCATATGCACTTCAGAAGAAAGTATAATCTGCTGTTTTTGGATGGAGTGTCCTATAAATATCAATTAAATCTTTCTGGTTTATTGTGTCATTTAAAGCTTGCGTTTCCTTATTAATTTTCTGTCTGGATGATCTGTCCATTGGTGTAAGTGAGGTGTTAAAGTCCCCCACTATTAATGTGTTACTGTTGATTTCCTCTTTTATAGCCATTAGCATTTGCCTTATGTATTGAGGTGCTCCTATGTTGGGTGCATGTATATTTATAATTGTCATATCTTCTTCTGGGATTGATCCCTTGATCACTATGTAGTGTCCTTCCTTGTCTGTTGTAATAGTTTTTATTTTAAAGTCTGTTTTATCTGATGTGAGTATTACTACTCCAGCTTTGTTTTGATTTCCATTTGCATGGAATATCTTTTTCCATCCGCTCACTTTCAGTCTGTATGTGTCCCTAGGTCTGAAGTGGGTTTCTTGTAGACAGCATATATATGGGTCTTGTTTTTGTATCCGTTCAGCCAATCTATGTCTTTTGGTTGGAGCATTTAATCCATTTACATTTAAGGTAATTATTGATATGTATGTTGCTATTCCCATTTTCTTAATTGTTTTGGGTGCGTTTTTGTAGGTCTTTTCCTTCTGTTGTGTTTCCTGCCTAGAGAAGTTCCTTTAGCATTTGTTGTAAAGCTGGTTTGGTGATGCTGAATTCTCTTAACTTTTGCTTGTTTGTAAAGGTTTTAATTTCTCTGTCGAATCTGAATGAGATCCTTGCTAGCTAGAGTAATCTTGGTTGTAGGTTTTTCCCTTTCATTACTTTAAATATGTCCTGCCACTCCCTTCTGGCTTGCAGAGTTTCTGCTGAAAGATCAGCTGTTAACCTGATAGAGATTCCCTTGTATGTTATTTGTTGCTCTTCCTTTGCTGCTTTTAATATTTTTTCTTTGTATTTAATTTTTGATAGTTTGATTAATATGTGTCTTGGCGTGTTTCTCCTTGGATTTATCCTGCCTGGGACTCTCTGCACTTCCTGGACTTGATTAACTATTTCCTTTCCCATGTTAAGGATGTTTTCCACTATAATCTCTTCAAATATTTTCTCAGACCCTTTCTCTTTTTCTTCTTCTTCTGGGACCCCTATAATTCAAATGTTGGTGTGTTTAATGTTGTCCCAGAGGTCTCTGAGACTGTCCTCAACTCTCTTGATTCTTTTTTCTTTATTCTGCTCTGCAGTAGTTATTTCCACTATTTTATCTTCCAGGTCACTTATCCTTTCTTCTGCCTCAGTTATTCTGCTATTGATTCCTTCTAGAGAAATTTTAATTTCATTTATTGTGTTGTTCATCATTGTTTCTTTGCTCTTTAGTTCTTCTAGGTCCTTTTTTAAACGTTTCTTGTATTTCTTCCATTCTATTTCCAAGATTTTGGGTCATCTTTACTATCATTATTCTGAAATCTTTTTCAGGTAGACTGCCTATTTCCTCTTCATTTGTTTGCTCTGCTGGGTTTTTGCCTTGTTTCTTCATCTGCTGCATATTTCTCTTTCTTCTCATTTTGTTTAACTTACTGTGTTTGGGGTCTCCTTTTCACAAGCTGCAAGTTCATAGTTCCCATTGTTTTTGTTGTCTGCCCCCAGTGGGTGAGGTTGGTTCAGTGGCTTGTGTAGGCTTCCTGGTCCCTTCCTCCGTCTTTTTGTTCTATTTGGCCCCTCAGTTGGATGATGCCCACCCACTCTGGGAAGGTTCATCTTCTTTACTGTTTCAAATGCTAATCTCTTCCAGGAACACCCTCAGAGACGCACCCAGAAATCATGTTTTGCCATCTATATGGGCATCCCTTATCCCAGTCAAGCTGGCATAGAAAATTAATCATCACAGACCCTGAGCTAAGAGCCCAGCCAAAACATCCCAGAATTCTGACCTATAGAACTATGAATAAATAAACCTGTGTTGTTTTAAGACTCTAAGTTTGTGGTCATTTGCTATACAGCAATCGGTAACCAATACACTTGTCCCGTGTCACTTGGGACTTACAGAGTCTGGGAGATAGTGTCCCATTAAGGGAGCTTAGGGCACATACAGGTCCCTGACTGTACGCTTGTGTGGATATTGTGCAGAAGGGTCATTCTCTTTGTAGTTGGAAGGTAGGCTCTAAGAATTACCTTCTTCCATGGTTACACACTGTGGGAAAGTGCTGATTTTGCAAAATGAAATTGGGACGTGGTTACCAAAAAAGGGATGGCAGCTAGGTAGCCCAGGTAAACGTCTACCACAGAGTTTTCCTCAGTGGATGTTCTGGTGTACCTCCTGCTCACCCTGCCTTTGGCTGCTTTATGGCCAGTTTGCTAACCACACCTATGTTCCTAACACATCGCTTCTTATTTGCAAGTCTGTCGTGTAAAAATGGGGATAAAGTGTTGTGTCTTAAGTGTTAATGTTTCAGGATAGGTGGTGCGAGGATGGGGCTGTGAGTTTGGGAGTCTAGACAAGTGGGTTTTAATCCCGGGTTTTCTGCCGTGTTACTTTGAGCAGTCACTGACACACTGTAGATTTAAGCTGCCTCTCTGAAAACTGAAGGACTGTGATGAATGAAATCTACAGTCTCTTCTAGCTGGAAGTGCTTCTGATTATCTGTCTTAAATTCATTCATTGAATAATTATTGAAAGTTGATACATGTCAGGTTCTAAGGATAGAGCAGTGAGCAAGGCTGGCAAGGCTTCTGAAGTACAGGGTCAACATTACATAGAGGTTATGGAAAACCACTCCAAAGAGATAATATCTGAGTGGTACTTGGGGACCTAAGACTGGGTCTACTGTGAGATTATGAACAATGGATTGATTACCAGGATGTTGAGCCAATATGGTGGGGCACAGCCTAGATACAGCCCATGGGTCTTATTTAGCCTGCTGCTTGCCTGTTTTTGTATGGCCCTTGAGCTAAGAATTGTTTTACATTTTAAATGGGGTATTAGTTTTCTAGGACTGCCATGATAAAGTATCACAAACCGAGTGGCTTAAACAACTGATTTATTATCTCACAGTTATGGAGGCTTAGTCCAAAATCAAGGTGTCAGCAGGGTTGGTTCCTCCTGAGGGCTGTGAGGGAGGCTCTGTTCCTAGTTTATTGTAGCCTCAGGCATTCCTTGGCTTGTAGGCAGTGGTCTCCTGTGTCTCACATCTTCCCTCTATGTGTTTGTCTCTGTGTACAAATTTCTCCTTTTTATAAGGACACAGGTCACATTGAATTAGGGTCCATTCTAATGACCTCATCTTAACTTGATGACCTCTGTGAAGCCCCTATTTCCAAACAGGGCCACACTCTGAGGTACTGGAAATTAGGACCTCTATCTTTTCTGAGGAGGAGGAGGATGGGACATGGTTTAACCCCCAACAACTGTAAATTTTAAACAGTTATATATAAGTACCAAAAAAATATCCTCAATTTTGCCTCTTGGCCCACAAAGCCGAAAATATTTGCTGCTGACTCTTCGGTAAAAAGTTTGTCAACCTTGATCTAAATCATTGGCTCTCAAATTTTAGGATACGTCTGCCACTTAGAAGGCCTCAGTTCCAGAGTTTTGAGAATTGTGATGCTGATGCTGCTAGTCGAGAGGGTGGTTCCCCAGTTCTGGTCCTTGGATGTGCCACGTCATCTGGGGAACTTGTTGATAGTACAGATTCCTTGTGCCCCAGACTTCGTCTATCAGAATCTCCACGGATGGGGCCAGAGATGATTCTAGTATGCATCAGGATGTGGAAACTATTGGTCTAGTGTAATTACCTTGGTCAGGAAGAGCAACCAATTAGATTATTCCTTTGTGGTTGGATTGGTTGCTTGGGCCTCATCTGTCTGTGGGAAATCAGGGCATTGGGGAATCCTGTTCTTCTTGTCAAGACTTGTGCTGAAGGAAAACATCATCAAGAAATGTCTGAATTCTTCCAAGGCCAGAGATCTTTGTTTAGGCTGTTTCATAAATATTATTAAGTGGCTTGTCATCAGCTCACGGTAAAAAAAAAAAAAAGACATATTGACTGCAAACTCAATTGGAGCCAACAACAACGTAGGACATCTGCTGAGAGACCCCAGGCCTTCTGGGCTGCTCAGAGAACCGTTTACTATCCAGACCACAGAAGATAACAGTCCCATGTATCCTGGGCTCCACATGCTGTGACTCCTGGTCTATTAAGCAAACTTCAAGAGCAACACTGACACACTGGAATATTTCCAGGGGAGGGAGGTAAGGGATCTGGAAACTATGTTCAGGAAGGGAGGATTGAAAGAGGGCTTGTAAAATGGTTGCCTGCAAGCCCAATCCACTCACAGACATGTTATGCTCGACAATTCTAGTGATGCTGAAAACCCAGCCTCTGTACACTGGTGCTGAATCAAATCTCAGAGTTTTGGACTAAGTAGAAAAGAATAGCTTTATTACTTTGTCAGGCAAAGAGGGACACAGAAGGCTAATTCCCTCAAAACTGTGTGTCCCAACCCGGGGGGGGGGGGGGGGGGGGGGGGGCGGATTTTGTGAGGAGTTTTATAACAATGGTTTAAGGGTGGGGTTGCTGATAAGGAGCAGGGTGTGTGCAGGACCTGCATTCCTTTAATCTGGACTTAGGTGGTCTCCTGATGAGTGTCTGTGGTTCTAGAGGTTATCAAACTGTGACTTTCTCTCTGGAATAAAGAATGCTTCATCAAGTAATTAACATCTTCCATTTGTTGGGGGTTTTAGTTCTGCAGAAGAGCTCAAAGATATTGTTATGTGTATTCCCCAAGGCAGAACCAGGATCTTGTCCCAAGGCTGCACTATTGTTTCTTGACTGCTCCTCCCTTTTGCCTCTGCATCCCCTCCCTTCCCTGATTACCAACTGTTTGAATCTGCCCCTTGGAACTCAGGGAAGGTCATGGAGGCTGAAGCCTATTCCCTACAAACAAGAAATGGGGAGCACAGAAAGGCTTCCATGCCCAGGAGGCCCATAGGGTCCTGCTTGGTTTTCACTAGTGGTTAAAAGTGTTTTGAATTGGAGTGCCTTTGGGCCAAGCACTTACTCTGGCCAGATCCACAACCTTTCCACTTCTTACTTCTTTATGCCAGCCCCACTCAGAGAGATTTGTTACCTGCTGCTCTCTGGGCTCGGCAATTTGAAAAATCTCAGAAGGAATAAAGATAGATGGTCAAGTCACAGAAGGCTGAGAGACTAGAGCTATTTAAAAATGTCTAAAGACATGGACTCATGTACCCAGTATCTGTTGAGCACCCACAATGTGCCAGATGCTGGGGGTCCAGCCATAAGTAAGACAGCTCAGTGTGGCCCCTCTAAGAGCTAAGATTCTCTTATAAAAAAGACATACAAAAAACAATGGCAAATTGTGATGAGTGCCTTGAAGGAAACAGCAAGGGCATAAGTAGAGAACAATAAGGAACATCTTAATTTGGATGGTGTGGTCAGGGAAGTTCCTGGCCACTCTGAAAGTGGGGGAAGACTGCCATGGGAAGGGGAAATGTGTTAATCCTGGTTTTCTTCTAAGAATGAATAAGGAATCCTGGGGCGAATAGTTGAAAGGGAGATTTTATTCATCCTAAGAACAAATTTTCCAATTTGAGCTCTCCATCGATGCATTAAGAGGCCTTTTGAGGTAATGAGGTTTAAGACAATGGAAATGGTGGAGCTGGACACAGATTCTCAATAGGTGGAGTTGTAAAGGTGGTGGAATGAGAGGATTTCGTTATCTCCAAAGCGATTCCTTGCAGTTCTGAGATTCTTAGAAGTGGTGTGATGACAATAGTATAAAACCAGAGAAATCCTGTTTTGGGCTCAGATTACACATAATCTCTAGGGGGATTATCTTCACATTTCACAGGCAAACATAATGAAGATATGTCTGGTTCCACAGACAACCGAGTACATAGACTGTACAAATTGGACCTTGACATGGAAAAGTCCTGAGGCACTAAACTGATGTTTAGAAAAGTGATTTGAAATAGTCAATCCATTGTTACTCTAATTATGTTCTTCTGAAGGAATGGATTTGAACTGATCTGGTGGTGCAGTCTCTGTGATCCTTAAAAACTATATATTGAACAATGTCCAGATTATGGAAAACCCAGGTAGCCATTCTGAGCCCTGTTGTTTTTGTTACAAGCATGTTTGCTTTGTGGGTGATGCTGAAAACATGGCCTCTGTGCACCTGTGCCGAATTGAATCTCAGAGTTTTGGGTGAAGTAGAAAAGAATAGCTTTATTGCTTTGCCAGGCAAAGTGGGACACAGCGGACTCCTGCCCTCAAAAACTGTGTCCCAACCCAGGAGGATTTGGTGAGAAGTTTTATAGCAGTAGTTCAAGGATGGGGTTGCTGATAAGATTAGGGTGTGTGCGGGACCTGCATTCCTTTAATCTGGCTTCAGGTGATCTCCTAATCTTGATGAGCTTCTCTGGTTCCTTTAAACTGGAATGAAGAATACTAACACCTTTCATTTGTTGGTTTATTTATTATTATTATTACTTTTTAGTTTTGCAAAGAACTCGAAGACATTGTTATGTGTATCCCTTGGGCGGAACCAGGACCCTGCCCCAAGGCTGCACTATTGTTTCTTGACTGCTCCTCCCTTGTCTCTGTGTCCCCTCCCTTCCCTGATTAGCAACTGTTTGAACCTGCCCTTTGTAACTCAGGGACGGTCAGGAAGGCTGAACAGAAAGGCTTCCGTGCCCAGAACCCCATAGGGTCCTGCTTGGTTTCATGGATGTTAAGGGGCCTACCTAGAATCAGACCCCTGGAGCCATCAACTGAGGGAAGATGTGCTAGTTCCATTAATACAAAGAATACCCCCTGGGGTTCAACCATCAGTAAAGGTGACACTGGGGTTGGTTGCTCAGAAAACAAACACCTCCCTCCTGACAACTTCAGCTCCTGCCTACTTCCACCATCTTTCTCTCAGGCTATCTTCTCTCCATTAATAATAATCAGTAACTACGTATATGAGAATTGCCAATATGCCAGACACTATGTGCTTCCCATAGATTGTCTTCTTTAACATTCATAACAATCCTTTCTCCATTTTACTGATGAAGAAACTGAGGCCCAGAGAGGCAAGGATTCCAGCCTAAGTCACAGAGCAACTCACAGGCACAGACAAGCTTTGTGAATTTAAGTTTGCTTGGCTCCAGAGCCCAGCTCTTTCCATCAGGCTGCCACTCATTATCTTTGAGGGTCATCACTGACACTAAATTTTTTTGGTCATTTTTTATGATAAAAATGTTAAGAAATTCCCCTTGGGCAGACTCTGATAGCAAACATAGTCAGATTGCTGGAGGGGGAATATCTCAGGTTGTGTAAAAACTTATCTCTTAGAGAATCGTGTTCTATGTGTGTCTGTTTTTTAAAGTAAAACTTTGAGCATTTGCTTAATTTTATATTACTTTTTTTGTGCTTTTCCCTTGCATTGTGAAGCCATGTTTGATAATAGATTCAATATTCTGGCTAGAGAATAGAATCTACAGTTTAGTGTATCTGTGTGTTTTTCATATGGTTAAGTGTGCTTGCTTTCATGATCCTTTTCTTTTTTTCTCCTTCCTATATTGATAACTTACATACTACAGCAAAATGCAGAGATCTAAGTATAATGGGTCTTGATGAATGCAGCTACTCCTGTGTTGCCATTAATATTCATTATCTTGAAAGGTCTTTAGTGCCACTTTCTAGTCCATTTCTTCATTCCCCCAGAGGCAACCCCTGTTCTGATTTCTATCATCATATATTTGTTTTGCCTGTTCTTGGACGTAATATAAATGAAATCGGACAGTCCATAGTCTTTTGTGTCTAGCTTCTCTTACTCAGTATAGTCACCTATATTGTTGCGTGTGTCTTTAGTTCTTTTTCATTCCTGACGAGAAACCCATTGTATGAATATAACACCATTGACTTATTCATTCTTTTTGATGGACATCTGGTTCATTGACAGTTTTCGGTGATTATGAATAAAGCTGCTATGAACATTTGTATACAAGTCTTTCTGTAGGCATCAGCTTTCATTTCTCTTAAGTATATTCGTAGGAGTGGAATTGTCATATCATAGGTAGGGTATGTTGAACTATATAAAGCCCTGCCAAACTGTTCTCCAAAGTCGTGGTATCTTTACACTCCCACAAGCAACGTATGGGAGTTCCAGCTGCTTCATATTCTCACTAACACTTGATATGGTCACTCCATGATCATCCCCATATAATTGTTTTTTGCATGCTATAATGTAAAGAATCAACATTAGTTTTTTTCTACACACATATTCATTTGGTCTAGCACCATTTGACATTATAGCACCATTGCTATTTCTCCATCAAGTTCACTGAATTTTGTTGAAAATCTATTGATCACATCTCTGTGGGCCTATAATGGACTCTATTCTTTTTCATTTTCTATTTGCTTTTCCTCCTGCCAACACAATATTTTAGTTAATGCAAATTTATAATGTCTTACTATCTGCAAAAAATACCTGCTAAGATTTTGCTTGGGATTATTTTAATCTATAGGTTAATTTAGGGAGAATAGATATCTTAACAGTAATGAATTTTTCAGTCCTTGAACATTGAACATAGTATATCTCTCCATTTATTTTGAATTTTTCTCAGCAATGTTTTTGTAGTTTGCAATAATAGAGGACTTAAACATATATTAAAAAAATATGTTTAGGTATTTGCTGCTATTATAAATGATATTTTTAAAATTTTATTTTCCAGGTTTTTTTGTTGCTAGGATATAGAAAAGAAATACAGTTGATTTTTATATATTGCTATTTTATCCTATGACTTTGCAAATGCACTCAGTAGTTCTAGTAGCTTTTTTCATTCCTTTGCATTTTCTACATCCATAATTATATTGCCTGAAACAAAGATTATTTCTTCCTCGCCAATCTTTATACCTTTTTTTCTTTGTTTTAAATCTTTCTTTTTTTCAGGCACATGCATTTAAAGCTACCACTTTTCTTCTAAGCATTGCTTTACCTACATCTCACAAATTTTGATATTTGTGTTTTCATTATCATTCAGTACCAAATATTTTATATACTCTATTTCATTTCTTCTTTGACCCAAAGATTATTTAGAAGTGTGTGGCTTAATTTCTAAATATTTGAGGGTTTTTCTAGTTATCAATTTATTATTGACTTCTAATTGAATTCCATTTTGGAAAAAAAATATACTCTCAGAATTTTAATTTCATGTACGTCAGATTATTTGATATTTACCCACTTATCTCTGACATTTGAATTCTTTTTCTTTGTGTACTTAACTTTGGCTATTTTCTATTGACTTATCTTTGAGTTCACTGATCTTTCCTTTGTTCCACTTTGCTTTTAAACTTATTCATTACATTTTTTTTTTTTTTTAGCTATCATATTTTTCTATTCTAGAATTTCTCTTTGGGTCTTCTTTAGAGCTTGAGTCTCTCTGGTGAAATTCCTTTCTGTTCACCCATCTTGTCCATCTTTATATATTTAACATAATTCTTTAGCATATTTAAAATAGTTATTTTAGAGACCTCATCTACTGATTGCAATATCTGGTCATCAGTGGGTCTGCCTCTATTGGCGCTTTTATTGATTGTGGGTCACATTTTCATTCTTCTTTGTATGTCTCATAATTTTTAATTATATATCAGACATTTTGCCTAAAAGAACAATAGGGACTAAACTGGATTGTATCTTTTTGTTTTGTTTTTCCCAGAGAGGGCTTCTCCTTTCCTTTGTCTAGGAGCTGGGGAAGGGAATTTTATCCAGATCCTATCATGAGTTTAGCTGAGCTGGGGTTGGGATATAACTTTATTTAGTTTTAGTTTACCTCTTGCTAATGAGATTATGATTATGATTTCTCTTGGCCTTTTAGTCTAACTCCTAGCTTCTTGCTTCGTATCTCGGGGTCTGATGAATTCGGGATTTTCAATATTTGAACTAGAAGGGGATTTGTTTCCAGTTTTAGTTAGTTTGATTTCACCTACAGATTCAACTCTAGGAGGCCTCTGGACCCTAAGTAGCACAAGGGACTGGGAGATCACTCTCTACCTCTGGCTCAGCCCCAACTGCTGCTGGCTCAGCAGAATTCCCAGGGGGGAGAACTGCTGTTTTGAGAGATGTATTTTTGTGTTTGGGACTCATCCAGATTTCAGTATTTCATGCTAGCCCACACTGTTGTTAAAAGATCAGGTGCTTTCTCTTCATTCCAGCAAAACTTGCCATGTCTATGTCCAGTTTACTTTTCCATCCCCCTGTGCTCGGGCTATGCAATTTGCCCCAAGAATGAAAAGAATCACCATTTTTTGCTCTTCTTCCAAGGCATGTCCCTCTTTGGAATTAGTTTACTTAGACTTATGTGTGTGTCTAGTAGACTTTGAAGGCTTTTAAGAAGAAAAGAAAAATAGAATTTTTAGTTTATCTATTTTCTTTTGTTATGATGAAAGTGATAATCTTTATGGCTTTCTATATCATAACCAGAAGTAGCATGCCCATGGTTTCTTAGAATTTTGTCTTAGATTAGCTCTGGGAAGCAAGTGTAAGGCCTCAGAGCAACATAAAGTAATCACAATCCTGGATTTAGACTTATTTAGATTTTGAATGCCAGTTGCCTGAGTCATGAGCAGTATTTGGCCTTGTAAAGTATTACTGTTGTTTTAACCCTCCCTCCCTGCACCAAAAGCAATTAGTTTTACTGCATATGCTTATTCTGTATGCCCCTTTCCTTCTTCAAATCTAATTGAAATCCTTGTGATTTTTCCTTCAATCCAGCTCCACTGGTACAATTTGATCTACGCTACCATCATTGTCAGATAATAGCCACAGCTTCTTCCTGATATTCTAGCTGGTTTCCCCATAGCCCCTCTGGGTCCCCTCTAATCCAGTCTTCACACTGAGTTCAGACTAATTGTTACAAAGAAGTAATTCTCACCACATCACCCTCCTGCTTAAATTCTTTCAATGACTTCCCATTGCTCTTAAGGTACAGACAAAACTCCTCAGCATGGGCTCACTGGCTCTGTCTTGTATCCTACCCCCTGTTATCCAGTGTTCCACTGGCTTTCTCTTAATCCCTACTCTCTTTGCTTTCTCCCACCTCACAGCTTTTCTTTGCACATGCTGATCTCTCTCCTTGGGATTGCCTTCATTCCTGTTTTTACCTAGTCATTGCCTGTCATTTTTTCCTTTCAGATATCTCCTCAATGATCACTTCTCAGAGAAGACTTCTCTGACCGCTCTGACTTTTTCAAATCCTCCTATCTGTTTTCCTCTCACTTGTGGTTACTTGACCCAGTGATGAATTTTGTATTTGTTTGTAAGATTATCTATTTATTGACAATATCCTCCATTAGACTAGAAGGTCCAATGAGGGCAGAGAAAAATATTTGTTTTCTGGATCACCATTTCATCTTCAATGCCTAGAACAGGGACCCGCATTAAATAAAGTGTGTAGAATGAATGGTTAACACATTAATGAATTTGGAGAAAATTGTAATTTTTTTTAACCTGGGGTCTATTCTGTAGACGGTTCCTATGTCCTATCTATCTATCTATCTATCTATCTATCTATCTATCTATCTATCTATCTATCTCTCTATTTTCTTATCTACCTACTACCTACCTACGTACCTATCATCTTCTTCATCATCATCCGCTATCTATTTATTTTGCTTTCTAAAGTCTTTAGAACAAAGCCCTTGGACTCCAGGAATTTGTCTTAAATCAGATTTAAAACATAAGGCTACATATAAAGTAGGAAGTACACCTACTTCTAAACTGTGAGTTGACCATGCTAAGCGTTATTTGGTTCACTATAGCAAAGGAATATGTCTTACAGAGTGATGAAGGAGTTCTCTAATTCTTTCTTTGCAGACTACATTGACATGTTTTTTTCTCTTGACCTAGATCACTAGAGTGGATGGGAATTGAACATTTGCCAATTAATTAGTGACTTAAATCACTTGTGAAAATGGCTGTAAAAATTAACTCAAGATGACATAGCTGAATTTTCAAATGCCATGTAAACATAAGTGGTGTTTTCTTTTTCTGTGGTGGTGTCCAGGGAACTGTGGTCAAGACTTAATATCATTGAAGACCTCCCCCTTCGAGTTCTTCTTCAAAGACTGGGTCTAGTTACCTAAGCTATTCTTAAATTATCTCCAGGTTTCCAATTCCATTCCTCATCAGTCTTTTAATCCAGTGTGCAATTATTGGCACTGAAAATGGTGGAATTGTAAAGGAAACATCTCTCCTTCAAAAGTTAAGAAGATTGAGTTTCACACTCACATGGGAGTGATTTTAATGTTTTGCTTCCTAATAATTTTTTGGCGTAACATCTCAAATGCTACTGGCACCCCCAAGATGACTCAGAGATGAGAAACTCACAAGTGTCTCTCTCAGTGGTCTTGCCCTAGCATTTTAAACCTTAGGGAAAAATAGCACACATGGCCACACTTTCTCATATAAGTTTGAGATCCTCCACCTCTCCATCTTTTTATACATGATAAAATATATTGCTTGAGTAAAGGCAAGAAGACATAATTAGACTGTCTGCTGAAAGGAAGGAAGCAGTCAGCTGCTCCCTGCCATATCTTTTTTTTTTTTTTGAAGAACAAGTAAATAAGTTCAAGAAGGAGCAGATTGTATCTTTAATACTTAATTTTCTTGACAGTTTAATATGATTAACTGAAATTGAGCCAATCTGGAATGGTTTAAAATGTCAAGAAATGCCTATTTGTGTATTGTACGTGTATGTGTGTATGCACACACACAGATGCATGTTACATAGATTATAAAAGAGGATAATTACTCTGTGATAGGACATGTTTCTAAAGAACACAGATCTCAAGAAAATGGAATTATGGCTCTGATTACTAATCCCTAAGAATGTTTCCCTCTTTTTACTATTTCTCTTTTCTGTATGTGTGTAAACATGTGGTGATCATAGGGAGAAAGCTGTACCAGAAGCCTTGAACAAGAATCTTAATACTATTTTATTTTTTCACACTTCTTAAGGAACATTATTAGGGAAGCTCTTCTTTCTCAGTATTCACTTCACATAAAATCCTTAGCACTGCATTGGTAGAAAAACAATATGATTTTCTTTATATTTATTAGTTCAACATTTTTTCTGAGCACCTGATATGTACAAGGTGTTATTTTGGGTGCTATTAATTATATATAAATTTGGAAAAAATTACAACTTTACTTGAAAAATACCATTGGTCTACTTTTCTCTGTGTCTCATATCCTGATGACTCATGTCAGTGGTTGCTAGGAGAGACTTAATGAAAGAGAGGATTTTGTGTCTTATGATATAGCAAAGATAATAATAAAAATAATAACTAACACTTATTTGGGGATTAGTCTATTTACTGTACTATGTACTTTACATGTATTATCTCATTTAATCCTCACAGAAGCCCTATGACGTCATAAGGATTATTATCCCCACTTTACAAATGAAGCAACTGAGGCAGAGAGTTTAGGTAAGTTGCCCAAGGTTACACAGCTAGTAAGTGGCAGAACTGAGACTGAATAAGCTAAAGAAGCACAAAATGATATCCATAGAGCTTGGTGATGAGAGCTAATTTGTGCAAAATAGACATGACCCATAGGAAAAAAATGATTCCTAGCACTTTTATGGACAAGAAACCAAGGCATCTTAAGAAGTCCCAAGTTCATTCTGCACTTTTCAGAAATATTTATATGACCCTTTTAAAACTCAGCATAGAGGCAAAAGTCAACAGACTAGCCAGAAGAAAACAAAAATTCTGGAAACAGATCCACATATAGATAAATAATTAGTCCTTCACAATGTAGTATAACAAGAGAAGAATTGATAGATCTTTCAATAAATAGTGGTAACAACAAAGTCTAACGTTTGCTATGTTCCGGACAATGTTCTAATTCTTTATGTGTTTTAACATGTTTCATTGTCAAAACCACCCTGTAAAGTAGGACTGTTATTTTCATCTCTATTTTGTAGATGAGACATAGAAAAGATGCCTAACTTTCAGAGGTCAAAAAGCTACCAGTCTGGCTCCAGAGCCAGCCCTTTTAATCACCAGACTTATAATGTCTACATTAGGAATTCTGTTTAGCCAGTTAGAAAATAGTAAGGTTATGGTCTGACTTCATATCTTAAAACAAAGTAAATTCTAGATGAATTAAGGATTTAAAAGTAAAATATGAAACAATAAATATACTAGAAGAAAATATAAAACAAAAATGGAAATAATTGGTGTGGGAAAGGTTATTTCTCAAAAGGACATTTAAGACAACAATCCAAAAAGAAATATTTTATAGTTTTGATTACATCAAAGTGTAGAAATTTTGCATAGCAAAACAACAAAGAAACAACTAAACACCACCATAAACAAAGTATAAAAGAAAATGACAAATGAGAAAAAAATTACAACATATGACAGATACAATTTTAGTATGTAAAGATGAACAGCCAATTGAGAAAAGAACCAGGATATCAACAGGTACCTAATTAAATCTTAACATAAAAAATTAAATATCAGTGGATAACTGATGTCAGAATAATTTCATTCTTGGTAGTGCTCAGAAAGATACTTATTTAAACAATGAGATGTTAATTTTGCCTGTTGAAATGGTGAATGTTACTATTTGTTGTTGAGGTAGGTTATGAGAAGCTGGCATTGCTATATACCACTGCTGGAAGTATAACTGTTGGGGAAGGCAATTTGGCAAGATGTCTAAAAACCTCAAATTGTGATTTTTTTTCGACTCAACCATTCAATTTTTAGGAATTTATTCTAAGAATATCATTTTACACACATGTAAGAATGTATGTACAATTGTGCTAGTTGAAGTATCGATTTTAACAGTGAAATGGTGCAAACAACTATAAAACCAGTAAGAGGGGATTGGTTAAATAAATGAAGACAAAAGTTTTCATTGAAATCTGTACATCAAAATTGGAACCATGCTCTGTATATCATTTCATAATCATATTTTAACGACAGAAAACATGGTTCCATGTTGTGGTTAACACCTATTGTTTGCTGGCTAACATCAATTTCTCCTAATTCTTGGTAATAGCATCCCATAATTCCTTTGGGAAAGCACCACTTTGGTTTGATTTTTTTTCCCCACCTCCAGGGTTGGAAGCTGGTTGATTTAAGTAACTAATCATGTGATGTTCTCCTAGCCACAGTGATGTTGCAGAGGTGAATACATCATGTAAGCATACATCTAGCAGGGTGTACTTCATGACTTTTGCTGGGAACTGTTGGGACAAAGACTGGCTTAATTCTTATTTTGTGTTTGCTAATGAAGAGGCAAGCGGCTTTGGGAGCTGTTGGCAGCCATCTTTGCATCATAAAGAGGGAGACCAAGGCTGGAGCTAATGGAGAGATGGGAAACGGTGAGAGAAAAACCAGGTCCTCTTCACATCCTTGAGCCCTGATAAATCCTGGTTTGAAGTAAGTATTATGTACCACCTTGGACTCTTCAGGTATGTGAGCCAATAATTTCTTTTCCCCTTCCAAATTTTAAAAGCCAGTTTGGGTAGGGATGTCTGTTTCATGCAATTGAAAGCATCCTAACAAATGCACATCTCTCTGTTTCAAACATATAATATACTATATACTTGGGACACACTGATTACAATTCTAAATAGTAAGTGGTGAGGATGAAAACATGTATTCTATTGAAGCAGAGGCTATAGCCAAATGTCATAATCATTGAAAGAATATCTGGACTATAAGAATAAATCTGAAATTGTATGCAAACATGTCAATTATTATCATAGTCTCATTATTAATATTTAATAGTCCAAACTTTTAAAAAGTATTATACTCTAGGAACATTACAGTAGTCTCTCAGAGCTGGCAACTGCTAGATGGTTCTTTCAGCCACTATTCTGCACATTTTAATACTGAAGAGAGGGCTACTTTCAACTGAGACATTTACTAATGTCACCAATCATTTGTGCACAGCAGAATATAATTCAGGCACAGGTTTCAACAGTGTGTTTTCTAGAAGGAACTTTTCTCCAACATTCATAAGTTTAGCAAATCTCAAAAATTCTTTAACTTCTAATACTGGTAGCTATAGCAATAATTTCAACAAACTTTTTATTTAAAATAGCTTCTATAAATTTAAAGACTGTAAAGAATTGCCTTTTTAGAGAACTCTTATAAAGTTTATAATTTTAAAATTGGATCAGTGAAAACAAAATGTATCATATAGACCATTTTTCTTTAACCCAACTTGTTCTGTGATTTATACTCTTTATAGTTCTTATTATGTATGGAAAAAATGGTATATTATGGATGTTATGGTCCATGGGTTAGGAATTTTTTCTCCTTGTGAAATTTTAAGGTGGCAGAGTTTACATAATAGTTTCAATTCATCTTTAAAAAAATGAAGAATTCCAAAACAGAATTTTTTCCTAAAAAAATCATGGCCAAATAGAATGAAATAGCTGAATATTAGTCTGCCTTATATTATTATTTAACTTTTTACTAACATGCTTTGTTCAGGAAGGATAGCATGATCTTCCTAAGTTATCTGGCTAATTCATTCTCTATTAATATTTGCATTATTTATTCTATATTAATGTTGTATTAGTACTTTAATATTTATAAAATATTCCCTTATTTAAGCTTTCGAAAGTTTCCAATAATCATTTTAGTGCATAAAATTAATAACTTTTCTAACCATTCTTAATTATTATGGCATTTTCCTCTCTCTCTCTCTACACACACACACACACACACACACACACACTTGCAATATTTGTACTCCAGCTGTTAGAATTCCAATATATAAAGCATATATAGAGATTTCTCCCTCCTGCTTACATCTAAAATGCTTATGTATAATTTTAGGTGAATATTCAGATATCAACTGGAAATTTGATTATGTCTTATTCAAGTTACTGACATTATTGTCAGCTAGATGTAATGGTAATCTGTTCTATCACACAATCACTGAACATGCAGGACTTCAAGGTTGTCTTCAAGGCCAAGGCCAGCGATGAAACCAAAGAGCAGATTTTGGATAAATACTGAGTGAGGCCAAGGTCCAAAGTTGGTGTATCATGTATGTATCATTCTTAGTAGCTACATTTTATGACTGTACCAGCATTTACTTAACCAGTCTCCCAGAGAAAAATATCTGAAAACACATGCCCCAGAATAACAGTGTTTATCTCTGGGTGGTGGAATTACAGATAATTTTTTTCTCATTGCTTATCAGTATTTTCCACCTTTTTTCTACAATAAACATGCATTACTTGAGTAATGATGAAAAAACATAGAAGTCTAAAACTTCTACAATTTAGAATGAATAATAAAACAAAAACCCAATTTACAAAAACAACATCACACTAAAAAAACAAAACAAAACAAACAAAAACCCCAGAGGTACACTGGGCAATCCCTTTTGGTAAGACATTGCCAGGACTTATAATAGGAAGTTTTTTCTTAAGATGTATCCTCAGTTCTTCTTGATGTTAGTTAAGCCCTTCATCAAAGGAGACAGGGCAGCTGCTAAATCTCATCTAAATCTACCTCCAGATTATATTTCCTTCCCTCTATCTTCTCATTTTTAAGCTAAACTTTCTTTTTAATGTCCTTTCACCACACCCTTATTCTGAACAATTAAAGTATTAAGAGTATAGGAGCAAATTCCGCCTTCAAGGACGCATTCCTACTCTGTTTTATTGCTTTGAACCTCATTGGCAGACTAACTAAAAAAGCTTGTTGAAAATAGGCTTTGAAACACCAATTTGAAATGAATCCTAGGACCTAGCAAATAAACAGAGCTGGACTGGTTAGTACTGTTCTACCCTGGAGGCTCAAAGATAGAAAAATCATTTGAGAAAAAAACCCCATTACACACACACAGACACATGCATGCACGCACATGTGTGCACACACACACATTTTCCATATATATTCTTTTTCATATTTCCTGCCAGAAAATGCAGGAAAAGTCATTGCCACATTGTGTTAGGCCGCTCACTGGAAGGGAGCACAGCCTTTTCTTGGGGTGGAAGCAGAGAACGAGGATCTGGCACATCTTCCCAGTCAAGGCATTTAGTTATTCATGGTCTGACCCAGGCAATGCAGGTTCAAATTTTGGCCATGTCTGTAGAATTGAAAAAACAAAGCAAAGCAAAACAGAAAAAAGTTCACAATGAAGAGTCACCAGCTCCTTGTTTTTCAATATTGGTCCCATTTTCCTGTGGACCTTAGAGCTAGTTTACAGCTGGGCCTCCGTAAAGAATTGTGGACATGTTGCTTGATCCATTCCACCAGGCAGTTGCCTGAAAAGGAGTCTTTGTGATGACATACATAGATATACATAGCCTTTGAGAATTTAATAAATGATATTTTCTGGGTTTACTTGGAATTTTCCTCTTTTATGAGCCCCTAAACTTATGGATTCAGATCAAAGTTTGGGTAGGAGGTAAGGGGCTGACTACAGACACGCTGCTATATTCCTGGCTTAACCAATACGGATAAAGTAATGAAGTGAACACGGAGAGGAACAACTACTTGGATCAGTTACTCACCCCATAACTGTGAAAGTGATGAATATGAATTATGAATATGAATATTGAACTCTGACAATAGATGATATGCTTTCTCTGATGGGGTTATTGAATGGCTGCAGATTGAACTCCAAGTTATAACTTTATTTTATGCAGTAGAGTAAATAATTCTAATTGGGAGAATCTAAAGCACAACTATTATATCAGAGAATCCAATGAATTTGCTTGGCATACACACTCAATGACTCGAGACCAAGATCCTTTCCTTTTTCAAAACTGGAATTAGAAACCTTTAGGCACAGTTTAAAAGAACTCAGAAACCTTTCCAGTTCTTTGGTACATTGTTGTTTTCCTTGGTTTACGGGGGAAGCATAGAGTATATTAATTTAAAACTGTAATTTAATAGATATAAGCCAGCTGTTCAATCTTGGAAAATATCATATCCCAAGTATTCCACTTTTCTGTAAGTTTTAGACTTGGTGCAGAAACAGGTGGGGACGGGAGGAAAGACGAGGCTCATCCAAGTCATTGAAATTTGATTATCATCTTGCTCAGAACATTCCAGCCAAATGAATGCTTCAGGTTGTCATCGGCCAGTGGGCCCAAGATGGGCTATGCCCAAAGATGGAGCTATACCACCAAGGCCTCTAATCCAAAAAACACAGTGGGATTGTGTCCAGGAACTGAGCTCCTGCTGCCCCTCGAGCTGGCCTCAGACAGCTCTGTGGTGACTGCTGTTGTCTAGGACCCTTGGCTTATTAATGCAACTAACGTCGCCAGGGTTGAGTAGAGCAAACTGTTAGTGCCTTTGCCTGGAGTGAGGCAGTTGCTATGGAGAGGTAGTCTAAGAGGGGCTCCTGGACCCAGCTTCCCCAGAATCTTCTGAGGGCAAGCTAATTAGAGTTGACATACCATGGTCCTCTAGAAACCTAATAAGACACACATTTTTTTCCAGTAAGTGAGACAATTGCAGAATCCATATTTCATAAATGCTCAGAAGGAGATCTCACACACACAAGAAAATAAACTCATAACTAATAGCCCTTTGGGGGGAAAATTGTATTTTCAATTACCATGCTCACATGGCCTTCCACTTAATCTTGAACACTGTTGTCGGAACTGGGCTAGAAGCCAGTTCTCAAAATAGCGTAAATGGGAAATATTTAGGCAAGCCTTGGGATATACACTAGGTGTGTTTGGTTATTGTAACACATTTCCCTTTAGTACTTTCAAAGTACATGTGATGGATTATGGACTTTGAGATTATTATAGGAAGTGTCACTTCCCTGGTATGACATAGCTGGGCTAGAGGTCACAGGAGTCGGAACTCATGGTGAGCAAAATCAGGGTACATGTGCCTTATTGGGGGAATATGTTCAAAAATGACAAAATCTTCCAGTGGAGTAGAACACATAAACATATTTACTTCATCTGTAAAATGGGGAGGATTGATCTCTGAAGTTATTTGCAGCTCCACCATTGTATGACAGAGATTTATTTTTAACCTGTTAATTTCACATTGTCTGTAAAACAGCGAAAATAATACTAGGTACCTTGGGTATCAACCTCAGCATTGACATGAGGATTAAATGAGTTAATATATGAAAATTACCTACACTGGTACCTGGCACATAGGATGTTCTCAGGAAGTATTAGAGGCTGTGATTGTTCTTTTTATTGGTATGTGTTTAGAGACCTCTTTAAAACCAATACCACAGAGCCCGTGCTGGGCCTTCTGCCCCTGTACCTCCCACACAGCCTCATAAAAAATAGAAATTTCTTTCAATAATGTTGCTATTGCTCAAATATCTCCAAATATGGTCTCTACAATGAAGACAATTGCTGATAGAATTAAAGTAATTGAGATATGTACCAGAGGTACTTTGTAAACAAAAGAGGGCTATTCAAATATAACAAAAAACTGAGGGTGGCTTGTTGCTAGTGTAGACACCCTCACATTGAAATTGCCCCGATATCCATCTGTTTTAAAATGTAGGTTTTATTATTAGTCAGGTATGGCGAGGCCAACAGATCAGGAGTTAATGGCCATTGAAAAAATAGTTTGTCACTCACAGTTCTCAAGAGGAGGGGGAATGTCATGTCCTATAGGGCCACTTGGGGAAGAACCAGGGTTATTCAGGAGACAGAAGTAATGAGGGGGAAACACGGGCAAGAGCTTTATTGTGGTTTTTGCGGGAAGGAATGGACAAGGCTGGGTAAGCAGGCTGGACAGATTAGGATTGGCTAGTCTGAATAATTTCAGCAGGCTCCAGGATGTAGGGACTGTCCCTAATTGCCTGGTACCTGGCCCTGGAGTGATTAAGGCAGGGGGATATGGCTCATCCTGTGAGCCCTAGATAAAGGTGTTAGTTGGTAGGTATGGGCTCTGGATTGGTTGGTTTATTATATTTGAATAGTCCTTTTTTGTTTACAGAAGATCTCATGTACACCTTCTCAACTGATTTAATGCTGTCAGCAATTTTCTTCATTTTAGAGACAAAATTTGGAGATATTGGTTGAAAGGTATTCTCTCAGGGGAGTTATTTACTACCTCTTGGAATTAGCTAGCCCTGGGAAGGGCAATTTCTCCAGAATCAGCAAGGCCCCGGATGCCAGAGCATTAAGAATACAGAAAATAAGAAAATATAGTTAATATACCATTTCATATTTATAGCATCTTTAGTTTCATTGTTTGTTACCTAGAAGGAGGCTAAGAAAGTTTGCATGAGGATGGAAATCTAGAATTTTAGCTGGAGTGGAAGGCATCTGTCCTTACCTAGTCCCCTGGACTGATTTTGAGATCCTGGTGAATAAAAGGGATGTGTAGCAGACAATGATGAAACTTTCCCTTTCTAGTCACAAGAGATGCTTACAGGTAGGTCCAAGCAAAACCTGTGGCATGGAGTTGAAGAGAAAACCATCCTTCCCCATCTTCTCTCTTGACCTCTCTATATGATTTGGCCCCTTTCAGATTTAAGAGGAATTAGTAGAAGACTTGGAGCAATTTGAAGTGCCCCTGGGGCACAGTTGGGCCTTAGGTGTTCCCAGGACAGGCAATAGTAGTCATAGGACGTTTTCCAGTGGCTTTCTAGGCAGATGTAAAAATGTGAGAGCCAGAGCAGAATGAGAACAAGACAAGTACATGTGAGGAATCTTTTTGGACACTTCCAAGAATAACTTGGAGGTCCCCCCTATGCCCCCAAGCCAGTAGACATTTAGGCAAAACTATAGAAGATATTATTTTATTTCAGAACATTTTCACTCATTCAATAGTTAGCCAATATTCATTGAGCCCCTTTTATCAGTTATGCCAGAAAATTCATCTTATTCATCTAACAGCTACTTCTAGCATCTCCCCTAAATATGTATTAAACAGGTTGACCAGCCCCCCACACACACCCTTTCACTAAACCTGGTACTGTAGTCTGGACCTGCTGAGAAGCAGATGTACAAGGAAAAAGAGGAAACAAGGAAGGCAGAAAAAGCCTTGAGGCTGTATTGCAGGTCTGACACTTGTGGAAAGAGAGAAGGAAGGAAGAAGGCCTGGGTGAGAAGAATCTCAGACTGCAGTACAGTTCTGAGAAATGTTCAGCCAGCCTGATAGGGAGCCCTTGAGTCCCATGCCTCGCTGGGATGGGCCTGCCTTCATTTCCCTCCATGCTCAGTCATGGCAGAAGTGTGGTGCATCCCAAGGGGCAGTAACTGGGGCCATCATTCAATTATGCTCCCAGCAGCAGGAGATCTGAGTGGCACATTTTCATTGTTGCCACCTCTGGGATCAAAATAATTTTGACTGTGTCCCAGAGCAAATTTAGCTTGAACAGTCTAGGATTTGCTACCATTGGGAACAGTAAATGAATGCCCCCTGGGGTTTGAAGGCAATCCTGGAAGAAACATCCTGAATTTGTAGAATTCCAGCAGGGTCACCAAAGATGACTGAGCAGGTTGTGCATTGCATGAGGCCATCTGGTAATGGGGGCTGAGATCCAGCCCCCAGTTTGCTCATTAGGCTGCATTCCCTGGGCAGGGCTGCCTTTCCCAGAGACATCGCTCCTTCTCATTTGCACAAATGTTAGCACTAAGACCTGGATTCCAAGGCGTTTGTTCGAAGTTCAATCACATATACTAATAGAGCCACTCTCGTAGAAAGAGGGGCTCTACACCTACTTCGTGGACACCTATAAGAACTTTTTCAGTCCCCCACAAGGTCAAAGACCTAGGCACATCTGTGCAAGAACTGCTGGCCTCCACATGGTTCTTTCTTCAGAACCTCTCCTGGCTAGTGGGACTTCTCCCTCTCACCAACTCCACCCCTATCTCATTGTCCCTCCTCTGCTGGTCACTTCTAGGGCTGCCCTGATGTGCTAACCTTTCTGTACCAAGATTTATGTTGTGTCCATCATGTACCACCCTGCCACTAGTTCTCCACTAGAAAAAAGTTGGACCACATAGCTTCACAGGGGGGTTAAACATTGACAACACCTCTTAATACCTAAGTGCTATGCCAGGTGATTTCACTTCATCTTCACAACCATGATGAAGGAGTAATATCATCCCCATTTTTTCAGGAGGAAATCAAATCTAGAGTGATTAAGTAACTCTGCTAGGTTCACATCTTAACAAGTGGCCAAGCCAGATTTTAAACCCAAGCATTTTCCCTACAGACTGTTTTCTCTTAACCACCATGCAAGACTGCTTCAGCCACGGAACCTTCAGACACTGCCCTCTTGGTAAGTCTTGAAATAGAGAAAACTTCTGGAAAAGAGAAAAGTTTTGCTCAATGCTCCTTACATGATGCCACATAAGTCACTGCTTTTCAAAATAGTTTGGTTGAATGTAATTGGTTGTGAGCAGTATTTCGAAAAATTAAAATGCAAATATAAAAGAATGCAATAGAAGAGAAAATACTAGAGGGCATGGCATATACAAAGTAAATAAAAGTAAATGTTGTTCTAGTAAACTTCTATTTCAGTTTTATATATGTGCATATATTTGTGTGTTGTGTGGTTAATGTATCTGTATATGCATACATATTTGTACGTGGGTACTGACGTCTGTAAAATTGCAGACAGTGTACTCCTTTTTTTTTTTTTATTGAAGTAGAGTTGATTTACAATGTTGTGTTAGTTTCAGGTGTATGGCAAACTGATTCAGATATATATATATATCCCCTTCTTCAGATTCTTTTCTGTTATAGGTTATTATAGGATATTGAATATAGTTCTCGGTGCTATACCATAGGTCTTTATTGTTTATTTTATATATAGTAGTGTGTATCTGTTCATCGCAAACTCCTAATTTATCCCTCCTCCCCTCCCTGCCCCCGGACAATGTACTCTTAATTGTGGGTCAGGGTCAGATGACTTTGTTTCACACTTGGGTGCTGGATTAATCTGCTTCCTCCTGTATCTGGCCCTAGGGGAGCAGAGAGCTGGTAGATAGCTACACTGGCCTGAGCTCAACCCAACCCTCTGCTTAGGACTCCTGGCCTGACTACTAGAGAAGCAGAGGCCCCACAGGCAAAGCTGTGCTCCCAGCAGATGTTCTCCTCCACTTTCCCCCTGCCCCCTCCATTTAGCACACCCTGAAGGCAGGGTAGCAACTTGGGCCAGACTAACCAGGCCTTATCCCTGGGGAATCTCCACATTTACAGGGTACAAAAAAAGTGGAATAATTACTTACAAAAGGAGTGTGTAATTTAAATATTAGTGACATTCACATGTTGACAGAACATGAGCCCTTTTCCAGTAGACAGGAAAAATAGAGATAGATCCTAGTTAGCAAGAAGAATTGGTTAAGTTATAGCCCAGTACAACATTGTCTCTAAGACCAATCTGTGAGCAGTATCATGAATTACAAAGTGAATTTGACAAAATGTGAGGGTGAAATTCTTGCTCTTTATCCTAAACATCAGAATTTCTAGTTAGTTATGACTCTGTCAATAAGGTAGTTGAGACCAGGGCTGCTATGATCAGTCATTGGCCAATAATCATGAGGGCTAACATTGGTTAGTACATGGTAACTTACCAAATGAACATATTCTTGTAAGCTCTTTGATATAGATTGATACATATAATCCTCATAACAAACCTTTAGATTTTATTATTATCTCCATTTTGCAGTTGGGAAAATTTAGGCTGAGAGGTTAAATAACTTGTCCATGGTCATTCATCTAATAAGAGCTCTATTGATTGCTGTGATAGATTGACTGCAGAAATAGCCCCAGTTCTTCCAAAAACCTGTATTTGCATCCCTTGCAATGTGACTGCCATTCCTACTACAGGGAAGTGAAACCTATTTCTCTGCCTGTTGTGTTGAGGCTGGCCTTGTGACTTTCTTTGGCCAACAGATATGGTGGAAGTGACTGCATGTGGTGCCTAGGCCTCAAGAGGACATGCATGCTTCTGCTTTCTCTTTTGAGCGCTTGCTTCTACCTTGGGAACAAGCCTGGGCTAGTCTGATGGAGGTTGAGGGGCCACATGGAGCTGAGCTGAATCATCCTAGCTGAGGCCAATCTAGACCAGCCAGCCCCTCACCAGCCCACCAACCTACTGACTGCAGATCCACGAGCAAACCCAGCCAAGACTGGCCAACCCTGGCTCAGATCAGCAGAACTATCCAGCTAATCCACAGCTTAAAGAAAAAATAATAAATTGTTGTTTTGGCCACTGAGTTTTAGGGCGATTTGTTATGCAGCATCATTGTGGCAATAGATAACAGGTACAGTTGCCTCCCCAGTCATTTCTTCTCTCTGCTTTGAAGGCAAAATCTGCTTCCCACAACAGAGGTTTAAATGGCGTATGCTCACTTTTCAAACATTTTTGCAGTTAGGGTGATTCAGTTCTGGTAGATGGA
Source organism: Eschrichtius robustus (assembly GCF_028021215.1). NCBI lineage: Eukaryota > Metazoa > Chordata > Mammalia > Artiodactyla > Eschrichtiidae > Eschrichtius > Eschrichtius robustus. The sequence goes on from NC_090825.1 coordinate 31,251,169, forward strand.
CAGGGAAGTCAACTTGGTGGGAGGATATGTGGGGACGGAAATAATTCTGAGAAAGATTTTCCTTTATGAAAAGAAAGAACCTAGCAATGAGATAGAGATCTTCTCCTTTTTTCCCTATCTGCTTTGAACACTATTGTTAAAAATAGACACTGGAGGGCTTCCCTGGTGGCGCAGTGGTTGAGAATCTGCCTGCCAATGCAGGGGACACGGGTTCGAGCCCTGGTTTGGGAAGATCCCACATGCCGCAGAGCAGCTGGGCCCGTGAGCCACAACTACTGAGCCTGCGCGTCTGGAGCCTGTGTTCCGCCACAAGAGAGGCTGCGATAGTGAGAGGCCCGTGCACCGCGATGAAGAGTGGCCCCTGCTGGCCGCAACTAGAGAAAGCCCTCGCACAGAAAAACGAAGACCCAACACAGCCAAAAAAAAAAAAAAAATAGACACTGGAGCAACAGCAGCCATTTTGTGACCATAAGGCAAGAAGCCTAGGAACAGCAATCTATCACATTGGAAAGAATGGAAAGCTGAAAAGGCCCTAGGTTTCTGATCACATCATTCAGTTGCTGAAACAACCCTGGAAGTGGCTCAACTTCTGACTTTTTTTTTTTTTTACTATTTAAGCTATTGTGTTTTGGCTAAGTAACTCAGTGTGGGAACCAGAGTCCAATTCTAGGCAGTCTATTTTGTAACCATTATGCTGAATTCATGGAAAATTGAGTGCTGTTAAGACTATTAGAGCTCTGGACTTGAGAGGCCCAAGTGAATATTGATTGTTGTCATCGACAAGGCTTATTGTTTGTAAACACTGGAGTGGTCCCCTGTGAGGATCCTCAGTCTTTTGGATAACAGCACCACTGGGGCCAGAGCACAAGCTTTCATGGGGGAGTTAGAAGGACACCAAATCTTTTCTAGAGACTCTGAAACAGCAGGGTGGAGGGAGGAACCATAAATCCCACCCTCTACCACAAACCCCACCCAATATCCTTGCGCCACTCTGGTCCCTGGGCCCAATTTCCAGTGACAACAAAAACCTTTCTAAATTTGTTTTAACATTTAAAAACTTCTTCATATTGTCTTGATTCATTAAATTGCCATAGTTTATGTTTGTTTTATCACAAAATTACTTTGCTATAGATATCTTTGATCTTACAGATCTCATCAAGAAAAACAGGCTTTCTCTACACAGAAGAACCTCTATCAGACTTCACCTGGATCCTGCTTTCATTGGTTATACTATCTCTTCGAAGCTAAGCCCAGGGACATTTCTACCCTGGAATTTCTGTCTCTTCTACATCCCGCCTGAGTGGTCATGTCCTTTGGTCCAGGCTCCTTTCTTGTTTCCCCGGAGTCTAATTTCTATTGATTCCCTCCTAGGAGCAATAGGTCTCTCCGCCTCCACTTTTTCATGTATCATATAGCTCCTGATCTGCCTCACACACTCCTGTCTAATCCCCACTCCTTGCCTGGGTCACCCCAGCCAGCCTTGTCTTTGGCCACCCACAGCCCAAGTATATCCATTAGTGGACTCATTTATCCCTTTTCTTGTTACATAGCTAGAGGAAATCTCAGGTAGATCAATCACAGTTTTTATCTTAACAAAATACAGTCCCTCCATCCCCTTCCTTCCCACACCTGACCCCCAACACACATAAAACGTCCAGCATGAAAGTTGGAAGTGGGGAAAATGAGAGGACATCCAGATGGATGTGCACTTTTGGAAAATGTTAAGCACCCTGTGTTTATCTTTTAGCAGGGCAAAGGACATGGGGCGGGATGGGGGAGCTGTCATGCACAAAGATATCAGCCTTCAAGATGAAAAACTGAATCCCTTCCTCGAGGCATTCCACCTGCCTGGCAAACAGTTGTTTTCTTATGTAGGTAAGACCTCCCAGATCCTGGAGAGAAATTTGTACCTTGCGGTTGGAAGACCTTTCAGGAGCACAGCTTGTGTGGGCATTTTGAAGGAATGGCTCCTCTTTTTTATGTTTCCTGCAAACTGTTCACTGGGCTCTCGCAGAGAAAGAAATACCCAATCTAGAGCCATCAGCCTGGAGTATTACCGAAAAAGAAAATAAAAAGCTGCTCACTACTTGCTCTTCAGAGGCTGCATACAATGGACCCAGTTTTGGCATTATAATTGCCTGCCAGCCTCAGGGCAATTTCCCTTTGCAGTAAGGGACTGTACCATCCATGCCATCTAGAAGGTCTGCGAAGGACATCCATATGGCAAGTAAGGGTGAAACACACCAAGACCTTGTCCAATCTGCCATATACCAATTTTTGTTTCAAGATGGAAAAAGCTATGTAGACGTGGGTTCTCACCACAGCAGAGCCAGCCTGTTGTCTCCCCTGAAAACTTGGAAGGATGGAATTCACCAAAGTGAATTCCATCTAACGTCAGCTTTGCAGATTCAGAAACTCATGATCAGCTCACCCAGGCTTTCAGAGGTGGGCTTGTGTTAGCCAAGTTCACATGACTGATATGTAAAACTGGTCGTGAGTTAATATATTTACAATAAAACATTATTATCACCATGCCTTGAATGCACAGGACTTAAGCATTGTCTCCTTATAGAAAGACTTACAATTGAAGGAAGCCAAATTATGATAAGAATAGCTCTAGGTCAGCACCAAATCAGATGATTGAACCATTGGATGGCATGAGGCAAAGACTGCCTGTTACTCTTCTTGCTCTGTTTTAGGGATGATCTTCCTGATGGGACCAGAAAACTCAAAGTCCACTGGCCAAGGTGCCCTTTCCCTTTGGACAGTACTCTTCCTTTCCCTGTTTCTTAGGCTGGTTGACAACTCTCTGTAGATATGATAATATATTTAGTCAGATCACACCATCCGGTCTAGCAGGCCTGGGAGCCCCTCTGACTCTTAAGGTGACAATGCATATTTCTATTCTGATCTATTGTATATTGATTTCAAATTTTAAAATGTTATGGATGATTCCGTTTCTCTCATTTTCAAGGTCTTAGGGGACACTGTCTTACCATTGAGTACTGCCAGCGGGTCGTCCAGCCATCCCTCTGCTTGGGCCCCAAGTCTACCAGGTGTCCCTCTCAGCTCCATTATTTTAATTCTGTGTGGTTCTGTTTCCTTCTTGGGTCTTTCTAAAAGCTCTGTAGCTTCATGGGAAGACCACTGTCCCTAATATTTCAGCTGGTGTTAGAGATTCTCTACACCCACATGTCGCTAGAAAAATTCAAGGAACTTTGCTAGTTGGATCCACTGTCATTTAGCCGCAATGCTGACCAATAATCATTTTATTCAACTCAAGGCTTCTCCGTATCATTCTCCTCTGAACAATTTCCAAACACTCTCCCTTCTCCTCTAGCCCTCAAACTCACTTCTCTACCTGTGGCTCCTAATGGAATATTACAAATATCTGAACACGAGCTTTCATGTTCATCCTAAAATTTCCATCATCTTCTCCTTCTCTTTTTTTCTCAGAGGAAAAAGTATCCCTTCTCCTCCCAAACATCAGTCTCATATTATACATAGGTCCTTGATCCCATCTTTTCCTAGTTTTTCCAGGATTTTGTTTCACTATTCTTATTTCTTCTCGCTCCTTGTCTTACAAACAAGGGCAGGCCATCCCATCTACACATAATTTTTTACCTTTACTCTCCACTCTCTTGAGTTTGCACCTTATCTCTGTGCCCTATAATTTACCCCCAGCATCTTACACTGAGGGCTAATTGCCTGCCTCCATTTTCTCACTGCTATTCCTCGAATCCCTTTCAGTCTGGGATTAACAAATAATCCCACTGCTGTGATCCCCGCTGCTCTACCAAAACTGCTCTCTTGAGGGGAGGAAGGGGAAGAAAACAGGCAAAGAGCTTCATGCTGTGTCTAGAAGTAAATCTGTCACCACAGGGAACTATATTCAATATCTTGTAATAACCTCTAATGGAAAAGAATCTGAAAAAGAATAGATATATAGAATATATATATCTGACTCACTTTGCTGTTCACCCGAAACTAACACAACATTGTAAATCAACTATACTTCAATAAAAATAAAAGTTGGTGTGACCATCAACACAGAGCTGGGGTGTACATTATAATTTAGAAGAGTAAATTCCATTTACTACAACAAACATATTCTAGCAAAAAGTACTTTTATAATAAACATAAAGTGTCCAAATACAGTTTTTACAACGACTAGGTAAAGGAAGATTTGCAGTTATCATAGCTTTGTAGTCAAGGTTTACATTTCATGGGAGATAACTATAAAACTTTTGTGGTTAAAAGCAGAAAAATCACAGGAGAGCTTCTTGCCTTTTTCAATAAACAATTCAGTTTTATGATGACGAGATACAGAGTATGTATAGATTTAACTTAAACAGGAACTTCCCCCACCTGGATATTACTTCTTATTTTTTGTGTCTTATAGTAACTGGTGTGTAAAATTCTCTATGTTTTTACAACCAAAGATGATTCTAATCCAAAACCTTGAAGTCTTTAAAGAACTTTTGTCAACAGTCTTTTCTGTCCAAATTACTCTTTCTTTATTAGTTCCTGCTTGTTATCTTACAAACAAGCTCAGGTCTTCCAATTCCTAAAAAGATAAAAGAAATCTTAGCTCAACCCTGCATGCTTGCCTTTTCTTATTCTTAAAATCTTGAAGGTAAAGGCTACATACACTGTTTATCTCTACCCGCAAATTTCTTATTCACCGTTTTGGTCCATGACATATTATTCAATAATGATTTTAAATGAGATTGAATCAATGTTTTAGGGGCTTATAAATTTTTATTTTCATAGAATTAACTTTACTTAACAGCAACTATATTTCAGGTGCTCCATATGTGTTCTCTTGTATAATAATCATAACTATACTGAGGTGGGTACCATTTCTTTCATTTAATAGTAGAGGAAAAAGATGTTCAGAACATTGCACAAATGTCACCCATCTGGTGACAAAGTCACCCATCTTGTAAGCGTGGAGCTTGGATTCAGCCTGTAACAAGTCAGGGCTCCTAGCTGCAAGCAACAGAAACTAAGGCTGACTGATTTCAGCAGAGAATGAATTGATCATATTGTTAGGTAGTTCACAGAACCCCATGCAAGTCTAGAGACATGGATTTAGGGCTGTGTAGCTAGGGGTGATCCTCATCCAGCCAGAGGTGCGTGGATGGGGACAATTCTGGCAGCTTTGGATATTGTAGCTTTTACTGTTGACACTGCCAACACTGCCAAATGGACACTGGATGCCCTCATCAGCACCAATCTTGTCACTACCCTAGGAACTTAATATTTCTGTAACTACTGCTACAGAGAATTTCTTGTGGTTCCTTGATATGAGGTATGTTTGTCTGACTGGCAGAACCTAGGTCATGGGCCTGCATCCTAGCTACAAGGTTTCTTGGGAAAGTAAGTTTCTGGAATTTTCCATGTCTGTAATGGGAAATAGGTTTTGCATCCCTTTAAGAATCATAGTTTGCATTTGTGTATGTATTGGGGGATAGGGGTCTCAAATAAAGGAAGTTGTTTTCGTATATTGGATGGTCAAAAAGAGAAACAAATTCCATTACCAGAGCTCAAATGTGTCTGACTCCAAGTCTTTCCTTTATACAGTGAAACACCTTGAAAGTCACTAATGATCTCCTATTTGCCAACTTTAATGACTTTATCTCTCATCCTTTTTAACTGCTATAAAGATTTGACACTATTGAATATATCTGTTTCCTTTCTTCCTTCCTCCCTCCCTTCCTTCCTTCCTAAAAAGAAATTGAGTTATTGTTTTTGCAAAACAAAAAAAGTAGAAGAAGAAAACAATAAAGAAAAGAGCAAAATTCAATGGAATAAAAAACAGGCAAAATAGAGAAAACCAATAAAAACAAAAGTTGGTTCTTTAAAGTATTAATAAAATTAATAATCCCACAGGGAGACTGATCAAGAAGAACAGAGAAACATAAATTAGATGACATCTGTATCTACCCTACAGACATTAAGAGAGTGATAAGGGGGATATTATAAATGATTTTATGATGATACATTTGACAACTTCAAACAGTGGACAATTTGCTTGCAAAAATCAACGTCCTGAAATTATTAAAAGTAAAAACAGAAAATGTGACTATTCCTATATTTGTTAAAGAATTCAAGTAATTAGAAGTCTACCCAAAAAGGAAATCCCAGACCCAAGCATATAATTCATTTGTGAATAATACCAAACATTTAAGGAAGAAATAATACAAGGATTAAAACCCTTTCAGAGAATAAGAAGAGGGAACACTTTCCCATTTATTTTATGAGGCCAGAAAAAACCTTAATACCAAAACTGGACAAGGAAAATTAAAAAAAGAAAACTATAGACCCTGTGAAGCTCATGAACATCAATGAAAAAATTCTAAACAAATACAAGCAAATAGCAATATATAAAGAAAGGTAAAACATAATGACCAAGAAGGGTCATGCAAGTTTGGAACAGTATCAAAAAAATTCAATCAATGTAATTCACCACATCAAAAAATAAAGGGGAAAAACTGTGTGATCATATAGTTTTTGAATTTTATTTTATACAGCAGGTTCTTGTTATATATCTATTTATACATATTAGTGTATATATGTCAATCCCAATCTCCCAATTCATCCCACTACCACCGCACCCCCCTCCCCTGCTTTCCCCCTTGGTGTCCATACGTTTGTTCTCTACATCTGTGTCTCTATTTCCATCCTGCAAACCGGTTCATCTGTACCACTTTTCTAGATTCCACATATATGCATTAATATATGATATTTGTTTTTCTCTTTCTGACTTACTTCACCCTGTATGACAATCTCTAGGTCCATCCATGTCTCTACAAATGACCCAATTTCGTTCCTTTTTATGGCTGAGTAATATTCCATTGTATATATGTACCACATCTTTATCCATTTGTCTGTCGATGGGCATTTAATTTGCTTCCATGACCTGGCTATGGTAAATAGTGCTGCAATGAACATTGGGGTGCATGTGTCTTTTTGAATTATGGTTTTCTCTGGGTATATGCCCAGTAGTGGGATTGCTGGGTCATATGGTAATTCTATTTTTAGTTTTTAAAGGAACCTCCATACTGGGCTCCATAGTAGCTGTATCAATTTATACTCCCACCAACTGTGCAAGAGGGTTCCTTTTCTCCACACCCTCTCCAGCATTTGTTTTTTGTAGATTTTCTGATGATGCCCATTCTAACTGGTGTGAGGTGATAACCTCATTGTAGTTTTGATTTGCATTTCTCTAATAAATAGTGATGTTGAGCAGTTTTCCATGTGCCTCTTGGCCATCTGTATGTCTTCTTGGAGAAATGTCTATTTAGGTCTTCTGCCCATTTTTTGATTGGGTTGCTTGTTTTTTTAATATTGAGCTGCATGAGCTGTTTATATATTTTGGACATTAATCCTTTGTCCATTGAATCATTGGCAAATATTTTCTCCCATTCTGAGTGTTGTCTTTTCATCTTGTTTATGGTTTCCTTTGCTGTGCAAAAGCTTTTAAGTTTCATTACGTCCCATTTGTTTATTTTTGTTTTTATTTCCATTACTCTAGGAGGTGGGTCAAAAAAGATCTTTCTGTGATTTATGTCAAAGAGTGTTCTTCCTATGTTTTCTCTAAGAGTTTTATAGTGTCTGGCCTTAAATTTAGGTCTTTAATCCATTTTGAGTTTATTTTTGTGTATGGTGTTAGGGAGTGTTCTAATTTCATTCTTTTACATGTAGCTGTCCAGTTTTCCCAGCACCACTTATTGAAGAGACTGTCTTTTCTCCATTGTCTATCCTTGCCTCCTTTGTCATAGATTAGTTGACCACATAGGTGCATGGGTTTATTTCCGGGTTTTCTATCCTGTTCCATTGATCTATATTTCGGTTTTTGTGCCAGTCATATTGTCTTGATTACTGTAGCTTTGTAGTATAGTCTGAAGTCAGGGAGCCTGATTCCTTCAGCTCCATTTCTTTCCCTCAAGACTGCTTTGGCTATTTGGGGTCTTTTGTGTCTCCATACAAATTTTAAGACTTTTTGTTCTAGTTCTGTAAAAAATGCCACTGGTAATTTGATAGGGATTGCATTGAATCTGTAGATTGCTTTGGGTAGTATAGTCATTTTCACAATATTGATTCTTCCAATCCAAGAACATGGTATATCTCTCCATCTGTTTGTGTCATCTCTGATTTCTTTCATCAGTGTCTTATAGTTTTCTGAGTACAGGTCTTTTACCTCCTTAGGTAGGTTTATTCCTAGGTTTTTTATTCTTTATGTTGCAATGATGAATGGGACTGTTTCCTTCATTTCTCTTTCTGATCTTTCATTGTTAGTGTATAGGAATGCCAGAGATTCCTGTGCATTAGTTTTGTATCCTGAAACTTTACCAGTCATTGGTTAGCGCTAGTAGTTTTCTGGTGGCATCTTTAGGATTCTCTATGTATAGTATCATGGCATCTGCAAACAGTGACAGTGTTACTTCTTCTTTTCCAATTTGTATTCCTTTTATTTCTTTTTCTTCTCTGATTGCCATGCCTAGGACTTCCAAAACTATGTTGAATAAGAGTGGCAAGAGTGGACATCCTTGTCTTGTTCCAGATCTTAGAGGAAATGCTTTCAGTTTTTCACCTTTGAGAATGATGTTTGCTGTTGGTTTGTTGTATATGGCCTTTATTATGTTATGAGGTAGGTTCCCTCAATGCCCACTTCCTGGAGAGTTTTTTTTTATCATAAATGAGTGTTGAATTTTGTCAAAAGATTTTTCTGCATCTGTTGAGATGATCATATGGTTTTTATTCTTCAATTTTTTAGTATGGTGTATCACATTGATGGATTTGCGTATATTAAAGAATCCTTGCATCCCTGGGATAAATCCCACTTGATCATGGTGTATGATCCTTTAATGTGTTGTTGGATTCTGTTTGCTAGTATTTTGTTGAGGATTTTTGCATCTATATTCATCAGTAATATTGGTCTGTAATTTTCTTTTTTGGTAGTATCTTTGTCTGGTTTTGGTATCAGAGTGATGGTGGCCTTGTAGAATGAGTTTGGAGTGTTCCTTCCTCTGCAATTTTCTGGAAGAGTTTGAGAAGGATGGGTGTTAGCTCTTCTCTAAATGTTTGATAGAATTCACCTGTGAAGCCATGTGGTCCTGGACTTTTGTTTGTTGGAAGATTTTTAATCACAGTTTCCATTTCATTACTTACGATTGGTCTGTTCATGTTTTCTATTTCTTCCTGGTTCAGTCTCGGAAGGTTGTGCTTTTCTAAAAATTTGTCCATTTCTTCCAGGCTGTCCATTTTATTGACATATAGTTGCTTGTAGTAATCTCATGAACCTTTGTATTTCTGTAGTGTCAGTTGTTACTTCTTTTTTGTTTCTAATTCTATTGATTTGAGTCTTCTCCCTTTTTTTCCTGATGAGTCTGGCTAATGGTTTATCAGTTTTGTTTATCTTCTGAAAGAACCAGCTTTTAGTTTTATTGATCTTTGCTACTGTTTTCTTTGTTTCTTTTTCATTTATTTCTGACCTGATCTTTATGATTTCTTTCCTTCTGCTAGCTTTGGGCTTTTTTTGTTCTTCTTTCTCTAATTGCTTTAGGTGCAAGGTTAGGTTGTTTATTCGAGATGTTTCCTGTTTCTTGAGGTAGGCTTGTATTGCTATAAACTTCCCTGTTGGAGCTGCTTTTGCTGCATCCCATAGGTTTTGGATCGTCGTGTTTTCATTGTTATTTGCCTCTAGGTATTTTTTGATTTCCTCAATGATCTGTTGGTTATTTAGCAACGTATTGTTTAACCTCCATGTGTTTGTGTTTTTTACATTTTTTCGCTGTAATTGGTTTCTAATCTCATAGCGTTGTGGTTGGAAATGATGCCTGATATGATTTCCATTTTCTTAAATTTACCAAGGCTTGATCTGTCACCCAAGATGTGACCTATCCTAGGGAATGTTCTGTGTACACTTGAGAAAAAAGTGTAATCTGCTGTTTTTGGATGGAATGTCTTATAAATATCAATTAAATCTATCTGGTCTATTGTGTCATTTAAAGCTTGTGTTTCCTTATTAATTTTCTGTCTGGATGATCTGTCCATTGGTGTAAGTGAGATGTTAAAGTCCCCCGCTATTATTGTGTCGATTTCTTCTTTTATAGCTGTTAGCATTTTCCTTATGTATTGAGGTGCTCCTATGTTGGCTGAATGTATATTTATAATTGTTATATCCTCTTCTTGGATTGATCCCTTGACCATTATGTAGTGTCCTTCCTTGTCTCTTGTTACATTCTCTATTTTAAAGTCTATTTTATCTGATATGAGTATTGCTACTACAGCTTTCTTTTGATTTCCATTTGCATGGAATGTCTTTTTCCATCCCCTCACTTTTAGTCTGTATGTGTCCCTAGGTCTGAAGTTGGTCTCTTGTAGACAGCATATATATGGGTCTTGTTTTTGTATCCATTCAGTGAGCCTATGTCTTTGGTTGGAGCATCTAATCCATTCACATTTAAGGTAATTATTGAGATGTATGTTCCTATTACCGTTTTCTTAACTGTTTTGGGTGTTTTGTAGGTCCTTTTCTTCTCTTGTGTTTCCCACTTAGAGAAGTTTCTTTAACATTTGTTGTAGAGCTGGATTGGTGGTGTTGAATCCTCTTAACTTTTGCTTTTCTGTAAAGCTTTTGATTTCTCCATCGAATCTGAATGAGATCCTTGCTGGGTAGAATAATCTTGGTTGTAGGTTCTTCCCTTTCATCACTTTAAGTGTATCATGCCACTCCCTTCTGGCTTGTAGAGTTTCTGCTGAGAAATCAGCTGTTAACCTTATGGGAGTTCCCTTGTATTTGTTGTGTTTCCCTTGTTGCTTTTGATAATTTTTCTTTGTCTTTAATTTTTGTCAATTTGATTACTATGTGTCTCGGCCTGTTTCTCCTTGGGTTTATCCTGCCTGGGACTCTCTGCACTTCCTGGAGTTGGGTGACTATTTCCTTTCCCATGTTAGGGAAGTTTTAAACTATAATCTCTTGAAATATTTTCTCGGGTCCTTTCTCTCTCTCTTCTACTTCTGGGACCCTTATAATGCAAATGTTGGTGCATCTGATGTTGTCCCAGAAGTCTCTTAGGGTATCTTCATTTCTTTTCATTCTTCTTTCTTTATTCTGTTACACAGCAGTGAATTCCACCATTCTGTCTTCCAGGTCACTTATCCGTTCTTCTGCCTCGGTTATTTTGCTCTTGATTTCTTCTAGTGTATTTTTCATTTCAGTTATTACATTGTTCATCTCTGTTTGTTTGTTCTTTAATTCTTCTACGTCTTTGTTAAACATTTGTTGCATCTTCTCAATCTTTGCCTCCATTCTTTTTCCGAGGTCCTAGATCATCTTCACCATCATTTTTCTGAATTCTGTTTTCTGGAAGGTTACCTATCTCCACTTCATTTAGTTGTTTTTCTGGGGTTTTATCTTGTTCCTTCATGTAGTTCATAGTTCTCTGCCTTTTCATTTTGTCTGTCTTTCTGTGGATGTGGCTTTCATTCCACAGGCTGCAGGATTGTAGTCCTTCTTGCTTCTGCTGTGTGTCTTCTGGTGGATGAGGCTATCTAAGATGCTTGTGCAAGCTTCCTGATTGGAGGGACTGGTGGTGGGTAGAGCTGGGTGTTGATCTGGTGGACAGAGCTCAGTAAAACTTTAATCCATTTGTCTGCTGCTGGGTGGGGCTGAGTTCCCTCCCTGTTGGTTGTTTGGCCTGAGGCAACCCAGCACTGGAGGCTACAGGCTCTTTGGTGGGTCTAATGGTGGACTCCAGGAGGGCTCATGTCAAGGAGTACTTCCCAGAACTTCTGCTGCCAGTGTCCTTGTCCCTGTGGTGAGCCACAGCCGCCCCCACCCCTGCAGGATACCCTCCAACACCAGCAGGTAGGTCTGGTTCAGTCTCCTATGAGATCACTGCTCCTTCCCCCGGGTCCTGATGTGCACACTACTTTGTGTGTGCCCTCCAGTAGTGGAGTCTCTGTTTCCTTCAGTCCTGTTGAAGTCCTGGAAGCAAATCCCACTAGCCTTCAACGTCTGATTCTCTGGGAATTCCTCCTCCCATTGCCAGACCCCCGGTTGGGAAGTCTGATGTGGGGCTCAGAACCTTTACTCCAGTGGGTGGACTTCCGTGGTGTAATTATTCTCCAGCTTGTGAGTCACCCACCCAGCGGTTATGGGATTTAATTTTACTGTGGTTGCGCCTCTCCTACTATCTCACTGTGGCTTCTCCTCTGTCTTTGGATGTGGGGCATCTTTTTGGTGAGTTCCAGTGTCTTCTTGTCGATGATTGTTCAGCAGTTAGTTGTGATTCTGGTGCTCTTGCAAGAGGGAGTGAGCACAAATCTTCCTACTCCACCATCTTGAACCAATCCTGATCGTATTAGTAGACACAGAAAAACACTTGATAAAACTCACCACATGTTCATGAAAAAAAATCTCAGAAAAGTCGGATTTGAAGAGAACTTTTCTGATCTGATAAAAGCATTTTCAAAAAACCTAGAGCAACCATAAAATCTAATGGAAAATTGTTGTTTTCCCTTTAAGGCAAAAATGTTCCCTCTTATCACTTCAATTCGACATTGCACTGGAGATAGCCAGTATAATAAGGCAAGAATAAGAAGTAAAAGGCATAAACATAGGAAAGAACAAGTAAAACTATCAACTCTGTTTATTTACAAATAACACACTGGTGTGCATAGAAAATCCAGTGGATTCTACAGAAAAGATAAAAAGGTAGGAAGTAAGGAAGGAAGAAAGGAAGAAAGGGCAATGCAATTAAAAATCCAATTTGTCAGGACCAAGGAATAAAAAGTCAAAAATCATTTGCATCTCTGTTTACTTGCAACAAACAATTGAAAAATTAAAGAAAATGCCATTTTTACATATCTAGGAATATAGTTAGTGAAATATGTGCAAAGACCTATATATTGAAAACTATGAAACATTGCTGATGGAAATTTTTAAAAACTGAAGTATGTGGAAAGATATATGATGCTTATGGATTGGAAAACTCAATATTTTTAAGATTAGTTAATTCTCCCCAAATTGATCTATAGACTGAATGCAATTCCAATCAAAATCCCAGCAGGTGTTTTGGAGAAATTGACAAGTTGATTCTAAAATTTATATAGAAATACAAAGACTTAAAATAGCTATCATACCTTGAAAAAGAAGAACAAAATTGAAGGACTCACACTATCAGATTTCAAGACTTACTAAACGTTTCAATAATTAAGACACTGTAGTTGATGTAAGGGTAGACAAAGTCATAAATTAATGGAACAGAAAAGAGAATCTGGAATACACGTATACATATACAGTCCATTAGATTTTTAAACAGAGTCAATTCAATAGGGAAAGGAAAGTTGTCAATAAATGATGAAGCTGAAAAAACTGGGTACCTGTACAGGGGGAAAAAAAAGGAACTTTGACTCTTACATCATACAATGCATGAAAATAACTTCAAATGTGAAAGCTTAAACTATAAAGCTTTCTAAAGGAAAGAGGGAGGAATATTTTAATGATCTTGAGATAAAGATTTCTCAAGATATATAAAACACTAAGTATAAAAGAAAAATGATAAATTAGACTTCATCAACATTAAAAGCTTCTGTTCATCAAGAGACATTGTTAAGAAAGTGAAAAGCCAAGCCACAATCTGGGAGAAAATATTCATAAACATATATCTGATAAAGAACTGGTAAGCTGAATGTACAAGAACTCCTACAAGTTAAACTTTAAAAGGACAAATAATCTAAATAAAAAATAGGGAGATGACTTGAATAGGCACTTCACAAAAGAAGAATGGCCAATAGCCTGTGAAAAGTTACTGAGCATCATTAGTCAACAGGGCAATGCAAATAAAGACCAGGATGAGATACCAAAATGATTAAAAATAACAAGACTGCTGCTGTGGATGTGGAGCATACAGTTCTTGTGGGAATATAAAATAATTCAACCCCTTTGGAAAGCATCTTCTCACTTTTGAATGAAGCTAAACATGTATCTATCCTATGACCCAGTATTTCCATTCCTAACTCTATTGCCAAAAGAAAGGAATGTATCTATCCTACAAAAAGACTTATTCAAGAATGTTCATATCAATTTTATTTATAAGAGCCCCAGATTGGAAACAACCCAAATGTCCATCAACATTAAAATGGAAAAGCTGTTGTATACTATTCAGCAATAAAAACGAAAGAAGTTCTGACATACACTACAACATGAATGAAACACAAGGACACTATTTTGAGCTAAAGAAGCTAGATAAAATAGTAATACTGTATTATTTCATTTATATGAATTTTAAGAACAGGCAAAATTAATTTATGGTGCTAGAAATCAGAAAAGGATACAGGGTTATTTACTAGGAAGAGACACCAGGAAGTTTTCTGAGGTGATTGAAATATTCTAAATCTTTGTAGGAGTGATGGTTACACAGGTCAAAGTTCATTGAGCTGTACACTAAAATTTATTAATTCCATTCTATATAAATTAAATCTCAATATACTCTTAGCCTTAAAAATCAAAATAAGAAAAAAACCTCATGAAAGCCCTATTGTAATAATTTTTTTCATGTTTGAAAACATCTGGTTATTATTATTACCCAGTGTCTTGCTGAGTTCTGATATTTCTGAAACACACTGTTGTTTCTTCTTCTAACTTTGTAACCATTTTTACATTATCTTCTGGCATCAAATGTTGCTGCAGAGAAGATAGAGGTCAATTGTAATAGCCACCTCCCCACCCCTTGAGATGATTGGTTATTTTTCTGTATAGATAGATAAGAATTATCTAGAAATTCATTATCTTAGTAGTATAAGTGGTCTCCATTAAAATTTTTTTAACAGATTGATATGATCTGCAGGTTGATTTCTTTTTCATTCCAGTAAAATTTGCTTGTATTAGATCATTTAATACATTTTCTATCCCATATTTAAAATTCTCCCAGGAACACTAATTATTCTTATGTTGTATTAATTTTGTTTTCTATATCAGTTAGCTTCTTTTATTGCATTTGGCTTTTTGCCTTTTATTTTTTGAATTTTCACTCACTGTCTTATATACCGTTAAGTTTATTTTTAGGTGGGTCTAGTCTATTTCTTGTAGTCTCAAATTTAATCATAGATGATGCTATTTTCTCCTTCAGTTTGTTCTCATGGTTCTGTAACTTTTCTGTTTATTTCATTCTGTTGTGAGAGAGCGCCGAATCCTAACCACTAGGCAACCAGGGAACCTTCAGTCTGTTGTTTAATCATCTTGACTATGGGCCCTTGTTTTATTGAATTTATCTTCTCACTGAGTTTTCTGTAGCTCAGAGCACTTGTGAAGAATTTCCCTCTGATTTTTATTTGTTTTTGCATCCAAGTTGGTTTCTCTATCTTTTGCATTCTAGATATGTAGTTCTGCATGTGAGTGTGTGTGTGTGTGTGTGTGTGTGTGTGTGTGTATTTATGTGGATGGTTCCCAGAGGCTAATTTTCATTTTGCTCAAATGTCCTCTTGGTCCACACCTGTTATTTGTGCTAATGTAGTGTAAATGTCTTCTTGCCTCTCTTCCCTTTTGACACTCATTTTTTTCCTGACAACCCACAATTTTAGGGCTGGGACTTTCGTGTTGTTTCCCCTTTTTCTTTAGGCATGGCAAGACATGACAGAGCCCAGCTGAGGTACTATGCAGGGTACCTGCATAGAATACCAGGGTTAACATACCTTGGGTTAGAATACCAGGGTTCAGCAGTCTAAAGCAGTTCTAAAGTTGTTAAATATTTGTTAAATGTGTGAAGGCTTTCTTCACTGGGTTGAGGAAAGTGTTCTAGTCCTAGGGGAGGATACCCTCAAACTTGGAATCTATTCCCCAATTTCATGTTTAGTCTTGGAGCCTTCAATGCCATTACAGAGTCTATAACTCACTGTTCATTTCCCATATGTTCCAACATTTTCTATGACTTCTTATTCAGAGTTAGCTTCTCAGTAAGCTTCTCTCCCAATTTTGGGATGAGAATGAGATGTCCCTGGATTTAGTTGGTACACCTGTGCGGCTCCTGGGGATGGACAAAGAGTAGGAGTCTTGCCATGGTGAACTGTGCCACTCCGCTATAGCATTTTCTGTCTCTTTCATTGGCTAGTTTTTTTAAGCTTATGACACAGGGCTATATCCCTCTCTGGTTTGGTTGCTGCAGTGGAATTTGGGGGGGCCTGTTTTTTTAATGTATCATTTTGTTGATTTCAAGAGATAGGGGGAGGGCTATTCTTATGATATGGCTTCATTCTACTTGTGCAACCTGGAGGTCCTGCGTGCTCTTTCCTCTCTTGACATCATTTAAAAGGTGTTTTTCTGCTCCCCAACCCCCTTTCTTACTGCCTCTCAGTCTCCTTTCTGGCTTCTTTGCCTATACCAATTAAGACATTTTCAAAGGTCATTTTGCATCCCCCTTCTCTTTCCCATCTCTTCATCTCCCTTATTCTCTGATCTAATCTCTTAATATGCTCTTTTATAACCTCCTAATTCACTCCCATGCCTCATTAGTAATGTCTAGGCAGATACCACTCAAATTTATATTTCATGCCCTCACCTGTCTTCTATGGGCTGGTCTCATTTTCAACTTTTTGCTGGATGTCTTACTGTATGACCATCCCACTACAACCTTAAACTTAAAATATCCACAAGCAAGCTTATTGTATTTTGTTCCAAACCAATGCTTCCTTCTATTTAGTTTGCTTTCACTTTTTCAGGTGCAAAAGCCTGGAGTCTTCTCTGATTCTTTTCTTTCTTGGCCCCCTTTATCCAATTAGTTAATGAATCCTTTCAACTGGATTTTTCCTCCTCTTTATTTCCACTGCCATTATACTAGAATAAGTTTGTATTTTTTTTACTTGAACTTTGTAATAGACATTTAACTGGTCTCCCTCCTCTAATTTCTTCCCCTAATTAATGCTCCACATGGCTTCAGAGATATCTTGCTCTAAACCTTCCATGAGTACCTAACACCTTTTCCTGATATTCAAAGACCTCCATAATCTTAACCCAGTTTTTAATGTGAAGCTTATTTTTCCACTGTCTCTCACCTTAAATTCCAACCAAAGTCAATTACTAAGCATGCCCTGTTCTTTCCAATGTTGAAAACTTTTCATGCAAGGCCCTTTCTCCCATTTCATCTCTCAAAATTTTACCAGTTTTTCAAAATCCAAAACAAATTTTATTTCCTCCATGAACTTTTCATAATCCACTGACTTGGAAGTGATTCTTTCCTCCCTTCTCTAAAATCTTATCATTCTTTATTACTCTTCACATTTGATCATTGTGAACATGTCTTAGACTGACCCAAGACTATCAGTTCCTTGTGGGATGGGGACCAAGGTTATGGGAAGTTGTAGTATTTAGGGGAAGTTGTGATATAGTAAACTTGGACTTAAGTATTGTAAAGCCTCAGTTCAAGGTCAACTTTGCCACCTTGGGTGTTTGGGTAAGTGACTTACCTTCCCTGAGCTTTACCTTTTTCATCTTTAAAGAGATTTTTGTGAATATTAAATGAAATAACATGTATGAAAGTGCTTTGTAAATTATATATATATATATATATATATATACACACACATACCTATGTATATGTATATAAATAGATAGGTAAATTAAATATAGATTAAGGTATTGCTATTTCTTCAAATTCCCCCCAAGCATCAAGCCTGATAGTTTATGCATAGGATGTCAATAAATGTTTGCTGATTGAAAAGAATGAAATATACCTAGCTGCAATTATGCCTGCCCCCAGAACGCCAAGGAGATGCTAATGGGTAAGGATAAGTATAGAAGAAGTTGATAGCTTGTGTGGTTATGCCAACAATTTGCCCAGCTGGAGAACTGCTTAAATGCCTCATCCAAGATTTCATGAATGGTGCAGAGGACCTGCCTAAATGGAGGCAAACGGCTGAAATGGTGTGTTCCAGTCGCTTCTAGCTCCTGATGTCTAGTCTTTCACAGAACAACATAATAGATGTCATATGTAAAAATGAAATATTTGTTTATCAGTAGCTATTCTATATAGGCACATATATACATTTCAGATGTGAGTTTATGCTAAATATATTTCATGTAAATATAGACATTTATCTCCTTAAATGTTTCCTTAGATAGTCTGTTGCCATTCGTTCAATCACCACTGTTACTCTTTTCCAAACTCCCAGTTTTCCAGTAGTGGTCTGTTTATAATCGAAGAAAGCAAAGCTAGTGTATTCACATCAAAGCTAAATAGAGAGTGACAAAACAAGTACGTGAGAATGGCCATTAAGTAATTCCCTTAATAGCTGAGATCATCTGGATCGAATCTTGTGAATGTTCAGATTTCCCATGCCAGCTTCTCCTGCTTTTCTTCCAGAACCACATGCTCAAATGTTTTAAAAATATTCTAATTTTATAGGTCTTTTAAAAGTCATGTTTCATAGAAAACTGTCCTTTTGGAGGGAAATCTTAATAAAAGCCAAATATGTCTTCTGAGAATCTGCTTGTGATGTGATAAATCTAAGCCTGTGTTTGCAATGATGAACTGAATATTCACATTCATTTTGCACCTGGACGAAATTTTGGAAAAAAATGTGCGTAGCATCCCTTGTCCTAGACGGAGCCTAAGCTAGGTTCCTGATTCACATGCTTAAACCGTGCCTCTGAGGGCACATTTGCAGAAGCCTATGTGCACAGGGAATGGAGACACTTTCTTGGGCAGAATTTGTCCTAAAGGGAGAGTGAAGCAGGACATGTGTGTCCCAGTAAGAAGCCAGTCCCTCCATGAAATGATGTGTTAAGTCCTGGGGACGGAGGAGATTGCGAATCAAAACTCTGGGAGAGACTTGGGGCAAAGCCACATGATGTGGACAGGGCAGTGTTCCCCACTTAACCACAGCAGAAACTCTGCCACCTCCAGAACCTCGACGTGTCAGCATGGGTGGAATGGAAGTACCCAGTGGGAGAGGGAACAGTGCCCTGTGGTGGGAGCCAGATCTAGAAGGTCCAGAGGGCAGTGCACAGGGAGGGGCAGAGGCAGCCAAGCCCAGCAGACACAAGTGTGTGCAATGGTGCTGACACATCGTTAGGCACTGGAGATGGTGGCAGCGACCTGCACACAGCTTAGCAGGCTTGGCAGGGATGGCATCAGTGGGGGCCAAGCAGTAGAAGAGGAAAACATGTGTCAGAATAATATTTCTTTGAAAAATGCCCACAATGGATAAAATGTTTGGGAAAGTTTATTCAGAACAGAGGGAGGAGAGAAGACAAGTACTAATCTTTGAAGAAGTTTAGGAAATATTTAACCATTTTCATTTCATTTATTCTTTTTAAAAAATACTTGTTGAAAGTACCAACTCTGAATCTGAAATAAGGCACAATCTGAATCTACTTATGTAATTTTTATTAAGTGCATCACAGTTTATTAAGTGTTTTCAAGGAAAATATTGAGCCTGGCAAGTCAAATACTTGACTTTCAATTTCATAAGTGAAAACAGATTTTATTCACCAAATCGCTGTTAAAGACACCTTAAATGATTGCAAATTTTAAATTAAAAAAGCCTCACTGTTGTCGTAGATCATCAGACTGTGGGACTGAAAGTATCCTACCAAGGGTTATGAGGGGTAGCCTAACTTATGATGAAAACGTAAGGGAAAATTTTAAAAGGGGGAGAATTTTACAAAACTGGAGAGATGACAAAGATGAAGGATACTGAATAGAGCTCTTAAATACATCAACCAGCTAAGATAAGTAGTCTTCTACAAGAGGTGCTGTTGATGTGAGTTACCACCACTAACGACAGCCTATATTCTGGTGCCCCAATATTAATCACCAACTCTTTGTCAGCAAGGACCAGTGAAATCCTTAATCAACTGCATTCTGGTTAACTGGACAGAGAATGTAAACAGGTAACGTGATGGAAACACAGTGAGGGATAAGCTAGAGGTATACACAGAACATATATGGAAAGAGTACACAGGAAAATCTTTTTTTTTAAATTGTTTTACTTTTTAGAAGTTTAATTGAGATATAATTGACGTAGAACGAACTGTACATATTTGAAGTGTACAGGTTGATAATTTTAGGCATTTAGACACTTGTGAAACCATCAACAAAATCAGTATAATACACATTATCAACCCCCAAATTTTCCTGTGCTTCTTGATAATCCCTCCCTCTTTCCTCTCCTTATCCCACCTCTACCTCTGTTCCGCTGTCCCCAGGCAACCAATGATCTGCTTTCTTTCACTATAAATTAGTTTCCATTTTCTAGAGTTTCATATAAATGGAATCATACAGCATATACTTTTTTTGTTTTTTTTTTTCACTCAGCGTAATTATTTTGAGATTCATGTATGTTCGGTGTATCGATAAGGGAAGGCATTATTCTAATTGAGAGCTGAGGTAAAGTTGTCAGAGATGAAGCTTGAGTCTCATAGGATAAGTGATATTTAGCTAGGCAAAAACAGGTGGGAAGAGTATCCTAACTACAAGAGATAGCAAGAGCAAAGGCAGTGAAGCACGCGCATGCATGTGTGTGTGTGTGTGTGTGTGTGTGTGTGTGCATGTGAGTGTCTTGGGGGTGGGGAAGAAAGTAGTACACAAGTGTGGCCATAGCGCTAAATTAAGGGAAAACAGAGCTTAAGAGATCAAGATAAAGAGTGCAGGATAGCAGGACAAACTGATGTCACTGATGCTGAAAACATGCTGGAAGACTTAATAAAGAGGAGAAAAAGTATACGTTGGATTGTATGATGCTAATTAAAGTCATTCAAGTGACCTACTTTTTATTTTTACTTAATTTTCATCTGCCCAACCGGATGTGTGTGTATATATAATATATATAATGATATAAATCATATATCATCAATTTTATATAATCAATAAATTGATTATATATAATTATAGGTTATATAATTATATATAGGATCACTAAATTTGATAATATGTAACACATATCATCATGTATATTACATACATAATATATAAAATCACTAAATTTGCCAAGTTAACTTTATTGTAAATTTGATTGGAATGCAGCTGTAAGCACCGTACTCATAGGTCAGTATTACTTTCTTAATTGTTCAAGTAGCCCTGTTGCCTGCTCAGGCATATGATGATTTTCTCACAGTTTAAATAATACTTACGTGGACTATTGCAAGTGTATAATGCCTTTGGTCTTGCATGATTAATACCTTCTCAGAACAGTTTAGTTTTTATGTAATTTGATCCCTTTTGGCGAGCAGAGAGGGTCTGCGGCTGGGGAGTCACAAGGCCTGGCTCTCACCCATTCTCTGACCAACTAGCTGGGGGGCCTTGTCAGAGTCTATGCCTTCTTTTTCTCATTTTGAAAATGCAGGCTTTGGAATTAATATTTTCCAGGTGCTTTTCCAGGGCAGTGCAATATGGTGGCAGAATGATAGGACCAGGACCCAGGGCTCCTGGCTGGTGGCTCCAACTCTCCCCAGTGTGCCCTTTGACAAGTAGGTTGGGACTCAGTCCTCTCATCTGTTCACTGGGGATAATAACACCGGCTCTGCTGGTTTCATCAGAATGTCACCTGGATTAAATGAGACTGAGTTGGAAAGTAAAGCTAGTGATAGTGTTGCCCGGCTCTAAAGTTCATTACCAAGGGCCAGGGGGCTTGAATGACTTTCCCAGAGAGTCTTACTTTTCCTAGTTCCTTCCTGTTGTTTTAGATGAAGAGGTTAGATGAATGTTGTAGTGTTACTATGACATATTGATCTGTTTATAACATACATAACAATAATATTTAATATAGTATCATTCATCCTACAAACTCAACAGTGTGTCATAACGCTCAGTATTGTCTCCAAGAGTCCAAAAATATCCTTTACGCTCTCAGTTGCTGTGTGGTTTATGAAGAGGATAAAGCAAAACATATTTATTTGAGTTAGCAGAATGGCAGAGCTTCAGTGTGGTCTTTTGTAGTAGGAGCTACCTAAATTCAATAAATAAATGAATGAATGAATGAATGAATGAAATACATAAATAAATAAATACAGTGCCACTTTCCGAACAGGGGGTCACCATTTACCCTTGGACTGGGAGTAGGAAGAGGTGAGAGAAGGGAGAGGTGAGACTGACTCAGGAAATTAAATTAAACTGTAAATAATGGCAGCCCCTGATCCCGTCATCATTTCTCACCAGACCCAATAAGACTTTGAAAGGAGGACTCTGTGGAATTCATTTTAAGTCTTGGAGAAACAACCTGCAATCTAATATCTGCACATAAAAGTGTTGGGGTAGGTGGGTAGGTCAGGAGATGTCAGACAGTGCTGGGATCACAACCTTGATCCCCAGACCTTTCCCCATTAAATACGTTTATATGCAGTCAGCCCTGATGGTGACAATGCTATGATTGGAAGTTCCTAGAACTACCTATTTGGGGCGATTTTTCTTATGGAAGTGGCAGTATTTTTCCAAATGTATTCAGCTAGCGGAAGAATTTTATTGCAGTTGAGTCAGACTATTAGTTTAGAGACCTCCAACTTAAAAGCTCTTCTTTTTCAGGTAAGACCCAGAAAAGTAAAGGGACCTCCTGGACCACCCCCACCCCCCAATTAAGAGCAGAGTGGAGACTTGAAATGCCAGATCCAGCTGCTTGTTTTACTCTTTCCTTTTTACTTTGCACAAATACTTATTCGGCCCCTATACTGTGGAGGGCACTTTACAAACCCTGTAGGAATACAAAGCTAAAAAAAAATAGGGCTCCTCGGGAAGCATCCAATAGAGACAAGTATAGACGTAAACTCCAAGGCAGAGTGAGATGAAGTCACTGTTGGTGGCCACCAACCTGCTCTGGAGCCTGACGGGAAGAAAGATCACTGGCTTCATGGAAGAGAAGGCATTTGAGAGGAGCCTAGAAAGATGGCAGAAGTTTGAAAGACAAATGGGGTGGGTGGGAATGGATCAAAAAGTGCAGAGGTGTGAAAACAATGTGTTTTTTCCAGTTTGGCCAAAGAATGGTGGAATAGTGAGGGCTGAGGCTGGAAAAGCATGCTGGGGCTGTGTTGTAGATGGATTTGTGCTGGGCTTTGGGGTTTGTATTTCAGTTGGTAGCCAGCGGGGGGCCACTGGAGGCTTCTTTGTGGGATTGAAATGATTGCAGGCTTGAATGATTGGAAAGTGGAGGCTGGGAGTTGGGTGAGCAGGCTGGTCTACGGAGACTGCTAAGCAGAGATCATGGGGGCATGAAGTGGGATAGGAACTGAAACTGAGAGGAAGAGAACAATTTAAAAATTATTGTGGAGATAAAGTCAGCAGGACATGGCACCTCATTAGATGAATAGGTGAAGAAAGAAGATGTGGGTTTAGGCATCAAAGATAATTGCAAGAGAACTGGGATACGTAGAAAGAACATAATGATGCGTTTTGAATACCCCTGGGAAATACTGCAAGAAGAGGGTTCCTGGGCACAAGAGAGAGAACATGGGAGTAAAATAGGAGGCATTTGTATTAAATTGCCTTTTCCGGTGATATTCGGCTGATCCTGGAGGGAAGTGGAGAATGAAGAGCCTGGGGATGTCCCGGATGAGACGGTCTAAACAGGGCATTATTGAACTGAGGGATTTGAAGTTTGGGCTGAATGGGGATAGAAATGAAACCAGTGGTGCTAAAGGATGAGAACAGTAGAAAGAGGCTTAGGTTGGGGGTGGTTTGGCTCAGTAGAATTAGAAAGAAAGATGGCAGACAAAGAGATAGCGGTGTGTGAGGAGAACTCCGAGCTGGCGATCTTGGTGGTGGAGACGTTTTGAGTGATGAAAAGAACTAGTGTGGAACTGGGCCATATTGGCTGATGCAAAGACTGGAATTGTGGGTGTCAAAGAACTGGGAGGTTGTCAGCGGCGAATGAAAAGAAAGTCCCAAGAAAAATGTTCTAATAAACTTTGTTTGTGCCAGTGGGGTTGCAGGATGAGGGAAGGCTGTGGCTGTATTTATAGTCTCGCAGTTTTATTGCTGCCGCCTTAATTCTATGTGAATTGAGACAACTTGGAGCTTTCTTTGTTTTATCCAATCCATGTGTTTTCTCATGTCTTTGAAATGTGCCGGATGTAACGTCTTTTTCTTTTATTTTTCTTTGTTAATCCTGTTCCTGGGGAAACATCTACTGCAATGTCTTCTGCCAGCTTATATTTTTCTTAAATTAATCATTGCTATCTCTGCCAAAGTTAATCTAAATACCTCACACCTGGCTTGGAATTTCCAATACAAAGTTCATTCCTCTGGCTGAAATAGCAAAGAAGGGCAAGGGAAACAAGTAAGAGAGGCTTCAGATTGGGGGTGGGGGAGGGGGGTGGGAGAAGGCAGGCAAACAGATGTTAAACCATAGTGGATGCCACTATTTATGACTTCAGCGTTTGAAAATTATACCAAAGCCAGAGTTGGCTGGTTCTTGTTTGTTTGGGTGTGGGGGTGTTTTTCTTCCTTGGATGGTCTCAGGAGACAAAGACATGGTGTCAAGACAGAACTTTGTCTGGACAAGGATGCGAATTGAAAGGAAAAAAAAAATAACCCAGACTTCATGTTTTGCTTTGATTCTACAGTGCTGAAGTTCTACACTCAACAAAGTTGCACTAGAACTTTTTCTAACATCCATATGTGCTGTGTCCCTATGTACAAAATAAGGAGCCCTTTCAGCCTCAAACTTTCTGAGATGGTATCACACCCTCTGTAGGGATCATCCCTCCCCTTTTCAGTTTTCCAGTTAGTGGAGGTGGGAGAGAAGCAAGGAAACCCCAGAAGCTTAATTAGGCTATTAAACCCGCTTATAATAGAAAGCTTGCCTTGTTTCGTTCAACATCTAAGCCCTATACCATTCGAAATCTTTTGGGATCTTATTGTGCTAGAGGAATCGGAATGACAGTTTGGTCCTGCTCTCTTTCCTCCAAGCTTTGTCCTGGTCAAGCCAGAAAGGTGCAGCTGAGTTTTTGCGGCTGCCACAAAAGGAGTCCCTGCAGGGGCAGTGAAAGCGTTATTGCTGGAGGAGCTGGCTGGGTGCAGCTCTCCCTGTGGGTGAGCCACTCGACTGAAAGCAGAGAGGCCAGCAACCTAATGAGAGATACAAGTAGTTTCTAATGAAGAGACCTTGGCAGGAGGAAAAAAGGCAAAATCTGGGCCTTGGAACTTCCAGTTTTAAGTATATACTCTGGCTTTAACAACTAAAATCTCACCTTTGAATGCAAATAAATAACATCTATTTTGTTCTTTCTTTGAAACATTCTTCTGCAACTTTTTTTTTTTTTTTTTGTGGGGAAAGGTACATGGAAGGAGGAACAAATAACTTCTAAAACATGCAACGGTGCTCTGATTTAAACCTCATTGTTTAAATTCTTTAAGATAATTTCCCCCTTATTGAATGGAGGATTAGGTGAGGGATTGTTGTATTTTTGTTTTCTTTTTGCTTCATGCTAATGAAATCTCTCTTTCCATTTATCTTTCATAAGACCATGTTTCATCACGTATACATGGGATTTTCTTTGGTCAGATGAATTTGTATAACTTAGCTAACCTTTGAAAGGTGGGGAAAAGGAAACAGTTTAAAAAAGAAAACCTGTGCTGGACTGAACTCAGATACACACACACACACACACAGGCATGCACTACTTCTTTCACCTGGAGACCACCAAGATCGTACGGTTGGTGGAGAGCTGGTCTGGTTTTTGTTTGGATTGGGTATTTTTATTTTTAATATTTGTCTTCTGAGTCAGAGGTGGTTATCTCTTAAAAGAAAAATTTGATGGCTTGAAAGCTGGGTGTTTGTGCTTTCCCCTTGGAAATGTTAACATTTAAGTAGCCTTCAATGTGCTTCAAAGTTAGCACCCCACTAAGATAAATTAGTGACCTTCCCCCAACCCCACCCCTGCCCCCATG
Source organism: Eschrichtius robustus (assembly GCF_028021215.1). Classification (NCBI taxonomy): domain Eukaryota; kingdom Metazoa; phylum Chordata; class Mammalia; order Artiodactyla; family Eschrichtiidae; genus Eschrichtius; species Eschrichtius robustus. Next base: position 31,277,055 of record NC_090825.1, read on the forward strand.
CTCTGGTGCAACTACCTCCGCATGGCTGGCTGGGAGCCCCCTCTGGCCTGAGCTGGGTAGTTCAGTAGGAGATTTGGTCAATCGGGGTGGCATGAAAGTCTTGCCAGGACAATGGTGGCTTTTCATGCCGATTTAGTAATCTGAAGAATGCAGTGGCCTGTCCTTGAGAGGAACCTGCTTCTGTGGATATGTTTATGTGACTTCCGCAGGTGGGGAGTTGGTAGGAGTTGTGAGGAGTGGGGTGGGGAGTGACATGTGGATTGCCTGGAAATTTACAAGTCCGTCTGAACCTGATTTATTGAGACTTTATGAAAAGTTAAAAAAAAATGTCACCTATCCAGTTTCCTGACACATTAGGTTAAAGATTGATGAAAATGAGGTTTTTCTGTTTCAAACCCTGACCCTGATTACTGAAAGACCCTACTCCTATCACAGCTTATGTTTCATGGGAGTTTTAAACAGCATCTTTTTGTAAAATTCTAAGCTTTCTCTACCTTTTCTTGTCTTGTCTGTCTGCTGATTTGGGCACCCTGCTTTATCTATATCTATCTATCTATCTATTATCTATCTATCTATCTTCTGGCTATATTTGTGGCTTGCACAGTCTATACAGACACCAGCATGGTGTCAATGGGGACAAGACTGGTATCTTTTCACCACCATGGGAGGTGGGGGAAGTGTCTCTGTACCGCTGTGCCAGGATGAGTTATGCAGAAGAGTGAGTGGTTCCAGCATCCATCCCCCGCTGCTGCCTGAAATACAATTCAAATCAGATGACCTCCCAGGAGTGTCTGTGTTCCTGTCTCCGTACACTGATGGCAACTCTTGTCTCTGCAATTCTAATAATTATCAGCATGTCCACTGTCCCAAGCCTCCAACAGGGAAATCTTTCTGCTGGAGGCTACAGGCACTGCTACAGCAGTGCCACCCCCGGGCACTGTGGCAATTGTAGTGCAGACAACACAATTGGGCTCAAAATGCAGCTCAGCCAATCACCTACCCTCTCTGAGCCTCCGCTGTGTTGTCTGTAAAGATGAGGAGGTGTATGCCTCCTCCTAAAAGGACTGTTTTGAGCTTTACGGAAGCTAACAAGTGGTTCTTCTATCACAGTGTAGGTGCCGGATAAATGTTAGGGAGAGCAGTCAATTGAACAGGCACAACTTGTGATATATTCGAGGCACAACTTTATTTTTGCTTCCCTTGGTGCGTTTAAACTTTATTTGGGATGGTGGTGGTAATGTTCCCTTAAGCCAGATGAAAATCAGGCAGGCTTGTGACTTTTATGCTCATTCCGTAATGACAGCCTTGAGTTCCCTTAAGTCACGTAGTCTTGAATCAGAAGACAAAAAGCCTACACTGGTAATAGTGAATATTCTACCCTTGACCTGGCAGCAAATCTCCCCTCCACCTGTTACCGGCCAGAGTTCTTGGCCTTCCTTAACCAATAGAAATTGATAAGAGGCCAGACAGGAAATCCAGGCAAGGCTTTATTGGGGCCCCTGCTGCAGCAAGGGGGGGGCAAGAAAAAGTAACAGGTTCCCTTGCTAACTCTCTGAGCAGGGGGAGGGGGAGGAGTTGGTGCCTTATACGGGGTGAGGGGAGGGGTGTGTCCAGAGGTCAGGCCAGAGGGTTGGCTTAGGTGGTCTGCCCGCCCCTTTGGTAGTACTGAGTGCAGGGGCCATGCGTCGTACCCTGCTTTTGCTCCCAACACCCTGTTTTTGCTCCTCGCACCTGAGAAGTGGCAGTTGGTCTTTTTAGTCTTTTTGTATCTGTCCTCCATAATTTGTCCCAACTGTGCATGCATACAGTTATTTTTAGTCCCTTATAGTTTCTTTGTATTTTGTTGCTTGAGGAGATGTTTGTCCAGGTGCAAGCTCTGCAACACTGCAGCAAAGGGTCCAAGGTCCCAGGTCCCAGGTCCCAACCTGTCTCACACCCTTGATGCCCCCAGTGGTCCTGCAGTCTTTCTCGCCTCAGCTGTTTTCCTCCTTCCCCCCACCCCATCAAAGACTATTCCCCCAGATCCCCTTGCCAGGGAGGTGGGATGGGATAGGGTGGGGTGGGGGAATGAGATGAGGGCAGAGAAGTTCCTAATCAGATTCTTGGGACCTGGAGGATGACTGAGACTTTCCCTCCGGGGAGACTCTACGGGGCTCCTCTCTCTCTCCTTCAGCTCCCCGGACCCAGAAGGCCCCACCTCTGTTCTGACTCGGCCTTGTGCTGCCTTCTTCATCAGTCCAGGGCAGCTGGCCATCCACCTCCAGCCTCCTGCTTTCCCTAATGAAGTCCTTGTCCGCATGGCCCCAGCCCATGACAATGCAGACCCTCCCACTGCAGGCACACACCCGGCTCTGTGAGGGGCATCGGGAAAGACGCTCATGAGGCCCTCCCCAATCCCACTGGGGAGGTGGGAAAAGAGAGTTCAGAGCACTGGTTTTTCCAAAGATTTCCTTATAACATTCTCTTCGTTCCGTTCTCTGATTCCTGTTTTATGCTCCAGGTTCTCATAGCCATTCCTTGAAAGTGTGTGTGTGTGTGTGTGTGTGTGTGTGTGTGTGTGTGTGTGAGACAGAGAGAGAGAGAGAAAGAGAGAGAGAGAGATGGTGGAAGAATCTGTCTCATATCCTTCTTGTTATCCTGATATTTATCATTTTGACACCTCAGTCTAAATTGAGGCAGGAAATTTCCCCCTTCCCACATAAACACACTGGCCATAATTTACCACAAGGAAACTTTGATTGTTGGCAAAGATGTAGCAGAATGGGACCTTAGCAGTGTTGAAAAGCTGGTGCCCCAGTGCAGACGAAGCTCATGATTAGGACAGTTGATAAGAAATTGGTATTTGATGATATTTCAACATAGCAGTGAAGTCATGAAGATGAGGAAAAAACAGAGCTTTGTTGAGTTTAATTTATTGTTTAGTTTTGTTTTTGTTTTAAATTCCGTGAGTGTTGGGGGAACAGGGCAGCTTAAGGCATCTGATATTCTTAGCAGGCCCTGAGGGTCTGAGAATGTTCCAGATTTCAGGTTATATCCTAGCAGAGGCTTGCTCCAGGCCAGGCACACCCTTTGCACATCAGCCCAAACGTGGAATTTGCAGCCTGCCTCTGCGGCTCGAAGTCCTCTGCGTGGCTCGTGGGGCCCTGCTTTGGTTTGTGTTTTCTCTGTCCTCTAGTCCAGAGCCCACCGACTGGTCCCTCAGCCTGGAGAAGCTTCTGTGTGTTGGGGAGGTGGGCCCTACACTCCCTAGGGCCTGCCCCCCTTACCAGAGGCCTGGGAATGCCCTTTGGTGCAGCCAAAAGTGGCACTTTCTCCCTGAACCCTGCCCTCGTGCAGAATGCCTGGTGCAGGAGGTCAAGGCCTAGAGGCGCAGGCAGTTCCAAAACCGACCGCCCGTGGGCTGTGTGACCGTGAGCACATTACCTAACTTCTCTAAGGCTTCTGTCTCCTCATCCCTAAAAGGGGAAGAGGATAAAGAACATGCGCCCCGTGGGGTTTGTGTGAGATTAAATGAGGTCAGGCGTGTAAGGCAGTTAGTGCAGCGCTTAGCACATAGTAAACACTGAAAAATCATTAGCTATTATTCCATGACTTGGTTTAAAAAAAAGGGCAGTTCCCAGCTCCCACCTCAGGAGATTTTGATTCTGGAATCTGTATTTTCACAGCTTTCCCCAGATGATTTGTCTGGTGAACAGGTTTGGAAGCCCTGCGTACACCTCCTCCTTCTGCCCTATGGGGTTGTCTTTGGCAGCCAGGTACCCAATCTTGTTTACGTAGCAGAGGCAGCTGTGCCTCACGGTTAGAGCTTGGCCTCTGCGCTCAAACTGCTTTTCCAGGCACCACTAGTGTATACCCGGGGAGGTTTATCACCTCCCTGTGCTCTGTTTCCTCATCTGTAAAATGAGGATAGTAATGGTTCCTCCTCATGGAATTGCTGTGAGGATTCAGTGAGTTAATCCACGCAAAGCTGATATATGCAGCGCCGAACACACAGTGAACACTCAACAAATGGTAGCTACTGTTAGGTCTACTCATTTTGTAGCTTATTTCCTACCTTGAGGAAGTCTTACAAACTATTAACAAAGATTTGAATTCTTTTCAAAATTATCTTCATTAATTCTTAAGTCACATATAAACCACAACTTTAAATATGAGCAATCCAAAATTTTTGAATTAAAATTTTTTTTTGAATTTTAATAAGTAAATGTTAAATAGTAATAATTATAAAACAAAAAATCTAAAACAAAACAGAAAATCCTGCTATGTAGCTATCTGTTCTGAAGCTTGCTTTTCCCCTCATTTAAACTCTTTCATGCCTTTATTTTTCTCTTTAATTCTGTAGCACCTGTAGGTTCATCTTTAAACATTTTTTTAATAACACCTTTTAAGGTTAATTTTCACAAGATGATCCAATTTAAAACATCATTTCTAAAACATTTTTTAAAATTTGAAGGTGAAGGTAATTTTTTCTTAATTTTTTTTTTTTTTTGGCTATTCTTTCCCACAAAAGGGTCATTGGGGTTATCAAAGAGAAAGAATAAACAATTTAAATACCTTGCTTTTTAAAAAGTATTTTAGAAGATTTTCTGCTGCACAGTCTATAAAATTCGAATGGACTCCAGAACTAAGTTCAACAAATTTGCAGTTAAGTTTGGTGTGTGTACTTGGGATCCACAGCCTGAGTTTCAAGTGCCATTAAAAGTAACCATGGTGAGCGTATTGATTCAAAACATCTTTGCATGTACCCTTGATTTGTTCTTTAAGATAAGTGATCAGAAGGAGAATGACTGGATTAAAAGGTGTGCCCCTTATTAAGGTTTTGTTGAATACCATAAACTTGCATTCCTAAAAATCTGAACCAGTTCCTATTCTCACCAGCAGTAAATAAGAAGGCTCATTTCCCAAATACTCATACCAACACTTGTTAATATCATTAGTCTAATAAGTTAAAATGGTATCATATTGCTTTAAACATACAACTTTATGCACTTTACTAGTGAGGCTGAGCATTTTAAATCTATTTATTGACCATTTATATTTCTTATTTTATGACATATGATCATGTCCTTTGACCATTTTTTTAGGTTGTCCTCCTTTTCTTACTGATTTATAAAGCTTTATATATATTAAAGAATAACATCCTCTCAAAGATACTACAATAATTTTTCCTAGTTTTTTTCTTTATCTTTTAACATATTGTTTTTCGGACACACTGGAATTTTAAAACTTTTTTGCAACTGAAAATTTTCCTTTATGATTTTATTCCTTTCCTTTATGATAGGTCTTACTAATCTCGTTTCCATAAATATTGTTTTAAAAATATCTAATTCTTTAAGACTTTAAGCATTAATTACTTTGCTTTTCCAAATAGATGAACATTTATCCCAGTACCATGTATAAATCACACCAAGAATAGTTCCTAGTACATAGTAGGAACAAAAAAAAAAATGTTTGGAATCAGTGAATAGATACTTTAGCTACGTTCTTATTTAGGAGTTAATGTGAGTTTAATCTAGTACTTCCTTATATTTGGATAATGAAGAATAGACTGAAATATTCATGTGTATTGCAAAAGATCACAAACCTTGATGGAATTAGCCTGTGTATAGGAGGAGCTAGACCATGGGTATCATGGAGTCATTCCTCTATGTGATAAGAGCCACTAGTTATCCTGTAACAAATGCTAGAAAGAATGGGATCTTTTTGACAGGATGGCAGACCCTGTTGGCTGCCTGCCCAATGGCTGTTCCCCACTTTTTCTTTGGTACTAGCAACTCAGATATTATTTAGTCATAGGTGAGCAATATGTTCAGGGAAGCTGGTCCCAGGGTAAATAAAAATCATAAATCATCTAACCATATAATAGTAATCCTCATCCTTTTTTTGTCAGTAATTGGTTTAAAGGTGGGCATGTAACAACTCAGTCCTGGTTAATGGGCTCTGAGGGAAAGTCTACTGGGCGCCTCTGGGAAATATTCACATTCTCACAGCAAAAGAAAGATGTACAAGGGGAGTTTCCTCCCACTACCTTCCCCAACATACACACACACACACACACACACACACACCTTCCTCCCTTTGGATATTATAGTGTGAGGCTGTGATGCTTGGGACTGTGGCAACCACCTTGCCAACATGAAGGGGGACAGTCTGAGTCTTAATAGTGTTGACTTTCTAAAATAGCCCATTCTCTAGACTTCTTGTTATGTGAGATGATGAACCCTCACTTTAAAACTTATTTTTAGCTTTTTTTTTTTTTTATAGTGTTCCATACTGTTCTCTTGGGTGAGTCACTCAAACTTTCTTGGGTTTAGTTTCTGTGAAATAGCATGGGCGAGCTGGCTGGTCGTCATTGTCCTATCCAGATCTAAAACTCTATGATTCCAGCTGTTGCCTCTGGAGCACCTTTCTCATCTTTATTCTAAAAGAAAGTACTAGAAATCCTGAAATACAGAGAATGATAATTAACACCTGTAGAGTACATTTCACACACGTTATCTCTTGTAATCTTTATAACAACTCTGAGAAGTAGAGCAGGCATACTCATTTGCAAATAAAAAAAGAAATTGAGGCTCAGAGACATACCCAAGAACTCTCTGCTAAGTTGGCTGAGCTGAGACTTAAACAAACCCAGCATCTCTGGCTCCAGTTCCATTCCTCCTTCCCCTGTGCCTCACAGCCACAGGCACCCTTATCTTTGGTTGGTTTATAGCAGCAGACAAACTTCCAATGTGATTAATTTCTCCTTGCTGTCTGGATGATCACTGATCACTCTGAGAACAACTCCACGAGCAGCCAGAGAGTCCAAAAGGAATGTTACCACCCACCAATGGATTCTTTTTTTAAATGAACTTTACAGGGTCAAGCTCTGATGTTTATATGAAAGGAGATAAAGTACACCTGTTCTTCTGGGAATATACTTTAAGGAAAGGAGAATATATGACTTATTTTGGATAGGATATTTATAACCTACTAATCTATAAACTAAATGATGAATTACCTAAAGTCAGAGTTCTGCAGGCCCTGGCAGAATAGAGTTTACACCCTGATCATGTGGTCCCAGCACGAGAGGAAGAGGAGAGAGATGGTTATGACAGGTGGGGATGGTCTCTGTACTCATCACAACTTGTTGCTGACGAGTAACTGCTGCAGAACCTGGGGACGTATACCTGCTGTCTCCATCTCCAAAGCATGTGGTCTTTATAGCCACAGGGAGGCTGACATTGTCTAGGCCTCCCATTCACTTTGTAGGTGAGGAAATTCCCTTTATGGTCATATCCTGAGCATCTAGCGCAGAATCTGGCCCATAACAGGCACCCAATAAATATTTTCTTCATCCTGCTGTTGATGAATGAAGTTGAAGCCTAAAGAGGTGAAGTGCCTTGGTCAGAGTAAAAGAACTAATAAATGACAGAGCCCAGACTTCTGGTCTCCTTAGGCTCATCTGATAGATTTAACTCCAGTAAAACTGGAATATGGACTCTGTTGGAGGTCAGAAATATCACTACATATGGGAAAATCATTGTTTTAATTCTATCTCAAAATGTCTGGGATCCAATATAAATACATCATTCATTTACAAAGAGGCCAAATATATCTTCCAGGTTGAGTAGCAACGTGAGTAGAATGGCTGGAATGGCTCTGAGAGCATTTAGTTATGGAAATCTGCCTGTCTCCCAGTTCTCAACAGAGGGTCCAACGTAGTGTCTGTCAGCCTGAGCAATCCCGTCTCTATGGCTGGGGAGACCTTGGTCACCCTTAGAAAGATGCCCACTGGGCCACAGGCATAACCCCCTTACAGCACCTCAGTCTCCAAACACATGTCAATGGCTTAAACGTGATCCCATGAGCCACTTAAAGATGAAAGAATGGTACATACTGGAAACAGATTCTGAAGAGATTACATCAAGGATAAGAGAAGGGTTCAGCCACTTCAACTTGGTAATGAAAGAGAGGAGGAAATGAGAAAGGACTACTACCTCCTTGAGGGCAGGGAATGAATAGTGTTCATTGTATCAGGCACAGAGCAGGCAAATATTTGCTGAGTAAAAGAACATTACTGTCTTATGTATGTATGCATGTATTAAATATATGCATATATTGATGTATTACATGTATATCGTTGGTTGGATGGAGAAGACTCTGTCTTCCCTGGTCTCTTCTAGCTGAATCACTGACCATCTTTCTTGTTTTGATAGTAACTCAGGGTCTCCCAAACTTGGAGCCTGACATGATCAATCCAAATGGTCCCACTAATGGCTCTGACTGGCAGAGAAGATGGGATGCATAAATGTAACGAGATGTTTTCTAAAGGCTGCTGGTAGAGAAATTTCTTCTCTTTTCTATGGAGGCCACCTAGAGAGATTCCCTCTTCCAGGGCCATTGCATTGCACAAATCCAGAGGACACTGTTGACATCGTGTTGAATTCAGTTCCATCAGTGGTGTACCCTGGAGTTGTGCAACATGGCAGACCTGCCAGAGGACATACGTGAGGAAGCATATATTCCCCAGAAACTGCTGGCAGCCATCTTGGGGGGGCAGCCAGCCTTAGGGTTCAACACCACATGAAGACAACAGGTTGGAGAGCTAGGATGGAACTGGGCCTTTGGTGACACTGTTGAGCTAGTGTCAAGCCTCGATGAACCTTTCTATTTCATTAGCAGGTGGCACCAAATTTCCCCCACTGCTTAAATCTGTTTGAATCAGGTTTTAGTATTACTTGCAACCGAAAAGGTCCAAAAGGACACACACAGAGCAATGGATATCTTAGATATGTAGCATTAGTCTCATCAGTGTAGACACTCAGGTCAGACCACTTGGATCTGAGAGAGGTGATTTTGTCCTGAGTGTCCAATATCACACCCTATTTATAGTCACCAGATAATTACCCAGTGTCTGTTTCAGCTCAGAATGGACATGAGAGCATCTCTACACATTTAACAATTCTCTTCAACAAACTTTAGCAAAATTTTCTTTACACCAGGCACTTGGCTAAGTGCAAGGTCATAAAATATAAAGGTAAAATAGTAAATGTGTTTAAAACATGAACAAGACAAGAACCTGGCCTTTAGGAACTTACAGTACCCTGGACACTAGGGGCTTGTAGGCGAGGTAGGCAAAAGAAGGATTCCTCCTGTCATGTAAGGCACGATTGTGAAATGAAAAAAGAGAAGGGCAAATACATTTCCTAGGAGGGCAAAACTAACTCCAAGTTGGAGCCTCCATAAAGTGGTCAAGAATAAGTTTGCTATGAGCTGGACTTGAAGAATTCACAGAATTTCCATAGCCAGCCATAAGAATAAGGGCAATCCCAGGCAACAAAGGGTACGAAAAGGCCAGGAGGCAGGAAATTACAGATGAATAATCCAGTGTGACAAATTTTGGTGTGTGGGAGTGAGGTAGTGACAGATCATGCTAGACGGTAGGAAGGGCCCAGAGTGTAGGGGGCCCTGGAAGGCTTCTGAAGGAGCTGGGCTTTATTTAATGATAGAATAGTATTCATACAAATAATAATAACATATATATATATATATATACACACACACATATATATACTGCTTTTCTGTGTTAGGAATTGGTCTAAGAAGTTTATATATATTACGTGGACTAATTTAATATATATTAAATTAAATATAATAAATATATAAATTAAATTTAATATATAGATTAAATTAGTCCATATATATTATTATTCTCATTTCACAAGTGAGGAAACTGAAGCACAGAGAGGTTATGTAGGTTGTCTGAAATCACACTGCTAGAAAGTGGTGAAGAAGGGAGTGAAAGCAAGGCAGACCGGCTCCAAGGTCTGAGGACTCCAGGGTACTCAGAAGAGTAGTGATGTGACTCTGATGACCCAGGCATTAATGTGGAGGACAGACAGCAGTCACGCTGTCCCAGTAGCTCAGGTAAGAAACAACAAGGGTCTCACTAGGTCACTGGCAGAGAGAAGGCAGAGGAGATGGAGTGGAGAGAGAGATACAGAGGAGGGAGACTCCGTACAAGAATTGTAAACCAGGGCATCGACCTCGCAGTCTGGCCTGCGGTGGTTTACAGATTGGGCTTTGAATGCATTTTGATGGAAGATGCACTCTCTGTTTTCCCATAGTCACACCCAGACCTTCCTGTATTTCTCTCTCCAGCCTGACTTTTGGAGGCTAATACATTTATGAGCCCTGTTGCATAGGATTTGATGTTAGGGATAAATGAATGAGTCAGAGATGCATCGGAGATGTCTAGCTTGAGAGCAGCGTGGGTGGTAGTGCCATCACTGATGCGACATAGCATAGGGAGAGGCCAGGAAGAGAGGACTAATTGGTCAGCCTCTATGTGGAAGTGAGAGATCTATGGGGTAGACTTGTAGATGGCCAGTAGGTATGCAAATATAGCCTGGACCCCAGGACCTAGAAATGGTTTCTCTTTAACTAGAGAAACTAGTTAAAGTCATGGAGGAAGTGTAGAGTGACATGAGGGCTGGGTCCATATACCTGAAATGGACAGGTGACTCATTTTCATCAGTTTTAATCATTCAGTTAGATCCTATCATACTCGGCAGGCTTTAACCATACAGATTTAATCCAAATAAACCAGTGGTTCTGGACACTGGCTGTACCTTAAAGTCACCTGGGGAGTTTTAAAAATGCTGATTCCAGGCTTCTTCTCTCCCCATCCATGATTAAATTAGAATCATCTGAGCATGGGTATATAATTTTTAAGTTCCCCCCATGCCAGGCAATCTGACAGGTAAGCAATACCTGGAAAGCTTATCAACAGATCACAAACTTTGCAATAGAAAAAGGGAAAAGGAAATGGAAGGGGAATGCCAAGCCCTAGTCCTAGAAAGGCTGTGGTATTGTGCCCATCACCTTGCCTGGAGCAAAAGAGAAAGTCAGCTATTTAGTTAATCAGGACAAATTACTGGACCCACATAGTATCTGCAATGGACAATAGCAAGGCTTAATGCTTAGACCCTAAATATTGTATGGAGCCTTATTTAACCCTTTCTTCTAAAGCCAGTATTGGCCCCCATGACAGAAGTAGAACTGAACCTGCTGGTGGCAGGCAAGTGGCCCAGAAGTGAAAGGAGAGGAGCTCAAGATGCCAGGAACCTGATGGAATATTAATGCTTTTTAATAGCATGTGGTGAACGTAGCTCATCTTTGACTATAGTAAAGCAAACTCATCCTCAAAATAAAAGCAATAAATACACAGATGAATAGATAAAAGTGCTCAAAGTGACTTTAATATGAAGATGGGTGGACGCCAGTGTCCAAAACTGTCCAGTTGAACACTGTATTCACTATGAATGCAAGTAAAACAGAGTTCACCTAATTCTTCTTTTTTTAACACCTTTATTGGAGTATAATTGCGTTACAATGGTGAGTTAGTTTCTGCTGTATAACAAACTGAGTCAGCTATACATATACATATATCCCCATATCTCCTCCCTCTTGCGTCTCCCACCCACCCTCCCTATCCCACCCCTCTAGGTGGTCACAAAGCACTGAGCTGATCTCCCTGTGCTATGCGGCTGCTTCCCACTAGCTATCTATTTTACGTTTGGTAGTGTATATATGTCCATACCACTCTCTCACTTTGTCCCAGCTTAACCTTCCCCCTCCCCACGTCCTCAAGTCCATTCTCTATGTCTGCGTCTTTATTCCTGTCCTGCACCTAGGTTCTTCAGAACCTCTTTTTTTTTTTTTTTTTAGATTCCATATATATGTGTTAGCATACAGTATTTGTTTTTCTCTTTCTGACTTACTTTACTCTGTATGACAGACTCTATGTCCGTCCACCTCACTACAAATAACTCAATTTCGTTTCTTTTTATGGCTGAGTAATATTCCATTGTGTATATGTGCCACATCTTCTTTATCCATTCATCTGTTGATGGACACTTAGGTTGCTTCCATGTCCTGGCTATTGTAAATAGTGCTGCGATGAACACTGTGGTACGTGACTCTTTTTGAATTATGGTTTCCTCAGGTATATGCCCAGTAGTGGGATTGCTGGGTCATATGGTAGCTCTATTTTTAGTTTTTTAAGGAACCTCCATGCAGTTCTCCATAGTGGCTGTATCAATTTACATTTCCACCAACAGTGCAAGAGGGTTCCCTTTTCTCCACACCCTCTCCAGCATTTATTGTTTGTAGATTTTTTGATAATGGCCATTCTGACTGGTGTGAGGTGATACCTCATTGTAGTTTTGATTTGCCTTTCTCTAATGATTAATGATGTTGAGCATCCTTTCAAGTGTTTGTTGGCAATCTGTATATCTTCTTTGGAGAAATGTCTATTTAGGTCTTCTGCCCATTTTTGGATTGGGTTGTTTGTTTTTTAATATTGAGCTGCATGAGCTGCTTGTAAATTTTGGAAATTAATCCTTTCTCAGTTGATTCATTTGCAAATATTTTCTCCCATTCTGAGGGTTGTCTTTTCGTCTTGTTTATGGTTTCCTTTGCTGTGCAAAAGCTTTGCAGTTTCATTAGGTCCCATTTGTTTATTTTTGTTTTTATTTGCATTTCTCTAGGAGATGGGTCAAAAAGGATCTTGCTGTGATTTATGTCATGGAATGTTCTGTCTATGTTTTCCTCTAAGAGTTTTATAGTGTCTGGCTTTACATTTAGGTCTTTAATACATTTTGAGTTCACTTTTGTGTATGGTGTTAGGGAGTGTTCTAATTTCATTCTTTTACATGTAGCTGTCCAGTTTTCCCAGCACCACTTATTGAAGAGGCTGTCTTTTCTCCATTGTATAGTCTTTCCTCCTTTATCAAAGATAAGGTGACCATACGTGCGTGGGTTTATCTCTGGGCTTTCTATCCTGTTCCATTGATCTATATTTCTGTTTTTGTGCCGGTACCATATTGTCTTCATTACTGTAGCTTTGTAGTATAGTGTGAAGTCAGGGGGCCTGATTCCTCCAGCTCTGTTTTTCTTTCTCAAGATTGCTTTGGCTATTTGGGGTCTTTTGTGTTTCCATACAAATTGAAATTTTTTATTCTAGTTCTGTGAAAAATGCCATTGGTAGTTTGATAGGGATTGCATTGAATCTGTAGATTGCTTTGGGTAGTATAGTCATTTTCACAATGTTGATTCTTACAATCCCAGAACATGGTATATCTCTCCATCTGTTGGTATCATCTTTAATTTCTTTCATCAGTGTCTTATAGTTTTCTGCCAACAGGTCTTTTGTCTCCTTAGGTGGGTTTATCCCTAGGTATTTTATTCTTTTTGTTGCAGTGGTGAATGGGAGTGTTTCCTTAATTTCTCTTTCAGATTTTTCATCATTAGTGTATAGGAATGCAAGCAATTTCTGTGCATTAATTTTGTATCCTGCTACTTTACCAAATTCATTGATTAGCTCTAGCAGTTTTCTGGTAGCATCTTTAGGATTCTCTATGTATAGTATCATGTCATCTGAAAATAATGACAGTTTTACTTCTTTTCTGATTTGTATTCCTTTTATTTCTCTTTGTTCTCTGATTGTTGTGGCTAAAACTTCCAAAACTATGTTGAATAATAGTGGTGAGAGTGGGCAACCTTGTCTTGTTCCTGATCTTAGGGGAAATGGTTTCAGTTTTTCACCATTGAGGATGATATTGGCTGTGGGTTTGTCATATATGGCCTTTATTATGTTGAGGAAAGTTCCCTCTATGCCTGCTTTCTGGAGGGTTTTTATCATAATTGGGTGTTGAATTTTATCAAAAGCTTTTTCTGCATCTATTGAGATGATCATATGGTTTTTCTCCTTCAATTTGTTAATATGGTGTATCACATTGATTGATTTGCATATATTGAAGAATCCTTTCATTCCTGGGATAAACCCCACTTGATCATGGTGTATGATCCTTTTAATGTGTTGTTGGATTCTGTTTGCTAGTATTTTGTTGAGGATTTTTGCATCTATGTTCATCAGTGATATTGGCCTGTAGTTTTCTTTTTTGGGGACATCTTTGTCTTGTTTTGGTATCAGGATGATGGTGGCCTCGTCAAATGAGTTTGGGAGTGTTCCTCCCTCTGCTATATTTTGGAAGAGTTTGAGAAGGATAGGTGTTAGCTCTTCTGTAAATGTTTGATAGAATTCGCCTGTAGAGCCATGTGGTCCTGGGCTTCTGTTTGTTGGAAGATTTTTAATCACACTTTCAATTTCAGTGCTTGTGATTGGTCTGTTCATATTTTCTATTTCTTCCTGGTTCAGTCTTGGAAGGTTGTGCATTTCTAAGAATTTGTCCATTTCTTCCAGGTTGTCCATTTTATTGGCATATAGCTGCTTGTAGTAATCTCTCATGATCCTTTGTATTTCTTCAGTGTCAGTTGTTACTTCTCCTTTTTCATTTCTAAATCTACTGATTTGAGTCTTCTTCCTTTTTTTCTTGATGAGTCTGGCTAATGGTTTATCAATTTTGTCTATCTTCTCAAAGAACCAGCTTTTAGTTTTATTGATCTTTGCTATTGTTTTCTTCATTTCTTTTTCATTTATTTATGCTCTGATCTTTATGATTTCTTTCCTTCTGCTAACTTTGGGGTTTTTGGTTCTTCTTTCTCTAATTACTTTAGGTGTAAGGTTAAGTTGTTTATATGAGATGTTTCTTGTTTCTTGAAGTAGGATTGTATTGCTATAATCTTCCCTCTTAGAACTGCTTTTGCTGCATCCCATAGGTTTTGGGTCTTCGTGTTTTCATTGTCATTTGTTTCTAGGTATTTGTTGATTTCCTCTTTGATTTTTTCAGTGATCTCTTGGTTATTAAGTAGTGTATTATTTAGCCTCCATGTGTTTGTATTTTTTACAGATTTTTTTCCTGTAATTGATATCTAGTCTCATAGCATTGTGATCAGAAAAGATACTTGATACGATTTCAATTTTCTTAAATTTAGCAAGGCTTGATTTGTGACCCAAGATATGATCTATCCTGGAGAATGTTCCATGAGCACTTGAGAAGAAAGTGTATTGTGTTGTTTTAGAATGTCCTATAAATATCAATTAAGTCCATCTTGTTTAATGTATCATTTAAAGCTTGTGTTTCCTTATTTATTTTCATTTTGGATGATCTGTCCATTGGTGAAAGTGGGGTGTTAAAGTCCCCTACTATGATAGTGTTACTGTTGATTTCCCCTTTTATGTCTGTTAGCATTTGCCTTATGTATTGAGGTGCTCCTATGTTGGGTGCATAAATATTTACAATTGTTATATCCTCTTGGATTTATTCCTTGATCATTATGCAGTGTCCTTCCTTGTCTCTTGTAACATTCTTTATTTTAATGTCAATTTTGTCTGATATGAGAATTGCTACTCCAGCTTTCTTTTGATTTCCATTTGCATGGCATATCTTT
This sequence comes from Eschrichtius robustus, assembly GCF_028021215.1. Taxonomy (NCBI): domain Eukaryota; kingdom Metazoa; phylum Chordata; class Mammalia; order Artiodactyla; family Eschrichtiidae; genus Eschrichtius; species Eschrichtius robustus. The sequence goes on from NC_090825.1 coordinate 31,292,391, forward strand.
TTCCATCCCCTCACTTTCAGTCTGTATGTGTCCCTAGGTCTGAAGTGGGTCTCTTGTAGACAGCATATATATGGGTCTTGTTTTTGTATCCATTCAGCTAGTCTATGTCTTTTGGTTGGAGCACTTAATCCATTTACATTTAAGGTAATTTTCGATATGTATGTTCCTATTACCATTTTCGTAATTGTTTTGTATTTGTTATTGTAGTTCTTTTCCTTCTCCTGTGTTCCCTGCCTAGAGGAGTTCCTTTAGCATTTGTTGTAGAGCTGGTTTGGTGGTGCTGAATTCTCTCAGCTTTTGCTTGTCTGTAAATGTTTTAATTTCTCCATCGAATCTGAATGATATCCTTGCTGGGTAGAGTAATCTTGGTTGTAGGTTTTCTCTTTCATCACTTTAAATATGTCCTGGCACTCTCTTCTGGTTTGCAGAGTTTCTGCTGAAAGATCAGCTGTTAACCTTATGGGGATTCCCTTGTATGTTATTTGTTGTTTTTCCCTTGCTGCTTTTAATATTTTTTCTTTGTATTTAATTTTTGATTGTTGGATTAATACATGTCTTGGCATGTTTCCCCTTGTATTTGTCCTGTATAGGACTCTTTGCACTTCCTGGACTTGATTAACTATTTCCTTTCCCATATTAGGGAAGTTTTCAACTATAATCTCTTCAAATATTTTCTCAGTCCCTTTCTTTTTCTCTTCGTCTTCTGGGACCCTTATAATTCGAATGTTGGTGCATTTAATGTTGTCCCAGAGGTCTCTGAGGCTGTCCTCAATTCTTTTCATTCTTTTTCCTTTATTCTGCTCTGCAGTAGTTATTTGCACTATTTTATCTTCCCGGTCACTTATCTGTTCTTCTGCCTCAGTTATTCTGCTATTGATTCCTTCTAGAGAATTTTTAATTTCATTTATTGTGTTGTTCATTATTGTTTTTTTGCTGTTTAGTTCTTCTAGGTCCTTGTGAAACGTTTCTTTTATTTTCTCCATTCTATTTCCAAGATTTTTCAACATCTTTACTATCATTATTCTGAAATCTTTTTCAAGTAGACTGCCTATTTCCTCCTCATTTGTTTGGTCTGGTGGGTTTTTACCTTGCTCCTTCATCTGTTGTGTGTTTCTCTGTCTTTTCATTTTGCTTAACATACTGTGTTTGGGGTCTCCTTTTCACAGGCTGCAGGTTCGTAGTTCCTGTTGTTTTTGGTGTCTGCCCCCAGAGGCTAAGGTTGGTATAGTGGTTTGTGTAGGCTTCCTGGTGGAGGGGACTAGTGCCTGTGTTCTGGTGGATGAGGCTGGATCTTGTCTTTCTGGTGGGCATGACTGCGTCCAGTGGTGTGTTTTGCCGTGTCTGTGACCTTATTATGATTTTAGGCAGCCTGTCTGCTAATGGGTGGGGTGGTGTTCCTGTCTTGCTAGTTGTTTGGCCTAGGGTGTCCAGCACTGTAGCCTGCTGGTCTTTGAGTGGAGCTGGGTCTTAGCGTTGAGATGGAGATCTCTGGGCGAGCTTTCGCTGTTTCATATCACGTGGAGCCAGGAGGTCTCTGGTGGACCAATGTCCTGAACTCGGCTCTCCCACCTCAGAGGCACAGGCCTGACTCCCGTCCAGAGCACGAAGACCCTATCAGCCACACGGCTCAGAAGAAAAGGGAGAAAAAAAGAAAAAAGGAAAAGAAAAGAAAAGAAAGTTATTAAAATAAAAAATTATTATTAAAAATAAAAAAATTAAAATGTAATTAAAAGGAGAAAAAAAAGAGAGAGAAAGAAGAGAGCAACCAAACCAAAAAACAAATCCACCAATGATAACAAGCGCTAAAAACGATACAAAAAAAACACACAAACATACAAAAATGGACAGACAGAACCCAGGACAAACGGTTAAACAAAGGTATAAGAGAAAATCACACAAAGAAGCATATACATACACAGTCACAAAATGAGAAAAAGGAAAAAAATATATATATATTGTTGCTCCCAACGTCCACCGCCTCAATTTTGGAATGGCTCGTTGTCTATTCAGGTATTCCACAGAGGCAGGTACATCAAGTCGACTGTGGAGATTTAATCCGCTGCTCCTGAGGCTGCTGGGAGAGATTTCCCTTTCTCTTCTTTGTTCGCACAGCTCCTGGTGTTCAGCTTTGGATTTGGACCCGCCTCTGCGTGTAGGTAGCCTGAGGGCGTCTGTTCCCGCTCAGACAGGACGGGGTTAAAGGAGCATCTGCTTAGGGGACTCTGGGTCACTCAGGCCAGGAGGGAGGAAGGGGCACGGAATGCGGGGTGAGCCTGCGGTTGCAGAAGCCAGCGTGACGTTGCACCAGCCTTAGGCACGCTGTGTGTTCTCCCAGGGAAGTTGTCCCTGGATCACAGGACCCTGGCAGTGGCGGGCTGCACAGGCTCCCGGGAGGGAGGTGTGGAGAGTGACCTGTGCTTGCACGCAGGCTTCTTGGTGGCGGCAGCAGCAGCCTTAGTGCCTCATGCCCGTCTCTGATGTCCGTGCTGATAGCCGTGGCTTGTGCCCGTCTGTGGAGCTCGTTTAGGTGATGCTCTGAATCCTCCCTCCTCGCGCACCCCGAAACAATGGTCTCTTGCCTCTTAGGCAGGTCCAGACCTTTTCCCGGACTCCCTCCCGGCTAGCCGTGGTGCACTAGCCCCGTCAGGCTGTGTTCACGCAGCCAACCCCAGTCCTCTCCCTGCGATCCGACCGAAGCCTGAGCCTCAGCTCCCAGCCCCCGCCCGCCCCGGCCGGGGAGCAGACAAGCCTCTCGGGCTGGTGAGTGCTGCTCGGCGCCGAGCCTCCGTGCGGGAGTCTCTCTGCTTTGCCCTCTGCACCCCTGTGGCTGCGCTCTCCTCCGTGGCTCCGAAGCTCCCCCCTTCTGCCACCCGCAGTCTCCGCCCGCAAAGGGGCTTCCTAGTGTGTGGAAACCTTTCCTCCTTCACAGCTCCCTGCCACTGGTGCAGGTCCCGTCCCTTTTCTTTTGCCTCTGTTTTTTCTTTTGCCCTACCCAGGTACATGGGGAGTTTCTTGGCTTTTGCGAAGTCTGAAGTCTTCTGCCAGCATTCAGTAGGTGTTCTGTAGGAGTTGTTCCACATGTAGATGTATTTCCGATGTATTTATGTGGAGGAAGGTGATCTCCACGTCTTACTCTTCCGCCATCTTGACGGTCTCTCAGTTCACCTAATTCTAATTATTTAAAATAAGGTATATTTTTCTGACTATAAAAGTAATAGATGTTCATTATTGAAAATTTTGAAATTGAAAAAGGACAAAAGAACATCAAACGCACTCAAAATATTACTACTGTGGATAACTGGTTGTATTTTTCTCTATTTTAAAGTACATGCATATATGACATGTGGTTGACATCATGCTATATTTATAATTTCACTTTTCATTTGACATTATATCATAAGAATTTCTCTGTGTCATTAAAATGTCTTCGGAAACACAGTTCTAAATGGCTTCATAATTTTTAATTTCTATGGCTGAAATATAATGTACTAATCTTTGAGCACTTATATTTTTTTGCTTTTTTATATTAAATGATCCTGGTATTCTTTGTGTCCAAATTTCAAATTAATTTCATAGGCCAGATTCCTAAAAGTAGAAAGACCGAGTTAAGGAGTGTGAACATTTTACAGGTATAGCAATTCTGGCTAGTCATGCAAAAATGGGATTATTGGAAGGAGCTAGGAGGAGCTCTGGAAGTTGAAGAACATGGCAGATAACCTAGAATCAGGAAGGCAGGACCTAGAGTGCTCTTCAGGCTCAGTCTCCCTGTCCCCCGCTGCAAGCATCTGATTAGCTGAAGTCAGACCCTGAATCAATCAGCAGATAAGGCACACAGACACACACACACACACACACACACACACACACACACACACCAGGGGAGGCATTGTAAGCACAGCATCCACCTAAACCTGGGCCCATTATACGAAGATTCCTAGAAATGAAATTCCTGGGTCAAAAAGTATGCATATGTTAAAAGTTCTTAACAGAAATGGCCAAACTTCTTACCAGAAATGTTACCAATTTATACCCTCGTGAGGTCTGTGTTTGTATCACAATCCTGTATCTGGCATCTATTTATCCATCTATCTCTCTCTCTATCTATCTCTCTATCTATCTCCTCCAAAATTTGATAGGTAAAAAACTGTATCTCTTTTTGTCATTTTAATTTACTTTTCTTTTTTAACTTGCAAATGTTCTGAACATATTAGTGATCAGATATTTGTATTTGCCCTCCCGTGAACTGAATCTTTGTTTCTATCAGTCATTTATTGATTGGGGTATTTGCTATGTGAATTTTTCAAAAGCACCCGTCTACACTCCCTCATACCAGAACTCTTTGCAAGGTTCTTAAATAGCCATATAGTTAAGTAAAAGCATTTGTTCCCTCAAATAATGCAAATGGTTTCAGTTTATACTTCATGTGCCTCTTTAGTGTGCCAAAGATTTGAATCTTATTCCAAAAGAATGTTAAAAAAAATAAAATCTCCATATAAAAGTCTTAAAATTTCCCTTTATTAAACATGATTTAAAAGCTTTGATTTGTGAAGTACTAAAAAAATCTCTTTGGCTTGTGTGGGAGTTGGGGACACTGTCTTTCACTAGCTGCCGGTTGATTAGTACTAGAAGAAAAAAACTTACCTCATGTAGACAGAGGAATAAACCTATCAAAGATTAGCTATCAGAGTGCACAGCCTGGGCTATTTATGGGTAAGTCAAGGAAGATATCAAAATTATGGGGTTTTTAATTATCTTTAAATAACTCTTGATGCGCCAGGTCAGAAGGTCCTAGGTTTTATGTTTCTAAAGAAACATCAGTTGAGGCTAAAGCAGTTTTTGGCTCCTCGAACTTGAGACCATCACCTTAATCAGGAGAAGAAATCTGTGGAAAAAAAAAAAAAAAAAAGGAACCTTATCATTAATGATTGTTTCATTATGTAAGCAAAAGAAGGCATTAAGGATCAAATGCAGACAAGACCAAAATCTCTTTTTAGGTACTCCTTCCGCTTTCTCCTCCACCCTTACCATTCTGTACATTTATACAGCCAGATGGTTCCAATTCATAAGGCTTATCACAAATGTCCTTTTTGCAGTGGGTTTGATAAGTCCAAAGAAAGCCTCAAGTGTGTTGAATCTGAGGTCTCAAAACATTCCTGGTGATTCCATTAGTTCTTAGAATCATGATGAGCTTGTAAAATAGCTGGGAACACCACAGAGACAGGATCTGTTTGAATTCATGTCCGTCCTGTCCCAAGGTTCTATCTTCTAGCTTTACAGGGTGGGGGAGGGAAGGAGAGGAGAAAGGGAGAAGACAGCTGCATGTAGAACTTGCCTTCAGTAGCCTGGCCCACCTGAGCTGCCCCTAAAGGTCCAGAGTGGGGTGAGGGCAACATTATGGACACTTGCAATTAATTTGGATATGTATTTTTCATCAAAAAGTTCAAAAAGAGTAGGCTCCAAGGTAAGTTTCCACACTCCAGATGGCTCTCTACCATCCTCTGTGACCTACATTTCCCTCATGACTGCAAGATGGCTGCAGGGCCTCCAAAATCATGTTCTCACATGACAACCTTTCAAGCAGAAAGGGAGGGAAGAGGGCAAAAGGCTTTCCTTCTAACTAAAAATAGAACTACCATACGACCCAGGAATTCCACTCCTGAGTATTATATGAAAACACTAATTTGAAAAGTACATGCACCCCAGTGTTCGTAGCAGCATTGTTTACAATGGCCAAGATATATAAGCAACCTAAATGTCCATCAACCGCTAAATAAATAAAGAAGATGTGGTATACACACACACACACACACACACACACACACACACACACACACACAGACAATACACCATTTGCAACAACATGGATGGACTTGGAGAGTATTATGCTAAGTGAAATAGATAGAGAAAGACAAATACTACATGATCTCACTTATATGTGGAATCTAAAAAAGTAAAAGAAACTAGTGAATGTAACAAAACAGAAACAGACTCACAGATACAGAGAATAACTAGTAGTTACTAGTGGGGAGAGGGGAGCAGGAGGGGCAAAATAGGGGTAGGGGATTAAGAGGTACAGACTACTATAAGCTACAAAGATATATAGTACAACACAGGAAATATAGCCAATATTGTATAATAACTATAAATGGAATATAACCATTAAAAATTATTAATCACTAAGTTGTACACTTGAAACTTACACAATATTGTACATCAACTGTACCTCAATTTTTTAAAAAAGGCTTTCCTTCTTTGACTGACCACTTTCTATCAGGAAAAAAAATCTTTCCCAGAAACCCCGAGCCGACTTCCTTTTGTATCTCATTGGGTCACCTGACTCAGAACTGGGTCACCTGACTGCCACTGGCTTCACAGGGAAAGTTGAATAGGCCTATTGTAATTGGTTTAGACCAGATGCATTCATCTCCTGGGGCCGAGCATATGATACCTTGACAAAACTGGGGCTCTGCTACCGAGGAAGGTGAAGGACTGACTGCCAAGAGGCAACCTCCAGGGACTGTCCCGGTGTAGTTAATAACACCTTCCACTGGCAAATCACTTTACAAAGTAACCTTCAGTATGTGGCATGGCTTCATATTATAAGATTAAAAAGGAGGAACCAGGAGACAAAAACAATGTATGTGGTGGTGATGGCGGTGGTGACAGTGGGGTAGTGTTAAGAAAAGGGAAGCTCACGTGGACCAGCTCAAAGCCAAGAAACAACTTTCCTAAGTACCTCTTATGTGCCTGACATAGTGCTGGGCTAGTGTCAGATTCCAAAGCCCCACAAACGTGTGCTGTGGGCCTCATCTGCAAGGGAATTGCAAGCTGTTGTGGTACCAATGAGAGAACAGTAGGAATCAGAACATTACTAAGGACTAAACTGTGTGGTAGAGAAAATAACGGCCAGGGGAGATCAGGGGGAGGGCAGATCACTGCAGTTTGGAGTCTGGGGAGGGCTTCAAGAAAGAGGTGTGTTTTCGGGCTGGGTAGGATTTAACTGAGCAGAGAGGACATTCCAGGTGGGAGAACACTGCAGATCTGGGGGAAGGGCATGTCAAAGGCTGAAACAAAAATGCATGTGTGTTTGGGAGTGGAAGGGCCCACCGGTGAAGAAACCTGAGTTTGGAGTACATTTGGAAAGCTGCTGCTTGAATTCTTGGAATGGTAGCGTTCAAAAGTGCACCTCTGAGAGCAAAATGGTGTCTGACAAGCGAGGTTTTGCTTCATGAATTTTCCTGGTGGAACATTTTTGTTGCTGTTGGCAGCACGGTCTTGCCTCTAATGCTTACAGATAAGAAGCTCTCAGTTCATTGGTTGAAAATGTTACTGGTGGGGTGGCGTGGGGCTGGGGTGTCTCCTTCTGGGGACAAATGACCATTTGTTGCGCAGGAAGATTGCACAAAATCAGACATTCCTTGTAGCTCCGTCCCTACTTACACAGCGTTGCATTCAAAGAAATAGGTATCCTGCTCAGGCCCTCCTTGAGAATTAACACCCATCTTTATCATAGATTTTCTTGAAGGCTGCTTATAACCTGTTTAGATATCCTACCCTTATCCCAAAGATTTCCCCTCTCGGCAGCCACTGAAACGTCTTCCTCTCTATCCCCCAAACAACACGCTTCCATCCTGCTGACTCCCCGGATTCCGTGTTCATACACATCACAGCTTTCCCCAAGCCTGTACCCTCTCTCTCTGTGTGTGCACAGATCCTCAATTATTGACTTGACTCAAGAAATCTACCCAGGAAAGAAGAGCTGGGAGCTGATTTGATGAGACTGGCTGCAGGGGTAGGGGAGATGGGTGACTGAGAAACTCATATATAAATCACTTTTATCTCTGTTCATATCTAGTCCATCAACCTACAGACTTAAAAGTTGTTTTATTGTGATAAAATATATATGATCAAATTTGCCACTTTGTTTTTAAGTGTACAAGTCAGTGGCATTAATTATATTCACAATGTTTTGCAACTATCACCACTATCTATTTCTAAAACTATTTTTTTTTAATATTATGGCGTGTTTTTAAAAATTTACTTATTTGTTTTATTTATTTTATTTTTGGCTGCATTGGGTCTTCATTGCAGTACACAGGCTTCTCATTGCGGTGGCTTCTCTTGTTGCGGAGCACGGGCTCTAGGTGCGTGGGCTTCAGTAGTTGTGGCACATGGGATCAGTAGTTGTGGCTCGTGGGCTCTAGAGTGCAGGCTCAGTAGTTGTGGCTCACGGGCTTAGTTGCTCCGTGGCATGTGGGATCTTCCCAGACCAGGGCTTGAACCCGTGTCCCCTGGATTGGCAGGTGGATTCTTAACCACTGTGCCACCAGAGAAGCCCTCTAAAACTTTTTGATCACCCTAAACAGAAACTCTATACCCATTAAGCAATAACTCCCCATTCCTCCCTCCCTCCCTCCAGCCTCTGGTAACCTCTAATCTACATTTTGTCTCTCCGAATTTTCTTATTCTAGCTATGTCTTATAAGTAGAATTATACATTATTTGTCCTTTTATATCTTGCTTCTTTCACTTAGCATAATGTCTTCAGGGTTCATCCATACTGTAGTGTGTATCAGAAGTTTGTTTCTTTCTATGGCTGCATAATATTCCATTGCATGTATATACCACATTTTGTTTATCCATTCATCTGTTGATGGGGATGGTTGTTCCCACCTTTTGACTACTGTGAATAACGCTGCTATGAACATCAGCATACAAGCAACTGTTGGAGTCTCTCTTTTCATTTTCTTGGGATATATACTTAGGAGAGGAATTGCTGCATCATATGGTAATTCTATGTTTAACTTTTTGAGGAAACACCAGACTGTTTTCCACAGTGATCGCACCATTTTACATTCCCACCAGCAATGTACAAGGGTTCCAATTTCTCCACATCCTCACAAACATTTATTTTCTGTTTTTTTTTTTTAATTTTATTATAGTCATCCTAGTACGTGTGAAGTGGTATCTCATCATGGTTTTGATTTGCATTTCCTTAATTACTAATGATTTTGAATATTGTTTCATGTGCTGCTGGCCATTTGTGTGTGTGTGTATGTATATTTTTTTTTTTTTTTAGGAAAATGTCTGTTCAAGTCCTTTGTCTATTTTTAAATTGGGTTGTCTTAAGAATTGTAGGAGTTCTTCATATGTTATAGATATTAATCCCTTATTAGGTATATGATTTTTCAAATATTTTCTTCCGTTCTGTAAGGTGTATTTTCACGCTTTCAACAGTGTCCTTTGATGTATGAAAGTTTTTAATTTTAACAAAGTTCAATTTATCTATTTCTTTTATAGCCTGTGCTTTGGTATCATATTTAAGAAACTACTGTTAAATCCAAAGTTATGAAGATTTTCCTATGTTTCCTCTAAGAGTTTTATAGTTTTAGTTCTTAAATTCAGATCTTGGACTTACTCTAATTTTTGCACATGATATGAGGCAAGAGTCAAACTTCATTGGTTTGCATGTGGATATCCAGTTTTCCTAGCACCATGTTTGAAAAGACTGTCTTTTCCTCATTGAATGTTCTTGGCACCTTTGTTGAAAATCAACTGACCATAAATGTGAGGATTTATGTCTGAGCTGCCAATCCTATTCCATTGATTTGTATGTCTATCCTTATGCCAGTACCACACTGTTTTGATTATTGTAGCTCTATAGTAAGTTGAAATCAGGAAGCTACAGAGTTTAAAATGCAAAGAAGACCTTCTTCATTTTGAAGTCATACCTTTTCCTCTTCATAGAAATTATTCCTATGTTGAATACAAATATCCCTGCCAGCCTGTGGGTCTCCCTTCTTGTTCCAAGATTGGCTCTAGTTTAGGTCACAGTGGGGCAGAGGGAAGCCCATCATTTTTAGCTGGGACAGGACTAAGTGAAAGCCTGGAATAAATGCTCTGTGGTCTCTCCACAAGAACTAGGGTATTGGGTTTTTTGCCTTCCCCTGCCCCCAACTACAGTTAAGGAATGGAGGATTCAGAACTAGCCCAAATAAGGGAGCAAATGTTAATGAGAGGATATGAGTATCTGTCAGGTTCTAAACAAGAATATGGAAACCACTTCAGATATTACCACAGAGAGAACTGAATTCAGGGAACAGTTACAAAGGAATGGACAAATCAGGAAACTGAACAAAGAGTAGAGATATCCCAAAGATGAAAAAGAGCTGAAAACCCACTGCCACTCTCTGTTATGGGCAAAGGGAAGAAGCAATGTTCCCAAAGCCTAGGGATCAGTATTGCCCTGTGAAAGCTGGGGATCATCAGGTAGGAGGTGGAGCTACAGGGGAGATGCAGCCTCTGCAAAAATGCCACCCAAGTCCAAACAGGAAGGGGAGAGATACCCCGGCTTCTCCCACCAAGTGCTACCCCACCACTAGCTGAACCTAGTCAGAAGTCACCTGTTCTGGGAGTGCTCACGGGAATGCTGTCTGCAGGGGCCCTCCCTGTTCCCTCTTTCTTTCCCCTCCCCTAACCCCCACCGGTGATGGAAAGCAGAGCACAGAAGGGTGCTGCAGAATGGATCTCAGGCTATACAGAGGCCCGGGAGTTGCACACAAGGAAAGCAGGACCCTCCCATCCTTGGAGTGCAGGGATCTGACTTGGGATGTGCCTGTTAAAGTAACAAATTCCAGGGGCTTCCCCGGTGGCGCAGTGGTTGAGAATCTGCCTGCTAATGCAGGAGACACGGGTTCGAGCCCTGGTCTGGGAAGATCCCACATGCCGCGGAGCAACAAGCCCCGTGAGCCACAGCTACTGAGCCTGCGCGTCTGGAGCCTGTGCTCCGCAACAAGAGAGGCCACGACAGTGAAAGGCCCGCGCACCGCGATGAAGAGTGGCCCCCACATGCCACAACTAGAGAAAGCCCTCGCACAGAAACGGAGACCCAACACAGCCATAAATAAATAACAAAAAAAAAAAAAAAAAAAACAAATTCCATAATGGTAACAGTTTTACAATTACTGAGGATGAGATATATGTGAAGGAGACTGTTAGGCTCTTTGCATGTTACGTAGTTTAAATTCATGGAAAGATCCAGTGGTGTTACTGTGACTGAGTAGTTTTAAAGACAGGGAGAACGAAGCTCAGTTAAGTGGCTTGTCCAAGCTTGTAACTGGCAGAGCCATAATTGGCATCTGGGAGCACCTACCCCTGTCACCCCCCACCGGAGTCTGTGCTCCTGACCATGAGGTTTGCTGCTTCTCAGCAAGGAAAATTGAGACTAACAGTTTTGTGAGACCGAAAGGAATTCTCTCCCTGCTGCTACTGCTTCCCACCTGGCTGACTGTGACCCCCAGAAAGCCATGGAAATGTGAGTTACCCCCAACCAACATGTCACAGAGAAGATGGGAGGAACGGGGTGGTGACTGGAGAAGGGAAATGTGAAAAATATTCTGCCCTCTGGGTCAACTTGCTAATACTTCTAGAAGTAATTTTGCCTTCTCTCCAAAATGAAGAATGAATGAGTAACCATGTTGAAATTTCCTGCCATTCCTTAGAAGCAAGGGGCAAGAGGCCCAGCTAGACAGTACACTGACCGAGAACAGTCCTGAGGAGGCCCACGGACAGCCTGGCCTGGCACCAGGCAGCAAAAAAAAAGTGGAATATTTGGGGGAGTTCTGAGGTGCCCCTTATGATGTTTGACCCATATGTGTAGCTTCTCCATGCTTCCATCCTTTTGTAATCAGCTCCCTACATAAATTCTCCCTGTGGCGGTTGACTTCAGGAGTCTTTAAGGAATAAGATAAGCTGAGGCACCAAAGCGCCTCCAAGGTGAGGGGAAATATTACTCAGGTATAGGTGAGTTACTCAGGTATAGGTCCAACAGGATCTGCCCTCCATACCAATCCCTCTTCACCATTCTAAGTTTCTAAATTCATTTTCTAGTACTCTCTCCCTGGCTCGTTTGCTCCAGCTACACTGACCTCTTTGCTGTTTCTTGGACACGCTAAGCATGATCTTGCCTCAGGGCCTTTGCACTTGCCGTTCCATCTGCCTAGAACACTTTTTACTCATACATCTGCTTAATCTCTTCCTTATCTCTTTTAGGTGCTCTACTCAAAAGGCACCCATATCAATGAAGCCTTCCCTAAGTACTCTATTTAAAAGAACAAGTCCTTCTCCATTGTATTCCACTCCCCTGCTTTTTCCTCCATAGCCCTTATCACCTATTCCAAAGGTTCTCAAACTACAGCAGGTATCAGAACCACCTGGGGTGAGGCAGGGAGGCATATTAAAACCCAGATTCCTGGCTCCACTCCCAGTTTCTGATTCAGAAGGTCTGGGGAGGGCCCTGAGAATTTGCATTGTTCAGAATTTCCCAGGCAGTGATGCTGCTCATGATCTCAGTACCACATTTTGAGAACCATTGCCATATAACTATCCATCCCTCTTTCTATCTAGCTACATACTAATGTATATACTTCAGGTGTGTTGTCTTTAAGTCACGTATTATATTTTAATAATTTTAAAAACTGACATTTCTATAACTATAAGCTCTTTTCTCTCTTTATATTATTTGCAATTCCCTCCCCCATTTAATCAATCATACAGTTTTTCAAAAAACCAGCCTTCACTTTTCATACTCATTATTCTCTTTCTGTCTGTCTCTCTGTTTATACCCGTGATCTTTCTTCTTTTCTTCCTTCTTATTTCTTTATGTATACTCTATTACTCTTTACCTTCCTGAGTTGAATTCTTAGCTCATTTTCCATCTTTCTTGTTTTTCATTACATATATTTAAAGGTCTCCCTAGCCCTCTAAGCACTGCTTTAGCTGCATCCGACTAATGCTGAAATGTAACGCTTTCCTTGCCATAAAGCTCTATATTTTTAGTAACTTTTCTGATTTGCTCTTACAGCCAAATGTTCTTTAGTGGTATCTTTTTTGGTTTCCAGACATATGGAATTTTTAAAAACTGTCATTTTATGAATTTTTAATTTTATTGCACTGGGTCAGAGAAGTTAGTCTGTGTGACACTGGTCCCTTGAAACTTTTTTCTTTTTTTCAGCCAAGAACATGTCCAATTTTTGTGAAGTTTCATATGAGCTTGAAAGAATATGACTTCTGTTTGTTGGAAGTGGAGGTATACATGTATATATGTTAGTGCTTATGGTATTGAATATGTATATAATAGCAGTTATATTAATATACCTTAGCACCTCTTAACCATGTTATTAAAATTTTCTGAACATGTGCTTGTTTGCTGTCTGCTAGACCCACTATGTCCTTCCCTCTGTTTACTTCCCTCACTTTTCCTTCTGAGATTCCTATTAGAATGATGTTGACATTTCTGTTTATCTTTCATATCTAACTCTTCTCTCATTCTTTTCATCTCTTCAGACTTTCTTGACATGTACTGGGATAATTCTTCAACCTGAACATCCAGTTTGCAAACTTAGAATTTGTATCTGCTGTTTCCAGGCCCCCAGTGAGAATGGGGGTAGAAATCATGCCAGGAAACATGAAGGAGAGAAAATGACACAAATAAAAGCTGTCTCCTGGAGGCTGGCTGGTGCTTCAGCTGTGTCCCAGGCTCTCTTTAACGTAAGACCATCATCATCCCCATCCCCCAACCCCCGCCCCCAGCTACTGGGTCCCAATCAAGACTCTCCCCGAGCATTTCTCACGATGTTTGTGTTATTTGGCTGAGCACACTTGAGATCCATCAAACTTCTCATTTCTTCTGTAGCATCTCCAACCCTGGGATCCATATGGAAGCCAGCAGTCATGAATAGTCATTTCATGTCCATCCTGGCTTATCTGTGGGTCCCAGTTCCCTGTTTTTATAGCCACTGCTTGTCTTAAATTTATTCTTTTCAAAATAATGCAAGAAGGAAAATACTGAGAAGTTTGGGATCATTTTATTAGCAACAAATGTCTGTCAATATTAATTTATCCCATGTGTGATATATGAGTGAGTTAAGTGCCAAACTATTAAATTCAACTTAAATAACAGGAACAGCAAAGAATGAACTGAATTCTTGGCTAGTAGAGTAGCCACATTTTCCCAGCAGACTTGACCTGCTGAAGTTCAGAGGTCTGGAGTAAAAAACCTGAACAGAGGTTCAGACAAGTACCGAATCTGGGAGGACAAGTTTCTCAGGGTAAATTCCCCAGGATTTTAGCAGAGTGGTTTCTCCATAGAGTTGCCAGATTTTGCAAATAAAAACATAAGACACCCAATTCAATTTGAAAAATAGCTTTGACTGCCAAATTTTTGTAACTTATTTCAAAAATAGCTGAACACAGGACATTTGAAGAGTCCTGACAAGGTCAACATATGACACAGAAGAAAATCATTAAATACAGGTCCTATCCTGTGTATACAGGCCTGGCAACTCTATTTCTCCATCCATTGGCGTTACTAGACTTCCACCAGCCTAATGGTGCTCATGGTCACGATGAGAAACACTTTCCTTCCACAAGTTTGATCCATGACCACCTTGGGAGAGAATATTGGAAATCAGGACCATTTGGGAAATTCCAGGATGAGTATTGCGTAACAACAGGCTTTCTTTATGGCAGAAGTCTTCAACCCTGGATGTATATTAGCATCACCTGGGGATTGTATTACCAAAAAAAGAAAAAAACCAGGATGCCAGTAAGATTTAAATTTCAGGAAGACAGGAAGAATTTCATACTTTCTGTAAGCATGTTCCAAATACTGCATAGGATACACTTACAGTAAAAAAAAAAATTTGTTGTTTATCCAAAATTCAAATTTAACTGCATATTCTGTAATTTTGTTTGTTAAATCTGGCAACCTTACCTGGGGAGCTTTGGAGACATACCCTTGCCTGGTGGGACCTCTCTCTTTGTCGGGTTAAGAATCCAGGTGATTCTAATGTGCTGTCAGTGTTGACGATCCCCGCCTGCCCACACCCCCAGTCTAGAGTGAAGCGTCTCAAGCTTAAATTTTATGTAGATCATCTGGGCTTTGTCCACGTGCTGATTCTATCCTTTGGGGTGGGGCTTGCGATTCCGTGTTTCTAACAAGCTCCGGATGATGTGGGCCCGCAGGTCACGGACCTTTTTTGCTGAAAAGCTGTTTAGGAGCGCCTGTCGGTTAGACAGCGCTAGATGGGGTTGGGGTGAAACCCTACAGCTATTGAGAGAGTATCAGTGCCCCCTCACCATCCACGACTGTCCATAGGAGTTTGGTGCATTTTCCTGGCCTTCTTCTCACTGGCACTGCTCTGGTACCAGGTAAGAGGAACGGCTGCTTTGTCCACCTTGTCTTAACGAGCCCCTAATGGTTTCCTCGCTGAGTACAGGGTGTACCTGGGTGCAGGGAGCAAAACCCGGTGTAGGTATCTGGGGATGAGCCCTGGGATGTGGGAAGCAGGGGCGGACACAGCCCCCCGCCTCCCAAGGAGCTACACTCTGACCCCACCTGACTTGATTTTTTTTAACTTATTTTATTGAAGTACAGCTGATTCACAGCACTGTGTGCATTTCTGCTGTACAGCAAAGTGATTCAGTTATACACACACCTATGTATTCTTTTTCATATTCCTTTCCATTATGGTTCACCACAGGATATTGAATACTGTTCCCTGTGCTATACAGTAGGACCTTGTTGTTTATCCATCCTGTATATAAGAGTTTGCCTCTGCTAACCCCAAACTCCCAATGCATCCCTGCCCTACCCTCTTCCCCCTTGGCAACCACAAGTCTGTTCTCTGTATCTGGGAGTCTGTTTCTGTTTTGTAGATATGTTCATTTGTGTCATATTTTAGATTCCACATATAAGTGATAGCATATGGCATTTGTCTTTCTCTGTCTGACTTACTTCACTTAGTAAATGATCATCGCTGGTCCACCCATATTGCTGCAAATGGCATTATTTCATTCCTTTTTTGTGGCTGAGTAGTATTTTGTTGCATATATATATATATATATACATATCACATCTTCTTTATTCATTCATCTACTGATGGACATTTAGGTTGTTTCCATGTCTTGACTGTTGTAAGTAGTGCTGCTATGAACACAGGGGTGCCTGTATCTTTTCGAATTATAGTTTTACCCGGATATATGCCCAGGATTGGGATTGCTGGATCATAAGGAAACTCTATTTTCAGTTTTTTGAGGAACCTCCGTACTGTTTTCCATAGTGGCTGCACCAATTTACATTCCCACCAACAGTGTAAGAGGGTTCCCTTTTCTCTACACCCTCTCTGGCATTTATCATTTGTAGACTTTTTAATGATGGCCATTCTGACCGGTGTGAGGCGGTACCTCATTGTAGTTTTGATTTGCATTTCTCTCATAATTAGCGATGATGAGCATCTTTTCATGTGTTTGTTGGCCATCTATATGTCTTCTTTGGAGAAATGTCTATTTATGACCCCACCTGCCTTGGCAGCCTCTCTTTGCCCAGCAGAAGCTGGACTTTGATCCTCAGAAGTAATCTAATGTGGAAAGGATTTTAGACCCCTTAGAGCAGCCACTTTAGCCCTGCAGAGAATCATGGGATTTTTGCAGAGGTGCATACATATGAAACAGATGGCGTGGATGGATGTGTGTACATGTGTGACAGGAAGCCTGTAGAAATAGATCAGATGGGGCCTGTGGCGCTGGTGTGGAGCTGGGGGGAAGGGGGAACTTTAGGTGTGTCATGTTACTGAGTGGAGTTCCTGAGGCTTTGGCTCCTTCTATCAGCCAGATCCTTCCCCCAGCCCCATTGCTTCATAGTCACCGTGCACGTGCGCGCGCGCACACACACACTTACGCTTTCTTTTTTCAACTCTTACACAAAGTCTAAGAGTCTGGGTCCCTGTTAAGATCACCAGGAGAAGTTCGGCTCATTCCTCTGGGGTTGTCTAGCCCAGGTTATCATCTTTAAAGGAATTCACACGACAAGAACCGGTCACTAGCGAATGCTGTCAAATGAGGAAACTGGAAATACCATTCTGAAAGCTACCACATACCACCATTCACCAGAACTGCCCTCAGGATACTTCAGAGAAACGGGACCAGGTGGGCCCCTGTTTTTGTCCCTCCAAGGAGATGTGGGCAGAATAGTCAGAAAAGCAATGTCGCTTGGAGAGTAAGATTTGATTCGCATCTCGGTTTTGCCACCTAACGGTGGGAGGACTTTTGGCAAGACCAGCGGCTGGCCTGACTTAGTTTTCCACTCTAAACATTGAGCTAGTACTACTTAAGAGGGCTGCTGGAGGGTTAATGAGAAGTTGCAGGTCAGGGCCTGGCACAGTGCCTGGCCTGAGAAAACTGCTGATCGGCCAGTTCTGCGTACGGGGGGTGGGGAGATGCTGTTTCCGTGACAACTTCAAGGTCTCCTCATGTCCAGTCCTTATTCCCACGCACGTGTTCTGAGGGAAGAAGGCAGCAGAAAGCAGCAAAAACTGCCGCTCAGAGAGGACTGCAAAGCCATGTATCAGCGCCCAGCTCGTGTTTATGAAGAATGGCATTTATAGCTGAGCATTTGCCAGGGGAGCGTACCTCAATAACACAAAACAAATCACACAGAAACACCAGCACACACACATCCCTTAAAAAACTATTTACTCTTGATTTTACGAGAAGTTGACTGGACTGTTGAAAGAATGTTGAAATGAAAAGCCACTTCTGAAACATGTCTCCATGTCTAGAAACATTTTGGTGTATTGTTAACAGTACTCATTTCAATCTGGAGGCTCTTGGCCGCCCCCGCCTGCGTGACTGAATGAGGAAACACTCCAGTGTGTTGAGCAGGAGTATGGCTGGTTATCTCCTCCGCGAACATCTGTTGATTCCAAATGAATCATCGCTTTGGAATACCAAGAAATGCCATTTACCGATTAGACCCAACAGAATTTTACTCAGTGAACTCATTGTTTGACAAAATGTGCCAATGAAGCAGGGAGAGATTTGTTTCAGAAGCTGGGGTTGCCCTAATTTTCTTTTTAATTTATGATCGAAATAACGAATTTGTCTTCTTGTTTTTAAATGCTCATAAACAGAGGAGAGAATTTTATTTTCAGCCTGATCACTGTGGCCAGACATAGATTGTGTTGTTTTTGTGAATAACAACCAAATTCACACAGTCCAGTGTAAGTGTATTTTGGTGTGTGTCTACCCATATATGTGTATATGTTAGAATATAAATATCAATTACATATACACAAAATATTGTTCAATACTTTGTGCTATAAATATTTAAAATTATCTCTCTGTATATATTTGATTACTGGACAACCCCTAAAAATTAAGTGATTAATGAAAAGATGCTCAACATCGCTAATGATCAGAGAAATGCAAATCAAAACTACAATAAGGTATCACCTCACACTGGTCAGAATGGCCATCATCAAAAAGTCTACAAACAATAAATGCTGGAGAGGGTGTGGAGAAAAGGGAACCCTCTTGCACTGTTGGTGAGAATGTAAATTGATACAGCCACTATGGAGAACAGTATGGAGGTTCCTTAAAAAACTAAAAATAGAGCTGCCACATGATCCAGCAATCCAACTCCTGGGCATATATCCAGAGAAAACTCTAATTCACAAAGATACATGCACCCCAATGTTCATAGCAGCTCTATTTACAATAGCCAAGACATGGAAGCAACCTAAATGTCCATCGACAGATGAATGGATAAAGAAGATGTGGTATATATATATATACAACGGAATATTACTCAGCCATAAAAAAGAATGAAATAATGCCATTTGCAGCACCATGGATGGACCTAGAGATTATCATACTAAGCGAAGTAAGACAGAGAAAGACAAATATCATATGATATTGCTTATATGTGGACTCTAAAAATATGATACAAATGAACTTATTTACAAAACGGAAATAGAGTCACAGATGTAGAAAACAAACTCATGGTTACCAGGGGGGAAAAGGGGAAGGGGATAAATTGGGAGATTGGGATTGACATTTACACACTACTATATATAAAATAGATAACTAATAAGGACCTACTGTATAGCACAGGGAACTCTACTCAGTATTCTGTAATGGCCTATATGGGAAGAGAATCTAAAAAAGAGTGGATATATGTATATGTATAAGTGATTCACTTTGCTGTACACCTGAAACTAACACAACATTGTAGATCAACTATACTCCAATAAAATTTTTTTTAAAAGTGATTAAGGATTCTTCAATGACAAGGGGAGATAGCAAAATAAGGAGGTGAAAAAGTTGTAAAATGGTATTAGAGTATGATCCTAGGTTTGTAAAATTACACACAAACACACATACACACGGAAAAAATACATAAGCAAAAATTAGGATACATAATAATATGTGACCGGTTGTTATATCGGGGTGGTTGGATTACTGGTGATTTTGTTTTCTTTGGGCTTTTTTGTATTTCTTAGCATTTTCTTCGATAAACATTTCTTTTTTATAATCAGAAAGAAAAATCCCACAACAAATGGTACTCTTAGGAACTGAAATGGAAACCCCAGTGTCTTCTATGGCTGCGGGTCAGTGAGCCACTTTGCCTCCTTGGTTTTGTGGCTGAGACCGGTTTCCTCGGCTGGCCTGGCAGGGGCTGAGGGGAGACGTCTCCAGCAAGATGGCAGAGCCTGCAGAGTTCCTTCCAGCTGCCTTGTCCAACAAAGAGACAGAGGTCTGACCACCCTTAGGTTTCGTACCAAAAGATCAAAAATGCTAAAGTGACCCCTGAAGCCACAGAAGCCTCTGAAAGGTCCCCATGCTTGGCTGATGTTCTATTGTCACCAGGTTGAAATTCTTACTGACTTTTGAACAGAACCCTGCACTTTCATTTTTCCCTGGGCCCTGCAAATGACGTAGCTGGTCTTGCCTGAAACCCTGACCTCTCAAGAGCAGAATCTATGTCTATAAAAGAAAAACAAAAAGAGTAAAACAATAGCTTAGTTTTTCCACCACTTCAAATGCCTGGTTTGCAACATCCCAGGTTGAGTGTCCGTGGAACACTGTATTTCCTCTGTAGCATCTCACGCTATCTCTGTACATTAAAAACACATAGTTCCCTCAACAACATCGGAGGCTGATGGTGCCTGGCACTCAGCTTACGGATCAATTTCTTCTCCTCCTCCGGTTATGTGGTCCTTCTGGAGTGTGGCTGGCGGGCGATGTTCCCGTCCCTAATGGGGACTGTGGGGACACATGTGTGCCCCTTCTCTCAAAGAGTTCACAGCGACCTGGTGTTATCAGACCCTGGGAGAGACTGTCCCACTCTCCACTTTCTAGGTCCTGTGCCTTTAAGATTTGTGCCCCATCAGATTGCTCTCTCTCTCTCTTTTTTTAGTGGCTTTACTCAACTCCAAAAAGTGGCATCAATAAAATTCACCTGTTTGCTGTGTTGGTACGCTCTTTAAAAGAAAAAAAAAAAAGTTTGCATTGCATTCTGAATTACTTTTAAGGAAACTGAACACTTAAAATGGAAGACGCACAGCAGGCTCATTCTTTTATTTTTTTTTTAACATCTTTATTGGAGTATAATTGCTTTACAATGGTGTGTTAGTTTCTGCTTTATAACAAAGTGAATCAGTTATACATATACATATGTTCCCATATCTCTTCCCTCTTGCGTCTCCCTCCCTCCCACCCTCCCTATCCCACCCCTCTAGGTGGTCACAAAGCACAGAGCTGATCATTCTTGACTTAATCTTTTGCAAGAAAGAGAAAACTGTTCTGATATTTTGGGGCCTGCAAAATATTTAGAACTGCATTGACAATATTTTTATTGAATAAAGTACCAGCCTGCATCGTGCACCCTGTGGCCCTCGTCGCCCTCCGCTGCTGGGGCCTTGGGGTCTGTGGTAGCCCCCCGCGGGCTGCACTGCATTCCCCGCTGAGCGCCGGGTGGGTCACATCCGCGTGGGCTCGCCAGCTCCGGAGCGCTGGCCTCGGCCACAGCGTGCCCTGATTAGTCTCGCTCGACCCTGTCCCAGGAATGGCTTCTCTTATTACAAGGGATCATCCTACCTCAGCTGTTGAAACCTGGTCATTTCGCACCTGCTTCGATGAGTTCGGAGCGACTTGTGTGTTTGACGAGGTGCTCACTTCATACACTCACCACTCTCCAGGAATCAGCGCTCGCGCCCCACTCAGGCTTGCCCCGGCCCGGCCTTCTCGGCAGTACCAGAAGGAGGCCACTTTTAAGCCTCTGTTCACATTAAGATTCCCAGGTCATGATTTTAAGTCGGCCTGAAAACTTCAAGTGCCGTAATTGACAGAGGCTCAAAATTGGATCCACAGCCTGACCCGAGGGGCAACGGCCTTGCCGTCATACTCCGGAGTCCTAGAGAGCCAGCTGGAGCAGATATAATGCAGAATAGAACTGTTTTCTAAAATTAAAGTAGAAATCTGGCTCACCTTCTCACCCCCCGCTTGGGGGGATTTGTTTGTTTGTTTTCCAGTCATGAAATCGCTGCCTGGGTTCTTTTTTCCCCTCAAAGATTTTTCAACACCACTAATTGCTGGAAATACCAAAATGCCAGGAGCTCCGGGGCACTTCTGGCATTTTAGGGTCGGCTCAGACCAGGAAATACTTCAAGTTTGGTAAGGGAACCTGATCTCTCGAGGTTTCCAGCCCAGAGAGCTTTGGTATCCCAGCCCTCACTAGTCTTGCTGAGGACAAAAGCTGCCTTCCTCCCTTTGTCTCTTGGCCGAAACAGAATTTTCTCTCAGGTCAGATTCAGACAAATTGGTGTCGCCTCTTTTCTAGATTCTCTAGAGCAGCATTTGTAATCTGTGTGGTCTGTGGTATCTGATTATGAGTATGTGTGTTCATGGGTGGGTGTCTGAGTGTGTGTGTATGTGCGTTCACACACACAGCATAGACTGGAGTGAGAATCTTCCAAATCATAAACTCACTGGGTTTATACTTATGACCCTAGTGGGGAATTCAAAACGTGAACAGTCAGTAGCACCACCTTGGGCTTCTATCGACTGACAATGCCAGCATTTAGGGCTCTGAGAATTCCTTTCCTGCCCCTCCAGTGTCTCCTTCCAGAGAGATCCAGAAAGGCTCAGGCTCATTCCTCGGGTGGAATATGCTGGGCGCAGGAAAAACCCAGTCCTGATGTCTCTCCTCCCAGGTAAGCCCTTATCAGGGACCAGCCCCAGGAAGCCCAGGGAACATAAGCGCCCAACCTGTCTGTGCTTTTCCCCTGGCTCTGTGCCCTCACCTGCCAGTGGATAAAGGTACCCACACCTTGGTAGTGCCCACAGTTGTCACCCGGTTTCAGCCTCATCTGTTTCAGTCCAGGCTTCCTCTGCCTTCTGACTCTGCCCATTTAGGAGGCCCCATCAACCCTTTGCGGACTTGACCTCTGAGCTTCATCAGGGTCACCAGGTGAGATTTTAGCTCAGATGCACCTCACTGGCTCCTCCTGCCTTGGACCAGCCATTTGGACTCAGAACCCACCCTTGGCTGTAGCTGCTGGGATGGGATTTTGGTCACTTGTGTGCGGTTCAGAGAAAGGAAGTGTATTCCTTCTCCAGCGTGAGGAATGGCCATTCTCTTCTTGCTGCTGCCGTCCCGGGCAGCTACAGGCCCTGGGGACCTTCTTCTGGAAACAGCTGCCTAGCTGCCTTCTGTCCCCCAACATGGCCCTCCCCAGGGTCCACTCTACCAGGAGCAGCTACCCAATTGTCACCATGCCTGCCATCGGTGGGGAAGTGCGCTTTGGAGCAGTGGCCGTGGCTCACTGGCTGTGACTCTTCGGGCCCCTGCAGCTGCTACCACTCTCAAAATCCCCTCTCTGTTGGGGATTGGGAGGTAAATCCCAGAGACGTATCCAAATGCTGCTCCTCGGGGTTCAACACACCAGAGGTGTCTGCGCTGCTTGACCTGAAGAGCCGAGTTGGCAGAACTACCTTGTTAGTTCTTTCCAGCATCTCAGGTCTTCTCTTGGCTTCTCCACCCAGGGCCTGGGTGTCACATGGTGGATCTTCCACTTCTACTCACCGAGAGAACCACAACTCAAGTCTTCTTGAAGGGGCTCAGCTCAAGGTGATGGACACAATAGTCCCAAACCTTAAATTAGGGATGGTGTGTACACCCTCACCCACCTCAAGTCAGTGAAAGGGCCTTGCCTCTAAGGTTCTCCTTAGTAAGAGAGCCGCTGCCTGTTCTCTTCTTCGCTAGGCTGAATTCCCCCATTCAGCCCCGCTACTGCCCTAGCTGTGGTATACAGGTATGCAAACAACCTCTGGGGCTTATGGCCCTGAGCTCTTCCGCTCTTTTCTCCAGAGCATGGCTAGGCTCAGACACATGCTCCAGGCTTGATAGCAGAGATTCTCACATGTTAGGGCACACCAGACTTGCCTCTTCTCTTGTTAGAAGTGCCTATTCCTTTATTCCATTTCTAGAGATTCTAACACAGCAGCTTGGGAGTAGGGTAAGGCATCTGATAAGTAGCAAGCCACCTCTCCTTCCAGGTGATTCTGATGCAGGTGGCTCACAGACATCGTTTTGAGAAACGATGCTTCACAGTCTTTAGATTACATCCTTATTTTAAAAATGTAAATACCAGGTAGTACCAGTATTAAATATCAAAATAATAAGTAGTGATTGTATTGTGAGTTTCTGAGTTAACTGCAATTTTGGAGTTGTCTGAAACTCTTTGTTGGCTGAATAATCTGCTCTCTTCTTGGATCTCTGAGTTATGGGACCCCAGAGATAAGGAGACCAAAAGGTATTAAATGGTTAAAATCTAAGTATATCAATGAAATTAAATGATGTTATCACATCATACAAAAGTGAGAAACTTTCCTCCAGGTATGTTTGGGGTGGACTGACTACAGTGTACAAAACAGGCACTTTGGGAGTCCTCAAAGAAATGCCATCAAAGAGATGGACCGTCGTCTTCCAGGGTCACCAAAACTACAGTGGAGAGCCGACTGGGAGAGACGTGCCACTTGTATTAAGAAAACATGGGTGACACAGACAATGACGGGTGTTGGCAAGGATGTGGAGAAATCAGAACCCTTATACACCGCTGGTGGGGATATAAAATGGTGAAGGAAAGCAGGGTGGCACGTCCTCATTGTTAATCATAGAATTACTATATAACAAAGCAATTTCACTCCTAGTTATCTACTCAAGATAAATGAAAAGCTACGTTTACACAAGGCCTTATAGGTGAATGTTCAGAGCAGCATTATTTATAATAGCCCCAAAATGGAAACAACCCAAATACCCATTAAGTGATGAATGGATAAACAAAATATGATATAGCATGGAATATTATTCAGCAGCAAAAAGGAATGAAGTACTGATACATGCTACAATATGGATGACCCTTAAAAACATTATGCTACTTAAAGAAGCTAGTCACAGAAGACCATATATTGAACAGGCAGCTCTACAAAGACAGAGATCCAGAGAGTAGATTAGCAGTTGCTTAGGGCTGGGGTGGGAGGGGCTGGAGAGTGATTATAAATGGGTTTGAGATTTCTTTTGGGGATGATGAAAATGTTCTAACATTAGATTATGGTGATCGTTGCACAATTCTGAACATACTAAAAACCATTGTACCTGTTAAATGGGTGGATTTTGTAATATGCAACTTATATCTCAGTAAAGTGTTTTTTTTTTTTTTTTTTTTTAAGCCACTCTGGACAGAAAAAATAGTTATTTCAACTGTAAGCCCATAATAAAAAATCACAAGGGCAGACCCTCCAAACTGGACATCATCATTGAGATAGAGCCTAGTAACTTGGTCCAGGGTTTTTATTTAATGATGGTTAAAGATTCTGCCAAGCAATGCCAAGTTCACAGCTGGTCTAGGAGAGTAAGTTATCTGGTGACAGGCTTCCTGAACCAAGAGGCTCAATGTCCCTGAGTGATTGGGCCCCTGCACCCCAGAGGGTAAGCACCACTGCAGCTCAAGCACACACTTGAGGGCAGAATTTCAGCAGTCCCGTGCTGAGCTTAGAGTGTTTTGCCTCTGACTCGTTAGCTAAATCTGGCCCAGGCAACAAGCCATGATCCAAAGAGGATCTTTGTAAGAACTGCATTACTTGTATAAAAACCTTTCCATTTTGAAAAATTGCTCCAGGTCCACCTGCACTTGTAACTTTATTTGGGCCATTTGGCTGGAAAATGGATGGAATTTTTCAACATGACCATTTTAAAGCTTGAAAGATAAACTTTTTTTTTTTTTTTTTTTGGTTCTACCTCAGATATTCCACTTGTTGCTAAGATTCTGCCAGTAAAAGTTGAGCTTCACCCTGAGAATTATTTACACTGTCTTCTATAATTCACTCTGGGTATTGTCATAACCTTAGAAATGGAACCTCTTATTCAGCAACTTCAAACTTTTTGAGTTGTAACATCCTATATTTGTTCAATCTCATGAAATCTCCCTACTCCTCTGCAAAGAACCTGGATACGAGTCTGAACTCTAAGCCTTGACCCTATTACAAAACTGTGCAATCCGTTTAGAAAATACTAACTAAAAATTAAATAGGGTTGGACGGAACTTCAGGGAAACCTTGCTTGGTTCAACCCTTTCATTCTGCAGATCAGGCAGATCTCCTTTAGAAGGTTGTGACCAATTCACAAAGCTAGTTATTTCAAGCCTTAGTTGGTTCATCCTTAAAATGGGATGGATAATATTTTCCCTTCATTGTTATTGCTTCATTCATAGAATTGTTGTAAGGATAAAGTAAGATTATCTATATAGATGTGTTTTGAATAAACTTTAGAAGAGCTAAATAAATGGTATTTTTCATAAACACATGCACACTCAAATTCATTTTATTCTGGGAAGGTTTTTTTCTCTACTGAGAAAGTCTGAGACCCTGGGTGGGGGTCACATCATTAGAGTGGGTACCCATTGCTCTTGTCTGATAAATATCGGCTGATGAGGATAGGGGAGTTAAATCAGTTTTTCATGTCCAGGAGGGAAACTGTATTTAATAAACTGTTTCCATGTATATATTAAATATTCATCAGCTCTGTAATTTTTCACTGATATTAGTTTGTAAGAGCTGGAGCAGTAAGGGAAAAGCTTTGACATGATTTCCTAAATAGGAAGAAGAAGGCATAAAGTGAAACTGAGCTGCCATGATGCCAGGGTAAGAGTTACCTTCATGCAACCACAGGAAAGGGTCTGCCTTGTGGCAAAGAGTTGGTGCCAGAAAATGATACTGGAAAACTTGAAATAAACGTGAACTGTTGATCTGAATATAGGAAGATGGGACAATTTGACTTCTTGGTTTTAATTTGAATTGACGGGGTGTCTCTGAGGACTGTATTATGTTATGGTAGCAGTGACAGATTTCCAAGCCAGTGCAATCGTGGAAATTGTATCAAATGTACCCGTAGCCAAGTGGAGTGATAATGTCTTCAGAGAGCAATCAGGCTGAAGAACTACAGAAATACACAAAGAAACTCCCAGCTGCAAAGTACTTGAATGAAGTGAGTAAAAACTTGAATGAAGCTAAGATTGCACAAGAATGCACAACTCTTTATATGTCCTTAAAGAGAAAAAGCCCAATGCTTCTGTCATGCTCAGTAAAGCTAGTTTGCCTTAGAGGACCAAGGAAGAATGAATTCCACCTTTCCTCTAGCTAAGAGAGAGAAATGCATTTGTTCTGGTAGATTTTCTGCAAAACTGAGCAAAGTTTAGAATGAGACTGTTATCTTTGTACTAAAGCCCACAGCTGAAAATGTCTTCTGTTGAGTCCAAGTGAAGAAAAAGTTTGGAGACATCTGCTCAATCCATGCTCCCCATCTCTGAGAACCCCTCCTGCCACCATCCATTGGGATGGGATCCAATGGCATATCTTTATTGTGTGACCTCTCCTTGATCGTCAAAGCTGATTGGACCAGTGGGGGACACCCAACACAGGCTGAACCAATCAAATCTTCTTTTCCCAGAATCTGGAATTAGGATTCTAAGGTGCTGGCCAGATTCATCTGAACTTTTGAGCCAGACTATGATGTAAAATTACTTCTCAGGCAGAAACAGAGAAAGCTGGTCTGCAGAAAGGGAAAAAACAGAATGATGCAGATATGCAGACAAAAGCAGAAAACGAGATCACGTGGCCCCAGAGAGATGGAGAAACTGACTGGTTCTGACAGCTTTACAGTTTCTGGTCCAGTTCCTTGTAAGGCCCAGCTACACTTCCTGTCCTAAGATGAATAAATTTGCTTAAGCTAGTTTCAGCAGGTTTATGTTATTTTCAATCTAACAAGCCTTAACCAAAATCTTGGAAGTCTGTAGATGAGAAGAGATTGGATGGTTCTCTTTTATTGTAAAATAGCCCTCTTGAGCCCTAAAATAGTTTTTCTTGCATATTTTGTTTTAGAAAACCTTAAACTATTAACACATTTTAAAAATGTCTTATGAATATCATTCACATTATTACATACAAATGCCACTTAGCCAGGGAAGGCGTGATACTTAAATTCCAGCATAGTAGGGGCTCCCTAAATATTTGTTGAAAGAATGAATCTTTGACAGATATTTACTAAGCCCTATTCCAGTACTGAGCTAAGTCACATATTAATCCTGTATTTCCAAAATTAGTGATTAATGTTCTTGGAAAATTGTTGTGCCTTTCAACAAAACATAAATGAAACATTTTATGGATTTGCTAAAACACATGGCCTACATATGCCATGTAGTTATATTTGCATTATATCCATATAAGAGATTTATTGTCTCATAATAGCAATTAGGAGAGGAAAAATAGTGTTGGGCCTTTGAAGACATAGTTTATAGAAAGAACCAGCAGTTGAATTTTCTATATGGGAAAAACTTAGTTTAGAATTGTATTCATTTCCATTACTGAGATGCTCTGTAGACACCTACATGTAAGGTTAAAATTCTTTCCCTTCAGTTTACAGTTGGACCTGGAATCAAATCCCATTACCTGTCTGGGGAGATGAATTTAATGCTTCCCTAAATTGTATGACATTGTTTCCAGAATTACCTTGAAATTGTTTGTGAACATCACCTCTGCTGCCCAGGAGGAGACAAAATGTTGATCTCTACTGGTTACCTTTACATTAACAAGTGACTCCACCTGAGATTGATTTGCAGGGGCCCTTAAGGACACAGGTGGGCTTCATTAACCTCAGCTGACCTTCAGGCTGATAGAATCCAGTCATTTAATGGGATAAATGGTGGTCTCTGGTTATTCCCACATTAGCTACACAGCCTTTTGGCCTAGAAACTCTCTGAAAGCTTGTTTGGCAAAAGACATTTCCTGAAATGTTCAACTACAGCTGCCCATTTTTGAGCCCCCAATTAACAATGAAATAATTCCTAGTCTATGATTTTATAAGGATAGGTGCTATATACTTTCTAAAGCTGTAGGCCATTTGAAGGTTTTCCTTTGCCTGAATTTATGTAAAAAATTGTGATTTTTATTAGCAATATTATTTCTGTGATATACAATTTAAGTAATAACCTAAATACTGAGAACAGTAAGTTATTTTAAAGATGTGAAGGAAAATCACAGATAAAGCAAGTTTGTTTTTTGGGTTTTTTTTTTCGCTAACATGCAGAGTTAAATTTTCATTTGGTTCAACATATTTCTAGAGAAATAGATAGGTCTGTATTTATTGCCAGTCATGGCAGCAAAGCTGTTTATGGGAAAGCAAAGATGTTTATTTCCTGATACCTGTAACAGGAAATGTGTTCAGCTACAAGAAACACTCGCCCCCCCACCTCGCCCCTCAAACAGTGGCTTATACAAACTAGGGGTTTCATTTTCCTCACTTTTCAAAAAGTCCAGAAGTAAGTGGTTAATGGCTTTGGCTCAGTGGCTTAAAGATACCAAGGCTAAGGTGTCTGGGAAGATCAGGGAGGAGTAAAGAGGTAAATGGAGCAGGCCCTCAGGTCTGTCCTCCTTCAGCTCCGCCTGTCAGACTTCTTCTCACACCCCCTGCGCTAGAACTTGGTCTGCAAGAGGCGCTGGGAAGTGTGGATTTATAGCTGGGAGCATTGCACCTCCCAACAAAATTAAGGTTTGTGAGGAAGAAAGGCAGTGACTAGCAGGTCTGCTCCAATATCACTTCAAAGTAAAGGTAAAGAAAGCATACTGAACATCCCTGGAAATTAACACCTCACTATGGATGCATAGTCCTGAATGTATCTAGAACTTGCTCGAATCTCTTTCTACTTTCAGCCAATCTACTTTTTGAGGGAAAAGTCAATAATGCTAGAAACAAACTCAAAAGTGGTTGTTTCCAAGTTAGTCTCTTTTGGGATGATAAGGAAGAGCACAGTGGGCAGCCAGCTCTGAAACTTCACTGTTGTCTGTGGTCCTCCCTCATTTCCCAAGGAGTAAGCTGGGAATCATTAGTACTTGGAGAGACTTCCCCCTGCCGTCCATGCTCTTCATCCCTCCACAGACATACATAAATGTGCTCAAACCTTTCCTACAAATGACCTTCCATCCCCCCACTATGTGCCAACCTCTGTCTTTGAGCCCCTTGGCGTTCCAAATTTTGGCCCTTCTCAAAGGTTCAGGATATACCGACGCTTTGTGATTGGACTGAAGCAGGAATTTAAATCCTACATATGCAGGAGTGGATTAGTTTTCAGTGTTTCTCAAAGTTAGGTTCAGTGACCACCTGCATCAAAGCCCTTGGGGTGTTTGCTAAAAATGTAAATTCCTAGACTCCAGTGATACATTTAAAATCCAAATCTCTGGGGGGAGAGCTGAGGCAATCTGCTAGGGTAATGTGAGCCCCAGAAGGACAGGGATTCTCTGTTTTCCCTCCGCTGCTGTATCCCCACTGCCTGGCACAGTGCCTGTCATGAGGTTGGCACTCAACAAGTATCTGTTGGAGATAAATAAACACTTATAATGCTTCCTATGTACTGGGCACTGTTCCAAGGACTTTTTATGTCCTTATAAAAGACATACTTAATCCATATAAAAACCCTTTGAGATAGGCACTGTTCTTATCCTCATGGAACAGATGAGAAAACTGAAGCACAGAGAGATGAAATGACTTGCCCAAGGTCTCAGTTTGTAGGTGGTGGAGCTGAGGTTTGAACTCAAAGCTGTGGGAGTAGAATTAATGATTGACATGGAACCTAAAAATATTAGGTTGGGTAGTTAACAAAAAGAAAGAAAAAGTTACTAAAAAATCTAGAGATTTGTGACAGTCTCAGAATGCATCTCTCAAGACTATCAGGAGATGATTACAGCAGACGCTGGAGATACAAAGAAGAATAAAATGGGAGGAGACAGACAAGTTAACAGGGAAATTATAAAACCATGTGGTGTGTGCCACGCGAGAGGCTGGCTCGGCACGTGCTGGGAGCGAAGCCAAGGGAAGGGCTGGGAGAGGCAGCTGAGTGGGGCCGTGTGGAGAGTTAAGACTGGAAGTTGATGAAGGGAGTTGTTTGCCTTGATGAGGACACTCAGGGAGCAGCAGAGAGTGATCCAGAGCAGAGATGGGCTGCTCAGAGCACAGGGAGCAGAATTAGAAGATGGACCGGCTCAGGAGCCTGCATTCATCCAATATCCAGTCATCCTTATGAGCACTAACAGGGACAATAGTTACTGAGCATCCATCTATTATATGCAAGGGCCAGTGCTCTACTCATGTGTGCGTTATCTCACCTCATCCTTGCTCTAATCCTATCAGGTTGTTTGTATTCCTGTTTCACAAAAAAATAGCCGAACAACTGACTTAGCCATTCATAGGAAGAAACTAGATAGTTCATAAAATAGTGTGGAACCTTCAAAATAGCAGAAAGAAAATGTCCAGAAAAACTTATGATAAACATAAATGGTACGCCAAATCTGATGAAGTTATCCTTTCAGCAGGATTCACTATCTTTCCTCCTTAATGCACACATTTGTCAGTGCCGTTCTGCTGAATGTCGATTTCATGTGTGTTTCAGGTTTATGCTACTTCTGAGCGCTTCTCCAAAGGTGAATATTTCTTTTATGAATGGGATGACTTTCCCCTCAATGCGATTTGTTTGTCATAGATGAAGCAGAAACTTTCTTTTGTCAAATGGACAAACCAAGACTGTATGAATCTAATTGTGGAGTTTACACGTGGGTCTGAGGTGTCTGTGTGTGCATGAGTGTATGTTTTCTTCAGCAGTTACAGGGATAGCGGGTGTTTGTGCTCAGAGGATACATATAAAGGTATTCCTAGTCACAGCTTCCCAATTCTCACCTATGACTCTAAGCTTTTATTTCTCTGTGATTTTAGGAATGGTGGTAGACATAAAGTTAAACACTTTGTGAAAAAAAGAGACCTACTTTATTGTTTATAAAATCCTTGAAATTCATTATATGTTCAACACTTAGCAAGAAATTACCATACCCCAAAATACAGTGATTTTTAAAAGCCTCCAGCAAAATAAAAATTGGCATAAACTTCATAAGTAATTATTAGAAACAAGTTTTAAGCAAACAGATAATTTAGCAAATTACTAAATTGATGAATGGGTTTATAGAAATTGCTTTCTGGAGAATTGACCTAGAGTTCTTTCTTCATGTAGCAGATAGAATTAGGTTGGATAGCTTATAAAGAACACACAAATGACAGTGGCTTAAGATAGGGGCTTCCTTTTCTCTTCTGTAAAAGGAGAAGGAGGTCTTCTTAACAGGGCTCTGATGGATGACTGTAAGATCATCAGTGTTCCAGGCTCCTACTATCTTTCTTCTTGACCATCCTTAGGGGTTGCCTTACATCCTCAGGGTCACTGCATGGTCCAAGATGGCTACTAAAGCTCCAGCCATCACTTCTAGGTTTTAGACAGGAAGACGGTAAAAGGGAGATGGGAGGAAAGGACAAAAGGGCATGTGCCAGCTGCCTGTCCCTCTTGTAAGGAGTTTCCCTTAAAGTCCCCCCTGACAAATGCCACTTAAATCTCAGAAGCCATCCTAACTGCAAGGGAGGCTGAGAAATATGTTCTGTCAGTTGGACACATTGCTTTCTGGAATAAAATTAGGGTTAGTTTGGTAAGAAGGAAAGAGATAATGAGTAGACAGCCTCGGCCACATTACTGTACCAAAGTCCTGAATTTGGGTACATCAGGGCCCAAATTTTAAGTAAAGAAGGAAACTCAATGCCATCCTTTGGGCACTTACAAAAAGGATGAGTTCTCATGTCACGGGCCTAAAAAAAGAGACATTGACAACCCAGCGGACAGCTATCAGTCTAAAGTCATAGAAGCCTTTCTACTTTGGGTGAATAGTGAGAGGCTGGCGGAAGAGATTCCTTTGGCCTTCATGCTAATATTTGCCTGAGAGTCACCAGACATACCCCAATCCCAAGTCATAATGATAGAGCGTGACAGAAAAGAGAGCTGAAGAAGGTAGATTACTATCATTCCCCAAACTTCCAGGGATGACCATGAAAGTATGTATTTTTTTCTCATATACCCTTGCTGAGATTTAGCTCAGATATGGAATTATTTGTGATGCAGTGTAAATAGTTGTATCAAGTTACAGCATACACTGTTGGATCATTTGAGCTCTCAGCTGAGTTGGCAGGTTTGGGATGAGGAGATGGGTCTTTTCACATAAAGCCTAAACTGCAGCACGAGAAGCACGATGTGAGTGGAAAGTGCTCAGTGCAAAGGATGAGCTTCCTGCCTGATGAGTAGTTCTTCCAAAACCTGACGCTACTGCCCCATCCTGGCTGAGACAAATGATCTGTGCTACGTCTCCAGTAGTGGTGTAGAATTTCCACTCTGATACTTGTACTCACGTTCGAAAATTGGTTTAGGATCTGCCATAGCTGCGAGCATCCTGGAAACAGGTAGGCTGAACTTGTGGTGGCGACACTGCCAGGGACAGTCCCCTGCTGTCTGTGACTTGTTGTGGCTTTACAGAGATAGGACCCACCCAATAAATCAAAACGATTGACAGCTGCTACCTCCTTCCTAAAGTCTTTGGATTGTACTTGCTTTACCAATTCTACCTCCTCCTTCTTCTTTCTCTTTCCTTTTTCTTTCCACATAGAGCCTTTTGTTATTCTGATCTTTGGTACCCAAATCACCATCGGTTCATGGTCCGCTAAACATACTCTAGACCAGGCCTGTGCTTCCTCTGATATACTGTGCTCTCTGAGTTGGAGAAGACTTTTATGCTTTGCCCAAAACTGTGCTGAAAGTACCTATGATTGAAAAAAAAAAAGATAAATTCTTGGAAAGGTAACTGGGGGAGAGAATATCGTGACAAGAGTGCTATGGGGAAGACAAAAAACTCTGCTGTGCAAGGGGCCTCTGGGGCTGGAGTGGGGAGAGTCTTCAAGAGCACAGCAGGACTGAGAGCTGGGCATCAGCTCAGTCAGAAACTCCACAGGGTGGGGTCTGAGCATTGCCTTTCCCGACGGCTTCTGCGCGTCAGCCATGGACCTGCGTCCTCCAAACTAGAAGCTGCTAGACACGTTACCTGCCTCCAGAAAGAAACTTCAGACATCAACATTGCTGTTGAAGTGTTTATAATTGTGTCAGGACTTGAATTGGGGGCTAAGAGTTTGGAGGTGGTTGTGGCAGAGACGATGGAGGATGTGGAATGCTATTCTATCAATTCCCACGAAGATGGAGAACAGCACAGTGTAACAGGAACACAGCGTGAGCCGCGCATGTGATTTCGATTTTTCCAGTAGGCACGATTCAAAAAGGAAAAAGACACAGGTGAAATTAACGTTAATAATAATGTATTTATTTAACCCTATATATCCAAAACAGTATCATTTCAAAATGTAATCAATGTGAAATATTAATGAGATACTTTATAATCTTTTTTTTTTTTGGCATAAAATCTATAAAATCTGGTGTGTATTGTCTACTGACAGCACATTGCACTTCAGACCAGCTGCATTTCAAGGGCTCAATGGTCTCACTTGCTAGTGGCTGCCATATTGATCAGCACAGCTGTACGAAGATCTATCGCTTCAGTATATCCAAGCTACTTTCAACTCTCTTCCCCATATCCTTTGTCTCTCTCTAGTCATTTTGAAATCTTTCCCTTCTTTCTACTTGCCCCCTTTTCCCTAACTTCTTTTCCAATATTCTCCACTCCGTCTGTCCCTCCTTTTCTTTCTTATAGCAACGACCTGTATAAATCACTTCTGCACTCATTAGAAATGAGAAGAGGGCCAGGATTAGGACCAGGACCAGGAAAAAAGGGACAAAAAGAGCTTAATTTTGTGGTATCATAGAAGGAATATATAACAAATGGTATGCAGTTTTAGCCCAAACCACACCACCTCAAGCTCCAGGAAGAAATAATATTTCTCAGTGAATTTTGTACGGAAAGGAGTTCATTAAATGAATTTCATTTATAATGAAAAGAAATACGAACTCTCTTCTGTGATTTAATTACTCCATGCCCACGTGTGTCAAATTTTCCAGTGGCAACCATGCTGGTTTTCTCTACCAAAACTGAATTTCTTTTAGTTGCATAGAATCTATTTAGTTGCTCACTCTCTGATCTTTATGAACTAGCATCCAAGCTCATGCAGAAGGTGTACAAAGCTTTCTCAGATGCTACACTCCTCTTTGTCAATAGAAGACTCCCAACTCATAACCATGTTTCTTAGAAAAGAGGAATGAGGAAAGAGTTTCTTTCCCCCGTTCCATCTTCCTTCTTCTTCTTTGATGTTCAAAGACAGCTGAGCAGAGCCTGAGCGGTCACATAATGAAGTGGTTGTCTCAAAACTGTGAGCTGTGGGTTTTGTTGGGGCTGAAAGCTATTCTTCAAAGTCTTGAATGTACAGGAAGCCCAGCCTGGGCTCCGAGGGACATTAGGTTTTCCCCCAGTTTCCTTATGTCCCTCTGGTCCTACACTACTACCTATTAAGTCCATCAAAGATTATTTGGTTGATTCTGGGCAGCTTTCCTAATTATCCCAACTCTTCTTCTTGTTGGAATGCATTATGAATGTAAAGATCATTTCCAAAGTTTGGATTTGGGGCCCTATTGACATACTGCCTCCAACTGTCAACCCATTGAGTTAAAATAGGCCAAATCCATTGTTCAACTTCTTCATTAGAAATCAATTGTTTCGCTGAATATTTTAACAGCTCATTCCTGCATTTAGATATAATTTTGGTGAGGTTGCCTTTTCCCGTCATGTGCTGGTTTGACATTAAAACTCTGCTTTCTTTAGCTTTAGCCTCACTGGCTACACTGAGCCAAAGCTTTTGTTGTTTTCTGTCTAGCTTATCCACCACCCACTTCGTTTGACCTTATAAACATGTTTGAATAGATTTCTCGGATAATGACCATTTTAGCTGGCAACTTCCCGTTTAGATATTACAGCAGGCACAGTGCAAATTAGAGGGCAGAGCAAAAAGCGCTAAGGATCATGAGCCCCTGGATAAATATAGTCAGACCGCTCAGTCTCCATAGGACAAGGCTGCGTTCTGATCCCAGTTTACTCACTGACTCAGTGAGTGACTCTGAGCAGGGAGAGTAAAACACTCACTGATTTCATCCACTGGTGACTCAGTCATGTTGATCTCGATAATGGGGGCCAAAGAAGGAGCTTACTGTCACAAAGATACCTCATTTCCATCCTGGCTGTTTCACTGTTTTCTGGGCTTGCCTCTGAATTCACACTGAGCAAAACAAAGATGCCCTTTGTGCGCTATATACTGGGCGATCACTGGGATGACTGGCCTGATCAGCGATGAGAGGAATGTTTCTAAAGTTTAGCCGATGGGCAAATAGGAAGAGCTGGTCAACCTGATATTAAAAGGTAGCCTTGAAAAGGTGGCTTTGTTCAATTTGGTGTTACCTTGATGGGATGTGCTTCCCTACTCTGTGATCTCAGTAACTGCCCAGGTCCACAAATGATTCAAGCTTTCAGTTAGAAGCCTGATGAGGTTCTGCTCAGCACCTCACACAGCCTTTGGCACATACTAGATGCTCAGTGAATGTTGAGAGGGTGAGCAAATGGATAAAGGACTGAAGAATTAGGAGTGATTACATTGTCAATGGCCTCGTTCACATCTCTGACAGCACCTTTCCTTGGGGACTTGATTTCCCAAGTGTCAGAATTGTCAAATCTGAACTTCTTCAAGTCTTCTTTCTTTTTCTGATTTTTAGAGCAAGGGTTTTTTATAAATTGAATTATAATTGACATACAATATTATATTAGTTTTAGGTGTACAACATCATGACTCAATATTTTTATACAGTAAGCATTTTCAGTTACTTGCTGGCCATCTGGTGGGTCTTTTACGTTCAGTTGTTTGCAGGAGATCATAATTTTCTGACCTAGATGGGAAATATTTTGGCTAACTTTTCACTAGTCCTTATTAAATAAACTTAGCTTATCTCCCTTCTCATTCCCCAAAATGTATTTCCATCTTTTCGGAGGTGCAACAAGGGAATGAGAAAGTATAACACATAAAACTATATAGTAAATTGATGAGCAACTAGGTTGATTTTTTCTAAATGCAGAAAACTTGCAAAGCAAAAAAGCAACTGGCAAAACAAATTACAAAAAAAGTTAGCCAGTTCATACTTTTTCCTTTAGAGAAAGAAGCAATTTCATATGGATGAATGATGTTATATTTACTAGTTAATAAACACATCACCTCATACTATATAGTTCTTTTACATTTACTGACCCCAAATACCTTTATGTCCTCATAAATATTGCCTGAGGCAAATGGGACAAGTGCAATGTGCTACTTGAGCAGAGGTGGTAACTGAGCTTTCTTTCAAGGATCTTATTTTTTTTAATTTTTATTTATTATTTTCTTAATTGAAATACAGTTGATTTACAATGTTGTGTTAGCTTCAGGTGTACAGCAAAGTGATTCAGTTTTATGCAAATATATACACACACACACATATATATATTCTTTTTCAGATTCTTTTCCATTATATTTTATTATAAGATATAGAATATAGTTCCCTGTGCGATACAGCAGGTCCTTGTTGATTACCTATTTTATATATAGTAGTGTGTATCTGTTAATCCCAAACTCCTAATTTATCCCTCCCCAGCCCCTTTCCCCTTTGTTAACCATAAGTTTGTTTTCTATCTCTATGAGTCTGTTTCTGTTTTGTAAATAAGTTCATTTGTATCATTTTTTAGGTTGCATATATAAGTGATAGCATATGATATTTGTCTTTCCCTGTCTGGCTTGCTTCATTTAGTACGGTAAACTCTAGGTCCATCCATGTTGCTGCAAAATGGCATTATTTCATTCTTTTTTATGGCTGAGTAATATTCCATTGTATATATATATATACCACATCTCCATTATGCATTCATCTGTCAATGGACATTTAGGTTGCTTCCATGTCTTGGCTACTGTAAATAGTGCTGCTATGAACATTGGGGTGCATGTATTTTTTTTGAATTAGAGTTTTCATCTTTTCCAGATATATGTCCAGGAGTGGGATTGCTGGATCATATGATGACTCTATTTTTAGTTTTTAAAAGAACATCCATACTGTTCTCCGTAGTGGCTGCACCAATTTACATCCCCACCAACAGTGAAAGAGGGTTCCCTTTTCTCCACACCCTCTCTAGTATTTATGATTTGTAGACTTTTTCATGATGGCCATTCTGACCAGTGTGAGGTGATACCTTATTGCAGTTTTGATTTGCATTTCTCTAATAATTAGCAATGATGAGCACCTTTTCATGTGCCTGTTGGCCATCTGTATGTCTTCCTTTGGAGAAATGTCTGTTTAGGTCTTCTGCCCATTAAGGATCTTGTAGTCTATTTGGGAAATTAAAGGTGTATATAAAAGTGGAAAAAAAAAAAAAGAAAAACAAACAAACAAAAAAAAAAACAAACAAACAAAAAAAAGTGAATAACACGGGGCAGATTCTGAGTACCCATTAAATGGTAGGAGTTCAGGCAATGGTGATACCACCTCACTGTATCAGGGAAGCCTTTCCAGAGGAGGATGTGTTTATGAATTTAAAGGATTAGTGAAGCTAAAGCAAGTGGAGAAAACTGACTTTGGTGGATCAGGGATGCAGAGAAAGGGGGAAAACCAATACCAGTAAATCTAATGGTTTTCCAGATTCCTTGAAATGTTTTGGTCAGGTCAGTTTCCAAGTGCACATTGTAACTTATGCTCTGTATGTACTGATTGTACTGAGTTTGAGTGTCGGTGTGACTCTCACAAAACCAGATTCTGATAGGTTCCTGAGATAGCACTGAAAGCTATAGAACAACCCTCAGCTAAAGGATCCAGCATCTCTGACCAGGAGCGTAGGAGACACTGCCCTGCATGACTCAGATCCTCTCTGATTCATTTTTCCATTTTGGTGTGCCCTTCTTTCCCCTGGCTTCTGTGTGATTTTGTTTCTGTGTTCACACCTGTGACTCTCTCCAAAGACTGCCTCTTTGCCTTTGAGCTTGAAAGCCAGAAGCACCTGAGGGCTTATATATCCCTATGCCACCCCTACCCAACGACTGACTGGCAAAGGAGAGTGAAAGCCCAGATCCATCTCCTCAATTTGGAGTAAACTTGGTGGTGTAATTCACACTTCAGAGTTCTGCTGAAAGATCAGGCTCAAATAACCTTTGTGAAATTTTCCCTAAAATCATAGCCCTACTTGGACTTCCCCCTTCCCTACCCACCATCCATCTTCCTCTACCCCCTTATGA
This sequence comes from Eschrichtius robustus, assembly GCF_028021215.1. Lineage (NCBI taxonomy): Eukaryota > Metazoa > Chordata > Mammalia > Artiodactyla > Eschrichtiidae > Eschrichtius > Eschrichtius robustus. Next base: position 31,330,935 of record NC_090825.1, read on the forward strand.
AAAAAATCTTCATTTCAGAATCTGCATCTAGAAAAATGTCCTTAAAATAAGGCAACACGTTTATCTTCTAGTTTGGGTTTAAGGTCTCTAAAAGAAAACCAAGAGGGAGGGGATGATGATACAGCTAAACCAGAAATTAATCTCTCATTATTTTCCGAGCACAGGAAGACTCTACTCTGCCTCCTTTCTTCTCCACTGTCCCTTCCTCTGTCTCCATTTTAGAGTCCTTCAAGGCACAGTCAAATACCACCTTTGGAAATGGTAAACTCTGATAACTAGTTCCTGAATAGAAATGAACGAGTCATCCCCTCCATCCCCACCATCCCCAATAAAATCTGTGTTCACGACGTGCAGTTTGGAAATGACGATGATCATAGTCACATAATCATAGTCGCAGCCCTATTTCACCGCTCTGTACCCACGCATCCTCTTGCTCAGCCCATTGATGGTTACAAGGAGGCAGCTTGCCAGGAAGGAAGCCAGCTGTGGCGGCTGCACAACCCCAGGAGCCAATCCATCAAGAAGACATTTGTGACTTTTGGGCGTGGGGGTGAACGGGAACAAAAGTAGTGTTTGTTTACTTGCGTCATGGGAGCAGCATTGGGAGAAATCACTCCTGACCAACCAGTGCCAGTTGGTGGAGCCCAGGCTTTGAAGACCATCTAGTTGCCCATAAGGAAAGATACCCAAGGGATGAATCCACCACCATGACTTTCTCTTTTCTTCTGTTTGATTTTTTTCAGAAGGAGTGCCAATCCTGTGACAGGCTGTACTCATGTGATGATTACTCTATTGTGAACTCACTGACGCTAATGATGTACAGACTTTCCAAAGTTCAACTGCTTTATAATATCCCCAAATTAATACTAAAAGCATTTCTGGGAAGAGGAAGAGAAATACTGTGACATATGGGCCAAATCTAATGATTTGTCTGAAACTGATCAGCTGAATTTTTACCTCCTTTGTTCCCTAATTCCTTGAGAAATGAGAATCGATCAATGTCATGTTGTCTAATTATTCCAAAGAGAGAAATAATAGATAGCACCTTACACTTAAGAAAGGCTTTCTTTGATGACCTCAAAGTTTGTCACACAGAATAGGGCATTGTAAAATCACTAGAAAGTCAGTTTGTATCTCATGAATTTTGAGTTATTGGAAGTTCAATCTTAATAATTCTAATCGTGAATTGACTGAATTCCAGAGTACTTTGTACAAAAATTCATATTGAAAGAAATGCTATCCTAAAAGATGTTTCAAATGCCTTGATTAAAATTTAGATATATGGGACTTCCCTGGTGGCGCAGTGGTTAAGAATCCGCCTGACAATACAGTGGACATGGGTTGGAGCCCTGGTCCGGGAAGATCCCACATGCCGTGGAGCAACTAAGCCCGAGCACCACAACTACTGAGCCCACATGCCACAAATACTGAGCCCGTGAACCAGGAGCCCGTGCTCCACAAAAAGAGAAGCCACTGCAATGAGAAGCCCTCTCACCACAACGAAGAGTAGCCCCTGCTCGCCACAACTAGAGAAAGCCCACGTGCAGCAACAAAGACCCAACTCAGCCAAAAATAAAAATTAATTAATTAATTAATTTTAAAAAGTAGATGCTGTTTCAAGGATGCAGCCTTGAGAGTGTAAGGTGGTGTTGAGACCATCTGAACTGAATGTAGGACTGAACCCCTATATGAACTTTTAAGATTCTGGTGGCCGGGTGTGGTGATCTACTCATCTTGCCTCTGCCCAAGACAAGCCTCAGCACTACAATAAGTCCCCTACATACGAACCTTCAAGCTGAGAACTTTCAAAGATGGAAATGTGCATGCCAGCCCCTGTATGCCAGCTGCTGTACTGTACTACTGTACTTTTCAAGCTGCTGAACTTCACTTGAATCAAATGCTTAACTCATTAAAAATGAAATCAGGAGAGGGCAGACAGCAGAAGCAAGAAGAACTAAAATCCTGCAGCTTGTGGAACAAAAACCACATTCACAGAAAATTGACAAGATGAAAAGGCAGAGGGCTATGTACCAGATGAAGGAACAAGATAAAACCCCAGAAAAACAACTAAATGAAGTGGAGATAGGCAACCTTCCAGAAAAAGAATTCAGAATAATGATAGTGAAGATGACCTAGGACCTCGGAAAAAGAATAGAGGCAAAGATGCAGAAGATGCAAGAAATATTTAACAAAGACCTAGAAGAATTAAAGAACAAACAAACAGAGATGAACAATACAGTACATGAAATGAAAACTACACTAGAAGGAATCAATAGCAGAATAACTGAGGCAGAAGAACGCATAAGTTACCTGGAAGACAGAATGGTGGAATTCACTGCTGCGGAACAGAATAAAGAGAAAAGAATGAAAAGAAAAGAAGACAGCCTAAGAGACCTCTGGGACAACATTAAATGCAACAACATTCGCATTATAGGGGTCCCAGAAGGAGAAGAGAGAGAGAAAGAACTCAAGAAAATATTTGAAGAGATTATAGTCGAAAACTTCCCTAACATGGGAAAGGCAATAGCCACCCAAGTCCAGGAAGTGCAGCGAGTCCCATACAGGATAAACCCAAGGAGAAACATGCTGAAACACATAGTAACCAAATTGGCAAAAGTTAAAGACAAAGAAAAATTATTGAAAGTAGCAAGGGAAAAACGACAAATAACATACAAGGGAACTCCCATAAGTTAAACAGCTGATTTCTCATCAGAAACTCTACAAGCCAGAAGGGAGTGGCATGATACACTTAAAATGATGAAAGGGAAGAACCTACAACCAAGATTACTCTACCCGGCAAGGATCTCATTCAGATTTGAGGGAGAAATCAAAAGCTTTACAGACAAGCAAAAGCTAAGAGAATTAAGCACCACCAAACCAGCTCTACAACAAATGCTAAAGGAACTTCTCTAAGTGGGAAACACAGGAGAAGAAAACGACCTACAAAAACAAACCCAAAACAATTAAGAAGATGATAATAGGAACATACATATCAATAATTACCTTAAACGTGAATGGATTAAATGCTCCAACCAAAAGACACAGGCTTGCTGAATGGATACAAAAACAAGACCCATCTATATGCTATCTACAAGAGACCCACTTCAGACCTAGGGACACATACAGACTGAAAGTGAGGGGATGGAAAAAGATATTCCATGCAAATGGAAATCAAAAGAAAGCTGGAGTAGCAATTCTCATATCAGACAAAACAGACTTTAAAATAAAAACTATTACAACAGACAAGGAAGGACACTACATAGTGATCAAGGGATCAATCCAAGAAGAAGATATAACAATTATAAATATATATGCACCCAACATAGGAGCACCTCAATACATAAGGCAAATGCTAACAGCTATAAAAGAGGAAATTGAAAGTAACACAATAATAGTGGGGGACTTTACCACCTCACTTACACCAATGGACAGATCATCCAGACAGAAAATTAATAAGGAAACACAAGCTTTAAATGACACAATAGACCAGAGAGATTTAATTGATATTTATAGGATATTCCATCTGAAAACAGCAGATTACACTTTCTTCTCAAATGCACATGGAACATTCTGCAGGATAGATCACATCTTGGGTCACAAATCAAGCCTCAGTAAATTTAAGAAAATTGAAATCATATCAAGCATCTTTTCTGACCACAACGCTATGAGATTAGAAATGAATTACAGGGAAAAAAACATAAAAAACACAAACACATGGAGGCTAAACAATGCATTACTAAATAACCAAGAGATCACTGAAGAAATCAAAGAGGAAATCAAAAAATACCTAGAGACAAATGACAATGAAAACACGATGATCCAAAACCTACGGGATGCAGGAAAATCAGTTCTAAGAGGGAAGTTTATAGCTATACAAGCCTACCTCAAGAAACAAGAAAAATCTCAAATAAAAAATCTAACTTTACACTTAAAGGAACTAGAGAAAGAAGAACAAACAAAACCCAAAGTTAGCAGAAAGAAAGAAATCATAAAGATCAGAGCAGAAATAAATGAAATAGAAACAAAGAAAACAATAGCAAAGATCAATAAAACTAAAAGGTGGTTCTTTGAGAAGATAAACAAAATTGATAAACCATTAGCCAGACTCATCAAGAAAAAGAGGGAGAGGACTCAAATCAATACAATTAGAAATGAAAAAGGAGAAGTTACAACAAACACCGCAGAAATACAAAGCATCCTAAGAGGCTACTACAAGCAACTCTATGCCAATAAAATGGACAACCTGGAAGAAATGAACAAATTCTTAGAAAGGTATAACCTTCCAAGACTGAACCAGGAAGAAATAGAAAATATGAACAGACCAATCACAAGTAATGAAGTTGAAACTGTGATTAAAAATCTTCCAACAAACAAAAGTCCAGGACCAGATGGCTTCACAGGTGAATTCTATCAAACATTTAGAGAAGAGCTAACACCCATCCTTCTCAAACTCTTCCAAAAGATTGCAGAGGAAGGAACACTCCCAAACTCATTCTATGAGGCCACCATCACCCTGATACCAAAACCAGACAAAGATACTACAAAAAAAGAAAATTACAGACCAATATCACTGATGAATATAGATGCAAAAATCCTCAACAAAATACTAGCAAACAGAATCCAACAACACATTAAAAGGATCATACACCATGATCAAATGAGATTTATCCCAGGGATGCAAGGATTCTTCAATATATGCAAATCAATCAATGTGATACACCATATTAACAAATTGAAGAAGAAAAACCATATGATCATCTCAATAGATGCAGAAAAAGCTTTTGACAAAATTCAACACCGATTTTTGATAAAAACTTTCCAGAAAGCGGGCATAGAGGGAACCTACCTCAACATAATAAAGGCCATATACGACAAGCCCACAGCAAACATCATTCTCAATGGTGAAAAACTGAAAGCATTTCCTCTAAGATCAGGAACGAGACAAGGATGTCCACTCTCGCCACTATTTTTCAACATAGTTTTGGAAGTCCTAGCCACAGCAATCAGAGAAGAAAAAGAAATAAAAGGAATACAAATTGGAACAGAAGAAGTAAAACTGTCATTATTTGCAGATGACATGATACTATACATAGAGAATCCTAAAAATGCCAACAGAAAAGTACTAGAGCTAATCAATGAATTTGGTAAAGTTGCAGGATACAAAATTAATGCACAGAAATCTCTTGCATTCCTATACACTAATGATGAAAAATCTGAAAGAGAAATTAAGGGAACACTCCCATTTACTACTGCAACAAAAAGAATAAATACCTAGGAATAAACCTACCTAGGGAGACAAAAGACCTGTATGCAGAAAACTGTAAGACATTGATGAAAGAAATTAAAGCTGATACCAACAGATGGAGAGATATACCATGTTCTTGGATTGGAAGAATCAACATTGTGAAAATGACTATACTACCCAAAGGAATCTACAGATTCAATGCAATCCCTATCAAATTACCAATGGCATTTTTTACAGAACTAGAACAAAAAATCTTAAAATTTGTATGGAGACACAAAAGACCCCGAATAGCCAAAGCAGTCTTGAGGGAAAAAAACGGAGCTGGAGGATCAGACTCCCTGACATCAGACTATACTACAAAGCTACAGTAATCAAGACAGTATGGTCCTGGCACAAAAACAGAAACATAGAACAATGGAACAAGTTAGAAAGCCCAGAGATAAACCCACGCACCTATGGTCAACTAATCTATGACAAAGGAGGCAAGGATATACAATGGAGAAAAGACAGTCTCTTCAATAAGTGGTGCTGGGAATACTGGACAGCTACATGTAAAAGAATGAAATTAGAACACTCCCTAACACCATATACAAAAATAAACTCAAAATGGATTAGAGACCTAAATGTAAGACCCGACACTGTAAAACTCTTAGAGGAAAACATAGGAAGAACACTCTTGACATAAATCACAGCAAGATCTTTCTTGATCCACCTCCTAGAGTAATGGAAATAAAAACAAAAATAAACTAATGGGACCTAATGAAACTTAAAAGCTTTTGCACAGCAAAGGAAACCATAAACAAGACGAAAAGACAACCCTCAGAATGGGAGAAAATATTTGCAAACGAATCAATGGACAAAGGATTAATCTCCAAAATATATAAACAGCTGATGCAGCTCAATATTAAAGAAACAAACAACCCAATCCAAAAATGGGCAGAAGACCTAAATAGACATTTCTCCAAAGAAGACATACAGATGGCCAAGAAGCACATGAAAAGCTGCTCAACATCACTAATTATTAGAGAAATGCAAATCAAAACTACAATGAGGTATCACCTCACACCAGTTAGAATGGGCATCATCAGAAAATCTACAAACAACAAATGCTGGAGAGGGTGTGGAGAAAAGGGAATCCTCTTGCACTGTTGGTGGGAATGTAAATTGATACAGCCACTATGGAGAACAGTATGGAGGTTCCTTAAAAAACTAAAAATAGAATTACCATATGACCCAGCAATCCCACTACTGGGCATATACCCAGATAAAACCATAATTCAAAAAGACACATGCACCCCAATGTTCATTGCAGCACTGTTTACAATAGCCGGGTCACGGAAGCAACCTAAATGCCCATCGACAGACAAATGGATAAAGAAGATGTGGTACATATATACAATGGAATATTACTCAGCCATAAAAAGGAATGAAATTGAGTCACTTGTTGAGATGTGGATGGATGTAGAGACTGTCATACAGAGTGAAGTAAGTCAGAAAGAGAAAAACAAATATCGTATATTAACGCATGTATGTGGAACCTAGAAAAATGGTACAGATGAACTGGTTTGCAGGGCAGAAGTTGAGACACAGATGTAGAGAATGAACAGATGTATGGACACCAAGGGGGGAAAACCGTGGGGGGGGGCGGTGGGGATGGTGGTGTGCTGAATTGGGCGATTGGGATTGACATGTATACACTGATGTGTATAAAATTGATGACTAATAAGAACCTGCTGTATAAAAAAATAAATAAAATTAAATTAAAACAAAAAAAATACAATAACACCTAAAAAAAAAAAAAAAAAGAAATCAGGCCTCAGGTGTCTATCCTAAAGTTGATCACATTCCTGGGATGAGGACAAGTGATCATCCCTGGGGGAGAAATTTGCTCATTTAATCATTTTGCTGTTCTCTTCATCTACCATCTCCCTTGTCCCTCCAACTTCCACTCCTATGTATTTAACATATACCCTTCCATTCATTGTTCATACATTTATAGATTTAAAAAAAAATAAATTTATTTGGCCAAAAAAAGAATTTAAAAATTAGATATACTATAATTAGGACTGCCTTCACCTACCATTCCAAGAGAAAGCGTATTTTTTTAAAAAAAGAAAAGTTTACTTTGGCACAATTTGGTCTTGGTGATTCTCTATGGTTCCTCAAGGATGGGGCTTTGTAATCACAGCTGAAGGGAGCTTATCAATTCTTGATTAAGTGAATGAGTGAACAGAATATAATATCATCAATCTATCCACTCATTTATCATCTTTAGGACCTCTCTCTTTAACTATGCTTCCTAACATATTATTTACACTGTGAATTGGTTTTATAAAATTCTTTTAAAGCAAAGGTGTAATTCAGTTCAGTCACTGTCTTATTGAAAATACCAAATTAATAAAGCCAAATTGTATGATATTTGACAACTTTATAGTAGACGACATCTATAGAATAGATTATCTAGACTTTCATAGGATCTATATGACATCTATAGGATGTCCAGCAGAAGAGAGGCTGCTTTTGCTGTGTATCTTTTCTTATCTTAAAGTAGAGAAACTTTCTCAGAACCCCCCAAGAAAATTCTTATGTATTACTGGCCAAGACTGGATCCATGCGCCTTTCTAAACCAATAACTGGCAAGGGAGATGAAATTATAATAGTAAAGATTAATCAAAATTTGCTCCCTGAGTAATGTAAAGAAAGGGTGAAGGCCTGAACCAAAGCAAAGGAAGGGAGGCATGGACGATGGCCAAGAAACCAAAAAACATCTGCTCCAACTGCCTTCCTAGGAACCTAGCTTCTTCTGCCACCGCAGTGGGGAAAGATGTGTTCAAGGTGTGTGAAGTGACTTTTTGTAAGGGTGGCTTGTAAGTAAAGGCATGGGGCTATTCAGTTATGATTAATGGATGAACATCCTCACCTTCCCAAAATGTCTCACTAATGAGTCTTCTGAAAAGCCTTACCTTATTCCTTTGGGTTAAATTATTTTATCCAGAATAAAAGTACCTAATAAGATGCATGTGAAATTTTAGAGTGATACAGCACGGTAAATAGGATATTTGTTTAATATTTATTCAGCAACTTTTTTAAAGCATCTAATAGCAAGGCACTATGCTAGGTGCCATGGGAGATACAAGAATACATCATAAATAGTTCCTACTGACAATCCTTTGGTTTGAGTGAGCTATGTGCACAAAAAACAAGGTAGAACATGATGCCATAGAGATGTGGCTGGCTACTGGAGTTTAGAGGTAGGAACTATAACTTCTGAATAATGTAGAGAATGGAAAGAGAATGGTGGAGAAGGTGGTATTTGAATGTGTCTTGAAGGACTCTAAGATGGCAACAGGGGAAAGGACAAGTGAGACATAAGGGTTTCGTGGGGAGATGAGAAGCACGGAAAAGAGATCTCCTTTCCCTGAAAGAAGTTGGCAACTCATGGTTGGCCTTTGGTGCAAGGCTAAGGGGTTTGGTATTTATGACAAATACAGAGAGGATCCATTAAAGGCATTGAAAAGAGATGACTTTTTAAAAAAATAGAATTTATGTTTTTAGAGCAGTTTTAGGTTCACAGCAAAAGTACAGTGAGTTCCCACATATCCTTGCTCTCATGCATGCACAGCTTCCCCGCTATGAGCATCTCACTCCAGAGTGGTACAATTTGTTACAAACTACACTGGCACATGATTATCACACATCATTATCATCATTATCCGAGTCCATAGTTTACATTAGAGTTCACTCTTGTGTATTGCACATTTTATGGGTTTTGACAAACTTATAATGACATGTATCGACCATTATAGTTTCATATGGAATAGTTTTACCGCTCTAAAAATCCTCTGCGCTCTGCTTGTTCATCCCTCCCCTTTAAACCCTGGAAAACACTTATCTTTTTACTGTCTCTGTGGTTTTGCTTTTCCCAGAATGTCATACAGTTGGAATCATACAATATGTAGCCTTTTTAGATTGGCTTCTATTACTTAGTAATCCATGTCTTTTCAGGACGTGCCTCTTGAGTTTTATTAGTGAAATTGTTATAGTTTTGATTGGTGAGTAAATTGATGGGGGGGATGATAATAGACTATGGCAGTAGTAAAGGCAGTTATTTATTCATTAATTATTTGAAAGGACCTAGCTGGAAACAAGAAATATTTATCAAATACTTACTGTGTGCTAGGCTTTATGCTAAACGCTGTGGGCAACAAAAAATAGAAGCAAGCACAAACCTTACTTTTTTTTAATTGAAGTAGAGTTGATTTACAATGTTGTGTTAGTTTCAGGTGTACAGCAAAATGATTCAGCTGTACATACATATATACCTATTTTTTTTCAGATTCTTTTCCCTTATAGATTATTATAAAATATTGAGTAGAGTTCCCTGTGCTCTACAGTAGGTCCTTGTTGGTTATCTATTTTATATATAATAGTGTGTATATGTTCATCCTAAACTCCTAATTTATCCCTCCCTCCCACCCCCGCAGTGAGCCTTACTTTTAAAGAGCTTCAAACTTTGGAGGCAAAACACATACACAAATAACTAAAGTTTGTACATTCACCCATCATTTGCTTGGAGGAATAGACTTTCTTGTGGCTTTTAGATAAAATGCTTTGATCACAGCCTGGAGCATGTCTTGGCACCACCCCTTCTGTGCTTTGCATACAGAGTGCCCTGGACCCACAGGGCATGTCCCCAAAACAATGATTAAGTCACTTTTGCTAGAGCTGAGGGAGTATATCTTCCTTCAAACAGGATGGGTAGGGGTCCCATATGTTTGTTGTACTCAGGAACAGTTGGCAGACTAATGACCTATTCAGGGATCCCTTGTTTCTCCTGCTGTATCGTCCTCTCCAGGTTTGGGGAGTTGGAGTACTCAGGAGCTGGCCAGTACTAAAGCTTATAGCTAAGCTTCCCTTTGACATTTCATTGCTACCACTTAACAATATCCAGGCTTTGTAAATGGTCACAAAAAATAGTATTTTATCAGCTTTGAGAAAAGCTCCATCATGGGGAGAAGTCTTTGCCACATGTGTAATTTCACTGTCAGTTTCTTAGACATGGTTGCATTTGGAAATGCTTTAGTTCCAGCCCATTTACGTTATCTTGGAGAAACAGTTCCATTCTTCCAGTCTCATTGATTATGTCCTTATTCCTCTTTGATGTAGAGCTTGGCTGGATTATTCCAGTTTCTTGTCATCAATGTTTCAACAAAGACCTTTAAGTAGGCCTTTTAGAACAAGATGACTACAGACCTCATAGAAAGCAAGGAAATTGTTCTAAGATGCAAATAAAATGGTCCAAGACCAATAAGACAGTGGGAATAGGATCCTCTTCCCTACTGCTTCTCTATATTCCTAACCATTCCTAATGCTTCTCTATATTCCTAATCCCTATATTCCTATATTCCTAAGTTAGACCCCTCTAACTTCTGGGTCATAGATGAATTAAAATGAAAAACTTACTTTTCACATCTCCTTATTCCAGCCCAAATTCTTACACACAATTATTTTCTTATAATTTCCTCCCAGAATTACAAATATTTAAGCTGACATAGACAAAGAAAAAATTAGAAAAGAGGATAAATTCCCAAATCAGTTCTTTGAAAATATCTACAAAATAGAAGAAGGAAAACAAACAAACAAAAAAACAACCCTTGTAAGCCTGATTAAGGTTAAAAAGAGCAAAAACGTTAGGAATGAAGATGGAAATGTAATATAGATTCTAATGAAATTAAAGTAATTATAAGATCATTTCCCAATGGCAGCAAAGTTGAAAACCTAAAATAAATGTATAGACTGGTTCTGCTTACAGTATAAACAAGTAATCCCCTACCAGACCAACCATAAACTACAGACCAAATAAAATCAACCACTCGAAGGCACTGGAAAGGTAGATTCAGGGGACAGATTTTGGATAGTCACTTAGAAGAAGGAAACAGTATGGGGTGAGTTCCCTCCTCTTTTTTTCTGAAGGCTGGTTTCAGTCTATAACATACAGGGTGGCAAAAACTCTGAAAGAAACTCTCAATCTTATTGGCTTGTAGAACTAGAGGATTCAGGGCAACCGCAGCCACAAGAAAGTAAAGAGATTCCTGGAAAGAGCCAGAAAGGGAGAGCTCCAAGGTCTGAGTGTGAACTGCTCAAATCTCTGGCTGACCCCTCAGCTATTACAAGAGCAGACTGAGAGGCCCATCTAAGGCTGAAAGAATGGAACTGAGATTTGCGGTGCTACCCAAGAGATAAGAGTGTGAAGTTTGAATCCAACCATCTTGATTGCTGCTAAAACAAATTAAATGCCGAGTGTCTACAACTTAACATTGCAATAATCAAGAGACAAACAAAGGTACCTGACAAAGAAAGAAACAGGAAAATGTGACCCATTTTTTGAGAAAGAAATCCTAAGGTAGCTTACATTTTGGAGTTAACAGATGAATATTTAAAGCGGCTATTTTAAATATGTCCAGTGATATGAAGAAAAATAGGTTCAAAATTAATGAAAAGATGGGACATTTCAGCAGGAAATAGAAACCACAAAAAAGGATTTAAAATTAATTTTTTTTTCCATCCTAGTGTAGTATCTGTCCCTCTTTCCAAGAGATCTGTCCTTTCCTGTTAGAAATATCATCAGAATGATGAACAGCTGAATTTCCTTAGAAGTATGACTTGTTCTTTTGTAATTACCTAGAGCTTATTTCTCCTTTCTGTGCCTTTTAGCTCCTTGTTCTTCACCTCACCTCTGGCTCTTGCTAAAGTAGAATTCAGAGTCACCAACATCTTTTTAAATCAATAACAACAACAATAAACTTGTAGGTAAGCTTTGAGGACACCATGCTGTATAGTTTGGTCTCCTGGTGTTTACATTCTAATGGAGTAAAATAATTTAATGCAGGGGTTCTCAACTTTGGCGACTTGGAAACACTTGGCAGGTATTTTTTTTAATGCCTCGTTTCCTCCCAGAGATTCTAATTTTGGGGATCTGGGGTGCGGCCCAGGCAACAGCATTTATTAAAAGCTCCCCAGACAATTCCAATGGGCAGCCAGCGTTGGTAGCCACCAATTTAACGTGTTACCCATCAAAAGAATTAAGAAAAGGATGTTTGGGGCAAAGGAATTATCAAAGGAATATATCCTGAATGTGAAATTTCAGACATTGTGGCTTTTGCATAAAGGAGATAGTTTGGAGTGTAGAGCTGAAAGTCCTTCTGTCACCCCTCAGTTTACACAGTGTAGCAAGTGAAAGTTTTGTTGATGGCTAAGGTCAACTTGGTCCCAAAGCTTTCTGATCAAAATTCCTCTTATATCCTGACTACATATTATATGATCGCATTAGTTACCATTTACTAAGTGCTACTGGCACGTTATCTTATTGGATTCTCACAAGGATATTGCGAGGTAGGCATTCTGATTTCCGCTTCATGAATGAAGAAACAGAGAGGGCAAGCCACATGCTGGAGCCCACATAGCTCGGAAGGGAGACAGCCAGTTCTTACATCCCAGGGGCCAAACGAGTGGTGCTGAGCAGAGTGGTCTGAGGAAAGCGACCGGGGAGAATAACTCCCAGACCCACTCAGCCCGGAGGCTCTGCGGACCCCGGTCCATGCTGCAGCCTAGGTAGGGGCGCTGCTTTTGTATCCTGAGTTGTGCTACCCTAAATTAAAAATAAGCCCTCTCTTCCTCCTCCTGGAACATTAGCAGCATTTCCATCCTTCACTCTCTTTTCAGAAATGAGAGTTGAAGAAAGACACTGTATTGCACACTTCCTTTCCCCTGTCACCTGCTCTGTTGAGGCCACCAGAGATATTCACGGCTGAACAAAATCAGGAAGTGACTGACGTGTGTCTGTGTGGTTACCGTGCCCTTTCTTTCCCTTTGTGGAATCTAGAACCTTTAGGCTTTTTAAGCAAAACTTTCACTCAGGAAAGGGTAGGGTCAATCCATTCACACTACAGTGTGAATGACTGATAGAGTCCCACGTGCTGCCTTTCCCAGGGACAGTCACTTTTTAACAGGGGACAAAGAGTTCAGTTTGGGAGTCCGATACATGTGGACTTGACTCTCAGGCTGCCGACTGGTTATGTAATGTTTGGCAAGTAACCTAACCTGTCTTGGTTTCAATTTCCTCATCTCTAAAAAAGGAAGAAGACCTCAGAGGGCTGTGATGAGGATTAAGGAGATTTGAGAATGCACCTAGCATGGTGCCTGGCATGTAGTAGGTGCCTGTTAAAGGTCTGGTCCCTTTTCCTTCCACCTCAGTGGCAGAAGTGACGCATCTGTTGGGCAGGAATGAAAGTGCTTGGGGCTCTGTTGTTTTGGAGATCCCTCAACAGCAGATGGCCTCCGACATCCTCTATGCCACAGGCTACACAAGTCGTTGTTGAGGAACACACTGAACTTTCCCCACTGTGAGTCACACTCACACACACACACACTCACCCTCCATTGTTGTGTGACACAGATGATTTCACGTAGGCAGGTTGGGACTGTATTTCACATCCAGGTTTCTCATCAGCCCTTCCTTTCAATCCTGAAGCTTCCCCGGAAACCTATTTGTGAATGTTCATATCTCACTTCTGATGCACTAAGTGTTTGTATACCTTTTGGACAAAACAGCTACCTCTTGGTCCTTCTTTCTACAGAGGTTGAAATGCAGCTCCTCTGAATGAAAAACTAGCGGCTGTGTTCACAAAGAACGTGGCTGAAATGTAAATACACTTCGGAGTTTGTGCCTTGATGGTATCGTGCTAAAAGGTGACTGTTATTAAAGAACAATGCAAAGCCGCTAATTACCAAGCTTTCACAGAAGCTTCGTGCACAAGCTTGACTTTCATTATCTGTCTCTGTCATCCCTGTAAAACAGCCCATTAGACTTTCTACTAAGACAGAGAAACCAGCTGACAATGGAAAGGGAGTTGTTTAATTGCTATTACCTTTGCAAGTTTGAAGTGCATTTTTTTTCTCATAATTGTTTCCAGGAAAAGAAACCTGGATGTGAGGACTAGGTTGGATGAGAGAAGGGCTGAGATGGAACTGGCTGCTGCATCAGAATTCCTCTGACAGCGCAGTTCCTGCCCAGTTACGGTAGGCTTCTGACTTCACCTCGACTGGGTGTACCCTTCCAGGCTTGAAGCCGCAGTGATCTGGGTTCAAAGCCCAGTGAGGCCACTTATAGGATGGTAGGCCTTGGCAAGTCATGTAATCGCTCCACACATCAATTGCCTCACCAGTAAAATCAGCAGAATGATAGTGTTCCAAGGGTCTTTGTGAAGGTAAACAGAATTTATATAAGGTACCCTCACATTGTGCAGACGAGAGTCAACAGACGCTACTGCCCTTTTCTCTCTGTGTGCACCCAAATGTCGTTGGTCCAGAGCAATTACATTTGCTGAAATCAAATGAAGTGTCCATGAAGGGCAGTGTTGGAAGAAGAGAGAAGTCACAGAGGGAAGATACCCTCAGGGGTGTGTGTGTATGTGTGTGTGTGTGTGTGTATGTGTAAGACCCAGTTTTTGAAACTCAAGGTGTAAACTATAAAAACTCCAGTACATTTGAATAGCTACCTTATGGCAAAGAGTGCAAGCAGGAGGCCCAACACCAGCACTAAAAAGGGATACCATTTACCTGGCCTGACAATGTTTACTCCCTTCAAACGTCATGTTCATAACAGAGGATTTGATGAGTTAATTCAAACCAAGTCAAGGCGTTAAATACCTTGCGGAATAAATAACAATGGGTCACGCGTTTCTGAGACATGTTTTCTGGGCTTTTTTTTTTTTTAAACCGAAGTAGTCTTTCCTGGCTCCTGAACACAAGCCGTCCTCATCTATTTCCTAAGATAATCCATTATAAATTATGACAGGCTCCGAAGGGCCTGGCGGGCAGCGCGGCCCGATCTGCTGCCCAGGTCTCACTTTTCTGTCCTTGTCATCTCCGACAAGTTCCATGCGTGACCGGTCAGGAGACGGCTAATTCTAGTCCACACATTTTTCAGATGAGCTTCATTTTATTTTTAATTTCCCCACAAATGCACGCCAGGCACAGATTTCAACAGTTACAGACATAGCTCTCTAATCTGTGCTGCCCTTCCGTAGCTCAGACTACCAAATGAATTAAGGTCCAGTTACATATAAAAGTGATTATGATCAGCGAAATGTCTGCCCAGAGCGGCCCTCCCCCCGAAAAGGGCGATTCGTGAGTCTGACACTCCTCTTTGGCCATCTTGGGGCCATGAACTGTACGATAAAAATGACCCCACCAACAACCTTCTGAAACCTACGATCCCTTCCGATTTTATAGCTCAGGGGCCTCTGGCCACCATGGAGCAGAGAAATAAATTGTTTTCTTGTGTTGGGTGAAATTTATTTGTTTTCTATCTTCATCCGACAAGATTTCAGGAAAGCTGACCTGATCCTTTTGAAAACTTCCTATTTCATTTCTACTGGCACCTGGCTTTCTCTTAGAAGCAGACGACTTCTTGCAAATCCTAACAATTGAGGGACAGGACTCGACATCATTTTAGGATTCTTGTTAGGCTCATCCAGGCATTTCTCAGGGCAGCTCAGGGCTGTTTTCCCCTTAAATGGTCAGGGGCCAGGAGCACATGAGGTAAACACTGCGCAGAGAGTATAAAATTAACTCAGGACCAGGGAGCAAAGGAATAAAGGCCACCTCTCTTTGCTCACAAAGGGTTTATAGCCTACTTCAGGGAAGAGGAAATATTCCAAAGGATGCATTTACTTAGAGTATTTTATCATCGCATCTTGATAAGTTAGGGAGTTATGTACAAGGCTGAGAGAACAGGACTAGTGTAGCAGAAAGAGTTTTTATTAGGGACCAAGGAGCTGGATTTTGCCACCAGAGAAGTATGTGATCTTGTATACTTCAATGCCTCTCTCTGGGGGTTGGTTCCCACAAATGTAAACTCTATTATATTCGGGGCTTCTGTGACAAGTGGTGACAGAGCTAGGGAAATCTGGAAAGCCTTCCTCATTGGAGTTCTTAGAACAATGATCACAAAGGCATAACCAGGCTGATCCTGTGGGGATATCTCCGTAGCCCCCGAATCATGCCTCCTATGTGGATTTTTCCAACTTGCTGTGCAGACCCCAAAGTGGGTGAGGCAAAGTCTACTCAAACCATTTGATACAGTTCTTGTCCAGGCGGAACCAAGTTTATAAATGGTGCAACAAACTCCACCAGATCTGAAACCCAAGCGGAGCAAGACAGAGGAAAGTCTGCCCTCACCGGCAGAAGCGCGCATTGTACCCGCTCCCCTACACCTGCCAGGCCAGGACCCAAGTGCCCTCTGGGGCAAGCCAACCTTGGTAGTCACCCAACTTGAGAATCTTTTGAGCTCTTCCTGTCGCCATGCCCCACCCCATCCCATTCCACCCTGGCCTCTTTTTTCTCCCTCCCTGGCAGCCACTCTGTTTTCAGATGTTTACCCTGAGTTAGAACCTCAGTGGCCGGCATGAGGCCTGGGGGAGGGAGGAGGGGAGAGTGCCCAGAAAGAGGAATTCCTCTGGGAGGCATCTAGGGGACATCAGATGGACGCCTACTCTTTCTCTCGGTGTCTGGCAGACTGTGTGCTTGCGTGTGCGTGTGTGTTTTCACTGGCTGACGGCGGTCTGTCTCTCTGGCTTGTAATGTCCTTAATCCTAGATCAGCCCAAGTCGGATGCCTTTTTTGGGACACTCATCTCTGAATGCCCCATCTCAGTGGTCTCTATTTGATCAGCACATCCGGATTTTGTAACGTCATTTTACAACCGTTCCCCCAACCCTGATTCCATCCTTCGGAGCTCTGAGGACATGTAACTAGAAGCCACTCCAGTTACTCTCCCCCTCTGCGGTGGACCCGTGTCACCTGCCGCCCTGGCATCATCACCCAGGCATGCACTGTCACACTCCCAACCGGAATGTCAGCTTGCTGTTTGAGATTCACACCGACACTGGGTCCCCAGAGGGCCCCTCCAGGAGCCAGGGCGGCCTGCGCTTGGGAACACATAAAAGCACAGGAGTCCCCTGGCTTTCTGGCAGCACTTCAAGCGCTAGCCCAATGAAGAGATCTTGACAGCATACTTGTAAACTCCACAGGCCCCAGGGGCTCAAACACCACAATATTTATGCTCGTGGGGTGGACGGCCAAAATAGTTGGGTTGTTATGCAGACGTGGGTCTCTTAGTCAGGGCCAGCATTTCTGACACCTGTTAACTGGTATTTGAGAGAACTGAGTCGAGGGGGTTGGGGGCCTTTGGAGCAGCTGCTGGCCTGTACCTGAACAGCGGGGAGTCCTGTAAAGGTCTGGCCCACCGATGGGGGTGGGGAGCTTCCCCGGGCAGCGGGGGGGGGGGGCGCGGAATGAGCAAGTGAGTCCCAGCATTGCCAGAAAGGATCATCAGAGAAGGAAGAAAATAGGAAGGAGGGTGAGAAGAAAAGACACCAAGAGGGAAAGAAAAAAATAGAGAGGGCGGGTATTTTTAGATTTGCTAGCACAGGGCTTTGTGCTGTGGCACCCCGGTCCCTGTTTCTGCAGCACCACTTCTCCTGGCCCAGGTTAGGACAAGCACTTCTTCCCCGCTGAGGCTGTAGACCCACCCACGTTTCAAGGTCAGCTGCAGGACCACCGGCTGCCACGAGCCTCCTCTGGAAACCCCCAGGTCCAGCTCTCTCTTCCTCCCGCGTGCTCTTACCCTCACCCACAGTTCAGCACTCCCCCACTCTCCCTGTGCACCTTGTACTCCTTCCCTAAATGGCCCCCTCACCCCCATGTTCGCTCCTTGGCATCATAATGGAGACTTTCTTTGGCCCTTGCTGCCCTAGACTCACAGTGGGTTTTCGGTTTCCACAGCTGGATGGCTGTTCTCCCTCTTCTTCTCTTTAGTTCCGGGCTTTCTGCTTCAACTTCCACCCAGCAAAGCCCCCGCTCTGTCCCCACGTAGCTTCAAGCTGACCTCGGGGGCCCTGTGAATCTTCTTCCCTGTTCCTATCTCAAGGTTTGGATGGTCCACAGTTCAATCCGAAGTGAGACTAGGTTTAAATGACTTAGTAAACGTCATTTCTGTATTTCATTATTAACACACACAAATGTCCAGAACGTCCCGATTTGTGAACTGACTTATGTTCCAAAAATCAGCTTCTAAATTAGCGGTTTGAATCTGGAAGTCCATATAGACAATATTATACATGAATTCATTCATTCATTCACTCAACAAATACATCTGAACAAAAGGCAGTCACTGTGCTGACCAACCTGCGGGGAACAAAGCCCTTGTCCTCAAGGGGCGTATTCCCTGGTCAGGGGAGACAGATAACCCACAAATAAACAAGTAAAATATATATGGCAGATGATCCTAAGTGCCATTGAAAGGAATACAATAGGGAAAGGGAATAAGGAGTACTGGAATGGGGCTGGGATTAGAAATAGGGTGGCCTGGGACAGCTATTTGAGGGAAAACTGAAGGAGAGAGAGTGGGCGAGGAAAACCCAGACTCAAGGCAAGAGGGAAGCTGGTCTGTTCAAGGACCAACAAAAGACCAGGGTAGCTAGAGCCGAGTGAGCACTGGGAGTGAAATATACTGGTTGGTTTCCTGGACAGCCCACTGGTGGTCAATGTAGCTGTAATTCTAATTCAATGCAAGACACATTTACTGGGTGCTGACTGTCTGCCAGGGGTTAGGGCTGAGACTCATCCTCTTGACTTCCGCAACCATGGCTCTCTGGGAATATCTCTTTGGAGTATCAGCTAGGAGCGCAAGAGACTACAGAGCCCACTCAGGGTAGCACAGCGGGCAGGCAGATGAGAGGCAATGCCCAGTAGACAAAACCTCCCTCCTGGAGGCGATGTGGGCATTAGAACCAGCTCTCAATTTGCTTGTAGACCAGATGGCTTCAGTCACCTGGGGTGACCAACCATCTCTTGATTTGGAAACCTAGGCACTTGATTCGTTGCTGAGTGTTGGTTTTTGTCCGTAGACACGTTATATAACCTTCCTGATCTTTGATTTCCTGGTGGTGATAGTGACTGTTTCACCTCTTTTGTGAAAAATTAAATGAGGTTAGTGTCCATAACAGAGCCTTGTAAAACAGAACAGCCTACTGATCTGAGTCGTCATGATTTTAGAGCAGTCACTCTGTCTTCTACATCAGGGAATTAAGGGAAAAAGGGCTCAGGAACAGATACCTTCCAATGACACCTTCATATATGGAAGTATCTGTTAAGTTTTATGTTGGCTGTCTAATCTCCTCTGGAAAAGGTGATGAGGGTGGGCGGTTTCCAGATGGTGAATAACTCTGCTAAAAGGTCCAGGTAGGAGAAGAAACAGGCTGATGGAAGAGAAAATTGCCTAACTCTAGGGGAGGTTGTGGAGCAGAATTTGAAGAAAGGTAGATAGTTCATCTCAAAAATGACAAGCAAGTGGACAGATCCAAACAAATCATTACAGAGGTAAAAGCACATTTCCCCTTTGGGCACTGCTGTTTTCTCTCCATTTCCCTGCATCCACCAGTCCCCATTTCCCACAATGTTTAAGCTGCTCAAATAGCCCAAGTCTCACTACCCCAGCCTCAACCATCCAATCCCTCCCAAATCTGCCTGCCTTCCCTCCAGTGCCCTTTGGAATGGGGCACTCTATGTAGTAAGGAAACTTTCTAGTGACAGAGAACTCATTTCCTTATTATAAGGCAAGCTGTACATTCTGGAGCACCCCTATTATTAGAATGTTCTTCCTTAAACTCACTTAAAATCTGCTTCCCTGTGATTTCTACTCCTAGGTCCTGGGTCACCTTCTGAGGGACTCAGAGGCATCTTGACTAACTCTTCTTCCAAGACACAGCTTTTCAGATATCTGAAGACAGGTCCCTTTCCCACTACCCTAACCCCAACACGTTCAGTTTAAGATTTTCTTCTTATCTTTGGTGTACTTACATTTTGCCATGAAATATTTTGTTTTGTTTTGTTTTTTTAAATGCTGCCCTGTATACAGTATGTGCTTTCAATATGAAATTTCATGACCTTCTTCCATTCTTAAAAATTCTTAGCCATGGCTTCTTTAAGTATTACTTCTCCCCCAGTCACTCTTTTTCTTTCATTGAAATGATTAGATATGTGTCAGAACCTTCTCAATCTACGTTCCCCGTCTCTTACAACTCTTTCATATTTATCTCTTTGTCTTTCTGAGCTGTGTTCTGAGTGAATTCCTCAGAACTGTCTTCCAATTCACAAATTCTCTCTTTAACTATGACCAAGGTAGTGTTTACCCAATATTGTTTTATTTGCTCGTATCTATATATTTTAATTCCCTATTATTCCACAGGAGCTGAACTCCAGTCCACCTCTTTCTGCTCCAGAATTTGGCTTCCAGCCATGGAAAACTTTATCTTTCTATTAAATATGAATTGCACAAAAATGTCTACCTTAATTTAAAGTACAGCTTTTCCTTTTAATGTTCTCCTTTTATATTCTAGTTGCTCTGGTTATCTTTTCAGAATAATAATGGCCTCAAAATGGGAACTTAACTCTCTGTCTTGACCTTCCCCCTGTAGTCCTTGAACTGACCTCATACGCCTGATCTCCTGAGCTTTCCTTATCAGGATCCTATCCTCTGCACTCACTCAATGATCCCCAGAACTGAATGCAGAATAGTCCAGAGCATGCTTGGAAAGTCAGTCTTAGAGACAGAGAACACTTAGCAAACAGGATTCTAACAACTCATGTTCTTTTACAGACACATCTATAAAAGGATAAAAGGAAGACACTACATAAATTTCTTTGAGGCAGTTAATGAGTAGGCTTAAACTATGCAGGACTCAGGGTCATCTGTAAGGTCTGCAGGCCTTAGTAAATAATGCTTCTTGATCCAGGGGAAATCAGGCCAAATTCCAGGTAAGAAGCCTCAAAGGGGAAAAGAAGTTGTCAAAGACCAGTGGGAGGGAGTCTGTGGAAACAGGAGGGCCAGCCATGCTTTGGCTTTGGAGGTAATAATGGTTCAAACTAACTGAATGAAGCATATCTTTATGGGCCTCAGGTACTTCTTGACACCATATGGATTCCCTTCCACCTTGTCTAATTGTCACTCCATCATGGTCTAACCATTGGTAAGGTTTTCTGGAGAGCAATTGGAGAGCATAAGCAAACTTTTCTACTCAGAGGGAATGAGTTCTCCTTGTTTTCAGTAGAAGGATTGTCTTGAAAGGAAAAGGTGACCACAGGTCATTATGATTGGTTTTCTCTTTTTCAGAAACCCCAGGTGAAGCCATCCGATGTAAGAGCATAAAGTGCCAACAATTATTAGCCCTCTTCAAAATAGTTTGTGAAGTTGTCTGCTGAAAAGACCATGAGTTCTTGATTCCAAGCTTTTGAAATCTCAGCTTTATCATGTACTAGCTGTGCAGTGTTGAGGTGGTTTCTTAATCCCTCTGAGATTCAACTTTTGTTAAATGGGATAGTGATACTACATTTTTAGAAATGTGGATTAAAGGAAATAATGCATATAAAGGGCATAGAATAAGTGTTCAGTAAAAATTGTTGGCACCCTTTCCTTTGATTGAGTGTCATTTGACAGAACTGTATGAGGAAGGAAGAAAGAAGGTGAAAAGCATGAAGGGGATTGTTAAGGATGGAGGGGTTGTTTAGAATGGAGAGGATTGTTAAGGGCTTTTGCAAAAGGACCTAAAGCCACTTAGGCCATTAGTAGTTGACAGAATCTAGTGGTAAATTTTGGTCACCTCCAACAGTTAGGGGTGGGTGGAACTCCATGGCTCCTTTCTCCACAGCCTGGCTCCCTGGTGGTAGGCAACAATAAAAGCAAATCTCGGACCCCATTCTACCACATTTTGATATTGATCAGCACTCAGGTCCCCAAACAATCATGTAAGCCGATCCATAAGCTTGGGATGACCCCACTCTCAATCCTTTTAGGCAATCTGACAAGCACACTGCATGAAAGATTTACCCCAAGCAAGCCAAGGCAAATGCATCAAACATTCTGACAGCAGAATCAGCACACACATCTTCTACCAAGTGTGGGGTACAGAGGATAAATGAAATTCCAGGTCAAGAGCAGCCCTCTGAAGGTGGCAGATCACCAGAATCATGCAAGGGAAGACATGCCTTTACAAATTTTCTAGGCAATCATTTATTTTGAACACCATTTACTTCACCAATGAAAAAGTATTTTGCCATCCTTTATGCTAATTAACCAATTCTCAGATACAGATTTAGATCAGGAGAGCTGAAGTGTTTTATGTCCTTCTTCTGTGGTGTTCATCTCTGAGTATGTGTCTCCAATATTCATGAATGTCGATTATAGTTAACTTGCACTCACAATACACATCATGTTGTCTACGCTGAAGTGTTTTAAGGGAAATTACATGCACTATAACAAGGACAGTTAGGCAGAAGACTTGGAAAGACCTATATTATTCAAGTAAAATCTAAATATAGGAAATTGCAGTCACTTGTTCAGACAGAGAAACAAACAGCACTCTCGTTCTCAGATTTGAATGATTTCCATTTCCTGGCTTGTTTATCATAATCCCTCTTTTGGCCAGGAAGTCACTCAATTCCCACTCAAATTTGCTCATTCCACCACCATCCCACCCAGTCTCCAAGAGACATTTTTTTTTTTTAATTATTTATTTATTTATTTATTTTTGGCTGTGTTGGGTCTTCGTTTCTGTGTGAGGGCTTTCTCTAGTTGCGGCAAGCGGGGGCCACTCTTCATCGCCGTGCGTGGGCCTCTCACTATCGCGGCCTCTCTTGTTGCGGAGCACGGGCTCCAGACACGCAGGCTCAGTAGTTGTGGCTCACGGGCCTAGTTGCTCTGCGGCACGTGGGATCTTCCCAGACCAGGGCTCGAACCCGTGTCCCCTGCATTGGCAGGCAAATTCTCAACCACTGCGCTACCAGGGAAGCCCGCAAGAGACATTTTTGATATAAAGATTTTCTTAGAAACCTGAAGCTTCAGTGCTAGGACAGCAGGACTCTATTAAAACTTTAATATTATATACATATATATTTGCATTTCTTTCAAACTCAAGTTTGTTCAGTGCAGCTGGTTAGCTAACATTCCACCTTAGATAATACTTTTCTCAGCCCCACTAAACTTCCTTTAACTTTTCCCAGAAAGTTTGGCAGAAAGACTCTGGGCTTCATCTACTGGCAGACTTTGATCAAAGGGTGGGGTGCTGGGATTCAGGAGGCCAGCACACACACACTGGCCTTGGAGCCTAGCCAGAAGTTATAGGGACACATGCAGGGTGTACTTGCCTCTCTCCCCTCACGGTGTAACCAAACAGCCTCCATTGTATCACTTGTTTGGCTGCTTAATGTGAAGACCACGCTGGATTAAGAGCCAAATGTCTGGATTCAAGCTCCAGCTCTGTCATCTGCCAGCTGTGTATGTTTGGGTAAATCATCTGGTGCTTCTCAAGCCCAATTTCCTAAACTGTCAAATAGGGCTAGTGAGTGCACTCTGACTCACAGGATGGTCATTAGACCAAATGGCAGATTGTGCATATTTAGCTTTGTAAATTATAAAGTGTTCAATGGGTGCAAAGAAGTACTTGTATCCATCATGCACATACATGTTTGTATGTGAACAAACATACATGATTGTTTCATGTGAACATACCTGATCTTTACAAGTAGACTCTATGATTCTAGAAAGGGGAGGCTACAAACTACGTATCTTTGCAGTACCTAACACAGTGTCACACGCCTACTGACACTAAATGGGTAAATGAAAGAACGAGATTGCAATAGTACGGGAAAAAGACAAGGACTTGGCTATATCATATACCTAGGAAGAGTATTCAACATCATTTATTCAACAAAAAGTTATTGAAGACCTGCCATGTTCAAAGTCTTGTGTAAGGCTTTGAACATAGATGAGTGGCCTCTACCTTCAGGAAATTAAGTGGAATAAAGTGCTAAAAGGGCGAAGGGGAGCGTCTGTACTGAACACAACGGGAACACAAGGAAGGGCTTGGCGAATTCTACCCCATTGGGGGTTGAGGGTGGAAATGAGAAGAGGAAGGAAGAGCTTCATACAGAAGCTGAGGCATGAACTATGTTTTGAAAGATAAGTGGGTACGTGACATCTGGGGACTCAAAAGGCCTAGGTACTGTGTTCCAGAGGGAAAATGTGAGCAGAACCAGCAAGAGAGCAGGGCTAAAGGCTTACAAGTGGTTTGTAGGGCCAGAGAGTAAGGAGCAAGGGAGGAGTGGTTAGATAGAGGTGAAACTAGAAAAGGAAATCTTTCCCACTCTGTTTCTAAGAAAGGGGATTTCTCCCACACACTCTCCTGACTTCTCTCCATTCTTGGGGAGGTGCAGTGACTTCTCTGACTGGTAAATTGGAGAATAGAGAGCATGTATCCTGCTCAGCCCTGTCCTTCTTCTTCCTTTTGGGATCCGGAATGTCTGCCACATGGAAATCTGCTTCTCTGTGTGCCAGTCCACATGCCTGGGGCCTGCGTGCAGGAACCTGCCTAATTGGGGGTCAGCTGGCAGGCCCCTTGGCTCTCTTAGTAAGCTATATTCTCCACTTTAGCCTTGATCAGTAATGTATGTGATGTTCTGGCCGTGTTTGCACCTTTTGTTTGATTTTGCAATTTGTCCAGAGCCCACATGGGGAAGAGGGATATGCTTTGCGTTGGGTGCCCCACCAGGTGGATAGGGGCTGGACCATGGAGGGCTTGGAATGGTCTGCCTACAAATTTAGAATGTTGTGAACCAAAGGGTCCCTGCTACAATGAGCGTGGGATGAGAGGACCTGTAGAGGGAAACAATTAATGTAGACTTTGTAGGAAAAGCATGGATCTGAGTTTCAGGAGAATTGGGAGCCACCTGGGCTCTGGATGACTTTGGGCAGGTCGCTTAAACCTTCCAGGTCAATTTCCTCATCTGTAGAATGAGTTGGTTTATAAAAATCTCTAATGGCCCTCTCAACTTATATAAACTTAGATCAGGGAGGATTTCCTAACAGGAGGAAGTTTTGAACACTGGAGCAGGTCAAACAATGTGGCAGGCTGTGGAATTTCTTTCTTTGGAGGTCTTGAAGAAGCGGTTGGTTTAGCATCCCATTTAGATAAGCAATTTAACTTGTATATGCCAGGTACTCTATCACAAGAGTTATGTGAACTCTCTTATTTAATTCTCATGCCAACATGTGAAATAGAGACTATTATCATTCCTCATTGACATTCAAGGAAACAGAGACTTGGAAGAGTTAAATAACTTTCCCAGGAGCCTACAACTAGTAAGTGCCAGTGCTGGGCTTTGAACTTGGGCGGTCTGGCACCACGGCTGCACCCTCCAGCACTCCACTGCACCACCTCCGTGCTAAGAGGCAGGTCTGGGTCCTTTCCCAAAAGCCCATCATGATCCATGGTGTCTCTGGAGGGACCCAGTTTGCAGCTTCTCAGACATGTGCAAAAAGCAGGTGCTTGGCTAGTGAGAGAAACCAAACTCTTTTGGCTCTCTCTTAGCTCTATGCCCTCGCTTTTGACATTCAGGGGTGAGAAGCACTTGTTTGGCAATTAATAATACACTGCCTTGTCACATCTCTTTATTGATGTCTTTATTGTTGTTCAGTTTCTATGTGCTTATGATTTGTCTCCTTCCTTAATACTGATTGCATAATTACCACCTGTCAGGCACTGTTCTACATGCCTCAAATATGTTATTCCATTTAACACTCACAACAATCCTTCAAGGTAGGTACTATTATTATCCCCAATTTACAGCTGAGAAGACTGAGGCACAGTGGGAAGAATGCTATTATATCGCCAATAGAACATAGACACTGACAGCATATACCAGCTCTTCAGTAAATATTTGCGAATGGATTGACTAGTCAAGGTTCATTTATTTCAAAGATTCCCTTTGACCAGGTGTTTCCATAGTCTTCTATTTGTTCTCTACTTAGCTCTATCTTTTCTTTTTTTAAAAAAAATAATTTATTTATTTATTTATTTATGGCTGTGTTTGGTCTTCGTTTCTGTGCAAAGGCTTTCTCTAGTTGTGGCAAGCGGGGGCCACTCTTCATCGCGGTGCACGGGCCTCTCACTATCGCGGCCTCTCTTGTTGCGGAGCACAGGCTCCAGACGCGCAGGCTCAGTAGTTGTGGCGCACGGGCCTAGTCGCTCCGCGGCATGTGGGATCTTCCCAGACCAGGGCTCGAACCTGTGTACCCTGCATTGGCAGGCAGATTCTCAATCACTGTGCCACCAGGGAAGCCCGCTCTATCTTTTCTATAAGCTCTATCTGTTCTTTTATTGGCTGTGTCTAAGATGCTGATTGAAAACAGAAACAGCCTTCCAGGTGTGGGACATTCCTAAATACCTGTTCTAGAGGACCCTGGGGAAGCCACAGGAGCCTCCCAATCCAGAATACACACAACGCCTTAAACTCAATAATTATGCATCAATTGACTAACTTATTGATGGTATGTTGGTTTGCTTCACGATCTGCTGGTGAACGTGTTTGTTCATTCTTTCATGAATTTTAGGTCTGAGAGTTAGAATTTTTCTTGCCTTTTTTGTTTTTCATTCATCTGAATTTTGGCTTAAAAGTAGAAATAGGAGAAACTAAAATCAGCAGAATGAGGGCTTCATGGAGTAGATATGATTTTCTTTTTTTTTTTAAATTAATTGATTAATTAATTTATTTATGGCTGTGTTGGGTCTTCGTTTCTGTGTGAGGGCTTTCTCTAGTTGCAGCAAGTGGGGGCCACTCTTCATCGTGGTGCGTGGGCCTCTCATTATCGCGGCCTCTCTTGTTGTGGAGCACAGGCGCCAGACGCGCAGGCTCAGTAATTGTGGCTCACGGGCCTAGTTGCTCCGCGGCATGTGGGATCCTCCCAGACCAGGGCTCGAACCCGTGTCCCCTGCATTGGCAGGCAGATTCTCAACCACTGCGCCACCAGGGAAGCCCCCAGATATGATTTTCTGAACTGATGTGTGTGTGTGTGTGTGTGTGTCTGTGTGTGTGTGTGTGTGCGTGTGTTTACATGTATATACATATTTTGGAAAGTGGCTGGGGCCTGGGGTGGGGGGGAACCTCTCCTCTCTACCTCTTGATGTCCTGTAAACTGTGTCAACTCCAAAGCCACAATTTCTATTTTTATATTGGGCTCTGACAATAAATAGTCGGATTTTTAGTTTATTTTACATTGGTCTTCTCCAATGGCGATGCACCCACTTTGGACACACTGTCTACACTAGCATTACACTTTGCAAACCAACCCGACCTGACTGTAGCTGGGACAATCTGCAGTGGCAGCAGCAGGAATTCACATAAGTCAGACGCTAGTCAGGTGTGGAAGCTGAGGTTGACTGATCCTATGTGCCCACCACCTCTTGTGTCCTCACTTGTTTAAACCCCTTGTGGACAAAATCAATTTTCCACGAGAAGAGTTAAACAAGAATGAACACAAGAGGCTCTTTGCCTCTTCACTTCCGACCCTTCTTTGGTGAACACTCTGCTCCAAAATCGCAGTTAGAAAAATCTCAAATTCAACCTTGGGCATGTTTCTTTTGGCTTCACTTGTGACACGTCCCTAAATAAATGTTAGGGTTTTGCAACTTTGAAAAATACCAGAAGTACACATTTCTCCATAAAACCCAGGAAATTCTCGGTATTAGAGCATGAGCCATAACTCTGACTCTTTACTGGAGAATGAGTGTGCACGGCCTCCCTCCAGTGCATGCTTAGGCCTCTCCAGATCAGGTGGTGCAGGTGGCCATCTGGATAGAATCAGTATCAGCTCAGCGACAAGTCCTGTGAAGACCCCAGGTTTCAATTTTCTAACAGGAGACTCACATTCTCCACCTGAACTGACCGGTGTGAAGAAAATATGGGTACACTGAATGTACCTAAGGAAAGGTAATGCTCGTCCACACATTCCTGTGGTACAAGTGGAAGCTATGTTATAACTTCCCACAACGCAATCCACAATAGTGAGATCTGGTCATGCAATCTATGACTTTCCCTGGATAGGTAGTGAACATAGTTCAAATATGTTAAAATCAAGTGTAGGCAAAAAAAATATGAAGAAGCAATTCACAGAGGAGGAAACATAAATGGCTACTAAACATATGACGAAATGAATTATCATGGTGGTTATCAGGGAAATACAAGTGAAAACTACAACAGGTTACCATTTTATGCCATTAGATGGGGTATAAAATGACACTAAGTGATGGTATGGATGTTGAACAATGGGAAATCTTATACCCTGCTGTTGGGAGTATACATTGGTTCAGTTACTTTAGAGAAAAATTTGGCATTATTTAGTCACGGTGAAGATGTGCATTCCCTTTGCCTTAGGTAGTCCACTATTAGAACAAGTCTCACACGAGTGCAAAGGAGATATGTACATGGACATCTGGAGTAAGATTACTGGTTAAAACAAAACAATGGAAACAACTTAATGTCCATCAACAGTGCATAAATAAATGGTGGTGCCTTCATATAATCAAGTACTATATACGGGTGAAAATGAACAAGAGCAACATGCATCAACATGGATGAAGGTCACAAACAAAAAGTAAGAGAACAAAAGCCATTTGTAGACTAATAAATACAGTATGATATTACTGATACATAGTTAAAAAGAGGCAAAATACCACATGTTTCTCAGGGATCCATATATATGCATATAATAAAAGTGTAAAGAAATGCATGAAAATGAAAAGCACAAAATCAGGATGGTGAGTTGTTCTGGGATGGAGAACACACTTGTTCTGGGATGGGAAGGATACACAGAAAGTTATCTATTATTTTGATATAACTTGTATTTCTTAAGCTGGGTGGGTATTCATTATATTCTTCTTTATATCATTTTGTATGCCTTAAATATTTTATAATATACTTAAAAATATTCCTTTGAGATGCCAAAGAATTGCAGAGCTAGAAAGGCCTTAGAAATCATCTAGTTCAACAATCTCCCTTTAAACATGATGACAAATAACTAAAATCAGAAATGGAAGAGGAGGCATTGTAACTAATGGCACAGAAGTAAAAAGGAATATAAGAGGCTACTATAAACAATTATACGCCAACAAATTGGATAACCTAGAAGAAAGGATACATTCTTAGAAACACACAAACTATGAAGACTGAATCAGGAAGAAACAGAAAATCTGAACATACCTATAACTAGCTAGTAAAGAGATTGAATTAGTAATCAAAAACCTCTCAACAAAGAAAAGTCCAGGACCGGATGGCTTCACTGAATAATTCTACCAAACATTTAAAGAAGAATTAATGTCAATCCTTCTCAAACTCTTCTAAAAAATTGAAGAGGAGGGAATACTTTCAAACTCCTTTTACAAGGCCAATATTACCCTGACACCAAAGCCAGACAAAGAGACTAAAAGAAAAGGAAACTACAGACCAATATCCCTGATGAATACTGATGTAAAAATCCTCAACAAAATATTAGCTAACCAAGTTCAATAGCACATTAAAAGGATTATACACCATAACCAAGTGGCATTTATCCCTCGGATGTAAGGATGGTTCAACATACAAAAATCAATGAATGTAACACACTACGTTGATAGAATAATAGACAAAATTTACATGATCACCTCAACTGATGCAGAAAAAGCATTTGACATAATTAAAAATCCTTTTTTGATGAAAACACTGAACAGGCTATGAATAGAGGGAAACTACATCAACATAATAAAGGTCATATACTAAAATCCTATATAGCTAACATCATACTCAACAGTGAAAAGCTGAAAGCTTCTCCTCTAAGATAGAAACAGGACTAATATCCACTCTTGCCATTTCTATTCAACATAGTACTGGTAGTCCAAGCCAGAGCAATTAGGCAAGAAAAATAAATAGAAAGCATTCAAATTGGAAAAGAAGAAGTAAAATTATCTGTTTGCAGATTACATGATCTTATATGTAGAAAACCCTAAAGATTCCACAAAAAAACGAAATCGTTAGAATTAATAAACTAATCCAGCAAAGTTGCAGGATATAAAACCAGCACTCAGAAATCAGTTGCATTTTTATGTACCAACAGTGAATGATCCAAAAGGCAAATTAAGAAAACAATAACATCAAAAAGAATAAAATACCCTGGAATAAACTTAACCAAGGAGGTAAAAGACTTGTACACTGAAAACTACAGAACAGTGATAAAAGAAATTAAAGAAGACACAAATAAGTGGAAAGAAATCCCATGTTCATGGATTGGAAGACTTAATATTGTTAAGACGTCCATACTGCCCAGACCCATATACAGATTCGATAAAATCCCCATCAAAATCCCAATGGCATTTTTTGTAGAAAGGAAAAAAATCATAAAATACACATAGCATCTCAAAAAATCCCAAATAGCCAAAAAATCTTGAGAAAGAAGAACAAAGCTGGAGGCTGCACACTTTCTGATTTCAAAACATATTACAAAGCTATAGTAATTAAAATTGTATAGTGCTGGCATAAATACAGACATATAGACCAGTGGAACTAAATAGAGAGCCCCCAGATAAACCCTCATGTATATGGTCAAATGATCTTTGACAAGGATACTAAGGCTACAAAATGGGAAAAGGATAATCTCTTCAATAAATGGTGTTGAGAAAACTGAATATCCACATGCAAAAGAATGAAGATGGACCCTTATCTTACACTATATACAAAAATTAAAGTCCTAAATGTAAGACCTGAAACTATAAAACTCCTAGAAGAAAACACAGGGAAAGACTTCATGACATTGGAGTAGGCAATGATTTCTTAGATATAACACCAAATGCACAGGCAACAGAAGCAAAAACAGACAAGTGGTACTACATCAAACTTTAAAACTTATGCACAGCAAAGGGTACAATTATCAGAGTAATAGGCAACCTACAGAACTGGAGAAAATATTTGCAAACCACATATTGAATAAGGAATTAGTCTTCAGAATATACAAAGAACTCCTACAACCCAACAACAACAAAACAAATAACCTGATTAAAAATGGGCAAAGGACTTGAACAGGTATTTCTCCAAAGAAGATATACAAATGGCCAACAAATATATGAAAAGATGCTCAATACCACTAGTCGTCAAGAAAATGCAAATAAAAACATGAGATGTCACCTCAAAACTGTTAGGATGGCCACTATACAAACCAAACCAAACCAAACCCCAGAAAATAATGAGTGTTGGATATGAAGAACTTGGAGTTTTTGTGCACTGTTGATGGGGTTATAAAATGGTGTAGCCATTATGAAAAACAATATGGGGGTTTCACAAGAAATTAAAAATAGAACTACCATGTGATCCAGCAATACCACTTCTGGGTATATATCCAAAAGAACTGAAAATAGGATCTCGAAGAGATATTTGCACACCCACATTCATTGCAACATTATTCACAATAGCCAAGATCTGGAAGCATCCTAAATGTTCATCAACAGATGAACAGATAAAGAAAATGTGTATATACATGTAATGGAATACTATTCAGCTTTAATAAAGAAGGAAATCCTGGCATGTGCTACAACATGGATAAACTTGAGGACATTATGCTAAGTTAAATAAGCTGGTCACAAAAAGACAAATACTGCATGATTCCACTTATATGAGGTAGCTAAAGTAATCAAACTTATAGAAACAGAAAGTAGGATGGCGTCTGCCAGGGCCTGAGGGGAGGGGAAAATAAGACTTTGCTTTTCAATGGGTATAGAATTTTAGTAATACAAGATGAAAATATTCTAGAAATCTGTTGTATAACACCATGAATGGCATATAGTTAACAATGCTGTACTGTGCACTTAAACATTATTAAGAGGGTAAATTTATGCTGTGTGTTTTTTTACAACTAAAAAACAAAAAAACATGATGAAAGCAAGGTCCAGGATGATGGAATGACTTACCCAAGATCATGAACTATTTAGTGCTGGGGCTAGAACAGGGGCTGGCCAAGTCCAGATCATAGGCCTTTTCTCTACACCTTGCCACCTCCTTGTGCTGATTTGTTTTATTTGTAACACCATTTCAGAGATGTGAGATGGCCTTTAGTGATGATTGCTCTGGGGGAGAATCAACTCTTTGTTGAACCATGATGTCTCTGCTTCAAATATTGCCTTATATCTTTGTGAGGCTTGCCCATCAAACTTCTCTAATTGAGTTCCTAATTTTATTGCAAGCAATCACACATTAATATTGTGCTCAGCTTTTGCTGCCTTTCAATTGTGGAGCTCAGGGCCCTTCCAAGGTAGTTAAGATTCATGATTTGCTTACTGGATGACATGACAGCTATATTATAGAGAGAAAAATGCTGAGGCCTAGAAAGGTTAAAGGGCCTATCTAACATTACAATGTCATCCTTGAGGGGAAGACGCTTTATTTTAAGGTCAAATTATTTAAAACTTCTCCACCCCCTCCCTCACTTCAGCAGACGATGGTCTGTCTCATTCCCTAGCAGTGGAAAGTGATTAAAATATAGAAGGTTTAGTCCCAGCAGTACCTTTTGACCTTGGAAATGCCCTTCCCACCACCAGCCTCTGTGAGAAAAGTATAAAGCGTTTCCTTGGTTCTAAGGACACCTTTCTGCAAATTTTCGTAATTTGGGGTGACTGTGAGTCCAAGGTGAGAGGAGGCATGGGAACCGCTCCCCAGAGCGGGAATGTGGGCATGTTAAAATAAGTAGCCCCTGTAAATGGGAGTTCACAGCCAAAGGCGTCCTGAGTCCAGTCATAACTCATGGTTTCCTGAACACTCCAGAGGCTCCTGAGGGTAATTAGGGCCGCCTTCTCAGGGGCCCATGTGCCCCAAATGGGCCCCTGGGGATTGAGGCTGGGCACCCGGTCAGCCGGCCTCTTGGATCAGCTCAGGTTCTGGGTTTAGAAAATAACAGGCTGCCAGCCATTGACCCGCCTTCCCGGAGGGTTTGCTTCCTTTCGGTGAACTTGCCTAAACTGGCTTCCAGGAAGAATGCCAGGCGCGTGGCATTCTTCAATACAGACAAGCAGTGGCCGCGCGGGGTGCCGGGGTGCCGGCTTCCCCAGGACCCTGCTGCCCCCGCATGGGAGCCGCGTGGACCCCGAAGCCCCGCCTCCCAGGGGGCGTTTGCTGGTGCCCAGAGGCTCCTGGGACCCCAGCGTTCGTGGGTATCCCTGCGCCCCGCCGAATCTCCCGCCTTGCATTCCTCACCCCGGGGTGGGCATGCTTGTCCCCCCTCCCCGGGCCTCCAGCCTGACCTCTGGGTCCTGATGTTGGCACGGATTTACGACCC
Source organism: Eschrichtius robustus (assembly GCF_028021215.1). Taxonomy (NCBI): domain Eukaryota; kingdom Metazoa; phylum Chordata; class Mammalia; order Artiodactyla; family Eschrichtiidae; genus Eschrichtius; species Eschrichtius robustus. Next base: position 31,364,426 of record NC_090825.1, read on the forward strand.
TGAGCTGCTTTTTTATTTCTTCGGGAAGTAAACGTTTTGGTTGGGAAGTTTTTCAATTTCCTCCTGGCTTGGACCAAACTGCTCAGATTTCCAAGGGTGAGATTCCCCTCTCCTCCTGGCTAGGGGGCTCACTCCACCTGCAGACAGGCCTCTGCAAATGCTTTGAGGGTGGAGCAGACAGGAAGCCCCTCCCTGGCAGGCCTCCGCCTTTCCAAAATGTACATGAGGGGCAGGGGCATGATGACAGCCATCAACCAGCCTTCCCTAAGTGTCCCCTCCAGGTCAATCACCAATTCTCCTAAGCCACAATCTCCTAGGACAGGGCCGGAAACCGACGCTTTCCCCCAGTGGCCCAGGTGGTTCTGATACACCCCAAAGTTCTAGACCAACTGCTGTAGTCACTGTACAGTAGAGAGAATGGGGCAAAGCAAGTCTTAGTCCCCCTACTTTTAGGGGAACTAATCCTCCTGAAGCCGTACAGCATCATTCGCAAGAAAAAATGATGAACCCAAGACAGTGCAACAATGCCGTGCATTGGCTTCTCACCAACAACATTGCGCCTTTTTTCTTTCTTTCTTTCTTTCTTTTTTTCCCTCCATAAGATCCCCTCCTTCTAATCCCCATACTCACCCTCCCACGCAGTTTTCCCTCTTAGACTGGTGCCCGACACGATGTCATTTGAAAGTCAGGGAAAGCAGGAAAGTAAGGGAAAACAGTGAATTCGGGGCATCCCTTTTATACCTTGGTGAATATCTTCCGTTTTGATGGGCCCTTTTATCCTGAAATGCTTCACCCACTTTATATCCCAGGATAACTTCACCCACCACTGAAGTACCGCCAGCCGGCTCGGGAGGGTAAAGTGGCAGCTGTTCCTCTGTTTAGGGCAGGAAGCGAAGAAGAACATGATATTCAATTAAAACTGCAGGGGGAATTCAACGAGACAGCAGGGTCTAATGGAGACTGATGGCCCCGGAGATCAGCCGGTCTGAGTTCTATCCCCATCTCTGCCACCAGCTCATGGGGGTGACCTTGGGCCTGTCACTAAAACGTTCTGGGCCTTCGTTTCATCTGAAAAATGGTGGTGATGATACCTGTATCTTCACAGGGATAGTTCTGAGGATTAGGGAGATTAGGAAAATACACAGGGCTCTTTTGATCCCTTCAAAGTCAGCAGCAAAGGATGGATGGATGCAGAAAGCCGTCTTAGGCTGAGTGGAATCGGCTGCCAATTACAGGATGTGATTCGAGGTGTAATGAAAAGGCGGCCAGTGCAGAGATACCTCGCCTACCAGCCTGAAGAGTTGCTCTGAAATCCCATTGCTGGAATGGCATGCAGAGAGCCAGGTTCAAATATAAATGTGACCTATAGGAGCGACAGCACCTCACCTGCCTTCTCACGAGTTGGCTGGAACAGTTTGCCAGTTTCCCGGGAGAAAAAAGTGTCCTGAGTGAGTGGGGAATTTGAACAGGTCCGTGTTATTGGAGCAGAGTTTAGTACAAAGAATGAGCAAAATTGGTGTCAGAATGGTGGTGGTTAGGGACTTGGGGAGGGAAGTAATATTACAGAAGCTGGTTTTTTAAAACACTTGTAATCAATGTTAGGTTATCAATAACAGTAAGATAGCCCTCCCAAGGTGATGTTGGCTGATGTCTGTCCTCTCTGTAAGACACTGTACCTGTCATTTCTTATCGATTTTTGCTCTTTATATATAGCTATCCTTACATATATGTTCAGGACACCAAGTAAAAGAGTCGTTCTCCAGAAAGCATTATGATGATGATGATTGCAGTTGTGCTGGCCAGTATTATCATTTCCATGTACACGTTTGGTAGGTGTCAGGCATCATACTAGGGAGGGTGATGGAGTCCAGGAGCTTGAGTTGGATTCCCAGTTCTATCACTTTGCTCTGGGACCCTGAATGCTTGAGCTTTCTGAAACCCAGTTTCACTATTTGGAAAATTGGGGTAAGAAACCTGCTTCACAGCTCTTTCCAGAAGATCAAATGACGTGGTGCAATGTGCAAAAGGCATATGTATATGGCAGAGGGCAATAAAAAGGAGAGCTGGGGCTTCCCTGGTGGCGCAGTGGTTGGGAGTCCACCTGCCAGTGCAGGGGACACGGGTTCGAGCCCTGGTCTGGGAGGATCCCACATGCTGCGGAGCGGCTGCGTCCGTGAGCCACGATTACTGAGCCTGCGCGTTTGGAGCCTGTGCTCCGCAGCAAGAGGGGCCGTGATGGTGAGAGGCCCACGCACCGCGATGAAGAGTGGCCCCCACTTACCGCAATTGGAGAGAGCCCTCGCGTGGGGACGAGGACCCAATGCAGCCATAAATAAATAAATAAAATTAAAAAAAAAAAAAAAAAGGAGAGCTGTTGTCTCAGTCAGGGTAGGCTGGGTTATGCTGCAGTAACAAATAGCCCATAACCCCAGCATTCTATGGCTTGAAGCAACAAAGGTAGATTTCTTACTCCTGCTACAGGTCTACCACAGGTCAGCCTAAGGGGCGCTCTGCTCATTGTAGTCACAGTAGGACACAGGCTGGTGGAACAGCCATCAACCGCTGGGTCAGAGGGAAATAAAGAACTGCATTGGCTCTTAAAGCTTCTGCTTCTAGTTCATTAACCCAAGAAAGTCACACGGCCCTATCGACTTCGGGTGGGTGGGGAAGTGTGATCCTACTACGTGTCAGAAGAAGAGAGATCTGGGCTCTTTATTCACAGCCCTATGGCAGGCACAGTTGCTGTTCTACAAGGCTGGATAAGATGTGGTCCCTGCCTTCAAGGAGCTTACCCAGAACTTACCTCCAGATCATGCCCCAGAGGCTCCAGAAACAGCTCCAGAAGAGCGCACGCACCTTCCGCCCCGGATTCCCTCCCCTACCTCTGCCCCACGCCTTCTCCTGGGCTGGGCTGCACTCAGTCCCATCTCAGGAATGCCTGTGCTAAAGGCAGGTGGAACACCCACCTGCTTCCTTGGCCTCTGCCACACTGGTTGTAAAATAACCCCAAGGCCTCTCTTTCAGAGCTGGTGTCCTGCCTTTGTCCTTCACCCAGACTGCACGGAGAGGTGCCCAGGCAGCAGGCCCCTCAGGACGGCCTCCCCTGGCTGCAGCCAATTGCACTGGGCTTGACTGCTGCTGGGAAGCACAGCTCTTCACCTGCCTCCAGCCCTTCCCTTGGCCCAAGCTCAGGTCTGTCATTCTGCCTTTGGGGAAGAAGCAGGCAAACTTAGGTCAGGCTTTGCCCCTCCCAACCTCCCTTAGAACCGTTTTCCTGCTCTTCTGCCAGACTGTAGACATCTCCGACATCCCCTTCTCCATCATCCACAGTTTCCTGGCATGGCCTGAGATTCAGCAAAGTTTTCCCTCCTTCCTCCTGAGTCATGTCCCTTCTCCTTGACACTTCGGTTGGGACCCTGAAAGAAAATGAAAGGGTTTAATGTAATATTCTTAGTAATAACAATAAATAGCTTACCATGTGCCAGGCTCTGAGTACATAACAAATACTAACACATTAAATGTTCACAACAAGCCTACAAAATCGGGATTATTTATAGTCTCGTTTTAGAAATGAGGTGGAAACAGGCCCAGAGAGGTGAAGTAAGTTGTCCAAGGTCACACAGCTAGTAAGTGGCAGAGCTGGGATTTAACCCAGGCAGTCTGACTGCAAAGCACATGCAAATCATTCTCCGTCATGGTAGTTATTTACACAGTGGTTGAGAGAGGTGGTTGAAGTTATGGATTGTGAGAGCGATTCACTCCCAGATGCCTTCATGAGGTATTATGAGGCTGTCACTGCCCTCTGGTGGTCATTAGTGAGCATTGCCACTCAAAGTGCACTGACCCTAACCCGCTGGCAAAGCGTTTCACGGAATTCAGAGTAAACTGGCAAATAAATGCGCAGCTTACGTGAAGCAGTGTCATATTGACTATTTCTTTCCCTCTGGCTTGGTGTGTCTTCCATTTGTTTTTTTCCTCTGGGAGGAAAAAAAAAAAAGAAGGGAGAACAAAAAGCACACAGGCAGCTCTCCACCTCTATGAGAATAAGCAGAAGAAAACCACAATTATGTAACTATCAAATAAGTCTGTGTGTTTATTGTCATGGAAATTGTGATGTAGCATGGATGCCCATGAAACGTCATCCTAAACAGATGCAAAAGCACATTTTCAGTCGTTTATAACTAAGTTAGCGTAAAATGCTCGCCTTAATTAATCAGGGTATTCTTCCACTATAGAACGCTGCATGCAAGAAGATTCTTATTTGTAAAGTTCAGCCACTTTGGATAATCTGTGTTTGAAAAGAAATCTGAAGTCATTTTTTGGTTTGATGTAGAAAGACGAAGGTGACCACGTCTGACGTGGTTGTAATCGGACAGCTTGGCCTGAGAAAGTGTTTCGTTAGTTACTACAATTCAGGAGTAACCTGGCTTCTTATTAAGCCCCAGCTAAGAGGACCCCTCAGACAAGGTGATCTGGTAAGTCTTCATTGGGAGGGGGGGAGAGGGAACGATGATGGAGGAAAGGGATCCCCGCCTGCAGCCACAGAAACCCCTGGTCTGGGCCTGGAGGCTTGCCTGGGAATTGCCCAGATGAAGCCCCTGGTAACAGGTGGGAGACCTGAGGAGTCATGGCTTCTGGAGGTTGGGTTTACAGCCCCCAGATGGAGAATTATCAGCATTGGCAGCTCTTTTATTTATTTATTTATTTATTTATTTATATATTTATTTATTTATTTATTTATTTATTTATTTATGGCTGTGTTGGGTCTTCGTTTCTGTGGCAGCTCTTAATTTGGCTATTGGAAGTTTCCCTTCTTGAGAAGATCAAGCAAGTTATGCACGCACAGGACTTTGGTCACACCAACAGTAAATGCTTCACTGATCAGAATTCCTCTGTGTATTTTTCATCCCCTGCCAACACACTTTGCTCATATCAATGTGAAAAATTGCAAGAAAACTGCTGATAGGAAGAGTTAGTAAGACAGACCTACTTTCAGGACACATTTAGGATCTGTACTTAGTCCCAGCCGCAGGTCATGCCTGGAAGATGAACATTCATATCCTGTCCTTGGGTAACATTTCTGGTCCATGCCTACACCTTCAAATCATTGTCTCCACATGGGCCACGTGCAAATCCATTTCCTTACTGCTGCCTCTGTCCTGGGGTCCCAACTTGCATCCAGCTGCCCAGTGGCAAGCTCCATCCAGGTGTCCCCCAGGACCCCACTCAGCATGTCCAAGGTAGACCAGAGTGTCCTGTCCCTGGAAGTGCCTCCCCTCGACGTCTTGATTTCTTTCACCAGCTTCACCATCTCCCTGTGATTCCAGCTCAAAACCTGAAATTCCTCAACTTTGCTTCACGCTCCTGCCCCACCCACTGGATCTAGTCACTTGCAGAGATGGCTTACATCTGTCCTGCTCCCCACCCTCACTGCCCTAGATGGCACGATGTAGTGGATGAGTACCAGTTTCAGAGTCAGACATGGGTTCAAATCCCAGCTCTGTTGTTTATTATATGTATGAGTGTGGACTTTTTACTTAATGTATTCAAGCCTCATTTGTACAATGGAAGATGGATGATGAGTTCAGTAGGATAATCTAGGTTAAATGTCTGGCATGTGGTAGGTGCTCAGTGTATGTTATTTCTCTTTCCTTCCATTCAGGCCTTGTTGTTTCTCACCAGGGCTAACTTCATGGCCTCCCAGTTAGCCCTCGCTCCTTTGCTCTCCATCACTAGTATGGATTGAATACCCATTATTTGCCAGGCACTAAGCTGACCACTAGAAGAGAAACATTAAACAATTCCACAGGGCCCTGCCCCCATGAAACTCATAGTACAACAGAGCAAGTTAAATTCTCTGCTTCCAGTGATTTATTTGTACTCTTCTGCCCAATGAATCTTGCTAAAGCATAAATCACTTGTGACATTTCCCTCCTCAAGACCGTCAATGGCTCCCCACTTCTCATCTCATGAGATATATGTTCCTTTGCCTACATTCAGGCCCTCCTTAGTTAATAAGGGCCTCACCTCCTCTCACAGCCTAATTTCCTCCGCCCACAGACCCTCCTTTCTGCAAGCAGAGCTACTTGCCAGTCCCACAGTAAAGTAGATAATTGGTTTTTTTTTTTTTTTAATGACTGATTATTGTAACGTCCTTCTTGTTGGGAGAAATCCCCGTGACTGTGGGTCTTGGTGAGAAGGAGAACTCTCTTCATACAGAAGTGGGAGCACAGGTTCTTTTTCCCAGTCTGTGGATACTGGGATGTAGGCAAATGGTCAAGGCTTGGACAGTCCAAAACCCTCCCCAGGATTCTGAATTTTGAGGGAGTGACATGGTATCAGATGAAACACTTAAAGGTTTTAACTGAAAAGATCTTAAGGAAGAGACTATTTACAGAGGTATGGGCAGGGTTAAGGAGGTTAGGAAAACCAACAAGAGGTGATGAAGTCCTCCCAGCCCCCGGGAGTAGCTACACCCTTGGGATGTACTTATAAAGACAAATCTAGATGAAAGTTTATGTTTCCCCCCCCAACTTTAAAAAATGTGACAGTTTTCTAATTTTATCAGCAAAAATGTGAAGAATCACATAAGAATGTATTCTCAGCTTGTCTGCCCAAGGAGGGAAGGGCATAATTTTAGCTGTGACTTTAGTTCAAGCATCTGGAAGTGATCCTAGTTGTTAGCTTGGTCAATAGACTGAAGCTACTAAATGACATCAAGATGAGATAAATCCCTTAGAATGATGTAGAAGAAGAACTCGAAAGACCTGGAAGGATGGGAAAGCAGGAGTGGATTTAGCATGTTTGATCAGCACCCATCCTCTGTGTCTCTGAAGAGGGCCCAGTTACCATGCTCTTCACCAAGACCTTTAGAAATAACACAGGAGGGGAGACCCACCATCTTTGAACAGTACATATGGGCTGGGTGTGCGAGTGGAAGGTTCTACAATTGAAACAGGGTCCCTGGCTTCAGAGGGGTAGAGAGGCAGTAGGAGGGGGCAGAGGAGAAGCCCTTACCAGACAGAGACAAAGGGGAGGGTGTTTACCATGATAAGCAAAAGAGTTGACTTGTAATAGGAGTGATCAAACAAGCATTTTTGGTAGAGGATTCCCTGGCGGTCCAGTGGTTAGGATTTGGTGCTTTCACTGCCAGGGGCTGGGTTCAGTCCCTGGTGAGGGAACCAAGATTCCGCAAGCTGCGTGGCCAAAAAAATTTAAAAAGAATTTTTGGCAGAAGTTTACTGATTCTGAAGTTCCATGTGTATATGGATTTTCACAGCCCTATTTGCACAACTGAAAATAATTTTCAGGGTGAGAGGCTGTAGATTTGCCCAATTTGGGGTAATATAAACATGTGGCCAGGGAGAAGCAACACTGAAACACCACTGCCCTCTCAATTCCTGACTCCCTTCAGGGAACCAGCGGCCCAGGGATGGAGGAAGGGAGTGAACTTTGACACAGGCAGACAATTGGACACAGAGAGGCGTCGGGGGCCCCTGTACCTGACCACCGCCTGCCCTTCAGCAAAGCCAACGTGTCCCAGTTATTGGGAAGGAACAGCTGGGATAAACGAACTTGAAGAGCTTCTAGTCACAGGGAAAATATGGTTTTTTCTTTCTTGATTTCACATTTTTGTGTCCAACTGAAATGATCGATTTAGTGACAGAATTGAGACTTTCGATCTATAAACACCAAAGTGATAGCATGTCCTGCTGATTCACAGTTGACCTGTTTAGTATGGGGTAATATTCCTCATACACAGAAGGGACTTGGACCTGGGAAGATCTCACTTTATTCAGACTCAACCCATCAGATCTCAAAGAATTATAGTCTAAGAGAACTCAGGCCACAGTCTTAGAGCTCTCTTTCCTAGTGATGAAAAAGGAATTTCCAAAGACAGTTTACAATGGAAGACCCTCCTGCTGGCAGAGTAGTGAACGAGATAGTGTGCTTGGGCAAGTATTCAATACACTCCTATTGCAAACCTGGTGATAAAGCAAAAATCCCTGACTCAGCTAAAAACCTGAACTATTTTGATAGACTAAATTGAAAACGTCTCTCTTAGGTCCTGATGCCTAAAAGTTATCAATAAAAGTCATCAAATATAATTAAATAATTTCCATATCTTGTGACCATGTGTCTGACTTGAGCTAAGCCACAATGGCAGAAAGTAATAGTAGACAGAAAAATACATGAAGAAGTTGGGTACCATAGGAAGGACCCTGCAATAACATCTCGAGGACACAGTATGGCTCTTCCTCCTAGTTTTCCAAAGATCTCTGAAGACCATTTACCAAGGTAACTGGGTACTTGGGAAAAACATTATTTTGACACTGACTCTAAGCTAACAGATTCTTAGAGATTAGAGAGGGGGCTTGTGGAAGCCATGTGATAAGTGACATTTTGTCCAAATCCACCTTGAATACGGCTTAGTGAGATCCCAAGCATATTCTGGTTATTTCACCAGCCCCTGGGTATATAGTTAAAATTAATATTTTACCAGTTAGAAAAATCCCAATCTGTGTAGTAAGATATCTCATGGTAAGAAGGACCCAAAGAAGATTCAAAGAGCCCTACCAAATTGGCAAAAAAAAAAAAAAAAAAAAAAAGTAATACAAATTTCCTGAGTTAAGGGACGGAGGTATTCATATAAATTAGTGCTACTTGAAAGATACAGAGGTGGTGATTCTACAGAATAAGGATATTTACCTCATAGAGATATTGTGATCATTAAATGAGTTAATACATGTGCATGGCAAACTATAATCCCTTAATAAAACTTAGCTACTATTTCCACCATTATTAATAATTATAAATCCTATTTAAGTCTGCATGGGGGTGTGCAGAAGACACCCAGATCTTGAAGAATTACTAAAGGTTATTTGAGGCTTAATCAGGGATTACACCTAAAATCCTGTCACTAAATTGATCATTTTAGTTGGACACAGGGATTCTAGAGTTTAGGTAAGAGAATGAAAAGTAAATCCTCCCCAGTACAAGAGCTTTCCACCTCAAAATTCCCTTGGGGCTTCAGTGGTCTGAGGCAAATCAGGATATCTCCTCCAAGGTGAAGTTATGTCGGTGCTTTTACACCTCCTACCAAGAGGCCTTTGGCCTGAGAGGCTGGGCGGCCTGTTCCAGGTGGGTGCTGAGGCTACCAGACCAAGATGGCCTTTCCCTCCTCCCATGGATGCACTGAAAATACACTCAAGAAACAGAGCTGCACATCACCTAGCTCTGAAAGCCAGTGGGCCTGCGTTCACAAGTTCCACAGGATGATAGCAAACAAAGAAGCAGTTGTCAGGGGGTGAGCTCTCCTTACAGCTATCCCTCCAGGGCTCAGGGCGGTAGGAACAGGCAAGAACACCCATCTTCCCGGGAAGGGGCTTGACAGCATATTTTACAAACCGATGTTGCCTGAGGGTCTGGCTTCTAGTTAGCATTCATCTAGGTGCCAACCACAATCCTCCAGGGAACCCCAGAGATCCAGTGGACACTTCCCAGTCTTCTCCCTCTGGCTCACTCCAACAATATAACTAAGCCCCCAGTATGGACTTTCCTGTCTTGAGACCAACAATGTTGTAGAAAGAGGCCATTCCATCCACCTGGCTCCCAGTGAGTGAGAAAGAAACTTTTGTCGCTTGTTACTGCATTACTTAGCCTATGCTGACTGATACTCCCTCTTTACCAAGTGTCCCATCACCCAGAAGCAGCGTGCTCTATGGAATCGTAAGATGGCTTAGGCAGTATGCAATTACAGTGCCAGTTTGGTGTGCTCTCCTGAAGATGGAGAAAACAGTCAGAACCAATGAGCATATTATGCAGTTTTTCCCACGACATGGTTAGAGATCTGAGGAGCAGATGTAGACCTAACCGCAAAATTTCGCCTCCCCTCTCTGAAGCTCCAGCCTCTGTTGTTGTAGAAGTTGTTACAAGCAGGAGGAGAGCACTTCCCCCAGGGAAACCGACAGTAGCCACATGGACTTGGAAGCTGAGTACACCACCTGGTCAGTTTTGGCTGCACATCCTACTACGTGAACAGGCAAAAGAGTCTCCATTTCCTAGACTCTTGCCAGCTGCCGTCTGGTTGGGTCCTACTAGGGAGCACTGACTGGATATTGGAAAGTGAGCAGGGGAGAGGACAAACTTGTGCTGTTTCTAGGTGCTGGAGGTATCTTTCCAGCAGATAGTAATAGACACCTCTGTGCTCTGGTGCCCTTTGACAGGTGCAGCATTGCAGCATGGAGATTTCCTGGAGCCTACAGTGGAACCTGGTGCCCTCTCAATGGTGCCAACACTAGCCACACAGTGTCCCCTTGGCAAGCCAGCATTGCCATATGGTGCTTCCCATTAGGGATGCCCTAGCACCAGCTGGGGGAGCCCCGTGTTCCAGGACTGTTCCGGATGGCAGCCCCTCTGCAGCGGTCCCGCGGGCTGCGAGACACCCCAGGCAGCGGGGAGGACGAGCTCTTGGCTGTGGATGAAACCGCCTCTTCTTTGTTTCCGCAGCCATAGGGATAGAAACTTCTACCTTCAGCTACGTTTCTCTGCATTGCCTGGCCTTCCTGATTTTGCTTTCTTGGCTGATTCCATGTTTTTGTAAACAATTCCCTGAATGGAATCCTTAGTTAGAAATGTTTAGCTTGGTATCAGCTTTCCGGATTGGACCCCCGAACGATACACTAGCCATTTTAGAAAGCACATCCCGAATGCCCTCCCCTCCCTGAAGTCTTATCTGATCTCCCATCCAGAAGTAGTATACGAACTATCTGCGATGATTTAATGCTTTTTGAACATCTTTTGACATTTGTGATTTTCCATCTTGTATAAAATTCATTTATTCTGTCCCACTCGATTTCCATTAGATTGTAAACACACTGAAAGCAATCACTGAATTGCAGTCATTTTTTTACCTCCTACAGCAACTAGCTCGGTACCATGAGCTCAGTTGATGTTCTGAGACAATATCAGTTGATTTGAATTGCTGTTCTAAACGGTAACCTAAGATATTATGGTATCATGACTCATCAAGATTCTATTGCCTTGGCTCTGCTGTCATAGTTGTACTCATAGCAATGAGTAAATTTGGGGGTTAAAAAAGAACTGTGGTTAAATTGCAAAAAAAAAAAAAAAAAAATTCTGTCCATAATTCCCCAAACTGAAATGAAAGTATTTGTACACCCTATCTCCTGCCTTACACTCATTCTTTCATACACTTAAAACAGTGCTTTCTGCAGACATTATCTCATTTAAACCTCACGCTGATGATGAGAAATAGGAATTGATACCCTCACTCACAAACAGTACCAAAAGGCAGAGTTTGGGCTCCTACCCAAAATACTAACTCCAAAGTCCAGTATTCTTTCTGGCCTTTTGTCTGAAGTTGGGTTCTGGTAAGTCAAGGATCGGATTTCTCTAAATCTTTCCTCCCTGCTAACAAATGCCATTAGACATCAGACGGCCATGTTTTATACAAAGGTACAAAAGAGCAGATTATCTGTGATTCCTTTTTCATAGGAAATAAAGGGGAAAATGACCATTTTATTCCTCTGGCTTAGAGAATGTGGACAATCGTGTTCTCAATTTCACAGTTCATTGCGCGAACATTTATTAGATTAGCACTGGTTTAGAAATGCACCACGGAGACTCCCAACAGCTTGGCAGTCGCGTTTTGATTGCTCTTCGGAATTGTACTGCCTGTTCTCCCAAGACTGCGACCAAGGTTTAGCGAGTTAAAACTGAAATGCTGCAGGCAGAAATGGAATCCAATCCAGGCAAGGCTCAAGTTATTACTTTTTCCCACCTGTTTGTTATTTGGTTTTTCACTGGTGCCACTTCCTGTCTCAGGGGCTGATGTTATAGGAGATCTCCTTTCTCAGAGCAACTTATGTACCCTGGTAGAGATGAGAGACTCCTTCCATCATGAGCCCCGTATTGGCCCCCAACCACCTGAAAATATAGCCCCAGTAAGCTCATCTTGGGTTTGGCTGGAAAAGACTTGTTCTGTGGCCAAGCAATATGAGGTGCTATTTGAAGGATACTGGGGATGGCCAGGCATAAATGTCATTCTCTACACCACAACCCTTGTCTTACATTGTGGTTGATGCCTAAATTCTACCAACAATAAGTCACTTTTTCCTTTCCATCTGGTTCTTGAGTCCTTATTCCTGAGAAATCTATCGTGTTGATTTTGCTTCTCTCATCATGTTCAGTCCCCCTCTCTGATCAGACAGTTTGGGCTCCAGAACCTGATCCACTCACTCGCGACCACCAACCTCATGTGGGCAAAGTGCTTAGGATACTTCCTGGCAGATAGTAAGTTCCTCCAACAATGGTAGTTATTACTGCTATTGTTATCATTATTACTATTATTAGATTTGTTTTGTTGCCCAGATCAGTGAATCATGATGGCTGATATTTACTGAACACATACTATTCTAGGTATTGTTCTAGGCACTTATTTTGCTATTTAATCATTGCAACCACCCTATGAAATAGGTATTAATACCTCATTTTAAGGATCAGGAAATGGAGCCAGAGACTTAAAGCATGTTTTCCAAAGCGAAAGGGCTAGAAAGGGGCAAACCCAAAATTCAACTGTCGGCACGCTTAAGAGTGGAAGAATTGAAGGGAGGGGCTGCAAGATGAGTCCAGCAGACACGTCACCTACTTCTATGAGGGCTGGGAGATGGAGCCTACCTGAAAAATACTGAAAGGAATTTGTCTAGACAAAAGGAAAAATTCAAAGGCTTGTGTCATTGAGGAGTAGTATGGGCCCTCTTTCTCCCCCAAGCTTTCAGAATGGGGCACCTAATATCTGGAAAAGGCTGGTGTCATCTGAAATAGAAAAGCACAATGTGAGAGTTGTGAGTTAAGTTTTATTTGGAGCAAAATGAGGACTTTAGGCCAAGAGACAGCATTTCAGAGAGCTCTGAGAAACTGCAGTAGAGGTAGAGGGAAAAGTCAGTATATATGTGATTCTGGTGAAGGAGGAGTACATGCACTCAAGCACATATTTTTGGCAGAAGGTTGCTGCTAATCTCATGAAAATAACTGCTAGTCACAGGGAGCAGACTTTACCATGAAGGATTTAAGTGCTTTTCTAGATATGAGGAGATAGATGCAAGAATTGGGCTCATAAAATTTTCTCCTGAAAATATATAACTATCTGAAGGCCTTTTCTGCCAGTTTTTCCCGGAGCACAGAGTGCCTCATTCCTGATCTCCACCCTGAACTCCTTTCAGGGGCTGTTGAAGGTCAGCAGCTGCAGCAGTTTGTGATTTAATCCTTGTAGAGGTAGATGGCAAGTGCCAGTTTGTAGTTGGCACTGGGAATAGCACACCCTAAGGCAGAAGATGTATTGGGATTATGGTTCTCAGCCTTCCTTTGTTCACAGCAGACATATGTGGTGGGTGACTTCCACGGGGTATGTTTAGGTTTGTGTACAACTTCCAGCCCTGACCTATAGATCTCTCCTCTACTCCTCCACTCAGGGAAGCACACTGGAAATTAAGTGAATTAAATAATATCTTTGGACCAAATAACTCTAGAGAGCATTGTTCTGGTGACCCTGGTGGGCTATCTCCAAGGGGAACCTGACCTTCCCATGCTCCTCGCAGGGTATCTGTGGGTGTAGTCATACCCACGGCTCTACCGTGAGAGTTGGCATACTTCTTGATAGAAGAACGGGAGATGGGACTTCCCTGGTGGTTCAGTGGTTAAGACTCTGAGCTTCCATTGCAGGGGCCACGGGTTCGATCCCTGGTCGGGGAACTAAAATCCCGCATGCCGCACGGTGCAGCCAAAAAGTTAAAGAAAAGAAAAGAAAAGAAAAACGGGAGTGAGGAAAAGGACAGAGGTATGACCACACAAATCCAGATCTTGCAAACACACATCAGGCATGGTTGAGAAGAACTTGGTCATGTCACCTCCCCAGATTTCCAGCCTGGCAAACCCATGCTCTGCTCCCAGACTCAGGCCGCAGAAGGAGTCCAGCCAACCGCCTGTTCTGGGTGGGGGGCTGAGGCTGGGCTGACAGCCAGGAGGGCAAAGTGACTGCTGGAGCAAAATCAGTAACCATCTCTCGGGTGACCAGTCGGGCTCTTGGGTCTCCTCTTGTCCCCTTTCCCTGCTCTCCTGTCCTACCTTTCCTGTTCTCATCACCTTCCATCTCAGCAGCCACTTCCCAGTAACAACAGTGTTGGCAGTGGTGGCCCCTGTCACCATGTTATAACCCGCCAAGTTCCAATGTCATGTCCCAAGGTGAGGAAATTGTAACTGAAAAGTAGCACAACATGAAATATGAAAGTAAATGAAATCACCAAAACGGAGTTCAGAAATTTAGTTGTGGTGCTGTATTGTACATTATGTTTGTCAAAATAAGTGTGCCCCTCTGTTAGCCCTGAGTACGGGGAGCGGGGGAACCTACCCCACTCTTCTCCATCCCCAGCTCCCTGGATTTTCCAGTGAGAAATCTCAGTCCCTTTCCCTTCTGTCTGGACTTCCTTTCCAGTCTTCCCAGTTCCCTCCTGCTCTTATCACCCCCTCCCTTTTTTCTTTCCTGTATTCCTTCCCTCTCCTCATAGTCTCATTTTGCTGTTCCTCTCTACCTCATCTCTCTTTTAAAACTGCCACGTGATGGCAAATGACAATGACAAACCAGAAATCTGACTAAAAGTGACTTCCTCCCTTCTTCTAGCTCTTTTTTCCGGAGAGTTGGCATATGCACGTAAACATTTTTCTTTTCCCACAAGGCTTGTACATTTTTAGTTGGAAATGGTTTCATGCCATGGCAAAGCTTTGATAAGCAGAAGCTATTAACTGAGTTCCTCAATTACCTATATGCTTTGCGGTGCTGTATTTTTAGGAGAAAGGTAACTGACAAGACAGAAAGCATCATGAATTTTGAAAGGATACTGCTATGTAGTAACCTGTCGCCACACAAAATGATGTATAACAAATAACTGCAAAACTCAGTACAGTAAATACTTGTTGAATTCTGCTCACTCAGCTGCAAGTCAGCTGCAGGGTGGCTGATCTGGGCTGGGCTGGGCTGGGCTCCAAGCTGTAGGCTGGTTCTGTTTCTGTTCTATGAGTCTTTCCTCATCCTTGGATCAATGAGATTCTTGGAAACGTTCTTCTCATAGAAAGGATGGAAGTCCAACTGGCCAAGCCCAGTTCAAGCTTCTGTTTGCATCGTACCTTATAACATCCCACTGGACAAAGCACCTCCCTTGGCCAAGCCCAGTGTTAAGGGGTCGGGAAGGATACTTTGCTTCTAGTAGGAGGAACTGCAAAGTCACGGGATAAAGGGTCTGAGTATGGGGAGGGCTGAGGAAACGGGGTGACTGAATTCAACCTACCACTCCTGAGACGGTAGCTGCTGCATTTAAAGCCTTGAATAGCCAGGAATTGGATGAAACCTTCACTTTGATTAAACTCTGGTGGCATAAGGAGCCCTCTTGAGGCAGAGGCAGTGGAGTGTGAAGGAAAGTGGGCACAGGAGTGTCCCTGGCAATGAGACACCAGTCAGCACTCTACTTCTCACAAAGGATCACTTTCCAGGACACTATCTGCCTCCTTTTGTAACCTTCAGGTTGTCACTTGTCTACTTAGAGCCTCCGTTTTTTACCTGTAGAATGGGCGCAAGGGGGTAGAGAGGACAGTATGAACTGCATGACCTCTGGGTTCCCTTCACACTGAGGAGTTTGCTTTTGAAAAAAAATACTTAAAATCTCCTTACTTCCCTTGTCCCTCTCTCCCAAAGCTAGATTCACCTAGCAAGACCTTAACCCAACTTTCTGCCTGCTTCACACCTAAACCCAAGCCAGCTCGGTATCCTGAAGGGAATCACACAGCAGGCTTGCCCAGCCCACCTCAAACTTAGGACCAAAAGCTCCAATGGGCTTTTACCACTACTGGGCAGTTGTTCTATAATCTCCTAATAAATGCACTTTCCAACCTTATCTCTCCTCACATTTCCAATATTTCTTCCTTGCCTCATGGTCATGGGATGACCTTACTTTATAACTTTGTAGACAATATAGAAGCAATTAAAAAAATACCACATTTCCCCTCCAATTTCACCAATGGACTTAACAGCTGTACTCACGCATGGCTGACAGAAGCAACCACAGCTCAGACACGTGAAGGTCACGTAACACAAGTAAGAAATAAACCCTTGTGTTCTGTTCACCACTGAGATTTTGGAGTTATTTGTTACTGCAGGATAACCTAGCAAAAGCTGACTAATATATGTTTCCTTTTAGTTTATCACACTAATACATACAATGAAAGTGACTCTGTCATGGCAGAGTCCATGATCTAGAGTTAAAAGACCTCCATTTGAAATCTAGATCTGACATTGGACTTGCTACCTTGGATATATCACTTGACCTCTCGACCTCATTTTCCTTGTTTGTAAACTGGAAATAATAAAATGTCATGTTTTTAAAATTATCATTATTTTCTACTCTAACCAATAATAATAATTACTTCCACTTTTTGCTCTCTTATTACTGGGCTCTTACCAGCCACTGGGGCCAAGCACCTTCCATGGGTTTAATCTTCCCCACAATGTCATGAAGTAGGTTTATTATCCCCATTTTACAGATTTAGAACTCAAGGCCTTGCAATATTAAGTAATCTAGCCATGGTCACATAGCAAACAAGAGTAGACACAGGATGTTTGCTGAAGCTGAAACTATTGAACTTAGCAAGGATTTCAACTTTACAATTAGAAAAGAAAGCCCCCAAGAGGGAATTTATAAACTCCAACCCACACACTTCAGGAGTTTAGTATTTTTAAGATTCATTGTTCTTAATTAGCTTACCTAACACAACAGCATTGTGCATAGGTGAGAATGACATTACATTTGATTGCTTCTAGATTTTTTTTTTAAAAAGGTTTTCTTGCTTTTGGCCACAAGATGGAGCCCAAGGCCAACAAGCTCTAACAAGCTGCTCCTGTTTGACCTTAAGTCACTTCCCAGCACAACTTTGCCAGATATTCTGGCACTTTCACAACAGGCCTCACACCTTGCTCACACCAGAGGGCCCAAGCTGGAAGAACTGATCAACATCCATGGGGTTCCGGACATCTGGATACCTAGGTCAACACTGGGACTATATTTGGAATTTTTTCCCATAAATTTGTTAACATTTTTCCAAACCAAATAAATTTACCTTGGAAACTCCCGTCATTTCCAGAAATGACACGCCTGTCCACCTCTGGCCAAGATATATTATTACAAGTGTTACCATTTAATGCAATGAAATAGATATTTTTTGTAACAAACTTTTGAGTTTATTATTACATTAAAAGTCCCACTATACTACTCAAGCATGGCTCACAGAGCAGCGCTATGGGCAAAACCTGGGGACTTATTTGAGATGCCGAATTTCACGATCTGCTCTGGACCCACTGGATCAGAATCTGCATTTGAATAAGATTCCCCAGGTGACTTGTGGAATCCAATTTCAGTTTGAGAAGCACACAAGAGCCACTAGTCCATTTGTGGTCTTCCTATAAATTTTCTTTAAAAAGTGTCTCGCTGCAGGCAGATGCAGCCGTAAAGATGCACAGCGGGTTTTCAGCCCCCGCTAGCATGTGTGGCCAGTGGCTCTTGTGCTGGGGTTTAATCTGGACATTACACAGTGACCTTGATGATTGATTTATTGACAGTTAGATTCTGTCCTCTCTCTCTCTCCTTTCTCCTTCCCACCTTCCATTCCCCTCTCTCTATGGTATCTATATCAAGGATCCATATATAATATTTGTTTAACCAGAACACAACAGGTTACCTTGCAAAGGTGTCCCTGAAAAGCATTTTTCAATTTTCAGCTCCTTGGAATATTGATGTCACATCCATTAGCCCTGGTAATCAAGAGTTGGTTATATTCTGAATCCTGGGATAAACATACACCCACTTACAAACTCACACTGCGAAAAGGATGAAAAAACCTGATTATGCATCTGTTTCTTCCCTACCACATTCACATCAATCCAATACCACTTGCATATTTCTTTAAATGCTTTGGGATCTTGCTTCAAAAATAACAACAAAATATTCTTGATGGTCTTTGCTTTAATTCTCATCTGGTCCTTCCTAAACCTTTTCTGTCTGATGCCCAGCATCTGAGGAATAAGGTAAATCCTCCTGGAAAGCTCTGGCCTGGACCAACCTTCTCGCTGGATCATTCCAGGTGCAGTGACCTCCTTGGTTTCATATGCCACCAGAAGAGTGAAGTATTGCCTAAAAGAAGAAGAGTTATAGAAGGGTAAAAAAGGATCTAGAGGAGCACAGGTGAAGAGGCATAGATAGATGGGGAGAGAGACGATGGGAAGGAGGAGTTGGGAGGTAGGAGGAAGGAAGAGTGAAGAAAAAGTGAGAGAAAGAGTGCTAGTGATACAAAGTAATAATAATCACAATTAATGATAAGTATAATATTCCCCATCTCCTGCAGAATTAAAACCAGGGCCCATAACCTGTCTTCTTCACATTTCCTCAAACTCTGCCCAAGAATTCCCACACTGTTATGGCCATGCCCACCTCACCTCCATCAGGGAGCACAGCCCGCACGTTCTTGCTTCAGGGATTTTGCATTGATCTTATCTGCGTTGAAACAGGCTTCCTCCAGGTATCTACTTGGCTCACTTCCTCCCTTCTGGAAGTTTTCTGCTCCACGTCTCTCCTCAGGCCCACCCTACATAAAACTTTACAAACACACCTCTCCCACCCACTCTTAATCCTGTTTTATTTTCCTTTTCAGCCTTTATCACCTCCTGACATCTTTCATATCTGTTTCTTTCTCTGACTTGCTGTACCAGAAGTTGAGTTGCAAGCGAGCAGGGACTTTGTTTTGCTCGAGATGGGACCTCCAGCCCCGAGGACAGTGGCTGATCCCAGGCAGGGGCAGTAAACCTCTGTGCAGGGGCGCCTGTTAGCGCAAGTTCCTGTGCCCGACGCACGGTGAGGCCAAACAAACTGAAACGTCAGAGTTTGGAGCAGAGAAAGGTTTATTGCAAGGCCATGCAAGGAGACGGGTGGCTCATGCCCTAAAAGCCCCGAACTCCCCGAAGGGTTTCCTTAAAGCACTTTTAAAGGCCAGGTGAGGGAGGGGGTCGCAGGGTATGTGATCAGCTTGTGCACAATTCTCTGATTGGCTGATGGGGAGGTAGCAGGGTGGTGTCACAGGGGTTACAATTATCAGTCCTTAGGCTCCAGGAAGCCTGGGAATATGTGCTCATGGTCGTCAAGTAATTAATATCTTCCGTTCGTCGGGGAGGGGGGAGTTTCACATCTGCAAAACAACTCAGGAAATGTGCATCAAATGCTATTATCTAGGTACTTCAGAGGAGCCAAAGCATTGGATATGGGGGAAGACCCCATAGGGTCCTGCTGGATTAGGACGGCTTGCTGCTTGCTGGGCACTCTTCTAAGTGCGCTACGCTTAGCAACCTGTTTAATCGTCACAATAACCCCGTCGGGTAGGTTTTGTACTGAAGAGAAATCTGAGGCACAGAAAAGTGAGGTAACCTGCCCAAGGTTTCTTTGTTTAGGTTCTTCTCTGACTTTGCCTTGACCAGTCTTTCTCTGGTGAAGGACAAGTGTGGGCAAAGTACTGCTCCCTGGCCAAATCGAGCCCGCTGTCTGTTTGTGTAAAGAAGTTTTAGGATTGCAGCAATGCCTGCTTTGGACATACTGTCTGTGGCTGTTTTTGCACTAAAATGGCAGCGTTGAGTGGTGTGACAGAGGTCATGTGGCCCACAACATACTTACTATCTGACTCCACAGAAAACGTTTGCTGACCCATGTTCTTGACGGTAACCTATCAGGAAAACAAAGCCAAACTCCTGGTCATCTAGTTGAATGTGGTGGTTCAATAACTGTGTTTGATCATGTCTTTTTAGGCATTCAAATGAACTGAGGGAAAAGAACTCCAATCTTGGATTTAATAAATATGTGTTCTCATCTCTGTTCTGTTCCTAATGAGCTGTGTTATCTAAGGTCAATCATGTCATGTTCCTGGATCTGTTTTCCCACAGGTAACAACAATAATAATGATAATAGTAATAATAGCTCTTGCTAAATGCCAGGCTCTGTTCTTGGCATTTTACTATAAAATAATGCTGTTTGATATTCTGAGTTAATCACTGGGCTTTTCGTAAATATTCTGACTCTGTCCTTGCAGGCACATGGTAGAAGTGTGCTTCCACACCAACTGGGAAGTAAGTGTGGCCATGAACTTGCTTTGGTGAATGAAATGTTAGAGCAGGTGGCAAATGTAACTTCTGATCAAACTTTAATAGCCTGTGCACACATTTCTTCATTCTCTTTCCCCGTTTTTCTCTCTACCATGGCAACCAAAAATGTTTCAAGAAGTGGCTATTATGTCAGCTGGGTCTCAGAGTGCAGATAATGCAGGGCAGAACCCCTGGTTGTCCCTCATGGAGCATAAGCATTCAATACACCTGTTTTGTTTTGTTTTTTTAAGCCACTGAGATTTGGAGCTGTTTGTTACTGAAGCACCAGCTAGCCTACCCTGACTAATGACACAGCCCATTACGATTCTCTTCAGGTCAAATTCTAGAGTCTTAAAAATAAAACTCCGTCCTGCAATCACACTCCTGGGCATATATCCGGAGAAAAACATGGTCTGAAAGGATACATGCACCCCAGTGTTCACTGCAGCAGTGTTTACAATAGCCAGGACATGGAAGCAACCTAAATGTCCATCAACAGAGGAATGGATAAAGAAGATGTGGTACCTATATACAATGGAATATTACTCAGCCATTTAAAACAATGAAATAATGCCATTTGCAGCAACATGGATGGACCTAGAGATTGTCATACTGAGTGAAGTAAGTCAGACAGAGAAAGAGAAATATCATATGATATCACTTATATGTGGAATCTAAAAAGAAATGACACAAATGAACTTATTTACAAAACAGAAACAGACTCACAAACTTAGAGAATGAACTCATGGTTACCAGGGGGGAAGGGTGGAGGGAAGGGATAGTTAGGGAGTTTGGGACTGACATGTACACACTGCTATATTTAAAACAGATAACCAACAAGGACCTACTGTAGAGCACAGGGAACTCTGCTCAACGTTATGTGGCAGCCTGGATGGGAAGGGAGTTTGGGGAGAATGGATACATGTACATGTATGGCTGAGTTGCTTTGCTGTGCACCTGAAACTATCACAACATTGTTAACTGGCTATCCTCCAATATAAAATTAAAAGGTTTAAAAAAATTAAAAAATAAAACTCCTTCCTTCTCAGGGGTAGGATCTTCATTGTTTTTGTCATGGGAGGATGACTTCTCCCTGTGCTGTGGAAAAGGAGTGATAGAGGGTACAGGGGAGATGGACGAGGAACAGGAGGGGAACAAGGTTCTCTTTGAATGGAGAGGATAGCAGATTGCCCTGTTGTCATTTCAGTTATACTAGTTTTAGGCGATCTTATCCCCAAATATCTGCTCTTGTGGCCACTTAAAAATTCTATCCCTGCTCATTCCTTGGGTCAGATAGTAAAAGCTCTTATTAGAATATGTGTGCATGCAAATGCATGAGGGTGTATTGTTTTAGGAAAGGTAGAGAGTTAAGTTATTAGCAATCACAATAAAAACCAATGCATCAAGTTTTATTCCCTGGAAGGTAAATGAATGTGGCCCAAGAGAGATATATTTTGAAAAGGAATGCTGGGAAAGGTTCATACATGGACATTTCCTGCAAATAGAGAACACAAAGTGGCCAGGGTTCAAGGTTCCTGGGGTTGAGGGAGAACTGAAAGAGAAAAAAAGGGGGATGAGGAGGAACAACACACAATTTTAAGTGTCAGTCAGACCCAGGATTGGTATGAGTTTTAAGATTAAGGATGTAAAAGAGAGAGGTTGAGCATTTTGTTACATTTGTCAATTCAGTTTGAAAAAGATTCAACTTGCCACCAAAAAAGGTGAGGGGTGGGCAACAGATATTATTTGAATTGTAAGCATGATGTGTTGTCCCCATAAGCCATTTATTTTTTTCCCTTCCCATTTTTCGTGAGAATACCTGTAGGTTGCATTCTTCCATTTATAGTGCAGGACGTCTGATGGGCGCAAGAGTCCTGCGGCTCATATGGGTAAACTTTCACCATATTTGAGCATTGGGTGGAGTTATTTTATCAATACAAGTTGGAGGGGTTTTGCACTGCTCTAGCATGGGCAACTAATGTCTGTTTTAAGATGAGCCACGGGCCATCTAAGGTGTGGGTGGCCTTTTGTGTGACCAGCAAAGCCAAAGCCAAATGGCAGCCACATTAGAGGGCCAGGCATCTGAGCAGCGGATGAGCCACGTGACTGTGTGAGCTGCTGCCCTGACCCCCTCCCCAACAGCAGCAAATGTGCCCTGAGCACCGACTCTGTGCCAGCCCACAGTCCTCCTCTGAGAATGTTGGCTGCCAGGCCCCATGTTGCACAGCTCCCAAGGGGCCATGCACTTCTGTTAAGGGCTGCACTGGTGCTCTTCGGACAGAACGCAGCCTGAGTGTACTCCTGGGAGTTGTACAAAGTAGTGACCTTTGTCCCTAATCTCACCTCCCAGATGCCATGGATATTGACAAGTTTTACAAGCCATGGGCCAAGTTTCCAAGGCCAACTCTTCTGGGGTCAAGGCAGGAGAGAGTGGGGTCTCTCAAGAAGCTGAGTGGGTGGGAAAAGATGGAGTGTGTCCTTGTACTCATGTTGTATATAGGAGACAAAGGAGGCTCTAGGGCTAGAATGGGATAAGAGGCTTTGGAAAGTGCAGGAGCCCCCTCCTTCTTGAGCAAAGACGGAGGCAGGGACCCTGCTGGGAAAAGTCTCAGGAGTCAGGACACTATATTTCGAGGTATCCAAATGAGTAGTACATGTGGTTAACATATTTCAGGAGTTTAGAGGAATGAGAAGGCTTTGTGGGCTAAATGATGTCATTCCTTTGAATATTCTCTAAAATTTTTTTTTTTTTTTTTACCTTTTGTATGTATTGCTTTTATAATCAGAGATGGCAATAGCTACTCCTTTTTGACAAAATTAACTCGTGTGCTGAAAAAAGAGGTGGCCACATAATATACACCATTAATTCTTTATTAATTATTTGCATTGTTTTATAATAATGACAATAATTATACATGCATATAATTATACATAATTATAATTTTAAAATAATTATTAAATTAATAATTAAAATAGTTAATTTATATGAATTATTGAGAATGCTAAGAATGAATGAGCATTAACTATGGCATGGGATGTATTCATCTTTTTCCAGATGTGTACTGAAGGGTAGAAGGTATTTCTGGCATCTGGATCATCAGGACATGTGAGCTTCTTGCTTCCAAAAGTTTGTCGTATCACGTGAACATCTGTGCTTGGTATATCCAACTCCTTAGTAATCATTAACTGAACTGCAAAGTACAGTTTTGCTATCCAGTAAGCCTCTGGTTTGAGGCAAGTTTTTGTTATGGAAATTTGTTTCCCTGACCCACCAGTATTACTCTGGTGTGCTCTGGTTTGAGATTCAGAGACCTAAATGCTACCCAGGTTTCTAAGCTGACAGTCTTTGCAACATCTAGTATATCCATTTGGAAATGTGAGCTTTCAAATTAATAAGATTTTGCCTTAGTTGTTTGAACTCATAATGCATCCCATAGCAAAGAGAAGAAACCCCATCATGTCTGAAGCTCTGGGAAGGTGGGATTTTTAGCTCACACTATTCTCTTGTGGGGCAGAATTTCTTTATATCATTATACACATGAAAAATGTGAAAAAGATATGCATTTCATGTCATTTCTTCCTTGCATTTTCCCCAACCTCCTTTCTCCCCTGTTTCTATAATTCCGTAATTACAGACGCTCTGTAAAGTGCTTAGAGATATGATTTATAGGGAAGATGTCATATAAAATGAAGTTGCCATGCATGCAGCTCTACTATCTCAATGTGAAGCATTTTGACCACGAGGAGACTTTTCAACAGCAAATGAAAATGAAATGAACAAAATATTTTTGATTCATTCTAATAACACTGGCGAGTGATTTCCTATAGCACCATGAGGTCAGAAAACCATGCTTAGTTTCCTCTGCAAGATGGATCAGAAATGTAAAAAGAAATGTTAAGCCTGGAATGGTAGTAACTTCCAAATTTGGAGGTAAAAGGAAACTTGAATTCATTCAACCTTTTCATAGATGAGAAAATCAATACCTACATAAGTCAGAAGCTTTGCTGAAGATTGTGCAGGCTGTGGAAGAGTCAAGCTCAGAACCCTGGTCTCTTAGTTCCCAGCCAAGTATTTGTTTCGGTAGACTATATTGCCTTGCTCTACCTGCCGCCAGGGTTTGAGGTCATACAACCTCTCTCTTCCACTTGGATGTGCTTCACTGCAGAATCAGAATTTGGGGATCATCTTGACATAAACCTTAACAGATATAGGCTTCCAATCTTTGTATGTTGCATAAAGGGCACTGGAAAAAGAAATGCCACCCTGCTGGCTAAACCCACATGATGGGAAAAATGAGGAAGAATTATGAAAAAAATGAAGACATCGGGTTGTAAGAAGCACGATATCAAAGCTTTGATTTATGCTCATGAACATTTCCAAGCAAATTTTTCATGTTCTCAATTCTACCTCTTCACAGACTGAAATGTGCACCAGTTGGATTCCATTTCAAAGTTAAAATTCCAATTCAGTGAAGTTAAGATGAAGATCTGAGTTGACTCTTGTTTCAGTATGACCTAAGTCTCCTATCCATGCCAACTTTTTCATTTTTTTCTTTTTTGTGCATTAATGATGGCTTCTTTCCTCCTTGAAGTTTAACTCCATAAAATATCCTCTATAACTGTTCTACTTGTCACAGTCTAAACAATTCTCCAATCAAATTGTCCTGCCTAGCACAATACCTCCTCTCAGAAAGCCAAAAAAATAGATATGGAGCAAACAAAGTGCAGCTGTGTTGAAGTTGTTTAATAGCCCGCCAATGTACAGTCCACCAATTGCATGGTGGGAGATGGGGGGCGGTCAGAGAGTGGAGGAGGGGTAAAGAGACAAGCATAGACACCCAAAGAAAGAGCAACAATTTTGATTTCAGAAACAAATTAAAGAGTACCTTTTTTCCCAAAAGATACTTGGGGGTAAGAATGCAAATTGTGATCTAATAATATAAGCTCCAGCATCAGGACTGCCCAGGGAGAAATCTTATCTGGAAAAGTTAAGCAGATGGATGGCTGTTTCCATGGAGATTGTTAGCTGCCTAGGGTGAAGCTCTCTGGGAGTCTTTGTGACATTCTGGGGTGTCCATTAGATGGGTGAGG
Source organism: Eschrichtius robustus (assembly GCF_028021215.1). Classification (NCBI taxonomy): domain Eukaryota; kingdom Metazoa; phylum Chordata; class Mammalia; order Artiodactyla; family Eschrichtiidae; genus Eschrichtius; species Eschrichtius robustus. The sequence goes on from NC_090825.1 coordinate 31,389,762, forward strand.
GTGTCTTACCAGCCCTATAAGGTCCCAAGGAGTCAATCCCATTGGCATGGCCAGAGAGTCTTAACATCCTTGAAATTGGCTGCACATCATCAGGAAGTTAATTCTTTAGTGGTCAGGAAAAAAGAAAGGAATTTTGGTTGGGGGCAGGGGAATATGGAGCTGGCTGGTAAAAATGGCCTGAAGCTAAAGAGAGTATTCTACAATAAGCCATTGATGATGAAGAATTTCAGAGCTGAGGCAGAGACATTATTAGCCCATGGATGGGTTGTGAGACAAAGCAGAATGGGATTATATTAAGTGCCCCCAATACGAATAGTGTTCTGGCTTTTCATCTTTAGGCTTCTGTGGAAATGTATGCTTCCCGATTCACATGTGCAAATCAGCCAAATGTCAGAGAAAGAGATGTGTTCTCTCTCCTATTGAGTTCTATGAAGCACTAGATGGAGGGGTGTTTTGAAGTCAAACTGTAACCTTTCTTTTGGTAAGATTCACTTGCTGAAAATAACAAAAGTCTTCAAATATTGTTGACTAATGTTTCAAGGGTAAAAATTGAATTCTTAGAGGTTTAGTTAGTCACTTACGTTCTATTTTAAGGAAACTTAAATCTTTATTTTTGTTTTCATTGCTAGAATATCTTTCCACTTTATTTGATGAGCTTTGTCCAGGTGACTCACAGATATTTGTGACACTTTTGCTGGTTTCATATTTCTGAGCCAGGCTCAATTTTATAGACCAGTTAGTTTTACCATCCGTCTCAGTAATTCTCAAATATTGGAATGTGTCATTACCCATTGAAAGCCTGTTTTCATTTGTTTGTTTTTTGGTTTCTTTAATTTTTTAGTTGAAGTAGAGTTGATTTACAATATTGTGTAAGTTTCAGGTGTACAGCACAACAATTCTGTTATACATACATATATATATTCTTTTTCAGATTCTTTTCCCTTATAGGTTATTACATAATATCGAGTATAGTTCCCTGTGCTAAACAGTAGGTCCTTGTTGGTCATCTATTTTATATAGAGTAATGTGTATATGTTAATCCCAAACTCTTAATTTATCCCTTCCCACTCTCACTTTCCCCTTTGGTAACATAAGTTTGCTTTCTATGTCTGTGAGTCTCTTTCTGTTTCAAAAATAAGTTCATTTGTATCTTTTTTTCTTTTAAGATTCCACATATAAACAATACTGTATGATATTTGTCTTTCTCTGTCTGGCTTACTTCACTTGGTATGATAATCTCTAGGTCTATCCATGTTGCTGCAGGTGGCATTATTTCATTCTTTCTTATGGCTGAGTAATATTCCACTATATATATAAATATATATATATATATATATATATATATATATACCACATCTTCTTTATCCATTCATCTGTTGATGGACATTTAGGTTGCTTCCATGTCTTGGCTATTGTAAATAGTGCTGCAGTGAACATTGGGGTGCATGTGTCTCTTCGCATTATGGTCTTCTCTGGATATATGTCCAGGAGCGGGATTGCAGGATAATATGGTAGCTCTATTTTTAGTTTTTTAAGACACCCCCACACTGTTCTCCATAGTGGCTGCACCAATTTACATTCCCACCAACAGTGTAGGAGGGTTCCTTTGAAAGCCTGTTAGATTGTGGCTTCTTGAGCCCTACTACCAGAGATTCTGATTCAGATGTGGGATCAAGGAACCTGCATTGTGACAAATGCTCTAGGTGATTCTGATTCTGATGCAGTTGGTCCACCAGCGGCACTTGGAGAAACGCTGCCTTGCCTCCTCCCCTTCTAGGTGCTGTCCCCTTCTGCATGTCCTGCCCTCCCTCCATTTCCCACCGCCAGACAGAATTCTTTCAAGATTCATATCAAGGGGAAAGCCAGGGGCCCCAAACTTTCTCAAAGTCCATCACACATGTCATCAGCACCCAATTTCCCAATTATTCCAACTCCAATTCTTCCATCCTTTGGAATCAGTCTCTAATTCCCCCTGCTCTAGAATGTCCTCTAGAAGCAGGCAAAGTGAGAGATTAGGAATAGCTTTTCTTTAGGCAAATCATAATTATCTCTTTAGCTTTTTGGTCCTTCAGCTACAAAATGAATCGGTTGGACAAGATCAATGGTTCTCAAAATTGTTTGGGAGGCAGAGTACCTATGAGCCTTTGTGGAAAGCTATAGAATACAGAACTATTCAGTTAATTCCAGGAACAATTTTACTAAAAGAATACTTGGCCATGCAATATAAAATCACAACCATGACCAACCACATGAGTAGCAGATTGTCTTTGCCAAAGATGGCCACACCCAACTACATATCCCTTCCCATATGTTCTTTTTATAATGTGTCTGATACTCCTTTCACTGAGAGGTGGGCTCTGTGTTACTTCCCCTTGAATCTGGGCAGGAATTTGTGGCAGCTATGATCCACAGAGTATGGTGGAAATGATATTTGTGAGCTCCAAGTCTAGGTCATAAAAAGAATATACTTCTACCTGGCACTCCCACCTCCCAGTATACTTGTGCTTGTCCCAGCCTCCATACTATGAGGAAGCTCAACTATAACATGAGGCAATCATTCTGCCATTAAGGAAGTGGTGCCACCCAGGTGTAATGGCTGGATTAAGGGAAGGAGAATTTTTGCTCTGCCAGCATTAGGACAGTCTCTTATTATCTATATCTGTGCTGCTGAGCTTAGGAGTTTTCCAATTATATGCATTTAGGGGTTTTCTATGGTAGGCCTGGTCATCACAATAAGGAGTTTTTATTTTATTCGAAGTGCAATGGGAAACTGTTGGCGGATTTCAAGAAAAGGCATGACATTATTTATGTTTTAAAAAGATAATTCTGACAGGTTCATGAAGAATGGGTTGTGTAGACAAACATGGAATCTGGGAGGTCTGTAGGAGGTTATTTTAGGAAGAAAATTATGGTGGCGTGGCCAAAGGTGGCAACAGTAGTGATAAAGATAAGTAAATGGATTTGGGATGTGCTTTGGAAGGAGAGATGACAGGATGTCCCAGTGGATTTGTCATGGGAGGTGGTGAGAAAATCAGGGTTCTCTTAGCTTTTCGTCTTGATTACCCAGTTGGAAAATAGAGTCATTTACTGAGATGGTTAAGAAGGAGGGAGGAATACCTTTGGGTTAGGGAGATGTAGAAATCAATAGTCGTCTTTTGAGATCCTATTAGTCATCCACACAGATATATCAAGTCCAAAGAAGGATACAAGTGTGGAGTTGAGGAGAGAGGTCAAGGCTAGAAATGTAAATACAGGCAACATCAGCACATTGATGCTATTTAAACCATGGGGCTGGCTGACATCAGGGAGAGAAGGGTAGCTGGGAAAATCAAGTGGGTGAAGGCAAAGCCCTGGATAATTCCTGTTTGGAGAATTGGTAGACAAGATGGAGCTAGCAAAGGAGGCTGAGAAGGAGATGCCATTGACAGGAAAACCAGGAGGGGTCAGCATGTTTACACGTGCTTAGAGCATGCCGATGGGAATAGATGAATAGAGGGGAAGAAAAGGCAGAAGAAAAAGGAAATAACCACAGAAGCAAAGTCCTTGAAAAGGTGAGGGAGGAGAGATCCAAGCCCAAAGGAGAGCTGGTTTTTCATAGGAACAGGGAAAGCTTTGTGACTGACCAGAGTGCAGACAGACTGTGCATGCGCAGAGGCTGCAGGCTGGTAGATTTGACGTGGGAAGACGAGAGAGTTTGGCTTGAGTCACTTGCTCTAAACCCACTTGTTTGTTTATTTGATAATCCTATGGGAAACCTGTTTATAAAAGTCAGCTGTTCTGGGAGAGGTGGAAGTTCCATTTGGCATTGCTCAAGGCGTTTGTATTGCAGATGAGCTCAAAGCTAAGACAGGGCACTGAGCAAATGGTGAGGTAGATAAGGCTTATCTTTAGAAACCCCCCCTCCCCCAACTCCTTCACCTCCTCATCCCTTTGTTCAGCGTTCTCAAAGTACCTTGGTAACTCAGGTCAAAAAGAAAGCATCAGGACTTCCCTGGCTGTCCAATGGTTAAGACTCCGAGCTTCCACTGCAGGGGGCACGGGTTTGATCCCTGGTTGGGGAACTAAGATCCTGAATGCCAAGGCATGGTCAAAAAAAAAAAAGCATCAGACAAACTTCTCTACACCAAGCTATAAGGGTTTAAGTGACACCCTTCCCAGGACTGTTTGCCTTTATAAAGAGAGTTCTGGGAAAAGGGAAGACAGTTCCCAATCCAAATTCCCATGGGGAAGATTTGGGGGGAGTGGCTTTCCTCCCTCGAATCCCAGCGGGGACAACAATCATAAAAAATTACAGGACTGAGAAACAAAACATCAACCAAACCACTGTTTACAAATCTGATGACTGCTCACAGATGCTTTCTGTTTTATCTTTCAAGGTATTTAACTGTGACATACTGTGAACCATCATGATGGGGGGAGACAGTAAGGGAAGGAGGAGGAAGAGGAGGAAGAAAAGAAGAAGGAAGGAAGAGGGAGGGAGAAGAGAGGAAGGAAAGAAAGTATATTGTTTGGCATAGTTTGTGGCTCTGTAATAATACCTCTCTAACAATCTATTTGTATATTTAGCAGCAATTCTAGTTGGAGTATCCAAGCACTGGGATCATAAGGTGATCTAGAGCAAAATGAACTTTTTATGAAAGTTGGTTTGATGATTACCATCAGTCACCACACTAATCTTTAATAATAAAATATAAAATTTCAGTGAAAGCATTTGTGTGTCACATCAGATACAAAGGAAAGAAACAGAGCTTGGCTTTTGCATAATAAGGAGAAAAGCAGAATAATTCTAACAATAGTAATGATAATGGCAGTAGTAGCAGCTATGATATTGGGCATCTACTATGTGCCCAGCACAGTGTTAGGTAATTGATATTATCCCATTTAATTATTCTTGTTTCATCTTGTTGATATTTTAAAAGCCCATACTTCCATAAAATAAGTAGCTGTAAAGTTTGCAGACTTGGAAAGGTCAGGAATAAGGTGGCTCTCGAGACCTACAAAGGTAAAGGGAGGGACAGTGATTTTTTTTTTTTTTAATAAATTTATTTATTTATTTATTTATTTATTTATTTATTTATTTATTTATTTATTTATGGCTGTGTTGGGTCTTTGTTTCTGTGCGAGGGCTTTCTCTAGTTGCAGCGAGCGAGCGGGGGCCACTCTTCATTGCGGTGCGCGGGCCTCTCACTGTCGCAGCCTCTCTTGTTCTGGAGCACAGGCTCCAGATGTGCAGGCTCAGTAGTTGTGGCTCACGGGCCTAGTTGCTCCACGGCATGTGGGATCTTCCCAGACCAGGGCTCGAACCCATGTCCCCTGCATTAGCAGGCAGATTCTCAACCACTGCGCCACCAGGGAAGCCCCAGGGACAGTGATCTTTAACAGTAGGATTTTTGTCAGATTCAAAGAACACATGTTCTCTGTGTTGATTTCTGCCTCAACTGTCCCTTCTCCACCCAAGTCAGAGGAAACAACACTTAGCATCTGCATTCGCCTTTCCGTCTCAGGTCTAGATCTCTGAATTTTTCCCAGACTCTCCACGGATGGTGAATGCTGTGGAATGAAAATAACTTAAGGTCAACCTATCCTTACTGCAGAAAGTTATCACTCAACATAAACCCACGCCTGGCCCCCTCACCATTAGCCAACAGGTGGCACTGAGGTTTATGCTGTTTTGCTTGGGGTGGCTCTCTGGTGGACAGAAGCCGGCAGCAGGTGTCACACCAAGTCTGCATTTGGATCTCATCTCTGCTATTTATTAGCTGTGTTACCTTGGGCAATTTCCTTAGCCTCTCTGATGCTCAATTTCCTCATTAGTAACGTAAGGAAATCCTGGTTTCTTGTTAGGATCAAATCAGAGAGTGTATATGAGCATACGGAGTTTGTAAATGGAGAAGGAACACTGAAGGAAGTGGGGCAACAGAGAAAGGGAAGGAAGGCGGGGAGAGAGAGAAGAAGAAGAAGGAGAAGGAGGAGAAGAAGAAGAAGAAGGAGGAGGAGGAAGAGAGAGAAAGAAAGTGCTTTGAATACTGTAAATTGTTTTGCACATACGGGAAACATTTGTTTACTGGCTAAAATGATGAATCAATTTCAATGAAAAGAATCATAATGAATAGCTAACAGTTCTCTCTTTCTCTCCTTCATCCCCAATAGTTTCCAATATCTGCCCCACCAAAACATTTGTAAAGAGGTAAAATCGCAGGTTACAACATCACCGTCTTGGGGCAATCCTAATGAGGGGAAAAAGAAAACAGTATGGAAAACAGTATGAAAAAGAAAACAATATGGCAATCCTAATGAGGGGAAAAAGAAAACAGTATGGAGGTTTTGGATAATTCAAAAGGTGAACGATCAGCCCCTGAATAATTGAGAGCTGGCGGCTTCTGCAACACTGCTTCATGCTAGTGAGAGAGCTGGACACACAGTGAGGCATTGTGTACCCACCCACCCTCGCCTGGCCCCAAACACAGGGATGAGTATTTGACCTTGATGCAAACTCCACCAAGTCCAGAAGAGTCTGATCTGCATTTGGTGCAGCGTGCTATGTGTGTGTTCTTTGTGCATACAGCATACATGTTTAAAATATAAGTCTGCCATGCTTTCTAATGACTGCAGGGAAAATCAGGCTTCCTGTCTGCCTACATCACTTACTTGAAGCAGAATTAAGAAAATATTTCCACTTGATTTCCTGAAAAAGTGTCAATGGAGTGATTTTTAGACCATGAATTTAGTAACAGGCAATAGTATAATTATTAAGTGAAATCTATAATATGTATTACATATATATTATAAATCTAATTATAAATTAAATATATATAATACATCTAATTATAAATTAATATAGATTTAGAAAATAAATGAATATATAATTAAGTGAAATCTATTTAGATTTTACTGGAGTTGGTTTTGCTATCTTGACTTCTGCATAAAAATGGGTATTTAAACTCCCACAAGAATCAGTAAAAAAATAAAATCCCTCCAATTCTTGTATTCTTCTGGACACTACTGCAATGGAATAAATAATCCTGTCAGTCAATGCTTGTGCTATGAAGGCTGTGATTTCTTTTACTCTGCAGCAGAAACCACGTGTCAGCGGGCTCATTAGTACAGGGCAGATGCCGGTACCGTTTCAGAAGCGTGTGGGCACGGAGAAATAAATGCTTTCTGAGAATAAACAGGGTCAGCAGCCACTGCTACATTTCCAAATCTTTGGCCTTTCTCCTTAGTCTGGGAATGGAATGAGGTGTTTTCCCCAGAGGTCATTCTGTCACCTTCTTCATCCCACAGGAGGTGAGAACTCAGCCCTGGGCTGGAGGTGAAGCCAGGAGCAGGCACTGGAATGGTCCCAGATATCGGCGTGAGGCTGAGGGCTCATGATTTCCAGGAAGCCCAGCTCACGTTGTGTCGGGCTCCATCACTGCCTTACTCCCTGGTAATTCTCTTCTCTGCTGATTTGTCAGGTTACGGGAGAGGCAACAACTTTGGAAACAATAAAAACAAACACTTGGATTGATGTGCCACAGACTACCTTCTGGCATGCGTAGGAACAGGGATAACTGCTGGGGGCCAAGAAGGGATAGGATATGGGGTCTATTTGAAATGGAGCAAGTGTGTTTGCTGTGGAAAGAAGTCCCCGGGGTTCTGATGCTGGCTAAATGGGGGCTGAAATCCTAAAGCCCGGGGCAGACACCCCTGCTTAAGGTCTTGACCCTGCTGCATCCACAAATATTTCTGTGATCAGAATCATGCTCTGTCCATGAGTTAGCCTATAGAGAATTACTAAACATTCAGACTATAAAAGAGTCAATGACCAAAACACACACGTTCTTTCATTGTGAGAATGAGAAGGGAGGCCTTCAGATTTAGTCTTCAGAACAGCTCAGTGCCGGTTCACTCTGTTGTGACCCTCACGTGTTATTTCTTTGAAACCATCAGGTCTTGCCAAATGCAGGGCAGGGCAGGAGCATCAGAGGGAGACCTTGGCAGCACGAGGGGGACCAAGGACAATTGTGAATAAGTATCGATCAAAAGGCTGAACCTTCCTCCTAGGGCTCAGATTCTTCAAAAATGGCTTCTTGGTATCTAAATGACCAAATTTGGATAAATTCTTTTTAAAAAACAGTTCATTCATATAAAATCATTTTCCTTAAAATCAGAGTATCTAGAAAAAAGGCTTGTTGTTTATAGACGTATGTTTCCTCCCTGAAGTGCACAGTAAGCACGACGTTAGGACTTTCTTCCGCTCTCTTGCTTGAATCATGGAGTCTCTTGTGGCAGAGACCATGTGATCTCTCACCAAACCATTTCCATTTTCCTCCCAGGCACGCGGCTGGGGTGCGTGTCCCAGCGTCCCCTGCAGTCAGGTGCAACCATGAGACTGAGTTCCACGCAACGTGGGCAAAAGTGATGTTTGCTTCCACTGCCACCCCCAAGCCTGGTCCATAAAACCTCCTTTGCAATCTTCCAGGCTCCCTCTTTTACTGATCACTGGCTGGAAGCAGAGGAGCCAGGAGAAGATGCGGGGTTTAACCTGGGGTCCTCAGACCCCCAAAGAGGTCTGTGGACAGAATTCAGGAGACCTGAGAAGATGAAAGGGGAATTAATATGCATCTTTATTTTCTCCAGCTAACTGACATTTAATAGTTTCTTCAATTATGAATGAAAGCAACAAACCACAGTAAAATTAACAGCATCTGTAACTTTGCCACTAATAGAAATGACAGATATTTTCATATCACGTTACAGTGGTTGATGAGATCCCAAAATGCTGTGTGATCATCGCCACTGTGATGTCATGGTAGTTCTTATTATAACAAGTGCATATATCACCATTTCTTTAATATTTTGATAACTGTATTTCAGTATTTTTGATGTTGCTATCTGAAGTCATTCACTGTATGCATTTAAAAATAATATTTAAAAAATATTATTCTGGGTTTGGTCCTTAAGCTTCACCAGACTGCCAAGCGGGTCCATGACACAAAAAAGTTTGAGCTCCTGCCTTGCGGGTGGTGGGACCATGAGACAGAAGGATCCTGGAGTCCTGAATGACTGCTTAGAGCAGACCCCTCCCCTTCTTCTACTCCCTCGTTCATTCTCCCATCAGTTCACATGAACCTGTGATGTGAGAGGGAAATAAACAATTGCTTCAACAGTTAGTCTACTACCGATTTGCTTCCCTACGAAGGTAAGTAGGGAGGAAGTTAACATTCGTGCTGACGTTAACATTCTGAAACTCAGGTTGCCAGGTCTCACTGGCAGGCATCCCGCTGCTGGACTTTCACCTTTGTGATGCTCAGCGAGGGCCCCTTGGGGTTCAGCAGAATGAGAGCACCTCGTTCCCCAACATTCTCAGCCTGCGTTCTCCCTCGGCTGTATCCAAGTTCAGCTTGGGAAGGGGCATAATGCAGCTGGTGTGGTTGCTCATAAGAGTGGCATGAAGTAGCATCTGCCTGTGTACACCACAGTTGTGTAAAAGCACCCAGCTGACCAGCTCTTTAACCAGGAGACTTAAAGCAGTGAGCCATGGAGCACTCCATAGCACTCTGTCCTTTTCCTTTCAAAATTAATATTTCTTTCACTGGGGAAGCCATTACTTCTAAAAAATATATACATTTATTTATCTATTATTTTTTCTTTATAAATTTATTTATTTTATTTATTTTCGGCTGCACTGGGTCTTTGGGCAAGCAGGGGCTACTCTTCTTTGCGGTGCCCGTGGGCTTCTCATTGACGTGGCTTCTCTTGTTGCGGAGCACAGGCTCAGTAGTTGTTGTGGCACGTGGGCTTAGTTGCTCTGCAGCATGTGGGATCTTCCCGGACCAGGGCTCGAATCCGTGTCCCCTGCATTGGCAGGCGGATTCTTAACCACTGCACCACCAGGGAAGCCCTATATTTATTTTTCAAGTTGGTTTTAAAGCAAAAAAATTCTGATGTGTTCATCAAATTTGGTAATTAAATGAGTGAAGAGATTGTGATTACCAGTGGCCAAGCATACGCTCCTTGTTATAAGTTTAGCTGAAAATCGCTTTTTCTTTCCTTTTCTTTTCCTGATTTAACAGAATATTTTCCCACAATTCTATTTTAATGGGCTCCTAATGATGTTCTATGTATTTGCTTGTACGTTATTGGAGAGCAATGGGTTTATAAGCTTAATGAAGTTGATGATTATAGAAGTTCAAACCAAAGTCACATCTGTAACATATGCAGTTCTTTTTTAACCTCAGTGTACTTGTCAGTAGCTAATGCATCAATATTGTTTGACTTTTAGCCTTTTACATAGGCATATGGGCAAACAAAATACTGTAACTACATTCCTAGATTCCCAACAGTTAAGCTTCAAGGAAGCATATGACACACTTAAAATTAGTTTTATAATTTAATTTATTGTTTGAGTAGATAATGTAATGCAAGACAATATCCAAACAACATAAAAGTTCATCTAGTGAAAAAGCAAGTCCTTCTCTTTCCCTTGCCTTCTAGAAACCCAATTTCTCTGAAAACTACCACTATTACCCATTGCTTATATATCTTTTCAAAGGTATTCTATGTATATTTAAATAAACATGTATATATTTATTTTCCCACACAAATATGATATTATACTTAAATGCATTTTTGGAACCTTTCTTTTTTAACCTAACAATATCATCCAGAAGATCTTTCCATATCAATGTATAAAGAACTTTTTCCCTATCTGTGTAGTATTCCATCCATTTTAGGGATGTACCATGCTCTGTTTAACCAGTGCCTATTAATGGACATTTATGTGGTTTCCAATCTTTTGCTATTATAATATTGCAATGGATATATTTGCCCAGTAATGTCACTTTGCACATATGAAAGTGCCTGTCTGTTAACCAAGTACCAAGGAGCAGAAGATATGAGCATTTTTATTCTGAGAGATACATAAAGGACTATGTTTGTACAATCATGTCTTTATAATGACCAATGTTGGACTCTTCCACTTGGGAGGAAGTCTCCCCAAGAATTCCCATGATGCAAGGAGCCAGCAATTCGCTTGGCCTCTCTGGGCCTTGCTGAAGGGCTAAGTAGGTACAAGAGCCTAGACCTAACGATGGTCAACCAGAAACAAATTTTCAGGACGCAGAGACATCTGGGAGCTTGGGGTGGGGAAGCTAAGATAGGGGTGAGAGGAATGGGCTAATGACATATAGAATTAAGACCACCTGGCTGAAGATGCCAGGAAACGCACAGGTTAGGGAAGGGCAGCTACCTGGAAAAGATCATTGTGCACTTGTAGTGAAGGGGAGAGACAGAGAGAGACAGAGACAGAGACTGAACACGGAGCCTGGAGTTACAAGACCCGGCTTTGAATTCTGGCTCCACCACTTACGAGAGCTGTGTGAATCTGGGACCAATTATCAAGGCAAGGTTGTTGTGGGCGATACAGAAAGAGTGCATGTGAAAATGCTTGGTTAACAGTTTGAACTTTTTTTTCTTTTTCTCTGTTTACTTCATTATTTATTTATTTTTTATTGAAGTAGAGTGGATTTACAATGTTGCATTAGTTTCAGGTATACAGCACAGTGACTCAGTTATATATATATATAAATATATATATAATGTATATGTATCCTTTTTCAGATTCTTTTCCCTTATAGGTTATTATAAAACGTTGAACAGAGTTCCCTGTGCTATGCAGTAGGTCCTTGTTGGTTATCTATTTGATATATAGTCGTGTGTATCTGTGAACCCCAAACTCCTCATTTATCCCTCTCCCCCAACCCCGCACTTTCCCTTCTGGTAACCGTAAGTTTGTTTTCTATGTTTGTGAGCCTCTCTGTTTTGTAAATAAGTTCATTTGTATCTTTTTTTTTTTTTAGATTCCACATATAAGCAATATCATATGATATTTGTCTTTCTCTGTCCGGCTTACTTCACTTAGTATGATCATCTCTAGGCTCATCCATGTTGCTGCAAATGGCATTATTTCATTCTTTCTCATAGCTGAGTAATATTCCATTGCATTATATATATATATATATATATATATATATATATATATATATATATATATATATATATATATATATATATATATACATACACACACTGCATCTTCTTTATCCATTCATCTGTTGATGGACCTTTAGGTTGCTTCCGTGTCTTGGCTATTGTAAATGGTGCTGCTATGAACATTGGGGTGAACTTAACAACTGTTAGTGGAATCTGAATGAATTTACGTTTCAACATGTCTAGGCACAAAGGAATACTAACTTCAGAAAGTTCATCGGGACATCAACTCCATAAGAACTGGAGCTGTGTCTTGCTTGTTCACTGCTGTGTCTGCTGTGCCCAGAATTGTGGCTGGTGCTGAACAGGTGCCCGATGAATATTCACTGAAGGAGGGAAGTTCAGGCCATCTCTGCTCCACTGAGGAAGGAAATGAACCAGAGAGAGAAGGAAATTAACCAGAGAGCCTGGTTAAGGCTGGAGATAGAGTTTTGAGAGTTACACACTCATAATTATTAGTCCTAATCATTCTTTATAAGGAAAACCTAACAATGCAGGTATTTTATGAAAATTTGTCGATTGCATAAATGAATGGACGAATGAATGAACGATCTTTTCAGAGTACTTTCAGAAAGTATTTCATGAAGTCGATGAGTTCCCCCAACCTGAGAGGAAGAAAAAGATTATTTTTATTTGAAATATTTGTTACAGTGACTTGAACGGTTGACAAAGTTATTCTATATTTTACTTTTTTGTATGTTTAACTATTTTTTGACCTATGTTTTGCTTGGGATAAATTAACACATATGTTGTTGGTCACATATTTCTAAAGTCTGTTTTACGTCTTAATGTAGTTTCTGTCTCCATATGGAAATACCCAGATAAGGAGGAAATTCCTCAAACTTTCTCACTGATTAGGGTTTTTGAAATTAAATGAGGAAATTGAGGTAAATGATCTCAAATGCCCCCTTTTGGCCTAAAATTATAGAATTTTGAGAATAAAAGCACAAGGGGAGAGCAGAGGTTAAAAAAAAAAAAAAGCCCGGGATCCCTGTGGGACAGAAGTCACGTTATACTTGGAGGATGATAATAAACACCTCACATTTATAGAGTGTTGACTAAGGGCCAGGCCTACATACCTTGTTTCACTTAATCCTTACAATCCCTATAAAACGGGTGTTGGAAATTCTGCCTGGTGTCCAGCAACTGGAAGGGAGGAGATCATTCTAAGCACAGACCACGATTCGAAGCAGCAAAGTTGCCAACAATAACATGCTTTGTAAAAGTAATTGCTGCCCCAAGTCAAAGAACTGTTCCCCCCACCCTTCCCCCAGCTGAAAGGGCTATTAAATCTGGGGGTGGTCTCTCCAGCTACAAAGACACACAGAGATAATGTCATCTTTGACTCTGAAGGACAGGTTTCTGTGTGGTTATGACTTCATGTAGCAGGGCTATTTTTTTTTTTTTTTGCTGTATCCCTTTCTCTAGAATTAGTTCTTTCCTTAATTGGTGATACTCTTTCTCCTTTCTAGTTTCTACTTCTGTTGTGAACTGACCTAAGCCAATGTGACAGCCTAGAGTTCTCAGGTTCTTTTTATTCACAGCGGGTGTATATCAATGATCAGAAGTAGGTGAGGACTGCAGATCTCTGAGCCCATCATCACGCTACAGGTAATAAAAGCAAGGCTCAGACAAATTCTGCTCCCACACAATTATTTATTATTTATAAAATTTATTTATTGACAAGCAGGCATCAAAGCACATAACTGAATGACTTCTAGTTCTTGCCCTTTCGGATGCTCCAATTACTTCCTGTTTGAATGGCACATTTGGGGCAAATGCCGCAACATCCTAGAGGTGCAGTTCAGTTAACCTTGTAGTTATCAGGCAACCAGAATCCTCCAAGCCAGCAGTGGACTTGGGACTATTCTGGAATTCAGCCTTAGGAACCATTTTATTGTGTGAAGAGATTTATATTCTTAAACCCTGTCCATTCAAGGACAGGCAGTGTTTCTACATTATTCTAGCCTAGTAGCTGGTAAAACTTGGTGCAAAGGCCAAATCTGGTCTGTGCCTATTTTGTAAATAAAGTTGTACTGAACACAGCCATGCCAAGTCATTTAGTATTGTCTATGGCTGATTTTGTGCTATAACGGCAGAGTTGAGTGATTGTGACAGAGATGGTTTGCCCGCAAAGCCAAAAATAATTTACCATCTGACCCGTTTCAAAAAAAAAAAAGTTTTCTGACCCCTGCATTAGCCAATCCACATATATTAAGCACGACTGTTTTCAGCAATGAAAACCCATTGCTGATCTCCATTTTGCTAATTAGCAAAACCTCTGGTGTAGATCAGAGATAAATATAGCTGAAGCGCTTACAGCTGCTGCTTCTGGAGTGTGGCCTTCTTATTAAATATTAGATGACACCCCCAAAATATGCAAGTTCTACTAGGGTAATAGTAGACTCAGAGTACTTATTAAAACTAACACACATTTATAGAACATCATCATTTTGAAATTTTAAAAGTAAGTTGCAGTCATCATAAGACTTTCTTTTATTGCTTCTCAAAGCTCATTTTTGTTAATGATTATGATTAAATTTTCAGGTACTCTCACATCAATATTAAGCCCAGAGTTTGAAAATTATGTTATCCAGTTGGATCCCAATGCAATAGCTAAGATAGAGCAGTTTATTATTATCCCATTTTACAGAATGCAAAACCTAAGGTCCGAAAGTATATCTACTTTTCTCACAGTTGCAGAACTGATGAGTGATAGAGTGAGGCTTGAATATGAAGATTTTTCATTTTCCATATCTTATCGTCTCTTCTCTACACCATGATAGCTTTCCAGTAGCAACAATCAATTGATCTTTTTTTTTTTTTTTTGGAGCAAACTGCAGATTCTAACTTCAGCCAATAGAAATATATTCTGTCTTCAGAAAAAAAAGAAAAACATTCTCAGAAACTTCTTGATTATTTTGCAAACAGACTTTGCCTCCTTTCTCCACATTGTTTATTCTTAAAGTTGTAGAGCCACCATTGGGTTGCGGGATTGGTTACTAGAGGTGGGGAGAAATTTCCCAGAGGAATCAAAGGAATGAAGGTAAATGCTTGAAAATGGATCTGTTTCAGCAACCACATAAAATGAGACCCTACAGAGTCAAAGAAGTCTTTGAAGGACCACCCTGACTTAGAAGTCTGTAACTGTAGCACAGCATAACAAGGCTCCAGGGCTAGTCATAGACTCAGACATGTTAGAAAAGGAAGAAGCTCATTATTAGGTCGGCGAGTTCACTCCACCTCGCTGTACAATGCTGGGTTGTTCTCCAAGCTGTGCTGGGCTGCATGGGAAATTCATTTATTATTGATTAGCGGGGGGGTTATGAGAACTGGTGTGGCATCTCCTCAGCCTTTTCTCAGCCACTCTTCCCCATGAATGTGACCTGCAATTCCCCATAATCTATTCCTTCCCATCCTATGGAATCATCTTGGTTGGATTTAAGCCCATAATTGCTGCTGGTGCATTTTGCTTCTTCTACCTGCAGGTTCTGAGTTGGAGACGGGAGAGCCTTTCCTCCAAGACCGTCCCTTCATCTACATGGGCTCTAATGGGCCTCCATCATTACCATAACTGGGGAAGAAGAAAAAAGGGCAGGTATTGTATTCAGGAATAAGAATGTTAAGCTATGAGCCCAAGAAGGAAGCTAGAGGGCATCTTTCCAGACCCTAGTGTGATGGTCTGCAGGTGACTTGGATGACAAGTCATAACCATATGGATTCTAACAGCCATTGAGAACCCCCATTGGAGACTTTTAAAAACAACTTTAAAGCAACAAGTCAGTACTGTAAAGAGACAAAAATGAGTTCAGGTGTAAGTCTACCAGTAGATGGTAAAAAAGCAGTAATGTTAGGAGAAGTCCCTGTGTGTGTGTGTGTGTGTGTGTGTGTGTGTGTGTGTGTGTGTTGAGAAGACTCTAGTCTCTTAAAGATAGCTTCTCATTTCTGAACATCTGAGAATCTTCTTTGTGATTCTTCTAGTTGACTTTTTGATGATGCATGGAAATAGCAGTGCCAATGTTGGGAACAAGACAAGACTTTCAAAAGTTTGAGTTTGAGATTAAATATTTATGATCCAGCCTAAATAGAAGAGTGGAGGGGGTGGACAATGAAATCTTGAATACTGATTTTGGGGGAGAAGACTTATTCCTCTTTTAAAGATAATTTACTTGCCACATAATACTAACTTTAGGACTATGTAGTGAATCATTCAGGATGGGTTAGGTTGTCCTGCGGAAACACACAACCTCAAAATCTCAGTGGCTTAAAACAACCAAGGTCTATTTTTCATCCATGGAACATACCCATTATGACTGTTGACTTCAATCTGGAACACAGGATTACAGAACGGCCGCTCTACGGAACAGGTCTGATCATTGTGACAGAGAATAAGAGCTTTGGAAGGACTTGAATCAGCAATTAAATGCTCCAGCCCAGAGTAACGTTTGCTCACAACTCATTGGCCAGCAGTGGTCATGTGCTCCATTCAATCACAAGGGCCCAGGAAGTATAATCCTACCAAGTACCTGAAAGGCAGCTGAGAATATTTGTAAAATAGTACTAATGACTTCCACATGTCATTAAGATTGACAGGGCAAATTTTGACCTGCAGTATGTTCAAAATCACACACGTCAAATGCTTCTGGTAAGGCTGACTTTTAAAAAGCAGACAGTGTCTAGAGGATCTACCCGATGGTTCTCTGCACTTGGAGAGTAAACATGGGGATCTCCTGGAAAGTTTGCAAAACACTGATGCCTGGGTCCCACTCCAGGGATTCTAATTTAATTAGTTTGAGGTGCAGCTTGAGCATCAGGATATTTTAAAACTCCCTGAAGTGATGCTAAGGTACGCCCAGAGTAGAGAGTCAGTGATCTCGTCTAAGCATCAGGGCTTTACCGTGATTTTCAACTCCAATACTATCTCTTCTAAGCATCAGGGCTTTACCGTGATTTTCAACTCCAATACTATCTGTCCATCTGTGTGGCCTTAAGTCAATTAACCAGTCTGGGTCTCTGTTTTATTATCTGTGAAATTAGGCGTGGAATACAATGACTTCTACAGATACTTCCAGCCTTAAAAATCTCTCCTAGACTACTGGTATCTATTTATAAGGAGTTTCAGAGCTCAAGTTAATGTGTAAGTGCAGCCAAATTACTCTGTAAGTTCATCTGCTTAAGCTCCTCTATCTTCGATAATGGAATAAAGGCAATAATCGGCAGGAGTCTTTACCAGGTAAGTAGCTGCGTTTTCCCAGCAAACCAGGAAGCCTGGCCAGACTTGGGGATAAAGTCATGTTATAAGAAAAGATATGAAGTTAACTTGATCTCTTGGTTATTTGTGGACTGAGGGTGAACTTCCTGCTCTAAGATGAAAAAATTGTATGACCTAAGGCTATTCAGATAAAAATAAATTTTAAGAAGCCACTTCCCTCAATTCTTCTTGCTGAAAATGAAAAAGTTAAAGGTTTCACAATTTCTTCACCGTGTAATCCTATCTCAGTGCTGTCAGTGTCTTAATAGCGTATTGATTGGCTCAAACTCCTGCTATCTTTAGAGAAGCATTATTACTCTGTTGGGCCAAATATAAAAAAGTACTTTAAAAGACCCTTTTAAGAGTTTTTTGATTTTTCAAAAGCTTCTTAGGGGCGTATTGAGCTTCCCTGGCAGCTGGAATTAATTCTACAATGCTCTTTCTCTATTTCTGACACAATGAATTCATCTGAAGCCGGCAGGTTATCAACGACTCACAGGTGGGAGAAGATAAGGGGGTCCTGGAGATAAATTAATGTGGTAATTAGTTACACGAACACCTGTATTTTTAGGCTCTTTGTAAGTGCTACCGTTGCATTGGAAACTCGTGATAATTATCAATAACCATCTTAAGTATGTGAAGCTGAGTAGTATTAAGGGGTAGAAAGTGAGGAGAGGAGAAGATGGATTGTAAAAATGAAAACTGTTAGCGTGCAAAATAGCATTAAACTGTTTTTCAATTATCAAAATGCCTGACAGCTGAAAAAAGACAAAATCTTCATTTATAGCTCTACTATATTTATTCAATGTCTGCATCTCTCTTCTTCAGTTATTAGAAAAAAGCATCAGAATAATTTTTATTGAATGCTTAGAAAAATATTTGATGATAATACACCAAAATGTTATCACTGTGGGCGATGGTATTGTGGGTGAGTCTTTTTTCTTCTTTTGGGAATCTCTATGTTTCACTACTTTTCTCTGTTAAGCAAAAATTTTTTCACCTTCACTCCTTCACTGTGTTTTGGGGAAAATTACTTAACCATCTTGAGCCTCATTCTGTACCTCAAAACGAAGATAATAATAGTATCTACCTCAAAGAGTTGTGGTATTAGATTAAATCGCATGAAATAGCTGATACTTGATCATCTTTTGACCTATGAACTTGGCAACTTGAAATGGTTCAATGTAGTAGTAAACATTTAGCATTGTGCCTGACAAATACTAAGCACTCAGGTAATATTCACTGTGAAAGAATGTTAAGGAAATACAGAGAGAACAAATTTAAAAATAGATAGGACATAATACGCAATTTAAAACATTACGTTTACGGAGGTATCATTTGCATATAGTACACAGTGCTAGAAAAGCTGACAAACGCATACAATTGGGTAACCACAGTCAAGATACAGAGCAATTCCATCATCCCCCCCAAAATGCATTGTGCCTCTGGTAGCCAGCCCCTCCCCCCTCCCTAGCCCTTGGCAACTGCTGATATTTTTCTGTCCCTATAGTTCTGCCTTTAATATGAATTTCCCCCCTTACTTGAATTAACTCAGTGTATTCATTTGCCTCCTTCCTACGTGGACAAACACTTTCAGAGGCAGAAGGGAAGTCCCCTCACTCTGGCCAGCCGCTGATGAAGTTCCTTGAGAGAAGTCAATTTTAATTTGCTCTGAAGGGTAAAGGATGCTGGGGTTCAGGGTGTGAAGGGGGCAGGGACAGGCATTTGCTGAGGCTCGACTTCCAGGAGTAGAGGTTCATTCCTCGTGAAAGGAGGCGAGAATGTGCTCAGGCAGCCCGTTTTGGCTACATTTCCTGGGATCCAGTGTGGTTTTGGACTCTGATTTTTCTGTTGATTGTAACATGTACACATTCTTGTCGGAGGTCTCAGGATCTAGGGGTCATTTTATTTTTTTTTAAATTAATTAATTAATTAATTTATTTATTTATTTATTTATGGCTGTGTTGGGTCTTCGTTTCTGTGCAAGGGCTTTCTCCAGTTGTGGCAAGTGGGGGCCACTCTTCATCGCGGTGCACGGGCCTCTCACTATCACGGCCTCTCTTGCCGCGGAGCACAGGCTCCAGACACGCAGGCTCAGTAATTGTGGCTCACGGGCCCAGCTGCTCTGCGGCATGTGGGATCTTCCCGGACCAGGGCTCGAACCCGTGTCCCCTGCATTGGCAGGCGGATTCTTAACCACTGCGCCACCAGGGAAGCCCTAGGGGTCATTTTAAATTCCGTATCTCCAAATAGCGTTTAGCAAAGAGCCCTCTTCAGCCCGGTTCTCCTTTTAGAAAGGTGTCCATCCTGTGGGTGTAGGCGAAGCTCTCCTTTCTTGGATGCTGGGGCACTTTTATCAGGGTCAAGCTCATTGTCATGCTCTCTGAGGTGTTTTTTCGTGCCCTCTTAGCATCTCTTCATGATATCACTTGGCTGCATACTATTGGCCATAGCATCCAGTTGACTGATCTTTATCATCTTGAAAATAGAATGGCACTCCCCTGTGACAAGCCTGCAGTGCTCCCTTGGGCTCACAGGATGAAACCTGGATTCCTTTGCCTGGCAAATAAACCCTTCACCATCTGACCCCACCCGGATTTGAAGAGCACCATTAATCAGTTTGATTTTGGGGGGCATATAGAGCCCAGTACCCACCAAATAGAGAACCTGGAACTTTTGCAAGCATAGGTTACTTATTAGCTAGAAAACAAATTACAATAAAATTTTTTTGGCATCACAGACAGAGGCTGCTTCCCATAGTGGAAAAGTGCGCGGACTTGGGAGCCCACCTGCTTTTCTTTGGATCCTGACCATTCCTAGTTCTATGAGCTTGGGACAGTTACTTAACCCTCCATGCCTCTGTTTCCTCATCTGTGAAACTCAAAGGCTTGTGGTGCGGAAAATGGTAGTCCCTTAATCGTGTCACACTCTTCCCAGGATTCTCTACCTTTGCACTTGCTGTTTCTGCCTTGGAACATGCCTTCTCTGCCTCTTTGAACACACAGGGAATCCATCTGGCAGCTTTATTGTATGGAAATTGCTGGGATTGCTGTCTTCCCACTGATCTGTACCCTCCCTGAAGTAGGAATAGCACCTAGAACTTAATGAGTATTTACTGAGTACTCAGTATTTACTGAGTGCTTATTACAGGCAAGGCATTATTTACCTTTTACATATATTAATTCACTTATCTCCATAAAATCTCCAAGATCTGGGTACTATCGTTTTGCCCACTTTACAGATAAGGAAACTGAGGCTACGTAATTTGCCTAACTTCACCCAGCTAGGGAGAGGTTAAGATGGATTTCAAAGAGTCTACATTTGTAATCATTGGGCTGTATCGGGAGTAGGATCAACTAACTAAATAAAAACTACAGTCCAGTGCTTCTCAAATAATTGTGTCCATGAGTCACCTGGGGACTTTGTGAAAATGCAGATTCTGATCAATAGGTCTGAAGCGGCACCAAGATTCTGACTTTCCAACAGGCTCCCAGCCAGTGGACTACACTTTGAGAATCAAGGCCCTAGACTTGTGGTTCAAAGCTTTGTCTGTTGGTTGTTTTGGTCTCAGGGCCCTTTTACACTATTAAGTATTATTGAGGGCACCAAAGAGCTTTTGTTTACATGGGCTATATCTGTCAATATTTACTGTAATAAAAATTAAAAATGAGAAATTGAAAAAGTATTTTTTAAATATTTAAGGAAACCCATTACATGTTAATAAAAATAATGCGTTTTAATGAGAAATAACTATATTTTTCAAAATAAAAGATTAGTGAGAAGAATGGCCTTGTTGCACATTTCTGCAAATATTTTTAACGTCCAGTTTAATAGAAGATGGCTGCATGCTCACACCTGCTTATGCAATCTATTATCATATGACGTGCCATGCAGCCTCTGAAAAACCCCATTGTGTTCTCAGGAGAGAATGCAAATCAAAAAAGAGCAAATGGCAATATTTAATATTACAGGAATAGTTTTAACCTTACAGACCCCACGAGAAGGTCTCAGAGACCCCACCCAAGGGTCCCCAGACACTACCTTAAAAAAACCACTGCTCTAGACCACTCTTAAGAATCCGAGAAAACTCTGAAAGTCATTACGTTCATTGTGGAGTTGGGCTTTTGACATTTTGTAAAATTTCTGACTTCTAAAATTCAGTGAGGATACTCCTTCTGAGTCTAGATTTTGTATCCATTCCAGTTGCAGTTTTCATCCTCATCTGCAACCTCTGATGGTGCCTGATCATAGTCTCAACACAGAGAAGACTCTCTTCGGAAAACCATCAGCCAAAAAGGTAGTACTCGCTCTCTTTTTTAAAATATTTTCTTTTATTTATTTATTTGGCTGCGTTGGGTGTTCATTGCTGCACGTGGGCTTTCTCTAGTTGCGGCGACCCGGGGCTACTCTTCATTGCGGGGCATGGGCTTCTCATCGCAGTGGCTTCTCTTGTTGCGGAGCAGGGACTCTAGGCATGTGCGCTTCAGTAGTTGTGGCACGCGGGCTTCAGTAGTTGTGGCACGTGGGCTCAGTAGTTGTGGCTCGCGGGCTCTAGAGCGCAGGCTCAGTAGTTGTGGCTCACAGGCTTAGTGGCTCCGCGGCATGTGGGATCTTCCTGGACCAGGGCTCGAATCCGTGTCCCCTGCATTGGCAGGCAGATTCTTAACCAGTGCGCCATCAGGGAAGTCCCAGTGGTACTCTCTCTAGATAGAATATTGATAAAGAAGAAGGTCAAGTGGAAAAACATATTTTATTGAGTTCCTTAAAGATTTTAAAAAATCGCTTTAGAATAGATCATCCTAACCTAATGTATTAAATGACTTAAAGCTAGTAGGATTTTATGCTATATACATTTACTACATTTATCTTTAGTTTTTTTGTTCACACATGGTTTCACAATTTTTTTTTTTTAAGAATTTCACTTTTTTATTTGTTTATTTATTTATTTATTTTTGGCTGTGTTGGGTCTTCGTTTCTGTGCGAGGGCTTTCTCTAGTTGCGGCAAGCGGGGGCCACTCTTCATTGCGGTGCGCGGGCCTCTCACTGTCGCGGCCTCTCTTGTTGCGGAGCACAGGCTCCAGACGCGCAGGCTCAGTAGTTGTGGCTCATGGGCTTAGTTGCTCCATGGCATGTGGGATCCTCCCAGACCAGGGCTCGAACCCGTGTCCCCGGCATTGGCAGGCAGATTCTCAACCACTGCGCCACCAGGGAAGCCCCCACAATTTTTAAAATAAAAGATGTAAACTGAAATCATTTGATATGCTTAAATATCATATACCCACTTCTTGTCCCTAATTTTTAATACCTTACTCTTATGCCTGGATTTCCAAGTTTATACCAGGTCTTCTCAGAAGAACATTTGAGTAGGTTCCTGGGTTCTTTGATTTGCACTCCCCTTTGAGCTCTGAAATGTTTCCTTAGCACATTTGCTTCTCCGCTGGGTCTGTATCAACCTGACTCCTCCAACTGTATGTCGAAGGAGTTATGCTCATTGGCAAATCTGTTCATCATTATGTTAGGGCTAGGAAAATAGGACCCTGTGAGTTCAAGCCTTCAGGCTCTCTCTGGAAGATTATCTCCTCAAGGCTTGATGCTCTCAATTCAGAGAATCATAGAGTCTTAGGATGAGGAGGGATCTTCAAGGTCATCTAGACCCTTGCTACTCAAGGGTCAAGGCACAGGCACCACCTGGGAACTTGTTAGAAATGCAGAATCTCAGGAGTCACTCAGACCTACTGAATCAGAATCTTCATTCTAACAAGATCCCAAGATATGAAGTGTGCACGTTAGTGTTTAAGAAGTGCCGCTCCAGACCAGCCCCCCATCCAGTGGAGAAATCCTATCTGCAGCGTCTTCCCCCGGGGCTGCCCCTCAGTGCTCATAAGTCTTTACCTTCAGGCTTTGGGATACAGATCAGTGATTCTAGATCAATGATTCCCAAGTTTGATTGCACATTAAAATCACTTGGGGATCTTTTAAAAATCCCTATGTTGAGGCCTCACCTCTGACTAATAAAATCTGAACCTCTGGCATTGGTATTTTATGAAGTTCCCACAATATTCTAAATGTGTAACCAAGTATGGACCGGTGATCAAGAGTTATCCATTTGCATCTTAGGCCATTTACCTCATTCCTTGCTTTAATTTTCTGTGAAAATGCACATATCCCCTCATTTTGCCTGGAAATAGTTTTTTTTTAAATCAGCATAAATAATTTATTGCAAACATTTTCATATCATACACTGGTAGGCTTGATAATTCACACAGCAGTATTCTGGGATGGAGGAACCAGGAGTTAGGGAATGAGAAGAAAGTATATGATGGGATGTTAGGTTGCTGAGGGGCAGACTTCATGCCTAGTTCTTGGTCATGACCAGTTCTTGGCCAGCTAAGCTGCCTTGGGCAGGAAGGGGCTAGGTCAGGCCAAGAAGGGGAAGTTCTCCTTTGGCCAGCCCACTTCAGGTTTCCAGTTTTTCCTCTTGCTTCTGCATTCGTGGTTCTCTGGGGCGAGGGAGGTGTAAGGAAGCAAGAACCTCTATAGCTGTTGGGTAAGTGGGCTCCATCAGCTGAACATGGGGTGCCCAGTCTAGTCCTTGGCCTGATGGGTCTAAGAGAAATTTTGCTAATGTCATAGTCTTGCTGGCCTCAAAAGCGGCCGGATGTTTTTCTCCACTCAATAATCCTCTTGAGTAATAAGCACTTTTGTTTGTGACATGACTGTTTAAGAAACTGAAAGCTGCATTTTTTTTTCAAGATTTATGGGAGAATGATTTTGTTGACGTTTATTAGCTTTTAAACTATCTAGTTTTATTTTAATAGTGCTGCATTAGACTAATTGTTGCTTGGAAATATGTAAATCATGTTAACAGTAATTCTAAACAGACTAAATACATGATCAAGTCAAAAGTTTGAGGACTAGGGAGAGAGTGTTATTTTAAAAGGAAATTCAAATTACTACCCATAGTCATTTTAATTTACTATTAATACAAATATAACACAAAGTGAACTCAATAATAAATAAGTTTGGAAGTTCTAACATTCTAGATTCTAATGAGTATCATTCACATATTAAAGTAAAATTTAAAAAATGTACAGCTTACAAACTTTCCTTTATACATATGTGTTTTGAAAACTAAATAATAGTCAAATTAATTTGGATGTTCAGGGAGGAAATGCCATCACATCTTCTTCTCCCTCCCATCCCTGCTTACCTAGGCTTCAAATCTGGATAAACGTATTCAAGTGTTGTTTAATCATGAATGTGACACGTTAGACAGATTTATAGATGCATGAGGGATTTAAAAATTTGATTCTCAGTTCTTTAAACATCCCAATAAGTAATCTTAGAGATAACATTAATGTTTACTCTGTAGACTAAGCAAGTATTGTAGGAAGAGAAGATTGTGTTTTGGGTGCCTGAAAAGTACAGAGAATTTTAGAGCATTTCTCCTCTCCATTAAGGAACATGTAGTTTGGCTTCCCAAGAAAATGTGAGAGAGGAAGATGGAGAACATTTTAAGAAGGATATTTTTTCAAAGTATAATTCTTGTCTTCTATTACTGTAACATTTGTACTTAATATGTTTTTAATGAAATCTCAATTTTGGTACATATTTTCTACTTTCTTCACTGGCTTACATTTTCATTTCAATAATGCTTTAGTTTTGGACTTCCCTGGTGGCACAATGGTTAAGAATCTGCCTGCCAATGTAGGGGACACGGGTTCGATCCCTGGTCTGGGAAGATCTCACATGCCGTGGAGCAGCTAAGCCTGTGCACCACAACTACTGAGCCTGTGCTCTAGAGCCCGCGAGCCACATCTACAGAGCCCGCGTGACACAACTACTGAAGCCCGCGCACCTAGAGCCCGTGCTCCGTACGTAACAAGAGAAGCCACCGCAATGAGAAGCCTGCGCACCGCAATGAACAGTAGCCCCTGCTCGCTGCAACTGGAGAAAGCCCGCGCAGCAACAAAGACCCAACGCAGCCAAAAATAAAAATAAATAAATAAATTTATTAAAAAAAAAACTAATGCTTTATTTTTACATTTGAATACATATAAATTGAAACTGAAGCTAACACTTTAGTTTGTCTATTCTACTTTCAATTAAAACATTTGGGAAAATTTCCCTGTAGTGACTACTTTCTAAAATTGTTTAAAAGTTGTGAAAAAATCCCAATCATCCCCCAAATGAATATTTTACATATATGCAGATTTCTTAAAGAAGGGCACACCTGTAAAGAGCCACCTATTTGAACTGGTAATTTTGTTTATCTACTTGACTGGTTGTTAATATGTTAAATTGTTAAAATTTGAAGTCGTGCTATCAAACTTGTGAGCTAATTCTGTGGACTTACGGGAACATGTGTGAGAATGCTCTTCCCATTCTCTGTATCTTCCACTTCGTTTCCTTGACTTCTGGGTTTCTTCTTTGTCCTAATTTTCTTACATATAGCTCTCTACTGTTTAAGAAGGGCCCGGGTATATACCTGCATGGGTGGGGATCCATGGGGACACTTTCTTACATATTCAAAGTCATTGTATTGCTACTGTCTGCTTTTCACCTCAGTAAAAGTGAATAGCTTGAATTGTGTGTTATTATTATTGTTGTGTCAACTAAACCCATGATTATAAATAGAGCCTAGAACCAAAGAACAATTAAAGCCATCCCTCTCTGTTCACCACACAAATACTTTCAGGACTGCCTTCTTCATGCAAGTGAACATCTCCACATTCTCCAACTGCTTCTTGGGGTTTTTTTCCATCATCTGGACTCAGCAACCACTTTGGTCTATTCCTTTAGCTCAGACACCAGAGCCATGGCAGCATTTCCCAGGATAAGCCATTGGGATCTGGACATAATTGAGGAGGATGTGCCCGGGGCCATTATGCCCAAACGTGGATTCAAGAACGTCCGAGTGGGGAAAGATTTTGTGCTCCATTCAGTTCAGCCCAGGAAACTGATGTCAGGGAGGCAATGTGACTCATCCAGGGAATATAATAAGTAATAAACAAGGAAGAAAACAGGGAACATGGAAAGCACACATACTGGATCAATTAAGAGGCACTAAAGCTGAAGGAAAATATGAAGGGGCCTCAATGTTCCCAGGAGCAGAGAGGACTAATTGGCATGCTACCAGTGGTAGTTGTATCCTGTGTGTATCTTTATTTCTTTTGATGGCTCAGCCATTATTCCTTCCCTGGAGAATCCCTATCTAGTATATCATTATCTTTTGGGAGATATCTTTCATTGTCCCAAAATACACACCTTGATTTTCCATTATTTCCAGTTCACATTGCAAGTATCTAGATCAAAGCTTTATCTTTGGTCTCGAGTCTTATTTGCCATCCTAGCAGTAATCCACTAGTGCTTCTGGAATTTAACTCTGGAGAGGACTTAGCTTGTCTCTGTGATAAACGTGAGAGTGACGGAATGAAATAAAGCCAACATTTAGTGAATGCCAAGGGTATGGTATGTATAGTGCACTGGGTTATCCCATCTGATGGGCACAGCCTTTAAAGTAGGTGTTACATCCCATTATACAGGGGAAGAAACCAAGGCTAATTGCTCCCTCATCCTTCACCGTTGATCTTTCTTTATATCAACAATTAACTTAAAAACATGGATCTAAGCCATCCCTCTTATTTTTTGGATTTTCCTTTGAAGCTATCCCATTCCTCTTTCCTTCCAGCAGCCCTGCTATCCTGACAGGCTACACGACTTCTTCTCTTGCTTAAACCTTTTCCTTTCACACCTCACCTCCCTGGGGGCTGGGTATAAGCCAAGTCTCTTACTCAGCTATTTTGCACCTCCTTGACACCTCCCACTTGGTGACATCAGACTGTATCTTCAAATCTCCCAATCCTCTCCTCCTCATTTCCTCCTTTAAGAAACATCCAAATACAGATATAACCAAACTCAGATGGAAAAATTGGCCTTTTGCTTCTTTCCACAGGTTTTCTCTTGGCATCAGAAAATCCAGATTTTCTGGTTATTTAATGCATTGTCATTAAATAACCCCGAAAATGAGCCAGCATTCCTCTGCTTCCTACACCCACCTCCCCACACTGGTCTCCCCTGCCCCTCCTTTCTCACACCTCCGCATTTCCTCTGTCTGGATGGACTGGATATGGCCTGCTTGGAAACTGTGAATCTGCATCCTAAGCCTTCTCAGAGGCTTTTGTCCTGCCGTCTTTCTTTCTTCCTTTCTTTCTTCCTTTCTTCCTTCCTCCCTTTCTTTCTTTCTTTCTTTCTTTCTTTCTTTCTTTCTTTCTTTCTTTCTTTCCTTTCTTTCTTTCTTTTTCTTTCTTTCTCTCTCTCTCTCTCTCTTTCTTCCTTCCTTTCTTCCTTCCTTTCTCTCTCTCTCTTTCTTTCTCTCTCCCCCCCCTTCTTTCTTTCTTTTAGCAAGACCCTGCTTTCCAACTTCGAAGTTTTTCTGAGAATAAACTTTTTGCAAGAGTTCTTGTTGTTTTTAAGTAGTGACATCTATCTATCCTGGGAAAAGTAAAGAGGTGCCTCCACGGACGCTGAGACTGTGAGCCCCAGGACCAGCGGAGGCATCCTCTCATCCAACACCGTCATTTGATAGAGGAGAAAAATAAGGTCTAAAGAGGTTGATTGAACCACTAATGTCCCATTGACTGTTCGTGACAGGGCTAGAGCCAGAGGGCAGGTCTCCTGACCTCTAGCCCACCGAGATTTTCTTGAGATTGTGTCATTTCACAAACAAGCCCTGCATTTTGAAGTTGCATGCCGGCTCTCGAAATAGATGTATGCTGAGCAGTTGCCCGTGGGCACTGCGGGGCTCCCGCATTTTGTTGTGTTGTGTGTGGTTCACAGGTCACTGGAGACCCCAGCATCGTCAAATTTCTGCGGGGGTTCCCTGCATTTCCAGGAAGACAGTAGCTCCTGCTCTCTTTCTTACATTAAATCTGGCAGCACCAGACAGAATCACATGATCTGTGAGGTCTGCCTTTCGTGCCCCCTCCTCTTTGAAGGGACTGCCTGTCTCAAACTTCTTCTCTCCTTCTAAGATGTCTGGGGCCTGTATCTCTTCTCTCGGTTTCTCAGTCCCTACCATTCCTCATGTCCCACCAGATACTCCACCTAGGCTGCCCTATATTCTTTTAAAATGCATTCAAACTTTCTTTTTAACCCAAATAAAGACATTCTTATGATTAAAAATGTAAGTAGTAAAAACATCATCCCAGACCCCCCATCCCCTTCCCACACTCAGTTAACACTTGCACTCTGTTCTGCATCTTGCTTTGTCCACTTTGTCCACAAGTTTGGGAATATCAGGTGATATACCTTGGTAATTCCAGTTCTGTCCCTGGTGAATCCTATTACGTATATAAGCATGATTTAAACACTCATGATGCTGAGTGCTGTATTTTATAGTATATGATTACATAACTTATTATTTGAAATACAGGGTCTTCCTCTCTTGACACACCAACAGCATGTTGCACTCTTACCTGGTGCTTCCTTTGTTCTGCTTTGTGCTCAACTGTCTTCTCTCAACAAAACTGTGGTCTTCTTGAGTGCAGAAGAAAGACATTGTTGTCTTTTCTTTCCTGTAGTCATTCTGTTCTCAGCACAGAGCCTTGCACATAATGGGATCACACATTAATTAATGCTTGTTTCATATTGAGGATGGGGAGTGTTTACACTTTTTGCTGATCTATTTTTATTTGTGTATTCTAATTAAAAGTGAATGGGAGGTTTGAACTCTCCTCATTCTTCTTGTTCAAAAATATATACATCTAGAGATGAAGCATGAGGAGGGATTACTGGGGGTGCTGGTCACGCTCTAGTTCTTGGTCTGGATGGTAGTTATACATGTGTGCTCACTTTGATGTAACTCATCAATTGGCACAGTTCTTATTTGTATACTTTTCTTCATATGTTGTATGTCTATTAAAACATGTAATATGTATGTGTATAATACATAGTTCTAGTTTGATAAGATACTGTGTTTGTGAGAGTTTGTGGAAATAGTCATGCTTGTGTATTGCCTATGGGAGTGTAAATTGTATAATGTATAAATTTCCTTGGGAGGAAATTTGGCCAAACTATCATAATGAGAAGGCGCTTACCCTTTGGCTGAGCAATGGCTAGCCTAGAAATGTACCCTACAGTCTATTATAACATGTGCAAACTGTTATACATTCAAGATCATTCACTTGTCTATAATAATAAAACTGGAAACAACAGAAGGAAGAACAAATAGATTGTTGTACATCCTACTATAAAATATTATTCAGCAGTTAGTAAAAAGGAGGCAGATCTGTTACTGCTGATTTGGAAGCATCTTCAGGTTAAAAACTGTGTACAAGATGCTTCTGTTTGTGTTACGTATGTGTATATATATTTGCTTGTATGTTCATAGAATATCTCTAGAAGGATACACAAGAAACTGATAATAGTCGTTGCTTCTGAGACAGGATGGGGTAAAAGGAAACTTATTTTTCACTATACGCTCTGCTTGATGCACATTTCAAATTTTATATGTACATGTAACCTATTCAAAAAATTAATTAAATCCAAAGCTGCTTCTTTGCAGCTGACTTTTCCTCATTCTCATTTACGGACTTCCTAAACATTCTAGAATTGGTGAGTTTGCCTTTACTTTCTTCCAACAGCCTCCAAAACCATTCCATGGAGCAAAGATCATACTCTTCTTCCATGATATTGAGCAAAGCAGGCAGGTCACTCTTCTGCTGGTGACCTTATTAACTGAGTTTAGACCTCAAGTGAATTTGAACACCTTTTTGTTTTTTTTTTTTTTGAAACATTCAAAACCTCTTTGCCCTCTTTAGTTCTTCTCCTCCCAGAAGGCAGGAAGAGAGTGAAAGACAAGTGTTCCATTTGTCTTTAATCAGATTTACAAGTGCCGTAAACTGGTTGTCAAACTAGAAGAAGAGAAAACCTTGGGGGATGTGGTTTGACTAGCAAAGGAAGGGAATAAGTCGGGTCTAACATGTGCCCTAGATTTGTAACAAGTAGATCTCAAGAAGTAAGGTTTTATCTCAATAGCCTGAGAATCCAGAGCGTTTGGAAGCCCTCAAAAGTAAAATATAACAATATAATCAAAGGTAATCCTTGCGAAGAAGAAACAAAGGGGCCTCTGAAGAAGCCAAGCCAGCTTCCAAATTGCCCATGGCCATCTGCAGAAGATGGAAGGGAGGCCCGGGGCCAGGGATGAGGAGGTGGTACGGGTGCTTGCTGAGGATATCAGCAAGAAGGCTGAAACTCAAGCTGGCAAAGTTCGCCATGGACAATTTGTACAGGTCTTTGAAAAGGCACATTCAGAGCAAAAGTGGCTTGGATTAGATGGTACTGTTTTATTAGATAATAAAGAGAACGCAAACCCTGAAACTTAGCGATGATTTCGTCCGGCCCCTTCATTTTGCCAAGATGCACTATAGGCAGAGCCTACTATTAAACACCCAGATCTCATGATTCTTGGTCCACTGCTGTGTCTGCTCTCCACCTGTCTTCTTAAAAGTCTGGACTCTGGAACCAGACCACCTGGACAGAGCTCTGTCTCTCAGGAGCTGCATGATTCGGGGCAGGTTACCTAATTTTACATGCTTCAGTTTCCTCATCTGTCAAATGGGGCTAATACTAATAACAATAACTACCTGGTATGGTTGTTAGTGGGATTATACAGCCCTTCAGAGAGGGTCGGGTACATGGGAGGTGTTATATAAATTCTAGCCATAATATTAATGGTTAGTATTACTTCCAATTTCTACATCAGGGAGAATCATTTTTAAGTGGGAAAGACCACAGCACCAACATGGGAGGTGTCTTCATGGTAACAGTTACTTGGCTCTGGGTGCCACCTGAGGTCTGATATAAGAAATCCCTTTCTCATAAAAAGAGCTATCCAACAACCTCTGGGCTGGTGGTAGCGTAGATACTCTTTGTCACAGGTGGAGTTCAAGCCAAGGATGTGGAAGGCAGATTCCTGTGTAGAATGGAGGCGAGGCCTAGTTGACCTCTAGGGGCTCTGATCCTAAGGGTCTAGGATTCTGCTACCTTTGAGACTAGTAGCCTTGGGGACAGTCACATGGCCGGTCTCCTGGACATGGGTTTATCAACTTGGAAGTGAAGAGCACAATCTGTAAGACTTTTCTCCTCCAGCTCCATGTAAAAGGACAAGCTCTGGTGTCACATCTAAGACTTTCAAAGACTCATGACTTTGAATTTCTTTATGGAGAGCTGCACACCTGAGAATGCCAACACAGAAGGGAACCTATTCTTAGATCTGGCTCAGTACAAACCCTCTAGCCAGGGGGGATACTTCATTCCTAAAAGAGGAGTAGAAATCTTTGGGGGGTGCGGGGGGGAGGGAGATACATTGATCAACATTGTTCCCTCCGGGTCCCCAAACCCAGGTTAACAGTGAAGGGCCAGGACGCCAGGAGCCTCTGCCACGCTGCCAGGTGGGGCCGGGCCGGCACGAAGTCCCCGAAGGCCAGCGACCTCAGCTCCCTCTGCGGGGTACTTCCTAGGGCCTTTGATGTTTCCCCAGGAACTGGCGAGGGTTGCGTTTCCCTCAAGGTTTATTCCCTCTTGGTTTATTTATTGTATCTGCCTTCTCGTCTCGCTGGCTTGAAGATCAGTACTCAGGTGTGCAACGGGACTTGAGTCCCCGGGTCTCCCCTCTAGCAGCGCCACCTGGAAACCCGGCAACAGGCGCATTTTACTGAGTTCTCGGGCAGCAAATCCTGAGGAGAAGGGGTCTTTTTTGGGCCAGCTAGCCGATCTGGGAACCCTGGTGTCAGAATCAGTGGCCAGGACTCCCCGTCGGCCTCCAGCCGCAGCCCGGCCGGCGCGCGCCCCCTCCCAGCCGGGTCTTCTCGGTCTGCCAGGGGGCTCGAGCTCGCTTCCTTCCCCCCCCACCCCCACCCCGCAAAGCCAGGCTTAACCCAGAGCTTCATCCCCTCCCCTGGAGGGTCTCAAGTTGCCTTCCTCTGCCGGGAGGGCACCACACTTCCCCGTGCCGGGCCCTAATCTCCACCCGGCGTTTCCAACAGAGTGGCAGGCTTCAGCTGCCCATCTGCGCGCCTTAAATCCCATTTATCTTCTTAGCGCCTCTGTCCTGGCCGGCCCCGCCCCCTCTTCCTCCTACGCACCCTCCCTCCCCCCGCCCCCCACTGCAAATCACAGACCCTCTCCTCCTCCCTCTGCTGTCCCCCTTACTCCTAGTGCGGTGGACCGGGTAGAGCAACCTTTGGAGGTGTTGGGTAAAGTACCCGAGGAAGGTGGAAGCGACCCAGAGGGGCGCGGCCGGAGGAGAGTATATACCAGGGGAGCGGGAGGCGCCGCAAGATTTCAGGATCAGGACCAAGGCAGAGGGTCCTGGACTCGCAGTCACCTAAATCCTGCCCTGCGTCTCTAGCGGTTGAAGTCGGCCCCTTCTAGCGCCCCAATCTAGGTCACCAGCCGGGTAGGGCTGCGCTGGGGGTCGCTAGAGGGGTGATGCGCGGGCTGTCTGCCCTAGAGGTGGGCGAAGAGTAAATTGTCTCAGGGCCTGCCCCTCTCACTTCCACTCGATTGTAATTCCATCCCCGGGTGGGTCGAGCCTCCCTCCCTCCCTCTCTCCCGCGGCCAGCCAGTCCCTCCCCGTCGGCTTCCCTCGCCGCCCCCATCCCCGCCCTCCCCGCCCCCACCCCGCCCGAGAAGCCCTGCTGCTCGAAGCCCGCTTCACTCCCGCACGCGGACCTCCCGGCTGCTGTCCTGCCTCCTTGGACTCCTCCGTGGTTCCTGGTCCAGCTCCCTCAGCCCTTCGCCTCCTCACCTCGGTCAGGGGATCCGCGAGGGCCGCGTCCCACGACGTATCTCAGGAGACGCCCTTTCACTGTGCGCCCAGGACTTGGTGAAACTTCGCAGGCGCCCGCGGTGAAATGGATTTAACCCGAGGCGTCTTGCTCCGGCTCTTGCTCCTGGCTTCCAGCCTCGCACCGGGCGCTGTGCCGCTCAGAGCAGCTCTCAGAAAACCAGGTAATGCTCTCGGTGCTCCCGGGAGCATCACGTCCGGAGCGCCCAGGTCCCCGTCTCTAGCGAGGACCCAAAGCGGGCAACGCACCGCCTCTCTCACCCCTGACCAGCGGCCCTGAACTGGGTTCTTCTCTGCCCAGAGCCGAGAAAGGACGCCAGCCTCGCCCTCCCCCTCCCAGCCCAGGCGGTTCCAGGGATATTTGTTTGTTAAAACAATGATCTATTTTCCAGACACAGTGGAGGTGGAGGGCTCTGTATTTGACCACAGAGAGCTGAGAGTTGGGGCAGCGATCACGCTGTCTCAATTACAAGGATTGCAACTGTGCAAGAAAAGTCCAACAGCTTCTCCTGTGTCTCTAAACAGCTTATTGAATTCATATTGTTCAGAGCCCAGCGATTTCCTGTTAAGTGTCTGAAGATTTGCCTTGTGTACCCTCTGCCCATCTCCAGTCCTTCCCACGCTCTATGTAGGGATGTGTCCTCTGCTGTTAGGATTCTCTTCCACTCTGGGGCCGTTTTCTCAGAAAGGAGCACCCAACGGGTTAATTTTTACCGTGTTTTGAGCTCCTGTCTTCGCTCTGCGATTTAAACAAAGATGTACAGCGTTGTGGGCTATTACAGTGAACTGCTGAGAACTCGAAACACACTAGCTTGCATTTTCTCTAGTGACACAGGTAGAAAGTCTTACTGTGTTTTTGCCTACTTTGGTTTGGCCTGTGTGGTGAGGTTATTCAAAGTAGAACATTCTAAGCAAGAAAGTTCTAAACATTGTTTCTCGGATAATGATTTTTATTCCTCTTTGCTGAGACTATACTTAGAATTCTGAAAAATCTGTTTTTCTTCGTTTACTTTGCAAGCGGGGTTGTCTTATGGTAGTAATTACATCGTATGAACACTGGAAAACAATATAACTTTATTTGAATGCAGTCTGCAAAACTTTGCAGAAAGCACAGTTTGTCTTCACAAATAATGTTGCCATAAGAAAGAGACAAACAGGGGAAATTTATCAGAGGGCAAAGAAAATAATCTTGGCAGGTTCCCACATGGCTGCTTAAATATTTTCGCTGCTCCAGGATCTCTCCACTTGGAAATATGACTTGTTGCCTTTCTGCTCTGGAAGATGCCTTCACTCTTCAAGCTGTATCTATTATCACCTGCACCTTGCTACCTGCCTTGAAATTTATAGTTGTTATTATAATCTGAAGCACATTTTAATTATGAGCTATTCTAATCCCACTGATCATTCACTTTGGAGAAAATAGCAGCAGTCCCAGGTGATATTATATTAAATTGTTTCTTTCCTACGTGCACACAGACACACGTCTTCAAGGATTTCAATGAAGGGCTTCTTTCTAACTTTCCTCCTTAAGATACCCACACGTGATCTTCTGCATTCTGTGGGTTTATTTACATAAAACCATCTAGTCACAATTTTTGAACAATGCATAGTTATACCTGTAGTTCTTAAGCGTGAGCAGTGTATGTAGTGTTCTTTTAAGGATAGATTTCAATTCGTTTAAGCAGAATTTTTTAAAAAAGTATTTCACAAAAGCCTGCTGTGTAAAAACTGCTTATATGGTTCACCATATTTCCTTTCTTATTTTCTGTAGTTCCTCTCCTACAAATATTTCCTACCTGGTTCATCCAGGGTTTCATTCTGTTATTCATGCCATGAATATGCCATGTTGGTCTCTTTGGTTTTATTTGAAGCATAGATAGGGTTTTGATAGTGGAAACTCTACATTTTAAATATTTTAGCACATTAAATATATCAAATTTGAGGTAAAAGGAGTGTTTGGACTAGGTTCAGCCTAGGAGAGTTTTTCATTTCTTTAGAATTTTATCCAGACACTGGCTTTCAGGTTGGAAGGCTGCTCAGATTAAAATGACAGCTACTTCATAAACTTTAGGGGCAAATATCCTCCTGGGCTCATTTACAACCCTTGGAAAGATTAGTTTTTGATCCGGAGAATTGGTCCAGATTAAAGACTGAATGTGCCCCACTTGGCTCTGATGTGAACAGCAGCCAGCTGATTTATAATCTTCCCCAGACACCAGCAGATCCTGCAAGTATCCATACAGGAGTTTCTTTGTACCTTGTTTCCTCAATAGAAATTGATTTGTGTGCAGTGCTTTGTAGGTAGCATGGCTACCCCCTAAGGTGTACTGCAACAGTCCTGTTTTATTTGGATGACCCTGTCTTTCTCCCCACACTCCTAAATCTCCCTTTGACAAGTTCGGCTTTGTTGGAGAAGTCTTGGATTCAAAATCCACCTGAAAATTTCCCATCCCCATCTGCTTCTGGTGAGAAAAAACCAAGCAGCAGCTTCAATTATGAGTCTCATTTGGGTCCAACATAGACAACCTTTCCCTCCACCCCAAGATAGCTACTCCTCTGTCACTGAGTGTTAATAAAGAAACCTCTGCGTTTGCTGAGACTCACAAGAGAGAACAGTTCGCAAGTTAAGTCAAATTAAATAAGGAACATTAATTAATTGCTTTCTATACTGTCCTAAGAACTTGACACATACTGATTTATTTAATCAACCCAACAGGTCTGCGAGATGGGTACTATTATTACCCCTGTTTAACTGAAGAGGAAATTGTGGCTTAGAGAAATTAAATATCTCACCCAGGGTCACCCAACTAGTAAGAGCCTGAATGGGAATGCAGGCTCTGATATTCAGGAGCAGAAAGGAGTCCTTAGCAGCCCGGTTAGGAGAGGTGTGCAACCCCTCAGGGAGGGCGTCTTCCCCCTGGATGAAGGCACGGAGCGGGGGGGGCTCCCAAATTCAAATCACAGACCTGGCAGGAAGTGAAACACCCTATTGTACAGCTGGGCTGAGCGTGACCAAGGGACTTGCCCAAGATAACATCAGAAACTGAGCTGGGACTAGTACCCAGACCCCCTTGAGTGGTCTCCAGTTCTTCCCTTACCCAGAGTCTCACCAGGACATGCAGAGAGGACTGTTGTGCCTCTGATGTAGGGCAGGGGGGAGGGAAAAGGAAATCCAGACACATCTGCTGGGACCAGCATGCGTCAAGCCACGTGTGTTCCCACAGGCAGATTGGTAACTTGCGGTGTTAGCTTAACTCTCTGGCAGAGAGAGAGGTGCTGGAGGGCTGCGCGAGGGCCCTGCCTTTCCTCTGCCTTTCCTCTGCCTTTCCTCTGCCTTTCCGGCTGCCTGAGGTCCCAGGGTCAGTGGGACAAGGTCAGGTCAGGGTTCAGAATTCAAGGTTTTCCCCTGGAGGACTGGAGATCCGCAGTCATTTTCGGGGGGAGATGCAGAGGTCTGTAATCTTTTCCTTTCCACTTTTCCCTCAGCGTTTCTCTATCTGAAAAAGTGGACTAAAACAAAGATCCAGGGAAACTCAGAAAGAAAAAAAAACAAAAGCCTGGAGGAGCAGAGCAGAGTTAGTGCAAGGGCAATGTGCCTTGTCGGTTGCTGGTGGGGAATACATGCGCCTCTAGGTGGTTTCTGCTGCTACTAGTGTGAGGCTGAATGGCTAAAGGGTCAAGCAAAGGTCAGGGGTCATCCTTTTCTACTTCCCCCACCCACCCGGGATAACCTGAAATTCACAAGAGACTGGTTATGTCCTCACTTAAAGCTCTCACCCAAGTCCCTTTCCCAAAGCATGTGATCTTGGGGGGGGTGCTCAGCTCTTCCGGATGTCACCCCTCCCTTTCCAACCAACCCTACTCCTCTGCAAGGCTGATCCAGATTGTCTTGCTTCTTGATGAAAACTGGAGCGACAAACGCCCTAAGGGGGATTATATATATTTCTCCCCAGCACCTAACTACTAGTGTCCTATGCAGTTCTGGCACCATAGCAGAAATATTTCCCTCTGATCCTTCCTTCCATCAGCCCTCCTACCCTCCCATTTGTTTCCACATCATACCTCATCCCTATAAAGAAGCCCCTGCCTCTCTTTCTCTTTCTCTTTCCTTTGATTCTCTATGAGGTAAAGGGACAGAGAGGTCACGGTCAGGAGTAAATGTGTGTAACATGAGGCAGTATTTTTTTCTCAGAATTCTTTCTCATGGGAGAGTGACTTGACCAGAAAGGAATTGAGTGGTGTTTTTCTTTTTGGTTTTGTTTTTGTTTTTGCTTTTTGTTGCTTCCCTGAGCCCAGGGCTTTAATAACCTTAGAATTCTTTTGGGAGTAGTTGTCCATCTGTTCATGGGTTACCGTAGCTCAAAAGTGGTCCAGTGAACCAGAGCTAGATTTCTGGAAAACAGGGACTCAGGCGTCTGAGGTGGAGGTGGGATCTCAACTCCTGCAGTGTTATCCTGGGGAGCTCCTGTCTTCTCCTACCTGACCCACTAGGCAAGCAGGACTGTATTTCTCCCGACGGACTAAATGAGTGGCGTGATATCTTGATTGCAACAGAGAATCTTTTGAGCTGGTCAAGACCCTTGCCACTTGTTTTGGTCACAGCAAGTTGCAGGTATTAGAAGTGCACCTGCTATTTCAGGGATAAAAAAGGGAAAGGGTGAGGAGATACTGCAGAGACTAAATGGCAGTTTGTAGGAGAAACCGCCCAAACCCATCTTTGATTGCATTGGTTGTGAACCGTCGTTTTGAAGAAGGACCCCAAAGTGTGCTCCAGCCTCCTGAAATGAGCTGGAAGACATTTGCTTCTTTGAAGAACCCCGATCTCATGGGATGGGGGTCTGGGCCTGGGGACAGAGAGAGACTCAGGTGAAAAAGCAAATCAAATTGCCGCCAGCAGAGGGCGCAGTTTCCAGAGCTGGCACAGAGCGGATCTTAGACTTATGACCCAGGCGAGTCACTGCTGAAATTCGATGTGGATAAGAATTTTTG
The DNA here is from genome assembly GCF_028021215.1 of Eschrichtius robustus. NCBI lineage: Eukaryota > Metazoa > Chordata > Mammalia > Artiodactyla > Eschrichtiidae > Eschrichtius > Eschrichtius robustus. Next base: position 31,427,885 of record NC_090825.1, read on the forward strand.
GAGTGCATCCCAGACATCTGCTTTTTTAAACAAGAACCTCAGGTCACTTGGTGCATGTGGTTCGCAGTCCACACTTAGGGACGTGACGGAGGAGAACTTGGGATCCTCCCATAGCCTCCCTGCCTCCACCCCAGGTAGTCTCCGGTACCCCGACAGTCTCCACTTCGACAGCAAGCATCTGTATTTCAGCCAAAACAACCCCAGTGTTTAGACTCTCTGCCGGGTTTCCGAAGGTTGGATTCGGGACTTGAGGCCCTCTGAAGGCCCCTGAAGGACGTCTCTTCTGGGCAGGTCCAGCTTCTACTCACCCTCTTTCCCAGTAACCCCGTCATTGAGAGATGGCTGCACACGGGGGGACACCCTTCGGTAGCATTAACAAGAAGCCAGGCTGTATATGACCAGCCCCTTCCCCTCATTTCCCCCAGGCCCATTGCACCCCCGCTCCCACGCAGCTCCTTCTTTGAGGCAGGTTTCTCCTGGCTGAGCCGGAAGGCTTGGGTGAAAGTACAGACTCTGCTATTCGACAAGTTTGGGTTCAAGTTCTGACACTTTTTTTTAATTATTATTATTAGTTACTTGGCGACATAGGGCTAGTTATATTAGCTCTGTAAACCTGGGTTTCCTTGTCTGTAAAAATAGGATAAGGAAAGAACCTACCATTTAAGGATTAAATGAGGTAATACATACACCAAGGCATTAAAAAAGGATTAGAAGCCTGAAGCTTGAAGGCAATGTTTATGAAGTTGGGATTGTTTAATCTGGAAGGGGGTGTGGGTGGGAGAAGAATGTGTATATTTCCAGGCATCAGAATAATTAACGTAGACACTTATGAGTTCATGTACTTTTATCCTTTCCTGTACATGTTAATGTATGATTGATAACATAATTTTAATTTTACTGAGTTGTACAATTTTTTAGATAAATTGACAAATCAGAAAGACTCTTTGGTCAACCACATGCCTTGATTTGGGGTTTGGAAATGTGGCTGTGAGGTTTGCGGTCTTGCTTGAGTAGATTCTTTTGAGAAACAGTATCCCCAAGGGTGATGGACAATTTTTGTCTGGTAATTGTCATGTGGAGGTTTTGTAGGGTGTTGGCGGTGAGGAGCAGCTGTTCCTGAAAGAGAATTTTCCAGACTGACATGTGACTGGGAGTCTGGGAAAATCTCCACGAAGCTAGAGAGCTAAGAAATGGTCAGGGTCTGCTCATTGATCCTCAGTTTGGAGTAATTTATGAGCCACTACCAGTGACCTAGAAAGACAGAGACTGGGCTCTGATGGCTCTTCCTTTTCTTATTAATGATTCGTGCACTTCCAGAGCGGTAACAAAACCCCACTTACCCCAGATAACCCCACCAGCTTATTTTAAGAATCAAAGGAAATAAAGCAGACTAGTGCTTTGAAAGAACTGAAGTGTTACACAAAGATGGGATGTTACTATCTAATAATACTCACACTAATTATTATTACCTTAACCAACCAGACCAACCAAGGACACACTTTCTGAAGCTTTGATCTCTTTTCCAGTCTCTTCCTCCCCATCCCCCTAAAGACACTTAAAGATTCTTTCTTTGTCTGACTGCAAATCCTGAGCAATTTAAATCTTAACACTTGTGTTTGCTGACAGGGCACCCAAAATCCCGAATCAGATTTAATGCAGTGTTAATGCTATTTATTTTTCTTGATGCAACAAGTTTATATTAGCCAGTTAATGGTTTACATTGTGCAAAAGGAGTTGTATCAGCAGGCACTTTTCTGTAACATCTGGGCAGTTGGAAACATCATACTTAAATACAACCTGAGTTTAAAGCCTTCCTTGGACAGATGGCTAATTTTATTGATCTAATCTTACACTTAGGAATAGGTCCCATGATCCTCTGCTGGTAATTCTTAGAGTGAGCAGAGGCATAAATAAACTGGATGAGGGCTGTGAATTAGACTCTTGTTTGCTTGTAATTTATTTTTTAAATACTTCAGTATAAACAGTCATGGTGTGAATTACTTTAATCTCTACCCTAAGGGTGCTTAATTAACATTTGAAGTAATCCAGGATAGAAGGTACCGCTCTGGCGTAAGAGTTTACATCTTTTTTTAATGTCTTGGTGGCTGTGTCATACCAGTGGTTAAATATTTTGAATTCACCTCTGTGCTGGCCAGGAGTCTACACTCCAGGGCTGGTTAGTTACCACTTGGAGAACTTTACTGTGATGTCTGCTCTCAAAGGTGGCTGGGAAGATATTTCAAGTGATGCTATCAAAAATCCAGGCTAGAGGGTTTGTTAATTAGCACAAACAAATTATGCTAGAAATAATGTTTTCATTGGTGAAATATGTGATTGGCTAGAAAGATTGTACATGCCCCTCTATTTTTGCATGCACAAAGAGTAACAATTCAGCAAGCCCAACAATCAAGCTGCTTTGGCATTGAGCCAGAGCTCCATTCAATCCTGTATCCTCCTCACTTAACGGTAGATTCCTTTGCCTGATCACTCCGGATGATTTGCTGATCCCGCCATTAGAACACTGACGCATCTGCCTCAGCAAGGTGCTTGCAGCTGTAACAAACAACTCTAAATCTCAGTGGCTTGACATAAGATTTATTTTTCATTTACTCCAAGTCCAAAGTGAACGTTTCTTGTTGGGCAGCTCTGCTGGGCTGGCCTTCTCCAAAGGGTGACTTGAAAACCTGAGTCACTCTACCTTTATTACCTTCATCTTGTAATGCCACCATCTTTATTTTTTTATTTTAATTTTTAAATTTTTAAAATTATTTTATTTTTTTATTTTTGGCTGCATTGGGTCTTTGTTGCTGCGTGCAAGCTTTCTCTAGTTGCAGCGAGAGGGGGCTACTCTTTGTTGCGGTGCGCGGGCTTCTCATTGTGGTGGCTTCTTTTGTCGTGGAGCAGGGGCTCTAGGCACGCGGGCTTCAGTAGTTGCAGCATGTGGACTCAGTAGTTGCGGCACGCAGGCTCTAGGGCACGCAGGCTCCGTAGTTGTGGCTCGCGGGCTCTAGAGCACAGGCTCAGTAGTTGTGGTGCACAGGCTTAGTTGCACGAGCTTAGATCTTCCCAGACCAGGGATCAAACCCATGTCCCCTGCATTGGCAGGCTGATTCTTAACCACTGAGCCACCAGGGAAGTTCCCACCATCTTTAAAATGGGCCTCCAAGGTGTCATGGAAGGTAAAAAGAAAGAAGGCTTGTGTGGGAGATGTTTATGTGTCGGGCCAGAACGTGGTCACAGGGCCTCAACCTAACTGTAAGGAGGTCGGGAAATGTAGTTCAGCTGTGTACACAGCAAGACAATGACCAGATGTGGTGGATTGTCTCTCATGAAGTGCTTTGGAGTTCCTAAAAGAACAAACAGGGATGTTAAAAGAGTAAGTTATTTGAGAATTTTTGCAACTTCCTTTTTGCCCATGAATTGTTCGTATATGTGGCAGAATTTGGCCTAGAATTTGCTTTCATTGTAGTGTACAACGTGGCTGAAAAGCAGATAGTTACCACCTATCTTGACTTGTTGGAGGCTACCATGATTTAATAAAAGATCCTAAAAACCAGGCAGCCAAATTGACTTATATCAGTTTGCAGTAGGGTCCAAAAATAGGTATATGTTTACGTGACTACATGCTGTTTGTTGCTACATATTTCCTACATTTTACAAAAAGTAAAATAAATCCCTTTTAAAAGGTAAAATAACCACTCAGTGGGTTAGAGTGAATTTCTAAGCAACGTCAACTAGAACTTCAGTTTTTACCACAGTTTTCTAGAAGCTCCTTCTATTTGTATCCCATAACAAAGATGACTGTTCATGGTAGAATAGTTTTTTCAGTGAGAGATGCATCTTAAAATATAAAAATCATTTCTTAGACACCACAGCCTGCTTTGATGGGGATGAAGATGATCCCCCCAAAATAAATTGGTATGCTTTGTTGAACCACTGCACTTTTCAAAGCACTTTTAGAGAAATGATCTCGTTTGATCTTGTAACCCTTGCCCCACTGGGAAGTCAAGAGCTGATGACTTAGCAAAGAGGAAACAGGCACAGCCAGGACATGAACCCAGGTTGTCAACCCGTAACCCCTGATGCTTCCCATCAATCCAGAGGTTTTCTTGCAGCTGATGGATAAGAGCGTGATCACTGTGATGGCCCTGAGTCTAGCTCTACAGCCAGGAGGGACCTTGCCAACAAGACTCGCCCGCGTTTTACTTGCAGAGGCTCCATGTGTGTCACAGGACACTCTGTAGAATGAACTGGTACTGCTTTCAGTCATACTCCTGACTGGTTGGTGTGTGTTTTGCAAAATACGTGATGACTGAGGGGCTGTTTGCAAATGAGAAGCAGCTGTAGTGGCTGGAGGATAGCTCCAGAGTCCTCCCAGTGTCTCCTATAGAAGATCCTTTTGGGGTCTCAGGGACACCCAGGACACTCAGCCTGGCTTTGTTATTCCTCCCAGCTTCCCATTCCTCCACTATTTAGCCATCTTCTTTAGTGGAAATGATATTTGCTACACCTTCAATGTGAGTATTTCAAGGTTTATCATTCAAGTCTCAAGGCTTTCTGGTAGTTTCTTCAGCATCTTTTTGATGTTCTAGGAGTTCCTAATGGCTGTAGTTAAACAAGTAAATCATTAGGTTGGAAAAAGAAGCCTTCCTTTGATAGCTATTTTAGAGTAAGTGATGATGGGCTTTGGCCACAACCTACACACATAACACACATCCCTGCAGCTTGGAGGAATTGTGACAAGAATCCAATCAAACAGACATGGGTTTGAATCCTAGTTTTAAAATTTATGGCTGCCTGATCCCAGACAGAGTATTTAATCTCTTTATACCTTAGATTTCTACCTGAAATTTAAGGCTCATAATACCTACCACAAGGGTATCATCTGATAAATCAGTGAAATAATATGATGACTGGAAATGCAGCTAGGAAAGTACTTGAACATTTGGTACATAATGGGCACTCCAAAGTTAGTCCATATTAACTAGGTTCTTTTTGATTTATAGAGTTTATGTAGTGGTAGAGATGGTAGTTTTCCCCTATTTGATATGACCCCAAGTATTGACAACATTGACACAAATGTATAATTGAGCTTAGGCTCCCATGAAAATGGAATTGAAAGGAATTTCACTTCCTTAATCTCATATTCTAGATTCTTCAAGTTTATGTCATCAAATGATGACTTTTGGTGTCTAGATCAGTCATAAAGTTCATTTTTTAAAAAAATTTTTTAAAAAAATTTATTTATTTATTTATTTTTGGCTGTGTTGGGTCTTCGTTTCTGTGCGTGGGCTTTCTCCAGTTGGGGAGAGCGGGGGCCACTCCTCATCGCGGTGCGCGGGCCTCTCACTATCGCGGCCTCTCTTGTTGTGGAGCACAGGCTCCAGACGCGCAGGCTCAGTAATTGTGGCTCACGGGCCCAGCTGCTCTGCGGCATGTGGGATCTTCCCGGACCAGGGCTCGAACCCGGGTCCCCTGCATTGGCAGGCAGACTCTCAACCACTGCGCCACCAGGGAAGCCCCATAAAGTTCATTTTATTGATAAAAGATCTGGAACCAGCATAGAGTTTAATAAAAATAGCTCACATCCTTTTTGGCCTTTGTATAAAACCAAGAAGAAAGATCCTGTATCAAGATTATATATAGCTACTATAGTAGTGATAGATTTTCATGTATCAGCTATATGGCTCTGTACCCCAAAAGGGGTTATTTGCAGTTAGAATATAAAGAAAATTTTCCTTAGCTACCTTCTTTACTGTGGTATTAAGATAACAAGTATAAACGACGCTATTTCTATGATATCTGCTCTCTCCCCATTTTGAGTCAACCATGCTCTCTGCCAGAATACTCTTTCTAAAATGCAGTTCTAATCCTGTCACTCTTGGGTTTAATATTCCTTTCTGGCTGTCTACTGCCTTCTAAATTCTAAAGCTGAGCATCCAAGGTCTATTACAGTATGGCCTCCACTTCCTTTTCCTGTCTTCTCACTGAATACATAATCTGTATTCCAACCAAGCTCGATTATTTGCTCTTCCACAGTCCTCCTCTTTGCTTCCCAGTGGTGGACCTGTCCAGTTGACCCATCCCCTTGGAGCATCCTTCCCTCATCTCTGCCCAAGGAAACGCAGTGACCCTTCCAAGCATGGCTCAGTGCCGTTCTGTGAGGTCTTCACGTACCCTCCCAGCCAGAAGCCCTTACGCTTTTCTTCCATTTTGTCTTGTATTATGTTTTTGATGTACTGACCCATGCCTTGTCTTAGATTTGTAACTCTGTGAAGGAAAGCACTATGATGTCTTCACCTGTGTGTTCCCTCCATCGCCTGCTGGAGTGTCTTGCATGCAGTTGATCTTTCCCAGACAGCTATGCAGTGGAAAACGATGGCCTCGTTTGGGGCAAATACTTTTTAACATGGTGTGATTAATTTGATCGTGTTCCCAGCTCCCAAATTCACTTCCTTCCTCCCTCATGATACAGAAAAGGTGTCATTTCTCTGTGCCAACTTTTTTTCTCAACCGGAGCGGACATTTGAAAGCCCACACTGCAGTGTGATTTAGAGAAGGAAATGGCCCAGGAGTCAGTCTGTAGCAGTATATAATTTAAATCCTACCTCCATGCTGCCAGAGGCTATTGGAATTGTGGGTTTTTAAGGAGTGTCTGATCAAGTCCATACTGTGAAGTATGTCATTTTCAATACCCGGAGAAGAGGTAGAGTTTGAAGTAACATGTGGGGCTGCCTTAGACCTGCTTTTTATCATGTTTTGGGAGGTTAAGAAGCAAAGGCAATAATGCTGTTTACTCATACATCAAAACATAGTGGGGGAGGACGAGTTAAAACAGTCCAGTGTTCAGTTCCCCTCCTTCTTCCACTTGTCTTTGAAACCAAAGGAACATGAGACGTGTGTGGGAATGGCATTGGCGGTATGATAGAAAACGTCAGGTTGCAGGGGAAGGGATAAAGCCAGTCCATCTCTCATAACGAGATCTGACTGTGAGGTTGGGAGGAAAACAGTACTCAACAGTCTTCTTCAGTTTTATTGTGCTGACCCTGGTTTACTTACGAAGATCAATTCTGTAATCCCCGGAAAGTAAAGCAGCCAAAAGCTAGAGTGTTTGCAAAGGTTTTTCTGGTCTTTGTTTTGTAAGGACTGTCATACCTGATAAAATGAATGCTCCTGGGCAGCCCAATTGAAAGCAACCAGTTGATTGACCCATTCACCGATTAATTTCTTGATATATACATACACATACATACATATACATATATACATACATATATATATATATATATATATATATATATATATATATATATAAAATAAGCTGCATTGTAGTAGAATTAAAAATGAACAAAGTAAATGATATGATGCTGAAGTATTTAAGGGCAAGTAATGTCTGAAATTTACTTTGAAATGCATCAAAAATCAGATTCACTGATGGAGACAGGGATAGATTGTTAATATATGTGTGATAAAAGAAGTATAGTAAAATGTTTATGGTAGCATCCATGTGGTGATTATACACATGTTCATTCTAAAACTCTTTCACTTTTCTGTAGTGTTTGATTATTTTCATAATAAAGTGATGGAAAAGATGAACTAAGTATTAAGGAAACAAATGAAATGACTACAAAGTTTTTCCCACACAGAGTGAGGTTCCAACATGGTCTGCTCTGCACCCAAATAATGATGGGTTTTCTACTTTCGTCCTGCTCTTCCCTCCACATTTCCTCTCTGCTCTTCTCTGCCCTGCTCCTTGCTCCCTGGGGCTGGCCTTACTGCATCACTCAGGCTACTTTGCCCTTTGGCTTTTTTGGGTTCAGCTAACGAGAGGCATCGGAAGGAGATCAGAGGAGAGCAAGGGAGAGACTCTGGTGTACGTCTTCCCTGATTCCACCCTGGTTTGGTACTGCTTTGCTGGCAGCAGTTGCATGTCTCTAAAACTGCATCTCCTGGCTGTCCTTGGCTTCCAACTCTGGCTGGCGCCAGGAACAGTATTTTCTCCTCTTGTACTTTCTGCCCTGGGTACTGGCAGCATTTCACTGCTGCTGGTCTCTGGGTGCATCAACAGCCCTAGTTGTTTCTCAGAGCTGTTCACACCTCTGTAAGATATCTTTTAATTACAATCTTTTTAGATTAAGTAAATTCTTCTTCCTGCTGGGACCCTAATTGCTACCTTTGGTACCACTGCTTTGTGATATATGCTCTGTTTCTACTATTTTCCTCCTTAGGTGTAACCATGCGGTTTTGATTTGTGTTTAGCTTGCATTCAGAACTCTTTGAGGATCAGGTCTGATTTAGCTTAAGGATGCCTGCTGTAAATTCATGAAGTAACTGCAAGAGCAATAGAAACCTTGATCTTTTGAGAATGAGCTTGTCCTCTGGGCCCAAATCTGCTGGCTTCTTGGCTAAGAGCACATTGAGATTGACCTATTCATTGCTGTGTGGTGTTGAGAAATGATTGCAGTGATGTCCAGGGTTCTTAATAGAAATTCTAGGAACTCTGAGGTTTCTGGAACACATATGAAATGAATGGAAGATAATTCTTCATCTCTTGAGAAAGCCCCCTGGACCCAAATTAACCTCTTACAACTCCAGGGAATTTGACCTCAAGGGGAAGACCACGGCGAGCTTGGACTTTCTCCCACTTCTGTTAGGTTTGTTGCTAGTTTTTATGATGATGATATTTTTTTTCAACTCTGTTCTGATTTCTTGGCTATAAATATCTTGCACCTGATATTCTACAGATCAATGCTTATTATTCAAACTTTAAAGAATTAATTAGGTAACACCTATTGTCCATTTGGATTTCCCAGGAACAGACCATAGGATAAAGATTTGAATTAAAATAAGTTATATGAAAGGTAAAACAAAACAAAACAGAACAAAAAAGAAAAAGAAAAGGAGAGTGGGGAAGTGAGACAGGGAGTCCACTGAAAAGGCAGTCAGTGAAGGTTTTCTCATCAATCGAGTTAACACTGTGATGATTAGAGCTTATACTTATGGGAGAAACTCTAGAAAATGGTAGAGAACACATGGCGCAGAGTTTTCCTACCTCAGGGGTGAGAGACCTGGGGTATTTACATCAATTCCATCTGTCACCAGGGGAGGGCTGCTTCGGGGATGGGTGTTAATTTCCCGACACTTCTGGCCTGCCAGGCTTATGGGTAGAGCAGTTTTCTATGTCTTCTGAGAAAATTCTTAGGCCAAAAGGTGCAAAGATTGGTAGCTAGAAGTGAGCTGGCCAGCTTTGAAGTGGTGAAGGCTGAGGGATTATGGTGGGTACTAACAGTTCTTCTACACCCATAATTGACTAATTATATTTGGAAACTCAAGACTGAATGTCATTTACCATTTTGATGGACAACCTTGCCCCCTCCCCTGCCCCCACAAGGAGTTTATATATTATGAGAAGAAGGGGAAAGATGTTTGGATACTCCAAGGAATTCGAGTTCTTAGTCTCAACCTATATCAAGATTTTCAGGGGAAAAAATTTATATTGCAGTACAAAATAGACTTTTGATTAAACCAGTTCTCCAATTGGAGATATTCAGGAAGGGTGACTGTTTGGGTTTTAGATTCAAGAACTACCATCACCACCAACCACCCTCTACCCACCCAAAAAAAAGCTTTATTCATTTGTGCTAATTGAGAAGGCCAGTAGAAATTGGAGTCTTCATTGCCTATGGTTATGCTGTGTTATTTAGAACTTGAGTTTAGATTGTTGATTGTTACAGTGGGGAAGAACCCACATGTACATTTAAAGGCATGCCTTGTGCCTTCACAAAGCAATAGTGACAGCTAACATTTATTCAGTGCTTGCTATGTGCCAGGCACTGGTAACGGCACAGCCTCCTAAGGCTGGCATCATAGAATCCAAGAATTTTAGCACAAGAAGGGACCTTAGGGGTAGCTGTCTAAACCTATATGTCTTAGTGAAGGTAAGTCACTTGCCTGGGGTCATGCATCTTGTTAGTAGCAGAATCAGCACCAGGACCCAAGCCTTCTGACCCCTGACCTAGTGCTCTGTCTACTAGACCCACCACCCCTATGACCATGGGGTAGGTAGAGACTCATGTTCTATTTTCATTGACTATCTCTTTCTTTTTGAACTTGGTCTTGCTTGTATGTTTAGAGGTAATGAACCCTTAGCCCAGGCTCCTGTGACAGTGCCATGCCTGGAGAAACAAATGATCTGTGAAAAGGCAGCCCAAGCTACCTTCTCAGCTCAGCTCCTTGTTTGCTCCAAAATACAGGGTCTGTGAGAAGCACCATCTTCTAAGCCACAGAGACCCACAGGTAGACAGTGGTATTAGGGCAGAGAAAAGAGTACAGTTGTATAGGATCAAAATTCCCATCTGAAATTATTTCCACAGCATGATTTTAAGTGAATCCTTCTAGGAGGCGCCCTTGAAGGGGAAATTGAGGGGAAATTTGTGTCATAAGACAGTGTCAGTGGCTTAGTTAATCACTTGGCTTGCTTCTCATTGTTGGGGATAACCTTGAGGAATTAATCCACTATGGCAAAGTTCCAGGACATTTTTTAAAAACACAATTACAGTCATACTTTGTCAAGACTGACCTGTACAGAATTGATCCTTCAGAGCTGAGGTTAGCAAACATTTTCTGAAAAGGGCCAGATAATGAATATGTTATTTATTTCATTTTTATTTATTGGGTCTGTATTGCAACTACTCAGCTCTGCCATTGTAAAGCAAAAATAGCCAAGGGCAATATGTAAATAAATTTACATATGTTTATGTAAATTATGTAAATAAGGCTGTTTCAATACAACTTTATTTACACAACAGGCAGAGGGCCACATTTTGCCAGAACCCTAGTCAGCCTAAGCCTTCAGATAGTGCACATCACCAGGCCTGCTGCTTTCTTTTGTTTGCTGCCTCTATGGTGTCTGTATTCATTATTAACATTATTGATAACCTTTTTTTTCCTGATGAAAGTTTCTTGTGTCCTGGCAAATAGCTTGATTCAATTCCCAAACACAACAAAGCTGGAGGTGCTACAGCAAGTCCAGGGGAGTTAGCCTTAGACAGATGTGAGGTCATCCCTCAAGCTCTCCATTTGATGTAGGTAATGGGCCATATATGACTATGTCCAAAATACACACACGTAGAAAGCATTGTAGACTTGACCCATATCCTAGAACCCCCATTCTGCTCATATTTTAAAGTAATGACAATAACTCTGTCTTAAAGGAAAAATAAGGGAGTTCCCTGGCGGTCCAGTGGTTAAGACTCCTCGCTTCCACCTCAAGGGGTACCGGTTCGATCCCTGGTCAGGGAACTAAGATTCCCACATGCCTCAAAGTTGTTATCAAGAGTAACTATTCTCATATAATTACGGTAGAAACTCTCCTATCTGCTCCAATTTGGATTGGTCAGTTAATTGGAAGAGTCAGTTAAGGGGACAATTTAAATATAGATACATTTTATTTTCAGTTGAGAAATAGTAGTGGGAGATTTACTTGACAATGCTTGGATGTAAGGATAATGCTTCTTCTTCTTTTTTTTTAACGTGGGCCCACTGATTGGAGTTCTTAGTCATCCTTCAAGCATAAACTGCAACAATAGGGCATTATCTGAGTATAGCAAGCTTCCAGATTTTTCAGTCTTTTAGAGTAGCTGCAGTTGTTGCTTAGAAAATACCTTTATTGAGTTATCCCAAAGCAGTCAACCTAGCTTTTACAGAAACAATTTTTTCTTGTTATATTTGTATTTCATCCATTTACAGAATGGAAGGTCATGTAATTAAAATAACAACCAGGAACAATGCAACTGACCCTTGGTAAGCATACCACTCAGCTGTGGGGAGAGTGGATGCCCCAGGGCCATACAGAGAGTGGAGCCCTGCCAGCGCAAGCCTTCCAGGGGCACTGGGGCCATCAGTATCAAGGACACTTGAGAGGGAATCTAGGATGTTGGTTAATACAGGAAGTAAGCAGGACTTTCTTTTGCTCACAGTACTTTAAAAAGTTGTTTCATTTGGGTTTGTTAAGACAAGTTTCCTGCCCACTTGTTCAAACTCATATTTTGCACAGGTAATTTCTTCGCAGTAGGCTGTACACAAGCTTCTGCCAAACCCTGATGAAATTGTCAACTAACTTGGCCTTGGTGGAGTTCAAATCAGTGAAATGATTTTCAGTGAGTTGAGTACCCTTCGTCCGTGAACCTGCGTCTTCTCTAATGACACATGTATATAAAAAACAAAAAAAATAATACAGTGATTAGTAAACTATTTCAGAATTAAAAAACCTTAAAGACTCATATAGCTTTACTACATGCCAAGTATTATTTCAAGTGCTTAGAAATAATATACTTTTATTCCTCTTAACATCCCTTAGATGTAGGTCTTATCTCATGACCATCTTGCAGATGAAGAAACTGAGGCAGAAATTTGAGTGACAGAGCTGGGCTTCAAGCAAGCCCGGCTGGGCTTTCTTCTTAGTCATTTCTTTCTGCCTCTCCAGGGCTGAAGTTGCCTGCAGAGGATGGGTTGGAAACTTGACCCAAATGAGTACTCTGACAGTCAGATCTTATACATCTTATAGTTCTCTCCAATAAGCACAAATGATGGGTTCTCAGCCAAGTGTACCATGAGGTATCAGCCCAGGGGCGGGGTGTAAGGTAAGCACAACTTCCCAAATCTCCAGTTCCACAAGAAAGACACATTTGACTTGGTGGCCAAGTCAAGAGGAGGTCCTGCCAGGTCATGAGAAGCCCTGAGTAGGAGCTGACAAAGCCTCTTTAATCCTCAGCCAAAGACCCTGAAACTCCAGCATACTTAGCTTTTATGGATATAAAATTGCCATTAGAAAGCCAGATCACTGGACTGAATATCTGAGTGCAGGGTACTGTGCCACCAGCACCATCTTGCTATGCTTGACCCAAATTTATAAAATCGTGAGCAGGCATCACTCCTGAACAGTAACTTGGCACCTATGAAATGATGACCAACATATGAACATGCTCAGACAGTCAGGTCTGATCTAAATAGACAAAGAAGGGGTTGAACACAGCAGGCCTGGCCAGAGCCTACCACAGAGATCAGGCAAATTAAGGATTCCACCGATATATTAAGTGGTTTTCGTTGCCGTCAGACAAGAAGTATCTATGAAGGCAACGATAGAAATATAGGAGACTGACAGATTATGATGATAGTTCTTATGTGTATGGTGTTCTGAGTTGGCAAAGCTCTTGTCTATATCATTAGCATTGCTACTGGTGATAGATTTTGGAGTCAGATAGAGCTATTTTACAATCCTGCCTCTTCTTAGACTTGTGACTTTAGGTCAAGATCCTTAATTTTTCTGAAGGTCAGTTTTTGTTTCATGTGTGAAATGTGAATAAATCCTTTACCTTTTGGAGTTTCATGAGTTAAAGCCTATAATGCCTATGGAGTGCCTAGGACAGAGCCTCGTTTGTAGTAGGTTTAATGATCTCCTTTACACATCTCTTTGCACAGAAAGAGTCACAGGAGTGGCAGAACCTGACCCTACATCTTCTGATTCTTAGATCAGTCGTCCTTGTCCTTTATCACATGTTCTCTAGAGGCAGGCACGTTTCTGTTTAACGAACTGTAAGGCAAAGGATCGATCCAGTCAGAATGGGCACCCAACTGATCAGAAGAAAATGAATCAGTGCTCTGAGTTGAGACACAGAAGTGAGTATCATTCACTTCTGTGAGCAATGACAAATGAACGTGCTTTTGCCAATCACTTACTCATGATTACATATTCATTTATTTATTCAGCAATTGTTTATTTAACAAGGACCACATGCCAGGTATTGTGCTAACTGCTGGGAATAGAGTGAATAAGAAATATAATCATTTCTCTAAAACTCATTAACGCTCTGCAGAATTCCAAAGGTATAATGATTCCTGTTGCAAATAGAAATTACTTAGTCTGTAATTTAACTATATTGATTTAAATCATCTGATTACAGATTACAGAACTAATTATAAAGCTGAAAGATACATTATGAACTTCTTTTTCAGTATAATTTCTTAATATATACCATTATTAATTTATTTTTACATAAATGGGAATTCAGTGCACACGTTAGATGGTCTAGAGATTTAAAAAGAAACTGTTAAAGATAAAAGGTCTCAAATATATGGTAAGGCTGTTTTATTGTATTACTCAATTTTCTTGACATCTTCTAGGACTTTTAGTATAATTAGTAAAATAGCTGTAACATCTGAGGTTACGAAAGAAAGACGGTCATTTTGAAAATTGGACAATGAAAAAAACATATTGCTGGGAAAGAAAGGACCTCCACTTTAATATTATTTATCTTCATCTTCTGGTCAAATAGAAAGCCCTTATTTTGCAATTGAACTTTAACTAGGAAAACTAAATAATTTCATAAAATTTTATCAAAGAGTCTGATTGAGGAGTCCATATTTAAGGCTGAGAGTGGAGTTTTCAATTCCTGAGACTTTGGTCCACAAGTTGAGAAAATATAGGGCTCCTATCAATTCTTGGAGAGAAGTGGTAGTTTTTGGTTACAGAATAAAGCTTAGGGCATCCTAAATGCTAATTTTTCATGTGGTAAAACATTCTCAACTATAAGAAGGAAAAAGATGACAAGCATTTGCTTTATTTTCCTTACAAGTTACATAATTCAGTTGTCTAGACAATATTACATTAACCACATTGTTGAGTAACCCCTCCTCTGGTTGTGTAGACCAGATGTGTGTTATTTCTTCAATACTGGGGCGGCTTTAAGGGGTAGGAAGAGTACTGGGTTATAAGCCAAGAGGCCTGAGTACAAGCCATCCCATCATTATGTCCTATAATTGGGTCCATGATCACCACACATTATTATGAGGGAAATACTAGGGAAACCCTTTGTTGCTTACCCGTTATTAACCCCCAATTCCTGCCTTCTGTGGAGAGGGGGCATAGGAAGGCTTCTTTTGACGGTACTGTATAAAGTAGAACGTCTTTAAACTCATGTCTTATACCAAACCAGCCTCTCCAAGATCCACTCTTCCTCTAGACTTGCCTTTTTCTTTTAAGATACCATCTTCCAGTTTTCACAGCTTGAATCCCAGGCGTCATCTTTAAGTCCTTTTCTCTTCTCCCCTACTTGCTGATTCGTCTTCCTTGGAAATTGCTCTTTTATTTCCCTCCCTCCACATTCCAGTTTCTAGATCTTAGTTCAAACTCTTCTTACTTGAGGCTTACCATAGACTCTTAACTAACCTGCCTTCAGTCATTCTGCCTCCTTGCCACCTGTATTAGTCAGGCTGAGCTAGGTTATGCTACAGTGACAAACAATTAGAAAATCTCAGTGGCTTAAAACAAAATTTACCTATGGTTTATGTTACCTGGTTATCATAGATTCTAGGGGTTGACTTCCATTTCCTCTTCACTCAATGACCCAAACTCCACTCTTTAGAATTTCATCAGTTTGCCAAGGAGAAGGGGGTGCTGGATGATCTTACGCTGACAATTAATTGTTCTGTCCCAGAAGTGACACACTAACTTCCACTCACAGCCATTGGCCAGAACTAGTCACATGGCAGACATGTGGAGTCCACTCATGTGCTTGCAACAAGTGGAGAAATGGATATTGGGGAGCACTAGGGGGCTGCACTGTTCCATCCTACAGTGAAGGCCAGAATCCTCCACTAAAGACCAAGTCCTCCAAAGAAGGCCATTGGAGTTTCTGCAAAGCACCCCTTTACCTAAAACCTTTCAGCCATTCCCACTCTATCAGATGGAATTCATGGATCTCTAACAGGTATTGAATAACCAATAGTTCTCAAGCCTTTGCTATGTCAGGTACCCTGCTATGTTCTTTAATCCATTATCTTATCTATCTCTTACAACAAATATTCAAAGTAGGCTTTATTATCCCCATATGACAGATGAAGAAACTGAGACTTAAAGAATGTCCTAGTTTGGGTTTCTCCAAAATCAGACCGCGTGGCAAGGACTTGGACACCAGAAAGCCCAGTGAGGGAGGGGGGTTGTGATAACAGCAAGAGAGGCGTGTCAATAATGGGACAATGAGTGGGTTACCACAGGGGGCAGCTGCAGACCCTCTGAGAGACTGCAGAACAGGGCTCCACACTGCGGGCCAAGGAACTCCTATACGTCATTGCTTGAGGGCTGCTCTTGAGATGTGAACTCCCCAGCACCTTTGCCCTACCCTACCCGCAAGCCAAGCACATGCTGTCAGCCTTCTGCAGAGGCAAGCAGCTTGCCAATTTTCTGGAACAGTGTTGATTCCCTGAGGGGATATGGGCATTGGCAGCTTCTGCTACAGAGAGGTGAAGCTACTTGCCCAAGGAATACAGTGAATAAGATTTAAATCCAAATACTCTTGTCCCACACTGTCTGCACGGACCTCTCACTATTTACTAACACTGAAGGTGGATCCGGGCTCCAGCCAAAAATGTATCACTGACCACTCTCCAAGCCCTCCTGTTCTTTTTCTTTCTATCCCTGGGTTCATACCATTTCTTTCTTTTTTTTAAAAATAAATTTATTTTACTTATTTTTATTTTTGGCTGCGTTGGGTCTTTGTTGCTGCATGTGGGATTTCTCTAGTTGCGGCACGTGGCGACTACTCTTTGTTGCAGTGCGCGGGCTTCTCATTGTGGTGGCTTCTCTTGTTACGGAGCACGGGCTCTAGGCGTGTGGGCTTCAGTAGTCGTGGCTCGTGGGCTCTAGAGCACAGTCTCAGTAGTTGTGGCGCACAAGCTTAGTTGCTCTGCGGCATGTGGGATCTTCGCGGACCAGGGCTCGAACCTGTGTCCCCTGCATTGGCAGGCAGATTCTTAACCACTGCACCGCCAGGGAAGCCTCATAACCATTTCTTCAGCTGGGAATTCTCTCTGTTCCATGCCCGCTATTTAAGTTCTATCCATACTCTCTGCTCAGCTCAAACGGCGCCTTCTCCATGAAGCCTTATTTGATCATTAGAAATCCTGCTCTCCCCTCTCAACCCTACTGTGGTCAGTTTCACTCTTCTAGCACTTCCCTTGTCCTGTCTTGCGTGGCAGAGATGCATGGACAGGTCTCTCTCTGGATTAGACTGTAGGCTCCTTGAGGGCATGAATCCTATTTTATTCAGTTGCTTCGAACACTTGGTGGAATAAGGCAGATAAATATGACTGTACACGTGCGCACGTCCACATGCACATTCATTTCACATTCAGTCCAGGTTGGCTGAATTTGCCAAATGTCACACTGAAGCCTGGATTCTGGGAGGAGGTGGTCTTCTGCTTTTCTGCTTAATGCGCCACCATCAGCTTCTCTACTCACCCGACTTCCAGCACCTGTGTTGCCACTTGCCGTGTCCGCTCCTGAGAGGGACAGGCAAAGGAGCTGACTGATGAGGACAGAGTGGCCTCCAGCAGTTTGTACACGTCATGTCTGGGGGATGCGTGCTTGTCATTATTCCCATTTGAAATGGCAGCGGAATGAAGATGCTTTGCCTAGTTCAGGTGACGTGACCAGGAGAGTGTAATTAACCTTCAGGGGTCACACCATATCACCATAAACTATATGCCAAGAGTTTCTAGTGATGAGGAGGCAACAAACACCTTCAGCTTTGCGTGTTCAGAACTGAGAAGAGGAAGCCACTCTTAAAAGTATTTTTACCTGCAGTCTCGGTGGTGTGGGCTGAAGAAGGGAATTCCACCGGGCTCTCCCTGGCTTCCAAAGAGACACTCTCCTGTTGCTGAAGATCACCTTTCAGATTTCCATTGCCCACCGGAGCTCCATGACAAGAAATAACAGCAGAATAGATGGCCCTGGCCTCCACGGTGTTGCTGTTCCCGGGAGGTTTTCTCATATGGCAACCCCAACCCCTCCTTGGGAATAGCACTGTTCATTTTTGAAACGCTGAGCCCAACGAGGCACTTTGGCCGCAGGTGGTAATTCGTTCTAAACAAAGATAGGTGACCTTTCTCATCTCCCCCCCCACCCCCAATTATGGAAACAGATTATATTCTTAGTCAAATCCTTTTTGAAAAAACTATATCTAATAACTTGCCTTAACAATTTCCTGCACAGAAAATTCTTAATTATATAGTGGACCAAAAAAAAAAAAAAAAAAAAGGCATTGTCTTTTATCTGTTTTGAACGAGTTGCCTTTCAATTTCATTGACTGCCCCTTTGTTCTTATAGGGCTAAGAGTTTGTTTGAAGAATGGCTTTGTCGTGTTTCCTGTGACTGTCTCCATGGTCTAAATAAAAAGTCTACCAGAAAAACACTGAAAAAATCAGCTTCTTAGTTGTGAGTCTCTTGCAAGAGCAGACAACCTAAAAGTTTGCTTTTATCTTTCAGATTCTGAAATCCATCCCATTTATAAATCGCTCATGTCCCCCCATTTGCTGTTTGACACTAACCAAGTACCCACAGTCAGTGAGTTAATAATTATTCCTGTATCAAAACCACAAAGATTCCAGATGTACAAAGGGGACAGTGCTCACATGTATATGTATAGGCAATTTAAGTCCACTTTGCAAAGGTATGTGTTGATATTAGGAGAATTTTGTATATATATGTGTAAGCAGATTGGCTGGGAGGGCAGGCGGTGATTAATCAAGGTGAACTTTCTGGAGGAGTCAAAGTCTGTGCCAGTGTTGGAAGGAAAGGGCATAATTCCATAGCGAGTCATATAAACATTTATTATTATTATTCTTGGTGAGATAGTTGATATTTCCACGGAGAACCATTAACAATTGTTAAAAGTAAATCAATTCCTGCTCTCCGTCTACTCCTCTCTCTATGGAGCATACAACAGAGATTTGCCCTTGTGAAAAACTGCTCTGTTGGAAAGCTCCTTTCCTGTGTTCTGTTTGTTTTTAGGTTGCAGCTTTTATTTCTGCCTTTAAGCCTCTGACTCCATATGTTTTTCATTTCACTCAGAGGAGTTAGGACTGCTGTTGACTGAGAATGTCTAGTCTAATAAGGCTTTTTATTTTTGCCCTTCTAATTTGTCTAGTGTTTCAAACTACGAAGACCCTTTGCTTTCTAATCTAGGCTGGTTTGCAGTTGTCCTCGTAGGTGGTGTGGTAGGAAGAACATGGGATTTGAAGGCAGAAGACCTTGGTTTGAGTCCCAGTCTCAGCTGTGTGACTTCAGACAAGACCTTCAACCTCTCTGAACTTCTGTTTCCTTGTTTGCAAAGTAAATTAAATAAGGAGGACAATACTTATTGGCCCCAGGATGACAGTAAGGATTACATTTAGTCACATACATTACATAAATTTAAATGTGTTATTTTAAATGATCAGTGCTATAATTGTACAGGCACTGAACGGAGATTGGGCTGCCAAGAATTTCCCCTTTAAGGTCTTCTTCCATTCCTGAAATACTTTAACTGTAAACAGTTACTCACACCGAAAGCATATTTTTCCTTAGCAGTTGCCCCTTGTCAGTCCCCAAAAGCGTCTTCACATGTGGTTCCTCAAGATATAAGTGGTGGAGTTATAGGTCTTATGGGGTTATTTCCTAATGTTAGTGCATCATATCAAAACTGCACAAGAAGCCAACATTATTCTTGAAAGTCTTTATTATTATTATGATTCATAAAGTACAGTGTATAAGCTTTGATGTCTACACATGTGACTCCCATTTAGGGAGCCATTTGTAGGAAAAGTACTTCTCTGTAAGCATTCTGTGGGGTTGATACCCACACTAGGAGATGCATGTGGAAATTGATACCTATTAAGGAAAAGTAGATTCCAGACCCCCATCTCACACTCACTTCATGTGCTAACTCATTAGGAACGCTTTGTATTGATGTTTCTTTCTTTTTCTTTTTCTTTATTACTCCATCTGTCAGTTATTACTGGATAGCAAACCACTCCAAAACTCAATGATTTATAAGAGCTATTATGTATTCTCACTCATGTCTCTGCAGGTTGGCTGGCGTCAGACTGATCTTGGCTGAACCCAGCCAGGCAGTGCTGTTTCAAGGTGCAGGTTTTTCTGGGCTTGATGCGTTGTAACAGTTTACGTGCAGGTCTGCCCCACATAGGTCTTATGTCGATTCTGGTTGAAGGGGTTGTCATGGCAATGACAGAGGCACAAGAGGCAAGCCCAGGACTTCCCTGGTGGTGCAGTGGTTAAGAACCTGCCTGCCAGTGCAGGGGACACGGGTTCGAACCCTGGTCCGGGAAGATCCCACATGCCGTGGAGCAGCTAAGCCCGTGCGTCACAACTACTGAGCCTGCGCTCTAGAGCCCGCGAGCCACGACTACTGAAGCCCGCGTGCCTAGAGCCCGTGCTCCGCAGCAAGAGAAGCCGCCGCAATGAGAAGCCTGCGCACCGCAACGAAGAGTAGCCCCCGCTCGTTGCAACTGGAGAAAGCCCCAACAAAGACCCAACGCAGCAACAATGGCCATTGTAAAAAATGCAGCAACAAAGACCCAATGCAGCCAAAAGTAAATGAATAAATAAATAATAAATAAATAAATAAATAAATAAATAAATAAATATTTTAAAAAAGCAAGGAGTATTAAAAAAAAAAAAAAAAGAGGCAAGACCCAGGGTACAAAACATATCAAACCTCTTACGGCATCATGTCTGCTAACACTCATTGGTCACATACTGCTAAGCTTAAAGACAAGGAGCAAAGAAATAGATACACACTGCTTACCCTGAAACCAAAGCAAAGCACATGGCCACGCCCAGTGTCAAAGGGGCAGGGAAATATACTCTTTCCATGTTGGAGCATGGGGAGGTTACATATTTTTTGTCAATAATCTAATAGTCCTATTGCCAAGTACGTACGTTGAATTCCTATACACAAGATACATATGTGTGGTGCAACTCTACAGTATAAACGTGGATGTTCCAATGCCCCTCTACGATGGCCATCCTGAAATGACACATAGAGGATGATTCTCCCATACAGAACCATTTCCACTGTTAAAAAAAGGTAAGATAGGCCATAGATTTTACAGGTTTGTCTCTGGTCTGTCTATAATTCTACCATCCTGCTCCCTTTCAAAAAGGTATATCTACCTTGATTTATTTTTTAAAAAGCAAATCATTCTTAAACTTTGGTACTTTAGGTATGATTAGTCATTAATTGCTTACAATAAATCTCATACTGATGACAGCATGCCGTGACTAAGACCCACAGGTAGATTCCACTAACCACTAACCAGAATGTGTGGATAGTTTATTACAAAAGGACGTCCGTGGAACATTGTAGTGATCTGGGCTTTTTTGATGAACTTTTTATTTGGACTTGAAAAGGGAAGCATGTTTGTGCTAGTAATCAAGACAGAGAGAGGACCATGTTTGATCTTTGAATAAGTGGGTGTTTTAACATAATATACTTGAAAATTTAAAAAATATATATGGCTAATGAATAATATATAGATGGACAAACTGTCTATTAAGGATGACCAAATAGGGCATCCCTTCTCTTCTTTCAGGTGTATGTTAGAAGAGTCCCAATATTTCAACACATGGAAAAGGTTAGAAAAGAATCCTTTACAAATAAGAATTTAATTGATTTTAAAAAAATTTATGCTGGAACTGAGAGGGGGATCCTGATTTGAACTTGGTAAGTAATATAACCGTATACCTTTCTACATTCCCGAAATGCACCCAAACAATAAGTAAGATTATGATGATAGTTATCAGACAACTAGTGAAGTCTACCTTACACATTTCTAGTAGGAAAAAAAATAAAAAAGCCTATATAAAGCAGAATGTATCCCATTGCTAAGCCAACCTCCTTTTTCAATTGATACTGGGTTGAAAGACCACATGGCTTTACACTACCTACATTGTGAAGGCAGTATCACAGTTTAGGTAGTTCAAGTAGCAATTCTGAAATGTGGAGGAATACTTGTGATATATTTAGCGTTTGTGCTATTTAAACTGCAAAATACAATCAGAAGCAAGAATAATTGTTCTGAATTTTGTTTCCAAGAATAATTGTTAAGATACTTTGAGGAGTTTAACAAGTCTGCTTCTGGCTAAACCCAACACTCCTAGACGTGCAATTCTTTTTTTTTTTTTTAACATCTTTATTGGAGTATAATTGCTTTACAATGGTGTGTTGGTTTCTGCTTTATAACGAAGTGAATCAGCTATACATATACATATATCCCCATATCCCCTCCCTCTTGCGTGTCCCTCCCACCCTCCCTATCCCAACCCTCTAGGTGGTCACAAAGCACTGAGCTGATCTTCCTGTGCTATGTGGCTGCTTCCCACTAGCTATCTATTTTACGTTTGGTAGTGTATATATGTCCATGCCACTCTCTCACTTTGTCCCAGCTTACCCTTCCCCCTCCCCGTGTCCTCAAGTCCATTCTCTACCTCTGTGTCTTTATTCCTTTCCTGCCCCTAGTGTCTTCAGAACCAATTTTTTTTTTTTTTTAGATTCCATATATATGTGTTAGCATATGGTATTTGTTTTTCTCTTTCTGACTTACTTCACTCTGTATGACAGACTATAGGTCCATCGACCTCACTACAAATAACTCAATTTCATTTCTTTTTATGGCTGAGTAATAGTCCACTGTATATACATGCCACATCTTCTTTATCCAGTCATCTGTCGATGGACACTTAGGTTGCTTCCATGTCTTGGCTATTGTAAATAGTGCTGCAATGAACATTGTGGTACATGACTCTTTTTGAATTATGGTTTTCTCAGGGTATATGCCCAGTAGTGGGATTGCAGGGTGGTATGGTAGTTCTATTTTTAGTTTTTAAAGGAACCTCCATACTGTTCTCCATAGTGGCTATAATCAATTTACATTCCCACCAACAGTGCAAGAGGGTTCCCTTTTCTCCACACATTGCTCCCTCTCCAGCATTTATTGTTTGTAGATTTTTTTGATGATGGCCATTCTGACCGGTGTGAGGTGATACCTCATTGTACTTTTGATTTGCATTTCTCTAATGATCAGTGATGTTGAGCATCCTATCCTGTGTTTGTTGGCAGTCCGTATATCTTCTTTGGAGAAATGTCTATTTAGGCCTTCTGCCCATTTTTGGGTTGGGTTGCTTGTTTTTTTGATATTGAACTGCATGAGCTGCATGTAAAATTTGGAGATTAATCTTTGTCAGTTGCTTCATTTGCAAATATTTTCTCCCATTCTGAGGGTTGTCTTCCATCTTGTTTATAGTTTCCTTTGCTGTGCAAAAGATTTTAAGTTTCATTAGGTCCCATTTGTTTATTTTTGTTTTTATTTCCATTACTCTAGGAAGTGGATCAAAAAAGATCTTGCTGTGATTTATGTCAAAGAGTGTTCTTCCTATGTTTTCCTCTAAGAGTTTTATAGTGTCTGGCCTTACATTTAGGTCTTTAATCCATTTTGAGTTTATTTTTGTGTATGGCTTTAAGGAGTGTTCTAAATTCATACTTTTACATGTAGCTGTCCAGTTTTCCCAGCACCACTTATTGAAGAGGCTGTCTTTTCTCCATTGTATATTTTTGCCTCCTTTATCAAAGATAAGGTAACCATATGTGCGTGGGTTTATCTCTGGGCTTTCTATCCGGTTCCATTGATCTATATTTCTGTTTTTGTGCCAGTACCATACTGTCTTGATTACTGTAGATTTGTAGTATAGTCTGAAGTCAGGCAGCCTGATTCCTCCAGCTCCGTTTTTCATTCTCAGAATTGCTTTGGCTATTTGGGGTCTTTTGTGTTTCCATACAAATTGTGAAATGTTTTGTTCTAGTTCTGTGAAAAATGCCAGTGGTAGTTTGATAGGGATTGCACTGAATCTATAGATTGCTTTGGGTAGTATAGTCATTTTCACAATATTGATTCTTCCAATCTAAGAACATGGTATATCTCTCCATCTGTTGGTGTCATCTTTAATTTCTTTCCTCAGTGTGTTATAGTTTTCTGCATAGAGGTCTTTTGTCTCCTTAGGTAGGTTTATTCCTAGGTATTTTATTCTTTTTGTTGCAGTGGTAAATGGGAGCATTTCCTTAATTTCTCTTTCAGATTTTTCATCATTAATGTATAGGAATGCAAGAGATTTCTGTGCATTAATTTTGTATTCTGCAACTTTACCAAATTCATTGATTAGCTCTAGTAGTTTTCTGGTGGCATCTTTAGGATTCTGTATGTATAGTATCATGTCATCTGCAAACAGTGACAGATTTACCTCTTCTTTTCCAATTTGGATTCCTTTTATTTCTTTTTCTTCTCTGATTGCCATGGCTAGGACTTCCAAAACTATGCTGAGTAATAGTGGTGAGAGTGGACATCCTTGTCTTGTTCCTGATCTTAGAGGAAATGCTTTCAGTTTTTCACCATTGAGCATGATGTTTGCTGTGGGTTTGTCGTATATGGCCTTTATTATGTTGAGGTCGATTCCCTCTATGCCAACTTTCTGAAGAGTTTTTATCATAAATGGGTGTTGAATTTTGTCAAAAGCTTTTTCTGCATCTATTGAGATGATCATATGGTTTTTCTTCTTCACTTTGTTAATATAGTGTTTCACATTGATTGATTTGGGTATATTGAAGATTCCTTGCATCCCTGGGATAAATCCCACTTGATCATGGCGTATGATCCTTTTAATGTGTTGTTGGATTCTGTTTGCTAGTATTTTGTTGAGGATTTTTGCATCTATGTTCATCAGTGATATTGGTCTGTAATTTTCTTTTTTTGTAGTATCTTTGGTTTTGGTATCAGGGTGATGGTGGCCTCGTAGAATGAGTTTGGGAGTGTTCCTGCCTCTGCAATTTTTTGGAAGAGTTTGAGAAGGATGGTGTTAGCTCTTCTCTAAATGTTTGATAGAATTCACCTGTGAAGCCATCTGGTCCTGGACTTTTGTTTGTTGGAAGATTTTAATCACAGTTTCAATT
The DNA here is from genome assembly GCF_028021215.1 of Eschrichtius robustus. Classification (NCBI taxonomy): domain Eukaryota; kingdom Metazoa; phylum Chordata; class Mammalia; order Artiodactyla; family Eschrichtiidae; genus Eschrichtius; species Eschrichtius robustus. The sequence goes on from NC_090825.1 coordinate 31,452,721, forward strand.
TCATTACTTGTGATTGGTCTGTTCATATTTTCTATTTCTTCCTGGTTCAGTCTTGGAAGGTTATACCTTTCTAAGAATGTGTCCATTTCTTCCAGGTTGTCCATTTTATTGGCATAGAGTTGCTTGTGGTAATCTCTTAGGATGCTTTGTATTTCTGCGGTGTCTGTTGTAACTTCTCCTTTTTCATTTCTAATTTTATTGATTTGAGTCCTCTCCCTCTTTTTCTTGATGGGTCTGGCTAATCAATTTTGTTTATCTTCTCAAAGAGCCAGCTTTTAGTTTTATTGATCTTTGCTATTGTTTTCTTTGTTTCTATTTTATTTATTTCTCCTCTGATCTTTATGATTTCTTCCTTCTGCTAACTTTGAGTTTTGTTTGTTCTTCTTTCTCTAGTTCCTTCAGGTGTAAGGTTAGATTGTTTATTTGAGATTTTTCTTGTTTCTTGAGGTAGGCTTGTTTTGCTATAAACTGCTTTTGCTGCATCCCATAGGTTTTGGTTCATCGTGTTTTCATTGTCATTTGTCCCTAGGTATTATTTGATTTCCTCTTTGATTTCTTCAGTGATCTCTTGGTTATTTAGCAACGTATTGTTTAGCCTCTATGTGTTTGTGTTTTTTACGTTTTTTTCCCTGTAATTGATTTCTAATCTCATCACGTTGTGGTCAGAAAAGATGCTTGATATGATTTCAATTTTCTTAAATTTACGGAGGCTTGGTTTGTGACCCAAGATGTGATCTATCCTGGAGAATGTTCCGTGTGCACTTGAGAAAAAAGTGTAATCTGCTGTTTTTGGGTGGAATGTCCTATAAATATCAATTAAATCTATCTGGTCTATTGTGTCACTTAAAGCTTGTGTTTCCTTGTTAATTTTCTGTTTGGATGATCTGTCCATTGGTGTAGGTGAGGTGTTAAAGTCCCCCAGTATTATTGTGTTACTGTCGATTTCCTCTTTTATAGCTGTTAGTAGTTGCCTTATGTATTGAGGTCCTCCTATATTGGGTGCATGTATTTTTATAATTGATATATCTTCTTCTTGGATTGATCCCTTGATCATTATATAGTGTCCTTCCTTGTCTCTTGTAACATTCTTTATTTTAAAGTCTATTTTATCTGATATGAGTATTGCTACTTCAGCTTCCTTTTGATTTCCTTTTGCATGGAATATCTTTTTCCATCCCCTCACTTTCAGTGTGTATATGTCCCTAGGTCTGAAATGGGTCTCTTGTAGACAGCATATATATGTGTCTTGTTTTTGTATCCATTCAGAGAGCCTGTGTCTCTTGGTTGGAGCATTTAATCCGTTCACGTTTAAGGTAATTATTCATATGTATGTTCCTATTGCCATTTTCTTAATTGTTTTGGGTTTGTTTTTGTAGGTCCTTTTCTTCTCTTGTGTTTCCCACTTGAGAAGTTCCTTTAGCATTTGTTGTGGAGCTGGTTTGGTGGTGCAGAATTCTCATAGCTTTTGCTTGTCTGTAAAGCTTTTGATTTCTCCTTCGAATCTGAATGAGATCCTTGCAGGGTAACATAATCTTGGTTGTAGGTTTTTCCCTTTCATCACTATAAATATATCATGCCACTCCCTTCTGACTTGTGGATTTTCTGCTGAGAAATCAGCTGTTAACCTTATGGAATTTCCCTTGTATGTTATTTTTCGTTTTTCTCTTGTTGCTTTCAGTAATGTTTCTTTGTCTTTAATTTTTGTCAGTTTGATTACTGTGTGTCTCTGCATGTTTCTCCTTGTGTTTATCCTGCCTGGGGCTCTCTGCGCTTCCTGGACTTGGGTGGCTATTTCCTTTCCCATATTAGGGAAGTTTTCAACTATAATCTCTTCAAATATTTCCTCAGGTCCTTTCTCTCTTCTTCTTCTGGAACCCTTATTATATGAATGTTGTTGCGTTTAATGTTGTCCCAGAGGTCTCTTAGGCTGTCTTCATGTCTTTTCATTCTTTTTTCTTTATTCTGTTCCACATCAGTGAATTCCACCATTCTGTCTTCCAGGTCACTTATCTGTTGTTCTGCCTCAGTTATTCTGCTATTGATTACTTCTAGTTTATTTTTCTTTTCAGTTATTGTATTGTTCATCTCTGTTTGCTTGTTCTTTAATTCTTCTAGGTATTTGTTAAACATTTCTTGCATCTTCTCAATCTTTGCCTCCATTCTTTTTCCGAGGTCCTGGATCATCTTCACCATCATTATTCTGAATTCTTTTTCTGGAAGGTTGCCTATCTCCACTTCATTTAGTTGTTTTTCTGGGGTTTTATCTTGTTCCTTCATCTGGTACATAGCCCTCTGCCTTTTCATCTTGTCTACCTATCTGTGAATGTGCTTTTTGTTCCACAGGCTGCAGGATTGTAGTTCTTCTTGCTTCTGCTGTCTGCCCTCTGGTGGATGAGGCTATCTAAGAGACTTGTTCAAGTTTCCTGATGGTAGGGACTGGGGGTGGGTAGAGCTGGGTGTTGCTCTGGTGGGCAGAGCTCAGTAAAACTTTAATCTGCTTGTCTGCTGATGGCTGGGCCTGGGTTCCCTCCCTGTTGTTTGTTTGGCCTGAGGCAACCCAACACTGAGCCTTCCTGGGCTCTTTGGTGCGGCTAATGGCACACTGTGGTAGGGCTCACACCAAGGAGTACTTCCCATAACTTCTGCTGCCAGTGTCCTTGTCCTCACAGTGAGACCCAGCCACCCCCTGCCTCTGAAGGAGACCCTCCAACACTAGCATGTAGGTCTGGTTCAGTCTCCTATGGGGTCACTGCTCCTTCCCCTGGGTCCCGATGTGCACACTACCTTGTGTGTGTCCTCCAAGAGTGGAGTCTTTGTTTCCCCTGGACCTGTCAAAGTCCTGCAATCAAATCCTGCTAGCCTTCAAAGTCTGATTCTCTAGGAATTCCTCCTCCCGTTGCCGGACCCCCAGGTTGGGAAGCCTGACCTGGGGCTCAGAACCTTCACTCCAGTGGGTGGACTTCTGTGGTATAATTGTTCTCCAGTTTGTGAGTCACCCACCCAGCAGTTATCGGATTTGATTTTATTGTGATTGCGCCCCTCCTACCATCTCATTGTGGCTTCTCCTTTGTCTTTGGATGTGGGGTATCTTTTTTGGTGAGTTCCAGTGTCTTCCTCTCGATGATTGTTTAGCAGTTAGTTGTGATTCCTGTGCTCTCACAAGAGGGAGTGAGAGCAGGTCCTTCTACTCCGCCATCTTGAACCAATCTCCTTTTTCATTTTTTTCTGATCTGATCTTTATGATTTCTTTCCTTCTGCTAACTTTGGGGTTTTTTTGTTCTTCTTTCTCTAATTGCTTTAGGTGTAAGGTTAGGTTGTTTATTTGAGATGCTTCTTGTTTCTTGAGGTAAGATTGTATTGCTATAAACTTCCCTCTTAGAACTGCTTTTGCTGCATCCCATAGGTTTTGGGTCGTCGTGTTTTAATTGTCATTTGTTTCTCGGTATTTTTTGATTTCCTCTTTGATTTCTTCAGTGATCTCTTGGTTATTTAGTAGTGTATTGTTTAACCTACATGTGCTTGTATTTTTTACAGATTTTTTCCTGTAATTGATATCTAGTCTCATAGAGTTATGGTCGGAAAAGATACTTAATGTGATTTCAATTTTCTTAAATTTCCCAAAGCTTGATTTGTGACCCAAGATATGATCTATCTTGGAGAATGTTCCATGACCACTTGAGAAGAAAGTGTCTTCTGTTGTTTTTGGATGGAATGTCCTATAAATATCAATTAAGCGCATCTTGTTTAATGTATCATTTAAAGCTTGTGTTTCCTTGTTAATTTTCTGTTTGGATGATCTGTCCATTGGTGAAAGTGGGGTGTTAAAGTCCTCTACTATGATTTTGTTGCTGTTGATTTCCCCTTTTATGGCCATTAGCATTTGCCTTATGTAATTGAGGTGCTCCTATGTTGGGTGCATAAATGTCTACAATTGTTATATCTTCTTCTTGGATCAATCCCTTGATCATTATTTAATGTCCTTCTTTGTCTCTTGTAATAATCTTTATTTTAAAGTCTGTTTTGTCTGATATGAGAATTGCTACTCCACCTTTCTTTTGATTTCCATTTGCATGGAATATCTTTTTCCATCCCCTCACTTTCAGTCTGTATGTGTTATTAGGTTTGAAGTGGGTCTCTTGCAAACAGCACATATATGGGTCTGTTTTTGTATCCATTCAGCCAGTCTATGTCTTCTGGTTGGAGCATTTAATCCACTTACATTTAAGGTAATTATCGATATGTATGTTCCTATTACCATTTTCTTAATTGTTTTGGGTTTGTTTTTGTAGGTCTTTTCCTTCTCATGTGTTTCCTGCCTTGAGAAGTTCCTTTAGCACTTGTTGGAAAGCTGGGCTGTGTAGGCTTCCTAGTGGAGGTAACTGATGCCTGTGTTCTGGTGGATGAGGCTGGATCTTGTCTTTCTGGTGGGCAGGACTATGTCCGGTGGTGTGTTTTGGGGTGTCTGTGAACTTACTATGATTTTAGGCAGCCTCTCTGCTAATGGGTTGGGTTGTGTTCCTGTCTTGCTGGTTGTTTGGTATAGGGTGTCCAGCACTGTAGCCTGCTGGTCGTTGAGTGGAGCTGGGTCTTAGCATTGAGATGGAGATCTCTGGGAGAGCTTTTGCCATTTGATATTACATGGGGCTGGGAGGTCTCTGGTGGACCAATGTCCTGAACTCAGCTCTCCCACCTCAGAAGCTCAGGCTTGACACCTGGCTGGAGCACCAAGACCCTGTCAGCCACATGGCCAGGTACGTGGGGAGTTTCTTGCCTTTTGGGAAGTCTGAGGTCTTCTGCTAGCATTCAGTAGGTGTTCTGTAGGAGTTGTTACACGTGTAGATGTATTTCTGATGTATTTGTTGGGAGGAAGGTGATCTCCACGTCTTACTCCTCTGCCATCTTGAAGGTCCCCTAGGGTGGTTAGTTTTTATGGGCTGCGTAATTTCATAGGCTAGTGAGTAGGAGGATTATTCCAACTATTTTGCGAAAGGAGTGAGATTTCCAGGAATTGGGCCACCACCCACTTTTTGACCTTGTGTAGTGGCCCTCGGAACTGTCATGGTGCCTATGGGTGTGTCATTTAGATGCTAATGTATTACGATGAGCATATAATGAGGCTCAAGGTCTACTGAAGGTTGAACCTTTTGCCATCTTGGGCCTAGTTGGTTCTAACCAGTTTTGTCATGCCCTATGGCTATGTCATTCTTTTAGAGGTTGTGCCCTGCCCCCTTCCCTCCTGTTTCACTTCCATACCCTCTTTGGAAAGATGACCATGTTTCCTGCAGCAGACCCCTGCTGCTTAGGGGTATCTGTATCTCTATGTGAGGTCTATCTCTGTAGATCTGAGATTGGGAATGACCCACAGGTCTCAGTGGGTCTCTGACCTGGAGCAAATGGCCTCTGGTCTCAACCAGAGATCTAGTGATGGAGAGGTGACCCATTCTTGCCACCATGATTTCTTTTTTCTAGCAGTCCTTGTGGTAACTTGGGTACCTGGGAGAGCAAATTCAGGTTTGTGGCTAATTTGGGGATGTTAGTACAGTTTGATAGGAGGCTGAACTAAGGTCATGGCAGTAGCACTAGAAGGAAGATGTGGATTTATTCAGTCAGTCATTTAGTCAATCAGACAGCAAGTATTTCTGTAACGCCTATTATGTTCTAGAGACTACTATAGGTGCCAAGGATAAAGGATGACCACAAAAGGCCTGGCCCTCATGGAGCTTACATTCTATGGGCTATTGGGGGCAGCATGGTGTTTGGTGTTGTATCTGGAACATAAGAGAGAGGGAGCAGTTAAAGATGCTCCCAGATTTTTGGACTGTGGGGAACATGGGAGAGGAGATTTGGAGACTGAAGATGCTTTTAATCTAGAACATTTGGAGTTTGAGTTGTCTGTGAGCCATCAAGGCTGAGATGCTTAGTGAGATATGCAGGGCTTACTTGAAAAGATACATTGGGCAGGTGCTTGGAGATACTGTGGGAATGGATGAGACCACCTGGAAGAATGGGACTCACAGTAGGGCTCATCCGGGGCAGGTGTACATCAGGACCACCTGGGGAGCTTCTTCAGACTCTGTGCATCAGTGTCCTTGACCCAGACATTTAGAGATTTTGAAATACCCCATATGGGCATCGTCCCTAAACTACCACCATTGAGATGTCCTCTAAAGGGAATGTGATTACGTTGAAGCAACAAAAAGGGTTGAGAGTTACTGGTACAACCTGAGAGGAGGCCAGCGTCCAACTGAAAGCCTCTATAGCTTCGTGAAATTTGGAGGTACATGCCAGAAGCTCCAGAGCTGCTGGCTAGGGACTGAACAAATCAAGGCCTTAGTGTTAGTTTTTCACTAGCTGCTGAGATCTCACACGGCACTTGGCTGCTCTGAGTTTTAATTTCCACATCATTAAAATCAGAGGGTAGGCCAAACCAGTGGTTCTCACCCTGTGGTTTAGGAACTAACAGCATCAGCGTGCCCTGGGAGCATGTTAGAAATGCAGATTCTTGGGCCCCATCCCTTACCTCCTTAATCAGAAATTCCAGGCGGGGCCAGCAACCTGTTATTCCAGCCTGTCGGGTGATTCGGATGCTCCCAAACGTCGGAGAACCGCTGGATTAGATGAATTTGGAACTCCCTTCTAGCTTAAAATCTTCTGCTCTATATTCTTGTCCAGATGCTTTTGTCAAGTTTCACAGTCTAAGTCTCTTTGTCCCTCTCCCGTGTTAAATGATCTTAGCATTTAATCATTGTTAATAATGAATCATTATTATGTGCATGCGCGTGCAGGTGTGTGTGGCAACAGGAGGCTGGTGAGTGGAGACTCAGCCTTCCTGCTTGCTTTTTTGGATGATGTGGTCAGAGTGAGCCTGCACCAGTGAAAGCAAAGAGTCACAAGGTGTGGTCGCGCACAGTAGGCACTCAAAAGCTGGTTTTGGCCTTAACCCTCTCTAACACACCTGGAGTTAGGGGAGAGCGGGGCCTAGAAGTCCATCGTCTAATTGTTACTCCAGTAGGTTGCCAGCTCTCTGATCCTACCACTGTGTCCAGCATCCTTCTCCATTTCTGGCATGTGTGCTTTGTTTGGCTTGCTGACTGTTAACAGGAACTGCTGTTAGAGGCTCTCAGCTAGATTTCCCTTGGCTGGAAGTCCGCAGCTGGGCCGGAAGGACTCCTCTGCAAGATCCCCTCACAACCCAGCTGAGCCCAGTTTATGAAACTGCGTGATGCTCAAGGCGGGCCTGCCCCTAATGCTAGTGCATCCAGAGCAAGAGTTCAAATGGACACCTACATACCACCTGTAAAAACTTACAACTCATTCACAAAATAAACAGTTAGATGCAAGATTTTCTCTCCTTCTGCCTTGACAAATATACTTTCATAATGGCCTGGAAGACCAGGTTCAAATTTAGATTTCTCAGACTCCCTGAATTTCCACTTTGAAAGAGGCAGTGTGGACAGGCCTGGTCCCTGAGGCCCGATCTGCTGTTCCTCTTGCTCTGTCCCTCCCCGGAGGGTGCGCCCGTGCACACACGTGGACACCCCAACCAACAACCCAGCTCCGTCCACTGCCTGTGCTGGCAAACAGTGACCCACTGGCGACCCCATCACTGAGGGTGCACACACCGGCAGCACTGGTCCCCCCTCAGAAGGACAGACCCAGGGAAGAGGCCACTGAGGACCAGGAAGCAGGCTCAGGACTATCCGGGCAGGGAACCCAGGGTCTTGTGTGCTCAAGGAGTGGTCCACAAGTGGAGGGGGCCCAGGCTCTTCTGGGCATGTCCTCCTGGCCTGGGACACACACTCCAGCCAAGGGGCATGGTGTGGCCAAAGGAGGATCCGAACTGGGTCTTCTAAATCAGGGCCCACGTTTGTCTGGGTCTAATTGTGCCAGGAACCGCTCTGAGTGATTCTCTTCCCTGTCACCTTTAGTGTTCTGTGGATGCTTCCCCGTGTGCTATTCAGGGAAGTATGGATGTCAGAGTAGGAGGGACATTAGAAATCATAGAATCCAGCCCATTGGTTAGCAAACGAGTAAATGGAGGCACTGCGCAAGGGTGGATTACGTTCTGGAAAGATGCATTACTCCCTGGAATTGTACTCTGGAGTGGTGGATTGTGGAATCACATGCTGGAACGGTGGCTTTCAGAGGGAAGCATGATTGTGATGTGAACCATAAACCGCCCACTGAAAGAAGCCGGGAGGGCTCTGGAAGACACTTCATGCTGCTCCTTAGTGTCTGAGATTTCCTGAATCCCTAGGTAACTAGAACAAATGCTGTTCTGTGTCTTAAACCCACATTTTTACTACTGCCTTGAAGGCATCACCTTGAAAGTGGCTCTAGTGGCAGATTCTGGTTACATATTCATAGTGCTGCTTTAGTAATATTAGCTGGAGCAAGCTTCAAAAAGATGGAAATAAGGTTTTTTTCCTATTCAGAATTTCCTGATTATTTTTAGTTAGTCTGGGCATTTTCCATTGCATCAGTGAATATAACTCTGTTCATTCCATGAAAATCAAATAACTAAAAAGTGAGCAATGTATTTCTGTCACAGATGACATTTTTGTTTGCATTTTGGAGTGTTTTTATGAATTGGATTACAAAACTAATTGAATCGGAGATGAATTTTACACAGGAAGTTGAAGTATTTTATGAAATAAAATTACCATAAGAAATTGACTTAATCATTCAGAAGTTTCTAATGCAAAAACACGGTTTTGAAAGCCCTCCAAAGAAGAAAGCCCAAGAATACAGCTCCCTCATGGCAAAGAAACACACTTTTTATTTATTTACCTCTTAAGAAGTATGGCTTTTAGCTTATAAGAACACGGCTTCAGGACAGATTGTATAAATGCATTATACTAGTTTTAAATGCTACAGTTCTTCAAAACTAGTTTTTTATTGCATAATATATAATCCAACATTCTAACCATAGTTGCTTAAATATGAGTTATTTTTGTATTTAACTGCTTAAATCTTGTTTGGTCCACATGTAAGTGGCCTACCGCTTTGATTTTTTTTTTTAATATTGAGGAAGCACTAATACGTTTTTATATCATAATAGATAAAATCCCAGAAGACCTCAGTGTTATAACCATTATCAACATTTTTTGCTTCCTTAAGAGTGTTTAGAGAGAGTAACTTGGGCTCGACTTGCCCTGTCAAATGACTGGACTTTCTCCTGATGACTCAGAGGTTGTAGAGATGTGAGGAGTCTCTTTAGTTTCACTCCTAATCTTTCATTCCCTAGCTGGAAGAGATTGAGAGAAATAGTTTGCTTGGTTCATTCTGGTTGGGACTACACTCCGATGTCTCTTTATCTCCAAAGCTGATACCAGGCCAAGCCTCAAGACTTCCCAGCTGGTTTCTCTGGCCTTTCCAGGTCTGCCACTGCCTGTCTGGAATCTATCTCCAGCTCAGAGGGGCCCTACTGGGTGGTTTGCTCCTGCCTTCAGCTTGCCCGCTCTATGGATACTCCAATAATCATACAATGTCTGTATAAATATTGTGCTTGCCCTGCAAATACAGCTTCAGACGGCCCCCAGCTGGAGACCTGCCTTTCCTTCAAGGACACCCCAGACAAACACACAAAGAGAAAAATGCTGTGCTCGCGATGCAAATATGCCATAAGACAAGGCCTCTGATGCCTCCTTCCAACCAGATGGCCCTTCACACGCCCCTCCTACTCATACGATTTAGAGTCACCAATCCTATGGCCTTCAACTGCTTTGCTGAAAAAAGTTCCATTTAGTTTACTAACAACACACATTCTTCCGAGGAGGGCGCAGGCTGAGGGCGCTGTGGGAGGGAAACTATATCCCTTAGAATCTGGAAAGGCCAGAGAAACCTTGGGGGAAGTCTTGACAAATGGCAAATGAGTTCCGCTGCGAGCACAGCTCCGAACAGTTGGCGGCGCTGCCCCAGGCACTGGGTCGAGGAGGATTCTGAGGCCTCCATGAATAGGAGAGAATGGACTCCATGTGATCAATTTGATGCCGAGGGTGACTTCCAGGTTTCTGGACGTCATGGTGGATGATAATACCATTTACCAGAACAGGGATTACTGGAGGGGCTCAGGTTAAAGAGAAAGATGATGAATTCACTCTTGGCCTGTTGAATTTGAGAGGCCCGTGTGACATCTGGGTCCACTTGGCAGTTGGGTACATAGACCTGCCCTCTGGAAGAGAGGGCTTGGCTGGGGAAATGGACGGGGTGGGGGGCGGGGGGAGCCCACCAGCGTATATGTGGTAATGACTGGCAGGGATGAGAGCACCCAGGAAGAGAGTGTAGTGGAGCTGAGAAGAGGACATTCGGCAGAATCACCAAGAACACAAACTTTAAGGGGTGGAGAGAAGAAGATCATCTCTTCTTTGTTACTACTCACTGTCTCTATCTCCTGCCCCGTTGATAAGATCTTACATCAGTAGACTCTAGACCTCAGTTTCTTCATCTGTAAAGTGGGAATAATGTCTCCTTCCTCTATCCTATACTTTTATGAGGATCAGTTGATTTCTGGTGACACGTGGTGGGTTGAACAAACATATTTACTACTGGTCCCTAAAAAATCCCACTAAAATGCTTGTCAGCTGGGGCAAAGAGCATTAACCAGCAGGACAAAAGGACCAGCAGATGGCAGTGATGAAATTTTGGAAACTGAAATGCCCATGGGCAAGTGACAATGTATTTAGAAACCAAAGAATGATGGTTGCTAAGCCAGCAGTGAGGGGAAGATCAGAAGCTGGCTAATACTTGAATAGTGCTTTCAAATACACAAAAGTTTTCTTCTCTCTCTCTCTCATTCTCTCTCTCTCTTTTTTCTCAGATCTCTTTTTCTTTTTAAAGGAATAAATGTTCAAGTAGAAAAGATACTGATACATTGTATGAATAAACCAGTTTATCCCTTCCTTTACCAATGGACAATTAGGTTATTTCCAGTAAAAATATTAAATAAGAAATGTGCAGATAAAATCAGAGTACACAGACTCACATGGGGATAGGACATGTAACACCAAATGGTTGTTACCTCTGGAAGAGAGGAATGGAGAATGGCGTTTCAGCTATATTTTATCCCGTCCCCCAACATACATACATACATTTATTTATTTATTTCCAGCTTTATTGAGATATAATTGACATACAACATTGTGTAAGTTTAAGGTGTACAATGTGGTGATTTGATATATATAGAGAGAAATGATTACCACAGTAAGGTTAGTTGACACATCCATCACTCACATAGTTAGCATTTTTGTGTGTGTGTGGTGAGAACATTTAAAATTTACTGTCTTAGCAACTTTCAAGTACTATTAACTATAGTCGTCTTGCTGTACCTTAGATCTCCAGAACTTACTTATTCAATTTATAACTGAAACTTTGTATGCTTTGACCACCTTCACCCACTCTCCCTGCCCACCCCCTACCTTTTCACCTTCTCCCACCCCTGGCAACCACCAATCTACTCTCTGTTTTTATTATGTTTTGCTTTTTTTGTATTTCACATATAAGTGATATAATATGGTATTTGCTTTTCTCTGTCTGACTTATTTCACTTAGTTTAATGCCCTTAAGTTTCACCCATGTCATCACAAATGGCAGGATTTCCTTTTTTATGGTTGAATAATATTCCATTGTATGTATGTGTGTATATATCTATATCTATATCTACCACATATTCTTTATTCCTCCATCAATGGACACTTAGTTGTTTCCATGTCTTGGCTATTGTTAATAATGCTGCAATGAACATGGGAGTACAGATATCTCTTTGAGATCCTGTTTTCATTTCCTTCAGATAAAGATAACTGTCCAGAAGTGGGATAGCTGGATCACATAGTAGTTCTATTTCTAATTATTTGAGTAACCTCCAGACTGTTCTCCATAGTGGCTGTACCAATTAACATTCCCACCAACAGTGCACAAAGGTTCCCTTTTCTCCACATCCTTGCCAATCCTTGTTATTTCTTGTCTTTTTGATAATAGCCATTCTCGCAGGTGTGAGGTAATATTTCCGTGTGGTTTTGATTTGCATTCCCCTGATTTGTGATGTTGAGCACCTTTTCATGTATCTGTTAGCTATTTATTTGTACATCTTCTTTGGAAAGATGTCTGTTCATGTTCTTTGTCCATTTTTTAATCGTATTATTTGTTTTTTTTTATACATCTGTTTTTTTTTTTTAAGTTATACAATTTTTATTTATTTATTTATTTATTTATTTATTTATTTATTTATTTATTTATTTATGGCTGTGTTGGGTCTTCGTTTCTGTGCGAGGGCTTTCTCTAGCTGCGGCAAGTGGCGGCCACTCTTCATCACGGTGCCCGGGCCTCTCACTATCGTGGCCTCTCTTGTTGCGGAGCACAGGCTCCAGACGCGCAGGCTCAGTAATTGTGGCTCATGGGCCTAGTTGCTCCATGGCATGTGGGATCTTCCCAGACCAGGGCTCGAACCCATGTCCCCTGCATTGGCAGGCAGATTCTCAACCACTGTGCCACCAGGGAAGCCCCATATTATTTTTTTTTGCTATTGAGTTGTATGAGTTCCTTATATACTTTGGATATTAACCTCTTATCAAATATATGGTTTGCAAAAGTTTTGTCCTATTTTATTTCTTTTTAGAAAAGATTTGAAAATTCAAATAATAATAATAATTATAGCATTATATGTTAGTTATTTTGAGAAAGGGAAAAGAAAATCTTCCAGTCAGTATTCAAGGACACCGGAATGAGTATACTATAAAGGCAGCATGCTCAGAGCACTGACTTCCTTACCAGCTCTAGTTTAGAATCTTCATGAAGATGTGAGGACAGGGCCATGGTCATGACCCCATCTCTCCTCCCCTACACATCGTGAGACCTGGCTGGGCCATCCTCTAGGCCTTCATGTCCTGTGAGGCCCCATGTTGATGCCCCCTTGGACACAGTTACATCCAAAGGGACATAATTGTGAGATGTAATTTAGAATCAGAACTGTCCGAGAATTGAGGGCATAGGGAGCAAAAAATTGGGGGAAATACTGTTCTAGATTATGGCCAGCCACCAAAGTAGGGCGGAGCAAGAGAGTGCCTGTTCTGTGTCCTTTATAATATCAGGTCCCACCATTAGTGCTTCAGTCACTGTTGATCGACAAATCTGTGTGGCATTGTTTTCGGCAGCAATAGCCTCTTTTCCTGGACACCTTCATTTTACTGTGATAGTTGACTTGTGATACGGGCATATTATTTTATGCAGGTACATTACCTTTGGTTAACAGCTGGTAAATCTGCTTCATTAATTACAAACTATTTTTAACCTTACTGTTAAATTGAGAGACAGACAACAAACATGAGACAACGCAGCCTCCCCTAAACTGACTGGTAAAAACTAGTACAGATGCTTCATGAAGCGTTATTTTGTAGATTTCCTTTAGTTCTGAATGAGCCTGGTCATACTGGCGCCCATGCAACATTTGGTCTTTGAATATAAAAATACTTTTCCAGGTAATTTTTTCAAATTATGAAAAACAATATAATAACATTCTGTGAAGCTTACTAAATAGAAGAAAACAGGAAAAAAAATCATCCTTAATCTCAACTACCTTAATGTAACAATTAGCCTTTTACTCTTGCCTTCCAGTTATTTTACAAATGAGTATTTCGTATGACTCTAATAACAGTATTGATGGCAATTGGGTATACCTTTTATTTAACACTACATCCTAATTGTTGCTACAGAGTGATACAAGCCTCATTCTTAAAATAAACTTAATTTTGAAATTAATTTAGATTTATAGAGAGTTGCAATAATAGAATTCCTGTCTATCTTTTACCCAGTTTCTCCTCATGTTAACATATTATATAACCGTGGTACATTTGTCGAATCTAAAAAATTAACTGGTGCTAGTACTAACTAGTAATAGTACAATATTATGAAATAAACTACTGACTATTTGGATTTCACTCATTTTCCCACTATGTCCTTTCCCTGTTCCAGATCCTAAGAAACTGTAACGTGTTTAGTCAAATCTCATTTCTGATGTTTGTATAACAGTCCATCTTGGTAATGTACTATTATTGACTTGACTTTTGCCCTGTTTCTAAATATTTAGATTGTTTATGGTCTTTCCGTATCACAAGAGATCCTCTGAAGAACATCTTCATGCGAGCAGCCTTCTCTTCTTTTAAGATTCTTTCCTCACGACAGACTGTAATCCCACCTCTGAGAGTCCAAGGGAAGGAACATACTTGTGGCTCTGGATATTACTGTATTTTGCCAAATTGTCTTCCAAAATGCCTGCGCTCATTTACTCTGCCATAAGTAATTTTTTGAGACTAGCACATTTATGTACTCTTGTCAGCATTAGTTACTATCACTTAAACATTTTTGGCTAATTTAACAGGTGAAAATGACATCTCAATTTTAAGAAGTCATATTTATTTGATAACTAGCAAATTTGAATATTTTGCCATGTGTATTTATCAGCTATATTTTCTCTTATGGGAGTTGTCTCTTCATATTTTATTTATTAGGGCCTGAATATGTTTCTTCTCAGTATGTATGAGTTTTATAATAAAGGTATCCCTTGGCCTGCATTTTGCTGCAATTATTTACCTTTTGATCTGTTGCTTTTAGTTTTTCTTTTGTAATCTTTGAAGAGCATAATCAAGTTTTATGACATGGATCCATCACTTTTGATTTATTTTCTTTACCACTTTTAAGCTTAGAAATGTTTATCTTCAAAAAAGAAGTGTCTGATTTTAAAATTCAATTCTTTTCCATCTTTAACCATTTGATTTCCCATCTTTAACCATTCGATTCATCTGAGATAGTTTTGGTGTTTGGCCCAAATGTCTGACCTGGCCACCTCTCACTCACCAGCTGCCGATGACCACACCTCCTACATCAGTAGCAGTCAAAGCTGCCTTTGTGATCCTAGATGAGTGGATGACACACACCCCTCCCCTGCGCTGCCCAAGGCAGAATCCTTGGAGCTTTCAGGACTCTCACTCACCACCCCACCCACATCTACTCAACCATGGCGCTCTGTTATGTGGTGCTTCCCCCGACTCTTTGAGGAAGAGTGTATACTGCTTCCTCTGCTTGGGACACTTCTCCATCCCCACTTTGTCGCATTCTTATTAGTCTGCCAGGTGGAGTCAGGTGTGTCCTTGCTATGTGCCACCAAAGTGCTCCATCCTTCCCTCTATGTTCCTCACACCCAATTGTAATGTCCTGCTAACTTGTTGGTGGTCCCCTGTGTCTCTTCATTGTTAAGGTAGCCTCACCGACTAAGCCAGTGCCTGATACATGTAGGAGCTTGATAAATATATGTTAGGTGTGTGAAAGATTGAATAAATGAAAGAATATGCTGATAAAATAGAAGTCATACCTAGCTGTGTTCCAGCAGGGCTTGATTTGAATACTTTCTTAGAGAATATGAACATAAAGGGGATAGTATATTAGAATTCAGGCTTTTCACGGTACCAGCATGTCATGGATACTGTGGATTGGCTTGTTCAACAACATCCATTTTACCCTCCTTCTAGGTACCATTACTGTAATGCAAAGGCTGGAGAAATAAAAACATTTCCCAGACTGCCTTGCAGTCAGTATTCTGGATGTAAATTAGGTCCCACCAATTAGATGCACTCTTAGGACTTACAGAGGCAGGAATGGGAGGGAGGCCACTTTCCGGCTGCTGTTCCACCTGCCAAGCAAGGCCATCAAAACATGACAACTCATCATTCCAAGGTGCACCACCACTTTCGTGTGTGTCTGGAGGCAATTGTAATGGTAGGAATGGCAGGATCGGGTGTGAAGGCTGGGGTTTCTTGGTTTTGAATCACTGCAATAGTGAATTAGCTAGTTATCCTCTATCTACCTATTATCTCTCTCTCTTTCTCACCTATTTATTTACATATTTATAAAATAGAGCTAATGGAGACTCCTGAATTCCAGTCCCCTAGTCTTTCCACCAATTTTGTAACCACCTTTCTGCTTAAAATACCTAGAGAGTTTTCTGTTTTCTGAACTGAACAGATCCACAAGGGATACAAGGACTGGTTTCCCACTCACTGACCCAAGTAGCCCAACTTGATAAGTTGTCATTTTTCCCAAAATGAAGAGAGTAGTGCTATTCCTAGGACCTAGGATGAGATTGTGCTTACTGGTTATTCTGTGGTCTGTGAGGGTTCTGTAAATCATTTCCACTATCTTTTCCCCCATTCCCAGCTTCCTTTGAGATTTTGATAGCATCGACCTCAACTCAGCAATAAAACTGCCCAGTAATAAATAATTATACAGCTGGACCCAAATGTAAAACTACACAGGAAAAAGTATAGGTAAATGACTCAGATCTTTTAACATATTAAGAGCTCTTTTAAATCAGTGGGGAAAAAAAAAAATAACCCAATTGAAAAATGTACAAAACACATGAAGGGAGGAAGAAAAATAGCCAAAGAAGATATTAAAATATTCCTCTTTCTTTCTTATCAAAGTAGCAACGATTTTAAAGTAATACTCAGATCTGGTGAAGATGTGTTCCTTATACTGGGCATTCTCATACACCTCCATAAGCTTCTAAATTGGTTAATTTTCTAGATGTAAGTTTGGTTACATTTATAAAAATCTTTAAAACATTCATTCTCTGGATCAACAGTTTTCAGCCGGAATCAGTTTTGCCTGCCATGGGGCATTTGGCAATGTCTGGAGATGTTTTTGGTTTCCACAACTACAGTTGGTGGGTGCTACTAGCATCTAGTGGGCAGAGACCAGGGATGCGTCTCAACATCATCCTTCAACGCACAGGACAGCCCGCTTGAAAAAATATACAGTCCGAAATGTCAGTAGAGTGGAGGTTGAGAAATTCTGTCTTAGACACAAAAATTCTGCTTTGAGAATTTACCCAAATGAAAAAATTGAATGTACTTCAAGATTCAGTTATTAAATCCTTTTTGGAGAGCAACAAGTCAGTAGCTATTAAAAATTAAGATGCATATACTCATAATTTTTAATAGATATCCATCCTAGAAATGCTTGGACTTTTGTGCATGAAAAGGCACACACACAGATGTTCTTCTCAGCCTTATTTTTAACAGTGAAATTTTGGAAACAACCTAAATGTCAATTACTGGAGTAACAGTTAATGTCCATGCATGCTCTGCGTAGCAGAGTATTTGGCCATCCCACTGCCCACTACTCTTCTCCTATGATCCTGTCCTCCTTTGGGAAACTCCTGTACAGTGAATCGGCTTGGTGGAAGAACTATTTTCAAGACTCCATTCATCCTGTCCGTTTCCAGTTTGGAAACCAGAAAAAACTGATCTTTCCTCTCTGATCCCTTGGTCACATGACATGTTTGTCACATGACATGTTTGTCACATGACATAAGTTTGGCCGATCAGATGGGACTTTAAATCTTGAACCAAGGCAGAGTCAGAGAATAGTTGAAGATCAAATCCCTGAGTGGCAGCACTGGTGGCAGTAGTAGGTGTCTATGGCAGTTATTGCCAATTGATGACACTGAACCTCTGTCACTTGGTCCACCAGAAAGGCCTTCGATTTTGTTATTGAAAATATTGGTGGTGGAAGGCCCCAGCAGTAGCCCAGTAAATAGACACATTAGATCTCTGTGAATTGCAAACAAAGTATCCCAACTGATATGCTGGAGAATTATACACAGTCACTAAAAAGAAAGATTATCAGGACATATTAGTAAGTGGAAAATCAAACTGAAGAACACTCGTTCACTAAAGGAACGTTTATTGAGCTCTTCCATTTATTAGTCTCTGTGCTCTGAACAGGACATACCTAGTTGCTGCCCTCATGGAGCATTATTTAAAATAGCAAAATATCAGAAATAAATTGTGTCTAACAACAGTGGAATGAGATACACTATAAATTATGGCACATGCATTATATGGAAGAGCTAACAGCCATTAAAAATAAAAATAATTATTTTGATTAGTAAATACATACTATCAGTTTATATATATTAATATTCATATATAGACACTATATATACTAAGTCAAATAAGAATATATATGAATATATATTGAATATATATAATATGAATATATATAATATGAATATATATGAATATTATATATAATGAACACAATAAACAAAATTATATATACATTATATAAATAAAAATATACATATGTGTGTATGTGTGTGTGTGTGTGTGTGTGTATATATATATATATATATATATATATATATTTCAAAAAATTCCATGTAACCAAAAGGAGGTATACTATATAAAAATGTTGGCAGGACTCATTTCTGAATGATGGAATTTTTTGTTTTTGTTTTCTAAATTTTGAAATCTGCATATGTTGTTTTTATACACATAAAATTTATTGTTTATAACCATAAAATTATTTAAGGTAAGAATACAGTAAAACATTTGAAATTTCCTAACCCCATTTTATACTAAACCACATTTTTGAAATATTCAGCAATAAGGATATACGAGCTATATAAACAGAATCTATATAACATATCTATAAAACATATATGTTACTGAGTCAACCAAAAAAAATTCACTATCTTGCTTTAATACATTCCAAGCGCCTTGGTCTATGCTGCCCTGAATCTCCCTTTGCTGGTCCTTGAGGTATTAGGAGTTACAGAAGGGACTGTGGGCGATAGCTGGGCTGATTTCCCTCCCATTGCTGGTTTGGGAGGGGTCAGTAGAGGTCTGGTGAAGTCAGCTGCCACAGGTGTGGCCTGTAAGCACACACTCTTATATCTCCATCTGTAAGCACACACTCTTATATCTCGTGTTAAGTGTACTCAAGGTGGGATGCGTGGAGCTTTAACACCATCTCTTTTGTTTTGGGGCAGGCAAGGTGGGGCCGCCTCTTGATATCATGCTGGAGGCACTGAACTGTACAGCTTTCAGCATCCAGTGGAAGATGCCAAGGCATCCTGGGAGCCCCATCATGGGGTATACTGTGAGTACCTGGACACGGGGATTTCTGTAGTGGGTGTGTTGGGGTAACTGTTCCTCCTTCCCATCTTTGCTCCTCCTGTATACGGCCTCCTGATACCAGCCTTCCCATGTGGGGCTTCATTCTCCCTCCGTGAAACCAGAGGAGATGTTTCCCTATAAGGTCATTTGTAAGTGCCCTGAAAGTCAGTTGGCTCTACTGAGTCCTTGCCCTGTTCAGGGATGGGAAAATATAAACTCAGTAGAAGACATGCTTCCTGATCTCCAATTGCCCACAGTTAAATTTGGAGAGTAAAGCAGAAACATGGGAAACATGTTTTCTTTGAACAGTGTTTTTAAAAATGAGTCAACTTTTAGAAGTTAGGATTGGGATTGACATATATACACTAATATGTATAAAATGGATAACTAATAAGAACCTGCTGTATACAAAAATAAATAAAATAAAATTCCAAAATTCCAAAAAAAAAAAGAAGTTAGGAGACTTCAGATAAATTCTTGAAAGGCTGAAATCTCTGGGACTATCCAGAGAGCTGGCTACCCCAGGCTCACCTTCCTATGGGGCGCCAAGCCTGCTGGAGCTGAGCTGCCCACCAGGATGTAAACCCCCCATAAGACCCCAGACCCACCATTCCCTCCTGTCTCCCCTTCACCAAGGGAGAGAAGCCATGTATCATGACCCTTGCCCTGTTGTCATCTTAAAGTAGAGAAATGGATTTCTGGACTCAGGTAGAATCACAAGTGGGAAAATGAAAGATTACCTGAGAGAATCATGGTTTCGGGGAAAATACTAGGAGCCGGGTCCAGCCCTCTCCATTCCACTTTACTCCGTGTCTTCCTCTGGGTCTCTGCAGGCTTAGGAGTTTGCAGCCCTGGCCAGGTATGTCTGATGTTTGCTGACAAGGAACTAGTGTGAGAGAGGTGAGGCAGCGCGCCTCAGGACCCGCTGTGGTTGTGAGTACAGTTTGAACCACAGGCCCTTGGTCTGGTGGAGAAGTGCTGGCCCCGCTCTCACCCGGATGTCTGCATCTTTTCCAGGTCTTTTACTCTGAGGTCGGCGTAGATAAAGCCCTGCAGGAGCAGTCCCACGGTGTGCCACTCGGCCTGGATACCCTGACCACGGTGAGTA
This sequence comes from Eschrichtius robustus, assembly GCF_028021215.1. Classification (NCBI taxonomy): domain Eukaryota; kingdom Metazoa; phylum Chordata; class Mammalia; order Artiodactyla; family Eschrichtiidae; genus Eschrichtius; species Eschrichtius robustus. The sequence goes on from NC_090825.1 coordinate 31,472,779, forward strand.
GCTCCATCCTGGACGCCTCCTAAAAGCACATCCCTGGTTGGCATTTCATTGATATTCGGAAGGATTTCTAATTTGGTGTGTGTATGTGCTGCTGAATGTATAATAATAATAATAATAGCAACAACAATGAAAACTAATGTTTGTATAGTCCTTTGGAATTTAGAACGTCCACGTGTATCTCCAGAAAGGCAGCCGTACGAGGAAAGCTTCCAGAAAGGCAGCTTCCATGCTGGACTCAACCCACCCCATTTATCCTGCGAGAAAACAGCTCTCTTACAGCTGTTTTTTTTCCCCTTCTTTTCTCCATAAAATTCAATTCTGATTTTTTTTGAAATCCCAATAAAGCTTTATAAATAAATATGACACATTTGTTTCTTCTCAACTCCCCGGAGACACAATGCAGAAGAAAACGATGTCATTGGAAATGTATATTCAAACGGTGCAAGTTGTTTATTTTTCTTCCCCAGCCGGGGGCATCCTGTCCTTCCACTAACCAGTTGCTGGCTCTTCATCTATTTCTTTTCTGTTTCCTGTCAAGGTCTCTTGGGGTGAATCTCTCTGCCTTAGGCATGTTCTGTTTCCTTTTCTTTCACTCGCTGCCTCCTTCCCCATTCTACTAAATTATTCTACAGGCTAGAGCCTTGCTAATTGCTCTACGAGGAGTTAACATCAGTGCCCAGAATACCGTAGCTATAATGGTGGTGGAGGACGAGGTGGTGATTGTAACTCCTATTTAGTAAATGCCTGCTGGGCGCAGCACCTAGAAACTTATTTGTCATCCGTGATGAGTAGCGGTCACTTACTGAGAGTCTGTTACCTACCAGGCGCTCTCCCTCATGCTTTACATTTGTTCTTCCATTTCATCTTTACAACTATACTGTGACCTCATTTTCCTGCCAAGGATGCTGAGACTCAGAGAGGTGAAGTAACGTTCTTCAAACCATACGTTAGCAAGTAACAGTCGACTGTAAACCTAGGGCAGACTGAATTCTGGGTCCTGCTCTGGCTATTTTTACCAAAGCTCTCATGACTCAAAAAAGAAGAGATGCACGTGTTCGGCTTGTTTGTATTTTGCATGCTGCTTTTATTCTCAGACGTTTGCTTAAGTACCCCTCATTTGCCTCAGGAGCCCTCAGCCTCAGCCTCTGTGGTTTTAGTCTATCCTGAGGGGGGGAGATCGGGTTGGCCGCACCTAGGCCACCGCCGGTTGAGGTGCCATCTCCCCTTGAGAGCACTGGAACTTTCAACGAGCCCCTGGACCCCACCGTGGGACTGACATCATCCCTAGCGGTGTTCCCAGCTGCCCAGCCTCCTGTCCTGTAGTGAATGTGGCTCACGGCTCAGACTGGAGCACAGCCTGCGCAGAGAGGGCACGGTGCTGGTGACAGGGGTCCTGGAGTCCGCACGGTGCCTCTGAAATCAAGATCCTGTCCCGTTACATGAACCCGGGCCCGACACTCTGGCATTTCTGGGAAGGCCGCTGCAGTGCAAACAGAAAGCAGAGGCCAGGAAGGGAGACAGGCACCCTGGGCTTCCAGACCTCCTTCCTCCACTTACAGGTTGGGTAACTTTGGCCAAAGCTACTTAAACTGTCTAAACCTCAACTTTCTCCCATGCAAGGGGTGTAATCATTATACTGTTGTGAGTGGCAGATAAAATTGTGCATGTAAAAGCCTTTAGCAAAAAGTAAGAAGCCATATAGATGTTAGTTGCTATTCCTGATGATCATTGCCTTTATGTTAAATATATTCTCTCCATTCACTACACCGAGGTGTTAGAATATGCTACCAAATTATAGCATTTGATTACCTTGCCGATTTCAGCAAACTTGCACAGTTGCTACTCTCCACCCAGCACAAGGTAACACACAGTCGCTGTTCTTGGGCAGCTTTCGGTCTCATTGAGAAAACCACGTTTACATTGATAAAACAATTAGAGAGCAACATGAGACCAGATGTCGTTTACATGCCACTTACTAGACAGACTGAGGTTTTGAAGACGGAGAGATTAGTGTAGGAACAAGTGGTCACGAGGTAAAACTGGGGGCTGAGAATTGAAGCAGGGGCAGTTTCTGGAAAGGCAGAGGAGAGAGAGGGGCATTCAAGTCGAAAGGAATGGTTTGAACCGAGGGAATGAACACACACGTGTGTGTACATGCTCGTGGGCTTGTGTGTTTGGGCAGAGGGGCAAAGGAGGTGCAGAATACAGAGAATGGAGAGAAGAAATGATGACTAGACATAAAGGCAGCAAGTCAGGAAGGGGGAGGGGAGCGGTCTGGCACGGCAGAGGGGGCTCTGGATTTAGATGACTCGCATTCAGATTCCTGTATGACAACAAACCAGCTGGGTAACCTTACTGGGTCTCAGTTTCCTCATCGACAAAACAAGAACCGGAATAGGAGCTATATCATGGGTAGCGTTATCTGTGGTTCCCAGCCTGTGTGCTTCAGGGCTCTGCAGCAAACTCACAGGGGCCTTGTGGAATATTTGAACTTTGCACGGGAAACAGCAACATCTGTGTAAACTACTACTACCAAATCTTTTGCATATAACTATTGAATAAATGGAACCGTTAGGGATTTTGCCTGGATTAGAGGTGCTGTAAAAATAATACTGCGCTACTAATGGTGCCATGAACAGAGAAAGTTTGGGAACATCTGTACTCCATCACATCATCCTGTAGCATCTTACAGACCTCAATCTGTCTAGTAAGTTGCATGTAAATGACATCTGGTCTCATGTTGCTCTCCAATGGTTTTATCAGTGTAAATGTGGTTTTCCCAATAAGACCAAAAGCTGCCCAAGAACAGCAGCTTTTGATGTTGTGGGCATTAAACAAGGTCATGGTCATAGAACGCTCAGCACCACATGCGGCGCAGAATAAGAACTGAGTGAGTGTTCAAGAGAAATCACATTGCCAAGGTGTGTGTTTTCTGCCCTTGGCTGTACGTGGTGGAAGGGCAGCTACTCTAGGAGTTCATTTTAGTTCCTGCTAGCTTTCCTTTCCTTTTCATATTGTTTTGTTTTTTCTCCTCTCCAGGGACGATTGGATCATCAGATGATTTTTGTAAGTATGCTTTCGAAAAGTTAAACCCTTGCCCCAGCCCTGGATTCAGGGGGTCTCTTTTCATCAAAATGTTGATTTTCCTGCATCTCCCTCGCTGCTTAAGGCCCACGGAGACTGCTTGGTTCTAGTGGAAGCAGCAGTCGTGGAGCATACTGGGTGAATTTTTAATCATTTAGAAAGAAACTGTTTTATCTCACATGGTAGAGTAAGGTTAAGAGCAACGTTTTTAAAGGTTGAAGTAATTTAAGTTCTGTTCCAAGACAAGGTGAAAAAGATTGAAAAGGAGAGAAAATATTTCAACTAGCGAGCCCCACTGTGAGGGGAGCTCCTCCACCCCCTTTTCCTTCTTCTTTCCTCACTGCCCCTAACAATCCTAGACCTTCACAATGAGACAAAACCGGGTCACCTAAACCCGGTTGATTGACTTTCTGGAAGAATGCTGAAAAGAGGATTGGGCTGACAAATGGTTAGTCTGATTCAACTGAAGAAATGACCAAAATAACCTGGTGGATTATGTGGAATTCTGATGCACTCTTTGATAGTCTGCCTATATAAAGGCTTCTGATTTGATTAGCATTTGACACTTAACCTTGTTTTAGAAGAACAACCAGCAGGTTTCATCCCGGAAAAATAAATAGTAAAACAAATCAGGACAATTTGGTGATGTTCTTAGAGTTAGAAATAGAAATGGTCCTTAAACTGGTGGTCTTTAACACTTTTTGATCATGCATACCATCAGTTAAAAAATATTTGAACATATACCAATATATGTATATGTATGTATTTGTAAATTATACATCTGCTACTCTACATATATATTGTGTACATTATAAAATCCCACAGCATTTTAAAGGAGGAGATAAAATAGAAGTAGAAAGTCCTTATGTTTTCTTCCAACGTCTCAGTAGATTGTCTTGCTCTCTCAGGGGGATGCACCACCGCCCTGCTTTCGAGTTCACTGGTCTGGCTGACCCAGAATAGTGATTCTATTTGGGTCTTATCCAGGGTTAAGGGATAAAGCAGACAGGAATCATGAGACTTGCATCTAGTCCCAGCTCCGTCACTAGAGCAAGGGTAACTGTGGGCAAGGTCACTGAACCCCCTTGAACCTCTCTTTGACTATAAAATGAAGAGGCCAATTAGTAATGGTTGCCAACTGGGGGCTTCTTTGTTCCCTGTGGGCATATGGAAATAGGTGTGGGCGTTCTAGTGAACAAGCTTCAGGGATACTGACTCTCCTGCAATATTCAGGGTAGATCCATACGAGGAAGATTTGTCCAGCCCCAATGCTGCCCCTCTTGCAAAACCCTGGAAAATACTCCATCTTTCTGTGACCACTCAGGGAATGGAAATCCCTCCACTCTGGCCTGCACAGCCTTCCTCTGGACCTTTGGAAGAAGGCTGTTTGGAAGATAACCCTTTCCTATTTCCCTGTGCCTTCCATCTAATGATGCTAAATATTCCCAACTTCTACTAAGGCAGCCGAGGCACAGACTTAACTTATAGAGGCAACTGTGAAGTTGAACCCAAGGTTACTAGCTACCAGTGAAGGTTATTTTAGAAGAATTGTAGAATTTCCATGTTGAAACTTTGGCCCAGAGAAGTTAAGTGGCATCCTCAAAACCACACAGCTCTTTGGCTCTAGAGTCTGGATCTCCTGGCTCCTAGTCCAGTGCTGTCCCACTTCATGCCTCCTCTTAGCTATGCTCACTGGATGCCCTCCCGGTGTAGGGGCTACTTGTCCAGGCTAGTGAACAAGACAACATACAGCTTCATTTCTGGAAACAAACCACTTGGGTTTCCAGCAGTAGGAGAAAAGTGCAGCATGGAAGCGGGTAAAGGTGAGGTTTGATTCAAGGTCAGAGATTTAAGTTCAGAGCCATTCAACACGGTTTCATCATTGCAAAGCAAACAGGGATTCAGTTAAGAATAGTCCCATCTTTTCAGGGGCTCCTCTTACATAGCTATCCAGGTTGTTTTTGAACATTGGGTCTAGCATGAATTAGAATGAAAGTTTAGCAGTCCCCAAACCCCAAATAACAGTGATCCTAACAAGATGTGCATTCTTGTTCCGTCATGTAATGGTCTGGATATAACCAGCTTAGGGCTCTTCTGGTGGCTTCCTTGTGCCAGGATTCTTCCATCTCATTGCTTTGCCAACCCCTCTGGCCTGCCTCCCCATCATCCAAAATAGCTTACTGCCTCATCCACATTCTAGCCGAAAGATGAGGAAAAGGGGAAAGGGAACATATCACTAACTATTGAAGGGATAATTCAGAAATTGCCCTCAGCGTTTTTGCTCATATCCTATTGGACAGAATTTAGTCACATGGTCACATCTAGATGCAAGGGAGGCTGGGAAATGTAGTCTTTGAGTGGCCATGGTCCAACTGAAATGTACAGGGGTTCTTTTACAAGAAAGGAGAGAATGGATACTAGGGGCAGAGAGTCATTCCTATCACAGACTGTGAATGGAGGGAATAGATCTGGTGCAGTAGACATGGAAAAGGCAGTTGGACACCTGAAAAACAAGGTGCTAGCCTGAGGATTAGATGTACTCCGTCTTGAGTCAGGCAATCGGAGGCATATTAAGTCGTGCATTTTATCAGTGAAACCAGACCCATTCTTGCCCTGCCCAGAGTATAGTTATATAAACTTTCTGGGTCCAGTTTCATCATCTATAAAATGAGGAGGATAAGACTGACATCTCAGAGCTGTTGTGAGAATTAAATGTGGCACTGGTACGCAAGGATTTTATAAATTCCAAAATGGAGTATAAGTTATGATTATATTATGATTATACAATCATAAGATAAAAGGTTGTTGTTTCTGGTAGTCTGTGAGGGAGGCAAGTGTCCTGGGGAATAGCTCACTTGGTTGTAAAGTTGTTGGAGCTTTCTTCCTGGGCTCAGTGAACTAACTAACTAGACTTGCTTTTATCTTCTACAAATATAAATTTTCTGATCACATGACAGCCACTGGTGGTGTTAAAAGACAAAGGAGGCAACCTTTGGAAGGGGTTCTGTATTTCAGAAAGGGACACAAAGTAGGGTTATTTTGCAGCAATTCACCCAACTTTGCTCCCCGCCCCCCCAAAAAAGTATGGAAGGGACCAGAGGAGACTGTGGAATTCACTCTGGCTTCTACCCCAAGAAAGCAATTTCTCTGTCTTTGTTTCTCACCATCTTGTGCAGAAATAGGTCCAAGAGAGATAAATATTTTGACTAATTTTCAAACTTCCACAAGGTAAAAAAAAACAGTTTCTTTTTCTACTTTGAAAAGGGTATATTTAGCATCTTATCTAGTTTGATGAAGGCTGAAGTAGTGGCCATAAGACATTTAAGGACAGAAATAGAAAGACTTGTGTAATTGTGCAGCATTTTACTAAAAAATTCAAGGGTTATCACAAGTCACATTATTCTGAGGGATTCCATTTGGAAGGAGAGATACTGGAGGAAGAAGTGACAGTTAAATCATTGAATCCAACCCCTCTTTTTATGACCCCAACTACTCAGTCCCCTTGACCCTTGCTCTCTTATGCTAATCTACTAGCCTGTCAGCTCAGGAAAAGACACCAGAAAAGACTGGAAATAGTTAGCTTCTGGGAGGGTGACCCTCCACCTCTCAGAATATACCTGGGCTAAAGGTAGCACTGATCTTCAAACAAAAAGATTAGTTGTTTTTTAATCCACATTAAGAACTTCTACAAGTGTAGTTTCCCTTGGTTTTCAGTGATCACTTTTAAATTGTGGATACATAAATTTCCATGTTTATAGATAAAATAATTATCTGGTCTACTGAAGACCAGTAGATTTTATGATAAGTTTATGATAAGAATTTTTGATTTAAATATTATTTAATATTTTTCATTCATGTATTATCCAATTAGAACTTGGTCCCTGGAGTCAAACAAAGCAGGATTCAAATCCCCACTTTGCCGCTTAATAAATATACAGCCTTGAGCAAATCATTCACTTTTCAGAGATTCAGTTTTCTCCTCTGGAAGTGAAAATAAGAGTGATACCTACCTCATAGACCTGATGGAAGACTGAGGCTATATATGTTCCTGGAACAGAGAAAACACTCAATAAATGGTAACTAATGGTAGCTGTATTTGGTATTGGTGCATAGCTGATATCTACAATAATCTATGAAACCACGTCACTACCCCTGTACTTCATACAGTGTAATGACTTCACAGGAGGAAGGGATTCTACAGCAAAGGCTGTGAGAGCATTGGGTTGATTTGAAAGTGTGATTCCGCTTCCCTGGGAAAAGCCTGGGAGTGGCAGTTGGGAGAGGAGGGAGACAGGAGTCTTGTATACACCTGGGGCCCCCAGCCTCCTAACTACCCAACTTGAAATGAAACCAGGAGACAGATGGTGGAACTAGGGTGCACAGATGCAGAGAATTAGAGCAGGGGTGAGGATGGGGGACAGGGAGCTGTGAAAGCAGGACCGTATTGTGCAGCTATATGTAGGATGCAGTCAGGGGGAGAGAGAAGGAAGGGAAGATTAGAGACAGACACTCTCTTGGAGGCTGTAGAAATGGCCCAAGTAAGGATTCAAGGGAAGCGGAAGAAGGGAACAGGTCTGAAAGGCATGTGGAGGTGGCTGGGGGGAGGTGGGTAAGAGGCAGTCAGCCTTGTCTCCGGGGTTACTAACCCGGGGTCTGGGGCAGAGATACATATGCTGTTAATCAAGTTGGAGGGGTCAGTAGGAGAAGTTGGTTCTTGATGAGGTAATCTGTTTATATCCTACATCTTGGTTTGATTTTTTTCATTCACTCAGTAGTTCATTTATTCATTCATCAAAAAGCACTGTCTGAGCATTTGATACATGTCGGATAATGCTAAGCTTTGGGATGCCAGAGGAGTAAGAACTTGCTTCCTGCCCTCAAGCGGGTGGGGAGAAGGTGACCGGTAAACAGACAATTACAGTATAAGGCGAGTGTTGCTACGATTGAGGTACACCAAGGACACCAGGGAAGCATAGAGGAGGGACGCCTAACCAGACTGGGGGCTGGGGGTCAGAGAAATGAGGTAATGTCTTAGCTGAACTGAGTCATGAAGGATGAGCAGGGGTGAGCCAGGCAGGAGCAGGGAGAAGGACATTTCATGCAGAGGGAGCAGCCAGTTCAAAGGCCCAGAGGCAAGGAATTGAATGGCATAAATTTGAGCCCTGCCAAGTTCTTAAGTATGACTGGAATGTAGAATGTAAGGAAGGGAGGTGGCATGAGATGATGCTGGAAGGATAAACAGGGGGATGCAAAGATGCTATTGTAAGTGGAAGTGACATGAGCAGATTTGGGTTTAGGAAAATAACTTAGCAGTGTGGAGTACAGATTGGATGTGCAGGAAGTATTGGTGGCCGGGAGAGTCAGAGCCATTGTCATCATTATGAGGACTTGGACTTAAATGGCTGTGAGGATAAAATGACATAAACAGATTCAAGTGATACGAAAGAGTATTGGTAACTGATTGAATGGTGGTTAGGGAGGAGGGGTGGTGAACATAGAGAGGAAAGTGTTGAGAATTTCTGGTTTAGGTAATGAGAGAGAGAACACAAAGGGTGAAGCAATTTTTTGTTTTGTTTTTGGTAGTCAGAGGAGGGATGGTTAGTTGAGCTTTGGTTATGTTGAACTTGAGTTTCATGGTAGTTGCTGGGTAGAGAAGTTCAAGAGGCAGTCACAAACCCATGTCTGGAGATCAAGAGGCAGGTTAGAGCTGGAGATGGTGGGAGATGTCATTCAAAGGTGCTAGAAGCTAAGGTAGTGGTAGATGAGCTCACCTAAGCAAGGCTACAGAGTGAGAGGAGATGGTGAGGGGTGAACTTCTGGGAAAGACCAACACCTAAGGGGCCAGCAGAGAATGGGGAGTGGGTGGAGAATACTTGGAAGGAGCAACAAGAGAAGTAGAAGGAGACATGAAGGAGCAGTCACAGTTTCCAAGGAAACCAAGAGATTTCAGAAGCAAGGGTGGGCAACAGTATTGAAAGCTGCAAATAGTCAGGTAAAGATGGAGACATTCCCACTGGGTTGACTGCAGAGTCGTGGTGACTTTGGTAGGAACATCTCAGTTGTGTGCAGTGAGGAGAGGCCAGATGGGAGCAAGTTGAGGAGTGAATAGGAGGCGAGAAGGTAGAGACAACTTCTTTAAGAATGTTGCATCTCTGGAGAGGAGACAGGGGCACATGTGTGGTGGGGAATAATTGATTGTGTAAGATAAGAGTGACTTGAGCACAGTAAATACTTATGGAAGCATCAGGTAGATAAGGGAAAGGTTGGAGATACAGGAGAAAGAGAGGAGGGGAGACAGGTGGAGTTCAGAGGCCAGGAGAGGTGAACCAAGCCCTAGACCAGTGGTTCACAAACCTGGCTGCCCATATTAGCATCACCTGGAGAACTTTAAACAAACTGACACCCAGGCTTTGCCCCCCCAGAGGTTCTGATTTAAGTGGTCTGGAGTGGAATCTAGCACTGGTATTTTTTTAGATCTTTGAGTGATTCTAACGCGCTTTCAGGGTTAAGAACTACTGTAGTAAGTATTCAATAACTATTTGTTGAATATTTTTAAAAGTTTTTGTCGATCAGTTGATTAGTTCTCCTCAGCAACAATGAATGTTTAATCATTTGCAGAGGATGTTGTGAAGAAATATAAGACAGGATACCTGCTCTCAAGTGGCTTGCGATTCCATGGGAGAAGTAGTAATAATTTTTAGTATGTATAAGTGCTAATTTAGTGGCACAACACTTGGTAGGGTAATATCAGTTCTGTGTGGTCAGCTGTCAAGGGGAAGATTTTGGCCTCAGAAAAGGTGGAACCTAGGTAAGTGGAGCAAAAGAAGGGTTTCACATGCCTAAGACAATAATCATTACAATCCTGTTTCTTGAGGACATCCTTGGTACCAGCTACTTTACATACATTATCCCAAATATTGCAACTATGCAAGATAGTTATACATCATCCCCATTTTACAGTGGAAGAAACTAAGGCTCAGGGAATTTAATATCAAGGCTATAGCTAGCAATACGTGGCAGAGTCAGAATTCAAGCCCGGGACTGACTGATTCCAAAGTCAGTATCATTTCCACTACAGTTTACTGGGACCAGTGGCTTCAGGCTCCCACTTGCTATTTGGTACTGTAGTCTCAAGATGGAGCAAGTCATCTTCAGCTGGGACTTTTTGGTCAAGGCTGTTTGTGCAGGTGAAGTTCACACAGACATCCATCATCAGTCCTAGTGGTTCTCAGTGTGGGCGTTGATGAACCACCAGCAGCATCACTTGGGAACTTTTTAGGAATGCAAATTTTCAGACCCCTTCCCAGATTTACTGAATCAGAAACTTTGTGGGCCAGCCTTAGCAATTTGTTTTAAGAAGCCCTCCTGGTGATTCTGATGCAGTTTAAAATTTGAGAACCAAAGTTTGATTCCCTACTTTGTGGATATAAATCAAGACCTCAATTTGCTGTTGTGGCTAGTCCCTGAGCATCTGTGATATGCAGATGGAAAGAAAGAACTGGGGGATTCTAACCCTGGAAAAGATTGTTACCTGAATTCCAGCAGCCTAATACTCTCATTGAAGAACTCAGATGTTATGAGCAACATCTGATAGGGTGAATGAGTCCCAGTTCTACGACAGTGTATTGATTCCAATAAAGGATAATTCATTAGTCTTGGGAAATACGTCATGGTGTTTTCCTCTTCGCAAATTAAAAAACTTGGCCAATCCTAGAGAAAGCAAAACAATCTCCCAAGCAAGTTTCACAGGGGCCTCAAGATGCAACCCTCATGAGATTGTCTGGTTTGCCTCAAAAGAACTTCTGATCATTGACACATTTCCTGTTCGGTCATTGACAGGAGGAAGTGATCGGAGATTTGAAACCAGGCACTGAATACCGAGTAAGCGTGGCAGCTTACAGCCAGACTGGCAAAGGGCGGCTTAGCTCTCCTCGGCACATTACCACTTTGCTCCAAGGTAAAATGCGTTCAATTCATTAATAGTAAGAAAGCGATGGGTACTATTCATTCATTCCTTCATTCAGCATATCAGTGAGGACCTACTATGTACCAGGCACTGTGCTATGCTAGGCTCTGGGAATTCAGTGGTGAACAAAAACAGGCACACAGCCCCTGCCCTCTCAGAACTTAGTGGCGTGGGTCAAGACGTTATCCAATTAATGTGTGGCCGCAGATAGTGAGAAGTGCTTCCCATAGTGCTGTAAGATCTTCTGTTGTAAGATCCGATATAGGGGTGCGATAAGGATTCCCTGCGGACATGACTGCTAAGTGGGAATTAAGTAAGTGGGAGCTAAGAAGGCGAGGAAGGGGAGTGGGAGAAGAGATCTTATAGGCCAGGGGAATCCAACAAAGGCTCATTGAGGTGGTACTGCGCTGGACACTGGGGGACAAAAGTGGCTTGAAGACATCGTTGCTCATAGGAGCTCCTTGTGGAGGGAGAGGCACGTGGCAGGCAAGTAGATCCAGTGCATCCGAGGTCTGCCCAGCTGGCTCTGGAAGCGCTCAGAAGGAGCACGTCCTCCACCCCAAGGCTCAGGGAGGGTTTCAGAAAGAACCATATCTTTGGCCCGGTTTTTGAAACCTGCATAGCGTTTTGCTAGGAAGAGAAGGCAGAAAAAATATTTCTGGCCGAAGCAATAAAGAAAGGCTGGGAAATAAATGTGAAAGCCTAGATATGAAAATAGTAACAGCAGTTACCTTGGGGTGATAGGATCATCCTACATCTTTACCCATGCGGCTTTTTCCAAATGTCCTACCATTGGTATGTATTCTGATGATAGGGGGCAGGAAGAGATACACAAAAGAATTGAAAGTAAGTGACAGTAACGCTAAGCATTTAATTTTCCTTGTAGGTAAATTTCAATTCGGACATGCTAACAGAGGTTCTAAAGGGTACACATCATTGTGTGTCCTGGGGTCGATAGTCTGGACATAATTTAGTTGGATTTCCAGCCTGGGGTGCTTGAGGAGAAGGGAAGACCAGCTCTCATTGACAAACCTTCCATGAATCCAGCTGAGAATCCAGTTGTGATTTTGTGTGTGTGTGTTTATTTGGTTTGGAGTTTGAGGCAGTTCTGAACAGAGATGTTTAGGCTGTAGAAAGCACACATGTTTTTTTATGCATGAAACCCCTCCAGCAGCAAAGACCACAGCCAACTCTAGTTGTTCGCTGTCCTGCCTAGATTCCTGCCTGCTTCCAGTAGCACCTCAGCAGCTGCACGTCACTGTGGTTTCCGATTCCGAGGTGGCCCTATCTTGGAAACCTGGAGAGAGTGAAGGAAGCTCCCCTATTCAGTACTATTCTGTGGAATTCATCAGGTAAGTTAGTGGGTCACATTCAGAAGCCAAATGTACTGACCTCAGTCATTCCAAACACGATAGAAGACTCCATTGCATGTGAATTTAAGAGACGACAAAGGCTTGGAGGCCTATATTTACACTCTGACTTGGGCCAGCACCTGTCCCCAGCCCTCTTTGATGGTGGGTCATCTGGTTAACCTGTCTGTACCCACCTGACCTCTTCCCCACTTCCCCGCCACAGTCAGACTGTCCTAGGCTCTGAAAACTCCCGAGGGACCACTGCCAGCCTGCCTGCATTTCACACTCAAAACTTGCCTCCCTGGCTTTGAAACATTGTGTCTGAAGTATATATTTGATGGTGACTTTTCTCGAGGGAGAGGAAAAACAACCTTTAGTGCAATGCATTGTTGCCTTTGCATCCGTATTGCCATGGGACAAGTTTCTTGGTTTGGTTTCAGCTTTTTTCTCTTGTCTACCTCTCCAGCTCTCGTATTCTAGCTTATCAGAGGTAGAAGCTTATCAGAGGTAGAAGAGTGATTAGAAGTTCTTCTAAGAACTTACAGATGTAAAAACATGGATTCTCAATGCTTCTATGAAATTTTAAGCAAGAACAAAACCAAAAAAACACCCACCCAACCAATGAGTAAAAGTAATTCCCCATCTAGGGCTCTTCCTCTGAACTCTAGTTGCAGTTGAATTTTGAATTGAAGCACCTAGGTGATGAAACAATGTTGTTCTCTACATTAAAGGTGATTGGGTTTGTCTGAGGCCAGTTGCTTCATGGATTCATAAAGAGTCTTGTTCAGCACCTCATTCCTTAGGCTCTCTAAAGCTGGGGCAAAGGATTCTGCCATGATTTGATTAGCTCTGCTTCTGTTTCTTGACTTCCTAGCCTATTTTTTGGTAGTAGAAAACAGATATTTGTTTCTTCAGAGAAGTACTGCACTGAGTCTCTTTAATGCTTGAGTACAGAGCTCGTCTCAGGCAGGACTTATTGAATTGCAAGTGGCAGAATCTTGAAAGAAGATGAGACTGTAATGTATTGGCCCCTGTGAGTGTCAAGTCCTGTGACAACTCTAAATTTGGGGAAGACTAGCTCCGTATCACATCAGCAGTCTGTCTCCATCCATCTCTGTGCTATGCTGCCCCCTTTATTGGCTTTAGTTTCAGGTTCTTCCAGTATAGTGGCAAGATGGCCACCAGGCACTGAAGGCTTGCTGTCTACTAGCTCAGCTCCCCACTGGAAAAGAGTGGCTCTTTCTCAGTGGACCCAGTAGAGTCTCAGTATTCATTCTAGCTGGCCAGGCTCTGGTCCCTCTTCATTAGCTGTGCCAATCACTGCGGCCAAGGAGAAGAGTACACTGATTGGGCAGACACTCGTCATATTCTGAGCTCTGGAACTAAAGACTGGTGGGTCATTCAGGCCTGAAGTACACAGATTGAGAGTTCAAGAGGGTTGTTTCCTCAAAGCGAAGTTGTGCAACTAATGGAAAAGGGAGGAACAGATGCTGGGAAAATTAAAAAATAAATAAATAAAAGATGCCCCCAGCCAAGCTCCAGACCAATGCCCTTCAGTGAGGATAATCTACAATCCTGTTGTTGAACAGATTTGGTAGGCAAAGCCCGGAATGTGCCTGGAGTAGAAAAGATTCTAAGCCTGGTTCCAATAGTAGTTAAACTGCAACAGTGGAAAGTCCTAAAACTTCAGCTTTCTCATCTGTAAAACTTGGAGTGAAACTTAACGTTTCTAATTTACTTGTCTAACATCAGCAAAGCAAAATGTAATACTTTAAAATTTTGAAAACTGGGCAATGTTTTTCATAGTAGCCCATCAGGTCACCAGTGTAACCCTCAGCAAAGATGATGGTTATAATTTACTATTTTTTTTTTAACATCTTTATTGGAGTATAATTGCTTTACAGTAGTGTGTTAGTTTCTGCTTTATAACAAAGTGAATCATTAATTTTGTGGTAAAACATGTATTTCTTTTTTAAGCTTCAGTCTGGCATATTGGTAAAAGGTGGAAATTGCAGTTTCTTAACCTGTGTGTACAACTGAAAGTAGAAAATGAGATGGATTGAGAGCCAGAACTGGAAGGGAGTGCTTGCTGCTTCCTCTACTGCCAGCAGGGGGCCCTGTGCAAGTCACTTCGCCTCCGTAGTCTCAGTGCCTCACATAGTTTAGGGTCCCCAAAAGGAGAGCGTTTTACAAGGACTTGGGTGCAAGTAGTTTATTTTATTTGGAAGCAGGAATGAGAAGGTTGGGAGAGGGATGGAGGACATATGACTGTGTGTTACAGAAGTCACTTCTGCAGGCAATGGGGGCCTCTATAGGGGCTTAATTCTATGGAGATCTCTCTGGAGCACACAGAATTCCTCTCTAATTTGCCTATCAAAAAGACAAGAGCCATTTACCCACTGGCTTCTGTCCTCTTTTTGTTGATTGAAAGTTTCCCCCAGGGGTACAACTTCCCACCCATCTAGGCTCTGCTGGCCCTTGGATTAAGGGGGCAGGTCCAGGGAAGAAGGAGGAGGGATGTGAGCACAGCATGTGCTTGAGGTTCCATGCTGGCCTTGCGAGGCAAGTTGGGCTCACTTGAAACTCTCCACATGACAGCCGCAGCTGAAATCAGAACTGGGAGAAGGGGAGGTGACACAGGCCCCAGAGGCATTGACTACAATGTCCTTACAATGCAAAATATGGGTGATAACTTCTTCCAGCCTTATAGCTGGAATAGTCCTCATTAGGAGGATCAAGTGAAATCACATATGAGAAAGAGCTTTCTACAAAGCTTTTTTGACATCTACATGTCAAAAACCAAGCTAAGGAAAAGGAAACAAACAAGCAAAAAAGCAAAAACCCTATACACGTGTAAGGTATATATGGGTGTTATGTACCTACATTTAACAATTCTAATTCTTCTCCAACAAAAATACATCTTAACATTCAAACCTCTAACATTTGAGGGGCTCAGACCCCAAATTCTTAATGTATATGTATTTTAAAAGTATATACCATTTTAACAAACTGTTAAATATTTTTTGTATCTGTTTATCTCAACGAATATAACTCTACAATGTCCTGGAGACATTGTAGATGTCTTCATATTTAGAACTCTTGGATATCTCGGTGTTCCAAACGGAACATGGTAGAATACGGAAAGCCAGCTCCTGGTTCCACCCCCTATACTAGGAATTCTGCTTCTGCTGTCTCTTCCAGAATATGTAACCTCAGTCAAGTTATTTTATCTCAGGACTTCCATTTCCTCATCTGTAACATCAAGTTAATGCGACCCTCATAGCAGGGTTGTTGCTCATAGTCTGCATAAAGTGTTTATACATAGTAGACATTCAATATCTGTTTCTTTCCTTCCCCCCCTACCACTATTTCCCCTTTACAAAGAAAGAAATTGGGACTCAATTGCTTAAGTTGCTTTGCCAAGGTGAAATGACTGGTTAGGGACAAAATTAAAATTAGAACTGAACTCTCTCGACTTCCAGCCCAGGGCTCTTTCTACAAAACCCCATGTCCCCTTCATGTCTGTGATCCACCTTCAGAGATGGAATCCTGGACTCAGCCCGCCCGGAGCTCTGCTGGCTGAGGAAATGGGAAGCCTCATCTTAGGCCGCTGTTTGCTGTTATTCCAGAAGGAAAGCTCTCGCAGCTTGTTGTGGCGTTTAATGTTTGGCTGCAAAAGAAATCCCCACGTTCATTTGTAAACATCTCAGAGTCTATCCCATTTCAGTTGAGAGCCTGAGGATATGTGTTTAAAGAGAGCTTTCCTGGGCTCTAAATCAGAAACTGCAGTTCGTGTGAAAAGTTTTGGGGGCCTACAGTTATCTATTTTTCCCAGAGAGGTCTGTTTAATGTTTAACATTGAATTCTTTTTGCCCAGATACCTACTGTGTACACAAACACCTGTGACAGGTCTCTGGGTGAGCCAAAAGTGTCTTTTCCTATCCCAGAGGCAGGCCTTTGACAGGCCAAGGCTAGGACGTTGTAGAAATCAGTGTATCGCCAGAAGTTATCCTCAGATTTCACCCATCTGAATGTGAAGTTCTTGTCTGAGTTCTGTCACTGGAGGATTAGGTTCCAGTAGGTGCTTATTCATCAGTTGCCCTTATTCAGTGGGGATAATGATGTCAAAGGCATTGTTGGGAAATAGTCTCAAAAAACTTTTAAGGAACTATGTAACTGGCTAGTAAGAGATTAACCTGAAAAATTACACTAGACCAGGGTATGGGGTACTGACTGCGTATTTGCTAGTTTTGTTCATATTTTGGGTGGACATTCCATGTGTTTGTGATGCTGTCTTAGGTCAGGCGGGCCAAGCAAATTTTTGTTCTTCATCCAGCTTCTACCTCCTGTAAAATGGAGGATTCCCACAGGGTGAGCGTCTTGAAAGGGTGCTCTCAGTGATTGTATCAGAAAGGAGACTTGGTCTCTGGCTCAGGCAGGATGAGGGTAATCTTCATAATGTCTCCCAAAGTCGGCCCGGGGACGATTCATCAGCTTCCTTATTTACAGTAGATTTTAAATTTTTAATCAGTGTAGAAAAGATTTTTTGAAGAGGCAAATTCTAAGTAAGCCTGCAGGCTGTAACATATTTTGCAATGTTTTTAAAACTTTTTCTTCCTGCTTTTCTAAAACAGAAAAACCATGCATTCGAAGTAGGAAGAATATATATGTATATATTTTTTGCCTGCTGTTGGATCTTCGTTGCTGCACGCGGGCTTTCTCTAGTTGCGGCGAGCGGGGGCTACACTTTGGTGCACAGGCTTCTCATTGCGGTGGCTTCTCTTGTTGCGGAGCATGGGCTCAGGCGCTTGGGCTTCAGTAGTTGTGGCACGTGGGCTCAGTAGTTGTGGCTTGCGGGCTCTAGAGCGCAGGCTCAGTAGTTGTGGCACACGGGCTTAGTTGCTCCACGGCATGTGGGATCTTCTCGGACCAGGACTCGAACCCGTGTCCCCTGCGTTGGCAGGCAGATTCTTAACCACTGCGCCACCAGGGAAGTCCCAGGAAGAATATTTTATTTCTAAAGTGATACTGAAAATTTCTTTGTGGGCAGCAATCTTAGTGTTCATTAAAATAAGAACCAAGCATAAATATAGCTACCTATGTTTTGAAATATTTTGTCTATAAATATCTGAGAAACTTTCCTCCTTCGGCCTAAGAATTTCCCCAGGGTAAGTGCTTTTCTCATAAGTGAAAAATATATACTATGGTGGCAATGAAAACCCAAAGGCCTGGACAAATAGTCCTTACCAGTAATGTTTCAATTGGGGTGCTGTGTTCCATATATGCTATCTATCAGGTTGGTTAAAGGTGAAAATAGTTTTCATTTAACTTACCTATACAGTTAAGTCCCCTACATATGAATGAGTTCCGTTCTGAGAGCACGTTTGTAAGTCCAATTTGTTCGTTAAGTCCAACAAATTTATCCTAGGTACCCAACTAACACAATCAGCTATATAGTACTGTACTGTAATAGGTTTATAATACTTTTCACACAGAGAATACATAAAAAACAAACACAAGAAATGAAGAAAACATTTTTTAATCTTACAGTACAGTACCTTGAAAAGTCCAGTAGTACCAGCTATATCACTGCTGCTTTAACACTTGCTTCCGGACATCCTGGGCTTGAAATAAAGATACTGTACTACTGTCTCTATACAGTACTGTACGGTTAAGTACACAAAAGCACAACCACTTGTAGAGGATGCACGCATGTGACAACATATGCCAGACACATGAACCAACTTACATGATTGGACAAGCTAACGCACGTTCACATCTTTGAAAGTTCCCAACTTGAAGGTTCGTATGTAAGGGACTTACTGTAGTTTTTCTGTAGGTGTAACCTGATTGGTTAAAACTGCTTCAGAGTTTTGTATTGTCAGTTGTTGGAAAGGGCAGATTAAAGCTTTCAGTGGCTATTTTTAATAAGAAGTCCACCAAGGCTAATTTTGGGTGCATGTGAAAGTTCAAAATATTTCTGTGTGTTTTAGGGACCTAGGTCAAGAAATGATCTCTAAATCTCAGCCCAAGACACTAATACTAATAAATGTGAAAGAGCAATGCTTCCTTTCTTTTCCCTTTCACACGTTTCTGCCTAAATAATTCCCTGGTCCCTTGCAGATGCCTTCCATAATAAGACTTGCAAAATTCATCTTCACGCAGAGCTGCTTTTAAGCTGATTGCAATGTCTACATATTGGTTTTACTTGAGAATCTCAAGGTCATGCACACCTGGGTGGTGCACTGAAATTATTATTTCAAAATAATTTTGAAAATTATTTTACAAATTGATATTTTTGTCAAAAGTCATCTGTCTTTCCATCCCATCATCAGCCTACAAGTAACAAATGAATTTAATTAGTTTCCTCCTAAGAAGTGAACCTGCAAAGGCTGTTACTGAAATGAAGATCAAGTCTGGGATTCAGAGCAGAAGCTGAACGGATTATGGATTTTCCTTGAACAGTTTTAAGGGATGATGTGATATGACTTATGGTCAAGGGCACAGGCTATGAAAGTTAAAGAAATGTTTCATTCAGAATCGAGACTTACAGTCCAATGCTTGGTATCATCTCTCAGGTTTAAGTTTGTCCAAATGTGGAATCAGAAGACGCAGCTCTGAGCTGGCCTCTAATCTTGGGGACAAATGGCTTGATTCCAGTTTTAAGCTTCCTTACATATGAAATAAGGCTGGATTGCTTGACCTCTAAAATCTGGTGGCTCTGATTTTCTGTCCTCGTGACAAAGGTGAGGAAGTATAGGTGGTTTACTACACAGGGCTCTGGACCTAGCTTCCTGGTCCAACCCTTGCCTCCACCACTTTTAAACATAAGATTTTAGTTGCATTATTTAACTTCTCTGTCTCTCAGACAGAAGAATGGGGATAACAATTTACTTACCTCATCGAGTTGTTGTGAGATAAAGCGAGTTGATGCACACAAAATGCACAGAATAGCACCTGTTATACAGTAAGTGCTCAATCAATGCAAACTGTTCTTATTAAGGCTTTTATGACAGGTCTTTCCTGCTTTCCTTTATAGCCATGTTCTTTCTCGGCTAAAGGTCTTTATGCTTGCTATACTCTGCCAGGATATATCTTCTACTTCTTTACCTAGTTAACTCTTGTTCATCCTTCAGTTCCCCTGCTTAAGTACCACTTCCTCCAGGAAGCCTGCCCTGAACCCTGCCCCCACCTCAGACTAGGTTAGGTACACCTGCAACATTTACTAGCAACACTCAGCACACTTGTAGTTAATTACTTGTTCGAAGTCTGTCCTCCTTGCCAGGCCATGAGGGCAACGTCTTGACTTGCTCCCTTCTGTGGAATATGGCACCTACATGAAGTAAACATAGCACGTGTCAAGTAGGTGCTGGAGAACATTTGGATACAGGCAGCCATGTGATTGAATCCAGAGAGTGACAACAACTAGCTGCCACCTTGCGCAAGATCCTTGACCTCTTTGAGCCTTACTTCCCTTGGCTGTAAAGTAGGGATGATAATAGTGGATACCTTGGGAGGGTTGTGAAGATAAATAGATGTCTGTACAGTACTTAGAAGAGTGGCTTATGAAAATAGTTTTAAGTGTCAGTTCTTTTCCTTACCCTAAGCCCCATGGTAATGGAAGTGTATTGCCATACTAGTCACAGGAGATTGAATGAATCCTTTACGGCTAATTTCCAAGGCCACAGCAGTAACCAATATCATTCCTTACTAACTGCAGAAATAAAAGGCAGACAAAATCCAATCTGGATCTGTGTGCACGTCCCCTTTCCTTCCCCCCGACCCAAAGTTACTTATTGCTTTTGTTTTCTCATCATAAAAGGGATAGTGGTATGTGGTAAAGCTTCAGATAATACCTAATGTATAAGACTAACTTGAAAGCTACCATTGAGATTTTATTTCATATTGAATGATAACTTGTGTTTTGGAGCCCTTCATACCTGCAAGTGAATTGCCAACTTTTTTCATAGCGTTTTACTAGAACTTATAGCAATAACTGGGCAAATGGCTGCAATATTTAACAGTGATGTAGCCCTGTGTTGGTTTTCCTGCCCCACAAAATTATAGAGCTTGATATATTTAAAGAATCGTTCTTACACAATTAATCAATTTTGAGGAGAATGGGAAAAAACAGCAACAAAAATCTCCCTTTCTTTTCAAGAAATTGTTTAGGAAGTTGTGTTGTTTAAGTATAAGCCTTCCTTATAGCCAACAATAGAATTAGAAATAAGCAAGAGTGGGCTTGTTTGGGTGTCAGCTGACATTTCATATTAACAAGTGGTGTTTTGTGAAAAATTCCTTTTTCTTACCTTTAGTTTCCAAATTGAAAATCTCAGAACCACTTTCCAGAGTGGTATGTAGTCCCAGAAATTCTGGTAGCCATCAAGTTCCTCCATTCAGGCTCAAATGGAAGGGCGATTCTGAATGTTTTTGCAGAAGTTTGACCTACAGTTCTACAAATTGATCCCTTAAAGCTTCAATCCCTCCTACCGTGAGCTTTCCTGATGTAATCCCTGGTCAGACTGATGGGAGTTGACACAAATTGAATTCTTGTGTACCAGTGCTGGGAGCCATTTGTAAAGTGTAAATGAAAGTGTGCTCTCCAGTTGCCCCGTCAGGGACAAATTGCCAGCTGAGTTTATCATTACCCCATTCTATCCATCTGTTTGTCATTTGGTTGGGTGGAACCAATTCATAAATAAAGAAATACGGCTGAAAGCTGCAGGTCAAATAATACATCTTTTCTTTTTTCTTAACTGTGATTACTTAGTGGTTTTGGACTTTCCTCTGCAGTTCATTTTAGTGTAGAGCAAATCCTGCATAAAACCAGGTCTGTAAAATTGAGAGAGACTTGGAGGCCTTTCCGAGCATGAGGTTTTCTTTCACTCCTGTCGTATTTACCCTGGATAACTATGGGATCTTAAAGCAGGGTGCTTAACCTGCAGTCTGTGGATCCCCAAGGGGCTCATGGATAGAAGGCAAGGGGTCCCTGAACTTTGGTTGGACAAAAATTACGCTCTTAGTTTAACCGACTGAAATGTAATGTTTTCTTCAAATATGAATGTAATCAACAAACTGCAGTGGCATTAGCAATTCCTGTGACTTTGTCACCTTTAGAATCACAGATATGTTCTTATCCCATTACAATTGTTGCACATATCTCAAAATACCATTTATGGTTATCACTACTATGAAATTATTAAGTCCATTGCTAAGTATTGTTATTTAATGTGTTAATGAAGAAGTATCTATATTAATATATCATAATTTTTTATTGTTTTGGTAATTGTTTCTAGTATAACTGGTTTCCTGTGTGATCCTATGCATTTAAAAATATTATTCCAAGAAGGGATTCACAGATTTCCACAGACTGTCAAAGTAGCACAAACAAGGTTAAAGACTTTTGTCTTAAACACTTTGTGTTTTTTTTGGCTGCGTTGGGTCTTCATTGCTGTGCGCAGGCTTTCTCTAGTTGCGGCGAGCGGGGGCTACTCTTCGTTGTGGTGCGCAGGCTTCTCATTGCGGTGGCTTCTCTTGTTGCGGAGCACTGGCTCTAGGCGTGCGGGCTTTAGTAGTTGTGGCACGCGGGCTCAGTAGTTGTGGCGCGCGGGCTTAGTTGCTCTGCAGCATGTGGGATCTTCCCGGACCAGGGCTGGAACCGGTGTCCCCAGCATTGGCAGGTGGATTCTTAACCACTATACCACCAGGGAAGTCCAAGACTGTTGTCCTAGACCAGGGGTTGGCAAATTTTTCTACAGGATCAGGTAGTAAATATTTCGTGCTTTGCCAGCTATATGGTCTTTTTCTCAACTATTGAGCTCTGCCATTGTAGCAGGAAAGCAGCCTAGACAATACCTAAACAAACAGTTGTGGTTGTGTTTCAATAAAACTTTATTTACAAAAACTGGCAGGCAGCTGAAGTTTGCTACCCCCTGGTTTAGGGCATTGTGTTATTCCCAACGTCTAAGTTTGAAGATATTTTAATTCAGCTCAATTCACCCTTTACTGGATACTTACTGTGTGCATACATTCATCCAAACATGTACGTATTGAGTATCTTCCACGTGCAAAGCATGTGCAAGAGATTTCGGGGTGAATCAGCTATTGCCTCTGCTTGGACAGTCCAGTGGGGAAGGCAGATGAGCAGAGTCCAGAGCTGTGAGTGTTGCAGGCAGGGGTCGGGGCCAGGGGCCTAGAGGAACACAACCTTGACATCTAACCCAGTTTTGAAGGAATCTGGGAAGGCTTCTTACAGGAGTTAAGGAAGACATATCAGCAATAGCCAGGCACAAGGGGAGGGAGGAAGCAGCGTGAAAAGACTCAGGCCAGAAGAAGCTACTCAAGCAGTGGCTTGGAGGCAAAAAGATAATGTTCTTGGACTTGCTTAGAAGTCTGGAGCTCTGTGTAGTGAGAGATAAGGCCGGGTAGGTAAGCAAGGTTTGGAGCAGGAAAGCCTTTATAAAGGATCTCGTGTTTGTCCTGACAGGAATAGGGAGCTATGGGAAGGGTTAAGCAGGAAAGGAATTGATAGTATTTGCATTTTGAAAGATCACGCAGACATTCCAGGGAACACAGAGATGAATAAGACAATCAGCATGTTAATGAGCTCACAGCCTAGTAGGGAAGACAGAAATGTAAAATTCCATTAGAAGGTGGTATATTCAGTGTAATGGTAGAATCAGATTTAAGCGGTAGGAGAGTCCGGAGAAGAATCTTTTCAATTCTGTGTCTGAAATGACGCTTAGAAGGAATAACATGAAGGAAAATATTGAAGGAAGGAGCCTCCAAATAATCCAAGGTCCTCCAGAAAACATTAAACCATGGAACGCTAGGCCCCATACTGAGGGAGGGAGGACACACATATCTCTGGTTGTACAGTAATTAGGCTTTTGGTCCGCTCCATCTCAGGCCTATAGAGTGGCCTCCACTGTCAAGGCCATTCTGGATGTTCTGTGGATCCCCTAGAGGGCTGTTTTCTGCTCCAATGAGTTCCTCTCTCAGAAGTATTTTCTCAGCAGGATTTAACCATTCCTAGCCCAGTTTCCTAGTTAATGTCTGTAACATGCTTGAATATCACTCCCCACCTCAGCTTGAACTTTCTAGAGAAGGGGTTCTCAACCCGTGGGCTCATTAGAAGGTAAAGAAATCAGCTGAGGGGGTCCTGACCAACAGGTTTTCAAAAGTAACATGAAACAGAAAAGAAAATATCAGAAGGCATCACACATAATAAAAATAAGAATTATTTCGTGAAACTTGTGTTTC
Source organism: Eschrichtius robustus (assembly GCF_028021215.1). Taxonomy (NCBI): domain Eukaryota; kingdom Metazoa; phylum Chordata; class Mammalia; order Artiodactyla; family Eschrichtiidae; genus Eschrichtius; species Eschrichtius robustus. Next base: position 31,496,443 of record NC_090825.1, read on the forward strand.
CGCTGTGCGTGCATATTTGTGGTGTGTACCGGGTCACAATGTTCAATGTATGTCTTATTGTGGATCATTCACAAATGTTGAAACACAGTGCTCTGGAGAGTGATGTATCTAGAGCATACTTAGAGTTTAACAGGCTGCATTTCCACTTTATGAACATTTATCTGTAAGTCATAAATTTGTCTTCATGGCTGAAAAAAATCTGTTTTCTTTATTCTCGGAGTTTTAGAGTTGGAAGCACCATCTAAGGTATTCTAGAAGAAAAACTTCTTGTCCAGTGTTTTTCAAATTATGGGTCACAACACTTCAGTGGGTGGTGAAATCAATTTAGTGGGTTCTTATCAGAATTTTTAAAAAAAGAAGAAAAGAAAGGAAAAGAAGAGAAAGAAGAGAAAATAGCAAAGTGAATAACATAGTAAGGAGAGTAAGGATAAGTATTTTTTCTTGAAACTTTTCTTTCAGCTTTGTACCCACATGTGAGTCATATACATATAGTATATATATATGAATAGGTATATTGGGTTGCTATGCAAAAATGTATTTCTTACTGTGAGTTGAGGTCAGATACATTGAATGAAGTCCAACCTCTTACTGTGTTCAGGAAGTAGCTGGTTACATTTCTGATGGATGGCCACCCAAGTTCTGCTTCAAGACAGCTGCCGATGCAGAGCTCAGCCCTTTCGTGCAGTTGACTTTGTTGTCAGCCATTCCTAATTGCCATCAAAGGGTCTTCTTTATAATGCACTGCCATTGGCTTCCCTGTAAGGAAACATTGGGCCTCCTAGTCCAATATGGAAAACACAGAAGGCATCTTCACCATCTTCATTTGACAGTCTATCTCTTATCTAATGACACTGGCATATGTTCACTATATCCTCTCTACCCCAAGCCAATTAATACCAGCCCTTTGAACTCTGCCTCAAGTGGAGATGGGTCTAGAGCACTTCTGCCAAGTGATCAACCTAGAAAACCACTTTTTCCTAGGATATGGACACTAGGCCTTTTCAACAGCAGGTAGTCCAGAGAATTCATATTGAGTTTGTGATCAGTGCCCCCTGCCTTCCCCATAGATCTTTGCCACACCAGGTTTTCTCTGCTTTATTTCTATGCCATCAGCTTTTTAAAAAACCTAATATAAGATTTTACGTTTATCATTTGAGTTGGTTTTGCCCTTGTGTTTCTGCACACGGAGGTCATTTTGACTTTTTATTCTGTCATGAATGTCTTGTGAGGTCACGTTCCAAGCAACTATTTGCATTTCCTAAAGTTCTTCTTTTTCAGATAGTTTGTTAGTGTATATAAATGGAACTGATTTTTGTTTTTTTTTTTTTTTTTTGTATCTTGCAACTTTATTGAATTTGTTCATTAGTTCTAACAGTTTTGGGGTGGAGTGTTTAAGGTTTTCTATATATGATACCATGTCATCTGCAAACAGAGACAATTTAACTTCCTCCTTTCCAATTTGGATGGCTTTTATTTCCTTTTCTTGTGTAATTGCCCTGGCTAGGACTTATAGTAGTAGGTTTCTTAGAAGTGGTCAGAGTGGGCACATTTGTTTACCCTTGTTCCTGATCTTAGAAGAAAATTTTTCAGCTTTTCACGGTTGAATATGATGTTAGCTGTGGGCTCGTCATATATGGCCTTTATTATGTTGAGGTAAATTCCTTCTATACCTAATTTGTTGAGAGTTTTTATTGTGAAGGGATGTGGAATTTTGTCAAATGCTTCTTCTGCATTTATTGAGATGGTCCTCTTTCTTTTCTTTCATTTTGTTAATGTGGTGTATCAGATTTATCGATTTGACTATGTTGAACCATTGTTGCATCCCAGGGATAAATTCCACTTGATCATGTAAGATCATTTTAATGTGCTGTTGAATTTGGTTTGCTAGTATTTTTTCTACTTCTGTGAAAAATGCCATTGGAATTTTAATAGGGATTGCATTGAATATGTAGATTGCTTTGGATAATATGGACATTTTAACCACACCTCTAAGGTATCACCTACAACTTCTAATTATAGTTTTCTCAAGTTAAAAATTTAGTCACTTGCAAAGTTATCTGACTACAAAATCATTCTAGAATTTTATAATCTTCTTTTCACTCTTTTACAGTTGCCTTGCTTTCACTTAGTTCAAAGGCAATTATGTTTTAGTGGTTCAGCTTTACCAAGTTTTTCAAAACCATTAAACACAGTTATCACTTGTATTTTTTACTCATATTCACTAGTTTATATAATATGGCATTAAATAACATAATTACAATAACAAACATGAAAGTCATAAATAAATTTGGAAATAAACACAATGGACTCTTGATAAGCCAACCGCTGAATTAGTGGGGACTAATGAGGATCACTGGTTAATCTAACAAATTGGTAAAGTAGAGGCTGACAAGGAAAGCTTTGACTATGTGTGATATGCAGAGAGGTGCCGTATATTCACTTACCTACTTACTTATGGCTAATGTTTTAATATATTATACCAATCTTTTATATAGGTTAATTGATCATTCATGTTAGGAACCCATATTATTTATTCTCTTTGGATATTCCATACGATATTTTACATGTAGTTGGTGCTTAATTTATCCACATTCATACATAGAGCTAATGCTGCACTCACCTCTTCTCCACCCAGAGATGCTCTATTCCTTTTCAGTTATCACAACTCAAATATATTTGAAATCTAACTTAAATTCTTCCTGGTCTCATATACTTTCCCCAGGATGCCAGTTCACATTGACCTGTTCAAATATGGCTCTTGAAATATGCAACTTTTCACTGGCTTCCTAATGGTCCTTAGATGTATTATCTGCCGATTAGATTATAGATTCCCTGAGAATGGAATTGTGTTTATAGTTCCTTAGAGGCTCCCAGAATATAACTTCTGTGATGGATGCATGGTTGATAATCATTAATCACCTGCCAACTGAATAGCCCAAGGCAGCCACCTACTGGGTTTGATGGTACCAAGAAAAATGATTGTCCACTAAGGGTGAATTTGGCAATAGTTGAGGTGGTCAAAATGCCACAAGAAAGGGAATAAAACAGAAAAATATACCACCCTGTGGTATTATGACTTTGGATAAATTATTTTCCTTCAGTGTCCACGTGGGTAGAATGAGAGAATGGACTAGACAGTGACTCTAAAAGTTTTGGGATCATGATTATCTTTGAGAATCTGATAAGAAGCTGAGGACACTTTTCTTAGGAAAATGAAATGAAGTTCACACATAGAATCTTGCATGTAATTTCTGAGAGCCCTCAGACACTTGGACCAAACAATCTCAAGATTCCTGATAACCAGGCTGGATGCTAATATTGCCAGTGGTAATGCTTCCTCCCACCAAAATGAACCAGTGGGTGTTTTGATTACTTGAATCAGCTAACTGGGTTTTGAATAGTCACTACTGACCGAATTGTATCTGTCCCACCTGAACTCCCCCACCCAACCACCTTCCAAAGGTGTCCTACTGACCTCCTGAGATACAGGACGCACAACCCAACCCTATCCCGCTATTTGGAAAAGTTTTTAAGAGCCTGCCCTACTGTTGGCTGCCCATCTGTACCTGGGATGGCTGCACTTTCTTAGGCTGCTTTTTCCCCTCTAGGCTTTTCCTGGTTGGGGAAATTGGGAGGCTAGTGTTGCTATGGTGATTTGACTGGCAACTTTGTAGTTAGGATGATTTTCTTTAGTGAAAAAAGGTAAAGTTATTGTTTGAGGATGAACTAAGACAATACTTTTGCCTGATTATCTCTCTCTCAACCTTGCCTTTGCACTTTTGTACCTCAAGAGACTCTAAAAACATTTAAATGCAAAACCCATGACAAAATCAGAGGCAAAATGTTAAAGGTTTTGGACTGGTATTCAATCTACATGAGCTTTCCTCTCTCACTGTATATAATGAAGTTAAATGTTAATGATGTCAATCTCTTATTCGCTGAAAATATAGCTTTCTTTCTTGCATTAAATGAGCAAATAGAAAATAATCTCTTTTTTTGTGGGGGATGGGAAGCTGTAATTTTTACATGAAAATTGTTGCAGATATTTTCAGGTAGCTCTGGGTAGACAGTGGCACATTCTGAGAGCAGTGAGAGGTCCTTTCCTCTATAAATGCCACAAGGGAAACTTAGCAAAGGATAACAGGAGAGTTTTATCTAAAGATCATATCTTTCCTGACTTTACTGTTAGGCATCCCTGTGGCTTTCCTCTGTGAAGTGATTTTGTTCTAATTTGAGTTTGTAAATGCGTTTCCTTCCACTCACCAAGGTTTTCCCTTTGATGACAAAGTTAGTTTACCTGAGAAATCCATCTTTAGGGAAAGGATACCGAGAAAGAGAAATGAGCCCTACATCCTACAGTGGACATGCTTGTGACCTCTGCTTCTCCAAACACATGATTTCTTGTGAGATATGGGCCCCATAAACTCCTCATCAGCACGGTGAGCCCAAGGAAGCACTTTTGCTGGACTTAAGGACTCCATCTGGCTTTCAACAATTCTTGCTAATGAAAAACTAGGAGAGCACATATTAGAGAAATCTGTGTACCGTCCAGGCATCCCCTTTTAGCAAAATGAGTCTTTACTTCCTTGCCTATTAAGTAGTTCATAAAGGACAAACATCAATATTTTTTGCTTCCTGCCTTCCTCTAAATATCTGTGAGCAGAGGGGTTTAACAATAGAAGAGCTGAGAGGTTGGTCGGGGAGCAAACTAAAAGTTGGAGAATCTCCCAATCCCTATCACCCCAATTTTTCATTCAGCATCAAGGATCTTCTTAATCTAATCTTCCCCCATCAACCCAAGTTGGCCTCACCATTTATCAGCTGTGTGACCTCAGGCAAGTTACTTACCCATTCTGTGCCTTAATTTCCTCTTCAAAGAAAGGGGGGTGTGTGTGTTTAATATTAGTATCTACTGTACAGAGTAATTGTGAGAAGTAAATGAGTTAAACTATTAGAACAATGCTTGATAAGCATTGAAGGACATGATAAATGATAGCTATTATTAGTTATTAACAAAACCTCTCCACTCCCATTAGACCATTTACACTGTCCCCCAGCCATGCACAAACATTCCCAAATTTCATTTTGTAGTTCTTATTACCTGGAAAGCTCTCCTTTCTCCCACCAACTAGGAAGTCCATACAGAACAGCACTGTCCAATAGTAAATGCAAGCCTATATGAAATTTTTAAGTTTTTTGATAGGGGCATTTAAAGGGTAGTAAGAAACAAGTGAAATTAATTTCAATAATATGTATTTTTAACTCACTGAATCCAAAATATCATCATTTCAACATGTAATCAATATAAATATTAATGAGATATTTTACACTTAAAAAAAATCCATTGTACATTTTACACTCACAGCACATCCCAATTCAGACGAGCCACATTTCAAGTACTGACTAGCCACGTGCGCTAGTGCTACTGCATTGAAGCTCATGGGTATAGAGTGAGCAGGTGGCCAAGGGTTGCCTGCCAGCTCTGTGAGGTGGGTACATCCCTTACATAATGGCCAATCCATGCTGAGCATTTACAGTGTGATGCTGTTACCGAACCAAACGTGGGTCTGCTTGCCCGAGCACAGTAAAGCCGATCTACTGACACCAGGTTGTGGTGAAGGAAAGTGCAGCGTTTACTGCAGGGCACCAAGCAAGGAGTCCAGGTAGCTAGTGCTTAAAAGACCTGAACTCCCCGAAGGCTTTCAGGGAAAGGTTTTTAAAGGCGTAAGGGAAGGGGGTTGTAGGGGGTGTGATCAGCTCATGGACACTCCTCTGACTGGTTGGTGGTGAGATAATCGTGAGTCGATATCGTCAACCTTCTGGTTCCAACTGGTCTGGGGTGTATGTGCCTGTGAGCAGCAGACAGTTAACTTCTTCCATCTGGTGGGTGTTTCAGTTTCTGCAAAACAGCTCAAAGGATGTGGCTCAGAATATTATCTGTAGTCCTTGAGGAGGAACTAAAGGTCCTTGACTTTGTTTAATGGCTAAACTATTATTATTTTATCTTGTTTGACGGGTTTTTTTCCTTTCTGCACTTTCTCACTTTTCTGATTAAATTTATTCTTTGTCTAAAGTTTTTCTACAGGCAAAAGGCAGGCTGAGGACATTGGGAAGAGGGGGTTCCTGTTCAGGGAGGGCCCCATAAGGTCCTGCTCAGTTACATTGCCAGGCACTGTGCTGGGATACAGAGCTCATTTCTCCTTTATGATGGCCCTCTTAAGTAGGTACTTTTATCACCCCATTTTACAGATGAGAAACTAGAGACTTAAAGAGGTGAAATAGCAGCTAGTGAGCAATAGAGGCAGGATCTGAACAGCTCAGCCCAGCTCCAGAGTTTGTTCTCTTACCCCCTGTATGCTGTCCCCCAGATGGAAGCTGGACTTTTTTTTTTTTTAATCCTTTTATTATTCTTTTTTAACAAACAGCCCCAGGGATAGGGGACCAGGGGAGGGGGGAGGAGGGGAAGCGAGGCCCCAGCCCCGCAACCCTTCCCCACCCACCCCTTTCCCCCTTATGTATTTATAATCTATATACAAGCCCCAGGAGGTGGGGGGCAAAGGGCCCTCCCTCAGTGGGGTGGGGGCAATCCAGGCTCCTTGTCCCCTGGGGACCCAGGCTCCTGTGCCCTACAGGATGGCCCTTCTCGAGAAGGTGGCCCCGTCCCCTCCCAGGGCTTCGGCGTCCAGCGCAGGGCACCCGGTGGGGAGGCCTGCTGGTAGAGGTTGATGCGCTGGCTGTGGAACACTCCACCGTAGGTGGAAGGTGGGACCTTGAGATGGGAATTGAGGCCAGAGAAAGACCTTCCAGCTGGAGGAGTACGTGATGACCCAGGTCCCCCAAGGTTGCTGTTCAGTTTTCGATAATCCTGGAATGGCTTTAGTTCTACTGGGTGCAGCTCTGCTCACCCCAAGCTAGGGCCGAAGGGCCTGGCAGGTGAAGGCAGCACCGGGTAGCAGGAGCAGGCGGGGGCCTCACAGCCAGGCTGGGGGGCCGCAGAGCAGGGCCCACAGGTAACAGAGAAAGGGGGGGTCGGGCAGGAGGCGGCGCTGGTGGCAGGGAGCCCAAGGTCACCACAGGCAGCTGTGAATCCACCGTGGGTGGAAGCATCTGCTGGGCAGGGGCCCCTAAGGGGAGGAAGCCACTTTGGCCCCCAGGTTGCAGAGGAGGAGAATAAAAATCTGAAGGGGATGGCAGATCCTGTCACACCTGAAGCAAGGGTAGGTCTGGCAAAGGGCTGCTTCAGAAAGCTGGAGGGTAGAGGAAGGAAGATGGAGGGTAGAGAACTCCTCCAGCTGGCAACTTCCCCAGCTCTGTTGCTTGCAGTGTGGAGAAATCCAGAAACTGGCCCTTGACAGCTACCCCAGAGAGCAGTGCCAAGGGTCGGGCTGGGCCTGGGAGGAGGTACGGGGCTGTGATCTGCAAGGGTGCAATGAGGGGATCCCAGGGCGGAAACCCCCGTTGTTGGGATATAGCTGAGAGGCTGTGGCTCCCCCTGAAACCTGAGAACTGGGAGGCCCAGGGCTGCCATAGAAGACCTCAGGGTACAAGCATTGGCCTGAGGAGCTGGTCTCTGGGCCACAGTGCCCAGAACCCAGGTTCTTGGATTGTGGCTCAGCTGAGGCAGAAGAACTTGGGAGCAGCTCCCAGTCTCGGGCGATGGGAATGGCCTCAGTGACTGATACCGTTAGCTCCTTCTCTGCTTTTAAACTGTCTCCCACCACTAGGCACAAGTCTGAGTCCATGTGAACATTCGGCAAGTTGGCACACTTGTAGTTTTGTGAAGAGTAAGAATGGCCGTGCTACAGAATCTTGTTGGGTTTTCCCATGGCAGTTCACGCAATTAGTCACCCTAGAACGTTTATATTTGTTTATTTTGTGAACAGATTGTGAATAGATGGAATCTGTGCTCTCCTGACCCCTGGGAATGGAAACTGTCAGGGGAAGGCTTGTTTACGAAACATCTGGAAGGCAGAGTCCTTGAAACCGAATTCCTATGTGGGGATCTTTTTACCACAGTCAAGGCCGTGCAAGGAAAAGCGGGTGATCTTTAAACAGTGCTTAAAACTGACCCTAAAAATGATCTACTTTCTTTTATTGGCAAGGGCTTAAAAATCATGACCTGGGATTTCAAATCCAGATCACTTTTAGGTGGGAAATGTTCACTCATTTTGATAAGTCTTGCTTCCAGAATTCAAACGCGGTTAGTTTACATGGCCAGCAAGCTTTCCTTCCCTCTGCTGTAACTGAACTACTGCTTCTCATTCTGTTTTGTTTTTTAATCAATAAAGGCCAGATTTTGACAAGAGTTGGACCTTAATCCAAGAGCAGCTCCAGATGGATTTCATGGTTATCAAGGGCCTCGATCCGGACACCAACTACCAGTTTGCCGTGAGGGCTGTGAATCCCAATGGTCTCAGCCCCCGTAGCCAGCCCAGCGACACCATCCGAACCGCCCGTGAGTACTGCGGTCCTTCTGAAGGACAGACAGACGTAGCTGCGTTGCTGGGATTGCCTCCTGAGGACCCACTTGACGGAGGTTTCTTAGCGTCCCGCAAAAGGGCAGTCTGGAAGGGGTTGTCCTCAGCCTTTCCTGCTGTGGTTTTCCCAGGTCTTTGGAAGTTAGAGGCCCTCCACAGGGCCAGGCTGCTTCTTTGTACAGGAGGTCAGCAGAAGGCTTATTTTTGCATTATCCTTAGGGAGTTAGAGGTCAGTTTTCTTTCATGAGTACCAAACAGATCACCTACCAAGATGATGTACAGCCCCTGCCCCTTTCCATCTTTTGGAAAAAATGGGTTCAGCTTAGAATCATAGGAGAAAAAGTGCTGCTCCCAGACCCTTCAGGGTTATTCTTCACCAGCAAATCAAGGATGCTCAAGTAAAATCAGCCCCTCTGAAGGATGGTCAAGGAGAATCCAAGTTGCTAGCATGCCGATGTGTAGCTGGGGGTCTGTAGCATAGGCTCTGTCATAGTGCCTCTCTGGGGGCTTTGTGGAAGCTTGGGCCAGTTCATCAAACCATCTAGAATTTTGTGAAAAGTCAGATTCAGATTGTGGTCTGGGGTTTAAGAAGCTCCCACACGATTCAAGAACTACATTTCTATTGCTTAGTCCACCTTGCCAGTCTGGCTTTTAGAAACCTTTGTCTTTTGGAAGTGGGAGGTACATGTACGCAAACCTAGAACCCTGTGTCGTGGGGAGATCTCAGAACTGAACTGTTGGCACTTCTTTTGTTTGAAAACTGTAATCTTTTCAATTTTGCCAGTAAATTCCTCCAGGTTCTTGTGTCTGAAGAGCCCCACTACCGTCCCTGGGTCTCTTCAGCCAGGAAAGGAGCTCTCAGAAAAGAAGCCTACTTAGCGCTGTCAGAGGCTTGCCTTGGCCAGCACAGAGCCCTGCGTTCATTGGTTAGCTGATCTTTCTAAACTCCTCCCCTCTGCTCCACGGCAGCCCTACAGCTGACTTCCGTGCCCACCTGCTGTTTCCAGGGGTGGAGAGTCACCAAGTTCCCTAAGTTCTAGGAATTTTGGCTCTTCTAAAACCAGCCCTTACCCTAACCTTGAATGTTAGGACTCCATCCTTCAAATTGAATTGTTGGGGAATATGGGGATGTAGTGAGGCCACACCCTACACACACACACACACACACACACACACACACACGCACGCACACACCTACATACACAGTAACTACCATCACCCAACAATTGTTTCACTGCTCTTCTTTAGAATTTAGAAGCTAAAACTCCCCATTCATGCAGCAAGGGATGAAGAGCCTTCTTTCTAGAAGAAATATTAACAATTTTATTTCAAATCAAAGGAGGGCCACCTTCCGCTCTTGCTGGACGAGATCTACTCCGTACTCTTTGGTTAAACTTTGCGATGCATGGCCAAAAAATGGGGCAACAGTAGCTGAGGCAGGCCTCAGGATCTGACTGTGTTTTGAAACACGTAGTTTGTCTTTCTGTATTATAAACCGAGCAGGCACTCTGTGTTGTGTGCCTACCCACCCTTCCCCAACATTGAACTCCTGCGCTCCCATTTTGTGAGCTGCCCCACGTTCACTTCTTTCCTTCTATCCCCTAGTATCTCCTTCTCCACAGAGGCAAGAAAGTTCAAGAAGGATGAGCTCTAGCACCTCAGCTGGCCCTGGACGTGGGTGTGGAGACTGGAGTCAGGGGAGGGGGCGTGGAGGGGCATCTCTTGAACTTTTTCTTTTTAAACTGAAACAGTAGTCTGGTCTTGGAGTTTCTGATAATTATTTCCCCTTTGGTAGATGCCAGCTCTGTGAATTAAGTGGGATAAGGTATGTGAAAGTGCTTTACAGATATGTAACATTTTGTTACAATTGGTCTCCTTTGTGAAGTAAAATTCATCCTTTCAAAGTAATTGCGTGCAGGGGATGTGGCTGATTCAGTGAAAACTCTCAATTACGAAATATTCTTAAATAAGTCAAATTTAACTGTTTATATATATATGGTTACTCAAATCAGGATAACAGAAATAGAATTTATTAGATAGCCTGTTTCATGAATATATAAGAATGTGCTGTCACTGGTATTTCAATTGTGATTTTTTTTGGTCATGATCATTTCTAATGTTTTAGAAAATCCTGTGTTCTGGCAAATGCATACTTCTTATTCTGCTGTTTGTCTAGACTATTATTTTACCTCCAAACCCCACTTTTCCGTATATAAAAATGCCTAATTACCAAATAGCCCTTATTGGAATTATAATAAATTCTGAATATCAGAGCTACCATTGGGAAAGCCTCCTATGGGCCGGCTGCATCTCGAGCACTTAACCTGGGAAACCCCATATTAATCCTTACAGAAACCCTGTGCCAGAGGAATAGTATCCCTTTTTAATAGTATCCTTTTTTTAAAACAGAGATTTTTAAAAATTGAGTCTTTGAAAGATTACATATTTTCCCAAGAATAATAATTGTAAAAGCAGGATTTGAACTTGGGTTTGGCTGACTGCTAAACCACTTCCCTGAGTGAGATTCAAATTAAAGAATGTTCTTATTCTTCTAGTGCAAAATGGCATGAGAAAGGTAAGGTCAGCAATTAAATAAAGTACAGGGCACAGTCCTTGTAGAATCTATGGACTAAGGAAGTTCTGACAGCACAGAAAAAGAATTTTAAGAATTTTTTTTTCTTTTAAAACCTGTAAGGTGTATTGCACATACCAAAATGTGAGTAAAACATACATACATACAGGTCTGAAATGCTACCAGCAAGCATCAGTATAGCCCTGGTAGTTTACAGCTGGCAGCCCTTGTGATTGGTTAGACCCAAGCCAAGAAGTTGTTAAATATTCTGAACACCTCCTGAAGGAATTTGTGAGATGAGTATTTCTACCTGCTGGGCTTCCCCTTTCTCATAGCTCCTACTCCTCCCGACCTCCGGGTCCTTCCTTCATGGATGTTTTGTGGGTTCATGCTCCCTGAACCGTGAACGTCAGGACAGATGTCAAGCGGACTACCAAGGTGCAGCGGGCTCGATGGGAACCCTTGGATCGCACCCCAGACACTGCCACTCGCTGAGCTCCTCTGTCACCTGGTTTAGGCTTGCATGAACCTCCTTTCATAAAAAATATAACACATCACCTCTAGTTACTCACAAAGCATTGACTTCCCCTGGACCTATTAGTACCCGACCCTGTTAGCAGACCTCGGGTGCTCTGTGCCTGTAATTAGTGAAAGCCAGGGCCCAGCGTTTGCCTTAATTGGTGCTCAGCCTGAGTGAGGAAGAGCGAGGGTTTTGATGGCTTCACCGGGGAATTGTGAGGTGTGTTCAACGTCCACATCTTAGCTCAGCTCCACAGCCTTACAGGTAGAAAGGGAAGGAAAAATTAAGATGTTTTAGTGTCCAGATCCTCTGCTGAGAACTAGATCACTTCCGACCTTGACTAATAAAGATGCTACCCTGTATTGACTCCCATCCTCTCAGCAGAGATTTTCCACACATGTCAGCACCTCTTCTCTTCCTCTAAGGAAATACAAGAAAGGCAAAGATCACGATTCCTCATTCTTTACCCCATTCTACTCTACTTTTTTTTCTTCCAGAAAGAAATGCCAACAACATTATAATTTGCCTATTATTCCATGGCATTCTATTTTCCCTTGGTTGATCTTATAAATTAGCCAATCAGAACGGGACTGGTGGAGCCTCACGAACACAGGGGCACATATGTGGCTTTGTAGTAAGACACGTATTCTCCCCGTCTGGTGGTCACTTATTCTCTGGGATCCAAGCTTAGCTTGATCAAGAAGGATGGGACAAGTAATAAGGGATATGAATTGTAAATAATAGAAATGGCAGAAGTCAGAAAGTCATGTGTTTTCTTTCTTTTTCCCAAAAACAAATGAAATGAAATGAAAAATCACTCATATGTGTAACCAACTCTAGGATTATATAACCTTCCCTGCGTATGGAACTTGGTCCTACCACCCTAAAGCATTTAATTTCTCGTGTTCTATCCTCATGATATAAGCAGAGAAAGAACCAATAAGTTTTTCATTGAAGTGAAATTGGTATCCTCAGGGAAGTCCCTAGTAGAAGGTGTTCTTTTGATCCCAGCAAAAGTCATTTTGCTCCTTTCTGCCTCAGGGCTTTTGTACCTGCTGTTTCCTCTACTTGGAACTCTCTCTCCCCAATCTTTCTATGTCCCTATGACCTCCCTCCCTTTCTTCTTTTATATCATAGCTCAGATGTCACTTCCCCAGACAGGCTCCCCTAAACTTCACACACTGTCTCCTCAGCCCCGTTCCCTGCTTTGCTATGGCCCTTTCACTGCCTGAAACTCTTTACTTATCTGTTTCCCCCCTTCAGTATAAGCTCCATACCGGAGTTGGATCGACTCATTCAAGGTTGTGTTCCTAACACCCTGTACAAAGTAGGCTCTCAATAAAATATTGATTGAGTACATGAATGACTGAATGTGACTTCACAAGCCAAGAGCCCGTGACTACTTTGGTGGCTGGATAACTTTCTACTGCTACTGTCTGGGAAATTTGAAGAGAAGATGTGAGGAGAAAGTTGGTCTAGAGACCCACCAGGCCAAAAATGGGTTTGCCCATTGGCAAGGTTTATAGGCAAAGTCGAGCTCCCAGAATTGCAATGAGACACAAGTAAGAACAAAGTAGAGTGAAAGAGGGAGGGAAGAAGGAAGGAAAGAAGGAAGGGAGGGAGGGAGAAAGGGAAGGAGAAAGCAAACCCAGGGAGTTTAAGTTCAAGGCAATAAGGATGGAAGAGAGGCCTTTCAGAGAGATTTCAGTGATCAATAGAGTTCCATTTGCTAATAAGGAGGTTGAGGAAGGGAAAGACATTTCCCAACTCTTTTGAATCAAGCCCTTATTTTACCACTGTGTTCTTTTTTTTTTATTTTTCCATTATGAATTATGATCATTTTTATAATTGAAAAGATGATGGATCTGAAGATTTAGGAAGCTGGTTGAGGATATTATTACATTGATATTTTCCATTTTCCTATTAGCAGTAAATTTTTGAAACCCTTATTTCTTTTTTTTTTTTTTGAATTTTTTTTCTTTTTTTTATAAACCACTTTATTGAGATAATATATCACACAATTCTCCCATTTAAAGTACACAATTCAGTGGTTTTTAGTATATTCACAGGCTTGTGCAAAAAACACCAGGACCAATTTTAGAACATTTTCATCAACACAAGAGATAATCCCACCCCCCCATAAGCACTCATTCCTCATTCCTGTCACCCCAGTCCCTGGTCACCACTGCTCTGCTTTCTGTCTCCATGGACTTACCTCTTTGGGTCATTTCATAGAAATGGAATCATTCAATATGTGGCCTGTCGTGTCTGGCTTCTTTCAGTGAGACCAGGCTTTCAAGGTTCAGCCATGCTGTAGTGTGTGTCAGTATTTCATTCCTTTTTTTTTTTTTTTTTTTTATTATTAGTTGTTTTGTTTGTTTGTTTGTTTGTTTGTACTGCAGGTTCTTATCAGTCATCAATTTTATACACATCAGTGCATACATGTCAATCCCAATTGCCCAATTCAGCACACCACCATCCCCACCCCACTGCGGTTTTCCCCCCTTGGTGTCCATACGTTTGTTCTCTACATCTGTGTCTCAATTTCTGCCCTGCAAACTGGTTCATCTGTACCATTTTTCTAGGTTCCACATATATGCGTTAATATACAATATTTGTTTTTCTCTTTCTGACTTACTTCACTCTGTATGACAGTCTCTAGATTCATCCACATCTCTACAAATGACCCAATTTCGTTCCTTTTTATGGCTGAGTAATATTCCATTGCATATATGTACCACATCTTCTTTATCCATTCGTCTGTCAATGGGCATTTAGGTTGCTTCCATGACCTGGCTATTGTAAACAGTGCTGCAATGAACATTGGGGTGCATGTGTCTTTTTGAATTCTGGTTTTCTGAGGGTATATGCCCAGCAGTGGGATTGCTGGATCGTATGGTAATTCTATTTTTAGTTTTTTAAGCAACCTCCATACTGTTCTCCATAGGGGCTGTATCAATTTACATTCCCACCAACAGTGCAAGAGGGTTCCCTTTTCTCCACACCCTCTCCAGCATTTATTGTTTGTAGATTTTCTGATGATGCCCATTCTAACCAGTGTGAACTGATACCTCATTGTAGTTTTGATTTGCATTTCTCTAATAATTAGTGATGTTGAGCAGCTTTTCATGTGCTTCTTGACCATCTGTATGTCTTCTTTGGAGAAATGTCTATTTAGGTCTTCTGCCCATTTTTTGATTGGGTTATTTTCTTTTCAAATATTGAGCTACATGAGCTGTTTATATATTTTGGAGATTAATCCTTTGTCCGTTGATTCATTTGCAAATATTTTCTCCCATTCTGAGGGTTTTCTTTTCGTCTTGTTTGTAGTTTCCTTTGCTTTGCAAAAGCTTTTACATTTCATTAGGTCCCATTTGTTTATTTTTGTTTTTATTTCCACTACTCTAGTAGGTGGATCAAAAAAGATCTTGCTGTGATTTATGTCAAAGAGTGTTCTTTCTATGTTTTCCTCTAAGAGTTTTATAGTGTCCAGGCTTACATTTAGGTCTGTAATCCATTTTGAGTTTATTTTTGTGTATGGTGTTAAGAGTGTTCTAATTTCATTCTTTTACATGTAGCTATCTAGTTTTCCCAGCACCACTTATTGAAGAGGCTGTCTTTTCTCCATTGTATATCCTTGCCTCCTTTGTCATAGATTAGTTGACCATATGTGCGTGGGTTTATCTCTGGGCTTTCTATCCTGTTCCATTGATCTATATTTCTGTTTTTGTGCCAGTACCATATTGTCTTGATTACTGTAGCTTTGTAGTATAGTCTGAAGTCAGGGAGTCTGATTCCTCCAGCTCCGTTTTTTTTCCCTCAAGACTGCTTTGGCTCTTCAGGGTCTTTTGTGTTGCCATACAAATTTTAAGATTTTTTGTTCTAGTTCTGTAAAAAAAATGCCGTTGGTAATTTGATAGGGATTGCATTGAATCTGTAGATTGCTTTGGGTAGTATAGTCATTTTCACAATATTGATTCTTCCAATCCAAGAACATGATATATCTCTCCATCTGTTTGTATCATCTTTACTTTCTTTCATCAGTGTCTTATAGTTTTCTGCATACAGGTCTTTTGTCTCCCTAGGTAGGTTTATTCCTAGGTATTTTATTCTTTTTGTTGCAATGGTAAATGTACTCCTGTGTTCTTTCTTGATCATTAGAATAAACTTTAACATTTCTATGCTAAGTTAGAGTACATTTTCCCTCTGGTCCTCATGAGTCTAATTATGGTCTCAGATCCTTAGCGATTGTGTAGGGAGGTGTGAGAGGTGTTTGGTTGGGGTTTGGTCTTTGCCATACTCTTCTCCCCACAATCCATTTTCTTCAACAGTTTCAGAAACTTCCTCTTCTGCTGAGCTGAGACAACCCTCCTTGACCCCAGTCAATCAAATTTCTACAATAAACCTGATTCCATGATGTTCTTTGCCTCCCCCGCTACCCCATCCCCCTTTTCTTGTCTCTACGGTCCTGCTTACTCAGACATTGCTCTGTTCAGCTGTTGTTGGGTGTGTATCTGTTTATGTCCTTTTGTCATACCAGTGTCCATGTGTGAATCTGACCTAGTTTTGCTCTGAGATTTGGACGCTTGTTTCTAATTGCCTGCCTCTCCAGAGACCAGCTTGGCATGCTGGGTCTCCTGGTTTCTCATATATGTAGCCACAAAATAGATTTCCTTTATCCGCAGTCACTAGGAAGGGCCCCTATTTGGTGGCAGTGCCCTGAACTGCCTGCAGCTGTGAGCAGAGGGGAAGCAGGTGGGGGCAGAAGGCAGTGGCATCCCTAGGGGTGGGAGGAACATTCATGAAGGGACTGGAAGTAGCTTCTTCCAAAATCCCCATGACTTATCATCACCCTCCTGCAGCTTCCATACAACCTGCTGCCTCCTTTGGTCAATGTCTATGGAAAGTTCTCGGCAACCCTTGAAACCTTCTTACTGCCCCCAAACACAGTACCTTTGGACAGGGCAGAATCTGGCAGTCATGGCTGCACCTGGAGAACTGTCTTCTTGGACCTACACAACAGGTAATAACCTTGTTGTGAGACCTTCTTGGAAAGTCACTTAATCTCCCTGGGCCTCAGTGTCCTCATCTCTAAAATGGGCACAGTAATGTCTGAGGCAGGTGATATTTTCTACTTCTCAAGTTTATTTTGAGGAAAATACATGTGAAACAGAGATTATGATGTCAGTCCACTTTTCAAGATGAAGGAGAGGTTGATACTCGTTTCCTCACATAGTTACTGAAGGATGGTATAACTGACCTGGGTGACCACCAGCTGGTCTATTGCTTTTTCTTTATGACTCTGTGCCCTAGCTGTGCTCTTGGGACTTGAAGTCATTAAAATGTTAGATTTTAGGAACCAAGGGTCAGGAGCGAAAACTTTCCTGACAGAAGTGGCAGAATAGAAGAGACCACATGAGTTAAGTCAAGTAGAATCATTAGGATGGGTTTTGGTTGGTTGGTTAGTTAGTTTTAAAAGACTGCAGATTTAGAAGACATCAGAGAATTAAAACTGCTAGGCACAATTAACTATGCTAACAATATAATTTCACGTCTCTCACCACTCAAGCACATCCTGGATTCAGGCAAAGAGAAAAACGAAACAAAACCCCTCAGAGTTATAGTGCTGTACCTCTAGTTTTCGTTTGTTTGATTTTAACCTTCCAAAAACTAGACTTTTACTTAGACAGGGTCAGCAGCTTTTTCTGCAAAGTGCAAGATAGTAAATATTTTGGGACCTTTGGGTCACCTTTGCTGTTGTAGCGTGAAAGCAGCCATAGACAATAAATAATGTGTGTGACTGTGTTCCAATAAAACTTTATCAATGGACACAAAAAATTGAATTTCATGTAATTTCTACGTGTCACAAAGGATTATTCCCTTTTTAACCTTTTTCAGCTATTTAAGAATATAAAACCCCTTCTTAACTTGTATACTGTTAAAAATGATTAAAGAAGACAATTTAGATAATACAAACAAACTTAAACATTTCATGAAGTAAGCAGTGTCCATTCTCAAAGGACCAGAGGACTGCAAAATGAGACAGGAGGCAGGAAGCTTTTATAGGATAAACAATGAGGAACAAGGAAGAAAAAAGCAGAAAATGAAGAGAGAAGAAGGACATGAGTATAGAGCTCAGAGTTGCCTTGGCATTTGGAGATTGGCTGACTGGATACAGGCAGACCTCGAGACATTGCTGGTTGGGTTCCAGACCATCATGATAAAGCAAGTATCACGATAACTCGAGTCACAAGAATCTTTTGGTTTCCCAGTGCATATGAAAGTTATGTTTACACAATATTGTAATCTATTAAGTATGCAAAGGTATTATCTCTAAAAAAACAATTTAAGTACCTTAATTAAAAAATACTTTATTGTTAAAAAATGCTAGTCATCAATTTGAGCCTGCAGTGAGTTGTAATCTTTTTGCTGGTGGAGGGTCTTGCCTCCCTTCAGGCTCTACGTCTAATTCTAGTTCTCTTGCTAATTTTACCACTTCTGCATTTGCTTCCTCCACCGAAGTCTTGAACCCCTCAAAGTCATCCATGATGGTTGGAATCAACTTCTTCCAAACTCCTGTGAATGTGCATATTTTGACCTCTTCCCATGAATCATGAATGTTCTTAATGACATCTAGGATGGTGAATCTTTTCTAGAAGGTTTTCAATTTACTTTGCCCAGCTCCATCAGAGAAATCACTATCTATGGCAGCTAGAGCCTCACAATATGTATTTCTTAAATAATAAGACAAGTCAAAATGACTTTTTAATCCATGGGCTGCAGAATGAATGCTATGTTAGCAGGCATGAAACAACGTTAGTCTTTTTTATTTTTTTTAAAGAAGCAATGAAATTTATTGATTATTAGGAATGAAATAAATAGGGAGGGAGGTGCCACTGTGTTATGTAAATTGCCCACCACTCTATACACGTGCAGCAGCTATCCAGTTCAGGGTTTGTGTTTGTTTGTATTCACAGATGTGCTCATATTGTCTTTTCTAATATTTTGTCATCCCATGACTTTGAGCTTGTAAATGGCTTCCTGTGTTCCTTAGGATGAGATGAGAACTTGCTTAAAATCATGTACAAACCTGACTGGACAGACCCCCACTTATCCCCAACCCCCCATTCCAGTTCACACTCTTTTGGAAACAACATTAATCTTGTCCATCTCCATCAGAGCTCTTGGGTGACCAGGTGCATAGTCAATGAGCGGTAATATTTTGAAAGGAATTTTTTTTTTTTTTTTTCTTCTGAGCAGTAAGTCTCAATAATGGGCTTAAAATATTTAGTAAACCATGTTGTCAGCAGATGTGCTGTCATCTGGGCTTTGTTGTTCCATTTATAGAGCACAGGCAGAGTTGATTCAGCATAATTCTTAAGGGCCCTAGGATTTTCAGAATGATAAATGAGCATTGGCTTCAACTTCAAGTCACCAGCCGCATTAGCCCCGAAAAAGAGAGTCAGCCTGTCCTTTGAAGCTTTGAAGCCAGGCATTGACTTCTCTTCTCTAGCTATGAAAGTCCTAGATGGCATCTTCTTCCAATATAAGGCTGTTTCATCTACATTGAATATCTGTTGTTTAGTGTAGCCACTTTCATTAATGATCTGAGCTAGATCTTCTGGATAACTTGCTGCAGCTTCTATATCAACACTTGCTGCTTCACTTTGCACTTTGATGTTATGGAGACAGCTTCTTTCTGTAAACCTCATGAACCAACCTCTGCTATCTTCAGATTTTTCTTCTGCAGCTTCCTTACCTCTCAACCTTGTTCTGGATTAGGCTTTGATCTAAGGGAATGTTGTGGCTGGTTTGATCTTCTCTCCAGACCAATAAAACTTTCTCCACATCAGCAATAACACTGTTTTGCTTTATCATTTGTGTGTTCATTGGAGTAGCACTTTTAATTTCCTTCAAGAACTTTTCTTTTGGTTCACAACTTGGCTACCCGTTTGGCACAAGAGGCCTGGCTTTTGGCTTATCTCAGCTTTAGACATGCCTTCCTCACTAAGCTCAATCATTTCTAGCTTTTGATTTAAAGCGAGAGACATGTGACTCTTGCTTTCACTTGAACACTTAGAGACTATTGTAGGTTTATTAATTGGCCTAATTTCACTGTTGTATCTCAGGAAATAGGGAGGCTGAGGGAAGGAGAGAGATGGGGTCAATGGAGCAGTCAGGACACACACATCTATCGATTAAGTTCACCGTCTTATATGGGCACAGTTCGTGACCCCCCCCCCATTACAATAGTAACATCAAAGACCACTGATCACCATAACAAGTATAATAATAATGAAAAACTTTAAAATATTGCAAGATATGTCAAAATGTGACACAGAGATACAAAGTGAGAGAATGCTGTTGGAAAAACGGTGGCAATAGACTTGCTCGGCACAGGGTTGCCACAAACCTTCAATTTGTAAAAAACGCAGTATCTGCAAAATGCAATAAAGTGAAACACAACAACTCGAGGTGTGCCTGTAGGCTGTATTTTTGGTTGAGTGGAACATTTTCAGGGACATGAAAGTTATCTGAGTTTTGGTTTACTGATGTGGCAACCCTGGCAGAAGTGGCTTCATCTTGGGCCTAGAAGTATATTTCACCAGTACAAAAACAGGTGGCCTTCCAGATTTGGCCTGTGAGATGTAGTTTGTTGACCTCTGTAGTGCATTGCTGGCGGTTATCTCCCAAATTTTAGGAGATTCTCCAGGAAGTCTGGGAAATCCTCTCTTTGGTAGTAATTTTGTCAAAATTGGAAGGAATCAATTAGTGCATACTAAGGAAATTGTCCCCTTGATAGAAATCCCTGCCATTTAATTTTCACATGAATGTTCTGAAATAAATTAGAGACCTGGAGAGCCTGCATCCTAACTATATTCAGACAGGTTTGTACTGCTGTTAACAGAGAGAGAGAGAGAGGAGAGAGAGAAGAGGCTTTGCTTGGTGTTACTCCAGGGGCTTGGGATGGGCCTATAAATTGGCGAGCTTCGTGGATTTGTAAATCTTCAGAAAGTAAAATGAAAAAGTGAACAGGAAGAGGAAGATATCATTTGTTTCGCTCCTCGCCTAGACAGATCTGCATTTTAAATGTGCAGTCTGTGCATAAACATAATTTCAAGTGTGATTTTGCACTCAGGTGCCCTCCAAGGTAACCGCTCCATTGACTTGCCAACGCCACAATGCCTGTAAAGCTGGGGAACACTCATTTGTGCAACTTTATTTGTTCTAAAGGGAATGATTCACTTTGCTGCTTAAATACCTGCTACCTATTAATTGCTCTTCTGAGACCTTTATACATCCTACGTTACCATACATTTACTTATCATCGGTGCACCGATATTTTACCCCCTCTGTCTAGATATGGACGAAAGACTAAAACAAATGATAAGAAAACATAATTTTCTAAAGAAATGGCACTCACGGTGCTCTAGTTTCAAATGTAACATCTCTTTCATCAGTCAGCTAGTGTTTTGCAACCACACGGTGAATATGCTGTTTATTCACTCCGTCTCAATGGATTTTTAAACGTCAGTATATTGAAGTAATACACAAATGTTCTTAACCATTTTTCCTTTTGTTTCCTCCTACTTGCTTATTATTCGTTTTGTTCTCCTTCCTTTATACTCATCATTTCATGGTTAATCTTTTCTGCTCTTTGGAGCACTTCTTGCTCATCCACAATTCTCCACTGGGATCGTTTCTTAGCATCTAAATCCCTGAATCACTTAGGTGCTCTGATGAGGACGGAGGGCTGCATTTGTGGTTTGGCACAGAGAAGGGGTGTAGGAAATCAGCTTGACCCAGTGACAGACGTGTGGGAGGGACACAGTGCACGCTGGCTGAGTCTGATGAATCTCGTCTGATTATGCAACCACATAGGAAACAGATTTGTGCAAGTAAGAAGCAACCAAGGGAGAAGAGATGACTTTTCTCATGATCTCAGGTGTCACCAGGCTCCCGGCGGGGAACAGGGGCTCATGCAGTTTGGTAATTTGAAGTGAGTTTAGCGAAGGGACTACTTGCAAAAGTTTGAGTAGATGTAAGGAAACCAAGAGGGGGCAATTACCAGCGTCTGGAGGCAGACAGGGAGGGCAAGTGCTGCGACCTTCACACACGTGTCCCGTGACAACCACCTAGGGAGGAAGTAGGAGAACAAATACTCTTTTCCTCCCTCCTTCACTCCCTGCCTGGGGCCCCTGGCTGGGCAGACACAGTGGGAAGCCAGACAAGTCTGCCTCCCAGGGCCCAGGGCAGAGGTAGATCAGAGGGAGGAATCTCCCATAAAAAGGAATAGGACCATCTCCTATAATAAGAGGATGGTGCCTTTTAGGTGGATTGCAAAAATATTGATTATTTTTGGTCTTTCGCTCTTAGAGAGCACAGACCTTATCTCGTTCATCTTTGCCTGTTTAGCTTTGTTGACTGAAAAAAAAATGTACAACGTGAGAGTTGTGAGTTAAGTTTTATTTGGGGCAAAGTGAGGACTATAGCCTGGGAGACAGCATTTCAGATAACTCTGAGAAACCGCTCCAAAGAGGTAAGCGGGGGAGGTCAGGATATATGTGATTTTGGTGAAGGGGGAGTACATGCACTCAAGCGCATACTTTTTGCAGAAGGTTGCTGCTAGTCACGAGGAGCAGACATCACCTTGAAGGATTTTAGTGCTTTTCTAGATACGAGGAGATGCAAGAATTGGGCTCATAAAATTTTCTCCTGAGAATATCTAACTATCTGAAGGCCTTTTCTGCCAGTTTTTCCCGGAGCACAGAGTGCCTCATTCCTGATCTCCACCCTGAACTCCTTTCAGGGGGTGTTGAAGGTCAGCGGCTGCAGCAGCTCATAATTTAATCCTCGTAGAGGTAGATGGCAAGTGCCACTTTGTAGCTGGCAGCTTATTTCCTTGAACATAGGAGATAATGAGGTCTCACAGCTAATATTTGTTTACTGAGGGTTTGTAAACTCATAGAGCTGGAAAGGACCACCTCCACATTCAGCGCGTGAGGGAACTGAGGCCCAGAATATCCCAGCAGCCCTCTCAAGGTCACTTGGTGGCAGATCCTGGGCAAGAACCCAGTTTGGTGATCACTTTGTTTTCAACTTGATTCCTAATGTTAGTGGGATTCCTATTTTCTAAAGAATCAGTTTCTCAAGTTATTTTATGATATCTCCGTTTACTCTTTCAAACAAATATTTCATGCCCACTATGTGCCAGGCAATGTTTCAGATGCTGGAGATTCCGTAGTGAGCAAAGCAGACAAAAGGAATCCCTGACCTCACAGACCTTACGTTCTAGTCAGGGCAGACAGAAGGTGAACAGATAACATTAAAAATGTAAATAGTGTGTCAGTTGGTGAAAGGGCTATGGAGAATAACTAAACAAGGAAGGGGGTGGGCAGTCAGAGAAAGCCTCCTGAGAAGGTGACATCTGAGTAAGAAGGACGGGGTGATAAACCTGGATCGATTGATCTATCTATCATCTATCCATCCACCCGGGGTGGGGGAGAACGCTCCAGGTAAATGCTGAGGCCTCGTTACAGGAGCATCCTGGGCTGTTCATGGAAGAGCAGGGCTGCCTGTGTGGCCGGGTTAGGGGGATGTGAGGGAGAAGAGTAGAAGATCAGGTCAGAGAGGGAGGTCACAGTCGGTGGAGGCTGATTAGGACCTTGGAGGCCAGTGGAGGCCATTGGACTTTGCTTTTTCTCAGAAAGAGATGGGAAGACTGGGAGAGTTGGGAGGCAGGGTGGGCTTGACCAGAGGGGCAAAAAGACCTTACTTGGGTTTCAACAAAATCACTCCTCACTGGTACGTGAAAGAAGGACTGTAGCTGGGCAAGAGCAAGAGCAGCGAGACTGATTAATGAAACCCCTGCAATAATCTCAAAGCAGAAATAGCTTTTTTGTTGTTTCTAAATAGTATAAGTAATCCATACTTATTATTAGAAAAAAAAAATGAACAACATATAAAATGCAAAAAAAAAAAAAAAAATCAAGACGAAAATTATCTCTAATCTCAGCATCCAAACATAACCACTATTAACATTTTGGTATACAATCATCCAGAATTTTTAAAACTCCAGTATGAGATCATAGAACATATACTTTTTCTGTGTAACAAAATACTTTCTACATCTTTAAATATAGATTCATATAGATCTACATCATTAATTTTAGTGACCACAGTATATATCATTGTAAATCTCTACCATTTATTTAACTAATTTATTATTGATAGGCTTTTACATTGTTTCACTATTATATACAAAACTGGGCCACTTGATGGTTCCCTTACTTATCTTTTGGCTTGTCCAAGTTTGTATTTACCCCTTTGATAGCTCTATGAAGGAGGGTGGGTCAGGACTGTTATCTCTCCCTAATGTTTATCCAGGGGTAGACCAATGTGTGCAGCCAATTTGTACTATGGATGGCATTTGAAGCCCAACTCTCTTCCTGTTATTCTAACCATTAATAAATGTTTTGATAGATAGTATCCATACTAAAGCATGGTGTTCATACACACTTCTGAGACAAAATCTTAAAAAAATATCACCTGCTGTAAGGATGAAACTATCTAGTTTTGAAGCTTAGGTCTCATATTGGAGGTTTTGGTGGTTCCAGGTTCTCCTTCCCACTTGTGTGGAAAGTCATTAGTGTTGCCATCTAACTCCAACCATACCATTGACCATATTTTAGAATGTAAATGTATGTCTATTTTGGCCCAGTGAAATGTTTCTCCCATCAGTAGTCGATCATGTGGTCATGGAGGGATTCCAGAGACCCACAGATTCTGAGGATCACAAACATTAGGGAATGACCAAACTGCTCCTCGGGAGGAAGGATGAAGACTGATCCCCAGGTGGTGGTAGTTCACAAGTCACCCAGCAGATGGCGATAGTTCACAGACTTTCAGAGCGGAAAGAGCCCTTTAGAATCAGTTTGGAGTCCCTTGAGGTGGTTGAGATGAGGACAAAACGGAGAGGTTCCATTATGTTGCCTCAGATGACTGACTTCTTCCATGGTTAACTAGTCCCACCAAAATGGGAGAAGGCAGCTAATTTTAGATTTTAGTTTTTGTAATGGAAAGAAAAGTTCACAAGCAGAAACTGAAGTCTCTTCAGTGATCTGAGACTTTTATAATATCTTACTTCTAATCAGTGCTGAGCCCTAATGGTAAAAAGAACTGATACAATAAATTTATCTCTAAAATAAAATGAAACAAAGGGCTGTGAAATTCAGAAAGAATTTAAACAATGAAAAACAGAAGAGCGAGAGAGAAGAAAAACTGCAAATGACTGGAAGTTAAGTCAGCCTTTTTTGATTGTTTTTGCATCAGACGTCACCACTGGTTATTATTTACATTAATCTGGAAAATGTTTTGGTGATGCTCAAGAAAGTAAAGAATTTAGTTTCTGAGTCTACAGTGATTATTTCTCTTGTTTGAACATTCATTTGCCAATTCATTTTTTTAAATAAATGTATTTATTTATTTATTTTTAATTTTGGGTCTTCATTGCTGCACGCGGGCTTTCTCTAGTTGCGGCGAGCGGGGGCTGTTCTTCGTTGAGGTGCACAGGCTTCTCATTGCGGTGGCTTCTCTTGTTGTGGAGCACGGGCTCTAGGCACGCGGGCTTCAGTAGTTGTGGCTCACGGGCTCTAGAGCTCAGGCTCAGTAGTTGTGGTGCACGGGCTTAGTTGCTCCGCGGCATGTGGGATCTTCCCGGACCAGGGCTCGAACCCATGTCCCCTGCATTGGCAGGTGGATTCTTAACTACTGCTCCACCAGGGAAGTCCTGCCAATTCATTTTTTTAAATGTGTATTTAATACCAATGATATGCCAGGCAGTTTCTGGGTGCTGGGTTCTTAGCAGTAAGTAAGATAGACAATCTCTGCCTTCATGGAGCTTATATGTGGGAGAATCAGTCTCAGTGAATAAGTAGATAATAAAATAAATACTTATTACATTATCCTACATAAATAATATACCTTTAATGTTAAGTATTAAGAGGAAAAGAGAGGGGGTGAGAGGGCATAGAGGATGCAGGAGCTGCTGTTCGGAATAGGCTACCAAGGAAGCCTTCTCTTAAAAAGAGGTTTGAGCAGAGTCCCTCCTTGTGGGGGGAGCAGCAAGTGCAAAGGTCCTGGGGTGAGAGCAGGCTTGGGATATTCTACAAACAGTAAGGAATATGGTAAGTGAGACGAATGTTAGGAAATGAAGTCAGAAAGGTAGCCAGAGGCCAGGGGTCAGATCATGTCCAGTCTTGTAGGTTCTGGTGAGGACTTTGGGTTTTATTCCAAGTTAGATGCAAAGATCTTGAAGTGTTTCGAGCAGCAGAATGATCTGATGTGATCTACATTTTGAACAGGATCACTATGGCTATGGTGTGTGGACCCCAGCAGAGAGGACGGGAGACGAATAGAGAGGCAATATATTGCTCGAAGGAGAATATATATGAAAAGAAAAGGTAGAGAGCCAAACCAAAAGCATGGAATTTTGGAACCAGCAGGTTGTTTAAGGACCTAGCCAAACTTCCACAATTTTCTGATAAGGAACTGAACTATCACCAGATTATGTGACTAGTTCTAGGTCACAGTTAGTTGCCGTGAGTGTTAGGTTCACAGGACTCTCTGTCCAGGGTTCCTGGCATTTCCTACCCTCCTCTCTGTGCTGAGACACCACTTGCATGCGTGGTTGGGCGCTTCCATGTAAGAGCAGTGTCACTTCTTACCATCTGATGTTTAATTTCTCACCCATCTTCTGGATGCCTGTAGCTCCTTTTTAGAGCAGGGGGACTGTAGTTTCCATGGTCCCAGGTGCAGACATTGCACGTGAGTTTCCTGAGATGCTTCTTCGTTGCAAGGCTTTATGTCTTTCAGCCGGAAGTGCCGGGATTCCATCTCTTCTCTTGGTGCTTCCAAGAACACCTTCTGACCCTGAACACATTCTGGGTCCTGCTGCACACCCCCCAATGGAAATCCTGTGCTTAGACCGTTAGCATTCTGTGCAGTCAGACAGTGGTCTACAGGGACCTTGTTGTAAACCTGATGGAGGTTAAGAATCTGTAGGGATCAGTGTTCCCATATCTTCTGTTGCAATGAGCTATTATTTTGGGTACCATAGGGTATATTTCTCAACTGAGGGTGATTTTGCCCCCTACAGGGCTCTTGGCAGCCTCTGGAGACATGTTTGGCTGTCTCAGCTGGGGGGTAGGTGCTCCTGGCATCTTGCGGGGAAAGGCCAGGGTTGCTGCTAAACACCCTACAACGCACAGAACCCCACCGTCACCACACGCACACACACACCAAAAAGTGATCCAGCCCCGTATGTCAGTAGTGCCGAGGCTGAGAAATCCTATTACAAGACAAAAATAAAATTAGAAAATCTAAGCCTTGCTCAAAATAAAATGGCAATCAGGCTGGAAAATTAACTGACATTCAAAAAATCAACTCGAGTGAAGACTTTTTCTCAAACTTTTTTGGACTGCAGCACACAGTAAGAATATACAATTTGTACTGCAGCCCAGAGCACACAACATATCTAGAAATACATGTGTGTACGTGCAGATGCCTCATCGAACAATACTCACCGATGCTAAATTCAGAGCTTTATATTTTCATACCATTTGGTTCCATTTTTGAAAACTGTGGTCAGGCCCCAGTGAGTTATTTTTACTCGCCACTAATGGGTTTAAAATGTGCAGCTTGAATAATACTGAATCAGATATATCAGGAATTTGAATAGTTTCTTATAAATGACATATCAGCACTGAAAGGCATAGAGTGAGGGTGGATTCTGTATAGAAGCCACCAAAAGGATCAGCCACTAATTCCACAAATAGTTATTTTTGCCACACCCTTGTCAGGGCTGAGCCAGTCCTTGCTTTCCAGGGTTCAGGATCCAGTCCGGTGAACAGACACGTGGCGTGCGCTATACGGAGGTGCCCTGCAGCATGGGGAAGGGGAGCGGTTGATTTTGCGGGTGTGGGAACTGAGAGGTGGGTTGGCAAAGGTTCCACAGTGAGGTCACACTGGGCATGGCTGGGAAGAATCGAGTGGGATTTCTCCAAAGGGACAGAGGAATAGGAACAGGAGAATCCAGGCAGAAGGATTTCTGGGTTGAGTGATGAGGGAGATCTTCAAGGGTATGAAGGAGGCCAAAAGATACAGGGGTGCAGAGGGAGAAAGTAGAACCGCCCCCGCACCCCGTGTTGGGTAATGTAAAACCACCTCCATTAGCGTGTTGCTCTCCTGCTTCTCCTTGTTTACAGGATAAAGGCCACACTCCTTAGCCCAACGTTCAGTATTCTCCACGGTCTAGCCCCAGCCAACGTCTCTCCCTTACCGCTCTTGACTTCATAGCATGAGGCCTCCATCCCGGCAGATGGATCCCAGCTACACCCGCTGTGCCCAGGAGGCTGCCTGCTCTGTCACTTCCTTCTCTTCCCTTGCTCAGCAGATTCTAGGTGGTATCTTCTCAAGGTGTAGGTTTCAAAACCCTGCCGAAATTCTTCCCTTAGAAAGCGACCCATGGCAATTCCACTGGATAATTCCATGCAGTGAATTCTCAGCGTTGGTATTTCACGATTTTCTCTGTGATGAAGAAAGGTTTGTGAGGCTTCAGTGCTTGGAAACTCTCAGGCCACCCCGGCTCCTCCTCGACTCTCTGTGTCTTGGTTTAATCAATATGCCACAATGTCTATTGAAAATGAGAACAGATTACTCTTGTTTTCATTCATTTTGAAAAGGTTTCTTGGGCACAACTAATCTCATGACCCAGAGAGAGGCTGGCTTGCTTCTGTCACAGGCTCTTTATGGAGTTTTCAATTAATTGTTGGGCAGGATTGGGGGTCGGATTGAGGAGCAAAGCCAGACTGCCTTCCCTGACTTAAGACTGGCTCTGCTCCCATGACAATATTCACAAAGTAGGAGTTGTTTTCATCATGATGGGACACTGATGGGACCTCCCTAGCTTAGTTATCACCAACAATCTCGTCCACAGTATGGCTGTCTTCTGGGGCCATGCAAGCTTTGGGAATGTGAGTGTACTCAAGACACTGGAATGTATTTTTTTTCTTCCAGTTTTATTGAGATATAATTGACATACAACACTGTGTAAGTTTAAGGTGTGAGGCATAATGATTTGCCTCACATACCTCGTGAAAAGATTATGACAATAAGTTTAGTGAACATCTATCATCTCATACAGACACAAAATATAAAATTAAAAAAATAGAAAAAATTTTCTTTGTGATGAGAACTCAGGACTCTCTTACTAACATCCAGCAGTGTTC
Source organism: Eschrichtius robustus (assembly GCF_028021215.1). Taxonomy (NCBI): domain Eukaryota; kingdom Metazoa; phylum Chordata; class Mammalia; order Artiodactyla; family Eschrichtiidae; genus Eschrichtius; species Eschrichtius robustus. Next base: position 31,525,300 of record NC_090825.1, read on the forward strand.
ATTAGATTTATCATGTTGTCCATCACATGCCTCGTACTTACTTACCTTTTAACTGGAAGTTTGTACGCTTTGACTGCCTTTATCCAGGTCCCCCTGCCTCAGTCCCCACCTCTGCTAACACAATTCTGATCTCTTTTTCTATGAGTTTGTTTGTTTGTTTGTGTTCGAAGTGTAATTGACCTACAACACTATGTTCGTTCCTCACACACCATAGTGATTCAACACGTCTGGTTATGATGTGTCACCATACAAAAATGTTACCTGACCTAGAAGGTATTATGCTAAATGAAATACGTCAGACAGAGAAAACAGTTACTGTCTGACTTCACTTACATGTGGAATCTAAAAATCAAAAACAAACGAACAAACATAACAAAACAGAGTTGTAGATACAGAGAACACACAGGTGGTTGCCAGAGGGGAGGGGGAGTGGGGGGCAAAGAAATAGGTAAGAGAGGTGAAGAGGTACAAACGTCCATTTGCAAAATAAATGAGTCGCAGGTATGAGATGTACAGTGAATGTATTTTTAAGTCATTTGTATTTCACCCATGCACAATACCACTTTGAGGAAATTTACGCACACACACACTGTCTCACACACACACTCATTCACACACACACTCACACACCTTAATTAAAAAGAAATATGATAAGATGATCAGAAACCAGATAGAGGTAGGTAACATAATTGTATGAGATGAGACAGTTAAGTCCTGGATGTCACTAAACGCCAAACTTCCTATTAGCAAATACAAGAAAGAAATCAAGGTCTTATAGAACTCTCAATGTCTGACCAAAGGATGCAAACTAGTTTTTCAGTGAAAATAATTTTTTTCCTGGATACAGTTACAGGAAGAAATTACCAAAGAAATCATTATATAAAGAATATTGAGCATTACAGTGAATACTGACTGTAATGGTGGTTTTAATAGTGGTTTAATGATGTGGAAATTTTTTTTGCATGGCTCGATTTTGACTGACCCTCCTAAAAAATTGCATTGTTGAGTAATGGCATGTCTATGGGAATGATCAAACTTGACAGAAAGAAAACCCTTCGAAAATTAGAGGCAGTGATAATATATCCCTTAGAATTATTCAGTAAATTCCTTGACTATATTTTGAAGACCAACACCTAACATACATTCTGCTATTGAATACCAGAGATTTTTTTTTTTAACTGGAGTTCAAAAGGATATTTCAAAATTATCTTAATTCTTTTTCTTTCGTTTATTATTTTTGTATGGTGGTAAAATATGCATAACGTAAAATTGACCTTTTCACCATCTATAGTGTACAGTTTAGTGGCATTAAGTTCACTTACAATGTTTGCAATTGTCACCATCATCTACCCCCTGAATTTTTTCCACCCCAGACAGAAACTCTGTCCATTAAGCAATGTAATAATTCTCCATTCCTTCCTCTCCCCAGCTCCTGGTCCAAATTATTTTTTGTCTTATTTTATTGAAGTATAGTTGACGTACAATATTATATAAGTTTCAGGTATACAACATAGTGATTCACAATTTTTAAAGGTTATGTTCCATTTATCGTTATTATAAAATATTGGCTATATTCCTTGGGTTGTACAATATATCCGTGTAGCTTATTTATTTTATACATAATAGTTTGTACCTCTTAACCCCCTACCTCTGTCTTGCTCCTCCCCCCTTTCCTCTCCCTACTAGAGAAAGACAAATACTGTATGATATCATTTATATGTGGAATCTAAAAAATAAAACAAACTAGTGAATATAACAAAAAAGAAATAGACCTACAGATATAGAGAACAAACTAGTGGTTATCAAAAGCATCTTAATTCTTTTTAGTTCAGACACACTCTCTCTGAAGATAGTAGAACTTCCTTTGCCTTCCTAATTTGTCTTTACTAAACCAGAAACAATCTGGATAAATCACCTCCTGTACTATGTATTTCAACACCAAGTATTTCTTTACTTGCCCAACTGCTTGTCTACACAGAAATCACCATCTTGATTCCTGAAGTTTTTCTTTATCCTGTCGAAATTTTGCCAGTTTATGTCTAGATGTAGATCTTATTTCAGTGGAAATATTAGCCCTTTCAAAATATATTCTCCTGCTTTTTTTCCAGCTCAGACAAGTTATATTTTTATGTTTTTGATTCTCATTTCTGTTCCCATTTTTCTGGTAAATACCAAAGAAACACCCATAATCCCTCAGTTTGGACCTTGTGCTCTATATCCACATCCATATCTATTATTTTCTCTCATATATTTTTTAATCTCTTCGACATTTTTCTCAGCATTCTGGGGTAATTCCTCAGGTTCATCTTCAAATCACTGGTTCAAGTTTCTCCAGTATCAATTTTGTTCCTTATTATCTTAGGTGTGGATTTTCAATCTCCTAATAAAATTCAGGCTTTGTTACATTGCTTTCTTTTTATTATGGACAGTTTCAAGCAGAGTGAAAAATATCAGGAATCCTTTGGATCCATGACCTCCCTGGTGGTCCACTGGCTAAGACTCCATGCTCCCAATGCAGGTTCGATCCCTGGTCAGGGAACTAGATCCCACATGCATGCCGCAACTAAAGATTCCACGTGCTGCAACTAATGATCCCTCATGCCGCAATGAAGATCCCGAGTGCCACAACTCGGGGCACCGGCGAAGCTTTCTTGCCGAATCTTAATAGTTGCCATATTTTCTTCAGTGTTACCAAACAAAAAAATATTACAGATATTGGGGCAGCCCCTGTGAACCTCTCCCCACACCATTCTTCTCCCTTCTTTCTGAGAGGTATTTGTATTTAGAGTTTACGATTTCCCTACATTTTAATCATTATATGTAACATGTATATATATATATATTTATTTACAAACAATGTGGTATGGTTTTGATTGTTTTTACATTTCTTATGAATGCAATGACATGGCAAGTATCCTTTTGTGACTGATTTTTTTCCACTGCATTATGTTTTTGCAAATTAGTTTGTAAAGTTCTACTTCATGCAGTGTCACTGCTGTATAGTGACACTGGTGTATAAATATACCATAGTTTATCCATCAATTATTTTGATGTTGGACATTTAAATTGTTCCAATCTTTTGCCATTACAGTGTTGCAGTGAACAAATATATGTTTCCTTGAGTATGTGCTTACAAATGGAATTGCTAGGTTGTAGTGCATGCATATCTTCAGCTCCATTGCCTTTGAGAAATTTGTTCCTCAAAGTGATCGTAGCTATCTTCACTCCCCCTGGAAGTGTGTTCAAAACTCTTCTTGCTGTATGTCCTTGCTGACACTTGGTATTAGTCAGACTTCTACACATGGTCAATCTGATGGATATAAAATATGTCATTACTGCTTTGATTTGCATTTCTCTATTTTTAGTGAAGTTAAACATAATTTTATAACTATTAGTCATCTTATGACTTTTTATATGTTTTGCCTATTTTTATTGGAATAAACATGTACTTAATTATATACATAGTGTATATTTACATATAAATAAATATTAATAAGCATTATTATATGTAGAGTTAAATTCTAATCCTTAGCCAGTAATGTGTTACAAATATCTTCTTCTAGTCTGTGACTTATCCTTCACTTCACTTATGATATCACTTATGATATCAATTATTGAATAGAAGTATTTTTTTAATGTAGTTAAATATCTCAATTTTCTTTATAATTTATGCTTTCTGTGTGTTTTTTTTTAAACTACTTCCTTTCCCCAAGGTCATTAAGCAAAATCTTCTATTTTATTCTAAAGTTTTGAAAATTCTGCTTTTCATATTTAAAATCTTAGTGTATCTAGGATTTAGTTTTAGGTATGGAGAAGTAGGAGGCTAATTTAATATTTTTTTCCATACAGATAACCACTTGCCCCAGCACCAAGTATTGAATTATTCATCTTTTCTCCTGTTGATTTACAGCAGCATCTTTCTGATGTATCAGATCTCCATACATCTGTGAATCTGCTCCTGAGTTCTATAGTCTAATTCGTTATCAGTACCACACTGACTTCCCTGGCGGTCCAGTGGTTAAGACTCCGTGCTTCCACTGCAGGGTACATGGGTTCCATCCCTGGTCAGGGAACTATGATCCTGCATGCCACACAGCGTGGCCAAATAATTAAATAAATAAAGTAAAATAAAATAGGATACCACACTGTCTTAGTTTCTACAGCTTTATAAAGTCATGATATCTGGTAGGTAATTCTACTGCACTTTGTTCTTCAAAATTGTCTGTTCTTGACCCTTTGCTCTTCAATATAACTTTTAGAATCAGTTTTCCAATACGGTGAAAAACCCTGAAGGGATTTTAAAAATCAGACTTACGTTGAATTTTAAAAATTAGAATTATATTAAGTTTATAAATAATTTTGGAGGAATTAGTATCTCTGTGATATAGAATCATCCACTTCATGGCTATATCTCATCTGTTCGTTTGGATATTTTTCAAAGGCTTTTAATAGGCTTTTCACATTTTTTCATAAAAGTCCTTCATAGCTTTTGCTAGATTTATTCCCAAGGCTCTTATATTTAGAAGTCTGTTTTAAATTTTTGGAATCTGTGGAATTTTCTTTTCTTTTTCTGTAGTTACAATTTTCTTCTCATGCAATTTTCCCATGTACTTTTGAAAAGACTATGCATCCTCTTATTTTGGTGTCTAGGGTTTTATATATGTCCTTTTGATCAAGGTTTTTAATATCATTGTCCAAATCTTCTATATTATCAGCTTGATCTAACAATTACTGAGAGAGATACATTAAAATTTTCCATTGTATCTCCCTGCACCTCTCTCAATTTTTTTGATATATATATGAGGTTGTAATATTAGATGCCTACATGTTTTGTATTCCTGATGGTTCCTTTACTCATTACTTAGTAACAATTTTTATCATTAATAATACTTCATTTTTCCCTTAAAGTCTATGTTGTCCAATAATAATGTAGATCCACTAGCTTTCTTTTAGCTATTGCTTGAAACATCTGTTACTTTTTTTTTTTTTAAACATTTGATCTCTCTGTGTCTTATGTTTTAAGTACTTTTGGGAAACAACTTACAGCTTAACTTTTTTTTTTTTTTTTAAGATTTTTTTTTTTTTTAATTTATTTATTTTTGGCTGTGTTGGGTCTTCGTTTCTGTGCGAGGGCTTTCTCCAGTTGCGGCAAGCGGGGGCCACTCTTCATCGCGGTGCGCGGGCCTCTCACTATCGCGGCCTCTCTTGTTGCGGAGCACAGGCTCCAGACGCGCAGGCTCAGTAGTTGTGGCTCACGGGCCCAGCCGCTCCGCGGCATGTGGGATCCTCCCAGACCAGGGCTCGAACCCGCGTCCCCCGCATCGGCAGGCAGACCCTCAACCACTGCGCCACCAGGGAAACCCCTATAGCTTAACTTTTAAAAATCCAATCTGACAAGCACTGTCTTTTAAATGGTGAGTTTATTACGTGAACAGTTATTATAATTGTTGACATATTTTATTTATTTCTACCATCTTACTTTGTGCTATTTACTCTGCTTTTTCCATTTTCTTGGAGAGGGGGTCTTTATCTTTGCTCCTTTCCTGTCCTCTATAGAACTGACTGTATTTTCTTAGTCCCCTTTCCTCTCTATTGGGATGAAATTATATATTCTTTTATTTACTACCCATAAATTGTTAACTTTCAAACTTTTATGGTCTAAAGTTAATCAGCATTTATTACTTTCTTCACAAACAATAAAAGGACCTTAGCAGCTTCGATCCAAATCAATTCCTTCTTGTCTTACATGTTACTTTTCAGCATTTTTGTTCCACTTTGTTTAATAGGTACAAGTTTAGGCTTTTTATTTATTTATTTTTACAGTAACGTTTGTTTAGATTTAATCCATACAGTTTCTCTGCCCACTACCCTTTGCATCTTACTCTTTCCTTCTTCTTCCTGAAGTATACTTCTCAGTAAATCCTTGAAGGTCTGTTAGGGACAAACTCTCTCAGGCTTTGCGATCATGTTTTTGTTTCACTCTCACTGCTGAACTATCATTTAATCAAACACAGAATTTCGTGATGGTAATTATTTTCTCCTAGCACCTTTTCTCGGAGGAGAGAAGAGGGATGATAAGGTGTAAGTGTCTTTGGTTTAAACCATTTGCCAATCAGAATACCTACAAGAGGACTGAACCACAGTTGGTGCTCCACTCTGAAGCCACTTTAAGGAGCACAGAAAACCCACAGAGACACTGGAGCTCACTCTCACAATAACATCAATCATCTTGCCCTGCGGTTGTGGGTACATGTGTCTTCCTCCTCACTGGATTGTGAGCCACTAGCGAGCTGCGTCTCCTCTCTCTTTCTCATCTCAGTCTCTCTATTCTACCTCCTGATTCCCAAGTGCAAGATCGGAACCAAGCCCTGTCTTGTACAATACTAAGCCAATTGGAGATCACACCAAATACACCTGTTTTTTGTTTGCTGCCCCCCAATCTCTCCTACATGATCCATCCTTCACTCTCTGCTTTTCTAGATCATTCCCGTCAGCATGCAAACATGTATTCCACAATCACAGAAAAGACTTCCTGGATCCCACAACCCTTCCACCTACCATCTCATTTCTCTGCTTTCTTTCAGGCTAGAGTTATTGTGTTGTCTACATTCACTGTTACTACTTTTTTTCCAACCTCCTATTAACTCTTCAACTCACTCGAATCTGCTTCCAATCCCACAGCTCCTGTAAAGAGAGCCAATGACCTCCATGTTTCCAAACATAAATTCATCCCATGAACATAGAACATGCCATTAAATTTCTTAAAGTAATGTTTAAATGATAATGAGTGTTTTTATACATCTGACTATTTTCTTAGGACAAATTCCTAGTAGTAGAATCAGAAAATCAACTAACTCAAACACTTGGTATATACTATCATATTATCTTGAAGAAAGAGAAAGAGAGGAGGAGGGTGGAGAGAGAGTAAACTCTCACTTTTTAAGCCCTGTTATCTTCCTGACACTATGGACAGTAGTTTTCTGTTATTAATAGTTACTTGAGAATTACTACTAAACTCCCAGTGAAAATGACTGATTAAACACTTACAGCATTGCCAATGACCAGATTAAAGCTAGGGTCTTTCAACAAACATTTTTTTTTTTTTGCATTTGTCATGCGCAGAGCACCTTGTAAGAAGACTTAGCTCTTATAGAGAACATTCAGTCATTCACTCACTCTCTTATCTAAGTAATACGTACTGAGGGCCTGCTGTATACATAACCCTGCCAGCCACTATTTCAGCTCTTTAGAAATATTTTACTTGCCTATCTAAATTGTACACTGCCCACTCCACCTCAAGTCCTGAGTATCCCCACAGAATGTTGTCAACAAATTAGTATTCATTATTCTCTGAAGTTACAAAGAGTCCACACCTGAAATTTTCAGCACACCATGATGAAAACATGGCCGTAGGTTGTCCTGCTGTGTTCACAGCCACCTCTCGTGTTATGCTTTGCCTATGTATCTCCTCCATCAGCAGGTAGTAGAGAAGCAGGTACCTAACACCTTGGTTTCTGGCCATCTGCTTAGCTTTCCACAGCCGCATTATCTTTAGAAAGGGAGACTCCAAGGGAGAAGGCTACAGCGGGCTGTGCTTGGTTAACTGGTTTGTGTTCTTCCAAAGACAACACTCCACAGGGGTTATGCAGCTGACGCTTCCTCTGTGTGTGCAGGCATAAAGATCATAAAGGTAAAGGAGTCAGGGAAGTTTTGAGGTGAGGGCTCTAGAAGTCATTTGGTGCCCGGGGTGCCATTCTTGGGCTGTTGTCAAGTAAGGGTTTCATGAAGCATGATGAATGGAAAAGAGCAAACATATCTGCCTATAGCTAGTTCTTTAGATCCATTCTCTCCCAACCATCCCACCCTTACCACCACAGAAACGTACCCCGGGATGAGTTAGTTTCACTCAGGTGGAAAGAAAAGAACCAGACAGATTATTTGTGGGAAAGGGAGGAGCAAAGGAAACCATTCAGCGTTCTTGCAGAGCCTCTGAGTCCCTGTGTCGCCAAAGCTGATGTTGGGGTTTTGAGGATGCCCAACTAATACCACTTCTTCTCTTTGTCCATTTTCTGAACCAACTGAGAAATAAGACAACCTCAGACCATAAAGAATCAAATGCCATCCTCGTCCTTGTTTATGATAAAGGCTAGATCAGGGAACATAGTTTACTCTAAGGCACAAGCTCCCTTTTGCAAACTCCCTTTTGCCCAATCCAGGCTATGGAACCCACTTGAGGGAAAGTTTGGGTTTGCAGAGAGATCACACCTGCCCAGGTCACTGCTTTCCACTTGTCGAGGTAGAGAGGGAAGGTGGGAGAGACCAAACTTGCCCCAAATTCCTCCTCCCTCCCCCAGGTCCTTTGGTAGATTAGTTTCACTCTGTTCAGAAATATGGACCAAATGCTTCTACTCAGCACCTAAGTTTCTGTCTCTACCTCTGTAGGGAGGCAAAAAGGTTGGACGAGCATTCAACAGTATTTCAGGAAGCTCTTCTCATGATTGCAGCTTCAGGAGTGAAGAATAAGTGCTCTTCTCTCATCACTGCTAAGAGCTGTTAAGAGAAGAGACCCAAATACAACCTGGTCCTTATGAATGAAGATGAATTCTGATAAATGATAACTCAAACCTTCTGGGAGGCTTATATTATTGAACACAAAGTTACAATCCCCAAGACGTGTAACTTCCATGCTGAACTAACTCCTTTTTTCATCCACATAAGTGAAATTCCCTAGTTGTTTCTTTTTCAAACTTCGCTTGGAGTAACAGATGCCTGCAATGTGTCTGAATTAAAAGTGTAAACTTTAGGGTCGCAGGAAGTTAGTGCCAACAGGTCATCAAATCCAGTCCAGTTCCTTGTTTTATTAGAAAACACGAGAACCGGTGAGATTAAATGACTCGTTCAAGGTCACACAGTCATTTGTGTCCATCTCTCTCCCAATTTTTGGTTTCCATGACTAGGGGTATTTCCAACTATACCATGATACATCAGAGAAACTTACTGTTTATAGAAAACTGGTGATGCCTCAATAAAACCAAGCATATAGGTTTTTTTCTAAAAAAAATAAAAGTCATCCTGTAATATAGTAATAGAAATTTGTCTTTTCTGTATTAGTTTTCCTTGTAGTGGAATAACCCTTGAACTTGTTTTTTTTTTAATTAATTAATTAATTTATTTATTTATTTATGACTGTGTTGGGTCTTCGTTTCTGTGCGAGGGCTTCCTCTAGTTGCGGCAAGCGGGGGCCACTCTTCATCGTGGTGCGCGAGCCTGTCACTATCGTGGCCTCTCTTGTTGCGGAGCACAGGCTCCAGACGCGCAGGCTCAGTAGTTGTGGCTCACGGGCCTAGTTGCTCCGCGGCATGTGAGATCTTCCCAGACCAGGGCTCGAACCTGTGTCCCCTGCATTAGCAGGCAGATTCTCAACCACTGCGCCACCAGGGAAGCCCCTTGAACTTGTTTTGTATTCAGTTAATGGTTTGACTATTCTGGTTCTAAATAAATGACTCCTTTTTAATGTTCTCTTTTCCTAATTAACAAAGTGTCAAGTAGAGAGAGATGAGTTATGCACTTTAATTACAATAACCCCAGGCTACTGGGAGAATTCTTATCAGTGGCTTGGACTGTACATTCTGTGCTCACTTAGAAACAGCATTGGTAAAATCTTTAGGGAAGCCATGGATTTGAGATCTGAGGTGGTGGGGTCATCAGGAAACAAGAGTGGGGATCTTCATTCCACATGTCTTCACACCATACTGTGTCTGGTCCTCTCTCTTCTCATTTCCTTCCTGTTAAAAATGGGAAATGACAATTAGCCTGGATAATTATGAGAAACAGGAAGAGATGCTGCAAAGAGTATTGGAGTGCAGCGTCAGGAGTCCAGAATTCTAGACCAGCTCTGCCACTGAACTGTCTCTGTGGGCTAGTCGCATGGTCTCTCTGAGCCTCAGTTTACTCCTCTGTAAAATGGACTTGTGCTAGCTGATCTCCAAGACCTTTCTACAAAAGTCAAGATGTCTTTGACTCTAAGTCCTTCTAATTCCACATTCTCGTCCCACCCTGATCTCACACCCTTTGTTTCCCCAAACTGAGCAGTAACCTCTGGCTTCAAAGAGATAGTTTATATGCAGTCTCAAACAGAAGCAATGATTATAAGGACCAAGGAACCTTACTCATTGAACAATATATGCCTTATTTTACTTGTCAAAACGAGCAGAGAAGCTGGAGTCATTTCCATTCTCATCATGGTACCATTTCATAGCTGCAGCAATGCATTTGTGGTCCTTTCCTCTAAGAGTTTCCTTCAAGGTAGACTTCCTAGGGTGAGTTAAAGGGCAGGATGAGAACTCAGTTACCCACACTCCAACCCCTGGTTCCTCTATATCCTTCTGGCTAAAGTATCTTAGATACTCGGTGTCAAAACATTTGTATGTTATTTTGCGTATTGAACTAAGGGTCATATGGTCTGGTTTTGTCCTGAATTTTCCACTAATGAGATGCATGACCTTGGTTTTAAGTCGCTTCTCTTCTGTGGCCTGAGTTTCCACATTTATGAAATGAGACTTTTGGACCGGATGGTGTCTAAGTCCTCTTCCAGCTCTAAACTTCTAGCTCTGAGTTGGGGAAAGAGACAGGAATGGTGGCAGTTTGGGGAGAATGTCTTTGGATTTGGGGGCAAAGTCTCACCATACAAGGATTTGTCCCCAATATTCCACCACTTAAACAGGCCTGACCAGCTGGGCCAGGACAGGACAAAGTCCCACCATAGTGCAGCACTGTGGTGGTATCTCCCGTGCCTGGTGGAAGCCTTGGCTTTTGGTGAGTATGTGAAGTATTAGTTAAATGGAGGATGGGGAGGCATATCAAGAAGTCTAAAATATGGTTCCTGCCCTCAGTGGGTTCACAATTGGGTTGAGAAACACAAGGGCAACATTCCGAGGCCAGGAGTCCAGAAGATGTAAAAACCATCTTAAATATCCATTGAGTTCAACAAACTGTGGAAGCTTATTCTGAGCTCATGATTAGGGACACATATTCGTGGGTGGATGGCACCATCCCGGAGGAGTTGGAAGAATGTCCTACAGGCCTTGGCTGCTCCGTCGTTTCTGGAGTCACCATTTTTTCCCAGAAGAGTCTGTTGTTCTCTTTTTAAAATATCACTTGATTTTGGTCTTTGGATGATACACATTCAGCTCTGTCTCCACAGAATGCATGCAGCTGGAAGGGTGGGTAGACTATGTATAAGGACACACAAGAGGGAAAAGGAAGGTGATGTGGAGAAGAGCATTAACCAAAGTCTTGGGGTAAGAAAACACAAGATGTGTTCACAAGTCAACTGGTAAGCCAGTTTGGCCATTAAGACTTTGGAAGAGGGGAAAAAAAGAGTCAAAACCATGATTTGGAGCCTGATTATAAGTGGCATGATGTAATCAAAAAAGAGACCAAGGATAAATCTAGTGCTGCTGTTTATTGTCTGTGTGCCTTTGAGCAAGTTATTTAATCTTTTTCAGTTTATACCTTCACATGGTAAAATGGGAGTAATAATACCAATTTCACAGGATTTTGTGAGAATTAATAGAAACAATCTATGAAAAGCTCTTGGCACAGTAAAAATGAGCAATAAATGTTAATTTTCTAAATCCCAGGCTCTTCCTCTCTCCACAGTGATTTCTTCTCCTACAGGCACTGGGAAAGCAGCAATCAGACAAATTTGGTTTTGAGTTAGGCTTGGCCAGTTACAAAGGATTTCATCTTGGTCAAACCACTTAACTTCCCTGACTTCAGTTTCTTATCTACCAAATGAAATTTACCACACTTACCTTTCAGGATTATTGTAAAGTTTAGAAATGTATGATATGAAGCACACAACAGTACCTGTCAGTAGGAGAGAGGCAGTAGGTTTCAATAAATAATGGTGATAGGAGAAGGGAGGAAAAAGAGGAGTTGTGATCGTTGGGATTCTTGACCAAGGAGCCTGGACATCTATCTTGTTGGCAGTTGGGGGTCTTTGAAGAATTTTTTTTCCAGATAGAGTATTATAAGATGAAATGCAGAGAATCTTGACATGACGAGAATAGTACAAGAATGGCTAAAATGTGCAGAGGGCAAGGGTGAACACCCTGGAGGTACGGAGGCCCGCCTACTGAAGATAAAACCCAGGTCTCTCCATGCATGTGCTACATAATTCTTTTATTACCAAATGAATTCTTTCTAGTGAAATTCATCCATTCTGAAAATATGAGAGAGACAGAGATAGAAATGGAGAGTGAGGAGGGGGAGAAGAAAGAGACCCAGAGAAAGAGAGAGAGGCGGGGAGAGAAGTAGAAAGATACAAAGATACAGAGAGACAAGAGAGGGGAAGCTGTTTTCAAGGGCCTCTGGCTTTTTGTGTGAAGACGTCTGGCACACAGCTGTACTGGCTGGATGCAGGTGGCTTAAGAGAATTGGCATCCAGGTATAAATCTGGCATCAACAGGCTTGAATTTTCAGCTGACATGTGGGCTATTTTAAATAAAACTGGGGAATTGGTGTGGAGGTGGTGAGAACACCTCCACCAAGATGTGCCTGATACCTGAGAACAGGACCTTCCCCGATGTCTTTGGATCACCTGCCGACCACGTCTCCCTCTTCCTGGTGCAGGAGGAGATATCCAGTCAGCAGCGTGCCCCCTGAGCAGGCATCCCACACTCCCTTTCTGACATTTCCTTTAGTTTCATGTTCAATCTGCTTGCTCTTTGCTTAGAAGAGGGTGAGTTTGCTTTTGTGAGAAAGGTGTTTGGCTTAGCTTATGCTGAAAGCAGAATTGTCTTTAAGTTCAATTTATGTTTTTAATGTCATTTTTTTCTTTTTTTAACTAATCATTCAATAACTAATGGGCATCAATGACCTACAAAAGTCAGTTTCTGTTGCCAGAGTTGTTACAGCCGTAAAGCCTGGTGCCCGGTGTGACTGGATTAGAGAAGGCAGCTGGTACCTGTGCCTACCCAAAGCCACCAGGAGGAAATGGGGGCGCTAAGGAGCAGCACTTTGAAAGACTCTCAGATCCTGGGGGTAGGGCTTCCTGTGTCTAGCCTAAGTCAGGACTGCTGTGGGTCAGTAGACTTTGTGGGTGACAACTGAATAAAAATGTTAATCTGACCATCCCCCAAAGAACAATACCCTGTATTGTCCCCTATGAGTTTTTCTTAGCCCACCTTCCAGTTCTGAAAGATCCTGTTGTCCTGCTAAGATGTATGGAAATGGTTGACCTCCAAGATGCCACCCAGGGCCCCTTTTTTTCCTGGGTGTGGGAGTGTTTGCTCTATTATACTGTCTCTTTCTTATTTTAAAGAACTTTTAATGAAATATCTCATACGTCAAAAGTGTGTATATATATATATATATATATATATATATATATATATTACATACTTTATATATATGTGATATTACTTTTATGTTTTTATATAATATATAAAAATAATATGAACACTCATGGGTACCCAGCATCTATCTTAAGAAGTAGAATATTATAGAGTACTATCAAAGGCCCCTGTGAGTCACACCTCATTCATATCCCTCTTCTAACCTTTCCCACGTATTTTTGGTCCTTGCCTTACTTTTCTTAAGAGTTTGAATGCAGTCGGCCGTCCATATTGATCCGTGGTTGGTTGAGTCCGTGGATACAGAATCCGCAGATACCAAGGACCGCCTGTACTCTGCCATTTTATATAAGGAACTTGAGCATCCGGAGATTTTGGTATCTGAGGGGGTCCTGCACCAAAACCACCCCTCAGATGCCAAGGGAAGAGGGACAACTGTATATATATATCCTTAAATAATACGTAGTTTTTCTTGCTGTTGACTTTTATATAAATGGCATCAAACTGGATATGTTCCTGTGCAACTTGCATTTTTTGCATGAAATCTTGTGAGATTAAACCATGTTGATTCATTAAATATCCATTTATTCATTTCCTGTGTTACATAGTATCCCATTCCATAGATATACTATAATTCATTTATCCATTATCTGTTGATAGATTTTTGGGGTATTACTTGATATTATAAAAATAGCAAAGTTGGGTTTTTTTACAATTACAAATTCTGATGCTATGAATGTGTTATGCACATGTCTCTTTGCACATGTGGAAAAGTTTCTCCAGATTTTGTAAGTTGGGGTGACATTGCTGCATCAAAAGGTATGAACATATTCTACTTCATTAAATATTTCTAAGTGTTTTGCAAAGAGGATGTACCGGTTTACACACCTAACAATCAGAGTATGAGTCTCCATTGATCCCATCCTTGGTAATATTTTTTATTGCCCAACTTTTGTATTTGCCAGTCTTGTCAGTATAAAATGGCAGCTCCTTCTGGTTTTAACAGGCATTTCCTTGATTACTTATGAGATGAAATGTTTTTCATATTTTTTGCTCAGTGCTGCTTCCTCTTTTGTGTTGAATTCCTTGTGTGTTTCCGATACATCTCCATCCATTCAGCACAGCTCTGTATGTGGCTGTGTTAGCATAAAAAAGGGAGCAAAGGCATGTGTTGACTGCGGTGTGCTGCTTTTCTCTGTGAAGGCCCCCAGGAGTCAGGAAGTGGGAGCTATGGACCCCATTATATAACCGACACAGAAGTCAGCGAGGATGATGACACACATGAAGACGACTTAGATTTGGATATTTCCTTTGAGGAGGTAACGAAAAGTACTGCTTTAAAACCTGGGTGTTTTTGTTTCCTTGCTGAACAAGGTGATTTAGTCAATGGACCACTAACATTTTACTTGAAACTTACTTAACTTGGCTCATTTGCTTTGGACACATTTATTTCCTCAGACTCTTAGGCACCAGGTGATCATAAATTAATAGTAACTAGGTACCAGCCATGCTGATGTTCTGTAGTCAGCTCCTGCCTGCTGACTTCACAATCTGGCAGAAACATATTTAGAGTCCCACTAAGTGAAATTTTATAAAGTCAGTTTTTATAAGGAAATGAACAATTCCTTGACAAGGTAAATGCATCTTTGTGATACTGTAATAATAATAAATCACATAATATCAGCTTTAGCACTGATTTTCTGAGTAGTATAGGAGAAGGTACTTAAAATCCTTGAGCCTCAAGTTCTTTATCCATAAACTGGAGTCAGCACTATTTGCCCTCTGTACATCCCAAGGTTTTGGTAAATATCAAAAGTGACTATATTTTCAAGTACTAGGCGTCAGCTATAAATAAGGCGATCTAATTACTGTGCTCTGTGTTAATCCTGAACTTCTTTTCCTTCTCTGTCTTTAGGTTAAACCGCTTCCTGCTATCAAAGAAGGGAATAAGAAATTTTGGGTGGAATCCAAGATGGCGCCCAGATCGAACCCAATGACCATTTCTAGGCTTGTCCCCCCTACCCCAGCATCTCTCCCCATGACTGAGGTAGCTCCTCAGCCCACTCCAGTGGAGAGGAAAGGGAAGAATGGTGTGGCTATGATGCCAAGGCTTTTTGACGTGTCTTGTGATGAAACTCTCTGCTCTGCTGACAGCTTTTGTGTCAATGACTACAACTGGGGGGCCTCTCGATGCCACTGCAACCTGGGCAAAGGTGGTGAGAGCTGCTCAGAAGGTAGGCCCTTGGGGGGTGGGGTGGGGAACATGGTGGTGGGTTGGCCCTACTGGGAGCCAGAAGGCAGTTTTGCATCCACACGTGGTTCCTTCAAGTCCTTTTTCTAAGATCAGCCCCTTCTCCCATGTTTTAGTCATTAAATTAGCTACTTAGCTACACAGGGCAAATGTGAGGCAACTTCCATTGCTTCTAGTTAGACAGCAGCCCTATTCTTATATGTGCCAAACATGTAGTCCTTTTGGAGCAATTAATAAATCATCCTGATGGCATCTTGGGGGTGGGTTTACTTTTATCACACCTCTACTAAGAAAATGCAGCAGAAACATGTGCGTGAAGGTTAAGAAGGATAATAATTGAGCCAACTTATATTACACAGATGTACAGCTAGAAAGCAGGTGTCAGTGGCCTTAAAGCCATTGATTTCTCTTTAAGGTGGTAAGTAACAATCTCCAAAGATCCAGTTTCTCCCTAAGAATTTCAGAAGCTCAAAGTCCCCAGGAATGAGAATCCTGGGGGTAAAGAGTAGAGTGAAGAAGATGGTAAGCTAGGTTTAACAGACTATCAGGGGTTTTTACTTAATGACATCCAGGCAATGGTGTGTACTGATTTTTTGCCTTTGAAGTGAGGAAACAGCATTCTTTTATTTTGTCTTTTTCTCTTTTCAGATATTGTTATACAGTATCCTCAGTTCTTTGGCCACTCCTATGTAACCTTTGAACCTTTGAAGAACTCTTATCAGGCATTTCAAATTACTCTTGAATTTAGGGTAAGAAGGATTAATCCTTTGATGAGTGCTTACTGGACACCTTAACACAGCAGTGTGCTACATCAAAGGGAGGAGGAGAGGGGGAGAGGAAGCAGGGGGGTAAACCCATTCACAGGTTAGTGAGAATGATGGGCACACTTACACACTCAAGGGCGGCAGCAAAGGGAGGGTGTGTTCTGTATGTTACTGAACTATGGAAATGGTTGGCCTGAAGGTTCCCAGGAAGAATATTTGGGTCCCACACATGTTGCTCGTGTTGACTGAAAAAAAAATGCATAACCTAAAAGTTGAGAATTATGTTTTATTCAGCAAATTTGCTGAGGACTTAAGCCCGATAGCTCTGAGGGACTGTTCCCCGGGCTAAAGTCCTCAGCAAGTCCACCAAATAAAACATAATTCTCAACTTTTAGGTTGTGTGTTTTTTTTTCGGTCAACACTCATAATAGTGACACTTCTCAGGCCAGGATTTCAGAAGGTATAAGTGCATTCTCCAGCCCAAAATTCCTTTTAAAGGAAGCCCAAACAGCGTTCATTATTATGACTGTAACTGAACAGATAGAAAAATGACTATATGCAACCCTGGCACACAGTGAGGGCCCAATAGATGCTCTCTGATCTGAATCAGCTGTGGATCAGAATTCATTGCCTTCAGCTTAACGTGATTCTTTTGGGTATCTATCTCAGATGACAGGAAAAGGTTTGGAGATATGGGAACAAGTCCCCTTCAGGTCATGGTCAAAGTGTTGAGGGTCCAAAAGATGATCTGTCCCAGTCTAGGACAGACAACATGGGTGAAAACCAGACTAGTCCATGGGCTGTTTGTATTGTCATGTTCTCCTAATGGAAGGAAAGAAGCAAATTTGCATGGGAAATAAAAAAAGAAAAGAAAAACTAAAATGCTCTTTGGTGAGAATAGAATTTGATGAGCATGAGAGCAGCCCCTGTGTGACTGCGGTCTTTGTGCACATGGTTTCCCAGAGCCTCTGCTGGTGGATCCATGAAGCCAAGTAAAGAGTGGGTCAGATATGGGGCCACCTTCCTCTCACGTCACTGCAAAATTCCTCACGCACTGTTTATATCGCTGCCCTTTGTTTATTGAAAGTGAACTGGGAAGTAATTGGAGTCCACATGCTTGTAAATAGGAACGCAGCGGAGATGCTCAAGTTTCGTATTCATGAGTGTTTCCAGGGGGCCCTTTATGGAAGAAGAGGTGCTCATTGTTTGTGTGCCTTTCGTTCCTATAATAACAGGCAGAGGCGGAGGATGGCTTACTGCTCTACTGCGGGGAGAATGAGCACGGGAGGGGGGATTTCATGTCCCTGGCTGTCATCCAGCGCTCACTCCAGTTCAGGTAACTCCTGCCAAAAACCCCTCAGATTTTTAATACTACCCTACGTTACGTTTTCCTTTTTATAGTGTGAACAAAATCTATACACGATGGATCCCTGTAAATAAAGGAACAGTGTGTATAAGATGAGCATGGGCCAGTTTACTAAATACTGGGGTATCAGGATTGCAGGGTTACCCCTCAGATTTGAGTTTGGAACCTTGTAGTCATTTATTCATTCACCAGCAAATGTTTCTTGAGCCGCCACAGTGTACCAGGCACTGCTGCAGCGCCTGGGAATGCGGCAGTGAGCCAAAGCGATGGAGTCCCTTCTCTCCTGAGCTTTGGTCGATGCGATGGGAAGAAGGCTGGGACCTCCTCCTTGCCCCCTGCGGTAGATACGGCTGACAGCACGGAGCCCGGAGAGGAGCCCATAGCCTCCTAAGGGTTTCCGGAGGCTCAGACCCCATCCTCGTCTTTCCTCAGGGCTGTGGTGGACTATTTGACTTACCTCCTCTGCCCTGATCATTTGTGTCCCAGCGCACCTTGGAAGCCACCTTTGGTTTATGTGTGGTTTTCTGCATGCAGAGTTCTGTGGACGTGTGAGTGTTTTAACCACCCTCATGGAGGTGCACACGGCACCTATCTGAGGACAACCAATGGGGATCAGCTGGGTGCTTCTCCATGGCTCACTGGTTAAGATCCTGATGACACCATTCTCCTGCGGCCCGACCGTCAGCAGATGACTTAACCTCTCCGAGCCCACGTTTCCTCGCAGGACTACCGTGAGGATTAAATGCATTAAAACATAAGAGTACTTAGAGCAGTGCCTGACCCGTAGCCAAAGCGTTCAGTAAGCACCAACCATGATTGTCTTTTGACTATTTTAGCACAACAATTACTTTTGGTTAAGAAGGATAAGACTGTCAAGCATCCCACGTGGGGTAGAAAATGCCCCCACCCCCGTCCCCGCATCCTTTGCTAAATGCGTTCATTGATGGGAGATTGAGGTCAGCCAGCGGGATCTGGGGCAGTGGCCCTGACCTTATGCGGATCTAACCCTTGGAGGATCTGATTGACTCTAGCCCTGCTGGTTATTTGCTGGTAGCAGCTCTCCATCTCCGCAACTCCTACTGCGTTATTCTGAGATCCTCCCCCTTGGTGAACCTCTCCACCCCACTCCACTCCACTGAGGGTCAGGAGACAAAGGGAGGCCATGAGAAGTGGGCTGCAATTAGTGCACATCCTGATAAGGACGACACCCGCTATGCTTCCTTCCCCACCGGCAGTCTCAACCCATGCGGACGTGGCATGGTGGCTGTTTGGAGGTTGGCTGGAAAAGGTCAGAATCCTACATGTCAGGCATAGTGACCAGAGGGCACCCCAGGCCATACGGAGGTTGGGAAAAAAAACAAAAATAATGCAACTGTCTGAGAATGCTGGTTCTCCACCCACATCCCCTCTGAGCTGGAGACTCCCATGGAAACCATCCCTGCACTCAGGCCCAGCTGAACACAGATGGCAGTGCTGGCCAGCTTGTCAAAATGACTGTGAAGACTTGGTTTTTTGGGTTTTTTTTCACATTTTATTAACATCACTGAGCCTGTCATTTGGGAGTTGTGGGAAGTCCCCAGAGAAATCCCCAGAAGCAGAATGATTCAAGCTCTAATTCTCTGCACCTCGAGTCCATGTTCAGCATCTGGTCATTGCTGAGAAGGAGAGGGAAGATCTTAGTTGCCCAGGATTCTCTAAGCTGCAGAGAAAATTGGGTTAAAGGAGACCCCACATTGAAAGGTTCTATGGGCAGATTAAAGACAACCAGGCTGAGGTGGTCCCAGGGAAGGAGGCGTCTAGTTCTTCCGTGTGTAGATTTAAACAGCTCTTGATATTTGTAAACCTAACTCTGAACAGACTGGCTCTCAAAGAAGCCATTCCCCTGGAAGTGATGTCCATGGGGTCTGAAAACATAATGAACTGGTTGATCTAAGAATTCTCCTTTTCTTTTCTTCCCCCACAGGTTTAACTGTGGAACTGGGGTTGCCATCATCGTAAGTGAGACCAAAATCAAACTAGGGGGCTGGCACACGGTTACACTCTACAGAGATGGGCTGAACGGGCTGCTGCAGCTGAACAATGGCACCCCGGTGACAGGCCAGTCCCAGGTGAGTGTGAGCCTCACTCCCTGCCCCCCTGCCCAGCACGCACCACAAGCACCCTGGCAGGGTCCCACTGCAGAGAGGTGGCAGCCCTGGAAGATGGGCTGCTTTTCATGGCAAACCCATGCAACCTGGCTCTGATGTGCCCCTGCCAGCTTTCCACTCTAGGTGGGCTTTCAGGGCACGTGGCCATCCCACATCTACCGAGGAGGAGGAGAACTTTGCCAGCATCCTGGCCCTGGGTGCACAGGGACGTGCAGTAAGCTCTGCGCCCGGCGACATGTTCTCTTTCTACAAGGACATCAATGCCAGGGGGTGGACGAAGGCCCATATTGGAAGAATTGAAGCCATTATTAGTGCCAAACACAAAGCTTGCTTTTAAGGCAGAGGTGTTGCAATCCTGTGGCTTTAGAAAATCGTCCCGAAAGGTTCACTTGGTTCAATATTCAGGAGTAATCCATTCATCCACCTTTTTGGGGCCATGATTATTGGAAGTGGCAAAGCAGTGTAACTGCTGGGCTACTCAGCAGATCACCTAGGTATTCACATATTTGTCACGCTCTGAGCAACTTTAGGACTGTGTTTAGAATAAACAGTTGGGATTAGCAACCTGCCAAGGAACGGAGCCTGTAATTCTAATCAAGCAGGTATCTGTATTCTCTGAGGAAAAAAGTAGCAAGAAAGCCTTTGTGTGTATGTGTATAGCTTTCTCCTTGCCTGGGCTCTTCACTATTCTTTGCTGACAAGACATGTTATATTAAGGGTCATGACTTGCTGATAAAAAAAAAAAGAATAGAAAAAAATAAATCTCATTCATTTGAATCCCAGTGGTTCCAAAAGAACAAAAGTCCAAATATCGTGAATGTGAATCCAGGAAGATCATATATGCAGATATGCATATATTTCTAAGGAAGGGAAAGATGGGATAAATGCACTGCAGAATCACATAAATGCCAGAACAATAGGCCTACTACGGTTAAAATTAAATTTGATAGGAATAAAGAAACTTTGAACTTGGGTCCAAAGTACTAACATGAATACAGGTGGAGAAGCTGTAACAGAAGTAACACACGTGTAAATGTCTTATGGTTTAACACAAAGAAATTCAATAAAGGTTAATAAATAGGGCCATGTGATAACAACAAGCTAAAGAAATTATAGGCTGCGTTAATAGAGGCATAGCATCTAGGAAAATGGAGGTGATAATCCTATTCTATTCTGGTGCCTATGTGTGTAGTTTGCAGTGCTCTAACAGGGACTCTAATCCTCGAAGAGTATTGCCTTCAGAGTATATGATTTTAATGCATGTAAGCATTAATTACAAAAAACATGTAATTTTGTGGATACTCAGGGCAACATCTGCCTGTCTACTACCAGGACTTGCTAAGCAAGTTGTATAAGCAGGACCGCAGATGTGGAATGTTTGAGAAAACTGTCTCAAGAGATAGTGACTCTGTCTTAAGTCAGGGTTCCCCCAAAACAGACCTGAGATGAGGAGTCTTATGCAAATGATGCACTAAGAAAGGGATCCCACAGGAAACCTGTAAGAGAGGGGATTAAGATGAACGGGGGAGGGGCAGAAGTCAGTATGAGTTAGATCTCAGGCAAAGTTCATCAGGATCTGGCTTTAGCCTGATCCCACAGGGGAGCTCTGGAGTGTAAGTAGAACCACGGAGTGATGCCAACCCAAAGCAAGGGAATTGGACTTTCACACTTAAGCACCCATTACAACTTGTTAAGGGCTGTGCCAGGGGAATGCAAACTCCAGGATACCACCAGTTCTCTGCATAGGCAGGCAAAGCAGCCTCCAGAGGCCCAAAGACAACCCTCATTAGAGGAAGGTAAAGGCTAGGCTCAAAGACTATTGCCTGGGATGTTGTGAAGGGAGCTTCAGAGGAGCTACCCACCCCTGTGATGCACTTAATGTTCCAAAAAAGGAGAAAAGGATTTAGCTGTCGGGCTCCTGCTGTGGTCCTGGATCAGGGAATAGGGCCAGAAGTGTGAGGAAGGGATCCAGAAGAAGTAGATCCTGAGGATCTTGGTGAAATAAGCCAACAGGGCCCTCAATTCATCTAACGAAAGCTATATGCCAGTGGCTGGCAAATAACTAATCCTTAAAATCCACTGTAAACACTTTAAAGCTGCCTAGCTCATATTTAATATACTATTTACAAATGATTCTTATCTATTCATTAGAAAAGATAAAGCAATGATTAGATGTTTTACTTATTGATAACAAAAGTATAAAGGATGAAGATTACATTTCAGTGACTTACATTCTAGACATTTTATAACTTCTCGCAGCATACCTTCTCCCAACCTCCTTCTATACCCTTTAAATCCAAGCATATGAGATATTTCTGCAATAAAAATAACAAATAACCAAGAGCACCTTAATTCTGTCCCACCTAATGTTCAGCTCTGTATTTTGTAACCTCAAAATCTACCATCCAGATTGTGGTTTAGTCTAAGATTGGAAATGTTCCTACTTAGCTGTAATAACACTTTAAAAAAATTGTATCCATGAGCAAATTTCAAAATATTTTGCAGCTCAGTCTTGGCAATTTCCCTCTCCCTCACAAATGCCTCTTGCAGGATATAGTATAAAGGTGACTAGGACAGTAAAAGGGTAAACATTAGGCCACGTATACACAAAATTAGTATTGTCACCTTTTGAGACACAGAATAGCCCTATGACCCATCCAAGATACACAGTAAATTGGTGTCAGGACTGGAAAGAGAAAATTTTTTTGGATGCCCATCATGGTCCACTGCCTGTTGGGTTGCTCTTGGCTCTAACCCACCTTCCCTTCCCTTCTAGGTTCCAAAATCATCCCTTCTCGAAAGACAGCCCTCTGAGAAGCTCTCTTGAGTTTTCTATGGTAACCGTGGGTTTAATTTTCCAGTAGGACAATGACTTAAATACAGATGGAAGAAAACACTGGCGCTATAAATTGCATCTTAACCATGTCCCTCATGAAAATCTGTTGTGTTTTAGCTTTTGACTTTGTGTAGTAAGTTACTGTTTCCATCTTTCTTAAAGGGCCAGTACAGTAAAATTACCTTCCGGACGCCTCTCTATCTTGGTGGGGCTCCCCGTGCTTACTGGTTGGTGAGAGCAACGGGGACAAACCAAGGCTTTCAAGGCTGTGTACAGTCACTCACTGTTAATGGGAAGAGAATGGACTTGAGGCCCTGGCCTCTGGGAAAGGCACTCAGCGGGGCTGATGTGGGTAAGTGGTTGCCCAGTGGGTGGGATGCTCTCGTGGGACTGCCTTTCTGCTTTGGGCCAGGGTGGGGAGAAGCTTCATGGGCTACAACCCTAGGCAGATGGTTAATGCAGAGCTTTAGGAGGGAGGTGGGCCTGAGGGGTGAGGTTGGTGCTCTGAAGACATGATGACCTTGAATCTGAACACTCGGACATGGTAAATAAGACCAAGGGTGCACCAAACCCTTGGTTGTGTCCTGCTGCCATCTTGGCCCTCTTCATGAAACGTAGCCTGGTCTCATCTGACAAGGCAACAGCAGTTCAGCCCTTTCACCCTTCCTCACCCAGTCCAGTGGAAGAACCAACACAATAATGTAGAAAGATCTTTCGTATACTCTTTGCTTCTAAAAGAAATGGCCACATTCCGATTCTTGACCACCATGCCAAACACGTTCTTGACGCCCTCTCATTTACTCCTCGTACTGACTCAAGGAGGTAGAAATTATTGTTATACTTATTTTATACATGAAGACACTAGGACTTGTAAAAGTTAAAGAACTTCTCCAAAATAGGGCAGAACTAGGATTGTGGCTTTTTTCTTTTTTCCTATTTTCCTTTTATTAAATTAAGATTATTTTTTGAGTAGTTTAAGGTTCACAGCAAAATTGAGGGGAAGGTACAGAGATTTCCCATATGCCCTCTGGTCCCACACACACATAGCCCCCCACCCCCCAATTATCAACATCCCCCATTGGAGTGGTATATTTTTTACAATTGATGAACCTGTTGACACATCATAATTGCCCCAAATCCCTAGTTTACATTATGGTTCACTTATAGTGTTTTATGTTCTATAGGTTTGGACAAATGTATAATAACATGTATCCATCATTATGGTATCATACAGAGTATTTTCACTGCCTTAAAATTCCTCTGTGCTCTGCTTATTCATCTCGTCTCCCCATCTCCAACCCCTGGCAACCACTGATCTTTTTATATTCTTTATAGTTTTGCCTTTTCCAGAATGTCATATAGTTGGAATCATACATTATGTAGCCTTAATAGATTGGCTTCTTTCAGTTAGTAGTATGAATCTAAGTTCCCTCCATGTCTTTTCACGGCTTGATAGCTCATTTCTTTTTAGCACTGAATAATATTCCATTGTCTGGATGGACCACAATTTATCTGTTCACCTACTGAAGGACATCTTGGCTGCTTCCAAGCTTTGGTAATTATCAATAAAGCTACTATAAACATCCAGGTTTTTGGGTGGACATAAGTTTTCAGCTCTTTTGGGTAAACACCCAGGAGCGTGATTGCTTGATCCTGTGATAAGAGTATGTTTAGTTTTGTAAGAAACCACCAAACTGTGGACTGTATCATTTTGCTTTCCCGCCGTGAATGTATGAGAGTTCCTTTTGCTCCACAGTCTTGTTAGCATTTGATGTTGTCAGTGTTCCATATTTTGGCCATTCTGATGGGTGCATAGTGGCATCTTGTTGTTGTAATTTGCATTTCCCTGATGACATATGATATGGAACATCTTCTCACATGTTTATTTGCCATCTGTATATCTTCTTTGGTGAGGTATCTGTTAAGATCTTTGGCTCATTTTCAACTGAGTTGTTTTGTTTTCTTATTATTGAGTTTTAAGAGTTCTTTATTTATTTTGGATAACAATCCTTTATCAGATGTGTCTTTTGAAAATGTTTTCTTATCTGTGGCTTGTTTTCTCATCCTCTTGACATTGTGTCTCACAGAGCAGAAGTTTTTAATTTTAATGAAGTTCAGCTTATCGATTATTTCTTTCATGGATCCTGTCTTTGGTGTTATATCTAAAAAATCATTGCCTTACCCAAGGTCATCTAGGTTTTCACCTATGTTATCTTCTATGAGTTTTATAGTTTCATGTTTACATTTAGGTCTGTGATCCGTTTTGAGTTAATTTCTGTGAAGGGTGTAAGGTCTGTGTCTAGATTCATGTTTTTGTTTTTTTTTTTTTTCTGTATGTGGAAGCCCAGTTGTTCCAGCACCATTTGTTGAAAAGACTAGGATTGTTTTTAAAGAAATAAGGACATATATTCCATCACTGAAGGCAGCAGAGAGATAATTCTAAGGTTGGTTAATTCAATGACTGTTTTAGTCAGCTAGGGCCACCATAACAAAATACCACAGACTGGGTGGTTTAAACAACAGATATTTATTTTCTCACAGTTCTGGAGGCTGGAAATCCAAGGTCAAGGTGTTGTCATGTTTGGTTTCTCCTGAAGCCTCTCTCCTTGGCTTGCAAACGGCCACCTTCTCACTGTGCCCTCACATGGCCTTTTGTCCGTGCTTGAATCCTGTGTCTCTCCCTTTTCTTGTAAGGACACCAGTCAGATTGGATTAGGACCACTCACATGACCTCATTTAACTTTCATTACCTCTTTAAATGCCCTGTCTCCAAATACAGTCACATTGGGAGTTAGGGCTTCAACCTATGAATTTTGGGAGGACACATTTCAGTCCCTAACAGTGACTCAATGATGTTAGAACTCTGGGTTGGTATCTCAGTGGTTCTCTTGTTTTTCACTCATAATCCCAAGATGGTGCCACAACTCT
The DNA here is from genome assembly GCF_028021215.1 of Eschrichtius robustus. NCBI lineage: Eukaryota > Metazoa > Chordata > Mammalia > Artiodactyla > Eschrichtiidae > Eschrichtius > Eschrichtius robustus. The sequence continues at coordinate 31,550,950 of NC_090825.1, forward strand.
GAGCATCACATCCTCATATGACATTGTTATTGCAAGAAATGGCAAGTTCCTTTCTTGGGTCTCTTTGTCCTCCATCTTCAAGATGACATTTTGAAAGAACGCATGGTGAATACCACGTGCGCACGATCTAGCTTCTACCATTCACATTTGGCTGCATTTGCTTTACCACATAGGATCCTATTCCTCCCTCTCTCCATTCCTGAGTCAGAGCTAGGATTCGATCTTCATGACTCCAAGTACAGTTTGTTTGTTTTGTTTCTTTGTTTTGTAGCTAATATTAGTTGAGCACCTACTGCATGTAGCCACCATTCGGAACTACTTTAATCTTCTCGAGATTCCTACAAAGTAGGTGCTATGATTAGTCTTCGTGTTTACAGATGAAAGCTGGTGGTTCAGAACAGTTAAGTAACTTGCCTAAGGTCACACAGCTAGTAGGTGGTAAAGCTGGTAAATGGTGACCTCAGCAATTCTGGCACCAGTGCCTGCCCTCTTAACCACATCTGCCACATCGGAGGCTCCCAAATTGGTTTCAAATTGCTTCCTTCTACTTTTCTCACTCCTAAAGGTGACACCATTGTTAAAACTACAAAAGATGGAGTTTACTTGAAAAGAAAACATTACTCTCCACCTGTTATTCCCTATGTTACTTTTTCCCTCAATTGATCACTTGGTCAAAGCAAACAATCAACAGTAGTGACTAAAGCTATTACAAAGGCTCCCGCTGTGGTTAGGTGAGAACCAGCAGGCCCACGAGAAGTCTCCTGTGGTGTTGAAGAGTCTGGACTCTGAAGGCAGAGTGCCTGGATTAGGCAGGTCAGATAACCTCTTTGAGACTCAATATCCCCATCTATAAATAGTAACTGCCTCATAAGATTATTTTGTCCTGATGAGTCATGGTGCATATAGAGTACTTAGAATAAAGCCTTGCACCTAGCAAATATGTTATAAATGCTTCCTGTTGTTGGTATTATTATTAATATTCTGACTCTACCAATCCACAGGGATTGTTGTTTCTTCTCTCTTCATTGAACTAACAGGGAAACAGCCTTGAAGGACAGATCTGGCAGTCTTGTAATCTCTGACAGGTAGTTAAGAAGTTGCAAAATTGAGTAAGGACGAATTTCTGACAGCGTTTTAAATTCTCACCTGGTACAATACTAACCTCTCCGTCGAGCACATGAACCCGGAGGACCCACCTTGCTGGCTCTGGGCTCCCTGGGGGCAGCTATTGGATTATTCCATTGCTCTCTGTCAACCTTAGTGGCAGGCATTGGTCACATGGCCTTTTTTTTTCCATTTCTTCCCATTGTCCCCCCTGGGGTACAAGAACAGGGCTGGCTATCCTTCCTTACCTCCATATTTGCTTTCCTTTGAGTAAGTCCTCTTGAAGTTCAAGTTCCTATAACTTAAATGCAGTCTCACCATGGGGGAGACGGGGCTCTTGGAAGCAGCGGTGAATTTCCCGTGGAGATGCAGGCTTCCAGAAGAGAGTGAGGACAGTTGCAAGTCATGGCTCCTCCCTCTGATCTCTAACTTGGCCTTGCCGGCTTCAACCACAGTTTTTTCTCTGTCCCACCTCCCCAAACCCAAGAAACCTGTTTCCAAGGGGCCTTTCATTACTCGACCCCTCCCACCTCATCTCCTTCATTAAATTATTTCCAGCTATTGGATTCTCTGTGAACTCACATTCTAGAATAGTCAGCAATCTCAGCAAAATTTTGTATTCTCTGGCCCAGACGTTTCTTTTATTATTTCCACCTAAGCCACCACCACTCATTTTTTCCAATCCCATCTTGGATCCCTGCCCTGCAGAGTGACAGAGCCAACTTCCCAAGTTATTCGAGACTCATGAGGTCTGCAGGGGCCACGGGTCTCACTATGGCTTATCACTCTCTTACTCTTTCTTCCACTTGGTAAATACTTATTTAAGCTCCTGTGCTGGTCACAGCACTGGGTGCTTAAGATAAAGCAATAAACAAGACAGGATCTCAGCTCATCCCTCCTGTCGTAACTCTCCCTAGGATAGACCAAATTAATCAAATAAACATCACACAAATAAATGTAAAATTACAATTTGGAGTGTTACAAAGGGGAAGTGCAATCCTAATGTATAATAGGGAGATTTATGGGCTGGGGGGTCAGGAAAAGCATTTCTGAGGCTGTAATGTGAAGTTGATATCTGAAGCAAGAGTAGGAGTTAAAAAGCAGAGATGAGAGGGAAGTGCATTCCAGGCAGAGGAAATGGCCTGTCCCAGTGGGACTATGAGGGGAGGTGGGTCTCATGATCTTGTCTGTGTTTTGGAAAGATCCCTCTGACTATAGACAGCTTATTGGAAAGGGTCTTCACGGGGGGCATGTAGACCAGCTGGGAGGCTGTGCAGTAGTTCAGATCAGAGATGATGGTGGTTTGATCCAGGGTGGTAGTGGTGACACACTTGACAGATCTTTAGGAGGGGAAATAGACAAGCCTCACTGTTACGCTGCATTGGGGGACGAGGGGCAGGGAGACTGCTTACTGCCCATGGTCTCCTTAGTGTATTCCACTCCGCCTTCTCTTCCCTCCTTGGGAGCCTGATCTCTCTCCTGCCCCTCACTTCATTATCTTGCGTAAACTTACGTAACGGCTGGTGTATAGAAAGTATCAGTGTCAATAAAAGTTATTTTATATATTGATGATGCGGTCCTGCCAGCGCCCTGTACACATGATCTGGCACCTCCTTCCTCCTACTCTCAGAGTTGAGAGTTCTCCTTTCTCAAACTAACCTTTTCATCTACACTCTGCACCCATCCTTCCCTATGTTCCTGGGACCTTGCTGCCGAGGTTGTCACTTCTCAATAACCCAAGGCTTCTTAAGCTTTCGTATGCCATGGACCCCTTTGGCAGTCTGGTGAAGTCTATGGACCTCTTCTCAGAAGGATGTTTTCAAATGCAGATAATAAATATACATGATAGGAAAAAATTATATTGAAATAAAGCTATATAATAAAGTTCTGTTATTATAGTACCGTATGTGCTCTTTATAAAGCATTAAAGAACAGGATTCTTCAATGGTGGGTACAATAACGACCATGCTGTCAAAGGAGTGATGAGAATAAATGATGTTTTGAGATACCCGTAACAAATGGAAAGTGATTTACCCCATTCTCAGGTCCATTGGGCACAATTCACAAGAACTGCTAATACTGGAGATTCGTTACCTCCATTAATAAGTAAGGGAAATACTCAAGTCCGGTTAGAGATCATGGAAAATAAAGATAAAAGTTTTTCCCCATCAAAGTTCATGGACGCCTCGCTCTAGCTTATTCACACCCACTCAGGTCCTCTCCAGCTTCAACCAGTGCCATGTTTGCGTGACCCTGGACCCTTCTGATTCGGGAACCCTGCGGACTTCTCTCCTCTCTTTCAAAACCTGAGTCCAGCAACCCTCCAGGCCCCCTGTCTGAACATCCTGTGATGGGGTTTTGCCTTCCACTGCAAAGCAAAGCTGCTCTCCTGAAGCTGTGAGTGGTTCTCTCTTTGCAAACCCCTCCTGGACCTCTCAGCGATATTAACTTGACTTCTCTCTTGGCTTTTGCTTCCCCTGAGCTTCTGGGAACCCACCTTGTCTGGGTCCTCTGTGTCCTTCATCTGTTCCCCCTTTGTCCTCTCTGCCAGCTCCTCACCCTCCTTTGGTGCCCTGGGATTTCCAGGGGCCCTTCCATCCTGTCCTCTCTCAAGGAGCGCATACATTCTTGGTATCAGGGTCGCCCCTACCTTGCTGCTGTGTCTCCAGCCCTCACCTGTGTGCAGGAAGGGCTCAGCAGCAGATATTTCCACCATCATCACCTTACGCTTAAGTTGAACGAAAGCCAGCTCCTCTGCTGGCTGGAAGCCAGGTCCTGTTCCCAGCCTCCCTCGTTTCCTTCCTCTTGCCACTCTCCTTTCGGTCTTCCAAGCTAGAAGCCTGGAGGTTATGCTGCAGTCTTCCTCCACCTTCAACTTCTAGAATGAACTGGCTACTCCTGCTTGCCCTGTGCGTCTTTGATTGTTCGCTTTCTCTCCATTTCCTCTGCCATCACCCTCTCCAGCTGCAGTTTACCTCCCCGTAGGATTTCTCTCCTCTTTCCCGCCCCCATGGCTCACAATTTATCTTGCATACCATTGCCAGCACAGTCTTGCTGAAACACTGCTTTCATCAAGTAAACATCTCTGGCTGGCTTTCAACCCCCCTCCCCGTCAACTCCCACCTATAAAAAATAAATAGTTACAAAGCAAATTTGTGAAATAATTTTTCCCATGTGTATCTAAGATAAGCCAAGGACTCCACTTCTTCCTGTGGGACCAGCCCTTCTCTGAGAAAGCCTCCCAGCCCACAGAAATCGGTGGAGCATGGGGCCCTGTGAGAGTTTGGCTCTCTAAATTCAAGTCGGCCTCTCTATGGAGGCTGTGGTTGCTGGCAATGTTCTCAGGGCTGTGGCTGAAAAAAAAAAAAAGAGACCACCGTCAATTCTGCCTGAACTTCCAGTGGCCCCCAGCTGGAATTCATAGAGGCCAGCCCACCCGGCTGGAGGGGCAAGCCATCTGGAAGGGCTGTAATTAAATCCTGTTATCAGCTCCTGAAGGGGGTCTCCTCTCCTGGGTACGCAGTATGCCAAGCCCTTCCCCCTCCTCCCGAGGAGGCTGTAGGAAAAGAAAAGACTGGATCCGTTCAACACAAACAGATGACTGATGATGAAAGGATGAGAGACTCACCTGCTGAGATGACACAATCAGGCCTCGGGGGTTCCTCATCTCACGGGGGGTGGGGAGGGGGAGGGGGGCGGCTACCAGCTCCCACGGGCGTCACCTTGGAGACTGTGCGACGCAGAGCTGGACCCCTCGCGGGTCAACCAGAGATGCACCCCCTTTGCCTCCATCCCAAGAAAAGGGGCTTTGGATTCACCTTTGTAGTTCTGGGCCAGGTTGTGGCCCATCTGCCTCATTTATTTCTTATACACAAGAAGAAAGGGAAAGCAAAGGAAAGGAAGAAAAGCAGCCCAGGAAAAGTCAGTTTGCTTTCACTTCATCTGGTGACCTACACTTGGAAATGACCAAGTGTACCCTTTACGGGTCTCTCCGGTGTGTGTTTGGTAGAGAGAACTAACCCATCTGATGTTGAACCTTTCAGCACTTTTTACTTCCGGTCACCTTGCTGTCCCTCATAAGACTGTAACCTTGAGTTTAGAAGTAGAGATTCTGGAGCCCCCTGCTAAGGTATCATGGAGCCCCCCCTCCCCTCCCTGCTCCAGACAGAGGAGTTGACAGTCCAGGCCAGTTAATAAGCTTCGACAAGGCTCCTTACCTCCTTCTGTGCTTATCTTGCTTGACCCAAGTTCAACCAAGAAGGCGGGCAGCACTTAAGGTAATTGGGGCCAAACAAATGAGAACGCTTTTAACATAAACACTCTGCTGACATTGGAGGGATGGTAACACACTCTTGTGAGAACAACAGCGCGATGAGTTACAGGCAGAAACAACTCTGTCATCCCTGTCAGTGGTCATAAAATTGCCCAGTAATTTATTATTTGATTTACTGTGTCCACCATGTTTTAAAGGGCCCCTGTGGCTCTTCATAAAGAGTAAACCAAAATCAAATTAAAATGAAGGGAAGTTCCACTTCTCCTGAAAGCTGGTTTGCAGCTGTGCAGAGGAGCAAATCAATAGGAGTGGGGCGTGAACTGTATTTGTTCAGAATCGTGAGCTGTCGGCGTGCTCAGTCTTGGACTGGCTCACGCGATGAATCGGGCTTTGTCATTCCCATTCTGTATTTAGGGGAATGCAGCAGTGGAATCTGTGATGAAGCCTCCTGCATCAATGGTGGCACCTGCACAGCAAGCAAAGCTGACTCCTACATCTGCCTCTGTCCCCTGGGATTTAGAGGTCGACACTGTGAAGATGGTGAGAAAGAAGCAAGCTGATGGCGATTTCTGTCTGCATTGTTAATTCATGTTGATGTAATTTTTCATCAATGTACTTTTAGCAAGGTCCCATATATTTTTATGGGATTAATGTTGCTTTGTTGGGAGGGATGGGAGAATCTTTTCTTTAACCAGGTTGGAGTGTCTTCAAGTGTCAGAGTGGCAAACCAGCCAAAGACAAGTTCTCTTTAAGATGTTCCTGGGCCGGGCTTTGGTGGGCTCATCTTGGCCCTCAAATAGCTTTGAAAAGCCTATGTTTGTGTGGTTTGTGTCAGAATTTGAAGCATTCACAGCTCAGGCTCCTTAGAATATCTGATGGTTCCAGAGAAAATGTTGGGAAGGTACACACACAGAAACATTAACAATGTGATGTTTCTTTTTCTTTGTACTGTTCTGCTGAATTATCCTACCTCTCAATACTGTATATACTGATTATATTTATATATATACCCATATATGTATACATACATATAAACACACATGCACACACAAATACACACATATAATAATGGAAATTTTGAAAGATTTTGGAAAAACCAAGCAGGGTTGAACATGTTTTAACTTTTCTGCCAGTGATTCAGATTTGGCCCTAAGACACCACCCCGGGGAAAAGTTTTTTTTTAACACTGTGTAATCTCAAATTTCTTGTCACCTAGAAGAGGGCGTTGTGAGTCAGAGTAAGCCCAAGCTGTTACACACCACCTTCGTATTTCTGTAGCCTAACGTACTAAAGGTTGATCCCTGCTCACGTCACTGGAGGTCCGTGGGAGCCGCGTGCTCTGTTCCACATAGTCATTCAGGGACGTAGACGCCTGCCTTCTAGTGGCTCTGCTGGGGCCTTAGCGTCCTCCACTGAGTCCTGCATCCCGCCAGCAGGCGAGGAAGCCAGAGCAAGTGGAGGAGGGAGGGAAGCTTTAGGGGCCAGACCTGGAATTCTGTGTACTCCTCCCACCCACATTCCAGTGGCCAGAACTCAGCTACACCAGCCACCTATCTTCAGAGCAGCTGAGAAATAGAGTTTAGTTCCGTACCCAGGAGGAAAAGAAGATGCTAGTTCTGGCACGGAGGGATTTCTAACCACGTGCTTGTTCTTTCAGCCTTCACCTTGACCGTTCCTCAGTTCAGAGAGTCTCTGAGGTCCTACGCTGCAACACCCTGGCCGCTGGAGCCCAGGCATTACCTTTCCTTCATGGAGTTTGAGATCACGTTTTGGCCTGACTCAGATGACGGCGTCCTCCTGTACAGCTATGACACGGACAGCAAAGACTTCCTGTCTATCAACATGGCAGGGGGCCACGTGGAGTTCCGCTTTGACTGCGGCTCTGGGACTGGTGTTCTCAGGTAAGGGCTGAGACCGTCAGGCCCCCCTCCCCTCAAAAGCCAGACAACAGTCACTTTGAAGAAAGACAAATTTGTCATCTACCAGCTTGCTCTCTTCCTGTCTTCCCTACACAGTTATCTTTTCTGAAACCTGTCCCGATTCATACAGATGACATGCTTCCCGGAGATCATGCTCTCCTGCTGGCAAGGTTTCCTCTTCTTGAATAACTACCCAGTCCTCTCCACCTAAGATCATGCAACGCAATCAGCAGAAACGTGATAAATTGTCAATCAGTACCTTGCTCAGAGCATCACTTGGTGGGCAAATATATGACAACTAGTTTAAAAAGTACCAATAGAAATGTAACGAACAGAAATTTCCTTGGTGACCTCACTTTATTTATTTATTTATTTATTTATTTATTTTGTCCATTGGAAGTAGTGTGTATCAGAGCCACAATCACTTAAAAACATCAAATTGTTATTCATCTGCCCTATTTCCCACAAACATCCTATTGATAGAAGCTTAACAAGTTGTTTCCATTAGATTAAGAGGATTTCAAAAGGACACCTACTTCTTCACCAGCATTGAGTGAACACATTGTGGCATTACATTACACATGCTCATATTGAATAAATACATAATTGTCACATAATCATTCATTGCTATGCATCAGTAGATTGGGGTGGCCTCACTTTAAATTTTAACTTTCCTCTTGCTTTATTTCTTTGGTGGCAACGAGTTATTTGGCATGGCTCTTATTGTTCTCCATATAGAGAAGCTGATAGCAAATCACCAGCAACTGCAAAGACCCTTCCCTGACCAACGTGCTCGTGAAGGCTGTGTGATGACTGGTTTCAATAGCATGGAGTAACTAAGTGCTTCTACAGCGCTTGCTGGTGTCTGCAGATTTGGTTCTGGGTTATCAAAACTTTCCTTCTGTTATCTAGTTTGTACTATTCATTGACTTAGCAGATCGATTGTTCCCATACAGTGTGGCAGTATCTTTGTGAACCCCTCGGAGCCTGCAGTTGGGAGGTGCAGATATTTTTCTTACTTGTTTATGTCTCCCTCTTCTCACTGTGTTCCTCCCATCGTAGTTTTTTTTTTTTACCTTCAAGCCGGAGGCCTGCTAATCTAATGCAGGCATGCCTCTTGTTCCTACATTTGGCGATTTCTTCGCTTTTGAAACACACTATGGTGTTTTGTTCAACAGTGCCCTGCAGCAGGAAATCGGTTAGTCTTTGTTGTTGTTTTAAAGGAAATCGTGGGCTGTATTGAATCACAATTCATATTGCTAGACTGTCATTTCTAGAAAGAGTTTGTCGCTGAGATCTTATAGCCATGTGTTGCCCTTAATTGCTGATCATATTTCATGGCTGATGGGAAGTGCTTACTGCATTAGGTTTCAACAACTCTTTAAAAGGACAGTTCATTTCTGTCCTTAAGGGCTGAATTCCTACACATCAGTGAGCCCTCCCACGTGGGGAATGGACAAACACTTTTGTACCTCTGGTTATGCAAGAACATCCTATGTCTCAAGACAACTTTGGTGGGTATTTAATTGATTCAATTTACATATGATTATGCAAAACAGTCTAAGCAATTCACTTAGAACTATTTGTCAGGTTGAGAAAGGAAGACACCTTGAATATCACCTTGTACTTTCAAATGGCCTCTTCCTGGATAAGGAACGAACAGAAAGGGCTGAGGAGGGTCGGGGCTCATCAGCCCTCGTCCTGCACAGATTGCCCCATGCCCCCTGCACGTCGACAGTGGCAGCTCCAGCTATGGGGTCACAGTGGAACCTTAGAAGTCCAGCATTTCCCTCTTTCATAATTCTGTTTCTATTTTTGACAAGAGGTGTTTTTCATTTTTTTCACATAAGTTATTGCTTCCCTGCCTGTCAGGAAAGGCGCCTGGAAAAAGAATTCTTTAGTATCAGGTGTGATGAAAAGGAGGCAAGAACTCAGAGATTCCAAGGAACAGGCCACCGTCTGCTCCCCTGGGCCATCCCCTCTCCAATGTAACTGACAACACCGATCACGGTTAGTGTTTCAGACGGCCCTTTGGAAGATGTTTATTCTGAAAGCCAGTTCCAAGACTTCCTGCTTCTTTAAGACAATTCAGCGAAAGACTCAACTACAGGAAGCTGCGGAATTGGCCAAATCATTTTAACTTTAGGAAAAGGATAAGGTGGTCTGATTTATGATGAACTTGATTCAAAAATCGAGACAACTGCAGTGAGCTCATGATGGCCACGATCAGTATCACTCTGCTGAGGGAAGCAGCGTGTCGACGGGGAATGACCTCTACACGACAACAGGCTCAGGCGCCGTTAGTTATTATGGAGATGGGCTGCTGAACAAGATCTTTATTGCATATTGATTGAGCCAAGGGGATTAAATTCTAATTGCTAAGGACAAATGGCAAAAGCATTTGCCAGAGCAAAAAATCAAGTGAGGGGGTGGAGACCTTTCAATAATTGTGCCCATTGGTATTCCTGGTGGGTTTCTAAAGATGATCCAGGACCAAAAAATAATTGGGAGGTTCAGTGAAGGCCAGGAACTATATAGACATCTTTAGAAACACAAATGCAATACTTATACCCTTTTACACACCTCGCTGTAAAATGTAACATGTAAAACTCTTATCAATATCATTTAAACTTCAAGTGTTTCCATCTTGAATTAATAATTGAATTTTTAAAGTACTTTTAATCCTTTTCACAATATCAGACAACATGGAAACTGTCCCCCCAGTATTTTATTATGAAACATTTCAAACATATAGAAAAGTTGAAAGAGTTGTACAGTAAAATCCTTATACCCACCACCTATAGTCTACAATTAACATTCTGCTGTATTTGCTTTATCATGTATCTATTTATCCTTATATTCCCCATCCATCCATCCATCCATCTTATTTTTTATGCATTTCAGAGGATGCTACAGACATCAGTACATCAAGGAATCTGTTTTGCATCATAGCCTACATAATTTTCTCTTCTTCCAAGCTTGTATGCAACTCTGATCACACTTTAGCCTCATGTCACCCCCTCATCTTGAAAATCAGACTAATCCTACCCCCATTTCAGACTTGTTGTAAGGAATAAGTAAAATGATAAGTGAGATACTTACTCCTCCCATGAAGGGGTCCAATAAATGGAGCTAGCACTGCGGTGTTTGTTTACCAAGAAGGAAAGAAGGTTTTTCTTTCTGCTGAAGAGAGTGAGGTGCCTAAGGTTGGCACGCTTCATGTGAGCCAGATTGGTGGACATTATTTCTAACGCCATTGACGCTAACCCGTGCTCAGTTTCCTTCCTTCAACAGGAGTGAAGAGCCCCTCACCCTGGGTCACTGGCACGAGCTGCACGTGTCTCGCACAGCGAAGAATGGTATCTTGCAGGTGGATACGCAGAAGGTAGTGGAGGGAATGGCGGAGGTAAGAAGGACGTCACCTCCTGATGGCTTATGTGAATGGGGTTACTATTTCCTTCCTGTCTTGGAGATGAAAGTGGCGGCATAATGATTAAACACAGTGCCAGTTTACCTGGGCTAACAACCAAGCTTCCTACTGGGCAAGTTACTTAACTTTGCAATTCCTCAACTGTGAATGGGGATGATAATAAGAGGGGCCTCATAGGGTGGTTGGAAGGATGGAGTGAGCTAATACAAATGTAGCGCTTAGAAAATTGCCTGCCTACCTCCATGCCTCCCAACCTCTGCCTTTGTTCATGTTGGTGTATAAGGTAGTTCAGAACACAACTCCAAGGCAGGGCCAGAGATGGGGTGGTCACACAGCTGACAAGAACACAGACTCTGAAACCAGACTCACGGGGTTCAAAATCTAGCTCCATTCCTCACCAGTAGTGAGAACTCAGACCAGTCACTCGATCTCCCAAGTTGGCGTTTCTGCATCTAAAAAATGGGGTAATGGTGGTAACGCTAATGATGTTTATAGAGTTGTGAGAATTAGAATAACTGTATTTATAAAACACCACAGAACCTGGCATATGATCAGCACTTTGTAGCTTTACTTATTGTTAATAGTGTACTATCATAATAACCTCAAGAGCTCAGAATTTCCACTCAAGTTTATAACTTTCATCCATGATTTTATTTCCAAGGTCATGTTCAAAGGAAAATGACATTTTTAAGGAGCCATAAGAGAAGTTTGCTTTAAACTATAACCTACTGCGATTCTGTACACACACGAAATTTACAGACAACTAAAACAGAGGGGACTTTTTAGATTTGCCAGGATGTTCATTACAACAGTCTTCACTTTTGTGCATCACAGATTTAAAGGGGGGATTGATGAATGAGGGTGTTCTGATAAGAAAATGAATTGATAGTAAAAAGAAAAGGAAGGAAAAGGGACTCTTCGTGGTAAGAGGTATTTGGTTGAGGAGGAGAGAAGAAAGAAGGACACACATGTCAAGAAGGGAGCTTGGGGGACAGCAATGGTGGGTGGTCCTATCAGAACCAAGGACCTCCTTGGGAATTAGAAGAATCACAAACTGGGCTCTGCTTCAAGAGGCGAGTACCTTAGAAAATGTCCCATATATATTTGTGGAAGGAAGGAAGGGAGAGAGGAAGGGAGGGAGGAAAGATGGAAGGAAAAAAGGAAAGCAGGGAAGAAGGAAGGGAGACGAATAAAGGAAAATGGATTTTAAAGGGAGAATGGGAGTCACTTCTTGTACAATCCAGAAGACTCTAACAGCTGACTTTAGTCCAAGACAAGATTAGAAGCTCACAAGCATAGATCTGACTGTGTGTTGACTTAATAATATAAATTCAAAAAAGCAGTGTATCGCTTTAGGCCCTAGTTACCAACATCTGTAAAACAGTAACAAAAACTTAGGACGGGTGTGTTTGTAAATAGTGGGCTTAAGGCCTTTGATTCTAAATAAGCAACTCTTCAGGAGGCAGCATTTACCATTGGGATCCTACAGTGAAGAGGTAACACAAAGGTAGAAACCACACCTCGGGTTCTGCTACTACCACGCCAGGGAATGAGAATTAGACAATATGGTAAAACCAGTGTCCTCCCTATTGGCTATTTGAACGGATGGAGCTGACCGGAGGGCTGCCCACCTGGAAACAGTATAAGCATGTGGGAGGGAAGGCGTGGCATTCTGTGTGCATCTGAGGGCGGTTCTTGTGACGATGCCTTGAGACGGGAGTGGGAAGGCCCAGTGCTTGATCTCCAGGAGTTAAACCTTAATCAGATCACCCCGCAGGGGTCTCTGCCCCCCGCAGCTGTCCTGTCCGTACATACCGTGTTCAAAGGTGTGGCTGACAGGGGCAGAGGTCTTGGAGCTTCGAGACGGGTGGGGACAGGGATTAGAGGATACTGCTGGGGGCTAACCCAAGCCCCTAAGTGTCCGGGCTACACTCGAGGCCAGATCGCTGGCTGCACTGAGAAACACCAGCAGTGCAAGGTGAGCCAAGCTGTGCAGACTCAGAGGAAAGGCAGTGCTTCCCAGGGCTTCAGGAAAACCCAACCAGTGCGTTTGCTCAGGTTTTCCAACCACTCGCAGCCGAACGGAAGCGGCAGATCCAGGCCCAGAGCATCCCACGGCAGAACAGGCCCACCTTGGTGGGTCTGTTTGTTTATCTCCTGCGGTCCTGCGTGGGCGTGGCCGCTGCAGCCCCACCTCTTATACCCTGGCCGGTGGCGGGGGAGGTTTGATGGGCAGCCAAAGGGACGCCTCTCACCCCACGAGACCCCGCCCCTTTCGCTGGACCCAACCAAGAAACTGCAAGTGTTTTCAAAACGGCCTGCTTCTCTGAAATCCCGTTGACCCTGCAGCCTTCCAGCTTTCCTCCTAGTATTTTATTTTAAAGACAAGATGGAGATGGGTTCATGGGGGTGCGTGCTGACAGCTCCTGTCTGGCTCTCTATTTCATCGGGCCACAAGAATTCGCGAAAGCCCTTCTTTGATGACCACCCCCCTCCACCTCCCCGCTAGTTAAATAAGAACCCTCGAAGCTGCCTGAAGGTTGCTGACGGAAGGCAGTTCAATCTGTTTAATCCGAGACCTCTCTGCTTCTACCTGGCTGGACCCCGCCACTTTGAGCGCTCCCCTAGATGGAGCTCCCTCCTCTCTGTCTCTTCTTCTCCATCCCAACCAGACCCCAAATCCATTCTCCTCCCTCTGGCCAGTTATATTCCTAAAACACAGTCTGATTGTTCTCTCTCCTGCTGAAAACTCATTGCTTTGGGGGTGAAGTGCACATTTCTATCCATGCATGATCTGATCCCTCCTTGCCTCTGCCCTATACCTACATGCCCTCTAAGCCCTGACTTTGTCCAGTTTCTTTCTCAGTTCTAACTCTTCCTAGTGCGCCTCCCCACTCCCTATGTCTGGGGTAGAGTATGCGATGCCCCCTCCCCGCCAGGTGCACCCATAGTCACCTGGACAGTCCTCACAGGGTTAATCTTACCTGCCCGGTCACTTGTCTGTGTTCACCCCAGCATAAGCCTCTGGAGGGCAGGGACCTGGGCTTTCTTATTTACTGTTGTTTGTGCAGCACTTAGTACCTGGGACATAGTAGGTACCCAATAATATTTGTTAAATAATTAAATGCTGCTACTGTTTGTATTTCTTTTGATCATAAATCAAAGGAAACAATAACTTATGTTACCCAAAGTGTGTTCACCCCCAAAGGTCTCAAATTTGTATGTTATCTTAGGACATTTTAACATTTTGCTTAATTAAGACTCATGTTTAAAGGAGTTTAGACATTACGTCTCACACACAGCTTGTTATCTAGCCCAGCCATTGCGTTTAGGCTGTTGAAAAGACCAGAAGCAGGAGAAGCCTTTGGGGATTGACAATGGGGAATTCTCTGAGAACCTGGAAAAGAATTTCTCTGCCCTTGTATTTGATAACAAGGAATGCCTCCCACCTGCCATACCTTCCCTTTCTCTTGGCCTAAAGAGGTCCTATCTTTACCATTAGTGAATATAACAATAGCAGCCATACTGGAACGCAGATCCTGCACCCAACGCTAGGCAAAGTGCTAAATCAGTGGAATCTCAGCCGCCAGGACAGGCTAGACTGTACTGCAGTCAGGCACACATAAGCCCAAAATAGCAGCACCTTATAATAAGGAGTTATTTCTCACTCACACTACATGTCCATCAATGGTCAGCTGCAGCTTTAATCTGAGACCCAGGCTGAAGGAACAGGGCGTGGGGGAAGAGGGCATGGTGAACCACTCCTGGCTCCGAAAGCCTCTGCCCAGAAGTGATTCATTTCTCTTCTGCTCGTGCTTTATTGACCAAAGCAAGTTACATAGTCCCACTTGAGACTGACAGTTTGGAGGTAATCTTCCTGCAGGGAGAGGGGTATTGATGATGGAACAGTCTACCATATTCGCTCACATTTTATAGATGATGAAACTGAGTCTCAGAAATGTCAAGAAATTTACTTTCAAACAGGTGGTAAGTAGCAATGCGAAACAAGGCAAAGGTCAAGCCAATGTGTAGACAGATTGTCAGGATGAGTCTTGAGACTGTCTCTGCCATTTGCTCCCTGACAGGGAACCAAAGGTACCTTTGGTAATCTTAACCATTTTTTTCTGAAGTTGCACCGTGTTTTGTTTTTCATCTGTTGGCAGGGAGGCTTCACCCAGATTAAGTGCAACTCGGACATTTTCATTGGTGGGGTCCCCAATTATGATGACGTGAAGAAGAACTCAGGCATCCTCAAGCCATTCAGTGGGAGCATCCAGAAGGTACAGGCTTCCCTTCCTCATGTGTATTGTGTGACCTTGACTGCAGACAATGGAACTGAAGACTGTGATCAGTGCAACCTGCTGCACCCAAGAAAAAAAGCTGGAGAAATTTTTAACGTTTTTAAGATTATACTTTTTAGTGCTCAGAGCATACCTTTCCAACCCCACTTTCTTATAACGTCTGCTCCTAGCTAGATCCAGCAGACATCCCATGAATGCAACTCAGTGAAGATGAATTTGTACAACACATCCACTAAAATATCCTGGGATTGTTGAGGGAGGCACCTGGCGCCAGGTCGCTCTAGACACTTCTACAAAAGAGAAGGAAGAGGATGGAGTCTCATAGGGACTCCTGCTTCTCTTTGGGGTCACTTTGCTTTTTGCTCAAGGCAAGACCCAATTGTTTCCGCCGCCTCCACTCCCATCCCCACCACCATGATTTAACAGTTGTTCATCAATCATGTAACCATATTCTTGAGCACAGATTAGAGCCCTTCCATAGAAGTTCTGGAAAAAATCCACTCAGCTAGTAAAAAGAGACAGGATGCTGACCCCATTCATATCTGTCTCTTATTCCTTCTCTTGGGGCTGCCCATGATCTCTCCAGTCATGAGATTATGTTCTGTCTGCAGCAGATATGCAGGTTGACCCACCAACCCAGATTTCCAGGACCACTAACCACTGGGGGGAAAGAATTTGAAGAAAAGCACGTCCGGTTCCTGGATGTTAGCCGCGTCCTGTTTCCCTTTAGCAACCACTGGAGGAATGGGGGCCACTGATCCCTTTCAGACCAGCAGCAAAGTAAGGAGAGGCTAAGATGACGGAGGGACAGTGAGAGACGGTCCTCTCACGATGTGCACATCTGGACTCGGGGAAGGGCCCCTGGGGCTCTGTACTCGGTATCCCAGTCAATATTTCCTCTCTCTGGTGTGCTTCACTGTGATATCAGTGACACCTCAGTTCGGACCGTTGTCCCTCCAGGAATGGGGGCGGGGACACGGCCCCCGTCGGCCGTGTGTAATCACGGGTTTGAAATTAGGAAGCGGGCTGAGTTGCTAAGAGGCTTCACCTTCCTTCCTACTGTGTCAGGTTTTGCCCCTTCTTCACACAGCACACACAAGCCTTTCCTCCTTACTTCCGGGAAAGGCCCTCCTCCCCTCCCAGTGACCCAGTCATCGGCTCTGCCTTATCCTGCAGTGGGCCGCGCCATTCTTGGCTTGTTCAAGTCCTGCATTCTCAGCAAGAAAAGGAGGAGACTGCGGAAAGGTTCTGGCTCTTGTCTGGCAGCCTCTGAGATTCAGGGCTAGGGAAAAGTTTTCTCCCAGCTCTCCTGACACTCCCTAACAACTAGGCAAACCTGTGGAAACATGGATTAGTGGCTGGAAGTGCCACTGCTAATCTCTTAGGAGCCCCTGCATGGTGGACCTTCCCCTGGGACGTGTTCTCTCTCTGTCTCTGAGTTCAGCAAAGCCTGTGAGACATTGAAATACCAACAGCTCAGGGCCAGTGCACACTCCGTTTATTTGTGGCTGGGGAGACCAGTAACCTCGCCCTGTAATTCATCAGTTTCACTAGAGCCCGACTGCAGGGAAAAGGGGTGAGAGCAAAGCGCTCTCTCGTCCAGTGAATACGCACAGCAGTGCTAAGAATGTGACCTGGGTTTCACTCCAGGGAAGAGGATGTGGAGAGGAAGGGGATTCCTGAGTGTCAGGGGAGGAAGGAAGCAGGAGGGAGGGGGGCAACTGGGGAGGCCGAGTTGGTGGAGCTGGGAGAAGCTGCAGAGAACTCTGGCCAGGAGGACACAGCAGTACAATTCCACCACCTCCAGACGCAATCACCCGCCCTTGGATTCCTGCCTGCGTAGCATTTTGTGTTGTATTCTTCCTTACTCCGCTTTACTAGCGGCATCTCTCAACCTTGGCTGCACCTTAGAATCACCTGGGAAGCTTTTTAAAGTTACCGATGACTCCATTTCACCCACAGAGATTCTGGTTCACTTGATCTGAGTGGGGCTTGGGCATGAGTATATTTCTTAACCCTCCCCCACCTCCACCTCGGGTGATTCTAACATGCAGAATTAGAACCCTAATTCTGTGGTTATTGGGACTTCTTTACGACCTCACTGAGTAGCCAGGTCTTCCAGAGACAGAGGAAGCTGCGTGTATAGTCTTATAAATGATGCAGAATCTCCCAAACACCAGATGTAATCACTTCAGTTCCTGTGTCACTTACGAGACTATAAAAGCAGCAACCGGACTTCTTCTCTTTTGTTTAAAGCTCCCTCACTAGGCATAGTTCACATTAGCTGAGGAAAGCTGTAGAAGACCGAAAAGACGTTTTCTGAATTCCTGAATTTCTTTACATTTTCTCTCCTAAGATCATCCTGAATGACCGGACCATCCACGTGAAGCATGACTTCACGTGGGGCGTGAACGTGGAGAATGCAGCCCACCCCTGCGTGGGAGCCCCCTGCGCCCACGGGGGCAGCTGCCGACCCAGGAAGGAGGGCTATGAGTGTGACTGTCCCTTGGGCTTCGAGGGGCTGCACTGCCAGAAAGGTACACCACGGGGAGAGGAGGGGAGAGGGGACTCAGGTGCTGCTTCTGGAAGCAGAGGGAATGGACAGACCGTTTGGGGGACCAGTTGATAACCCCGGGACAGCCATACCAATTATTTTTATCAGTGATGTCAATAGCATATTAGATGATGAATTATATATAAACTACTATAATTATTTAATAAGAATTAAAATGCTGAAACAGTTCTGTAAACAGTAAGTAAATAGTTCCCCCTCCTTCCCCCAACCTACCATGGCTCCTTCCCTGAGAATCCCCTCATGGTCTAGCAATCAAAAGGTTAACTAGTAGGGAATTCCCTGTTGGTCCAGTGGTTAGGACTCGGCGCTGTCACTGCCGGGGCCCGGGTTCGATCCCTGGTCGGGCAGCCAAATTAAAAAAAAAAAAAGTTTAACTCATAATATGGGTAAGGGAGTTTTCCAGGACTCGTACATCTGAGCCACTCCCAGAGCCTATCCTGACAGGTGGATGCCTGGGCTTCATAGACGGATAAATATTTTGACTAAATATTTTTGACTCCTACCTGTGAATGCTGTAAAGAGAAATCTGAGAAATCTTGCCGAGTATGGCAAAACATGAGTTGTACGTTAGTTGCTCCGAACAAAAATATGAATAACCTTCTGTAGACTGCTATTTTCCATGCTGTATATGTTTCCTCTGTACCTCAGTTTCCTCATTTGTGAAATGGGAGTAATAGAGCAATATTGTATAACACAGAGAATTGTAGCGTAGATTAAGTGAGGCAAGGCATATTCCTTAGAAGAAGAATGAGGCAGCGCATGTTCCTTAGAAGAATGCCTGGTAAGTACTCAACCAATATTAAGCATTATTATTCTTGGTGAGAAAAATAAAATGCATCAGCAAGTGCCGTGAGCTGCTCAGCTTTCAACCTGCCCTTGTGTGAAAGCAGAGCAGGTCCCGGACCACAGGCCCTGCTGGACTGAGCTTTCCACACCAGCTCAAGGAGGCGGAGGCCACGGTGGGTCCGGAGGAGGCCTGCATTGTGCAACTGTGTCATGTCGGGCCACGTGGGCCTTCTTGTTAAAATGCCAGGTGACTTCACCTGTCTGGGAACTAATTAAAAAAGGCAGACAGGCCTGAAGGAAAGAAGGCAGCCATCCTAAGTGAAGGAACGTGCTCTTTCTCTTTCCTATTTGTTTCCAGGTTCCTGATTTTTATTAGAAGTGGGGTTTAGAGGAAAACAGGTAGGTATTTCGGTACATGGGGTGCTAGGAGAGCTTGTTTTGCAGCAGTCTTGGAAAATACGAAAGGTGCCAGTTTTCCAGCTGGAAGACTAAGTAGCAGTATACTGAAATGAATTTTGAAACCTGCATGGCAAATCATATGAAATATATTTATTAACATAGCTCACCTTGGTGACGAACCACCAAAGAAGAAGAACATTTGTGAATGAGGCTGATTATAATTCTAACGAGCAAATCACTGTTTAGCTAATAGCATGTACTTGAAGAGGTTTAGCTCGAGTGGCCCGTTCATTCAGAAAACTGGATCTGGATTTCACACATCAGCATTTGCATCTCCTAGGTCTTCAATTTTACTGCAGGCAAATTCAAGCTTGCTCCTGCCTTAAATGCTAACACTAATGGTCAATATATAGAGTCCAAGCTTAAGTGAACATTTAGCTTTGGGAATTAAAGGAAGAAGGAAAGGATACTTTGTGATCTTGTTAACCCTCCTTTCCTGTTACAGAACATTAGTCGTACAGATAAAAAGTGCTCGCGTGTATAGCTTTGTAACTATAGGTTCAGGTTCAATGAGAAATAAATCTCCCCAGAATGAAGAGTCAGATCGCTGATGAGGGCCTGGGCCTCCTGGCAAGATCCAAGGGAATGGACAGTGGCAGGGGGGGATCTGGGGGGCTTTTAGGGCTCTTTTTCTGCAACATCCTAGGCTAGAGCCAAGACTAAAACCCAGACAGAACATCAGCTGTCCTTGTGTTATATCAGTATTTCCTTGTGCTTTGAAATAAAGATGGTGTTTCTGGCAAAATGGCAGCTGTTGCCAATCCTAAGAAGATTCATATATAGGAGGCATGGCCTGTATCACATAATTTCTTCTCCTGTTATATGGCTTGAGAGGATTAGTGGGACTCTGGGTGCAGGTTAGGACTGTTAAGGACAACTTTTCCAGGCCCCAGCAGGCTCTCAGAGGTGCACACTTACCAGACAGACTTTTGAGGTGAGCATCTAGTCCTGAGTAAGGATCAGAAATAAAGGGAGGAGAGCTGGTTCCACAGAGATGCAGGAGAACAGTCTAAAAGTTGGGGTATATTCTTCGTGAGAAAGACAAAGAATGGTTAGTAGCCATCCTTGGTTTGTCAAAGAGAATCCTGTCTGATCCAGCAAGGTGATTCTTAGCCTCATATATTTAAGGGTTGTTTCCCTCCCTGATTAACAGATCATGCTTCAAAAGCATGAACCTTTCCTAGCACTCCCCACAGAAGTTAAACCAGTCCTTTTACAGTGGGCAGCATGTTGCAGAAATCCCCAGCGCCAGGCCTCGCTCAGTCCATGCCAAGGCGCACCTTCTCGGTCAGGAAATTAGCTTCTGGGATCCTCAGTGAGTCTGGTTCTTTCTACCCTCCTCAGAGGCGAATTCCACTGGGACCCTAGTCGGGAGATTGGAAACTTGTTCTCACCTCTTGGTGGTGCAGACGGGCTGGGGCCAGAAACTCAGACAAATCCTGGAGCGGTCCAGGCTCCCAGACCATCAGAACATTGAGGGGGTTTGGGGACCCCCGTCCTGCCCTTTGTCTCTGGCAAAATCAGAGGCAGGAGCAGAGCCTGAGCCCAGATGGAGGTGGGCACCGGGCTCCCACTGAACTGCAGAAAAGTGAGCCTCTCTTTCCCCAACTGGGGCAGGAGGAGCCAGAGGGTCTTCTAACTCCCGGCCACGACTTCAGGTACCAGCAAAAAGCACAGGGCTTGGTGGTCCCCTCACCTTCCATTTGGGGGCTGTCACTCTTAGGTGCCTTCTTCCACCTCATACCTCAGCACTCCATGCTGTACCCCAGTACCGAGGCCCTTTTCTCATCTCACCAGAGGGGTGTCAAAAAGCTGCCCTCCTCAAAAAGATACTCCCCCTCCTTAGAGATTTCTGTCTTCTTTCTCTCTGCTCTCATCCAAATTCACCCAGCTGTGTCCCAGTCCCTCGGGGCTCTTGTGTTTAAGTTACTAACAAGTTAAAGCAGAGTTCCGTGAAGCGCATGTAAAAAATCAAGTTCCAAGGAATACTGATGGCTGTTTTGTGCTCACACAGAGAGACAGACAACATACATTCATAGGCACAAAATGGGAGGGGGCTTCTGGGGTCAAATAAATCTGGGTAATCCTGGGTAAACAAACCACTGTCTCTTCTATGGGACTCCTCAGAGCATTTGCTGTGTTCTGCGTGTCCAAGACAGGGGTGCAGGATGCAGCTGTTTCCTCCTGGGGTTCCCCCAGCCCATAGCAGACAGGCCACTTGGGAAAGAACTCTGAGCCCGCTCCTTCTTTCCCTTCCCTGCATTAGAGTTTGGACTCAGACCAGGCAGGACCCTGCAGGCCACTAGATGGGGTTGTTTCTCTGTAGCAGCTGAAGCTGTTCCACACTCACTACCGACACCAAAAGCTAATGGCTTAGGGCTTCCCTGGTGGCGCAGTGCTTAAGAATCCGCCTGCCAATGCAGGAGACACAGGTTCGAGCCCTGGCCCGGGAAGATCCCACATGCCGCGGAGCAACGAAGCCCGTGCGCCACAACTACTGAGCCTGCGCTCTAGAGCCCACGAGCCACAAAACTACTGAAGCCCGCGTGCCTAGAGCCCGTGCTCCGCAACAAGAGAAGCCACTGCAATGAGAAGCCCGCGCACCGCAGAGAAGAGCGGCCCCCACTCGCCGCAGCTAGAGAAAGCCCGTGCGCAGCAACGAAGACCCAACGCGGCCAAAAATAAATAAATAAATAAATTAAAAAAAAAAAAAAAAAAGCTAATGGCTTAGGTCACACATTTGTCAGGGGTGCGCAGTCCTCAGAGATGGGAACCTGCCTGATCCATGCTGGTCGCCCACATTCTGGACATCTTACGTTGTGTTTAGTAAATTCACATCGTATTGCTGGGTCTGATTTGGGTGATTTTTTTTTTGGCCGGGGAGAGGGGTCCCAGTGCATAAAACACATAGCATCATTAACTATGGGTTATACTTTAAGAAAACTCAGTATGAAAAAACACAAGTGAATAAAACATAGAAATTGTGCATACTACAGGGAATTTGTTTTCGCTTGATGGTGTATCATAAACAATGGAAAATTTGGGGGGGGTGTTCAACCTAGATGTTCCTGTTTAGATAGCTGAAGACTGGTAGTGTTGAAAAACATTTTTTTTGCTGTTCTTTACTTTATGGCTGCAGAGTCAGTTTCACGGAACCAAGACATCTGCTCCAAGTAGAGCTGTCCGGCAGGGGAGGGTGCTGCCCTGTGGGCGAGAGAGCTACCCATCGTGGAAAGTGTTCCCTGGGGCTGGATGGCCATGTCTCAGGGGGTTGTTGAGAGGAGTCCTGGCTGCTGGGAAAGCTAGTTTACAAAACACCCCAGGTCCTTCCTTCACTGGTCCTGGGACTGTATGAAGGAGCCAGCAAGCTCCCTTTAACTCGTCATGGTCCCTTGGGAATTTCAAGTCCCTGCAGCGGAAAATGCTTTGCCTAGCTTGCAGGCTGCTATTCATTGGGGTATTATTTGTGTCACCAGATGGCACGAGCTTTTAGGTCTAAATGTGAGGAAGTACCAAAAACACTTTTCGACTCGTGCCTTTACCACAGAAAAAAAGACACTGTAGAAGAAATCAGATATGAAGGGTTAGGATCAAATATAGCTGTGCTTACAATAGTTAAACAAACCACAAAGGGCCAGAAAGGGCTAGAGGGTCACTTCTAGCTGTAATGTTGTAGGACGGAATTAATGTTTATCCACTCAGTGACGACACTGAGTATATTTCCACCATTTTTGTATTCAGTGGTGTCATTTCTAGAGCGTTCCCCTGCTCTTTGTTAATCACCACATCACCAGGGCTCTGGAATATTGCAAAGGGGGTGGGGTGGGAATTAGGGTGATATTTTCCACTAGGGAGAGAAAAGAGGCAGCTGGCTGGCTTATCATTCCTTTTTCACACGTAGCCTGGAGCCGAGAAAATAAATGGTCATTGACAAGGTAAGTAACTTCAGCAAGGAGTTATTTCTCCAGGTTTAGATTAAATGGGGATCGTCAGCGCAAGCTCAGGGGAGCCTCAGAGGTGTAGGATAATTTATTACACACATCTTCTTGGCCCACCACCACCTGTGCCTCCACTCGTGAGCTGGGACTGGCGAGGCGTGTTGGGTGACTTGGTGCTAACCATGAGGAGAAAAGATTTCCAGTGGTTCCCGTTGGGAATCAGATTCACTGTCCGTAAGAGGAATGTGAATTCCTGCAGGGCTCCACGAGGGCAGCAAGGCTGGTTCCCAGAAATCTGCAACCAAAGTAATTGGGATTTTTACAATGACTGTGAGATTCTGACCTTCCCTCTTCTGTTTCATGCTGGCACCTGGCAGAGTGTGGGAACTACTGCCTCAATAGTAAGTACAGTGAGTCCTCTGAGAAGCTGTGACAGTGCCCTGGGCTCATGCCAGGGCAGGCTGCGGGCACAGAGCAGGCCAACCGCCTGCAGAGGTAATGAGGGGGACACCCCCCCCCCCAGGGTGGTGGGCATCCTTCCTCCAAAATCGCCGGCCCTGGGAACACACTTGTCTCCCAGCTGGACCTCGGGAAGCCCTGAGCTCCTGAGCTGGGGGGCTTAGCAGGCACCTGGACGGGGCTCATACACACCCCTTTGAGGGTCCAGGTGCAGAGCGCGTCCTGACCATTTCAAGGAGTCCAGGGGAATGATGACTATCGGCCACAGACCCACATCCATGGCCAATAACAGCAGGGACAGGCCCTGCCTGAGGCTCAGCCAAACCCAGCAGGGGCGCCGGGGCGATGTTTAGCTCTCCTCCTGTCTCAGCACTAGCAGCCTGCAGCCCGGGGCCTGCCAGCCCAGCTAAGAGCTCTCCTGCCCTCCTGCATGTCCGCACTCTTCCCTCTCATCCCCCACCTCTGGCCCTCTCCTTTCTATTTCTGCTCCTCTGGGTCCTCTCTCCCAGCCTCACCTTTCCCATCCCCCTCTCCTTCCCCTGCCCGGGGCTGCCGTCCATTTTTACACCTTCTCCTCCACGTTTTCTTTTCTCCTCTTCTGGCATCTACTTTCCCCTTCTTCTTCCCTCTTCCCACCATCTTTCTACTCGTGCCATTTTGCATCTTTTTCCTTCTCTCGACTTCCTTTTCTTCCTTCTTCCTCCTACTCACTTTAAGCAGAGGAAGACAGGCCTGTGGTACAGCCCAGAATTTAAGATGCAAGAGCTGTTCATTTCAGTCTCTAAAAGGCCCTCCGGTCAGCAGGCCCTTGTCTTGGGCTGTGCTGCCTCAGAGGACAGTGAAGCAATTTCTTGGATAGTTACCTCAGAAACTGTCTTTAACATTTTTTTACTTCTGTTCTGCATTTCTTGTTTTCTTTCTTTCTCCCTTCCTCCGTTCTTTCCTTCCTTTATTTTTTTTATGAAGAGGATGGGAGCCTGCTGTGGGTGACCTGCTAACATAGGAACTTACACTTGGGGGCCCAGTGTCATTGGGTTTTGTGTTTTGCTTTCCTTCCTTCCTTCCTTCCTTCCCTCCTTCCTTCTTTCTTTTAATGTTTAGAACTCTCCTGCTGTTTGTAGTGTCAATAATTATACGTTTTCTCCCCTGGGTATAGAGTCCTTAGTTCAGTGTCTTCTTTGTACCAACAACAAGTTTTTGTGAAACTAGAACTCGTTGTATAAGCTGGCTTATTCTCTCTCGTTTTGTACATTTCTTTAAACATGAGATTCACTCTACCTTAATTTATTTAAACTGCCATTTGTGTCTTTCTAAAGAGAAAAGAGATATTGCTATAATCTCTTTAGAAGAAATCCCCTAAATTATCCCTAATTTGTGACACCAAACACAACTCCTTAGCCTATTCTTTTACTGACTGTATGGAAGGAGGAGATTCTTCAGGAAAACAAAGATGAGAAGTTGGGAGGAAGGAAACACACTTCTAAAATATTGAAAAGTAAAAAGTGGGCTGAGGGCCAGAACTGGGGAGAGTGGGTCTGGCTCATGGTCTATTGCTTTCTTAGCTGTATGATCTTGGGCAAATCCTTGATGATTTTATGCCTCATTTTCCTATTCTATAAAAATGGGAACAATCAAACCCTCCCCTTCCCCCCCCCCCACCCCCGCACTCCCTGCTCCTTCCTGTGATTGTGGTGAAAATCTTGTGAAATACGACACGGGGAGGTGATTTGCAAACAACTGTCAAAGCCTCATCCCCTCTGCTTCACCAGTGTCTAAGGTCATGGCTGAAAGGGCTCTGGACCAGATTGGCTTCAGCTAGAGAAATCCTGGTGGGTTTTGTTGAAGGGATTGTTTTCTCTGCCTCCCTTGGAGAAGGAGGGTTATCCCCAGCTGCTCCTCGCATGGCCCAAGACCTGCCCTTTGGCTTCCAAGAATAATTGGGCACAGTTCAAGTTTTGGCATATTGCGAACCTCCTCGGCAGTGCTGAGACCGATAGGAGTGACGGCCAGCCCCAGAGAGGGGACAGCAGAGGGATGCCAATTACAGGCCATCAGGCCGGGCAGTCCCAAACCAGGCCAAGTGCCTGTGCAGCCAAGAGGAAGGGGCCGCCAAGTTGATAAATGTCCTACCTCCAGGAGCTGGCTTCCTTTGTATTTTCCTGCCACGTGGTGGAGTGCTGGGGTCAAGAGAGTCATGTAGCGTGTAACCTCCATTTTCTGTTCTGTCTCAGCCATCACAGAAGCCATTGAGATCCCTCAGTTTATCGGCCGCAGTTACCTGACATATGACCATCCAGATATCCTCAAGAGGTAAGAAGCTTCCACAGGCACCTCCCTTATCTCCTGGTAGGTCAATTTCTCAATATCTTTCCCAGAGCTTTTCCTTGTCTTCCGTGCCAGAAGATAGTTCTCCAAAAAGGCACGAGAATTTAGCCATAGTCCCGGGGGGAAAAACATACAAAATAAACATAGAAACTTGAACAAAACAACACAAAAGACAAACTCAAAAATGCAGCCTTTGAAACAAGCCCATGACAAACAACCCAAAGCCTTTCTGGTCCAAGGGACGTTCCCAGAGAGAGGGACGTGCCCAGCCCCGGGATTTCTAATATTCAGGCTTTGAGAAGCAGTGAGAACTTGATGCTCCCGAAGCCGGGGTTATATGAGTCCGATTCCCCAGCAGGGCGGTCAGCGTCATGCTGCTCTGTGGCCATGGTCTGAAGAGGCCAGCCGAGGAAGGGTTCTGGGGCACCCTCCACCAGACAACAGCCCCAAGTCCGTGTCCTACTTTGCGTCTTCATCAACGAGGTCCACTGTCCTCTTCAGGCTCTTTCCAATTCGGTGGGGGGCTCCTCAGCTCTCTTCATGTGGATACAAGAGCCTGATCCAAGGAGATGCCTGAGTCACAGCTGTGGCTTTTAATCGCTGGTGGCAGAAGCTCCAGCCCTGCTCCGGGGTCCAAGCTCCTGGTCTGGAATAGCCTATTTTACACAACATGGGAAAGACTGGCTCTAGGCAAAGTCTTCAATCGAGTGAAGCTTGGCTTTGGCGCTTTCAGTTTACCCTTTTCTCTTTCTTTTCCTTCCCCCTAGCTCTTTGTAGTTTAGAATGTGCCATCCCTCACCCTACCGCCAGCACAATCATTCTAGAATTTTTCCATCCTCTTCAGGTTGATCGCATATTCACAGACTAAGGCAATGCTTTAAGCCAAAGGCATCCAGTTCTTAGGGTGGGACTTGGTGGCTTTTCGAGGAACAAAAGAGGTTGAGAGACATTTTCCTGGGGCATTGGGTGTCCCTGGTGACTCTGGACACACACCAGACAGGCAGGGCTTTGTTTCTCTAATCCCATGTTGTGTTGATCAAGGTTGTCTTGCATGGGCCTTAGGCAAAATGGATTCCCAGCCAAGAAACCCTCTTCTTTCTTCAGCCCTTTTTCCCCAGAGATGGAAGGGTGTTCAGTCCCCAGAAACTGGGAGGGTGTGAACAGGGCCCAAGTTTCTAGCCCCCTGGTGCTTAGTGAGAGGCCCTGGGTGGTTGGGAGCAGAGGGGTTTGGTGAAAGTAGGAGGTGCAGTGCCCCAAAGCAGAAAGCCCGACGGCACCTGTGTGCATATATGTAGGTGCATGTACGTGTGCATGTGTGTGAAGCTGCAGGGCAAAGTCAAGTTCAGGGTCTGTTTCAGTTAGATGCCTTTGGCTGCAAGTAATGGGAAACTCAGCTCAAAATGTCTTAAACATGAAGGGTATTTATTATTTCACATAACAAGCTGTCCAGACTTAGACTGGATCCTGAGTTGATTAATTCAGATAATCAACTGTATTATCAAAGACCCATTTTCCTGCCTTGCTATCTTCAGCATATTTTCCAATGGTTATACCCTTTGTGGTTACAAGACAGTTGTTCATAAATGCTCATTAAATGGCTATAAATCATGGCAATATCCCATGCAAGTAAAAAAATCTTTTTTTTTTTCATGTGACTCTTTTAAAAAGGAAAGGAGTCTTTTCTAGAATCCTCCTGATAAATTTCCTCTGTCTCATTGGACAACAGTGGGTCACATGCCCACCCCTAAACCAGTCACTGCAAGAGAAATGGAACCATCGTGATTGGCTTGTACCAATCAGTGTATCCAAGGCAAGTGAGGGAAAGAAGGAAACTTGGGCAAAAGATTGGGAAAGCAGCTCTCTAGGGAACAGCCCGGGGCTGGATTGCTCTGCACCTGGCCTGGTGAAGAAGTCAGTATCATGGACCCTGCTCCTCGCTCACCACTCTGAGACCCTGCCTGGGGAGGGCAAACTTGATCTCTTCCTGTCTAGCTCAGGCTCTGGGAAGCCTTAGACAAAAGTCCCCTCCACTGTTCACTACGGAATGTAGTCTGCAGCTTCAGGGCATGTTCGTGAGACACAGGGATGGTACACATAACAGGAAAATGGACAAGGAGCTTTTTCCAGTAGTGCCATCTTAGGAGCAATATTAAATTATGTTTACTCTTATCTCACCTTTTATTTAAGGACCTCATGGTTGCTTTTCTCCTTATTGCAGATGAAACACTGGTCACTTTCTAGGGAAACTGGATCTGTGAACTAGTCTATTCCCAAGAATTGTCAAGAACATCCCAGAACTGATAGGGACACATAATCACGTGATCCTATTCCCAGCCAAAGCTGTAGGACCGGGACCTGACCTTCCTGACCACCCCTTCCTTCCTCTCATCTTCCTGTTCCTCTCCACCCTGCTTTTGCCCCAACACCCCTCGAGACCATTATCCCATCAAGGCACCTTCCTTGACTGACACTCTGCCCCTTGTCCAGTCATTCCTCCTCTGCCCTCAAGGATGTCATCTCCAGAGATAACCATCCACAGCCACGATCATAGCCCAGAGTAGCTGCCAACTTGAACCTCTTGGTAATTAAGGAAACCACTTCCTTTTGAGGAATAGGAGACACTTTCCCAAGGACCCGTGAGTGGCAGTACAGGAAAGAGGGAAGACTGAAGTGTGTATTGGGGGTGCATGCTGGGACCGTGGCATTGGCCACAGTCTGGCTGATCTGTGACTCATCAAATGCTCTCTTGTGGCATTTGACCACACCTGGGGAGAGAGACAGACTCCAAACTGCAGAATGAGGAGGTCAGACCTTTAGACCCATGGCATGACTTGTGGTGGTGATGCCTTTTCTAATCTCCTGGTAGTAAGAGTCAGAAATGTCAGATTATCTTTATAATTGGCAGACAAAACTGGGATTCCTCAGAAGTGAATGTTGGTGGAGACTGGTTGATTTGATATAATTATTTGTGTATTTCCTCCAGGGTGTCAGGATCCAGATCAAATGCATTCATGAGGTTTAAGACAACTGCCAAAGATGGCCTGTTGATGTGGAGGGGAGACAGCCCCATGAGACCCAACAGTGATTTCATTTCCTTGGGCCTTCGGGATGGAGCCCTGGTGTTCAGGTAACCCCTACTCCAGCTGCTTTCTACATCACCTTGCGATTTTTCTCAGACAGTACAGATCATGCCAGACAGAGGGTTGCAGAGGGAGCCAGAACACAGTCTGCTAGAATGAACAGCTGCCTGCAGCTCCGAGTTAATTTGAGGCTCCTGGTCTTTCTTTCCAATATCCATCCCTAGAGCAGCAGTTGGTCAGCTATAGCCTGACGGCCAAATCTGGCACACCACCCATTTTTGTAAATGAAGTTTTATCAGAATACTGCCACCTTCATTCATTTATGTATTGTCAACGACTGCTTTCATGCGACAGTGATACACTTGAGTAGTTTCAATAGGGACTGTATGACAAAGCCTGAAGTATTTATTATCTGGCCCCTTAGAGGAAGATTTTGTGACTCCTGTTCTAGTACGTTACTGCCATATACGCCCCACTTACAAATTAGGAAGTAGTCGAAAGAGGACTTTGATCCTGGCAAGCATGGACTCGGGTACTTGGCCCAGTGCCCTCCAGCTCAGGAAGATCTGAAGATTTAGTCTCGAGACCTTTCTTTATATTCTGACTCTGCTCCCTATTCACTCTGGAGCCCTGGGGAAGGAGAATGCCTGCTTTTTCCAATCTCCCACTGCAAAGAACAAAGCACAGATTCATATCTCAATAGGGCAACCCAACATTTGGATTTTTAAAAGTGCTTCTTGGGTGATAACAGATAAGCCAGTTCCAGAAGTTCTAACATCTTTTACGTGAGTTCAGACTGCTCTCAGATTTGTCAGATGGGTACCGATGAAGTAGCTAAAGGATTACCTGGACGACTTCTCACCACCAGAAGCTGGGTGGCAGCTGGGTGCCGGCGGGATTCCCAAGGGGCAGGCCCCAGCTGTGTAATATGAAAAAGCTTCTCTAGAGATTGTGATAGCACAGCCTCACTCGAGGTTAGAAATATCTTGTTTAGACCAGTGGTTCTCAAACTGTGGTCCCCGGACCCACAGCATCAGCATCTCCTGGGAACTTATTAAAAATGCAAATTTTAGGCTCCACCCCTGACCTACTGAACCAGAAAAACTCTAGAGGTGGGACCCAGCAATCTGTTAACTGTTTCTCCACGTGATTCTGACGCCTGCTAAGGTCTGAAACCCCTACTCACCATCTGTTCCATGGGGACGGGAGTTTCTCTGGCTTTCCCTTCTTTAATCCCCCCTCTGGTGACTAGCACAAGTGTTCACTAAATGATATGGAAGTAATTGGAATTGAAATAGATGAAAGTGAGAGTGGAACTGCAGAGGAGATGAAGGCTTAATTGTGGGGCTTCAGTGGGTCATGCGCTGGGATTGCCGACAGCCAGGGTAGAATGCTGTGTCTTTGCAATTCGAACAAAAGGCATTTCGAAAGGAAATGTCACTTGTCCAACACCACGCTTGCCCCTACCTAGCAGAGCACGCTCAGCGATGCGACCCTATGGTTGTTGGGGACTTTGGGGAGCCGAGTGTGTGGTTGAAAGCTGGAGAGAGCAGTTCTCACCACCTCCGTCCCCTCCCCCGGGCCCTGAGGTCAAATGCTGAGCTCTTCACACCCCAGTTTCAGGCTGGCTGCGCAAAGCCATTTTCTTGTGGTTTTCCTGTGGTTAACCTCGCCAAGGCCTCAAGTACTTGATTGTGCCCAGAAAAGGGAACTGAAACAGTAGCTCAGCCGTGGGTGGGAGGCCCAACTTCCCCCTAAACCGCCAGCGAAAACCCAGCTGGACAGGGAAGCTTGATCTGCTCGGGGCCCCCTCACAGCCCCCGCTGGCTCTCACACCCGGCCCTGGGCAGACCCCCAGGCCCCGGGGCACCCTTCTTACAACTCCACGCCATCCCGATGTATTTCTTTTCTTACCATCTCTTTCTCAGGTTTCTGGAAATAGGCCCCGTGTTTTCCTCTTAAGCCTGGAGTTCTGGCTGTGCTCTGCGTAAAGGGCACGCCACCGGAGGCAGGCAGACATCTGAACTCTTCCCTGGGCCCCAGGCCCAGCGCGGCTGCTCTGCTGCATTTCCTGCCTCTGGGCAGCTACTCCCCCCAACATTACTCACCCGACACAGAAGTATGGAAGCCCTGCGGGAGGCTGGGCACAGAGAGGAGTCGGAGTGTGGCCACTGGTTTGAAATTGTCAGCATACAGAGAGTCAGCTGCGGGTCTCGTGTTAGAGGTTACCGGATTCCTGGGCCCACACCCAGAAGTGCTGGTGGAGGAAGTCCCGCTGAGGGCCAGATTCT
Organism: Eschrichtius robustus; assembly: GCF_028021215.1. Taxonomy (NCBI): domain Eukaryota; kingdom Metazoa; phylum Chordata; class Mammalia; order Artiodactyla; family Eschrichtiidae; genus Eschrichtius; species Eschrichtius robustus. The sequence continues at coordinate 31,581,890 of NC_090825.1, forward strand.
CATTGGAAGCCATCAGGAACCACCACGCCCTGAGAAACAGGGTCTGAAGTGGTCACAAGCATGGGCTTCAGAGTCAGACGTGCCGGGTTCCCACGGCCACGTGATCTCCTGCAAGTTACCCGACCTCCGTAAAAGGAAACGGTTAGTCATGAGGACTGAATGAGTTAATTCATAGAAAGGGCTTAGTGCAGGGCCTGGCATATCTAGTTATTAGTGATAATGATTACCCCTGATCGGGTGTTTTCTATGTTCTAAAAACTCTGATCGCTAACATATGTCAGGAAGTTGGCACAATATATCTACTAAATAAAACGTAGCTATTATTATTGTTATTGTTGTTATTAATCTGAATAAGGCCCTGCCCTCAAGCAGCTTACATCAGTGGAACCTAGAGAGTGAACTGGTTGATTGGGTAGATGAACCAGTTTTGAGGTTTTGGTGTTTGATCCAAGTCCAAAGCAAACAGTAGGAAACCTAAGATAATACAATATAATCTCAGCTTTCTTCACCTAAATGCTTGTCCTTTTGCTAATTTAGTGCTCAAAGCACTTCAGCCAGAGAATAAGGAAAAACAGTGGAATTATAAAAAAAATTATGTATGGTTTTGGTGCAAGGTTAAGTAAAAGAAAGGGAATCGAAGTGCTCAGCGAAGAGTGTGGTTTTTGCTGTTTGTTTTGTTTCATTTTGTTTTATGATTATGTTTAGGGCATGAAACCAGGTGTGTGAATATCACTTTACGGGCGATCTTTCCCACTAATTTTCCATGTGACCTTGATAACATTTTCATGCAGCAGAGAAAGGAAAGCAGTCTGACATTAGCAAAGTACCCTGTGCTATACTTTAAAGGAGGCCTAAGTATAAGTGCCACCATAAGGACCCCACCTGATGGCATTTCCTGGTGGCCCACCTTGGTGCTCAGCCTCCTAGCCTTTCGTGAGCACCAAATTGAGTAGGTACACTTGGATCAGGATAACCGATTCATGCGAACCTGATACACAGGACATTGATAGAGAAACCAGACGTGCATTTATTCATTTATTCGTTCATTCACATGTTTTTACCTTTTTAAAAAAATTGAGGTATAACTAAGTGAAGTGAGTCAGAGAAAGACAAATATTATATGATATCACTCATATGTGGAATCTAAAAAAAATGTGATGCAAATGAACTTATCTACAAAACAGAAGCACACTCACAGACATAGAAAACAAATTTATGGTTACCGAAGGGGAAGGGGGTTGGGAGGGATAAATTAGGAGTTTGGGATTAACAGATACACAGTTCTATATATAAAATGAACAACAGGGTCCTACTGTATAGCACAGGGAACTATATTCAGTATCTTGTAGTAACCTATAATGGAAAAGAATCTGAAAAAGCATATACATAGACTGGCGTACACTTCCCTGTACACCAGAAACTAACTCAACGTTGTAATTCAACTATAGTTCAATTTTTAAAAAATTGAGGTATAATTTACATAAAGTGCAAAATACTAGGCGTACAGCTCAATACATTTTTAAACATGTAAACACCTGTGTAACCACCACCCAGAACAAGGTATAAAACATTTCTCCACCCACACCCAGGAAGGCTCCCTCATGCCCCTCTCCCAACGAAGGCAACCACTATTCTTGGTCATTTATTATTTAAAAGAAAGAGAAGTTCCAGGGTGATGTATCAGGTGTCTGGGGGAGCAGGAGGTTATTCGGAGGGTCTGAAATCAAAGAGAGTCGAGGGGGGTTGGAGAGTCAGGCCAGAGATGTGCCAACTGGGCCACACCACCACCTGCAGTGATGGCTGAATTCCTGTCTGCTGGGTTCAGCGTTTGCTCCCTTGAATACAATCTGGCTCATTGCATGAACAAGCATGTTATCAGGCTGGAGAACAGGAGAAGAAGGCCCGTCCTTTGTCCGAACACAACTGAAAAGGTTTCCATTCACTGGATTACAATCACATTCCAGTCTAGTGCCACTGCAGCTATACCCAAGTCACCTTGATTCTGAGACCTGGGTGTTTCTGGACGTTCTGGTTACATATTTACAGCCTGTTGGTTTACTCTCACACATGACTACTCTTCCAGGAGAGGCTTGATAAGTTTATCTCTTGGCGGCAACTTTCTCCTATTGCTAGTTCCCCCAGGTTGTATTGTTTGACGCTATATCCAAGCTGCATTAAGTACTGCATATATTGGGGGTGGTGGGATTATTTGTTTGGCTCCTACTATGTGCTGTGCTCTTTACATATGTTATCTTACTGAATCTTCCCTGAGATCCTTCAGGGAAGGTATTATTACCCCATTTCACAGATTAGAAAATTTAGGCTCAGAGAAACGAAGCAAATTGCCCAAGATCACAGAACTAGTAATTGGCGAGACTGGGAATTGAGGCAGATTCATCTAATCCAAGTGTCTAGGCTCTTTCTATCACCCCTTTCTGCCTCTCACAAAAGCCCACATAGTAATTCAGCCCCAGTAATTCAGCTGGTTGGTTTCTGCCAACCAGCTCTCAGCCCTGCCTTATACTCATTCATTTCTTCAACAAGCATTTGGCCACTAAATAATGAAATCTGAAAATTCCACCTCCAGGCTGCTTCATACAAGGAGACACTTGATGTGGGAAAATTCATTAGAAAACAGTGGATTTTTCTGGGTCAGAGCAACAGCTTTGTCTCAGAGTTTGTCAAGTCACCCGAGTTCTATTCTTGGTTAAATGTCGATGGGCTGTGTGACTTCTTTGAGCCTCCAGTATTAAAGAAAGGACCCATAGTGCTTTCCCTGGGGAAAGCCAAAGCTTTCTATTCTTGCTCTTTTCTTATACTGAGTGCATGCAAGAGCTCAGTGACTAATGCGGGTTTCCTCTCAATATTCCTATTTCTTGGCCAACGAGCTAAAGGAGAGACATGTCCTCTTACAAGATGAGAAGAGGGTTGTCCAGGTGGAATACATTTTCCTTCAAAAGCATGATTACATAGGCTTTATTATTTTATCAAGGGGAGGTCTAGGCAGCTGGTCCAGTGCCCGGCCTAGAATAGTCACTCACCAAATATTTGTTGTATTGAATTAAATTAGAATAATTGAATGAACAGTGGACTAAGAGGGTTATTTCTCTCTGGTAAACAACATATGCATGTCTTCTGATCCCCTTAGCATATCACAGTATCTGGCAACTGAAATAGGAAATAGAAATCTACCGAGTAAAATGTGGCAGGGTGGGAGGCAGGTAAGACACCAAGTTCAAGTCCTATACGTTAGCTTTGAGATTTTAGGCAACTTCCCATAAATTCTTTGGGGCTCAGCTTGCTCTGCAATGTTTTGTTCTGTTTTGTTTTTTGAAAAGTAAAAACACATGTATTAGTTTCTGAGGACTACCATAACAAATTACCACAAATTGGGTGACTTAAAACAATAGAAATGTATTCTCTCACAGTTCTGGAGGTGAGAATTTCAACCTGGAGCTGTTGGCAGGGTGGCTTCCTTCTGGGGGCTCTGAGGCAGTCTGTTCTATGACTCTCCCCCAGGTTCTGATGGTTGCTGGCAATCCTTGGTGTTCCTTGGCTTATAGATGCATCGTTCCAGTCCCATCTTCATGTGGCGTTCTTCTTCTGTATGTCTTTGTCTCTGTGTCCAAATTTCCCCTTTTTATAAGGACACCGGTCATATTGGATTTAGGGTCTCCCTAACCCCATATGACTTCCTCCCTAACCCCATACAACCCCCGTATAACCCCTCTTAACTAATTACGTACGCAAAGACCTTGTTTCCAAATAAGGTCACATTTTGAGATTCTGGGTGGACATTAGTTTTGGGGGGATACTATTCAACCTAGTATTGATACACCACATTACAAACGATAAAGCCCTTTTGTTCCTTATACTCTAATACTGTACATAGAGCCTAAAATAAATCAACCTTGAGGACATTGTGCTAAGTGAAAAAAGCCAGCTACAAAGAGACAAACACTGTATGACCCTACTTATACAAGGTACCTAGGGCAGTCAAATTCATAGAAACAGAAAGTAGAATGGTGGTTGCCAAGGGCTGGGGGAGGGCAAAATGGGAAGTTGTTTAATGGGTAGAGGGTTTCAGTTTTACAAGACGAAAAAGTTCTGGAATTGGTTGCATAACAATGTGAATATACTTAACACTACTGAACTGTACACTTAAAAATGGTTAAGACTGTAAACTTTACCACAATTAAAAATAAAAAACCAGTTTTGGTCACTCATGGCCTAATCTGGGGACCTAGTGTCTTCATAACATTGTTTTGTTTTGTGCTAAAGAAACTACATCCTGAGCTCCAAAGAACCTTCTCAGTGAGAATCATTTGTGAACGACCATCGGTCTGTACATCAGTGTTTTATTCTGTTCTCTGTCTTGTTCTTCTCCGACGCCTTTAGCTATAACCTGGGCAGTGGTGTAGCATCCATCATGGTGAACGGTTCATTCAATGACGGTCGGTGGCACCGAGTCAAGGCTGTTCGGTGAGTACCTGCCACAGTGTGAGACAGAGCTGACGGGATGTGCTCTCCGATTCCCTTTAGTCCCATTTCCTGTTCCCCATCCTGGCCTGGCATCCAGGTATCCTTGATCCGGGTCATTAGGGCATCCTGGTACCAACTCCCACCTGTGCCCTTTACTAACACTAGCAGGCCAGAGAGGCTGAACTCCCAAATCTTCACTCAGCAGAGATCTTCTAGAGAAAGAATGTCGATGGCTAAACTTAAAGAAGCCCTCACCTTCCAGGGAGATCTAGATATCTCTAGTGAGATAAGATTTCAGGGCAGGTGGACTTTGAGGAGATCCCAGAATGCTGGGAGCCAGGTCTATACCCCACAGTAAGAAGAATAGGAAATCCAGGTATTCCCCCAAGGAAATTACTGAGCCAGATCACAGCACAGTCCACAAAAGCCATCCAGCCCACAGGGCTTCCAGTCTGCTTCTTGGCGCTCAACACTTATCTGTGTGGCAGTCGGGGATCACTAGGCATTTGAAAAAGGTTTCCAGTATGAAAGATGGATATCAGAACAAATAGATATAACAAAGCAACTTGGAGGAAACAGAGACTATGAATGAAAACAATGATGAAAACATTAATATCATCAGTGAGATAAGAGAGGCTATTAACCCAAGAAACAAGAAGTGATTGCTATAAAAAAGGAACATTAAAAGACCAATAAAGAACTCGTTAAAAAAAGAGGAAGAAAAGAAGGAGAAGGAGGAGAAGTGTGGCTGCTTTTTGGAAACCACCTTAAAAATCTGCAAAGCCCTTGCCACAGATGAACACCTCCATTCCACTGTCCTCAGAGTCACTTTTGGGTGACTCTCTGGGTCCTTTAGAAACCTCAAAGCCATTCTTCGTCCTCCCTGAGAGTAATCGTCTACCAACAAAGACTACTGCATTGGCTTCCCATTGTGCTTAGAATAACATCCACACTCACCATGCGTCACCATGTCACCACCACCCCTCCTGTTAAAGTTCTTCTCTGGTTCCCTCTCACCTTCAGGATAAATTCTAACTAAGCTCCTTATGCCCTTCACCATCTGCTTCTGGCTTCATCTTTTACTACTCTGTTCCCACCTCTAGAATTCTGTATGCTTAGTCTGTACCAACCCCCATGTCCTTTCTCTCTTTGTCGTTGCCACTTCCTGTCTGCATTAGCCTTCTCCTTCACCTGACCCACCCAGCCTTCAAAACGCATCTCAGAATCTTTTTTTCAGAAGCTTTCCCTGGGCTTCTGTTGTCATCCTGTAGAATTCCACAGCTCCCGGCCATTCTTCTACCATAGAGTGGTGACACTGTGGGATCACCGGCAATTTGATTTTTTGTTTGTCTTAGGAATTTCGGTGGTTTTTTGTTTGTTTGTTTTTGTTTGTTTCATTTTGGCAGCTCCATCATTTAGTATAGTGCCTGGTGCTTAGTAAGGATTTCAATAATACATTTGTATTAAAATGAATGCATGATTGAATTAGTGAATGAAGCTCCAAAAATGGTGGCGGTTTTTACAGGGATGGCCAATCAGGAAAGATAACTGTGGATGACTATGGGGCCAGAACAGGCAAGTCACCTGGCGTGATGAGGCAGCTCAACATCAATGGAGCGCTGTATGTGGGTAAGTGACCTTGACCTTTGATGAAACCTAAATTATGCCAGTGCATTTTCTTCTTAGCCTTCCGTTTGTCATGCTGGGGCTTCCCAAAGCTGTGTACTTCACTGGATCGGTCAAATACTTGGAAATCAGGAAGCTCTCCAGATATTCCATTCTTCCATTTTCTGAACTTCTGACTCATGGCTGAGGGGTCAGGAAGCACTTAGATGCTTTTGTGCTGTGGACTGATCCACCAGGAAAACCCTGCTTTTCTTGTTTATAGAACAGGAACCTGCTAAATATAGCTTCTTGAATTCTCCCTGAGGAAGGAGGATCTGTCTTTCCGGCCCCCTCAGAGTTAGAATGAGTGGTATTTTTGTAAATAGCTTAGAACCCACTAATGCTGACACATCAACATGAAAAGATACCTCTATCTGTATGATATTTCCTAAAAGTGAACTTAATCGAAAGCATTCAACATCAGTGTATTTCTCTTGGTTTAAGATAACATCACCTCTTACCACACATACTACATTTTGTTGACATTATACAACATTTCAAAATTTACCAGGTACTATTTGGTTTTAAGTGGTCAACTAGGTCAGAAATCACTTATGAGTTGGATACTTATAGGCTCTGATTGTGTATCAAATTGATCCAAGTCAGCTTGTTCCTTCAAGGATAATTATAAATTAGACAGCTGCGATGTCCTGAGTTCTAGGTACCGCAGCCTCACCTATCTTATCAGCTGAGGGACGCCTTGGTCAGTAGACACTCAGGCATACTGAAGAGACAGCCTTCCCTTTGACTCACGTCATCTTCCTTTGGCTTCCTGGCAGGTGGAACGAAGGAAATTGCTCTGCACACTAACAGGCAGTACATGCGAGGCCTCGTGGGCTGCATTTCTCATTTTACCCTGTCCACCGATTACCACATTTCCCTCGTGGAAGACGCCGTGGATGGGAAAAACATCAACACTTGTGGAGCCAAGTAACAGCAGTTGGCTCTGCCCGAGGGACAGAACCTTCTATCCTGAGAATCCCGGGGGCCCCAAGACCTTGCCTGACACTACACACAGAGGCACAGGGACCAGGTGTGTTTCCTCTCATCAAGGAGCAAGTACGCCCTGATGGGAAACTAGGACCGAGACAAGAGTCCCTGGGTGGCCTTTCCTGCTGACATTCTGTGGGCCAAACCCAACGGAATGCTCTGTGTAGGAAACATCGGACTTTGTCCATTGAATGTGTAGTGGCCGCCAGAGATCACACATCACGGCGAATTTCCGAGCCTGTCTGCTGTAGCTCAATGACTGTGTTGTGATTCATAGTTTGTAAGAAAAAAAAAAAAAAAAGAAAGAAAGGAAAAAAAAAAGAGAGAGAGACCCAAAGGGCAGTATTAAAATACTTCTCTCCTCCCCTGACTCTTGACACTCTTACTGACAGCAGAATGACTGTAAGACCTTGAACCTCAAATTTCTCTACTTTGGTCCATGAATTACTAGGATTAACCCCTTCCCCTCCTCACTGGCTGGTTCAATGTGCTCTGACTATGAACATAAGGATTAAGGGAGACTAGAGATAGAATCATAATTATAAAGCTGCCCTCCCCCCCCCGAAAGTTTACCTTTAATGAGAAATCCGTACTTTTTATAATGCAAATCTAAGAAAATGGGCGCCATGACTTTGTAGCTGTCCTTTTGTATGTGTATATTTTTATAGCTACAGATTGTCCATACAGTATACTTTTGCAAGTTTGGGTGGACAGCCCTGAATTCTTTGCACACTTCCTAAGAATTTTCTCCCAAAGGAGACTTGTCTGGGCCCTTTGTGGCATCAGCAGAGCAGGGTAGGTAACTTGGGGTGGGCACTTCGGGGAGCTGATGGTTCTCTCTCGGTAAGTGGTGACTCAAGGAGGTGACTGTGAAGCTTCCAGAATAAGCAGATGGAAAGGCACATGTGTTACTGAGGTGGGTCACTGTCATTCTGGTTCTAAGTGGGGGGCTGTCTGTAGTGAACTTGAATAAAGAAGATGAAGAAGGCTACAGCACGTTCATTTAGTCGTTCGTTCACCTGTGGAGGGGTTAGTGATACCTCCCGAGGCGGTGTCTAGAAATGGACACGAATACAGTCAGTGTTTCTCAGGCTGAGCTGGGGGCGCCCTCAGCCTGGTCTGAGCATCTGGGCAAGAACCAGAGAAGCGGCGCTGCTTCCTTCTGAGCCATCACAGTGCCACTTTGCTACGCACGCGGTGACCCCGGAGACAGCTGGCTCACTGGCAGATCCCCATGGCAGGACTTGCTAAGGGCAAGTGAGATGAATGCTGCCACCAGAGAGGAGGGAAATGTGACCCACCTCACACAAGCGCCTATAATTAGTCCCATCATGACTCTGCCCTTGCTTGTGCAGCAGGCGGTCAGCGAAGGCTTCGAGCTTTGTGCCAAGCACAGTTTTAGGCACATTAAGGGTTCTAAAAAAATGAATAAATAAACTAGAGACGTTCACCTTGAGCTTCACCCTTCTGCCTGCTGTCTTTGGGAACCTTCGATGACCAGGATCCTTCCTCTCAGAGCAATGATGGTCACGACAACAGCAATTCATCCTCTCCCGCGTATGTCACCTGTGAGTGCGGTGTGGAGAAAGCCACGTGGTAGAGAGTGGGTGTACCACCTCCCTGTCACCCTCACCTCAACACCGTCTCCTTGGAGACATCCAGGGTCAGTGCTTCCCAAGATATAATGGAGTTGCTTTCACAACTCCAATTGATTCACATTTTGAATCGATTGCCTCCAGTCCAAAAATAAAAGTCACGGTGATTTTGGCAAAACGTCCAGTTGAGCTGAAGCCAGAAGAGTTGTGCTGCGGATGGGCTGTTGTTCCCTGCAAGTGTCATCCTGAGAAAAACACGGTAACCTGGGGCTGGGGGCCCGGGAGTGATGGGGGTGATGAATTGCCTTTCCCTAGGTGGGCTAGGAAAAGAGGGGTGACACGTGATGAAGTCAGAGCCGTAGAGAGGCTGCGGGTGAGAAGACAGCAGAATAGGGGGACCCAAGAGGAGCTGATCATATGGGAGGGCTCAGCGTGGGAGAACAGGGTAAGAGACAGTATATCCCAAGCTCTTTCACCCTCTCAGTGGCCAAACTTCGGGAAACATGGGATGAGTTTATAGCACAGGTGGTTGGGAGAATATAAACTTTGTCCTGAAGCTGAGGGATTAGACCTGGGTTCAGATGGGCAGGAGAGCCAAGGAGAACGCAGCCTGGTTTTGTGGGTCCCCCGGTTTCCTCTCTAAGTGTATCTGCTATCTATCGCCACAATAACGCTGCACGACAAACAACCACAGAACTACAGTGGCATACCGCAAGATGTGCTGATAGCTTCCATGCCTCGAGTGGTCAGCTTGGCATTTCTGCTGATCCTGGCCGGGCTTGACTAGGCGGTTCTTCTGGTCTCAGTGGGACTTGTTCACATGTGTAAGGTGGCTCGCTTATCGTAGCCTTGGCTGGGATGGGGAGGTGACTTGGGTCTGCTCTGCCCTCCTGCTGGGACCCGTGAGCTAGCCTGACATGCCCTTCACTCGGTGATGGAGGAGGGTGAGAGCACCGGAACTGAGGTCTAAGGCGTTTTACAGCCTAGGATTGGAACTGCCTCATGTCACCTTTGCCACATGGTGTTAGTCAAAGTCCGTACATTCAAGAGATGAAGAAATAGACTCTATCTCCATTGTGAGATCAGCTGCAAAGTCACCTGGCACAGAGCATGGATTCAGGGAGGGTGGAAAATTAGGGCCATTAGCGCAACCAATCCACCACCGCAAGTCCTGTGCTGTTGAGGAAATGGTGCAACAGGGATGAGGCGGCCCCTGACAGGAGTTCATCCGTGGGATCCCTGGGGCTGTGCGGAGGCCTGGGAGGTTGCAGTCACGGGCCCAGCAGGGGGAGCAGCGTCTGCCTCTTCCAGCCCTGCCTGCTGTGCCCCTGCTGTCCCCCCTTCGTCCACCTGCTGCCTGGTACCTGGCAGCCGTGTTGTCGTTCTGAGGAGGAGGGCCTGGCAGGGGAAGGGATCTGCGCCATGGCTTCTGGGCAGTGGCTCTGTGGAGGGGCATGTCGGAGAAGGCTGGCTGGGCTCTTGGCTGGAGGAAGAGGTTTGAGGAGGAGCCAGGGAGTTCGAAGGTTAACGCCATCCCTGTCCCGCCCAGGAAGGATATTACGAAGCCTGGGTTACTGAAAAGCTTTTGTCCCACAATCAGCATCTGAGGAAATTCTCCAGAACTTCCCATGTGTTCTAAGCAAGGACGGCTGGGCTGGTGTCAAGAAGGGGAATGTTCTTGCTTTTCCTACAAAAACTGACTCGCGCACCGGCACGTGCTTCCTCTAAGCTCGCCTGGGGGCTCTTTCTCAGAAAGGTCTGCAGGGTCATCTTTGTCCCCATGATGCCCCAGGGCCCGAGGAGCGGCAGCTTGTGACCCTGCGACTCAGGCACCTCTGAGCAGCTGCCGGTCTCCCGCCCTCTTCTTTGCCTTCCATTTCTGGGCCCAGGCCTGTCCAGCCCCCAGGCCCCTCCAACACAAACGGGCCCTCTGCTTTCCACATGTCCACAGCCCAGGCTTCAGAGTAACCGGTGCTTCCCTTCCGGTTTCCTCGCCTCCCTCCCTCCCTCCCTCCCTCCCTCCACCGCCCACCTCTTCTCCTCTCCCCCTGGCAAGGAGCTGTCTCCTCCCCCGAGTGGGAGGAGGGATCTCGGAAGTGTGCCCGGAGCTGGCGGGCCCAGTGCTTTCCACTTGGAGGAAGTGCTGCATTTTTCACCTTTCACCCAGAAAAATAGGATTCTCAGCAAGCTTGTTTTTAGCACAGAGAGCTCCCAAAGGAAAAAGAGCGAGAAGGAGGGGCTCGCAGCCCCTCTCAGAGCTCTGATAGCCAGCCCCCTGCCTCCAAGGCTGCTCTCCCCGGGGAGGGAAGCACCAAGGGGCAGCCTGTGGAGGCCTGGCTGAGGGTGAGAATAAAGGCAGAGAATTCCAGCTCCACATGGAAAGACGATTCATCCTTGAGGAGAGCGGCTTGGACGGAGCATTTACTGCTTGCTTCCCAGTCCCTTCCTGGTCTCTTCTAGGAACCCTCAGTCGCTGCCCTTGCAGGTGGAGCGGGGGAAGGTGTGTGCTCTGAGATAGCCAGTCCCTTAGCTGAGAAGGGTGTGTGCTTAGCTGGTCAAAGGCAGGAAAGAAGAGCTCTAGGACTACCATCCAGAAGGAGCCCAGAGGGACGAGGGCTGCCAGCACGGAGTCCAAGATCAGAATCCAAAGTAAGGGATTTGTGCTGCTTTCAGCCCGGTCTGCATAATTACTTGCCGAGATGGAAAAGGGGGGTCATTCAACTGCATCAGCACTGGGTATTATTCTACAGCTCGCACTAAACAGACAAGGGAAATATCAGCGGCCCTGCCTCAGCCTCGGGGAGGCCGTGGAGTACGAGGTCTGCAGGCATTTAAGCTGGTGCGTCCTGGTGGAAGTGACAGGCTGTCATTAGGAAGTTCCAGTTTACAGGTGGCTATATTCAGGCAGCAAAATGACTAATCCAGTTCAACAGCATGGTCTGGCTGCTGAGACAGGCCCTGTGAGTAATTGCACTTCAACCTCATGTTCAAAGAATGTTCACATATTTGATCTCAGTAACAGCCCTCCTTTGATGACAGCCAGAGCACATGGGCAAGGCCCGTTTGACTCACAAAGACAAAAGCCGGCCAGAAAGACCAAGTGACTTGCTCCTGGTTCTACCACAGGACACAACCACGGTGCTTCACTGTGGAACTTTTCTACCCCTTACCCAACCTTCAGTCAGATGCAGCGGCCCGTGGACCCGAGGCTTGTTCAGGGGCATTCTGGGGCTCCCTCCGGTTAGCTGTCATTGGCAGGAGAGTCTTGTGGGTGAGGGGGATTTGGGCAGAGGCCAGTCCCCTAGTGTCTGCCTGCTGGGCTCTCATCACAGCTCCAAGTCTGCTTTCTTCCAGAGCCCTCCCATCGCAAGGACGCCGGGTTGAACAAATCTGAAAGCAGAGACCAGAGCCACTCCGTCGGAGAGGGATTCAGGGCCCCCGACAGGCAATGAGGTCTGGGCTTGAAGTCTTTTCCTTCTCTCCTCTGGCTTCTCCTCCACAAATAACCTCCAGCACTCAGGGGAGTTGCTGCAAGCTATTTCCAAGCAGTGGTGTGCTCCCCTGGGCCCCTGCCCGGCCCTGGCCAAGCTGAGAACAGCAAGAGCAGGGCAGGCAACAGAAAAAAACTCCCTGCCTCTCCTCCTCCTCCTCCTGCCCTTGCTAAGACATCTTTATCCTAGAAAGTGCACGGCTCCCAGGAGCACTCGCCTTTTCCTGGAAAGACGTGCGAGAAACATGTGTCTCAGCGCTTGGGCTGCGTTTGCTGCCTTTCTCGTTGTCTCTCTTTGTCTCTCTGACTTGCTCAAGATCCAAAAGGTTTACCAAGGCACAGAGATCTTTGAACACGTGGTAAGGCCTCCCCCCATGTCCCAGCTGCCCACCTTCAAGCAAGGGCCCGGCCTCGGGCTCTGGCCGCCTCGGACAGCCTGGTGCTAAGGGGCTGCACCTCCAACTTGGCTAAAAGGGGACTTGGATGGGAATATCTGTGAGAAGGAAGGCCAGGGAAGCGCAAGGAATCTGCTCATCTACGCTCATTTAGAAACAAAAGCAACGGGCACCAGGCCAGAGGATTAGCTATGGAAAGCCCTGTTAGGAAACTGGCTGAAGGAAAGTAGAGGCAGAGTAAAGGGACCCTCAGACAAGAGGACTGTGGAGGAGAGAGGGTCGGGGTACAAGGCCTGCTGCATGGTGACTCCCAGCCCTGGTGGCAGGCATGCCTTGCTCTCACAGACCTTAGGGTTCACAGGGCAACTGTGGGCAGGTGGGTATGAAACGGGGGGCACTGTCCAGTAGAGTAGAAAATGTGCTCAATAGTTGTCCAGGCCACATATTCGCCTCAGAAATAGAGTAAGCTGTGTGATCTCCTGGTCCAGCACCTCCGAGGATTTGCCCAGGGCTGGGGCCTGATTCACGGTCACGTGACTACCTCTGGCCTGGAAGCCTGAAGTCCTCGGAGTTTGTTCGGAGGCTTTGGGGTTGTTAGGATGGGGTGGGGATGCGAAATGATTTCCTGGATCCTCACAAGCACTGCTGGAGCGGCCCCTCGTGGGTACTCACTGTATGCAAACCAACCTGGACGAGGCACCGGGGAGAACATAAAGGCCAGTGAAGTCTCTGTTCCTCAAACCAGCATCGGCCAGGCCTGTGGGGTCCTTGGAGACTCGGGCCCTCTTCCAAGGCCACTGGGCACCTGCTTCTTCAAAGGCAGCAGGAGACCGTCTTTCTGAGAGGCCCGGTCTCTCTTGTAAGAGCTCTCCTGATGAGGTTAGGTCCGCCCTGTGCAGCCTCCCTTTTCGTTAACACAGGGTCGACTGATGCGTAACCGGATTGTGGGAGTGCCTTCCCGTCATAGGCACAGGCCGGGCCACACTCCAGGGGATGGGATTGTACCAGGTGTGTAGAGCCAGGCCCAGGAGTCCCAGGGACCATCTGAGAATCTGCCTCCGCCAACCCTCTTCACCTCTCACCCCAGTCTCTCCCACCTCCAGACCGTACTTCAGAGACATGCTTTGTTTCCTTCAAGTGCACTTTACGTCATGTGCTGTCCCATCCGAAGAATGTGCCACATTCTGTTAGTTCCCCAAACCATGAGCCAAACCAAGACTCCCAGGATAAGAGAACTTCTATTCCCAGAGAGCATGGCAGTCTTTTAAAATTTCTCCTTATATCAATAAATATTGCAAAATCCTGTTTCCCCTGGGTCCTGGAACTGTCACCAATGACTAGGGGCCCAGCTTGGAATTCAGTGGATGAGCCCTGAGCAGCCCCTGCTCCAAGCTCCTGCTGGCCGCCCCATCTTCTTAGAGGAAACGGCATGTAAGCAGTAGAACTCTGCATTAGGTCAAGATCTTCACTAGTCGCTCAGTGGTGAAAACCACATATGACAGCATAGGAAAGCTGGTTTGGGAGTTCTTGAGCATCACGGGCCAGTGGCACCTAGTGTGAATTCAAGTGTGGCTTCTTAATGCTGAAAAAAAACAGTGCCAAACAGCTTCAGCTGAGTTTTAAGGTCATCCATTATTTAATGAAAAGTGTGAACAGTACAAATGTCCAGAATGCTGAATTTAAAGAATTCATCTATACTTTGGAATCTTATATATCCATGAAAGAATAATGCCATAAAATATCCTATTGATATTCAAAGATTTTCAAAATGTTATATAAAAGAATCAAGTTCCAAAATAGAATATACAATATAATTTTATATATATGCATACAGGTACAAACATATGAAAATATGTGTAAATATATATATACATACACATTCACATAGAAAAATGTCTGAAAGGACAAAAAGTAAAACGTTAAAAATAGCTAACGCTGCATGAGAAGGTTGAGGGATTTTTTTTCTTTTTCTTTTTCTTTTTATCTCTTCTCTAGCTTTTCTTCAGTGAGTCTATAGTGCTGATTTATTGTTCTGTCCACTCAGAATATCACCTCCCTTCTTTTGGGGGACTGGTCCTCTTCCAACTCTAACTATGTGGTACTTGTGGAAGTGGCCCTTGAATAGAACTTCTGTTGGGCCACACGACTGGACCAGCGATGGACACGTGACACAGGCCGGGCCAACCAGAGTCCTCCCTGGCAGCCGGGAGGAAGGGCGCCCTCTTCTCTCTGAATGTAAGGCTGTAGACTTGGAGGAGCCTGAAACCACGGGTCCAGCTCTTTGGGGACGTCTGGCCTGAGAGTTTCGGGTGTAGAGAAGAGGTATGTGTCAGTTCTGGGTGGAGTAGGAGACTATAGCCCAGTGCAGCCTGCAGCAAGTACCAGGGCACCTGCCCACCAAGTAAATGCCTGGGAGATGGGGCAAGGATTGTCTCCTAGAGAAGTAGATATGCGATGGTGGAAAGACAGATGGGGGCAGGAACGAATCGCTTGGTGATGCAAATTGTCACTTGGAAGGATGGAGAGAACCCGACAGAGAGGGTGAAATACATTTTAAAGCGGGAGGAGGTGGGGAATGGGCAGTGGGTGGGAGAATGGTCACTTCCGATACAGCCCATTTATCCCCTATCTGCTCCTGTCAAAGAGATAACAGGATGAGGGCAAATCTGCTCTGAGGAGAACAAAGGGTAGCTGCATGCAACAAATACTGCAGCATCCACCATGAACAGCAGGATCTTCTCCCAGATGACCTGGGAAGACTCTTTCCTCTTCCGAGGCATGCCAGCTCCACGAGGACTGCCCTGTCTTTCCATCCTTGGAGACTCTTCCACAGGCGTATCACCTCCCTGTAAGATAACATTTCTAATATCTGGGGAAACATATTAAACTGCTTTTTCTTTCAAGGCGCAATTATTCAAAGAATATTCATCAAGCACTTGTGATGCGGCGGACACTACGCTAAGCTCTGTGGATGCAGCCGTTCAACTCCTGCTATCAAACGAAGCCGCTCGGACCGCGGAGAGGTGGGCGTGCTGGGAAGGCAGACGACGGGGCTCCCAGGAGCCTGGAAAGACTTACTCTGAGCAGCACCGCTTAAACGGAGACCGGAAGAAGTTACCCAAGCGAAGAAAGGTGAAGGCTACAGCATCGGGTCCCGTGGGAAGAGATCCCGTGCTTTAATTAGCAGGCCTCCTGCTGGCTAACTCCCCTCTGGGTACCTGAGAGATGTCACTAACCTAAGGTGCATCTAAGCCAGTTTTAAGGCATTTACATCTTTAAGGTGCGGGTCAGAAAGTCCGAGGTGCTCCTGAGGTTTCTCAAGGGATAGAGGAGCGCGTAACAACCCGACATCTGTTCTGTCGGGAGCGTTGTGTCCGCCACCGCCCGCCATCCCCGCAACTGCGCAAAGGTAGGTAGGTTATCAAGACCCACAGCTGAGGTGAGAGGTGGAGGAATTTCTCCGGGGTCGCCCAGGTAGTCAGTGGTGGTGAAACTGGCCGGGAGCCAGGGCTGCGCAGCTCACACGAGGCAGCCGCTGCCCGGGGCGTGACACCTGCAGAAGCCACAGAAGAGGAAAGGAGCCACAAAAGGTGATGGAGAAAGTCAGACTCCGGGTACATCTCTGAAGAGGGTGCGTCGTCTGCACTGGTCCTTGGGCAATTTGGGGCCAGGAAGGGCCACGTGTTGTTAATGCTCTGCTTCCTCAAGGCTTCCCGCCTCTCCATCAACTCGAGGAAAAAGTGGGTGGGGTGTGTGTGCAAGGCCTCTAGTGCCAGGAAGAGAACCAGACCCACCCTGCTTCTGAAGGCTGAGTCCAGAGTGAAGACCCAGCTCTGCGGCCGAGATCAAGTTGGCTGGGGACAGGAGGGGGAAAAGGTTTCAATGTCAGCTGAGACTTGAAATTCTTTCTCATCTTGCAAACGTGTAGGGATGGATAATTATGAGCTCCATGCACAGCAGTTGTACTCATTTTAACGTGATTCCCACTTAACAGTTTCTATCAAAATCATCCTTAAAAGCTTTTCTTGTTTCTTTAATCTGAAAGTAATTACTCTGGGATAAAAATCATCTCGGGTTTAATCCCAAATCAGTTTAAGACATCTCTTGTTACTTCAACTTCATTGGTTCTTGCAGACTGAATAAGTACTTTTAATTCAATTCTATTATTAGTCACTCCGGGGGAAGGGTAATGGATCAAATCTATAGGCCACTGAAAACCAATTCTTACATAGGCCTTTTGTAATGAACTTGTTTGTACGCTAACATTTTAGTGTTATGTTGAATACCATACATGAAAAACATTACTCATACACCTCTATTTTGCTTTCCCCTAATAACTACATCATTCCTCTCCTTTTGATCCTTTCAAACTTCCTGGGGTTGATGGTGCTATACATTTTGGCTCAAGAACTCACCATCTGGGAAACTAGATATGCACTGAGGTCTCCGTAAAGGACAGACCACATGTATGAGCTCTTAAATAGTACTTAAATACTAACATGTGTTTCACAGTTAATTTAAAATTGGTGTCTACAGTTTCTTCATAATACATCAGTTGTTACTGTGGGTGAGCGTAGGCTACAGAAGACTGAAGACTTAACTTCCCCCCTTATGAAATTCTATTTAAGATCACTTCATCCTTTAAAATTACTGAGGTTTTGCTGAATCAATGACTATATTTCCAAATTCAAAAAGTTGATAACAAAATTTTGATATATTTCTAGAATTTCAAGAAATGTTTAGGTTATCCTCAGAGGAAAAAAATTAAAAACCATACTTTAAGGACCAGTATTTATTTAGTATGTGTTTTATAATGTTGGCTCCCCACTATCTGATTATTTTATGGTAACCTGTCTGGTAAATAGAACATAGATTTAAGAAAACTTATGGAAGGTTATATCAATGGCATAGAAATATATTAAAATATTAAAAATTTAGTCAGAGCCCTATGTGATTGCTTCATAACCACTATAATTCTTATGAGACAGAACCGAAAGTATTAACAACAAAGCAGGAGCCACTTCTCCTAAGTGCTTAAAATAGGAGGAAAAAAAAAACCCCAAAATAATGCCCAAATCTGTCAGTGTAAGTTGTAAGAAAATATATTTATTTTTTCCATGACAATACTATGATAAAATTGTTAAATACATGCATGTTTTAAAAACAAACATAAGTAACATCTTTAGAGTTAACAGCCAAGCATACTAGTTTTACATTTAAGGTGTCTTAGTAATAGGTTACTTATATTCTATGTTCTTGCTATTAACCATGTCTCCCAAAAGATATGGAAACTAAATTCTGAAATTATACAATGATATAAAATGTCCAAATTTTTCCTTCTAACAGCAACATAATCTCCAAATTTTCATAAGGTAGAAAATACTTCAGTTGTTGTCTCTGTAAGTGGAGTTGTTTTATTCCATATTAAACTCAGACTTGTGTGAATCAGACTGAATATCACACAAATATACTGCAATCTATAGTTTGCTTCCTGCATATGTATATTTAAATGTTTCCTGATATGATTAAGCACGATTTTAGGTACAGAGCATCACAACTGATCATTCAGATTAAAAAAAAAAAGTCTGTAGTGGTAACATTTCAAGAAATGAAAAATGAAACAGTTCTGGATTTGCAGTTTCTCCCTATCTTTCAGCTACATTTGCACACACCTGACCAAACAAAAATTAGTAAACAGTTACTAGTATTTATAAAAAACTGAAAATATTTAACATATAACATCCCCTTTAAAAAAACACTCATTCTACAAACAACCTTATAAAAGACAAAAACATATCTGTTCACAGTATGTGTATTTTGTAAACAGTAATTCACTATAATGCAATTTTGAAAGTAAAAAATGGTAACTTCCTAGCATTATAAGGACCTCTGACTTGTGGCCAGCTAATGAAAGAGAAAGAAAGGTAACACACTCCTACTAGGAAAACTGAGTGTTCTAAAATGACTTTACCTTTGGACATACCTTAAGGTGGCACCATCTCAAATTTAGGATGTCTCTCTATCCAGGCCAATCTTTTTCAAGCAATTCTGAATTGAAATGTAAGAAAACGCCTTGCTCCTTTTGGAGAAGATAATTGGATAAAACAAATCCCAATCCCAGGGTATCATGTAATACCTACCCTTCCACAACAGTGAATGGAATAGGGTTTCTTTTTGTGTGTTGTATTCATAACGTATTCACATTTTTCTGAAACATTATGTTGGAAGGAAAAAATTAAATTGAAGGATATATCATAAATAATAGGAAAAAGTACTGAAAATCAAACAGGGGACAGAGTATTTGAAAAAAAAATTTTATGAAAATCATTATTCAGTACTGTTTTCTACGATCAACTACAAAAATACTAATGTTAAGGTTAAACCTAACAGTTAACTTGTCCATGTTTTTTAATTAAAATTGCATTACCACCTAGAAATCTTCCGATCTTTTATAATATACCACCGGAATGCTGAGGAAAAATAGTACGTTCAGAAATTGAAAGTTACCCATTTAAAATGGAGTAATTCTTAAGGGAAGTACATTTTAAGTGTATAAGGAAATTCAATACATTTAAGTGATCCATTCAATCAGGTATACAAAGTATTTTTGGCTTAAGTGCAGCATAAGGTCTATATTATTAGTTTTTTTGTTTGTTTTAAAGTTCTGATTGGCTACTGCAAAGGCAATCTTAGAAGATATATGTAAATGTAATAAAAACCAATTCTTTATCAATTAAACATTCATTTTTTTCCCCCATTCACATCTCTCAGTTTTTAGGGTATTCAGTTATAGCAACCAAAAAGTAATATGTTATTACTGTTTTGTATTTGGTTAGTATTTAAGAGCTTTTGAATTTATTGTTTCTATGTTTCTTCAACTAGGCACCTGCACATAGGAAAAAAAATTCAGAGGGTTTCCCTCTTAAAAACATCACTTTTCATTTTCATAAAAATGTTGCACAGTTAGAATTTGTCTTGCACAGGTTAATTCTCTTGATAACATGGACACGTATAATCCAAAATATTAACATTCTTAATAGAGGAACAAATGCTACCCGTGGTTAAAATTAATAGAATCCTGTCATAACTCAGTATCATAATTATAAGAGTTTGGATATATTCAAATCACATTCCCTGAAATTTTACCATATACAATAAAGCCTGACATATCAATGAACAGAATGTTGTTCTTTAATCCATTATCAGCATTAAAAATAGTTCCTTTGTATTATAATTAGCATGACTATGATCATGTAATAGTTAAGACAAAAGTACTAACTGAAAAGGAATAAAAATCTCACCACCCTATTGAAATAAGAGGTTTAAATATTAATAGCCCTGGTACATAATCCATGGAGGTATAAATAGACCAAATTCAAAACAAGCCATTAACGATGATATTCTAAGGTCATGTCTAAAAGCTGCATTTCCAGTAAGTTTAGTCACAACTTATTTTCTTTTGTGAAAGATTTTCTCCTGGATATAAAAAATAAAGATGGGCATGCTACCATGAAACGTTGTTTCAGCAGGAAATACCAGTTTAAAATAATGCTTTGAAGAAAGAGTTTATCAGGAGAATGAGTGCTTATCCTAGTCAGTTAAGCTCACACATCAATGTGCTGTTGATTTACTAGAAACACTTGGTTGGTACAAACATGTCCCACGTTGTGTACCCATCAAATAAAAAGATACTGTGAACACTTAAAATTAGGTTGGAATAAGATATCTAGTGATGCTTCTGCATGAGTCTTTCTCAAGTTTTCACTCAAACTGTGGAGTCACTTCTAGAGTAGATTTGAATCTTCAAGCCAATGGTCTCAGACCTACACAAGCTAGATCTTGACACATACCACCTTTCAGGAAAACTCTGTTGAATCTGCATATTCTGGGATGGAACTCAGTCAATAAAAAATTGACTGAACTTCTTCCACTGATTAGCTAATGATCCTACATTTGACTTCTGAGATGCCCGATTTTATACTTTCAAAATAAGGATAAAAAGGCATTTTATAAAAGATATACAAATTTTAACATGGTTCAAAACAGAAAACAGTAAAAATTAAATAGAAAAAAAAAGTTTTATCTGGTTATGTGCCTGAGCAGTAGAAAAATGTGACATAACATTTTCTGCATATTGACAGGTTAGGGAGTACTTTCATTTCAAGCTATCATAAAATTGATTCCAAATTCCTTTTGGAAGAAAGTGTTCCCTAGTCTCCACTAAACTACATCTAATTATTCAAATACAGAAAGGCCTGTAATGTTCTTTAAATATGGACGGTACGAAGACAATTAAGAAATTACAGGACTGATTTCCAACAAGAATACAAGTTGCATGAAGGCTGAAGAATGTGACTTTTACCACAGTTTCCGAGAGTGCAAGAGGAGTAGACGTTCTCAACGCAATCCTTCAGATCCGTGAACCATGAAAGCAATGCTGGTATGGAAAATGAGGCTGAAACTTTTCCGTGAATGGCTGCGTCTGTGTCTAAGCTGCAGGAACAAAGCACCTCTATCACCTAAGCACATGAACACCCAATTCAACTATCCAGATACTCGGGCCATCGTGTCAAATCCAGGCTTCTACAGGTTCAGCACACTGAAGACTTCAACTGTATACGGATGCTAATCCATGCAGTACATAATTTACAAGGTCTGTCTAACGTCAAAAGCCTCGCTAAGGCCTCCAAGAATACTTTTATGTTCAATATTGTTTATTTAAGATGGCCACGCACAAGAGAAATGCAGTCAAAATGACCACCAGAATCTCCATTCCTCACAAGGGAAGCTTGATCTGAAACTGGCTGATAAGTTAACTGGCTTGTAGGAGATGTGAAAATGTATCCTTTACACAGCACTAATCAAGACATAATGGGATATACTTCTGCGTCAGACATTTAGAATTTTCTAACCAATGATTGGGTTCTAGCTGGAAACTTTAGCAGGAAAGAGGGGTTTCCCAATTATTCTCCCAGTCAGGAAGCGCTGGAGGGAACACAGCTAGCCTCCCCTTCTAAGCAGCCTTTGGTTAGCCCTCCCCCAGAAAGAGGAGCTAATGTGACTGGACAGAGAAAGGCCCTATTAGACCACCTGTCACCCGTGTGCATGGTCCTGGCACTGACAAACAGTGCACGTTTACCAGGGTCTCCAGTGCCACAAGCAACCAGAGATATGTGACAGAGGGTGTTTTCTCTCTCCCCAGCTCCCTCCCCTCGCCCTGTCCCCATGTGCCCAGGTGGGGCAGGGGTTGGGAAGTAATCCCTTCCCATCTGCAGAGCAGGTCTGGCTATCCTCAATTCAACGGGAAAAGATAAGGAAAACTGTTTTGACCTCAGACCTAAACCACACTCTTCTAAGCATATCACAGGTTATAAGGAGCCTGCCCAGACTAACAGAGTGATACTCTGCTTCTCATTAACCCAGTGATCCGGCGTATGGATCTCCAGAGGCAGGGGAGAGGTGAGCTGCACTCTGAATCTTCTTCATGCAGAAAAAGCTGTGAAGTCTTGGATGGAGTGATAGGACTCAAGAGCCCCGGTGATATTCACCATTAGCCAAACAAATGAGTCATAATGTAGGTTAGATAGGGCTCTGGATACAGATGGTCACAGTTGAAACACATATGCATTAATGGCGGAGATCAAACAATCTCTTCTGGCCTTTTCCCGTTACCTCAGGTTAGTGGAGTTTAGATCAGTAAACTTCTACCTTGGCCAACACTTATCCTAAAGAGAGGAGGTACACGACTGGTGAGTTTTGATGGGGAAAAAGGCATGAGTTGGGGGCAAGAGGGGTGTGGTAACAACAAGCTTCTGCAGGGAGAGAAGGCAGGCCCAGGTCTGAGTGTCTGGGGTGGAAGTAAAGGGAAGGAGCCCAACAGGAGAAATGAGAAGACAGAGCGAACTGTTTACAGGTGGCTCTGGTTTGATATAATTTTCATTGTTGAAAATTTCTGTGAGCTATTATGTAGTTTTACTACACTATTTGTATACATAATTAATTGTATTTCACTCCACATGTTCATATATCAAGAAGCTCAGGAATTTAACTGAATCCTAGCAATTAAAATCAGGATTCATAAACAGAGTACCTAAACAGACTTTCTCCCTTGTCACCCTTATTGTGGCTTTTTTCCACAACATGGTTTTTACAACGATACATTACGGGCTAGAAAAAAAAAACTGATCCATTATGTGCAAACACATTACAGAACCTCAGATGATTAAAAAAAAAGGCATATCTTGACTTCTTTAGATCTTCCAAATTTTCAAGTACTTTGGCCTTAACTCAAAATACATAGACAACCTGAGGGCAGGGAAAATATACGCTTTTTAGATTTTCAGTTTGCTTTTCCAAGAACCACATTCATTCGAGACATCACTTATGAAAACCAGCGGTGGGCAGAGGATGCTGCGAGGACACAACTCTGGACGACGCCCAGAGCAACTGCTGCACCTTTAATACGGGTATGCCCACGGGTATGCCCACGGGTTCAAAGCCGTCTTATGATATTCCACATAAAACAGCCCTTGAGTAACTGTCCCTGTAAGACGCATTATCTTTTTAGTTTTACATGTAAAAATCTGAGGACTGAATCAGATAGTCTGGACTGATGACCCTTTAAGAGGGAGGAACTGCTAAGATGCACAATGAGGAGGAACACCTGCTAGAAGGTGTCAGAGATCGTCACTGCCTGGGCAACCGGGGCTCAAAGCATGGTCTTCTCAGGAGGGACTGAGGCCAATCCGAACTATACAGACGGCTAATGCCGCCAGATATTGCTTAGTAGTCACCTCAAATAGTAAGTCACTGGAATTACATGCTTATGAGGAATATTGAATTTGCTCATATATTTATAAAGCTGACACTGTCACCAAAAAACAAAACAATGAATTTTTTTTTTAAACTTAAGGTCTATAGTCCTAGAAATTTAGTTTTAAATATTAGGGTAACCTAATAAGGGAAGCTAGCATAAAAGCTAAAAAATAATGGAACGGTGTGAAAAATCTTCCAAAGCAAGAAAACATGATTCTGATTTGAGCTGGTCAGTGTCACGCTCGTTTTCCAAGTTTGTACCCCTGAGAAAACTGTTTGATAACCATTATACAGTAGGCACAGAAATCAACATACTTTATCAAACAAAACACTAAATAGGTGTTGCCGTTGATACATTAAAAATTATATTAATTTTCTTAAATGCTGTGGATAGAGGATAATGTTAAAAGTTTTAAAATCTGTGCTTGTTTTTCATCTAGAATGGAGCAAATGTCAGGCAAATAAACATCATCTGTTACTCTGACATTTTTCTCCCTTGCCTGCAAATCTGCTTACAATTCCATAAGGTATATGCATGAGAAAACCTGATGAACAACAGAACAGAACATAGTTGCTGTGGGATTTGTTTTGCACGTATGGACCAGGCAGTATCCGTTATTGAAATGCTTCCTAAAGGTAAAGCAATGTTAGAATTCTTTGGCTCGAATGACAAATAGCTCCAAATTGTGAGTTGTGTGGATTGAATTTCTGAGTTATTGTACTTTGGCTTTGAGACCACATTAAAAGCACATTAACACTTTCAGTGTAACTTGCATGAGTGAAGTCCACCTCACTAGCAACACTTCACAGGATCCCTCCAAGGTGCCCAGTGCTGACCCGGCAACAGGAGCTTATTGAGATGGCAGACTGAAGTGACAGGGAGACACTGTTAATCGTTTGGTTTGTTCTGAAAAAAGTTTGTGAAGGACCAGCCTCCTCCATTAGATTTAGGAGAATCTTCATCCTTAGGAGGAATCAAAAATTGTCGGGAGTTAATGGAGCACGGACTTCCAAAAGAGACAATTTCACTGTTGCTGTCTGTGGACCCAGGTGAGTCTGGAGATACTAAGTTCCAAGTATTTACATTTGCCTGAGGTCTGTAACCTGCAGTTTTGTCTAAATCATCATCTGCAGCCAGATCTTCTACAGTAGAAGTAACGAGGAGGTGCATTTGTGGCTTATAGCCTGTCCCCACTACAGGGTCGTTTTCGGGTTCTTCCTCTGGTTTTGCCTGAGGCTGGTACATGGACTGAATGTCAATGTAAATGACTTGTGAGGCCCCTCCGGCTTCATCCGCTCCTGGGTTCACTATCTCTTCCTCAATGACCGGTGGACAATATGATACAACCACATGGTTTTCCGGTTGCGCATCAGTGCTATCTTCTGGACGCTCAGCTACTGGAGAAATTATTTCTGTGTCTTCTATTTTAGGAACTGTTGATCGAGTTTCCAGAACCTCGACATTATTTGGGGTACAAGGATTCATTTCCAATGTTTTAAGAGCACTGTTTCCCTGGAAATAAGTTTTAAAACAGGGATTAGGATGCCACAGAAAGCCGCTGCAATGCCTCTCCTACAAAAAGAAGCATTATTTTATAGTGTTTTTCACAGCTGCTTATAAAAATGTGTCTCTACTATTCTGTAGTGCATACTAGAGCAAAGCTACTTTCTTTTCTACATATCAGTATTTTCCTTGGTCTTAATAGTAGTGAAAAAAAGACCATGTACAAACAATTCAAAATGAATAATTTTAGAAGTTCAGCAGATGTTCAAGCACTGCTATTTTCTCAATACATTTTACTTTGGATGACACTGACATGTTAAAAACTTTTCACAAAAAACTAAAAAAAGGAAGTCAGTACTTCAAAGGTAAACGTAAGAAAATAAAGGATTACCTCACAGACACTCTTTTGAAACTGTAAAGCTTTACAATTTTCTGGATTTGGAATATCAGGGTAGAAGGTTTCTTTAATCCTTTAAATAAAGATGATTAAGTACATTTAATAATGATAAGATTATCAAATAGACAATAAATAAGTTAACAAGTTATCAGGCTTATTCTGACGTTTCATATGAATACTCTAATGAATATCTGAGATAAAAACGGAAGATCATTTTCAGCGTGATCAGTCACTAGAGTTTTCAATACAATGCACTGAGAGGTTCCTATCTGAAAAGCAGAAACAGTACTTCTATTACTAGAACTACAGTATCTTAGGTATCTTATGGAAATGGAGAGCAAAGAATTAAAATGGTGATTGTGCTATCAAGTCAAAAGTCAAATACGGGCATTACTCATAACCAAAATATTCATACTGCAGACTGGATTCAGCACAGTCAACTACTTGGGAACATGTTCGCATTATGTAGTTCTCTACTGCTCAAAACAGGCTCTGGATTATCAGAAAAAGGAAGGCTGTTAATCTTGAGCAAAAACTAAACACAAACAAAAATGAAATTTGCTTAGTGCCCTATCATATTTATAGCTGTTAAAAAACCTTTATTATTTGAAATTCCTGCAGGAAAAAGAAATGTTGTTAATGTAAGTCCGAAATGCTCTAACTTCTAAACTATCTCCTAACTTTATCTTTTTTTTTTGTATTGAAATCATTTTTTAAATGTGATTTTGGGTAATGAGAATATGGTTACCAAACAGGGTATTCTACAGTTCTAAACTATTACTATTTTGATTTATAAGCCAGGATTGCTAGAGTACATTCTCTTCATCATGAATGATGGCATTTTTAAGGCCAGTGAGGACAGTCTATGCATGAACATAGCCAGGTGCCACAAGCCCAGCCCAGGACAGCTCCTGCTGGCTGACCACGAGGCACTCTCTTACCCTACCTCACCTCACTCAGCTCACACCACTCCCTCGGCTGCTGCACCCAGACACACACGTCTCACTTTCTCTAGAAGATCAAGCTCTTTCCAGTTTCTGGGCCCTCACAGAATCTATTCTCTCTGCCTGGCACATTCTCTCCCTCTCCTTCCCCTTCAGGACCCTGCTGCAGTGGAACTTCCACAGGGATGCCTGACCACCTCCTGTGACGTGATTCCCCGCTATTCTCCTCATGCCGCCCGTGCCCTTCCTAGCACCCACTCACAATCTGTACCCATATATTTATTAAATGCTTATGGGTTTCACGTCCATCCTCCCCACTATCCCATAATTCTAATGACCATTCTTATTTCGTTCACCAGTATGTCCCCCTTCACATGGGAGGGGTCATTCTTATTTGTTGAATAAATGAATAAATGACCAGATTTTCTAAATAGGTCACCAGGACAAGTGATACCTCAATCATTAAGCTACATTTAATCTTGCATATAGCTATTGACCTATTTATGCCTGTAAATATTTTTTTAGTACAACTGCTATTACTTTAATTAGTAAATACAGTAGGGAAAAATTTACACTTTTACTTGGTTAATTTTAAAATTTTTAAATAATGTGCCATGTTCTTTCCTAATATTAACTCCAATATTAATTCTGACCAATACAAATATTTTTTACTACCTTGTTTCCACCAATAAGTTGTACTTATTTTTTAACACATAAACTAAATAATCATGCCCTTAAGGACAAAACAGCAAGAGTAAACCATTACCATTCTCGTTTCCGATAGCAAAGGATACTCGTTACCACTCCGACGATGACAGCCACTGCCACTGGGATGAGAATGGCAATAATCAATCCCACAGCTGAAAAGAGAATATTGCAGATATTAAAATCAACATTTTTAGTATGAACTAGAGAATAAATTCGCATTATCAGATACTTAAGTCAGTAGATTATTTGAAGAAAAAATCCAAACTGCTCCAGGGAAACTGAAAAACTATTAAAATATAACCTTAAAAAGTACTGTAATAATTTTTATACTAACACTTAAATTCTTCAGAGCAGCATTTCTCTACCTTGGCACTACTGACATGGTGGGCAGATACTTCTTTCCTGTGTGTTCTGCAGGGAGGAGGCTATCACATGCATTGTAGGAAGTTTAACAGCATCCTTGGGCTTCTAATGACCAGAGACCAGTAGCACCAACCAAAAATGTCACCAGACACTGCCAACTGTCCCCTAGGAGGCAAAATCACCCCCAGCTGAGAACCATCTCCACATGGTCCTTTATTTAAGGGCATGTATGAACTCCAGCCCAGGGCTAGAGAATAAGCCCGTGATCAAATGAAAGTTCTTTGCTGTTGACAAGCTAGTCAAGTCCATCACTCTTCTCTACTTTCCATCTCAAATTTATGAGCGTTGTGCTTTATGCTTTTTTTTTAAGGCTATTTCTTACACTCTTCCCTGGATATGTCAAAAATCACAGAATATTTTGGGTAAAAAAATTTTAAACCAGTTGACCGTTATATAAGTTCAACATGAATTTAGAACTCTAGACTTCAGAGGTACCCTTAATTCGTTAATTTCTTAAGTACACATTAGGCAATAACTGGTAAGAATAAATATGAAGTCATCTCATGGCCTTTCAATACTGCCCTCCACCCACTATAAACGTGTAACAAAACGTGAAATTTTAAAAAGGGGTGTTCCTATACAAACAAAAATCACTAGAAACACAATGCACTTAAGCTTGGAAAGCAACTCGATGACAACATTTAACTTACAATTTTCCTTCGTCACCACAAACATGCTCTTCTCTGGCCCCATTCCTCCATCTGTATAGGCTCGCAAGACCAGATGGTAACTTGTTTTACCTTGAAGATCAGCAATTCTCAGTGTCTTCTGGGATATGTCGGTAATATTCTTAACCTTTATGTCAGAACGACCTATTTTTAAAGTGAAGAAGATTATTACTGATCTATACCATTTTAATCACATGGTTTTACTCAAACCTGTCACATTCACACCCTTTTTAAATGAGTCTGAATGCTGGTCACCTCCAGGGCCAAGGCTCATGGAGCCAGCCAGAGCCATGTTCAAGTTCTACCTCTGCCAGGTAGTAGCTATGTTATCTGTAACTATTATTTAAACGACTCTGAACCTAAGTTTCTCTAACTATGAAATAGAATATCACGACTTAGCTCTCAGGGCTCTGTGAAGTTTTCGTGCACATTCTCTAGAATAATACCTGGCCTATAGCAGGCAATCAATAAAAGTCTCTTCTTTTTCTGTTACTAAGAGCATGAAAACCCACCGCAACCAAAACCCACTGGGGCAGGGACACTGTCACTCGGGCTGATCACGCCTGTGAGTCAAGTGAGAAACTCAAGGAAGCAAGATCATAAATCAACAGAGATCTCTCCAAACCACGCAGGAAACGAGGCAGTGCATCTGAGTTCTCAAATGAGAGATTAGAGAGGATGCCCTTGAACCATTTTGAAAGGAAATGTGGAGAATTGTTTAAATTATTAAATTATTTTTAGAATTTTAACCAAAAGAATGCAGTTTAATAGCCTAAAACTAAATCGTACGATACGGCTAAAAACAAAAAGTAGCAGTTCCCTGCCAGCATCTTTCCCCACCACGAACAATCACTTCAAACTCAAGTTACTGGTCTCTTTGGGTACTGACTTCCATATTTTGAAATAAACTTAAATTGGCAGTGCTTGATTTTTAAATATTAGACATTAGTTCTAACACACAACCACTACCCCTTCTCCCCTCGAGCCCACATCATTCATAGAGAAACATCAAAAAATTTGGTAACTTCAGTGTTCACATTGTAATGATCATATAAATACAAGTTACTACTAAGACAAACTGCTTGGTATGATCATGTTTCCTTTCTTATTTTTCTGTTGTTATAACTGCTTTTCTTCCTTATTTGCTTAATGTACCAATTACTGATTCGTCCAACACCCTCGAATGAATATTCCATACAAGTTTCCATGTGGTCCAAAACAACAACACCCCAGTGCCTCCGCTTCCCCCAGCTGCTACCCACTCCCCCCAGGCTGCTTCCTGGGGCGTCTGCTCTGCACTGGAAGTCTTCTAGGCGCTCTCATCCTAGAACTCCCTGCCCCACTATTTCCTTGGATTGACACACACTCTTCTGGGAGCTTCTGGAGAAGGGATACATGGGGGAAGTAATATGTGCAGCCTTCCATGTCTAAAAATTTCTTCATTCTACACTCACAGATAGTAGTACAGATACTACTATATCTGTAGATAGATTGGCTGAGTACAGAATTTTAGGTTGAAAATAATTTTCACTCAGTATTTTGAAGATGTAGCTGCGATATCTTCTAGTATCTGGTACATTTGTTGAGAGGCCTGCTACCATTCTTATTCTTGATCCTTGCACAAGAGATGCTTTTCTGATTGTTTCTAGGATTTTTTTCTTTATAGATCAGGTGCTCTGAAAATTCATGGTGACATACTTCAGCATAGATCTTTTTCTCTATTTATTTTACTGTGTGTTTAAGGGCACCTTTTACTGTATATACTGAGGTCTTTCAGTTTTGGGAAATTTTTTTCTTGTGCTATTACTTTGATAATTTCCTTCTCTCCATTCCACTCTTCTCTCTTAACAGAACTCTTATAAAGGAGGCCAGTGCAGGTCTTTGACTCAAACTCCAACTTTCTAATCTTTTACCTCCAAGTCTTCTCCTTTGCCTTTGTCTCATTTTCAGAAGAATTTCCCCATTTTTCATTTAATTTCTCCACTTGTACTTAATTCCTTAAAAATTTCTTTATCACATTTTTAATTCTAAGGAATTCTTAACTGTCTTCTGCTTGTTCTTTTTTATAACATCATGTCTTTTCAATAAATACAGTATACGTCAACTGTCCAAGGATAGTTTTGTTTTAAATTTCTCTGTTTTCCCACATTGCATCCATTTCTTCTGGTTTCTCCTGGTGTCTGTCTTTCAGGTTAGAAGCTTTCTCAATCATCTGGTTATCCCTGGCTGCTTGTCATGTTCGAGAGTGAGCCACTAAAAGGCTCACTGGAAGCCTGGTGTACATAGGTGGGGTTTACTGGTGGGTGGGCTTCACTTATATCATGGATGAGGAATGACCAGGTGGGTTCCTGGCTTTTCATTGGGATAATCCCCCAAATATCAGCATCTTTTATGTCTTTCCTCAGAAACCACTTACTCTAATCCTCTCATCTCCTGCCCAGAAAACAGGCCTAGCTGATGATGTCCTATTAAGCAGGTGGGAAGGAGGAAGAGGGAGAGTCACACGGTTTGCTACAGTGTCCCTTGTCTGGAAGCTCTCTGGTCCAGAATAAACCTGTTGTTCTCACGCAGGGGAGAGAGCACTCACATGAGCTACATGAAGCTGGTGTAGGACTTGGGGGTTCTAACTGCTCCTTACAGACTTACAATCAACTCCCGCTGTTCAGCCCAGATTCATCCTAACCATTGGCCTCCACTTCTGGCGCTGCAGGATGAACCAAATTACTTCTTACTGATGCCCAACTGTCCACCTAGACTGCCCGCCCTCCACTCCTCTAGGTCACTTGGCCCACTTCCACACCCAGCGTTTCCAAATCCTCTTCTGTGCCTCTCCAGTTCTCTGTGTCTTTGTGGCTTTATGCACTGTTGTTGTTTTTTCTCTATTTGGCTCTAACTTTAGTGACCAATCCACCCTAACTAGAAGTCTACATGTTAGAATTTTAACTGGTTCAAGTGTAAAATTTCAGAGCACCTGAGGGAAATTACACTAGAGTCTGGATGTTTGCAGAATCTGATATTTAGGGTTTCCCTCAACTTTGAAGGTTCAGGAAATGCAGAACTTAGTGGTCTGGGGGAGGCTCATGTTTACGCAGCTGCTCTCGGGACGTGACTAAGCTAATGCCCAGTTGTTCAGCATCTCCCTGTGGCGTTGTTGTTCTCTACTTGTCAGGCATTAAATATTATAATTAAAATGGTTTCTTTCCAAGGAAAGGTCATTAAGGAAAATAAAAGCTCTCAAATTGAAGAGATGATAAGCTTGTGTTGTTCAGCCATGAATAAAAAGCATCTGACTTCCAACAGAAATGTAATTTAGGGTTTAAAGCCAAAAGTCTGCACAAACATTTCTGTATTTGTAAATTTGAGGATTCTCAAAGGTCTGTGGACATACACTTACCACTTGTCAAGGACTGACTGTACTTTTTAAGATTTAACAGATACACACATCCCCAATCAAGTCAATTAAGTTTCCTAGCTCATTAAGGTCGTGGCTGTGTGGATGGCTCTTTGTCAGATAAAAGGAGATTCTGAAGCCATTCTTTAGGTTCCTGAGTTTTCTCCTCCATTAGTATAAGTACAGGAAGACCTTTTTTTTTTTTAAAGTAACCTTCATAAGATGCTATGTTATGGATCATGCAAGATTAGAAAGAGATGCTCTCTGTCCTGGGGGGCTCGCAAAGGCCTCAGAATAAATGACTTAAATGATTTCTGAAAGACTACATGCCATTGATCACATAATAAAATCTTAAAAATCTCATATTCATCAAATGACTGCATTTTCACTTCCTTATTTTTCAGAGCGTTCTGGAAATCTGTATAAACTACTCAGTAGCTTCTTTACCTCTTTTTTTTCTTTCCTCCTTTTTTTTTTTTTTTTGTAGTTAATAAAGAACTTCTAAGAAACAGTATACTTATTCTAGTAATTTACTTACCCGATTCCAAAACCCTCATCTTAGATGTGTCTCTCTCTCCTTTTTCAAAGTAAAATAAATACCCTCTTAAAAAGCCTCTAAGCTCTTCCACAGGAATTTCTTCCCATTTCACTAATATCGAATCTGCAGATGTATCCTCAACAGTAAAATTTGGTGCAACAACTGGAGCTGTAAAAGGAAAAAAGTCAATAGCTAAAGGAGGGTTTACTAATACAGAGCAAGACATTAAGGTTTAATGAGATTTCTAGCCTCAAAAACAGCTAAACTTGTAATGAGAACTTTATTTAATCATAAACTTTCACAGATACTATCACAAGCACTTTTGCTGTGAAGATACAAAGGTAGAACTTACAACTTGCAGACATAAAACATATCTAGGGAGGTAACCTATGCAAAATCTTTAAATGGTTACTAGAATAGGCTTTACTCATATTTCCCCTCTTCACTGATAGTCTTGAATAAGTTAATAGTTTTAAAACTTTGTATAAGTGTAAATTAAGTACTTTTGACATCCAAATTAAGATTTAATTTTCTTAATGACAACAGTAAAATTATGAAATATAAACATTAAACAAATGAAAAATAAGTAATGATAAATAATTTTACAGTTATCATACAAATTATTTTTCTTCCTTGAACTAATAAACATCTCAATTCAATCTATTTTTAGAATTCAATCTTAAAACTGATGTTGTTTTATAATTTCTCATATTACCTTGAACTCTAAGAAAACTTACCCATTTAACTTACCCAATTCTTCTACATATCCAATTATAGAACGTAGTAATTGATATCCTTGATTTCTGCACCCGTACACAAAAAAATTATATCTTACACCTGGTCGAAACTGATCTATAAGATGAACACAACCAGTAAACGTTCCTAAGTACATATTAGTATGAATATTTTAGAAATATCAAATTTATAACAACTCACTTTGAAATTTCCAAAACTAATTTTAAAAAGGTTACAGAAAATCCACATTTTCAAAATTGGTAAATATTCAGATTGAAAACTGACTCAAGAAAAATTAAACTCACTTCTGTTGTAATGAAAAGTTTAGTATTATAACATGACATCACCTTGAAGGGAAAAATTGGTAATCAAGGCTTTCATTTTGTTCCTTCAAATTAAGCAATGACAACTTCTTCCCAGATTTGGTCTAGGGTCAGTTTTCTAACCTATCCCAGGCCCATGTCATGCCTCTGAAAAAGCCCTTCCCTAACTAGTGTTATTTGTGGGTTGGAAAGAACCCACTGCTCTTCCCTTGTTCCAAGAAGCAGATACTAAAATGTCCACTCTACTTGGACACTTCAGTGTTAAAGGAAATGGGCCATAGAGTCTACTCTTTACAGCATCAGCATTTAGTGCCCTTGAGTTAACTCCACAAGACATACAAGAGAAGCACCTTAACTTTGATCCAAGTGAATCACTTTTAAATGCCTCCTCGATACAATGCAATGTGTAAAGTGTTAGGACCACAGAGGTGGATATATAACAAGGCCCCTGGCCTGGAGCAGTTGGCAGAGAGGTGGCAGGACAGATGAGGAGGGGTAACCATAAGACCCTGTGTTAGACTAGAGGGATCTATCACAGAGCCTGTGGCCCCTTCAATGAGGGACCAAGTGAGCCTAAGAAGATCAGAAAAAGCCACCAGGAAGTGATATTTGAACAGAGCCTTGAAGGGTACTTAGTAGCTCACCTGCAGTGATCAAGGAAGAAGACACTGCCTGGGGGAAAAATGGCAACCTATGGGATTGCATTTAATTTATGGAATACAATTATTCTAGTGTGGTTAAAGCACTTGCTCTCCGATTCAGAACACCAGTGGTCTGCAGGCTCAAAAATGAGATGGTTACCTCTAAAAATCACTCTGCAACTTTTTCTGGGGGGGACAAGTGTACTTGAGGTTCTGATTTTACACCACATGTATGTTAGTAAATCTGTACCTAGTTTTATATTATGATTATGCATACCAATATTCTATAGCGTTCTTCCGCCTGAAAAAGAAAAAAGAGCCTGAGGGGTTAGCGCATCAGGAATGTGTTTTGAGATCATAAAAGAGAGAGGATAGTTGGAAGAGTGGGTGACTGAATAAGAAAGGAATAGGAAACGTGCAGGTTTTGGCCACACCCTGTCCTAGCAGCAACAAATAAAAGACAAAATCCCCAGCCACTTAAAGCTCTGAATAGCTTTAAAGTTAAATCCTGGTGTGATCACATACTAGTTTTGTGACCTTGGGCAAGTTACCCAACTTCTCGGAGCCTTTGTCTTCTGAGCCACTACAGGGCCTTTGTTCACCTGCCTCAGCATCAAAAGTCCTCCTTTTCATCCTACAGGTCTCAGCTTAAACTCACATCCCAGATATTTCATCTAAAGAGACACCTCTTCACATCACTCCACCCTGCCCCAGTCCATTCTGATTATTCTCAAAGCCCAGGTGAGAAAGGAGGGAAGAGGGGTCAGAATTTATACAGAGAACACTACAACTGTGTAAGGCTCAGGCAGCTACACATGTTGCTGGTTAGTGACGTAAGCTGTAAAAAGGATAAAGGCAACCATCAAGTCATTGGCTAATTATTAACGTGAAGGAGTCTGGCTGTATTCCAAGTAGAACTGGAAAATAACCTGAAGCCACACGTAGGAATCCAATGACTGGGACTCATCCTTACCATGTGACAGTGAGCAAAGTAAACGAGCAGAACGTGCTCCCTGGGAGAGAAGGGACCAGCGGCCGCTTGCTCTCCTGAACTTCACTAACATGAGAGGGAGAGCCGAGAGGGGGAATGACGTCAAGAAGCTTCACTACCAACTGGTTCCAGAATTCCCACAGGTAAAGGCACAATCCACTCTCACCAGTTACTCAGAAGGAACAGTGATAGTGGAGAGAGGGCCAGAATTCCAAAGGACAAGGCTGGTTCAGCCAGTAGGTTACCACATACCCCTCCTGGTTGCGTCATCTCAAGGGCAGCCCACCATGCGGGGCTCGCGGCTCCTGAGCTGTCAGGCACTGGGAGCTGCCCCTTCCCTGCTACGCCCCTGCCGCCGCCCCCCCTGCCCCCGACCTACATCAGGGTACATGGTAACGGCTGCAACTCCTTTGTGCTCAGTAACCTGGGCCCTGGGCAAACAAGGGCAAAAAGATGGTGAGTGACACCATTACAATTATAAATAATGCTGTGTTGAACACTCAGGTGTAAATCTGTGCTGCTCTCGGATTACTTCTTAGAATAAACTCCTAGACAAGTAATGACTAGATCAAAGCCTATGAATGTTTCACACACATACTGCCACAAACTGCCTTCCAGAAAAGTTAAACCAATCCACACGCAGCCCAGCGGTGAGGGGACAGTCACTGCAGTGCAACCAGTCACTCTGTATGCTGCTCTTTTTAAAAGCATTTTTTTTGGTAGGGAGCACGCTGGAGTGTATACGGAAGTAGAAACATAATGGTGTACACATGAAACTTACATAATGTTATAAACCAACGTTACCCTTATAAAAAGTAAATTTTAAAAATATCTTTAAAGAACTTTAATTGCGAGACACTCACCAGATTCTATTATAGTTTCAGTGCTGTTCGAAGGGACTTTTTTCCAGTCCATGAGGCAGGGTTCAGACCGAGATGAGTTACACCACTTAATTACATAGTCACAAGTCACGTTGGGGTCATAATTCCAAGTGAGCAGAATCCCATTTCCCATTCTAACAGCCTGCTCTACTTTGAGATCATCTTCAAGAAAGAAGGATATATTACCAGTGTTAAAAATAATGTTTTAAGGTAAATCTCATGAAAATGGGCAAGAGTTATAAAAATCACTTCACCGTGCAGACATTGCAGAATAGTGCTAAACTAGATAAACCTTTAGCAAAGTTTAGAAGTGCTGCTCTGTTGTTTTCATCTTAACTATGGCAATTACCTGTGCATATATATTAACTCAGCAGATGGGAAAAAAAAACATGAAAAAGCACCTAGGATCAGGCAGTGACATAACTCGGTCGGGACACGAGGATCAAGAGCCATGAAGAATGGGGCAGAGGGAATACAGGCGCTAGAGGGTGGCATGGCAGCTCGGGGGCGGGGGGAGAGGCAGGCGGGAGGCTGGTGAAGAGCACGCGTGGGTGTCAGAATCCCCCGTCTCCTCGTCCACTGTGGGTGTGAGCTCCACGAGAGCAGACGGGGGCTTGTGCCTGCAACTCCAGCCCCGAGCACAGGCCATGCAAAGCAGGAGCACGATGACATGCAGTGAATGAGTGGGTGGGCCAGCCCCTCTCTTCCTTTCAAGGGAGACTGCTACCCCCCGGGGTGGGCTGAAGGCATTGTGAAGACAGGACAGTGATGAAATGCTGTGGGGTGGGGTAGGGTGGGATGGGATGGTCGGTGTGGGCAGAGAGGGGAAAGCATCCGCGGAGCACGGATGGGTGAGGTGCAGAGGTTGGCAGAAGGGGGCCGTGGTGAGGTTTGGTTTCCTCATCCTGCCAGATCTCAGCCTAGGCAATAAGGGAGGCCCAAGGTTAGGGGTGAGGAATTAGCATGGGTTAGGACAGCGTGGCCAAAGGGAGAGGGAAATTTTCCAAGAAATAGGGGAAAGAAGTAATTTCTCTAACTGATGTATATTTAACGGTTCAGTAAAAAGCCATGGAAAGGTTTTTTGAACAAAATTTGCATTCATAAGCAACTACTACTGGACACAAGACAACAACTTGGCTGGGAATACAGAAGACTTTGGATATGACAGCTTCTTGACTCAATGTGACTAAAAATCCACAAGGTAACCTGCGCTGAGGCTGCAAGGCCTCTGACGCGGGAAATCCTCAAGGAACAATGATTTGTTCAGAACTGCATTAACTGTCTGAAAGCTGATAGCCAGACCATTGTTAGTTCTGTAAATTACTGTGTCCTGACGGACACACAGAAAAGGTAGGAATATAGTTCTTGAATTAAAAGATAACATAGCAAGAGCCATTAAATACCTAATTTAAATCAGCAGGTTATCTTGCTATGGGCGTTCACATCTCTCTCCCTTTTCTTTCTTTTGACGCCATACCACTGCCTGCAGACCTCTCTTCTCCAGTATGCACTGCTATCTGGGCTCTGGATGATATCGTGTGTCTCAGAATGTACGGTGTGTCCCCAATTCCTTCCTTCTAATGTGCCCACAACAGACTGAAACGAAGAACCAGTTACGTAACGAGCAGTAAGACACTGCCTCAAGCAAGAACTGGAAAGATACTTAGGACCCAAACTGGACCAATTTTTCTGCCTCTCCGAGTGGGTAGTCATAGAAAGGTGCTCCCATATTAGGGTGGGATAGCAAGGGGGACCAGGGAATGACTCAGGAAGAGGAGTTAACTAGGAGAAGAGGCAGGAGTGGCCACTGAAAACTTGTGACTCAAAAAGCTGTCAAGGCAGCTAAGGAGGAACGGACTAGTCACTGGTAATCCATCAAATTTACAGGGGGGCACTAAGAAATTTTAAAATTATACTGCAGTTGTTTTTTTAAAGCTTACACTGAAGATCTAATTTAGACTTTAAGAATTTCTTATCAATAAAGGATTCCTATTAATAAAGAATGCCTTATCAACCGAGCTGCCATTTAAAATGAGTATTTGTTCCTGCCTGACAGTTTGAAAATTGCCTAGCTGACGTAAGTATCAAGTGTCACGGTCTTGGGGAGATATGTGAAAATGTTATCTGAATAAACTGTTAAGATATTTCTAAGAGTAATATCCACTACCATAACTCTACAACATTACGTGTTAAAGTAACTGGGTTTAGTAATATTTTATCCATCAGTGTAGACGCTTCAAGTCAATACTAATAACTGCTGCCTCTCAGCATTAATACATGACATTAATCTGCCTGTTCCTCCTTACACATCAGCAGCAGCAGGGTATACGAGAAGAAAGCTGACATTTATGAGAGCAAGCAACACCTTCCAAATGTTGTTTCACCTTAATTTCTTGTTCTTATACACTACTTTTATCTTAAGTACTCACCATTTGGAATTTCCATACTAGCTATTTTAGAAGGTGGCGATGAGCCCACGGAATTTTTTGCCACCACACTGATGATGTAGTCATTTTTATCAAGCTGGATTTCTGCCTTATGTTGAGGATCAGGAATTTCAGAAAGGGATTGTGTTTCCTCGTCTGATGAACATGATACATTATAGGAAAGTATTTTTCCATTAGCTTCATTAATGGGTAAAGGCTACAAAAACAGAAAAATAAATTCTGTTATAAAAACCTGCCAGGAGTGATTATGTGACAAGGCAAGGCCATCGAGTCTGAACTGCACACTCTGCTAATCCTAACAAAGTAATGTTAGAAAAGATGAAGTTGTTAACAGTGCACAACACAGATTTAAAATCCACTGAGATAAATCAGGAAAGTGATGCTGAAGAAAAACTACACTTGCTGTAAGCAGTAAGAGCACACAGAAATATAAAAATTAAGTAACAAAATGTTTAGCCTCATATTTTTCAGAAGTAAACCAAAGGAAGTGATAAGCAACATTCCTCTACTTAAAAAATAAAATATTAAAAAGTATGGCATCATGTTTTTTTAAACAGTTATTGTTTTCTCATTTTAAAGTAGTACTTGCTCATTATAGAAAACGTGGAAAATACTAAAAAGTTGGAAGAAAGCAAGAAAAATCTCCCATATTCCCATCTCTTAAATACTCTTACATTGTGATATTTCCTTCAAGTTGTTTTCCTAGATGGAGATTTTTATTAAAATTGTTTTAATCATACTATACAATTTACATCTTTTTTCACTCTTCTATAATACACACTTGTCCATAATACAGTTATATACATTTTAATAGCTTTATATTTCATGTAGCATTTTAATCACTTTACTTGAATATTCCTTAAATAAGTGAAATTTAAGGTGTTCCCAATTTTTCACAATACTAAAATAAATCTTTTGGTGCAACATTTTTTTTTCATGGCTAGGATTAATTCTTTAATGTGAGTTCCCAAAATTGGACGTACTGGATAAAAGGAAATAAACATTCAAACTTTTTTTTTTTAACATCTTTATTGGAGTATAATTACTTTACAATGCTGTTAGTTTCTGCTTCATAACAAAATGAATCAGCTATACATATACATATATCCCCGTATCTCCTCTCTCTTGCTTCTCCCTCCCACCCTCCCTATCCCACCCCTCCAGGTGGTCACAAAGCACCCCAGCTGACCTCCCTGTGCTATGCGGCTGCTTCCCACTAGCTATCTACTTTACGTTTCGTAGTTATATATATGTCCATGCCATTCTCTCACTTCGCCCCAGCTTCCCCTTCCCCTTCCCCGTCTCCTCAAGTCCATTCTCAATGTCTGCGTCTTTATGCCTGTCCTTCCCCTAGGTTCTTCAGAAACTTTTTTTTTTTTTTTTAAGATTCCATATAGATGTGTTGGCATACAGTATTTGTTTTTCTGACTTACTTCACTCTGTATGACAGACTCTAGGTCCATCCACCTCACTACAAATAACTCAATTTCATTTCTTTTTAGGGCTGAGTAATATTCCATTGTATATATGTGCCACAACTTCTTTATCTATTCATCTGTCAGTGGACACTTAGGTTGCTTTCATGTCCTGGCTACTGTAAATAGAGCTGCAATGAACATTGTGGTACATGACTCTTTGAATTATGGTTTTCTCAGGGTATATGCCCCGTAGTGGGATTGCTGGGTCATATGGTAGTTCTATTTTTAGTTTTTTGGGGAACCTCCATACTGTTCTCCATAGTGGCTGTATCAATTTACATTCCTACCAACAGTGCAAGAGGGTTCCCTTTTCTCCACACCCTCTCCAGCATTTATTGCTTCTAGATTTTTTGATGATGGCCATTCTGACTGGTGTGAGGTGATACCTCACTGTAGTTCTGATTTGCATTTCTCTAATAGTTACTGATGTTGAGCATCCTTTCATGTGTTTGTTGGCAATCTGTATATCGTCTTTAGAGAAATGTCTGTTTAGGTTTTCTGCCCATTTTTGGATTGGGTTGTTTGTTTTTTTGATATTGAGCTGCATGAGCTGCTTGTAAATTTTGGAGATTAATCCTTTGTCAGTTGCTTCATTTGCAAATATTTTCTCCTGTTCTGGGGGTTGTCTTTACATCTTGTTTACGGTTTCCTTTGCTGTGCAAAAGCTTTTAAGTTTCACTACGTCCCATTTGTTCATTTTTGTTTTTATTTCCATTTCTCTAGGAGGTGGGTCAAAAAGGATCTTGCTGTGATTTAGGTCATACAGTGTTCTGCCTATGTTTTCTTCTAAGACTTTTATAGTCTCTGGACTTACATTTAGGTGTTTAATCCATTTTGAGTTTATTTTTGTGTATGGTGTTAGGGAGTGTTCTAATTTCATTCTTTTACACGTAGCTGTCAAGTTTTCCCAGCACCACTTACTGAAGAGGCTGTCTTTTCTCCACTGTATGTTCTTGCCTCCTTTATCAAAAATAAGGTAACCATACGTGCATGGGTTTAACTCTGGGCTTTCTATCCTGTTCCATTGATCTATATTTCTGTTTTTGTGCCAGTACCACACTGTCTTGTCAGTCAGGGAGCCTGATTCCTCCAGCTCCGTTTTTCTTTCTCAAGATTGCTCTGGCTATTCAGGGTCTTTTGTGTTTCCACACAAATTGTGCAATTTTTTGTTCTAGTTCTGTGAAAAATGCCAGTGGTAGTTTAATAAGGATTGCAATGAATCTGTAGATTGCTTTGGGTAGTACAGTCATTTTCACAATGTTGATTCTTCCAATCCAAGAACATGGTATATCTCTCCATCTGTTGGTATCATCTTTAACTTCTTTCAACAGTGTCTTATAGTTTTCTGCATACAGGTCTTTTGTCTCCTTAGGTAAGTTTATTCCTAGGTATTTTACTCTTTTTGTTGCAATGGTAAATGGGAGTGTTTTCTTAATTTCTCTTTCAGATTTTTCATCATTAGTGTATAGGAATGCAAGAGATTTCTGTGCATTAATTTTGTATCCTGCTACTTTACCAGATTCATTGATTAGCTCTAGTAGTTTGCTGGTAGCATCTTTAGGATTCTCTATATATAGTATCATGTCATCTGCAAACAGTGACAGCTTTACTTCTTCTTTTCCGATTTGGATTCTTCTTATTTCTTTTTCTTCTCTGACTGCTGTGGCAAAAACTTCCAAAACTATGTTGAATAACAGTGGTGAGAGTGGACAACCTTGTCTTGTTCCTGATCTTAGAGGAAATGGTTTCAGTTTTTCACCATTGAGAATGATGTTGGCTGTGTGTTTGCCATATATGGCCTTTATTATGTTGAGGAAAGTTCCCTCCATGCCTACTTTCTGGAGGGTTTTTTATCATAAATAGGTGTTGAATTTTGCTGAAAGCTTTTTCTGCATCTATTGAGATGATCATACGGTTTTTCTCCTTCAATTTGTTAATATGGTTTATCACCTTGATTGATTTGCGTTACTGAAGAATCCTTGCACTCCTGGGATAAACCCCACTTGATCATGGTGTATGATCCTTTTAAAGTGCTGTTGGATTCTGTTTGCTACTATTTTGTTGAGGATTTTGTATCTATGCTCATCAGTGATATTGGCCTATAGTTTTCTTTCTTTGTGACATCTTTGTCTGGTTTGGTAACAGGGTGATGGTGGCCTTGTAGAATGAGTTTGGGAGTGTTCCTCCCTCTGCAATATTTTGGAAGAGTTTGAGAAGGATAGGTGTTAGCTCTTCTCTAAATGTTTGATAGAATTTGCCTGTGAAGCCATCTGGTCCTGGGCTTTTGTTTGCTGGAAGATTTTTAACCTCAGTCTTAATTTAAGTGCTTGCGACTGGTCTGTTTATATTTTCTATTTCTTCCTGGTTCAGTCTTGGAAGGTTGTGTTTTTCTAAGAATTTGTCCATTTCCTTCAGGTTGTCCATGTTATTGGCATATACTTGCTTGTAGTAATCTCTCATGATCCTTTGTATTTCTGCAGTGTCAGCTGTTACTTCTCCTTTTTCATTTCTAATTGTATTGACTTGAGTCTTCTCCCTTTTTTTCTTGATGAGTCTGGCTAATGGTTTATCAATTTTGTTTATCTTCTCAAAGAACCTGCTTTTAGTTTTATTGATCTTTCCTATCGTTTCAATCATTTCTTTTTCATTTATTTCTTATCTGATCTTTATGATTTCTTTCCTTCTGCTAACTTGGGTTTTTTTTGTTCTTCTTTCTCTAATTGCTTTAGGTGTAAGTTTAGGTTATTTATTTGAGATGCTTCTTGTTTCTTGAGGTAGCATTGTATTGCTATAAACCTCCTTCTTAGAACAGCTTTTGCTGCATCCCATAGGTTTTGGGTCGTCGTGTTTTCATTGTCATTTGTTTCTAGGTATTTTCTGATTTCCTCTTTGATTTCTTCAGTGATCTCTTGGTTATTTAGTAGTGTATTGTCTGGCCCCCATGTGTTTGTATTTTTTACAGATTTTTTCCTGTAATTGATATCTAGTCTTATAGCGTTGTGGTCAGAAAAGATACTTGATCAGATTTCAATTTTCTTAAATTTACCAAGGCTTCATTTGTGACCCAAGATATGATCTATCCTGGAGAATGTTCCATGAGCACTTGAGAAGAAAGTGTCTTCTGTTGTTTTTGGAAGGAATGTCCTATAAATATTAACTACTAAGTCCATCTTGTTTAATGTATCATTTAAAGCTTGGGTTTCCTTAATTATTTTCATTTTGTATGATCTGTCCATTGGTGAAAGTGGGGTGTTAAAGTCCCCTACCATGATTGTGTTACTGTCGATTTCCCCTTTTATGGCTGTTAGCATTTGCCTTATGTATTGAGGTGCTCCTATGTTGGGTGCATAAATATTTACAATTGCTATATCTTCTTCTTGTATCGATCCCTTGATCATTATATAGTGTCCTACTTTTTCTCTTGTAATAGTCTTTAAAGTCTATTTTGTCTGATATGAGAATTGCTACTCCAGCTTTCTTTTGATTTCCATTTGCATGGAATATCTTTTTCCATCCCCTCACTTTCAGTCTGTATGTGTCCCTAGGTCTGAAGTGGGCTCTTATGGACAGTATATATACAGGTCTTGCTTTTGTATCCACTCAGCCAGTCTATGTCTTTTGGTTGGAGCATTTAATCCATTTACATTTAAGGCAGTTATAGATATGTATGTTCCTATTACCATTTTCTTAATTGTTTTGGGTTTGTTATTGTATGTCTTTTCCTTCTCTAGTGTTTCTGGCCTAGAGAAGTTCCTTTAGCATTTGTTTTAGAGCTGGTTTGGTGGTGCTGAATTCTCTTAGCTTTTGCATATCTCTAAAGTTTGTAATTTCTCCGTCAAATCTGAATGAGATCCTTGTTGGGTAGAGTAATCTTGGTTGTAGGTTTTTCCCTTTCATCACTTTAAATACATCCTGCCACTTCCTTCTGGCCTGCAGAGTTTCTGCTGAAAGGTCAGCTGTTAACCTTATGGGGATTCTGTTGTATGTTAATTGTTGCTTTTCCTGCTGCTTTTAATATTTTTTCTTTGTATTTCATTTTTGATAGTTTGATTAATATGTGTCTTGGCATGTTTCTCCTTGGATTTATCCTGTCTGGGACTCTCTGCGCT
This sequence comes from Eschrichtius robustus, assembly GCF_028021215.1. NCBI lineage: Eukaryota > Metazoa > Chordata > Mammalia > Artiodactyla > Eschrichtiidae > Eschrichtius > Eschrichtius robustus. The sequence continues at coordinate 31,625,500 of NC_090825.1, forward strand.
TCCTGGACTTGATGACTATTTCCTTTCCCATATTAGGGAAGTTTTCAACAATAATCTCTTCAAATATTTTCTCAGTCCCTTTTTTTTTTTTCTCTTCTTCTTCTGGGACCCCTGTAATTCGAATGTTGGTGCATTTAATGCTGTCCCAAAGGTCTCTGAGACTGTCCTCAATTCTTTTCATTCTTTTTTCTTTATTCTGCTCTGTGGTAGTTATTTCCACTATTTTATCTTCCAGCTCACTTATCCGTTCCTCTGCCTCAGTTATTCTGCTATTCATTCCTTCTAGAGAATTTTTAATTTCATTTATTGTGTTGTTCATCATTGTTTGTTTGCTCTTTAGTTCTTCTAGGTCCTTGTGAAATGTTTCTTGTATTTTCTCCATTCTATTTCCAAGATTTTGGATCTTTACTATCATTACTCTGAAATCTTTTTCAGGTAGACTACCTATTTCCTCTTCATTTGTTTGGTCTGGTGGGTATTTACCTTGCTCCTTCATCTGCTCTGTATTTCTCTGTCTTCTCATTTTGCTTAACTTACTGTGTTTGGGGGTCTCCTTTCCGCAGGCTGCAGCTTCATAGTTCCCGTTGTTTTTGGTGTTTGCCCCCAGTGGGTAAGGTTGGTTCAGTGGGTTGTGTAGGCTTCCTGGTGGAGGGGACTGGTGCCTGTGTTCTGGGGGACGAGGCTGGATCTTTTCTTTCTGGTGGGCAGGACTGCGTCCAGTGGTGTGTTTTGGGGTGTCTGTGACCATATTATGATTTTAGGCAGCCTCTCTGCTAATGGGTGGGGTTGTGTTCCTGTCTTGCTAGTTGTTTGGCATAGGGTGTCCAGCACTGTAGCTTGCTCGTCGTTGAGTGGAGCTGGGTCTTAGCGTTGAGATGGAGCTCTCTGGGAGAGCTTTCGCCGTTTGGTATTACATGGAGCTGGGAGGTCTTGGTGGACCAATGTCCTGAACTCGGCTCTCCCACCTCAGAGGCTCAGGCCTGACACCCGGCCAGAGCAAGAAGACCCTGTCAGCCACACAGCTCAGAAGAAAAGGGAGAAAAAAAGAAAGAAAAAAATAAAATAAAATAAAATAAAGTTATTAAAATACAAAATAAAGAAAATTATTAAAAATAAAAAAATTGGGCATCCCTGGTGGCACAGTGGTTGATAATCCACATGCCAATGCAGGGGACACGGGTCCGAGCCCTGGTCCAGGAAGATCCCACATGCCGTGGAGCAACTAAGCCCGTGTGCCACAACTTCTGAGCTTGCACTCCAGAGCCCACGAGCCACAGCTACTGAAGTCTGCATGCCTAGAGCCCGTGCTCCACAACAAGAGAAGCCACTGCAATGGGAAGCCTGCGCACAGCAACAAAGAGCAGCTCCCGCTCGCCACAACTAGGGAAAAGCCCGTGCGCAGCAAGAAAGACCCAACGCAGCCAAAATGAAATAAATAAATAAATGTATAAAAAAAATAAATTAAATAAATAAATAAAGTAAAAAGTAATAAAGAAGAAAAAAAAGAAAGAAAGAAGGGAGTAACCAAACCCAAAAACAAATCCACCAATGATAACAAGTGCTAAAAACTATACAAAGAAAACAAACAAAAAAATGGACAGACACACCCCTAGGACAAATGGTAAAAGCAAAGCTATACAGACAAATTCACACAAAGAAGCATACACATACACACTCACAAAAAGAGAAAAAGGAAAAAATATATATATCTATATAAAAAAAAAAGGAAGAGAGCAACCAAATCAATAAACAAATCTACCAATGATAATAAACTCTAAATACTAAACTAAGATAAACATAAAACCAGAAACAAATTAGATGCAGAAAGCAAACCCCAAATCTACAACTGCTTCCGAAGTTCACTGCTTCAATTTTGGGATGATTCGTTGTCTATTCAGGTATTCCACAGATGCAGGGTACATCAAGTTGATTGTGGAGATTTAATCTGCTGCTCCTGTGGCTGCTGAGATTTCCCTTTCTCTTCTTTGTTCACACAGCTCCTGGGGTTCAGCTTTGGATTCGGCCCCGCCTCTGCGTGTAGATCACCTGAGGGCGTCTGTTCCCGCTCAGACAGGACGGGGTTAAAGTAGCAGGTTATTAGGGGGCTCTGGCTCACTCAGGCCGGGGGGAGGGAGGGGTATGGAGTGTGGGGTGAGCCTGTGGCGGCAGAGGCCGGCGTGATGTTGCAACAGCCCGAGACGCGCCGTGTGTTCTCCCGGGGAAGTTGTCCCTGGATCACGGGACCCTGGCGGTGGCGGGCTGCACAGGCTCCCGGGAGGGGAGGTGTGGATAGTGACCTGTGCTTGCACACAGGCTTCTTGGTGGCGGCAGCAGCAGCCTTCTCGTCTCATCCCCGTCTCTGGTGTTCACGCTGACAGCCGCGGCTCATGCCCGTCTCTGGAGCTCGTTTAGGCGGTGCTCTGAATCCCTTCTCCTCGCGCACCCCGAAACAATGCTCTCTTGCCTCTTAGGCAGTTCCAGACCTTTTCCCGGACTCCCTCCCTGCTAGCTGTGGCGCACTAGCCCCCTTCTGGCTGTGTTCACGCCGCCAACCCCAGTCCTCTCCCTGGGATCTGACCCCCGAAGCCCGAGCCTCAGCTCCCAGCCCCCACCCGCCCTGGCGGGTGAGCAGACAAGCCTCTCAGGCTGGTGAGTGCTGGTCGGCACCGATCCTCTGTGTGGGAATCTCTCCGCACCCCTATTGCTGTGCTCTCCTCCATGGCTCCGAAGCTTCCTCCCCCCACCACCCACTGTGTCCACCAGTGAAGGGGCTTCCTAGCATGTGGAAACTTTTCCTCCTTCACAGCTCCCTCCTAGAGGTGCAGGTCCTGTCCCTGTTCTTTTGTCTGCTTTTTCTTTTTTCTTTTGCCCTACCCAGGTACGTGGGGAGTTTCTTGCCTTTTGGGAAGTCTGAGGTCTTCTGCCAGTGTTCAGTAGGTGATCTCCACATCTTACTCCTCTGCCATCTTGAAGGTCTCCCTCACATTCTGCTTTTTAAAATAATTGCTCCAATTTATACAGCAATGCATGGGACCCTCTGATCCAGACTGACACTGACATTAACACTCTGCTGAAGACACTGCTCCAACAGAGGTCCCCGACGGCTCTCCGATGGCCTGGTCCAGTGGACACGTTACCATCCTAAGACTTGTGGGTTTCATTTGATACTATTCATTCCTTCACACATCCCCCTCCACTGGTTTCTGCAAAAGCTATTTTCTTCTGGTCTTCCTGCCTCTCTGGCCTTCCCAATCTCCCCTGCTGGATCCTCCTCCTTTGCTGGTCCTTTATATCCTGCCATCACCTACAGTTCCACTCTTGGCCTCTTTCAGCCCTGCGTGCTCTCCCTGAGTGATCCCATTTATATGCTTACTCACAGCTATGTCTTTAGCTCAGACCTCTCCCGAGCTCCAGAGCCTTACATCAAACCACCTCCTACTGAACTGCACTCAGATATCCTTGTGGCACATGTTTAAAAAACTCAACATGTCCAAAACAACTTAATTTTCCAACCAAATATGGCAGAACCATCAACTAGTCACTGACGTTAGAATCCAAATCGCTTCAATATTTTTAATCCTTGGTTAAACATTTATCTCGTTTGAACAATATTCTAAACTTTCTCACATTGAAGTAATTTATATAATCGTTACTATATTATTGTGAAATCTGACAGACAACTGCAGGTAGCCAGGGGATTTGCTAATCAAGAGTAAGAGGGGATGCACAGCCATATACGGACAACCTCGAAGCAATGGAATGTGTACACAACTTGCTCACAGACTTCAAAGATTTACTTTACTTAAAGCTGTAAAGATGTCAAATTTTTATAAAAATAATAGTTTAAATTTCAATAACAAAATTAACTGTTTAAAAGAATCTGGTTATAACCGTTCCTATGAAATCTGGTGTAGAAGACAATTGTTTGTGGTTTTGATGTTCATAAATCAGATAAAAAAATACAGCAACAAAAACATTTGCTCTGGTAAGGAAAAGCTAGTAAAACATAATGCAATTCATATTTTATCTAAAATTTTAGAAAACTATGTAAAACTTTATAATTGTCATATTATAATGCAATTTACTTAGGGGACAACAAATTACACATGATATATATAAAAAGTTGGTTTCCTAGTCAATGAAGTGAAAATGCAACATAAACACTTGAGATTCTAACTTGTGGTTTCTGGCTGCATTTCTGACTAAAGTGAGAGAGATGGAATTCATGAAATCCTCCGTCCTTTACAGGCCTCATAAAATCAAACTAAAGAATGCTCAGCTCTTGACACAGAGATCCTCACTACAGTGACTGTGGTGCATCTGCAGTGATGCGGAATCTGGGGCTTTTAGAAGCCAGGTTACATTCTCAGCAATACTGTACGCTAAGCCAGGCTGGGAAATCCTGGCTCCCTGATAACCCAGGTACCATATGTAAGTTAACTAGTTCAGCATAATAAAGTTATTTAAATATTCAAGGAAGAATTAGATATTTACCTTCCAATATATTATTAAATTTTTTCCATCAGAACTCCACTCTCTCCAAGTATCTGGTCCCTTTGAAGGAACTAGAAGAGAGATTTAAAAGTTAGTATTTGAAGATGCATACTATGTCAGTTGATAAGATCAATAAGTGGGATGGTGGTATTTGAATTTTTTGTCTAGGTTTTTGAAATTCTCAATAAAAATGTGAAGAAGTCAGTGGCTTCCACTTAGAAAATGGAGCAATGGAAAAGCTGAGCTCCAAATGTCTACAAAACACAAGGCCCCTTACAATGGGTTAAAATCACCCTCAAGTCCCTCAAAAATGGGTTCAAGGCTGCCTCTCCATCTCACATCCGTCTCTCTCCCCTTACTAAAGCTGGCTCTGGCTATACACTGGCTTCCTGGTTGTTCCTCAAACATGCCAAGGACACCTGCCCCAGGCTTTCTGCACTTCCTATGCCCTCTCTTCCTCTGCCTAGAACTTGCCTCCTCTGAATTAACCACGTAGCTTCCTTCACCACCTCCTTTATATTTCAGATCAAGTGTCACCTTATTAGTGAAGTCTCTTCCAGCTGCTCTATTTAAAATTGCAAACCCTCTCCTCAACCGCCTGGCCTTCATTCCCTAGCCCTCTCTCTAGGTTTTATTTTTTTCTGTGTCACTCACTGCCACCCAATACGCTATTATATACATATTTTAAAAACTCATTTCTAATCCCCTATCCTATAAACTCCATGGGCAGAGACTGCTGTTTTATTCACTGCTATATTCCTAGTAACCAGAACAATTCCTGACACATGGTGGACACCCAACAAGTATTTGTTAAATGAATTAATGCCTTCGTCTTAATGAGGCGTAAATAAAATGCTTCCTCTTGGCAACAACAGCTCACAACTGAAAGCAAAAGCAGCCAGTCTCCAACATGACCAGTGATATTGGTCTCGCTTCCTGACATTCACGCCCTTGTGTGGTCCCTCCCACACTGTATCAGCATTGGCCTGCGTGACAAGTAGGGTATGGCAGATGTGATGTATGTCCCTTCTGAGGCTAGGACATAAAAGACATTGTGGAGGCTGCCTTGTTCTCTCTTTGATCACTAAGTCTGGGAGCTGCTGGCTGCCATGTTGAGGACACTCCGGCAGCCCTATGGAGAGGCCCGCGTGGTGAGGAACTGAGGCCTCCTGCCAACAGGCATGTGACTGAACCATCCTGAAAGCCAATCCTCTAGCCCCAATCAAGCCTGCAGCCCCTACCCACATCCCGACTGTAGCCTCAGCTAAGCTGTCTGAATTTCTGATCCACAGACACTGTGAGATAACAAATGTTTGCTGTTTTAAGCCACTGAGTTCTGAGGTAATTTGTCATAGCAACAGATAACTAGTACACTCTCTCCCTGGACTCAGGCATGATCCAAATAATTCTTACGTGTGCTGTAAGGATCCACTCTCATCTTTCTAGTCTTCATGTGGAGAGACAAAATCTGAGTTAATACCTGTCCTTTTTTGTCTTACTGTTTGTTAAATTTTTTGGAAGAAGTTTTATAGTCCCTATATTATATAGTTCAAACAAAGCTTTTGCTATCTTTTGTTGAATGATTTCTGAAAATTACACATATTTCTAAATTTTTTGCTTTGTTTTAAAGCTGACATCTGCTTAATCAAGAATAGTATCTCATTCTGTCTTTAGAAGTTATCATACTTAGAAAACCAGTTACCTGATTTTATAGATATATTGACCTGGGTGTACCACAGAAACTAAAGTTCAAGAACTTGTAGTCCCATCCATTTCTCAGGCCTAGGTCACAAATAAAAATTCCACCAAATTAGCTTTATTAATAATTGTTTTCAATAAAGAGACACTCTAAATAGGTTATTAAAACTCCAGGAATAGGAGGAAAGAGTGTGAGAAAAATCACTCTAAAATCTTACTACGGTTTCAAGTTTGGTTTCCTATGTATCATTTTAATATAGCTGCAATCATATTGTGGATAGGGTAGCCTAGTCCTTTCACATAATACATGCCAAGCATTTTTCCATATTATCACAAAACTTGAAAAACCATCATTTAAAATGTCTGTATGGTATTTTACTAGCAGGCATTATATAGTTACACAATTTATCTAAACATTCTCCTGCTTTTAGTCACTCTGGTGACATTTTCTTTTAAAAACAAAATTTCAGGATCCATAGTAATAATTAGCCATAAGTCACTCAGTTAACTTACTGGCTTCTGTGGTTAAATATTGTTTTTCATTGCTCCACTTGCTCCATTTCCAGAAGGGGTCAGTACAACAACGAATCCGAAAAGTATATATGGTATATGGATTTAACTTATCCACAGCAGCAAGATAACTTGAATTTTCTATTCCTCTCATTGTGACATTCCGCTATTAGAAACAAATATATATATTACATATATAATATCACATGTATATGAATACATACATATACACATATATTTTTTTTAGAAGAAAGCCTCCCAAATTTGTAACATAAATTGACTGAATGTCATAAGAGTTTACCTCTATAAAACCAAGGCAGTTCATCCACTATATTTTAATTCTTATATAAATGCCAAATCTGTGAAATTATGTTCTGCAACAGCAATAAATAAAATTGAGTATCTTTTTAGTCCAAATGTTGGATCTAAGTAATAATGGTCAATTAATTATGCAGAGAAGATGATATTCAGTCAATGGTTAATGGTAATGCAATATACCTTAATATAACTTAGTAATCTAAGATGACCTTGAGGATTAAATACATTATTCAGATGATACTTGGAAACTGACTGGAGGCAGGCATCATCTTATGCATCTTTTTTATATGGCACTTAGAACCTCTAGTGTGGTGCTAAACATGTAGACTATTCAACAAATATTTAAACTAAATAAATTAAGATGAAGCACTTCTAAACAAATTTGAGGATTTGCATGCCTCAGGAAAGTCTCTGAGTTCCCAACTACTTACTGCAAAGAAGTTTTTTGGGTTACGTTTTGCAGTTTGACTGATTTTCTAGAAATTATCAGTAAGTTTCCAAGTGACTATTTAAGTACATCATTTATTTTGGACCTACCCCAAATTACAAGATGGTGCAGCATAAAAGTCAACCTAAGTATTTAAAATGTACAAAAAAGCCGTGTTTTGACTTATAACGCCCAATTATAACTTGCTCCTATTGCTGCACTTAGCAGTTTTAAAAATCACATCCTCTCTTTGGTGCCGATTAGTCCATTAACTAACACCAATGGTTACAGCAAAAACTACTAATTCATTCACAAATTTATTGAGCACCAGTTACATGCCAGGTACTATACTAGACCTGGAAATATTCTGGGTAGTAAAAGTCAAACTTACGTTCTATAATATCCGGTGTTATAATTGTTTTTAAGTGCTAAATATAATGCTGTTATGATATTGATATATAATGTCTTCACGCTTAGTAAGTCTCTATAATAAGTAATCTGAGCACTTATGCATACCAATTTACTTAATTCTTTTTGAAAACTAAGTATTTTATCCAAAATAACCTCAAGGGAAGTTTATAGAAGAATCTTACTCACCAATTCATGCACTGAGTTAGTTTTATTAATTTCAATTTGACATAACAGTTTAATCTTTGCAAAGCTGCCTGGTAAATGCCAGGAAAGTGTAACAGCTGTTGAACTGATATCCTTCACTTTGACTGAAGTAGGAATATGGGGATGAACTGTAAATACAATTTTCAAAGATTACTTTAAAAGCTCTTTTCTAATATGACAAATGAGAGTCAAAGAAAACAAAAAACAGAAGAGATGTCATCACTGCTGATCAACAGTGTTCCACCCACCGTTGTGTGGAATACAAATCTCACCTTTACTGCTGACACCAGGCCAGCATTGTTTAAGAACCATTCACGCTCAAGGTTCCTCAGTTGGCATCAGAAATACTAAAAGGTAGTAAGTCAGTCTCTACCTTTAAGGAACCCCTCGTTTACTTGGGGACTGACAAACAGAAAGAAGGAAAATCAACAAGAGTATATACATTAAGTCCTAAATGTGTGGTACAGATATTCACTGCTACAGGAATTTAGATGTAAGTGTAGATGTACAGTGAAGATAGGACTTAAGATGAGCTTTGAAGGATGAATCAGAATGAAACTGGCAAAACAGTTGCAGAAAATCATTTCAGGCTGGGGTCTTGGCAAGAACAAAGGTACAGTGAAGCAAACTGCACATTACACTGGTGATAGTGCATATACCAAATTGAGTGATGGGAAAGAATCACGTGGAAGATATGGCTGAAATGGCAGAGGGCAGACAAATATATATAAAACTGCCATGCAAGTATAAGATGTAGCTTTTCTGACCTTATGGAAAAAATCAAGACATAACAAAGATGATGAGAAGGAATAATTGATAAAAGTGACTTATATTCACAAGTAAGGCAACAGGAGCATCTACTAATCACTTGCCAGGCTGTATTATAACGCATTTGGTTTAAGCCCTTACGCCCCTGACTGTCTCTAAGAGAAGGCCTCTACGCCACTGCTCTGTGTGTTGCTGAGCCTGGCACAGAGTTGATACACATGGAATGACCACAGGAATGAGTGCCAAAAAGACATGCCTCTTTTATTTCTATTTTGAGCTGTACATTAATAGGGCTGGTAAAAATTCAGAAATCATCAGCAGTAAAAAGGAACAAACTATTTACTGATACATACTTGGATGGATCTCAAGGACATCATCCTTAGTAAAAAATGCCAACCTCTAAAGGTTAAATAGTATACAACTCCATTTACACACCATTCCCAAAATAACAAAACAATAGCGATGAGGAACAGACTAGCTGTTTTCCAGGAACAGAGATTCTAGCACGCGCCCGTGTGTGTTGATGGGGGTGGGGGTGGTGTTGCTACAGTGACAGCGGGAGGCGGTTCCTGTGGGTGACAGAAGAGTTCTGTATCTGAACTGTATTGGTGGGTTGCGTGAATCTGTACGTGGATCTGACTGCACAGAACTACACACACACACACACACACACACACACAATTAAATGCATATAAAAACTGGTGAAAACTGAGCAAGGTCAGTAGTCTGGTTCAGTGTTGAACCAGGGTCAACTGCCTAATTTGGACATGGTACTACAGTTACATAACATGCTACCACTGAGAAAGTCGGATGAAGGACTGTAATTATTTTTGCAACCACCTGTAAGTCTACAACTATTTCAAAATAAAAAGGTTTTAAAAATTGGGCAAAAAACTATTTTCAGAAATCAAAAACTATCAGATAAAGCCACTTACAATTTCTATGAAACAATTAATTCAAATTTTTATTTGAATTTAATAAAACAGTGAAACTTGAAATTATAAAGATTTTTAAATGAAATTTACAAAATTAGTATTAAGTAACTATAAAGGAAATAATCAGTAAAAAGTAATCTCTAGAAGCACTTTTCATTAATCTCAAGACATTTTACCACTTCTAAAGTTATTTTTAAGACATTGGTTTATGCAGCAGCTTACCTTTTTCAGTTATGTTAACTAAAAGTGTTGATTCTGATTGACCCAGAGGATTTCGAGCATTCAACGTAAAATTGTATATTTCTTGATTTGGAAGCATTTGAAAGAATAACTGATAGCTTTCATTTGTGGGCAACTCAACTCTTTTAAATCTAACATATTTTCCTGAAAAACTGAATTAAGAGAACATTAAGGAATATTAAAATAATTTCAAAATGGCAAGAGATTTATTGCAGGAAAAGATGAACGGGTAAATTTCTAATAAATTTTTTTTTAAAAGTCTGTATTTCTAATTACAGATATACTACATACTCAGGGAAGAAAATATATACAATGCAGAAAACAGAAGAAAAAAATCAGCCATAGCCCACTACCCAGAGACAGTCTCTGTTCATATTTGAGGGTTCTTCCTTCTAGAGGCTTTTTTAAAAAGACGACAAGATATCAAGTCTGCATGTGTCTAAAGTGCAGTATTTATAGTCTACCCAATTTTCTACAGCATATTTTGTTTTATATTTGTTCTCATAATATAAATGAAACAGAGTATCTTCTTATGTCATTTAACATCCTTCCAAGGTACTCCTCACTGTTTGACAACCTTTCCCAGAGATCTTTACCTTTCAAATAAAGTGTAACTTGTATTGCGTGGGCCCACCAAGAATGTCGGTCTTCCTGGATTCCAAGTGCATATAATCTCTTTTAAGTCATATGTCTCACAGTTCAGTTTTTGAGGAATATCAGGTGGATCTAATAAAAAAAAAAGAAAAAAAGGTAGTTACTTTGATTATGTATATTTGCTCTGAAAACGTTATGTTTCATAAATGTTAATTACATTTCGGACAATTTCCTTAAAAAATCATTTGCTTACATTTTGAATGGTGCAGAAATTACCATTCTTTGTATAGCATGTTGATTCAGAGTTCATATTACATTAGGAGTGATGGATTAACTTAAGAGTTAATCACTTAACTTAAGAGTTAGTCACTTAAGAGTGACCATTAGCTCATTTGGAAACTCCCCAATAGCAACCTGAAGAGATCAACTATCATGTTTTTCCCTTAAATCCCATTTCAGAGTCCATCAAATCTCTCAAAGGAACCTTTGTCCAACTAGTTAAATCAGAAAAATCTACAGGTTAAAAGTATTATTACCTATCCTCTTTATACTGTGATTTGAAAAGAAGTACCAAATCATAAGTCAGTATAAGCCACGTTACAAGCTTCAGAGTTCTTAAATAAGTTATAAGGACTATTATTTACAAAGTCACTCTTGGTAAAATTCTACATATCCCTATATTCCAAGTGACTACTGATCTTTTGTTGTTTTCCTTCTTTAATGAGACTGTTCTGTTTTTGTAGGGGCAAGACTAGAAAAAGAAAAAAAGTTGTTTTTGTTTTGTGAGACAGAGTGATAAATAAAAATTCTACAGTCTGACACTGATCATAGAAAGTGATATTTCTGTAATCTTACTTAACCAAGCATTTACAGAAACTGATATTTCCTACTGTCATATTTATCCAAACTATCTTCCATGGAGGTAAGTTTTGTTAAACGACTATCTACTCATTGAAAAAGTCTAAAAGATAACTTTATTTTTAAAAACCTGAATTTTTAAAATAGTCCTTAGTTTATCAAACAAGACTTAGAAAATTTCGCATACTTTCCCCAGAGATAAGCATTACATCCTTCAAGTATCTTAGGTAACATTAAGAGAAGTAATGAGTATTTATATGAAAGTTTACCAACTGGATAATAAAACTAACACTGACATATTTATTTTGAAAACTGTTTTAAACTTAAGGACAAACTTTTGGTCGTTTTATTAAATTCACATACCCCAAATTTTGAGGATATTTAAAATGCTGATTATTTTAGGATTTGGCAGATATATTAAGTTGAAATACTTAAAATCCAAATAACAGGAGCAAATTAGACAGAAGTAGAAGGAAAAATTGAAGGAGAAAAAAATATGAGAGGGCAGTACTTGAAATATACTGATTTTCTTTTCAAAGAAATTCACTTACAAAAGAATCAACTGAAGCTAGGTAAAAGCTCAGTATAAATCAATTGTCTTTCTATGTAGCAGTATATAGAAAGCGCAATTTAAAAACATCAACTTTTAATAGCACCAGAAAACATCAAACACCTAGGAATAAATTTTACCAAAAGATATAAAAGACCTCATATCACTAAAATAAATCAAAGAAAATCTAAATAAATGGAAGGTTATACCATGTTCATGGTTTGGAAGACTCAATATTCTAAGAATAAAAATCCTCCTAAATTGATAGATTTAATGTAATATCAATCAAAATTCTGTCACGTTTGAATGTGTATGTGTGTGTGTAGGGGAAAACTGACAAGCTGATTCTAACATTCTTTTCAGCCTTTTCAGTAAATGATGGGATAACAAGCTACCCATAAGGGAAAGGAAAGTAAATCTTGATCCCTAACTCACACCACAGTCTGCCCTTGCTGCAAGTTTCTAAAGAGCTCCCTCTGAAGTGAAATGTTACTGCTGTTCCTGAATTGACAAATATTGATCAATATTTCAACCTCCAAATGTTATAAATGAAAGCTAAATTATGAACTAAATAGGTATGCTCTAGAACTATGATAAAAGATTAGAACATTGTTAGAAACAATAAAAACAGTGAATATTCTCATCTTTTAAGTTTTAATTTTTTATTTCATTCTTTTAAGTGAGTATCTCACTTTTTGGTATCACTTATCAAGCAGTTTCACTACACTGGTTCTTTACTTAGACTCTATGATCATTTGTGAGGAATGTTGCACATCACTTCCTAAAATTCCATTTAGGAAAGAAAATTTAATTTTTTTAATTTCTAAAATTTAAATTCGAATATATCCTCACTCTCACTTGCATTCCAAAATGCCTTACTGGAAGGCAAAAAGAGAGTAAGGTTACAGCCATCAAGCTGAGAAGGGCACCTAATCCCCTTCCCTTGGGAATCTATCAGCAAATGAATGTAATTTATCATAAATTTCTATGGAAGTAAAAAAGTGACTGAAAGCGGCTGATCCACAGCATAACTGACAATCATAAGAAAAAAAAAAGCATAAGAAAAATCACTGAGTGAGCAAAAGAAAATGACAAAATCCATTCACTACATTTCACACACTTTATTCATGAGACCCTTGGACCACTAGAAACTTTAAGTTCCGAATGTGAGCAGGAAGGGAAGCACTGCTGGAGGCAAAGCCATCAGTGCATTAGAACATTACAGTTACCACAGGGGAGGGGACAGAAAAACTCTATATACAAAAGTATCTGTGGATGCACAACACAAGCCATATAGGTAGGGCAGTCCACCCACAACAACTTTTGGAAACGTCACGGAACGTAGAAGTGACCATGTTAAAAGATGCCCCTGCATTACGGAGAGTACATCAGACACAGAACACAGTGAGAGGGGGACTCTTCCTCCCCCCATGTCCAGCAGCCACCCTCCTCTCATCAGAGAAGCGTAGGTTATGCTTTTGAAAGATTTTGTGTAAAATTATTACAATTTCTTTAATTCAGGTACTTAAAAAAAAAGGTATGCTTTAATTAGGTGGGAAATTAATTTATATGAAAAAATTCCTAAATGATGTAGGAGTAAGAAATATTATATACTACCTGCCCTTGACTCAACAAAGCTGTTAACTATGAATTTAAACTAAAAATTAGCAGATGAATGTTTCAAATCTTATTACAAAAGCTACAAATTATATAGATACAGGTATGTAGAAAACAAGCTTAGAACTCACCTTAAAACAAGCAAAAATGCTGGTACCCTCATATGTCACTTGTATCAAAGAATAAAAAAATAAGAAAGAAATAAAATCATCCCCCCAAAAAAGCATTAAGGCTTTCAAAGAGGACCAAAACAGATTAATAGGAACTCTTTTCTTAAAAAAAAAATTATATACTTACATCCTGCAAAAATAACTGTTCCAAACATGTTATCTTCCACAGAGAAAACCACATTTGTTCCACTACTTTCGGAAGCAGAAATATTACGGATCTTGATTGCAACATTTTTCCCATCAAGATGGATAAGGGGACAATATGTACTGCCAATCTGTGCTGATAACACTTTTTCTTGAGTCACACAACATACTGTTATATCTGAGCCTACAAGTAGCACTCTGTCTTGAGGAAAAACCTTAGTCTGAGAGTCAGGAGACCCTAGAAAGAGCAAAAGGAATTATAAATACTTTAGAAGTCTTTTACATAAATTAGCCCAGTGTACATAAAACACACTGTTAGGTACTTTGTAATTATGGTGGCCCAAAGATAAGGTACGCTCCCCAGGTTTCAAAGGAGCAAGACATACACAAGAAATAAAAATGTGTGTGGTTTTATTTACTTATGACGGGGTGATGGTGGGGGAGTAGAGGGGACTGCAGGTCAACGTGTAAGGTCACAGGTTAATATCTAAGAAGTCTAAAGGTTCAAATTAAGTGGGTTTATCCACATGTGAAAAATCCACACCAAGAAAAAGGTACACATTAAATAATTCCATTCCTTTGAAATTATTCTAGGTATTTAGATCAGATGTCCTACTTTCCATCAGCTTGCATGTATGGTTAAATACTCCACATCCTAAAAAGCACTTTCTAAAAAAAAATCCCAACTCTGTAGGTTAAAGCCACCCCTTTGTTTTTATTTTCCTAAATAGCCAATTTAAAAATATTATCTCTAGTCTCCTTTCTACCTACTCATTCTTTAATCTACTGCAATCTGGCTTCTACTCTGGCCACTTTACTAAAATGGCTCCGTGGCCTAACTACTCAATCCAATGGCCACGTCTTAGTAATCTTTCCTTCAACTTCCACAACATCTGGTATGTTGCCTGAAGTCTTCCTTCTCAAAACTCCCTTCTCCCTTGGGGTGTAGACTACTTACTTTTGCTACTCTTAACCCTCCAGCTGCTGTTTGCTTTGCTGGCCTCGTTTTCTTCCATCCTCCCCTCCTCATACAAGCTTCTAAGAGATGTGTCCTTGGTCTTCATGCCCCTTTCCTTGAGTTATGTTAACCTCCAAGATTTAAAAAATTTCACGTCACGTATGTTAATGATTCTCAAACACACAGTTGACCCTTGAACAACACGGGTTTGAACTGCATGGGTTCACTTATGTGTGGATTTTTTTCAATAGTAAATACTTCAGTACTACAGGATTTGCAGTTGGTTGAATCCTCGGATATGGAACCACAGATACGGAGGTTCCACGGGTATGGAGGGCTAACTATAAATTATGTGTGGATTTTCCACTACATGGAGGGTCGGAGCCCCTAACCCCCAGTTGTTCAAGGGTCAACTGTATATTTCCAGTTCGAACTAATCACCTGGATGCTGAATTTGTATTCCCAACTGACAATGAGAAATTGCTCCCAGGCACTTCACAGCTACCTCAAGCTCAACACATTAAAATTGAAATTTATCTTTCCCACCTAGTTTGTTCATATAGTTTCTGTCTCATTGGACAGCATCACCAGCTACTCAGCTGCCCAAACTAATAGTCATCTTCGGCTCTATTTCTCCCCTACTAAAAGCATAGGCACTAATTCTAATTTGGTCTCTTCAGTGTTTTTATACTTCTTCCCTCTTTTCATTTCTAAACCCAGGTGTCCTATTTTATACCTTCACTGTCTTTTGCTGAACTACAAGATTCTCCTTATTAAGCTGCCTGCTTCCAGTCCTTCCTCCCTCTGATCCATTTCTCCACATTGTCACTAGAGTGAATAATCTACAATGATTACCAGCCTTTTAAAGCCCTTTATTTTATTGTCAACAATTTTCTAGGCCCTCTCTCACACTGCGAACATTATACCTGCATATGAGTTTTATTCAATGTACAGATGATTTTTGATACACCTGCAGATTCACACTGTTAATTTTATTTTATTTTTTTGTCCACGCCACACGGCATGCGGATCTTAGCTCCCCGACCAGGGATCGAACTTGTGCCCCCTTCATTGCAAGCTCGGAGTCTTAACCACTGGACTGCCAGGCAAGTCCTATACTTGCGGATTCCCATGTTCTCTGCAGTAACTGCAGCTCACAGCGGTCTGCTCTATGGGCAAGAAATTGGGAGCTATATTTTAAAAATATGGACTTGATCTCATTACCGCCTACATAAAATTTTTAAATGTTCTTCCAATGTCTATTCAAAGTGATTTTTAAACCTGGATGTTTATCCAATCACTCAGTATGTTCTTTAAAAATACAGATTCCTGAAGCCTATCTCAGAGTTTTTGAATCAAAATGTTCTGGGGTGGAAGACTTGGAAGATCCCCAGGTGACCCTCATGCATCCAAATGGGGTTCAGAGAACTAAAACCGTGAGCTAAACCCTACCCTTAAGCAAGACTAATCTAATTCATCTGAAACGAAAATTCTTTAAATATGCACTTACAAGAGATGTTCTTCAGTGGGCTCCAGTCGCTCCACTCTTTGCGACCAGAGAACTGAGGATCATCAATGTAGCATCTAATTCCCACATAGTGAGTGGCGCACTCCAAGGGCATGTCTGAGATCCAGCTCCAGTGATGAACTGTATCTCTGCCATTCAGAGTTGTGTTGTGGGTCACCTACAAAATGAACACAAACACAAAATTCTATTTCCAAGTACTATGTCCTGCTTTCCTTTAGGGTTAAAAAAAACACAACAGACTGTATACAATTACCAGCTAAGTAAATCAAAGCTTTGTTCTTTTGTAAAACTACCTGTTTTCTATAAGGCATAAAAAGAGTTGTAGTAACAATAATTATGATTCATTTATGTTTACTTCTTCAACTTTAGGGCCTACTTCATTATTACACAAGATGTTAATATTTCAAAACATTCAATACAGTTCATGAGAAAATACACCATTGCCTAAAATGGTCCCATTTTTCATGGAGAAAAAACAGTTAATGCTTTTTTATCTCCAAGGGTTAAAGTCAAAGAGAGGAGAGCATTTCAACAAAATAAACTATTATTTTAGACTGGATTTTTTTTTATATAAGTGTCATATATTTCAACTTTTATTTTTAAATATGCAACTTATAATAATATAGAAAGCTTAATTTCAATTGTGGAAAATGGGCAAGATTTCAACCAAAATATATGAGGATATACTAAAAGAGACCTTGGGACTTCTGGTTAAAGACAACAGATTAAATAAATGTACTTCCTTCTCTTTACTTCATGAAATTCCTCTAGAACAAAAGTACAAGATTTTTTTTAAAAAAAAGGCACAGATGCACAAGGGCAAAAAATTGAAGAAACAACACTGGTAAGATTCTGGACACTGGAAAGCAGATGGGCAATGGTAACTAACTATGCATTCTAAAGGCTGGGGCACTCCTGCCTTCTTCCCTACTCAGCCCCCAGGATACTGATGGCCAAGTACATACTCACCAGGTAAGAGTCTAAACAAACTTTTCTAAGGAGCATATATGAACAGGTCAAGATAAAAACCTAAAATAATATTAAGATTTTTCCAGCTTGACAGCCCATCCTAATCACATACAATGATGTCCCAGTCAACAAGTCCCACCCAGGCAAACAAAAGTTCCAATTAGACTTGTTTTATTTTTCAAGAACCACTCACTTAAATATGAGCAGCAACCAGGATGACCAGAAAGTGGAGAAAAAGTTCTAATGTGAAAGTCAAAGATCAAGATAAAAAAAAAAAAAAAGCAATGTGAAAAAACAGAATGCACAGAAAGAAATTTTAAATCACTGATATCCTCAAAGATAAGAAGAGATATTGCATCCATGAAACAAGAACATGATACATTTTTTAAAAAAAGGACTAAGAAGAGAAAAGGGATCTCTTGTATATTAAAACGTATGTTAATAGAAATTCAAAAGTGCAAGATAAAGTTTAGGAAAAATTGCTCAGAAAATAGAGCAAAATACTGATGGAATGTAAGAATGATAAGACAATTAGAGGAAAGGTCAGAAAGGTACAATTTCTAAAGAACAGAAGTTCTAAGAAAAAAAGGAGAAAACAGAGATGAGGAAATCAAAGACATAAAATAAGAAAATTTCCCAAGCTGACAGGCATGTGTTTTCAGACTGAAAGGGGCCTAATGAGTGTCCAGCACAACAGATGAAGATAGATCCACAATGAGAAGCAAATGGAACAATGCCTTCAAAATCTTGAGAAAATTTCCCAACCTAGGATCTTTTACCCAGCTAAACTAGCAATCATGAGTGAATGCAGAATAAAGACATCTTCAGAAATGTAGTATCTCAATGTATTCATCAAGTAGCATTTTACATTCCCACCAGAAGGGTATGAAAGTTCCAATCCTTCTGCATCTTCTCAATATTCGGAATTGACAGTCTTTTAAATTTTCCTGGCAACTGATTTAAATTTTTTAAAATAAAATATATTTGTAAGCTACCACTGCAGTTAGCAGAGAGTATCTACAAAAAATAGCAAATAACTACTAGAATTTATGCTTCCACCAAAATGAGGAAACAAGGAATTCAGGAAAAAGAGGATCCATCATAAGACAAAATATAAAAGGAATCCTCTGGATGAGGATGAACCATAGCTTCCTAACAAATGTGTTGAAAAACATAGAGGTTTGTCCTGAATGGGTTACAGGTATACCCAGGTATTAATCTCTTCAAACCAAGGGTTGGCTACTGGGAGTGGAGGCTGCTGGAGCTCCTGAGAAACCTCAGAATACTCAGCTATTTGCCACACTTTGTGCTATACAAATATTGGCAGCATCCACATGAGCTCTTATATGAAAAGGGTCAGGAAGTAAGTCAGAAGGCCCTCAGAGAGATGTATTCACAAAGACAAAACTGATGTTTGTTTGAACATTTAGACAGATTCACACAACCCAGAAAGAATTTAGGATTGAATTAATGAAGCAGACAAATAAAAACTAAAAGTACAAGACAATACAAGAAGATGTACCAAAAAAAAGGAAAAGTAAGAATAGTAAACACTACTTGGTTCAGTTATAAATAGTGTTTACATAACTGTAATCCAAATAATGAATAATGGTCTACCAAAAATTATAACATAATGGTATTGGAAAAAAATAAGAAGTGGAGAGAGAGAGAGAGAGAGAGCACGTGCGTGCGTGCGCACGCATGTGAGTGCACATACATGCGAGTGCGTGTCCCTGGGCTGGGAAGTGAGACAGGACTAAATTCTCATTTTCCATTGTGGGAAGTTAATAAAACATTGCTCAAAAAACTAAAATAATAATAATAATAATAATAAGAGCAACATAAGCGTGCTATCTGGAAAAATGGAGACAAATAATAAAAGAATCAGCTAAAAGAATTCATTGTTTACAAGAGAGAAAAATGAGAGGAGGAGAGAGGGCTGCATAACTCCCAGGCATCATTCACATCCTGGCTTGCACAGTGCAAAGCTTCCACAGCTGTTTGTGAGGCTGCGGGCAGAAAATGTCAAGTTATAAATGAAACACTATAAATGAAACTTATAAATGAAACTCACATTTATAGTGTTTCATGATCCTTAATGATCTTTAAGCTATTACAAAATAATAGCATTATAATCTGTCATAAAATGACTGATTATAAGCAATTCTACCTTAAATACTAATAATATAATTATAAATAAAAATGTCATATTTACTATGGACAGGAGTAACTTTTTAAAATTAATTTGTTCTAGCTCTATTTTTCTTGCCTCTTGCTATTTTTCCCCACAGAAAGATTTTTCTCCAAAGATCATATTCCAGAAAGTAGGGAATTACTATCTTGCCATTGCTGTCTTGTTACGCATCTTCTGGCAATGAGTTACCTGACCTTAGAATAATATTTCCGTTCATTTATGTTTGATTTCACTTACATGTCAAAGAGTATCCCTCTTACTCCGGCATCCCTAAGTCAGTTAAAAAAACAAACAAACCATCTAGCTCCCAAAGGAATTAATAACAACTAGTAGCTGTTTAGTAGCTTTATAAATATCATATCATTTACTACAGCAAATATTAGCACCACTTTACAAATAAGAAAAAGGAGGTTTTGAGAAGTCATCCTAAGCCAGTAAGTAGTAACGCAGAATATAAAATGTTAGGCCACAAAAAAAGCTACACAATACCATTTTAAATAAGTAATAGTTTTAAGACAACAATGGTAGAGCTATATCAAAGTTAGCTGCAAATCAGACTGACACACAAGAATTGCCATTAAAACTCAAGAAAAGAGAGAGCATTTTTACACTGAAGTAATTAGAATGGGCTTTAAAATAAGGGATAGGATTTGACCTGGGTCTTGAAATGTGTATTCAATTTGTATAGGTGAAAAGGAAAGGGAGGGCATCTTAGATGAAAATAAGTATACTGATTATGTAATACAATACAGATCGTACTGGTTGAGGAAGAGCACAGACTCTGGAATCAACTGTCTAGGTTTGATTCCTGGTTCCTCCACTTAATGTCTTCCTGTGACTCTGTATCTTCATCTGTAAAATGGGGGTGATGCTAATAGAGCCTCCCCCAGGGGCCTGTCGTGAAGATGCAAACTATTAACATATAGAGAGCTTTCACAATAGTGCTGGGAAGGGGAATGCCAGAAGCATTGGATACAAGATAACTACAATTATGGCTGCTATTGTTTCAGGATGTAATACCTAGGTTGTCAAAAAGGAAAAATAATACAGTGGCTATGAAATACAGAATAATCCTATTTATTATCTTTACTATTTTATCTATGTACTTAGGCAAATAAACTGTAAAATCATGGTCTTCTAATTCTTAAGTCTATAACTAGGCATATTTCAAGTGCATTAAAGAGGAAAAGAGTAAAAGGATGAAAGAGGGAATTCCCATGTACTAGCTGTCAATACTTTTCACTGCTATTTCTCACTATTCCTTAGATTAATAACAAACTAAAGATGGATCATTAGGAAACTATTCATAAACAAGATTTTAAAAATTAGAGGAAAAAAAACCATGTACTATTAAATATAAGAATGTTATTTTGGATTCAGATAAATTCAAACTTACAGATTTATTCAAACTTATAGATTTATACAAACTTATAGATTTATACTTATAGATTTCTCAACAATTACTATGGCTAAATATGTTGCAAAACATTTATTTTTATGTCTATAATGTTAGATAATTTAGAGTAATATGTAAATTAAATTATATGTATATTTTTAATTTCATTTATGTAAAAACATGCATATAAAAAAGGTTAGACAGGAATACACAA
Organism: Eschrichtius robustus; assembly: GCF_028021215.1. Lineage (NCBI taxonomy): Eukaryota > Metazoa > Chordata > Mammalia > Artiodactyla > Eschrichtiidae > Eschrichtius > Eschrichtius robustus. The sequence goes on from NC_090825.1 coordinate 31,646,697, forward strand.
AGATATTGTTTACTATGTTCAAGTGGCAGAATCATGGTTAATCCTCCCTTAATTTCCTAAACTTCCTATAATGGCTACACATTATTTCATTAATTTAGTGATTTTTTTAGGCATAGCATACAGTTTTTAGTGAACCCCCAAAGGATATCTGATTTACTTCTTTAATAATCTAAAGGTTCACTGTTGCCACTTTAAAATTTTAAAAAAGTATTCAGTTTCTTTAATGTCACAGGAAAAAAACTATTTTTGTTCAAACTTACTAATTTTACGATTTCCATATTCTTTTTACGTAGAACTTTGATTTCCCAGATGACATTTGAGTGATGTGGAAAAACAGAACCCTTGTCATTCCACTTTAGGTGTAATGTAGAAGTTGAGAAATCAGCAGACAAATCCAAGATCTCTGGAGCATCTGGAATTAAGGCTTAAAAAAAGGAAACAAAAGATAAAACGTAGTCAAATAAGTAACTATTTTTCATATTATAATCCCATTAATCAACTAATTTTAAACTTTACTTCTTGATCAAAAAACAATTAAAGATTAAAGTAAATTCTTGCACCTACTACTGAAAAAAGAGAATAAATATATGTATTTATTTGTATAAGCAGGTCCCAGTTGTTCATCAGCCAAATCTGAGAAAATTATTTACCAGCCCGCTGTTTCAAATCCATAATACATCTTCTAATACAAACAGCAACTAAGTTCCCACAACACTCCAGTGTCACTGGGTCTGAAATCCCCAAGCAGACAACATTGGAGAGAAGTAAAAAAGCTCCCTTTGTATAGATTATGGAGAGCTGGCCTTGGTAAACCTTTCCATCTGTTTTCTCTGCACCCTTCCCCACTCAACTCCAGTCACAGCCTGCATGCTAGGGAAAGTTACCCACTTGAGGATGCAATGAGCTACTACTGGCATAGGCAGCAGTAAACAGCAGCAAGACCGTGGTAGTGACCAAAGCATTGAGCTGAGGAAGCCAACAAGGTTCTAAGAAGTACTTGGCAGGATCTGGGAAGTCCTTCAGAAAGGCTAGTTTGCAGTGGTGTGCAACAGGTCTGCAGGTGACTGAGAAAGAGATAAGGTGATCCAGCAGGAGACAGCTGGAGAAAGCCTGGCTATAGTAATAAGGATGTGGCTCAGGACGCCATATATGGAAAAGAAAGGACAAAATCTAATGGGCATTACAAAGAAATGACTGGATCAAAGAAACGAAGGATTAGTAATAACAAGACATGAAAACATCTAAGATTTCTTCAAGTCACTAGCCCAGAAAGCAGGAAGAAAGGCAAAAGGTATCAGGGACAATTGTGAAGAGATGTGGGAGTCTGGCCATGGATGACTAAGTGTTGGGGGAAAAAAGACCATCAATGGACGGGGGAGGTGCAGACAGTAAGTGAGAACGGGGACCAATCAGAGTGTGCACACAGACTCAAGAGGAACTCGCTGAGTGCAGCTCAAGAAATGAACATAACACATTGACACAAAACAGCCGAAGCTTGTTTGACAGCTAGTGACACAGTCACACCTTCAGGGAGCCAGAGACCCCAGCAAGAATCCCGAGAGGGAATGACGTAGAAGCAGAAGGAAACCAGAGAAAATCTGGGATCACTGAGATCAAAAGAAATGGGTTGTCGGGCTTCCCTGGTGGCGCAGTGGTTGAGAATCTGCCTGCCAATAGCAGTGAGACACGGGTTCGAGCCCTGGTCTGGGAAGATCCCACATGCTGCGGAGCAACTAGGCCCGTGAGCCACAGTTACTGAGCCTGCGCGTCTGGAGCCTGAGCTCCACAACAAGAGAGGCCGCGATAGTGAGAGGCCCGCGCACCGCGATGAAGAATGGCCCCAACTTGCCGCAACTGGAGAAAGCCCTCGCACAGAAACGAAGACCCAACACAGCCATAAATAGATAAATAAATAAATTAAAAAAAAAAAAAAAAAAAAAAAAAAAAAGAAATGGGTTGTCGTCCAGGCCCAAGAAAACGGAGTTCAGAGAGGAAGGCTGAGAAAAGACCACTGATGCTGGTGAGGGTACCGTCAATTCCTGAGAAAGAAGGCTGGCAGGGCAGTAGGCTCTGAAGCTGTAGTACAAAAGGTAAAGAGAAAAACCATGCTCAAGGATAGAGCCTCTCACAGGGAGAAACTGGTAAACTTAAAAAAACAAAAAGGTAGCCGAAAGAGTAAGGTATTCTTCAAAATCTTCAAGTCTTCCTACCTGTAAGGAGTATAGTGATGAAAAATGTGGGGATCAGTGGGAAGCACACAGGTATAGCCTGCTCTGCTCTATGTAATTCAGGCTTTCTGGTATGAAGGGCTCTTTCTTGCCTGTGCTCTCCTCAAATGACAGTAAGGTGAAGGGAAGCTAAAAGAAATCCAGAGTCACAGCCTCTCAGGCCCCATATCTATCCAAGTGCTCCCCCAGGAAGTTCAAGGACCATTAAGTAAAGTCACTTCCAGCACAACTGCGGGAGCTGACAGAGGGAGGGTGGCTGAATGTGCTGAAGAACAAAAATGGCAAAGCAGACTAAAATAATATAAATTATATACAATATAAATTAGTTTTGGAACTTAAAAATAAGTTTTTACTAAACTTACTTAAAATGTACTGACCACAGTGCTCTACACTGGATTTATGTAAAATGTTTAGGGCCGCACAGGAAATAGAACATGTGGATTAAAGCCTAAAATATGCAGCAGTCAACAGTTACACAGCTACATAAGGACAGTGGAGGATGCTTTACACGAGAAGTTTAAGTGGGAAACTGCTTTTAAAAAAGAAGGAGCAAATGAGGAGTAACAAGCTGATTCAGTGCCAGGAGGGACAAGTTCAAGGTGGCAGGGCAACCACACAGAGCAGAGGCTGCCAAGAACACGGATCCTTCAAATGTTCCAAGATGACACAACGTAGTAACTTAAAATTATGAAACATGAGAGTACTTTATTAAGGCAACACTCATCTATTAAAATGCTTCCCTCCCTGAAAAGTACACATAATTAACGTTTTATCTAAATAGCAGTGGGCTATCCTTCAAAACCCAAGTCATATCTAATATTTCAAGCTAAAGACAGTAACAGCCATAATTACAAATGAAAAGATTAAACACAGTTTTTTCACGACTTCATAGTATACTTCTTCATTGTATACCAGGGAAGTTCCCCTAAGCTCCCACAAACTGTCATCTGCATTTTTCTCCAGCTAAAATACACTTGAGGACAATGCTAGCTTGCTTTCTAGAAACTAGAAACTTTTCAGCTAGAAAAAATTTCATCAGTCTTGTTTATTTTTTAAATAAAGCTGGTTTATCTTTACCCATAACCTCCATGCCCCTTCTGCCTTAGAACATCAGAAGATGGGAGCTTTCCCAGCTCTTCTATAGGATCCACGTTATTTATTCTGCCTCATACAGATCCAAATTTTTAGGTTATTTTAAGAAACTTAGAGATTAAAAATCTTACAAAGACTTATTTTTGTGCTTGCCCTTGTCAATTAGAAGCTTATTAGAGGGGACTTTCCCAGCGGCGCAGTGGTTAAGAATCCGCCTGCCAATGCAGGGGACACGGGTTCGATCCCTGGTGCGGGAAGATCCCACATGCTGCGGAGCGACTAAGCCCGTGCACCACAACTACTGAGCCTGCGCTCTAGAGCCCGTAAGCCACAACTACTGAGACCGTGTGTCACAACTACTGAAGTCCGTGTGCCCTAGAAGCCTGCGTGCCGCAACTACTGAGCCCACATGCTGCAACTACTGAAGCCCGTGCACCTACAGCCCGTGCTCCACAACAAGAGAAGCCCACGCACCGCAACGAAGAGTAGCCCCTGCTTGCCTCAACTAGAGAAAGCCCACGTGCAGCAACAAAGACCCAACACAGCCAAAAATAAATAAAATTTTAAAAAAGAAGCTTATTAGATATATGTAGATGTGTGAAACATCTTCTTTGCTTTATATGTATACTTTTGAAAGCATCTTAAGATTTGGAGAAAACTTAATTTCTCATACTTTTATTTAGTAGCAAACTGCCAAAGAACCCAAATCTTCTAATGCACAGCTCCACTATCATTTCACAGCATCTCTTGCACATGACAGGTGTTCAAAGGTTTGCTGATGGACCCACCTCCTTCTCTTATATTCATCTAATTTGCTTTTCATTTTCTTATCAGTATTTTTCTTACTTGAGTAGCAGTAGTAATATCTTAATGTTGGGATACTGTTAATCTAATATTCAAATCACAATGAGGCCCATTATTATTAAAAATGCTGTCAACAAATTACATGCTATGCAAAAACAGTGAACTATTAATCAAGTAAGTCACCTAGAGTCTGTCCTGATTTGCCTTTCTAATTCTAACACTGTTATCTTCAAGTAGCTTCCCAGACAGAACCTTCTCAATCCCTACTGAAAAAGCAGACAGCACAAATTGGCTCTCTGACAGAGTGCTGGGGAAATTTTTAAAAATCTGGAATAAAATTAAGTTAGATTCCCTCATACCTTAGTACAAAATAATTCCAGATGGATGAAAGATTTAAGCATGATAACAAAACCAAAAACTCATGAAGAAAAATATCAAGAGATTCTATTATATAAAAATGAAAATTGGTGGTATGAAAAAAACACCACAAAGTTTAAATTTTAAACTTGGAAAAGTATTTGTAGCAAAGAGGACAGAAGTGATAACCATACTATACAGAAAGCTCTTGTGAACTAATGAGGAAAAAGATGAATTTCAACATGAGAGAAAATTTCAAAGGACATAAATAGTTCAGAAAAGAATAAAAATGACTGATAATTTAAAAAAGTAATCACAGAAATATAAAAACAACAGTGCTATAATTTGGGGGCCATCAGATTGAAATCGCAAAACTAAGAGAGATAGACAATACCCAGTCCTGGCAAGGATGCAGACAAGCAGGCATGCTCTAATATGATGTCTGTGGGAATGCAAAAAGATTCAAAATGTGGGGGGAACAACTGGTAGCGGACATCAAAAGTCATAAAAAGCAGATGTCTTTAATGTAGCATTCCCAATTCTAGGAATTTAGCCTAAGAAAATCATCACACAAATTCAGCAACATATATGTGCAAAAAATGTTCATTAAAGCATTGGTAATTATGCTGAAAGACTGGAAATAAAAATCTCAATGTTAATAATCAATGACAATCCCGAACTCCCTAGCTATCCCTCCCCCCCAAAACTTCCCGCCCCCAGCCCCGCCCCGCCCCGGTTTGAAATTGACGTGTACACACTGCTGTATTTTAAATGGATAACCAACAGTAGGATGACCTACTGTATAGCACAGGGAACTCTGCTCAATATTATGTAACAACCTAAATGGGAAAAGAAGTTTTAAAAGAATAGATACATGTACATGTATAACTGAAAAAAAAAAGACATCAATCTAGTTCAATTTTACAAGGCCTCTATTTAAAATTATGTGGTAATTGATTATAATAAAATAGTACAATAAATAAAAAAATTTAAAAATAAAATATATAATTTGCTAAAAATAAAATAAAATAAAATACAATTTGCTAAAAAAAAATCAATGACAAAGTAATTATGGTACCTCCGTTCAATGGAATACTAGGCAGCTATAATGTAGATTTATTTACATAATAACTTGAAAATCTATCTATATCTTCTGGTAAGCCTATCATAAAGTAATATAAACTTTACTGTTTATATATACACACACACACACACACACACACACACACACACACACATACATAGAGAACACATGTAAGTATTAACAATATTTCTTCCTGGGTATTGGGATCATGGCTGATCTGCACAAAACAATCTCACATGTATCTCACATACAACTACAGAAAGAAAATAACAAACATGGCTCTTCTTTATCTTGAAAACAGCCCTAAGTAGCACTTTACCCAGACAATACTTCAGCCAGAAAATGAGACCGGTTCTAAGTTCCTGGACAGCATGCTTTGCTATTATCCTTTCAAAATCTGTGCTATCTCAGACACAGACCACTCCAAACATGCACCTTGTCTGTAAAATTGGAGAGATCACCAAGTTGTTTATATTTTCTTTCCCTTGCTTCAAAATAAGTCATCCTTATAAGACTCATTGTAATATCATTATGATGCCATCCTATAATAGTTGTCAGAAGGCAACAAAGCTGCTTACCCCACCATTAAGAGAGTCAAGACCACTGGAGTTTTTAAGGTCTCATTGCATGGCAAAATTTCCATCTCCAAGAGCCTGGATTTATTTCATGCTTCCACCCAGCTTGTAGCATATGTCCTAGGCATTCGGTCAACACATCTATAAAAGATGCCTGCTATGTGCAAGGCACTGGACTAGACACTAGGTGTAGAAGACAAAGTCTCTGCCCTCAGGGAACCCATTTTCTTGTAGAGGAAACACACAGGAAGCACCTAATTATATAATAAATTATTTATGCAATTGTGAGAAATACCACAAAAGAGAAATACAGACTGCCTAAAGGAATGTTAAGAAAGGAATGGGGTCTCCTCTGGGAGGGGATGGTCAAAGACTATTTCCTAGGGATGGCTGAGGAATTCTGAAAGGCATGCAGGAATCAACAAAGTAGAGGGGTAGGAGAAGAGAATCCAACCGTGGGAAGGACCTTAACTTGTGTGACGTCTATTTCACTGACCAGAGGAAGAGTTTGCTTCCATCTTGATCTTGGCTATGCTCCACAATTGGAAGTATGGTCGCTGGGTAAATGAGAATATTAGTTTAACAAAAGATATAAAAGAATGGTAAATTCCTGTCAAATATAAGGCAGCACAGTACTAACAAAGGCACCATTCTGAGTTATTTTCAAATCAATTTTCTTTTCAAATACTTACAAACGTTTTTTTCATTTAGTGTGAATTTACTTATAAAATTTCCAAAATCGTGTAAAGGATTTATTGTTATTTCATGATCACCAGGTAAAAGAGCTGGGAGTTTAATATTTTTCTCCAATCGATAACAAGAATGGGACCTGCAATATAAGAAATCAAATTTTAATTAGCAGATAAAATTGAGTGCAATTTTCATAAAAACTTGATTAACACAAAATCCACTGGAAAATATTTTGTTCTTTTGTATACAAAAATATGACAAGTTATATCCCATTTTAAGACTGCAAAAAAGCGAGGTAAATGGTAAGTCCATCAATGTGGTGGTAGGAAAAATAACCAGACTGTATCAGAAAGTCAAGAGAGTAAGCAGAGACAATTCTATCAAGAAACTTAGGGCTTTAGCATGGCCTTCAAACCCCGCCCAACCCTGCCTTTGCACACACCCTTCCCCCCACACCCCCCTTCTGGACCGACCACTACAGGGTCCCCATCAGTGAGACTTCCACCAGCTTGTCTGCTCCTCTGTCTTGCCTCATGGGTCACTTGTACAAAACATTCTCATGTTCTCATCAGCTCCGCTTTCAAAGTGCTTCTAGTTACCACCCATTACCTCTCAGACAAAAGTGAATTTTTCTCCTGTGGTTCCATGGCCCTCTGTATCTTTACAGAGCATGTTTACGCGCTTTGTTATTCACGTACGTTTCTAATTTCCCATAAAATTTAATTCAAGCAAAAGGACTTTGGGTGCCTCCTGTATCACCACCCTGCCCCGCACAGGCCTCTTCACATTCCTAAGTGAATTTAGGACTGAGGACTTGAAAGGGTTGGCTAACCTCACGTGTGAGGTTTCTTTACGTGCCAGCAGCACAAAACCACCCGAATTCTCTAAATCATGCTTTTTCATACATTGATACCATTGTACCAAATATTCTCTCAGGTTGGAATGCCTTTCTGTCCTATTTCTGCCGAGAAAACTGAGTATTCCTACTCCACCACCACGCTTCTGACAGCCTCTCTGGACCTGCACTCCTTGGTCAACGCTGCCTCAGACCATCACAGACAATTAGCATCAGCACTTAACCCACAGCATCGTTATGATCTGCTTCTCGTGAACTCCTGGAGCCAGGATAACTTCTTCCCTGTGGGGCCTGCAGTAGTCAGTAGTGCTATTTACCAGATTTTTCGGATTCTCCCCTTCTGGATTCACAGGAGGATTGCACTTCCCTGCTCCTCTGAAGCAAGGCCTGGCCATGTGATGTTATTTGTAGAGAAAATGAGTGAAGGTCACAGTTTCTAAAAGCCGGGAAGGCTCTAAAAGCCAGGCAGGCTCTGCTCCCCTCTCGTCCTGGTGCACTGGGAGATGAGGGCCCCCTGGCCTGTGGCCCTGAGGGAGGGAAAAGGGGCAGAGATGCCAGCTGACCCCAAGAGAGACACAAAACACAAGCGGGAGTAATCCTTTATTTTCACTGCAGAAAATAAGGACATAAGATTCCAGGGTTTTTTCTGCAATAAAACCAAGCTCGTCCTGGCTGATAAATTACCATCACACTTAGACTAATGTTCAACAAATGTACACCGACTGGGAAAAAAATCTGAGTGTATTTAAATCCACATTTATGTCAATTTACATTAGGACCACTTATCAGCACACTCGTGCTTGGAGCTCTGCACTGAACTTCTCTGGCGTTGCTAAACAACTCAGAGCCCCGCTGGGGTTAGGGAGAAGCAAGGAGAGTGTTCTGGCTTGCAGACAGCCCAAAGGCTTCCACTGCAAGCTCCAGGACTTGCAGCCACTCCAAGATTACCTGAGAGGGTAAGGCAGTGTGATGGAACCTGCCACTTGCCTCCTAATGTCCACTTCCCCCCTTTCGTTAGTAACACTGCCCCAGGTTTATCCGAGTACATTGCCATCAGCTATGAGAACACATCACCTAGCCTCTTATGCAAATAAGTTTAGCCACTGGACTAAGTTCTGCCAATGAGATGTAAGCAGAGGTGTTGTACGGGACTTCTGAGAAGTCTTCCTAAAGAAAACCATCTCCTTCCTGCTTTCTGGAAGGCAGACGTGACAGCCACTCCCGAAGCATCATCTTGAACGACGAGATCACACACTCAAGATGGCTGAGTAGCATGAAAAAGAGGAACCTGGGCCTCTCATGGCCATGTGCACCCACGCTGGCCTTGAACCACCTACTCCAGACCTTTTACATGACAGTAAATGCCTGTCTATTACTGACATTTTCTGTTAGGCAGAGTCAAAACTTGAACTTCATTGATACAGGTAGGCACTGGTTTAGGATAGACCAGTAAAACTTCCCCACAGACGATCAGAATCCACAGCCCATGAGAAGTGTTTCCCATACTCAACATTCACACGATAAAAGAATCAAAGTTGTGGCCAGGAGAAGGGTTTGTTTCCATCCTGACTGAAGTAAGACTCAGATTTTTAGAAAATAGAGAGCTAAGATTTAAAATTTCTTTTAAAAATTTCCAGAATAAAATCTTTATATTCTAAAATTAAAGACAAAGAACCTTTAGATTATAACTATAAATTAACCAAAGTATTTCCATTACCCGTTTTCAAAGCAAACTTCATAAGCAGCACCATGGCCTGCTCCAGAGGGTGCTCTCCAAGAACAGTCCCACACTTGTAAATTGTTAGTTATACACTTCAAATCACGAGGAGTCCCTGGAGAAGGAGAAACAAAACACACACACACACACACACACACACAAAATGCTTATTAATTTAACTGCACTGTAAAAGTCAACAAGTCAAACCGTCCCCAGCCATCAGTACAAGCATATGTGTCTGCAGAAGGCCCATGTTCTTCATGCAGAGATGAACCTGCAGTCACAGGAGGTGACTGGTTTTATATTTCTTTTTGTAGCTTTGGTTTAAAAAAGCTAGTGAGTAAACTGATGAAAGTGGGTCAACCACGAGACCACTTAGGGGTTAGGCCTCTCTCAAAAATTCCACTTCCAGACAACTAAGATAAATAGAGGGAGTGACTATATGGATTCAATGAAGGGACCAAGAGAGCGCCTGGGAGAATTTTAGTCTCCAGTGACCCCATTTGCAAAAAGGTAAATTAAAAAAAAGAATACCTCTAAGACTTTAAGTAAAAACTATGTATCTCCTATGCCACAAACACAGCTTCTAAGCACTCCTAACTACTAGTGCTTCACAGCTTGTTACCAGACTGCCACCTACACAGAAATCCCATAGCCAATCTTTAGATTTTTATGAAGCACATCACATAAACAGTAATAAACTCACATGAGTCTCTGAAAAATATATATTTTGTGTAGGCCTAAACAACTGAAAAGTAACAAATAATTCAGAAGATTACAGTCCTAATAGTATTTACTCACATCTATAAAATAACATTAGATCATGGAATACATAAGCACTATACAATGAAAAACTGTCATTCTAAAAAGACAATGAAAAGAAAGAAAGGAGAGGACTTGAGGGAGGGAAAGAGGGAGAACAAAAGGAAGGAAGGAAAAGAGGGAGAGAGAGAGGGGAAAAGCAATTAGAGTGTGAAAAAGGTATTCTATCTCAGATTCTCTATATAAATGTCTATTAAAAAGGTTTTTTCTTTAATTTTTACATGTGATTGGTAAAACAAAAACATTAGAAACACATTAGAAATCATTAGTAATCATAATAAAGTTATTTAGTAGTAATTTGGGGGGAAAAGAGAAGATCTCTTTAATTATGGAAATAATATAAAAACTAAACTCAGAGGCAGAAGGATGAAAATGTTCTTTATAGAGCAAGCTAGATTACACCTACAAACATTCTTAACGTTTTTAAATAAAAGGAAAACAAATCATATATTTCTTAAAGCAGATATCTGGATTTCATTTATGTGACATTCTGAAAGGCAAAATTACAGACAGAAAATAGACAAGTGTTGGCTGAAGGTGGGGATGGGAGGCTGACAGCAGAGGAGCAGGGGCATTTTCTGGAATGACGGACTGGTCTGTATCTTGATTGTGCAGGTGGATACATGTCTGTATGCATCTGTCAAAACTCACAGAACTTTATCCTAAAAGGGTGAATTTTACTGTATGGAAGTTATACCTTAATCTTTTAATGGGAAATGAATACTTAGATATACCTTTACGGGCCTTTTTAAAAGAAACTAGAAGTACATTAAAAAAAAAAAATGACATAGAAATGGATTTTAACCACAACCTGAAGGGTTCAATAAAGTCTCAAGATCGCTTCTTAATCAAAACAGTAATGACATTGCAATCAGTTCATTTTCTCTGACTCTGATGCACTTACTTTTTTTCTGGCTGTTTACTTGATTCATTAAATATAGAAGAAGAACTGTTAATAACAGCCACTGGAAATTTGAAGTCATCCTCATTCTTTTACTGTCCCCCATCCGGGATGGTCGTTTCAAACATAAGGAAATGTCCATCATCTGTGCAATGTAGTCAGTTCTGCATGAGGAGAAGAATTTCAAATGGTGTTCAAACTGGTCCAAGGACACTCCTTATCCTGTGCACATCAACATTGAAAATGGATACCGACAAATACCAAAACATGCTGCACATTAAAGCCACGGAGACACCAGACTCAGCTACCCCGGCTTTAGGAGATGTGACAATCGGACACAGCTGTTGCTCCGGGATCCATTATAGGGTCAGGATAGGCTTCAAATTCAAGATTATAACTGAGCACATATTTATCAACACTCCAGTACTGCTAGAGTATAGAAAAGCAGTGCATAAAACTGAGGTTTTGACAATTTTAAGTGATATGTGAAATGGCATTTTTAATTTTAATTAGTATATATTAACTTTTATAGTCACCTATTTATGACAAGTAATGTTGGTTTTCTTTTCCATGTACACTGTGATATTAAGTTTCTATTTTATATAAATTTAAATAGTTTAAAGAAAAATTTAGGGTCATTAATCACATATGGGGGATTGCAGATGTGACAAAAATATTGACAATGACATACAAATGACTAAAGTGTAACAAACACTTCAACAACTATAACGGGGAAGGGACTATCAGCAGACGAGAGATTTCAACACATTTCTGTTGAAAACTGAGAGCGTGCAGATGAGCGGTGACTGCATCTGGCGGGTGGTAGGGAGGGGCTGCAGCGGAGGGAGGCATTGTTCAGCCCAACATACCCATCAGCCTAGCGAGTGCCAGGCCCTCCTCCAGGCACCAAGGGTGCAACACCGAGCTAGACGAAGTCCCTGCCCTCAAGGAGCTTAGATGCTAGTTCTAGAGACACAGACATAAACAAGTAAGGTCCTGATACGAACTTCAAAATCTAGAGTAAGTCAATGTGCACGAGAGTGTGTGAGTGAAGGTCCAGCATCTGAGCTGGGATCTGACTGATGAGAAGACTGCCATGGTAAGATCAGGGAAAGAGTAGCAAGAGCAAATACAAGGACCCTAAGACAAGGACAGCTTACCAGGTTCAAAGGTCAGGAAGGGGGGCTGAGAGGAGGTGGGCTGGCCAGGCCACAGAGGGCCTTTGGTCATCAAAAGGACAAGGGCTTTAACAGGTCGAGATGAGCAGCAGCCACTGGAGTGTTTTAATCAGGGGACATCCATGATCCGATCTGCACTTTGGGAAGATTTCTCTAGCTGCTACATGGAGAACAGACTCTAGGGGAGAAGAGAGGCAGGGGAACCATAGTCCAAATGAACTAATCAGTGGTGAGGACCCTCTGCTAAGGTTTTCAAGAGCAGAGGTGGTGATAGGTGGTCAGATTCAGGATCTGTACAAGAAATGGAGGGTCTTATCAATCCATTATAGGCAGGACAGAGTGGTGGTTAAAAACACAGACAGGCTCTGAATCCCAGCTTTTGCACCTACTGTGTAACCTTAACTGCTCTGTGCCTCGGTTTCCCCATCTGTAAAGTAGGGATAACTAGTTTTCTCATAAGTTTGTTGTGAAGATTAAATGAGTAAATATATGCAAAGCACTTGGAATAGTGCCAACAACATATACGTGCTATAAGTGTACTTTGTGTATTATGTGAGGTATAGGGAGAAGAGAGAAGGCAAATATGACTACTAGATTTGGCGGAAAAACAATACTGGATGGATATGGTGCCACTTAAATCCTCTGTGCGTGTGTGAAGGAGGATGCAGTGATTCACGGGGCTGAAGCTCAAGGATTCCAAGATTTGTTTATAGAAGTCAACTCTGACATGCTCCTACACCCCACTCCCAACAGAAGTGTTCTCCCTACAGAACATAAAAGAATTGTTGAGGACACAGAGCAGCTAACAAAGACATGGTTGTCAAAGAGGAAAGCCTTCCACACCTGACCCTGAGGGATTCCTCCGAGTAATGATGTTCGCATCCACTGTTGTTGAATGAAGCTTGCCAGACAACAAGTCCTCCCAATGTGCTGAAAACTCCTTGTCAGACCTAATATTGCCTCATTTTTATATTGGAATAGACGACTAAGGATCATAAAACATATAAGAAAGCCTAAATCGTTGAAGAGAAATTCAGGATAAACAGGATCACCAAAAGGAAAATAAAAATTACTCCCAGAGGAAATAGGGATAATGTGAGAAACAGGAAAAGTAAAAAACAAAAAAAAAAACAAAAAGAAAATCACCTCTAAATAGTACTCTCTGAGCGGGCATGGCACAGTCATAAAAACAAGAAGAGGATGCAATGAAAAAGGAATAATCAGAAATAACTCTTACACATTACATACATTGGCTGATAGTAAAAGATTTCTAATGACAGATAAAACATTGAGTAATCTTTCAGAATACACAAAAGACAGAAATAGAAAATGTGAGAAGAAATATGAGAAACAGGAACTTGAAAAAGGAAAGGTGATCGAACATCTAAATAACTGGAACCTAACAAGAGAATTCAAGAAACATGTTTCTTAGTGAAAGCAAACGGCAAGATGGCTGCCTGGCTGCTGCTGAGCCCTGCCACAAACCCGGGAAGTGAATCCCAAAGAGCACAAATGATCATAACCAAACATACACGAGGCACAAGCACACATTTCAAAAGTGTTCACAATGATTTTCTGGATGAAGAACTTCCTAGTCAATCACAGTTTCGCCGAGCTTACTTATTAAAATGAAAATGTATTCATGGAATGTCGAAAATGCCAATTGCCAAAGTTATAGAATTACGTGGCGTGTACAGGAATAACTTAATAAAGGAGACCAAACGTGACCAAACCATGACTAAAATAATCACAAACCATATTCACTGACTGGCTAAGAATTACCTTGAAATGAGACAATCCCTCACTACAAGCCTACAGTTGTCTAGAAAAGAGTGTGTCCCATGAAGCGGCAGGCGGGGGACGGGGGCGGCTGAGGATGGGCGCGGGACTGGGTACTGTGGACTAAGGCCCTCATCCTGGCTCCGTTAGCAATTAGCGGTGTGACTGAGCGCAAATCACTTAATCCACCCTCCCCACCTCCCCAGCTTCAGCCTCAACCAGGGTGGCACGGAGGCAAGCTCTGCCCAGAGTCCCTAGGAGAGACTTCCCCAAGTTAAGCGGGATATTCCATTCCTGTTGGCAGGCACAAGCACAAGGGCAGCAGTGCCAGCAGCACTGTGCCAGCAGTGCCAGCCCCACCCAGGAGGGACACGACTGAGCAGGTCTGCGAGGGTCAGGGTGGGGTGCTCGGGAACAGAAGAATCAATGGCACTGTCGCCAAGGCCAGCTCAACTGAAAACAGGCAAGATGATAAAGAGGACTTTGTTGTTATAACATTGACACAGGCAACTCTGAGCAAGTCCTTAGGCCGTATTATATTATGCTCTAATAGCTCTGACCTCTCTAGCAAATGGACTTATTTGAGGCCGGAACAATACATGGACAGAGCCCTCCGGTGCACCTCCAGGAAAACAGGGACCCACAAAACTCGTCCCTGCTCCCTCCCGATAGATGCATTGTCAGAACTTACTTTTTTCCCCACCAATGGCTTATTCTTTAGAGGAAAGCACATTTTTATCAAATTTCAGGAGCTAATTTTCAAAATTAGAGTAGCTGTCTTTTGACACCAGAAGAATGCAAATGTAAATTTCTAAAGGGGAGAGACAGGGAAGAAACTACTCAGGCAGGTGTCAACCGGAGCCCTGTGTCCTTGGTGGGGACAGCCACCTGCTCTAAAGGTGGCAGCAATGGGCCTTGTTTTGCCAGATTTTCTTCTTTTTCAAGACTAGGTAGAAATCTGGGATTTTACATGAAATACTCAAATCTGTAAACATAAGCAACTATCTCATATTTTTTATACATTCTAAAGGCCAAACAAAATACGCCTTCAGACTGCATCCTGCCCAAGGGCTACCAGGTTCGTAACCTCCTCAATGTAATTATTTTAAAGGATTCAAAAATGTCAATAAATCCTTCAGTTTAGGAAAACTGATCATGCAGGATCAATGTATAAAATTGTTGAGCACAAAGAAAAAAATCTGTCTTTTGCTTGTTAGTTCTTGTATCTTTCCGTGTATCGTGCCCTCTGTCTTAGGCGTCTGAGCGGCCGGGGCCCAGCGTGCAGAGCTCGGCCACCAACCGTATAAGCGTGGTCCCTCCCTTGAAAGTGGCCACACAGGTGCTCTGTTTGCTTTCTCATCGGCTTTGAGAGTTCTGCCTCTAGGCTACATGAGGTTCTGGACCTTTCTGCTGAGGATACAGTAGTTAGAAAAAAGAGTGGAGAAAAGTAAAGCTAAAGGCAGAAGAGTGCCAGAAACTGCAGTCCTGATGTGTTTTGTTTAGTTGTTATGTTTGTTTTCTCTTTTTGGGGGGTGGAGGGGAGACAGATGGGCAGAGAGGGAGCAGGAACATGACAGAGAGTGAGTGAGTGCATTCTGCTGGTGAGAATCTACTCCGGCCTGGAAGGGGGCTTGAGAAACAACTGCTCAGGCAGAGAGAGGTGAGTAAAGACGACCCAAGGCATCTTTATTCCGAGCCTCTATTCTTGTCACCACAGTGAAATGACTCCCTTGTCACTAACACACAAAGGAATGAAACACTGGAAGGAGAAAAAGCTGCTTAATCACCGCACAGCAAAATAAATGTGCAAGTAGTTCACTGAGCCTACAGGAGGGGAGGTGCCTGGGTGGTCACCCCGAGCAACCAGGTGGGAAAGCAGACAGTGTCCTACTGCCGATTCCCATCCTCCTTAGTGTCCCTTTTTTTTTTTCCTTCCTCACTGTTTTCTGTTAGGGAACATAAAAATCATTAAAAAACTCTGATCAGCAACCACTCTCCTAATTCCACTCCCCACTCCGACCCGCCTACTCACAAGAGCTTAAGTTCCTCAAGCACTGCCCTCTGAAGAATGCTCTCTAGGAACAGAAACTTTGCAGTAGGTAGACTCTATTGCATTGTTAAAGTGAAGTGTGGGGATTTAAGTAAAATGGGAGATGTACCTGTGGAAAACCCCAACCTGGCTGGACTGGAAAGCTCAGCCTGGGAAGGCAGATGGAGACGGGACTGTGTAGGGAGACGTAAAGGTGTGAAGGAAGAGAGAAGCTTGAAGGAAGTGGTGTTTAAAGGAGACTGATTAAGAGACAACTGCAATAACAAGAACATACACAGAATCCATATTCAACCGCAAAAATCTAGTCCTAAAAGATGCCACCAAGTACCCAGCACAATGAATTTAAAAAGACTCCTTCCACAGTACAGCACGTAATAACTGCGTAAAAGAAGCTCTGAAAAGCTTCCAGGGAGGGGGAGGGGGAGGGGGAGGTCCCACCCAGGGCCCAGGAATGAGCACAACATGGGAGCAGCTCCCTGAGCCAGGACTCTGCGACTGCCCTGTGAGCCCCACGAACCCTCTACTGTCACACGGGGAAGGTGACGGCGCTATCTCCAGAGCGGGCCACGGGTGTACGGGAGACACTGGGTGTGTGGTCAGTAAACACTCTGGGGGAGGAGAGGGGAGGCAGGGAGGAGAGGAAAACACAGACTTCGTAGCACTGAAAGCTAGAGAGAACGTCTTCCAAAAGCTGAGTGAAAATTACTTTCATGCTTGACTTCTATACTCAAACTATTAATTAAGCGAGAGAATAAAATACATTTTATAAAGACATGCCAGATCTCAAAAGATATTTCTTCCTTGCAGCCATTCTCTGGAGACTACTAGAGGACATGATTCACCAAAAAAATTAGGCAGAAAACCAAAAATGAGAAAAATGATCCATGAAACTGTTTTAACCCAGGAAAGAAGCCCTGTGCCTCCCCTCCAATCTCATTCCAGGTCACACTAAAATTGATTCCATTCCCCAAGCTGCCGGACCCCTTCATGACTCTTTACATTTGCACATGTTTTCCCTTCTGCCTGGAGTTCCCTCTGTACTCCTTTCTGCCACCCTCTCCTCAATTCACCTGGGAGACTCCTGGTGGGAGTCAGGAAGAGCTCATTATCACCTTTGTGATACCTTCCGGTTCCCCGAAGGTCTGATGCTCCTTCTTCTGCTTCCAGGACACTTTAATTACATCTCCATTACAGGGGTTGCAAAAACTGTGACCTGTGGGCCAGATTCACCCACCTCTGCTTTGGTAAATAAAGTTTTACTAGAACAGAGCCACGCCCATTTGATTACATACTGCCCAAGGCTGCTTTCACATCCCCATGTTGGGACTGAATAGTGTCCACAGAGACTACAAGGCCAGCAAACCTAAAATATTGATGACCTTGCCCCTACTAGAAAGTCTGCTGATCTCTTCCCAATTCTGTAATTCCTCCAACAGACTATAAGCTCCTTGAGAGGAAATGCTGTCTCTCTGTTCACTGTAAGGCACTCCCCCCTCCCCCCCCCCCACCCCCCATCAGTGTCCAAGCACAGCTCCTGGCACTCAGCACTCAAAGCTCAAGCTGGCTGATAGGTGAGTGAATACCAAGACGTAAATGAATATGTATATGTCTGCACACTACGCTTTGATTGCCAGGCTTCACCACTAACCCAAGTACTGCCAACACTGGGAAGCTAAGTTCGAGCTGTAGTTCCCAAACCATGCACTAAGGTGCCCCAAGGCACAGAAGCAAATGAACTGGGGTACCACAGTACATTTTAAAATTTCAGAGGAACCACAGTGACATCTATCCAACACTATGAGAACCTTTAGCTAAAGGTAGTTTGGTTTCAACACTAGGTCATGCCACATTCCTCTCAATGACGTCATATCTTTGTGAAGTGGGAGGGAAGGCTTGTTGGATGTCGTGATAAAACACAAGTACAAACCAAAAATCAATTGTAGAGGTGGAAAAAAGGGTGGCAGGGCCCAATCTGTTTCCAAGGTTTGAGAAGCTTTTCAGTACCCAGACAGGTGCATCTACGTGGCTTTTTAAGAATGAAATAAAGATATTATTACCTTTACGTTGATATGCATTATTTTCTCAAACTGCTACTAAAATGTCAGGTCATAAATACTTATTAATTTGATTGGACCTACTATTTCATAAAAAGAAATGTTAGGTTATTTCTTTTGACCTGGGGGTACTATAAGAACATTAATAAGAGAGGACAGACAGCAGAAGCAAGAAGAACTACAATCCTGCAGCCTGTGGAACTAAAACCACATTCACAGAAAGATAGACAAGACGAAAAGGCAGAGGGCTATGTACCAGATGAAGGAACAAGATAAAACCCTAGAAAAACAACTAAATGAAGTGGAGATAGGCAACCTTCCAGAAAAAGAATTCAGAATGATAGAGAAGATGATCCAGGGCCTCGGAAAAAGAATGGAGGCAAAGATCAAGAAGATGCAAGAAATGTTTAACAAAGACCTAGGAGAATTAAAGAACAAGCAAACAGAGATGAACAATACAATAACTGAAATGAAAACTACACTAGAAGGAATCAATAGCAGAATAACTGAGGCAGAAAAATGGATAAGTGACCTGGAAGACAGAGTGGTGGAATTCACTGATGCAGAACAGAAAAAAGAAAAAAGAATGAAAAGAAATGAAGAAAGCCTAAGAGACCTCTGGGACAACATTAAATGCAACAACATTTGCATTATAGGGGTGCCAGAAGAAGAGAGAGAGAAAGGACCAGAGAAAATATTTGAAGAGATTATAGTCGAAAACTTCCCTAACATGGGAAAGGAAATAGCCACCCAAGTCCAGGAAGCGCAACGAGTCCCATACAGGACAAACCCTAGGAGAAACACACCGAGATACATAGTAACCAAATTGGCAAAAATTAAAGACAAAGAAAAATTACTGAAAGCAGCAAGGGAAAAACAACAAATAACATACAAGGTAACTCCCATAAGGTTAACAGCTGATTTCTCAGCAGAAACACTACAAGCCAGAAGGGAGTGGCATGATGTACTTAAAGTGATGAAAGGGAAGAACTTACAACCAAGATTACTCTACCCAGCAAGGATCTCATTCAGATTCGATGGAGAAATCAAAAGCATTACAGACAAGCAAAACCTAAGAGAATTCAGCACCACCAAACCAGCTCTACAACAAATGCTAAAGGAACTTCTCTAAGTGGGAAACACAAGAGAAGAAAAGGACCTACAAAAACAAACCCAAAACAATTAAGAAAATGGTAATAGGAACATACATATCGATAATTATCTTAAACGTGAATGGATTAAATGCTCCAACCAAAAGACACAGGCTCGCTGAATGGATACAAAAACAAGACCCATATATATGCTGTCTACAAGAGACCCACTTCAGACCTAGGGACACATACAGAGTTAAAGTGAGAGGGTGGAAAAAGGTATTCCATGCAAATGGAAATCAAAAGAAAGCTGGAGAAGCAGTACTCATATCAGATAAAACAGACTTTAAAATAAAGAATGTTACAAGAGACAAGGAAGGACACTACATAATGATCAAGGGATCAATCCAAGAAGAAGATATAACAATTATAAATATATATGCACCCAACATAGGAGTACCTCAATACATAAAGCAACTGCTAACAGCTATAAAACAGGAAAAAAACAGTAACACAATAATAGTGGGGGACTTTAACACCTCACTTACACCAATGGACAGAACGTCCAAAATGAAAATAAATAAGGAAACAGAAGCTTTAAATGACACAACAGACCAAATAGATTTAATTGATATTTATAGGACATTCCATCTAAAAACAGCAGATTACACTTTCTTCTCAAGTGCACACGGAACATTCTCCAGGATAGATCATATCTTGGATCACAAATCAAGCCTCAGTAAATTTAAGAAAATTGAAATCATATCAAGCATCTTTTCTGACCACAATGCTATGAGATCAGAAATCAATTACAGGGGAAAAAGCGTAAAAAAACACAAACACATGGAGGCTAAACAATACATTACTAAATAACCAAGAGATGACTGAAAAAATCAAAGAGGAAATCAAAAAATACCTAGAGACAAATGACAATGAAAACACAACGATCCAAAACCTATGGGATGCAGCAAAAGCAGATCTAAGAGGTAAGTTTATAGCAATACAATCCTACCTCAAGACACAACAACCATCTCAAATAAACAATCTAACCTTACACTTAAAGGAACTAGAGAAAGAAGAACAAACAAAACCCAAAGTTAGCAGAAGGAAAGAACTCATAAAGATCAGAGCAGAAATAAATGAAATAGGAACAAAGAAAACAGTAGCAAAGATCAGTAAAACTAAAAGCTGGTTCTTTGACAAGATAAACAAAATTGATAAACCATTAACCAGACTCATCAAGAAAAAGAGGGAGAGGACTCAAATCAATAAAATTAGAAATGAAAAAGGAGAAGTTACAAAAGACACCGCAGAAATACAAAGCATCCTAAGAGACTACTACAGGCAACTCTATGCCAATAAAATGGACAAACGGGAAGAAATGGACAAATTCATAAAAAGGTATAACCTTCCAAGACTGAAGCAGGAAGAAATAGAAAATATGAACAGACCAATCACAAGTAATGAAATTGAAACTGTGATTAAAAATCTTCCAACAAACAAAAGTCCAGGACCAGATGGCTTCACAGGTGAATTCTATCAAACATTTAGAGAAGAGCTAACACCCATCCTTCTCAAACTCTTCCAAAAAATTGCAGAGGAAGAAACACTCCCAAACTCATTCTGTGAGGCCACCATCACCCTGATACCAAAACCAGAGAAAGATACTACAAAAAAAGAAAATTACAGACCAGTATCACTGATGAATATAGATGCAAGAATCCTCAACAAAATACTAGCAAACAGAATCCAACAACACATTAAAAGGATCATACACCATCATCAAGTGGGATTTATCCCAGGGATGCAAGGGTTCTTCAATATATGCAAATCAATCAATGTGATACACCATATTAACAGACTGAAGAATAAAAACCATATGATCATCTCAATAGATGCAGAAAAAGCTTTTGACAAAATTCAACACCCATTTATGATACACACTCTCCAGAAAGTGGGCATAGAGGGAACTTACCTCAACATAATGAAGGCCATATACGACAAACCCACAGCAGACATCATTCTCAATGGTGAAAGACTGAATGCATGTCTTCTAAGATCAGGAACAAGACAAGGATGTCCACTCTCACCGCTATTTTTCAACATAGTTTTGGAAGTCCTAGCCACGGCAATCAGAGAAGAAAAAGAAATAGAAGGAATACATATTGGAAAAGAAGAAGTGAAACTATCACTGTTTGCAGATGACATGATACTATACATAGAAAATCCTAAAGATGCCACCAGAAAACTACTAGGGCTAATCAATGAGTTTGGTAAAAGTTGCAGGATACAAAACTAATGCACAGAAATCTCTTGCATTCATATGCACTAATGATGAAAAATCTGAAAGAGAAATTAAGGAAACACTCCCATTTACCACTGCCACAAAAAGAATAAAATACCTAGGAATAAACCTACCTAGGGAAACAAAAGACCTGTGTGCAGAAAACTATAAGACACTGATGAAAGAAATTAAAGATGATACAAACAGATGGAGAGATATACCATATTCTTGGATTGGAAGAATCAATATTGTGAAAATGACTATATTACCCAAAGCAATCTACAGATTCAGTGCAATCCCTATCAAATTACCAATGGCATTTTTTACAGAACTAGAACAAAAAATCTTAAAATTTGTATGGAGACACAAAAGACCCCGAATAGCTAAAGCAGTCTTGAGGGAAAAAAATGGAGCTGGAGGAATCAGATTCCCTGACTTCAGACTATACTACAAAGCTACAGTAATCAAGACAATATGGTACTGGCACCAAAACAGAAACACAGATCAATGGAACAAGTTAGAAAGCCCAGAGATAAACCCACGCACCTATGGTCAACTAATCTACGACAAAGGAGGCAAGGATAGACAATGGAGAAAAGACAGTCTCTTCAGTAAGTCGTGCTGGGAAAACTGGACAGCAACATGTAAAAGAATGAAATTAGAACACTCCCTAACACCACACACAAAAATAAACTCAAAATGGATTACAGACCTAAATGTAAGACCAGACACTATAAAACTCTTAGAGGAAAACATAGGAAGAACACTCTTTGACATAAATCACAGCAAGATCTTTTTTGATCCACCTCCTAGAGTAATGGAAATAAAAACAAAAGTAAACAAATGGGACCTAATGACACTTCAAAGCTTTTCCACAGCAAAGGAAACCATAAACAAGACAAAAAGACGACCCTCAGAATGGGAGAAAATATTTGCAAAGGAATCAATGGACAAAGGATTAATCTCCAAAATATATAAGCAGCTCAATATTAAAAAAACATACAACCCAATCCAAAAATGGGCAGAAGACCTAAATGGACATTTCTCCAAAGAAGACATACAGATGGCCAAGAAGCGCATGAAAAGCTGCTCAACATCACTAATTATTAGAGAAATGCGAATCAAAACTACATGAGATATCACTTCACACCAGTTAGAATGGGAATCATCAGAAAATCTACAAAGAACAAATGCTGGAGAGGCTGTGGAGAAGAGGGAACCCTCTTGCACTGTTGGTGGGAATGTAAATTGATACAGCCACTATGGAGAACAGTATGGAGGTTCCTTAAAAAACTAAAAATAGAATTACCATGTGATCCAGCAATCCCACTACTGGGCATATACCCAGAGAAAACCATAATTCAAAAGGACACATGCACCCCAATGTTCACTACAGCACTATTTACAATAGCCAGGACATGGAAGCAACCTAAATGGCCATCGACAGACAAATGGATAAAGAAGATGTGGTACATATATACAATGGAATATTACTCAGCCATAAAAAGGAACGTAATTGGGTCATTTGTAGAGACATGGATGGATCTATAGACTGTCATACTGAGTGAAGTAAGTCAGAAAGAGGAAAATAAATATCGTATATTAAGGTATATATGTGGAACCTAGAAAAATGGCACAGATGAACCGGTTTGCAGGGCAGAAATCGAGACACAGATGTAGAGAACAAACATATGGACACCAGGGGGGGAAAATAGTGGGGGTGGGGGGTTGGTGGTGTGATGAATTGGGAGATTGGGATTGACACGTATACATGAATATGTACAAAATGGATAACTAATGAGAACCTGCTGGATAAAAAAAAATAAAATAAAAAATAAACAGATTTTCTGGGTGTACTCTGATGATTTTGCAAATATGTTCCTATAAAAGGGTTCCATCTTCAAGAAATTCATGGAAAAGACTCTGACAAGTACAGGTTTCTGGTAACTGACTGTACTGCTGAACTGAATGAATAAGCATTTTCAGAACTCTAATGAAAAACTGATGAACTCATAAAAGTGCTAACAAAAGATCAAGATGAAAAAAAAAATTAATTACATGGGACTGAGTGAACTGATGAGGATGAGTATAATTTTTGTGACTTTCTGTCTGAATTAAAAAAAAAAAATTCCAAAAAATAAAAAATTAAAAAAAAAACAGATTTTTAAAATGTATATTTTGTCATTCCTGAAGGACCTCATTTGAGTGGATTTGTGCAGATAAGCAAGGAATTGTCCAGTAGATGGTTAATCAGTAACTGGGAAGATACCTGGAAATATGTATTTAGAAGTCATCAGTTATAAGTGATGGTTAAAGCCACAAGAGTAGAGGATGCTGTTCAGTGAAGGAATGTGGGGTGAAGGAGCAGTGGGTTATTGGAGTTCCACCAAGGAAGCTGAGAAGGAATGGGGTCCTAATGGCATCTCAAGTCAGTGGAGGAAGGATTGGGTTATTTAATAAAAAGTGTTGGGACAAGTGGTAGCATTTGGTGGGGAGAGGGGAAAGCTGGGCCCCTGACTCATATTGTTCACCAGAATTAATTTTATATGGATTAAACCTTAAAATGTTAAAAACCTTAATTGTACTTGAAGACAATATAGGTGACAATCTATGAAATCTTCACATGAGAAAGAACTTTATAGTCAGAAACTATAAAGGACAAAACTGAGAAATCTGACTTAATGAAAGTAAAACAAAAACTTCGCTAGAAAGTAAGAGAACTGGGAAATATATTTGCAATGTATATAACACAGTTAATATGCACATTGTGATATTTCTTTCTAATTGAGCAGTAAGGAACAGATTAATGCCTAATTAAAAAGGTAGACAAAAGATAGAATAAGCAGTGTACAAATAAAGCATTGTAAATCACCAATAAACATGAAAATGTATTTTGATTACATAAGCAAGGAAATGAGATTTATGGCTAGCAGTTGGACAATTAAAATTAAAAAAAAAAAAAAAGATAACCCTTGATAGTAGAGAGTGTGGGGAAGTATGGACTGGGGAACGCAGCTGTTCCTGGTTCTTTTTGAAGGTGAGCTTTTATCATGCTTGCTTTCATGTTAAAAATCTCTTGACATGTTTTTAAACAAGAAGGAATGTTCTTCAGGTCATTTCTTTACTATAATAGTAGAGTGTTTCACCTCTGTGATAGAAGGAAGAAACAAGTTCATTTGTCTGATAGACGCTTGTTGACATTTCTTGAAGGCTGTTGAAGTCACTCCTATTATAGCAGAGCTGAGGTGAGACCTGAGTGGATAGATGTCCCTCTTCAGTGGGGTGGGGCTTCCAGGGGCCTCTGAAAGATGGGAACCGTTGGCAAGTGGAGAATATGGGTGGGTGGAAAGGGCCATTCGCTGGAGCTGTGGTTTAAGGAGAGGCCTGAGGCCTGTGGGAGTGAGGAGGTTTGGGGAGTCACCGGTCTTCAGCTGTACTGTGGAGGGCATGGAGGCAGACCGTTGGTGGCCACTGGAAGGGCCTGGTCTTCCAGGCAGAGCAGGGACTTGATGCTGGAGCAGCAGGGGCCTTCGAAGGGTTTTAAGCACTTGAGTGATGTGCTCCAATTTGTTATGATATGCTGAAGTTGATAAGGAACAGGCTCTTGAATGAACAGGGAAGTCCTCGCTGGAATGATGACCAAAACTGACAGGAATGTCAGGATCCCGAGAAACAAAAAATCTGGATGACAGTGTATAAAAAATTCCTAGGACATTCAGAAAAAACATAAGCTAGATTCTTATAACATAGCAAAGGTTGAATTTCAGTATTATTCTCCTGCATGCACAAGGCAGACTAAAATATGATACTGGAATCCCTAAGCACTTGAGCTATCCTCTTATTTAATTCCCAAACTTTCTTGGTTCATAGTGTCCTTAGTGTTTCATTAATGTTTTTCTTTTGTTTTTTGTTTTTTATTTTTAATACAGCAGGTTCTCATTAGTTATCCATTTGATACACATCAGTGTATACATGTCAATCCCAATCTCCCAATTCATCACACCACCACCCCGACCCCCCGCCGCTTTCCCCCTTGGTGAACAAATGATTGTTCTCTACATCTGTGTCTCAATTTCTGCCCTGCAAACCGGTTCACCTGTACCATTTTTGCAGGTTCCACATACATGCGTTAATATACAATATTTGTTTTTCTCTTTCTGACTTACTTCACTCCGTATGACACTCTCTAGATCCAGCCACGTCTCTACAAATAACCGAATTTCGTCCCTTTTGATGGCTGAGTAATATTCCATTGTATATATGTACCACATCTTCTTTATCCATTTGTCTGTCGATGGCCATTTAGGTTGCTTCCATGTCCTGGCTATTGTAAATAGTGCAGCAGTGAACATTGGGGTGCATGTGTCCTTTTGAATTATGGTTTTCTCTGGGTATATGCCCAGTAGTGGGATTCCTGGATCACATGGTAATTCTATTTTTAGTTTTTTAAGGAACCTCCATACTGTTCTCCATAGTGGCTGTATCAATTTACATTCCCACCAACAGTGCAAGAGGGTTCCCTCTTCCCCACACCCTCTCCAGCATTTGTTCTTTGTAGATTTTCTGATGATTCCCATTCTAACTGGTGTGAAGTGATATCTCATGTAGTTTTGATTCGCATTTCTCTAATAATTAGTGATGCTGAGCAGCTTTTCATGCGCTTCTTGGCCATCTGTATGTCTTCTTTGGAGAAATGTCCATTTAGGTCTTCTGCCCATTTTTGGATTGGGTTGTATGTTTTTTTAATATTGAGCTGCTTATATATTTTGGAGATTAATCCTTTGTCCATTGATTCCTTTGCAAATATTTTCTCCCATTCTGAGGGTCGTCTTTTCGTCTTGTTTATGGTTTCCTTTGATGTGCAAAAGCTTTGAAGTGTCATTAGGTCCCATTTGTTTACTTTTGTTTTTATTTCCATTACTCTAGGAGGTGGATCAAAAAAGATCTTGCTGTGATTTATGTCAAAGAGTGTCCTTCCTATGTTTTCCTCTAAGAGTTTATAGTGTCTGGTCTTACATTTAGGTCTGTAATCCATTTTGAGTTTATTTTTGTGTGTGGTGTTAGGGAGTGTTCTAATTTCATTCTTTTACATGTAGCTGTCCAGTTTTCTCAGCACGACTTACTGAAGAGACTGTCTTTTCTCCATTGTCTATCCTTGCCTCCTTTGTCGTAGATTAGTTGACCATAGGTGCGTGGGTTTATCTCTGGGCTTTCTAACTTGTTCCATTGATCTGTGTTTCTGTTTTGGTGCCAGTACCATATTGTCTTGATTACTGTAGCTTTGTAGTATAGTCTGAAGTCAGGGAATCTGATTCCTCCAGCTCCATTTTTTTCCCTCAAGACTGCTTTAGCTATTCGGGGTCTTTTGTGTCTCCATACAAATTTTAAGATTTTTTTGTTCTAGTTCTGTAAAAAATGCCATTGGTAATTTGATAGGGATTGCACTGAATCTGTAGATTGCTTTGGGTAATATAGTCATTTTCACAATATTGATTCTTCCAATCCAAGAATATGGTATATCTCTCCATCTGTTTGTATCATCTTTAATTTCTTTCATCAGTGTCTTATAGTTTTCTGCACACAGGTCTTTTGTTTCCCTAGGTAGGTTTATTCCTAGGTATTTTATTCTTTTTGTGGCAGTGGTAAATGGGAGTGTTTCCTTAATTTCTCTTTCAGATTTTTCATCATTAGTGCATATGAATGCAAGAGATTTCTGTGCATTAGTTTTGTATCCTGCAACTTTTACCAAACTCATTGATTAGCCCTAGTAGTTTTCTGGTGGCATCTTTAGGATTTTCTATGTATAGTATCATGTCATCTGCAAACAGTGATAGTTTCACTTCTTCTTTTCCAATATGTATTCCTTCTATTTCTTTTTCTTCTCTGATTGCCGTGGCTAGGACTTCCAAAACTATGTTGAATAATAGCGGTGAGAGTGGACATCCTTGTCTTGTTCCTGATCTTAAAAGACATGCATTCAGTCTTTCACCATTGAGAATGATCTCTGCTGTGGGTTTGTCATATATGGCCTTCATTATGTTGAGGTAGGTTCATTCTATGCCCACTTTCTGGAGAGTGTGTATCATAAATGGGTGTTGAATTTTGTCAAAAGCTTTTTCTGCATCTATTGAAATGATCATATGCTTTTTATTCTTCAGTCTGTTAATATGGTGTATCACATTGATTGATTTGCATATATTGAAGAACCCTTGCATCCCTGGGATAAATCCCACTTGATGATGGTGTATGATCCTTTTAATGTGTTGTTGGATTCTGTTTGCTAGTATTTTGTTGAGGATTCTTGCATCTATATTCATCAGTGATACTGGTCTGTAATTTTCTTTTTTTGTAGTATCTTTCTCTGGTTTTGGTATCAGGGTGATGGTGGCCTCACAGAATGAGTTTGGGAGTGTTTCTTCCTCTGCAATTTTTTGGAAGAGTTTGAGAAGGATGGGTGTTAGCTCTTCTCTAAATGTTTGATAGAATTCACCTGTGAAGCCATCTGGTCCTGGACTTTTGTTTGTTGGAAGATTTTTAATCACAGTTTCAATTTCATTACTTTTCATTGGTCTGTTCATATTTTCTATTTCTTCCTGCTTCAGTCTTGGAAGGTTATAACTTTCTAAGAATTTGTCCGTTTCTTCCAGGTTGTCCATTTTACTGGCATAGAGTTGCCTGTAGCAATCTCTTAGTATGCTTTGTATTTCTGCGGTGTCTTTTGTAACTTCTCCTTTTTCATTTCTAATTTTATTGATTTGAGTCCGCTCCCTCTTTTTCTTGATGAGTCTGGTTAATGGTTTATCAATTTTGTTTATCTTCTCAAAGAACCAGCTTTTAGTTTTACTGATCTTTGCTACTGTTTTCTTTGTTCCTATTTCATTTGTTTCTGCTCTGATCTTTATGAGTTCTATCCTTCTGCTAACTTTGGGTTTTGTTTGTTCTTCTTTCTCTAGTTCCTTTAAGTGTAAGGTTAGATTGTTTATTTGAGATGTTTGTTGTTTCTTGAGGTAGGATTTATACTGCTATAAACTTCCCTCTTAGAACTGCTTTTGCTGCATCCCATAGGTTTTGGATCGTTGTGTTTCATTGTCATTTGTCTCTAGGTATTTTTTGATTTCCTCTTTGAGTTCTTCAATGACCTCTTGGTTATTTTGTAATGTATTGTTTAGCCTCCATGTGTTTGTGTTTTTTACGTTTTTTCCCTGTAATTGATTTCTAATCTCATAGCATTGTGGTCAGAATAGATGCTTGATATGATTTCAATTTTCTTAAATTTACTGAGGCTTGATTTGTGACCCAAGATGTGATCTATCCTGGAGAATGTTCCGTGTGCACTTGAGAAGAAAGTGTAATCTGCTGTTTTTAGATGGAATGTCCTATAAGTATCAATTAAATCTATCTGGTCTATTGTGTCATTTAAAGCTTCTGTTTCCTTATTAATTTTTTGTTTGGATGATCTGTCCATTGCTGTTAGTGAGGTGTTAAAGTCCCCCACTATTACTGTGTTACTGTCGATTTCCTTTTTTATAGCTGTTAGCAGTTTCCTTATGTATTGAGGTGCTCGTATGTTGGGTGCATATATATGTATAATTGTTATAGCTTTTGCTTGGATTGATCCCCTGATCATTATGTAGTGTCCTTCCTTGTCTCTTGTAACATTCTTTATTTTAAATTCTATTTTATCTGATATGAGTATTGCTACTCCAGCTTCCTTTTGATTTCCATTTGTATGGAATATCTTTTTCCATCCCCTCACTTTCAGTCTGTATGTGTCCCTAGGTCTGAAGTGGTTCTCTTGGAGACAGCATATATATGAGTCTTGTTTTTGTATCCATTCAGCCAGCCTGTGTCTTTTGGTTGGAGCATTTAATCCATTCACGTTTATGGTAATTATCTACATGTATGTTCCTATTGCCATTTTCTTAATTGTTTTGGGTTTGTTTTTGTAGGTCCTTTTTTTCTCTTGTGTTTCCCTCTTAGAGAAGTTCCTTTAGCATTTGTTGTAGAGCTGGTTTGGTGGTGCTGAATTCTCTTAGCTTTTGCTTGTCTGTAAAGCTTTTGATTTCTCCATCAAATCTGAATGAGAACCTTGCCGGGTAGAATAACCTTGGTTGTAAGTTCTTCCCTTTCATCACTTTAAATATGTCATGCCACTTCCTTCTGGCTTGTAGAGTTTTTGCTGAGAAATCAGCTGTTAACCTTATCGAGTTCCCTTGTATGTTATTTGTCGTTTTTCCCTTGCTGTTTTCAATAATTTTTCTTTGTCTTTAATTTTTGCCAATTTGATTACTACGTGTCTCGGCGTGTTTCTCCTTGGGTTTATCCTGTATGGGACTCTCTGCCCTTCCTGGACTTGGGTGGTTGTTTTCTTTCCTATGTTAGGGAAGTTTTTGACTATAATCTCTTCAAATATTTTCTCCGGTCTTTTCTCTCTCTCTTCTCCTTCTGGGACCCCTATAATTTGAATGTTGTCCCAGAGGTCTCTTAGGCTGTCTTCATTTCTTTTCATTCTTGTTTCTTTATTCTGTTCTGCAGCAGTGAATTCCACCATTCTGTCTTCCAGGTCACTTATATGTTCTTCTGCCTCATTTATTCTGCTATTGATTCCTTCTAGTGTATTTTTCATTTCAGTTATTGTATTGTTCATCTGTTTGCTTGTTCTTTAATTCTTCTAGGTCTTTGTTAAACATTTCTTGCATCTTCTCGATCTTTGCCTCCATTCTTTTTCTGAGGTCCTGGATCATCTTCACTATCATTATTCTGAATTCTTTTTCTGGAAAGTTGCCTATCTCCACTTCATTTAGTTGTTTTTCTGGGGTTTTATCTTGTTCCTTCATCTGGTACATAGCCCTCTGCCTTTTCATCTTGTCTATCTTTCTGTGAATGTGGTTTTAGTTTCATAGGCTGCAGGACTGTAGTTCTTCTTGCTTCTGCTCTGACAAAATATTTTGATGCTACATATCCACTGAGATATTTCACAGATTTCTCAAAAAACTCCACATGTGCAAAATAAACTCACCTTCTCTTCCAAACCTGCCCCTTGACAAGCCCATCTCCATTCATGGCATCAGTCTCTCCTGGGTCCGACTCAACTACTCCTCCTTCTCACCCCTCCCACCTACTCACCAGTTCTACCTCCAAAACACACCTTGACTCTCTGCCCTAGAACCTACCCCTACTTCCATTCCCACTGCTCTGGCAGGCCCTCATCAGCATCTCTGGCATAGGTTGTTCACATCAATACTTAATTCATCCCATGGCCTCTGGCAGGGGCCTCCCACAGTCTATCTTCCACAATGACTCACCTGGCTCTGAGCAGCATCTCCATCTAAGTCTCATCATTCATCCAAACTCCAGGCGTAATGTCTGGAGGCTGTCACACCAACTGCCCCTCTACTCCTGTGCTTGGGGCAGCTCTGCCTCTTGGCTCTCTCAAAGACCATCACGTCCAGATACCGGTGGTCTCTTCATGTTTCTGCTGCACTGTGGTGAATCTCCACTTTGGTCATTTATCATATCACACCAAGTATTACAAAGATTATTCTTTCCCTCCCTCCCACTCTCGTATCCCATTAATTATAAGTTCCCTAACAGCAGAGATTTGTCTTTACAACATTCCTGCATCTAAGAGGGCTTTATACGTGCTACATATTCCACATTCATTTAGTGAATTAAACAAATCCATCCAGATGACATCTTTGGTAAGGACTTAAAATATTTTGATAACACCCAGTTATTTCTTTACATTCTGAAGAGAAAGTTGAATGCTATGCTTTTGAATGCACCTGTTTGCTATAGATAAATTTATGAATAAAAAACCAATATTGGGTCAAATTGCTGGAGGCTTTTTACAAAATAGATGGAGTAAAACTATCCTTAATGCCCTTTCCAAACTCTAAGAGGAAAAAAATTGATAATTATGTAATAGTTTTGAGTGACTGAAATGCTGGTTTTAGCTAAGTTTACCATAATACAGAATTCATAAATACTATTTTTGAGATACCATGCACTGTTTACGTATTGTTTATTACAGGCAAGGCACTGTTTTAAGTTCTTTAAATGCAATATTGGATTTTAATCCCTATAACTACCCTATGGAGGTCCATATCATTATTGTCCCCCTTTTTATAACACAGAACACGAGGCACAGAGAGGTTTTTGAGGCTTGCTTGAGGTCCAGCAGCTAGACAGGGGCCGAACTTGTATTTAAATCCAGATCTGGCTATAAATCTCATCTCTAGACTATTACACTAAACTGAAAACCGTGGAGCAGAAAACTCAGTGAAGCGGAGTCAGGAATCCAGGGATCCAGTCCCTATTCCACCACTGACTGGGTGGCAGGCATGAGACCTCGGGCAAATCCCCTCACATCTCTAAAACCACACAGGTATGACCCAGGGCCTACTTGCCCCACTTTAAATGTCATAAGAAATTTATAGCTGTTTTCTTCTCAGGACACCTTGCTTGTCACATCTATGAACTCGGATATCTAGGACGTGAGCAGGAATGCTGCTCCCCCGACCCTGCCCAGCTGAGTGCCATTCCAGGCAGAAATACCACTTGCTTTACCAAGCCCTTCCAACCATCACAGTAGGACAAATTAAGTAATTCAGGCAGTCGATGTCAGGAAACAAAACAGTAAACAGCTACCATCTTACTGTTCTCCTCCAAACTCAAAGTACACTTCCGACTGGTTAGCTCTTGACTCAGCAGGTGTAAGCCCAGACATCCCCTGAGGGCCAGGCCGATGAAAGGGGTGATGCTGGCCGCAGGAAACGCAGTGAGGAGGACGGGAGGGCTGTGGTGGGCGGCCTCCAGCTAGCGCATAACTCTTGTGTTACCACCGGTTAGGAACATGCGCCCAGTGTAATCACAGACTTTCAAGGTTTTCAAAAACAGCCGGAAATGCAGGGTTTTTTTTTTCTTTAATGTGAAATCACCTAATTTTTAAATGCTGGCAACTAATTCCAATTTTTCAAAAAAACTGTATGTGGGCCAAACAAAACACATTTGCAGGCCCAATAGAATTCTTGGGGCGCCAGTTAACAACCTGTTTCAAAATGTATGGGCGTGAAAAAATTCTTCTCTTGCTGTTGAAATAATCTCAAAATATAAACTGTTTGAAGACATATATTTCAGGGCACAGATATTGACCAAAATGTGCCTGAATGTTTTAACATTCCTTAGGGTTGGAATCTGAAAGTTCTGTTCTCCAAAAGAATTCGAATGGCTTTTTCTTTTTTTTTTTTATTTATTGATTGATTGATTGATTGATTGCTGGCTGCACTGGGTCTTTGTTTCTGCGCGCGGGCTTTCTCTAGTTGCGGCGAGGGGGGCTACTCTTCGTTGCGGTGTGCGGGCTCTCACTGCGGTGGCTTTTCTTGTTGTGGAGCACGGGCTCTAGGCACGCAGGCTTCAGTAGTTGTGGCACGCGGGCTCAATAGTTGTGGCTCGCGGGCTCTAGAGCGCAGGCTCAGTAGTTGTGGTGCAAGGGCTTAGTTGCTCCGCGGCATGTGGGATCTTCCCGGAACAAGACTCGAACCCGTGTCCCCTGCATTGGCAGGCAGATTCTTAACCACTGCACCACCAAGGAAGCCCCACTGAATGGCCTTTTCTTGATTGGTCATATTATTCCATCCCAGATCTCAAAATCCTAAGCATCATTTTAGAATACAAATGCTTCTCAAAAAAAACAAAAACTAAAATAAAATCTTTAGCATTTGACGAGGGTTACAAGGTCTTCTAAGTATGTGGAAGTACAGCATCCACTTAACATTTATTTGAGTCTTCTACATAAGATGGAACAGAGAATGAAAAATACAACAGAACCTGAAATAACTGTCATTTGTCAAAACTATCTTGGAAATGGGCATCCTATCAAGACAGCAGATTCTACAGACTAGAAACATGTGAGCCTGACGTTGATCCTGGATAAGATTACAGAACGCATTAGGAAAGGGACCCTAATCCAATGCACCCCAGCCCCACCTCACCCCCAACTTGACAAGGCCAATGAACTGGGAAGGCCAGCATCAGAATCAGACATGAAGTATCTGGCTTTGAACAAGACCTTTCCTGACGTCTGAAAGATGTTTATGAGCAAGATGAAGGTTGTATAAGAAAGAGTGAAGGGTGAAGAGTGATCACCACGTGATCAATGCTACTCAAAGAGTGCTAATTAATCGATGATGCCAACCTGGACGAAGATTATGGACAGATGTGACAGAGTTCTGTTTTTCTTGACATTTTCATTAATGAAATGGAGGAAGATAGATACAGGAATCACATTTCTCAAATTTGTGGACCAAAAAAATGGGCAAAGTAGAAAATATACTGCACATAATAATGAGGATGCTAACAAATTAATCTAACAAACTAATCCAATAGGATAAATTTAGCATTGATAATTTCAGGGTCCCAAATAAAATGGTTATGATGATGACAATAACACACAGAAAATAAACAAATACAGTTTGGAGGAGATATGACTTAACAGCAGCACGTGGGAAAAACACAAAAGACTGGTTAGTGAAATGGGCCAATAATGTAATGTAACTGCCAAAATAACAAGAAGAGGGACAACTCTCTTGTCTCATTTTATCATAATATCTAAAATCCTGTCCTCTGGTGGTATTAAAATTGAGGGATTCGTTTTTAGTTTAAAAAATGAGTAAGTAGGTAATCTAACATTAAAGTATTATTAATATGAAACATAAGCTATTATTGTTGTCTTTATTACTGTCCAAATTATTATAAATTCTTGCTTCAATATAAACCTTACTCAAAGTATTCTTATCCCTTCTCTCCATAGGTGCAACCTGCTCCCTATTGTTTTTCCACAGCTTTACTGAGGTACAACTGACAAATAAAATTGTATGGATTTGAAGTATACAGCATGATGATTTGACACGTGTATATGTACGCTGTGAAATGATTACCACGACCAAGTTAATAAGACATCTGTCACCTCACAGCTTTCTTTTTCATGTGTGGTAAAAATGCTTAAGATTTACTCTCATAACAAATTTCAGATATACAATACCGTCTTATTAACTATAGATTCCCAGAATTTATTCATCTTATAGCTGAAAGTTTGTGCCCTCTGACCAACATCTTTAGCTCAAGCGGCTACTTCATCACTCCCACTTCACCTACTCCCTGTTTTATAACCACCCACACTTTGGATCTCTCAAACTTTTAGCAACGTAAGGGTAAAGCATCAGTAGATCTGTGTTTGATAGCTTTAAACACATTGAATGCTTTCTCACCATTTGAGTTTAATCAAAAGCTTTAAGAAAAGGGCATGATGGATTGAGCATGGGAAGAGCAGAGTCATTACTGCTGCACGTGTCATTATTAGGAAATAATGTCTCAACATTATTAGGAAAGTAGAGACAAACTTCCAGGGCCGGGCCTGGCTGGGGCCTTGTTGGGGCTTCTTCCCCTTGGTCTGCACTCCTGCCAGGTTGCTCCCTGGTCTCTGCATTCCCAAGCCTCCATGACACAAGCTGGAGGCCCCCTTCTGCATCGTCAGTCTCACATGCCTGAAATTTTCCATGGCTCTCCCTGGCCTACGGAGAAGGTGCCAGCTGTCAGCATGGCATGAGGCTCTCTGCTGTTCCAAGCCGCCTAACTTCAGTCCCACCTACCTTTGCCCTCTGACCCACACTGGCCCTGTGCTCGAGTCCCAACAAACACGGCAGGCTCTGCTGTCCTCTGTGTCACTGCACACCTTACCCTCTACCCAGAATGTCCTTCCTACTCCACTCTTCCCTGTCCATTTAACAAACACCAACTCGTCCTTCAAAACTCAGCTCACATCAGCTCAAGGTTGCTCCAGATCCAACCTTCCTCTGTGTCTTTCCTTATTGGTCCCCAAAACTGAGACAAATTTCAGTTGCCATTCATCTAGACTATCAGTGTTGTCTATCTGGTAGTAGAATTAAGAAGAAAGTAAAATATTCCTTATGTTTTTATCAGAAGCATAAAGACAAAAGGCAGATCAGACCCACTCAGCAATGTCTGTGACCTCTTCTGTCCCTGTAAGCATTTGAGTTTTTGATCCCAGCAATACAGCCCATGGAATGCGTGAGTACAGCAATCACAACTTTGACTATTTGTAAGTGAGCTGAAAAGTTCCAAAACAGAGTCACCTGTACTTTTATTGAAGTTTGCATTTGAGAAAGAGTAAGTTGGCTAAACTCTAGGTCTAGACAACAGCTTAAGGTCTGCAGGTCAACACAGTTTGGTTGCTCTCCCTTTAATATTACATACTCAGTACATCTCAAGAGAGATAAAGGGTATTTCTTTGTGAAAAGAGATCCCCCCACCACCACTAAAAAAAAGAAAGCTAATTGCTGGTTCCAGCGGAGGCCAATGAAGTGGAATAGGCCGTGGAAAGCAATGGTGTAGATGGAAAAAATGTGAGATAAAGAAAGAATAAAATATTGGCTTTGCTAGTGGCTCCAACCTGTGACATGACTTCTACATTCTTTCTACACAGGAACAAGAAAAAATGATTTATGAAACTGTCTTCTTTTATTAGGCTGTATCAGGGAAATAAAATGCAAGGTCAGTATTTGCCATAAAGGTCCCGAGACACCTCTTATGAACACTGAGGGTGTACTTTATATCAAAACATTTACAGCTGCTGCCAAAACTGTCCCTACACAAGGAACAAATTACAAAATTAATGTATTCTTATATACCGTCAAATGGAAAACTTAAACTGCAGGCTTTTTGCCCTCATCCTCAGTGAGACCACGTGCTGGAATTTCTCAAATGCGGTATCGATAAATTCTATCCACCCTAAATTTATTAGTAGGAACCCACAGCAGTAATTTTACACTAGATAATCTCAAAAAAGGCATATCCTTCATAGAGGATACAGAGTAGCAATTTTAATACTATTAGCCCAGGATATTCTCCCAGATATATAATGCAAGTCATCACTAAATCATCAGTGAATGTCAAGGTGAAATAACCTAGTCTGCTCCTCATGTACTTCGTAGAACAAGCAGGAGGCAATGTTTGTGTTCACTGAAAAGTAACATCGCGACATAGTTTCTTTTAAAATCGCAGGAGAGGAAATGAGGCCCACTTGATTGTCAGCTGCTGTAACACATCTTTTACTGAGTGGTTGTGCCTCCTGGCCCTGAAGTGCTCTGGTCACTTTCCTTGGCATGCAAGTAGTGGGGGCGTGTCTGTCCTGCCCACTGCTGCATATCTGATGCCTACCCGCTGCCTGGGGAAAAAAAGGCCCTTAATAGTTGCTGAATGAATGAATCACATTTCATTTTAACAACTCTATAAAAGGAAGAAAGATCGGACCCTGACTTTTGAGAACTTATCATACAGAACTACGGAAACCGATACAGAAGGAAACAAAGGAGAAAAAAAAAAGCTTTTGATTCAAAATAAAATTCCTTGGCACTGGAAAGCATTTCAGTTTTAAAGTAAATAATAACTCAACAAAATATTTCCCAGTGACCAGAAGAAATGAAATATTTTGTCAGAATGTCATAAAATGCTTCTTACAACAGTTGATATGTTATTCTGCTTAGAAATCCTATATTAGTAGGAATATTGGCCTTAATCATAACAGAATAGTGAGGGAAAGGTAACATTTATCTAACACATACTACTGGCAGGCACGATGAGGTGGATATTATTATTCCCTTTTACAGGTAAGAAATCAGACACAGAACTTGTCCAAGTTCTGTGGGCTGCCTAACCAGTAAATGAAAAAAGGAAGCTGCTCTCATTCTCTTTACTACATAATATGCTCCTTACGTTGGAAATTCAGGAAAATAAAAATAGTAGTCACCTGTAATTTCAGCACAAGGAGATATTCTCACCTAACGTCTGGTGTATAGTCTTCCGGCATTTTCCAGCATTAACAGGTAGAAAACTGCACACTCCTGCTCGCTCGCTCTCTCTGCCCCTTTCTCCAAAAACAAACAAAAACACCTTAGATCCACTTACACATGCTGTTTTGCAATCTGCTTTTTCAGTTTACAAATTTTGAGTATCTTTCCAAATCAATAAATACTTTCTTACCTCACTGTCAATGAAGAAAGGGTTTTTCATTACAAGTATTGATATATACCACAATTTAAGTAATCCATCTCCCTATTATTGAGCATTTAAGTTGTTTCTAGCTTATAACTATCATAAACAAAGCTACAAAAATCATTTTTGCAAACTAAAGGTTGGGTTTTTGGTGCACTTTTTGTGGAGGTCACCAGAATCTGGAGATGAGTTTCCAAGCTTGGGAGAGCACCCCACCCCTCGCAATCTGAGACACCCCACTACGTGGACTTCCCGCCAAGTGAAGAATCACTGTGCGGGGAGAAAGCTCCTGACAGGAATACGGTGCCCACACGCACCGCGTAGGCGAGAACCACTGCTATAGACTGGTCTCTGTGCACACACTTTATTTTTTTTTCCTTAGTTTAAATTCCTAGCGGTGGAAATGCCTGACTAAGGGACATGGCACATTTTTGAGGCTTTCGGTGAGTAATAAACAAAATTGCCCTCCTGGAAAGTTATAACAATTGAAACACCCACCAGCAGCATTTGAAAGTGACAATCCCCAAAAACCTAATGGTTAGCTAGATTTGTTTGTAAACAATCAAATCCCTATATGGCTCTAAGTTTTAAAAATAGTGAAACTATTGATAAAACATAGCTAGAAAAATAGCAAACAATTCGGACAACAAATGCTAAATTTTAAAGTACATACGTTTTCAAATACAAAATAAAAACTTGAATGACACTGGATCCCAGCAGACTGAACAGAAAGAATATTACAAGATCTAGTGACACCAGGCTCTGAAAAGTGCCAAGCTAGTAAGTAAAACTCCACATCTTCATTTGCCCATCTGGCTAATATTAGGCTTAATAGTTTGGGCTTTAACAGCAACATGCTCTGTTGTTTAACAAGAAAAGAAACTCATGAAACCATGTATTCTTTCAAATTTTGTAAGTATTATCTTATAGCTAATGTGCAATCTTAAGTTCTCAAAATTCTCTTATGTATTCATTTATTCAACAAATATCTGGGCTGGGCAGTGTTCTATGGAGACACAGCAGTGAACCCCACAAATTTCCTGCTGTTCCAGAGGGGAGCTCAGAACCCTGCAGTTAGGAATCAGCAAATCGTGGTTACAAACACCAGTCTGGAACTACTGGATTCTTAGGCAAATTAGAACACCTCTGGGGCTTGGTTTATCAGTAAACTTAAAAAAGTTGACCAGATGATCCGAGGCCCCTTCTGGCCCTTAAATTCTATACCTTCTTTGGTTTTGTTCGAATGCTTAAGCTCCTATTACTCGTAAATGCTTTGCATTTTACGTTATATACAGGACTATATATAGTCCTTCCTTAGAAATCAGAATGAAGCTCTCAGCCCCCTCCTCCCAAATTTTACATCTACAGTAAAACTTTGGTGATCCAGGTAACTTCAAGGAATGATACAGGATAAGGTTCGTGTTAGATGAAGATTTATGCTCCCAATTTTAACTGTTTGTTTGAAAAGGATCCTAAGATGTTCTTGCCTCCTTCGCTTTTGAACTGCATGCACTATAAATACTACAGCGTGAAACATGAAACAGGACCCACTGGTGTGGCGGCAGGTCTCCAAGCCTGGGACTGGGAAGGCTGGCACCCAGCTTTAAGGTGGCACGCTGGCGGCTGCAGCACTAAGTCGTGATGGTGGAGTCTCACCTCTCTCCAGCTTACCCTCATCCCCAATTCAAAGGCACAGTCTGTCTACAGAATGTCTACAATTCACTGCCCCACCAGCATTTTCAGTATGAGAAATGGGAAGCATTACTTCTGCCACCACTTGTTATTTTCCACCACATGTTCCCACCACCACTGCTTCAACTGTCCTCCGATCCAGGGTTTTCTTGGAGAAGCCTGCTCCTGCAAGCAGTGAGAAGAAGGCAAGGGGCCTCAGTATCCCAAGTCACCCTTAGGGAAGAGCCACACACTTTATGGGAGTATTAGCGCCTTCTTGTGGTCTTCCAGGATACTGCCACTTAAGAATACAGATACAGATTCTCAGCTACTGGCACATACTGATTCCAAGTCTTCCTCTGTATCTGCCCTACAAACCAGAAGAATGGGTAGAGGCAAGATTTTCTCACCTCTCTGCAAAAGTACATGAAAAATTCACCCACCAGAAGGTTTTCTTCAACTTCCAACATAAAAGCATAAAACAGTATTTGATAAACACAACCTCTGCTAACACGAGCAAGAGGAGCAGCAAGGATTGGTAAGGAATGTATGTGCTGTAAATCTTAGGCAATGTAAGACAAATCTGGAACTCCTGCATCTCTGTAGTTCACAAAGGAAATGTAAAGGTAGTAGTAAAAGTACTTTAACTCAAGCATCTAAGCCTCAATGTACCAGTGGCCTATAAAACAGATGCGTATGGGCTTCCGCAATTTGCCTGAAGACCTTTCACTGCAAGGAGAGTGATGAAAAACAAAGGTAACTTGATTTAAGATTTTGGAGTCACAGAATCCATCCTTTACATAGCATGTGCACAGAGCTTAAGAGAGAATGCTGGAAGATAAAATTATCTTATATGGGAACAACTTACTGGGTTCAGGTATCAACCAATTAGGACAGGAAATAAAAAATCAACCCCCCCTCATTCTGCAAGATCACAGCTCCTGGTATCGAACAGGACCTCAAAAGTCACAGTTAAGAAAAAAACAACAGATTCTAATTAGGCATCTACAACAATTGCTTGGCACAAAACTCATTTCCCAAGCTTTCAGTTAATATAAAGGAACATATATTTAGAATGACAAACAGATTAGAAGTTGGGAAGAGGAAATACCACAGTTCCTGATACTCCCTAAAATAGAACACACACACATTCTTCCTGTGAGAATTAAAGTACCTGCATAAAATACATACATTTTATGTGCTCATTAGTCTGTCATCTGCCCAAAAGGATTCAAACATTCACTATACCAAAAAAGGCATCTCTGAAATTTTTACACTTAGGCAAATGGCTAATCCACTAAAATCAAAGATGGAACTTCTAACTAAATTACTCAGAAATCACTATAATGTCCTGGAAAATTAGGTATGCTTTTAAGGCTTCATACTCTAATTTCAGGGAATAGAAATCAAATGCAACTGACTTAGAGCAACAATTTGAGAGGATGTGTTAACAGTAGACCAGATTTGGTAATGTCAAGGGCCAGGGCCAAGATGGAAAACTCAAAAGACTCCCAAATCTAGGTATTTTGACCAAAACCAGGCAAGATTATTTCTTAAACTCTCTAATTATTCATTAATTCTATAAATATTCACAGCCCATTCTGACCAAGGCTGTTCCTGGCACGGGGGAAGCAATGAGGAACAAGCAGATCCGTGCCTGCCCTCCTGGAGCTTCCAGCAGGTGGAGGAACTCCATCACCCAGGGTCTCTTTCCCACTTCTATAAATGTTCCTTGACATATGCAAATACCCAGGACACTAGCCCCAGTGCCTGCTCTCTCCTGCCAGCCACTTTTTCATCATAAATTCCAGCCACACAGGCAGCCCTCTGTTCCTCTGGCATGCGAGGCTCAGCCCCACTGCAGGGCCTTTGCATGTGCTGTTCCCTCTGCCTGAGTCACCATTCTCCAAAAACACACTCAACTCTCAGTTCAAATCTCTCCACCTCAGAGAGGCTTCCAGGGCCACTCAGTCTAAAACAGCAGCCCCTACCCTGCCCGTTTGCCACAGCAAACCTATTTTATCACTTTCCCAGCACTTATCACTCTGATATTATTGCCTTTATTGCTTCTCTGCTTTTTATCCACCTCCCTCACTAAGATGTGAACTCATTAGAAGGGGATCTGTCTGTCCTGTGCACTGCTATATTCTTAGTTGCTAGAAAGTTGCCTGGAATATAACAGATGCAATATTAGCAGTTTTGTAACACAAGGACAGGTACTGAATAACAAAGGAAAAAGAAAACACCTTAAATGTGAAAAGATTTGTTTGGTCAGTTTAAAAAAAAAAGGATTATTACAGTTTCTTACATTAGTCCTAAAATCATTCTCAGAAATAAGCATAATGGAAATATAAAGCTTAACATTGGCTAATACTCAAATTATATAATGTATTTGGCTCAAGTGCTAGCTAGCATTAGTCTTACTTCTACAATTTACTCTGTTTTAAAAGCACTCTAAGAGACCTCAAATTTTAATTTTAAAAGGGCCAAATATTTTCTAAAAGCATACTCCCTCTTAAAAGTTATGAATAACCTTCTCCCAAAGTGTACAATTTATAACCATACTATAGCAACATTAAAATATGAGACACTGGTGATAATCTACAGAAGGCAGGGATGTTAGTGCCTAATGGCAAACAAGTTTTACGACTGATAAACTGCCTTTATCTTCAACTTAATCAAAGATACAAGCTTTTTCTCCATGTTCAAAATTTTCAAACTCTTAAGAATTTTTCTTACAGATTATTCTTAACAACTTATATCTATTCTTTTATTTCTTTTGTTGAAACAAAGAGCTAAGGTGTTAATCAAGGAATACGACCTTAGTAACTGGCCTTGATGTCTCATGCTTCACCACAAAGACACTTATGGATCCTTATGGATTGCTTTGAAATTATATAAAAGGAAAGGGTGTACCTTGGAGAGAAGGGGCATTTATTTCCTGGACATGATGCAAAGAAGTAAGCTCCTACTGCCTCTGGGCCTTTGGGAATAATTGAAATCCACTTAAAAACCTCAAAAACTAATGTTTTACAATAATTCTATAGCAAAATAGTAGAAACAACCTACCGCAATAAAGAGGTTAAATAAATTATGGTTCATCCTTAATGGAGTACTGAGCAGCTGTTAGAGCATGAGACAGCTCTTAGGTGCTGATGTAGAGACTGCCAAGATTTAGTACTCTGCGGGGAGGGGAGGGCAGGGAGCTGGTGCAGAACAGAGTATACAATGCGTCCTCATTTGTGGAAACACAAATAAAAAGAACACATACAAAATGTTTATACTAGCATAGGCTTTATCTGGAAAGATATACACAGGAGTTAGTAACCCTGGGTCCTGGGGAGAACAGGGTGCAGTGAGGCATGGCCTCGGGGAGAGAGGTATACCTTCCACTCTATAGCTTTTTATACATATTGAATCTTCTACAGTGTGCATAGGTTGCCTGTCCCACAAATTAATATGATAAATCTTAATGTTATAATAATTTATACTATTGCCAACATATTATTCAGTGAGGACCATCAACAAGCAAAAGCTTTCAAAAATCACAAAAGTTTGTTCTCTTCAACAGCGAAGTTCCTGATCCTTATTTCCCAGAAAAGAATCCCAGTCTCAGCTAATTAGAGAGGAGCACTTGTGATCTCACCTATTACAAAGCAAATAAGCCTCAATTCAACCCTTGGAAGGGAAATCTAAATCGAGCTTGTACCTACCTAATGAAGCCTCCAAATAAACAGTTTCCCCTTGGCTCTAAAACAGAAAGTCAACGTAAGAAACAAGTAAGAGGACAGTGCTTTTAAAAACACACGCTATACTTAGGTTTCCTTTCCCCTGCCAGGCTTAGACAAGGAACCCTCCGATACTAGTGAAATGTGAGTTCAGATCTGTGGCAAAATCAGCATTTAAGGGAAGGGGCAAGCATCATTTGCACTAAACGAACGCTTTAATATTTCTTTTCTGGGGACGGGAATTTGCTTTAGATTTAATTTAAGAATCATTTTTGGACCCCTGACTAAATGATACTACTAAGTCACTTAATTTTACTCCAAGCAAAATTTTTTTTTAATTAAAGACAAATCTGAAACTGAAAACGAACAAATCAGAAGGCAAACTTTAAACTGAAACTTTTCTGTTGAAAAATGTATCTTAAAAGAACACATTAAAAACTGCAAAAAATTCATTTCCATTCAAACGCCATTCAGTATCAGTATATACGCTATATCAATATTTGACTGCAATAACACACCCATACAAAAAGGAGCACACAGGTACCCAACTGCAAATAAAACATCTCATATATTTTTGGTAGCCAAAGGTGGGGACGCGGACGGTGGAGGCCAGAATCATGTTATTCAAGGCGTACATTCACAGCATTTGAAGCACAGAGTTTTCTGTCAGACACAACT
Organism: Eschrichtius robustus; assembly: GCF_028021215.1. Taxonomy (NCBI): domain Eukaryota; kingdom Metazoa; phylum Chordata; class Mammalia; order Artiodactyla; family Eschrichtiidae; genus Eschrichtius; species Eschrichtius robustus. The sequence goes on from NC_090825.1 coordinate 31,690,407, forward strand.
CAGGATTCCAGCTCTGTCTTTTGAAACGACGCATTAAAAGTGTCATCTTTTACGAAGCCTAACTTTGATCGCCAACTCTTTAACTGGTTTTCATCAATATAGCGCCTTCGGATACAAGCACATAATATACAGGTGAATCAAATACACCATGAATACGGAAGGGACAGAGAACTAGTTTAATGAAAAGTTGAGGCACGGGGTCACGAAATCACTTGATTACATCCCTTAACAAAAATAAAAATTAAAGCTCCTTCCCATCCCCCAGGTAGCCTGTGGCCTCAGAACTCGCTGCCCTACGTGGGGCAGAAGTTCGCAGCCGGGGAGTCGGCGTCCTCTGGGAGCCGAGGGTGGCCCAAGGGTGCTTGGAGAGCGGCGCGACCTGGCGCGCCCCACCCCCCGCTCCCGGTCACTCCTCTCGGACGCTCCCCGACACCCGGGCCGAAGCCGGCCGGAGCGCTGCCCCCCGCCCCCCGCGGGCCGCCGGGCGCTCGCGGCGACGCGCCCACGGCACTGGGCTCCAGGCTCCGCGGCTCCCACTCCCCGCGCCTCGCGCCGCGCCCACCCGCTCCCCGTACTCACGAGCCGCTCCCGCGCCGCTATCTCGCCATCCCCGGCCGTCAGCTTGGCCGCCTCGGCCGCCGCCCGGGGGCTGCCCGGAGTCCGCAGTCGCCCGGGGACTAGAGGCGTAGAGGAGGGGGGCCGGGCACAACCCGCCGCCTCCGCCGCCGCCGTACTGCCTCCCCGGTCCCAGCGCTGGGCTGCTCCAGGCGGCCACGGGCGAGGGTCGGCCCGCTGCCCTCCGCGAGCCCCGGGCGCCGCCGCCGCCGCCAGAGCCTCACGGAGGCAACAGTAACGGCCACGGCCAGTGGCGAGACGCTCCAGCGGGGACTGCGGCGCGCGGGGGCGGTGCCTGCACGCCGCTCGGCGGGGGGCGCTGCTGCCCCGGCCCCGCCCCCGGCCCCGGCCCCGCCCCCGGCCCCGGCCCCGCCCCGCCGCCCGCGCGCCCCCGCCGGAAGCCTCCCGCGCGCCCCCGGCGCCGCCCCCCGCGGCGGGGCCGCGCGCGTCCGGCGCTCGCCGCGGGGCTGCCCCTGAGAGCAGGAGGAGAGCGGCCGCGCGCGGGGGCCGAGTACCGAGGGAGGTGCTTCCGTGGAGAGTCCAGTCGCGAGGCCAATCTCGGAAGGTCATGGAAGAGTCGGGGAGAGGAGCGGCCCAGCTGGTGCAAATGCTCAGGGAAGGCCGGCCTAGTGCGCGGCGGCCCTGTGCGGAGAGCGGCTCCCAAAACGCTGTCAATGCGCTTTGCAAACATTGCATAGAGGAGAGGACGACGTGGGGCAGTGTTTTAGCTTCCTTTGTAAAGACACACGAAAACCAGCCTCTACGCCTGGGCGGGGGTAGGGGGAGCGATTGCTTAGATTTTATGAGTTACCTAAAATGCCCCCATGGCTGGGGCGCTGCCGCTCAGGCCACTTTCCTCCTCCCCGATGCAGGGCTCCCTCAGCCCGAGAGGGCCCGCGGGAGCATTCTGAGAGTATCCTGGAGCCATCTAGTCTTGCCTCCAAGGCGTGGTGGGCTTATTTGTGCGGAGAAAAAACGGATCCCTTAATGGGGTGAGATTTTTCCTCCTTGCATTGTTCCCATTTCCGCAGTTTCACTTGGCCTCGATTTTCTTCCAGAGTAATGCACCAAATGTAATTAGCTGGAGAGCGTTTGATGGCGCAGAATCGTGGTTTGAAGATGTTTACGCTCTATGCCGGACGCGTTTGATGATGTTCTCTTCGACACAATTAATTTTGCAACGTTCAGAAATGTGCCAGATGGAGCCCCTGGCACGCAGAGTCACAGGGCTCTGCAGACACACCTTCAATAGGAAGCCAGCTTGTTTGTTTCATTTGTGATTTATTTGATGCACCAGCACCAAGGCCAACGTGTTTTTTAGAGACCTTTGGATGAAATTCCAGAGCAATTTCTAAATTAGCAAAACGAAGCTTATCTTCTGAGATAACATTTCCCTGTTGATAATGTAACTAAAATGGGCGCAGAACACCAGCAAGTACATTGATTGAAAAGTAGGCTCCCTAAATGAAAATATGTGTTTCGCAGTAAGACATGGTCCCCACTAGTCTTATAAGGGCCAGCTTCATCTGTGTGCATATTTTGAACGCCAAAACTAAATGCTTCCTATTATCCCTAAGACCTAGTTTGCAAAACAGTCTTCTACTATGTGTACTGGAACCCCTGTTTAAGATGTACAATGTTGCTTTTTCCGTTTACCCTGGTTCTTGAGTCCTCGGTGGTTTGGGAAATTTATCTTATTTTTAATTTTTTAATGGATGAAGGGGTTCAACAAAGGCACAAGTGCCTAGGGTCTAAGAAAATCGTGATGCAGCCCCTACATGGAGTTGAGAAATTCCTTTCGTAGGAAAAATTTGTAGTTAATTTTAAACATATTACATAGAATGCTAACTTCTGTGTCTTTGTTTTATGTATATATAAAGAGAGAAAGATACAAAGAAAAAAAGAGAGAGACATAGAAACATTTGGGGGAATAATAATTCCTAGCATCTATTGGATACATACTGTGTCTGGCACCATCCATCACCTCCTTTAATCTGCACAACACACCTGTAAAATAGGTACTGTTATCACACCCAGGGCTTGATGCAGGTTTTATGAGAAATTTACGCAATTTGGGTGACCCTCCCAAAGGAAAAAGAAAAACAAAACAATATAGCACACCCAAGCTGCTCCAGCACTACCCAACCCAGGGGAAAGTGACAAAGGGAAAATCCAAATAGAACGAGACCTCAATCTCAGCTGATGGTGGTTAAAATATCTTACTTTTGCCAGCTGTACAAAAACATGACCACCTGAATGTATTGCTAGGTCTCCTGCCAGGGCCTTGGATGTGGGGCTGGAAAGACGCCTTAAAGCTTATGCTTTGATTAGCTAATTGCCTCTGACGTATACCCCCATTTCATAGTTCAGGAAACTCAGGAACTTGCCACAGCTTCTAAGGAGCACCTCGGTGCCTGCACCATGCTGAGGTCTGAGGTCTGGTTTGAAAAGCTGTGTTAGACACACTTTTCATGAGAAATAATGGATTTTATATTTCCATAACAAAACCAGGGCTTTAAAAATATGTTAGCAATTTTCTGATTATGACCAGAAACTCAGTGTGCAGTACTTGATATGGTCCTGCTATCTGAGTTGATAGTAGTAAAATTTCCTTAACTATTGTTTAAAAGGTGAATTAGGGCTTCCCTGGTGGTGCAGTGGTTGAGAGTCTGCCTGCCAATGCAGGGAACACGGGTTCGAGCCCTGGTCTGGGAAGATCCCACATGCCGCAGAGCAGCTGGGCCTGTGAGCCACAATTGCTGAGCCTGCATGTCTGGAGCCTGTGCTCCGCAACAAGAGAGGCCGCGATAGTGAGAGGCCCGCGCACCGCGATGAAGAGTGGCCCCAGCTTGCCACAACTAGAGAAAGCCCTCGCACAGAAACGAAGACCCAACACAGCCATAAATAAATTAATTAATTAATTAAAAAAAAAAAAAAAGGTGAATTAATCACTGTGGATTCTTAAAGGAATTTCAACTCAATTTCGCGTGCCACGGATTGACACCGTTTTTATTTCCCTTGTCATAGACCAGTCTATGTTGTATATACTATTTTATATAATAATTACTTTTTTTTTTACAAAAAATCTAAGATGTTGCAAACTAAGTATCAGAACATAAAGTTGTTTCGTTTGAAGTTTATGTTGTATAATACGACGAGTCTGACAGTAGTTCTCATTCAATGTTTGTTGAACAAATAAAGAATGAAATGGAAATGATTACATAATTAGAAGTAAGAAGGTAGATTATATAATAAGCTAAAATTGAATGGGAATGAAGCAGCAAAAAAGTTGAACTTAAACTACTTGCTGGATAAGCAGAGCTGATTTCTTTGTTAATTATTTTATGCCCAAGATTTGTGTTCTTCTTTCTAGCTATTGGCTTTTCTTTTCTCCCTGCTTTTCTGTTTTATTCATTAAAAAAAATCTTTTTGTAAATAAGATTTCATTTGAAATGCTTAAATATAAAAAAAAAATCTTTAAGTGAAACAAAAATCATAATCACACCTGTAATGAAAATTTTGGAAATGAAAGGCTTTATTCTTTGAAAGGATCAATCACTCACAAAAGCAGCAAATGTGAGGTGATGGGGTTTTGTTATTAAATTACTCATATCTTGGCCCATACGCAGGCTTCTTGGGATGTGTGATCTAACATGCGTACTGTTTACCAATCAGTGGGACAAGATATGGCTTTGTTCCTGGAAGAAATTTTGGAAACAAATAAAAATCTACAAATTAAGCATAGTTATTAGCCAGCGAATAGTTGAAATGAATGAAGCTGTTCTTCACTTTAAGCCTGACTAATAAATGTAGATTTAAATTGGTTTATTTTAGAGCACAGTTTTGGACAAGATACAAAACTTGAATTAGATATATGACAAGAAGATACATGAGAATAATCAGCTAATTTTCTCTAGATGTTATGTTCTTTACCCACAGTGGTTTGGAATGTTATTTGAGGGGCATGAAAAATGCAATAAACACCATGAAAGATATTATCTTCCCTGGATTCTGTTTAAAATATTCTCTTTCAAATAGAAAGATTTCAGGGGTGTTATGTAAACTATTTTGGTAAATTATTATATCCCCAGCATGGCCACAACAGGATTGCATTTTGTCTTTTGCTTATTTATACTGTGCCTTCTTTCAAAGAGACTTAAGGTGGTTTACAATGAAAGACAAATATTAAACAAAAAAACAAAAACAAACAAACCTTCTGGCTAAGACAAACAATAGCATTTGAGCACAAAACTTAGCTCCAGGCTTCCCCATAGCCAAATGAAATAGGGGAAATGAAGGTTTTTGTAACTCTCATTGTCAAGTGCAAGGAATCATAAAGCAGAATTTATTTAGGAGAAAGTCTTTTCTGGCTCAAGCTTGGAGAGGAATTTGTCACAAGGGTCCTTATATGACGGATATTCAAATGTCTAAGTTAACAGGGACACTGCATGAGACATCATTGGTTTTGGCCACCTCTTGATGACAGGCAGAGCTGATATATTTTTTCTGGTGAATAACTTTGAAATTGCTATTGTTGAAAGTAAGTAGTGGACTCCTATAGAGTTATTATTCTTTTTTTATTCTGCCCTACGAAGGCAAGCCAAGGACATAATATCAAATCTTGGTTTTCCCAGTTTCTTTCTTTATAAAAAGGACTAATTAAAAGTACCTATCAGAAGGTGGCAGAGAGGACAAATGAGTTAATTTCTATAAAACCTCTTACGGGGCTGCGTTGAATATTCTATAATTTTCCTCAGGCAAGGGGTGTACATAATAGTTTTTCCGGGGCTTCCCTGGTGGCGCAGTGGTTGAGAGTCTGCTTGCCAATGCAGGGGACACGGGTTCGAGCCCTGGTCTGGGAAGATCCCACATGCCGCGGAGCAACAAAGCCCGTGAGCCACAACTACTGAGCCTGCGCGTCTGGAGCCTGTGCTCCGCAACAAGAGAGGCCGCGACAGTGAGAGGCCCGCGCACCGCGATGAAGAGTGGCCCCCGCTCGCAGCAACTAGAGAAAGCCCTCTCACAGAAACGAAGACCCAACACAGCCATAAATAAATAAATTAATTAATTAATAATAAAGTGATTTAAAAAATCACTATATGTGGTCGTGAGGTGGTTATAAATCCTGTTATCCTCAGTGGGTAAAGCCTAGGAATTAGAAATTGTTTGATTTGAGAAGCACTGAGTAACGGGGGGGCGGGGGGTCCTTTCCCCTGAGAGACTAACATTTAGTTAACTCCCTGGGTCCTAAGACCTGTCACCTCAAGAATCTTGTTAAAATTCTTATACTTCTGAGAAGTTAAAAGTCTTAAGCTGTTAAGGCTAACTCCCAGAGCCAGAGCCTAGGGTTGGGGAGGGAGTACCAGGAGTGTGGAGAGAGCCACTGAAGGTAGGAGAGGACACCACTAGCAAATCCTCTCTTTCTGGAATAAACCCTGCCTGCCCCCTCTGCTCTGCCCCCTTCTGCATCCCTCCCTTTAGGTCCCAATGAACTGTCTGATTGAAACTTCGTTTCAAATCCTTGCTGTCCTCTCACTCAGTCACTTCCCTGTTTCTCTTCCTGCCTCTCCCATCTTCTCTTTTCTGCATATATGTCCACTCACATCACACGTCTTATCTTTTGGTCCTCCATCCCTTCAGCTTTTATCTCTTCCTTTTGACTTACCAAGCTCTCTCCTCTGTCCTTGCTTTTCTCTTTCTTTCCCTATATTCTTTATGTGTTGTCTAGAGTCACTGAGGGGCAACACAAGACATTCAAATTGATGCTACATTATTCCTTATAGTCCATCATAAACCCAGAATCCTGTGATCATATTCTCAGTTGAGCTAATGGATCCCACAAAAGAGCTATTTACTCCAATCTCGGTGGTGATATTAAGCCCATTATTTAATTTGTTCCTACAGCTACTGCACTCAGTGTGTTGCCAGAGGCATCTTCCACAGATGGAAAAAGAAGCCAAAAGATTAAGGAATTGAGCTGCGGTCAAGCCAGAGGTAGTGGAGTGGTTCGAAATCGGACCCAGATTCCTTAAATCCTTGAATGTATTATTCCTTTTTTTTTTTTTTTAAAGATTAGTGTTTGTTTGTTTTTTAATACTTCATTTATTTATGGCTGTGTTGGGTCTCTTAGTTTTCGTGTGAGGGCTTTTCTCTAGCTGCGGCAAGTGGAGGCCGCTCTTCATCGCGGTGCGCGGGCCTTTCACTATCGCGGCCCCTCCCGTTGCGGGGCACAGGCTCCAGACGCGCAGGCTCAGTAGTTGTGGCTCACGGGCCCAGTTGCTCCGCGGCATGTGGGATCTTCCCAGACGAGGGCTCGAACCCGTGTCCCCTGCATTAGCAGGCAGATTCTCAACCACTGCGCCACCAGGGAAGCCCTGAATGTATTATTCTAACTAGTGCACTTAATCCACAGCCTTCAATGTACTGTACAAGACCAAAAAATCTAAAACCGAAAGAGAGTGAGTTTTTGCTTCCAGTTTCTGACTGTGGAGAATTTTCAATGGTTACACATTTGCCAGCAGAATTAACTCAAGGTCTCTAACGTCGGGTAGCTGAAAAATAACAAGTCAGTTAAATAATTAATTTTAATAACTGCAACGTCCCTGGAGTTTCCTTTGGGCACCTAATCTGGTACACCGCCTGGGTCTTATATTGGAAAACAGAAGTGGCCATCACTGTGGCAGCTCCGGCCAACAGCGACATTGCTGTTGATGATTTCCCTGCTGGAACTTAAGGTATCTGAGGACACCGCTCTCAAAGACGTCTGCAGCTCTGAGATTCTTTTCTGTGACATGCCCAAGAAATCTGGTTTTTCTGGCTGTTTAATCACAGAATCTTACACTCAAAGAGCTGACAGAAACCTTAACGCTACCTAAATTAAAATACCATCCAGTTCAAACTCGAGTGCTCATAGAATCTCATTCTACCGACCTAGATAGACCTAACCTGGACTAACCTGGATTGATTAATCTAAGCTCGCTAGATTTTTTTCTTAACTCTAGGAAAGCGAAACAGGTGTACACGTGACCCTCAAGTTGAGAGATGAGTATTGATTGGTTATTAACATGAAGAGTCTCGGCTCTGGGCACTTTCTTTGTGTTATAGGTATTAGTCCCACTTATAGGTGAAGAGACCGAAGCTCAAAGAAGTAAAATAACAAAGATTTGAATTCCAGTCTAATTCGAAAGTCATTATAGTGATTTAGAAGACACTGGCTAAAAGTAGGGTTCAGAACACTTACTTGCTAGATACCAGCAATGAACATTTATTGAGCACTTACGGGGTGCCAGGTACCGTGTACCAACTCACTCCATCCTCTCTGCAACCCTATGAGTTGCAGGGAGGGTTGTCACCCCCATTTACAAAGGAGGCCACACAGACATTGACAAACCGTGTAATTCAACCCGCCACAGTCTGCCTCCAAAACCTACACTCCTAATTACTGGACGTTGTGTTCCACTATCAGTGACAGTCTGACTGCTAACTCTTTTGCCGCTTCTAGTTTCAGGAGCTTCACTAGGATCTCACCTACAATTTGTTGCTGCTGTAGGTGAGGTTCTGACACAGTTGAGCTTTGACTGAGTGCTATGCAGAGCCCTTCTCAATCTGAAGGCCTGGTCTGAATGTTCTCCAATCTCTCCTTAGCGCAATTTGCTCCTCTCCTTTGCCTCTGTCGGCATGAATCTAACTCTTTCTCTCATTACATCCCTGTTTCGGATTTTGTTACTCAGTGAGATAGATGATGTGCTATTTCTTCTGGGTATTATTTGCATTCTGCCATCTCGTACAGGACTGTGTCTGCAGGGCCTGGCCCTTCCCACTGTCCCCAAGCTTCTCCCGTCTGCACTGAGACCCCACGATCAGATTTTCACACTACTGTTTACCTCTGTGGGGTTACTGCTTCCCTCCAAATGAAAGTGTCTCTGTATTCAAAACCCCAACAGCCAGGAGCACCCCCAGTTGCTTCCAGCGGATTTAAAGAGAGTGTAGGTTTTGCTTCTGCCGTACGACAACATCTTTACACACAGCAGTTTTGTTAGGAGTTTCTTAGAATTACACAAGAATTATATTTATTGAGCCCTGGATTTTCAATACATTTGTCCATCTTTAGGAGGTAAGAAATTTCAGTTAAAGAACAAAGAATATCAATAATTCACAAATACAGTTTTCAGTATAATAGACATCAGTGAAGATTGATCAATGACAACTCCTTTCCTGCAAATGGTAGAAATGCAACCCTTACTAAGTTTGCAACGCAAGGCAAAAATGGGGTTGGGGAGAGAGCATGAAAAAACATAAAATCTTTTAGATGGCCGTGGAGATTTGTGATCAGGGCTGTGGAAGGAAGATCATTCCTAAATGAAGGGATGCGTGACGGGCAGGTTTATGAGGAAACATAAGATGGGATAAAAGCATTCCTCTGTCATCAATTTTAGATTTTTAAATTCAATATTCAATACATATTCATTGAGCACTTACTACATACAAGTGCTAAGGATACAACAGTGAGCAAAACAAACAGAGCGCTTATCCTCATGAAGTTTGCATTATAAGACCCTTTCAAAACATAGAGTATAATCAATTTCCTATTAGTTAAGTATAAATAGTTTTCTATTGCTCTCTGTTTTTCATTTTTTGTTCCTATCATATCATTAGATTAAGTTTCATACTTAAACGCTTAAAACCTTAACATTTGATTTCTCAAAGACCCAAGGTTAATTACAGCTCACAAAAGTATTAGAAATTAACATGTACTATCCAGCCTAATATATATAGGAAATTTGTTGTTCCTTTGATTTTAAACTTTTTTTATTGGCTAAAAGTCAAAATAAAATATGCATACATCTTAGCTGGCTTAAAATCAACGCTTTCTTTACTTTAGGTATTTTCTAATTGCTATTCAAGGGAGAGGGAAACAAAAGAATTGTTTTTTTTTCCCAGCCACTAACACAGCAATAGATCTACACATTAATATTATTTTTATTCTTAGTTCCCTTATCTTCTGTCTCTATACTCTGGCTCACTAGTTTCCAAAGATGTTAAGAAGTTAATCCAAGTTTTATGAAAAAAGGGACTCCCTAATCAGAGAAGTTGGGGTGACAATGGGTCAAATAAAGTCAAACAGCTTTTTAGATTATAGGCCATTGTAGAGCCATTAGTTCATTATAGAACTCCAATTATAATCTAATGTGATGTGATGCAATGTGATAATACAATATAACTTAATATATGGTGTAGAGGACACGGCCCAACATTCATTCTCCCATCTTTCCGTAACAATATCCTGATTTCCCATTAGAGAGCCGCCCCTACGTCATTCTTAGTCCTTCAGTTCTGGGGGTCCATTTCCCATTGCCTTGCTTTAGAAATGGTCATTAGATGAGTGATGTGCTGGTAGGTGTTTAACAACCAGTTCTCCACAGAAAAAAAAGCCTTGATTTATAGCATTTGCCAATTTCCACGGTGTAAATACTCCCACCGTGGCCAGTTTCAAGCTACCAAGTGAAATGACTGAATGTGGAGTTGGGAAGAGATGTGCAGAGTTGAGTTGTAGGGGCCTCTAGCACACCATATCAGATACATCCCAGACTCAGAATCAGAACACTTATCCCTCTGGGTGCATGACTCAAGCCAGACCAGCTCCTTAGGTCTGATTCCTTGAATTTTTTTTTTTTTGGTGGGGGGAAACTGTTGTGGAAGAGGAAGTGTGTTTAGCTGGGTTTGCTGATTGAAGGAATTGGAACCAATTCTGGTGACCTACTTGCCATTTGGCCCATTTCAAAGGAGGCTGGCTGAGAGTGCAGTAACTCAGAGAAAAGAAGGACAGAGCTGAGAGGTGAAGAGAGACCAAGTTCTGGTATCGCTCTTTGAGTCCCTGGATCTGCACCAGCCTGAGCCTCTGGACTTTGCAGTTACGTGAGCCATTAAATCCCCTTCCCCTTCCTTCATTTCTCTGTCTCTCTCTCTGTCTCTCTGTCTCTGTCTCTTTCTTTGCTTATTTATTTTTCTTTTATTACATCTGTTTGGATTGGGGTTCTGTTCCACTGAAAGAATATGACCATGCTATTCTTTTTTTCAAAGAACCTCTCATGGGACTAATATTCCCCAGAGCAACTTGGGAACTGCTGTTCTAGCTTATTCTCCCCCATTCACTTTACAGGGTACTGGACACTCTGAGGAATTTCCACTTCTCTGTCTTTACCTAGAAACCTGAATTGGTAACTGTTTTCTAAACTTCTGATGTGACTATTCCAAAGACTGTTCAGATTCAACATATTCAAAATGAAACTCATTTTTCTTTCTACTGAAAGTACACTCCCCCTATGTCCCTGGTTTTCATTAACTTACGCACAAATTATGTTCCTGACCAGAGATATAACAGAGAAAGACACAGTTCTTGCCCTCATGGAGCTCTCATTCTAGAGGGAAAAACACACCATCAAATAGGTAAGTAATACAATGTCAATGTCAACTTGAAATAAGTACTTTGGAAAAAAAATAAAGTGGGTTTGAGGGACAGAAAATGACAGAGGTTGCTATTCTAAATGGGGTAACTGGGGAGGCTTCCCAGAGAAGGAGTTTTTGAACACAGAGGTATAAATTAAATGAGAGATGGAACCTAGGGAGTATCTGGGGACCAATATGTGCATGGCTGAATGTTCCAGAAATGCAAAGAGGCCAGGGTTGCTGGAACGTGGGGAGCATGGGAAGTGTGGAGAGGTTGGAGAGGCATCAGGGGGCCAGGTTAGGTGGTGCCTTGTAGGGAGGATAAGGACTTTTTATTTTCTTCTGTATGTGGTCCCTCTGGCATATGTGTGAAGAGTGGATCAGCCCTGTGATGGTCAAGAAGAGAAACAGGGAGGTCATTAAGGGGCCTTTTACAGTTGTCCAGTGGGAGACACCATGCTAGCGTAGGCCGTGATTCTTCTAGCTACCTTGGTTGGGCATCTTTGACTTGCCTTCTCTTTCACTTGCTACATACCCGCAGAGATGCCCAACTGTGGGTTTTGTTCCTGCAAAGCACCATGCAGCCATTGGAAGCAGGTTGAGTTTCCCAGGATGTAGACTTAAGGCAGGAAGGAGGAGGTTGATTAGGGAGTGCTCTTGGGATAACAGCCTTTCGAAGAGAAAAGGAAGGAGGCAGGATTGGGCAGAGAAAAAAGTTCAACTGCAATGCATGGAGTTCTGAAGGTGGGATGATCTTTCAGAGCTGTCCCCAGCTGGAGTGAGGGGTAGGGGCCTTTATACCCCCGCAGCAATCAGTCACTGGATGCTAGTCATCCCAGGAAGAGGGCGTGACCTTGGATAAAGGGGCTTGACAGCTGAGGGCTCTCTGAGGGCAGCATTCCCGGTGACTTGGAGAGTAAGACCTTTGTTCCTGAAGGGGGGTCTGGGCACTATATCACAATATCCACTACACCATCCCTTTTTACATTTGTTACTGAAACTGCCCTGATTTAATTTCTCATTCCTCCTGCTTAGGCTATAGCCCACCATGCTATCTCCAGAATTATACTCCAAGGAAAAGCCAAATTGCTCCTTGTTGCCTATAGAATTACATTTAGCCTCCTTAGCACAGTGTTCAGAACCTTCTAAAAGCCACCCATCATCTCCCTACTGCCCGTCTCACAATCTACGCAGACAAGCCTATTTGGCACACCGTATAATCCATGCTGTTGCTTGAACCTGAAATATTCTCCTCCCATTTTATCTATCAAAATTCCATCCTTCAGGGCTCGCTCAAATTCTACCTTCTTCTTTCCCCAGAACTTCTATTCTAGTAACTCATTCCATTCTGCCGGGACGGAGTTGCTTATTTCTTAGCTGGGTAAGCACAGTAATGAAGTCCTCATCATTTCACCCCCCCTCAGTCCCCAGCAGCATTTAGCAGAGTGGGCTCTCCATAAATGTGGGGTGACTTGGGCTATTTCAGCTTTCATCAAAGGCTAGACAATATCCTGAGATGGCAGTAGAGCAGAGTGGTCAAGCAGGACTTCTGGATCTCTACTACCTGGGTTCAAATTTGGCTCCATCACTTACTAGGTCCATAATCCTGGGCAAATTTAACCTTTTATGCCCCAGTTTACCCATCTGTAAAATCCTCATTTTCATATCCTTACACCTACTTCATAGGGTTGTTGTCAGGATTAAACGAATTAGTATAACTAGAGCATTTAGAACAGTGGCTGCTACTTAATAAGCACATGCAAGTGTTGGCTCATAATAGGGCCCGTGTCACACCAGTGCCCTTGTTGACCCGTGCTTACCCGTGCTCATCAAGACAGCCACAGAGGAGACCGCTGCCCTCTCTAAGCATGATATATTTAGTGAAAGGGCCTTCACACAGCTCTGCTGCAGGGAAATCTGTTAACAGAGCTCTTGTTTTCCTCTTATGAACATTCCTTTAATGAGTGAGGATACTCTTGCAAAATGTTCTGGAATTCTCTGCTTTCCTGGGGCCCTTTCAATCTGGACTCAGACCTGGTTTTATAATGAATATTATGCACTTTTCCAGTGTTGCAAGCGCAAAGCATAACATTTTGAAGTGAACAGATTCACAGACATTTTTGAACTGAAAAGATCTTTAGAGATCGCCCTGTCCAGGAGACAAGAAAACAAGGAGATTATGTGACTTGTCTAATTGATAATACAAACTTATCAAAGTTATTAAAGGACAAAGTTACTCAATAACATTATCCAGTTTTTGCCCAAAGACACTACTTTCTTCAGTATGTATAACTCAAACAAAAGTAGATCTAACTTGCTAATTCTCCAGAGAACAAAAAAAGAAACAGTGTTTATTTCTCAGACTTATTGTTTAATTGAAAATTTCTCCTTGACTTGGTACAATACCTAGTAGTTTCATACTTAGCTTTTCTTGTGAGAACAAATAGTGTCCATTATTATTCAGTTACGTATTCATTCATTTACTCAAAAGATATTTGTGGAGTGCCTTTTATGTACCAAGCAGTGAACTGAAAGTTGGAAACTTTTAAAATGAATCAGCCCTAGTGTTCGGAGACTGGCCCACATCTGTGGAATCTGTGTGTCTGCTGGGTCGTTCAAATTCAAGGGACTTCAGAACACGGGTTCAGGCTAGGAATTGACCTTTATCAGCCAAAGGTTAAATATCGTCAGTTGCAAAGTCATACATATACAACCAATATACACTCAACATACAACCATATATACAACCAATTCTTATTAAGTGAGAATGGTTCTCTAAAAACAAGCAAATGCTGCAGACTGGTCTCTTCCTCCCTCTCTCTCTTTCTCCCACTGATTGAGCTCCACAAAATCCAGGACCAAAAAAGATGGCATTCCAAATTTTGTAGCACAGCGTCATGTTACTATAACACAATATCAGTGCAGATGTTATCATGTTTCTCTGATATGTTAATAAGTGTTAGATGAAAAAAATTTCCACGGTCACATCAATTTGGAAAATTCTGGTGCAAGAGCATTAAAGAGGTTTCTTGCAGTGTGCTTCATTTCCTGAACCTTTAACTTGCTGATATGCATCATGGATCTCTACGAGGGGATAAAGTATTTGACCTAAGTCAAATTAATTTGCCTATGGAACCCTCTGTTTGCAGTGCATTGTCCATGAATATTTCTGAACCCAAGGTCAGTTCTGTTAGCCTCTGTAATCCACCATCCATTAGGTACTGCTTTTTTAATTAAAAAGAAATCCTTTTATAGTTTAAGCCTATCTTTCATATCATATAATATTTCATGTTATATTTTAATATTATTTTTATAGATAAAAATGACTCAAAATCATCAGTGTAAGAATGTTATCTGTACCTGAAGATCGTTATTAAAGCACTCCTCTGCATATGTGCTACCAGCTGCTAATCCAGCTCTCATGGCAGACATCTCCAATCCATCAAAGAACTCTTTCCATGCAGATCTGAAAGAGGTACGAAATCTTTCTCAATGCCAGGCTTTAGACAACAATTTCCAATCCGTGAAATTTGGCCTGCTAGATTGAAATGATCTTGCCTTCATTGTTACCAATATCCACCCCTTACACTGTGCCTACTATGTGCCAAGCATTTTGCGAGTCCTTTTACTTAGAATCCCTCACTTCATCTCCATTTTGACTGCCATCATACTGGCCAGCATCTCTCACCCAGACTATTTCAATCACCTCCTAACCAATCATATTGCTTCCCTCTGCACTAAGAGAACAATCTGAAACACTTCCATGGTCTCCAAGGCCGGCAGGATTTGGACCCTCCCCAATCTCTACACCTATCACTCTCCTGAGGTGCAGTCACGGATCCACAGCTGGATTGGCAAGTCTGAATGCTCAGTCTTCTTAGTCCACTATGAGGGGATGAAGCCCTAGGGAATCGAGTCATTCTAATCAACTCGCCAGAGATGAATGTGTACTGCACAATATTAATTTATTAATTTACAATGAGAAGTGGAGCAATCCAACCAACCAGATGTTTGTGTTGGCATGTTTGTGACCTCTTTCTGGAAGCTATAATGAGTAGTCATTGAGAGCTTGTGGGCTGGAATCAGACTGCCTGAGTGTGAATCCTGCCTCTGTGCTTACTAACTGGGTGATTTCAGGCAAGTGGGTCAGTGTTCCTTTCAGTATCTACTTCCCCATCAGTAAAATGGGGATAGTAATAAAACATACCTCCCTGGGTTGTTGGGATGAGGATTAAATGAGAATATATATTTGTTACGTCCTGCTTAGAATGGAAGTTGGTACACAGTAACACAATAAATATTAGCTTCTGTTACTACAGTGGAGATCTAGTCAAACTAAGTTAATATCAGAGCAAAAAGAATTAAACAATATTAAACAGATTTTTTTCAAGTTGTGTTAACTTCATAAATTACTATTTATGTATTCATCCATTTAATAGTTATGGATACTCAAATAATTTCATACACTATGAGATTCACTTGGTAGTCCCACATCCCATAAATGTAAATGAATTCATGGATAAATATGGAAATGCACAAATCAATCTGTATCTTTGCACTTATCCGATTTTGTCCATTTCCCAGCCCTCTCCTTACTTTCAGTTTAAAACCT
The DNA here is from genome assembly GCF_028021215.1 of Eschrichtius robustus. Lineage (NCBI taxonomy): Eukaryota > Metazoa > Chordata > Mammalia > Artiodactyla > Eschrichtiidae > Eschrichtius > Eschrichtius robustus. Next base: position 31,706,080 of record NC_090825.1, read on the forward strand.
TTAAAAATCAATTGTTATAAATTTCATCACTTAAAAAGTCTGCCTGCCCCTCCATCTCATCTCTCCCTGCTCCTCCATGTGCCTTCTGTCTGCACACTCACCGTCTCTTTTCCTCACACCTGCCAACCTTCTTCCCTCCTTAGATTTCCCTTGTGCTGTTTCATCTGCCTGCAATTCTCACCCCAACCCTTGTCCTGGCTCCTGTCTGCTTGGCCTCAGAGAAGCCTCCCTGACCGCAAGACTAGGTTAGACCCCTTCACTGAACTTACCATAATCGTAATTAACTGATCATTGTTCAGTGTATTCAGTAAAATCAATGAGGACAAGGACCCTTCTTTTTTGTTCACCACTGAGTCCCCAGTACCCTGCACATAGGTAGGCATTCAATCAATAGGTGTTGAATGAATGAATTTAATCTTCTCAACAACCTGTATTTCCTGCCATGGAAAAGTCAAAGCTTCGAGCTGTCAAGTGATGCACCCAAGTCACACAGTCATATGTGGTAGAGGAAGGTTCACACTCAAGTCTTTCTGACTCCTACCCAAGCCCCTTACTACCCCACATGGCTGCCACTTGATTTCTGCAAGTTACATGCCTATCTACACACATCGTTCTCTGTAGCTTCAACTACACTCTACTTTGCATCCTTGCTGTCGCAATGTTTTCTATCCTGGGCTCTGGGTTTTTTCTTTCATTCTTGAACTAATCCAAATCTTCCCTAACATATTTATAAAACTTGTTCACTGGTCTAGCTATAATATGCTACATTTCATCTTATTAAGACATCTTTTCTCTCCTACAACCCTGCAATTCCACTCCTAGATGTATACCCACCAGAAATGTGTACATGTGTTCATTAAACGCATGTACTGGAATTTTCATAGACCACTACTCGTAATAACCTGAAACTGGAAACTATCCAAATGCCCATCCAAGTAGAATAGACCAACTATTTTATATTCACACAATGGCATATTATATGACAATGAGAATGAACAATCTACAACTTTACGTGACAGTATGGGTGAATCTTACAAACATAATGTTGAGGGAAAAAAGTCAAGTACGTATTATATGATTCTATTTATAAAAAGTTCAAAAACTGGCAAACTAATTTATAGTATTACAAGTCAGGATAGTGGCTACTCTTGGAAGAGTAATGATTGGAGATCGGAGGAAATGGTGAAGGTTTTCATGACACCAATGACATTCTGTTTCTTGATCTGTGTGCTAGTTAGGTATTGGTGTTTTGCTTGTGGAAATGCATCAATATGTGCATTTATAATGTGTACACTGTTCTTTATGTATAATAGACTTCAATAACAGGTTTTATGAAACGACTTCATATCTGTTTGTTTCTGACTACTTCAATTTACAGAGACTATTTTGAAATCTAATGCTAGTGTCTGACGTGCTGGCCACTATTTGCCCAGATGGGAGCTTCCTGTGCATGTAAAGAGCCCACTTTGAATTGTTTAAAGTCTCACGTGGAAAAAAAAAAAAAGCCCCCAGTGGTGTCAATCAAAAATGTCTCCAGACATTCCCAAATGTCCCCTGGGAAACAAGTTGACCCCAGTTGAGAACCACCGGCTTAAAATGGCTTAGATGATTTCCTCACCTGCATCCCTCACCGGCTTCCTCTCTCATCTTCCTTTCTGCCCCTCACTTGTACAAATCCAGCCATCTGGCCTCCTTGCTGTCCTCTGAATACACCAGACACGCTCTCACTCACTTCTGCACCACCTGTTTCCTCTGCCTGTAATGGTCCCTTCCAGGTATCTGCGGGCTCACCCCCTCACCTCCTTCAAGGATATGCTCAAAGGTCACCTTTTCAGTGAGGCTTTCCCTGGCCTCTTTATTTAAAATTTGAATCCTCCATACTCCCTGTCTCTCCACCTGGGTTTATCTTTCTCCAGAGCACTTATTGCCTGATAACCTGGCATAAAATTTATTTATTTTGTTTGATGCCTGTCTCCCTTATGAAAATATAAGATCCAAAGGGGCAAGAATTTTGTTTTCTTCACTGCTCTATCCCGTGCCTCGAACAGTGCCTGACACATAGTAGATGCTCAATTAAAACTTGTTGAATAAATGAGTGAATAAATAAATAAATGAATACAATCTAGAGCCCAGTTCAGTGTCTGACATTCAAATGACATCCAGAATGCTTTAGGATTTAATCACTGTGCTTCTCCTGTCTTACTGTTCTTCTTGTAACTTCCATCCCCCAAGATTAGGGTCTACCCCTTAACTCCAGATGGCACCATGACTTTGGTTGACTAGCACTCTTGATTGTGACTACTTCCTTCCTTCCCACCACCTCTGGTCATGCTTAGTCCACCTGCCAGGATATTCACCTGCTCATCCCTCACATCTGCCTTCCTAGTGCAGGCTACCTGTCTGGATCACCGCCTTCCTGTCCCTAGATTCTCTGGGTGTTGGGACCCTCTGTTGCCTCTCCTTCCCTGCCCTGAACCTGCACACTGTCCTCACCCCTCCTCTTCTCCCAGCAACACCCTCACCCACCACCTTCCCAGAGGTAGAGATGGGTCTGATCCCCAGTTCTGACATGACCTACTGATGTCCCCAACTCCACAACTTCCTTCTGTCAAAATCTTGGAAAACTCAAGAGATGACGTCTCTCGTTTCTCTGTTTATTTACCACAAAACCTGAAATTGTGGCAGGGCTTTCTTTCCATGAAAGGCTGCCTGAGTTTTCTTGCTTCCACTTAACTGTAATGCGAGCCTGCACTCAGAGCCGTAGAAACCTGACACCGTTCAGTAAGTGAACAACTGTAAATGCCAAGAGTCAAGATGCCTCAAGTGAAGGAGAACTTGGAGTCAAGGTTGGTCATTTTTGTTGCGTTAACGTGACAATAGACAGTTTCTTTGGCAGACATCACAATAATGTCAGCAGGGACTTCAACTTTACCTGACAGTATGGGTGAATCTTACAAACATAATGTTGAGGGAAAAATGTCAAGCACGTATTATATGATTCTATTTATAAAAAGTTCAAAAACTGGCAAACTAATTTATAGTATTACAAGTCAGGATAGTGGCTACTCTTGGAAGAGTAATGATTGAAGATTGGAGGAAATGGTGAAGGTTTTCATGACACCAATGACGTTCTGTTTCTTGATCTGGGTGCTAGTTAGGTATTGATGTTAGTAGTTAGTAGTTAGTTGCCTGTGATAAGCAAGAATCAAGTAACCAGACACATAATATTTCTACCTCAGGTTCGCTTGCATGCTGTTGGGCATTTGGGGCAAAAATCCAGATATACCCAAAGTAGAAACCTGTAAGAATTGGCAAAGCAACACTCTTAAAACTAAATTTTTACCTAGAAATAGATCTGTGGACACATTCCCTAAGTGGTCACACAAACAAAACCATTGATTGAACCATAATGCGTTTGCCTGTGATAAAATTGAAGATCATTTATCAAACTGTCCGTGGAATCCATGATTTGAACTGACACTGATGACATAAGCAGATATTCGAGGTTATAAGAATCATGAATAGCTCAAGGAATTCAAGGACACTAGTTGAAAAGATGATTATGATTTGGTTTCTGAACATCTGGCCATGAGATCCAGCCAACCCACTCTCCTCCCTCCTCTCTCTTCCCATGCTGACTTCTAACAGTTTTCCTACAAGCTACCAAAGGAAGGAGCTGACAGACATAAGCCCTCTATGCCCTTGAACTTTTCAATGCTTGAGTGCTATGTGGGAGGACAGCCATTTATCACCCTCACAATGGCCAGGAGGCTGCAGGGGCAGGACAAGAGTCTGGTTTCCTGGCTGGTTCTCTGTTTTCTACAATGATCTGAAAATGATAAATACACTTGTTACTGTATCAGCCCTGCAGAGGAGGAAATGTGACGTGAGAAAGGGCAGAAACGGCTCAGTCTCTGTGATCACACAAGTTATGTACGGATTATACGCATTGGAGCGACTTCTCTGCAGTCAGATGTGGAAATCTTGAGTGCTAAGGTTGTCAACATCTAGATAGAGTTTAATAGTCTTCCTAAATAAACCTCATTTTATTAATTGTGCTCCCTTTACGTTTTGAGCATTAACAAATAAAAGTGTTATGTTTTGATTTTTTAAAAAAAGGAAGCGATATTTTTTTTTAAAATCTCATGTTTGGAATTTCCCAAGTCTCTGGTAAAATGCCCAAATATCTAGATCTTGGCAGAGTTCCAAATTGCCTCAGAACTGTCTCCACAGTGCTTCAGTGAATGGTGGCATAATGCAAAACATGTTGATCCTGTGTTGAGTCATTAATTAGTGACATTTATTGAACACTCGTTGTATACAAGGCATCATACTAACACAGTATACAAACAAAAATACGAGAAAGGGAGCCTAATTATACCAGGGGGACAAGCAGAGGAAGCTTTCTTTAGGTAAAAGGAAAAGGGTAATGGAGAAACAACTTTACTTACAAACTTCCTTACCTTAACGTTGTTCCCTGATAATGAATAAGCGAAAATACAAGCTATAAATAGAAAGACACAGCAAAATCCAAAACCTGTTTTTGTCAAGAGACTTGATGTAGTGCATCTTGGTTAATACTCATAAGTGAGTCAGTAAAGGTCATAATAAAGACTGAACTGCTTCTCTCTGTGATATTTTGAGAACTCTGTAGCAAACAGCTCTGATTTTAGCCTTTGGTAATTGACTTAAAGGGACAAGAGGTTGCCAGCATTTTTTCCCCTGAAACTTTATGCATCTATAGAAAATCTGGCCTCCATCAAACTAAATAATTGTGAATTTCAAGCAAAATTAATTAGGTATGTAGGCTCAACATATCTAGTGGAAAACATTCATTAACACGCAACCTTGAAGTAGAAAACACGGGTTCCTATGACTGCACTTAGACCTAACTGCAGTCTGTAACATTGGGTTCCTTTCTGATATTTTCCCAAGAAGGAATCGGCACAGTTTGCTTAATTCAAACACTTTGGAATAAAATTGCTTGCCTTATTCATTTTAGAAAAAAACAATCCCCTTTGAGGGAAAGGAAAATCCAGTGTGTGAGTTCCCTTCCCCGTCAGATTGCTGACCCAGTGTAGGAGAAGTATCATCAAGTCTATAGTAGACAAATTGAATTTTCCCTGCCCGGTTTTCATTATCCCCTTCCTGCTGGGAATGAATAGCAGGAACTTTTTTCTTTTGGGGAACATTTGTGATTCAATAGCTGTAACCCATTCCTGTCTCCAGAGATGAACACATGGCCCAGTAGGGCATTTCTGGCCACAATGACTGGGTCAAAGATTGGCCTTGACCCAAGCCAGACCAATAAGACCCAGTTTGGGGATTACTAAATTGGTGGCCACCATCTTGCTCCTCATGGGAGAATCTGCCTGAGAGTGAAGCTAACACAGAGGAAAGCAGAGCTGAAAAAAACAAACAAAAAAAAAACCCCAGGTACTTGAAGCTATCTTTTGAGCATCTAGAGCCAACTATAAATGAAACCCTGATTCTGGCTGACTGACATTCTTTACTCTGTCTACCTCCCTATTCCTTACCTGCTGGTCATTCCCTGCCCGACTTCCAGGACTTCTACCTGATCACATCCTGCCAAACTTCTCTGGTGCAAATCACCTGCCTAGACTCCCCCCCTGCCCCTGTCCCCAGACCCTCCAGGTAGTGCCCTGCCTGGTGGGTCTTCCTCCCATGAGGACCTACACACTACCCTCATTTTGCCCTCTTACCTGCAACATCTCCCACTCCCAACACCTTCCCAAAGGCAGGTTTGGTCTCCAGTTCCAACATGTCCACCATGCTCAACCAGCAACTAAACTTCATTCCCTCAAAACCATGAACATTTTAGTTCTGTAACCAATAAATTTGGTTTGCTTCAGGCGGTTTGAACTCGGTTTCTGTCACTTGCAACTTGAAAGTCCTTGATCTTCATAGGTAACAGAACTTGATTTTTTCAAGCAGATTGATTTCTTTGGAAGAGTCAAGGGTTACCTAGAGTCAGACTTTTTGAATATTATAGGCATTCAAGCACAGAGTAGCATTTTGTGCACAAAATATTTTGCAGTAAAATATAATGAAATATAATGCATATAAACTAAAATGTGATGATACTAATTATACATGCATCTAGTAATTCAAAAGAGGAGTCTCTATGGTGCCTCTTTAAATTGAAATGGCATTTCTTTAAATACATGTTATCATACAACTGGTAATTAAATGAGTGGCTTTAGAGCAACACACTCAACTGTGGCTGACAGACCACCTGCACTGGTAATATCTTGGGAGACTGGTTTAAAATTCAGATTCCCTGGACACATTCCAGGGCCATTGAATCACAATCTCTGGGAATTAGGTCTCAGAATGTTCATTTTGGATGAAATTCCAGGTAATTTTCTAGGCATACAAGAGTTTGAGCACCATTTGCTTTAAGTCTTATTGCATATATATATAATATTTAATAAACCTTCAAGTGTTACTGTCTGAACCTAAAGAATAATTCAAAGACCATCTCATCATTGATAAGACTGAAACTGAATGGGCACACCTATAAAATCAGTAAGGTTCAGGTAATTTATAAATGCTTAGAGGCCGGATGTAGTCAGCTCAGGCTAACTTCACTGTGGTAACAAATAACCTAAAATATTAATGGCTTACAACTTCAAGGGTTTATTTCTTATGCATTTCCATTTCCAACACAGGACACTCCAGAACTCAGGGCTATTGGAACAATCTTTCTCTAGGACATAGTTGAGTTGGCCTTGTAATGGAGGGTAAAGAGAAGAGGGAGACTGCAGGCTGGCTCTTAAAGTCTCTGCTTGGAAGCGACACACGTTACTTGCAGCCATGTTCCATTGACCAAAGCAGGTCACATCACCATTCCTGTGTTCAGTGGAGTAGGGAAGGATAATCCTATAGAAAAGGATACTAAAGGGAGGAACAGCAAACATTTTGAACAGAAATATAATCTACCGCATGGGACATTTGATAAATAATTTCATGTGTTCTTGAAAAAAATAATGGGGGAATCTACGGTCAGGTAAGTCTGGGGACTGCTGCCTGCCTACTCTAGCCCTCCCTGGAGCTGCACAATGTAAAGCAGCATATTAAAGGCTCTCAGAAGTCCTGCAATGGAAAAAAAGTTAAGATTATTTAACCCCATGTTTCCAAGCTTTGTTTCCATGGATGCCTTTTTGAACACCATCTCAACACACCTCAACAATCTGAAGTTCACTGGACAAAGACGTCATTTGTGTGGTAGACAAAATAACATTTTCTTCTTCCTCTATGACAAAGCATGCATGTGGGATGTTCCTAGCCAAATATTGTGTAATAACTTCTGTGTAGCTTCAAGCTATTCATGCGTTTAAAAAATTCTGGTATTTTACTAAGTCATCAAAAAACCTTAGTATTTTACTAAGTCTATGCAAATATCCTTCATGTTATTCCAACTAGTTACAGGCTGTTGAAATTTAGTAGCGTTACTGGAGAGCACTTAAGGAGTGAATCTAATAAGCCGGTTCTTCCAGGTATGATGAGTGTTCCAGAAAAGATTTTACTTCTAAATCTTTCTCATTACCTTGTTTGGAATTAGGCAATTCCTGTAAATTGAAGCAATGCACTTTTTTTCCATTTGTGGGAACCTGTCATTTTAAAAGATCATAAGCAGTTCTGCAGTTATAAATAAGCATAAAAGTACTCAATTCTATGAGTGTCATGATGGGGGAGATCATTTCCTCCTTTTTCTCTACCTCCACCCAATGCATCCTTGCACCTCCGCTGGGATGCTGGTGATGTACAAGGTTTTTGTTGCTGTGTAAGTGGAGGTTCTTGTTTCTCAAAGTCATTGTGTGGCTGGAGCATGCCACAAGCAGAGGCGGTTGTGGTCATCTCCCAATTTTTCCAGCGTTAACACTTTTATGGTGTTCACTGGTGGTGAACACCTTTATGAAAACCCATCCTCTGTTCTCTGATGCTTTTCTCTCCTTTATCACTGCCTCTCAGTCTTCCCCTGGCTCTTCCTCCTGATCTACTCCTTAAATTACTGGATTCTTCTGATTCTTCCCTTGGCCGTCTTTCAACTCACTCTACACCTGCCAAGATGAATGAGTCCACTCTCTTGGCCTTCTGCCCCACCTGGATCTGTCTCCGCCTTGCTCCTCAGCTTTGGTACCATATTCTAAGTGCTGACAAATCATCTCCACCAGTTGCTGCATAGCGGCCTCACAATGAATGTATCCCAAACAAAACTCTTCATTTTCCTCCCAAACTTGTTCTTATATTCCCTGTTTCCATTCATTGTTTTACTACCTATTTAGTCTCCTGAGTAAAAAATGGGACGTTATCTCTGACCTCTCCATTTCTTCTACCCCAAAGCTCCAACTCATGCCCACATTCTGTGCAATCTCAGAAGTATGAGACTTGAGACTTCCTCTCTGTCTCCATGTACTGCCTTGGTTCAGATGCTGGCCCCCATCTGCCTGGATTCTGAGTGTGTGGTGTCACGGTGAAGAGTATGGATTCTGGCACCCAGACAGCTTGGGATGGAACTCTGACTCAACTGCTTCTTGTAGACTGACCAGGCCAAGTTATTTAACCTCTCTGTGCCTCTATTTCCTCTTCTACAGGGAAGGATCATTGCAGTACCTACCAAGTGGGGTTGTTGTGAAGATTGCTTTGGCAAATATATACAAAATGCCTGGCACAGAGTAAATGCGCAATAAATGTTAGTTACTAGTATCATAACAACTTTTTAGCTAATTTCACTGGTAATAGTATTTTTCCACTCTCATTAGACTCATCTTCCTAAGAAACAAATCTCATCATGTCACTCCTTAACTTCTACTGGCTTTCCACCATTTAAAGAATAACATTCAACTTTCTTAGCAGGACCTGTAAGACCCTTCAAAAATCTCTTCCTAACTACCATTTTGGGTTTATTTCTGGCCACCTAGGCTTTAAACACTGAGTTTACACTAAACTTCTCAGCATTCCTCAAACACTCCATACCCAGGGATAATTCTGCACCTTTGCATGTTCTACTTCTGTGTTAGTCAGCTTTCCTAAGTTATGATGCTATAACGACCATCCCCAGGTCTCAGTGGTTTTCAATGGCACAGGTTTATTTCTTACTTACATTACGTGTTGCCTGCAGGGTGGCTTCAACTCTACTCCAGGAGTCTTCTTTACTCTGAGATCCACACTAAATGGGGAGTCCTTTTCTGGAAATGGTTTTCTCGTGTGGCAAAGGGAAAAGAGTGACTTTGGAATGTCATGATGGATTTTAAAGGTTTGCTCAGAAGTGGCACAAAACACTTCTACTCAAATTTTATTGGCCAAAGTAAGTCACCTGGCCAAGTGTGACCTTAATGGGGGCGGGGAAGTATAAACCTCTCCTGTCCCTATATATCTTTCCCTATACTAGGGACATGAAACAGATAATTAGAAACAATAATATAGTCTCCCGTCGTTCCCTATATTTGAAATGCCATCACATGTCCCTGCACCAGGCAGTTAGTTCACTTCCCAGCATCCTCTCAGGACTCCAGTCCCACTTTTAATAAAGTGCTTGTCAGACTATACTAAGAGTATCTGTTTACATCCCCCTTTCTCTCGTGGGCAAAGGCTACAACTTCTTGATTTCTCTATCCCTGGATCTAAGCCTCCTAGGATTCAGAACATGTCAACAGAATGAATGAATGAGGCAATTTGTTGCTTGGCCATTTATAGGCAAGGTTGGTTAAGCTTTTCTGCTAATATGCAGTGGTAAATGGCCAAGTAACTAAGTAACTCCTTCATGCAGGCAGAAACGAGACTTGACCAGTGAGAAGCCAGTGTGTTTTTTTTTCCTCCATGCCCACCAAATATTATGTAATTTTCTTATTTTGCTCTTAGTCCATTGCTATGTACCAAGACAAAATGCCTTGGAAAGATACTATTTCTGCATATAGTCTTAGAAATTTATATACATGTAATATTCAAATGAAAACAGATTATGCCTATATAGTATTTGTCAAAACTTGTTTCAAATCCAGTTATCTATTGAAAAGACTATACCAGTAAAAAACCATCTTGATGAACCATCAATAAGTATCATCTTTGGTAACCTTCTGGGAAGATACTAAATCAAATTGCTAAGATATTCAGTTTTACCTCCTAAGTATTGCAAACTCATCCCCTCATCCTCATCTCTCTCCTCCAGCGCTGTCTTAGTTTGGGTTCTCCTTACCTGCACTTTTACTACAGAGTCCTACTTGGTTTCCCTCTGCCCAGAATACTCTCCTGCAATCAAGAATGCCTTGATTGATGAAAGATGCCTTTGCATCAGGCATCACCTTCCTTCTGAACTCTCTCCAATGCCCTCTCTTTAGCATCCACCAACGGGGTTAAATCCTGTCCCTGTATATCTTTTTATCATTGTGTTTTATCACATTGCATTGTAATTATTCGTTTATGCATCTGTTTCCTCTTAATGGAGTGAGTCTTTTGACAGCAGGTATTGTGGTGTCCAGTTCTTAATCAGAGCAGAGTGCCTTTGCACATACATAAGGTGCTCAATTAATGTTTGTTACATTGAGTTGCTGTTGAACTGAATGCAAAAATTATGGCTTACACATTTTGTGCTAAGTAATACAGTACAATTGAAAACATTGTTTTGATCTGGTGTTTTAATGTGTGATAATATTTTCATGATTCATGAAGAATGTAGTGTTTCTTATGTTTTGATTTAATTAATATGAATTTTAACTTTTATATATAAGCTCTGTGGAAAACTTTTTGGAAATGAACCAGTTCTCATGAGAATTTATTAGTATCCTAAGAAAAAAGTCTTTAAAAAATATTCTTCATAGGACATTATATGGCTAAAGAAAATTTAGAAGATACAATGTCTCTTTATTATCCTTGCCACCAAAAACAAAAATGAAAGTTTTACTGAGACATAAAAACTACAGAAAGAGAATTTAAGCTATGTGTGTCTCAGAAAAACAGTACAACATGCTAATTTGACCAGATCTTCCAAAAGAAAGGAAGCCAAGTGCAAATTACATTTACCTAATTTAGCTCAAGAATGAAATTTTCAGTTTTGGTAACTCTAACACATGTTATGTAAGAGATCATGAGTATAAGAGGGAGAGAAAAAGGGCAAAAGAGGTTGTAATTAAAGCAAATCTTCCCAGAACCCTGGATTGCACCAGGAACGTGGCCAGAATAAGCAAGGCTACTGACTTTTGCCAGGGTCATGTTTAGAGGTTACTTTATCATAGCCCTTGCTTGAAAAACATAATTTGAGCAAAGAAGAGCTCCCAATGTTCAGTGATCTCCATGTGCTTCCCATTAGGGTCGGAAGAAGAAATGCTGTGGTATCCTCCGCAAATGGAATGGAATGGGAATTTTCAGATCTCTTTCCGACTTGGCAAGAGATGCCACGCTGGACATCAGGAAGATCCAGCTATTTCTAGAGTACAGGGACACACAGTCACACAGAGTCACCTAGGAACCATCGTGAATGGTTACTTAGTCACTCGTCTTCTGTGTAGGAAAGCATCTAGCTCAGCTCAGAATGGCTATCTACCTTAATCTAAATAACATCATCATTTTTATTTAAATTTATTTATTTTTATTTTATTTATTTTTGGCTGCGCTGGGTCTTTGTTGCCGCATATGGGTTTTCTCTAGTTGTGGCGAGCGAGGGCTACTCTTCGTTGCGGTACGCGGGCTTCTCGTTGTGGTGGCTCCTCTTTGTTGCGGAGCATGGGCTCTAGGCGTGGGGGCTTCAGTAGTTGTGGCTTGTGGGCTCTAGAGCGAAGGCTCAGTAGTTGTGGTGCCCGGGCTTAGGTGCTCTGCGGCATGTGGGATCTTCCCGGATCAGGGCCATGTCCCCTACATTGGCAGGATTCTTAACCACTGTGCCCTCGGGGAAGCCCAACATCATGATTTTGAAAGTCTAAAATATTAGACAAGCAAAATATTATTAGTGAGTTCCTTTGCTAGCTGAGCTCAGATTTGGAAGCTCCCTGAAATGGCCTGTCAAATCTTCACTTATTCACCCAGCCCTACTAAGAGAGCATGACAGATCACATAGGAGTGTCAGCGCCCTTCCCCACCTCCCATCGGCAACCAGGGTAGTGTGAAGACCAAGCCAAGTGTAGCATCAATGTCAGTTGCTTATCCAATATCCACGTCCCTCTTTTTCCTCACTAAACACTTGTCCAGATAAATATTCTCTTTCCCAGCCCATAAAACACAAGTAGATATTTGCCTGGGAGTTCTGATAAAGCCTCTGATTTCCTGTTAAAAGGAGACAGAGATAACACTCTCTTCCTGCTTTCAAAGCACATGTGATGTCTGAACTATGGCAAACATCTTGGAACATCTTGAAACATGAGGCTATAAGGATAGCAGAGCAGAAAGATACAATGACCTGGGTCCCTCATGGCACTGTGAGCTGCAAACAATGCCAACAGTCACCTAACTCTGGATTTTTGTAATGTGTGAAAAAGAATCCTCTATTTGCTGAAGTTACTATTGTTTGGGTTTTCTATTACTTGCAGCCAAATATATCCCTAACTTATATACCAAGTCTATTAACAGAAGCTCAATTAGGGATGCTCAGAGAAAAGCCAGTCTCAGGCTACTAGTAGTAGAGAGATAATAGTTTAGAAGAGGTAGCAGATAGATTTTTCTCCCCCTTTCCAAATGTTCCTTCATTTCCCCTGCAACATCCTCAAGAAATTTTGGACCAGTCATAGAAGATGGAATTAAAAGTTCCCATTTTAAAACATCAGTCCTGATACATGACATACCAACATTATGACTTCATTTTTTTGAATCATGAAGTTTCTTCCAATACTAAGAATCATCAGCATCTATCCTACCCATGTTAGACTTCAGCAAAGTTTGTAACTTAAGAGGCCTGGTCAGTTGAAAATAAAAGAAGTCTCACACTTATTTATAATTTTTAATAAAAGAAGATACAACTTTATTACATCAAATTTTATATAATCTGGTCTCCATTATGAAAATCCTATCTTTAAATTCCAGCTGGAGGTACAGTATTCACCTTTTATTACTCAAGTTTAAGACTCAGGTATAAGACTTTCATGTGGATTCCATAATTATCTTTTGCAAATTGTATTTTTATATGATATTGACTATAGTCATTTTCCGTGTGCTAACATGTAGGTTTCTATAGGCATAGATCATATTTCTGTTTAAAAAAAAAAACTCTCCAAACTGGTAACATCTGGTTGATGGACTGGGTTATGGATGTTTGCACCTGGAGCATAGCCAGACCCGAGGTGCATGCAAACATACAATTACACTCGATCCATCACATCAAAGCCATTTTCTGTCCTGGCTCCAATTTTGGTCTGGCACATTGTTTCATCTTGTTCTGCTCTAAAACTCTCCAATTGTACTTAGAAGAATGGGTACAAATGGGCAGCTTGCTTACCTTCCTTTAACTCTCCCATTTGGAGAAGTGCCCACCAAAGAATTTAGAAATGAAACAAATTCATCACTTAAACATTTCTATTAATGATAATAGCCACCAATGGCTGAGATATTTACCAGGTGCCAAGAGTGCTTCTGAACTTGATACAGACATCATCTCCTTTAGCCCTCACAAGTCTGGGAGGGGACCTCAGTCTCCTGATACTCAGTCCTTCACGCATCCAGTCAGTGTGTGTTACGAGCAGCCACTGGGCTGGACTCTGGGACTGCAGTAGAGAACAAGGTAAACCCAATGCTCCCTGCTCTACGCTGGATCCACCCTCTACATGTACACGGATATCTCATGGAGTCTAATGCGGGGGGAAGAGACATCACAGTGCAGCAAGACTGAAGAAAGAGGGAAACAAAGAGCACAGGAGGAGCCCTAACCTAGGGTGGGGCGGGAGGCAAAATCTCACTCAGAAAATGATGTTTAAGCCTAGACATTCAGGGTTATTCACTAAATGGGGGAGGAGGTACTGGTGCTGGGGATGACATCATTCCAGGCAGATGAGACAAGATGTTATTGGATCACACAGGGGCAAGACAGGGCCAGACAGCACTTCCGAGGGTACTGAAAAAGAGCACTATTGCTGGAGCTAAGAGAACCAGGGATAGAAGGGTGAGAGGGACCAGATCTCATGGGCCGTGCTTGGGACTTTATCCTAAAGGCAAGGTGAAGCTATCCAGCGTGGTAGCTGTCACTGTTTTGTGTGACTGGGAATGTGAGGGGGGTGGGGAGGGGGAGGGGGATGGAGAGGGAGAAGAATGATCAGATTTAAATGCAGATTCAGAGAAATTAGCACCTTTGTCCAAAGTTACTCCAAAGCTAGAATCTGATCCCAACGTGCTTGATTCCCATCCTTTGCTCTTAACCCATCATTCTCTACCATCTTTTAACTTTACCAGCTTCATGCTAGTCAGGGTACCTTATTTCTATCGAATCCACCAGAAGACCATTCAAAAACACATGCATCTAGTGCTTACTATGTATATAAGGTGTAGGGATTCAAAGGCCCTGCCTTCTGTTCCTTCTCCGTGGTGACAGTGGAATTTGGAATCTGTATTCTGACCCCATCCATTTATCCATGTCCCAAGGCTCATTTTTTTTTTATTTTATTTTTTTAAATTAATTAATTAATTATTGGCTGTGTTGGGTCTTCACTGCTGTGCGTGGGCTTTCTGTAGTTGTGGCGAGCAGGGGCTATTCTTCGTTGCAGTGCATGGGCTTCTCATTGCGGTGGCTTTTGTTGTGGAGCACGGGCTCCAGGAACGTGGGCTGCAGTAGTTGTGGCATGTGGGCTCAGTAGTTGTGGCGCACAGGCTTAGTTGCTCCGTGACATGTGGGATCTTCCCAGACCAGGGCTCGAATCCGTGTCCCCTGCATTGGCAGGCGGATTCTTAACCACTGTGCCACCAGGGAGGTCCCTCATTTTATTTTTTAAAAATTTATGTACACTAACATTCGCCAATTTTTTTTATTTTTTAATTTTGGCTGCGCCGTGTCTTCGCATGCCGCAACTAAGAAGTCCTCATGCTGCAACCAAGGCCCATTATATTTTTGACCGATAGCAACATTATGTCAGAGTGAAAGTTAACTGCAGCTGGGGGCGGTGAAGGACACCATTCTCCTGCTAGCAAAATCCCCACCGTCCGATTTAATTCTGAAAACAACCTTGGGAAGTGGATAACCTGCTGCAGATGAGTAGAGTGGGGTTCAGAAGGTTAAGTCACTAGCCCAAGGTCACACAGGTAGAAAGTTCCAGAACTGGGAAACCAGCATCTGTCCTCTCAGAACCAAACTCTCAGGGCTACACAGTCAAGCAGGTTCTCTCTGATTAGTTCACTCCTGACAAGGGAGGTAGGGAGACAATGGGAAGAGGAAGGGGCTTAAGGGAAATTATTTTAACACAAAGAATATTGTATAAAGCGTGGTATGAGACTGTCCAATTATTCTCCATGGCTTTAAATATTTTTAACCAACCTTATTGTTATAAAGCCCCATAAAAGTCATTACTACATAGAAAGGAAATGGATTTTCAATTCTAACTAAATCCCAAAGCACATTTTTACTTTCCAATTTTTTTTCTTTAGGTTAAAAGTTGTATCTAGTTAGGGTTGTTAGAGGATATATGATTTTGCTCAGACAAATAAGTAAGGAATAAAATATTTACAAAATTCAGAGGTAATATTTGCTTAGGTCTTTGAGTTCCTTTTTAAAAAGGCCTTAGATCCCTGTGGATTAAGCAAGCACCTCTCAGATCTTGTCTTTTCAATGCTCAGGAAAGGAATGGCTTCTATAGGATAAAAGGTATATTAAGACCTGAACTTGGGAATTTGCCTGAATGTTTTTCTTTAGAACGAGGTTTGCTTTGGCAAGTTTTATAAAATGCTCTGAGCTTTTCACTTTAGTTTTCAGATCATCTACCCCATCATCTATCTCAACCATTTATTATAGGTTAGCAATGTTTTTATATACTCTACCTATCAGAATTAAATGGATCAGATTATGCGTATATTTCTTAATATTAATTGTGCTTTTACATTGAGGAGATCTATGATACTGTTGTCATTTTTTACAATTATGTTCTTTGGAATACTGCCTTCTTTAAGTGTATGCTAACCCCTCTCCCATGTTTTTTTTTACAAGTAACTGTTGATCTTGCTAGACCATGTTTAAACAAGAAATAGTAACGCATAGTGTCATACTTCAAAGAACTATGAATATTAAAGTGAATGCTCCTTAATTGTAAAAAAATAAAAAGAATAAAATGGATCAAAGTGATTTTGCTTATTAAAAACAATTAGATTTTTAACAACAATCAATTCTCAAATAAATGAAATTGAATCTCAAATTATATGGGAAAAAACCTGTTCCTGAAATGCTATAAAATTCAAATCTAGAGTCATTAAATTCAGAAAATTAGGGGAGAGGCTAAGGATAAGAGTTGATTACCTTATTCGGTTAAAGAAGAGTATATAGAAAATACTGGAATGGAATTATAGCATTATTCAAATTTTACTTACAAATTAGAGAAAAGGTCAGAGGGCAAAAAAGAAAAGAAAGTGTGTGTGTGCCCTTCTCCACCTCTCCTTTGTCCTCAGATAGGAAGTAGCCCCACCATTTAAAAATGGAGTCCCTAGGGAAAGGAAAAAAACCCCTCGCTAAATCTCCCAGATCAATTTGGACACTCAGAATGACTGGAGTTGGAAGGGTGGCAAAATTTGTTCTTTTCACAATTTAGAAACTCTCTTCTCTTAATTGGAACTAGGTCCTTTGCACGCTTATCTCATTTAATTTTCATAAGCCCAGAGGTAGATCACATATTGATTATTCCCGTCTAACTGATATTATTCTGAGACACAATCAATCAAGTAACTTACCAGAAGTGACTCAGTTAGTAAAGGCAAGATCTAGAATTAGTCTCAAGTCTTTTTTCTTATTTTTCCTTCCTGTCCTGAATATAGAAATATAGGCTTTTATCAGTTACTTTCTGGCAATAAATTATTTCCACAAGAGAATAGATTGCTGAAAAGCATCCTTTAACGGTGATGGGTAGAGACAGATCCTATAGGGGAGGTTGATTTGCAAGCTGGGGACTTTCTGGGACAACTGGCCAAATAGAGATGAGGGGAGGGTACCAGGAGGTGAGAGAGGGATCCTGTAACATACGGAGGTGGGAAAACATTTTGTCACTTTTCCCTGGACCCTAGAGACCCATGTACCATTGTGAACATCATTTTGGTGTTTCCTTTGACATGCTGTGTCCACACTTGTGCCTGGCATAGCATACAAAGGGAAAGCAGCTGTCCTAGTATAGTAGAATACGTAACTGAGGACCTCCATATAACTGCTATTTCAAAGGGCAAATAGTCTTTCAAAAATGATAGCAAATAATAAGAACTGTCATTTATGAAGTGCTTATTACACATCAACTATCATCAATTTTTAATGATTAAAAATCATTAACATTTAATGAGTTCTATGTACCAGACACTGTTCTAAGATCTTTGCATATATTATCCCACTCAACTCTCACAGTTATTCAATCAAGTAGATACCATCACTATCCTCCTTTATAGAAGAGGAAACGAAGGCATAGGCCGAAGAGCTACTTGTCCAAGAACACAGGAGCCAAGCCCGGGGATTTGACTCCAGTGACTCTAAATGATTTACATGTTTTATTCAAAAGATCTGTGTTGACTCCCTCCTACATGCCAGACTCGGAGCAAAAGGTGACAAAAACCCTGCCCTCCTGGAACTTACAGTCTAGCAGGGAGAGACAGCAGGCAAGTGATTATATAAAGAAATGCGTAATTGCAACGGTGCCGGGAACTCTGAAGGGTTTACAGTGCTATGCCCTAGTTTCCTTTAGTCATCACAACAACACTATTCCTATTCTTCACTGCAGAAGCAAGGTTTAGGGAGAGAAAGAAAAAAATATTTAAGCGCTTGGCTGAGGATAATCGACTCAGACCCTTCCAAGTTATGATTCAATTATTTCTTCCGGGGGCATGTCACATTTTAGTTGCCATTAGCAAATCATTTAGCTTGCAAGCCTAAGCGGTAATTTTACGTGCACATTAAGAGTTCCAGAACACGAGTTTTACTTTAGCACAACTTGCCCTGTTTTTATATGCAAAGATTTCCTACTGCTTACATAGCAGAGGCCAGGCATTTAACTGGCCACTCACATGGGCACACAGGCAAGAGACACTCAGCCAGGGAGTCCGTGCTTATACTTTAAATTTTCAACTGTTTTGTGGAGTGTAGACTTTGGATTAAAGACTGTTTATTTCTGTTCAAAGCATTGGAAATAAAAGGTTTGTGCAGATGTTTTAAGGACACCATATAGATCATTCACAAACTTTTGTGGTCAGTTGAGCCACTATAGTCAGGACCAATGACTCACTCTGAACTAGGTTTTGTTGGTTCTTAAAATATTGTTTCAGTCCTGTCCTCAGCAAAGTTAATGTGTTCATCGCAAACACTGCTAGCTGGGGAAGCGGTGGTGGGGGTGAGATTGTGTGAAATATTTCACGTGACCAAGTCTGTTTCCAATGTCCCAGTCATTCCCAGGCTACTTTTGACCCAAGGAGCATTCTAAGCTGGGAGACACCTCGAACTGGAGCCTCTGGTCCAAACCCTTCATTCCATGAAGGAGAAAGCTGAGTCCCTGATATGACCAATGTCATGGGCCTGCTGGTGGCACAGATGTGCTCAGAATGCCAGCCTCCTGACAGCCGCCATCCACATCTCCTTACTCATGCCGTGCTGAGTCCTGGACTGAGACTCCTAATTCTCTTCGTTTCCTTTGATGTTATCATTTCTCCTCTTCCCACTCTTTCAGCCCTGAAGTGTTGTGTCACAATCATCTAAAATGGCGTGTATTAACCCACTGACAATGGCTTGTAGAAACTGCCAACTAAAGCATGAGTTATGTAATTCTACTCTGTTTTCCAGGGGTATGGAGTTTTAAACAGAAAACACTTAACGGAGGGAGACATAAAAAGGCATAGACAAGGAACATGGGAGAGCCTCATAAATAGATTTTACAAGACATCTTAATGTTCTGTGTAAGAAAAGAATAGATTGGATGGTGATAAACGTGACAGATGTGGGAGCTGTGTATTTCAGCCATGAATGGGGTCAGGCAGAATTTAGTTGCTTTTCTAATTTGTCAGGGAAGATTCAAGAGGAAAGGGAGGATTTCAAGTATGAAGGCGGGGGAAAGTTTATGAATGCTATCAGGATGGGTGATCTGGCATAGGCAAAAACTTAAATCTGTGCTGTCCAAAATAGTAGCTATTAGCCACATGGGGCTAAGTTGAAATTATTAAAATTAAATAGAATTTAAAAATTCAGTTCCTCCATTGCACTAGCCACATTTCAAGTGCTCAGTAGCCACCTGACACTAGTGGCTATTGTATTGGGTGGCACGGATATAGAACATTTTCATCATTGCAGAAAGGTCTTTGGGACAGCATTGACATAAAAGATGTATCGTAGTAGGGGAGGAATGGATGAATGGAGAAAGGGGACCATAAAGTAATGTTTACCAAAAAATAAGGTTGTACTAGTTAAAGAGAAACAAGGGAGATGGGATACACTGAAGTCATCCAGAGAAGGAACCTAAATTAGGTTTGCTCTTAGACTCAAGGCATTGGCTAAATTTAAAAAAAAAATCGTGTGTCTCTGGGCAGAAAAAACCCTGTGGTTTTATCTGGTAGATATTCCTTTGTACAAAGAAAAGTATACCTTCCACCAAACTATAAAACAGTAAAACGATCAGTGGTTTCCAGGGCCTGGGGAGGGGAAGTAAGGGAGGGAGGTGTGGGGAAGTGAAACACAGGGAGTTTTTAGAGCAGTGAAACTCTTCTGTATGATACAAACGTGGTGAATACAAGGCATTATATATTTGTCAAAACCTGTAGAATGTAAAACACAAAGAGGGGACCCTAATGTAAACTATGGACTTTAGTTCATTATAATGGATTAATATTGGTTCATCCATTGTAACAAATGTACCCCAACTAATGAAAGGTGTTGGTAATAGAGGAAACGAGAGGTGGGGTGGGAGGGAGTGCGTGGGAGCATGTGGGAACTCTGTAATTTCTGTTCAGTTTTTCTGTAAACCTAAAATGCTCTAAGAAGTAAAACCTATGAATTAACTATTTCTCATAAAATAGTTTCAAGCACTCTAAAAGTCTTCATTTTCACATAAACACTGAGATGACAATAAAACACATTAATCTAGTGTCAGCTGATAACCTAATGTGATTGTGTCAAGATATATATATGTATATAGACTTGTGTAAAAAGAAAACAAAACAAAACAGTGTACCTTCTTCCAGCTGTCCACAGCACAGTGTCACGCACTCCTCTTGGTGAGCAGAACACAAGCTGGATTTCAGTCCACACTTGCCGCCTTCCTGAGGTGTCTTTGTGCAGTGCACGAACTGCACAACTGTACACAGTGGCTCTAGTGGACCCCATCCATTGCTATTGTGGGGCTCCAAACAGTGACTGGGGACAAAGAAGGACCCTCTCTCTAGGGTGCCAGTGACTGACTGGAGGAGGAGTCTGTTGAGAATTAGATCACAGTAAACTATATGAGAAATAAAGAGCCCAACACTCAGAAGCGCCAGAAAAGCTGAGTGGTAAGATGCCAAAAGGGACACAGAAAACAAAGCCAGGAAGACAGGAGCCAATACTGTACCTTGAAGCCTACATCTGAGATGCAGCAGCAGTAGCAGCAGCTCCCTCTCTGAGCTGGAATTCGGAGCTGATAGTGGTCTTGGCAAACTCAGTTTTGCACGGTGAAGGGCCGGGTATCTGGTGGGAGGGACAGCTTTGGGAGAGAGGGTTAGGATTTGAGGATGATCACCCCAGGAGGCCATATATGCTCCTATGGCATAGGCTGGGGGCTGGAGGGAAAGAGGAGAAGAAAAATGCATCCCAGCAATGCCTGGAATGCATCAGCTGTGCGAAACAAAACTCCTGGGAAAACCAAGCTGTGTCTTGGATTGTGGTTCAAGGAACTAGTAAGGGGATACAAAGCTTTTCCTTCTAAGCTATCTGTGCGAGCCCAACCCAGGTTAGGAGTTAGCAACGTGCTTCAGATGTCAGCGTGAAAGGAACTGATGGGGCCAGTCTGACCTTCTAGTATTTGAGTAATCCTGAAAAGAACCACCTGTCACAATAGGTAACCCTAGCAGCCAGCTTCACGGAATGACTGGGAAGGGAAGCTGAGTTGTGATACCGGCTCATTCTCAGCCACGAGGGGGGTCTCTTCGGAACAGGAGTGGAGCGCTGTGGAAAATGTCTACTGCCCCTGTGTGTCTAAGTCAGATCTTCCTCAAGCCTGGCTTTGGATCCTGCATCCTAATCACCCTGGGATACTTATTATCAAGGCAGACTTCCCAGGGCCCAACCCGGACCAAATGTATCTTTAGAGATGGAGTCTGGGAACCTGCATTTTCATCAGCTCCCACAGTGATTTTTAGGTTCTCGGAAGTTTGAAGGTTATGGATAGAGACTGGTTCTCCTCAAACTCTAGCGTGCATTAAAATCACCTGGAGGTGATTGTTAGCACAGATGCTGGCCACACTTCCAGAGCTGCCGATTCAGTATCTGGGGTGGAGCCAGAGAATCTACATTCCTAACAAGTTCCCAGGTGATGCTGTTGGATTTAGGGCCTGCACTTTGAGAACCACAGCAGCACGTAGAGAATCTCTCTTCACCTGGTAATTTCTTAAAAGCTACGGAAGTAGAAAATTCCACTTACCATTCATCCGCATAATTGAACTAGTTCCTACCACCTTGTTATTCAGGTGACTAATACCCATGACCTCTTTCTCACCTTGTTAGATAACTTGGAGCTTTAAATTGACAACATGAAAAGGGATCTCACCTGGCCAGCCCTAATCTTGTCTCTTGTCCTGCTTCCAAATGTTTATATTATTATCAGCCCTGTCCTTTTCTCCTGTTTGGTGGTGACCTGCAGAAAACCATTCAGCTTTGTGTTACTCTGGGCTTCAACAACTAAGATCAGCCCCTTTCTTTTTTTTTTTTTTTTTTTTAAATTTATTTATTTATTATATTTATTTTTAGCTGTGTTGGGTCTTCATTTCTGTGCGAGGGCTTTCTCCAGTTGCGGCGAGCGGGGGCCACTCTTCATCGCGGTGCGTGGGCCTCTCACTATCGCGACCTCTTTTGTTGCGGAGCACAGGCTCCAGACGCGCAGGCTCAGCAGTTGTGGCTCACGGGCCTAGTTGCTCCGCGGCATGTGGGATCTTCCCAGACCAGGGCTCGAACCCGTGTTCCCTGCATTGGCAGGCAGATTCTTAACCACTGCGCCACCAGGGAAGCCCCAGCCCCTTTCTTTACTTGCCATAAAGAGATACCCTGCAAAAAAAGAAAAATGCTTAGAAAAAAAGAGAAACCTGAAAATATTCTGAAATTCAAAAAGTGTTATTTTGGGGAGTCTTCTGGGACAGGATGTCCCCATCATCAGCTAGAGGAAGCCCAGCTGCTGACAAACACTATTTTGCCTTGCACAGATCAAAGAGAGCCATTTATTGAAGGAAGGGATGGAAGTATTTGATGGGGCCCTTCTGCAGACTCCTCGTAAACAGGATAGGCCCTATCAATGAAAGCTTATATGCAGCCAGGCCACCATCCCCAGGAACAATGGAGCAGCAAGCACAGTGGATGGCAAGGAAAGAGACTTGGTCCTGACAAGATTGTTCTGCCAAGAGAACGGCTGTAAACAGGATTAGCTGTAATGAGATTATCAACTCAGGTCCTGGAGGTCTGAGCTGGAGAGTTCAGTGTTGCATAAGGAAAAGACACAGAAGTAGCTTGTAGGGTGAGAGGATTACAAAGCAAGGGGCAGGGGTTTTCCCTTCCTGGACCCCTCTGGACCAAGGATGCCATCTCTTGTGGACTGAAAAATTAGTGTGCTTGCAAATATTGCTTTGCAAGAGCAGAAGAACCTGCAGCTAAAGCCTTAAAGAAGTGGTTCTCAATCAGAGGACACAGGCAATGTCTGGAGACATTTTTTGGTTGTCACAACTGGTCGGGGGGTGCTATTAGCATCTAAGGACAGAGGCCAGGGAAGCTGCTCAAAGTCATACAAGGCACAGGACAACCTCCCCCTTCCAACAAAGAATTACCCGGCCCCGAATGCTTGAGAACACCTGTGCTGGAGTGATTAAGAGGGAATCCAGATAGGATTTTGATAAATGACAAGCTGGATCCTGAGCATGGGAGGGGGGATGAGGCGGGGGCGGGGGTTGGAAAGAGTGGGCAAGCACTTACGGAACCTGAACCTTGAGAGACGTTATCACTCCCCAGGAGGTGAAAACTAGTTCTTGGGGAACGAAAACACATAATCATTTATGTATAAAGCACAGTATGTCTATAGTACCTGAACACTTGAACAGCATTTTTGTGATATTAAAATTTCATGGGAGGCAGCAAAGTGATTAGGGAAAAAAATGTCTCAAAAGGCTCCTTAGGGAGATGATAATGAAAGAAAGGTCAAGAAGCACTGGTCTATATTAGAATCTAGATGGACATGCATTCTACAGCTGCATCCAGGAATCACGTGGTGGGATCCTTCTAAGAGATGAATGGGTGGCAGTGGCTCTGGGACTTAAGACTGGTTCCTTTTTGCCTTAGGGATCAAATATAAATAGCCTTGTGTTTGAAGACACACTTTCCCAGTGGCCACCACCACAGCGAGAGTCAGCGCTCTTACTCTCAGCCACAGTGAATCACTCCTGTGCTACTCCCACCTCACTGGGCCCTTTCCTCTCCTTCCCCCAACATCCTTCAGGGGCTAACTGCAGATCCTCTATGAAGGTAAAGGACTGACAGCAGCTCTCACTCCCTCAGCCCCTGGCTGCCTGCCCCTTCTCTGTGTTTCCCTAGAGGAGAACGGTAGTTTATTTTTATTGTAGCATCATTTCCAGTTTATTGTAATAACTCACTGTCTCGAGGGCAGGCAACTGCACCCAACACAATGTCTGGCCCATAGTAGACCCTCAATACTTATTTGTTAAAATATGAGACAATTTGCACTCACTACCCTCTTTGAGATAGCAATGATCATCCCCATCCTACCGAGAGATGCCTGGATTTCCCAGATGAGGAATGGGTGTGCCCTTCCATGCCCCTTTTTGGGTCCTAAACCTCACCCAGACCTTGGTCAAGAGAGAGAGGAAGAGCAGGCTTCCCAGGAGATGTGCTTCCAGTGAAAGAGCATCACTTAGAAATGGGTCACAGATAAAACAGAGAGCAAGGGGGCTTCCCTGGTGGCGCAGTGGTTGAGAATCTGCCTGCTAATGCAGGGGACACGCGTTCGAGCCCTGGTCTGGGAAGATCCCACATGCTGCGGAGCAACTGGGCCCGTGAGCCACAACTACTGAGGCTGCGCGTCTGGAGCCTGTGCCCCGCAACGGGAGGGGCTGCGATAGTGAAAGACCCGCGCACCGCGATGAAGAGCGGCCCCCGCTTGACACAACTAGAGAAAGCCCTTGCATGAAATGAAGACCCAACACAGCCATAAATAAAAAAATAAATAAATAGATAAAATAAAGTAGCTATAAAACAAAGAGCAAGGACAGAAAGTGAGTCAGACATATGAGTTTTAAAATTCAAGGCTTTTCCTTTCTCTTGACTCCAGGGGAGGAGTCAAGATGGCAGAATAGGAGGACACGGAATTTGTCACTCCTCACAAGTACACCAAGAATTCAGCTACAAGTGGAACAGTTCCCACAGAGCACTTGCTGAACATTAGCGGAAGACTTTCGACACCTAAAAGAATGAAAGAAAGAAGGAAAAAAGAAAAGAGGAATCATAAAAGGGACCAGCAACCCTGGCAGGAAACTGAAGGTGAGGGGAGGTCTCCACACTCAGAAAAACTCCCTCACGGTGGGGAAATCAGCTGGGACAGAAAAGGACCTTTGGGGGATCAAGGGAGAACACAGCCGACAGTCTGCAGAAGGTAGGACAAAGTAAGAACTGCACGCATGGTCTACACTGCAGCTCTGTGCATTCCAGGCTGAATCATGAGTCGTCTGTTGTGAAAGGGAGCTGGCTGCTGGAAAGTGGGGTTTGGAGTGCGAACCCAGGGAGGGGACAGCTGTTGGCTGTGAAAAGACAGCCTGAAGGGACAGGAGTAAGGAGCTTCACAACCAGGAAAGTCTGAGGAAAAAGGCTGAGATACCATAAAAGCAAGGTGTCATTGTTGAGTGGTACGCAAAGGGTGGAGCCCTTTCTCCAACTGCTGGCTTCTTCAGCCTCCGCGGGCACTGGGAGGGCCCCCACCTGAGCAGGCCTGCTCCGTCCTTGGGCCGGGGTCTCCTCCACCTGCATGGGTTCCGGGGCCCTGAGCGCTGCCCATCCCAAAGCCTCCTTGGAGATCAGCCCTGGGCACCCCTGCCTGGGACGAGAGTCCACTGATGCTGGCAGGGGCTGAGTGCTAAAGTGTGGGGTTGGGAGAACGGATCTGGGGAGAGGAACATCGTTGGCTGTGTGGATACAACAGAGGGGACGGGAGTGAGGGGCTCCGTGGCCAGGAATGCCCCTAGATGATGCGTGGTCTGCCTGAAAAGCGAGGCGCCATTGTTGAG
Source organism: Eschrichtius robustus (assembly GCF_028021215.1). Classification (NCBI taxonomy): domain Eukaryota; kingdom Metazoa; phylum Chordata; class Mammalia; order Artiodactyla; family Eschrichtiidae; genus Eschrichtius; species Eschrichtius robustus. Next base: position 31,731,703 of record NC_090825.1, read on the forward strand.
AGGTTGGGTGGCGGGGTCGTCACAGCTCCCCACACCAGCTCCTGCCTCTGTGGACACCGGGAGGGGCTCCCAACAGAGCGAGCACGCCCCAATCTGTTCCAACTGCCTGCTGGTCTCCACTGTCACAGGCAACTTGCAGACACTCCAATTGTGGCCGCGGTACCTCTGCCCCAGCCTGCGTGAGTAAGTGTGCCCCAAGCAGCCACTGCTTTTGCTCCCTCTCACCTGGGCGGGGAACAGACACCTGAGGGCGGCACACGTGCAGAGGTGGGGTTGAAACCAAAGCTGAGTCCCAGGGGCGGTGCAACTAAGGAAGAGTAACGAAAATCTTTCCATGTAGCTGCACAAGCTACGGATTAAATCCCCGAGATCAGCTGGGTAAATCCTGCCTCTGTGGCATACCTGAATAGACAACAAGTGTTCCCACCTCTGAGGCCAGTCTAGCCTTTGCAGCAGTGGACTTTGGGGGCAAGTACACGTGGGAGTTGGGCCAGGTCAGAGTCTGAGCTGCCCCTACAGTGCTCACAGCAGGGGCAGAGGCCTACCTAGAGGTATTGGAAGGCCTCCTGGGGAGGCAGGGATAGGCTCTGGCTCACTGTGGGAGCAAGGACACTGACAGAGGAGGCCCCAGGAAAATAGTCTTATTACTATTATTCTTTTTTTATTTGCTTCTTTTTGCTCAGTTGTTGGTGTTGTTGTTTTTATTATTTTTTATCTGTTATTTTTAATTTTTATTATTTAAAAAAATTTTAAATATATATATAATTTAAAATTTTCTCTATTTTTATTTTACTTTTTTGTTGCTTTGTGGTTTTTTCCTTGTTTTTGTTCTTTGTTTTTTCTTTTTTTCCATTGTTTTTATATGTATATTTTATGTTTTCTTTGCTCTTTTGTTTGTTTGCTTGCTTTCTGTTTTTGTTTTATTTTTCATTCTTTGTTTTTTTTAGTTTAGTCCTTGTTGACTGTTCTCACATTAAAATTCTTTTGTTTGTTTGTCTGTTTCCTTAGTTTTTTTGGTTTGTTTGTTTTTGGTTTTTTCTTTTTTTTCTTTTTTCTATGTGTGTGAGTGTGTGTGTTGTGTTGTTGCTGCTCTTTGTTTGCTGTTGGTTTTGCTATTTGTCTTGGGTTTTGTTTGTCTGTTTTTTTTCTTTTCATTTTTTTTCCTTTTCTTTCTTTTTTCTTGGGCTTCACTGTGTGGCTTGCGGGCTCTTGGTTACCCGGCCAGGGGTTGGGCCTGGGCCTCCCAGGTGGGAACATAGAGTCCAGGACGCTGGATTGCCAGAGAATTCCCAGGCGCAGGGAATATTAATCGGCGTGCATGCTCCGGGAGGTATCTATATCAACACCAAGACCCAGCCCCACACAACTGCCTGCAGGCTCCAGTGCTGGACACCTCATGCCAAACAACCAGCAAGACAGGAACACAACCCCACCCATCAGTAGACAGGCTGCCTAAAGTACTAACCTCACAGACACACCCAAAACACACCACCTGACAAAGCCCTGCCCTTCAGAGGGAAAGGACTCAACTCCACCCCCCAGAGCACAGGCACCAGGCCCTCCCACCAGGAAGCCTACACAAGCCCCTGAACCAACCTCACTCACCGGGGGCAGACAACAGAAGCAAGAGGAACTACGACCCTGCAGCCTGTGGAAAGAAGACCATAAACACAGTAGGTTAGACAAAATGAGATGACAGAGAAATATGTTGCGGATGAAGGAGCAAGGTAAAAACCCACAAGACCAAATAAATGAAGAGGAAATAGGCAATCTACCTGAAATAGAATTCAGAGTAATGATAGTAAAGGTGATCCAAGATCTCAGATATAGAATGGAGGCATGGATTGAGAAGATACAAGAAATGTTTAACAAGGACCTAGAAGAACTAAAGAACAATCAGTGATGAGCGACACAATAACTGAAATGAAAAATACACCAGAAGGAATCAACAGCAGAATAACTGAGGCAGAAGAATGAAGAAGTGAGCTGGAAGATAGACTGGTGGAAATAACTGTCGAGGAGCAGAAAAAAGAATGAAAAGAATTGAGGATAGTCTCAGAGACCTCTGGGACAACATTTGAATTATAGGGGTCCCAGAAGAAGAAGAGAAAGGGAAAGGGCCTGAGAAAATATTTGAAGTGATTATAGTTGAAAACTTCCCTAACATGGGAAAGGAAATAGTCAATCAAGTCTAGAGGATACACCAGGGACCATGCTGAGGTTCCACTTAACACAGTTTGAAAATCATTGCCTTAAAGTCCTAGAGCTAAGATAAGCATTTTTGGTAAGTGCCCCCAAATTTGATTGTCAGTGTGCTGGCACCAGTACTAACAGGGTCACCAGCCCAAGTACATAGTCCTTTGGGCAGAGTAGTAACAATGAAGATGGAAGGCCTCGGTGGGCAGGCAGAAGTGCCCATCTGGAGAGTGGAGGGCAGGTCAGGAGCTAAGGTGTGGCTCCGTGTTGTCATTAGTAGAGAGAGGGCTGTGTCATAGGTGGTCCTTGAAACTGTGGGAGTGGGTGCAATCACAGAGGGATGAAAGTTTATAGTGACAACAGGGCTGAGTAGGGAAGATGGCAAACTCAATGTCTTGTATTTTCAGTTAACTTTTTATGTGCAGCTTATTGTCTCAATTAGATCGCAGACTCCTTGGTGTTGTGGGGAGCTTTGGACGCTTAAAAAATTTTTTTTTGGTCATCTTAGTGCCTTGGACCAAGTAGATGCTTAAGAATTAAATATATGAATGAATTAAAACTGTTTCCTCCATCATTAAACTTCTGGAAAGAACTTTCTTTTTGCCTCCACTTCCCTTACTTTCAACAATTTGGGTTCTCCACCGTCTTGTGACTGACATGTCTCTTTAGCAAGTTGCCTATGACTTCTGTGTTGCCAAATCCATTGACTTTTTCTCAAGTCACAGTTACCAAACTCAGGTTCAGCTGCTTACCACTCAAAAGCCAAAAATTCAAGAGGCAAGTGTCAATAGAAAGGAAAGGTGCTTTAATCAGCAAAGCCAGCAATCTGGGGAGAAGGTGGACACGTGTCCTGAGACCAACTCCAAAGATTCTGCTCAGCCATGACAGTTTTTAAAGGGAAAAAAGGGGAAAGAATCCCAGTGAGTCACTGAGGCAGGAGGTTGGATACTGCATTATTATCCATTGCATGCAGACTGGCTGACTCTTTCTTCAGATATTATCTTGCCTGTGTGATCTGCCTGCAGGATTGCTAAGGGGGCTGTTGGAGGTAAGGAGCTAGTCATTTTTTAACTGCTTCATTCTTCATTCTTCTTTTTATCTAGGAGAAGGATCAACAGGTTAAGCAAGGCATGGTGTGCCTTCAGGAGCCCATAAGTCAGGAGTTAGGTTAAATTGCCTAGTGATCTCATTCCTATAATTAGGTTCTTTTCAGGTTACAGGAGAATAGAAATGGGCAAACAAGAAAGGAGCAAAAGAGCCGCTTTCATCATTTTCTGCAAACTCTGCAGCATTCAGCACTGCGACCACCCCTCCTTCATTTACTCTCACCTCCCATGGTTTCCATATCACCACGTTCTCTTGGTTCTTTTTCAATCTTCTTGAATATTAGTGTATAGCCTCCCTTGCTGGCCTTGTTCCTCTCTTAGTCCCCTGAAAGCAAAGGCTAACTTAAATTTCTTTTTGTCCCTCTCCTTCTCCAAACTCTACCTTGACAATGGCATTCATGGTCTTAGGGACAGCTTCTATGAAGAAGACTTCTGAATCTAAGACTCAAACTCTGATGCCTTTCCTGATCATTTTGGACCTGATCCTCTGGACTTGAGTGAAGGAGCAGAGTGCAGGCTCCCTTTCACAAAGTGGCCAGCAGCCCTGGGTTAATGCTGAATGATAACACTGGTCTGGTGGAGTAGACAAGGACAGAGGCAGAGTGGGGGGATGCAGCAGGAAGGTTGACCTTAGAGGGAGGGACCAGTCAACTAGGACACAAACTTGAAGGACTGGAGTAAAGATGGGAGGAGGAAAAGGTGAAAGGTACAGGCAGATCTGGTGTCACCTCAAGTTTTCTCTCATGGACCTGGAGTTCTGACCGTGGCACAGCTATTCCATGGGTTAGTGCACCCCTGAGAGGATCAGGAACAACACTTAGGTACGGATTTCCAGATCATATTTCCATGAGGCTCTGCCACACCACTGCACTGGGACCTCCTTCTTCCTTCAGGCTTACTTGGCATCTGTTCTCCAGAGTTCTGCACTTGGCTCTCCTCTTTTTATTTCCAATTTCACTTTGCTGGGTGATCTCACCCACTCCCATGGCTTGAGACATTATATTTAGGTTGACAACTCCCAAATATATATCTCCAGCCTAAAATCCAGACCATTAATTCTACCTGTAGATTCCATAAAAACCTAAAAAATCAACATGGCCAAATGGAAGCTGCCGTCTTCTCCTCCAAGCTGACTTGGTTCCTCTACCGGTCCTCTCTCTCCTGATAATGATACAGTCAGCCACCTGGTTATTCAAACCAGAAACTGCAGAGTCATCTTTGACTCATCTACCTTCTTCCATTCCTAAGTCAACTCTGTCTCTTAATCATTTGTTCATTTTTCACACTTTTTCCTTCTCCACTGCCAATTTCTTGGTTATCCCCCATCGTCTCTCACCTGGATAGTCCAACAGTTTCCTAACCAGTCACTTGTGTCTTTTTACAACCTCCCAATCTGTCCTCCAGGCCACTCTGTAACTTCCTTTTCGAAGAGGGAAGTTGATGAGCTTTCTCCACGGTTCAGTAACTTCTCACTTCACACTGCCAGTTAAAATGTACACACAATGCCTGGCCCACAGTCTCCTTCCTCATTTGCCCTCTTCCTTCTAGGTTTATTTACAGCCATTTTCCAAGCAGTACTTCAGGCTTCATCTACATCTAGTGGCAATCTCCCCAAGAGCCTTTCTCTTTCCTAATTCCGTATCTTTGTGCATGCGTGCCAGCAGCCGGCAGGCCCTTTTCCTTTATCCTGGTGGGTGCCGACTCATCCTCGAATGCTCAGCTCTTGTATCAGCTTCTCTTTGAAGCCTTCTCTGACGTTTTCTTATTTCTCTACACCCTTCCGCCACCACATTCCTGTACATACCTGGAATCTAGCACTTAGTGGACTGAATTGTAATTTCTCCTTGAGGCTTTTATCTTCCCCACTAAAATCTGAGCTCCTGGAGGGCGGGACCCTGTCTTGCGATTTCTCTCTACTCCGCAGCTAGCACTGGGCTTCTAAAACTGTGTTCTTCAGAATTCTAGTCCTGTGAGTTATTGAAAGGTATTACTCACAGGAGGATGTAGGGTCAAATATGTTTGGGGAAAGCTGCGTATTGACAATACACAAGGGCTCAGGGAAGGCTTTCAGCAGAAACCTGTTTGATCTGGTTTAACTCAGTCCCTTCAAATGCCAGGGCAAGAGGAGACCTTTAAACAGATCCTTATAACATATGCGCAAGGGACAAATGTGGAGACGTGCCTTGGGTGACATGGGAGAACAGAGAAGGGGCTGAACCAGGCTCAAGGGGCTCAGGAGCACATCTGGAGGAAGCAATCTCCATCTCTCACAACAGGATAGTCACCAATTTAACCCCCAGGAGGGAAACTCTCTGGTATTCTAATACTTACAGAGACTGACCTTGAGAATTGAATGTGAATATCAGAAGCATTTTATTATGCAAAGCAAGTCAAGTCCTCCAGGATGGCCCCCTCTCTCTTCAATGCTGTGGTCAGAATCAACTTGGAACTGGCCTTCCCCAGGCTGAATCCCATCCCCAAACTCAGCTCACTTCACCCCTTCCAGCTATTACCCTATGGTTGTTTATATTTTCTTGTGTATGACCTAGTGGTCTTTAATCTCAATGCTCTAGGCTTCCTGAGGGCAGGCATTGGTTATTTACACTGTTCTCCTGCAGACTCTGAAAGTCCCAAGCACATAGTGGGTACTCAGTGCATGTTTACTGAATGTAGTAAACACAAGCACAATTTAATATTTGAGGTAGCAAAAATGCAAATGTGATAATGCAGCCCCTGAGCTTGGATACTTGGGGCCCTGGGGGATGGGACAGACACTTTTTGTACTGCTTCTACCCAGAAGAAAGTGCACTAGTTCCAATTTTTTAACTCCCAGACCCATGGATGGGAGAAAGGGGCAGAGGAGCATCTCTGACTTGGATATCCAGCACATTCCCCCAAAGAAGGCCAATCGTTTTAAAGACATCGAGCTATATTTACAGCTTTGCACAGAGGCAGCACCACATATGGGTTTAGGGCAAGGGCTGTGCTCAGTGCATGGACTGCAATCCTGGCTTCACCACTTGCTGCTCTGTGACTCTGGGGAAATTACTTGACCTCTCTGTGTGTTTTCTTATCTGTAAAATGGGGATGATAATCCTAGTAGCTACCTCCTAGGATTCTTATGAAGACTAAATCTCCTCCTCTCCATTTGACATACAAGGAAAGCAATTCCCAGAGAGGGTAAGTAACGTTCCCCAAATCCCACAGCAAGCCAGTGGTAGAACCAGGATTGTTGGAAGACTGGTAAAGTCAGGTGCATGGGATTATATGCAGTAGTATAGGTAACAAGAGTCACAAACTTGGAATTGACTTAGAGGTGATCATGATGATATCAACATTATCTTTCAACTTGCCAATCAGAATATGGGACTGTGCATCAACCCTACCTCTGTCTCTAGAAAGGATGTTTCTATCATACATAATCTATGCATTTATAAACATTTTTTTAAAAATAGACAAATGAGATCATAGTTTCATAGTGATACAGGCTTCACTCCCCAATGTACAGATGAGGAAAAAGACGTACAGTGAGTGACTCAGCAGCTCACCCCTAGAATCTCCTGGATGCCTGCCTGTGCTTCTGTCAGATGCACTTGGGTGAATTTCTATTCAGTATTATTACTGAGGTCTTATTGTTAAGAACACGTTCTTTGGGTTTCCTGCTTATCTCTAAGCTGAAGAAAATGAGTGTGTGTTTTGTTTTTTTTTTTTTCTGTTTGCCTTTTCAACCTTCAGCTTCCATGACCTTAAAAAAAAAAAAAAAAAAGGAAGCCCAAGCTGAACTGGTCTAAAAGCAGCCTGTTTGCAACGTGATATGGGACCTGGACCGTGAGCAGCTAAACCCTGGTGTAGGGTTCTCTAAACACATTTCAACGATTTTCCCAAGGGGCCATTGGTTTATTTCCATCGAAACACTTGAAGATGATGAATTTACAGTGCATTTCCTACTCCACTGAATGAGCAATGGTAAAATGGTAGTTATGTATATCAGAAGGGAAAATAGCTAATGGAAATTTTTTTTTTTTTACTTTGAAGAATAGACACACTTTAACAGTCCTTGTATTTAGCCAAATGCATTGTTAAGGGTAGAATCGGTTAATGCAACATTCTTATAAGTCCATAGTTTTTATTAAGATTGATATTTGATGGACCAGATAACCTCTAACACTCTGACATCACTTTCTGCTTTAAAATACATGATTCTGTATAAAAATAAAGTCATTTGCTCCCTAAATCTGGGAAACCTGGTGAATATGTGAACCAACTCTGAAAAGTGTTACTGAGTTGTTTTTATTTGTTTCAAAGAGTTTGCTATACATATATGTAAATATATGTGTGTATATATAGTATTATCCATTGTTTTGCCAAAAGCCATAATCTCCTTTGTCAGTATAGGCATAATGAGGGATCTTTCTGTATGAGAATGGCATAGAGAAGCACAGATAAAGTGATGGTCCCTTCCAAGTCTAAATGGTAGAATCCTATGATTCAAATTGTGGAGTCAGGACTAATCTCGTAGGCTTTGGCAATTGCTCCCTCTTATCTTCTCTAACCTATTTCTCCTCTTTTATCTAAGGAGAGTGAGGTAGGTAAATATGACTAAATTTATGAGTGGAAGGAAATGCAGTGTAACTTTAAGCTCCTCCTTTAATACCTATGACTAATGAAACATTCATTATGGTGTTAAATAAATCTTCAGGAGATTTCAAAACAAAGTTGCTCTTCTTTTCATTCCATTAACTTACCATCCGGGGGTCCCCACCTTATCAAAGATCGCTCCTTCTCATTGGCTGTCCTCAGTAGTCCAACCCAAATACAACTTTTTCGTCCTTTAAAAGTGGCATTCGAGTCCCCTCCCAACCCTTCTACAAGCCTCCCATGTTTCACTCCATTAGCCCCAAGGTTGAACCGACATCTTCCCTCTTCCTGAAGTCTGTTACTGCTACCACCTCCTGGCTGCGTGGCATTGCTCCCTTAATCCAGATCCTTAGTATGACCAGATGAGGTCTCTCCCACCATCCTCTAGCCCACAGTCACACCACTATGACCACCTTCAGGGTTCATCTTGCTGCCTTGGCCAAAATCCCCATCTCCATCAATGTCTTCACTGACACAGCCATACTTGCCTTCCTTTGCCAATACTTACAAAAGCCATGCCCTCCCAGTCACCACCAAATTCTCCATCAGAGCTTCTGCTGCTGTATCTCTAAAATATGTCAACCAAGAGTGATTTTGCACGCCCTACCCGCCACCCCACTGGGGGTCATTTGACAACGTCTGGAGACAGTTTTTGGTTGTCATAACTTGGGGAGGGGAGTGCTATTGGCATTTAGTGGGTAAAGGGGTGCTGCTAAACTTCCTTACAATGCACAGGACGGTTCCTTGCAACAAAGAAGTATCCAGCCCCAAATATCAACAGCGCCGAGGTTGAAAAACCCTGCTCTGGGAAATAGTGGAGGCCTCTATTCTCTTTTGGTACCTTTGGCAGAAAAACAAAACAAAACAAAACAAAATCTATCCTCCTGGCACACACAGTGGAACCCACTGTTCTTTCCCCCACTCCTCAGCTCAAGACTGGAGAAAACAAGCAGGATCTTGTAGAACCAGCCTCTTCATTCCTCATGTGGGTTCTTCTCCCTCCTGGGCAGGAATTGGGAAAGAGGGGCTCCATCTGGGCAGAAGAACCCATTCAGAACAATGGTTTTCAAACCAGACTACATCACACATTCATGTCATTTCAAATATTTTAAATATTTAGAATGCGGATACTCAGAACTCAAACTGAATTGGTCAGGGATGGAGTCTGGGTGATATTTTTTTAAAAACTCCCCAGATAATACCAATGTGCAGCCAGGGCTAATCATCCCCTGGGCTGGCAGCCTGATCAAGGCGGGGAGAGCAAACCTCTCCAAAGAGCTGTGGGAAAATATTCTTCTGGGGCCTTTTAGCATTATAGAGCATCCAGCCTTCCAGCAGGAGCGAAATCTTTCAACAGTGTGGTCAGCCTTGGTCATCTGGGCAAATGCAGATCGTCTGAGGGTCTTTACTCAAAGTCCTTCTATATCTCACACTGGGGCTTACTCTAATTTTTAATATTTATCAAAATCAGGAAAAGACAGTAAATCAAAGGTTAAAAGCTATCTTCATAATTAAGCACTTCCTGCTAGCTATTTATTTGTCTTGGGGAAAAAACGTCTTTTTCCTCTTGCAGAAAGATAAAATAATCCTAATTAAAGCTTTAAGATGAATTACGGCTTATGAAAAATAACGGGATAGTATCATGTCACAAATATTGTCTCTATGAAATATAGCCAGTCTAATTCTGTACGTTTCCTCCCTGTTTCAAAACAATGGAGTCTTTACAAGGCAAATTCATCTAGCATTAACTTTGGAATCATTACTGTGCTCTCACTGATGAAATTGATAAAATAAAAATACTTTTCAATGCTTAAAAATCTCATTAAATAATCTGTAACTTAAGTAAATCATATCTAATTTCAGTTTCTTTCTTATTCTTCTGCAGCCACACACTCAGTATTCTAGAATAGAATAAACATTGGACCCCCAGTTGAGAAGCCTGAAGCCTAGTTCACACCATGGTATCACTTTAGCAAGTCACTTTCTCTAGACTGTTTCTGAATCAGTAAAGTGATGGTGCCACCAGGTGATAGGTAAAATCCTTTTCAAGTTAAGGAATTAGCAAGAAGGCAACTTTAAATAACAATGAGATGCCTGGTTTTCTGCCTTGGCATATAGTGTGGAAACATGGTATGTATCAATCAACAAATATTTACTGAGCCCTCTTGCTATGAAAAATATGGGGCATTGCTATGGAGAATTCAAAGAAATAGCAATTATATCTCCAAGGTTTTACTATAAATAAGATTGTAACTTGGTTGGAGAGTTACAGTTACATCAGATAAAAACATTTAGAAATGCCAATTGGTATTTCATTAAATCAGTGAACATTTATTGGAAACGTATTGCATGAATTAGATCCTAACCTAATGAATATCACAGGTAACAGTGCTGATAGGTTTAGGGAGCGGTGGAAACTTTTCCTTTACGTAAACTTCAGTAACACACTCCATTAACACTGCAGTTTGTGGCCTGGTGTTATCTACTGTCTCAAGTATCTTTCAAGTACCTAACTCACTGCTGTGGAAATAACATCTGTTTCTCCTATTTCTGGGTAATTCTAGAAATTCTCTCCCTGTCATCTGCTCCTCCGGCTGAGGTGATCACCTCTCCTGTGAATGTTCCAGTGAATGTTTCTAAGTTGAGAATAATAATCAATAATTTGGCAGCTAATTTAATTAAATATGCATGAATTGTGTACTTAGTAGGATACGCGCATCCCAAGCATTGTGTTGGATGCTGGTAATACAGAGAGTACCTATTATTTATAACTTGCCTATGTAGCTCATAGTCAAGCAAGGAAAAATGCATGGAAATATTAAATTGCGGTACACTGTGATAAATGTACAATAAGGTCTGTTCAGTGTTCAGAGGTAGCTCATTCATTCATTCATTTAACAAATATGTATTTAGTTCCTATTTCCTCTGGTCAGTATCCCAGGCATGTAGCATACATTGGGGAAAGAAACAGACACGATCCTTAACCTTAAGGAGCTTGCAGCTTAATGGAAGAATAGACAATAAACAAGTGAATGAACAAACAAGAACAGTGTGTAATTTCTAAAAATAGTAAGTTCTATAAAGGAAACAAACAGGGTGCAGTGATAATGGAAGAGGTGGACCTACACTTTTTTTTTTAAATTAATTTATTTATTTTTGGCTGCGTTGGGTTTTTGTTGCTGCACGCGGGCTTTCTCTAGTTGCAGGGAGCGGGGGCTCCTCTTCGTTGCGGTGCGTGGGCTTCTCATTGCGGTGGCTTCTCTTGTTGCAGAGCATGTGCTCTAGGCACAGGGGCTTCAGTAGTTGTGGCACACGGGCTCAGTAGTTGCGGCTCACGGGCTTCATTGCTCTGCGGCATGTGGGATCTTCCCGGACCAGGGCTCGAACCCGTGTCCCCTGCCTTGGCAGGCGGATTCTTAACCACTGTGCCACCAGGGAAGCCCTGGACCTATACTCTTGAAGTGGCCCCTAGAAAGTTTTCTCAGACATCTCAGCTGAGACCCCAGAAACAGAAGAGCCCATCATGCCAAGAGCAGAGGTGAGATGCCCCCAGGCCAGGGGACACAGCACGGGCTAAGCCTCAGAGACAGGAATGAGTGTGGTGTGTCGGGGGCCTACATCAGGTGCATGGTTAGAGAGGAGGGTGGTGGAGATGAGGTTGAAGGCAGAGCACACAGGGCTCTGTGCACCATGGAATAGAATGTTATATAAAGCCCAAGGAAAAGCCGTTAGAGGCTATTCAATCAGGGATGGTGAGGATTCATTTAGGTTTTAGCAAATAACTCTGGGTGCTAAATGGAGACTGTATTCAAGTGGGACATTTGTGGTTCTGGGAAAGCCATAGAGGAGGGTGAGTGACCTGGACTGGGCTGGTGGCAGTGGGAATCCAAGAAAAAAAAACCCTGGAGTTGAGGTTTATTTTGAAGAAAGAAGCAGTAGGACTGTGATGGATGGGGGAGGAGAGCAAGGGAAAGAGAAGGTTCCTGTGAAGGTGTCAAGGAGGTCAGTGCACACACATGCCTAAAGCTCGGGGAAGGGCGCAGAGCTGGGGACAAAAATGAACAAGCCTCTGGCAATGGCCTGGTGTCAAAGAACAGGAACAGGTAAAGTCAGTTACAGAATTGGATCGAGAGGGGGCCCTGTCCCGAGTGATCCCAACATTCATGTGCTCTGCTCAAGGTCCCTGATCGGTTTCATGTCACCACGTATAGGAAGCAACGCGGTGGGAATGGATTGATCAGCATATAGCATTGACTGTTGCCTGTTTCCATAAGCAGAACGAGTAGAAAACAGAAAGCTCCTTGATACATAAGAGAGGAAGTGGGGCAGACTCCTGGGAAGCTAAGGAAGCACATCTTCCAGCTCCTGCACTAGTACCAACGGACCCCTTACAAGGCCCTGGATATAATTTTGTATTTGAAATTTGGTACTTTTTTTTGAGAGGACCCCCAAATTATGTAAGCTCAAGCCTCACAGAATCTAGCTCTACCTCTGATGGAGAAAATTAAGGAACAGAGCATGAAGTCAAAGCCCCCAGTGACCTGACAATTTGACTCCTGATGGGGCCTTTTAATGCGATTGAGTGCTGAGTCAGCTAGAAGTTGTGGCAGAGTCTTTAAGAAAAGCTTTATTGTTGAAAGCTACTTCCCGACCTATTCACATGCACCTCAGCCAGAAGCGTGGTGACCACATTGTGCAAAAGAAGGGAAAAGCCTAGGTCAAGGTTGGGAAAATGGAGTTCAGCCCTGGGCAGCAAGGTGGCCACCAGAACACCTTGTGTGCAACTGGCAGAACGTATCCATCCCGCCAGCAAAGAGAACTTCTAATTATGCAAACCCAAAAAGTTTGAAAAAGAGGAGGAAGAACAAAAATGGATAGGCAGACGAGCTACATAATTTGCAGGGCCCAGTGCAAAATGGAAATGTGGATGGGCTTCTTGTTCAAAAAGTATTAAGAATTTCAAGATAATGACAGCAGAGCATAAAGCCAAGTGCAGGTGTGGTTCTAAGCAGGGGCCCTATATGGCTCTACAGGTCACATGCCCATGAAGTCAGACCTGGAGACAGGAGAAAACTTAGGGATATCACATCTATTGGGAATGTACTATATTCCAGACACAGGGCAAGACATTCATAATTCGTTTTATCTTCATAACCACGCTGTAAGAGAAATACTACCAACATTCCACAGGTGAGAAAAAGTCTCAAAAAGTTAGGTTTTTTGCACAAACACACACAGGTAGTATGTTTGTGTGAGTTTAAGGGGAGGGAGAAAAGAGACCAGAAGTCATTGCCCAATGACTTCAGAACCAGGAACATATGGGCTTCTATTACTAAGCTCATTTAACAAAGCCAAGATGTCAAAACGGCTTGATTACTATTCTTGCGAACCACAATTGAGGCAGTGACTAGGAAATTGAAAACACAGTTGTCCTTTACCATTTCCTTGAACCATTTAGCTTTGTGCTACTGCAGGGAGGTTGTCATTCCAACAAAAGCAGACGTGTTTGGAAGCTTCTAGACTTTCGGCTTTTGTATTTAGCTACTCTGGTTGGCACAGGGTTAAATGACGACTGCTTTATTTGTAATTTATTTATATTAAAAGTGAAATGTCAAGTTCACACAGGGTGAAATAAAGGCCACTTTATAAACATGCAAACAAACACAAGTGTTCGCTGCCAAAAATATCCAAACAAACCAAACCAGAGACAAGAAATATCTCCTCAGCTCAAACGGTACAGTCCTTCCACACGGCCTCTTCAACAGATGAAAGAAAATCCTGAAATTCAGGACCAAACTCAATCAAATGCTAATTTAATGTTGTCCCTTAGTGGACACCAAGTTAAAGGGGAGTTGTTACTTATCCAATTAATGTGAGCACTGTGGACACCCACATTACAAACTGAGGGAAAAAAAAATCTAATAAGGAATTGGAATTTTTAGTATTTTGCCAACAGTCTTTAGTAGCTTGAACACTTTCCTGTTGTCACTCATGCTTGTCTATTTACACACACATATAAAGCATCATTAAGATTCCTTTTATACAAAGAAAATTGTTTACTTGCATATAAACATACACACACGTGCTTATATGTGAACTTCAAACATAGGTATTCTTAGCCTGTATGATGCTTTAGCAAGGAGGGTAATAGTAGGACCTGCATACTCCTGAATCCCAGAGATGACAGATGTGCGGCTTGTAAAGTACATGGGGATCCGACATGATTATCACCAAGGAGACACGACCTGGTATCGGTACAAAGAGCTGGAGTTGAGCCTGGAATTTGCCTGTGCCAACTCTGTGGCCCTTGAAACTGGTGAAACGGGTTTGGCACTTACTTTGTTCTATACCCGTGAAACTCAGGGCTTCCACTGAGAGGAGAGTCTATGGGATAGTGGGTCTGGTACCTTTTCTGAGAAGGGAGGAAATGGAAACTGGCATCTTTTCTTTCACCCATCACCTTATATAAAAGTAACAGGGAGGCCTACAAATTCAATCTCTCCATGTGAGGAAACAGTCCCCCATTGGTATGAAAACAGCAGGCATAACATGTTTGGTGAACTCACAGGTCTGGTCTTAAACAGGGAATTTAGGTTATTCTCACAGCCTGGTCACTAACTGAGATATGTTTTGGCCTACTCCATGAATAAGACACAGCTGAGATCTTGTTCCTAATTCCAGAGGTAGGGGAAACCCTGCATTTCTTAAGCAAATAGCACAACATGAAACAAAGCCCAATACTTATTCCAGTAAAGCTTGAATCAATTTATTAGCATATATGTGGTATAAAATTTGCTGACTTACCTACAGGAAGGAAGTCACTGGAAGAACAATCTTTACCGATCTTGCAAAAAAAGGAGGCCAGAACATCCTCATATCTGTTTCTATGGAATGTCACTACCAATGACGTGCAGGGGCCCAGCGCTCAGAGCAGGTGGTTTCTGCTGTAGCGATAAAGTGCACAGAGGCCAGAGCTAGGCAGCTGGTTCAAATCGCATCTCTGCTAGTTTCTGACTTTGCTAACCCCTCAGCATCAGTTTCCTCATCTGTAAAACAGGGATATTAATATCATCCTCTGAAGGTGCTGCTATTTCCTACTTATAATCTATGCTCCCTTTCTTCCTTTTCAGAAGCATGATTTTCTTCAGTTTTGTGATATTTTGTTAGAACTTTGTTTCCCAGACTTTGATAAAGTTAGGGTGGCCATGAGTCTCAGTTCTGGTAAATGAACACACGCAGATGTCATTAAGTAGGGTTCTCCCGATGGAGACAGATTCAACTGGCAAATGCTTTTGCTCCTCACATCCTCCCTCTTCCTGCCTGGAACGTGCTATGGCACTCAGAGATGGAGCAGCCACTGAGAAGTGAAGTCACACCCTAAGAGCGAAGGAACAAGGAGGCTTAAGAAGCCTTGCTCCTTGAGCAGTTGCACATATCCTGAATTGCCTATTCCTGAGTTCCTTGTTATACTGAGAGAAGAAGAAGGAGGAGGAGGAGAAGGAGGAGAGGGAAAGGGTGGGAGGAGGAGGAGGGGGATAGGGTGGGAGGAGGGGGAGGAGAACAGGGTGGGAGGGGCAGGAGGAGGAGAAGGGAGAGAGGAGAGGCAGGGAAGGAAGGAGAAGAGGAGGACGCTGCTGCCTGTTAAGACAACCTACATGCAGCCAAACGCTACCCTGGCTGATATCAAGGTTGGCGTGAAGAATTTATACGAGTGACATTCTTAGCACAGAGCCTGGAACAAGGACTTTAGGAATAGTGATGTATACTGAGTTACTTATAGGAAGAAACTATTAGCAGAGTAACATGAGGGCCATCCCCAGCCTTAGAGGAATAATTCCCTGCTAAGATAGGTACCTACCTCCACCTGAACCAGGTGACTTGCCTTCTGGCTGCATCGTTCCTCCCATGGCCTTGGGGAAGCCTGTGGAGTGCTGCTTCCCTGGCAGCTGCACAGCCCCTGTCATTTCTCTTGCCCCCTACCTAATTGCCCCTAGGGATTGTACCACGTCCAATGTCATTTCAAGACCGATGGACCCAGTATGATTTTGAATCTCATTAAAATTCTTGTCTGTTTTCTTTTCATTGCACTTCATAGGGAATGCTAATTAAACTCTTAAAAGAACCAGATGTGGTACTTGGCACAAGAATTTGTCTGAAAATCTAATTTAATGACTGTTTCCCCTAATAACTTCCACACCCAAAGAGTCAAGAAAGGCGGTCTTCCCAGGAATGGAGAGAGTCTTCTAACACTAGCAGTACCAAAACTGTGATGGTAGCACCTCAAAGACCCCACACATGTAACATATGTGATGAACATGGGATGACCTTGCCCTTCCTGGTTTCATCACAGTTTCAAGATGACAAAAGAAGCATTTACAACTCGAAGTAAGCTTGTATTGCCATTCAAATGTAATGTTAGTTTGGTTCATTACAAAGGGAGCTGTTTGTCAAAGGCACAAACTTTCAGTTATAAGATGAATAAGTTCTGGGAATCTAATGAACAGCATAGTGATTATGGTTAATAATTATTATATCCTCGAAAAGTTGTGAAAAGAGTAGATCTTTAACGTTCTCACCACAAAAAAAGAATTAGCTATTACGCATTAGCTAACACTATGGTGGTAATCATTTTGCAATATACAAGTGTATCAAATTAACTTGTTAAGTGTATCAAATCAACACCTTAAACTTACACAATGTTATATATCAATTATATCTCAATAAAGTGAAAAACAATCACATTAAAAAAAAAAAAACAGAAGAAGAAGAAACTGCCAAACTGTTTTCCAAAGTGGTTGTTCTGTTTTGCATTCCTAGGAGCAGTGTATGAGAGTCCCAGTTTTCTTGGTTTGTTTGCATAAATTTGTATTTCCATCTGGTATCATTTTCCATCTGCCTGAAGGACTTCTGTTAACACTTCTTGTGATGAAGTTCTGGTCTGCTGGTGATGTATTCTGTCAATTTTTCTATGTCTGAAAGTCTTTATTGCACCTTTGTTTTAGAAAGACAATTTTGCTATTGACAGCTTCAGGACTTTAAGGTATTGCTTCACTGACATCTTGCTTACACTTTTTCTAACAAGAAATTTGCTGCCATCCTTATCTTTGTTAATGTGTCTTTTTTACTGACTGCTTTTAAGATGTTCTCATCGTCTCTGGTTTAGAGTAATTTGATTATGATGTGTCTTACCATGATTTTCCTAATTGTTTTTGTGCTTGGAGTGAATTGAGTTTCTTGGATCTGTGGGTTTCTAGTTTTCACCAAATCTGGAAACTTTTTGGTCACCTTTTCTACCAATATTTTTTCTATATGAGTTATTTATCGCTGTGTGACAAATAACTCCAAAATTTAGCAGCTGAAAACAATACACACTTATTATCTCACGCTTCCTGTGGGTCAGGAATCTAGGCACAGCTTAGCTGGGTGCCTCTAGCTCTGAAGCTCTCATGCAGTTACAATCAAGGAGCTACTGGCAGATGTCAGAAGACCTGATTCCAAGCTCACTCACATGCTTGCTGGCAGTCTACATTCCTTGCCAGGTAGACCTCTCTACAAGACTGCCTCATGATGTGGCATCTGGCTTCTCCAGAGAAAAGACATCCCAGAGGGTGAGAGAGAGAGAGAGAGAGAGCTCCCAAGATAGAATCCAGAATCTTTTTGTAATCTAATTTTGGAATTTATAGCCCATCACATCTGCCGTATTTCCTTTATTAGAAGTGAGGTAATAAGCGAATCCCACACTCAATAGGTGGGGATTAAAGAAGGCCATGAATGCCAGGAGGCAAAGATCACTGGGGGAGCCATCCTAGAAGATGCCTACTACTCCCACTTCTCCTTCGGGAACTACAATTACACATTTATTAGGCCACTTGAAGTTGTCACAGCTCAGTGATGCTCTGTTTCATTTCTTTGTTTTTTAATTCAGTTTTCTCTCTGTACTTCATTTTGGATCATTTCTCTTGCTCTGTCTTCACATTTGTTAATCTTTTCCACTAAAATGTCCAGTCAGCTATCAATCCAATCCAGTGCATTTTTCATCTCATTCATTGTACTTTTCATCTTTAAAAGTTCAGTATGGGTCCTTACTATATCTTCTACATCTCTACTTAACTTTTCAAACATATGAAATAGAGTCATGGTACTTGTCAATTCTGGGTCAGTTCCAACTGGTTGCTTTTTCTCCTCATTGTTTCCTGCTTCTTGGTACTTTTTTACTAGATGCTACACATTGTGAATTTTACCCTGTTGGATGTTGGATATTTTTGTATTCCTATAAACATTTTTAGCTTGTTTTGGGACAGAGTTAAACTCCAACAGAGTTACTTGGAAAGAGTTTGAGCCTTGTGGATACGCTTTTTAAGATTTGTTAGGTGGGAGTGGAACAGTGTTCAGTGTTCAATGATTAAAGCTAATTACTCCCCACTACTGAGGCAAGACCCATCTGTGTACCCCACCCATTCCGCATGAATCAGGATGGTGTTCAGTCTATAATGTAAGAATAGGCATTATTTCTGGCCTCATATGGGAGCTGAACATTGTCACCTCTTGCCCTTTTGGATGGTTCTTCCTCTGGCTTCCAGTAGTTGATCACATACCTGAACTTATCAGCTAAATACACTCAAAGAAGCATCTTTCTGGAGTTTCCTCTCTGTGGATCTCTCTCTCCTCTCTAGTGTTCTGCCCTGAGAACTCCAGCTGCTTTGTTCTCCTCCGTATCTTAGATGTATCTCCTCAACCCAGGGTGTCCTCTGGGTTTCCCTTCCCTGCACTATGCCCTGTAAATTATGTCAAAGCAGTGAGCTGGGACAATGACAGGTCTCACTTGGTTTTTTTCCTGTCTCACATAGATCACTATCCTTTGTTGCCCGATATTCAATATCTTGAACACCATTGTTTCATATACTTTGAAAGGTTTGGGTTGTTTCGAGAGAGAGAGAGTCATTCTGGTCCTTGTTACTCCATCTTGGTTGGAAGCAGAATTCTGGTCTCCAGGCAAAACATTTTGAGTGGACATCAGCAGCCTTGCTGAAGTAGCATGCTGATGTTTATTCTTTCCTTCCTTTATAGTGGATAGGGATAAAGGAGAAACCCTGGTGTGTATGGAGACAGGTTAGGGGAGAAGGAGAGGAAGGGTTAATTTTTTCTCCACGTTTAGAAGCTGCTTTTTACAACCCTACCCACATATTATTTCACTAAAACTCATCTCTCATGCTGTCATTGGATTTTTGTCATAGGCTATCCACCCATGGTTTTGAGGCTCACAAATGTTCAAATCTTTTTCTTACAACCTGGCACTAAGTTAAGGCCAGATTTTGGCTACAAATGTCTTAGAAGATAATCTTTCTTGGTTCATGTCTATGTGGCAAATTAAGAAGCTGATTCATTTCTAGTAGTTACACCAAACCATTTGGTGCTGTTCACCAATGGCCATTAATATGTCAGCAGCATCTCTGTCCAAATCCCATCCTCTGCCTGTGAAAAGAATACTAATTCGTTTGACTATACCAGAATCCAAGTAGCATTCCTTCTTCTCATCTAATTTTTTTAAATGTAATTTTGTTAATATGAATTTTAATGGTGATTTATGGTCACCGCATCCCTTTAGCTTCTCATGTAACTAGGTACCTTCTTTTTGAGGTCAAAGTCCAACAAGAGCTGCCTTCCTCATAATTCTCACTCTTTTCCACTTCCTGTTATAATATTTTTGTAATATTTGTAATCTTCTACTTTTAATCATACTTAACTACACCCCATTCTCAGGCTGACTTAGTGCGCTCTTAATGGCAGACTCCACAAAGCACATGTTTCCTGGAAAGGCTGTTCTGCATTAGCTGGGAAGGACAGGAAATGTTCATGTCAACACTCTGAGAACCATAGTCTCCTACGACCAGAGGAAGCGAGTTCACACCAAGTTATGTAACCCAGAGGGTTTGTCAAATGCTTTAGTCAGGGGAGGGGGACAGTATCAGCTTAAAAGCAGCTTGGACATTTCTGAAAGGGGGAAAAGAGCCTTGATAAGCACATCTGATTAATTATTTTTTTCTGCCCTGGAATTTGTTATGAACCTGACATTTTTCTTAGTAATACACTGACTTCCACAATCTACATAGATAAGTACCAAATAATTACCAGAAAAATAATGCTGCAGTGTGGGAAATGGCACCCTCCCAATCCGAAGGAGTCAATGTGCATTCTTAAGCCCTTACTGGAGAATCACTAAAGCACATAGGAGAAACAGATGTGACAGCCTTGAGGTGAGAAGAAGCTTCCTGGAGCTCTAAGAATTTGAGGCAATCAAGATTGCTGTGGGTAAGAGCACAAGTTCTAGGGCATGACTCTCTGGGTTCAAACCTCAGTTCTACTACTTTCTAGTTCTGTGAACTTGGGAAAATTACTCAACATCTCTGTGCCTCAATTTTGCCTTCTGTAAGATGGAGACATAATAGTATCTACTTCATAGAATTGTTGTCCTGTGACAACTGGATTCAAATAAGCTAATAAATGGAAACTTTTAGACCAGTGCCTGACATATAACAGTGTTAGCTGTTATTTTTCCTTTTTTGATTAATTGAAATATGTTTGACATATAACATTGTGTAAATTTAAAGTGTACAATGTGTTGACCTGATACATTTATATAATGTACAGTCAGACCTTGAGATATTGCTGATTTAGTTCCAGACCACAGCAATAAAGCCAGTATCACGATAAAGCGAGTCACAAGAATTCTGTGGTTTCTCAGTGCATATAAAAGTTATCTTTACACTATACTGTAGTCTATTAAGTGTGCAATAGCATTATGTCGAAAAACACAACCGCATACCTTAATTAAAAAAATACTTTGGTGCTAAAAATTGCTAACAATCATCTGAGCCTTCCAAGAGTTGTAATCTTTTTGCTGGTGGAGGGTCTTGCCTCCATGTTGATGGGTGCTGACTGATCAGGCTGGTGGTGGCTGAAGGCTGAGGTGGCCGTGACAATTTCTTAACATAAGACACGATGAAGTTTGCAGCATTGATTGACACCTACTTTCACAAGCGATTTCCCTGTGGCATGCAATGCTGCTGACAGCATTTTACCTGCAGTAGAACTGCTTTCCAAATTGGAGTCAATCCTTTCAAACCCTGCTGCTGCTGCTGGATGTGCTAAATCCTTTGCTGGCATTTCAGCAACCTCCACAGCATCTTCAGCAGGAGTAGCTTCCATCTCAAAAACCCACTTTGTTTGTACGTAGGAAACAATTCCTCATCCATCAAAGTTTTATCATCAGATCGCAGCGATTCAGCCACATCTTCAGGCTCCACATCTAATTCTAGTTCTCTTGCTATTTCCACCACATCTGTACTTATTTCCTCCACCGAAGTCTTGAACGCCTCAAAGTCATCCATGAGGGTTGGAATCAACTTCTTGCAAACTCCTGTGAATGTGGATATTTTGACCTCTTCCCATGAATCATATATGTTCTTTTTTTAATTATTATTATTTCTTTAAATCAGCATCAATGTTATACACATCACTGTATACATGTCAATCCCAATCGCCCAATTCAGCACACCACCATCCCCACCCCACCGCAGTTTTCCCCCCTTGGTGTCCATACATTTGTTCTCTACATCTGTGTCTCAACTTCTGCCCTGCAAACTGGTTCATCTGTACCATTTTTCTAGGTTCCACATACATGCGTTAATATACGATATTTGTTTTTCTCTTTCTGACTTACTTCACTCTGTATGACAGTCTCTAGATCCATCCACGTTTCTACAAATGACTCAATCTCGTTCCTTTTTATGGCTGAGTAATATTCCATTGTATATATGTGCCACATCTTCTTTATCCATTCATCTGCTGATGTATACTTAGGTTGCTTCCATGACCTGGCTATTGTAAACAGTGCTGCAATGAACATTGGGGTGCATGTGTCTTTTTGAATTATGGTTTTCTCTGGGTGTATGCCCAGTAGTGGGATTGATGGGTCATATGGTAGTTCTATTTTTAGTTTTTTAAGGAACCGCCATACTGTTCTCCATAGTGGCTGTATCAATTTACATTCCCACCAACAGCACAAGAGGGTTCCCTTTTCACCACACCCTCTCCAGCATTAGTTGTTTGTAGATTTTCTGATGATGCCCATTCTAACTGGTGTGAGGTGATACCTCATTGTAGTTTTGATTTGCATTTCTAAAATGATTAGTGATGTTGAGCATCCTTTCATGTGTTTGTTGGCAATCTGTGTATCTTCTTTGGAGAAATGTCTATTTAGGTCTTCTGCCCATTTTTGGATTGGGTTGTTTGTTTTTTTGATATTGAACTGCATGAGCTGCTTGTAAATTTTGGAGATTAATCCTTTGTCAGTTGCTTCATTTGCAAATATTTTCTCCCATTCTGAGTGTTGTCTTTTCATCTTTTTTATGGTTTCCTTTGCTGTGCAAAAGCATTTAAGTTTCATTAGGTCCCATTTGTTTATTTTTGTTTTTATTTCCATTTCTCTAGGAGGTGGGTCAAAAAGCATCTTGCTGTGATTTACGTCATGGAGTGTTCTCTATGTTCTATGATTTCCTCTAAGAATTTTACAGTGTCTGGCCTTACATTTAGGTCTTTAACCCATTTTGAGTTTATTTTTGTGTATGGTGTTGGGGAGTGTTCTAATTTCATTCTTTTACATGTAGCTGTCCAGTTTTCCCAACACCACTTATTGAAGAGACTGTCTTTTCTCCATTGTATATCCTTGCCTCCTTTGTCATAAATTAGTTGACCATAGGCGTGTGGGTTTATCTCCGGGCTTTCTATCCTGTTCCATTCATCTATATTTCTGTTTTTGTGCCAGTACCATATTGTCTTGATTACTGTAGCTTTGTAGTATAGTCTGAAGTCAGGGAGTCCAATTCCTCCAGCTCTGTTTTTTTCCCTCAAGACTCCTTTGGCTATTTGGGGTCTTTTGTGTCTTCATACAAATTGTGAAATTTTTTGGTCTAGTTCTGTGAAAAATGCCATTGGTAGTTTGATAGGAATTGCATTGAATCTGTAGATTGCTTTGGGTAGTATAGTCATTTTCACAATGTTGATTCTTCCAATCCAAGAACACGGTATATCTCTCCATCTGTTGGTATAATCTTTAATTTCCTTCCTCAGTGTCTTATAGTTTTCTGCATACAGGTCTTTTGTCTCCTTAGGTAGGTTTATTCCCAGATATTATATTCTTTTTGTTGCAATGGTAAATGGGAGTGTTTCCTTAATTTCTCTTTCAGATTTATCATCATTAGTGTATAGGAATGCAAGAGATTTCTGTGCATTAATTTTGTATCCTGCAACTTTACCAAATTCATTGATTAGCTCTAGTAGTTTTCTGGTGGCAACTTTAGGATTCTCTATGTATAGTATCATGTCATCTGCAAACAGTGACAGCTTTACTTCTTCTTTTCCGATTTGGATTCCTTTTATTTCTTTTTCTTCTCTGATTGCTGTGGCTAAAACTTCCAAAACTATGTTGAATAATAGTGGTGAGACTGGACAACCTTGTCTTGTTTCTGATCTTAGTGGAAATGGTTTCAGTTTTTCACCATTGAGGACGATGTTGGCTGTGGGTTTGTCATATATGGCCTTTAGTATGTTGAGGAAAGTTCCTTCTATGCTTACTTTCTGGAGGATTTTTATCATAAATGGGTGTTGAATTTTGTCAAAAGCTTTTTCTGCATCTATTGAGATGATCATATGGTTTTCTCATTCAATTTGTTAATATGGTGTATCACATTGATTGATTTGTGTATATTGAAGAATCCTTGCATCCCTGGGATAAATCCCAGTTGACCATGGTGTATGATCCTTTTAATGTGTTGTTGGATTCTGTTTGCTAGTATTTTATTGAGGATTTTTGCATCTATATTCATCAGTGATATTGGTCTGTAATTTTCTTTTTTTGTAGTATCTTTTTGTGGTTTTGGTATCAGGGTGATGGTGGTCTCATAGAATGAGTTTGGGAGTGTTCCTTCCTCTGCAATTTTTTGGAAGAGTTTGAGAAGGATGGGTGTTAGCTCTTCTCTAAATGTTTGATAGAATTCGCCTGTGAAGCCATCTGGTCCTGGACTTTTGTTTGTTGGAAGATTTTTAATCACAGTTTCAATATCATTACTTGTGATTTGTCTGTTCATATTTTCTATTTCTTCCTGCTTCAGTCTTGGAAGGTTATACCATTCTAAGCATTTGTCCATTTCTTCCAGGTTGTCCATTTTATTGGCATAGAGTTGCTTGTAGTAGTCTGTTAGGATGCTTTGTATTTCTGCGGTGTCTGTTGTAACTTCTCCTTTTTCATTTCTAATTTTATTGATTTGAGTCCTCTCCCTCTTTTTCTTGATGAGTCTGGCTAATGGTTTATCAATTTTGTTTATCTTCTCAAAGAACCAGCTTTTAGTTTTATTGATCCTTGCTACTGTTTTCTTTGTTTCTATTTCATTTATTTCTGATCTTATCTTTATGATTTCTTTCCTTCAGCTAACTTTGGGTTTTGTTTGTTCTTCTTCCTCTAGTTCCTTTAGGTGTAAGGTTAGATTGTTTATTTGAGATTTTTCCTGTGTCTTGAGGTAGGCTTTTATAGCTATAAACTTCCCTCTTAGAACTGCTTTTGCCACACCCCATAGGTTTTGCATCGTTGTGTTGTCATTGTCATTTGTCTCTAGGTATTTTTTGATTTCCTAAGTGATCTTTTGGTTATTTAGTAACGTATTGTTTAGACTCCATGTGTGTGTGTTTTTTACTTTTTTTTCCCTGTAATTGATTTCTAATCTCATAGCATTGTGGTCAGAAAAGATCTTGATATGATTTCAATTTTCTTAAATTTACTGAGGCTTGATTTGTGACACAAGATGTGATCTATCCTTGAGAATGGTCTGTGTGAACTTGAGGAGAAAGTGTAATCTAGTGGGCAGTAATATTTTGATAGGAATCTTTTTTTCTGAGCAATAGGTGTCAACAGTGGGCTTAAGATATTCAGTTAACCATGTTGTCAACAGATGTGCTGTCATCTAGGCTTTGTTGTTCCATTAGTAGAGCACAGGCAGAGTAGATTTAACATAATTCTTAAAACCCTAGGATTTCCAAAATGGTAAATGAGCATTGGCTTCACCTTCAAGTCACCAGCTACATTAGCCCCTAACAAGAGAGTCAGCCTGTCCTTTGAAGCTTTGAAGCCAGGCATTGACTGCTCCTCTTTAGCTATGGAGCTCCTAGATGGCATCTTCTTCCAATATAAGGCTGTTTCATCTACATTGAGCATCTGTTGTTTAGTGTAGCCACCTTCATTGATGATCTTAGCTAGATCTTCTGGATAAGTTGCTGCAGCTTCTACATCAGCACTTGCTGCTTCGCCTTGTACTTTTATGTTATGGAGATGGTTACTTTCCTTCAACCTCATGAACCAACCTCTGCTAGCTTCAAACTTTTGTTCTGCAGCTTCCTCACCTCTCTCAGCCTTTACAGAATTGAAGAGAGTTAGGGCCTTGCTCTGGATTAGGCTTTGGCTTAAGGGAATGTTGGGGCTGGTTTGATCTTCTATCCAGACCACTAAAACTTTCTCCACATCAGCAATAAGGCTGTTTCACTTTGTTATCATTCGTGTGTTCACTGGAGTAGCATTTTTAATTTTCTTCAAGAACTTTTCCTTTGAATTCAGAACTCGGCTCCCTGTTTGATGCAAGAGGACTAGCTTTCGGCTTATCTCAGCTTTAGACAGGCTTTCTTCACTAAGCTTGAGCATATTTTGCTTTTGATTTAAAAGGAGAGATGTGTGACTTTTCCCTTCACTTGAACACTTAGAGGCCATTGTAGGGTTATTAACTGGCCTAATTTCAATATTGTTGTACCTCAGGGAATAGGGAGTGAGAGAGATGGGGGAGTGAGAGAGATGGGGGAATGGCCCATTGGTGGAGCTGTCAGAACACACACATTTATTAAGATCGCCATCTTATATGGGTGCAGTTTGTGCCCCCTCCCAATTACAATAGTAACATCAAAGATCACTGATCACAGATCACCATAACAAATATAATAATAATAATGAAAAAGTTTGAAATATTGTGAGAATTACCAAAATGTGACACAGAGACAGGAAGTGAACAGATGTTGCTTGAAAAATGGTGCTGATAGACTTGCTGGATACAGGGTTACCACAAAACTTCAGTTTGTAAAAAAATGTAATATCTTTGAAGTGCAATAAAGTGAAGCACAATAAAATGAGATATTCCTGTAACATTATTGCCATTGCAGGGACAATGGCACCCCTACCTCATTCCATTAGTTTCCTTTCTTGTTTGTGGTGGGAATTGTTATGATCTAGTCTTTTAGCAAGTTTGATAACTATAATGCAATATTGTTGTCTATATTCACTATGCTTTGCAATAGATCTCCAGGACTTATTTGTCTGCTAGTTGTAAGTTTGTACCCTGAAACATCTCTCCTATTTCCTCACCATCCCCAGTCTCCAGTAACCACTATTGTACCACTATTTTATTTTACCTAAGTTTGACCTTTTTAGATTTCACATATAAATGATACCATACAGTATTTGTCATTCTGTGTCTGACTTATCTCACTTAACATAATGTCCTCAAAGTCTTGTTTTCTTTTTTTTTTTAAAAAGAGTAAAGATTTTATTTATTTATTTATTTATTTTTCTTTAAGGGTTTAATGCCCTTTTTAAAAAAAATATCTTTATTGGAGTATAATTGCTTTAAAATGGTGTGTTAGTTTCTGCCTTATAACAAAGTGAATTAGTTATACATATACATATGTCCCCATATCTCTTCCCTCTTGCGTCTCCCTCCCTCTCACCCTGCCTATCCCACCCCTCTAGGTGGTCACAAAGCACAGAGCTGATCTCCCTGTGCTATGCGGCTGCTTCCCACTAGCTATCTATTTTACGTTTGGTAGTGTATATATGTCCATGCCACTCTCTCACTTTGTCCCAGCTTACCCTTCCCCCTCCCTGTATCCTCAAGTCCATTCTGTAGTAGGTCTGCATCTTTATTCCCGTCTTGCCCCTAGGTTCTTCATGACAATTTTTTTTTTAAGATACCATATATATGTGTTAGCATACGGTATTTGTTTTTCTCTTTCTGACTTACTTCACTCTGTATGACAGTCTCTAGGTCCATCCACCTCACTACAAATAACTCAGTTTCGTTCCTTTTTATGGCTGAGTAATATTCCATTGTATATATGTGCCACATCTTCTTTATCCATTCATCTGCTGATGTATACTTAGGTTGCTTCCATGTCCTGGCTATTGTAAATAGAGCTGCAATGAACATTTTGGTACATGACTCTTTTTGAATTATGGTTTTCTCAGGGTATTTGCCCAGTAGTGGGATTGCTGGGTCGTATGGTAATTCTATTTGTAGTTTTTTAAGGAATCGCCATACTGTTCTCCATAGTGGCTGTATCAATTTACATTCCCACCAACAGTGCAAGAGGGTTCCCTTTTCTCCACACCCTCTCCAGCATTTATTGTTTGTAGATTTTTTTGACGATGGCCATTCTGACTGGTGTGAGATGATATCTCATTGTAGTTTTGATTTGCATTTCTCTAATTATTAATGATATTGAGCATTCTTTCATGTGTCTGTTGGCAATCTGTATATCATCTTTGGAGAAATGTCTATTTAGGTCCTTGGCCCATTTTTGGATTGGGTTGTTTGTTTTTTTGATATTGAACTGCATGAGCTGCTTGTAAATTTTGGAGATTAATCCTTTGTCAGTTGCTTCATTTGCAAATATTTTCTCCCATTCTGAGGGTTGTCTGTTCATCTTTTTTACAGTTTCCTTTGCTGTGCAAAAGCTTTTAAGTTTCACTAGGTCCCATTTGTTTATTTTTGTTTTTATTTCCATTTCTCTAGGAGGTGGGTCAAAAAGGATCTTGCTGTGATTTAGGTCATACAGTGTTCTGCCTATGTTTTCCTCTAAGAGTTTGATGGTGTCTGGCCTTACATTTAGGTCTTTAATCCATTTTGAGGTTATTTTTGTGTATGGTGTTAGGGAGTGTTCTAATTTCATTCTTTTACATGTAGCTGTCCAGTTTTCCCAGCACCACTATTGAAGAGGCTGTCTTTTCTCCATTGTATATTCTTGCCTCCTTTATCAAAGATGAGGTGACCATATGTGTGTGGGTTTATCTCTGGGCTTTCTATCCTGTTCCATTGATCTATATTTCTGTTTTTGTGCCAGTGCCATACTGTCTTGATTACTGTAGTTTTGTAGTTTAGTCTGAAGTCAGGGAGCCTGATTCCTCCAGCTCCTTTTTTCTTTCTCAAGATTGCTTTGCCTATTTGGGGTCTTTTGTGTCTCCATACAAATTGTGAAATTTTTTGTTCTAGTTCTGTGAAAAATGCCAGTGGTAGTTTGATAGGGATTGCATTGAATCTGTAGATCGCTTTGGGTAGTAGAGTCATTTTCACAATGTTGATTTTCCAATCCAAGAACATGGTATATCTCTCCATCTATTTGTATCATCTTTAAATTGTTTCATCAGTGTCTTATAATTATCTGCATACAGGTCTTTTGTCTCCTTAGGTAGGTTTATTCCCAGATATTATATTCTTTTTGTTGCAATGGTAAATAGGAGTGTTTCCTTAATTTCTCTTTCAGATTTATCATCATTAGTGTATAGGAATGCAAGAGATTTCTGTGCATTAATTTTGTATCCTGCAACTTTACCAAATTCATTGATTAGCTCTAGTAGTTTTCTGGTGGCATCTTTAGGATTCTCTATGTATAGTATCATGTCATCTGCAAACAGTGACAGCTTTACTTCTTCTTTTCCGATTTGGATTCCTTTTATTTCTTTTTCTTCTCTGATTGCTGTGGCTAAAACTTCCAAAACTATGTTGAATAATAGTGGTGAGACTGGACAACCTTGTCTTGTTTCTGATCTTAGTGGAAATGGTTTCAGTTTTTCACCATTGAGGACGATGTTGGCTGTGGGTTTGTCATATATGGCCTTTAGTATGTTGAGGAAAGTTCCTTCTATGCTTACTTTCTGGAGGATTTTTATCATAAATGGGTGTTGAATTTTGTCAAAAGCTTTTTCTGCATCTATTGAGATGATCATATGGTTTTCTCATTCAATTTGTTAATATGGTGTATCACATTGATTGATTTGCGTATGTTGAAGAATCCTTGCATTCCTGGGATAAACCCCACTTGATCATGGTGTATGATCCTTTTAACATGCTGTTGGATTCTGTTTGCAAGTATTTTGTTGAGGATTTTTGCATCTATGTTCGTCAGTTATATTGGCCTGTAGTTTTCTCTGTGAAATCTTTGTCTGGTTTTGGTATCAGGGTGATGGTGGCCTCGTAGGATGAGTTTGGGAGTGTTCCTCCCTCTGCTATATTTTGGAAGAGTTTGAGAAGGATGGGTGTTAGCTCTTCTCTAAATGTTTGATAGAATTCGCCTGTGAAGCCATCTGGTCCTGGGCTTTTGTTTGTTGGAAGATTTTTAATCACAGTTTCAATTTCACTGCTTGTGATTGGTCTGTTCATGTTTTCTATTTCTTCCTGGTTCAGTCTCGGAAGGTTGTGCATTTCTAAGAATTTGTCCATTTCTTCCAGGTTTTCCATTTTATTGGCATATAGTTGCTTGTAGTAATCTCTCATGATCCTTTATATTTCTGCAGTGTCAGTTTTTACTTCTCCTTTTTCATTTCTAATTCTATTGATTTGAGTCTTCTCCCTCTTTTTCTTGATGAGTCTGGCTAATGGTTTATCAATTTTGTTTATCTTCTCAAAGAACCAGCTTTTAGTTTTATTGATCTTCGCTATTGTTTCCTTAATTTCTTTTTCATTTATTTCTGATCTGAGCTTTATGATTTCTTTCCTTCAGCTAACTTTGGGGTTTTTTTTTGTTCTTCTTTCTCTAATTGCTTTAGGTGTAAGGTTAGTTTGTTTATTTGAGATGTTTCTTGTTTTAAGGTAGGATTGTATTGCTATAAACTTCCCTCTTATAACTGCTTTTGCTGCATCCCATAGGTTTTGGGTTGTCGTGTTTTCATTGTCATTTGTTTCTAGGTATTTTTTGATTTCCTCTTTGATTTTTTCAGTGATCTCTGGGTTATTAAGTAGTGTGTTGTTTAGCTTCCATGTGTTTGTATTTCTTACAGATTTTTTCCTGTAATTAATGTCTAGTCTCATACTGTTGTGGTTGGAAAAGATACTTGATACGATTTCAATTTTCTTAAATTTACCAAGGCTTGATTTGTGACCCAAGATATGACCTATCCTGGAGAATGTTCCATGAGCACTTGAGAAGAATGTGTATTGTGTTGTTTTTGGATGGAATGTCCTATAAATGTCAATTAAGTCCATCTTGTTTAATGTATCATTTAAAACTTGTGTTTCCTTATTTATTTTCATTTTGGATGATCTGTCCATTGGCATGGGGTGTTAAAATCCCCTACTATGATTGTGTTACTGTCGATTTCCCCTTTTATTGCTGTTAGCATTTGCCTTATGTATTGAGGTGCTCCTATGCTGGGTGCATAAATTTTTACAATTGTTATATCTTCCTCTTGGATTGATCCTTTGATCATTATGTAGTGTCCTTCTTTGTCTCTTGTAATACTCTTTGTATTAAAGTGTATTTTGTCTGATATGAGAATTGCTACTTCAGCTTTCTTTTGATTTCCATTTGCATGGAATATCTTTTTCCATCCCCTCACTTTCAGTCTGTATGTGTCCCTAGGTCTGAAATGGGTCTCTTGTAGACAGCATATATATGGGTCTTGTTTTTGTATCCATTCACCCTGTCTATGTCTTTTGGTAGGAGCATTTAATCCATTTACATTTAAGGTAATTATTGATATATATATTCCTATTACCACTTTCTTAATTGTTTTGGGTTTATTATTGTAGGTCTTTTCCTTCCTTTTGTTTCCTGCCTTTATAAGTTCCTTTAGCATTTGTTGTAAAGCTGGTTTGGTGGTGCTGAATTCTCTTAGCTTTTGCATCTCTGTAAAATTTTTAATTTCTTTGTCAACTCTGAATGAGATCCTTGCTGGCTAGAGTAATCTTGGTTGTAGGTTGTTCTCCTTCATCACTTTAAATATGTCCTGCCACTCCTTTCTGGCTTGCAGAGTTTCTGCTGAAAGATCAGCTGTTAACCTTATGGGGATTCTGTTATGTGTTATTTGTTGTTTTTCCTTGCTGCTTTTAATATTTGTTCTTTGTATTTAATTTTTGACAGTTTGATTAATATGTGTCTTGGCGTGTTTCTCCTTGGGTTTATCCTGTATGGGACTTTCAGTGCTTCCTGGACTTGATTAACTATTTTCTTTCCCATATTAGGGAAGTTTTCAACTATAATCTCCTCAAACATTTTCTCAGTCCCTTTCTTTTTCTCTTTCTCTCCTGGGACCCCTATAATTCGAATGTTGGTGCGTTTAATGTTGTCCCAGAGGTCTCTGAGACTGTCCTCCAATCTTTTCATTCTTTTTTCTTTATTCTGCTCTGCAGTAGTTATTTCCACTATTTTATCTTCCAGGTCACTTATCCGTTCTTCTGCCTGTTATTTGGCTATTGATCCCTTCCAGAGAATTTTTAATTTCATTTATTTTGTTGTTCATCACTGTTTGTTTGCTCTTTAGTTCTTCTAGGTCCTTGTTAAACGTTTCTTGTATTTTTTCCATTCTATTTCTAAGATTTTGGATCATCTTTACTATCATTATTCTGAATTCTTTTTCAGATAGACTGCCTATTTCCCCTTCATTTGTTAGGTCTGGTGGGTTTTTACCTTGGTCCTTCATCTGCTGTGTGTTTCTCTGTCTTCTCATTTTGCTTAATTTACTGTGTTTGGGGTCTCCTTTTCGCAGGCTGCAGGTTCGTAGTTCCCATTGTTTCTGGTGTCTGTCCCCAGTGGCTAAAGTTGGTTCAGTGGGTTGTGTAGGCTTGCTGGTGGAGGGGACTGGTGCCTGTGTTTTGGTGGATGAGGCTGGATCTTGTCTTTCTGGTGGGCAGGTCCACATCTGGTGGTGTGTTTTGGGGTGTCTGTGGCCTTATTATGATTTTAGGCAGCCTTTCTGCTAATGGGCAGGGTTATGTTCCTGTCGTGCTAGTTGTTTGGCATAGGGTCTCCAGCACTGTAGCTTGGTGGTCATTGAGTGGAGCTGGGTCTTGGCGTTGAGATGGAGATCTCTGGGAGATTTTTGCCGTTTGATATTACGTGGAGCTGGGAGGTCTCTTGTGGACCAGTGTCCTGAACTTGGCTCTCCCACCTCAGAGGCACAGCCCTGACACCTGGCTGGTGCACCAAGAGCCTGTCCTCTCCATGGCTCAGAATAAAAGGGAGAAAAAAAAGAAAGAAAGAAAGAAGAAGATAAAATAAAATAAAATAAAATAAAGTAAAGTAAAATAAAATAAAATAAAGTTATTAAAATAAAAAATAATTATTAAGAAAAAAAATTTTTTTAAATAATAAAAAACAACAACAACAAATATGGACAGACAGAACCCTAGGACAAATGGTAAAAGCAAAGCTATACAGACAAAATCACACACAGAAGCATACACATACACACAAAAGGAGAAAAAGGGAAAAAAATATATATATCGTTGCTCCCAATGTCCACCGCCTCAATTTGGGATGATTCGTTGTCTATTCGGGTATTCCACAGATGTAGGGTACATCAAGTTGATTGTGGAGATTTAACCCGCTGCTCCTGAGGCTGCTGGGAGAGATTTCCCTTTCTCTTCTTTGTTTGCACAGCTCCCGGGGTTCAGTTTTGGATTTGGACCCCCCTCTGCATGTAGGTCGCCTGAGGGCGTCTGCTCCCCGCCCAGACAGGACGGGGTTAAAGGAGCAGCTGCTTCGGGGGCTCTGGCTCACTCAGGCCGCGGGGAGGGAGGGGTACGGAGGAGGCGGGGCGAGCCTGCGGCGGCAGAGGCCAGTGTGATGTTGCACCAGCGTGATGCGCGCCGTGCGTTCTCCTGGGGAAGTTGTCCCTGGATCACGGGACCCTGGCAGTGGCGGGCTGCACAGGCTCCCGGGAGGGGCGGTGTGGGTAGTGACCTGTGCTTGCACACAGGCTTCTTGGTGGCGGCAGCAGCAGCCTTAGCGTCTCATGCCCGCCTCTGGGGTCCGCGCTGATAGCCGCGGCTCGCGCCCATCTCTGGAGCTCGTTTAGGCGGCGCTCTGAATCCCCTCTCCTGGTGCACCACAAAACAAAGAGGCAAGAAAAAGTCTTGCCTCTTCGGCAGGTCCAGACCTTTACCCGGATACCCTCCCGGCTGGCTGTGGCGCACTAGCCCCTTCAGGCTGTGTTCACGCAGCCAAACCCAGTCCTCTCCCTGCGATCCGACCGAAGCCCGAGCCTCAGCTCCCAGCCCCGCCCACCCCGGCGGGTGAGCAGACAAGCCTCTCGGGCTGGTGAGTGCTGCTCGGCGCCGAGCCTCTGTGCGGGAGTCTCTCCGCTTTGCCCTCCGCACCCTTGTGGCTGCGCTCTCCTCCGTGGCTCTGAGGCTTCCCCCCCGCCACCCCCATCCCCACCAGTGAAGGGGCTTCCTAGTGTGCAGAAACCTTTCCTCCTTCACAGCTCCCTCCCACTGGTGCAGGTCCCGTCCCTACGCTTTTGTCTCTGTTTTTTCTTTTTTCTTTTGCCCTACCCAGGTACGTGGGGAGTTTCTTGCCTTTTGGGAGGCCTGAGGTCTTCTGCCAGTGTTCAGTAGGTGTTCTGTAGGAGTTGTTTCACATGTAGATGTATTTCTGATGTATTTGTGGGGAGGAAGGTGATCTCCGCGTCTTACTCTTCCTTCTTGAAGCTCCTCTCAAGGTCTTGTTGAAAGATTTAACCAGGGGTTAGGTCTGAGTGGTTCAATATGGTAGCCACTAAGCACATGTAACTATTAAGTGATTCAAGTGAGCCTAAGATGACAGAATAATTGAATTTAAATTTTGAGAATTTTAATATCGAAGTAAGGTTGATTTACAATATTGTGTTAGTTCCAGCTGTATAGCAAAGTGATTCAGTTATACATACATGTAAGTTTTCCATTATAGGTTACTACAAGATATTTAGTATAGTTCCGTGTGCTATACAGTAGGTCATAGTTGTTTATCTATTTTATATATAGTGGTGTGTAACTGTTAATCCCAAGCTCCTAATTTATTCCTCCCCCACCTTTCCCCTGTAGTAACCAAAAGTTTGTTTTCTATGTTTATGAGTCTGTTTCTGTCTTGTAAATAAGTTCATTTGTGTCATTTTTTTACATTCCTCATGTAAGTGATGTCATATGATATTTGTCTTTGTCTGACAATTCACTAAGTATGATAATCTCTAGGTCCATCCATGTTGCTGCAAGTTGCATTATTTCATTCTTTTCTTATGGCTAAGCAGTATTCCATGGTATATATGTACCACATCTTCTTTATCCATTCATCTATCGATGGGCTTTTAGGTTTCTTCCATGTCTTAGTTACTGTAAATAATGCTGCTATGAACATTGGGTTGCATGTATCTTTTTGAACTAGAGTTTTCATCTTTTCCAGACATATGCTCAGGAGTGGGATTGTTGGATCACATGGTAACTCTATTTTTAGTTTTTTAAGGAACCTCCATATTGTTTTCCATAGTGCCTGCACCAATTTACATTCCCACCAACATTGTAGGAGGGTTCCCTTTTCTCCACACCCTTGCCAGCACTTACTACTTGTAGACTTTTTGATGATGGCCATTCTGACCGTTGTGAGGTGATATCTCATTGTAGTTTTGATTTCATTTCTCTAATAATTAGCGATGTTGAGCATCTTTTTATGAGCCTGTTGGCCATCTGTATGTCTTCTTTGGAGAAATGTCTATTTAGGTTTTATACCCATTTTTTGATAGAGTTGTTTGTTTTTGTTTTTTGATATTGAGCTGTATGAACTATTTGTATATTTTGGGAAACTTTGTTTATTTGTTTTTTTGCACTCTAATCCTAGGTTTATTCAACACAATTCTTTTAGTCTACACAACAAAGTACAAACATTATCTAAAATGCTACAAAGTTACAAAACTCAAAGCAGAAAATTTATAGTACTGACTGTACAATAAAAGCCAAAAAAGCAATGTACACCTTGCCAAGGTAACCTGCACGACCACCATGAATACTAGCACAACAGGGGGTTCTGTGATGACCCAGCAGAGCTGGCTCTCAACTTGCTCACCAGTTTCAGAGAGAAAGGGAGACGGTGTGAGTATGTGCACGTGCCTGTACGCACATGAGTATATGTGAAAAGAACCATTTGGGGCAGATAACAGGGGGTATTTGACCCTAGAGGTCAGAAGAGGACTCAAGCAGGGGAGCAGGGCCAGGCTAATGGGAATGGCAGTTGCCTAAAAGCACGCCCTTTCTTAATGTTGTTTATTTTTAATTGATTTTAAACTAATACTTGATTCAGTTATGGAATAATTTTAAGTATGTTTGGAACAATTTGGATATGTGAATTTATTCTTTAAAGTATAAATTTTATTAAATCTAAATATGGATCAAGTATTTCTGATAAAAATTTGGTGTCCAGATTTTGTAGATAAAGTATAAGAAACAAAGATGGCAAAATATTGATATTTTTAAAATATTGATTGCATGCTAAGATGATAATATTTGGGATATTGAGTGAAATAAAATATATTAAAATTATTTTCCCCTTTCTCTTTTTACTTTTTAAATATGGCTACTAGAACATTTAAAATTATGTACGTGGCTCATATCATATTGAACAGGGCAGGGCTAAAGTATGAAGGAGCTTATTTGCTCTGCTTAAATGTTTGGGCTTTATCCTGAAAGCAATGGGAAGAAACAGGATCGAATTTACATATTCCATATTTACCTATCAGAAAATTTACCCTGGCAGCAGTTTTAAGGAAACGGATTTGAAGGAAATAAGACCAGAGCTATGGAGATCATTCAGCTGAAGAAATGTAGGCAAGAGAAAATCGTGGTGTGAATAGTGGATGGCAGTGTGGATAGAGGAAGTGGGCATATTGTCGATTGCATATTGTAGATTGCATACTGAGGTAGATTTCCTCAGTAAGACTGAGTGAGCAGTGTCCAGGCTGACTTTAAGCTATGAGGACTGGGGACCTGGATAGATTCTCTGGGACGGAGCCTAGAGGATGAGGAATGGAACTTAATTTACGTTTCAGACTAAGTGCCACCCCTGATCCCTTCAGCTCTTTTAATCAAATTGCACAGGCTCCCACAGCCAAAATATTGCTTTTAGGAACTACTAGCTTTCCTATACTTTCCCAAATATGCTCCTAAGTTAAGAAGCACAAAATTAAGTCCTGAAACTCTCTCTCTCTACCTCTCCTTAAAAACAACAACAAACAATCCAGATATCTTGCAATCTCATCACTACCACTTGGTGAACATAGTTAACAGCCCTCACTTGGTACTCAAAGAACTTCTGGAATGCAAAAGGGAATATTTTTAAAATGAGGATGAAAGAGAAGGTTTGGGGGAGACATTCCTCCCCAAGGGAAGCAATGCAGTTCCATGGAAAGAACGGAGGCTTGGAGTCCAGACACATGTGCCCTTGGATCCTAGTTCTGCTCCTTTCCGGTTCTAACTCCTGGCACATGAAAGCCTCACAGTGAATATCTGTTGAACAGATGAAGTTTACGTAACTCCTCTGAGCCTCAGTTTCCTGATCTGAATAAACGAGGCAATGATTTTCACTATGAAGAGTTGTTTTGCACATGAGATCAGCTTGTATATAGAGTCTGACACTTAAAACTCATTAAATGATATCAGTTTTGATTACATCTTGGAACAAAATTAAAATAGAAGGCAAACTCAAATGCTGCACATGACCCACTTTCCATTCAGACTACCATTTTGTAGATTTCCAGGGCAAGGTGGACATGGCTGGCATATATCACCTAAATCATAAGGTGATCCTAAGCCCCAAACTCTTGTGAGCATCAACTTTCAGCTTTCTCTCCAGCAAGTCTCCGGGCAGCACGGTGGGATCACTACCATGGCTTTTGTTAATTGTCTTCTTTTCCTTGTCCTTCTCCCCCACCTCCATGCCCCCTGGGGAAGAAATCTTAGAAACTCAAAATGCTAAAAAGAGGACAAGAGGGATCTGAGCCAGAACAAAGGTGTTGGATTACCCACATACTCATTAACTAAAGTTGGCTGTTCCTGAAATGGCAGCTGACGCTATTGTGTATTAACTGAAAGGATCACCGCCCGTGACCTGCCCTCCTTTCCATGCTGAGTGTGCAGCAGCAGTCTCCAAGTTTTGCTTTTTATCACAGCTTAACAAATATTTAGGCGTAAAGTACAAAAAGCAGGCCAATCACTCTTCTCTGTCATCTAAGAACAATACAACTCTTCTTCCCAAACATTTTGCAAGGAACTAACCCACTCTCACCCACTGGGCTGGAAAGGGGGCACCTAAGAGCCATTAAGAAGTATGAGGCAGGCTGCATGGCCAATGAAATGGCCAAGAAATGGAAAGCTTGTCCAGACATTGGCATGATAATGTTCCCAGAGAAACAAGGTCCTAAACCTTTCATCCATCAAACCAGCGTTTGCAAAGTGGCTCTGTTGTATCCTCTTATGTCTGATCCCACTGGAAGATATGATCCTGGTCCTCGAGAACCTTATCATTTATCAAGATCAGCAAAACACACACTTGAAAGAAATAGAAGTCATCTAAGCACTTCATGGGTGATATTGACTCGTAAGTGGAAGAAGTGTTTCCAGAAAGGAGAATCGATGCAGGCTGCTAATGCTGAAAAGGTGTACATGAAGAGGATAGAGGTTAAGCAAGGCTATGAAGGGTGAGTAAGATTTCAGTAAAGAAGGAGTGGAGGGAGGATGTTGGAAAGTTCTGATGTGTTTGGGGTGGGACTGGGGAGGGAGATTCAGAGGCAAGCAGGTGCTGATAAGTAAAGTACATGCTTACCCACTCAACATCCTCACCCTCACACTATATTTCACTCAGTCCTCTCCTCAGTTTCCCTCCTCTCTCAAGCCACATCTCACACTTTTCTTTTGTTAACCTTAAATTCCCTCTTTTCAATATCTGTATCCACCACCCTTGCTCGTACGTACATGGACTTAAAATCACTTCTAATGTCTTGTGTATGGAATTCTTAGCTTCCAAACAAAAGCAAAGACCCTTGTGAGTTCCCAGCACAAGGCAGAACGCATGCTCAGTGAATACTACCCAGGGGCTGAAATTGAATTTATTTCCCTCCACAGCAAGCCCCTGAGAGGACCAGAGAGTTCCGTGACTGCTGTCCTGGCATTCTGGAGAGATGCGGGGGACCAAATTTTGCTAAAAACTGCAAAAGAATCCTTAGGGGAGAAAAAAGCTCTGAAATTGTAGGGTCATTTGATAGCTAGCATTGAAAGCACACATTTTGTCTGTCTCTCTGTTTCTTTTTCTTTCCTGCCTTCTCTTTATTTATTTATTTATTTAAAAAAATTTTTTTCCAGCATTTTCCACAAGTGGGTTCATTCACAAAGAGAAAGCCAAGTTTTGGGTACAACACCTTCACAGAACAGAGGCCTTTGAAAACATTGGTCTGGATCAAGACACAATGCCCTTCCCCCGCCTCACTCCATCCCTAAATTACTCCCTATAATTTGTTCAGCTTGATGTTGCCCTGAGTGTCCAGGCGGTTGGGACCCTCAGCCCCTTTGGGACAAGAAGGGAAAGGCATCCTTCCTCTCCTCTCCTCTCAGAGGCTCTGAGGCAGCTGGCCCTCTGCCTGGCTATGCCAGAAAGTGGCATGACCACCAGGGTGACTGTGGTCAGCACAGGAAGAAAATCTCGGGTATTCACAGCTAAACTATGGTTTGAGAAATGCTGGCGACTGAGGGTTGGCTGGGTAAAGGAGCGAGAATAGCAGCAGAAATGCACTCTTTGACTCTGCTTCTCCCTGAAACAGGCTCTGCAAGAACCAGAGAAAGGATCCCAATGTTCATGGCGGGGCTGGGCAGTGGCGGCTCCACAGCGAGTGCCAGGGCTGGCTCAGCAGGGCTCTCCTTTGGGGTCTTCTTGAGGGTACCAGCGATTCTCAAGGTCCTTTCCATGACATGGGAGTAGCATTCTTTGACCCTAAGAAAGATCCCCCTGGAGCCCAGGATTTTCCAGTCCAGTTCAAAATCCCAGATGCCTCTTCCATGGGAGACACTGTTCCCATTATTTCTGAGCTCCAGTCACATCAGCTTGTGCTGGGGAGACCCTAGGACCTGCGTCACCAAGTTGAGTAAGGAATCTACCCATATTTGTTGGATTTTTTCTTTCAATTGCTCCTTTTCACAGTGGAACAGAAGTAGGGCAGGCTTCTCTCATGGTACATGTGTCTGGCCTCTGCATAACTAAACTTCTTCCGTCCTTAACTCACCGCCTTACGTGGGCCCCAAAGATCTGGGAAACAGATAGGAAGTTCGCTCTTTCCCTTTCACCCCCTTTCTGTTTCATCTTGTTCTTTAAAACAAATGAGCCTGGACGTGGACAAACATATTTGTAGCAGAAGCTTGCACACTGGGACAGGGTCATGTGCTCCATGCTCCTTCTTTATTTTTATTCACTTAAGAGAATCAGAAAAAGCACAGGAGGCCCTCAGGACATGCAAATTAAATGTGGCAGCTAAAATTGGCATCTTCAGGAGCAGCTCAAGCAGGCTGGCACCCACCAGGCAAAGCATTTCAAAGAAGTTGGGGCTGCTTGGCCAAACTGAGGAACACCTTGGGGTGGGAGCAGGGGTGGCAGTTGAGAGGAAGCAAGTCCTCTCTCCTCAGAACTGAGCTTTGCACACTGTCCTCCAGCTAAAGAAAACAGGAGGGGGGCTCACTTTTCCACAGGCCTGCAACGTGGATGGTCGTTTTTCTCTTCCGTAAAGACTGATGTTTAAGGAAAATCCTCTGGCAGGCCGACTGCAGTCTTGTTTGTACCAGAGCAATAGAGCTCTTGGTTATAAATACGTGAAGCATAATGAAAAGATTACAGCTCCGTGGCCGGGGTGCAAATTGGTCTGGGTTGTTTACTGCCTGAGGAATGCCTTCCCTCCACCCTTCTCTCCCAGTGCAATCCCACACACAGAGGAGAGTCCACGAAGACAAAGAACTTTTCAGGTCCCATTTCTCTGCTTTCCAGAGCTTGCTCCACGGTGGACCTGGCCATGTAGACATGAGGATCCACCCCTGGGCAGGAAGGGCAAGGTGGAAGGGAGGCAGTGAAGGAAACGGACTCCCTGATCCAGGACTGGCCAGTCTGTTGGGGGCCTCATCGGGTTCTGTACAATGTTTGGCTCACACACAGAGGGTTGGTATTGGACTAGCCATGGATTTGGGTCGGCTTCAATGATCTCTGAGAGATAAGAAGAGGACACTGAACTTTCCCAATGTCCATGCTGGCGTGGATGTACATCTTTAGGGCCAGGCTAAATCTGTTCTAGAAGAGGATGATTGAATGGGTGATTAAATCCCAGGCTTGGAATCCTGGCTTTGTCATTTACAAGCCCTGGGTTCTTGGACACGTGACTTGGCCTCTTTCCCCACATTGGCTTTCTCTACCCTGTGAAGTTGAAATGAGCCAAGGAACACAAAGCCTCATGCCTGGGACATGGGACGTGCTTAGTCAGTGAAGGCTATCACCAGAGCACCAGATACAGGAGTGATGGGGAGTTAGGAATGGCCTTTCACTGTCTGTCCACAGCTTCCCAGGAGCCTGAGTTTACTTGAAATCTCTTTCCTGCCTTCGCTCTGCTGAAGCCTCTGGTTTCAGTCTTCCATCAGCCTGGGACTGCTACTACTTGCTGCCGTTCTTATGCCAAATCTTAGAGTTCACCACTCTGTCTTCATGGGCAGCTTAGTATTTTAATCCTTCTCTTCTCCTGCCTTGTCACTTTCCTCAAGAAAATAACATCATGTACTGCAGCCCAGAAATGAGGCAGAAGAGTTTCCTCACTCGATTCAGAGTTAGGTTTTAAATCTTTGCATTTGATCCCAGGGGTTTCCTCGGCTAGATCAATGAGGCAATTTGCACATGGATGCTTAGCTTGTCTGTAAAAGCCAGGTCTGGAATTTAGTCTCCTAAGCATGAAAGAGATAAAGAGAAGATAATTCTATCAGGGCCCTGACGGTAAACAGCGGTGAGCTCAAACTGGATAATATGAGGGCTTGATGCAAGGACTATTGACAAAGATGCGGGCAGGGTGTAGGGGAACCACAAGGGATAATGCAGTACCCCAGAGCAAGTTACAATGGGGATGGTTAGCACCTCTAAACCAGAAGGGGCCGGGAGAGGGGGCTGTTACCAGAAGTGGATTCACAGAGCGGTGAGGAAGGGGCTGTTTGACAGAAGCTGTGACCCTCAGCTGAGGGATCCAGGCTTGGCAGCCCCACGAGATAGAAGCAGGGGGAATAGTGACCCCAGCCTCGCTCTCCTCCCTCCTCCGTATCTCCTGCCCATGCAGAGCTCCCCTCTGGCTGAATCTGCTCAGGAGCTGGAAGGGATGAGACCCACGTGGGAATCCTTACTGGTCAGCCTTCCCTGTCGTGGGCAGAGAGCAGGGTAGAGAAGAGCACATTAGGGAAACAGAAGACAAGAAGCCTTGTGTGTTGGAGCAGGGGTGCAGGGAGTGGGAATCAGTAATACACAGAAGAGCTGCATTGATCTCAGTAAGTATAAAATCTGGATACCCTTGTCAGTGAGCCCTCACCCTCTCAACCTACAACCTACTGATTCCTACTAATTTCTCTCCCTCTGTCTCTCTCTAGCAAAATATCCAATTTCCATGGAACTATTTCTTCTTTTAAAGAGGCTACAAGTTGTTTAGTAATATATTATGAAATGTACAAATAATAAATAATTAAACTAGAGTAATCACAACAAAACAAAACACTGTATGGTAATAATATCAGTAAGACTTGCAGTAAGAAAGAGCTTTACTAGAATGTTTTTCCATATCGCTCACCTCCCTCCGGAAAGCTGAGGCATGTGAAGTACACCTACGCCCACCACCTTTCTCCTCTCAGTGCCCATCCATGAAGGAGGAGACACAATGCTTCCAGCCCCTGAGTGCTTTCAGGACATGCTCAGTTACTTTTTCTTTGTGGCC
Source organism: Eschrichtius robustus (assembly GCF_028021215.1). Classification (NCBI taxonomy): domain Eukaryota; kingdom Metazoa; phylum Chordata; class Mammalia; order Artiodactyla; family Eschrichtiidae; genus Eschrichtius; species Eschrichtius robustus. Next base: position 31,773,742 of record NC_090825.1, read on the forward strand.
ACCATCAAGTCAATCAGACTCACTGATGCCAGCATTTTTCTCCTTCTTGCCTTCATCAAAACATTTGTCCTGTGTCCCATACCTGAGAGACCAAATTCTTCCAGAAAACTACTAAAATAACTTGTGAACAAGATTTTAGGTCCAATAGTACTTTCTGTAGTATCTTCTTTATTCAAACTTTTTTCCTATCTTTCCACCTCAGAGCTTGTCATTTTTAGTTGTCCTGTCTCTGGGGTTAACAGTGAAAAGCAGAACTTCTCTCCTGTCTCCTTTTTTCACTGTGTTGACTGAAGATTAAAATCCTTATATGGAATCTTTCCTTAGGTTGGGTTCCCCGGAAACAGATTCCGAGGCAGAGAGTTGCAGGCAGAAAGTTTATTGGGGAAGTGTCTTGGGAGATGGATGTACCCATAAGAACCTGGGGAAGGTAGGACTGGGGAAGGCAGAAGCTGAGCCACAGAAGCCTCAGCCATTCCTAGGGAAGCTCTGGAACTGGGATGGCCCTTCAGAGATGCCCTAATTGAGGCAAATGTAACAACCTTTGCATCTTCACATCAGCCAGTCATTGGTCACGAGCTGTCCCTGGGAGAGAGGATTACCTTAGGTGAAGTGGTTCTCTGTAGCCAAGGACAATTCTTAGTGAGCCATGTAGCTATGACCTGTCAGCAGCTGATAGTCCTAACACCCGGGGCACGCTGTTCCTGAAGAGAGGACCTTGACAGAGTCCCGCAGCATCCATTCTAGGCCACTGAGATCCACTTGCATCTCATAGTAATTTTGACCCATCTGGAAATAGCGTCTCCAGGGTTCTGGTTAGTCTTGTTTCTTGCAAAAACTTAGAAGCACTAATGGGATGAACAATAGCCCAACAGCTGCAGTTGACCTTTCATTCATAACTGATACTCATGGCCCTTATCCTCTACCACTCACCCTAGGTTTCTCTCACATTCAGCCAACACATCTACTTGTCCAGGTAGATCACATAGTGGGGGTCCTAGACCCTCTTTGCTGAGTTACCAAGTCCTTCTCAGGCTGTGGCTGGTGCCTGTGCATAAACCACTAAATCCAGGCATGGGAGCACCAAAAGACACCCATCCAAGGCCCTACAAGCAAAAAAGGCAAACCCATACCTGGAACGTGTGTCAATCCTAGTCAAGATAAACTACTCCTCCACCTAGAGTGGAAAAGATTCAAAAGAATTTATTTGATACCAAATTACTGATTGGTCTACTTGAGTGCCATATTGGAGACCCAGCATTACTCTTTGTTACAGGCAGGTCAGATGGACATTCAACAGCAACATTAGCTAAACCAGCCCTTGTAAGTGAGTATGCTGTTGGGCCCATGCATAAGCCTTCATCTCTGCCATCATGGCAGCTCTATTCATGAGTCCATTGTACAAGCATTGGGCTGAAGAGAACAGAGGCTGAATGACATCTACTAATACAGCCACTTGGTTATTTAGTACCTCTTCTGCAGTGTATGCTATCTGGTAGTGCCACCACCACAGGCCCAGCCAAGTGCCTCCTTCCCAGACGTCTTTGTCCTCCATCTTTCAATTGTTCTCTTAAAAACCCTGGCACACTAGCCAGGCCATCTGCCACATGCTCTGCTTCTGAGGACCATTCCAGATACCAACTGTTCTAGGTGGGGTGCCCCGGAAACCAGACTCTGTGATAGAGTGCAGAAGGTTTATTTTGGAGTGCACTCAGGAGACACATTTTTAAGAAACTGAGCAAGCAGAACTGGGGAGAGGGGCAAATTGAAGCAAGGAGTGCAGACTTTTTTTATTCTCGCATCAGTTAGTCATTGGCCACAGGGTGCCCCAGTGAGGAGGTCATAATCTTAGATGAGACATATCTTCAGCAGAGGGCAATTCTTAGTAAGGGATATAACTATGTGTTGTCAAGAGAAAATATTTCCAGTAGCTTGGAGATGGTTATGTCAGTCCTGAAGAAGAAACTTAGGCAGTGAATCACAGTAGCCACTACAGTGTTAGACCATCAGTTTGTTCTAATTTAGGTTCAAGTTTTCTCTATTTCTGTGTAAGAAATTACCCAAAACTTAGTGGCTTAAAACAATATGAACATTTATTATCACACAGTTTCTGTGGATCAGGGATTTAGGAGCAGCTTAACTGTTTGGTCCTGGATCAGGGTCTCTCACAGGTTGTAGAGAAGATGTTGGCTGAGCCTGCAGTCCTCTGAAGGCTTGACTGAGGCTGGAGAATCCACTTTCACAATGACTCACAAATATTGCTTGCACATTGGTGATGGCTGTTGGCAAGAAGCCTCAATTCCTGGCCACATGAACCTTTCCGTAATGCTGCTATGAGAGTCCTCATAGCAGAGCGGCTGACTGATCCCTGGGCATGTGATCCAAGAGAGAGCAATGCAGAAGCCGCAATGTCTTTTATGCTGCAATCTCAAAAGTTATACACTGTCACATCTATAAATCCTTTTGGTAATCACATTGTCCCTATTCATTGTGGAAAGATGCTATACAGGGGGATGAATACCAGAAGGCAAAGACCATTGGGGTCATTTTGGAGACTAGCTACAACAAAGATCTACCTCTATTTCACAAATCTAGAAGTCTTGAACCAAAGGTCCTTCTGTCAAATACTCATGTCATTTTTTTTTTTTTTTTTTTAGGAGGGGAATGGTAAGATGTCAGTTTGGATAGGCATGATGGGGAGACAGTTTATAAAGCATTTGGGAGTTAGCCTGAAGGAAATAATGAATCATTGCTGGCAAAGGCATCATCATTTGGGTGGGTGGGAGGAGAGAGGTTTGAACAAGAATAAACTGATGGAAACAAAGTTGGAAGCAGGGAAACCATTTAGAAAATTGTTGAAATAATTCATGAGATAGACTTGAAGGTAGTAGCATTTATGATGGAAAGATTTATATTGGAGATGGAGTTTGAACCATATTACAGAGGAAGAACTAATAGAATTGATTGATTGGCTGTGGTAGTTGAGGGAGAAGAAACTCCAAATTTTGGTCATGGAAGAGAAGGCACTGAATTTAGTTTTAGATTTATGAATTGTATAACGTCTATGGGCTATCCAAGTGGCAATGTCCAGCAGGTCTGGAGCTTGCTTTGAGAGTCATCAGCATATATCTGTAAATGAAGTCACAAGAGTGGGTGAAATTACAAAGGAAATGTGCAACGATTGTACACTGCTCTTGCTTTCCTCTAGAGCACAGCTCTCCAGGAACTGAATATGGTGTTCAACATTTACCGTATCATGTCATTTTAATATTAACTCAGTGTCTAAGAGGGGTGGGGGCTAAAGAGCTATGAATAGCCAGGACTTGAAGGCAGTTGGAATCCATCACTTCCCTCCCTGCTACATTGTTTAATAAAGTACATGTAACTATGTTTCCAGAAAGCAATCCATCACCATAATAATATTCTTGTGCTACAGATTATAACAACATTTAAAATATATTATTTATTGCCCTAGAAATAGGTTGAAAAATCATATGCACTGTGCTCAAAGAGCTTGTGCCAAAAAAATCGCATCGCTTCTGATTGGGGTCTTCTCATATTTTCCAGGATTCTGTAGAAAAGCTTATATATCATCATCTTGGAAATCCAAACACTAAATAGTGGTTTTATGATTGTTTTACACTTTTATTCAAGACAAAGTATCTAAGTTAATGATTGGTGATTACGCTCATAAACAATTATTAAGGCCTGTTAGCTAGTGCTCCAAAGGTAAAGAGTAAACTTGGCTTGAGGGACACTACAGAGAAAGAAAAATACATGGTTCCTGCTCTTAAAGACATTGGTATCATGTGAGGGAAATAGCACAAACCCATAATGATCTCATGAGAACTAAACAGATGTAGAAACCAAACTGGAAACTTCCAAGGAAACAAAATCTTAGCAAAGTTCTCTGTGGCCTCCATTGATCATCAAACACTTTTCTAACCTAGAAACAAGCCCAATTTGGAAATTGAAGAGCAAATCCCTCCTGCTAGCTTTATGTCAGGGATGAAGTGGAAGAGGAGAGGAGGGGTCTGTAGTCCTTACTGGCCGTCACCTTAGTGGCCCAGAGGAGTCAACCCCAGCTATAAATGGAATGTTGCCTCCAAGACGCCCTCTTTACCCACCAGATCACACCACATCCCCTTGACTGAGGGATGCCCTTTTGCCCAAGGCTGTAATTCATCTCCATGACTACCAGGAAGGCCAGAACAACACATTCCTCCCAACAGGAGCTACATTTATTTTGTAGGTAGAAAATCAATATCCTTTATTTTGTGGAGATGTGTACAATTGGTTTAAAAGCATTGTACTCAGTTCTGATAGGAAAAGTCTATGTGACCTGAACTTAGCTGACATGCTGGGCTTGGAATCAAGCGGACTGAGATCTTTCATTTATTTACTCACCCATTCAACAAATTCATTGCTCAGGCAGGTACTGTGTTAGGCAAGGAGAACATAGAGCTTAAAAGAATAAATAAATAAAAGAGTCCCTGTTTTAAGATCCTCAAGTTTAAAGGGAAAATAGACAAATATGATATTAATTCATAAACCCTGGGATAGAAATGTGCGATGAGCTTTGGGAGAAAATTCTTAGAATTTGTTAGGTTAAGATAGGGAAGAAAATGTGCTCTAAGCAAAGGAAACAACATTTTCTAAGGCACAGAAACCAGAAAGAACATGATTTGTTCAGTTAATTGCTAACTCTAGCTGGACTTTAGGGAATTTGTGGGGAACAGGTAAGAGATAAAGCTGACAAAAGTCTGATCCGGACAGATTTGGCGAGCCCTGTCTAAGAGTTAGGATTTATTCTGAAGGTAACTGAGAGCTTCTGAAAGATGTTAAGTGGAGTGCAATGATTATATTTGCTTAAAAAAAGATCACTCTGGGAACAGTAAAGAAAAAGGATAAGAATGGATCAGAATGGATCCCCAGGGAATTCCCACATTTACGAGGGAAAACAGAGCCAAGAGGAAAACCGAGATGGAGTAGCCAAAGGATTAAGAGGAAATGCAAGTGAGAGTGGTTTTGTGGACTAGAAGGAGAGTGTTTCAAGTAGGGAGAGACAAGAGCATCCAACGCCATACAGAGGACAAAGAAGGCAAGGATGGAAACACGTCCATTAGAGTAGCAACCAGGAAGGCATTAGAGACGTTAGTGAGAGGAATTTTGTGAAGTGGGAGAGGTAGACTGTGGGTAAGGGGAAAACGGGAGCCAGGAAGAAGAGACAGAGAGGACCACCTTTTTAAAAATCCTGGCTCTGAAGGGATGAAAATCCCTCATTAGAGGAAACATGCAACGCAAGGATTTTATTCTATTGTTTTTTTGAAGATCAGGGAGATTTGAGCATATTCCCATGTGAGTGAAAGATACAGGAAAGAGCGCAGGTAATTACAGGGGCAAATTCCTGAAGATGTGGGAAGGAACAGGATCTAGGGCATGGTCACAGGGCTTTGCCTGAGACCAAAGACACCTCTTCCATGGTCTAATGAGAGTGTGGGGGGAAAGATGGCGGTGCTAAAGTGGAGGGGTCTCCCTCTGACACTTCTGCTGCTGTCTGTGAAGTAGAGAGTAAGGTCCATGCTGGGAGTGTAGGGGCAGGTGTTGGTGGGCTTGAAGACTTGGGACGGGTAGAACAGTTGGAAATAGGTACTGTGGAGAGTGGGAGAGAGAGCCTGTCTAGGTGAACTTGGAAGAAGTCTTGTGTTAAGAGGAGGGCTTGTCTCCTCTGATATGGGAGGAAAGAGAAAGTCTGGTGCTGCGAGATTCTGTGATGTCGGGGAATTCAGGTCACTTCCCAGACTTCCTTCTTCCTCGTGTGAATTCTCTCTGAGGTTTCTCCCATGTTAGCTCTCAATTCTGTTTCTTTTCTTACTCCTTAAAAAAAAAAAAGTAACTATACATCAACAAACTGGCAGTGTGTCATAACTGAGGGGAGATGGCACTTCCTCTCCATGTGCCTGAAAAAACAAAGTGATTCAGCTTCTGGTGTATTAATTAGAGTCCAGTTAACTTCCATGAAAATAGAATCTATTGTACCATCTTTATATATTTAAACCTTTAGTGACAGCAACTCCTGGAACACATCCAGAGCAAAGCCCTGGCAAGTCCCTCAATCTACGACAATGCTTGTTTTCTGAACACGTTAGATATTTGCACTCAATCCAATAAGCATTTAGGAAGCAACATCTGTGTACCTGCAACTATCTCGTCAAATCTAGATAAAATTCTCCTGTTTTGTTTGGGGCACAAATAACAACTCTATGTCACTGTGTATCTCATTTGTGGAAAATTTTATAACCACAGTACTGGTATAACTCTTAGAAGTTTATTTTTGACAATCCTTTCTTCCAAAATTCTTCCGTGATTTAAAAACAAAACAAGAACACACACATAAACAAAATTCAAGCCCTCCTCTAGCTAATTACTGCTCACTCTGACACCCCAAGGACTGAATTGGGGGGAAAGGCTTGAAGATGAGATCACTTTATGAGAATGGAGAAGAAAATAATAAACTCAAATCCCTCAATCAATTATTTCTCAGAAACAAAACATGTGTCTCTTTGGCCTTGCTTTTATTTTGGGAAACGCAGAAGCCCTGGGCAGGGATGGCCTTTCCTTTGACTTGGTGTTTGGGCCATTCCCACTGAGAGTTCAGGGAACTGGTTCTCCTCCCCCCACAGCTATTACTCTTTCATTTGGAGAGCCTGACACCCCATCATGGTGGGAAGTTGGGACAATCACTTGGCTTGTGCAGCCAGCACTTTCTCATTTTAATTATACTACAGGGAGAAGCATGCAGCTTGCTGCCTTCAGTCCAAGGGCAGCCACGGTGCTGCCTTCAATCCAAGGGCAGGATTGGAGAATGGGCTCTTCTGCTTTTCTCTTTCTGATTTCCTGGGTTCTACTGTTCAAGGACCACATTCTTTCAAAACATTTTACATTAGCAGCCATACTGCATATCATTTATCTAGTCATTTGTTGAGTTTGCTCTCTGTCTTCCTGTGAAACTGTACAACCAAGAAGATGGCATTAGGCCTCTTTTCTTTACTCCTATTTCCCCAGTACCTAGAACGGTGCCTGGAACAAGTAGGTGCTCAGTAAGTATTTGCTCAGTAAGTATTTGAGTTAATTAAATGAGAATTAAACTGAAAGAACGCATGTTGATTCTCTTCCCACAATCATATATTCCCAGAGATGGGAAGGAGGTAAGAATGGTGAGGACTTTGACCTTGATTCCTGAGCACCTGTAAACTACGAAGTTCCCAGCTTAAACGGTGGAATAAAGTTTTCTCTCCCTTGAAACTCATGGCTAGAAGTATGAGGACTGTTATAACTCCTGCCTCTTCCAAATGAGGCTGAAGAGACCTGTGGGTGACTGTCCATGTCACTCTCATGGGATGAATAACTGGTGTTTTGGGTAATGCCAGCAGCATTACAGAATCATACATTTTGAGCCACTTTTTAAAAGAGTTTAGCCTATGGAATCCTTATATATTTCTAAAATCAAACTATGCTGTCTCTTATTGGGATAATCATACACATTATTTTTCTAATGGGATACTTAGAGATTGAAAGGGGAAGCTATTAATTACACTGGACAAAAGGCATAAATTGGGACTTTCCTAGAAAAACCAGGTTGAATATATGATTACTTAGTAATTGGAATTTATTTATAAGACTTTTAGAAACATGAGGTCTGCGGAGAGAAAAACATATTAAAGTGGAGTGAAGAAGCCTTTTAGAAGTCTTTCTTCTGCTGCTATTGGGCACAGTTTTTCACAAATCATCCCAAGTAGGAAAGACCAATCCTCAATCGCTGTTGGGAACCTCTCCCATCTCAACAAGTTCCTTGATACTCACACTTTCTTTCCACATAAATCGTGCATACTTGATGTGAAGACAGAAACGCCAGCTATGAGCAATTAGGAACAACCATTTTTTTTCCCCTTGAGCCAAATAATTCCAAGGCCTTTATATCAGTTTCCTTATGTTATTTTCCAGTCACTTTATCAGATTTCCTGGTATCCTCTGTGCCTTTTCCAAGGTTCTCTTTGGGTGCCTCTAACATTTGATACCCAGAATCAAGTCCAGTATTGCAGGAAGAATCTGGCTGACTTGATTTACAACTGTACCATAGCTGCGAAAACGATCTCGCAAAGGGAATGCAGCCCTGGTTCTCAGCCTCTGTTACAGGTCAACATTCATCTCTGAACATTCCTTTAAGAATTGAAAAACCCATCAGTGTTACCTGTTAGGCCTTGACCACACTGTCATCTCCCAGACAGCAACAGCTTGTTCTGGAATAATCTTTTAGTAATGAGCTACCACAAAGACCTCCAGCTTATCTTGTCTAAACATGAGATGTGAATGACTTTGCTAATTTTGCCATTGTAGACTACTCCTTTCACAGGGATTTTGCACAGGAGGAAGTGAGCAGGCACTTGAATGCCACAAACAATGTTGAGAATGTGGGAACTGTCTCATGCTGCTGGGACAGTCAGCGCCCAGGAGGCGCGCTTGGCAAGAGGAACGCGCTGGTTGAATGCATGCATTGTGTCATCCTTGATTCTTGCTTGGCCGACCCAGACACGCAGACTCCAAGACTGACAGGGCCTAAAGGGCCCCTCCAGGTGGGCAAATGCACCCCCCTCACCTTATGAATGATAAGACTGGACGGCAGGTTCTTCCTGTCAAGACAGGCCTCAGAGACGATGGAACAATGTGTCTCTAAACAGCATTTGGGGTTTTAGTAAAGTCCGTGCCTCTTTCATCTGATATGATTTCTTCCAAAAAGCAAGAGCTGTTCCTAACTTCCGGACTCTTTCAACACAGTTACTTTAATAAGGAGCAAAAGAAAATGAATTTAACATCTCTTTACACTGAAATCTTCTATGGGGGAGATGAATCAAGCACTCCACATTTCTATTCAAGCTTCAACAAGCTGCAAAACATCGAATCTTACCTCCACCTGGAAAAGTTTGGGGAGAGTTGAACTATCTCCCAAGACTGAGGTGAGTTTGTTATTTAAATGATCCCTGCAGAAATCTTTCTGTAAAAGAAAGAATTCCTCATTCCATCCTCTTTTCTTTCTTTCTTTGATGTTTTGTAAATTATATTTTCGGAGATTGTGGCTGGGCAAAGTGAAGACTGTTTGTACTTTCTAAGTCTGGAGTTTATACTAAAAATAATTGGTATTAGACCAAAGGATGTGGAGGTATTTCTCCCTTCCACATGGGCTCTCCTTCTGAAGAGGGTTATATCCGTCCCTGTGCGCCACCCTTCCCACGCTCAATTCAAAGCCAATGATTGTAGTAACAATCATTTTCATTGTATGCTTTCCCTATCGTTCTTAGCTTCTGTGGGCAGATGTCGGAAAACTGGGCTTTGCTTGGTCAGTCACACAAACTGAAAGTACATTTTTGTCCTGTCATTCACTGATAGCTTATTCCTGACAGCAAGAATGACCCCAGATCTTGTCAGAAATAGAAACACAGAAATTGAAATCATGTGGCCTCCCTCTGCAGAGGTTTTAAATGGGGCCAAGAAGTAACAGGCTTCATCCTTGAGGGGAGTATCAGCTCCAGGAGCCCAATCTCTCACTCAAAAATATCTGGTATTTATCGGGCAATAAACTAGCAATTGCAAGTAAGTCCAGCAAATGCTGATGGCTCTTCATTTTACATTCTTAATATCGACACTATGTTCTGACAGACCTGGTCCAGGAAGTCTCCCCAGCTTGAGTGAATCAGATCCATGGGGATTTCTGTGTTTGCCTATAAGCTAAAGTGCATTTCCTCCCTTCCTTCCTTCCTTCCTTTCTTCCCCCTTCCTTCCTTCCTTCCTTCCCTCCTTCCCCCTTCCTTTCCTTCCTTCCCCCTTCCTTCCTTCCTTCCTTCCCCCTTCCTTCCTTCCTTTCTTCCCCCCTTCCTTCCTTCCTTCCCTCCTTCCCCCTTTTCCTTCCTTCCCCCTTCCTTCCTTCCTTCCTTCCTTCCTTTCTTCCTTCCTTCCTTCTTGCCTTCCTTCTCCCTTCCTTCCTTCCTTCCTACCTTCCCTCCTTCCCCCTTCCCCCCTTCCTTCCTCTCTCTCTCTCTTCTTTCCTTCTTTGCACTTTTTCTGGAAGAGAAAATTGTGGTGATGGACAGTGACGAGCAGGGAACTCCAGTCTTTGGAAAACCTTGTTGGTGACGTGGTAATGAGAGACTCTGTCACACTCTACGGAGGCCAGCTGATGACCAAGTTATGGATTGATTCCTTTTATTTTCTCTAGAATAAAAATACTTAGAAGGCAGAGAACAGATCCCTTCTCAATGAGATACAATATTAGTAGATTGTGGGAGGTTGAGAAACAAAGTTAGCTGAAGTTTCATAGCATTTGTTAGTAGCCTCCCAAGCTCCCATATACTAATTTGACCTTCCCAATTTCGATTTGGGAATCCATATCATCCCAGGGAAGCTAGTCTAAACTAATCCATGTATCCATACTCCTTTCTGCAGGGACCATTGGGGTGAACGTGCAACTTCAGCTAGTCCAATAGATTCTAAGGACTTCTGTTGGGAATGCTGGGACAAAGATGCTCTCTCCTCTGGATATGAACAAGGATTCACATATTATATAACAGAAGCTGCTAGCAGCCATCCTGTGACAGAAAGTATCACAGGATAAAGCCAATTTCATGGGAGGCAAAGCAGACAGAAAGAAATCAGGTCCATTTTGGCATCCTTGAGCCACTGGATCGAACTGTACTTGAAACCAAACCTACAACTAGATTTTTTGGTTATGTTGAGCCAATAAATCCCATTTATTGTTTAAGTTGAGGTGAGTTGAATTTTCCTGTATACACAACCCAAATATTTTTAATTTAGAAAATCCACATCTTTGACTAAAGGAAATAATGTGGGGCAGGATGGTACACACACACACACACACACACACACACAGAGAAAGAGAGAGAAAGAGAGAGAGAGCACTTGGTCTCTGCATAATGCATTAGAATTCTTTGGGGAATACACACTGTATAAGACACACCCTTAACTTGGTAGTCTAATTGTAAAATAAAATCAATGCCTATGTTCAGTATTAGAAACTAATATGCAAATGGCATGCAGTGGTACAAAATGTAGTGCTCCCAGAGAGGGGGGAACGTCAATGAAAGAGGATGAGAGGCTTCATGGAGGAGGTGAGATTTAGGCAAGAACATGTGGGAGACAGCTGGATGAAGAAGAGAAAAATAAGGTGAGAAACGTGAGCCAAGAGACCCTGAGCTCTAAGGCACCTTTAAAGGATTGTGACCCTCAAAGCCCCAAGCTCCATCAGTTTGCTTTGTATACTATTCAGCATGGTTTCTGGTGATGCGATAATAATAAGCTGAAACTGACCCTTTACTAAGAAAACCAATATAAGCTCTCTTTGGGAGCTCGCCATCACTTTCCCATGTGCAAACGTCTAGGTGAAATTCAGCTGTCTAGGCTCTTCCCTTTCAGTTCCCTGCATAATTTCTGCCTCTGAGTTACAGGAAATTTCTTTCTGAAAAGACATTTGGAGACAGATTGTAATATAATGCTCTTGAGCATTCCACTGTAACGATCGATAAAGGCAGCACTCCCTGCAGAAGTAATCAAACACAGGATGGAATCTAATATGCAGAGAGCTGATATTTTAACTAGACTCAAGAAACTCACTGACTCTTTGCTCGAAGCTGTGGCCCGGTTCATTTTCCTGCCTTTGTCTTATATTTTTATATACTTCTAAGGTCAAGCTTTTTGAAGTAGCTTATAGTTATTTTATTCTATTTTAGTTGTTCAAGGCTGCAACCAAGGTCAAATCTACATAAAAATAAGCATGCTGGCAACCAGCAAAGAGTCTGTTATTCTAGGAAGAAATAACATGGCAATCGTGACCCTGGGTCCCCCATGCGCCCTCCTCACACTCTCCTTTTGACTCTTTAAGGAAGAGGCTGAATGCTCATGGCTAGTATGTGCCAAGTAAACCAGGAGTGCTTTCTTGGAGAAGATAAGCTTTTCTAGTAAAAAGACATCCTGTCCATACTGAATCACCATGGAGTGGAGGATGGGAGATCGTGGGGGGACATCATTTTCTTTCTATTAACTGGATTAGGAACAAGATGAAAAACAGTGTCTCTCGTTCTTTCTCTTCTCACCATGACTGTGTTCACCTTCCCTTTCTGGAACTGTTCTCTGTGGATATGTCCTACAATCATCAGATCAACATTCTGAGCTTGTGTTTAAAAACCACCTTTGGAGGATGCTTAATGCATCTTCAATAATAATGAGTCATAAACAACAACACCACCCTCTGCATAAGATTTAAAGAAAATCATTCTCACTACGATGGTTGTTTTTAATCTTTAGAAAATATGAAGGAATTTATATTATAGTAACTAAAGAAATAGGATCCTTCAAATATTCCTTAGCTCAGGCAGCATTCAGAGCTTTGATAAAGGGATTTTGGTGTTACCTTTAAGTGAAAATTGGCATCACTACAATTTATTAAATGGATGTTACTCTTCCCACCATCCCACCCATGGCGGCCCCCACCCCCTACATATTCATATAATTATAGAATTAGAAGAGGACAGTGACTTCAGAGCCCTGTATGACTGAACTGGGGTCAGGGATGTTCAAGAACGTAATAATAGTGCAAGCATTTATTCTCTTGGGAGTAGGATTATCAAGAAAGTGTCATTTGCCCCAGGCCGTTGAGAGGCCAGTACCTCTTCAAAAGTACTAAAGACATTAAAGACCCATTATTACTACTCAGCAATAAAAAGGAATGGACTATTGACACTCAGTACAACATTGATGAAGATCAGAATAATTATGCTCGATGAAAGTAGTCAGATTCCATTTATACAAATTTCCAGAAAATGTAAACTACTCCATAGCGATAGAAAGCAGATCAATGATTGTCTGGGGTAGGGAGGAAATGCAAGTAGGGGCACAAGAAAACTTTTCAAGTTGAATCATACAATCATTATATTAATTGCCAACTAAAAAATTGGCACTTGCCATCTACCTCTATGAGAATTAAATCATGAGCTGCTGCAGCCGCTGACCTTCAACACCCCCTGAAAGGAGTTCGGGGTGGAGATCAGGAACGAGGCACTCTGTGCTCCGGGAAAAACTGGCAGAACAGGTCTTCAGATAGTTAGATATTTTCAGGAGAAGATTTTATGAGCCCAATTCTTGCATCTCCTCTTATCTAGAAAAGCACTGAAATCATTAATGGTGACGTCTGCTCCTCGTGACTAGCAGCAAGTCTCTGCCAAAATGTGTGCTCGATGCACGCACCCCTTCACCAAAATCACATACAGCACTGACCTTCCCCCTACCTCTTTGGAGCGGTTCCTCAGAGCTCTCTGAAATGCTGTCTCCCGGGCTATAGTCCTCATTTTGCCCCAAATAAAACTTAACTCACGACTCTCACGTTGTGCTTTTTTTTTTTTTCAGTCAACAAATTGTGGTGATGTTTTTACAGGTGTATTCATACCTCAAAATGTATCAAATTCTACACTTTAAATGGGTGCACTTCATTGTTTGGTACCTCAATAAAGCTGTTTTTGAAATGCAGTGATAGAACAAATAGACAACAGGGGATGGGGGAATGACGAGGAGAGAAAAAAAAGTGAGGGACTATTTCTCCTAGTGAAGCCCAGACACTTTTACTGGGGTGCAGTTCCTTCCAGTTTCAACCTAGTGTCTCAAAAATGAATTCTTGTCTTGATACTTTATATCTCTAGAAAAGAACCTTACCTAAACCACAGCAAATGGTTTACAAGATAACCACTTGTAACTAATTAATTTATTTCAACATCTAAAGAAATCCTCTCTTACTTTTTGGATATATCTCATCACCTACACACTGTATATACATTAATAATATCTTTCTTCTGGATACTTAATACTCCTTTTTTTAATATATATATAAATTTATTTATTTATTTATGGCTGTGTTGGGTCTTTGTTGCTGTGTGTGGGCTTCCTCTAGTTGCGGTGAGTGGGGGCTATTCTTCGTTGGTGAGCGGGGGCTACTCTTCGTTGCTGTGCGCGGGCTTCTCATTGCGGTGGCTTCTCTTGTTGCGGAGCGTGGGGTCTAGGCACGCAGGCTTCAGTAGTTGTGGTACATGGGCTCAGCAGTTGTGGCTTGTGGGCTCTAGAGCGCAGGCTCAGTAGTTGTGGCGCAGGGGCTTAGTTGCTCTGCGGCATGTGGGATCTTCCTGGTCCAGGGCTCGAACCCGTGTCCCCTGCATTGGCAGGCGGATTCTTAACCACTGCGCCACCAGGGAAGCCCGTGGATACTTAATACTCTTTATTGGTTGCCGTAAGAGTTTTGATGGGAAAAGTTTTACAACGTTCAGTCCTCAAATAATACATGTAATTGTGGGAAAATAAATGGGCACTTGGATGATTGACTCGGTTCCTCCAAAAAAAAAAATCTGCGGCAGGGAAGAAAAAGATAAACACAGATGGAAGATATGTAATAAGCAAATGCAATGAGACACCCTTGATGGAATCACTGTTGAATCAAATCAATTGTAAACAGACTTCTTTGTAACAACTGGGAGCTTTTAGGTATAGTGAGTGGGAAATGACATTAAAGAGCTTCATGAGCGGGAAAATGGCACGGCTGCACATGAAAATATCTACAGCGCTTAGAGCTATGTACAGAAGTACCAGGGGGAGATATGACTGAGGTCTGGGATTTGCCTTAAAATTCTTTAGCTGAGAAAAGTGGGGAAGGCATGGAGCCACTGTGGCAAAACTCTTAATAATTGTTGAATCTGGGTGATGGCATTGGGGCGTTCAGTAAACTATTCTTTTTACTTTTGTATATATTTGAATTTTTCAAAATGAAACATTTTTCAAGACTTTTTTAAAGGACTTGTTACATTTAGAAAGAGGAGAGGGGCATGAATTAAAGAGATGACCAAAGAAGAAAGGAAAGAATTGACCTGCGAGTGAGCAGAGGGGTTGAGGGAGTGGGAGTTGGGGTGGGTGGGCTGGTGGGTGGTGGGTGTGGAACTGCCTCAAATCTATTTCTAGAATAGAAATACAGCCTGCCTGAGTGACATTGGAAAAACTGGAGAAACTGCTTGACCTCCCAGGTGTGTGTGAGGAGTAATGGCCTTGTCTGCAGCCCCAGTGGATGCACTGAGTTATTCAAGGGCCTCATATTCTCCCAACTGCCCTTCTGAGCTATGATGGTTCTGCCCTCTCCAAACTGCTCCTGGATCAGATGACAGGACGTTCTGCTCCTGTCCCCAGTGCCGTTGATTTTCCAGGAGCCACTTAATCTCAGAAACACTACCATTTTCTCTGATGCATTTGAAGTTGGAAATCCATCTCTCTGTCTTGGGGCTCTTTATCCCTTGTGGTTCCCCTCCCAATGGCACCACAGACAAGGACCAGGCGACAAGAAAAAGTGAGATGACCCCAAACAAGCTCTCCCTCTACGTTTACAGGGCAAACCATGACTTCTCAAGGCCCACAAATTATAGGGAGAGAAAGGGTGGAAAAATCCAAGAAAAAAAGAAAAAAACACCCAACCATACCACCCATAAAAACATGCCAGATGGGAGGGGAAGATGCCTATAATTCTACTGGTTTTCAAATGTATTTATTTAGTTCAGTCATTTATGAAACAAAACCCAGAAATTCCAGGCATCTCTCCTAAACAAAAGAACCACTAATGTTTGTTTCTGGTCAGCATGTAAAACTTGGTTAGAACCCAAATGTTAGACATAGGTTCCTAAGGAAGGTCCCTTACAGCCAGGCCTCAGATATGGAGGGCCTGTCATGCACATTCTTATCTAGCTGTCAGAGTTCAGCCCAGAGTTACCAACAACTGGAAAAACATTCAAGAGATGCTCTTCCTACCTATGTCAAGGGGAAACTTCCTCCAGAACAGTCACCAAAAAAGAAGTAAAGGTAATTATTCAAACCACAGCACTGCTAAATTTTCTCACTGCCCCGGGTCCCCCAAAGAAATCTTGATTCAGACTATCTAGATTCTACAATGTTATCAGTCATCAACAGATTTCAACCTTCCTTGAAAGTGCTTCCAATTGTTTCAGTGGCTAAAACAACCTAAATCAACACTGGATATAGCAAAGAAAACAAACCACTTATAAACGTTCTCATACCTGCCAAAACTGGAAAGCTATAAATAGGGCAAACACTGTTCAAAAATATTTCTCAGGGAGAAAACAGGTGGAAAAGAGTGAATAATTTTCAAAGAAGGATTTTTTTTAAAGTTAGTTCATTTTGCAACTTGGAATTTCTGTGGCCATAAGGAAGGGAGGAAAACGTAACTCAGCCATGGTAATATGTTTCCTACACCCATAGGATGTTAAAATGCTGTCAGCTTGATGGAAGCAATTACACTGCATACGATATTGATAGAGTGTTTCAGTCAGTGTGTCATTTCTCCTATAGCTTCTGAGAGAAAGCAATTTTTAAATACCATTATTAGCCCTTTTGTACTTTTAGGAAAATAAGCTGTTTTCTTCCCAGAGAAAGCTTGGTTTGTCAAGGTCATTTAACTACTAAACCAGAATCAAGGTTCAAATAATACTGAATTGACCAACTCTCTCATTAATCATGCAATCTGTTGTATTTGTTTTTCAAGTATTTAACTCTACTGTTAAGTGGTCACTATTGTAGTTCTAAGGAACAGAAATCTTCGGAGTTTAATAATTTTGAGTTAGAATCTTGCTTCTGCCATTACTAGCTGTGTAAGCCAGGGTAAGTTCTTAAACTCAACCTGCCTTGGTTATTCCAGAAGTGTCCCATGTGGTTTGCTTCTTAGAACCTTGTGATTAGTTGATCTGGCTACTGATTCAATGATTGAAAATAAGTCTATTTAGGGAAAAAGTCTGAGGGGATAAAATTATGTCTTTTGTGTGCAGAATACTACCACACCACAAATTTTCTCTTCTGTAAATTGAAAATTAAATGAAATAGTGTATGAGAAGTGCTCAACATAATGTGTGGCAATACAAGTATTCAATAAATGATGTAGTTATTGTTAATAAATACCTTCTGATTAGAATTACAGATCCATCATTTCCTAGATTAAAAGGACTTCATTTATATGTACATATATGTACATATATGAATATAAAATGACAATAAATGCCATATACATGTAAATGACACCATTTTTCCAAGGGACGATTTGATCCCAAAACACTGGTGAGGCCAGGAACTTCATCTTCCTCCTCTACAGCCCGGCCTTGGCCACTCTGCTTCAAAATAGATGCTTTGTTCATTCTTTCACTAGTTTCCTCCCTTCTGTTTGGAATCTGAAATATTCTTTTTTTTTGGTTTCTGACCCTATGAAGGAGAAGAGCTACCAGACCAAGAGTATTCAGAGCCTGGGATTAACTGCTGAGGTGGCCCTGCCTTTATATGCGAAACTGCAACCTTGCTGCAGACCCTGAAGGACTTGTCACTCTAGGAAATGTTTCTCAAGGTCAAAAAGAAAATCAACAGGACTAAAGACTGACTATGGACCCCAGCATGTAGAGCTGTTTCATTCCTTTTGAGGGGCATTTTTAGAGACACGCCATTGCTTAATTTATGTAAGAAATACATACCGTGTGTGGTCCCCCAATATGCATATGTGCTACCCATGTGTCGGTTTTAATATTGTTTTTCATCCTTTCTTATCTCAAGGTCTATATGTCCTAGAAAAGCATGGTGGGAAGGCTTTGTTTCTACTAAGTGAGCTGCTCTTCCAGAGGAGATGGGTAAAAAGATGTGTTATTTGGGTCCTCAGAGAAGCAGATGCCAAGATGGGATTAAACATGCTAGGATTTAATAGGGGAAATTTCTGTGACAGACCACATGCAGGCAGCTGATGTGGCTGGGAGGGTCCATGCGAGACCGATTCCAAATAGAGAGGAGGAAAGAAGTGTGGGCGGATGCATCCTAGATGGCCCTGCAGGCTACAGAAGTTTATCTGGGTCGTCAGGGAGTCCAGGAGTGAAAGTCAGCTGGCAGAGGAGTCCTGAGTCACCCAGGAACAGGCCTGCCTTGGAATCACTGCTGTGTACAGTCATGGGCTAGGCCCAGCCTGAAGACAGTGTGACCTTAGTGCAAACGGGAGCTGGATCTCAGATCACAGCAGCTGGAGTCACTTTTGCTGCCTGTAGTTGGAGGTTTCTGAGACACATTCTCATGGCTGCCCCAGGAGAAATGATCACTAACTGCTGCAGGATCTCTTACAGAGAACTCAGGCAGCTGGAGAAGGGAGAGAGGCTGCCTGCGGAGAATAGGGGCTGACCCCTTCCCCCCCAGGACACACACACACACACACACACACACACTGTGAACACATATACAGTGTGGGAGACCTACATATTCTGAAAGGCACAAATACGCCTCTTTCTGCAAAATAGTTTGCATCAGAGAAAGTCCCCGCAGTTCTGTGGGTGAGGGGTGCTGGCATGGGGACCACCGTCATGTTGACCTGGTTACTTACAGCCAGCTCCGAAGCAGAGGGGACAATGCGTCTTTCTTCTGGACAGGAAACATGTCTTAGAGGGGGAGTTAGTTGAAGACATGAGGATGAGAAAGAAGAAGGAAGAAAAGGAGAGAAGAGCAGAAAGAGAGGGTGAGAGAAAGCCGAGAGCTTCTGATTCCCATTCAGGCCTCTGTTCTGTGCTTTGCATGAAACAGAGAAAAGGCCAGGAGAGCCCAGTGAGCTCAGTCAAATTCCCCCAGAGGGAGGTGACATTGGCAGCTGGGGGCAGGAAACCTTCTGCAGTGGGTCAAGTCAAGACAACGAGATGGCTCTGGCGAGGGTGGTGGGGTCTCAGCAGAGCAGGGTCAGTGATGATCTGTCAGCACTGGCACCCACCCTCCATGGGACGCACCGAGCCGATTGGAGGACAGGCCTTCCACGGGGTAGAAACTGGATAAACTGAGAAGTCAGGCCGAGCTGGAGGGGAAGAGCCCAGAGCGGGAGCAACCATACCCAGGCAATGCCCTGCTAGTGGATGTTTGAGGAGAACCTTGCAATTCACTCAACAAACAGTTATGGACCACCTGCCCATCTTTATACCCGGTACAGGGGATGCAATTCATTGTGAGAAAAAATAGAGGTTGTCCTTGCCCACATGGGGCTACGTTTTATTTGGGGAGATAGTATTAATAAAATAACCTGCAAATAAGTGTCAGATTGTGACTATGGTAAGTGCTCTGAAGGGGGATATGCACTGGTGCCATGAAAAGATAGAATGGGGAGACTTGGTTTATTCCAGAAAGTCAGAAAAGGTCCCTTGAGGAAGTGACTGTCAGCTGAGATCTGAAGTGTCAGACAGCCTTAAACTTGCACACAGGAGAGGGCAGAGTGCTGCAAGCAGAGAAAGCACGTACGCCCCAGCCCTGCGGTGGGAGCAGAAATGGTGCGTGGGATACTGGAATAGAGACAGAGGCCGGGGAAGCCTCCAGACAAGATGCTGGAGGTGCAGCAGGGGCAAGATTAAGGTCTAGTGGGCCATTTTAGTGTCTTCATTTTTGTCCCAGGAGCAGGCGGAGGCTATGGAAAGGCTTTAAAGTGGAGAAGGGATATGATGAGATTGGCATTCTGAGGAAAAAATAAATCATTCTAGCTGCAGTGTGGAGCTGAATTGGAGAAGGTGAGAGAGAATGCAGGCAGGACAGTTAGTGCAAGAGAGGCTGGTGGACCTGAGCAGGATGGAAGTGAAGGGGATTCCAGGGATGATTAGGGGACAAAATCGAAATGAGTTGGCAATGACTTAGACATGGGCTGAGAGGGCAGGAGTGCTGCTGAGGTTTCTGGCTCGTACATCTGGCTGGTGGGGATGCCTTCACTGAGAGGGGGAACACAGCAGAAGGACCAGGCTTGGGATGGAGGTGGGAAATGTTCCTTTGAGACATCCAGGAAATGGATGAACATCAAGTAGGCAGTTGCATTCATGGCTCTAGTTTCTGACAGTCAGGGTGGGAAGGTAGCTTCTGTTGCACTCTCCTTAGGATGGATGTATGGGGGAGAAGGGATACACTGGCAAAGAGAGTCAGTGGGCCTGGGCATGTGGGTGTTTGCACCTCCGTGCCTCTCTCTCCAGGGCAATTGAGCCGCTGTCTATCCTGGGTGCTTGAGTTAGGCTGCTCAAGAATTTCTGACACTGAGTAAACAGGGCTTGAAAGAACCCGGTTAGCAAAGGATCAGAGGAGACCTAGGAGGGGGCTCTTGAGTCCTTGACAGAAGGAAGTTCTGGGGCCTCGTATTTGTCCTTCATACCCCTAATGTGAGCTACTCATAGTCTAACAGCACTGTTGACCTTTGCTGTGATTTGGTTTCCTGGGAAGCTAGAGAAGCACAGCATGTTCCTGTGCGTGGACACAGTGTTACCTTTGGCTTGGCCTGAGGCCACCCCAGGTGCAGAACAGTGCAGGTGGCGCTCCTACCACTTGGAGGACAGAAGCGGGGACACAGCCTGGTCCTCCTGCTTCCCTCCCCCAGAGTGTGGGGTACAGATGCTCCACGAGGAGAAACAGGGAACTGGTTTCCCCATGAAGTTGTACAGATGAGTATCAATAGGTCCAACAAGGGTTCCGGGAAGTCGGGTACGGGCACCCATGCATGGCTTGAGAGCCTGGGGGGCAACTGGACCCCCTTCTCCCATAGAACTCCCTTAGGTGCTACTCTCAGAAAGGGAATAATGGGTGGCTGAACCCTGGGTCTGTCTGATTGGTCTGTTTTTATACTTCCTTAGATGTTGAAAGTCTTTCCACCTGGGGACGGGGACAGACTTAATCCCCTGAATTTGGGAGAAGGAATTAAGGATGGTGTCTCAGTTCCTGCTTCTCCTCTTTTAGGGTCTATTTGCGTGAAACATGTATTTTCATCTGTTCGAGAGTTTAGCAGTAAAGACCCTGCCCCTGTGGGCAAGACTTGCAGTTTTCCCTCCTCGCCTCTGATGGGGTGGCTAAGTTGTATTCTGCAGCATCCTCCTAGGAAACCCGTTTGGCCTTCCTATTAAACTCTGCTTTCTAATTTCAGCTTTAGCAATACTAAATGTGACTTTACAAACATCTCCATCTGCCCACTTTTCATGTCTATGTTGAGCAAAAAACAGGACTGTCACTGTTGGGCCTTTTAAAACTCCAACATATACAGAAGACTATGGAGAACATCAACCCTAGGGGAGCTTTCTACAGCTTAAAAGTGAAGCATCCCTCCAGGTGAGAGAATTTACCCCATTGAGAGAATTGCGCTTAACCTGACAACTGCTATATCGAATATGATCTGGTACAAGCATATAATGGATACTTTTTTCCGTCAATAAGTGTGAAGTGGTCATATAACTATTACAAGGCAGGGAAAACTGAAGCAAACTCTTTTCGCGTCTTTCCTGCACTCACAGACTGGCCAGGCAGAATACTTTTCCATTTGCTCCTCCAGATCCATTTCCACCCTTCTCCACTCTGCCATGCGCCCCAGGAGGCTGGCCGGGAAGAACAGCATTAATGGGCTCCTGTTGGGTTCAGCCAATAAAAGGCACCGGAAGGAGGAGAGAGGTTGACAGAGAGGTCAGGGTATTTTTGACCTCAGTCTCTGCTGTTGTGGTCCTGTTCTTCTCCTGAAGGTCAAACTCCTATCAGACGGCTCCCCTCCCACATTACAGCTCTGACTAAATTCCAGTAACTCCACCTTCTCTTTGGCCCCTTCAAGCTTCAGGGCAGTAATGGCCACTCCCTATCATCAGCCCCCTTGGCACTTCACTTCTGACTCCATACCCCTGGCCATGCCTCTACAAATAGTCCCCTTTTTAATACTCTTGGATTACCACCTTGAATACACTGTTTTCTGTTGAGACCCGAGCGCTACACTACGTTACCAAGAGTGGATCAAAAGACATCTGAATTTCAGTCCAGGTTCTTTGCTGTGTTCACACATTCGCTGCCGTGTACGCAACCAGTTACCATCTAGGGAGATGTCTCCTTGGGACACTCTGCCCCTCGCATGCCTATCTCCCCACACAGACACAGTTCCCAAGCTGTCTCCAGTCAGGCCACAGGCAGGGAGAGCATTTCAGCATTGTGAGTATCTGCATTAGAAACATCTGAAGCTCCATGTGACTTAGAACCTTTGCCACTCTAGAAAGCCTCAAATCTGCCCCACTCCATTAAATTTAGAGATGGAAAAAAATTATTAATGTGCTTATAAATTTCACAATGCCTTATTTGATTAGAAACTCTTTTACTCTTTGCTGTGTCCAAAACTACATAAATTATTGGGATCAGATACGGTGTTCATTAGTCTTAGTCTATGGGACACCCAATTTGCTTTCATAGTATCTAGTGAATACCCTAGAGTTAGGCAGGGGCAAAAACTTAAGGATGATTTTCTTTATTGGACATTTTCCTGCTGGTCCCCAAAGTAGAGGAGTTTGGCTTTACTGATTCTGGATAACAGAGAATAATGCACTTAACTAACATTTATCCAGCATATATTGTGAGGTAGATGCTATGCTAGGCATTTTACATGTAAAAGTTCCCAATATCCACAACAATGGTGCAAAAAGTTATTATCACTTCATTTTACAAATGAAGAAACTGAAGCCCAGAGAGGGGAAATGATTTTCCTAACGAGAAAGAGCTAGTATCGATCAGGATTTGGACATGGGTTAAAAACTTCTAAAACACTTATTTCATCTGCCATTTTGGTCACTTGTTTCTGGGCAAACATACGGTTTGAACTTTGTCATTAACCAGCTTTGTCATGTTGGACGATTCTCTTTACCTCTCTGGGCTTCAGTTTCCTTATCTGTGAAATGAAGAGGCAGAGCTAAAGAAACTTAAGCTCCAAAATTACTGGATACTAATGTGTATGTAAACGTATTACCCCATAATGGGTTGTTTCAGTCAGGATTCAGAAGTCACTCTAGTTATTTAAATAGAAAGAAATTTAATACAGAAACTTAGGTGCTTACAAAGGCAATTGGAAGGAAGAGAGGAGCAGGAACTGGGGTGATCTGCCAGGAATGATGCCCAGGACAATCCTGCTGAGATGTGGGACCCCTGGGCTAGAGGCAGGTGATAAAGCAAAACGATTATGGGCTTGACATCAAAGAGCCCTTGGTAACACCTCCAGCTTTCCCACTTATGAGTGTGGCAACGTAGATAGCCTTTCTGAGCCCTATAAAATCAGATAACAAATGTGAAAATATCTAGCACATAGTAGGTAGTCAATTAAGTTGTGCCCTTGTGCCCTCTTCCCTCCTCCTGAGGTAGAAATATGCTTATCTGGAAATAGAAAGAAACATGTGCAAGCTGGAACAGTGGGAAATAATGATAAAGAGGTAAGATGGGGCCAGAGAATAGGTTTTCCTAAAAAAAAAAAAAAAAAAAAAAAAAAGATAGGTAAACAAGCTTGAATTATATAGGCAATAGCATTATATAGGGGCTGATGGCAGTTTTTAGATAGAAAAATGATATGAGAAATTTGGTGCTTTGGCAAGATAAATATGACAGCCATATTCAAGAAGTAAGTTGTTCTCTCAATGGTTAATAAGAGATGCATTCCTTTGTCAGTCTCTTTAAAAGAATGTTCCTTCCAATTTCATGGACAATGCCCCTTGGGAAGCCACAGCGTAGACTATAATCCTTGTTTAGTAGGAAATATTTAATTGAAACAATGCCTCTCTTTGTTAAGCATAGAAGAATATTGTATCCTTCCAATAGGTGTGGTACTGTGGGCCTGGGACATAGGCTCCCTGAGTCCTAGACAGAGGGCTGAGAAATAGAGTGGTCATGGTAAGAAGACCTAACTCCAGTAAGATAGTGTCCCTCAAAAGGTACACAATTGGGAAGCCATGGAACGAGAAGTTACATCAACCAGGAAAGCTAAAGTATACCCCATCCCACAACTACGTGGGAATCACACAGATGAGAAAACAGCAGATATCCTCCAATCTGCCCAGGCATGAGTTTTCAACCTCTTAGTAACATGGCATCTGTAAAATCACTTAGGATCTCAAATGATTACAACTTGAGTGACCTTAGACATAGAAAAAAGTTTGTAGTTCCTTCCAATGTCAAGAAATTTTAGAACTAAAATCTACCTTGCAGTGTATCTAGTAGTTGCTTAAATACACATCTGGTAGATGCTTAATAAATTTGGAGTGAACAAATTATCTACCAAAAATCTCTCATGATTTTTTTCAGTTCTATTGAGATATAATTGCCATACAACATTGTATTAGTCCAAGGTGTACAACATAATGATTTGATACATGTATGCATTGCTAAATGATCACCACAATAGGTTTAGTTAACATCAATCACCTCAAAAAACTGCATTTTTTTTCTTGTGATGAGAACCTTAAAGGTCTACTTTCTTAGCAACTTTCAAATGTGTGATAAGAGTATTGTTAACTCTAGTCATCATGTTGTGCATTACTTCCCCAGGACTTATTTATCTTACAACTGGAAGTTTGTACCTTTTGACCACTTTTACCACCCCACTCCCCGCCCCATTCCCTGCCTCTGGCAACCACCAATCTGTTCTCTATTTCTGTGAGTTTGTTTTTTATAGATTTCACATGTAAATGAAGTCATATAGTATGTCATTCTCTGCCTGACCTACTTCATTAGCATAATGTCCTCAAGGTCCATCCATGTTATTGTAAATGGCAGGATTTCCTCCCTTTTTATGGCTGAATAATATGTATACTACATTTTCCTTATCCATTCATCCGCTGATGGACGCTTAGGTTGTTTCCATGTCTTGGCTCTTATAAATAATACTGCAACAAACATGGAGATGCATATATCTTTTCAAGATAGTGATTTCATTTCCTTGGGATATATACCCAGAAGTGGAATTGCTGGATTCTATGGAAGTTCTATTTTTAATGTTTTGAGGAATCTCCACCGTTTTCCATATCGGCTGCACCAATTGACATTCATACCAACAGTGCACAGGGGTTCGTTTTTCTCCACATCCTCACCAGCACTTGTTAACTCTTGTCTTTTTGGTAAGAGCCATTTAACAGGGGTAAGGTGATATCTCATTATGTTGATTTGCATTTCCCTGGTGATTAGTGATGTTGAGCACCTTTTCATGTACCTGTTGGCCATTTGTATGTCTTCTTTGGGAAAATGTCTATTTAGTTCCTCTGCCCATTTTTACTCAGATTAGTCTTGTTTTTGTTTTTTTTTTTTTTTGCTATTGAGTTGTGTATGTTCTTTATATATTTTGGATATTAAACCTCTATCAGACATGTGATTTGCAAATTTCCCCACTTCGTAGGTGCTTTTTCATTTTGTTGTTTCTTTTGTTATGCAGAGGCTTTTTAGTTTGGTATACTTCCATTTGTTTACTCTTGCTTTTGTTGCTTTTGCTTTTGGTGTTAAATCCATAAAAACATTGCCAAGACTGATGTCAAGGAGCTTACCACCTATGTTTTCTTCTATGAGCTTTATGATTCAAAGTCTTACATTCAAATCTTAATCCAGTTTGAGTTTAATCCAGATTTTTGTGTACAGTGTAGGATTGGGGTCCAGGTTCATTCTTTGAATACAGCTGTCCAGTTTTCCCAGCACCATTTATTGATGAGACTATCATTTCCTCATTGTATATTCTTGGCTCCGTTGTTGTAAATTAATTGACCATATAGGCATGGGTTTGTTTCTCGGCTCTCTATTATATTCCATTGATTTATGTGTCTGTTTTTATGCCAATACTATACTGTTTTGATTACTATATATTTGTAATATAGTTTGAAATCAGGAAGCATGATGCTTCCAGCTTTGTTCTTCTTTCTCAAGATTGCTTTGGCTATTTAGGGTTTTTTGTGGTTCCTTATAAATTCTAGGATTATTTTTTCTATTTTTGTGAAAAATGCCATTGAAATTTTTGATACGGATTGCATTGAATCTGTAGATCACTTTAGGTAGTAAAACATTTTAACAATGTTAATTCTTCCAGTCCATGAGCACATAGTATCTTTCTATTTATTTGTGTCATCTTCAAGTTCTTTCATCAGTTTCTTATAGTTTTTAGTGTACAGATATTTCACCTCCTTGGTCAAATTTATTCGTAGGAGTTTTATTATTTTTGCTGCAATTGTAAATGAGATTTTTTAAAAAATTTGTCTTTCTGATAGTTTGCATTAGTGTATAGAAATGCAACTGATTTTTGTATATTAATTTTGTATCCTGCAACTTCACTGAATTTGTTCATTAGTTCTCACAGTTTTTTGGTAGTCTTTAGGGTTTTCTATATATAATATCATGTAATCTGTAAATAGAGACAGTTTTACTGCTTCTTTTCCAATTTATTTATTTCCAATAAATTCCCTTTATTTCTTTTTCTTGCTTAATTGCTCTGGTTAGGACTTCCAGTACTATGTTGAATAAAAGTGGTGAGAGTGAGTATCTTTGTCTTATTCCTTATCTTAGAGGAAATGCTTTCAACTTTTCACCATTGAGTATGATATTAGCTGTGCACTTGTTACATATGGCCTTATTATGTTGAGGTATGTTCCTTCTTTGCCCATTTTGTTGAGAGTTGTTATCATGAATGGATGTTGAATTTTGTCAAATGCTTTCTCTGCATCTATTGAGATGATCATATGATTTTTATCCTTCATTTTGTTGATGTTATATATCACATTGATTGACTTGCATGTGTTGAACCATGCTTGCATCCCTCGAAAAGTCCCATTGGATCATCGTGTATAATCTTTGTAATGAATTGTTGAATTCAGTTTGCTAATATTTTGTTGAGAATTTTTGTATTATATTCATCAGGGATACTGGACTATAATCTTTTTTTTTTTCTTGTAGTGTCCTTGTCTAGTTTTGGTGTCACAGTAATGCTGGCTCCATAAAATAAGTTTGGGAGTATTCCCTTCTCTTCCATTTTTTTGGAATAGTTTGAAAAGGACCAGTATTAATTCTTCTTTAAATGTTTGGTAGAATTAACCAGTGAGGCCATGTGGTCCTGAACTTTTGTTTGTTGAGAGATTTTTGATTACTGATTCATTTGCCTTACTAGTAATTTGTCTGTTCACATTTTCTATTTCTTCATGTTTGTAGGTTATGTTTCCAGAAATTTATACCATGTTGTCCAATAGAAGAAGAAAGAGAACAAAAGAATTACAAAACAGCCAGAAAATAATTAACAAAATGGCAATAGTAAGTCCATACCTATCAATAATTACTTTAAGTGTAAAGGTACTAAATTCTCCAATCAAAAGACATAGAAAGATCAAATGGATAAAAAAACAAGACTCAACTATATGCTGTCTACAAAAGAACCACTTCAGCTTTAAGGACACACACCGACTCAAAGTAAAGAAATGGAAAAAGACATTCCACGCAAATGAAACCAAAAGAAAGCTAAAGTAGCTATACTTATATCAGACAAAATAGACTTTAAGACAAAGAGTATAATAAGAGACAAAGAAGGTCATTATATAATGATAAAGGGATCAATCCAACAAGAGGCTATAGCATTTATATATATTTTTGCACCCAACATAGGAGCACCTAAATATATAAAGCAAATATTTGACACACCTGAAGGGAGAAATATACAGCAATACAATAATGTAAGAGAATTTAATACCCCACTTTCAACAATGGGTAGATTATCCAGACAGAAAATCAATAAAGAAACACTGAACTTAAGATACATGTCAGATCAGATAAACTTA
Source organism: Eschrichtius robustus (assembly GCF_028021215.1). Classification (NCBI taxonomy): domain Eukaryota; kingdom Metazoa; phylum Chordata; class Mammalia; order Artiodactyla; family Eschrichtiidae; genus Eschrichtius; species Eschrichtius robustus. The sequence goes on from NC_090825.1 coordinate 31,801,455, forward strand.
ACAGACATTTATAGAACATCCCATTCAAAAGCAACAGAATATACATTTTTCTCAAGTACACATAGAACATTCTCCAGGATAAATTATATGTTTAGCCAAAATAGAAGTTTTTAACTTAACTTTACATCTCAAGGAACTAGAAAAAGAAGAACAACTAAGAACAAACAAACTAAGCCCAAAGTTAGTAGAAAGAAGGAAATAACAAAGACCACAGCAGAAATAAATAATTAGACTAAAAATACAATAGAAAAGATCAATGAAACTAAGAGTTGGTTTTTTGAAAAGATAAACAAGATAGATAAGCCTTTAGCTAGACTCACCAAGAAAAAAAGAGAGAAGACTCAAGTAAATAAAATTAGAAATGAAAGCGGAGACTACAGCTCATACCACAGAAATACAAAGGATTATAAGAGACTACTATGACCACTTATATGTCAATAGAAGTCTCCATTTTTAAAATGAAGTAGCCAAAAACTGAAGTGTTAAGTAATTAGACCAAGGTCACCAACTAGATAGGGGTAGAGCCAGGTCTAAAACTCAAGTCTCCTGACTTTCAATTGAACGTTTTATCTCACTCCATGTTGCCTTTGGCTCTTGTGTCTGAGGGAATTGGGTGTACATACATCATGGTATTGCATATGAGAAATGTTTAGGATCAAAACCAGATAATTATAGCCGTCTTCCTGGGCCTCTGTTAGGTTCTTGTGACCCACAGGTCTCCATGGTGACATCCAGGAGTAGAAGCACCACTTCTACAATGCACTCAAGAGAGTCATACCAAGAACATGGCTTGCAGAGCCAAGCCAAAGGACAAGTTATGGGGTAGGGGCTGGCTCAGTAGGCATGGATTTCTCCTGAACCCACAATTTTTACTGAAAGTACTAAACATCTCCTCTGGCTTCCTCTGGTGTCAAAACATGAACACTACAGAGGCAAAGTGGGGTCTTGAAATACTACTAACAAATCTGACACATATACAAGGGACCAAGAAAGTAAGAAAGAAAGAAATGAAGAGATAAAAGAGGAGAGAGAGAGGGAGAGAGAGA